>NC_135715.1:100865324-103265324 GCF_964656455.1 Halichoerus grypus
AAACCAGGGACAGTTTGAGTGACAACTCTGAGAAGCAGAGGTGTCGCTGCTTTTGTGGACAGATCCCTCACAGTTGGGACGACAGAGTAATGGCTCCTCAGGGACCTCTAAGCACAGCACACGTCCTGGTCTGGAAGAGCCTTGTTGATGAGCCATGGGTAGGAGGCAAATGATCCCTCATGCTCACCCAGTGGCTTATTGGATGCAGCTGGAACTAGCAGGCCTCCTTCCCTTCAGTTAAGGGCAGGGTCCAAAGTATTACATTGGTTTTGCTTACTTACATTTTGTGAGAATGTGCTGGCTCTTGCAGAGTCATAATCCAAGGGTAGGGCCCCCCAACATGAAACTCAACTGGCAGCCAGGGTGGGTCTTCCTGATACCAACCAAGGTGAAATGAGCTCAGTAGACCTAGACAGATCCCAGCTCTGACTGAACCACATCAGTGCCTAAACCACGGCCTTACCCTTCACATGGGCTCATAGCACCTGTTATGCCTACTTTGTGGGGGTGACATGAGAATTAAATAAGAGATACATGTGAAAATGCTTATTAAAATATCCCAGGCTAGACAGTGTGCCCATGAGCTATTCTTGGATCCACCGGAAGTGCATTCAGCTGAAATGAGCAAAATGCCTCACCAACAGTGGATCAGGTAGGTTTGCCCTCTCACATAACAAGGTCTGGTGGTGGGCAGCTGGGGGTAAGGGCAGCTTCTCCACATTAGAGTCACTGAAGACCCAAGCCTCTTCTGTCCTTCTGCTTTGTCATTCTTAGCATGTTGGCCTACTGCCTTCTGGTCACAAGAACTCCTGCAGCTCCAAGCAAGTACCATTTCTGTGGTCAAAGCAGAACTAAGGGTAAAGGGACCGAAGACAGACGTGTGTTCCTTTTATTAAGAAACAGAAGCTTGGGGTGCCTGGGTGACTCAGTCAGTTAAGCGTCTGACTCTTGATTTTGGCTTGGGTCATGGCCTCAGGGTCATCAGATGAGTCCTGCATCGGGCTTTGGGCTCAGTGCGGAGTCTGCTTGGGATTCTCTCCCTCCCTCTCCTTTTGCCCTCCCCCCCCCCCCCCGCATGTTCTCTCTCTTTCTCTCAAATAAAAATTTTTTTAAAGATTTTATTTATTTATTTGACAGGAACACAAGCAGGGGGAATGGGAGAGGGAGAAGCAGACTTCCCTCAGAACAGGGAGCCCAATGTGGGGCTCGATCCCAGGATCCTGGTATCATGACCTGAGCCGAAGGCAGACGCTTAACGACTGAGCCACCCAGGCGCCCCGCAAATAAAATTTTTTAAAAAATATTTTAAAAAAAAAAGCTTCCCAGTGTATTTCTCATCATCAGACTGGGGTCACATGCCATGCTTGGCTGCAGGGAAAGCTGGGAAAGTGGAGGAGGGGACAGTTGTGATTGGCTTATCAGATTCGTTGTGTCCTCAAGAGTATTCAGATTCTTGGGGCGCCTGGGTGGCTCAGTTGGTTAAGTGACTGCCTTCAGCTCAGGTCATGATCCTGGAGTCCCGGGATCGAGTCCCGCATGGGGCTTCCTGCTCAGCAGGGAGTCTGCTTCTCCCTCTGACCCTCCTCCTTCTCATATGCTCTCTCTCTCTTTAAAAAAAAGAAAAAAAAAAAAAAAAAAGAGTATTCAGATTCTTTTAAAAAGGTTGACAGGAAGGGAAGTGGATTTTGTGTCTGTGGCACACTTACTCCTTTCTCTTTTCTCAAAGCCGGATGCTACTGTGGACAGGGAGCACATCGGAGACAGTGCTGGTAGAGATAAAGTGAAGAACCTGTGTCCTCCAGGGCTCTGCCTTCCCCAGCTGATGTGACTTGGGTTTTCAGAAGGATCCCACCATCAAAACTGAACTTTTTTCGCAGTTTGGTTTTTCCTCCTCAACCTGTTTCCTGGTTCCTATTTTCTAGATCAGAACCTCCGCCAACTTCTCTTATCCAGAGAACCGGCTAATGCGCACACTGGCCCTATCTCCAGATGTTTGTCCAAGCAGGGACCTCAGGCTTAATTCTAGCACAGTCGTCAACAAAATCCATGTGGCTTCTCCACTCAGCAGACGTCTAGCCACACTTCTAGCCCTCCACTCCCTGCCGGCTACTGGCTTCCTGCTGCTTAGCTCTGTGTTCATCCTTTCTTCTAACTGCTCCGTGAAAACAGACCTGAGCCCTAGAAACATTTCTCCTTCGCTGCTGACACCAGAGGGTAGAGGATGCTGGAAAGACATCGCAGGAGGAAAAGGATTTTGCACCTGCTTCTCTAGTGGCTCCTATAGCCCCCAGGTCCTGCAGCCGCAGAGGGGAGATGGGGACCGTGGGGCTGTGCCAGAGAGTGTGAGCTCAGAGCTTGTCATTGGAGAAGCAGAGCCTGGGGCAAGGTTCTTATTTTTTTATAGACGGTCTCAGTGTCTGTCTCTCATTTACCCTTCCCTAAGTCAGATTTATCAGACTGTTCAGCCATAGAAGTGTTTGCAGAAAATCCTAGAGGCAGAACAGAGCAATTGAGAGCGTGGGCTTTAGAGACAGAGCAGGATTTGTTGCTAGGCTCTGCCACTTACTTGCTGCGTGCCCTTCTACCCGACACCTAACTCATCGAAGCCTCAGTGTTCCCAGCTGTAAAATGGAGATAGTCACAGTACCGACCCACAGGGTTGTTGGGATTCCTTGAGATAATTTTTACCAACAAATTGTATGTAGTACAGCACCTGGCTCATAGAGATGTCTCCACAATTCCTGACTATGATGTTGCTGAGGCCCCCCGGCGCCCAGTGGGCAGCTGGACTGGGTAGTTCCGGAGTCCTCACCACTCCGAGGCCTCTCTGTAAGCGGGGATGCACCTGCCTTCAGGCCTCCCTGCCCTGCCTCATCTGCTTTGCGCTCTTGCTCTCGTCCGCTCTTGCCCCTCTTCCCAGCTCTCGTTTGCTCCCGCACTTCTCGAAATTCTGTCTCCCTCTACGTAGGCTTGCTCTGTAATGAACGAATGGCAGTTGATGGAACAGTTTAGAAATGTTTGCTCAGGGCCTTGCAGAAACACGTGTGCATTTGTTCTGAATATTTTATCTTGTGATGACTTGCTAGTATTACTTGTCTCCAGGGTCAAGCATTTTCCCTTCTAGTTCTGTTCTTTCAGAAAGGAGATAAGAAGGAAGCGTGGTTCTGGCTGTGACCCAAAAGATGGGTGAGTCATGGCTCAGGAGCAGACGCACAGGTCTCCGTGGAAGCGGCTTCGTGTCCTTGTGGGGAAACATCTGTAACTTCCGAGGGCTCCCCTTCACCCGCTGGGGGTGGAGTTCAAAGAATTCGATTTCGTGCGGCCAACCAGCAGACAGGGGCAGCCTGCCGGCACCTGGAGCCCAGGGAAAGTGGTTCTGTGGGCAGCTGCGGCCTCTGATGGGGCCGGGGTCCCTCCCAGGGAGCAGCAGGGCGGCACCTTGGCATCCTGAGGGCACGTGCTCCGGGGTCTCGTTCACACGTGCGTCCCCAGCGCCCAGCCAGGCTCTAGCCGCAGGAGGAACAAAATCATATTTGAAGAGAGTGAAATGTGAACATGTGGATCAGTGGACCGGAGAAGCATGCTCTTGATTTCATGAAGAGCAGCTCCAGCCTTTTTCAGTGAAATGACTAGTTGGCATCCTAGAATGGTGTTCCTATGGCGTAGGGATTAGGCCACGGGCTCTGGACTTGGTCCTGACCCCATCAATTGCCCTGAGGCCCCGGACACATTTTAACCTCTGTAGACCCAGCTTTGTCCTCTGTAAAACAAGAAAGACACTGACAGTGCTTGGGTCGCAGGGCTGTAGAGATGAAACAGGAAGGTCAAGAAGGGCTTAATCTAGTGTCTGCCACATAGTAAGTGCTCGAGGAAGGTTGGCTGGTAGCTTCCTTCCCTTTAGGTCAAGGAAGGTGTCATTCAGACTTAGAGATTCTTAGCACTTAAGAAAAGGATTAAGAGATCATTTTCTGGTCTGCTCTCTCCCAAATCTCTTTACCCACCCCACCCCCCACTTTTTTAAACTTCATCTTGCAAACAGGGATAACAGCACGCATCTCACAGGATTTGGGGGACGAGTCAACTAGAAATATACATGCAGTGTAGTTCCTGGTACATAGTGAATGTGCAAGAAATGGTAGCTATTATTATCTTTTTACATCTTATTACTCAGCACCTAAGACTCCATTGTGCATGATTGCATTTAAGTTAGAAAACAGCTTTATGCCATGACAGTGCGGGTGCACCTTCCCCGGCCTCACTATGCTGCAGGTAGTGTGGTTAGGAAGGCGGGGGTGTGGATGAGGGGCAGACCCCTCCCCTACCCAATCACCAGCCAGCTCTGTAGCTTTCAACAAGCTGCCTGTTTTTTTCTGAGCGCCACTTTCCTTCTCTGCTACCTGGCAGGTTCTCTGGAGATCTCCTAAGTTTGTAAATGTTGGTGCCAAGCCGGAATGGGAGCCATTGTTTTTATGATTCTGTCTTCATTCAGGGTGCTTTCACTGCTGTCCATATGGTTAGCTGTTGCCATCTTTAGCTACTTTGTTTTTGCCCTGCCCCAGCCAAGTGGATTATATTCCATTTCTAACTTTCCAGAGGGCAAGAATCTTGGTTCCTTGATTCAAAATGCATGTGTACAGGTTCCCAGACATTGTTCTAAGGTCTGGTACTGCAAGAGTAAAGAGGTTGTAAGGTTGCCTTCAAGGAGCTTGTATTTTAATAAGGAAGAAGAAGGTAATGCATCACTAAATAAAATTACATAGTATAGGGAAATGTTCTATCAACAATGATAAAACAAGGTAAGGACATGGAGGATGATGGAAGCCCCTGTTTTTTTGAAAAGTGTACTTCTTTTTAATGTACCCCTACCACTTCCCCAAATTCTAGTAAGGTCCTTACAAATAGAAGAAATTCTCTCAGTTTGTGCAGAAATGAGTTCTGATTTCTTCTTGAGTCACGGGAAATTTGAATTCCTGTCCTTGGCCTGATTATGATGACTTTATAGGATATTTGTGGTTTCAGGTACCCAGGTCAATGCCTAGAAAGAGTGGTTGGTTTCAGAAATGCCAGTATTTTTTGGAAATCCTGCCCAGGCTCCCTAATGCACTTCATGGTCATAGTGGTTTCAAACCTTGCAATCAGCTCTTGTGAACTTGGCCTTTGGAGGTCTGTTCTCTTAATCATTTCAGTTTGCAGTTCTAAGAAGTTGATTTTAGCTGCCTGCATTCCCTGAGCCCTTAAGTATGAACGTAGGTCTTTTTTGGTTTAAAAAAAAAAAAAATTGAAATGTGTATTTTTGATGAAAACTGTTATTAGCCTGCTAAATTCTGGTTATAGGAAGCAAGTTTGGGTTTTCAAGAATGTAGAGGAGCCAACATGAGCTGCCCCATCTGTAATGTTAGCCCTGAAGAGTTGTGGTGGTCCTCAGCTCTAGCTGCTGCTCGTAGGTTACCTGGAGAGCTGTTAAAAACCAGTGCCCAGGCTCCACCCCAGACCAGTTAGATCAGAACCTCTGTCAGCCCAATAAAAGCTCCCCAGGTGATTAGCGTACAATCAACGTTAACCACCATTGTTGTAGAAACTTCTTTGTATCTTATGGGAAGGTTTAGGCTGCCAGGCAAGCTATTTCAAAGGGTGGTTTTCAAATAGAGCATGCATTAGAATCACCAGGAACTCTGCAAAAGCAGGTACCATCCACAGAGGTTTGGATGCAGTAAGACTGGTGGATGGAGCCTAAGGATCACAGGTATTTGAGATGATTTGGGAACCAAACTTAGTTTTCAGCTTCTGTACCTCCCTCCCCACCACCACCCCCATGATTCTCAGGTGTTCCAAGGCTGAGAACCACTGTACTGGAGAAGTGAGGGGAGACGTAAGGGTCTCTTGACCGACCCCCATTTCTCAAAGATCTGGTTGACCTACATCTGCCATTCTCTTTGTCAGACATGTCGAGGCCAATAGCCCTTTGAAAGTTGGAGCTCAGGCTCCTGGGTGGTGCAGTCAGTTCAGTCTCCAACTCTTGGTTTCTGCTCAGGTTGTGATCTCAGGGCCATGAGATCAAGCCTCTCATCTAGCTCCCCATTCAGCAGGGAGTCTGCTTGTCCCTCTCCCTCCCTCTCTGTTCCTCCCCCCGTACTCTCGCTCTCAAATAAATAAATAAATCTTTAAAAAAAAAAAAAGTTGGAGCTGCCAGCTCCCCCACCCCAGAGGCCATGACCTTGTGTACCCATCATTTGAGTTGTGTGCACAGCAAGCGTCAGGTGTGTCGGCTACAGAACCTGTTTATGCCGCATGCCTGTTTGGTAGTTACATACTCTCATTAACTATTACATAAACTGATGTGAAAATTGAGAACAGTTATTCTATACAGACTTGGCTGTAGCTTTGGAAGAATTTGATCAAGGTGAGTCTTCTAAAAAAACAGATTTGCTGCTGAATTATGGATGGTTGAGAAAACAGTCAAATAAGGGGAAAATAAAAATTTTGAGGCTGCATTTACATTGCTCTGCGAATACTTTTTTTTTAAAAGATTTATTTATTTGAGAGAGAGAACACGCATAAGAGCAGGGGGAGGGGCAGAGGGAGAGGGAGAGAGAGAATCCTCAAGCAGACTCCCTCTTGAGTGTGGAGCCTGCTGCTGGGCTGGAGCCCATGACCTGAGCCAAAATCAAGAGTCAGCCACTTAACTGACTGAGCCACCCAGGTGCCCCTGCTCTGCAAGTACTCTTAGGTTTACATAACACTTTAAAGAAATTTACTAATTGCATTATAGCTTTAGGTTAAAATAAAACATTCTTGGTACATAGGTATCTCTTTTCATTTTTGTCTGCTTTAAGGGATTCTTTTAGCTGATCAGCTCTTTCTCCCTCTTATGTTGACTAAGAAACAGTCAACAGTGATGTCTGTTGTTGGGTAAGTGAGAGAAGCTGTGATTAGCGATTAACATATTAATACAGCACCAATTTTCTACTTGCTTATTTAAACAACAGTACATAATTTACTGAACTTTCTAGTTGTCTTATAAAACAAAATACCTCTAATTTAAATCAAACACTGAAACGAGAAATTACCCAAGGACCTATTACTAATCTAGCTAGTGAGCTGTACTTCTTTAAAAGGTTTGCTTTTGAGATTTTCCTCTTGCTGGCTGCCCTGGGCTATTTTCAGTACTGCTGTTGTCCACTTCGGCCGGCTGGTATCCAATTGTTATTTATAATACAGCGGTTGATTTCATCCCTAACAAATCCCAAAGCTCTGAATCAGGGGTTGGCAAACTGACCCAGAGGCCCACCACCTGTACTGTATGACCCATGAGCTAAGCATGGTTTTTATGCTTTTAAATGGTTAAAAAAAAAAAACCAAAGAATAATTGTGATATGTAAAAAATACGTCTGATTCAAATTTCAGTGTCCCATAAAGTTTTATTGGAGCACATCTACACGCATTTTTTTTAATTTTTTTTTTAGTACTGTCAGTGGCTGCTTTCACCCACAGTGGCAGAGGCTGGTAGTTGGGACAGAGACTTCATGGTCTACAAAGTCTAAAATAATTTTTTAATTCAATTTAAACTTAAAAAAAACTCACCTATTTCTTCTACCTCCTCCACCTCCCACCTCTGATAACCACCAGTCTGTTCTCTGTATCTGTGAGCTTTATACATACGTACATATATATACGTATATATATTTCACTTAGGATAATGGCCTCAGGGTCCATCTGTGTTGTCGTAAATGGCAAGATTTTATTCTTTGTTATGGCTGAATAATATTCCATTGTATATCTATCCATACATCTTTATCCATTCATCCATGATGGACACATAGGTTGCTTCCATATCTTGGCTATTTTTAAATAATGCTGCAGTGAACATGGGAGTACGTATATCTTTTTGAATTAGTGGTTTTGTTTTCTTTGGATAAATACCCAGAAGTAGAATTGCTGGATCATATAGTACTTCTATTTTAATTTTTTTTTTAAGATTTTATTTATTTATTTGACAGAGAGCTCAAGTAGGCAGAGCGGCAGGCAGAGGGGGAGGAAGAAGCAGACTCCCCACTGAGCAGGGAGCCCGATGCGGGGCTCGATCCCAGGACCCCGGGATCATGACCTGAGCCGAAGGCTTCCACTTAACCGACTGAGCCACCCAGGTGCCCCTCTATTTTAATTTTTTGAGGAACCTCCGTACTGTTTTCCATAGTGGCTGCACCAATTTACATTCCCACCGACAGTGCAGGAGGGTTCCTCTTTCTCCACATCCTCACCAACACTTGTTGACTTTTTGATAATAGCCATGCTAGCAGGTGTGAGGTGTAACTCACGGAGGTTTTGATTTGCATTTCCCTGATTAGCGATATTGAACATCTTTTCATGTACCTGCTGACCATCTGCATGTCTTCTTTGGGAAAATGGCTATTCAGATCTTCTCATTATTTAATTGAATTTTTTTTTCCTTTTGAGCTGTATGAGTCATATACATATTCATAAATACATATGAATATGTTCATATATACGTATGATATTAATCCCCTACCAGATAAATGATTTGCAAATATTTTTTCCCATTCAGTAGGTTTCCTTTTCAAATAGTTGATGGTTTCCTTTGCTGTAAAAGCTTTTTAGTTCAATGTTATCCCACTTGTTTATTTTTGTTTTTATTACTTTTGCGTTTGGTGTCAGATTCAAAAAATCATTGCCAAGACCTATGCCAAGGAGCTTACCACCTATTTTTCTTATATTTTATGTCTCTGATCTTATCAAATCTATAGTACATTTTGAGTTAATTTTTATGTATGATATAAGAAGTTTCATTCTTTTGCATGTAGCTCTCCAGTTTTTGAAGACCATTTATTAAACAGACTATCCTTTACTCATTGTATATTTTTGGTTCTTTTGTCATAAATTATTTGACTATATATATATATGAGTTCTCTGGTCTGTTCCTTTGATCTAGTGTGTTTTTATGCCAATAACATCCTGTTTTAATTACTACAGCTTTGGGCGCCTGGGTGGCTCAGTCGTTAAGCGGCTGCCTTTGGCTCAGGTCATGATCCCAGGGTCCTGGGATCGAGCCCCACATCGGGCTCCCTGCTCAGCGGGAAGCCTGCTTCTCCCTCTCCCACTCCCCCTGCTTGTGTTCCTGCTCTCGCTGTGTCTCTCTGTGTCAAATAAATAAATAAAATCTTAAAAAAAAAAATACTACAGCTTTGTAAGAGAGTTTGAAATCAGGGAGCATGATTCCTCCAGCTTTGTTCTTCTTTCTCAAGATTGCTTTGATTATTTGGGGTCTTTTATGGTTCCATACAAATTTTAAGACTGTTCTATTTCTGTGAAAAATGCCACTGGAATTTTGATAGAAATTACATTGAATCCATATATTGCTTTGGGTAGTGTGGGCATTTTACCAATATAACATCTTCCAATTCATGAGCACCAAATATGTTTTCATTTATTTGTGTCTTCTTCCATTTCTTTCATTAATGTCCTGTAATTTTCAATAGACCTGTCTTTCACTTCCTTGGTTAAATTTATTCTTACATATTTTATTTTCGATGGAACTGATTTAAATGGCATTGTTTTCTTCATTTCTCTGTCTGATAGTTCATTATTTTTATATAGAAACTCAACATATTTTTGTATATTGATTTTATATCCTGCACCTTTACTGAATCCGTTTATTACTTCACAAAGCCTAAGATGTTTATTATCTGGCCCTTGAAGAAAAAAGTTGTGGACCCCTGACCCAGATGGCAGCTCTGCCTGAGACTCTTGCTCTTTCAGTGGTCCTTCTAGGCAGCCAGGGCTGCTAGCCCTACATTCTCACTGTCCTTGAGGGCTTGCTAGTAGCCTGCCTTTAGGTAAATGTGTTAAATGTAGCTGGGTCAGTTTTTCAGGGGTTCTTTGTTCACCTGTTCAACTCTGGCCAATCCTCTGGTGTGTAAGAACTAAGCTCTGGGTTCTTGAAACCATAAAATATTTGTAAAATCCTATTTCAGCTTTTAAAAAGGCAAATGGTTTCATAACTCTTTGATTTTGACAAATACCCATTTATTTTAAATTCCCAAAATTGACTTTTGGTGTCACCATTACATTTCTGAAGTTTGATGTACAAGCACTTCTGATATATTTCGATATTTGCCTTCCTGAGAAATCCCAAATTATGAAATCACAGGCTGAAAATAGAACTTAGGAGAAAAGCAGAGTTGAGCCAGACCACAGCAAATCTAAACAACTTCGACTTACAGCCATTATAAAACATAACAATCCTAGTAAAAATGGTAACAGAGTTTAAAAAGACACATTTAAAGCCTAAAACGTAAATACTTTAGTAAATATACAACTTGACCCTTAAACAAATCCAATTAGCATGCTTGGGTAGTAGGGCACATTGGGACGATTTGAGGCGCTGTGACTTCTTGGAAACAGGGTAGGATGCACAGTGAGGGACAAGAACCCCACAGGAGCACTTCACAACAGAGCCTGCGGCCACACTGAGCCAGGAGGGAGAACAAGCGTGTTGTGTCCCTGTGTGGTCTAATGCACGCAGCTAAGTGAATGTATTTTACATTAAGCTGCTGTTACTGAGTCTACAGAATATTAATGTGCTGAGGAAAAATAGCATGGGAACCAAAGTGACTTCTGGTCCTCATTGACATCATTCTCTATCCCTTCCCTTCATGTATGAGCTTATTGATGTTGAAGAAACATGCATTTTCGCAGAACTGACTGTGCCTCCTCCTTTATTCTCTCTCACGTCTTTACTTTCTCCAAATAATATTATTCATGAGACAGCAGGATGGGAAAGAGAATCTGAATCCCAATAACTGGCCAAAAAAACCAAGCAGATTTCAAATAAGCATTAAAAATTTCAGGTCAGTATTTATGTCAAGACAGCATGAATATACCACAATGTATAGTAAATCCAAAGAGAATGGGGAATAAAAAGGTGTCTGGAATGCCATTAATCACTTAATCCTTCTTGTGCCACTTTAAGCCCCTCACATTTCCCAATTTGGGAAACCCTCAGCTGCTGATTGAGTAGTGTGTTCAGATGGGCTCCGTTATGTGCAAATACACATCCAACAAAGGGGGTGGGGATGGGGGCAATAGTGTTTTTAATGTCACCGGAATTTGAGATAGCAAGGTAAGCCTCAAAGATGAGGTTATAGACATACATGTATAATTTTTTAAAGACACGTATAAGATTGGGTACTTATAAATATATATCAACACACGTATAGGGCATGACAACAGAAAATGAAAAATCATTAATAATATGACACTAGAGAAAGATAATAAAATCACTAATGATGAAGAATAGTGAGCATTCTCAGGAGGAAGAAGAAATACAGAAAATTAGACTTTGATAAATGCTTGTTAAAAGGAAGATAATTCTAGCATTTTTTACTCAGGGCATATAAAATGAGGTCATATTGCTCCTAATAGATGGAGAAAATATGGAACGGCTAAGCAGCAGCTATGCTAAGCAACAGCAAAGCCTCTTGGAAGGTGAGATAAGGTGTGAGTAGCACCTTGTTATCAGCCAGGATCACATCACAGTAAGCTCTGGGAACATTTTGGTATGCTGACAGAAATCCTTAAAAGGATGTCAAAGCAAAAATTTGTTGCAAAGTAAAGTAACGGGTTATTTTTAAATGTGCAAAATTAGCCTGTGACTGGACTGTGGAGAATCAGTTCAGTGTCAGGGTATGAGCAGCTTTCAGAGGCAAAATAAGAAATGCTTGAACAAGCCATTGATGGAAACTGCAGAAGGGAGGAATAACCTCAGAGGTGTTAGAAGAAATGCCGTTCAAATAAGTGACTACATAGATAAAATGTTACTGTTAAAGTTTCCCAAAATTAGAATGTTGTGATGGGTGAAGTATATCTGTTAAATTAGGAATTGAATTCAAATGTGACTATTAGGTTACATACACATACACACTAAAAAAGAACTTGTTAAACAAGTTAAAATTTTGTTTTCCTCTCATTTACTGCTTTAGTGGCCTATCATCAGGGACCCAGGCTGTTTTTGTCTTTCTACTCTGCCACTTAGTAATGACGCCTATCTTTGAAGTTACCTCTTGGTCCAAGATGACTGCTGGAGCTCCAGCCATTATGTCCTCAGTCCACTTAGAATGCAAGAGAAAGAAGGGAAGGATGGAAAGGGTGTACTCCCCTGCTGAGGAAGCCCACTTTAAAGTGTTCTTTTGGAAGCTGTCCCAGTCTTTACCTTACTTACTAAAAAGAATGGGAAATATGATTAGCTGGGACTATTGTTGCCCCGGATAAAAGTATGGTTTTGTTGAAGGAAGAAGAGGGTAGCCACCAGCTATCCATACTACAAAGTGAGTATGTGCTAGGCTAATCTTTGTATTAAATGAAAGGGGTGGGGGGAGCTATATGCCTAGGAAATAAGCCTGCTTGGGACACCTCAGCGTAAGCAAAGGTTGGGACGAAAATGAAAATAAAAAAACAATCAAAACTGTATTAGAGTAGGATTATGTCAGAGACCACTTACTTGGCCAGATATAAGATACATGATACAGTTTCTTTATCAGGCTGGCACAGAAACTCGCTTTCATAGAGCAGTGGCGAAGAGCTATGTTCCAGTCCTGATTCTGCCACCTAATTTATTAGATGACCTCACGCCAGTTTCTTGATTTCTGCGGGCCTCCTTTTGTCCATCTGTAGGGCGGAAACAGCAGTCAGTTGCTCCCTCCCAAGGTGGTCATGAGGATTAACTGAAATGCTGCATAGAAAGTTCCAGTACAGAACTGCGTGCGAGCTGAGCACACGGGGCATCACACCCACCGGTATGGCAGGTGCCTGTTGAGCCAGGAGTCCTGTTTAGCTGCGAGTAAATCACCTGGCAAGCTCTAGCCTCCTGCCACCGTGTGCACAAGGGAAGGGGAGACCTCACACCCATCCTTGTGACTAGTCCTGAACAACACAGAAGAGTTCTCTGCGGAAGGAGAATACGAGGGAGCAGGAAGATTGGGGGGGGGAAGCAGCCCCCTCGTAGCTGTGGAGGGTGGGGTATTCAGTTATATACCCAAGAGCTCCAGAGCCAGAAGAAAACTGGGTCTGTGAATGGAAAACCAAGAGTGGAAGGCCCCATCAGAAGATGGACAGAGGCGACTGTCAAGAGAACCGGGATGCTTTCTACGCAGAATTCTGTAATCACGGCAATCCTGTGGGTGAGAAGGTAGGAGACAACAAAATTGGATTTTAGAAGTCTGCACCAAAAAATTAACAAAGGGTAGGTAAAGAACTGACGTAAGATTAGAGCTGTCTAAAGCTCAGAAGCTGCCACCTCTTGCCGCATGAGTCAAGGACCACAAAAAAGAGTTCTCCTCACTCTTGAGAATTTGAAGAAGGCTTTTCTCAGAATAAATTATAGCGGCTCTTCTTTTCTTTTCTTTAAATGGAAAACGTATCCATTTATCACGGGAAACTTCCAGTATCATGAGCTTCCGTGGACCCATCAGCCAGTTTCTCCAGTTACCAGCTCCAGCTGCTCGTGGCTCATCTGTATCCCCCGACCTCAGATGACTTTGAGGCAAATCCAAGGCATCATTTCATCCCCCAGGATTTCAGCATGTACCTCGAAAACAGAGGGACTCTTAAAGAAATAGAACCACAATACCATTATCACACCTAAAAATCATGAATAGGAAGATCTTTATCTTGGACGCACAGCCTGTGTTCAGATCTCAGAGATGGGCTCGTAATTCCTTTTCCTTGTCTTCAGTCAGCCACACACTGTGATTGGGTCTGTTCCTGAACTCTCTTTTCATGGGAGTCTGTTTGTTAAAGAAACCCGTGTATTTGAAGAGTTTCCCACAGTCTGCATTTTACTCCTTGCGCGCCCGTGGTGGGGTTTACTGTCCACCTCTCCCCTCTCTTTTTTTTTTTAATCGGCAGCTAAGATATTACAGCTTGATCACACAGAGGTTTAATTTCTGCGCAAGGCTACTTCATAGGTGCGGCTGGGTCCTACCGTTAAGAGGCACAGAAGTCTGTTTATCTTACTTCCCTTGATGTTCTCAGTCACTGGGGCCTCTTAGCCCACTCCATTAGTTCATTAGCACTTGCAAATGGTGATCATCTCATTAAGTGTCTTTATGAACTCACTTAATTTAAATATATTTGATGTTTCTCAGTCTGCCGAAGTTACTCTTACTGATGTTTTATTGACTTTTAAATTTAGCCTATTTAAATTTCATAAATGCTAAGTTTGGGAACATCTGAAAAGTCACCTAAGGGAAGAGACGCCGCTAACATCTGCACCGAGCTAGCGCCCTCTGCCTTTTCCAGAGCTGCTCCTTTTTTAAAGGAAGGCTTTCTCCCTTTAATTTGTTTTTTGAGTAGAGTGAAGCCTGGCCTCTGTGCTACAGCTCCATATGCTTTACCAGCTGAACCAGGAGACCCACCAGCTAGATGGGTCCCTCCTGATTAATTTTTTCTCCTGGAGACCCCGAGGCCTGCAGTCACGCACATATGGTATCTAATGGCTTGCTGGGTAACTGAGTTAATGGTGTGTGAAGGTGACCTGAATAAATTTGAAATCCGAACTAACGTGGAATATGACAAGCTGCTCCTGTAATAAATTTGGAGTGCTTGTGTTTTTGCCCAAGTGGGTGTTAGGGCACTGTTGGAGAGAAAATACGAAGGCCTGAGCTCAGAAATTCTGCCAAGGACACAGGACACCAGATACCTCCTCTTGAGAACATTTTTAATGAAGATGTTCACTGTCCCCTTCCCACCTCTTGCTGGAATTTTAAAGATAAGTGTCACTCCCCTTTTAGAATTAGTCTTTCTCCCTGAGAACAGCGAGTGACCAAGACAGGGTTGGCCTTGGTGTGGTTTCATCAGCTTTTCCCAACCCTTCCTTCTAGGAAAGATAGATACCAGCAGAATTTGACTTGCTCGCTCCATTTCGCTACAGACAAGTGGATATTTGCAAGCTTCTGCTGGGGGCTGGACTGCCACTTGGTCCTCAGTTTGGTTTTGATTGTTAGAGCCACGACAGTGGGGGGAAAAAAAAAAACCAGAGTAGGACCTCCCAATCCATAGCTATTAATTTATTTAAAACGTGCAGTACCGTAATATTATGTACATTATAAAAACATGGAAAACTAAGCAAACATTTTCATAGTTATTTCTTACATCGCAGTGAATGTTCCTGTGCACCCCATGTCGTGCAGTCCCCTTCGTTAGTTAGATGAGGGACTGTATGAGGTTCTGGCAAAGGCCTGGTGCCCTCCAAACAAACCAGACACCAAAAGCAAAATTCAGCTTCAACTAATTTTGATCATCGGAAAATATGGAAAGAAATTAATTATTTTCAACACGTCAGTTGCTGTTGTTTTCAGAAACGGAATTTTGTTTTGAATCCCGTGGCAGGTCCACATAACCCTCTCAGAGGGAGGACTTCTCCAAGGAGCTCGCTCTGACTGTTTCCGCTAGGATCTGTGTAGAGTTGTCCAGACTGCCACCGAGAACAAATTTAAGTCCCAGGATGTGTGTTTTAGTCTCTGAGTATTAAGTCCCCCACCCCCGAACTTTAAGACACTGATTTTTGCTAAAAGAGTCCCTACAGAGTTCCTTTTAAACATGATATTCTTTGGGCCCAGATCTGCACTACAGTGGCCCACTTCTTACCCCCTGCACCGTTTGTTTTACTGAGTAAACATCACTTCTTCAGTATCGTTCTGCCCGCTCTCAACCTGTTGCTTCTCCCTGTCTGGTTTCAGACCCTAGATGTCTTTGCTCTTGGACTCCTGACTGTTTCATTTAGCAGATGTTGACTGAGCAGCTTCTAGACTAACGATCGGAGGTATAATGAATAGGTCCCCCCAGGGGCTTGGAATCAAGGAGAGTAGGAGACACACTCAGCTCAAGCAGTGTTTAACAGGGTGGGAGACCCTACAAAGGAGGGAATTAGGGGTCCATTGGCAGGTGGAGGTGGCAGGTGGTGCTGTTAGTGATCTGCTTGAGGAAAGTGTCAAGAAGAATTGCCCCTCTGAGTACTTCCAAAGGGACTAAGGACTGCCTAGGATGGTCAATGGCAGGCTGCGTTTCTAAGCAGGAGGGAGTCTCTTAAAGACTGGAAGCAAGAGTTAGTGAGCTGTGAACAAGGGATAGAGAAGAAAGGCTTGACTCGTGCAGAACACAACGTTTAGAAATCCTGAGAAGATCCTAACTATGGCACAGCTCTTTGTAGTTCCAGAACCACTTGTCCACATCATCTCATGTGCTCTTTGGGTCCTCTCTGGAAGGGAGACTGGTTATCACCTGAAGAATCTGGGTGCAGGGATGCCTGGGTGGCTCACTAGGTTAAGTGTCTGCCTTCAGCTCAGGTCATGATCTCAGGGTCCTGGGATCGAGTCCCGCATCGGGCTCCCTGCTCAGCGGGGAGTCTGCTTCTCCCTCTGCCCCTCCCCCGTCTTGTGTGTGTGCACTCTCTCTCTCTTTCTCTCTCTCTCTCTGATAAATAAATAAAATCTTAAAAAAAAAAATCTGGGTGCAGGTGGGTGAAACCACTTGGCCAGGGACACATAGAGCCCAGGCTGAGCCCCAGATCTGACTTTAGCCCCTTTTCCTGTACCTCCCTAGGAAAAGTGACGGTGAGCATTGGGTTGGGGACAGACCTTCAGAATTCAGTGCCTGAGAAATGTGAGGGGGTGGAGGACAGGTAATGATAGAGTGGGAGCAAAGAGTGTATGGAAAGTGTGAAAGAGGTTTTCCAAAATGGTAGTTGATTATGAGACCTCGACTTTATTTCCCCAGTGTATTTTAGTTGTTTCTGTTTTCAAGCCCCTGCTTCTAAATTAGATACTTTAGCTGCTTTTCCTTCTAAAAATATTTATTTGCAGCATTTTAGATTCAAATGTGTATGAATTAGGCCGATCACTTTTATTTTGCTATCTTTGTGTTTTAGAAAAGTCAGGAATGAAGGGAAGAAATTTCAAGAGGCATGATTTATTTCAGGGAGAGGGGGAAAGGGAGGGTACTTTTCACGTCCCTCTTAAAAATGAATCTTTCACGAAAAGGCCAGTGGTTAGCTGTCCTTTGAAGGGAACCTTCACCGCTGTGCCAAAATCAGAATCTTAATCTGTCCACTGTGGTTTCCTTAACATGTATAAGGAGATGATGCCTGGAATTTAGAACAGTGTTCTTAGTTTGATTGGATCAGGGGAAGGAAGGAGCCCAAGAGAGACTTGCATTTTAAATGGCCTGGTTTATCACATGTCGGGTCCCAGCCTTTACAACAAAGATGTGTTGACACTTGCTATTCTGAGGAGAGAGATTATGCACGTTATTACAAAGTGACACATCCATCATGATGAAGTTGTGGGTATTAATGGGTACGACACTGGGCCAAATGCCTTGGAGAGGAAATGTACCACGCACGGGCCTTAGGCACTAGAGCCTGACCCGGACGAGGAGCAGCAGAAGCAAGCCCCTGCCGGCCCACTCGGGGGGGATCCCCTCGGTCAGGCCCAGCGTCAAGGACAGAGGACCCCTTGGGGAGTGAGGGGTCTGCCCTATACCACATGGAGGTCTGTGCCCTGTCTCTGACATGACAGGGTGCTGGGTGGAGCTCTTTGAGAGGCACGGTGGGGAGTGGGGGGTGTGTGTGTGTGTGTGTCTGTGTGTGTGTGTGTGTGTATCAGACAGTGTGGTGGGAATTGTGACCCCTTCACATAACAATAAAAAAAATTTGTTTCTGTGCATGCTCCTATAATAGGGCAGGTATGATATTCCCTTATTTTATTTTTTTTTTTCAAAGATTTTATTTATTTATTTGAGAGAGAACGAGAGAGACAGCACATGAGAGGGGGGAGGGTCAGAGGGAGAAGCAGACTCCCTGCCGAGCAGGGAGCCCGATGTGGGACTCGATCCAGGGACTCCAGGATCATGACCTGAGCCGAAGGCAGTCGCCTAACCAACTGAGCCACGCAGGCGCCCGATATTCCCTTATTTTAAAGATAGAAAACCTGAAGCTCCCACAAGTAGTCACAGAGCTAGAATAAAACCCCAGATTGCTTCATTCTCTGCCCCACACTGCTTACTAAAATTTACACAAATGTGGATGGATGCCCAGAAAGCCACATTCCTTCAGGTTAATGCGGAGGTAGCCAGAGAGGTGGGGGCCTGGCCTGCCAGACCCATTCTCTCCTCTCTTACTGTAAATAATGAAGCGAGACTGGTGACAGGTGACCCAACTCTGCCATCCATCCTGGGAGACAGTGTTTACCCTGAATGCCTCCTGCTGGTAAGAGCCACCAAGCATAAGGATCTCAGTCTCTGTGAAGCAGTGTGGTTTACCCTGCACATAACCATCCCAACAACGAGCGCTTCCTGGCACACGAAATTATCTGTTACTTGGAGATGTCACCCATGCAGACTTCGCAGCTGGGGTCTGGGATGGCACCAGAGGGCACGTCTGTGACCTGTATGAATCTGTTTAGTTGTCCTGATGTCCCCAAAGAGGTGCTTGTTTTTTAATTCATTAGGGCTCCAAAGAGAAGAACACCTCCAAATACTACCATAGCATCAAATCATTAGTTCTCTTAGAGCAAATTAAGCGCTAAATGAAACCTTTTCTAGTCCCAGGCTGTGTGTTGCCGTGTTTCTTCACAACATGGTATCTTGGTTTTGGATTCTTTTTTTTTTTTTTTTTTGTAATTCAGAATCAAACTAATAGAACCAGTCCTCCCCGCCCCCCCACCTCTGCTTTTGCAGAGTCCAGGGAGAAACACATGCATCTTCGTGCAGTGTAAACTGCTGTCCTTTGTGTGGGGTTCAGCAAACTCAAGCTTTCCTTCTTATTTGGAGCTGGGAGAGGCTAGCAGGAGGGTGAGGCCTGGGGGGGTACCCTCTCTCTAGAATGCAAGCGAAAGGTGTGCATTGTCCTGTGTAAGTGGGCTCAGAATCCGTTTTCTCTTCCCGGTTGCCTCCCTAAAACATGGCCTTCTCCAATTATCTCACTTCCCAAACCTCAACATTAGTTACTACATGGGAAATGTGCCCCTTCAGGGCTGCCTACTGTGATTTTGGACATAGGTGTTATTTTGTTTTTCCTGTTTGTAAGGTAATTACTTGTGGAAAAGTTAGAAATTGCAGGAAAGCAATTACTTTTCATCCTAGCACGCAGCGATAACCAGGTTGGATATGTGTTCTGCCTGTCACTTTTTTGTTTTGTATATCTTGCTTCACATGAAAGAAAGTTTGAAATTAATAAAAAGCGTTCCTCGATAAACTGTAAGTAAAGATAGGTGGACGAATATGGCTACACTGTCCATTACCGTGAACATAGGACGAGTTGATTTTGATGGAATCTGTGACAGATCTACAGAAGCTAACACGTGAAAACAGAAAATGTGATGTGGCCCATTACTGAAAGAAACCAAAATGGAGATTTTTTCCCCCTATTTGTAGAAGAATACATTAAAGTTATTAAGAAGGATTAATCTCTTACATTTTTTGTTTTCACGAGGTCATCCTTTTTAATTCTTTACTGACATACGCAAAGCTCAGAAAGGAAGATGTCCATTGTTCACTTTTCCAGTCATTATTCATTTCATTTCATAGTTACTCCTGAAGATAATCTTGGACCTAAAAGTGGGGGTGTTAACAAATGATTGCCTTTGGGTGTCAAAAGCTCCAGGTACTCCATGTGTTTTCAAAGTTGGCGGCCAGCCTCGGTCTGATTCTTTGGGGAAGTGGAGGTGGAGAGTGACTTGTTCCAGAGTCGTGACACTGCCCCCCTACACTTCTCCCCACCCAGGGTCATTGCTTTAGGCAGCGGAGGGCAGTTTTCTAATGAGCTTAACACCGAGCTCTCAACACCCAGGGACGGGTGAGCTGGGAGGAGAGGGGACCTGGGTGGCCATCAGAGCCCCTGTGCCTCATCTCCTTTGCAGATTACTGGCTCTGTAACCCCTGGGAAAGCAGGGAGGAAGGTGCTTTAAGTCATAAATTTATTATTCTTTTAAAGGTTTTATTCATTTGAGACAGATAGAGCATGAGCGGGGGGAAAGGCAGAGGGAGAGGGTGAAGGGGGCTCCCCACTGAGCAGGGAGCCTGAAGTAGGGCTCGATCCCAGGACCCTGGGATTGTGACCTGAGGTGAAGGCAGATGCTCAACTGACTGAGCCACCCAGGCGTCCCTAAGTGGTAAATGTAAGTCATGGACTTTAGGGCTCAAAGGACCTTCCAATCAACAAGCCCCTCATGTTACAACTGAAGAACTTGAAGTTGCAAAAGATAAAGCAGGTTGTCCAGGCTGATCTAGGTGGTTCCAGGTAGACTAAAGCTTGTACCCCGGTGTCCTGCCTCCCAAACACTTCACTCTGAATAGCCTTGCACATGCTCACCCAAGAAAAAGATTTTCTTCAGAGAGTGTGAGAAGTTCACCAGGGAGAAGGTTATTCCAGGTCAGACCCGGGGAGTGAACTCCATGCACGGTGCTGGCTGAGCAGTGTGAAGTTTGACAGCTGCCGCGGGGCAAAAGTGTGGTTTATGAGGAAGCCTTCCATCCCCGGACTTCTGCAAAGTGAGACAACTTTAAGTGAGAGTGGTTTACCACCTTTTCCTTTTGACTCCATCCACCCACCTCTTCCATCTCTCTGCACTTTTACTACTCAGAGCATCTTGCCTTTCTCTGTCCTGCTAGCTGACAGAGGGAATGACCTGAGTCCCCTGGCCATGATCTTGCCACCAGCGTGGTTGATGGAATGACAGAATGTGGCCCTTCCTCACCTCTTAGTGAAATGAGGCTCACCACCACACACTTATTTGAAGCATTAGGTTCCAGACTAAAGTCACCCATACCAAATTCAGACCTCTGTTATATGCATACCCCACCTGGACTATTAATTGCTTGGTATTTTTAATGGGCTCATTTTAAGAATAATTATTTTAGGGGCACCTGGGTGGCTCAGTTGGTTAAGTGTCTGCATTCGGCTCAGGTCACGATCCCAGAGTCCTGGGATCGAGCCCTGCGTCGGGCTCCCTGCTCTGTGGGAAGCCTGCTTCTCCCTCTCCCACTCCCCCTGCTTGTGTTCCCTCTCTCGCTGTCTCTCTCTCTGTCCAAAAATAAGTAAAAATCTTTAAAAAAATAATAATTATTTTAGCTTTATCATAAGTGATGAATGAGCATGAAATCCCATGGGTGTGTTATTTAGTTTTTCTAAGCCGTATATAAATAGACTTAAAACTATTAAAATTAAAAACTTTTACCCGTGCTCCACCTAAAATCACCTTGTATCTCTAAACATTACGTTGAAAGAGGGAGATTCTGTTGAATTCAAGCAAGAAACAACTTTTTTCTCCCTTGAATGTACAGTTAGTCTTTTCTGCCCCTTGGATACAATTTTGGGCGGTCCTATAAAACTTGCAAAAAAAAAAAAAAAACCCTCTGTTACTTTCAGTTCCAAGAACAGTCCAAGTGCAGTAATTAAAATACCCATTCTAGTTTAATAGTGGAAACTCTGAACATCATCTCAAGTTAAGCTCCTTTCCTTCCTCTCCTAAGTGCTGTTTTGCCTGAGAAGCGTAAAATGAAGGTGTGGCTCCCTCTCAGGGCTGGTTTCCAGCAGCCCACCCTCCCTGTGGCCCCTTGGACAGAGCCCTTCCCCGAAGGATCCAGTGGGGCACCTTTCTGTGTGGTCCACACCTGCACCAAGGGAAACAGTCATCTGTTCCTTTGAGAAATCCTGGGAGTTCTGGTCCGTTTCTATTCCTAACATCTCCTTCAAGGCATCCTTCCAGCCCCAGGCTCCAACCATGAGGCATTTCAAAGCTTGGATCTGGTGCTAATCTGTGTGCCCCAGGAGTTCCCAGGGATGCACGTGAAGCTCTCCCAGTGGTCCTCTAGAGCCTTGCTCAGCTGGTTAGGTAGAGGAGGGAAGCGAGCCAACAGCTCCCCAGGGATGACCTCCCTCCTCCCCTCTCAGGGTGTGGGGAGGAGGGCTGACTGCTCACTTTGAGTTACGTGGTACCTGTTGCTTGGTGGCTGGCCGTTGGGGCCTCAGTTTAATTGGCAGGAGAAGCCCCGTGTTCACACCTGTCACACTGCCCACCAGAGTGAATGTGATTCCGAACCCTTCCCTGGAGACACAGAGGACAGTCCTGCCAAGTGACCCCTTCTCCTCTATGTTTAGACCACATCCAATTGTTGGGTGCTGGCCTAAGCCCATCGGGATCCCGTGTGTTCCACTCTGTCAGGAGTGGATGAGACTCACAGGTCACCTCCATTCAGTCCATAATTCACCCAACCCATGCGGGCTCTCTAAAAAATGCAACCTCAGTTCTGCCAAGGCAGCCTCTTGGTTTTCTGTTCCTTCCATTGTGACACCTGGTGTGGTAACAGTGGCCCATTTTCCCCACCTGCTACCCGTTAGCACAGGAGCATAGCTGGTGGGCTTTGTTGCTCTTGGCCCGCAGCAGTCAGAGCAGAGTAAGGGACACCATTATCCGTAAGTGACTGCATTTGCACTGGGGGGCGAGGGGGTTGTGAGAGAAGCCAGCTTTACCATTTGAAGACCTCCTGCCCTTCTCAAAGTAGAAAGGAGAGTTCATTGTTTTCACAAACTGGCTGGCAGGTCCCCAGGGTCCTTTGAGAGGCATTTGTTAAATTACAGAAGGCCCCAGTGCTAAGGCAGAGAAATCCCTGAAACCTGAAAGTGCTGGGAAAATGGGGAAGCATGCTAGCTAACCAGCTAGGGTTCAGATAGAAAGATCTGGGGGTGCGGTGGGCTTGGGTTCAGGTTGGGCAGCGAAGTGAAGGCTCTAGCCATCTTGAGACTCATTTCTAGCTTGTCCCATTTTATGGTCTGGGGGTAGTGTGAGTACCGTATGTTTTTTAATGAAGGTATATATTTAAGTAGCTTTTATATACGTTTTATTCCCAATTCGAGCTCAGCACATATTAGAAAATGTCTAATATAATTGGGAAGTGATATTTAATATTTATAGATCCACCAGCAGTAACAGGGCTGATTGCTCTTTCCACATTAGCCATTCAGCCTAAAAAATCTTCGGAATTTCTTAGAAATCTCAAGAAATCTGAGCCACCTAACTGGACAGTAGAGAATAAGTCAAGTACTTTTGAATATTCTTCCCTTTCACTCATTCCACATCCTTTTCTTTTTGCCCTCTGCCCAAAACTCAGC
The DNA here is from genome assembly GCF_964656455.1 of Halichoerus grypus. Taxonomy (NCBI): domain Eukaryota; kingdom Metazoa; phylum Chordata; class Mammalia; order Carnivora; family Phocidae; genus Halichoerus; species Halichoerus grypus. Next base: position 100,888,504 of record NC_135715.1, read on the forward strand.
AGTAGGTAGGTTCTAGAACCACTCATAACAGACTCAAGTGTGGCTTATGTACAACTAACCCATTGCGCTAGATGAGTTGTAATTTATAGCAGCTGAGGTCCAGTCAAGAATAAGTGTGGAGCCCAGGACAGCAAAAGGAAGCAGATTCCCTTCTTTTGTTGGCCATGGGTCCATAGGGGGGCCACAGGCCAGGCTGGAGACAAGAGCACAAGGTTCCCGTTATTCCCACTGTAATGATTGAACATCCGCCTTTCTCCTTCAAAGGTCAGGATTTAGGGAGGAAGGGTCAGGGGTGGCAGGCTTAGAGAATCTTAGCTTCCCAGAGTCTTCCAGAAGCCTAGGAGGCCTGAGTGAGACACAGCAAGGACCCTGCCCCCCCACAGTCCCCCCCACACACACACCTTAACCTTGGGTGGTTACTTGCAATAAATGAGCCAAGGACCTTAAGGTCTGATTATTCTGTAATGTAAATTCTTTCTGCTTCACTGCTGAAATTCAGAGATTTGCATTTTAGAACTTCTCATCTTGGAATAAAAGAATTTTTCATCCTGGTTGAATTTTAGACTTCAGGAACAGGCTAATGAGGTAGGGTTTTTTTCTTTTGTTTTGTTTTGTTTTGTTTTAAATGTCTCCCTCCCTCCTGTCCTTCTACCTCACAACTCCTAAGAGAACTAGATTATAAGGAAGATGACTCAACTATGAAAGACATCTTGTAAGGTCTGCAACTCTCGGTTTTCTTTTCATTAAAATACACCCTGAGGTAAAGTCACGGACCTTAAGCTCATTTGCTGGGAGAAGGTTTTGTTGGGGAAGGACCTGGTTCCTGAGGCAGGGTGGGAAGCTGGGCAGGACTGGGTAGGAGAGCCGAGCGGGAGGGAGCCTGAGATCCGGCTTCTCCGCGAGCCCATGAATGTGCTGTGCGCCCTGCGCCCTCCCTGTTTGCTCACCCAGCCCCTGACGTGTCCTGAGCCCCTGCTCTGCGCCATGCCCCCCCAGGCCCGGAGGCCCCAGCATCCTGCCCTTCAGAAGTCCCCAGCCCCGCAGGGTGGGCAGGCCAGGCCAGGGCAGCCCGAGGAAGCCAAACAGGAAGTGCCTGTTCAGAGATAAACTGAGGCATACTCAGAAGCTTAAGAGTTTATCGGAACAAAACCGGTTTGCAGGAGGCAGTACCAAACCGGAGGTAGTTAGGAGCACTCCCCTGACAGGAGGGGATGGGGCACAGAGACCTTAGGAGCACTCCCCTGACAGGAGGGGATGGGGGCACAGAGACGTTAGGAGCACTCCCCTGACAGGAGGGGATGGGGGCACAGAGAGGTTAGGAGCACTCCCCTGACAGGAGGGGATGGGGCACAGAGAGGTTAGGAGCACTCCCCTGACAGGAGGGGATGGGGCACAGAGAGGTTAGGAGCACTCCCCTGACAGGAGGGGATGGGGCACAGAGAGGTTAGGAGCACTCCCCTGACAGGAGGGGATGGGGGCACAGAGAGGTTAGGAGCACTCCCCTGACAGGAGGGGATGGGGCACAGAGAGGTTAGGAGCACTCCCCTGACAGGAGGGGATGGGGGCACAGAGAGGTTAGGAGCACTCCCCTGACAGGAGGGGATGGGGGCACAGAGAGGTTAGGAGCACTCCCCTGACAGGAGGGGATGGGGGCACAGAGAGGTTAGGAGCACTCCCCTGACAGGAGGGGATGGGGGCACAGAGAGGTTAGGAGCACTCCCCTGACAGGAGGGGATGGGGCACAGAGAGGTTAGGAGCACTCCCCTGACAGGAGGGGATGGGGGCACAGAGAGGTTAGGAGCACTCCCCTGACAGGAGGGGATGGGGGCACAGAGAGGTTAGGAGCACTCCCCTGACAGGAGGGGATGGGGGCACAGAGAGGTTAGGAGCACTCCCCTGACAGGAGGGGATGGGGCACAGAGACGTTAGGAGCACTCCCCTGACAGGAGGGGATGGGGGCACAGAGAGGTTAGGAGCACTCCCCTGACAGGAGGGGATGGGGGCACAGAGAGGTTAGGAGCACTCCCCTGACAGGAGGGGATGGGGCACAGAGACGTTAGGAGCACTCCCCTGACAGGAGGGGATGGGGGCACAGAGAGGTTAGGAGCACTCCCCTGACAGGAGGGGATGGGGGCACAGAGAGGTTAGGAGCACTCCCCTGACAGGAGGGGATGGGGGCACAGAGAGGTTAGGAGCACTCCCCTGACAGGAGGGGATGGGGGCACAGAGAGGTTAGGAGCACTCCCCTGACAGGAGGGGATGGGGCACAGAGAGGTTAGGAGCACTCCCCTGACAGGAGGGGATGGGGCACAGAGAGGTTAGGAGCACTCCCCTGACAGGAGGGGATGGGGCACAGAGAGGTTAGGAGCACTCCCCTGACAGGAGGGGATGGGGCACAGAGAGGTTAGGAGCACTCCCCTGACAGGAGGGGATGGGGCACAGAGAGGTTAGGAGCACTCCCCTGACAGGAGGGGATGGGGCACAGAGACGTTAGGAGCACTCCCCTGACAGGAGGGGATGGGGGCACAGAGACGTTAGGAGCACTCCCCTGACAGGAGGGGATGGGGGCACAGAGACGTTAGGAGCACTCCCCTGACAGGAGGGGATGGGGGCACAGAGACGTTAGGAGCACTCCCCTGACAGGAGGGGATGGGGGCACAGAGACGTTAGGAGCACTCCCCTGACAGGAGGGGATGGGGGCACAGAGACGTTAGGAGCACTCCCCTGACAGGAGGGGATGGGGGCACAGAGACGTTAGGAGCACTCCCCTGACAGGAGGGGATGGGGGCACAGAGACGTTAGGAGCACTCCCCTGACAGGAGGGGATGGGGGCACAGAGAGGTTAGGAGCACTCCCCTGACAGGAGGGGATGGGGGCACAGAGAGGTTAGGAGCACTCCCCTGACAGGAGGGGATGGGGGCACAAAGACCTGGAGGAGGTGCGGGAGCGAAGAAGGGAGGTTATCGCCTTGGCTGCACCTTACCGCCTAGTGGGCTGTTGGTGACTGGTCGTCTCCAGCGTTTTGATTGTATAACTTTGAGGCATTTGCCAGCTTCGCTTTCTGTAGGCCACCACAGCATTAGAACCACCGCCGTCTAATGGCCTCCTTGTTTAATTAATTGAGCGATATGGGCTGCACTGAGGAGGTGGCAGCTCACTTCACCAGGGTGAGCCCAGGGATTGCCAGCTTGCAGAGAAGGAAGGGGGAGCAGTCCAGGAGAGAAAAGGAGGGGGAGAGGAAGGGTGATTCAGGCCAAGGCAGAAGCAGGGGGATGTAGGTAGACCTGACACAAAGGAGGAGGGAGGACGACAGTAGGAGATGAAGCTGGAAAGCCTGTAGAAGCCCGTTTTGTGGAGGGCCTTGTGTGCGTAGCTAATGAGGTGGTCTCTCACCGCCACGAGGAGCCTTTGAAGACTTTGTACGGGGGACCGAAATCTTCAGTTCTGGAAACCAGCCCTGAGGATGGTGGATTGAAGGTGTGAGGGCCTAAAAACAGGGTCTCAGCCCAGGGCCTCTTCTAGAAAGCAAGGCCTGAGGTAGGTTTGGGTATTGCTCGTTACTGGGGAAGGAGGTGCAAGCCCAGGGCTGCAAAGGCACAGGAAGAGGGGAGTGAGGCCAGGAGAAGTACAAGGTGATGTGCTGGCGCGGACGATTGGCCTGGCCACACGGCACTCGGCACTCCTGGAAGCTTTGCAAGGAGGAACACGGTTTTGGTGGAGTCTGCGGGAGAGAGAAAGAGGGCAGTTCTATTCTCCCTGGCCCCCCCTGTGTCCTGCTTCTCAGGGGCCCTGGTCCACCTCTCCGGGAACTAGTGCCCCTGTACTTCTGGGATGCTTTTCAGGGTTGCGGCCCCCTGATGCCCCCCACCTCCCGGTGTAGCTTCCTCCCGGTCTGACGGTGCAGGGCAGCCTGGGTGGCGTGAGCATCCACAAGGCAGCGAGAGGAGTCTGAGAAGGCTCGGGAGGATGCGTCACCATTCGGACAAGGCATGAGCTCAGAGGCTGTCAGCAGTTCACACAGGTGGATGCAGTGAATGGAGGAGGCTGGGGTAGAGGAAGGTTCACAAGATCTTGGTTCAGCAGAATGGACCAGTCCAACCCAAGCTTTCAAGCAGTTACGTCTCAGTAGAAGTTAGTAAAGCGTTTCTGGGGTGGTTTTGGAGCAAGGCATCCTCTACGGACTTGTGTTTCTTAAAGCATATGATTCATCACCATATATTAATAAAACCATGCATTAAACCAATTTCTGTATTTGTAGGGGAGGAAGTGGAGGCTACTACATTAAAAATGATTAAAAATCCATGATGGTCGGGGCGCCTGGATGGCTCAGTCGGTTAAGCGTCTGCCTTCGGCTCAGGTCATGATCCCAGGGCCCTGGGATCGAGTCCTGTGTTGGGCTCCCTGCTTGGTGGGGACCCTGCTTCTCCCTCTCCCTCTGCCCCAACTCTTGCTTGCTCTTTCTAGTGCTCTCTCTCTCTCTCAAATAAATAAAATCTTTTAAAAAAATCCGTAATGGTCAAAATAAAAATCCACTCACAGTGTACTTGTCAGGACTCTTACTGCTGAAATGGTAACAACATCGGTTTCCTAGCTCCGGCCACAGCAGGGACCGCCTGACTCTGGGTACCTGGGAAGGAGCTGGGATGCACCTGAGACCTGACTAGAACCGTGGTTCGTGACCCTACGAGAACACGTGCTGTCTCGCATTTGGCCTTCTTTAAGCAAGGACTTCGTTTTTCTCTGGAGCTTGACCTGCATGTGACGGGACCCGCGCTGGATGTGGCAGCGCAGCTTTGGACTCTGGGGAGGGACTGGCTCTTCCGCACCCGTCAGTTCTTCCTAGGGAAGATGCCCACGGGCTCAGCACTCACCAGGTGCTTTCCCTGGACCAACAAACTCTGGGCAGAGCTATAGAATTATTTATTTTAAACTGACAAGTCACAGGCGCCAGGTGGATGAGGGGAGTAGGGTCCCGGAGAAAGGATGTATGTTGTCTGCAGTGGGGAGCAGGGATAATGCGGGCAAGAAGATCCCTGTGCAACCAAAAGCTCAGAATACTGACATTTGCCAAAGAACATTCCTCTACTCCTAATTCACCGGCTGGGAAAGGAAAGGGCTCGTGGTTCTCCACTTGTGCTTTCTGCCTCTCCTGCTGCTGTAGAAGCGCACTGGTATTGCTTTAGATTGAATTGTTTTCCTAAAGCTCTCTATTCAAGCTCCGGAGAGCTTATGACCAATTCTGAAAATGCACCTGCCTCCAGCGACAATCGTCAGCATCCACAGACACACGGAAAACATTCCTCCTTTGCTCCAGGATGTTCTCTCCTTTGCCTTTTCATCTCCCCTTCCCCCCACCTCCAAATGAGTTTAGGTAGATTTGAATTTTAATCAGTTTGATTGGTTGTTTTTAATGTGAGTTTAAATTGAACTAGAGGCTGTTGAACAGCATTCTGGGGCTCCCGAGTTGCTCAGCTGGGACTGGAGGCATTTATCTCTCAGCCCCCAGAAAGGGGCGGTGGCCTGCCTGGGTTTGATAGTCAGTGCAAGACGCTTCTGACTGCGTCTCATTAACTTGTAGGTGATAGGGTTTGAGGAGTAGATAATTTTCTTTGACCTTGGTCTCTTAGGTCAGACAGGGAAGGCTTTCTAGGGAGTGATCTGAATCCAGTTCTTGGATCAACAAAATCCAAGACAGTCAGTTCATGGTAGCACTTTCGCCCTGGGCCTGAATATCTAAAATAAAGGAGGGAGCCTGGGTGGCTCAGTTGGTTGAGCAACTGCCTTCGGCTCAGGTCATGATCCTGGAGTCCCTGGATCAAGTCCCACATCGGGCTCCCTGCTCAGCAGGGAGTCTGCTTCTCCCTCTGATCCTCCCCCTCTCATGCTCTCTGTCTCCTATTCTCTCTCTCAGATAAATAAATAAAATCTTTAAAAAAAAATAAAATAAAATAAAGGAAGGGAGGGAGATGCTGGAAAGCGTCCCCATCCCTGCACATCTCCCTCCCCACTTTTGTCCTACCCAAGGGTTGGGGAAGGCAGGCTGGGCCATGGTTACTTTAAGAAACATCAGCACCCTATTTCTTAAACCCAAAAGATAGCAATGTACATCGAAGAGAGAAGAGGATCCCTTGAACCTCTCTTCGTGGCGGGAGCTGAGCCCTCCAGTGAGGTGCCGGTGGTGCCGGCTTTGAAGCCCTACAGACCGGGTTCTCTTTGTTCTTGATGGCATGTAGTTAAAATTTTTCTGTTTTAATTAATATATCAAACACCCACCACCCAACTATGTAGATGTTAATATTTTGCGACTTTTAACAGGGAAATTATATATTACAAATACCATTAAATCTCATCCACCTCCCCAAGCCCTCCCTGCCCCCTCAGTAATCTGTATCCAGAAGGTGGAGTCTGTCATCCCCATGCATATTTTTGTACTTAACTGCAAATGTCCATGTGCATAGCATTGCTTTGCATGGTTCAAAAGTGATGTTGAACCACACAGATTGTTCTGCGGTCAGTCCCAAAGCTGCTGCTCACTTGTCGAAATCTTGGACAAGGTGCATCACCTTTTTGAGCCATAGGAAGATGTGTTAAGATGCCGGTGTATTAATCCTGGCACCATCAAGGTGGGCTAGGATCAAGGCCTATTGGATACTATGGAGGCAGAATCAAGAGGGCTTTTTGCCTACTTTGATGTGTGGAACGACAAGGGTGATTCTAGTGCAGGAACTTAATGAATCTGGTGCAGATTAATGTCAGTCACTGAGAGGAGCACACAGGGTGACGCTGGTCTGGGAACGTAAGGTGATGGATTCCCTTTTTGACCTGTTGAGTTGGAAGTGCCTGCAGCCCAGCAAGGTAGACAGGTTCAGGAGGCAGCCGGACATTTGAACCTGAAATTCAGGCAATGGTCCTGAGGTGGAGTTGGCTCTTTGGATTCCTGTAGTATCCAGTGCACATTACCTTTGAGCGGGGAGGCAGCTCCGTGTGGGTGACTCCAGTGCACCTTTCTCTGGGATCCGTGGCGTGAGTCACCCTCACTCGATGTCTGCAGCACTCTGCACAGGTGGTAACAAGAGGCCTGGGCTGAATTACCTAGTTGTCAGGTCAGCTTCAAAGCTTAGAGTTACGTTGGAAACATTTGTTCTCCTCTAATAACCTGTTTGATTTTCTCGTTCATGAAATTACATAAATCCTCTTTGAAGATAATTTCTCCTTTCAGACTTGACCAGGCCTTCATGTTAATAAATTCGCAGACTTTATTATTAGCCCCTGCATATGCTTCTTTTTATTTGCCTGAGCTTCCCCCCACCCCACCTTGCTATATTTCAAGGAGGCCGCACCTTTTCTGGAACTGATGGCGATACGTGTGTTGTGTCCTGTATGTATTGTTCACTCCCCGGGCATTGGGTCTGGGAATCCTAATCTGAGGTCTGCCTGAAGTGAGTTCCTCCAGGACAGGAACCGTGTGGGTCATTCACTGTTCTTTGTCCCTCACTGCGGACCTAATTCAAGGGCCTTTGGTCCATCTTCACCAGCTAGCAGCTGGCTTTTCATAGGGAAGCCTGTCTTTTTTGCTCAAAGGGGAGATGCCTGCCCAGTCCCTGAACAAAGCCCAACAAGATGTCCCAACAGGCCTCCTTTTGGATGATAGGAATCCACCCAGAGTACCTCCAGCGAAAGTGTGGGGTGGAATGGGGGAAGGCAGCTGCTGTTATTATAGCTGGAAGGATCCAGAAAAATCTGGGAAATTGGGACTAGGGGACAGCTATGGATGGAGTGGGACCCAGAAGCAGCTCCGGGACCAGGCTTCCGCTCTTCTGTGTCTCTGTGCTTGCTTTCCTCATGGGCTCCCACCATCTTCCTTCCTCCTCCTCCTCTCCCTCCCATGCCCTGTCTCTCTGTCATGCTTGGTCTCAGTCACTGGTCCCTCTGATCACCAACTGTCTGTCTCGGTCTTCCCCTTTCCTCCTGTCAACTCTCACCTGGCTCTCTTTCCACCTCTGGCAGCTGCCTTCTTCAGAACTTGTGTCTGGCTCCTAATCGCCCAGACTCCCGACACAAAGTGACCTTTCTAGTCTATAGCCCATGGCCATCTGGCAGGAATCTCTCTGTGTACCGGATTCTGAGCTCCTGAGAGAGGGTCTGATTGGTTCAGCTCACCCTCCAGAGCCTGGCCACGTCCCAGGCTCCTGGCCAGCCTAGAGATGGGTCCCCTTCGGGTCAGACACACCCCGGGCTGGTCAGCAGTGGCAGGGGGCCGGGGTTACAGAATTCCCTCCCTCCCTACCAGGGGACTGTGGGTGGGGATGGAGTCCCTGAGAAGGGGGTTTGTGGGGACAGGAATCACCAGGTACATCTGGCACAAGACCCATATCCTAGAACCCCTCAAATTAATGTATATCACGGAGGTGATCCTAAATTTGATTCAAGCTATGAATGGGAAGTCAGGGTTTAGAAACTGTTTCCAGTCACCTCTGCATTAATTCAAGGGTACACATCTCTGAAGTGATGAATTTAACATCTTCCAGCCATACCAAACATGGCATGAAATTAAACTTTCAGGCCAAGTGTTTCATTTAATGCATACATTAGAGTTCAGGCATGGACTTGGTTGCTTCTGAACAAAATCATCTTGGTGCATAAGACAGAGAAGGGAACGAGGCTGTTTTTCCAGCCATGAGGACTTCTGATATGTGATTTGAAACATGCCTCCCACAAAATGGAGAGCCGTTTGTAATACCCCCACCAGGGCAGCACATGGCAGAACCCGTCTCAGAACACTGTGAGGAGGCTGGGAAGCGCTGCCGCCCTCCCCGCAGCAGAGCCCCTTCCCTTCTCTGAGCTCTGTGGCTGCTGGTGCCACACCCCACATCCCTTGCGGTCTCTAGTCATAGAACTGGCCAGTAATACATTTTCCTGGAGTGTGTGAAAATGGGCTTGGAATGAGGAAAAAAAACTTGTCCCACTTTTGTACAACTGGAAAACATTACAGAACTTGAATCTTTCAAATTTCAAAAAGAAAAGAAAAGAAAAAGCAACCTACAAAATCCAGCTTATGCTACTTAGTCACACGGAAACGTGAAGAGGAAGGGAAAATGAGTCGCTTCCACTTCACAGGTGGTTTTGATTTAGAAAATGTGCCTCGAAATTCAGTACAGAAAAGAGGTTTTGTTTTGCTTCTAATAAAAATGAAACTACTTTTGAATGGTTCAGGGTTCATTGAAGTTTACATTTAATCTTTTTTCCATTTTTTGTCTACCTGGATATGCTCATTATCTCGCCAGATGCCGAGTCAATCAATGTATATTGTGGGAAACTCTCGTCTCCCCCTCATCCCAACTAGGTGGGATCCAGTTCTGACAACATACGTTAATCATCACTAGAAATACTGGCAAGATCTGGGGATGTTTGCGTTCCTCGGGGACAGCTTAGCATCTCCAGATAAATATTGACTGCCTTCTCTGGGCTTTCCTTCCCCAAACTTCCTGCCCCATAAGGCAGAGGAGCCAAATGCAAAGTGCTGGGTCCCTGCTAATTTACAAAGTGGGGATAATACTTTAAAGCAATTGGCCTTGAGCTATCATTGGTATTCAGTAATATATTGCTACATAATATGTTCCTTCTCGCAGAATTGTACAGCGGCAGTATGACTATGTTTGCCCTCAAAATCCAGTCAGATTACTTTTGAAAGAAATATTATGGGTTGGAATGCCAAATTCCTGCAACCTCTATATTAAGAACTCTGTCTCTGTGGCCTCCAGCTATGAGGCAGGTTGTTACTAGAATGAAAAGAAAAAAACAAATGCCTTCCCTTTGTGTTCCCTCTTTAGAATAAGAAAATCTATTTGGACATTATTCACACCTACATGGAAGTACACGCGACTGTTTACGGCTCCAGCACGAAGAATATTCCCAGTTACGTGAAAAACCACGGTATCCTCAGTGGACGAGACCTGCAGTTTCTTCTCCGAGAAACCAAGGTAGGTTTTTAGTGATTTTTGTAAAAATCCATCAGTGGTGTGGTTTACAGTCTGTTTCTGTTGGTGTTGCAAATGGGGTCAGAATCTCTCGCGCTATGTTTTCAATGCTGCAGTAACTCGTTAGGTCATTTCTGGGCAGTGGCTTTCTAGATCAGCTGTGGCTTTAAAGTTAATCGTGGAAGGACGTTGCTATGGTTTAAAACTTACTTACCAAGGACCCACGCTGTGCCAGGCGTCCAGTGAGGGGCTGGGGATACGGTGGCAACCAGGAAAGGTAAGGCCCTGTCTCGAGGGTCAGACCTCGTGATCAAGCAGCGGCCGTCACAGCAAGCTTGCCTGGGGTGCCTGGCTCCCTCACTTCCCCACTGGCTTCAAGGAATCGGCCCCCCAACTGGCTTTTCCTCACGCCTCCTCATTCAAAAAGTTGGTAGTGGACCCTGAAGAAGTTCAGATGGGGCGGGGGGGGAGGGGCAGGGAGAGTCCCTTCGGGCTCAGGGAGCAGGGAAGGCACTGTGAAAGATTTGGAGATGGGCGCTGGGCAGGGCGGGCCTGGCGTCAGGAGAGACGAGGGAGGGCCACGTGGTGGAAGCAGAGAAGACACATTCCGGAGGGAGCCACAAAGCCACCCAGCTGCTCTGTTGCCGGGGAAAGAGTGGGAGGAAACCTTCGCTGAGGGGCTGAGGAGCTGACTGTTGCAGGCATAGATGGACCTCAGACCCCATCGGGTCGGTACCTGGGGGAGCCACTGATGGAGAACTATTTTAGTGGTGTGATGAAAGCGTCATTTTGCCCCACTGCCTATAATTCTGCCAGGAAAGTACCACGTGACCTTAGGGGACTTGCAAATGGATCCGAGTTTGGCTTTGAAGAGCCAGACATGGTGCAAGGACTGTTAGAGTGAAGAAAACAAGTGCAATCCCTTCCTTAAGGCACAGGGCAGCTTGTTATCAACAGTGACTATCTCAGTTCTGGGCCCTGGCTGGCTGGCGGGGCTTTCGTTCGTAAGGTAGGGGGAAGGCTGAGTGGGTGAGAGGCTCTGTGGCTTAAGAGCGATTTCTCATCATTGTGTGACACTTGGATTTGGGAAAGCATATTCACACACGCTGCCCTGTTTGTTCTCACAAGAGCCCAAAGAGGTAGGTGGAGAAGGTGCTGTTGTTAACTTCATCGTAATCAGGAGAAAGTAGGCTAGAGCGTTCAGCTGGCCCATAGTCACTCACTTTGCCTGGCAGGCGACCCTAACTCATGGATTTATTGATTGATTGATTGATTGATTGCAAAATTAAAGCTCTGCTAGGCCCTTAAAGGCACCATCCTCATGAGTAAACACCCAAACTGGAGAACACTTAATGGACACTCACCAGCCAACAGCATATGCACCTCCTTTCTGCCTCAGTTTCTCTTTATGTGAATGCATTTGATCATTTCTACCTCCAAGTCATTTTGGTGGTGTCATGAATAAAACAGTTAGATAAATTATTTATCTCCTTGGCCGAAGATCTGGTTTGTACTAATTAAGATCTCATTTCCTTGCAAGGTCATCTGTAGTCCAATGACTGTTCGTGACACAACCCAGGAGTGAAGTGTGTTCGTTCCCCAGTTTGTACTCTCGGCTGCCCGTTCTTTTTCTGTCTCAGGATGACATTTTAGAATCGTTAGAATGTCCGGGCCCTTTAGTGGCAATGCTATTTTTTGCCATTTGCCTCATTTTACTTTTCCCCACATCAGATGGTGGGAAAAGCTCAAGCTCCTTTAAAATTACATTTGGCAGCGCTGGTTTTCAACAGCGTGTCATTACTGTCTCGCGCACTCCTATTAACCCAGCCTCGTGAATGTTTTACTCAGCCTTGGAAATTTTAAAAGAACCCTTACTTCCCCTACCATCCACTTACCCTGTCAGAGAGTGGGAAATAGGCCGAAGCTGAGGCCCCTGATGTCCCGGGGAGGAAAAGAGAAGAGGCCCGTGATGTCCGAGCTGTGGTGTGGGAGGTCACCAAACAGCCGAGGACTGCGGCCTGAATTTTGAGTGTGAGGGGCATATATTTATCCTTGAGAAACTGGTGCCTTCACAGGATGTCACTGATCCCATTTTGGATTGCCTGTTCATCTGACTGGAATATATTAAAACACTCCAAGTGGAATTATGGCTAAAATAGTTGGCAAATACGATGAAAATGAGGCCGTGTGTTGCAGACTCCCCTCATACCCAGAACACAGCAGCAGGCACAGAAATGAATGGATCCCGGGCTTTGAAATAATGACACTAAAGAACAGTCATGCTTTGCATTTATAACCTTTTCTCCCTCTAACACCTTCCTCTGTGTCTCTGAGCAATTTAAAAGTGATTTATTCCAATCCACGTTGAAAGTGGAGAACTGGAGATACGGAGAAGCAAACATCAGTAGAATGAACGGGATCCGCACACTCGTCAGACTCACTGGAGAGGGAAGCGAGTCTGGTGCTCCTTCAGGTTGGGAGACAGGTGGAACTGATTGATGCTTAATCAGCTCCTCACTCATTGTTTTTCTTTATGAGCCGTCTTCAAAGCCCTGCACCCAGGCCCAGGAAACCCCGTGCTCGGCAGCATTTCTCCCCGGCGGGCCACAAGAGCCCACGTGTCATTAGCTGGCTCCAGCCACAGGGAGCCTCTGAAGATGGAGGAATTTGGTGTGACACTAAAATTGGGGCTAAAAGAGCCAGGAAGTTGTTGAATCTAACAGACTCTTCTAATAAGCATATAAATTTGGATGAATTAATTATTTTATCAGAGGACCATAGACAAGGCTTTCAGTCCAGCAGACTCCAAGAGTACCATTGAAGCACTCACTGGGTGGCATGTTTTTATTTGGGGGTTAAGGCCTCCTCTCTTTTAATGTGATTTCTTTCTTCTCCTTCCTAATTTTAACCTCTTCCTGCCCACCCCACCCCCCACCCCAGTCTTAGCACCGGAAGCTCCTTATAGAAGGGGCATTCCCATCCTACACTAGACTGGAGGAGCACTTGGAGTGAGGCAGAACAGGTACCTCCCTTTCTACAGTAAAAAGTTGAGAGCAAATTCTGGCTGTGGAAAACAAGGGGGGAAAGCTGCTGCCGTTCATGCTGTTGCTGTACCCCTTCGCTACTCCAACCTCTGGCCGTTCACCCTCCAGCACTCGGGCAGATCATGACAGCCCTGTTGCCCTACCATGTCAGCTCATCAGCTTGGCTGTGGGACTCACCTAGCAGCCTGGGCAGGGTTGGAGGATATACGGTATATACTGTCCCTGTTCCATCCCATCCCCATGTCTGATCCCCCATCAACCATGACTTTTCCCACAAGCTTGGATGCGGTTGAGCAATCTCTCAAAAATCCAGGGCTTCAGGTGGCCACCACCCATGGAACCAGACTCTCATGCAGCTCCGTGATGAGAGAGGGGCTTTGCCTATTCTGTTTACAGGTACGTTTTCAATACCTAGAACAGTGCCTGGCTTGTAGAAGGCCTTCAGTTAATTCTATAAAGAATGAAGGAAAGAGGATGAAATCCATTAGCCATCTGGGATCTTGGGACCATGCCCGTAAGAGTCATTTCTTGCTTTGCTCATGAATCACGTACCTAAATCGCCAAGGCTTCCACAGCGGGTGACACTGTCCTTCTGACAGCCCATGCCTGCCTCTCCACCATATTGCCCACACATCACACAGGTGTGACCTGTGAGAGAGAGCCCCAGCGCTTACTAACTGATGGAGCAGTCCATCTTCCATCTTCCATTTCAGACACAGAAATATGCAGCCTCAGATAGTCAAGGAGGCTTCATCCTCGTGGCCAATGCCTAAAATTACTCCCATTCCAGCCAGATGGGAAGAAAATTTAGGTACACACGTACTCCTCTCTCCCTCTTGCCCTCCCACATACGTGTGTAGAATGCAGTGGATAGCGAGGTCATTCAGTATCTTCTCTGGCTTCCGGAACAAAAGCACATCCGCACACTCAAACACACACAAAAACGTTCAGCATCTCCTCATCCTCACAGAGACATTTGATTGCTGGAAAGATCTCATCTATTAGTATTTATTCTTTTGCTCATTTTTCTGACAAATGTGTATTCACTACCAAATACATTCCAGGCCTTACTCCAGGCATTTTTGCTACAAGGATGACTAAGGCAGTTTTGCCCACCAGTGTTTACACAGATGTGGTAGAGGAGACAAACAGGTAAACTGGGGACTTACCGCAATGTGAAAAGTGCACAGGTAGAAGTGGTAGTAAGAAGAAAGAGGGACACCAATGTACAACTTCTGTGATGCTGTAAGCAGGGTCAACCATTTAGTCTTGCAAAACACTGCACTGTGATTTGTGATGTCCCTTAAGTAAGAGCAGGAGGTTGCTCTGGAGGACGGGAGCCGATTATCAGCCGAATTGTAACGTGGTGCATCCGTGTCACCGTGGTGCACACGGTCACGGAGATTTACTCTAGTAGTACTAGCCATTTTCTCTAACCCTATCTGTGCCCTCTCCGTGAGTTCTCTCTTGTCACAAGAACCCTCTGGCCTCAGTACCATGAGAGCCCATGCTTAATGCGACGGTGAATAGGCCTGTTGTGCTGCCTCACACCTTGTAAACAGTAAACAGTTCGTGCTGGGCAGCTGAAGATGGTCGGCATCTACTGTTAGAAACTTATCCAGAGATTTCTCTTAGCCACCGCCCATCTCCAAGTTAATGCATTTATAATGCAAATTGCAGTGCATGGGATTTTGAACTGCTATTTCCAAATGACCGAAGCGGGTGAACTTTTGGTCTTGGTATTGTTGTTTGTGTTGTGTTGGGTTTTGTTTATGAAAGACCACTTGGGTACCAAGGATAGTCTGGCTGCCTACCCAGTGAGCTGGTCTCTAGGAAATAGCCTTTGACATAGCAGCCAATTCTGACAACCTTTGGGCACTTAAACATACTTGGCGTATATCATTGTCTTGTCTCCTTTAAACCTTCTAGCTCTTTACAAGAGAATCTTCTTGTAGTTTAGGTTAGGGACATGGGCAGCCCATGAGAGGGAATAGCCAAACCTGAATGGGAGAGATTTTGGCCACTATTCTCTTCCTTCAAGCATCGAGTGCAGAAGGGCAGACACGCGTCCAGAGAGAGACCCTTTAGGCTACATGAAAGCATCACCTCTCAGGAGAATACATTTCCTCCATACTCGGCTACCATATGGATTCTGTTTAAAGCTATAAAGATTCTTTTTAAAGTTATATTACCAAAAATAGGGGGATTCCCAGTCATTATATGAAGAAGAAACAAGGTTAGCAATAGTACATGGCTCATGGGACTGGCCTTTCCACGAGGCAGCCACCATAACCCATGTCTTCTCACTCTTCTGATGGATGTCCCTCCCCTTATTTCAGTCCAGGTACTTTATGGAATAGTGAGAACTCATAAATACACATGCAGGTGCCAGGCATCTTGTAAACCGCACAACCACAACTCAGGCACACCTAAGCTCTAGCTAAACAGTACAAGGTCATGTGTGTGTGCAGCTGCATGAAGTTGAATCTGGATTCCGACTCCTGTTCAGTGAACATTTACTTCAGTGCCAAACCTTGGAATACATCGTTTCCATGAAATATCTCATTTAATCCTCTCAGCAACCTCATGAAATAAAGCACTATCATTTGCACCATTTTTACATATGACAAGACAGTTTAGAGAGCTTATGTAACCTTGACTGAGGTCCCGTAGCTGGAGAGAATACGTTATAATGGACCTCAGCTAATCCATAGGAAGAGGCATGTAACAGTTTCCCACAGTTAGAGAACTAGGAAGTGAGGCTGTCAGGGTTTGAACTTTGGTCGGCCTGAGTTTAGACCCTGTGCTGTCAGTTCCCACATTGTCCTGATCACTTTGTGCCAGTATTCAATTTATTGGATAAGCTAAGATTGATTCATTGTTCAGACTCCCTCCTGAGCCGCTCCACCAGTTTAGCTAGGTCACGCTAGTCAGAAAAGCTTACGTGGTGCGCGTGTCTTCTATTTTGGATTATCTTCATGTTCCCCATCAAGAGTGACTGGAAACTGACCAAATTCATGTGGAGTCTTCCTAAGAACCACTTTGATCCATGTTGAAAGGATTCCTTGTTAACTGCTCCAGTTAGGGGTTTAGAACAATTCTGTTTCTCCCTTTCACACAGGGTAAGACTCCGAGTGGTTTTACTGAGCCGTTTGTGGACATGTAGGAATGTCCCAATCCTGTGCCGTGAATAAAATCTCTGGTGCTTCATCCGTTTTCTCTTGCTTAGTATTAGTTCAGAAATTTAATTGTAGAGCATGTAATCCCTAGGTTTAGAAATGCTTATTGATGGGAAGGAGTTGCAGCCATGACAATGTTCCGTCATCTGGATTCAGGGCTTCTGAAGGCCAGATGCAGTATAAATAAAATATGCCCAGTTTCCTCTCGAAAAGTGAAGCTCTGCTTGAATGAATTCTTGTGATGTGTCTCTTGCCTCCATGCTGAGGATATCTGTAAGTAGCACAGTGCTGGGGAAGCTGGGGACTTGGGGGGAAGGAAGTTTAGTATGGTTAAGGCACCCATGTGTGCCAAGGCCATGGGACGCAGGAGTTTAAGGGCTACCCTTTGCTGGTGAGGAGCTCTCTCTGCCTACCCTTTTTGTGATTCAAACCTCAAGAGTGCTATTTGACCTTAATCTGTCTGCTCCATTATAATGTCACAGGTATTGAGTACACAGGAAGCAAGAAAAAATTGCTTATTGACAGAAATGACAAAGAACTGTTATTTTGTGTTTCTGAGTTGTGCATTTCCTGCAATACTAATTAGTGTGACAAGAAAACTCATTGCCAAGAAATTGTATGGTATTTGCTTAAGCTTCATTCTCAAATTGTGAGGCTTTGGAGAGTTAGCCCGAAATGTTTACTTTCTGTGTACTGAGATGTTTCGATGCCCAGGGCAGCCGAGATGGTGCAAATTGTTATTCAGATATAATTAAACCTAGGTCACATTCAAGTCCATTAAGCAACAGCCCCAAATCCTTTTAATTAATGGGTTTAGATTGGTTGGTCTAAAGGAGCTAATTAAATTTTTTTCCAAGATTTTCTGTTTAAATAATCATTGTGCATCCTACATTTTCTCCAAAGTTCTTGGCAATTTAAGTTTGATGAAGGTATCAGCACTTCATGGCAGGCCCTGATTTTCAGAGGTCAGGACACATTGTGGGCTCCAGGTCTCTGGTTAAACCCACAGAGCCCCCCATCTGCATCTTCCAGCACCTTTCTTCTCAGAGTCAAAAGGATCTGGAAGCCCTATGCTTTCCTGCAACCTGAGAGAGGTCATCTTTCCCCTGGAGAGCCTGCATATCCTCCCAAAAATCTGATAGGGAGGGCGGATCACAGAGCTCAAAAGCCTGAAGGATGGTAACCCTGGATTCTTCATATTTAATCAAGCTGTGATGTCTTGGGATGAGTCCTTCCCACTCTCGCCTTCCATTTCTTCTGCTGCCGTCAGGCATCCTCCCCCACCCCCACCCCTGAGCCGCATGCTGAGGCCACACACTATACACTTAGGTTCTCTCTGATCATCTCATTCCTGTCAGCTACTTAAGAAGAGTAAGATCCAGGAGCACCTGGGTGGCTCATTCGGTTAAGAGTCCAACTCTTTTTTTTTTTTTTTAAGATTTTATTTATTCATTTGAGACAGAGATAGAGCATGAGCAGGGGGAGAGGCAGAGGGAGAGGGAGAAGCAGGCTCCCTGCTGAGCCAGGAGTCGGACGCGGGCTAGATCCCAGGACCCTGGGATCGTGACATGAGCCGAAGGCAGATGCTTAACTACCTGAGCCACCCAGGCACCTCAAGAGTCCAACTCTTGATTTTGGCTCAGGTCATGACATTGGGCACCAAGCTCAGCTGGGAGTCTGCTTGAGATTCTCTCTCTCCCTCTGCCCTCCTCCCATGCATTCTCTCTCTCTCTCTCCCAGTCCCTCCCTCTCCCTCTCTCTCTCTCAAATAAATAAGTAAATAAAATCTTTAAAAAATAACAGTAAAATCCAGAAACAGGGCCTCCAAGTGGTGGTGGAGATGCCCCTTTATTCTACATCTTCCAGGCTCCTACTCACATGGTATTCCTCACCCATGTCTCCAGTGGTTCTGCCCAAGGGATGGTGCCCCCGGCTGGCACTGGGAGCTCTGCTGGCCCATAGCTGCTCTCCTCAGCTCCTCCAGTGGATGTCCCTGGCAGTGTATTTGGTCATCCCAAAGTTTACAGGAAATGAACGGTTATTCCTCTGAAACAAGCAAAGGTTAAGTGCCCTGTTTTGTGCAAAAGAATATACAGTTCAAAAACCTGGGGTTTTTGTTTCTTGTCCCAGAAAAATCCCTGTGGGGGCTACAGTATGTCCAGCATGGGCCATGGTCAGTGTTCAGTCCCGAAACTGAGTGCCCAGCACAAACTTCCTGCATCTCTCAGTGGTGCCCAGGGAACCCAGCGGCTGGGACTCAGGTCTCTCCACATGGAACCATTCTAAGTAAGCAATTCCATTTAAGCAGCCGCAAAGACGGAATCGCTGGGGAAAGGGCCCCGTGAAAGGAGAATCAGGCCTGCCGTGTATCCACTTCGCCAATATCCTTCACTCTCGGGGCCTGGCTGCGTGGGTGTTCCTCAGCGTGATGGCAGAAGGGAACGGTGCCGTGGGGCCCCGTTATCCTTTGGTGATGGATGTGTCTCCCGAGGCTGAGTGATCTCAGCCTTGGCTCCTTGGTGTGGTAGGGAGATCTCACACCTCCCCAAGGCCAGACTTGGACCCTGCCATCGATGGCTTCCAGCCCTCCAGCACCGTGAAGGGTCCCGAGGGGAAGAGCTGTACTGAGGCATTTCCCTGAGATGCTGTTTCGGTTTCGGACCCAGGAATGATTGCCAGTGAGCTGCAGCAAGGCGCCTTTGTCCCAGCAGCTCTGGAGCTCGGGTTTGCAGGAGGACTTGGAGAGTGTGTTTTGGCTGCCATCTATTGTCTGCCGTGGGGAACACGCATGGTGTACTTGCCGAGGAGGGAAGCCGCCTGGCTGGTGGAGCCACTCAGCACCCTCTCCCCTCCGCTGAGGGGGAGATAAAAACAAAGTTGTTGGTGTCCCCCAGTGAAAACCCCATTATGAAAACCTGTGTTTACTGAACTACCATCATTTTAAAGCAGCTCCATTTGAACTGTAATCAAACCACCAAGTGACCTTTCTGTCCCCCCCCCCCCCCCCGCCCCGCCCAGCATCCCTGAAAGGGCCTGTTGTTCCTTTGGTTCAATGAAGAAACCTTCTGTTTAGTTAAGCAAGTGTTTCTCCAGTCATGTCTCCTGGTGAGTTACAGAAAGATTATTGTTGGGTCTTGGTTTTTGTTGTTGTTTTTTATTCTTTTAATACCCCCGCCTCCCTACCCCTTCAACTGCTCACCTCTCCCCCACTCCCCACGCTCATTTCTGTACTTTTTTTTTTTT
Organism: Halichoerus grypus; assembly: GCF_964656455.1. Classification (NCBI taxonomy): domain Eukaryota; kingdom Metazoa; phylum Chordata; class Mammalia; order Carnivora; family Phocidae; genus Halichoerus; species Halichoerus grypus. Next base: position 100,907,947 of record NC_135715.1, read on the forward strand.
TTTTTTTTTTTGCAGAGGAGAACATAATGAGCTGAGCAGCTTCCTGGGCCTGTAAAGGTCCCCGATCCTGTTTCTCAGCTCCTGATGTGAGCTGCTTTCTCTTCACCCCACCCCCCCCAGGGTCTGGGAACCTTCCAGAGTGTCTGAGGCTTCCACATGGGAATGAAGCACGGAATAGCCCCCTGTGAGCCAGGGACGCCAGTCCTGATTGATGTGTTTATATATGGTGTGCTTTTCTGTCTTACAGTTGTTTGTTGGACTCGGGTTCCCTTATGAGGGCCCAGCTCCCCTGGAGGCCATTGCAAATGGATGTGCTTTTCTGAATCCCAAGTTCAGCCCACCCAAAAGCAGCAAAAACACAGACTTTTTCATTGGCAAGCCAACTCTGAGAGAGGTAAGCCTCTATAAAAAAATCCTTCTTCTTTTAACAGTGTGAATACTAGCTACTTACTGAAGGCTAGGAGCCCGTTCGAACTTCGTAGCCTTGGATAGTAGGTACCGTCAGCGTCATTGAAGGACAGTAGGTATCGTCAGCGTCATTTAAAATAGCTGGGTGGAAGGAGCGGGTTGCACAGGGGCTCAGGAGGAATGGCTGATGCCCTGTCCTAACCATGTGGTGGCACAGCCAAGACTTGCATCCCCTTCTGCCCCTCTCCAAAGTGTGGCATCTTTTCACTCTGCCTCAGCTCTACCCTAATTCACACAGACCTCTCCAGCCTTCTCAGTGGCTGAGGTCTGACTTTTTGAATGTCTAGAATTTATGGAATAAGGAAATCCACTGGCTAACAGGCATTTTTGAAGAATGTGCTCTCCACGATGGGCTGTGGGGAATAGAGAGTGTGTCGTGGGGTCCTTCGCTGTCAACCCTGAGAGACAAGACAGGTGATGGGCAACTGAAGTCACGTGCCTGGTATTTTCGGCCACCGTCCGCAGGCACCATCCTGAGAACTAATCCTGCCATTGCTCGAACTGTTGGCAGAAGCCTTATTTGAATTGCTGTCAGAGATCCTCTTTAAAAATCCACAGCAGGTGATGAATCACCACTGAAGGCAGTTGGATTCGATTTGGGGCAATCAACAAGTCATTTAGAGCATGTGGGTGATCAAGCTGGTGTTTCTGTATCTAGTCAGAAACAGGTGTGTGCAAGAAACCATAAGATTGATCTTCTTATTTCTGTGGCTCTGTGGGCTGCTCCCAAGGAGGAAGCCTCTCCAAGCTGGAGTCCTGGTAGCGCCCCTGTCATTCGGGGCCTTCCCCTGGGGGACGACCCCGGTGGACCCCCATGATGTAGCTGCAGTATAGCAGCGCTGTGATTAAAGCACACGGTTTTCAATTCTACTTTTAAACCTTTCTGGGTCGACTGATCACCCCCTCCCCGCAAAAGAATCTGAAATGCATTTTCTGTGATCATTTTTCACTGATCAGTCAAAGATCTTACCAATTCACGGAGCTTATTATTTTGAGAATGCTTTTTTCTGACCACTGGAGAAAGGGCCAAAGGAGGTGGAGGAAGAGGATTGAGATCCATAGATAATCCTCAAAAAGGACAATCTGTGGCCCACACAACCTCTGACAAGGGGTAACTGTTTGTGTGTTGACTCACATGCTTGCTTTTCCTTCTGCTCATATAGTACATTTGAATGCTTCCTTATAGGGAGTCATTGCTTTTGGGGAAGTCGTTCCTCAGCAATTCTTAATGCACACCTGTGTGCCAGGTGTTGGGTGAGGCCAGCGCACAGAGCAGGAGTGTTCAGCCTGGCACCGAGCAGCTTCTTCTTTGGAATGATCTGAAGAGATGCTCCCCAGCAATAGAACATCTCAGTTTGGGAATCTCTGCTCTACCATGCTCCTGACTTCTTTGAAACTTTTAGGGTAGAGTTTAGGGTAGAAAATTTGGGTCAATAAATCATCCCTACATTTTAAGTTAGGTGTAAGAAATCTCTGAAGTTTTTCTGCCCACATTGGAATAATTATTTGTAATTTTGTTTCTTTTTTTTTTTTTTACTTCTATTGTGATTAAATATACATAATTTAAAACTTAGCATTTTAACCATTTTAAGTGTATGGTTCACTGGTATTAAGTATATTCCCAGTCGTGTGCAACCATAACCACCACCCACCTCCAGAACTTAGTCATCGTTCAAAATAGAAACTGTGTTCATTAAACACCAACTCCCCATTCTCCCCTCCCCACAGCCACCAGTAACCTCTCACCTATGTTCTCTCTAAATTTACCTTTTCTAGAAGGTACCTAATGTAAGTGAAATCAGACAGTACCCTCTCATGACTGGCTTGTGGCACTTAGCGTAATGTTGTCAGAGTTCATAGCATGTGTCAGAATCTCATTCCTTGTAGAGGCCTGGATAATATTCGTTCTGTAAATACACCACATTCTATTTATCTCTTCATCTGTTAACAAACACTTGGGTTGTTTCCACATTTTCTCTGTTGTGAATAACGCTGCTGTGAACATTTGTGTACAAGTATCTGCTTGGGTTCTTGCTTTTCATTCTATGTACAAGTGGAGTTGTTGGAATTTACTTTTTATTTCTTTTGGAACAGTTTTAGTCTTAGGGAAGAGTTGCCCAGAGTACAGTTTGCGTTTAACACCTTCGTCCAGCGTCCTCTGCTGGTAACACATTACAAGGCTGCAGTACAATTACCAAAACTAAGAAACGAGCCCTGATATCACAGTGTTGTCTAAACTACAGTCTAACTGGACGTGGCCACTTTTTTTCCCACTAATATCCTTTTGCGGTTCTGAGATCCAGTCCAGGACCCCACATTGCATTTACCTGCCGTGTCTCCTTAATCTCCTCCAGTCTGTGACACTTCTTCAGTCCTTCACTGTCCTTCACGACCCTGACACGTTGAAAGAGTCCCAGTTGGCCTTTTTGTAGGCCCTTGCCCACTTTGGATTTGACGGATGTTGTCTAGTGGTTAGTTTGAGATGACGCATTTTTAGCAAGACTGTCACAGAAGTGGTATGGCCTTCTCAGTGTGTCATATCGGGGAGGGGGGCGCCATGATCTCAGTCTAATTACTGGTTCAGGTAGTGCCTGCTGGGTTTCTTCACCATAAAGTTACGATTTTTCTCTATATTGGAAAAAATATTTCGAAACTGTGCAAATAGTTCTGGTTCTCTTCAAACCTTTGCCCATTTATTTTTACCATGTGTCGGCGGATCTTGCCTACAACAGTTATTATGGCAGTTCTAATGGTGGGTTCCCCCCCCCATTGTGATTTTTTTGAATACGTGAAGAGCTAAGAAACCTGTCTTTTCTCGTTGCTGTTTCTATATATGAGCCTTTGGGAAATGATCAGTCAAAAGTATCTTAGACTACATTGGCAACCGGCACCTTTTTGTTATTAGTAATTCTAAAGATTTTGATGACACTTTGTTACAACTATTTTTTCCTGAAAAAAAAAAAAAGAAAGAAAGAAAATGAGGACACTCATCCACAATCCATTTCCCAGTGAGTGCTGTAATGTCACCAAGATCAGACCAGCCCGTGTTAAGTTATTGAGGAAAGGATGTTCATCATTTCCTGTCCATTTTCATCACTTAGTAATGTGCTTCTCAGTGAGGTGGTGGAGGCTTTCATTCTTCATGGCATAAGAAGAGAATAGGCATTAGAGCTGCCCCCACCCACCCCCCCTCCCGGGTGCTTGGTTCCTCCCATCCCCTCAGATGATTCTTCCTGTGCTTAAATGGGACTCTAGTTAGAATGACACTGTGGGGTCCTCTCAGTTGCTCTGAAAGTGACCTCACATGGATGACTCCATCAGTCCTGGGCTCCCACAGGAGGGCTGGGATGCCGAAGGTCAGTTGACAGATGTGCGCTGTGTCCCCAACAGGGCCCAGGGTACTAGCTGCAGCATTGGGGAAACTTATCAAGACCCATTTCCTGTTTTCCAGGAGCTCAGGTTTTGATACAGAAAGAAATAGCGAAGTTGAGGAGGGAGTGTCAGCCTGGAATTGTGCCAGGTGGAGAATGTGGTGGGTTAACTGAAAGGGGGATGGTGGAGGAGCTGTGCTGTAAAGGGAAGGAAGGAGATGGGGGTGGGGTTCAAGCCTAAAAGGCATGAATGTTGATGAGTTGGAGGGAAATCCTGAGAAGGTCACTCTGCTTTATGCAGGAAGGCAGGTTCCATCTGATGTCTGTCTCCTTCTCTGCGGGAGACAGTGCAGAGAGCAGGCTGGGAGCCAGCTTTGGGAGGACCCAGTGAACTTGACCTCAAGGCCAGGTGGGCCACCCACTCTGCTCTTTCAGCCCACAAAAGCCACAAAATCCCCCTAACCAAAACCGCTTTTCACTGGGAGAGTCCTATAGAAGCCCAAGGGTCAAAAATCCCTAGAAATCAATTATTCTTTTTTTTATTCTGCAAATGGAAAAATTTTAACCCAAGTGGACATAATTACAAAGCTATTTTTTGTGCCCTTGCTCGTTTTTCCAGTTAAGCAACAATTGATCCATATAAATCAATCTGTATAAATTACATATATGTCCCTTCTTTGCCTTGGAGACAAAAAGTCTAAATTTCTACATGACAGTTTTGTCTTTTACATTGGACCAATTTTTAAAACCACGATGTATACTCGAGGGCAAAAGTTCCATATGCCTTAAGTAATGTGGTCAGTTCAGGTTATACTTTCAATTTGATATAAATTGGATTTTTATCTTTATATTGGGAAACACATTAGTAGGTTCTTAATCATTATTTGGACATTTTGTAAACCGTTAGAAATTCTCTGGCTTCAGGGTTTTTTTCCATAAAGAGAACTCATGTTTTCCTTAGAAATTTAATAGCCGCTCTGTAATAATGTCTCATATTTAATAAGATTTTCATTACTTTTACAAACTATACTCCAGTAAATTTGCTGATTGATATACAGTGAAGTAGCTCAGATCAGACGGTTCTCAATAAATTAACAGGGAGGAGCATAACATTCAGAGGGGAAATAATGAATTACAAAATGCCTTACTCGTTAAAATTAAGTAATCCTCAGTAAATGTAAATGAATAAAATGATAATGGCTCAGCGTTCTGTATTTTCCAAGTGCTTAGAGCAACCTTGCAAATAAGCAAGGACCTTATAAAGGGGAGGGGGGAGAGACTGCCAATTTGTAAGTGGCTGCATAGTGACATTGATGACAACTTTAATTTACCCCCTGATTCCATTGGAAGATTTAATCAGTTTGTTCTCCAGGCCACCAAGTGAAAACAGAGTGACATTTTGCTCATCTTCAGAAAAGCTCTACTGCAGGCATAAATTCAATCCTGGGATTTTTTTTTAGTTTGGCAAGTTTTCGGAGCGTGATTAAAAGACTGGAGTTTACTTTGGGCTTCTTTTCGCCTTTGTCTTAAGAACCCTGTAGGTACTATAAAATTGTCATCTTCCTTTCCGTCCAAAGCTAATGCGTTGTTGAAGGACCTCAATTTGAATTTGCCCTGCTACTTCCTGGCTGTGTGGTCTTGCAGAATTGTAAACCCCTGTAAATCTCAAAATCCTGATTGATACACAGGAAACGTGATAAATAATGCATATGCCGGTCATCAGCACAGTGCCTGAGCCAGCCAGGGGCTTCACTGATACGTGTTGAACCTAAAATGTGTGCTGAGAGGAGAAGAAAGAGAAAAGGATTCTTCCCCAGCTCCATGAGGGGCTGTGGTCACTCTGTAGGTTCTATCACTGACCACGTGGCTGAGCGAAAGAAGAGGGTACGTGTCAGAAGAATGGGGAACTGAACAGGCCAGCGAGGGGCGTGATTCTGGCAGAGGAGGCAGGAGGAAAGTCTAGGATATTTTCTCCTCAGAATCATGATTTCCAGGGGCGTCTGGATGGCTCAGTCAGTTAAGCGTCTGGCTCTTGAGTTCAGCTCAGGTCATGATCTCAGCGTCCTGGGATCGAGCCCCATGTCGGGCTCCACGCTCAGCAGCCAGTCTGCTTAAGAGTCTCTCTCTCCCTCTGCCCCTCCCCCACTTTCTCTCTCTCTCTCAAATAAATAACTCTTCAAAAAAAGAGAGAGAGAGAGAATCATGATTTCCATGAGAGAGGGTACCAATGACAACTGGGAGCTGAGGCCCAGTAACTTAAACTCTGGGTTTCCTGCCCTAAGTATTGTGCGCACACAGTTGGTGAGGGTAGGCTACGAAGAATGGTGGCTAGGAGTGAGATGGAGAGAGGCCAGTTAAATCATCCCGTCCTCTGTGTATACTGGAGTCTGAAGAAAAAGAGAACCAGCTTCACCTCTAAAGAAACGGCCTCAACCCTACCAGACCCAACACCTGTATTTCCCCCACAAGTATATTGTAAGATCTACTTTTCTGTCCTGAAATAAAATTCATAAATAATATACCCTGCCTACATATGTAATTTCAAAAAAAAGAATGATTCCCTAGCTCTAACATAAAGGAAAATAATTTGCAATAAGGAAATACATATTTCAGTATATATATAGTCAAGGAATATTATGCCATACCCAAGAACTATAGTAGAAAACATGTCTCATTCCTCCTTACAATGAGTAAGTTTGTACTTAAGAAGAATAAAACATTCCGCTGAGTATGGTTAGCCCTTATTTGGTAAGGGCTTATGGTTGCTTATAAGTGATATTATAAAAGAGAAGCTAAGTTAAAAAGTGCCTATACATATATATATGTATACATACATATACAATTGCCATTAATGTGAGAGCTACAAATACAGACTGATTTGGGTATGTTGTAATGGAGACTCGCCTCATCTGAGTGACGTTGACTCGGCTGCCCTGATTTTTCCAAAGTGGTTAACAGCTTATGGGTGAAGTTCCAAAGAAAACACAGTACAAACATCCCTTGATTTACATGGTAATTACATTCCTGGGAAATTCAATGTATATTAAAACTGTGCCAGAGAGTTGGATCCTGTGACCCCATGTGGAAGCCCTGCGGGGCAGGTGGAAGCTGAATGGGGAGCGGACGGCCCCCCTCGTGCAGGACTTTAGGGCCTCATGAGCCATCTGCAACCCCCGGTCCTCAGCCATAGGTTCGGGCGCAGCTCAAGGCAGCACCCCCAGTCTTCGGGAGAACTGAAAATGCTCTCACGAATGTCCGGAAAGCTCCCTTCCCATTACTCCCTGAAAGGGATACAAGCATAAAGGTGGAAGCCAGTTTGGGTGGTAAATTTAGCTATCAAAGGAAGGACTCTTCAGGAACAGAGAATCACCAGCTTTCATCCTGGGTTTCTTTGGACCCTTTGTTCTTAAAATAAAACCTCCGAATTTAGAACTTTGCTGAATCCGAATTGTCTTTATCAGTATTAAGGCTCCAACATGATGCTAATGATTCGTCCTGAAACCATTCCAAAATTCTCTGTTTTTCTGGTAGCCTTATTTCTCTTTCTTCACATTTCGTATGTGCCATTACTCATCTTCTTATGACTTTAAAGCTTTTGGCTTTATTATAATTTTCTCATGCTTACCTGTGTGTCCTAACCTGTGTCTTTTAACAGATACTATTTAGACCGAGGGGATTTTCAGGGCTGCGATACGACCAAGAGTTAACTGTTCCACTGTATCTTGGTGCAGCTTTGGGGGTCGGAACCACCTGTAACAGCCACTGTGGCACCTGGTTTTGACATTTCCAAGTGGGATTCAAGATGTGGAGCTCTCACTCTTTTATTGTTCTCTACTTACGGGTCCTCAGGAGGTTTTGATCATCAAGGAAGGACAAAAATGTCTTGTTAGCTACGAAAGTACAATGCCATAAAAACAAAATGCTTCATCTAGCACAGAAGGCTTAAAAAAAAAAGAAAAAAGTTTGTGAGACTGAGCTGCTTTGTCTTTCTCTTCCAGCTGACATCCCAGCATCCTTATGCTGAAGTTTTCATCGGCCGGCCCCACGTTTGGACGGTTGACCTCAGCAATCAGGAGGAAGTGGGAGATGCCGTGAAAGCAATTTTAAGTCAGAAGGTTGTGTCTTTTTTTCCGTTTTTCCCCATCTGTACTGTGAACTGGAATGTGTGGAAAGCCTCCCAGGCCCTCTGGTAGAATGATTAGAACATTTCCATGTCAACTTAACTCTGAGATTAGAAAAGAGCCACAGTGTAGGATTTGGCCCGGGGAGGGTTCATGGGTGCACTGGAGGGTGGGAACAGAGCCGGTGCCCCTGTGTGCGTGGACTCTCCAGAACCTTTTGGCATGATTGCTGGGTCCCAGATACAATAGTAAGAGGTTGAATTACATTTGTTTCACTGCATAATGATGGTCACTCTCACAGAGATCAGAAAACACAAACCAGCTCCCCTACCAAAAAGTAAGAATGATAGGAGCTATTAAGGAAATACTGGGAAATGTTTTTATATAGCATTTATTCATTTGACTTTTTTTTTTACCTCAACATCTTAATAGAATTTTGTATTTATAAGTAACTGACATCTCTGGATTCTCCTGATCAAGTTAGCAGACATTGATTAAGTACCTACTGTAGGCAGAGCACCCTCTGAGCCACTTTAGGGGACACTCACTTCCATAAACATAATTGAGGCTGGCTCCCAGCCTGTAGGAGGCTTACTGCCCAGTGGGGATGGACCAAGTAACCTCTCCCAACCCCCTCGACTGCCTTCCACACTATTGGGTGCACCCTGCTCTCTGTACTTCTCCTACTAGAACACTATACTCTGTTAACAGTTATTTAGGAGAGGCAGTAGAAGCATGGTTGTAAGGAGTACGGGCTGCAGTTAGCTTGGGGTTGGGGTTCCAGCCCAACCACCTACTAGTAGCGTCCCCTCAGGCAGTTACTTAACCTCTGAGTCTTAGTTTCTTCATCTCTTTAAGTAGTAGTACGTACTATATAGGTACTTGTAAGGAGTCGATGAGATAATGAATATAAAGCCCTTAAGTGGAACGTCTACCACATAGTGAGTGTTTAGTTGTTTTTATTAAGTCACTATTAGTATTACACATATAATATTCTTAATTTTGTGATCAACAGTCTGGATTTACACTAGACTGCCAGCAACATGAAGGCCGGAAATATGTCTCTCTCACTGCTGTACTCTGTACCCAGCATAGTGATTCACCTAATGGATTGAGAGAGGGAGGGATAGATATTTGCCGAATGTGTTCAGTCAGTGCCAACAACAACATGCAAAAGATGGAGAAGTGGACGTTGGAGGAAGCTTTCTGGAAAGTGCAGCACTGGGTTAAGTCTTTTAGGAAGAGTAGGAATTTGCAAAGCTGAACTGAGAAGTGGACCAGAAGGACATGGGTTCAAGGCACAGTGTGAGTAAAGGGGAAGAGGCTGAGTGGAGTGTGGCCCCACTGGGTTGCCTCAGAACATCTGCCACACAGCCAGAGCTTCACCACCAGAGAGTCATTCCTATGGAGGCTGATGGTTCTATCTTCCTTTCTTGAGTCCCTGAGTCCCTTAGGGTATTAGTTTCTCAGGACTACCATAACAAAGAACCACAAACTTGGTGGCTTTAACAACAGAAATTTATTCTCTCACAGTTTCAGGGACTAGAAGTCCAAAATTAGGATGTTGGCAGGACCGTGCTCCCTCCAAAGCCTGTAGTGGGGGATTCTTCCTTGCCTCGTGCATCTTCTGGTGGCCCCAGGCTTTCCTTGACTTGCAGCTGCAGCACCTTAACCTGTGTGTCTGTGTGTCTGTGTGTCTGTCTTCTCCATTCTTAGAAGGACATCAGTCATATTGGATTAGGCCCCAGTCTAATTGGGACCTCATCTTAACTTGATTACATCTGCAAAGACCCTATTTCCAAATAACGTCACATTTACAGCTACTGGGAGTTTGAACTTGTGCATTTTCTTTTTGAGGGACATAAATTCAACCCACAACACTTGGTTAAGTGCACATACCCTTGAAAAATGAGAAATTGAAAAGGTAACGTAGAGGCAGAAAGTCTTGGATCATGGAGTACAGAACTTTTTAGGTGATAGAGCCCTTTTGTCAAACAAAAATCTAATGGGAATGCCTGATACAGAAAGCACAGAGTGAGGCACTGAGTTGTATTTGCTCATTGCTACGTGAGATAGACTCTCTTCACTCCATGGAACCTCTAGTGCTCTACACTTTAAAACTCTGATCGATCTTTTTCCACCTTATTCCAAAAATTATTCAAGACCACGTGAGAAAAACAGTAATTATAATAGTAGCTCTTATGTAGAGAGAACCTCTTTCTACACATCTGGAGCCTTATCTCATTTAATCATTATGAGCCTTATCTCAATCGTTATCTCACATAATTCTTCTACAGATAAAAAGATTGAGGTTTAAAGAAATTAAGTAATTTACCCAAGATCACACAGCTAGTAAGTAGTAAAAACCTGGATTGAAGCCTAGGTCTTTTTGACTAGTGCATTAAGATAATATAAAGTTTAGAAAGGAAAAGAAACATGGAAAGAAGTAAAGGGAAAGATAAGAGCGGGAATGAGAGGTGAAGTAAGTAATGAGATTAATACAAAAACTATTGTCATTAAAATCCTTACGCTTGTTAGAAATGGGTCAGAAATTTAGTGCCAGGCTTTCTCATATTTAATTACAAGATTTTAAATTACATGACACTCAAAAAGGCAAGGTATAATGACCCATCATTAAGAGAGGAAACGGTCATTAAAACCAGACCTAGAGATGGCCCAGATGTGTTGGAATTTATTAGAAAGCAACTTCAAAATGCTCAGATAAATGTATTAGAAGGTTTGGTGAAAAAGGTGGACAGTATATGTGAACAGATGGGGAATTTCAATAGAAAGCTAGAAACTTTTTCTCAAAACCAAAGGAAAAAATGCTAGAACTTAAAAAATAATTGGAAATGAAGAACTCTTTCAGTGGCCTTATCATCAGAGTGTACACAGCAGAGTAAAATATCAGTGAATTTATCAATATCTTATCAAGATATTGACTTATCAAGAGAAATTTTCCAAATTGAAACAAAAAGAGAAAAAAGAATGAAATTAAGAAAAGACATATGGGACTTATGAGACAATATCAAACAGCCCAATTTATGTATAATTGGAATCTCAGAAGGAGGAGTGGATAGCCAGAAGACATATTTGAAAAGATAATGGCTAAGAATTTTCTGAAATGAATGAATGACATCAACCTGTAGATCCTGGGAGCTCAGTGAACCCAAAGCAAGATAAATATGAAGAAAAACAAATATACATCATTGCCAAACGGCTGAAAACAAAAAAATTAGGGAAAAAAGTCTTGAAAGCAGCCAGAGAAAAATTTATTACACTTAGGGGGATAACAGTATGAAAGACCACCAACTTCTCATCAGAAATAATGGAGACCATAAAAAAGGTCCCTCGGAGGCAGAATGTGTAGGGCCTTTAAAACAGGTCATGCTAAGAATTCTGGATTTTTATTTTAAGTATGACAGGAAGTTTTGAGCAGGGGAATGGCATGACCTAGTTTACATTTGAAATCATCAAGAGAAATTGCAGAATATGTCTGACTTAAAATCCTCTGGTTAGTAGATAGAGGAGACAGGACCCAACTTCTGGTCTTCTGGTACCTTCCAAGACCACCTCTCATTGAGTGATGCCAAGCCACCTCTGTCCAGGGTCAGCTGATCTCTGAGAGCAGTTCCCTGTAGGAATTGCACTCGGACTTAGAGCAGTGAGTGGGTACTAGAAGAGACAGGACATCTCACAAGAAGGGAGATAAAGAGAAAAGGAAGGAAAAGGTGGGAAGATAATGGAAGGTTTCCAGGGCCAGCAGGAAGTACACAGTGTAGCCTACAGGCTTCCTTCCTGTGGCCATGTGAGTAGCGGTCCTTTTCGCTCTTTCTCCACAACTGGCCCCACTTCGGTTTCTCCATAACTGGATGTGCTCTCAGCATTCCCTTTCATTCCATTCCACAAGGAGGCCTTGACTTGTTCCTGAAGGATTATCATGCAGAAAATTATCCCAGGCCTCCTGCCCCAGTCCCCACAATAGCTCCTACCTCAGAGGCTTGCCAGGGTTCTTTTATATCCAAAGCCAGGAGTCTGGAGAACTTTCCCACACAAAGGGCCCTGTTCCTGTCCACAGCAGGATGGCTGGTGGAACCCATTGGCAGGGGTGGTTTAAGAATACAGTTACCTTTTTTTTGTTTGTTTGTTTGCTTTTCCTTTATAGGAAAGTCATTTGGTTTCATATTATTTAAAACAGTGAACAGGCCACCAAGTAATTAATGAGTCAGCATCCCTTTGGTTAAATTGGGTTTGGTTAGTAGGAGGACACAGGAAGAGCCATTTTTCTGTATTTATTGCATTTGAAATAATTTATTGCCCTTTGAGATAATTCATTTCCATTTCTAAAGGATTTCTAAAGGATGCCCTTTGGAATAAGTTGTAGGAATGGCCCCTGAATATTCAGCCTCCTTCCTACCACATAATTGGATCTGTTGATGTCGTGACAGATGGCCATCAATGGTTATTTCACTCCAGAAATTCTACTTGTCACCACATAAATGAGCCTGATATGCCAAGTCCTCTGTTGTGGTTTCTTTCTGTTCCTTCTGTGAACCTTTGAGAGGAGACCTATCTGTAGACCAGTCCTAGTAAGCCTCTGGAATCACCCACAGGTTGAGTAAATAAATATCCTTTGAAAGGAAAGAAAAATTTGCCTTTGGTGTGAAGAGCTATGTCTGGGTTGGAAAGGGCACAGCACGTGCAAAAGCTTGAGGTGAGAAGGAGCAGGCTTGCAACATTGAAGTCAGTTTTCTAAGTATTTTGAGCTCTTCTGAGGTGATCTATTGCGGAACGAGATGACCTGTGTTCTTGCAGAATAGTCCTGCCCCGGTAGTATCATACTTATGACTCAGCCTCTTTTAGCTCTCTCTGGATGGATGTAGGCAGGGATGGCTGAGATAAAACCTGTGTGATGCATTATATGATTGTGGATTTGAAGATGTATTATGAAATTAATAGTCATGGTTAAAGAAGAGTTCATATGTAACGTGTGAATCGACATACAAAAAAGGGGGAGAAGGTGCCCTGTGACCAGCTGCTTGGCTGCCCACGGGAGGATGACTTCTCTGTCAACTGTCCCATTCTCCACAGGCCTCAGCTCACAGGTGTTCTCTCCAGCTCTCCACCCTGTAAATTTGAGATCGGCAAGTGTAGGTCTAAGCAGCGGCCCTCTATCCTGTTGCTCCCAGGTGCTCTTGGGCTCTCTGAAGCTGTCAGACTGGATTGGTAGTGATTTTGTCCCAAGTGTAAAAGTAAAATTTCCATTTCAGGTTGGTAATGCTTGCTGGATGCCCCCAAAACACAAGCCTCATAGTGTTGGCACGCGCTGTGCAGCAGAGAGCAAACCCCCATGTCTTCTCCTTCCCCAGGTGTCCAAACAGTGATCACACTGCCTCCCCCACCCCAGAGAAGCACCTTCTGGGATTTCCTCCTGCCTTCAAATAAAGCTTGGGCTCCTTAGTATAGAAATCCTTTTGTGGAAATCCAGTGAACCTCTTCCCAGCCTTGTCTCTCCAGCCTTTGCGATCCCAAGCTCTACCCACCTGCTATTCTTCTTGCCTGTCTCACCTCCTACTACTCGCTCTACCTGGAATGGCTTCCACATCTTGGCTTGCTGGAATCCTAGCTGGCTTTAAAAGCCCAGCATGAGTGGAAGTGTGCTTTGACTTTATAGCCTCCTGGGCCTCTTGGCTGAACTCTTTGTGGTACTTTGTGACTCTGTTTCTGCCCCACAAGTTCTTTAGGTATGTGCTAACCTCACCTACAAGTGCAGACCAGTGCTTTTGTCACCATCCTGGCTCCTTAACCACTCATCACGTGCCCTCATAGCATTGAGCATGCATCCATTCAGCAGGTGTTTGCTGTATTCCTCCATGAGCCCCACAGCCCTATGGCCATGGAGCCTGCCCTGTGGAGCTTAACCTCTAACCAGTGATACTCCCCACCTTTTGGGGAATGCCTACTGTGTTCTAGACACCAAACTAAGCACTTTACTTTTTTTTCTTTTCATATAACCTTCACCACAGCTTAAAAGAGGTAGATTTTTCCTCTCTCCATTTGGCACATGAAGAACCTGAAGCTCAGAGATGGGGGGTGATTTGCTCAGGGTCCCACAGCTGGTGAGGAGCAGAGTGAGCTTGTAAACCCAGGTCTGTTGACATCCGAGTTCATAGTCGTAGCCCCTCTTGAGGCAGATGAGTGTGTGTGAATCAGGGGAGGACTGGGTAAGTGTCCTAGGTTCTGTGTCCTCCTCTTTCATGATACCATGGTCTATTTCCACAGATTGAGCCATATATGCCATACGAATTCACATGTGAGGGAATGCTACAGAGAATCAACGCTTTCATTGAAAAACAGGTAAGGCTCTTCAGAAGTCCTTTTAACCCATCACACCAGGGGGCTCTCATGAACAGCTAAGAGCTCATCGTGTTTCTGTGGTTATTTTCCTGCTTTGGAAGACTCCAGAAGCTGGGTAATGGCTTGATGGAATTTTGAAGCATGCACTGTCATGGTCACCCAAGGGACTTAGTCTGTCCTTGGGTTAAGAATGTTCTTTTTGGGGGCACCTGGGTGGCCCAGTCAGTTATGCGTCTGCCTTTGGCTCAGGTCATGATCCCAGGGTTCTGGGATTGAGCTCAACAGGGAGCCGCCGTCTTCCTCTCCCTCTGCAGCTCCCCCAGCTTGTGCTTACACTCTTTCTCTCTTTCTGTCAAATAAGTAAATACAATCTTAAAAATAAAAAAAAATTAAAAAAGAATGTTCTTTATGATGGTGGAAGGTCAAAATGGAAACTTAGAATGGGAGAGACTGGATGGTCAAGGTAAAGCCCTCCTGAATCATCAGACCTGTGCCCTGAATGGGTTCGGAGGGACATCACGAGGACTTGGGTGGGGAGAGGAACAGAGAGACTGTTCACTGATCCTGCCTGATCTTCGTTTCTCACCCTAAGAACAGCAGGGGCTGAAACCAGAGGTTTCTAAGCATTCTTTTAATATATGTTCAATAATTCCAAATATGTTAGGACTTTTTAGTGGTTTTCAAATATCTTTTCAAACACGACCCCTTTTCAAATGAAACTTTACATGAAGCCTAAGTATAAAACAGATAAAAGGAGGGTTTCAGTGCTAAAGTGGGGGAGGGGGGCCCAAGAGTCCACCACCCCCAACAGAGCTTGCAAACTCTGGCTTGTGCTCTCATGGCAGTAAAGGCCAAGAGCACCATTGGCATCATTCTGTTTCCTTAGTCCTCAAAAGCAGCTCAGAGCTACAAATAGACAGATTCAGAACCCCTGTGGGCAGGGCAGTATGAATTCCTTGACCACATTTTAGGGGGTCTCCTCTTAAAAGGCAAAGCAGAGTGTCTTGGGATGATCAAAAGATCTTTACACAATAGGGGATGAGGACCGTGCAGGCTAAAATAGCAATGGTGTGTTGAAAATGTAAGTAGGTGTAGACCGGAGGTCCCAGGTAGGTTTCTAAGGGAAGGTTTGCGGCGACAGGCTGGAGAGCCCCGGGCAGTCCTGGATGCTGCTATTGGAGAGGGAGAGTGGTGGGCACAGGCTTCAGGGCAGCGTGCTGATATTCTGGGTGCCTGTTCGTGGCCAGAGGCCATGCTCTGCAGCCCTGCCATCTGGGTTCACAATTTTTTGGTTTTATGACTTGGGTGCGTTACTCAGCCTCTCTGGGCCTTAGTTTCCTCTCCTGTAGAATAAGGGCAATAGTAGACCTCTTAGGGCAGGAAGTGCGTAGAACAGGGCTGGCGCATAGTGCTCCGTAAATGCAAACTGATACTGTTGATTACCTAATAGATGATATTATGTATCCTGTCACAGTGTATAATTATATTGTGATGTCATATAATACAATATAATATGACTCACCCGACTTTACCACAAGAGCTAAGCATCTGAATCATCGCTTCATTCAGTCTTTATGTAGTGCCTTGATTGACGGTGACCACATCAGCACCCTAACCCGGGCAGCCTTTCATGTGCAGACTGCACTGCAGTGCGTACCGAACACGTCCCAGCGCGTTGTCTCGCTCAGTCCTCACAGTATCCCGGGAGGTGGCAGGAATAGCCCCACGCTCTGGATGACGGGGACCAAGATTTGCGGTCGTGGGCTCACACGTCGTGGACTCCGGGTTCGATGCTGGTTTGGTCTGAGCTCAGGCGTGTCCTAGCAGGCGGGGGCCGGTGTGTGGAGCTGGACTTCCTGCCTTCATTCACCTTCCCGCAGGTGCCGAGAGGAGCTGCGGCTTCTCCTCTGGCAGGGAGTTTTAAGCTCTCCTGCCTCTTACCACCATCACAGGAATCGAGCTAAGATTGTACCAGGGTCCCCACAGCCGCTTCTGAAACCCACTTCCTCCTCTCCTGTCTCCACTTTCTCTCAGGAAAGATGCTTACTCACCACCACGTAGAAGACTCTTCATCAAGTTTATCTGAAGACTCTTGAATCGCAGCCAGTCCTTTAAAGTTCTCATGTGGTCCGTTGTCTATAAATCTATTACCAGCTTTCCTTTCCAACAGGAAGGTGCCATTCCCCACAGTGCCCTGGCACAGTGCTCCATAATGCAGGAGCATGCCTGGTCCATTCACCCCCACAGCCCAAGCGCCCTGCCTGGCACACAGTAGGTACACAGTAACTCCCATTTAAAGGAGAGTGTGTGCACGTGCCTGTGCTTTTCATTCATGCATCCCAGGAGCCAGGAAGCTCATCTCGGACTTTATGATTTGGGATACACGCTAATAAAACTGCGCTGCCCACTAGCTCCTCAGCACAGACCCTGCAGAGCCCACAGTTCTCAGAAATCCAGAGCTTTCTCTTTTGCCGGCTATGGTTGATTCCCCCATCCACTGGGTAAATGTCTGTCAGCTGGAGTGCGCTGTGGACTGGGCTGGGGGGTCAGGAAGATGTCAGGGGACGAGTCCCCGTCCTCAGGTAGCTTCGGGCCTCCCAGAGAAGCCAGTCAGGCCCACAGGCAGTGCCACCCCCATAGGGTTGGGCCCTGTAACAGTGATGTCACCGGGATGCTTAGGGATCGCACCACTCAGCCTGCAGAGCGGGAAAGGGGGAGAGCTGGGGAGAGTGTGTCTGGCAGCATTTTGTGGGAGATGGGTCCTGACAGCAGACTGAGGGGGTATGAGAAGGACTGTACAGGTCAAGATGTAAAGGCCTGGGGGAAAAAAGAGAAAGCATGGCGAGCTCACCGTGGGAAGTTTAGCTGTCACCTAAGAGAGATGATGTAAGAGACAGGGCTAGAGGAGGAAACACTTCATGAGGAGATGCTGAGGCTCAGCCGAAAAATGCGGGTTTGACTGTGGGACAACAGGAAGCTGAAGAGTGTTTTTTGTTGTTGTTTTTGTTTTTAAAGATTTTATTTATTTATTTGATGGAGAGAGAGCGAGAGCAGGAACACAAGCAGGGGGAGCGAGGGAGAGGGAGAAGCAGGCTCCCCGCTGAGCAGAGAGCCCGATGTGGGGCTCGATCCCAGGACTCTGGGATCATGACCTGAGCTGAAGGCAGACGCTTAACGACTGAGCCACCCAGGCGCCTCAGGAAGCTGAAGAGTGTTAATGCAGGATGAGGGCAGTGAGACTCTCAGATTGGTATTTTAGGAAAATCCTTCTAGGAATCTTGTGTGGGGGGCATTTCCTATTAAGCATTCTCTCGGTGCTGCTACACAAGCCAGAAAGAGGCCGATTTTGAGCTTATCCCAGGACTCACAAATCCTGGAGGAATTTGTTGAAGCCATAATGTTACCCCAACTTTAGAGGGGAGATGGGAAGTCAAGACCCCATTGAGTCACAGGTTGGGGCTTTAGCCTCTAACAGTTCTCTCCAGGTCTCAGTATTTTAGAGCTCGGGGTGTTCATTATTTTTGCAGCTAGAATATCATCAAAGAGCAGGGAGACTGGAGTGAAGGGTGTTTCTGGTGTGAACGGAAAGCCTCGAGCTCTGAAGATTGGTGGCAGCTCAAGTTTCCCGAACCTGGAACTGTAGGAGCGCTGTAGCCCTAATTAGGCTGATCTCTGCCTTCAGAGTCTTCCGTGTGATCTGCAAGGGGAACAAGGAAGCTTTTATCTCAGAACCTTTTCAAGGTTGTCCATCATCCTCACCCAAGGCCACAGGAGCCAGGGGAAGCCAATTGACAGCAGTTGAGAAAGCCCCAGGCTTCAGTGTTCCGTTGAGTGGCTGACCGCTGGAAATCTACCTCATACCCAGCCAACCCCGGGCTCCCTCACCCAGTGGGAAAGAGTCCTGATTGAGGGAAACCACTTGCTTTTTTCCCTTAATGCCCCTGCCCTGCACACACCACCACTGCTTTGCTGTACTGGAAATGTTGATTTGAGTTGCATGCTCTTCCAAGTCAGCACTCTGTAAGAAGTGCTCTCTCCAGGAGCTGGGGAGGAACTGGGGCAAAAATCCCTTGTAATCTCAGATCAAGAGCATTATCCTTCCCTAACCTGAGTGTCCAGGTCTGTTAAGGTTCTCATGATGCATTTCTTGGGAAAGATTTAGGTATTTGCCTCAGGCCAGAGAGTATAGAACAGGTTCTTTTGAAGGAATGGCAATGTTCAGGTTGCTTTCTGAAAACCATGCGTGTGTTCCTCATTCCTATTCTCTGTACTTCCTGTAAAGATCCTGTAAATGTACAGAATGATTATGCTCACATTATTTTGCAAAGAGCTGTGTAATTCATGTGAAAAGCATTCCGGGTTATGGAGGGGAAAAGGAATTAACCTCAAGAGCCACTGTGGAATAAGCTTCAGCTCCTAGGAAATCTGGCTTATCCAAGCCCATCTTGAACTCCCCGGCTAGTGTTCTAGATGCAAGAATAAGCCCGGTGGCGAATCCGGATAGTCCAGGGTAGCAAGGAGTGGTGGTGGAGGAGACAGGTTGCAGGGGAAGAGGAAGAGGCACTGAAAAGGGGACAGGGTTGGCCCTCGTTTGGGGAATGTTTGCTCTTTGGAGAAGTGGACAGCTACTGTTGGCCTAGCCATTCCTGATCCCAGAGACACTGGCTGAGGAATGCCTAAGTGCTGGAGCCTGGAGTCCGGCTCCACCACCACTCTCTGTGATCTCGGGCAGGTTCCTAACCTCCTGGTCCTGTTGCTGCTTCTGTGCAGTGGGGATACCACCACCCACCCCAAAAGGCTGATGGAGGAATCGATAGATTAATGCAGGTATAGGGCCAAGAGCAATGCCTGCCACGGAGTAGGTCCTCGGGAAGCTTCAGCTACTTGCTGCTGCAGGAGCCCAGCACCCGCCCGAGGTATGCTTTTTAGAGAGCTTCATTGAGGTGTAAGTTACAGGCCATAAAAGTCACTCCATGTAAGGATACAATTAAACAATTTTCTAATCATATTGATAGAGGTGTGCGATTACCACCAAAGTCTAGTTTTATAGCGTTTCTGTCACCCCAAAAACCTCCCTTGTGCCTATTTGCAGTCTTTGCCCCAGCCCCTAGGCATCCAAGATTCTGTGTTCTGTCTCTGGAGATTTGCCTTTTCCAGGTGATTGCTGGCTTCTTTGACTCAGCGTGATATTCGTGAGGTTCATGCATGTTCATGTATCAGTACTTCTTTTATTACTATTATTATTCTTATTATTATTGCTGAATAGTGTTCCACTGTGTGGATATATCAGCGTTTGTTTATGCATTCACCAGCTGACGGACATGGGTGTCGTTCCCACCTTTGGGCTGTTGTGAAGAGTGTATGAACATTCCCACGCCCGTGGATGTGTGTTTAGAGGATGTGAGAGGTCTGGGGCTAACTCCTTTAGGAGTGAGCTTGTTGGCATGTGTAGCGGTCATCCATGGAGATGGGTCACATCATCACGTTGGCATGTGTAGAGATCATCCATGGAGATGGGTCACATCATCACATGTTTGCATGTGTAGAGATCATCCATGGAGATGGGTCACATCACATGTTGGCATGTGTAGAGATCAGCCATGGAGATGGGTCACATCATCACATGTTGGCATTTGTAGCGATCATCCATGGAGATGGGTCACATCATCACTTGTTGGCATGTGTAGAGATCATCCATGGAGATGGGTGGCAACAGCTCAGCGTCACAGCCACCTCTTCAGTTGTGCCTCTGGAGACACAAATCCACACCCACTGCCTCCCATCAGCCCAGCGGCCACCTGGGGACAAAGTTCACTCCTTTGAGGACAGCACAGGCCGAGAATGGGAGATACCAATGGGCAACTGAAATGTCTTTAATCCAGTCAGTCAATATTTATCGCACACCTTTTTTGTGCCAGGCCCTGGATCTCCCAGCTATAACATAAATAACAAACGTGTCTCTTACCTCTCAAATAGCTGGTGGAATTTGGCCCAAACCCCAATTTCAAGGCCTACAACCTGTCCCTTCCTTTTTTTCTCTTTTGTCTTTTTTTCCCCCCAGATTCCTGGCCTTACTTCCTCTAGATCTGCCCCCAGACCTGTATGTGCACCTGTCTTCTTGGCTGCACAGAGTTTCTGCCGAAATCCACTTGCACCCGCTATGTCATGGGCGTAGTAACTCTATTAATGGTTTGCCCGGGACTGGGGGGCTGGAGGGTTTGTGGAGGAGATCCCTTCACAAACAACCAGGAGAGAGGGGCAGGCCAGCGCCACCACCCCATGGGGAGGGGTGGGGGGCAGCACCCCATCATCTCTGCTCTTTGGCTGTTTCTGGGAGCCACATTCTCTCCATGCTGTGACTTGGCCTTCGTGACAAAGGTAGCTCCCTTCTGTTCCCCAGTAAATTGTCTTCACTTGTGCAAACGCTGCTTTTTCTCCTAAAGTTGTTGACGATAAATGTTTCTTATTAGAGTCAGTGCAGGAAAATTTCAGAATAGTGAAATTTAGGGGAATTTGGTGACTGGGTGAAATAATTGTTGGAGAGGAATGCAGATGTTCTGTGTTCTAAGTGGCCTCGTTAACCAGATTGGAGATTATTACGTCTCATCCTGGCTGTAGAAAGCCTCTCTGAGGTAGAATATTGTCCCTTTCTGCTTCTACTGTCAGAGCCCCAGGATGCCAAAACCATTCAATTCAGTTCAGCAGCTCTATATTGTGCACCAGCTATCTGCAAAGCACTCTATTTGTGGGAAGCCACTAGCTCCTATTCAGCCTACAAAACCCAGCCCAGAAGTCCCTATTTCCTGGAAGCCTTCTCTGACTGCTTCCACCGCCACACTGCCGATCCCCACAGAGTTAATCATTTACCTACTCTAACTAAGTGGCCTTTACATCCTGTTTGGACATCTGTTTTCTGCTGTTCTGTAATTCTTTAAATGTTGGCCTCAACATTTAACAGCCAGAGCTGTGTGCAGTGACTCTGTGGGACCTCCGGGACCCCACCTTTGCTGCTTCTGGCCCCCACCCTGCACACTCTCAGCTCCTACTACGTGGAACACTCTGCTGCTCTGGAAGCCTGCTAGACACTCCCTTGTCACAGCCTCTGATCCTAGTTTGCCTCTGCCTGGAATGTTCTTCCCAGATAGTTGCAAGTATCTGGGTCTGTTCTCAAATGCCCCTTCTCAGTGGTGCTTTATCTGGACACCTTCTCCCCCAGCAGTCTCAATCCTTTTTCCTCACCTCATTTTCGTCTAGAGCACTTACCACCTTTGGACATATTATATTTATATATATATATATATATACTTTTTTTTCTGTCTTTCTCATTGAATATAAGGTCTATGAAGGCAGAAGTTTGGTGGTTCCTTTTTTTTCACCAGTACCCAAGGGCCTGGAAAAGTCCCTTGCATGTAGTAATAGTAAGAGCCAACCTATAGATGGTGTTATTTATCTCAGGTACTTTTTGAACACTTAAGAAGCATCATAGTAGTCCCCCTGGTCTGTGGGGGATGCCTGAAACCTCGGGTAGTACCAAATGTATATACTATGTTTTCTCCTATCCATACATACCTGTGATAAAAGTTTAATTTATAAATTAGGTACAGTAAGAACTTAACAACAACTAATAATAAAATAGAACGGCTACAACAATATACTGTAATCCAGGTTATGAGACTGTGCTCTCTCTCCCGGTATCTTATTGTCCCATGCTCACCCATCTTGTGATGCTGACAGATAAAACGCCCGCATGAGGAGATGCAGTAGGGGAATGATGGAAGTGCTGTGACATAGCGTTCGGCCGCTGCTGGCCCTCTGACGATTTGTCAGGAGGAGGAGGATCATGTACTTTGAGACCACCGTTGACACAGGGAGCTGAAACTGCAGAAAGCGAAACTGCAAAGGGGTTGGGGGTGGGGGAGCAGTTCTGAACCCTTAGGCTTTTCTGCTTCTCCGCAAGTATTTTGTTGAATGAATGAATGAGCGGATGGGTGAGAGGAGGAGACGAGGCAGGTGAGCATTGACATATTCGCTCTCACCTCTGTCCTCCCGTGAACACCCAGTCGGGCCGGCACCCAGACGTGAGAAGAGGCTTATGACTGGGGCTGCTGGTTCGGTGGTGCCCTGCGGGTAGCTGGACAAAGAGATGGCTTTCATGGGTCAGTTGTCCATATCTCATCCAGGCAATTCGGCATGTTCCCTCTGGACCTGGGAGCAAATAAGGGTCTACCTTGGAATATTATCTTTACCATGTCTAGGTGCCTCCTTAGGAGTCACCTCGTTTTATCTCACCGGAATTCTATAAGGACTGAAGGACCTTTGTAGATGCGAAAGCAGAGAGCTTGAAGGCCATCTGTGGGCGTCCCCTGCCTGGAGGCCAGAATCGCATCCCTCAGCCCCACACTCCCTTCCGCCCCACCTGGCGTCATGCTTACCAGGACACCTTCAGGCTCTCCAGATGGTTCACCAAGCCTTAAAAAGGTCCTCCTGCTATTTGCACTATTTCTTATCCTACTGGCCCCCAAAACAGACTCCTGAGAGGATGCCAGACCAGCCCGCGGTGATCTATGAGCCAGGGTGCTTGGGGCCCAAAAGCTCATGTGAAAGTGAGCTCATAAGCCTGACTGTTGAAGGGAACCTCGAACAGTTCGGCTGTAGTGGTTGACTAAGAAGCCAGCGGGGCAGCTCCGCCTGCAGAAGGCACGTCCCTCCGTGCAGACCCCACAGCGCCTTTCTGCACATGAGGTGCTGGGCTCCATTTATCCAGGGCTGCCCGGCCTCTGCCGGTGCCGACACCGCAGTGCCTCAACCCCCATGCAGGGCAGAGGCAATCCCCCCGTGGACGGGCGAGAGCAAGGAGCCGAGCATCCATAAAGCACCTGGTACTGACCGGCCTTCGGTCGGTTCCATCAGCTCAAATCCGGGCCTTCCGGCTTGAAGCACTTACCCTGGCCTAACACAGCAGAACCTTTCTCCACACAGGCTGAGAATGAATGAGAAGCCGCTTCTTAAGGGTCCACCGGACTGCACAGCTGTACCCTCAGCCCTAACTGCCTGTAGGTGTCGTCTGAGAAGAGACATTCTGTGTTTTCTTACAAGCTGTAAAAGCCAGAATTGGCTGCCGTGGGTGTCCAGGTCCCCAGCCTCATCCAGCGGTGGGCCGCGCTGAGTCCTGGAAATAAGGAGAAAAATCCTCACGTGGCCTCTAGTGATGTACAGTGTAATCTGATTTGGTTTCCTGGATGTCTGCCCGTTCTGTACACTCACACATAGGCTTTGGCGTTGCACTTAAAATCTCCTTATGATAATACTCAAAGGCTATAGATGTTCTCAGATTGCCTCTAAAGAAGTAGAAGCCAAGTTGCTTGCATTAGTCAGCCAGAGAAACAAACCGAAAAGCAACAGTTAATCTTTTCCCAGTATCTGTGCACCCGCTCAGCTCTGATCAATAACTCCATTGATCATGATGTGTTTTCCTTCTTCCTGTTTGGTGACAGCCATCCTCATGGGATGGACAGAGTACCAAAAGGCAGCCAGTAAGCTTCCATATGCTGTCAGGTAAGAGAGCGACAGCAACCAGTGAACACCGTGACCCTGTTCGGGGTGCTGTGGGAAATGCCGTCACCCTTAGTAACAGCACCCAGCCCAGGGTTACTGTGCCGCCCTGGCTTAGCAAGCACACACTGGTGCTCAAGATCGCCATGAATCGGGCACCTGGGTGGCTCAGTCGGTTAAGCGGCTGCCTTCGGCTCCAGTCATGATCCCACGGTTCTGGGATTGAGTCCCACATCGGGCTCCCTGCTCAGCGGGGATCCTGCTTCTCCCTCTGCCCTTCGCCCTGCTTGTGCTCTTCGCTCACTTGCTCTCAAATAAATAAATAAAATCTTTAAAAAAAAAAAAAAAGATCGTCATGAATCTGAGGAGTCAGATAGGGTCTTCCCGCCCCATTCCTGGTCTGTGGTGGCGCCCAGGGCTGTGGAACCACTCTGCTCGACCTCCTGCCATGCATCACTTTCAGAAGGTTAGGCTGGGTCCTCATGTGTCTAAATAATCCAGTGTATTTCTGTCATCTCTGCATTGCTAGGCTCTGCGGAATCTTCTGTTTTCAGCTTCTGTGAATCCACGTTCAGGGTGTCTCAAACATGCAGTGAAGGTTTTCTGTTTGTTAGCCACCAAACTCCGGCTCTCAAGGAGTCTAGTCCCCTCACGATAGAGTCGTGTCATGGGGAGGAGCAGAGCGGGTTTGCCTTACTTGCTGGGTCCCCATCATTGATTGGAGGAGACTAGAATGGAACCCAGCACTGAGTACTCACTACCCACCAGTCGCCTTTCTCAGCACGCAACAGCATCACCTCCTCCAGGAAGGAGAGAGGGCGAATCAGAAGCCTTAGGAAGTCATCAGTATCTTCGTTTTCCTAATGAGGCAGGATGGACAGCCGGCTCCTGCAGAGCCTGGGGGGCATTCCCTTTGCTCTTTTCTGTGTTCTTTTGCTCACTAAAAGTCATACAAGCACAAATTTAAAAAAAACAAAAATGCACGCAATACAAAAGCGCCCTCCTGGATGCAGCTCTGGCCTGCTTTCCGGGGCTGCACCCACTTCATTGCTAAGGGCCCGGGCAGTGGCAGGCGCCGCCTTCAACTCTAGGCCCACTTGCAATGCTCCACGTGACCAGCCGGGGGTGGGGGGAATGAAACATTTCCTCTGCGGGTGTCAGTTCCGGGAGCCCAGAACCCTGAGATTACAAATCCACTCCTCATCTGCACAGAGCAAGGAAAGGAAACATGAGAAGAAAGAAACTATTTCAGAAGGACATTGATTGGAAAGTGAATTTCTTTACCATCCCAGACCATGTTCCTTCGTTCCCTTCTCAGTGGCCCCCATGCCAACCAGATAGATTCTCGTAGGAGCATATGCACGTTTATAAGCACCTTTCCAGCTTCTCCCCGTGCTTGACATAAATGGAAACGCACTCTACAGCATCCTTCACTCTGCTGCTTTCAGCCCTCAGGATGTCCTGAAGAGGTTTCCATGTCAGCATATGGAAATCTGTTACATTTTGGAGTATTGTTTGTGTTTAAACAGTTAGTGAAATATTTCAGATTATTTCAGACCTCTTGCATCTCCTCTAACAATGCTGCTGTGATGTCCTGTGTAGGTTTCTTTCGATCCTGTGTGTCCCCATATGTCTGTAGGGCGAATTCCTACCGGTGGAAATCAGAGCCCAGGATCCTGAACAGCTTTGAACACCCCTGAGGGCTCGCCCACCCCCAAAACAGTGGAGCAGGCCTGGCTCTCCAGGTCCCCCGCACAGACAGCACCTTTTGCAGCTGGGGCAGCCCAGCGACTCCAGAAGCTGTCTAGGATTCCAGATCCAGTGTGTAAGCAGAGCAAGATCCGGGGGCCGCCGGTGCATGAGTTCCCACTGCTGGGACCTGCTCAGGGTACAGCCGGAGTGAAAGCCTGGGGTTGCAGGTCGGAGAGCTCCCTGCTCCTCATCGGCCCCTTCTCCAGCCCCACTGGGTCTGTGTGCTCATCACCCGGGCTGCCCGTTGGCTGAGCCACACAGGTGGCTTCCTGGCCCACGCGCATCATGCCCCTCTGCCCACCCCGGGTCTTCCTTGGACATGCTTCCAAGTGACTGGCCCTGCCCCATTCTAGGCACCCCCGCAGCTGCTGGGCTGTGGGCGCCTCTCTCTGCCAGGTTACTTCACTTCCTGTCACACGTCCCAGGCTGTTTCCGTAGCTGTTGAATTCGTGCAGTTACAACTGTTTTCAACTCCCGAGCCCTGAGCCCCCACCAAGGCCCCGGCCCCATGGCAGGCTCCATCTGCGGTGCCCGTGGACTCCTCCACTTTATGAAGTCAGAACTAGCACTCACCAAACAGTGTCCTGCTAGGTAACTGCCACATTAGGTAGGTGCTGAAAAAGCCTTCGGAATTAGAGCGAAGAATAGAACGGCTGGGGAAGGTGGGCCCAGAGATGGACCTTCAGGGGTGGAGGCTTCAGATAGCGAGACGGAAGGTGCCGGTAACGAACAGCCACCGTTCCTGGCAGGCATGTTGCTATACACATGTTACTGTCATCCTCAAGCCCTGTGTGGACGATACTCTTGTCCCCCTGTTGTGGACGAGGTATCCGCTGGGCAGAGAGAGGCGAAGACCTGGCCGAAGGACACGTTCCAGAGGAGCCCAGTTCCCACCAAGCCTGTCCACCTCCCACCTCCTGGCCTTCACCACTCTCACCGTGGGCTGCCTCACCTTGTCTGGGCCACTCCCCGCCTGAGTCCCTGCTCCCTTGACTGATGGCTTCCTTGTCATTGTAGGACTTCTGCCACGGGCAAGTGATGTGGCCGCCCCTCAGCGCCCTGCAGGTGAAGCTTGCTGAGCCCGGCCAGTCCTGCAAGCAGGTGTGCCAGGAGAACCAGCTCATCTGTGAGCCTTCTTTCTTCCAGCACCTCAACAAGGACAAAGACATGCTCAAGTAAGTGCTGGGGGTCGGGAGGGCCGGACCAGCCTCCAGCACACCTCTGGGACAGAGCTGGGCTGAGAGGGACGAGGCCTGGGGAGCAGGTTGCAGCATGGTCCCTCCTCCCCACTGCCCCACTCCGCCAGAAAGTTAGACCAGCAGTTTGGTTGTTAGGTAGATGAGATCACCCTGGCATGCTGATAGATTTAGAATTCGAACGGGGGTGTTGTATTTGCAGAAATAAGGCCGTGTTTGGGATCTGAGATGGTGGGAAGGGTTTGGTTTGTTCATGTCATACCCAAGAACTGTGGGAGTGGAGATGGGCATAGAAGCACAAGCCTGGGGGCCCCCACCCCTGGGCTCCCCTGGCAGAAGCCAGGTCTTCTGGATGGCTTGAGGGCTTCCCCTCATGCCTGCGTGACTTGTAGTGCTCCCGTGTGTTTCTCTTGGCATTGGCAGACCCCAAATTTCTACGTGAGGTTTCTTCTGGCCTCTGACTCGTACCCCCTGTCAGTGCTAAGTCTGTGCTCCCCGTTTTTATTACACCCACCCT
This sequence comes from Halichoerus grypus, assembly GCF_964656455.1. Taxonomy (NCBI): domain Eukaryota; kingdom Metazoa; phylum Chordata; class Mammalia; order Carnivora; family Phocidae; genus Halichoerus; species Halichoerus grypus. Next base: position 100,935,281 of record NC_135715.1, read on the forward strand.
GGGCCGCCTCTGACTTAATTACCAAGCCCCACCCCCTGAATAGCCCTGGTTAAGAGACGTGCTGTCCCAACCCTAGATATTCAGCAGAGCAGTGCTATTGTTCAGTCCTGACGAGGAGATTTAAGAAACGCAGTGCGCTCGCTGCTCATGGCTTGCCTCCCTCCCGTTCCGGCTTTGTGCCCTGTTACGTGGTTGGCCTCTGGTCGTCCGTGCCCAGAGCGCGGAGCGGGACTCGTCCTGTATCTTCTTCTTCTCAAGCATGCTATAAAACCCTTCTTACAGAGCGTGGCCTCTCGCATCTCGCCTGCGGGAAAGCTTCCCTGAGTAGGGGTGTAGAGGATGCTGGTTTTTCCCATTCTTTTTATGTGAAGACCAAGCTCAGAGGCCACCTTGATTCCACTATCAAAACAAAGCCCAGAAGAGAGTCAGTGTGGCGCCCTCCTCCATCACCAGTGAAACTTCGTGAGAAGGGGTGGTGGTCTGATATGTAAGGGAAGATGGTACTGGAAGCTTCTGTCTCCATAGCACATACCCTGAATTCTGGGGTCCCGGGAGGGGCTTCCTACTGGCTCCTTTGGCAGACAACTTCCGTAGCAAGGTAGCTTCTTGAGACCCCTGAATATCTCTCTCTCTGTTTACCTGGAAATCTGGATTCGCTGGGGGCAGACTAGGGACAGTGCACACAGAGCTGTCTCCGTGCAGTCCCCGTCTCCACCTCTGGGGGAGGACACATGAGAAGCTGTGTCCCGGGAACGGAAGCCAACTGGGACTCCTCTACAGCCTGGCCCTCCTTCCTAGCCAGGCACGAGTCAGGGCTCCTGCCCAGATCCGATGATCAGGGCCTGGCTCAGACAGCACAGGGCCCCCACACAGCCGGCCTGTCTCTGGAGCAAAGGTGTAGGTCCAGTGGAGGGACAGAAAGGGGAGCCAGTGGGTTAGTGTCCTCTGTTGCATCCATTTTCTCCCCTGTAAGATGGGGGCAGCCCGTGTGATGATGAGATAATGTGCAGCTGGTGCGCAAGACAGAGAAGAACGACCCCTTCATCCAGAGAGCCTTGGGCCGTGGAGCAGGCTTGAGGCTGCCAGGCTGAGACCAGAAGAGCCAGTCCTCTCCCCCAGCCTCCCTGTCCACCTCCTCATACCCTCCAGAGCCCATGAGGGCAGAAGACCTCGTGGGGCTGTCCCGTGGCCCAGACCCTGTGCCCTGGGATTGCTTCACAACCCTCTCCCAAAGCCCACGGTAGCTATGTGGGTTTTCTCCCAAGCAGGCAGCAATGAATGCTAATTCTGTAATAAAGCTGTCTGAAATTAATTCCCTGAATGTAAGAGCCCTATTGAATACCTTGTTCCTGCATTTGTAAATACCGGTAATGTGGTAAAGCCCCGGCTAGCTGGTGGTCTATTGAGTGCCTCCTCAGTATGAGGCAGTCCTGGCTCATCCATATTCATGGCCAATTAGTGAAGTGAGTGGCTCCTACAGGCCCATGCTGCTACTTCTTCTCCACCTGGGAGCCTGGTTCTCAGCTTAAGCTCCTTTTGGTCTTTGGGTGCCCATGACCTTGAAGAACCATTGAAGAACCTTGAAGAACTAACAGTCTATCCCCGCTGTGTAGTAGGAATTTATATCACATAGATCAGGCCCTTTGGAGTGTCCTATGCTGTCATCTCGAATCGGGGGCAATCAGGCAGTTGGTCATGGAGTTCCTGTTCATGCAGGGCATGGTGTAAGTGCCGGAGAGGTGCCCACAAACTCTCATGCACAGAACATACATGACTCAGGTGTGCTGCCACAGACCAGGGGGCGGGGTTCCAGAGGCAGAGGCCCCGGGAAAAGCCATAGTCCAAGCTGGGGTGGCCCTTAGGGAGGACCTTGGCTCCATAAGTAGGAACATGTGTTCATGTGACACCTTATTTGTAATTCTGCTACTTTTTCAAGTTACAGCTTCTAAAATGTTAAATGATTGAGTCTGGCGTTTCTTTTTGAAGATGGGCAGTTCTAAACCATGAAGTCTAGACCGCGAGCACTCTGGCACCTGAGTCAGAGAAGTCACGAGTGAGTTTGGGGGACTTGGTGGAGTCAGGGTTGGAATAAGCAGGGCAGGAGCTGAGGGGGAGGGGAGGAGCTCAGGGGCAGGGAAGAGGGGAGGAGTAAGACCAGTAGGTGGGGTCCTGTTTGCATCCCTTCATCCTGGGTCTGTCTGTCGGGAAGGATGAGTTGTTTCTATCCTCTCAAGACATAGGCAGCCCCATGGGAAGGTGGGGCTTCGCCTTTTTATTCTTGGTCAAGAGCTATAATGTAAACCAAGGGCCAGTGGGCCTCAGAAGCCCCCTCCCATCCTGTAAGAGGCCGGCTGGGGAGAGGTCAGCACCAGGGGGCCCTACAGAAAGGAAGCAGCCGTGTGCTAGGGGTCTCTGAGCGGGAGTGAGAGAGTATGTGCGGCGGAGTGAGTGTGTCTGTGTCTGTGTGAGACAGGCAGACAGATATCACAGAACAGGGAAGCACAAGCAAAACGTATAGGCTCTGAAAAGGCCAGGGATCCAGCAGTGGGGAGTGAGGAGGCTGGCTTCCAGATGCACTCCAGCAGTTGACGAACATCACCTCCCCTCTCTGACTTTGGCCCGAGGGTGGTGGAGTGCTCTGTCTGACTGCCCAGGGCTGAGGGACCTGCACACTCCTCAAAGGGAGTGCTCCCTGGGGGCCCGGCGGTTGGATGGCCTCCACAAGTGTCTGGAGCCGTATGTGCCCATAGCCCCCTGTCACCTGAACCTTCGGGGAGCTGCCCCGTGACAGATCATGTGTCGTGCTGGGGACTACCTGCTACCTGAGCTCTTTGTGGCAGGTCTCCGGACATCATCCCTGGGCACACTTCTTCCGTGGCGGCCTCCGCTGAGATGTATTCACAGACACGTGCACACGTGTGCGCACTCCCAGGAGCACGGGCCTGGGGTCTGAGCTGGGTGACCAGGGGCAGAAGCAGGAGGGTTTCTTCATGGCACCTGTCAGTTAGACCCCCGCCATGGGGTCTGAGAGTTGGAGAGCTCTCCACACCCCTGGTTAGCAGTACAAGGGAGCTGGCTTGAGTTAAGACATAGCTGCTCTGAGTCACCTAAGCAAAGAAATAACCTAAGCGTAACTATATTTTAAAGCTCTGTTCTGTATGGAAACCTGTAATGCACAGCTGAGTTCTGGAGGACCCTTAATGGGGGTAGGCCAGTGGGGGTATCCTGCGAAGGACCTGGTAGCCCCAAATCTTTGACTCATTCTTTTTTTAAGGAAATCCATAAATCCGCACTTCCTGCCCTTGTTTTCATGGTCCGTGACCTTCAAGGTCTGGGTGCTACGTCTCCCAGCCGGCACACCTCGACCAGAGGTGTTAGGGCGTTTAGAAAGGTTGCAGAACTCTCTGGTGACTGCAGGAGCAGCCTACAAGGGGGTGCTGCCCCACCCCCACCCCCCGAGCACCAGGAGCCAGGCAGGCAGGCTCAGAGAAGCCCCAGCAGATGTGCTGGGAATTGTCCAGTTCCGTTGGCAAGGGCAGGTGCGGGCCAGGCGGCTCGTTGGCTGGAGGAAGACAAGAGGGGGCAGGAGAACCGGGGAGGAGGATGCTTCCCCCCGCCGCCCCAGCGTTTGGAAGCGTCCCAGAGGCAGCAGGAGACCTTGAGTTCCCCTCGGGGTCCCCACCCTGTCAGCAAGAATGCAGATTTCTGTGCACAAAGCAAAGTGGAGCTGGTTGGCATGTGTGTGCATCCACAGCACGGGGCAGGGGAGGGAGGCGGCAGAGCCCGTCCCGTGGACACGGGACGCTGGGCCAGGCTGACCGCAGTGATGATGACGACGGCTGTGGCAATGGTGATAGTTACCATTTATCGAATACTTACCCAGAGCTATACTCGGCCAAGTGCTCTGTGAGCACTGATTTCCACAGCTCCCCCGTGAGTTAAGGCTTATTTGTCCCCACTCTACAGAAGAGGAAACTGAAGCAGAGAGAGGCTCATGGAGATGAAGTCAGGACCCCAGCTCAGGGCCGCCCGGCGCCCCTCACACCCTCTGCTCTGAACCGGTCCCCGGCTGGCACGTTAGGACTGTGTGCTAGACAGCTGCTGAGACCTCCTTGCTCTCGGGGCCACGGGGTGGCTGGGCCCAATGCCCCCCAGGCCAGAGGAGAAAGGATGCAGCTCTTCTCCGAGATAGAGGAGATACAGGCCGGCACTGCTGGCTCCCCCTGGCCCTGCGGGCAGTGGCCCCAGCCTGACGAGGCAAAGCCACAAGGGTTTGGGTCTCAGCTGTGGGGCGAAGACGGTGGAGGAGCCGGAGCCCCGGTTTGCAGTCCTGCCCTGCATGTCCTGAAGCCTCAGGCGCTTGCCTCTCAGGCCGGGGGCAGGAGGGAGCCTACTGTGGCCACGGACCGAGGTGACTGCAGCAATCCAGGGAAATGATGGCCCGGGACACCCCCCCCCACAGGAGACCATCTGATGGCTTTCCGGCCAGAGACTAAGGCCATGTCACGTGAATCCTTTTAAACCACCAATAAAAATATTAAACAGAATTTTTCAAAATACTTAAATGACACACGCCTTTGCCCCCGTTCTCGCTCCTCTGGAGTAACCGTTAAGACTGTGGGGTGTAGCCCGCTCGTCCTGAGGCGCACGTGCACACAGGTCGATCCCGCTCTGCATCTCCTTCCGCTGCTTGCCTTCCTCAAGGACAGCTCTCCGCGCTGGTTCTTGCATTTCTGCCTCATTCTCTCTCAAGGGCTGCAGAGACCTCCAAAAGCACAGATGTGCTACAAACTCTTCAGCCCTTCCCCCCTTGGTGAGTATTCGGATTATTGCCATTTTTTTCTCCCTTACAGACAGTGCTTCGGTGGGCAGCCTCAAACACACATTCCCACACACACACACCTTTCTCGAGCCCGGATTCCTGGTGGTGGGGAATTGCTAGGTCAGAGGGAGGCTTCCATTTCCTTTTTACGACAGGTGAACCGAACGTGCACCCCACACCTCAGGAGGGGGGCCCAAGGAGCCAGTGACAAGGACTGTCCCTGCCTCTCTAACCCTCGTGCCTTTCTCTTCCCCTTCAGGTACGAGGTGATCTGCCAAAGCTCAGAGCTGGCCAAGGACATCCTGGTGCCCTCCTTCGACCCCAAGAACAGGCACTGTGTGTTTCAAGGTGACCTCCTGCTGTTCAGCTGTGCGGGCGCCCACCCCCGGCACCAGAGGATCTGCCCCTGCCGGGACTTCATCAAGGGCCAGGTGGCTCTCTGTAAAGACTGCCTATAGCAGCCCCTGGCCCGGCCCCACACTCACTCTGTGGGACTAACGGTGGCTCCAGCCCCACTGGGACAGGGCCGGGGGCAGACGCCACATCCGTCAGGGACTCTCGCCGGAGCCTGAACTTGATGCTGGAAGGTTTCGATTTGGTATTGCTCCTTCTGGCTTCTCCCTGGCACAACTTCGTTTAATTTCTGGAGGAGACTGTGTCACTGCAGCTGCTCCAAGGTAGAAAGAGAGTCTCAAGATTCATTTAAAACAGAACCAGAGGAGGAATGGAGCTTGTCAGAAAGAACTTTCTACGGGAACATTCCTAAACCCATTAACTTATTTATTTGGGAGGGAGGGAGGGGGAACAGGGGAGGGCCCAGAGGGATTGATCACACGTCTTGCTTCTCTGATTTCCCACTGTTTACTGTCCACCTTCACTGTATTATTACTCCTGTCTCCTTCCGGAAGGAAGCGGGAGGGAGACAGGGTGCACTGTGGGGCCGGTGGCTCGCTTGAGGGCAGCCGCAGGGACCCAGCTCCTCAAAGTGGATGGTGGCAGAACACAAGAAAATCTTGTGTGTGCTTGACAGATGGCAGCTAGAGGACAGGCACCCCCTGGGCATGGGGGGACATGCCTGTGGTGTTGTCCTGAGAGCCCAGCCAGGGACCAAAGATGGGGCCGCTTTGCAGTGAGAGCTCCCTTCCTCGACCCTTCCCCCCCCGCCCCCCATCACATGCACGCACGCACACACCTTGGCCCTAATTTCTGATGAGGATGGCTTTAAGAAAGAAATGCAGGATTGGGGAATTGACATTTGCTAGTTTGTGGTAAATCCACCCTCCCTCCAGTGCCACTGGAAGGAGGAAAGTAGAAACATGGGTCATGCTTGTTTACTCCTGAAAAGGGTTATCCGAGCTGGGGTGTGGACAGGCGCGAAGCTGGCCCCTAAGAACCAGAGCTGTGCTCCAGGCAGGTGGGCTTGTGTTCTATTCCTTCTCATGTCTGATGTCACCAAAGTCCCACAAATGAGGCTCTCAGTGGCCCTGATGTTGCCAGGGGGGAGCAGGGGCAGGCCAGGATGAACGTGGTGTGTGGTCCTGGCCGATCACCTGTGGGTGTGGGTGTGTAGGTGTGTGTCTTGCACAGGGTTGGAGTCTGATGCTGGCTCTTACTCAAGGCTCGAATATTCTGAGGGGGTATTCCGAGTTGGCAGGTTGGCCCAGTCAGACTCACTGGATGCCCCCGCTAACCCTGGAGTTGCCAGTCTCTGCCGTGGTGGGAGCTCCCCACCGCCACCCGGCCCTGCTTCAGTGCCCTGGCTAGAAGTGTGTGTGTGTGCTGTGAAGCCCCTGGCAGCTCCAGGCTGGTGACAGTGAGCTCTCTTCTCCTTCCTGCAGAACATGCCAGTCATGAGCTGTGGCGTGACCCACCCAGCCCTCGCTGGTGGTTTTGAGTGCCTTGGCCACCTAGCACCATGCTCCCCCGCTGCAGCTCTGTGCTTCCCAGTGCCCTGGCTGCCCTCCGGGCCAGCCAGCCCAGCCCAGCCTCGGCCCGGCAGAACAGTTCGGCAGGGCTCATGGCTGGGTGGGCCTTCAGGAAGGGAACTAAATCAGAATCCTGCCTCGTGCAGACCACAGGGCCCGTGGAGCCTTTAGGTATGGGAAGTTAGATGGTGCCCACCTCTCCATTCTTCCCTGTGCGTCAGTAGGATCAAATACACAGCCAGCCTTTTTTTTTCTTAGATTCCCAGTGGCGCTCAATTTCACCTCTAATCCCAGAGAGTGAAGGGAGTGAGGAGCAGCAGCTAGGGTCTCCCCCACCCTTCAGGTGGTCCCTGAGCACATGTGACATGGAGAGTTCTGATAGGGAGACCTGGGCCCTGAGCGTGGGCGCAGGGGCCCCTCAGGAACTAGCTGAGAGCACCCTCTGCCTGGGCCCAGCATAGAAGTCCAATGGGATCTTGGCAATGAGGGGTGTGTGTGTGTGTGTGTGTCTATATGAATGTTCCTCCAGGTATCGCAAGGGCAATTCCTGCTGCAGGAGAAACTGCCTTCCGTGTTGTTAGGAACTGCTTTTCCCTATGAATGGGCCTCTGGGTTCCTCCCTAGGTTGTGGGAATTCCCTTGAGCTCCCAGGGCTGCAATTCCTGGGCCAGGGCCGCCCTCTCCTGGGCTCTTGTGGGAGCTTCCAGAGGAGAGGATGTCATGCAGGCATTGGGCCAGCAGGGGGAGCCTGCGGGCTGAGACCGGATTTCTCTAGCTTGGCCCAATTAACCCATTTTGCAGAGCTGTTTCAGTAAGCCCAGGGACTCAGAAAGCAAGGAAGCTGGAAAGCACGGTTCCGAGAACGATGCTGCGCCGGCCTGGTGTTCCAGGAGCCGCAGGGATGGTTTGTGGCTGTCCTGTTTGCTGAGCTCAGGGCCTCTCTGCCTCGCTGTTCCTCTCCTGTGCATCTGGACTCAGGTCTAGCAGTCCCGCAGAGCACTCGCCCGCCCTTGAAGATCCCAGTGTTGCCCCCGCAGTCCGGTAGTGGCAGAAGGACCCGGAGTTCCACAGGTGGAGCTGCTGCTTCTGGGGCACAGCCGCACTCCAGGTGTCCAGGGCATGATGAGCAGGGGCAGTGACACCCGATGTATAGCGGCCCCCAGGCCACCACACCATAGCCCACATCTGATCAGCGCCCCCCAGAGGAAATTGGGGAGGGCCTCCATCTGCCCTGTGTGGAAGGGGCACGTTGCTGGCTGCCCTGGGAGAGGGCTGTGCCTCTCAGAGTGTAGCTGGGAGCCTTGGGTGGTTTTGCTGCTGCCAGTCTGAGCAGAATCCTAAGCCAATTTTTAATTGCTGATTTACACAGGGCAGAGATCCTAAGTCAGGATCTGTGTCGTCTTGTGTCGTAAGCATACCTTGCCTGTCTGTTTTTGTCCATTTTCTTTTCCTTAGTAAAATTTGGCCCTCCCCCCGCCCCCGCCGTGATCCTAAATTCCTAAACATGAGGGAAATGTACCTAATTTATTAAAAGAGAGAAAGCTTTCCTTTGAACCATAAACACTTTCAGGAGTGAAGACTCCCGAAAGGGGAAGCACACTTCTTTTAATGCCAGTAAAAACCTCCTTTACTTCACGTCTGTAATCTGATTTGCACGTGTACAAATGGAGACACTTGCATTTTTGCCTGGATTGAGTTTTCGTCACTGCTTTAGTTTGCTTTTTGTGTGTGTGTTTGCTCCATGTTTTGAAATACTAAGAGTGTTTCTTTGATATTTATTGTTTCTCTGATGTGCCTTTTCACTTTTCTTTGGGGTTGATTTTTAGAATCTGGGTACCATTTAAGGAAGATCACAGATCCTCCAGCTTGAAGGTAGGACACACCCTTGTGTCACCGAGGATGCTCAGCCCCCTAGGCCACAGCATATGTGCTCGCACACCCCCGTGAGGCCATGAGAACCCCCAGGAGAAGGGCTGGCTTCCTCCCAGGCGGCTCCATGTCTTCAGATCTGAGGACTGCTGGTCGCCAACGTGCCAACAGGCCTGTGCCCCCCGCAACTCAGGCACCCGGTGAGGTGTGGCCTGGGGCACAGGACCAGTCCTCAAAACACTTGATCTGACTACCGTAAAGGGGAAAGACTATGCACCCCTGTTGTTTCCTTAGGGAACATGGGGTTTATTTTAGTAAAGGTGATAAAACTGTATGCTGTGTACAGGTGGGTTTGTGCTTTTGAGACCAAAGCAGGCCATCCCATTTCTCCAAGGTGGTTTACCTAGACTGTGTATATAATTGGGACAAGTACCACCCTTTCTCATGCCCCCAAAATCCTTGATTTAAAAAAATATATATATTTTGTTAACGACAGGCTCGGTTGCGTTACCATCCCAAGCCTGGATTACTTTATTTATTTTAAAGTATTTTAATTTCCACATTGGCTTCGTTCTAATCCCATCCATCCCTGTAGGGCTGCAGAGCATCTCCGTGGGAAGAGCTGGATGGACAGAAGTAGATTCAGACTTCTTTAGTGAGGTGGGGATTTCCTAAAGCTGAGGGTGAGTTCTTTCATTCTTGTTGGCTTCAGCAAAAACTGGAAACTTACGTTTTTCTAGCAAAAGGTCAAATTAGTTGTATAGTCTCAGATGCAGAAAAAAATTACCCTAGCTTTTCTTAGCACTTAAGGTTTTTGTGAGGATTCAGTGTTTAGCCGTGTCTAGCACATAGTAAGCCCTCGTAAATGTTAAATATTGTTATTAGCATTTCATAAAATTTGAGAAATAAAGAGCTAAGTAATACCTCCATGAACATATTCCTCCAAGTTGATGGAATGTTGTAGGAATTTCTGGTTTAGGATGTCCAAGTGCCATGCCCATCTTGCTGGCCGAAATGTTACTGTATCCCTGAATGCACTGACTGATTTGCAAATATCCCCGACTTCAGCCCCAGATGGAACTAGGCTGTAAGAACGTGTAAACTGGAGATGAAAAGGGTGACCCACATGCTGGACCTCACCCCACTGATGTCTTCTGGACCATGCTAGGGTTCTTCTTTGTAGAGCTTTTTGAGCTAGAATTAAAATAAGTTCTCTGACAGACTGTACCCCTTAAATCAAAGTTAACTATATTCCTCTGAAATGAAATAATAAAGACTTTGTGTTTTGTTTAAGGAGAAAGGAATGGCCAGTTGAACTTTGTCATTCCCCCAAAAACTCCCTTTGCTGTTCCCTGCTGGCCGGGGCGGCCCCTCCACACTCCAACCCACAGGGATCAGACCCTGGGCTGGTTAGCGGTCACATGTTTGTTTTGGCCCCATTCCCCGAAAAGACCCCCCCCTCCCCCAGGCTGGCTTGGCTACCCTGGGGACCCCAAGACCATCTGACCACTCAGGTGGAGCTATGGTGGGCACAGAGGTTGGGGGGGATACAGAGTTTCTTCAGAACCACTCCCAAGAGGCTCTCAGTGATGTTTTCCCAAATCACCTAAATATCAGTTTGCTTTTTGTTTTATTGGGGTTTTAGCCTCTTTCTTCCCTGTTTTAGAGTTTTATCTTCTATCTTGGCACTAATATGGATAGACTGCCATTGGGAATATGGAGGAATTTGCTGGAGTCCGGGGTCTTTCTAAGTTCCTTTGGATTCTTTCTTTAGTGGAATCAATTAGCAGTCTTATATGTTTGTGGGTATAAGATTGGAATTCGCCTTCTTCAAAGCATCGTTCCCTCTAACCCCAGATTCTGTGGCGCCTTGGGGACCTCCCCCCGGCAGCTGGTGAGGCATGGCAGAGGGCAGCCGTGTGCTCCTGTGGTGGGGGGGCCGTGTCGGGGGACGGGGCAGGTGCTCAGGCAGGTGGGCAGTGCCATAGGCCTCGAAAGCCTTGCTGGAACAGCAGAAGGACGGACGGGACCATAGCGTGGCCCGACACCTCCGCCAAAGCCAAGAAGGAGCAGACCTGGGAAGCATTTTGCTGGCTGTCATGCCCGAGTGTTCCCGGGACGCCAAAGGAGCGGGCGCCATCCTTCCTACTGTAGTTGCTGTCACAGCCTTGATGTCCTTACGCTAACGGCCGTTTGCGTGTGTGTCTTCAGACAGCTCCTGGTACAACTGTTTTCTACTGTTCACTTCCGGGGTCACATAGTGCAGGATTCTGCAAATAAGGTGTCGCCGTCCAAACGTACTGTCCCTGCATAGACAACACTGCTTTGTTTTCCAATGTTGTAGAGAAAACTAGGGAGAACTTTATTTTTCAATAAACTTTTGTTGTGTGACAGGTGGCAGTGGTTTTTGGGGGTCTGGGCTGGGTGCAGGGTCACCTATGGAACAAACTCAGCGGCATCCCCCAGTGCCGGCACCCACTGATGACAGGTCACCATTCGCAGACCCCCCCCTGCGGAAAAACGCCGATGAGAAGGTACGTGTCAGGGGTGGGGAGGGAAAGGTTTTACTCTCGAGTGGTCTTTCCCTTATGTGGCATCCACCGATACCCATTCCAGAGCACTCCCCCTGTCCTGCATTCACCTACATGGGAACGGAATGGCAAAGAGGACTGGTAGGCTTTTTTTTTTTTTTTTTGCGGGGGGTGGGTTGCAGGGAGATGCCCTGGAAAGAAGGAAGGTCACGTCCATGTCCACCCCAAGGGCTTGTCTGAGAATGCTGGAGAGCGATGGCCAGCCTCTCGGAAGCCAGCAGGACTCCTGGCTACTGCCTGGAACGCAGACGCCATGCAGTTCCCATCATGCATCTGTGGAACACATCCCACAAAGTGCCAGAAAAAACTGGAGTGCTTACGTTTGGCGGGGGGGGGGGGGGGGGGGGGGGGGGGGGTTACTACAGCATAGCTTCCCCTCCCGAAGTTTCCACGTGTGCTAGACACAGAAATGTATTGAATCTTGCATTTCCCAGACCGGCTCACACAGTCGACCCTTTTTTTCATGTGACCTATTAACAAACATTCCCATGCAACACTCCTCAAAATGCTGTCCGAGGAAGCCACGTGGGACGTGTCAGATTGAATCAAGGTCAGTGATGAACCACCTCCCCTCAGCGAGCCAGAGAGCGCCCCCTAGGAGCACCATCCTGCAGTCCCAAGCACCACCAAATGAATGTGCAGCCCCCCTCCCTCGCAGGGCCTGCAGCGCCCATCGGGACAGTCCTTCAGGGCCTCCCCAGGCCCAAGGGACCCCATCCACGGCCTCCTTCATACACAACAGAAAACCTGCCCAGGACAGTGAGAACGCGCAAGATAACCTCCCTGTACCATACAAAACAGGTGAAGGTCTTTATTGGTCGGACACTGTCGCCTGGACGAGCAGCAGGTCCAGAGGCACAGAACCTACACCTAGCGTTACAGAAACGGGACATCGCGTTCCTTACAAAGGGGCAAGCTATCTCTAGCAGACTGGGATGCACCATTACCACTTCACACAGCAGAGACCTATGCACATACGGATAGATTATATAATTGTTTATTACAAATAAACTGTCGTTTCACATTTCTCAAAAATGGATCCTGTTTTTACATGTAGGTTCAGCTTCTGAATGTACAAGAAATGGTCATGTGCTCAGTTCAACCATGCAAAGCTCATACGTGTGTCACTAAGTACTTTAAAAATAGAATGGTCTCCTTTTGGACAAATCTGTTTAGAATCAGGATTAGTAAAACAGTATGAAACTAATGAAATACCTTGATAGAAATTAGGAAGTGATCTGTACTGATGGTTCTGGGCATGTCAAGGGGCGAGGGACAAAACGTACGGTCTTCCCTTAAAATCTGCCAGGAGATAAGAGACTCTGGAACGGGAGGTGGCGGGGGCCACCGGGGGTCCAGAGGAGGTGGGTCGGGTCAGTTGCTATCCATTTCAGGCTTAGAGCACCACAGAGGAACTTTCTGCCAAGGAGAGATCTTATCTTACCCACAAGAACCTTTTTTACTGCAGGAAACAGAAAAGGTCAGTTCTCGCTGGAGGTGGGGAAACCTGTCCCCACTCCTGTGCGCGTTGATGGGGGGAGGAGTGCAGACTGACCTGCCGGGCAGACCTTGTTCCCATGAACACAAACTTGCCAAAAAAGAAATTGGATGTTCAGTGAAATATTGGCACCATCTGCCTGTGTGGAAACCTCGTGGTCCTGACGGTGTTCGTGCGGATGCACAGCAGCCGGCTCGGGCCCCACTGGCCACTGTCACTCAAACATCTCATAGTGGCGGGTCTGCCTCACCCTGGGCACCATGTCGATGAGGAGTCTGCAGGAAGGAAACACAAGTCACCCCCACGTGGACCCCCCACAGCCCTGGGGCTTGAGCGCTTGGGGAAGTAAGCACAAGGCTTTCTAAAAACTACCATATATATATACCATAAAATTCAACCTTTTAAAGTAAACAATTTAGTGCGTTTTAGTATATTCGTAGGTTGTACAAACCACAACCACCACCTAATTCCAGAACATTCTGTCACCCCAAAAAGAAACCCCATGGCCACCTGCAGTCATTCCCCATCCTCCCCTGCAACCTGCTGATGTACTTTTAGCCTCTGCTTTGGCCTCTTCTGGATATTTCCTCTATATGGAATCACCTAACGTGTGGCCTTTTCTGACTCGCTGCTTTCATTTGGTACCGTGTTTTCGAGGTTCATCCATGTGGCCTGAGGCAATACTTCATTCTTCTTAAGGCTGCGGAATACTCTACGGCTCTACTACATTGCTCCATTCACCAATTTAACAGACATTTGGGTTGTGTCTGCCTTTTGCCTACCATCAGTAATGTTGCTGTGATCACTCGTGCGTGAGTCATTACGTGGATGTGTGTTTTCATTTCTCCGGAGTGACACCTGCTGGGTCAAGTGGGAACTCCAGCATTGAACACGGTGAGGAGCTACTCTGGGGTCTCCACAGCAGCCGTCCCATTGTACATTCCCACCAGCAACGTATGAGGGTTCCCCTTTGCCCTCATCCTGGCCACCCCTGATCGTGCATCTTTCTTACTATAGCTATCCTCTCGGGAGGCAGGGAGCGCTTTAACGATTAAAACCTCAGTGCCTTTCCGAAAGGGCTATCTCGAAGGCCGACCCCAGCCTGGACGCTGGTGATTGCACAGCGCTGCTTCAGTGAGAGGACTCAGGCTGGGTTGAGCCTCAAGTGGGGCCCTTCTGCAGTGACTCGTCCCTTTTGGAGAAAACTCCCTAAGTGGGGTCTGGCAGACTGGTGCTGCTGGGCAGGAGGAGCTGGACCTGTGAGGACACCACACAAACGTGCCTCCCCAGTGTGTCATTATGATCCTCGTTAGAGAGGAAGGGGCACAAAGCTTCACGCACAAAAGGAAGACCACAGAGTGAGTAAAAGACTGCCCACCTCAAAAACACTGGGCCCCTGCTGGGGGCGTTTCCAGTCCCCTGACCTCACCCGGGCTCAGAGGGGTCACAGGGGCAAAGTGTGACGGTCAGGAGTGGCAAATGGAGCACTCGTGGCCCCTGGGGAAGCGAGGACAAAAGGAGAACTTACTTGACCCCGTAGGCAAATATGGTGAGGCCGATCAGCACACCTATGCTGCCATCCAGGTACCAGACCGCCGCGTTATGTTTGAACACCTCCGCACTCAGAAGAATGGAGAAGCCCATCACGCCGCCCACGAGGGAGTTAAACCCTGGAGAGAGAGCAAGGAGAGGCTGAGGGCAGGGCCAGGAGAACTTTCTTAGCCACCAGTGAGACTCCCCACATGCCAGGCGTGCCTCCACATCCCGGGCTCCCATCCCTGCTGAGTCTGCAGGGTCCGGGACGGCGTCTGCACACGGGAGATATTCAAGTCGCCGAGGACGACTTAAATGTCGGCAGGGCCAAGGACCGAGCCGGGATCTTCTCAACCCTATGAAGTCCGATTATGATCCCACTTGGCCAGTGAGCGCGCTAGGTCAAGCAGAGTGACATGAAACGCCATGACCGAAGGTGACATAGATTGAGGGCGGGGCTGGGGACTCTCCCTGCACCCCCATTCTTGGCCTCCAGAGTCTCCCATCAGCTGAGGATTTTCTCTCTCCAGGAAAGGAAATGCTAAGTCTAGACTTTGCGACAGGGTGGCAGAAAAGGCAATTGAAACAGGACTGGCACCAAGAGGTACTGATCAGCCTCTCCATTCACACAGGGCACCTCAGTGGGTCCCCACTTCATTTGACCTGTGAGTTTTCAAAAGCCACATGCGAAAGAACAACTCAGAATGGCTGCTGGGGGCCCACCAGGTGTGAGCTGCAAGAGTCCTCGCCTGCCCCCAACACGACAGCAGCCCGGGGAGACGCTCGGGGTCCACACACCTCCCCCACAACAGGCCCCCCTGCAGTTCTGGGGCAGCTACACCTGCTCCCCTCCAAGGTGTTGGTGCCGGCTTCGAGCACGAGGCCTGAGACCGAGCCACCTCATGTTCATACGTAGGGGGCTGGACGCCGAGGAGAGAGGTTCTAGATGAAGAGCAGGGGAGGGTGGTGTCGAGTGAAGCCTGGTCCGACCCCTTTCTCGGGACCCAGGGTTGGATTCTGATACGCTGCTCCCCAATAACAGGAAGCAGCTGGACCTGGGCCAGCAAGGACCAATGGCCTCTGTCTGGGATCTTCCTCTCTTCCCTCAGGTCTGTCCTCTCCCCACGCCAGCTCTCAGCTGATGCCATGACCCGGACCTGCTTAGAGCACGTAGGTGCAGACAACACAACCTCACCTGCCCCACACCAAACCACCACCCACCCTGCCTGCTACCCCCGCCCCCCCTTCTGCAACGCTGTTCCTGCCTGTAGCCAACTCCTTCACCTCTGTTCCTGGAATTCGGTTCCCGTTCCTGAGGCATCCCCCTAGGAGAAACCGCACCTCCCCACCCCCCCGACCCTCAGTCTCCTCCCTGGACCTCCTGGCACCCTCACCACAACCCCGGCTCTGCTGCCCTTCACACATCTCCCGCAAGAGCTGTCTCCCCATGCACCTCCCGCTCTCCTCACCCCTCCCACTCCAGCGCTACCGCCCTGAAGTCATCAGGGACCAAGCTGCCACCTGCCCGGGTTCGTAACCTGCGCTCTTCGCATGGCTAGCTATCCTCGTTCCACTCCAGCCATCCCATCCCTGTCTTCGCTGCTGGGTCCTCCTCTCCCCTGGGGGTTCCCCTACGCAGTGGCGGGAACTTGCCTCCACCACCCCTGCCTCCGCCCTCCCCTGGGTGAGTGCCTGCCCTCCCCACCCCAGGGTCTCTCAACTTGCTCTTCGGCCCAACCTCTCTGCTGAGCTGCAGACCCACTCAAAAGCATCTCAAACTGAACATGTTCAAAGCAAAAATCTCAATTTCTGCCCCCAAACACCTCACTCTCTCACGACCTTCTCTGTAAATGCTGCCGCCATCCACCTAGCTGCCAAGGCCAAAAATCGAAGAGCCCGTCCTTGACATCTCTCACACCCAAAATGTCACCAATCCCAAGCTAACCCGTCTGTCAAGTGATCTTATCAGCTGTTGCCTCCCAAACTCCATCTGCCTCTCACCACCCAACCCCAGGGCACCTGCCCCTTGACTGTACCCCTGCAACAGCCTCTCAGCACCTTCTCTGCTTCCCCCCTGCCCACATCTCCCTCCCCCGCAGACAGCAGCTGAAGGCCTCCAAGAGAAAAGCTGCTCAATTTTGGGTCACATCCCAACTCTTCAAGGCTGACCCAAGCAGCCGCGAGCAGCCCCTCCTGCCTCTCCCGCATCACGCACTGACCTTCCCGTCCACTGCGCTCCCAGCACGCCCCACCTGCCGCCGCCGCCACCCCTGGTCTCCCCCGCGGCCTCGGGACTCACCCCCCGCCCCCGTCAGCCCGCACCGCTCCTCCTGGGGTCTCCCACGCTGCCTCCTTCCCAGGCTGAACCCTCAGAGCCCTGCAACCCATGCACACCCTACCTTCTCATTCTTGCTGTTGTTTCTTCCCCAGAGCTCTTCACTTCCTAACGTGGTATTTTTATTCTTTTTCTTTTTACAAACATCTCTTTCTTCCCCGCTGGAGACATAAGCTTAAGGACAGGGCTTCTGTGTCTCTCGCTGTATTCCAAGCCCCAGAATGGGCTGGCACTTCTCAGGGGCTCAGTGGATGACCACATTAATTAATGAATTAATAGATGGAGGGAAGGAGGGAAGGAGGGCCTGGAACATGGCTTCGGCTGTGCTAAGAGGGCTCCTACTTAGCAGCGGCTGGGCTGAGCTGAGCTGACTCGAGAGAGAGGAAGCCACCCCTGCTGGGCTCTGGGGGCCTCCCAGCTCAGGCAGGGTCTGTGGCCGAGGCCCTGGAGAGACTGCCTCTGAGGGAGGAGGTTTAGAGCCGTTCACTCCTCAACTACAGGCTGGAGCCTGAGGCTCCCTGGAAAGTCAACCTCCCCACTCCCTTCTCAGGGCTGTTCAAGGTTCATACCTGGAGAAGGCTTCCAGCCCATTTCACCTGGATAACAGTGGTGGGGACTGGGAAAGGCAGACATCTCCACCTTCCTTCCATCTGGGGGCCACATCCTCCACCGGCCAGCCCAGGGAACCTCGGGGAGAGGTAGGCCAGGACTTGCCGGGAGCTGGGAGCTAGTGAGGCCTCTTCCAGCTGTGGCCTCTCCCCGCACTCCCATGTCTAGCTGGGCCATCCTAAGAGCTTGCCCTAGGTGCCCCGGAGGCAGCAGGAGAAGAGAGGAGAGGCTGAGTGGTGACCTTGGCTTCACCAGAGATGTGTCTCACCAGCTCCAAGTCCCAGGTCCAAATCTCCAAGTCTTCCACCTCTAACGGTGGAGGCAAGAGACAGGCGGGTTTCCCACCCCATGTTGCCTCCTGGCGTCCCCTTGCCCGAGTGGCCCCTGTGTGGTGGCTTTCTATGGCTTCTCCATGCTCACTTAGCTCTGGACAAGGAAGAAATGGGCTCACCATCCTTTCAATCGCCACTCTCCATGCAGCTCTGGAGCAGACTCTTCTAAAGCCTGTGTTTTAAAAGCATCATGGCCCACCTGCAGCCTTTTGTCACCGCCATGGAAAGCTCTGCACCGGCTGAGTCCGTCCCCGGCCCCGACGTGCGGAACACACTGGCCCTTTCTCCCTGACGACCCATGGTTTTGTCCTCTGCAATCCCATCCTCTGTTCTGCCTCCACACCTCCCCCAGGAGGGGAAGAGCAGGTCCTGAGAAGCAGAGGCCATACCTCCCTCCTGTCTTCTGATCCATCAGGATCCTCTTTCCCCTCTCCCATTTTGAGAAGCTGGCATTTACACTCTTGCCTCTGGCAGTCCCTTGAGTCTTCCTGCCTTTTTTATACATGGAATCAGGACAGTCCTCTTAAAAAGGAAAAAAAAAAAAACCACAAAGGCTCTGCAGCACACAGCTTTTCTCAGAAGGCCACCAAAAGCACCGGCAGAGTCCATTACTCTGTCCCAGGCTACCTGGGCTGGAGTTTACATCTTGGGCATTCTCAGTGTCGGGGGAATTTTAGAACCAAGGGGAAGACAAGGGGGAGCTGGCCACTGCGCGAGGGCAGCCTGGAATCATTTGCTCCCCACTCCTCCTTTATCAGGGGCACGGGGCGGGGGTGTGTGGCCTGGAGCCCCCCAGAGAAGGAGAAGCCGGTGGAGCTGAGAGAGGCTGCAGAGAGCAGGTGAGAGTCCCCCCGCCCGCCACTAGATGTCCGCTCAGCTCCAGCAAGTCACCCTGCTCCGCAGGGCCCACCCCCTGCATGCAGCTAGTTCCCGGGAGGAGCTCCCGCTAGCTGGCCCCACTCACCTTTGCCGGCGACAGAGCCTGACACAGCTAGCTTCACCTCGTCACCTCTCGTAAGCCCGCGCAGGAACGCAGGACAAGCACCCAGGGGCTAGGGGACGATTCTGTATCTGCCGTGCCACATCCTTCAGAATGGACAGCCTTCCCAGCCAGTCGTCCCACAGCAACCCCGAGCTCACAGCCCTGCGCCCCAGACCTCCCATCTTCACCTCCGCGGCACACAAAGCCCTGTGGGTCACACACTTCTGGGCACTACCCCCCACCCCCCCGCAGCCTCACAGCTTGTTCCTGTCCCCTTGGTTAAAACCAGAGCTGTGGTAAAGAGTAAATGCTATTGTCGGTTTAGGAACGCAGTATCCTGTCAGAGGCTCTCCTGATTAAAGGCTCTCCCCGTCTGGCCTTAAGGACTAGGGAAGGATCTGTATAATTAAGCACATTCATTTTATGCAGAAAGTTCTGATTGAAGTTCTTCATGTGCTGGAAAACCATCCCAGCCTCTTGGGGTTTCAGAACTTGAGGGAATGAGGACAGTGGGCCCAGGCCCGCCCCCCCACTCAGTCAGATTTCCATCTGTCGCTGCAGGCCGCTCTGGAGCCCAGCTGCTGGCTCCTGGTTCGAAACCTCCCCCGGGGACCTCTCCACAATCCCCCTCTGTCTGATTGGCACTCTTCACTTGTGCAAAATCATTCTGCCTTAAATAACACAGCCAGCTTCGGCCTAGTGCTGACAGCAAAAATCGCATGTTGACCGAATATTCAAAGCAACCAAACCAAGTTAGACAAGATTTACCACACTGCACGGCACAGAGTGGGAGTGTCTGGAATTTGCCCACACCTGGTGTCCCCCTTTCCCTGAAGGTCTGCTTCCCGGCTGTAAGGACACAGCCCAGCGACAAAGGCTGGGGGAGTCAGCCTGACCCAGTTCACGCACAGCTCCCGCGTGGGAAGGGCCACCGCCCCACGTGACGGATAAGGCCTGCCCTCCCTCCCTGCAGGGGAAGCAGTTTGCTGAACTTGCTTCCCTCCTGCAGAGAGTCTTGCCCCCAGCCCCGGGGCCAGACCATGAGAGGGGCATTCCCAGGGCAGCAGCCACAAGGGACGCCCTCCAGAGCCAGCCCCTCTGAAGACCCCCGACGTTAAAGATAGGCATGGCTCCTGAAGCCCATCCTGCCCCCACCTCCCAAAGGAGGGAAGGAGCGAGAGGAGATAGCTACACACGGTTCCCTACATCTGCTCATCAAAGCAGGAGTAAAACTGGGAGCCCGGACAACACACTTAGCAGGAGGCTGTAATTGGCGCTCCCACCAAGCAGGGGACTGTGGAGCTTGCCGACCCCCCGGGGGTCCCTAATGGGTAACAGGCTTGGGGATGGGGTACCCCGCTGCCTTTACTCTTTGCGATAGTGCTGTCTGTCCTTCTGTGTCTGTCTCTCTCGTCAGCCCCCAGCGACAATTCAACCCCGAGCCCTGCCCGTTTTACAAATAGTGCTGCCACGTCCTCAAGTCCCCCCCATGCTCCACCCCTCTGCCCTCACTCTGTGCAGGCCACCACCCGCCACCCCCGCGGCTCCCCACACTTCTCCCGCCTCAGCTCTTCTTCCCCCCGCTCTGTCTCCCACCTTGACGGCCACAGGGCTCTTTAGAAAACATTGATCATGTCACCATGGGTTAAATATTTAAGAAAACATCCAGAATCCTACCGTGGACCCGATGTCCGGCAGGATCTGCCGTGCCCCCTCATCCCACGTGCCCCTCCGATACCCCAGACTCTCTCCCACCACGACCCCCAGGATGGCTCCCCCCACTTTCTGCCTGTGGGTGGAACAGTTTCCACTCAAACCATCCACTTCCCTTTGTCAAGACCCCTCCCTGGTTCAAGACTGTGATGGAAACACTGCTTGTGTGTAGCTGGTTTTGTGTGTGAAGATTATAGAGTCAGAAGTGAAGTTACTCATTTGGGTGCCTGGGTGGCTCAGTCGGTTAAGCGTCTGCCTTCGGCTCAGGTCATGATCCTGGAGTCCTGGGATCGAGCCCCGTGTCGGGCTCCCTGCTCAGCGGGAGGCCTGCTTCTCCCTCTGCCTGCCATCCCCCCTGCTTATGCTGACACATAAATAAAATCTTTAGAAAAAAAAAGTTATTCATTAAAAAAACCGACTTATCACCATGGTCTTCTCCGCACACCATATAAAATGGGAGGGGGTGAGAAGGACACAGAAGCCTGAACAGAAGCTTAGTATCTGGAATATCTAACAGGAAGTAAGACTGCAGTCCAGGCAGGGGGCCCCTTGTTCTGGACCCCACGTTCATGGTGGGAGGGGCGCGTCTGACTGCTGGGTACACACCCAGGCTTCTGGGGCCGGCGGGGGGGGGGGGTGCACCTCCTGGGTCTCCACTGCAGTCAAGGGAATAGATAAGATGTGGATGCTCTGCAGGCCAGGGGGCTTGGTGTCTTCAGGGCCTAAAGCAAGGCTGAAAGAGGAGCCCCTGGTGAGTACTCTCCGCTGGGAGCCTCCCCAGGCCTGCCCTCCCGGGCCCTCGCGTCCCAGGGAAGGAGACACGGAACCGCCGCTTGGAGAAGCCACAGGCCAGCCAGGCCTCTGCTTCCTGTTCAGGCCTCCAGGCCCTGGCAGAGCCGTGTCCCTCAGAGCAACGGAACAGGACCTCGAAGGGGGCTGGAGAACCCACACGCAGACCCGGCTAATGCCGCCCAGCCTGCAGCTCCCAGCCGAGCACGCCCTGGGCTGTCCATCCCCAAGTACAGGAGGACTCCAAGTCCAAAGGAGGCGTTTCCCGTCCCGGGTTAAAAAACACCAGACCACAAAGATCACAGGGAATGAACACTCCTCCTCAGATTCTGGGTCTGCCCCTGGAGGGGAAAGGGCACCCATTCGGGCCGGGGTGTGACGGGACCCTCTACTAGGCGCGGCTTAACGCAGTCCTCCCGGAAAGCCACGGTGTCTCGGTGGTTGGCAGAGCCCTCAGAGGACGCACAGGCCGTGGCCTCCGGCATGCGTGCAGCGTTCTCACGCGACGGAACCACGAGCTCTTTGATCTGGCTCTGGGAGAGAGCAGTTCATTTATGCCAGAGAGGCTACCGAAGTGGCAAATGCACTTCTGGGGACCAGGCAGGAGGCTGCACAGCAATGGGACAGAAACCTGAAAGAGGCGGTTCGGATTCTGCTGGCCCCGTGCTCTGTAGCACCGTGCTGTCCCAGCAGCAAACCCAGGAGCTGATGCTGGCCGGGTCCTGCCTTCCCCCGGCCTGCCCTGCCCCTGGGTCCACCTGGGAGCTTGAGAAGCCAGGCTGGGCCTCCCATTGCTTAAAAGCAGAGCAGGGAAGAGGACGGCTCAGTCCCAGTCGCCGATCCTTTTACTGTCTTAAACAGCTTTGCTGCTTAAAAAGCTTTGGTTCCATATGGGCAAATGGCCTCCACGGCCCCGGGCAGCCCTGTCTTGTTAGGGCAGAAGCCACCAGCAGGCGCTGCAGGAAGTGGCATTTGAGGAAGGCCGGAGAAGCTGGTGGTCAAAAGGTCACATAGGAGCGCGAGACATGCAGGGTCCATCTCCCCTGGACCCTGTGACGCTGTGTCCTGGCCTCTTGGGTTGGCCATGGAGGCAGCCCCCAATCTCAGCGTGCACCGCCTGGCCTGGGGCACTGGTATAATTACGGCTTCCTGGACTCACCTCCAACTCCCAGAATCAGAACCTTCAGGGGGTCAGGCTCTGGAATCTGTGTTTTTAACAAACATCACAGGCTGGGGAGCCCTGATGCACCCTGTTAAGAGGTCAGAGTGGAGGTGATTCATGAAATTTATTAAATTCCCAGGGTACAAGACATCTGCCCTGATGGGAACCCTGAGAATCATTAAACAGCCTGGGGATGGGAGGATAGTGAGGAACAGATTCCAAATTGTTGAGCTCTTCTGCAGGACAAGCAACTGAATAGCATCTTCCCTCACTGTGAGCTCAGCCCCCCAGAGATCAGGCATATTGGCCTTACTCACCATCTGTTATGAGTGCTCTGCTGGTCAGAACCTTCCCCAGCATAAACTTCAACACAGCCAGGATGCTGCAAAGGATCCCACTTAAGATGGAGACGCTGAACAGGAAATCATCCTAGGAGAGAAAGTTCCAGATTTCAACAGTTCACCTCCCGCTAGAACAGATTATCTGCAAACCACTTGCCTTAAAGATCAGCTTTGTTCAAATGTAGTGATCCGAAGGGGTACGTGCACCCCAATGTTTATAGTAGCAATGTCCACAATAGCCAAACTATGGAAAGAGCCAAGATTTCCATCAACAGATGAACGGATAAAGAAGATGTGGTATATATATATACAATGGCATCTTATGCAGCCATAAAAAAAAAAAAAAAAAAAAAAAACGAAATCTTGCCATTTGCAACGACGTGGATAGAACTAGAGGGTATTATGCTAAGCGAAATAAGTCAATCAGAGAAAGACAAGTATCATATGATTTCATTGATATGAGCAATTCTTAATCTCAGGAAACAAACTGAGGGGGGCTGGAGTGGTGGGGGGTTGGAGGGATGGGGTTGGCTGGGTGATCGACACTAGGGAGGGTATGTGCTACGGTGAGCGCTGTGAATTGTGTAAGACTGATGAATCACAGACCTGTACCTCTGAAACAAATAATACATTAAATGTTAAAAAAAAAAAAAGAAGAAGAAGAAGAAGAAGATAGCAGGAAGGGAAAAATGCAGGGGGGGAAATCAGAGGGCGAGACAAACCATGAGAGACTATGGACTCTGAGAAACAAACTGATGGTTCTAGAGGGGAAGGGGGTGGGGGAGATGGGTTAGCCCGGTGATGGGTACTAAGGAGGTCATGTATTGAATGGAGCATTGGGTGTCATATGCAAACAATGAATCATGGAACACTACATCAAAAACTAATGATGTAATGTATGGTGACTAACATAATAAAATAAAATTAAAAAAAAAAAAAGACCAGCTTTGTTCCCTGAACAAATCATCAGTTGGGTATGCTGCCATCAGGTGGGAGTATCTTGCTTGTTCTCATAGGTCAGTTACTTACCTGTGTCACTAGGAATTGGAAAATATGATCAAAAACAGATAATCCAGATTTATATTCCCTTAGACACTAAATATTCCTTTTCCTGTAGGAGATGCCCCTTCACACTCTTCTGCCAAAATGTTTGGCAATCACTGATCAATAACGTAATAGGGTGGGATGCTAAAAACAGTGCATGCTATGTGCAGTTTTTCATAAATAATTCAAAAAGCAGTTGGAGAATACGGGAACATGTAAGTACACCAACTGGACTAAGAACACTTCAACACAGAGCCTACTGAATTGGCCACAGGGTCAGTCATGGCTGATGCTACTTATAACCATGTTTTTTCCTTAAATTCAAACAAGGCAATTAGAAGTTCGAATTTAGCCTCCAAGGTGCGGAAAAGGCATCTAAAAATAAAATCTGCTATTGACGTTGTTATCTTAGCACTTCCTATAAGTTTTTACCTTAACTTTGCAAGAAAATGAATGAGTCACATACGCAAAAGCCAGCACCACCATCTCATGACATTAGGGCCCACCACGCTCCTCAGTTTGGAGCCCCCGTGCATCGCTCCCATGAGACACAGCCTCCAGATTCTCTCCAATATTAAAATGCAACTTCCAGCAGAAATCTGATAAAGCATCACATATACAAAAGAAGTAAGATTCCTTAAGCATCTTATTACCCAAATTCACTAACCTAGTGCCAGAAAGCTGGGAAAAAGGAAGACAGCCTGTTTTCCTGGCTTCAAAACTGAATAAAATCATTTGAAAAATCACCTCCCTGGAAACAAGATATCTGCAAAGCATCAGAGCATCTCCCCCAGAATACTGATCAATGGTGGTTGGTCTTAACATATGTCCCCAGATCCTTTGCTAATCCTTCTTCTTGGAGGGGCAGCTGAATTCCCTCCTCCCTGAGTATGGGCTGGGCTCATGACGGGTATCTAACAAGTAGGGTATGGTAAGGGGAAAATAGTAACTTTGCAGAAGAGAAGCCTGGCAAATGATCTAAGCCAAGTAATCAAGATTAACAGGACCATTAATGAGTTATGCCGATATCATGTGCTTCCTGATATGACAGGACATGACAAGAAGAACAGGTCTTGGTGTTCTTCTACCCAAGAATCCATAACGTCATCTGAATCTTGAAAAAACACCAAATGAACCCACATGGAGGGACAGTCTACAAAATACCTGAGCAGTACTCTTCACACATGTCAAGGTCATGAAAGATAAGGAACAACCAAGAAACTGTGGCAGATTGAAAACTATGGAGACAGAGGACTAAATGCAACATGGTGTCCTGGACTGGATCCTGGAATGGAAAAAGGATATTAAGTGGAAAATCTGGCAGAACTGGAATGGAGCCTGGAGTTTAATAGCCTAGTAATAGCCTAGTAATCTCGGAGTTCGGGCAAATGTGCCCTAATTATCTATATGAGATGTTTAACGTCAGGGGAGGCTGGATGAAAGATATACGGGAAATCTCTGTAATGTCTTTGTGACTCTTTTATCTAAAATTATTTAAAATTTTAAAGTTCTTTAAAATAATCACCTCACTGAATTTTATTATTATTATTACTACTGTTCTTATTATCATTTTCACCTCCTCAAATTATCAGTAAGGACTATGCCAAACCTAGCCTCTTGGCAGATCCCAAGTCCCTGCTGTGCATGAGGTGACAAAGCAGGGTCCACGAGGGGTAGGGGTAGGGGTGAGGGTGGACAAGGATCTCCAAATCACAACTCCCTTTGTGCAGGGACTCCCTCTAATCATGAATGTTGGCCCCCACAGGATATAATGCAATGTATCAACACAGACCCAGTTGCTGACAGGATTCAGAAAGCCTAAGTTGGGAGATTGACATAGTCAAGCACTTTGAGACCCCAAATTCAGAGACTGAATTTTTGCTTTGCTCAACCCCCATACCTGAAGCCTGATTCCATTCAATCTGTTGGCAAAGCCCTCATCCCTAAATTCCCAGATGTAGAGAGAGTCTGTGTTCACCCCATCTAAGTCCCAAGGAGCTGGGGTACCCCTATGCATCTTGAGAAGAGCCACTATGGCTTTAGCAGTCCTCTCCTGGGTCTGCTATTCCAGGGAGCTCACTACTGGACAGGGGGCTTGGCTGAAGGGCAGTGATGCACCAGCAGACCTTTGCTCCATTGCTTACTGGGGAAACAGACCCGAGCACTCAAATCTCAATTCTCTCTTCCACGGAGGGAGGGATGTGTGATACCTGCAGCCCCTGGCAAGCAAATAATGTGCAGTCAATGTAGCAATTTGTGTTAAAGGGCCCCAGCACGTGATCTATGCACTAACTTATTCCAGCAAACAGCCACACTAAGTGCTAATGGCGAGCCCCGAAGTATGCTAAGCACTCCTATAAAAGAAACGTCGGGAATTGATTACCTAGAAAAAAGTATGCATGGTGCAATGTAAAGAAATATAAGAAAAACTGTGAGTGGGACCCACACTGGCTCGTCAAGGCTTCTGCTTCAGATCACCCACACCACTGAGGCTACACCAGTGAGGGTCAAATGCAGTTCCGGTCCATCTCCAGGGCTCCCGTTGTCTTTGCTCTGCTTCACTCTATGCCCCATTTCCTTCCTTCCAGGCAGCCCTGCTCACTTCAGGGACAACAGCCTGCCAGATGCTTCTTCTGCAGCCCCCACCAGCCTGTAAAGTCTCATCCCTGCAATCAGCAATAAAGCCCTATTCTCTACCATTTAGAGTGGTTCCAGTTCTCTGCTTGAACCTGCAATACCACTTCAGAAGGATGCTTCAAAGCACTTAGAACAGTGCCTGCCTGCTGAAGAAGGCCATCAAGAAGACCTGACTGCCGGTTGACCTGCAAGCTGGACCGGGTAACTGGAGGATCCCCATCCCCCAATCTGTCCTTGGAAGGTGAGTTCCACTTGCCTTCCCCACTCCCAGAAACTGCCCCAAGGATACAGCCTTGAAAGAGAAATGTGCCATTGGGGCTCTCTGGACTGGGTATATGACTGAACCCAGTTAAAACCTCTACCTAAATTTTCAAGATTGGGTGGACAGGATTGTGGAAATCTACTCATCTTGTGGCCAGCCAAGGCAAGCCTCATATATAAGTTCACTTGCTCATAAAACCTACCACCTACCAATCCAAAGTGGTCGTCCTCCTTCTTCCATCTCTTCCTGCCCTCCATATATAGGGGCCAATTTCAGATCACACCTGGGAAGCCCCAAGGAGCTTGTGAACTAACAGTTGGTGAGCCAGCCAGGAAGGAGACATCCACACGAGTTGGTCATCAACCTCTATATGGGGAGGAGGGGCCCATATATTAGATGCTTGTGGACTATTATGAGACAACAGGGGTGATTTTTTAACACCCCTGTGTGAGATCTGTGCACAGCGCACTGCAGCTCAGAAGAGAACAAAGGGTGCTACGGTGGGCTGGCCTCTACTGTGTGCAGTTCGGCTGGCCACTGAGGCCCCACTAGAGGCTGCAGCTCGGGTTCCGGAGTTGGAGGAAGAGCTGAGGATACAGAAGGATGGATGGTCGTCCGCTACTTGGCCGGCTTCGGGGCTGGCCGACAAGGTGGGGGAGCAGGATCATCAGCTGGAGACCTTAGCGTGCCCTTCTGCAAAGCTAGGAGGGGTGCAAGGGATCTTGGATGAAGATCTGGGCACCTGCGACAAAGCCTGGTCAGGATGCTAAGCGGTGGGATCTCTGGGAAAGTGAGGAGAACGCAGAGGAGGATTTGGTGGTGATTGGTGAGGAAACAGACCAAAGAGCCCCATGCCATCAACCTTTAATAGAAGGGAAATTTTTTTTTTTAAAGATTTATTTATTTGACAGAGAGGGACACAGTAGAGAGGGAACACAAGCAGGGAGAGTGGGAGAGGGAGAAGCAGGCTTCCCGCCAAGCAGGGAGCCCAATGCGGGGCTCGATCCCAGGGTCCTGGGATCATGACCTGAGCCGAAGGCACCCAGGCGCCCCTAGAAGGGAAATTTTTAAATAGCAATTAAACAAAACCCTCCTAGGAGAAAACTTGCCTTCTTTCTCTGTGCCTTTAAGTTGTAAATTGTATCATGCCTTTGAAATGTAAGCACCCCAGGAGATAACCACAAGACTGCCCACAGAGACTGAGGAGGAAAAGGAGGAGAGAGGATTTTTAAATACAGACTGCTAGAGGAGCTTCTTTGCCCAATATCTAGTCCTCAGTCTCCATAAGATTACTCATCAAGGGCTCAAGTTTTAGAATGCAAGGTATGGGGTCTCTATTTGTGTCTGTATGTTTATGTGTGTCTATGGATCTATGGATCTATGTTATGTGTGTGTGATGTTTTTATACCTCCAGAGGGCATTGCCAAAGTTATTCTGTAAAAAGAGCCCTATTTAATTATCTTAAGGTTAAAACAAGCTTTAGTATCAAACATGTACGTATGTAAAACTAAAACATAATTTTCTTTCATCTGCTTAAAGGACAAAGTTTTCTTGGACTATTGGTCTTCTTTTTGATGAGATTATAAAAGGTTTTTCTTTACCTTTTAAGTAATCTGCCCAGAAAACAAAGATTCTGTGTTTTGTCAAAATAACTTCCTGTGCTTCATGTTATCTTTATCAGGTCTTTGATTACTTAACAAAACTGAGTTTCCATTAAAAGGGGTATGTTTTTCACAACTAGGTAACTTTCTGTATTTGCCCTTGAAGTCTTTAATTATCACTTTGATTAAATGGATAACTAAGTATTATTTCACAGTGACCTGTGAACCTATTTAATCGGGTGTTTTTAAACCTTTGGGTATTTTTGACAAGCTTCCCAAAAATCAAATTTTCAATCAAGTCTTCACTATGAACCAACTTTGGAATTTTCCAGAGAGTCCCCAGACTATCTCAAAAGATGTGTTCTCTTTCCTTATGAAAGGAAGATGTTGAACTAATTAGGTTTATTTGGTAAGGTGAAATTTCATGGGAAGCATTGTCAAATATGAATGATGCTAAACTTTCTTTAGAGCCCATTTATTTGAAATCCCTAAAAACATGGTAAGTCCTGGTAAAACGGTATTAGTCATAATTTAAAAATGTATGTCACAGAAATAACCAAATTCTCTTGTTAATTACATTATAATGAACTCTCTTCAAATCTTTAACCATGGCCATTTTTAAGTTTACAGACAGTTACAGACAGTTACTGTTTTATTCTGATGCTTTGGCAAGAAGTGTTCCTGCAAAAGTGCTTCACGGTCAAGGAGATTCAAGGAAAAGATTTTGCTTAGTAAAGGTTTCTGATAACTAAGATCAATTTGCCTTCATGTGGAAGGGACAATAATGAAAGTTTCAAGTATCCCCCAAGGCCACCTGCATAGCCCCACAATGTGTTGTGGACCTGTCCCTGTGTCTTCCTTCCCCACATCAGTAAAATGGGCCCGTGACATCAACAATGATACAATGTTAACATGTGAAGACCGCCTTTGCTACAGGACACTGCAGGCTTTGCTGGAGTATCTGCAAGGGAAAAAAAAAAAAAATGGGCAGCGAACCCACAGAAAATTCAAGGCCAAGGTGTTGCAATAAGGTTTAGGGTCTTGTTTGGTCAGGTAAGATGCTCATTGTCCCAGAAGCCGTGATTGGCAAGGGGCAAACCTATTCATCCCTTAGGAGGGCGAAGGAGATGCAAGCCTTGGTAGGGATTTGGGTTTGTAGAGGACTTATATTCCCCACCTGGCACAATGCCCCTGTCTTTTATACCACCTGGTAAAGAAAGGGCACTTACGGTACTAGGAACTAGAGCAGCAAGCCACCTTTGAGAAGGCAAGAGTATCAATGAGGCAAATTAAAGCTCTGGGCTTCTCCCAAACAGGGCTACCATTTGAGTTAGGTGTGTCTATGACTCCAGAAGGTGGGCGTCAGACACTGTAGTGAGACAACAAAGCAGAGAGTGCCCCTAGGATTTTAGTCCTGGCTCGGGAAGGGGACAGAACCTGATATACCCGCAGAACAACAGCTCCTAACATGGCGCAAAACATTCTTCCAGATGGAGCCTCTCGGGGAGGAATGAACCACAGCAGCCACTAGGCTGAGAAGCCAAGGGATGGATGATTCACAAGTGGGCCCCTGTGGGGTCAGGATGTACGGAAGGACATTTGGGTCTGCCTGCAAGGGCCTGAGGCAGTCCTCGCTAATAAAGCATTGGATACCCCAGGCAATGAAGACGCTGATGCCCTGGACAAATAGATGGATGGATGGATGGATGGACGGATGGAGAAAGGAAGAAAGGAAGCAAGCTGAAGCCTTACTTCAGAACAAACCTCAGCAACTGACCGTTTAATAGATACAGAAGACTGGGTGTACAGAGAGTAGCCACCACAATGCCCAGATGAGGTGGCATATTGCCAAGGATGCCAGATTGCACTTGAAATACAGGGACTTGGTTAATGCTCGAAGCATGTCATACGTGTTCTCAACACCCAAGGCAACTGCCAAAGGAGTCTGAGGCCAATCACCAGAGCTCCTGAGTGGTGAGGGTGGCAAACTGATTATATTTATCCCCTTCCACTGCGTGAGGGTTCTAAATATGCCCTGGTTTGTGTGGACACTGACCTGCCCTAAGCTTTCTCAGGTCACTGTGCAAACCAAGCTGCCACCATTAGGGGCTTTAAAAAGCTGAGCATCATGTATAGACACCCTTGTTGAACAAACAGTGATGGGGGGGTCACATTTCAAAGGTAATGATGTACAAGACGAGGCAAAAGAACATGACATGGAATGCAGGTTCCCTAGAACCCAAAAGCAGCAGTTGGTAGAAAGGAAAAATAGAATATTAAAGCAGCAGATGAAATTACTAACAAGTAAAACTACTTTGACGGGTGGACTGAAGTACTCTCCCAGGCTTTCATACATTTAAGTGATCAACCAGGAGGGCTGTGACCACATACGCCAGACCGGGGATCCCTGCCAAGGCCCCCAACATCGTAAACATATGGAAGCTTCAGTCAACAGCCAACGCCCTCTCACTGTGGATCAGCATGCTGTGCTGCTGAGAACACCAAGCCCTATCACGCCAGGGAAAGGAGTTACCTACTGGAATTTGCAATGGGATGTCCCACCACGATGGGTGAATTACTTCAAACTCCTGGATAAGGGGGAATTAATCTCCACTGGGATCCCATTGCCCTGATGCACGCTGGACCTGGTGAAATGCACTATCTGGAATGAACACAAGCCACTGAAAGAGGGGAGAAGGTGGGGTTCCTGACCTGCCATATCCTGCCCCCAGTGCATCCATCTCCTCAGGCCTGACGGTGCTGCCTCCCCAGCCAACACACATAGTATGTACCACCAGGTCAACTTTTGTTGGTTGTTTTTTGGGGTTTTTTTAAGATTTATTTATTTATGTTAGAGAGAGCATGACCAGAAGGGGCAGAGGGAAAGGAAGAGCCTCAAGTAGACTCTGTGCTAAGCACAGAGCCCGATGTGGGGCTTGATCTCACAACCCTGAGATCAAGAGTCGAGCGTTTAACCAACTGTGCCACCCAGGCGCCCCAATCCGGTCAAGTTTCTAAAGTTGCCAACCTCCCGGGGCACCTGGGTGGCTCAGTCGGTTAAGCGTCTGCCTTCGGCTCAGGTCATGATCTCAGGGTCCTGGGATCAAGCCCTGCATAGGGCTCCCTGCTCAGTGGGGAGCCTGCTTCTCTTTCTCCCTCTGCTGCTCCCCCTGCTCATGCTCTATCTCAAATAAATAAATAAAATCTTAAAAAAAAAAAAGAAAAAAAAGTTGCCAACCTCCCTCTCCTCAAAGCCAGATGGGCATTTTTTGTTTCCGCCAGGTACAACCATTTGACTGTCATCTTTGTTCCTTCTGTTGGCCAGGGGTAGGGTATAGCTACCCAGCAAGCCTTAAATGACAGCCAAAAGGCCTATCCTTACTGCAATGTCTATAATGAGAAAGCAGTCTTCCAAAATCAGATAGCCTTGGACATTATTACTCCACCACTATCCAAACAGAAAGTTCTATGTTCCTATCTGATGAGTCTGCTCATGTGTCATCTTTATTAAATCACAGGAGGGCACAAGTGAATACCCTGAGTGATCTGACCCCCAGCCTAGGGGACTTCATACATCGTTTGGATCATGGGGTTCTTGGCGGAAGAAGTTGTCACTGATTATGGGAATTACTGTCTTGACGTGTTTTCTCTCTTGCACATGCGTGCACGGTTGCTGTGGCATCTGCCTCCACGCAGCCCAACAGCTGCCGAATGAGCCACCTCCATGCTAAGGAAACCCCTTGCTTGACCACTCAGGAAAACTGTGGAACAGGGGGCATATAAGATTGTAAAAGCCGGTCATGAGGGATGAAATGTTGGAGGAGGTCATCGAGAACGCATGCCTGGGGGCACCTGGGTGGCTCATTCAGTTAAGCTCATTTGGTCAGACTCTTGGTTTCAGCTCAGGTCATGATCTCAGGGTTGTGGGACTGAGCCCGCATTGGGCTCTGCGCTCAGAGCAGAGTCTGCTTAAGATTCTCTCTCTGTCCCTCCTCTGCCCCTCCCCCTGCTTGCTCACTCTAAAATAAATAAATGTATCTTAAAAAAAAAAAAAAGAACCTATGACTGCCAGTTGTACAAACTGGAGGCTCCCCACCCCCTCCTCTGTCCTTGGAATGTGAGCGCCATTTGCCCCAGCCCCCTGCTCCTAGAAGGTGCTCCAAGGATACAGCCTTGAGACAGAAATGCGGTGTTGAGGGCCGGACTAGGTATGTGACTGAACCCAGTTATAACCTCTATAGAAACTTTTAAGATTCTGGCAGGCAGAAATTACTCGTCCTGCAGCCGCCCAAGACAAGCCTTCTAAATAAGTTCCCATGCGTATTACACCTGCCAGCTACCAATCTAGAGTGGGCTGTCTCTCTTTGGTTTCTCTCTGCCCTCCACTTATGGGGGATGGCTTCAGATTATACCCGGCAAGCTTCCAAGGAGATTGCCAACTAACACTGGCACAGTGTAAATGCTGTATTTAAATGTGGAGAAGCCAATATGCAAAACTCAGGCTTTTCCTGTCCGTGGATTATTTCTACCAACCGCCCCCTGCTTCCAGGAGCAGCTCTGAAGAACGACTGCCTTCCTGAAGTCTGGGAGAACAGAGACCGCGGCTGTCTCAGAGCCTCACCCGCATCTAGGAGGTCTGGCTCGCTGTGCTGCAGTGATCTGCCTCAGAAGAAAGCAAACCCTGCAGAAGAGCCCACGAAGGACCGAGGCTAGCACAGGCCTGCCAACCCCCTCACCCAAAACCAGCTTTCAACATCCTAGAAGCCCTCTGTAATTTCCCCACCCAAGCCCACCTGGCTCTCCTCTCTCCACAGAATGTCACCGAGATGCAGTCATCAGCTCGAGACATCATCAGTCCCTGCTATGGACTGTTTGTGTTCCCCTAAAATGCATACGCTGAGCCCCTAACCCCAATGCAGTGGTTTAGAGACGAGGCCTCTGGGAGGTAATTAGGGTTAGAGGAGGTCATAAGGAGGGGCCCTCATGATGGGATTTGTGCCTTTCTAAGAAAGGGAAGACATTTCTCTTGCCCTCGCTACCCGCATGCCCCGCGGAAGGGCCAGGTGAGCTACCAGTGAGAAGGCAGCTGTCTCTAACCCAGGGAGAGATCCCTCACCGAATACTGCTCCTGTTGGCACCTCGACGTTGGAGTTCCAGTCTCCAGAAACCATGAGAAATAAATCCCTATTGTCTAAGCCACCAAATCTATGGTCTTTTGTTATGGCATCCCAAGCTGACTGAGACAGTCCTAAATATAATTTAAAAAGGAGTTTCTGAGAGGATTCCTTCCCAAGGATCAGGAAGCCAGGGCAGATAAGGCTACTGATGAGAAACTGCAACCCCAGCAGGAATGTACCACCGCTGACTTCTTTCAGAGTGTAGCCACACCAGTGATGTCTCCGCTAATTCTCATAGCCCAGCCACGTGGGACTCTGCAGTGGAGAAACCAATGCACAGAGGCTAAATGACTTGCCCAGGGTCACTCAGCTAAGGGCAGGACCTGGATTTGTTCCCAGCTGTAAAATGTACCAGAGTGCCTCCTCTATGGCCTCGTAAATATCTCTCATGTTACTGGACCACGGACTCTGTAAAAACAACGATAGCCTTTTCCTGGTTAGGTATTCAGTTTTCACTGTTAACAGCACTGGGCCCCCATGATTTCTCACAGCTCAGTCTTTACTTAATAGGCAGGAGATCAGAGCAAAAAGGTTCAAAAAAATCAGCCACTCACTCAGAAGCCAAGGACAAATATGAATTAGCAGTAAGTGATAGAGATTATCCATATCCATGCTGGCAAGCTTCTTTATGACCTTGTAATGGTGTAGGCCTTTTATAACCATCTATAACCAAAAGCTATAAACAATTGATAATACTTGACCAAACAAAATTAAAACATATGCAGGGGATATGTTATATACAAATACAAACTAGGAAAAAATATTATCACAAAGGGTTAACCTCCCTAATATATAAAGAGCTCTTAGAAATCTCCAAGAAAAAGGCCAAAAAAACTGATAGAAAAATGGGCAAAGGAGAATTAGAAAATAATGAATTTTTTAGAAGATTTTATTTATTTGAGAGAGAAAGAGCACATGAGAGGGGGCAGAGGAAGAAGCAGGCTCTCCCACTGAGCAGGGAGCCCCATGCGGGGCTCAGTCCCAGGACCCTGAGATCATGACCTGAGCCGAAGGCAGATGCTTAACCGACTGAGCCACCCAGGTGGCCCGATAATGAATTTTAAACATATGAAAGATGCTTAAACTCATAAAAGAAATGAAACCAAAACTACACAGAGATATAATTTTTACCTAACCAAAAGGATTAAAAACTTTTGCTTCTTGAAAGACACTATTAAGATAATGAAAGAAAAAATATTCACAAACATATTTGTTAAAGGATTTGCATCCAGAATGTAAAATTTCCACAACTCTGTAAGAAAACAGAGGACTCGTTTTTTTAAAAATGAGCAGATTTGAACAAACATTTCACCATACAAGATACAGGACTAGCAAATAAGCACATGAAAAGATGGCCAACATCATCAGTCAACAGGGAGATATAAATCAAAACCACTATGAGATACTCCTACATACACATTAGAATCAGTAAAATTAAAGAGGTAAGACCAACTGCAGTGAGGATGTGGTGTGACTAGAGTTCTCATACACTGCTAGCATGTATATGATATACATATGACTTTGTAAAAACAGATCGGCCATTCCTTATAAATGTAGACTTACCATAGGACTCAGCAATTCATTGGTATTTACCAAGAGAAACAAAAGCTTCTGTCCACACAGAAACTTGTACACCAGTGTTCTAAGCTATTATTTTCAGAGTCAAAGAACTGAAAACACCCCAAACGTCCAACGACTGGCAAATGGAGAAACTGTGATGTATCCATGCGATGGAATACTACTCAGCAGTGAAAAAGAATCAGCTACCGACACATTCAGCAAGAGCATGACTGCACTGCCAAAGCATTACACTAAGTGAAAGAAAGCAGACACAAGAGATTAAATAACTTATTATTTCACTTATATCACATTCTAGAAAAGGAAAATTATGCTGACAGAAAGCAGATCAATGGTTAGGGAGAGAGGGTAATTAATGACTTCAAAAGTGCATGATGGAACTTTTTAGATTGACAGAATACTCTGTATTTTCACGGTGTTGGTAGTTCTGTGACTATATGCATCAGGGGGCACCTGAGTGGCTCAGTCAGTTAAGCGTCTGACTCTTGGTTTCAGCTCAGGTCATGGTGTCAGGATTCTGAGATCGAGTCCCACATCAGGCTCCACACTCAGCATGGAATATGCTTGTCCCTCTCTCTCTCCCCACCCCCCCTTAAATAAATAAACTCTTAAAAAAAAAACTCATCAAATTGTACGGGTGAATTTTATTGTATGTACACTGTATTTCAATAAAACTCAGTTTTTAAAAAAGCAGTTTATCTCAGGGATCCTTAGGTGACAATTACTAATATTTACATAATTCAGCTTATATGCACATTATCATAACGTACATAATGTCCATTACCATAATGTGAGGCCAAAGATGGAGATCAAAGCACAGTCATTATGAAGATTAAATCAGAGGCTTAGAGAGGTCAGGGGTAGAACATAGGCCCAAAGGGTCTAACTTCAAGTCTCATGAATTTCCTACTGATATATTTGCACTGTCTGAGTGAGTCAACACTCCTTTCTACAGACTTATCTCAAGTGTTTCCTCCTCTCGTAAGTATTTCCTGACAATTCATACTCTATGAACTGACACTTGCACTCCACGCCCCCTTGCTCTGGACCAGGTTCACACGTGTCTCGAGGCACAGCCTTGCGCAGGCTTCCTACATTGTTTCCCTCTCCTACAAGCTCACTAAGAGGAGAGGCCCTTTCTCATCCACCTCAGTATCTATCCCTGTGGCAATAAAAAATGTTTGTGATATGACCCCACACCAATCAGAATGTCTAATATCAAAAAGACAGGAAAGTGAGTGTTGGCGAGGATGTGGAGAACAATGAACCCTCGTGCACTGTTGGTGGGAATGCAAACTGGTGCAGTCTCTATGGAAAACAGTATGAAGATTCCTCAAAAAATTAAAAATAGAACTACCCTATGATCTAGTAATTCCACTACTGGGTATTTACCCAAAGAAAACAAAAACACTAATTCAAAAAAAATACACGCACCCCTAGGTTTATTTCAGCATTATTTACAACAGCCAAGATATGGAAGCAACCTCACCGTCCGTTGATAGATGAATAGACGAAGAACGTGTGGTATATATACTTGGATATAATCGGCTTTATATATAGTGGGGTGTATACTGGAATACAGTGATATATTTAGTGGAATATAGTGCACAACCATAAAAAAGAAGGAAATTTTGCCATTTGCAACAACGCAGATGAACCTAGAGGGCCTTATGCTAAGTGAAATAAAGCAGAGAAAGACAAATACTGTATGATTTCACTTGTATGTGGAATCTACAAAACAAATGATAATAGTAAGAAACAGACTCATAAATACAGAAAACACATTAGTGGCTGCCAGAGGGAAAGGGAATAGGGAAGAATGGGCAAAATGGGTGAAGGGGGTTATGAGGTACAACTTTCCAGTTATAAAATAAGTCAGTCGTAAGAACGAAAAGCACAGCATAGAGAATACAGTCAATCATATTGTAGGAACATTGTATGGTGACAGATGGTGGCTACACTTACTGTGATGAGCATTTGTAATGTATGTAATCGTTGAATCACTATGTTGTACACCTGAAATTACTATTACGTGTCAACTATACCTCGATTAAAAATTTAAAAACCACGTGTGACAGGAGCTACTAAACTATACAGAGGGATGTCAAAATCATAATCAGCAAAGTCTTTTCCAAGCCATTTTATGGAAGACGGAGAAATGTTTATCCACACAGCCACTGTCACCTTAACCCTCGGTGAAAGCCAGGAGCAGAGCATTAAAAACGTAACTCAGTAAAGTTACTCTGGGGGCGGAGGGGGCGCACAGAGGAGAGGCTGACTAGTTCACTAGGCTGACTGGCTCTCCAATGATCAAACGGGATGCTGGAGTATACCTTGAAATGGGAAGAACCGCCACCCCAGGAGTGTTCTTGA
The DNA here is from genome assembly GCF_964656455.1 of Halichoerus grypus. Classification (NCBI taxonomy): domain Eukaryota; kingdom Metazoa; phylum Chordata; class Mammalia; order Carnivora; family Phocidae; genus Halichoerus; species Halichoerus grypus. Next base: position 100,972,454 of record NC_135715.1, read on the forward strand.
GCACCAGCTGTTCCCCTGGGCTTCTGGAGGGAAGCAGGATGTGGGTGAGGGCAAGAATGAAATTCTGCGAAGCCTGACCCTCACACTCATGCTCCCAGAGGCCAGACAGACGTGAGCTGGATCTGTTCTCTGCCAGCCAGGGCTGGGGCACATAGGGGCCTGATGGCGACAACACTCCGCACGCCCGTCACCAGGGTTGCTGAGCACCCCCTTGCCCTGTGGGCAACAGCCCATGATCCCCCAACCCAAACTTCAGGACAGCTTAGGAGAAGCCACCTCGGCCTCTCCCGAACACGGCCTCTACGTGTGACAAAGGCCCAGAGTCCACCTGACTGGAGTGCTTTTCCAAGAGCTAGTAATGCCTCTGTAATTTTCCAACTTCATTGATCCCCAAATGTGAAAAGCAACACCTTAAACTCAATGGAACAAATCACTCAAAGAGCAATTCCAAGGACCTGATGGACTGCTGTGGTACAAAAAGCTTTCCACCCCCACCTCACTGGTCTGCACCAAGACTAATCCTGTCTCACCTAAGAGCCCAAGTCACTGAGACACACCCCCAGCATCACCTCAGACAGCCCCCCAAGTCTGGCCCACGACCAGAGAAGAGAGAGCAGACCTTCTGTACACACGAGGTGGTCTTCAAATCACAGAGCATTATGACTGGAAAAGGACTTCGAGACCAACTAAGGATGGGGAAACTGAGGCTCGGAAAGAGCAGGGGGCTCCCCCAAAGACATCAGAGAAATAGCAGCAGAGCTCAGAGCTCCCAACCATGCTCTGCCCCCCCACGCCCCCACCCCGGGCAGTGGAACACTATCTTCCAATTCTCTAAGCCCAGGCTGGAATGCAGTGAGAGCCGTATGGCTAGTTTTAGGATTCAAAGCAATGAGGGGAGAGCCGAAAATCCCAATCTGGGGCAGGATCCTGGAGCTGATGTACGATATTAGTTGCTGCACACGAGCTCAGGTGAACTTGGTCCTCCAGATCTGGACGTCAGACAGCTCCTCTCCAGGAGGACACCGGGCCCCTGCACTGCCCCACACAGTCTGCTGACCTGGAAGATCAGAGTCACCATGACCTGCTGTACTCCTATAAGATGAAGATCTTTTTCACCTCTTCGCAGTAAACCAAACCCAACCAAATCGACCGGATGAAGCTGACCCCTCTGCCCTCAGCTTTACCACTCTCCCCCCTCTCCCACTGCTCCAGCCACCCCAGCCTCTGCCCTTCTCCTCTAACATGTTGAACATGCTCCTACCACAGGACCTTTGCTTGTGCTGCTCCCTCTCATTCCCTCACTAGCATCACACCTGTGCTCAAGTATCACTTCTGCTCAGTGACGTGCTCCTCGACTGTAATCACTGTAATCCCGTCCCCTGAGCTTTTGTTTAAAACAGCACTTTTCACATTCAAACACGTGTGTGACTATTTAACAAAACTGAAAACTCAGTTCCTCCTTTGACTAACCACATTTCAAGCGCTCAAGAGCCACATATGGCTATTGGTTATCATGCTGGAGAGTGCAGATTTAGAACATTTCCACCATCACAGAAAGTTTGACTGGATAGTGCTGATTTGGAAACAAGCAGGTTATTCTCTCTGAGCTGGAGTACAGCAGTAAGTGGCTAGAGGGTGGTCGAGACAAGTGCAGGACAGGCGCCAGTAAAGATTATGACCCAGCAAATGGTCAAAGAGGCAGTTACGCAAAGCAATCAGCCCTGAGTTCAGCAAAAAAAACAAAAAACAAAAAAACACAGCACTCAAGTTCATCACAAGTGACTAACACCCCGCCTCGAAAAGGCACCTAGGGATTCGTTTCGCTTGTTTCAATTATCATACACCTTTTTATTGAGGTATAATTAACATAGGATAAAAGGAGCAGCTTTCAGACATTTGATGTGATGAACTGTCAATGGTAACAGCCATTTAACCACACCCAAAACAAAATAGAGAACATTTCCCTTATCTTGGAAGGTTCCTTTGTGTCCCTTTCTCCACCCCCACCCCCACCCCACCTCACCCCCCCACCCCCGCAACCATTTTCGGAGTGCAGTCACCGGAGAGTCTATTCCTGAACTTACATAAACGGAGCCGCACTGCATAGACTGCTGCCTGGCTTCTTCTGCTGGGGATGCACCCGTGTGCTGCACGTACCAAGCGTGCTCCGTGCCGTCGGCGTCTGGGGACTGCTTTCACGACCCTCCCCGCGAAAGGTTGGGTTTGGTTTTGGTTTTGGTTTTTGTTTTTTTATAATTCACTCTAAACGCCTCCTGTTGACACCAGGCTTTTTCATTTAGGTTCCCAAGGCAGTTGACAATGCCAGGAGCAGGTGAAGAAACAGGAAGGAAGCCGGCGGGGTCTGATCCCCTCCCCTGACACAGGAGACCATCTGCCATGCAGAGAGCTGTACCAGCAGGTCAAAATACCAGGGTGAAATGAGCGCCGGTGGACAAGCTGCTAGAACCATCTCTCCCAGCAGCCTCTGAAAAGGCCAGCCGGGTCACTGACCAAGATCTTGGCCGTCAGGATGGCCCAACACAACCTTCCAACCCCTTCCACTTGCTAGGCTCAAACAAGTCCCCCTGCTCTCCCTGTTTGTGTTCCCCCAAAATCCGGATGTTGTAGCCCTGATCCCCAGTGTGATGGCACTGAGGGCTGGGGCCTTTAGGAGCTGATTGGGTCCAGAGGGTGATGTCCCCATGAATGGGATTAGCGCCATCTGTGAGCCAGGAAGAGCGCTCCCACCGGACACCACGGATGGTGGCACCCTGCTCTCAGACTTGCCTGCATCCAGAATGGTGAGAAATAAAGGTCTGTGGATTAAGCCACCCAGTCTATGATATTTTGTCACTAGCAGCCAGACACACCAAGACATCCCCCATCCCTCCCGCCGGAATCCCTTACCCCAAAACACAGGTGTGATGTCAGTTCACGCCTGTCAGCCGAAGTCCGCTTTGGCTGGACTCACACTGTCACGTTAAACGGACAACCCGTGTTTCCAGCAGCGCACTGGCTAGCAGGAGCTTCTAACGCCGGAACGCTGCATTTTCTCCATCCTTCCTGCAACCACCCCCATTTTCCCACACAGCCTCACCTCAAAGCATTTTTATTCATGGTGTTGCTCACAGGAAAACCTTTGTAGACATGATTTTTTTTTTTAGTACCACTTGTCACCTCCTACTTTAAGCTTATTCTTTATCATAGGTGACACCAGTAATTGCAAAGTCGAGGTCACAGTGAACAGTGGCCGCTAGCACCAGACAGGGACTGTGTCTGTAAATCTAACCCGCCCATTCCCCCAAGCCCAACACTTTCCCTTCTCATAAGATGTGGGGAATACAGAGGCTCACTTGCTTATGCTTGCAAAAAAAGGCGTCCTTTGCTTTCCTAATGAGGACAAATTTCAAATCATTCTGACACTACATGTGTTACAGAATTACCCAGGGAAATGCTAGTGCTGGCTGAATAATAAATGTGTATCGATTTACGGCCCCAGGTGAAATTAAAAATCACTGTCATTCTCAGATATTTTCATCACAACCCCCCCCACCCATCCCCCCCCAGCAGATGAGAAAAACTGGCAGATGTGGAGGAAATCACACCAAGCATGAGCCCTCAACTCCCCCCCACCCCGCCCCGGTTATTAAATTATATTGACAAATTGCCGTGGATTCACATTAAATGACTTCACAATTTTTAAATTAGCATCAGACCACTTTGATATCAGGAGGGGTCAAGATTGGCGTCCAGACATTCAAACAAGCGGCCAGGAGGTTCTGCAGCCAGTGGACTTGGGGTCACCGGTGGGACTTATGGACAGACTGGAGGACCCTAGTCCCTTGTGATTTCTGGCAAGACTGGTTGACCCGACCATTGAGGCCCTGCGGTCTTGTGAAGGGATCAGGTGCCTGGCTCCACGGGGCGCCTCAGTGCTGAAAGTGCCAAGGTCACCAGATGCTGCAGAGAAGGGCAAGATGGCGTCAGCTGACACACTGTGACGGTCTCGGGGACAAGGGGGTACTTTCAAGTGCTTGGCTGCCATGCCAAGACGCAGCCTGGCTTCTGTCACATGAGGCATCAGTCTGACTGCCGTTTTCTGATGCGAGCGAGGGAGGCAGGGCTCTCGGGGGGACATGCGCCCTGACCCCGGAACACTGACTGCCATGGGATGGCACGTGAGCCCTGCTGGCTGGACGCACACACCTTTCTCCCCCGTGACCATGGGACACTGAAAGGACAGGACACCTCCAGGGTTCCCTACAATGTGAACAAAGCATGACAACCCCTCCGCTGAGCCCTCCTGACAGAGGCACTGCGGCATGGGACCAGCTCTGTTCCGCAAAGGAAGTAGGAGCTTCGGGCTGCCTGCTTCTCTCCCTCTGTTGGTACGAAGAAGACACCACTGAACAGCACGGCAACACCCGTCTCAAACTAGAGGGTTCCCTACATAACAGGCAGAACAACGCACCAGTACTACTACTGACGCCCATTAGAGACAAGGCTCTTTTCCAAAGCCTTAATGAACAATTTCCTCTTATTTTAAACATGAGCATTTCAAGACTCCTGCTGGGTAGAAATTATGACCACAAACGGAGAGGCTAAGCAACCCAACTCGGGTCAGGTCACGCGGCTGGTCAGACACATAGAAGATATTCAAACCCCCAGCTGTCTGACCTAAACTCTCCTACCTTTCACCCCTAGGAACGTGTACAACAATCTTCCTCTAAAGTTGCCCGATGGCCCTGACTCGCAATTTTGATTCAACAAAAGAAAAAGAATAATTCACAATGCTCAGAACATTGCTCTAGGTATTTGACAACGCCTTAAAAATCAAAAGAGATTCCAACTTAAGATACTGGAATGGACACACATAGGCAGGTTTTGTAAGGCCCACTATGTGGCAACACAGGGATTTTGTTTCTCGTTGTTGTTGTTATTGTTGTTGTTTGAAGCAGGAACCCACAAGGACAAAGAAAACAAGAACAGCAGCCACGAAACTGTGTGAGCTGGGAAAGCAGACAAAAGAGCTGCAGCAGCCTGAAAGGTGCAAAAACTGGTGGAATCTTAGGGCAGAGGGTGAAGTGGAGAAGCTACGAATCAGAACCCCCGAAGGCTCAGGAATCAATGCCACGAGGCACTCCTGGAAGGGGAGTGAAAGACGGAAGACCTCCCCTGCTGTCCGAAGTGTGCTGATGCCGTTCCCCAACAGGCATGCAAGCCCCTGCAATGCAGACAGCCAAATAAAGCGTCTCTGCACTGGGCATGCCGCGTGCAGCTGAACGCAGGGGTCACAGCGTTGAAAAGAAGAGGGATTAAGGGAATTTACCTACTACGCTGAAAAACTGACTAACCCAGAAGAACAGAGAAAATGACTTGAAGTGCATAAAATAAAATATATAGACTTATAAAAGAAACCAATTATATTAGCATGCACCTAATAAAATATAAAAAAACTCTGCTTTAGTAAGTGCTTCTAAATGAATGTATTGAGTAGCAAAACAGCAGATCAATTAAGAACAGTAATGTAGTGAGAAGCACAAAAAATATTTTGAGATATCTGCCAAAACCTTGTCTAAGATTGCTTAGACAATATCTGACTTTCACTGGTGACAAAGTTACAAGGACACTAATATTACCGACTGTGATTTATTGCCTGATTTTATGATGGAAGAAAAGGTGAAGTTTCAGATAAAGGTTAAATGAAAATAAAGACATGATTTCTTTCCAATTAAAGTGCCTGGATATTCTAAATACCCTCCATGGACCCAAAAACTAGGTTAAAAACTCCTGTCCTAGCATTAAGATCATATTTGAGAAATCTCACCCACACACAATCATAAATATATTTTTCTTAAATATTATCAGACAGCCAATAATCACCAGACTTTGGGGAAGCCAGAACACTGTGGGCAAACGGAAGATCTTACAAGCTTCCAGAGAGGGACAAAAGGACTTTAAAAAACAACAAGGGGCGCCTGGGTGGCTCAGTCTGTTAAGCGTCTGCCTTCAGCTCAGGTCAAGATCCCAGGCCCGCATTGTATCTGGGGCTCTCTGCTCAATGGGGAGCCTGCTTCTTCTCCCTCTTCCTCTGCCCCTCCCCTTGCTTATGCTTTCTCTCTGTCAAATAAATAAATAAAATCTTAAAAAAAAAAAAAAAAACATACAACCAGGGGCGCCTGGGTGGCTCAGTCATTAAGCATCTGCCTTCAGCTCAGGTCATGATCCCGGGGTCCTGGGATCGAGCCCCGCATCGGGCTCCTTGCTCAGCGGGAAGCCTGCTTCTCCCTCTCCCACTCCCCCTGCTTGTGTTCCCTCTCTCGCTGTGTCTCTCTCTGTCAAATAAATAAATAAAATCTTAGAAAAAAAAAAAACAATAAAAACTGGTTATTAGAATAGCATTAAACTTCTAAAAAGCAACACTAGAAATTAGAGGACAATGGATTAATGCCTCATAAACTCCTTTCCATCCAGGCAAACTACCAAATAAAGTATGAGGATAGAACAGCAACATTTTCAGACATTTAAAGTCTCAAAAAATTTTGCCTTCCTTGTATGTGTTCTTAGAAAGCTACTTAAAGATGTGCTCCTCCAAAATAGTGGAGTAAACCATGAAAGACAACAACATGGGGTCCAGTAAGATACAATCCAAGAGAAAAATAAAATGAATCCCCAGGATTACAATGAATGATATCTCAAGATGACAACTGAGGAGCAGACCTACAGTGTGCACATATGTGTGTGTGTGTGTGTGTGTGTGTGTAATTTATATCCCATTTTCATTTTATTAGTATCAGGGGACACACAATGTAATACAGGAAAGAACAAAACCAATCATGCAAGACTACATAGCTCAGCTATGAATAGCGTTTACCATCATCATCATAATAATGCTGACTATTGATCTAATCAAAATACCAATGCAAATGTACTGGGGGGTAACCAGGCAATGGGGGATGGTTAAAGAGCCAACCAGAGAAGGAAGTCAAGAAATCATGCCTGTAACTGACAAAGCCAGAAGGAGCAACATAGGCATGTTACTTAGAGACACAGAGGTTGAAAGTTATCAATGGCTGCCTCTAGAGTGGGGTTATTTTTTATAATGACTCTTGCAGAACAACAGGCCATTTAAATCATAAACATGCATGACTTGGATAAAAATCAAAACAACATAAAGAAAATATTTCAGGGCAGTAATTTGTGAGTACATTAGTCCGAAGACGCGAACCAGTAGGAGACCAATAGTAAGAGATGCACTGCAAGGAACTGACTTGTGTGATCATGGGGGGCTGGCAAGACAAGTCCGGGATCCCTGGGTGGGCCGTCAGGAAGGGCAGGCTGGGACGCAGGCACCAGCTGAAGTTGCTCTCCATGGACAGAACTTCTTCCTCAAGGAAGCCTCAGCACTGCTTTAAAAGCCTTTCACCTGACTGGATCAGGCCCACTCAGATTAGTGAGGATCATCTCCTTTACTGAAAATCAACTGATGATAGCTGCTAATCACTTCCATGAAATTCCTTCCCAGCAACACTAGGTTAGCGTTTGACGGAAGAGCTGGAGACCACAGCCTGGCAGTTGACAGAGAAACGTGACATGGCGCTGGGTGACACACTTCCGCTCCTGGCCCGCTCTGTGTGATGGTTGCCCTAAGAGCTCCCACTTGTGGTTCAGTCACTGGAGAATCTGAATTGCTTCTTACACGTATACATATCAGGGCTCCATCAGAGGTCCTGATCTGGCAGAGTGTGAGGCCAGAGAACCTCAAAGCTGCCCAGCACCAAAAAGATACGATGTGAGGAACACACTTCTGTGCACAAACTATTTTTGTCAGCTCCTTCCATAAATGACTATTTTGTCTCTTAGTCTGAAAACACAACAGGGGAAAAAAAAACGCCAAAAGCAAAAACTAAAAAGGAAAAATAAAAACATAAAACTCACTTACCTGCCCCCAAAAACCAAGTGTGAACAAAATAACAAATAAAAAATTACTGAAGATGAGAGCTTAATGAAGTAGAAAGCAAATTAACGTGATCCACGAAATCAAATGCAGGGTTTCCAAGAAGATGAGTAAACTTTTGGTACGCTAGATTAAGAGACAAAGAGCAAGAGCACAAATAAACATCAGCAACAAAACAGGGCACATAAGTACAGATGGATCCAAGATTTAAAAAAATCTTATGCGAATAATATGAGCAACTTTAATGCAGTAAATTTGAAAGCCTAGATAAAATGGGCAATTTCTAGAAAAACAAGTTTTGAAAATTGTTGCAAAAACTATAAAAATGAGAAAGCAAGGAAAAAATCAGTAATAGTGGTGATAATTATAATAGAAGTAAAAAACACCAGCTTTAGCACAAAGTGCTGAATACTTTTTAAAATGCTTTTTACATGCATTAACTGGGCTGATCCTTACAACTCTGTGGGGCAGGTACTAAGGTTGTGTTTATTATACGTATTTTAGAGAGAGGAAAACTGGAGCCAAAGAGATGAGGTAACTTTTCCCCGTGTCACAGCTAATTCACAGAGGCAGTCTGGCTCTAGAGTTCACTATCTTTTTTTTTTTTTTTAAGATTTTATTTATTTATTTGACAGAGAGAGACACAGCGAGAGAAGGAACACAAACAGGGGGAATAGGAGAGGGAGAAGCAGGCTTCCCTCTGAGCAGGGAGCCCGATGCGGGGCTCGATCCCAGGACACTGGGATCATGACCTGAGCCGAAGGCAGATGCTTAATGACTGAGCCACCCAGGTGCCCCAGAGTTCACTATCTTAACAGAGAACAGAACTATCTTAACAGAGAACACTATCTTAACACTATCTTACTGCCCCTCCAAAAGGCAACAGGCTCAATTTTGCAAGTAAGTTCTACTAAAACTTAAAGGAATAATTCCTACACTATTACCAGTATGCCAGGGCACAGAAAAAGAACAGAAAAGCTACCCTAACTACATAACTATGCAACATAACTCCTTATATGTGGTGCCCAAGGGCAGGTGCTTTAGACTAACATCACTTAGGGGCATAGATGCAAAAATCCTAAATGAAATAGTAAGGGAAAATGAGCAAGGAATTAAAAGAATAACACTTTCTGGCCAAATAGGGTTTATTCCAAGAATTCAAGGATGCCTCAATATTAGAATATTAATTCAAAATATTAACCTCTTAAAGGAAAAGAAACATCTCAGTATATACAGAAATAGTACTCAAAATTCAGCATTTATTTGTGATTTTTAAAACAACACCCCCTAGCAAACAAGAAATTGAATAGTCACTCCAAAATCAGCAGCCAACTATTCAATATTGTATTGAAGACCTTGGCTAATAAGAAAAAAAAAAGGGGAAATATTAGAATTAGAAAGGAAAGACGAATTGCCGTTTATATAATATATCCAAAATAATCAACTGATAAACAAAACAAAAATCAGGAAGATTATCCAAATATCATTAGTTTTATGCAGTAAAAATATAGAAAATGAAATATTAACCCTTAAAATAGCAACAAAGCTCACAAAATATAAAGGAATAATCTTAATAAAAATGTATCAAATCCTCATGGAGAACAAACCTTCACTACAGGACATGAAGACTTTACGGAGAAAGACAAAATGGAAGGGAGCACTAGAAGTTACAGGTGGGGAGGAAGGGCTGGAAAGAAAACGCCTGGGTAGAAAGTGCAGCAAGGGAGTGACTAAAGGTGCCATAAAGAGAAGGAATGAGTGTAGAAATGAGATTTCCAAGGAGATGGGCAAGGAGGGAGCTCAAAGGGCTAAGTGTGGGCAGGGGAGAAGCCCTGAGAGAGAAGGAAGGATGAAAGGAGACTGAAAACAGAAGTGTGGGAAGGAGACTGGCCACCCTGGCTCCATCCTCCGCATCAAGTGGAGACTCTGAGAGCACAGTAATGAGCAGCGTAAGAATACAGAAAGAACTCCTACCAACCCAAGCTACAGCGCAGTGCTGAACGCCAAACACTTTGCAGTAATTACAGGTTGTTGCACGAGGAGGAGCCTACAGCACCACCCAGCCTGAGCTGGGAACAGATCAAATCCTACAAATCAAAAGCCTACAAATCCAAGAATCAGTCACTTCTGCAAGTAGGAAGACCCTTGGGGAAAGTTCTCAGCTGTGACCTTGCAAGTACAATCCTAAAACATCCTTTACAAGAGTCGTAGCTCTAGTTTTGTTCTTAAGAGTGAAATCCCATCTGAGGTTCCTGCTGGAACACCACTGACCTCCGAAGGCTCTGCAGAGCCAGCCCAACCTTCAAGCGTGGCAGACACTCAGCAACACTTGTTGAACCGATGCACCAATGAAAGAAGAGGGCCACCACGCCAGAGCCACCTTCACATTCGGCAAGGACTGGAAAGGAAAAAGAGCAAGAAAAGGAACGACTGAGAGGGGTTCCCATTTATTGCTAGAAACTCCTTCGTTCTGGTGAGTGGGCTGGCATCTGAGGCAAGAACTTAGTAGAGAGATGGTCAAGGGGAGGCCTGAAGGACAACCTTGCTACTCAAGGAAGAATCAAAATTATGCCAAGCAATCATTTCTGACCTACAACACAAAGTTATTTTTCCCTTCTTCCTTTGCCCCCTTCTCCTTTGCATTTTTCTCTCTCAATTCCTTCCTCCTACCCAGGGATACTGGTGTACACAGGAAACAGAAATGAGAGAGAGAGAGAAAGAGAGAGAGAGAGAGAGAAAGGAACAGACTCCTACTGCCACTGCTGTGCCCATAACAGCCTCCTCCTCCCGTGCCTCACCCCTACCTGCCTTCCCTGCTAGAGCCTTCCTTGCCGATTCCCACTCTCCCATCAGATGGCATGTGGAGGGTCCCCTGCTCTGAGAACACCCCAGTACACCTCCTCCACCTCCAGGCTTGACATGGAAGCGTTCTCTGTGTTCTCATGTGATTGTTTCTATCACAACCCATATCACCATAAACTGAATGTATCGGTTGATGGGGCTTTCGCCAACTGTGAGCTCCCTGGGAGCAGCGGCCAGCTCCTGTGAGAAGTCAAGGGCTTTGCAGGGCAACGAGAAAACTCTAGCCACTAGTGCTACTTGACTTTGAATCCCCAGTGCCTAGGCAGAGGGTCTAGGGATTAGTAGACATTCAAACGGTAGCAATTATTATCATCAACATATGGCCATGTATTATTTATTGCCAGGCTGTAGTTATTCTTTTAATTACAACTGTAATCACTATTCCTGCCACACGACCACAGAAGGAGGTTGGACGCAGACGCTGGCCGAGAGCTCCAGGTGAAGCAGTCTCAGTCTACTACAGGCAAGGGAGGCTAATGAGCTGGTCCGACTGAACGGGACACTGACAGGAAGCTCATGGGCAAGAATGGGACTTCTATGGCCTTGGTATCAGAACCAAGATCACCTTCCTCTTTTGTGAAGCACGACAGTTTATGGAGCACTTCCACATTCCTGACATCATTTAACTCTCAGTCTCTGTGGTAGAGTAGGTGGCCAGACACCCAGTTACACAGAAGGAACTCTGGCTGAGAGAGGAACCGTGATTGGCTACCAGTCACACACCCGGTGAGTGGGGAGGTAGCCTTGGAGGTCAGGTCTTCCAACAGCGTGTTGACTGATCTCCCATAGACTGGCCCAGGACTGGCCACGGCCACCTGAAGCCGGAGAGAGAACACTACAGTTCCAGCCAGCCAGAGGGGAGAGCAGGGGCCCAGTGAAAGGGATGAGCGGCCCAGTCTGAAATTACCTCAGGCCACCACTTGGGGTGACACTGATCAGCGATTCAGAAACATCAAGATTTGAAGGGCATCATCAAACGTGAAGGGCAGCAGGCACCACAGTGCACTGTCTTCTAACAACTGTTATTTTAAAGAAACAGCTCATTCGATCCTTGTCCTAAGCCTCTGACACAGTATTAGCTCCATTTTACACATGAGGAAGCGCGGGGTCAGGGAGGCTAGGCGACTTGCCTGTGCTGATCTTGGGGGTAAGAAGAGGCAGGGAGGGGACCCACGCCTCCAACAGGTCAGCCTGCCGTATCCACATACCTTCCGCCATGCTAAGCAGCTTCCCTAAAGCGCTTCCTTCCATGTGATTCCACGCATCCCATGACTCCCCCGTTTCCATACTCGTCCTGCTGCCTTCTCCATCGCTTCTTGGTTAACCTGCCTGTGGGGCTTTCAAGAGACAAATAATGTGCACAGAGAATGGTAAGGGGTGGAGGTACCAGCAGTAGCCAGGAAGGCCAGGCATGGGACCCGTTGAGGGCCCGGACGTCCCCTCTAGGACAGCCCTGGCAGCAGCCCCTCTGAGTATAAGAACCCAGGAGGGCCAGACCTGAGAAGCCAAAAGAACAGGACCATCTAAGCCCAAGAGTACCGGCAGCTGAGACAGCCCTGGACTAGGAGACATGGGCTTAAGGCTAGGCTCAGCCACCAGCCAGCTGACCACCCTGGGAAGACCACTTCAGCTTCAGAGCCCCCACGTCCCAGCAAAAGGAGACACATGCCACCTGTCCCTTCTTACCTAAGCAGGGTGTGGCAGGGCTGAAAAGAGGAAGAGGATGACGTTCTTCTCAAAGCAACTCACAGACATAAGGCAACCATTACACTTGAGGCCCTGCCCACTCTCCCCACTTCTAGAACCACGGTCCACATAGTTTCTGAGAAGGCTCTTTTAGAACCTGACTCATTAACGAGCCGACGCGATCACGTGCAGGTTGTGTGGAGCAGACTTACACCATCTAGTCATGAAGCCCTGGCAGCAGACGGCACGGACTCCGTGCTGGGGCCCCGGGGAGCCGGCTGGCCTGGCTTCTCCAGCAGGACACCGATGGCCGGGCGACACTGCCGCAGCTCAGAGTCACCGTACTCCGCGCTTGGGCAATGCCAAACTGTAGAGCTTTCTTATTCAAAGCTTACACGTTCCTGCAATTATTCTCACCCTGAGAAGGGTGCAGCTACATTAAAAAGAAAGCCACCAGGGGCGCCTGGGTGGCTCAGTCGTTAAGCGTCTGCCTTCGGCTCTGGTCATGATCCCAGGGTCCTGGGATCGAGCCCCTAGTTGGGCTCTCTGCTCAGCAGGAAGCCTGCTTCTCCCTCTCCCTCTGCCTGCCGCTCCCCCTGCTTGTGCTCTCTCTCTCTCACAAGTAAATGAATAAAATCTTGAAAAAGAGAGAGAGAAAGAAAGAGCAGAAGAGCCACCAGGAAACAGGCCTGGGGTCAGGAAAATGCTGCTTCTGACAAACCCACAGTAAAAACAACCTGATAGAAATCATACCTAAAAGGGCAGCTCTGCTTCCATAGCTTGGCTATTATAAATAATGCTGCAATAAGCAGAGGGGTGCATATACCCTTTTGGATTTGTGTTTTAGTATCCCTTGGGTAAATACCCAGCAGTGTGACTACTGGACAGTAGGGTAGTTCTACTTTTAACTTTTTGAGGAACCTCCATACTCTTTTCCACAGTGGCTGCACCAGCTTGCATTCCCACCAACAGTGCATGAGGGTTCCTCCAAGTGTCCATGGACTGATGAATGGATAAAGAGGATGTGGTGTATATATACAATGGAATATTTTTATTTATTTTTTATTTTTTTATTTTTTTAAGATTTTATTTATTTATTTGACAGAGAGAGACATAGCGAGAGAGGGAACACAAGCAGAGGGAGTGGGAGAGGGAGAAGCAGGCTTCCCGCCAAGCAGGGAGCCCAATGTGGGGCTCGACCCCAGAACCCTGGGACCATGACCTGAGCCGAAGGCAGACACTTCACAGCTGAGCCACCCAGGTGCCCCTATATAATGGAATATTACTCAGCCATAAAAAAGAATGAAATATTGCCATTTGCAACGACACGGACGGAGGTAAACAATATAACGCTAAGCGAAATAAGTCAGTCAGAGAAAGACAAATACCATATGATTTCACTCGTGTGGAATTTAAGAAACAAAACAAATGGACAAAGGAAAAGAAAGAGACAAAGCAAGAAATAGACTCTTAACTCTAGAGAACAAACATGGTTACCACAGGGGCGGTGGGTGGGGGGATGGGTGAAATAGGTGATGGGGATTAAGGAGGGCACCTGTGATAAGCACAGGGTGATGTATGGAATTGTTGAATCACTACATTGTACACCTGAAACTAACATAACAATATATGTTAAATACACTGGAATTAAGAAGAAAAAAAAAAGGCAGTTCCGCAGTTGAGGGCAAGGGCAAGGCTGTAACTCAGACCTAAAATCATGCCGTCATGGCCCTGAAGACCAGTCTCCCAGGTTTCAACCGCCACAGGCATACTTTATTTGACCTACACAAAATTGCCCACCCACTCCCAACCAGCGTTTTCAAAAATGTTTAATGAGTTGCCAATTTATTTCACACTAAACAGAGGCTTCCACAATCTCTTGAAAACTTGGAAGATTTGACAGCCCTCAGTCCACAGCCCTGCACAGCAAGTCTGCCTGGCACCACTAGAGGGCAGGCCTTTCCTCCAGGCATACTCTTGCCACAGACAACTGGTTGCACTTGAGCTTCTGCTTTCCGGACTGGCTTCTGTGAGCAGCTGATTACATCTGATCTAAATTACATCCTAATTTAGATGTGGACAAACGCTGGTGCTGAGTGACCGCAGGCCAGGGATCGGGGATCTGGCTATGGCCTGCGGCCTTCCCCAAACGTCTAGAGCACAGAGTGGGAAGCCAAAGACTGGGGATGGAAACACTGTCGCTACCACTTTGCAGCCTTTACCGGGCCCCCGTGTGCCACTCAGCTGATCAGAAGGCCTTCTATCTGGAGACGGGAGCTTGTGTGCCTTTGTTATCTTTCCATAATGCTGAAGACTGAAAACAAAACAATAAAACCACCTTGTTCTTTTCTTCAGAGTTCTGAGGAGATGACCATAAATGGGTCTGATTCTTAAATCCCACACCAGGACCGATAAAAGATGCAGTGGGTGTGAGTTCTCCAAGGACAGGGCCTGTCTGGGGTAAAACCATGGAGCTCTTCGCCCTCTCGGAACCCCACATGGGACAGGGCATCGGACATTTTTATCCTGGTGTGGCATTTCAGTTGGTGAGCTGCTTCCCGTAGGAGCATTTGCACCACAGGATGTGAGACTGTTCCCAGGTAAAAATGGTTCCACCATCAAGAGAAAGACAAGGAGGGCCCCTGCAAAGGCCCATGAGCGCAGCTGCCCGTTCCTTGTCACATTAGCCCCGCTGCAAATTAATTTTTAATGCCTAAATGAATGAACATGTCAACTAGCCTAGTGCTGAAAATTCCCGCCGATAAACAGAGTGGAGGCAATTTCCATCCCCTGTAAAACTCAAAGATGTTATCTGACTGACATCTTAGTTAATCACACTTAATGCTAAGATTCAGGTTCTGACAGAATAGAACATAGGATAGCAAGTTTGATGGAGGAAAAGGATGGAAAAGTCCAGGATCCCAGGCCAGAGTGAGATCACAGTGAGGAGATGAGAGTGAGGCATCACAATCGTGAGAGTGGGAGCACAGAGTAGTAAACAGTACTATTCCCCCCTCAGCTAGCTCTGCTTCTGACTCAGACTGAAAGCCGTGGGTGGGTGTCAGTCTTTCCTCACTTTCGCTGAGATATTAGAGAATAAGCTTCTGGCCAGCTGTGATGACAAACAGCGAAGATCCTGGTGAGTTATTAAAGGACCGGCTTGGACCTCAATTTCAGTTGGGGAAGGGGAAAGCAACTTAAAGCAGACACTTCCGTACCTCTCGTAAATGCAGTATCAAGTCCCACTTCATTTTAATCTTCCCCATGAACACATGCAATACCTCGCCCCGGGAAGGATTAACGTGTATTTTTCTAAAAGTGAAATGGGGCGCCTGGGTGGCTCAGTTGGTTAAGCGACTGCCTTCGGCTCAGGTCATGATCCTGGAGTCCCTGGATCGAGTCCCACATCGGGCTCCCTGCTCGGCGGGGAGTCTGTTTCTCCCTCTGACCCTCCCCCCTCTCATGTGCTTTCTCTCTCTCATTCTCTCTCTCTCAAATAAATAAATAAAATCTTTAAAAAAAATAAAAAATAAAATAAAATAAAATAAAATAAAAAAAATAAAAGTGAAATGAAGGGTCTAAGAATTTAGGCCTGGTATAAGATGGCGCATGTAGCCAAACTCAAAACAAATCACATCCTAAGAGAAGAGCCCATATTTTTTTGCATTTAAATCACTATGCAACTTGTATATAGAGAATCATCATAATGGCTTCATCTCCATCTCTTGGTAAGTCAGTCAGTTGCCTTCTATGAAGATAACCTGATAGGAGACGTTAAAGCACTTTTTTTTTTCCTCCAGCACTCCTAAGAGAAGAGGGAAGAAAGGAATCAGAGTGCAGGTAATAGCTCTCACCCAAAGAACAAAGAGTCAAAGACACACTTTAATATGAAATTGTGTCCTCCACTTTCCGCATCCAAATGTCAGTTCTGCCAAAAAAAAAATCCAATGTGAATGGATTTATGCAAGGTGCAAAAGAGGAAAATAATTATTACAATAAACATTGACTAGACAAAGAACAACAGATGCAAACAACACAGATTGGATCACTCTGCTATATAAAAACATCCCGTTTCTTTTCACATAAAAGACATCTCGCTTTAAAAGTAGTCAAAACATCTAAGGAGAGACACACAGAACCCAGAACCTAGTACCATCTCAACTACGTGAAGTTTTTTCCTCTTGCCCAGGGCTTCACTCTGCCAAATCATTCACACTCTGCAGTGAGTTCTTCTGGACTCCTAAAATGCTGTATATTCTCGCTCCACCCGCCCGACTTGCCCCAGTAAATCCTTCATGAGAGGTAACACAGGAGGCTAGTACCTCCAGGAAAAACTGTTAAGGAAGAAGAAGGACCTTACCACTTCTGGGAGCAGCCTAGTTGAGAGGTCATGGATGGCTTTGACCACTATACATATGGATGACAGAAGGAATATCACCCCCAGGATGACACAGGCTCTGCAAAGAAACAAAACATTGAGAATCTTAACCGGGCGAAGTCCGCTCCACTCACTTACACAATAATACAACCCCAGGTACTGGGAGCCAACCATAATTCGCCACATGCCCACCAGGAGAAATGATACTGAATCATCTCTAGGATCCCAGGCCAATTTATCAGCAAAACCAACCCCATGGGAAAAGGGCTCACCATCCTACATAATCTCAGAGCATCCCATGAATGCTGGCATGGGAGGAATTTCAAGGATGTTAAATCTATCCCTTCGGCCTGGCAACACAATATGCCGGTTCACCTCCAGCTGGAGGGTTCAGTTTAACAGCAAAGAGTGAGGGCTCTGGCCTGAAACACCCCAAGCTCTACCATTTAACATGCTTGATCTTGGTCAAGCTACTGAACTTCTTTTAGCTTCACCTGTCAAATGGGAATAATATTTTCCACCTGAAGATGAAATGAGCATCAGTAAATAAATAAATAAATAACCCATTAATGTTGGCCTAAACAAAGGAGAAGTCCACTCTGGAGGTCTCTTTCTGATATGACGTGATAGACACCACTGTATTTTCCCAAAGATAAGAAGGAAGAATGATTTGGTAACAACAAAAGATATAGAGTGTTTATGCCAAGAGGAAGCAATTCTTTAAAAAGAAAGGAGAGGAGTGAAGGAAGAATGAGTTCAACTGAGACATTAGCACAGCAGGTGGCAGGAGGAAAACCAGAGGATGCACAGCCAGGGGTGTGGGGTGGGGGCTGGTAGGAAGTCTGGGGGAGCTCAGGACGTAGGAGCTTTCTCTGGCAAACCAGACGCAACAATTTGCAGGAGAAGCAAAGATGAAAAATGAAAGTAAACACGAGGAAATGATGATAGTAATACAGGAGTCAAAACACCAAATGAAAACAAAAATAGAGAAAAATTAACAACTACAATTAGCCCTAAGTCATTTCTATTCCAACCTGATGTCCCCATCACTTGGCAGCCTCCTCAGGCCTTTTCTCTCAACTATCAAATAAAACCATTTTTCACTGTCCATCTTGGATTCCCTTCTCTGGATTAACAGAACAGCTGAAAATTGCCCACATTAACATTGAAGTAACACCTACTTAGTTAGAATCCTAATGAGCCCATGGACAGACATGGTCCCCCAAACCTCAAAGTCAGAAATAAGCGGGTAAATAAGGCTTCTTGGAGCCCACTCAGTAGGCTTTTAATGCACACTCTAGTTGTAGGTTTTAGTCTTTCAAAAACAGACAGAAAGGGATCATTGCAGATTAGTGCATAACACAAAATATAGAGATTGTAGGAAAAGTAATGAACAGGCTGGGGATCTTGGTACAGACTTGAGCAAAAGAGGACCTGGCCCTATGCACCAAAATGGGTGATCCACCATGGGTGGATGAGCCTGGGTTGGGGGGGGACACAGACTCGAGGAAATTTTGACAGTCGCCCAGGGAACTCTCAAATTCAACTGTATCAGAATCTCAGGGAACTCTCAAATTCAACTGTATCAGAATCTCGGGGCGGGGGGGAGGGGGAGGTGAACCCAAGCATCCGCATTTGTTTCAAAAGCTCCCAGGCAATTCCCAGAGACACTGGGGTTGAGAGTCCTGCACCTAGACCTAAGGGGGGGCCCTGCCCTTAGGGAGCTCCCAGTGTGGCGTAGAAAGTCACAACTCCCTGGACAGAAGGCAAGGCGCGAGTGGTCATGGCAGCTCGTGGGGAAGGAAGAGGTCTAATGGTCCCTACGGGATGTGTAGTGTATTTCTTACTGAGCAGCTTTCTCTCTGTGAGGCACAAGTGGGGAAGGCATCACTTGGGTGCTAGACCTTCTATGGACAGTTTATTACAACATCCCCAGGGAGTCTTCATCTCCATACTTCCCTTGGTGGGGGTGGGGGGGACAAACGTCTGAGCTTCTTGCTGACAGGTAACAGTGACGCTGCAGGAACCCGTTTTATTCCAGATCACTGCAGAAACACCACTATAATGCATAAAGAGTGGATTTGAACTCTGTTTATATTTCTTAAGGAGACAAATATAAAGGATGCAATGGTCTCCTTACATACTATCTTGCTTATGTATCTTGAAGCAAAATTACACTACAAATCCCTTAAGGGCAAGAACCGTATTTTTATATCTTGGTACCTACAGGAGCACATGGCAGGTGCCCCATATGCATCTGGAGAGTAGACGGAGTCGCTGATTAAGTAATTACTCGATAATTTCTAAGTGTTCCCCCATGGAGTTTAAGGGGCATCAGCCACTTACCAATACAGATGGGAAGGGGAAGGACACTCCTGATACTTTAGCCAAAATGCCTATTGAATAGCCCACTCTGACGTGTAATGGAAATCAAAAGAAATTGATGGCT
Organism: Halichoerus grypus; assembly: GCF_964656455.1. NCBI lineage: Eukaryota > Metazoa > Chordata > Mammalia > Carnivora > Phocidae > Halichoerus > Halichoerus grypus. Next base: position 100,991,786 of record NC_135715.1, read on the forward strand.
TGGTTTATTAAAGTTGAATTTTACAAAAAGTATAATCCTATTTTCTTCACAAATACACCTGCGAATATGCTCAAACATGTTTTAAAGCCCTGTTTTCATCTTCTTTTAAATGTGCTGCAAATTCAAAAAACCATAGTCACCCTTCCTTCAACACTGCTGGGAGCTTGCGTGTCAAAGCTGCTCCCACAGCCTAAACCGGCTATTATTAGCAGAGGGTATGATGCTATTTTTTAACATTTTATTAATAATATATTGTGTTTACACGCAGCTTTGTCCTCAGGCACTCAGAGTTCTGCACAGCAGGGCATAAATGCCCCAGAGGCCACTCACCAGATCAGAGTTTCTGTTTTTCTGCGATTTTTCAGGCTGGGAAGGAAAAAGGTGTGTTCCATAAACGCAAGTGGCCAAGATGGGAAAGTCAAGGATGAGGAGGGCTTGTCCAAGGTCACCCAAGGAGTTTGAAGTCCACTTAGAAATACAACCCGGTCTCCTGACTCCCTCCCAGCAGCCAGCCCCAGTCAACCACCTGGCCACTCGAAGACTCTCGGCTTCCACATCACATCCTCACACCTCCACCGCCCTGGGACTGCGGTGGCCTCCAGGATGCAGGCAAGATCTGGGTCAGGAGCCAACACTACAAATACGGCTGCTTCTTTCTGCAACCGTGTGCTGCTTCCTAGTTTGGGAGGAAGCAGACGGGGGAGTGATGGAGGGTCACTGCCCCATCAGCACGTCACCAGGCGAGGCTGGCCTGGCAAGTAAAGGGCAATGTGTGCGTTGGCCTGACAGCCTGACAGCACTGAGCAGCCAGGTCACTGGAATGAATGCAAATTCCTTCTCGCTCTTGCCCATACCCCAGAGGAGAGAAACATTGAGTCAGGAAAGAGGCAAATACAATGCCTCCGTCAACATAATCCCCCAAATGAACACAGACTGAAGTTGAATTTAAACTCCCCACAGGACCAGTAGTTGTCAAAGAGTGGTCCACGGAACAGCAGCATCAGCATCACCTGGGAACTTGTTAGAACAGCAAATTTTTGAGTCCACCCCAGATCTGCTGAATCAGAAACTCTGGGGATGGGGCCCAGCAATCTGTGTTTCAATAAGCCCTTCCGGTGTTTCTGATGCCGTCAAGACAGAGCCTACACTAGTCTTTCCCAAGACACATTTAATGTCTGAACGGTGACTAGTAAAATCTAGAGAAATGACTAAAGCCACTGGTCATCTTTTTCTTCTGCTAAAGGCTACAGATTACTAATTGTGCACAGCACTGTAATTCTATGAATAACCTTGAAGTAAGCATTAATATTTTTTTGCTGATGAAATTATAAGGGCAAAACGTACGGACAGATACTATCACATCCAAAATGATGTCAGGTTGAAAGTTTGGTCCTTTGTCAATTGTAGGTTTGAAGGCCTGTGATTCACATTAATAAAGCATGAGTCTTATACCAGTTCTAAGTTATTTTCCATCAGATCCAAACAGTCAAACAGGAGAAGTTTTGTCTAGTCATCCTCTAATTTACAAAAGACCTAAAACACAGTAGCCCTGGTAATTAATCAGTTCAGTCCACAGCTTGAAGTATCAATGTTTTATTTATCATCTTTCATCCTGGTGCCCAAAGCACTTGTAATCTGGGCCACTGTTCAAATGTGAAGTAATGAAAAATAAAAGACAGTCAAGTGTTGAGCACAAACATAGTACTTAGGGATGCACAATCTCTGGTGTTATTTTATTCCAGCTAGATTCTCTCTCCCTTCATGCGCTCTGCCATTTTAAATAAAGCCACAAAGTCCATTTGGAGGCAGGGTAAAGGGAAGGAGAAAGTGAGAAATGAATGCTTATGAGCCATTTCTCATTCTCTATAATGTCTATGCCAAACATTGATTCAAGACCACCATCTTCCTCCTTCCCTTGATTCTCCTAAGCTCTAGACCCCACCTCCTTTCACACCCACATTCCCATCTCTCTTCTCTACCTTCATCCTCATCTATCTAGATGCTGCACAGTGAACAGGCTGTGGTGTGAATGGTTCCCCAGGCCAGAGCTCTCCAGGAAAGTGGTCAATGCACTCTCCATGGTAAGATCATCCATCTCCTCAACATGTAACCACCAACTCACATGTAACCACCTTCCACAACAAATGGCCCTTTGTTTATATCTGTATGAATGTACAAGCTAAGACCCACCCAAGTAAAATCTCATTTACACAGGACTTTTTTTCCTAGCTTCAATCATAAAGACAAAAGTCAACATGAGGGATTTATAAAAGAATTAGATTCTACAGCAATGCAGTCCAATAGAATTTCCTGTGATGATGGAGTGTTCTATTCCGCACTGTCCAGTATGGTAGCCACTAACCATATGTGGCTACTGAGTGCTTCAAATGTTGCTAGAGCAACTGAGGAAATGGAATTTTAATTTTAATTACTTTCAATTAATTATAATTTAAATGGCCACATGTAGTGACATATCAGATGGTGCAGTTCTAAAGGTTGCGCTGAAAATACAGATTCATCGGTGTATATGTACATATGTATGTTGTCTATCTCTATACTCTCTATATATTTTCTCGATAAGAAAGAAAGAAAAATGAAGAAAGGGAAGAAGGGAGGATGGGAGAGAAGGAAAGAGGGAGGGAATCCCAAAAGCTACTCATCAGAATCAGGTAAATTAATGTGGGCTGGCAGGGTCTGCTGTTGTAAAGGAGTATCATGTCTTTGGTATTTTCCACTAATGAATGCATCACTTCCCCCCCTCTAGTAAACTCCTCCAACTCCCCAGGTTTACATGCCAAGTCTCACTCTTGTTCTCATCTATTGTCCGTCAATCTCAGCCACAGCTACTGCTCCACCAGGGCTAACTACATTTTTTTAGAAGGGGATTTGTACTTCAGTCATTCACATTTTAAGTTCTACATGCCAAGCCTTGAGGCTAAGGAAAACAATCTATTCGCAGTCTCCTGAGAGCACAAATGTAGCATAGGAAACCTGAAAATCATCATAGGAACTCATTACTTATGAATGTGAAAATGGGCAAGAAACAAAATGAACATAGTAACATGGTGAAATACAACCTGGGGACAGAGTGGGAAGGAAAGATGACTCTGCAGTGTGACATTTTTTTTTAAGATTTTTTAAAAATTTATTTATTTGAGAAAGAGAGCATGAGTGGAGGGGAAAGGCAGAGGGAGAGGGAGAAGCAGACTCCCCACTGAGCAGGGAGCCCAGAACGGGGCTTGATCCCAGGACCCTGAGATCATGACCTGAATGGAAGGCAGACACTGAACTGACTGAGCCACCCAGGCACCCCTGCAATGTGACATTTAAGCTGGGTCTAGAAGAATGGACAGGAATCATTAAGCAGAAAAAATGGAAGGCTAGGGAGGACACTCCATGCAGAGGGGACTTTACGAGCAAAAGTGTGAAGACTTTTGGGGGGCCCTGCTTCAGTGAAAATGCAAAGTAGAGGTGCTGTGCATGGATATGTTCATGTCCCTATTAAAGACAGATCACATGTTAGTCCACAAAACAAGTATCAATAAATCTAGTAAGTCTGAAATCATATCAAGCATCTTTACTGACCAAAATGATATGAAACTAGAAGTCAATTGTAAGAAAATAAGTGGAAAAAAACACAAACACGTGGAGGCTAAACATGCTACTAAGCAACCAATGGTTCAACAAAGAAATCAAAAAGGAAATTAAAAAAAACACCCAGAGACAAGTGAAAATAGAAACACAATGGTTCAAAATCTTTGGGACATAGCAAAAGCAGTTCTGAGAGGAAAGTTTATGGCAATACAGACTACCTCAAAAAATAAGAAAAATCTCAAATCTCAAATAAACAATTGAACTTTATACCTAAAGGAACTAGAAAAGCCCAAAGTTAGTAGAAAGAAGGAAATAATAAAGATCAGAGTTGAAATAAATGAAATGAAAACAAACAAAATCAATGAAACTAAGAGCTGATCATTTGAAAAGATAAAACTGATAAATCTTTAGCCAGATTCATCAAGAAAAAAAAGACAAAATCAGAAATGAAAGAGGAGAATTTACAACTGGTAATACAGAGATACAAATGATTACAGACAATACTAAGAAAAACTATATGCCAACAAATTGGACAACCCAGAAGAAGGGGACAAATTTGTAGAAACATATGATCTTGCAAATCTGAATAATGAAGAAATAGAAAACATGAACAGATTACTAGTAACAAAATTGAAATGGTAATCAAAAATTCCCAACAAATTAAAGTCCAGGACCAGATGTCTTCCTAAGTGAATTCCACCAAACATTTAAAGAAGAGTTAATACCTTGTATACCTGAAACTAATATAACAATGGATGTTAACGATATGAAATTAAAATTAAAAACTTAGTAAAATTTTAAAAAAGAATGAGGAAGGAGGCTTTGGAAAAGCAGGAAAAAAAAGAACTAAAACCTATTCTTCTCAAACTATTACAAAAAATAGAAGAGGAAGGAATGCTTTCAAATTCACTCTATTAAGATCAGCATTGCCCTGATAACAAAACCAGACACTACAAAAAAAAAAAAAAAAAAAGTTATAGGCCAACATCTCTGATGAACATAAATGCAAAAATCCTCAACAACATATTAGCAAACTGAATTCAATAATGCATTAAAAGGATCATTCTCTATGATCAAGTGAGATTTATTCCAGGAATGCAAGCATGGTTCAATATACACAAATCAACAGTATGATACACCACAGTAACAAAGTTAGGGTAAAAATCATATCATCATCTCAGTAGATGCAGAAAAAGCATATGACAAGATTCAATATCCATTCATGATAAAAACACTCAATAAAGTGGATTTAGAGGGAAGATACCTTAACATAAGGGCCACATATGACAGACCTACAGCTAACATACTCAATGGTGAAATGCTGAAAGTGTTTCCTCTAAGATCAGAAACAAGACAAGGATGTCCACTCTCACCACTTTTATTCAACATAGTACTGGAAGCCCCAACCATAGCAATCAGACAAGAAAAAGAAAAGGCATCCAAATTGGTAAGAAAGCTGAAACTGTCACTATTTGAAGATCATGATACTAGATAGAGAAATCCTAAAGATGCCACCAAAAAAAAAAAAAAACCCTCTTAAAAATAATAAATTAATTCACTAAAGTTATAGGATACAAAATTAATACAGAAATTTGTTGTGTTTCTATACACTAATAATGAGGTGGCAGAAAGAGAAATTAAGAAAAAAAAATCCCATTTACAATTAAATAAAAAGAATACAATATCTAGGAATAAATTTAACCAAAGAGGTGAAAGATATGTACTCTGAGAACCGTAAGACAATGATGAAAGAAACTGAAAACAACATAAATAAATGGAAAGATATACCATGCTTATGAATTGGAAGAATATTGTTAAAATACCCACACTACTGAAAGCAATCTACAGGTTCTATGCAATCCCTATCAAAATGCTAACAGCATTTTTCAAAGAGCTAGAACAAAGAATCCTATAATTTGTATGGACCCACAAATACCTCCAATAGCCAAAACAATCTTTAGAAAGGAGAACAAAGCTAAAGGCATCACAATCCCAGATTTCAAAATAGACTAAAAAGCTGTAATAATCAAAAGAGTATGGTGCTGGCACAAAATTAGACACACAGATCACTGGAACAGAATACAGAACCCAAAAATAAACCCATGCTTGAATGGTCAATTAATCTACAACAAAGGAGGCAAGAATACACAATGGGGAAAAGAAGGTCTCTTCAATAAATGGTTTTGGGAAACCTGGATGGCTACATGCAGAAGAATGAAACTGGACCATTTTCTTACATCATACACAAAAACAGACTCGAAATGAATTAAAGACCTAAATATAAGACCTGAAACCATAAAACCACTTAAATGAAAGCACAAGCAGTAAATCGTTGAACATCAGCCTTAGCAATATTTCTCTGGATCTGCCTCCTCAAGCAGGAAAAACAAAAGCAAAAATAAATAATTGGGATTACATCAAACTCAAAAGCTTTTGCACAGTGAAGGAAACCATCAACAAAACAAAAGGGTAATGTATTTAATGGGAGGAGGTATTTGCAAATGATATATCCAATAAGGGGTTAATATTCAAAATATACAAAGAACTTAAACAACTCAGCCCCCCCAAAAAAATAAATAAATAAATACTCTGCTTAAAAATGGGCAGATGACCTGAACAGACATTTTCCAAAGAAGAAATACAGATGGCCAACACACACATGAAAAGATGCTCAACATCACTGATCATCAGGGAAATGCAAATCAAAACCACAGTGAGATATCACCTCACAGCTGTCCAAATGGCTAGTATCAAAAAGACAAGAAAAAACAAGAGTTGGTGAGGATGTGGAGAAAAGAGAACCCTCATACACTATTGGTGGGAATGCAAAGTGGTGCAGCCACTGTGGAAAATGGTATGGAGTTTCCTCAAAAAATTAAAAATACAGATACCATATGATCTAGTAATTCCACTTCCAGATATTTACCCAAAGAAAATAAAAACACTAATTTTAAAAGATATATGCACCCCTATGTTTACTGCAGCATTATTTACAATATCTAAGATATAGAAGCAACTTAAATACCCATCAACAAATGAATAAATAAGACGTGCTATACACAGACACACACACACACACACACACACGACACACACAACGGAATATGACTCGGTCATAAAAAAGGAATGAAATCTTGCAATTCACAACAACATGGACAGACCTAGAGAGTATAATGCTAAGTGAAATGGGTCAGTCAGAGAAAAGACAAATACCATATGCTTTCACTTACATGCGGAATCTCAAAACCAAAGAGCAGAAACAGACCCATAAACACAGAGAACTAGTAGTTGCCATGGGGGGAGGGAATGGATGAAACAGGCAAAGGAGATTAAGAGATACAAACTTCCCAATATAAAGTCAGTCAGTCACGGAGATGAAAAGTACAGCACAGGGAATATAGTCAATAATATTGTAATAACTTTGCATGGTTACAGATGGTAACCACACTTATCATGGTGAGCATTTTGTAGTGTCTATAATTGTCAAATCACTGCATTGTATGCCTGAAACTAATATAATATTGTATGTCAACTGTACTTCAATTTAAAAAATTTTTAATTAAAAAAAAAAAGTGGAGGGGCGCCTGGGTGGCTCAGTTGGTTAAGCAACTGCCTTCAGCTCAGGTCATGATCCCAGAGTCCCGGGACCAAGTCCCACACCGGGCTCCCTGCTCAGCGGGGAGTCTGCTTCTCCCTCTGACCCTCCCCCCTCTCATGCTCTCTCTCTCTCTCTCAAATAAATAAAAATCTTAAAAAAAAAAAAAAAGTGGAGAGGATATTCCTGAAGCATTTGGCATAAGGAGAGCAGCAATGCAAGGGCCACATGAAGAATGTCCCTGTGTCCTGAAAGTCCCCTCAAGATGGTGCAAAACCATGGCTCTTAGATGGTGCAGGGACCAGAGTGTTGTATTTAATATGTACATATTTCAACATACAGTAGGAAAAAACCCAATTATCACCCCAATCCTTCAAAGATATTATTGCTTAGGGGAAAATTAAGATTTCATTTAGGTAAATATTCAGTAAATAACAGCATAAGTGATATGTAGATAGCGCAAAGATCATCAAAGTGAAACACACATTTTTGAGTGATGACAGGAAGTTGCTGGAGGATTTTAAGCAAGGGAGGCCCACAGTGTCATCTGGGCTTCACAAAGACCCTCTGACTGTGGGTGGGGTTTGACAAGAGTGAAGGGAAACACTAGAGGCAAGGGATCAGCTGGGAGACAACGCTAGTGGCCAAGAAAACAAAGCGATGACTCCCTACACAGGGGCCAGGACAGCTAAGAGGGGTCGACAGGCAAAGACACTGAGGGGCCTAAACTGATGGAACTCAGGAACCAACTGGATCTGGACAGTGGGGAAGAACACAAGGACAACCCTGATTTTGAGACTGGCCAAAGGAGAAGAGGTGGCGCACGTTCCTGAGCAGGTAGTGTGAGGTTGGAGTCGGGGCTGGCAGGGAGTCTCCTTGGGACTTGCTAAGCTTGAGGACAAATGTCCAGCCAGCCAGATACCCTGAGCCTAGCCAAAGAGGCATCTCCTGAGCCCGGCCTCCCAAGGCCATTTTCCTGGGGCCCCTACATCTCACGCCATTGTTTCTGGGGTGTGGAGAGGTAGAAGGAGAGACAGGAACAGGAAACGGCCATCCTAATAGTTGCCAAACCCTACCCAGTACCTCTGCTTCCAATACACACCACAAGGGGAGTGCATGCTGAGACTCACGACCCAGGCTCTTTCAATCCATCAACCAATACCAATCAACACCTATTACGTTCTAGTGCAAGGATTCAGCAGCAAACAAGAAAGTGAGTAATTTCTTGCTCTCATGGAGCTTACACAGCAAGAGTCAGACAATAAGAACGTGAGCAAATAAGCACAGGGTGCAGAAAGCAGCATAAAGGAGGAGAATAATGAGAGTGCCATTTTATATACAGTAGTCAACACTTCTGTCTGATGACAGGACATCTGACCAAAGACCTAGAAGAAAAGAGAGTGAGCTGTGCAGCTACGTGGGAAGAGCACCGTGGACCGAGGGAACAGAGGGCAAAGGCTCCCATGGAGGAGGAAACCAGGCTTATTCAGTGAAGAGCTACGAGGCCAGCACGGCTGGAATACAGCATCCATGCAGGGCCTCAAGGTCATACCCAGGACTGGGGCCTTTATTCTGAGTGGGACAGGAAACCAACAAAGGATTGATCAAAGAAATGACTTAAAAAGGATGGTGATGGCCACGCTGTTGCTAACAGGCCAATGGAAGCAGGAAGACCAAAGAGAAGGTAACTCCAATGAACCTCGAAAGAGATGATGCTAGCAGAGGGCAGAAGTGGAGGCAGGGAGGGGCTGGTTTCTACCAGTTCCTGTGAGATACAAGGCAGATCCGCTGGTATCTCACTATTTTCAACCTAGTGAAGTAAGCAATGGACTGGTGGGTTTTAGAAAGATTTGAAAAGGACTTTCAGGGCGAACCTCTGTTTCTCAGGAGAATAAAAACATCCGGAATCACTACTTAGACAAACTGGTTATTCAAAGTGAGCCACTGAAGAATTTTCAGTGTTAGATCAATTATCAATTTCAACTTTTTCTTAAGTATTTACTCAATGTATAACTACTTGTCTATGCATAGAACATGATAACAGCCTCTACAGAAAACACAGGGGAAAGAGAGGCTTGCTTTTCCCTTCATACCCCATCATGCTTTTTGTTTCTTTTTTAAACAATGTGCAAGTACCACCTATTAAAATAAACACTACGTCAATCTTGAGACTGAGGGAGATATCTCCTGAGGGTTTACCAAGTGCCAAAAAGCCTCCTCTGCACTAGATAGAATGACAAGACAGTCCTTCTCCTCAAAGAGTAGAGAAAGGTGGCATTTAAGTCACACAGGAATCTTCTAGAGAAGTTGAGATTTGAGGTGACTTTGAAAGAACCAAAAGAAGCTAGCTTGGTAAGCAGCAGTGAAGAGTATATTCTAGGAAAAGGGAAAGTATGTGCAAAGGCATTATCAGAATTCACTTGGTCAGCACATTTTCACTACAAACCCACTTTGTGCTAGGCACTGTTCTAGGGAGCAAATCATGCAGACACATGGGGTTAGAAGCTTCCAGGCACAGACAGGAGCAAGGCTCTGAGGCAGAAGACTGCTTGATGTGATCCAAGAACGTCAAGGCAGCCAATGGACTGAAGAGGAGTGAGAAAGAGGGCAAGTGGTGGATGTGAGGTCAGAGGGCAAGGGTCATGCAAACTTTCGGAGCCACTGGAAGGATTTAGGCTTTTATAAGGATAGGAAGCCCCTGGAGGCTCTGACTTGGGGATGCCGTGATGTCACATGTTCTAACAGGATCACTGCTGCCTGGCAAAGGCAACCAGGGAGAGCAGTTAAAGGTCATGCAGTGATACGGGTGAGAGAGTGACAACTGATAGGTCCTGGACCAGGACTGCAGCATGGAAGGGGTGACCCATGGGACATATTCTGATTTCAAGTTTTGGTCTGGTCAGGGATCCACTCTGAAGGTACTGTTGACAAGTTTTGCTCATATATAGTTGAAGTAAACAAGACTCAATGATTCAAGGTTTGTGACCTGTGAAAAGTGAAGGATGGAGATGCCATTTCCTGAGCTAGGGAAGACCCCAAGAGATGCAGGTTTCTTTGGGAGGTGGCAGGGGGGGATCAGGAGTTCAGTTTGGGACACGCTAAGTTTGGAATGTCTGCTAGGCATCCAAATGGAGGTATTGAGAAAGCAGTTGGAGATAAAAAGTTTAGTTTCAGAGAGAAGTTCAAGTGGGGACATAAACTGGAGTCATCAGCACACAGATTGTGTTTATATCCTTGAATGTGGATGAGATCAGGGTTTCAAGAATCCCAAGTGCCTGAATAAGGCTGGAGTAAAGGTTCCATGAAGGGTCCTAGCCAGGAAGCTGGGCAGGTAGGTGTGCAAGGGTCAACACCTAAGAACCTCACATACCAAGCTAAGGTGTAGACCCTCTCTTATGAAAACCATGCAGAGCCCCTGACTGCTTTGGAAATGGTGGAGTAAGAGGATTCAATTTGCATTTTCAACAGCTGACTGGGGCAGGACCCATCATGAACATCTGCTGGAGGCTGCTCTGCACTGCATCCCTGCTCCTTTCAGGGGTTATGGGCCTCAATCCTCCTTTCCAGCCCCACTGTCCTCAAGGGGAGAACTGATGGTAAGTGCACCCTGCCCTTGAACCAAGCTACCCAACCCAAGCTTGGGCTAATCAGATATTCTTCCCCTGGACTTTGAATCAATCATAAATGATAACAAGGACTGAAAACAGAGATGCTTCATCCCACTGTAGAGATGACCGGGATCAAGCTCAGCTGGGACTCAACCGGAGTGGTTAACCAACGTCCCTCTGGGTAGCCAGGCTTCCTGCAGAACGGCTGACTCCCCCAGAGCAGGTGTTCCCTGAAAATCAGGTAGAAGCTGCGGGGGCTTCCTTGGAAGTCATGCAGCATCTTTCCAGAGCATTCTGCTGGTTACAAGTAGCCTGCTGAAACTAAAGGGAGGGGAGAGAGATGCCACCTCTTGATGGGAAAATAACAGGAGAATATTGGGAAAGGCCACATACTAGGTTAGTAAATCCTTTGTTTCTGGAGACTTCCTTGCCCTAGGGCCAAGGTAGTTCCTGCCAAGAGCCAGGTTCTGCACAGCAGTGGACAAGGGGTTGGAAGGCAGAAGAAACGGAGAAGGTCAATTCCCAGTAGGCCCATGGTATATTGTATCATTGTTCCCAACAAACTTGATCCTACACATTCCTTCCCTTGCCATGTGCTTCTCACACTTCTGTTTAGGGCAAGTGTGCATCCCACCCACTGTCAGGCTTGGACACGTGGCTTGGCCAACAGAGTGTGAGTAGAGGTGTCATACACCACATACACCACTCCTGAGCAAGAGCTCTGCATGGTTGGCTTGGCCCTATTCTGTCCTGTGAAATAAGCAGAGCAATCCTCAGAGAGGAGCTATTTCCCCAGCCTAAGACCTGGACTAAGAACTCATGTGGAGCACGGCTACCATCAAACCTCAGCTTAAGTGGGAAATGATTGAGAAATTAATATTTGTGGTTCAAATCACTGAGATTTGGAGGATGTTTGTTATTGCAGCAAAACTGACAGATACAAGGTTCTTGAAAGAGAAAAATCTGACATTAGCAGCAGGGCGCCTGGGTGGCTCAGTCAGTTAAGTGTCTGACTCTTGATTTGAGGTCAGGTCATGATCTCAGGGTTGTGAGACTGAGTCCCACATCGGGCTCCACGCTCAGTGGGGAATCTGCTTGAGATTCTCTCTCTCCCTCTGCCCTTCCCCCCTCCCCTCAAATAATAATTTTTTTTTAAACTATCTCAAAAAAGCACCACCTAGACCTGAAGCAGGTGGCTGGCTGTTAAGAATCACATCACGACAGAACAAACTATCTGAGGGCAGCTCTGTTGCTGCAGACAGGAATCCACTCAAAGTTTAGTCCACCCTGAAGAAGCAGGCAATCCCACTGTCACAGACACATACAGAAAACCACTTCTGAATGAATACTCTCACTAAATCAAAAAACATACACACACACACACACACACAGATGGATAGAAGCTTCCTTATGATCCTCGCAACTCCCACCCCTGGGGTAGATGCATCAGGCACCAATCCTACCATTCTGTCTCTGTGGGAAGTGAAAAGCTCTGCACCTTCAGGACACATGCTTATCAGCACGATGTGGTTAACTGAATCTTTTATTTTTTTTCATCCCTAAAAAATACTCTATCATTTCCTCGGTAACGTATTCTCCAGTGTTGCTAGCCTACTTGATTACAGTATTTAAAGTAATTGGCTTAAGCTGTACATTCACTTTGATCCACTCCTGGGAATCTATCCCTAAAGAACAAGCTTTTTGCAGAAGAATGTTCATATAGCAGCATTATTTATATTGAAAAGTGTAAAAGTTAAATGTGCCACAGAAGGAGTGTTGAAGTAACTGTGATACATCAATTCAGCCGACTGTTAAGTGCTATGCTATTTAAGAGTGCTTTTGTCAATAACAAAAAAGGGTCCAAATGATAAAATATTAAGTGAAAAAGCAGGATATAAAATCTTATGTATACAGATGAGAAATACATAATACAAATACATCTAATCTAAACCAGAGGAACATTTTTGGCAGAAAATATACTAAAAAGTAACAACACTAAGAAGATGGACTTCCTCTCCTTTTACTTTTCTGTACTTGTGCTGTACTTTTATAATGAAAAGACAGTTTCTAAAAATGCCTTCTCCAGCTACATCACTTTTAACATTTCCTTTTATTGTATCCTGGTTACAACATCGAATGCTGCTATCAAGTCTCAAGCTTGGTGTAAATTAATCCAGTTTTAACTGAGCATCTCCTGTGGGTCCTGCACCGTGAGGAAGCGCAGGTAGATGCTGTTTTCTTGGGTGGGTTTCCACACTGTTGTTGGGACAATATAGTAAGCTTCTATCCACGCTCTATTGTGCATGTCTTCTTCTCCAAGACTTGGAATTTTTCAATTATAAGATAGAATTGGTAAAAAAAAAAAAAAATAATAATAATAATAATAATAATAAAAATACTTCCCTCCCAAAATTGTGAACATAAATAATGGGTAAAATGCTACATGTCAGTAAGATGATACTGAACATAGGTAAAATGCTGAAGATACTGTTTCTAATTTGATCCTATAGCACTTTCTTCCATAACTGGGACTTCTGGTAAAACCCACCACTTAGCACACCCCGTCTGAAGCAGAATCTTAGGGGCAAGTTCTATGGATATGAATTCTCTACAGCAAACACCCCCTGGCATGTGGGGCAGGAGTTTGTGACTTTCAGAGAACTCTCAGTGACTTGTGGGCTTCTCATCAATGCTGCCTTTGACAAGTTAGAAGGACTGAGAGAGGGGGATTCTGGGAGAGAGCGGAGGAAAGCCTCGGAAAAGTCCACGGCCTGACCAGCATTGTAAAGCCTGTCAATAGTTGAGTTGGGACTCAAATCTAAATCTGAGCCCTGAAACATAGACAAGCTGGAATTTTCCTTAGGTGGGTGTTCTGTCCATTTCTCTCTCTCTCTCTCTCTCTCTCTCTCTCTCTCTCTCACACACACACACACACACACACACATACACGTTGCACAGAGTTTTATGTCCAGAATGTTTTAACTTAAACAGTAGCACTGCTGAAGTCACTAAGTTGGGAGTGGGGCTCAGGAGTCTTGGGTTCTAGATCTATCAATGCCACTAATTTAGGGAAAAATACAAAAATAGTAAAACCTTTATAGAGCTCAGTCTCCTTATTTGAAAGTTAGCAACTTCGACTTAATTACCAAGGCCCTGACACTCTAAAAATCTAGTCTAAATATAGCAGTGGGAATTCTGGCTCACTAAAGATTTTTATTTTAAATCAATCGGTTTGAGACACAGATTTATTTGCATAACTAAAATTTAAGTGAACAGTAGGTATTATTTACCTACTGGCAAGTTAGGAGGAAAAAAAATACAAGTTTCACACTGAGCAATGTGTGAATTATGGGCTTCCTTTCATATATTACTCCAGAGCTGTCAGATGGCAAAAAAAGATTCACCATGTTTTTGGCTGAATCTTACTTATTTCTGCAACTTCTTTGTGACCTATACACTCTACTATTTTGAAGGGCTGACATTTCCCAGAGTAAGAGAGAAAAAATAGATAATACAAAAAGAGAGTGTTTTAAAAGAAAATGTTATTCATCCATTGAGTTGGCAAACTGGTTTTCTAAACAGAAGAATGATTTTAAATTATTTGAATATTAAAATACTACAGACTCACTCTATTATAACTTGGGAAAAGCACATTAATGATTAATCCTAAAGCCTTCGCCCAAAGGAGCTAGTTCCTATAAATTCTGCAACTTCGAGCTACACTAATCTCTCTTATTAGATTCATAAAACGCTAAGGCTTCCCTTTAATACACAGATCTGCATTTACATGGGCCACTGATTTGGTCCCTAAATCAGTAGTGCAAATGGAAAACATCACCCATCCCACCATCTTAAGAGATCAACATTAGTGTTTACACATCGGTTATCATCCTGCCTATCTTAGGAACGGAGAAATTAAGGAACCTAAATATAACCTGCTGTAGTGCTGAATAAATACAAGGACAACTCAAAGTAAACATGGGGTGGGATCACCTGAAATACTGCAGGGGGCTAGGAGGTGTAGCAGATGGTCTGGAAGCCACCCTCTGTCCTCTGCGCCAGCTCAGGCTGCAGTCGCTGGCCCAGGGAACGGCCCTGTGCTCTCCGACAGGGTCCCAGCCGACGGTGGCAAGGGCTACACTTCTCAGAGGCTGGTGGCGTCCAGCCCCCACTACAGAAGCAGCCACAGACCACATCTTCACTGGTTTTTCCTTCCCCCGTCTACTTCCCTCTCCCCCCCTCCTCCCTTCCCTCTCCAGCTCTGCTCCCTGGGATCATTCCTGGAATCATTGCCCCATCAACCACCTGCAGCCAGGTCTTCGGCGAGAACATGAAAGATGAACTCAGAGCCTGAGCGCACACATCCACACGAGCAAACCAAATGTGGATCCTGGACAGCAGCGTCAACATTCTCCCATTTTTGCGGATTACATCTGCCCAGGGCCCTCAGAACTGGGCCACTCTTCCAGACTCAAATGTCCAACCAATTGGGCACAACTGTTCAAGGAATTTATCATTCCCTATTATCTTGTAAGAAACTCCCAGATCTAAAAGCAAGGCTAGGAATACACCAAGGTCAATAGAAGGGAGACTTTCTCCCTTGGAATCATTGCATGTCTGCCTCTGAAAGCCACTGCCTTCCCCCTCCACTGGCGGCAGTCTTTAAGATCTGGTGTGGCGCCTGACTCCGATCAGCACAGAAACCAAAGAAACAAGATGGAGGCAGAAACAAGGCGGAGGCAAAGAGACAGGAGCTCCCTGCAGCCAGATGAACAGAGAGAGTCTGGCACTAGTCCCTCCTGATGGCTGGCACTGTCCCGAATGGCAGGAAGGACCTGAGGGCTCAGTCGTCTGGAAAAGCTCAATTGGGAAGGCAGGAAAGGGGAGCGATGTGAGCAATCTCTAAAACACATGAATGTCCGCCGCACGGGGGCAACCACAGGGAGAAACAGGTGTGTGGAACCACGTGCCGAACGGCATTGGGGGCCACATTTCGGCACCAAGGAGAGGCAAAGACTGTTCACATGACCGGTCCCACATGAGCATACTCATCTGAAAGGCAAACTCTCATACCAGTGTAAAATGGGGGGAACAGAGGGAAAAAACCTTGCCATAATTTATCTAAGTACCACCTTAGAGAAGGGAGGAAGGGACCATTGTAATTTTTAAGATTCTATTTTCAAGCAATCTCTGCCCAACGTGGGGTCCGCACTCACAACCCCAAGATTGAGAGTGGCATGCTCCACTGACTGAGCCAGCCGGGCGCCCCGGGGAGGACGACTGTAAAAAGACAGCCTGTCACTCGTGGTTGATACTGCCACACATTCCCCCAAAAAGAGAATCAAAGCAATGTCCTAAAAATGACTGAATTGTCAATTTGCTAATTAAGGACGTGGACCGTTCTTGTGAGGACTGATCATACAGGACTTCTGTGAAATCCATCATAATGCCTGGACCACGGGCAGCACCTGTGAGAGCCCCGCTGAGCCCCGCCCCCCCCGCTCCCCAAGGCGGAAGGGCAGAGCTCCAAGTGTGGGCTCCAGAACCGGCGTCTGGTTACACTGCAGTGTCAGCACTCACCGGCAATGTACGACCTCGGGAGAGCTCCTTAACCTCTCTCTGCCGCATTTCTATTGTCTGTGTAATGGGACAGCAGTAGGAATGTTGTGAGTTAACTCACGTACAGAGCTTATTAGCACAGTGCCCAGCGCCAAGTTTAGAAAATCAAAAGTGAGTCATTTGGATGATGCACAAAATGTAACTGATCCAAATGCAAACTCCTCTCGTGTTCTTGGCTCACACTCCCACGTACCTGTGATAGGGGGCCTAGAGCTCACCTCCCCAAGTCCAGAATGCCTCCTCATCTGCAGCCTCACTCTCCCATGACTAACCCTGTGGCCCAGTAAGGGCAGAGAGTAAGCTCACCTTCAGAATCAAATTGTAGCAAGCAGGTCTACCCAGAGCCACTGACGAAGGGACCGTGCCAGGTAACCTCTTGGTCTCCAATTGACTGCTCACCGGAATCATCTGTGGACCCTTTAAAAATTCAGACGACTGGGTTCCACCTTAAAATTTCTGACCCCATAGTAGGGCCTAGGCAGGAGTTGTTATTTCCCAGTGTTTTGTGTTTATTTTTACAAAGCTCTCCGGGTATTTTATGAAGCAAGAGGCTAGAGAATTTTTGGTCTACAGCACAGGTGAGTCAGTGGTTCCCAACCAGAGGGATCTTGTTCCCCAGTGGACAAGGGGACATTTAGCAATATTTGGAGACATGTTCTACTGAAGCGCCTTGGGGCAGGGATACCACCGGCATCTAGTGACTGAAGCCCAGGGGTGCTGATGAGCATCCTACTATACACAGGACAGCCCCATACAACGAAAAATTATCCGGTCCAAAATGTTAGCCATGCCAACCATGCACATGACATGTCAGCATGTGAACCCTGCTCCATGTCCTTTTCAGGGTGTGGCGTTCTCTTGGTGGTGCCCAGGGAACAGACACCGGCTTCCCAATTTCATCAATGGGGCCAACCCACAGAGCCAAGAGAACCAAACCAGGTAGCATACGTTGGACTGATGAGGAATAGTTTTGAAAGAGCACTGATGAGTTCACACAAAACACCATAACCTCTGTGCACAAAAGGGTGAACATAAATGTCTTTTAGGAAGAACACACCAGCAATCCTGACATTGGAGACATGTCAGATGACAGAGCTGCTCCTTTTGACCAGTGGGTTCCAGCCCTGCATGACGAAGAACACCTACTAAGTGGGAGGCACCGGGGAGAGGCTTTGTCTACACTACCCCATTCACTGCTCACAACTGTCCGTTAAGACAGATATTATCGACCACCAGGAGCAGTTGAGCAAACCAAGGTTCCAAGAGTTTAAGGAGCGTGTTTAAGGCTGCCAAGCTGGGCTGTGGATCTCATCCATCTGTAGGACTAGAAGTCCATGCTGAGGCCACCCAGCAACCTGCTTCTCATCTCGTTCTGCATCTTTGTCCCTCTAAAGCATGACCTAAGGCACCTATCAGACCTTACACACCACGGCCCCACCCTGGATCTGTGGAAAGATTCTGGAGAGGAAGGGCACAGATTCTGGGGGCTTTTGAAGCTTCCCCAAGGACTCCTGAGCACCTTGAGTCTGAGAACCGGACACTCCTTTGACGGGCTTTGTTTGTCTGAGCATCTTACCAAGACTGGTTATTGGGGCTTTTTTCCTACAGAAGGCAGAGACTGACTGTTGATAAAGCCCACCACCCAATTCCCCTGAAGAGAAAAGAAAACAAAACAAAAAATGCTGGCTCAATGGATCAGAGAGAAAAGAAATATTTGAATTTGTATCCCTTTATAGCTAGTTCCAATGAGAAGAAATGAGTATCACCTAAGCAGGCTGGTCTTGTAAACTATTCCGTCACTAACAGTATCTGAAGGGCCAACATGTTGGGGTTTTGTGGATCCATGGATTGGATAATTTGCTCCCCCAAAATCCCACAATGGGGGCACATTTGTAAATCATCCGCTGTGCCTCTGTGCAGGCCTCAGATCTAACAGAGACTTTATCAACTGGGCCCATTATTTTGCCAACAACAGAAGCAGTCTTGTAGGGATAAGTTGCCAGCCACATGGGGCGAATGATTATGGGAACAACAAAAAGGAAAGTCATGTATTATTCCCACTGTCATATTCTACTGCCTTAGCTAAGGCTCATTACAATTTGCCCTATTGCTATAAGTACCCTGTTTTACTCTAATTTGTCTGCCCCGTAATTATGAATTAAGGTAACCTGCCACTGCTTTTTTTTTTTTAAACAAAGGGGAAGGAAAGATCAGATTCCATACGTGTTGAAAGAGAAATGCCGTGTGGCTCTGAGCAGTCCTGGCAATGCCCACTCCTTTCCTAATTACCAGCCCATTGGCTTCCTGACAGATGGAAAAGAATGACACCGCCCCTCACAGAGCTTATATAATGAGGCCCTTGGTAATCACAACTTGACGTTCAAGCTGCACCATTAATGCTAGAGGTGGTTCAGCCAAATTAGAGAATTAGGGTCTGTGAATGAAGACTGACGCATGTATACACAGTAATTTTTTTAACCATTAACATGCTTTGTGAAAAAAAGGCTTCCAATTCAAAATCATGAAAGACATATGTAATTTGCACCCCTCACTGACTTAATAGCTTGTCAGTGGGTGTGGAGGTGGGGGTTTGGAGTGTGCATGCTATCACTGAACTATGACATCATAGAATAAAAACATCACCAGAGGTCAATTAAGAGAATTATTCATGGACTTGTTAAAAGGTCACATGCCAAAAACTTCACTTAACAGAAAGGAGCTGAGGTGTGGCATTCAATTTTTTCTTTTTTTTTAACTCAGAGATCATTGCAAATGGGGACAAGCAAAATCTCACTTATAAATAAAGCTGTGACTAATGTCTTTCAAATCCCAATATTGAGAAAATTACTAGGGCACTTCTGCACCCCCTCTCAAACCCCCCCAACTTCTCAGGCACCTACTGTCACCACTATCCTGCCGCCTTCCTCTGCCTTAGGCAAAGGAGCAGATATGTAATTCATCTTGGTAATGATGAATTGTGTGGCCTCTTCCAGGCACTTAGTGGACCTGTATGGATAAATGGTTCTTCCCATGTGCAAAGGAATAAAGGTTCCATTAACAGAGAAATGTGAAGAAGGGGGGGGAAGGACCCTCAATTCCAGCCTAAGTCGTATTACTCCAGTGGTTTGCAACCACCTATCCCACCACCACCCTGGGGAGACATTTGGCACTGTCTGGAAACATTTTTGGTTGTCACAACCGGACGGAAGGTGCAAGTAGTGTCTAGTGAGTAGAGGCCAGGGATGCTGCTAAATATTCCATGATGCACAGGACAGCCCTGAAGCAAATCATTATCTAGCTCAACATGCCAACAGAGCTAACGTTGAGATACCCTAATGTTGAGATATGATCTACTCCATAGTTTAGAGCCTCAGAACCCAAGTGTGGCTCACTGACCAGCAGCATTGACATCATCTGGGAGCTCGTTAGACTCTCGAGTCCTTCTCCAGTCCTCCTGAACCAGAATCTGCATTTCAACCTCCCAGAATGATTTTAAGTGCATTAAAATTTGAGCCACACTCACTTAGAACAATGGTTCTCAAAGTTGGCTGCTCACTGGAATCACATGGGTAGCTTGATGAGCATCAAGAGTTTTAAAAGCTCCTCCGATTCTCATGTGTAGCAAATGTAAGAATCACTGTCTTCGAATACGTTAATCAGTGCTGCTCAAAGTGTGATCTCCGGACCCGCAACATCAGCAGCACCTGGTACCTTGTTAGAAATGCAAATTCCGGGCTTAATTCCATCCCTCCTGATCAGACCCTCTGGGGTGGGCCCAACAGCATGGGCTCTGACAAGTCCTCACAGGATCGTGGGGGCCCTGAGTCTGAGCAGCACTGCAGTAAATAACGTGCCCCCAGCCACCTAGCAGTTTTTTATCATTTTGAACTTTATCACTGTGTTCTCCTACTCATTACAAAATCAGTCCCTGAGCAGCATTGCGGGGGCCCTAGTTTCCTTTGCTGTGGCCCTGTAGATACTGTATGAAGGTGTGCCCAATGCAAGAGACGTTTTGCTTCTGAGACTGACCTCTGGGTTAAAGGTGCAAGTGTACACAGTTTAGAACCACTCAAAGGAACTTGGACCTCTAAGTCTACATTTGGGGAAAATCCCACTGAAGATGCACGTGCCACCTGCACCTGCCCCACACACCGGACAGCAAGGTGGACACCACTTGTGAAACACTCCCGAACCTGCCCTGGCTCCTGGTTGGACTTCACGGGGCATCTCCCCCACTCAGTCTTCCAGACCGGGAGGGTGTGTGGAATCCAGAAAAGCTTTCCAGAGAAGGGTGTGTCTTTCAGGGCAGTAAGGTGAACAGAAGTGGAGTGATGAGCCAACAGGAAGGAGAACTTCAGAGAACAAGTAGGTAGGAAAGCTGCAGGCATGAACACAGCACAACAAATTCGTCCACCAGGCTAGAGAAAGGATTCCTGCAGAGAAAAAAACTGGAGAGATGGTTTGGGCCAGGTCTGGGATGTCCCCCAGGTGTGACTGCTTCCAGCACCAACCACAGTTCTGGGCATCAACCTTTCATCCGTTTCAAAGCTCGATTTGCTCAGCCTACAGTTAGTCAAAAACCATGGCTACTTTCACTCTTCACATTGAGCACTATCTTTTCTGATGCCAGTACAGAAGAAAGCCATTTTTCCCTGGCTTAATGAAAGAAAGGGACATTTCAGTATCACTTTGCATGACGATAGAATTTTATAAAGCTACCCGATTTGTAAAATATTTTAAGGAAAATAGTTATCCATGTCAAGCATCTCTCAGAGAGGAGCTTAATTAAAATCCACTGTACGACTTTGCTAGACAAATCGACGGCCTGACATGAGCCTTTATGCAGTTAATAAAATCACTATATCTAAAACCAGAGCTAACATTACTTAAGACACAGTGGTGAAAATAGTCCAGCAATGCAGTGGGCTGATAGGTCCTTTAGGAAATCAATTCCAAATGTTATCGTTGCTACAGTTCCATCAGTTTTGTCCCAATTGAGCCATTATAATTTATTTTAAGAAGGACATGGTTAATATTCATCTTCCATGCCTTGCCTTTTACCAACTGCAATCAAATTTTCACTGGGAAAGCTAATGATAAAAGCTTATATAAAATACCGCTAGGAGACAGCAAGGTGCAGTGTGTATGCTGGCACAGACAGACGAACAGATGAAGTCTCCCATCATTCATGGTGTAAGCCCTGACCCTTGAACTGCATCCTATAAAAACACCTCACCTCAAAACAAAGAGGGGGCAAATAACTCATTTTCTAGCAAGCGACTAACTGACTCCAGTAAGTCTGTCTCCTATGTTCCTCATCACCTTTCCAATCACAGACTATTTTTCAGACATGACTACAGATCTTCCTTGACTTATGATGGGGTTATGTCCTGTTAACACATTATAAGTTGAAAGTATCTTATGTGGAAAATGCATTTAATATGCTTAACCTAGTGAACATCACCGCCTACCTGAGGCATGCTCAGAATGCTTACCTTAGCCTCCAGTTGGGCAAAATCATCTAATGCAAAGCCTGTTTTATAGTAAAGTGTTGACTCTCTCATGTAACTATGATCGCTGTACTGAATGTGAAAATCAGAATGGCTGGACGCTTACAGAGTACTTATAAGTTATCAGTTGTTTGTCCTCGTGATCACACAGCCGACTGGGAGCTGCCACGGCCCAGCATCACGAGAGAGCGTCATAGTGCATATCACTAGCCTGGGAAAAGATGTAAATTCAAAATCAAAGTGTGGTTTCTACTGAATGAGTACTGCCTTCCCACCACCACGAAGTCGAAAACTCCTAAGTGGGGGACTGTCTTCAACATAACTAGGAACAAATCTCACCTTGGTAATTAATTCATCATCACCTAACTTCCATCCCTTCATTCTCACTTCCGCTGGCTCCTCCACACGTCTCTGTACATAATGTATGTGCATGTATGTATGTGTCTACGTGTGTGTGAGCACCCGTGTGTTTGTGTGTGTGTATACACACACATGCATATACAGAAACACACAGACAGACAACGAGGGAGGGAAGGAGGAAGGAGGAAAAAACGAAGGGGAAAGAACTTTCAGAAGTTTGTAAAGAAGCTTTAGAAAGACTTCAGAGAAATCACAGGAAATGCTCCAGACGGAAATACAACAAATTCATAACATTTGCAGAGGATACTTGCCAAAAAAAGTCCCAGAGTCCCAAAATCCTGCTCTAATATAGCTGGAGGTAGGGGAGTGAAGGGGAGGAGCAAGTATGAAAGGACGTTTTCAAAGTATAAGAGCTTTATCATTTCCAGAGAAGTATATGGCAAGGAGACCACCATCTCAGGGGCCTTCCCATCCCTGATCTTCCAGTGTTCTGGGCAAGGTTCCTGCTGTTACCTCTCCTAACCCTGGGACTCGTTCTGGTCCCAGCTGAAACCATGGACATTGGGGCGTGGAAAATGGCAAGACGGAAAGAAAGAAAGCCCATAAATAAATCATCATGACAGCACGGGAAACTCAGATGAGGTGAGATGTAAGAAAATACTCAACTTAGTCAAAGTCACAATCAAAAAAAACAGTGCAAACATCGATGTTAGACATAGGTCCAAATGGGCTGAGCTTGGAAAAACATCTCTTTGATATTTAAGACAGAAAAATGGAAATCTTTTCAAGTGCCATTTGGAGCACAATTCTCAGGTAGGCTACAACCCAAGAAAAATGGTCAATGTTAGCAGACAAAGAAAAGCCAAAAAAGCACCACTTCCTCTTCATTTCTTTCTCCTGGCCTTCCAACCAGGCAAGGCACAGAAATAAAAGTTGTTAAGAAGACACGGAACTTCAACAGAAGAGACTTGAGTAGAAGCCCCTGGTCTCTGACAAGACCCGGGTCCCAAACCTCACTGTCCCAAATACAAAAGATCATTCAATATTATTGGGCAGAATCTGCCAGGAGTCTTTGAAAAAGAATCAGGGCAAAGAGGGAACAAGTCTTAAAGTCTAGAAACAGGTTTCAATATTTTTAAATAGATCTTAGAAATTAAAGATTAATAAGAGCTTTACTTCAAACTCTTAGATGACTTAATTCAACATATTACAAACATTCCAAAATGGACAAGATTTTGTCCAACTCACCAAGATTCACCAAGAATAAATCACACAGGCCTAACTTCATTTCCTTTATAGATGACTTTACCGCCCTAGTGAACCAGGATATTGCTTGGCTTGTACATTTTGATTTTATGAAAGCATTTGTTAAAAGTTTGTCACAACATTCTCACAAACAAGAGGGAGAAATGAGGATACAGTTAGGTGAACTAAACTCTGGTTTAACAGCCTTTCCAGAAATTTTTATTAGTCAAACACAATCAATTTAGAATGAGGTCCTGAGGGTCCTGTTTTAAAGAAAAAAGAATTTTGAAAAAAAACAAAGTTGTAATGGACATCACTTTGCCTCTTATTTGCAAAAAAATGTAATGATAATATGCACCCTATTAGTTGGAATATAAATTGTCATAATCTTCTCAGAGGACACCTTAATAATACAGATCACACCTCTGACTAGCAATTCGTCTTAAGGAATTTTCTTCCTAAAAAAGTAATCAGACATATGCAAGAATGTACAAGGTTCTTCGCTGCTATGTTACAATGAAGAGAAAACAAACAAGTATTTAATGAAAGGGAATAGTTAATAATGGTGCATCCATAAGATGCAATATTACCAGACACTTAAAATGAAGTACATCAAGATTCTTTAATGACAGAGAAAAGCTCACTCTAGGAAGTTAAGTGGGGGAGAAAGTAGGATATACAACAAAACACTGAACGTTAACTCAATTTTGTAAAAATGCACTTAAACCTGTGCAGAGACATTAAAGAGATGGAAAGAAAATTAACCACTGTCTCTGCGTGGTGAGATGAGATGTGATTTTGATTTGCAAACTTTGAGATTTTCCAATTTTAAAATAATGAATATGTATTAATGTAAAATCGTTAACTGTTACTCAGATTTTTTTTTTACTTGGTTTTCAAAAATCATAAAAAAGAAAGTAATGAGTATGCACGCCGGAGCTGATGGGCCAGCACTCAGGTTGTGACAGCAATGCAACAGGGAGGGTTTCTACATGGGAGCCCCAAGGCCACATCCAATCTGGAGGCCAGTCCAGGCCTTCATGGGAAAATTCTACTCATGCTGGTTAGGAAGCCCCATACCCTCGTATGAGTCCCAAATCGAAAGTAAGAAATATGTAGGGGGCCAGAGGAGGGGCAGCCCCCCCACCCTTCCCCCTTTCAAGTTCCTTCTATCAAAGTCCCCATTTCTGCAACAACTTCGTTGTGAATGCACTCTGACTTTACTCTTTTAGAGGCGGTTAGGAGAAAAAAAATTGGACTTCCCAACACGAAATGGGGCCCCATGAAATCCCGCAAAAAAGCCTTCCTCAGTAATCTACCCAAATCATTTTCATTCTATAAGAAAAAAATCATGACTTACTAGCTTGAGGCTTTTAACTCAATAACATATGCCATCTTTGGAACTAAATCTAATAACCTGGGCCCCCCACTGTGGGGGGGGGGATAAATCAAAGTAATTATTTCTGGAAAGTAGCTGATGTGCAAATATATTTTCTTCCACAATAAAATGCCCCCCCACACACACGCGCACGCGAGCTTGTACGCACACACACCCTTCCTTTGAAATGAGCCAATCAAATACTACCAAGCTTAAGATGCAAAGAGAAATCAATTTACGTACTTTCCTACATCTCTTCAGCTATGCTTTAATGCTTCCTGGCCTCCACTCCAACAACTTTTGTTGGCTTATATCAGTCTGGTTTTGATGCAGAAGAGGGGGTAAGGAGGTTTGCATTTCTTCTGCTTTGCCATTAAAATCCCCTTTTTGAAATACCACTGAGGGGCTCCCGGGTGGCTCAGTCATTAAGAGTCTGCCTTCAGCTCAGGTCATGATCCCAGGGTCCTGGGATGGAGCCCTGCATTGGGCTCCCTGCTCCGCGGGAAGCCTGCTTCTCCCTCTCCCACTACCCCCGTTTGTGTTCTCTCTCTCGCTGTCTGTCAAGTAAATAAATTAAAAAAAAAAAAAAAAAAAGGCCCCAGAAATGTTGGATGTTGGCTAACAGGCTAGACCTAAATCCGGAGAGCTGCTGATGGAGGTGCCCACCTCCCCTGCCCTGGGACAGGTCAGCGGACAGAGACTGAGCACGGTAAGGCCAAGCAGACCTGAGCCCCATGCCCAAACAACACACCGCTGGTCTCAAGCGCTGTGCAATTCCTCCCTCCCCCAACATTTTGATAAGGCCAGGCTTCTGGGACGGCCAGAGAGATTGTATGGAACAACACATGCAGAAAATAACTCCCAAGTCCTTTCTTCCTCCCAAGGCCGTTCATGAGACAAACCCTCCTCCCTGAGCGCCTTTGCTTTGAATAAGATGTGATATTTGCACAACGTCGATTCAATAATAAGGAAATGTGTCCTGCCTTGGTCCCGACCATGTTTGCCACCGCCTTCAACGATCACATTTCTGGCAACGCAGAATCGCAGGTTAATTATGCAAAAGGCAGACCCAGCTTTTGCCTCCCCATTGTTTGCAAGCCTGTCGCTGGCTTTAGTTATGATCTTTGGGAAAGCAATCTCAGCGAGACCTGCAGCTGTGCCCACACAGTGAAGGGCGCTTGGGGAATACTGCCGGCTTGCCGTGCATATAAAAGAGGTGAGCTTACCCTTCCCTGCATATGTTCCTCATTCTCCCATGCATTTGGGGCTGGCAGCATGTCCAATGACAGTGGCCACGCCACGGACAACCAAGATTACAGATCGGTGGCAAACAACAGCCCCACCATACTGGGGGTACTGATAGGTCTCCCGTGTAAGGCACGCTCTTGCCAACAAACCAGCTTTCACCCTCATTCAGAATACGGATTGAGCTAGGATGCACTAAGGGACTGTTAAAATCACAGTGTAGTTGTCTCTTCTTACAGAAAAAAGTACCCCGTATTTCAAACACAGGGCTGAGAGGAACACACTAAGAGGTGTGCATAGATTCAACCACAAGCAGTAACGGTAACACAGCTTAAAACAGCAAAAGCTGGAACCACTCAGGTCTCCTAACAGGAGACTGCAAAATAACTTATGGTAGAGCCAACAGCAGAACTCCATGAGGCCCTCAAAAAGAATGAGTTAGATACACAGGCAGGAGGTTTTTAAATGTCCTTGGTTTTCTATTAGGAGGAAAAAAGCAGGTTCCAAAACAATATGAACAAAAAGATCCTATTGTCATTGACACCTAGTGATGTGTGTATCTAAAGCATATGGGTGTGTACCATATTTTATTTACATACAAACTATTCTGGAAGCACCTGCTTCCAAACTATTCATTGTTATGATCTTTCACTGGGGAGAGAGGAAAGGATGAGGGTAAGTATGAATGAGAGAGAAAAGGTTCAGTTTAAATTTTGCTAATTTAAATGTACAGTTCTGCAAATATGCACCACAATGACAGCCAGTGAAATGAATAAAAATATTTTCATTTTTAAAGAAATGACACAGGGCCTCACATTAACAACAATGGCAGAATTCCCTTATGACAAACCACCTGAGCTCTCTGACATTAATTACATAATCAGATCACCTCACCCCCAGCTTAATGACTTGCCCATGGCTTCCCACTGCTCATATAATCCAAATCCCTCCCGAGGGTCCCCAAGCCCTGGCCCCTCACTAACTGGGTCCAGCCACAGGAACCTATTTTTTCAACCCCCAAACACACCAAGCTGGTTCACACCCTCGGGCCTTTGTTTGTACCAACCCCTCCGTCCAGGGATGACTTTCCTCCAGGCTCCTTCCCGCCATCCGCAGTATCAGTTCAAGGACCTTCCCTGACACCCAGCCCCAGAGGACCCCTCCCCACACTCTCGGTCCCATCGGCCTGGAAGATCTTCATAGCTCTCTCTTCCCTCTGCAGTGACATTATGGGCCATCTCCTTTTGGGCCCATGAGAGCAGAAGCTGGTCTCAAGAAGTACTTGGCACCTCAAGAAGTACTTGACACACTGTGGGCTCTCAGTAACTCACTGTCCAACCACAAGTACATATCACAGCTGGGTGTTAGAAAACCATCTCCTGACAGGAATCTGAGCAGCAAAACTGGACTTGCTCAAAATACATCTTGCCTTCTCACACAGGAAACAAAATGCACACCACCAGGACACCTCTCTGACCACAAACCAGATCCCTAGATCATCATTCCCCAGCCAGAAATGCAGACTACCTGAAGAATTCAAAATGAGGACAAGGTTTAGATACAGTGCGATTTCATGGAGGCCCGTCAAGACTGATTTATCCGTGAATCTTCACTATGCTCGGTCAAGGCAAGAAAGGAAGTTTTTCCATGACCACCTTTCCTGAGCTGTCAATCCCAATAGTCAAATGAGCCCTGAGGAAGAGCAGGTATTTAGCCAGGTTGGTCTTAACCAGAGCCAGCAATATGGCTTGCTCAAAAGAGCAGTAAAGGAGGGTACTGAGACACAGGGGCCTAAATAGGTCATTTTTCAAACTCCCGTCTGTTCTCTCAGACAGGACTTGTCAGCTGACTCTTTGTACTGTTGGTATTGTTTAAAGAGACTCAATTTCAGACTCCAACACATGCCTTCATATTCTGGACGAATTGCACCTCTGATAGTCTGGTTTTCCCATGATGTCAGCCTCAGTCACCTTGGGAGAGAGGGAGAATCTGAACTTTAAAAGCAGGTAAGGTCAGCATACGGCATATTTTCAGGGTACTTCCATGCCACTGACCTAGCTGTTATTTAGGTTTTCTGATTGAAAACACACACACAGAAAAAGGAAAAGATTTCTTGGCTGAAAATGCCGAGGAACAAATTCTGGTGGGTACCGACACCCACACTAAACAATCCCTTTGCAGCGACAAACACAAGAGCAAACAGAGAAACAGGGCCACTTCACCTGTCCTCACAGTCGCCCCAGGAAAGCCCCGGAGAGCGGGGGTTTAACCCTTCCTTTTAAAGTTTGGAGCAACGTTCCGGCCCAATACTCAAGCCCTCTGGGGGAATTTCCCCTCTGCTGGCCTGTAGTTAAGAATTTAAGTTAATGGAAGGGGATGAATGGGGAGCTGCTATATCAGTGGGCATAAATTTTCCATCACGCAAGATGAACAAGTTCAAGAGAGCCGCTGTACCACACTGTGGCCGTAGTAACATTGTATTGTAGACTTAAACATTTGCTAGGGTGGCTCTTACATTATGTGTTTTCACTATGATAAAATCAAAAATTTTTAAAGAATTTAAGTCAATTTAATTGGTTTTAGGAATATATATTACTTTTATACGTAATTTTTATATTTACTTATTATATATCACGTAAATATGTGTACACACACATACACACATTTTTCAACTCTTCAAAACATGTTCTCTTTTGATTCTTTTCCTGATACCTCCAAGGCAGGTAAGACAGCAATTTTAATCTTACTCTACCAGATGAGGAAATGAAAGCAAAGGATGGTTACACTATGTGCTGCAGAAACAGACCTAAAATGTGGATTTTTTTGCCTCTTAAGTTGGGGCTAAAGTGTGGGGCTGTTCACAGCTGTTCTCTCCTGAGTCTTCTTACTTCTGAGGCCACCATCACACCTGACCTCAGCATACAATGAATCCATGGAGCTTCTCACCTGGGCAGGACCAACACAGTATAGCCCCGAAATGAAGGCAACCCCAGGCTTTGGAGTCCAGCAGGGCTTGGTGCAAATCACTAGCATGAATCCCAGGTCTACAGCTCTGGGCAAGTCACTGTACCTCTCTGTACCCATGTCCTCATCTATAAAATTGAGGTAGTGACATGTGTATCTCATTGGATTGTTCTGAGGATTAAATGAGCGGAATCAGAGAAAGTACTTAGCACAGTCCCGAAAGCATGGTAAGTAAATCAGTAGTTAAGAATGGCCTAAAAGTTTAACTTTTAGATCAAAACCCATCAGATCAGAACAGGAATTATACAAAAACCCCTCGGCTCCGTACCAGACCATAAAATCCACAGCTCTATGTCTAGGGCCTACAGGTAGTCTGAAAATATGCAATGAAAAAAAGAAAAGGAAGCCTCCATTGCTAGCAGATGCTGATAGTGTTTCTCCCCACAGGCAGAAAAATTAAGAAAACCATTTGGATCCCCAGACAATATTCTTCTGATGGCCATACTATGCATCCACTAATCAACTGGCATCCTGTTTTTACAGGTCAGTTCTATGAGCTTGATTAATCTTAGTCCCCTGTCTTTGTGCCATTAAAACTAAAATTCAGTCTGTAAGGCCCTAAGCCAGACTCTGCAGAGCCATCAGGAGGCCAGAAGGACATCATCAGTGGGGTAAAGGCCTCTTGAGGGAAGCTTCCTCCAGACACCAGCTACTTCACTAGCAGGGGTAATGTAACTTCTGAAGCGTCTATGGGAGTCGAGACAAAGAAACAAACCAGGGAAAAGACTGGCGACTTTTCAAAAGCATAAGAACCCTCAAGTATAAATCAAAACCACAATGAGATACCACCCACACACACTAGGATGGCTAGAATCAAAAAGGCAGGTAACACCAGGTGCTGATGAGGATGTGGAGAAATTGGAACCCTCATACATTGCTGGTAGCAATATAGAATGGTGCAGCCACTTTGGAAAACGGTTTGACAATTCTTCAAATGTTAGCTATATAGAGTTACCATCTAACCCAGCAATTTCACTCCTAGGTATGAAGCCAAAAGAAATCAGAACCTATTTAGATCAAACACTTGTGCACAAATGTTTACAGCAGCGTTATTCCTAATAGCCCCAAATGAAACCAACCAATGTCCATCAACTAATGAATGGATTGACCAAATGTGGGACATGCAGACAATGGAATATCATACAGCAGTAAAAAGAGGAAATACTGATCCACGTTACAGTGTGCAGGAAGGCAGGAAACATTATGCTAAGTCAAAGACTAAGTGAAGGAAGAAACCTTCTGTGTCTGTGGAGCCACAGACAGGAGCACACGGTTTACGAATCTACTTATTTGAAAGGTCCAGAGTAGGCTCAACTACACAGACCGACAGATGAGGGATTGCCTAGGACCAGAGGGAGGAAAGGCAAGTTAGAAGGAGTTGGAGTAGTGGAAGCTCAAAGGAGTGGGGCCTCTCTTCATGGTGATAAAAATGTTCTCATGAAACTGATTGTGGTCATACATGTACAATGCTATGAATACCTTAAAAGCCATTGACCTGTACACTTTAAATGCATGAACTGCAGACTATGTGAATTATATTTTAATAAAGTTATTTTTTAAGACATACTTTTTTTTTTTTTTTTTTTGGCCTGGAAAGCCTACTTTTAAAAATAACCCCCATGGGGCACCTAGGTGGCTCAGTCGTTAAGCATCTGCCTTCGGCTCAGGTCATGATCCCAGAGTCCTGGGATCGAGCCCCACATCGGGCTCCCTGCTCCACGGGAAGCCTGCTTCTCCCTCTCCCACTCCCCCTGCTTGTGTTCCCTCTCTTACTGTGTCTCTGTCAAATAAATAAATTTTTAAAAATCTTAAAAAAAAACAAATAATAACCCCCATTAGGGGCGCCTGGGTGGCTCAGTCGGTTGAGCATCCGACTCTTGATTTCAGTTCAGGTCTTAATCTCAGGGTTGTGAGTTCCAGTCCCATGCTGGGCTCTGCGCTGGGCATGGAGCCTACTTTAAAAAAATAATAATCCCCATTTATGGGATACCTACTATTCGTCAAACACTATGCCAGGCAACTTACCTATCTCATTTGCTTCTCATAACAATTTTATGAGGTAGGTAGAAGCTACTCCAAAAACAAACAACTCAAATATTCCTCTAGATGCCTTCTATTTAGTGATATGAGTAAACTAAATCATGATGTGGAAAGATGCTGGTAAAGCCCATGCATGAACAAATAAAAACTCAAAGGGTCCAACTATTTAGAGAAAGACAGGAGATGGGGAGGGAAAAAAATCACCAGCTTCCATTTGGTGCAATATCATAGACTTCCCTGCCAAGGGAAGGCTGCATGCACTGTGGCAGGTCCCTTCAGAAGAGAAGTACTCAGATGGAAAAGCACCCGGTGGTGTTGATGCTGAGTATAACAGCACCCAGTAGCATAATCACAGGAAGGCAGTATAAACATAGAGGAGATGAGAGCTTCACTCCTTGTTCCCAGACTGGCTGGCTTTTTATATTCTCCCAGAGGGAAAAAGTATGCTTGACAGGATTACAAAAATAACATATGCACCTTGTAAAATATTTTTTTGAAAATGCAAGAAGTATGAAGAAGAAAGTAATCATCAGCCATAACCAGCATCGACAGTTGGTGCTGATCACTAGTCAACGGCAAGAACTAAGCAAAATTAAATTGAGTTTGAATTATCCAACAGCTAACATACAGGACAAGATCTGGAGACCGAAGGGAGAAGAAATGTGCCATGAAAACTCTGACCCTAGAACTTCAAATACAACTGGAGAAACCGAGCCCATGGAGTCATCCTCTGAAAATAGGACCACTCAGAGAAGGCAAAAAGCCTGCCAAAATCCCACTGCCAAAGAGAAGTCACAAAAAGAGAAGAACCCTCTTCTTACCTGTCCACCTTAAACCTCACCACTTTAAGAAGGGTTCCTGAACTAAGTCTGTTCACCACAAAGCACAGGCAGCAGCATGGAAGGTGGAGGAATGACAAATATGGGGACTTCCCAGGCTCAGGTTTCCAAAGGGTGACGACACTCAAGGTGAAGGGGCCCCATTCACAGTTTTGGGCCCTGGTGTTGTTAGGGATAGAACCCTCTCCACTCATCACATGCCTTGTTCTGGCAGCAGGTGCCAAAGGAGAGGCCACAGACCTGGACAAAGATGTGCTCCTATTCTTTCATAGCAAACCCACAGAGCCCTCAGCCCAGGATCCAGCAGGCCCTACGCAGCTCCCGGCTTGGCCTGAAAACAAGAACCAAAGTTTCAGTGAGCATGGAGGAAGTCCAGGCTGCAGCCAAGACAAATGATCTCCATTTGCAAGGCCTTTGAGACACAGGAGAGCTGCAGAACATGTCATGGCAGCCCTTTGCCAAGGGACCAAGCCATGAACAGCTGCTCCTGCGAATGGCAACCGGCCCCCAGGCAACCCTAGCAGTTATCTGTGTCCGACCAACAGCCAACCATTTCCCCACCTTCCAGGGTCAGAACCAAAACTCAGGACCACATTTTCAGTCGTATGTCTTTATAATAAGATTTTATACATTTTTCTGGATCCATACCACTTTCCTTCTCCCTCCAATTAAATCGGGGTTGCAGCAAATTGCTAAGAAAGGGCATTTCCAGGAGGAGGGGATGGGGGTGGGGGAGGCTGGAATGAAAAACCAGTAAAACAAAGACACACAAATGATCACTTAAAGAGGCAATGTTGCATAAAGGTTACGAGCAAATTTCAGAGCAAGCAAGATGTAGTTTCAAACTCCAACTGAATCCATTACTAGCCTTGAGCCTTCAGAAATACTGTTTACCTTCTCTACCAGCTGTCAAATAATACCTCTACCTAATGCAGAGTCCAGCATGATACCTGGTACAAAGCAGGTGCTCAGTAAATACTTATTATCACCTTAATAAAATCTATCAAAACTTTACATAAGATGAAGGGCTTCTGCAATTCAATCTTTCATTCTGCAAGTCTTTAAATGAGCACTCTAGTAATTGCCAGGTGTTTTTCTAGGGAATGGGAATAAAAAGACTAAGACACTTAAGGAATCCCCTTACCCTTGTGAGCTTAAAGTCTTCTGAGGGCAACAGACAGCCAACAAATGTGCCAATAGAGAAACTAATGTAGGTATTAGGTCTATGAAGGAAAAAAACCATGGCAATGCAAGAAAGAATATGGCAGGGGAGGGTGGGGAGCAAAGCAGGGAGGATCTGGTCAGCTATTAAGTTGTACTTTCTTTGTCACCTAAGTTCTGTAGCCAGAGTCTGGGAAATGTTTCAAAAATGAAACAAAAGGCTCCTCATTCCCATCTGAAATTCTGGTAACCCAGTTCCCAAAAGAAATACAAACACTAAAAAGGCATCTGAGGATATGGTCAGACTGATAACTAAACAAATGCATGTTAACATGGAGAATTCAATTTTCCACCTGGACAAATAGCTAAGATCAGAAAGAATTTTAACACTTAGTACCAGCCACGGTAAGTCAACAGACACCCCCACCCCTACCAAGGGGGATGGAAATTAGTATGACCTTGTTGGAGCACAGTTTGACCCTGGGCATCAAAATTACAGGTTAGCATATTCTTTGATCCAGACTTCTAGTAATTTATCCAGAAGAAATAAGAAGAGAAGCATTAAAATTCGAACGTGTAAGGACAGTTATTTCAGGTCAATTCTAGCCCCGAGACACTGAAAACAACCTACATCTTCAGTAGAAAATTACTTCACAAAATATGCTAAATCCATACACACAATACTGCCTAGCTATCAAAAAATAACATACCTCTATTTATCCAAAGATGGGAAAATGTTCAAAACATGGTGGTAAGTATAGAAAAACCAGTTTGCAGAAGGGTATATATAGATGATCTCTATTTATGTAGGAAAAAAATGTATACATAACCATGCATATGCATGCACACAAATACAATACACATCAAAACGTTAACTCTGGTTCTCCCTGGAAGGCCCTCTAACAACTACTATATTCTTTGTTGTTGGTGGTTGTTTTTTGGGGGTTTTTTGTTTTTTTTTTTGAGAGAGAGCATGCATGTGCATGGGGGGGTGGGTAGAGGGCAGAGAGAGAGAGGGAGAGAGAATCTTAAGAGAATCTTAATCTTAAGCCCCAAGGCAGGGCTCAATCTCACGACACTGAGATCATGACCTAAGCCGAAATCCAGAGTCAGACGCCTAACTGACTGAGCCACCCAGGCGCCCCTTGCTATATTCTTTGTACCTCTATGAATTACCTTAACTTTTTACAGTAATCATATATTACTTTGTCTTGCCCCACACAAATGAGATTTCTTTTAGGGGTGGGGTAAAGAAACGATATCAGGAAATCAAGCAGTCTTTTATCACCTCACTACACTATCACCCCATGTCCCTAGGTCAAAAGCAAGTTTTTCAATATGTTAGAGCATGTGCTTGGGTTTTAAAATTTTTTCCCTGCAAATTCTTTTATTCTACACTGTTCCAAAGCAATTAAATAATAGAGTAATTTCAAACTATCCTAGTATGACTAGTGAAAAAACATTTTCAAAACTCCAGGGATGGAAAATAAATGATCTAACTTTTAAAAAAAAATTTTTTTTTATTTATTTTAGAGAGAGAGAGAGGAGCAGGGAAGGAAAAGAGGGAGAGGGACAAGCAGATCCCGTGCTGAGCATGAAGCCTGAGGCGGGGCTTGATCTCATGACCCTGAGATCATGACCTGAGCCGAAACCAAGAGTTGGACACTTAACCGACTGAGCCACCCACGTGCCCCATGATCTAACATTTTTTGAGCATATATTGATGTCACATTCAATGTCATGTTTAATTTTCACCACAACACCATTCAGTAGCTATCAGGGCCCACCCACCCCCTTTCCCAGATGAGAAAACTGAGGCTTTGAAAAATTCATTCACCAC
Organism: Halichoerus grypus; assembly: GCF_964656455.1. Classification (NCBI taxonomy): domain Eukaryota; kingdom Metazoa; phylum Chordata; class Mammalia; order Carnivora; family Phocidae; genus Halichoerus; species Halichoerus grypus. The sequence goes on from NC_135715.1 coordinate 101,026,844, forward strand.
TCGAGGTCGCCGAGCAGATGAGTGCAGGTCTGATGGAAGACTCTTCTCAGGGACAACAGCAGTTTTCCTGTGGCTGCTACAACCGAGCACCACAAACTGAGGGCCTTAAATAACAGAAATGTATTCTCTCACAGTTCTGGAAGTTAGAAGTTCAAAATCAAGGTGTGGGCAGGCCCATGCTCCCTCGGAAACCTGTAGAGCAGAATCCCTCCCTGCTTCTTTGAGCTGCTGGTGTTTGCCAACAATCCTTGGGGTTCCTCAGCTTGTAGGTACATGCCTCTGAACCCTGCCCCTGCTGTCAGGTGGCCATTGTCCTCCTGTGCCCTTCTGCCTCTTCCTACACGGACTCCAGTCATATGGGAGTTAGAGCTGAGAAGACCCTTTTTCCCAATCAGGTCACACTGTGTAGTAGTCGGGGTTAGGATTTCAATATATGGTGGAGGGACACATTTCTACCCGTAACATGGACCGAAGAAGACTACACTCCTTCCTCTGACATGCCCTGCCCACAGCGGCACGGCCCGTTGATGTCATGCCTGTGTCATGGAAGGTTTTAGATGAACTTTCCGTGACAGTGAAGGCAAGTCTCCTCTGCCTTCAGGCAAAACTATTCAAGGCACAGGAGCTCAGGTCCCGCTATCAAGGATCTCTGCCTTCTACACACTGGCTCTCAGCAGTTACTGGGGGACTCTCGGAAATTAAGTATTCATCCAGGTCAGGTTCTGCTCTTGAGTTAAAATACACTCAAGAGCTTTGTAAGGTTAAGATCGCTAGAAAGATGTGGAGGAAATACGGTTCACTTTCCCAGACTCCCCGATCGAATGCCCATGAGAAGAGCGGGAGACATGGTACTAGTTCACTGTGTTCCTGGTATAACTCATTGCCTTTGCCATCGCTTAGATCAGACACCATAAGCAAATTGCCAATACGCCATTTCTTGACTGAATCAATTACTTCTTTTTCTTTTTCAATTTCTGGAGCTGTTACAAGAATGTTGCTGAGACCAATAATCAAAAGCCATCCTGTCGACTGATAGTTTTCAGACCAAGGCATTTGGCTCGGCAAACGGGGGGCAGGGGGAGAGGAATAAAAACCAGAGCAAGGACCCTGCATGGGTGAGAACCAGCGTGCCCCACTTATTTCGCATGAGGAGATACGCAAGGATTTATGCCTCTCTAAGAATATCTACTCCGGAGCTCTCAAATTTGCTTTCCAATATGCTGCTGAGCATCATACCATTTGGAGGTACATTTGGAACAAGTGAACAACCTCCCAGGCTGTGTTTTTGCCTCAGTGTTGCAGAATTTCAAGCCTGTAAAGGTGAACAGCCTCCCATCTGCCTCCACCTCTCCATCTCAGCGAGCTCACGGATGGCCCAAGGAGACAGCTGGGACTGGGGAGCATTCACGGGCCTCCCACCTGTGCTGCAATCATGCAAAATGTCAGAGGCCCCCAGTGAGTGTCAAGCTGTACCTTCCCGTGGCAAGCAGCCCGATGGCCCTCCACAGCTGATGGCAGCGGGAAGCTGTACTTCCCGGGGCCGAAAATGGTACGGAAGGCTGACAATGGCAGACACGAGCGTGAAGTGCCCTGTGTCACCTGGCCTTGCCAAGTTCCTCCTATACTCATTTCTCCCATGCCTGCCACCTCCGGCACCTCCTTCCTTCCCTCAGGATCTTGCTCTCATTTCCAAGTCCCGTGGACTTTGAGTAACAACACTGTTTTGGAAAAATGGATTAAAAATGATCAAAGTACCTAAAGAGTCACTGTCCAATACGGGAGCCACGAGCCACATGTGACGATTTACAGTTCAATTCATTTAAATTAAGTCAAGCTAGGAACCTAGCCACAGAGCCAGTGTTCCATGGCCCCACGTGGGTAAGGGTCTGAGGACGCTGGACGGTGCAGCTACAGAACGCGTCCGTGGCTGCAGAGAGTTCTACGGGGCTGCGCGGGTCTACAGGATGGGAAGAGCAGACCTCCTCCCTTTCTTCTGTCCCCCGTCCCCCCTTCCTGAGGCGAGCCTGCTGTCAGTCTGCTCTGTATCCTTGCGAGAGTTTTTATATGCCTCAGCAGTGTGCGCGGATGCAAACCTCTATTGTTAAAACCAATGAGAAAAGACCCTAACACTATTTTGCTGCACGCTTTCTTCACCTAAGGACGCTTGGCGATCACAGTGTAAGTGTACAAATAGTGCTTCATTCTTGCGGTGGCCTCAGGGCAATCTGCGGTCACCAGGACAACTGTCACCACCCCACCCTTCTAGCCACGCTCCTCGTTGTCTCCTTGCTCCCTTCCCTCCCCAGAACACTTTCATCCTATCCCAGTGACCACATCCTCAGGCTCTTTTCTGACTCTTGCCCTCACCTCTTGGCCTAATAAAAACCTGGCTGCTCCCCGGGAAAGCTGCCTTCCCTACGTGTTCTCTCTCAAGCACACTCACAAAGCCTCCCTTCCTCGTGCTGAATTCCAGACCAGTCCTCCAGCTTTTCCCCTCGACACTCACAGGCACCGTCAGAGTGAACCACCCGCTATAACTCCTTGCGTCAGCCCCCACCTCCTGGCCCCTCTCCTTTAGTGACTGAGGACAGCAGAACCTGTTTCACTGCGTTCATCTCCTCCTTGAATTCTGCAAGCACTCCTTCCATCCCAGATGGGGCACCCAGCCACTACCTGGCATGACACACGTCCCTGACCTTTGGTTCGCACCCTACCTCAGCCACCCACTCCCAGCCTACATCCATACCAATAAAAGAACGACCCATGAAATGCTGGATTTTAGCATTTCACTCTCAGATTAGTGCCGCACACCCATGACCGGCTACCTAAGCAAGCAAGATTTCTCACCCCTGAGGACCGTTTGTTAACCTTACCGTGGCCATCATGCTAAGCGAAAGAAGTCAGTCACGGAAGAACATATACTCTCTGATTCTACTTATTTGAGGTACCTAGAGTAATCAATTCAGAGAAACAAAATAGAATTGTGGTTGCAAAGGGCTGGGGGAGAGGGACACAGGTAGCTGTTTAGTAAGTATAAAGCTTCAGTTTTGCATGAAGAAGTTCTGGGGACTCTGTTCACAACCATATATGAATAGATTTAATACTACTGAGCCATACACTTAAAACGTTTAAGATGGTAAATTCAGTGTTACGTATTTTTTACCACAGGAAAAAAAAATGCAAAACAAAACCACTGAGGCTACACTCTGTAGTTGGCTATCTTAACAACTGAGGTGTATAATGCAGTACTCCGTGGTGGTGCTAAAAGCATCCTCTCTTGCTCTGGGCATCAAACGCCCTATCCCACGCAGCCAGCACACAGAGCAGCAGGGGGCAGGGCTGACGAAGCTCCCTCTCCTCCTCGCGCTGGCAATTCCGAGCTCAAGATTCTTTCTGAAGCTTAGAGTCAAAGTAGGACAAATTAGAGGAATTAACTAAGGACCAGTTGGGTATTTCCCCATTTATTATTCTCCAGCAACTAACTGAAAGCCAATGGTTTTTCTAGCCATGCCTCTCATAATTCATTCATGCTCATTAATATGCAAACATCAGTTTCTCAGCTGGCAATGATCCCATGAATTTTTAATTTACATGGGATGAGACAGAGATTAAAACTTTAAACTAAAGCCAACAATACAAAGGACTGTGGAGTGTCGTTTGAATCCCTACATTTAGACTCTCCAAATGAATTCACTGGCATCTTCATGTGAACTATCATCTGGGAATTATCAAAGCAACTCCTCTGTGAGTTTTTGTCCTTTAGGTATCAATAGAGATATATATTTTTTTTAATGGTGCCTGTTTGGGGATCAGTAAAAACAGTGAAACCAAAGACATTTGGTTCACACCCTACCTCAGCCACCCATTCCCAGCCTACATCCATACTAATACGAGAACCATCCGTGAAATGCTGGATCATCAATCTTTTGTCATCAATATTTTAATCTTGGAAAAACTCCAGGCCACCTGACAAATGCTCAGAGAGATCCCAACTCTATAGAAAAGCCACAATAATTTGTAGATTTGTGACTAATATGTAAGAAACTCATTTAAGCATAAAGGAAATCGGATTTTAATAAGCACATTAGAAGAGAGAAACTGAGAAACATGGAACTCAATTCCTTCTGGAACTGCAAATCAAATTCTGGATTAGTAATTCGAAAATACGAAAAGTCAGAGGGAAGAGCTTTGTCTTTTGAGGGCAAGGCCCAAAAGAATTATAATATAAGCCACATGTGTAATTTTAAATATCTAAAAGCCACATTAGAAAAAGGAAACAGAAGTAAAATTAATTATAATAGGTTAATCCAATATATCCAAAATATTTTTTCAAGGTTTTATTTTTAAGTAATCTCTACACCCAACATGGGGCTTGGACTCATGAGTCTGGGACAAAGAGTTGCATGCTATACCAACTAAGCCAGCCAGGCACCCCATATCCAAAATATTCTTCTGTCAACGTGTAATCAATATCTTTAAAATTATTAATAAAATGTCTACAGTCTTTTTTTTTTTTTTTTTTACTAAGTCTATGGAATGTACTATTTTACACTTACAACACCTCTTAGTTCGGACCAGCTACACGTAAGTGCTAAAATAGCCACCAGTGGCTACCGTACTGGACAGTGCAACTATAGAACCAAAGAATTTATGTTCTCCTCACAGGAAAAGGACAACCTATCTCTAGGTTGTTCTCACTGTATTCCTCAAATAATTAGCCAGCAACAACTTGGGTTTTTGTATTAGCTATTCCCTTGGCTAGACTAGTATTAATTCAACTTCGATCATTATGATACCATCATTTGAAATTTTACAAAATCAACTTACTATAATTGTTTTCTTAACTTTTTTCAACCATCAATTGACTCACTTTTAAAACAATTAACCTTATCCTAAACAATATCATCTGTGATATCACAGATTCGACCCTTCATATGTGTTAAAAGAGCTAATGCACATTAAAATAAATACCTAACACTTCAAAGAAGTTTCTGTGCTCTACCTAAAGCCAACAGTGAAATAAAATTTGTTCTCATTTGTGAATCAGTTACAGCATTATCTTTCAAAAGCTTTCCATTTGGCACGTGCAACCCCAGATCTATTACTATCTGAGTCCCCTAGTACCTAACATTTGTATCTCAACACTTAATACATTTTAAGTATGACATGGCATTCCCATCGAGACTACCTTCTGTCTGGGCACCACCAGAAACACAGCAGGGGAGCATTTACTCATTTGTATTCAACTGTCCAAAAGCCACAGAGGTGGGATCAAACTCTTCCCTTAAGGACCAGTGGTGGCTCAGTCTCAGGGGAGCCCCCTTAATAATTCCTTAATAATTAATAATGATGGCAGCTAAGGTTTCCTGAACTACATGCCAAACACTGCTCTAAGTTATATGTGTATATATTGTTCTACTATATATAACATATATACTATATTACATATTGTGCATATATAATATATATAATAACCCTATGAAGGAGGTGTTGTTTTCCTGCTTTTCCAGATGAGGAAACACGGCATAGAGCACTTAGCAGCTTCCTACAGTCACAGAGCTAGCAAGTAGTAGAGCTAAGATTCAAAGCCAAGAAATCTGACTCTGGAACCTGTGCTATTATCAGCCCGGAGATTACAAATGGAATAAAGAAGATGGAAGTTGGGAAAGCCATGTTTTATGGTCACAAACTCAAATTCCTCAAAGACAAGATCATCACCCACAGGATGTAGAGACTGGGACAAGCCGTGTCCTCTAATACAGAGAGGAATGGAAGACAAGCAGGGTAATTTAGAATACCCTCAAGATGTCTTCCAGAAATTACAGTGGAAAACTCATCTTAAAGCATGAGAACTCAAGAGAACAAAGATTCCACAAACACAAAAAGAAGAGGATGGAAGGATGAATGAACTGAAACATGGACAGATCAATGGACAGATGGACAGAAGGATAGCCAGACAAATGAACACACAAACATTCCCTCCCGACTCAAGAGCAGAGAACAGGGCGAATTATAAAAGGGTACCCCATCTCTCCGACCATCCCAAAAGGGGCCTGTCATATGGCTGGTATCACCGCAGGCCCTCTCGAAGGCGATTTGGGTCCTCATTCTCATCCCTGGGACCAAAGCTGCAAGGAGAGCTACGCTGACAGCCTAATGATGTGGCCTTCCTTTGCAAGGCTGCCGCGGCCTGGAGGAAGAGAAAAATCCACTTACATGTACTCCCTGTGGGCAGAGTGTACAGCGGCGGCATTGCTGTAACGCCATAGGACAATCGCCGAGGACAGGACGTCGAGGATGGCATCAAACTAGGAGAAGGAGACACAGCATTAGTGTTTTCCAGAGTTAATAAGGTATGACTGTGAAGACACAAGACACAGAGGCTTGGAATCGGAGCCAGTGACTTCAGAGCAAAGAGGCTTCGCATCTTTACGACAGACGCTCCTCCTCATCCTCATGGCGGGTGCTGGGAATCTGGAGCCGAGGCCACTGGACATGCCAGCCCGGTGGAAGGACCACAGCTCCTCCTCACCTCGCGCTGCTCCCACAGCCTGACAAAGCACACTCTGTGGTGCAGTGGGCTCTGCTCCCTGGGCCCTGGCTCCTAGCACTCTGGAGATGTGGGGGGACTTACACCGTTCTCACACCTATCTCCCAGCAGGCAAAATCACTGCAGCATTTCCCCCTACATCCCAGGTAAAAGATTCAGGATAAGGATTCTATGTGTCTGCCTCCCAGTGGGATGGTTCTACCTGAGGTTCAGGGGTTAGAGTGGGCCACCCAAGGGTTCTGGGAACTCTGCTAACACTTCAAAATTGTATACAAAACTCAATGCTCTTGTTTGAATGAATGAGCGAATGTGTGAGGGACAGAGACAGAAGAAAGGGGAGAAAAGAGAGGTGTGTGGGGGTGGGGGTGGGGGTGGGTGGGTGGGTGGGTGTGCGTGCGTTTTTCTGGAGAGACTGTCCATACCTTTTTCAAAGGATTCTGAAAACAATCTACAACCTGCAAAACATTAAGTTCTCACAGCAAAGAAAAGAAGGGGGTTTGGGAACAGGAACACATGCCCTCAGGTACAGGAAACCCTGAAGCTACAGAGGAGGATGCTGGACCTCTCCGGATGAGTCACTGCACCACATCGCATTTTCGATCTGGAAAACTACAAGCACTAGCACTCTCTTGAAGGAATGTGGGGAGACTTCACCCAAGCTTTCAACATGCCTAGGCTGTAAAACATCTGAGACCTGTTTTCTCAGACCAATTCCCATCAGGAAGTAGGTCTGGGAGTCAGGTTACCCTTAATGGGACCGGAGACTGACTCGTCTAGTTCCGGCAGCCCCAATCCTAACCCCCAACACCTCTGCCTGCACCAGCAAATGCGTCTTCACTCCAGTGTGTGCCCACTTTCACACCTACAACCTTGAGGGAGAAAACCAGGCTGAAACCCCTCAAATATCTTCTCAACCAGGGGTGGAAAATGAGGTCCCCCTAATCTGTTCTGGAGACCTGTACAGCATCATCGCTGTTTACTTCCATGAAATTGTAATTCTGTTATGGAAGCTATTGCCATAAAAGCTTTGTTTGTCATGCTAAGCTCTCATCTGCTAACCACCCTCTGAACGGCGAGCCCAGGGCGAGATTCGTGAGCTCAGGAAAAACGTGCAAAACTTCATAAAAGTACATTTCAGGTTACTTACTGCAAACCCAAAAGCAGAGGCGCTGTACCTCATAACGGAGACAGCTAAAAAGAAAGAAAATATTATTCAGAATATTTTAAGACCTCATGGATATTTTCTCTCATTTCTGAGTATATTAGTATAGTTGATAGGGCCTTTTAAACATCCCTGGAAAAGTTCCCAGAGAATTAAGTTAAAAATTAACTGTACTTGTAACACCTATGAACTAAAACAGGTAAAGAGTGAAGTGAAAAGGTTGCAGACTCCACCAGCAACAGCATCCCTCCCCACCACGTCCTCAAGCACCACAGGGCCAGCTTCAGAATGAAAATGCCCAAGCACTTGTCAATCACATGGCTGCTAAGACTTTAAGAATTTAGCAATGAGGAACAGAGAGCTGGGAATCACATGAAACTATCAGAGCAAAAGTGCGACCATCCACACTGTTCCCATCATAAGGTAATTAGTGGTGGTATCTACACGCACACGCCATTGCTAACACAGTTGAGAGAAATCTCTTGCCCATCAGAGCTGAAAATCCAGTGTAGGCCTCAAGGAAACTCTTTAGAAAAAACAATAGCAAATGATCTTAACCAAGAGATGTCTACAAATATAGATTGAACAGTTATAATTAAAATGTTTCTCCATATTCAAAAATCTATCTACCTTTTGGGGGGGGGAGTTAACTGAGCAGTGCATTTGCCTAATTCTGTGATCTGTTCTGTGCCAAAGCAATGTCCAGCTTCAAAGACTGTTCTCAGCTTGACTTAATAAAGGCAGATCTCCAAACAAAAGCCATATTATCAAGCATATGTCCACCCTCCAACGAAGAATGAAACCCTACCCAATTGGTCAGCAAAGCTTTGAAGCGGATTGTCCCAGGCACAGGTATGACCAACAACTGACTCATGGAGTAAGTGAGGTGTGGGTGTGGGGCATAGAGGGCAATATCCATTTGGACCCCCCATTCGGCTCACCCCATGTCCCTTCTCTGGAACCCATTCTCTGTCCTATCCATTAACATCCACGAATGGGCCCTGGACAGCCATGTTGCGCTTTGTACCCCTGCCCCCAGCCGTAACGGGGTCATGTGACTCAATGTGAACCAAGCATATTTCATTTTCTGTGAAAAAGGAATTGAGACCGAGAGTCTAGTTGGCCAATTAATGTTGTTAGAAGTGACACCTGTGACCAGGAAGTGGAGTTGGCCATCGCCTGCTACACACACTGCGGAGCAGAGAGACAAGCACGGGGTAAACACAACTCTCGGGCAAGGGAGCCACCAGCTTCTTAACGTTTCCTGGGAGCCAGCCACATTCCAGTCCGCGGGCTGTGTAAGGCAAATGCAACTCATTAAATTCCTGACCATCTCTGGTTCTTACAAAAAGCTGTCCCAGTTATCCCTGCTGTCGCTCTTATGGGCAGGGGGAGGGAGAAGGGCAGAGCCAGCTGTATGCGGTGACGGGCTGGAGCTTTCATGGGCACCACAGCGGTGGTGGTGCAAAGAGGCCCTGGATCTTCCCAAAGAACTCAACTCCCAGGCCACGCAGACATGGGCAAAAAAAGGCAGGAGGTCCTCCGAGGGGTTGCCTTGAGCACCAAGATAAACTAGAGGATGCTGGGCCTGACTCTGCACTCAGGACTCAGTAACTCGTTACATAAGCTTCATAAAATTTTATAGAAACAAATATTGGGTTTGTTTTGTTTTGTTTTGTTTTACATTACAGCCTGTTTTTACAGTATCTTAGCTGTGTGCCTTTTGTGGGTTCCTTCTTTATCAGCAGTGGAAACTTTTTAACTCCTACTAACATCCTGCACAGACCCTCACTACATACAGCAGATAAGGAAGGGCAGCCTGAGCCAGAGCTCTGGCACTGTGTCTCCCCAGCCTGTCCGGCCCGGGCACCATGGAAGGGAGAGCACAACGGAGCAAGCGTTCCACCCGCCAACCCAGAAGGCCACCTGCTTTCCAAGAGGTAAACCATTTCTTTAAAAAGCTTTAATCAAAAAATAAAAAAACAAAATAAAATAGCTTGACTCAGTTATTTGGTAATACCAGACGGTTGCACAGTGGACTAGAGATTTCAGAGAGGTGTACACCCAGTTGATTATATGGAGAAACACAAGGAACTTTATCTTAGGGACTCTGGAATCCAACAAAGGAGATGGCCATTGGTGGTGGATTTCCCTGACTCAAATGGAGTCAGTGTCCATAATTTCAAACCCTCTCAGAATTATACAGAAAGTTCTCCTTGTGTGAGTGATTCCAGCCTGCCCAGTGGATCAATAGCTTAGAGCACAAGTGGAATATTAGTATTGTTCTTTCCCCCCAAGCACCAAGGAAAATGTGAGCAAGAGGGCTCCAGGTTAACCCAGAGTCCTTCACAGAAGGGAAGGACTAACATGTATCATTTACTTATAAATTGCCTCTATCCAATTTCCTTGATAAGATGGGAAGGGAGAAGATGGGAAGGGAGAAAATGCCAAAAATTGCATGGGGAGTCCAGGGTACACTGAAGGGCCCTTGATGAGGCCTTGGCTCAGACAGCTTCTCATTGCGAGCAGTTTCCGCTTGGAGAACACAGGCCTGGGCCAGGATGACCCAAGGGAGGGATTACAAGGCAGGTACTCCTGGAGCCACGGATGTACTTGGCTGAGGGGAGCTGAAAGCCACCAGAGATCCAACAAAAGTCTAGCAGTGCCTTTAAGGCAGGTGCACATCCCACACTGGATGACAGATAAGGACCCTTTCGACCTCGGAATTATGCTGCCAGCCAGCAAGGTGCACGGAGACGGGCAGAGGGGCAGCCGTGAAGCCGAGCTCTCTTGCCAAGACTGCTCTGGGTCAAGGCCAGGGCCACAGAGCTGCAGGAAATGAAGCCACTGCGGCTGTCAGCTGGCGGTGTGGGGCCTGTACGACAAATGCCACTGCTCCTCTGGAATGGAGTGCCCAACGGTCAGAAGCCTCCAAATTCATCCGGAGAGCACAGCTAGGGAAATTTTCAAGAACCCACCTGCTCCTCCCATTTAGAACCTGTCTCTACCACTCGTATTTTAAACACGTACTCCGGCAGCCAGTGGCCACCAAGAGCCCACGAGGCATGCAATTACAGGTCATCAGAGCCTCATTCCCCAGGGAGCTGAGGCCAGGGGTTTCCCCTCCTCACGGCCCTCTCCCTTTCCATGGTGAGAGTGGCAGCAGACTGCCATCTGATGAGGCTGGCCTCACACATCCAAAAATGCATGCTTCGGCTATGGGACTGGGCGCCTTCATTTTCTGTGCTTTTTTCCTTCCCTACTAGGGCGCAGAGTCCCTAAAATGTTCCTAAGTAAAATGAAGATCTGCAGTTTTGGGGCCTTCCTGGCATCCATCCCCCATTTAGACAAGAGCACCCTGAGTCTCCTCTGGGGAGAGCTACCTCCCCTGCCCTCAGAAGTTGTAGTTTGGGTGGGATGACATCATCACCCCCACTCTCCTATATCCTTGTCCTACAGCGAGAGTTAAAGATTCAAGGGTGCCACAATTCAATGTGAGCCAGTGAGAACCTGTCCTGAGTTTTTGCTAAAAATACTGGGAAGGGGATGTCTTTCTAAGATGGGACTGTATAGTTGGTAGCATGAAAACAGGAGCTACAAAATGCAATTTTGCCTTAAATGGGGAGAAGCTGCCTCACAATGAAGCCAACAGAGGAAAGCATGGATGAAGGATAAGAGACACAAATCAGACCCCTGATAACATGGACTGAACCTCTGGAATCAGCCCTACCTGCAGTCTACCCCTGTAGTTTTCAAATACATCAGCCAAGAATTTCCTTTAATTTGCTCAAGCCAGTTTGAGTTGAGTTCATATCACTTGCAGCCATGAGTCTTAATACAATTTACCTTGTCCAGTAACCCCATGTCCCAAAAATCTTCTTTCAGTGCTTAAGAAATGGAAAAACACTTTATACACAAAAGATTCACCATAGGTTTATGTAATTTATAATAGCAAAACACTGGATGCCATTTCCATGTCCAGCAGTAGGGTGATGATTAAAGTCCAGTCCATTAAAAAAATAAGCTATATGTAAGGTATTTCAAAGTGTTGACCAAAGGTACGTTTAGTCAATGCTTATGTGAGCTCATGAGTTAGAATAATGATAGTGATAATAAACACAGGTGGTATGATTAGCGCCATCAGCACTGGGTGCCATGGAAAAGGACGGGACTAGGTCAGGAGGCATTCTGGCTAGCACAGGTGCACACTTAACGGGGAGGTCAGCGGAGGTTTCACTGAGTAGGTGACATGTAAGCAAAGACTCGGAGGAGGTGAGGGAGTGAGCCATGCAGTCACCTGGAGGAAGAACCTTCCAGATCATGGGAATGGTCAGTGCAAAGGCCCTGAGGTGGAACATCTGGTATGTGTGAAGCCATTTTGCCTGAAGCAAAAAGGAGCAAGAGGAAAGTTATGTGACATAATAGATTTCCTTGCTGGTTGAGCAAAAAAAAATGATGTAGAAAAGGGCAAGATCCAAGATAAAATGTGATATAACTAGCTTTACAATACAACCATGTTTTTAAAATGCATTGTAAACAACTAGAAGAAAAAATAAAAGCAACTCAAATGATAATAGTAGTCAATCTGTGGTGGGTGGGGATATTTGAGTGGATTTCTTTCCTTTCTGGTTTTTGGGTTTTTTTTGTTTTTTTGTATTTTCCACATTTTCTACAACCACCATACATGATCATTCAAACCAAAAAAAAGAAATCCATTCTATTTGGGGGAAAAAAAAATTAGCCAACTCCTAACAACATAGCCAAAGATCTCAAACAGAAGAGCTGAAATCAGATTTATGCCGCACATCGGGGAACAGGCTGCAGTGTTTCTGGCTAACAGGAGCACATACTAACATCCACATCTTTTTTTTTTTTTTAATGTTTTATTTATTTATTCATGAGAGTCAGAGAGACAGAGAGAGAGAGAGAGGCAGAGGGAGAAGCAGGCTCCCCGCCTAGCAGGGAGCCTGATGCGGGACTCGATCCCAGGACCCTAGGATCATGACCTGAGCCGAAGGCAGATGCTTAACCATCTGAGCCACCCAGGCACCCTAACATCCACATCTTTATTATGGCTCAGTTTCTGAAATCCATGTCTCTGAGCCAGATCACCTACATGAGCGGGTCGCTAATGCCACAGAAGCACACAGGAGGGCCAGGCAAGCCAGGGTGTGGCACATAAGCAAAATGTCCCTCTCTGCGTAAGGGCCCTCCCGCCTCCCAGGTTTTTGCTTGTCCTACACTCTACTTTCATTTATGGGTCAAGGGAGTAATAACAGCTACACTCCCAGAAGCACACACACAACAAAAGTCTTAAATAAATATTTATACGGGTCCAGTTTAAGACCAGACCTTCTTTAACTAAGTCACACTCAGGCCAGAAAGCCCATCAGCTGGAAACTCAAATTCACACAGAAAGACAGCTGGAAGATGGAGTGGACCCAGGCAACCCATTGTCAGGACAAAGCCGAATGCAAATCACGCAGCTGAATAAGCAGCAAGCTTTGAGGGAGGGTTGGGGAGGTTCGAAGGGCCTTGGAAAATGCACAGAGAGGGAGAGTGCCAGCAAGGCAACCGAGAGCCTTCAACAACGTCAAACAAAGAATGCCATTTCAACTGCAGGAGAGATTTACAGCAACAATGAGGTCCCATCTGTCATTCTCTCCTAAGTAAGGCAATAATTATCTTGAGCCTTAGCACTCTTTAGCAATACCCCAGGCCCTATAACACCTCCGAGTTGCTAAATTATGTGGCCAGTAAAGCTCCGTTAATAAATCAATCCCACTTTAATTAGACCACCTCTGTCAGTCAGGCGCCTGGCAACCGCCTCACCCACAGCCGGGTAACTGACCTAACTTGAGAAGCCTTTCCATCACCACCTTCATCACGTTTACGGCAGCCTAGACAGAAGAGGTGGAGCTAAGAGGGGTCAAAATTAATTGGTTTATGTTCAACTCACTTCCACAGAACGTCTGGTAACTTGCAGACTCTCCCCAACTCAAACAAATTATACTTCAATAATCTGTGAAAGGATGCTGAATTCAGTCACCACTGCAGGAAAAGAGGGAGAAGCAGTTTGAAAAACAAATCAAAATGGCTTCACCCATTAGACTCCTCATCCTCCGCTACAGCATAGTGCCTTGACTTTGCAAAAGGGCCCCCTGAGGATAAAATTTCAAAGTTTTTGTTTGACCTACACAGTACTATTCTAATATCAGAATTGGCTACCACTATTTTTAAATCACAAGACTTCACAAATTAAAACAAAGAGGTATACCCGGCTGTTTGATGATCTGGAAAACCCGAGACTTGCTGGCATGGAGCTGTTACCTTCTCCAGCAGTGCCCGTGCTGCGTCTGGTTGGGGCACGCACCGTTGGCCACCTGTCTCCCCTGCCGCATCGGGTCCAGCTGGCCTCCCTCACCTGCTGGCCACCTCTGGTCTCTAGCTGGCCCAGTAAGCTTCAGTTTGGGACTTTCGATGCAGCCCATGAGCAGCGTAAGGGCAAGGACAGTAGCTTCATCTCCGTATCTGCAGTTCTCAGCAAAATGCCTGCCGAACAGTCATTGTGCTGCGTGGACGGTAGCCTCCAATGTTTCCTACTGTAAGGCCTGGCTCTCGGCAAATTACAATTATCTGTACCACGGGCCAGGTGCTCAAAGCCTGTATCATTCTTGGAGAGTTTCTGCAGAGCCAAGAACCATTAGTTAGTCCCAGGGAGGCTATAGACGTTGCCCACCCACCCTCCAGGGCTCTGCCAGCCTACAAGGAAGCAAACCCTTGCCAAGACCCCAGCCCTGGCTACCCAACTTTTATGAATGTTTATGGACTATCTTCAGTCAAGTAAACGATTTCCCCTCACTCGTTGGTACATTGACTCTAAAGAGTCTCACTGGCCAGAATAAATAGTAAGAGCACGGTTCTTGCTGAATGTCAATTACATATTTTCCATCACATGAAATTTTACTCCTCCCTGTGCTATATGGTTCCCTGTGATGCCAGCACAGCTCTCAGGAAAGTAGTCTATTGCCTGTGGGCAACAGGTGTGGCTGGGCATCCTCAGACTACACTCAGCTCCTGTCCTAGCAACCCACCCTGTCCAGACCAACATGAGCAGCCTGAGCTCACCAATCATTCTTTCACTCAACAAATGTTTATTGAGCATCTACTACATGCCACATACAATTGTGTTGAGCTGGGGATACCACGGTTACTTGCTCAACGATTTGATGAAATATGCCTCTGAAAGCCCTAACTATCCCTTAATCACAGAACACTATTTTTGTCTAGTAAATAAAGCATTCATTTAATAGAAAACAGAGATGGGGCAAATTTTTATAACACAGAACCCTCACAGTTTGTCTTCTCTAGCCTTCTGTTCTGAGTGTGATTGCTGGGAATTATAAGCCTGAATGCTCACTCTCAGCCCACTCTTTCTAACTTGGCTCAGCACCTCTCCTCTGCCACCCCAAACCCCCATCCCTACTGCCCTCACCTTGTACCACCCAGAAATGATCCTTGTCTTCCCCAACCAGCTTATGAAAACCTTAAGTCAGGGGTTACATTGTATTCAACTCTCTAACCCCAGGGCCTGTGAAAGCACCAGCACATAGTTGGTGCTCAATAATTTCTTATTGAGCAATAAATGCTTGAGCAATCTCTAAACCTAATAGTAGTATCTGGTTTTTATTTAACATGCAATGAATAATTCATGCCAGAATCAGAAGCTAATGCTCTGGGTAATGAGAGCTGGCAATGGTGTGAATGTTGCCACCTAAGGCCATCCTTTGTCAGATCACTAAGACGGCCCTTCATCTGACGCCGCTGACACCATACCACACAACGGACCTCTCTGGCTTAAAGAGTTGCTAAAGGAACTTTTTAAAAAGCAGAACACATCATGAGGAAAAGGAATACAATGACTAAGACTTCAAAGACTTGGCTCAAAGAAATGGTGCTGGATAAATATTTACTCAGTGGAGCTGAATCAAACTCATTAGAAGACCATCAGCATTATTACTTGGAGAATAAAAGCCAAACATGGAGGAATAAAGACCTTTTCTCCCCTCCCTTCCTACCGCTCTCCTCTATAAAACCCACCAAAGCAATGAGAAGCATGGGCCACTAGTGAAAGAATATAATGCTCACAGAAGCTAGCAAATGGTCAACCTCAAA
The DNA here is from genome assembly GCF_964656455.1 of Halichoerus grypus. NCBI lineage: Eukaryota > Metazoa > Chordata > Mammalia > Carnivora > Phocidae > Halichoerus > Halichoerus grypus. The sequence continues at coordinate 101,042,731 of NC_135715.1, forward strand.
CCCCCAATTATCAAGAAAATTTACAAATACATTAAAATGTACCTTACACCGAGGAAGATGTTGAGAGCTGATAACATACCCGCATCAAATATTAGGCAGAGCTCAGAGTGTTCCACAACTGGATGCTACTACCATCAAGAGCCCAAACAATTACCCCTCGTAGGCATAACAAGTTTGGGAGTAGCAGCATCCACTCTGGAACCCTTTCCTCAGAATCCACACACCAGAGAGCAAGGAAGGTGAAACCAAAGAAGTGCGCAGACAGCCACAGGTGTAAGGATCAGGCAGCTGGAAAACCAATGGCATTTTCAACGAGAAGAGCAGAGGTTGCACAGTCAACCATGCAGTCTTCTCTCGCTCACAAGGAAGCAAGATGATCGCTGAGGTAGACTATCAAGATCAGAGGTAAAGCACCCTGAGGAAAGATACTCAAAGCCGCATGCTGCTCCTTCCTGGCCCCCAGGTCTCTATAAAGCCCTGATTTTTGAATAGTGAGGTATGGGCAAACTGGCCGACAGAACCAGGGAACCAAAGAGAATTAAGATGTGCATTCAGCAAACGTAAGGCTATCAGGCACTAAGTCATTACCCAAGTACCAGTTATTTCCTGAGTAGCCACCAACAGTGAGAAAATGCAATTTTAACAAGATACCATTTTGAACAGATCAAATACCTAGAAATAAACAAATGAAAAATGTGTAAGACCTTTACCTAGAAAAACAATAAAACATTATTGAGAGAAATTAAAGAAGACTAAACATATGGAGGGATATACAATGTTCATGGGTGACAAGACTTGATATTAGCAACCAAAATTCTAGCAGGTTTTTTGTAGGAAATTAAGATTATTCTCGAGTTTAAGTGGAATGTGAAGAGTCAAGAGTAGCTAAGATAATACTAAACAACAACCAAAAAACCCTGGAAGACAGTCACCACCAGATGCCAAGATTTATTTCAAAGTTTCAGTAATTGAGACAGAATAGTACTGGCCTAAGGATAAACAAAAAGACCACAGAACAAAATCAGATCCACACACAGATGGTCACTTGGTTTGTAACAAAGGCACTCCTGAAGAACACTGGGGAAAAGAAAGGTCTTTCAATAAATGGTACTGGGACATTGACTCTACCTCACACCATACACACACAAAAAAAAAAAAACAACTGGGGATGAGCTGTAGGTATATATGATAAGTACAAAATAATCCAGTAGATATCTGAAATACAATATGGGAGAATATCTTCATAATCTTGGGGAAAGAAAAAGATTTCTTAAATAGGACATAAAAGCAAAAATCATAAAGGGAAAGATCAGTAAATTAAACTACATTAAAAGACCCCACTGAAAGAGCAAAACAGCAAGCCAGGGAGAGGAAGAAGATATTTACAATACTAATAACTACCAGTGGACTGTATCCAGAATATATAAAGAAGTCTTCCAAATCAATAAGAGGAAAACAACCCAAAAGGAAAATGGGCAAAGAGTTAACAAGCTTCTTGTGAAAATGATACACAAATGACCAAGAAACATAGGAAAATATGCTCAACTTCATTAACAACCAGGGAAAATAAAATTAAAATCACAAAGAGATACCACTATACAAGAAAAAAGGCTGACCATTTCAAATGTTAGCGCGGATGTATTCCAACTGGAACTCTTAAAAACTGCTAGTGGAAGTGTAAGTTGGTACAAATGCTTTAGAAAACTGGTTGCCACTATCTGTAAAAGAATTATCATACTCTATGCCCCAGCCATTCCACTCCTAGATATATACCCCAAAGAAATGCATACATATGGATATGAGAAGACGCTTATAAAACCATCCAGAGCAGCATAATTCAGACATGTTTCATAACTGTCACAACTGGAAACAATCCAAATGTTCAACAGTTGCATGGGTAAATTGGTGGTATCTTCATCCAATGGAATTCCATACAACAGTGACAATAAATAAGTTATAGCTACTTATAATTACATGTGTGAATCCCAACAAATAATGATAAAGGGAAAGGAAGGAAAACAAAGCATTCACTGAACAGATGATCTATTTATGATTCTGTCTGTATAACATTTGAAAACAGACCAAGCAATGCAGGGTGGTAGAATTCAGGATATGCTTACCTCTGGAGAAGGGAGGAGTGACTGGGAGGGGACAGGAGAAGGGCTTCTCAAGTGAAAAGGTGAGTGAGTATGAGTGGTGGTTACATATGTATGTTCATTTTGTGAAAATTCATCAAACTAAAATTTTGATCTGTGCATTCTTCTGGATGTCTATTATACTTTAATTTTTTAAAAAAGAATACCTACAAATCAGCATTTTTAAAAAAAAGAACCCCAAGAGCCTAAAATATAAGAAAAGATATGAACTAGCAATTTCAGAAAAAGAATCTAAAACAGCCAAGAGGGCAAAATTCGATAAAAGAAAACTTCAGGAGCACCTGGGTGGCTCAGTCAGTTGAGTGTCTAGCTCTTGGTTTCAGCTTAGGTCATGATCTCAGGGTTGTGAGATTGAGCCCTGTGTCAGGCTCTGTGCTCAGCGGGGAGCCTGCTTGAAGATTCTCTCCCCCTGCCCCTCCTTCCCTCTAAAATAAATAAATAAATCTTTTTTAAAAAGAAAAAGAAAACATAAGTTCTATTTCACCTGTCAGAATGGCAAAATAAAAGAACTTTTTAAATGCCAAGTGTTGGTGAGGGTTAGTGAGGGGATACAAATCCTCTCATTCGGTGCCAATGGGAAAACCTCTTCAATGGTAAACTTGGAAATGTTTAACAAAATGTAAGACACACATCTATTGAACCCAGCAGTTCTACTTTACGAAACATATTCTATACTTGTACTGGCACAGGGGCAGAAAAAATACATACAAGAGTGTTTATTACAGATGTGTAACAGTGAAACATTAACCATGTAGACATCCATTCATAAGGGAGTGATTTAATAAGGTATCGTACATTCATACTATGGAATGATACCATTAAATTCTTTTTTTTTTTAAGATTTTATTTATTTATTTGACAGAGAGAGACACAGCGAGAGAGGGAACACAGCAGGGGGAGTGGGAGAGGGAGAAGCAGGCTTCCCGCGGAGCAGGGAGCCCGATGCGGGCCTCGATTCCAGGACCCCGGGATCATGACCTGAGCCGAAGGTAGACGCTTAACGGCTGAGCCACCCAGGCACCCCAATACCATTAAATTCTTGAAAAGATTTGTCATGATGCAAGATGTAATGAGTGACTAAAGCAAGGCAGGGGACAGAGTGATTATTAAAGCTTGTGTGTGTGTGTATAGAAATAAATACACAACATATGCAGACAGAATGTCAGGAAAGTTATGCAACCTGTGGATGATGATCACCTCAGAAAGGACTGGGAGTGGAGGTGGGAAGGATGTCCTCATTTCACTGCATATCCTTATGTATGCTTTGGTTTTCTTACTCTATGTATGTGCTGGCATGTACTTCCGAGGTGGAGATAGAGGTTCATGTGCCACAACCAAAGAAAGAAGCCTAACCACTTCAGATATGGCCACTGTGAATCAGTTATCATGTTGTTGCCTGCCATCGTGGGCTTAAACTGGATTTGGCCAAAAAGGGCTTGTGCAGACAGAGATCTAAGCGACTGCCATTTTAGGCTACCTGGGCCTACTCTCCAGGAAAAAATCAAATAGATCTACGATCTGTCAACATCCACAAAATAAAATAGCTGGAGATCACCCAAAATTAAGGTCCCCACAATAGCACCTTTCTCCATTTGCAACAAAATGTTTCCTTTCTAGTTGGGCCTGATGCTAATGAAGAATCAAAAGGAGGAACAAATGCAAATATTCTCAATGACACCACTGTCCTGGATGTTCCCTGGGTAGGTACAAAGGTCAGAAAACTTATTTTGCGATGATTAAGTAGGTCAGGTCTCTACTCAACTACATTGCCTCATTTGTTAGGGCTTGAAAACTTCTATGCTCTCTTTTTTAAAGACTACTATCAGACCTGAGGTAGTTAATTGCATAACCTTAGCATTCTCATCACTTAAAATAATAAAACTAGACCCAAATAAGATTTGTAATAGAATAAGGTAATTTACTCAACAAATGATTTACTCAAAATGATTCATTTTGTTTGAAAGTTTGTGTTAGCTGATGTACTCTGGGGTTCCCAAGGTCTATTATGTTCCAGTAAAGTATCACCAACTTTCATTAACCTTGAGCATGAGTCATTATAGCCTACAAAGATGCAGAAACAAGAATAAAAGGAAAGAAATTTTGAGTCTCGTTTCTAAGTCAACAAATGCATTAGCTACAGCATGTGCCCTGTGAGCATTCTAAAGGGAGGAGAATATACAACAGCAAAGACAAGACATCATCAGATCCATCGTACAATCAATACAACTTCAAAAGAGAAGCCTGGGGATCAGTCACAGGAACAAATATGGAAGCTACAACCCTCCAAAGTGAAATTATAGAGACACCATGATGTCACTAAGCCAAAGACCCATAGAGCAGCTGGTTACACTGATAAAAATGACCTGAACTGAGCTCTTACAGGATGTTATAGATAGAAAGCTATGATTTTCGGCATTTTACATGAACTGGGACAATCTCCCAGTGATATTGAACTATAAATCAAAGATGAATCAGTGCTGATGTCCTCAAAAGAAAATAAAAGTAAAGAGTCATGGTTTTTCTTGATCCTATGACAATAATTCTTCCCTGATAGGATCAACTTTATTTCCTCTCAGTGCTCATAAATAACTCAAAACTAGGCATCAGGACAGTGAATTAAACATTGCTGAACTAGGCCATGGTTGGCCCATCCAGCACAAAGTTCTTCAAAGTTATTCCTCTTCAAAGTTACAGAACACTGTAAGTTTAAGCTGTACCTACACTGTTGGGATCCCATAGTGATTCTCACCCGATATTCCACCTCATCTCAGTCAGAGCAACTTCGTTCTCACCTCTGTTAAGAATTAGGGTTCTGTCAAAATCTAACTGCAAGGATTCGGTTAAAAACAACACTTGAAAAACACTTACATGAACGAAGACTCCTTACCCACATCAACAAGGGGGATGGTCTTCACACTATATACCATCCTTTGTAGGTAGGACTAGTGTTCTAACCCCAATCACATCCCCAGTCCCTGGCCCAGATCAAGTCTCTAATATAATTACTGCCCATCAGGAAAGTAAGGCCATATTCTGGTTCCATACTCAGAGATGGTCCTCAAAGATGTCCATCAGCTACCACCAACCAACTGGACCACAACACTCAACTTCGTGGATATTAGGTATCCCTTTCCTGGGATCCTCACAGACACATACACTAGACAGCTGTTTTTGTTCATTCTGCTTTCTTCTTTCTTCTGGTAAAAGAAATCTTCTTTTGGGGGCTCTTTTCCATCTCAAGAGGGGTACCCTGCCTTCAGTGACAATGCAAGGCCACCACATATTGAAGAGCTGGCCTGAGAATGAAGCTGACATGGAAGGAAGGTGAGAGGAGAGAAAAGGAAGGAGGCAGAAAGGAGACAAACGGAATTCTGACAACTTCACGTGAGGCCATGGATCCTGCCAGGTGTATTCTATAGTATGTTCTCATTTATTTTGCTTAAACTAATATGAGGGCTTTCTATTGTTTGTGTCTGGAACACCCTTGACAGCTACAACATACGTGCGTCTCTTTCAATCAGAACACTCAATGCTAAGGCTCACGCTCCTCCCCCCACTCACGTTGGCTTCACTTCAGAGATAAATTAGGAATCAATTCACAGGAGGATTTCTTCAAACAATAAGCTCCCCTCAAATTATAAATAGCCTCAGTCTTAAGAATCCAATTATATCCAATTCAACAACATAGGAAGACACACAATAGGTAAAATATACAGCTAACAGGATAAAGGATAAAATGATACTGCCTAGTTACTGTCTCACTTTGCACTGACTCTTTCTCCCGTGTGTTTATTTTCTTACAGTCGAAAGCACACATCTAATGCCCAACTAGGCTATGGTTTGACGACGGAACAAGGGGATTTCTGCCAGTTCACTACCATGTCCTTGTCTACCATGACCTTGTCTCACTACCAAGTTAAGGGGGGAAAAAGCCTAAGGTACTGAAATAATTTTTACTCAGAAAAAAAAAAAACACCAAGATTTTGACTTTATAGATTTTCAGAGAGTCTTAGAGTATCCATGTCAGAGGTCCTAGAGACCACCTCCAGGTCTGATGATTCACCAGAAGGGCTCACAGAAATCAGCATCAAAATACCCCTGGCTGAGATTTATTACAGCAAAAGGATACAAAGCCAAATCGGGGAAGGGAAAAGGTGCATGAAGTGAAATACAGAGAAGACAAGGCATAAGCTTTCAAGAGTCCTCTCCCAGAGAATCCAGGAAGCATGTGTTTAATTCTTCCAGCAACAAGTTGTGACAACATGTACCAAGTGTTGTCTACCAGGGAAGCTCATTAGAGAGTCAGCACCCAGGGATTTTATCAGGGGCTCATCACGTAAGAACCTTCTGTCTAGCACATACCAAAATTCCGGATTCCCAGAAGGCAAGCAGGTGTTCAGCATAAACCACATTGCTCGTACAGAGAGTTTAGGCTCATTGAGCCACTCTTACCATTGAGAGAAAGTTTAATACCAGTGTAGAAAACCGTTGACTAGCCAAGTTCCTACATGCCACCCAAAGACGAACGCTGCCAGCAGGCGTTTCCAAGGACAGGCAGCGCGCACCTGCTGTGGGCACGCCTGGTCTGCACAGGACCAAAGCTTAATTCGTCACAGTAAGGTGAGAGCTGAGCCCTGAGACATGGAGTGGCTTGCCCAAAATCACATGGCACCGCTAGAACTCGCACCCAGGTCTCCAGATTCACAGAGAGGATAAGATACAGACACCCTCACCCTCAGCTTCCAGACACACGCACGCACATCTTCCAGGGAAGTCCGCTTCGGAGGCTGCAAATGAAGACGACACCAAGGCAGCTGTGATTCTCAGTCCACAACCTCTCCATGGCAACATTAATTATATCCATCGGCTGAAAGTTTCACTGACGAACTAAGTATATTGTTTAAGATCCTACCACTATGCCTCCTCTCAGTAAAAGACACCTTTCCAACTCAATTTAATTTAAAACTCCAAGCTCATTATCACTTTAATTAAAATCATACATTTTCACTTAAAGCTAGAAGAGTCCTCAGAGGTGGTCTATCAAGTCCAATATCTTTATTTAACAGAAAAAGCACTGGGGTCCAGACAGGGAAGCAATGTGACCGAGGCCGCATCATCGACACGTGCCACAGTCCTGCTCTCCCCATCTTCAGTCACATGCCTTCCTAGTGCATCTTGCTGTCCTACCTGGCCCGGCTCAGAGCTCAGAAGACCATATGATTATAGGCCCTTAAGTGCTTAATGATCTGAAATGTATTCCTCTTCATGACCTGTGCAGGGAAGTCCATACAGCCCTGCAAAAAGCCAATATTCTTCAAATAAGAGAGCTAATAAAAATGCTGCACTGGAGCAGATTTCATAGGATATTTAGATGCTATTTGTATGCATTCTCTTTTAAATATTCACAATTACCCAGACGTACAACACAGTGCTGAATCTGCCAAGATTCAACGTGCCCGAGATATCTCCACCCCATAGATGAAGCCACTGGATGGACCACCAAGGGGCCTTCCACACCCCATCTAGCTCCTGAGCAAGCCGTGCACGTGCACATGAAAGAACAATATGGGGCTTATTTACATGGTCAGAGGAAACAGCGATCGTAGGCTTCCCAGCACGTTACCATTACTACACCACACAAAGAGAGCAAGCCACAAAAGCTCGTGAAGACCAGTTATTGCTCTTCAGAACAGATTCTCATTGTACGCAATCCAGCAACTGGAAAAACCCAAATGAGGAGAATGTTTCCATCATCTAATATGAAATACACGTCAAATTTAAAAACTGATGGGTTGAAGGAACTCAGTCTAAAAGGTGACACTCAAGGTGTATGAGAAAAGTGGAAACCCAGTGCTTCTCAACTGGGGGTATGGTGGCCTCCCAGGGGCCATCTGGCAACCTCTGCAGACCACTGCCTGTTGTCACAGCTGGGGGGGACGGCAGATACTACCAGCACCTTGTGCGGAGAGGCCAGGGATGCTGCTAAGCATCCTATGATGCACAGGACAGCCTCCACAAGAAAAATGATCTGGCCCAAAGTATCAAAAGTACCAAGGTTGAGAAGCCCTGCTTTCAAGAGATAAAGGCCAATTCATGTCTGGATAAACTGAGAATTTTGTACTGTTTTAAGTGTTAAGTACAATGATACATAAATTAAATTCAAACAATAAAATGGCATTAAAGTCATAATTCGATTAACCAGAGGATTCCAGATGCCGTAAATTTTAGAGTTTTAGATTGTTTATTTCACTGTTTTAAGGCTTGTGTCCTTTCATTCTGCAAAATGTCAATGCCTTTTGGCTGGAATTTGGCCATTATTCTTGGGATGGCAGTTGCAGGTCTGCCTCCATCATTAGAGTCCAGGGAGTTAAGGACCCTCCGGTGAACTTGGAGAAGGACCCACAGTGCAGAGCTGGCCCAGACAGCCATCAGCTGTTACACAGCCTTCATGCCAGAGCCTCGAGCTACCACTCAGCAGTTTGTATTTTTAATTACATTTCTAAGGGTTTGGAGTAAAATTTTCAAAACCACTATGAAAACATTGGTAAATCAAGAGAGCAATTAGGAGAGAGAAATAAAACCCGTATTGCCAAACAGTAAAGAAGCAGCAGATCCTGGTAACTTAGGAAACAGAGTAGGTGAATATAATAAAGATAAATAAGATCTCTACATGGTGTGTTTATAGAAAGAAAAAAAAAAAAACAAAACAGCCAAGCATTAAGACAGCAAAATGGAGCCAGGGCAGACCATACCAAAAATCTAGGGAGCTATGTTCAAATGTCACCTTCTCCAAAATTACTTACTACCTGCCAAGGACTTTTGGTGTTCCTCAAATGTGCTCCCAGAAAAAAAAAAAAAAAAAAATTTTTAAATAGGAAATAAAATTAAAAAATAAAAAATAAACAAATTTGCAACCAGAAAACACCGACTTAGATGAAGAAATTACCTGAAGACCAAATGGGAGGGTAAACTCATTAACAGGAGCTGATGTGCTTGCAGGTTTCCCAGCTGTACGATGGGAACAGATTGCATGATGGCTCCGTTTCATGCAAAGCCCCACATACAGCGGTGCAGGCTGCTCACTGCCCAAGGGCTTCCTGCCCAAGGGGTTCAGTGAGAGCAGAAACCCCGGCCAGTGGGCTAGCCAAGCTGAGCACCCCAGTATGAGGAGTGCATCCACACTTAGGAAAGAGAGCTTTCTTCTAATATGCCCCATGGCCTAGCAGCAAAGAGACTGCATGGTAGAGAAAGAGGCAGAAACCATTTGCCAAGCTAGATCAGCCCAAACATGTGGGGAGAAAAGGGGCAACGTAGGGTTCCTGAGCATGCAGAATGAGAGGCCAGATATGGGGGGAGGGGAGAGAGAAAATCACCCACTTCCCCTTGGATTTTTTTTTTCGGCATAGCATGAGTGAGAAGAATCAAGAAGGAAATGATCATAAAGCATAAAGCACTGCTATCTGGGGATAACTTTATCAGGATGCTCGGCCTTGATTTTTCACCTACAAAATGGGACCTGGTTAAAGCAATCTGGAAATAAATCCACCTCAACATGGTCAGAACCCCCCCAACCCCCATCATTCCTGCCTCATCCAGGAGCTAAGGCTGAGAACTGCCCCCCGCCCCGCCAGACAATCCCCCCGGGGTATTGGCAATTGGGTATTCTTTACTGTTTGGCAATACAGGTTTTATTTCTCTCTCCTAATTGCTCTCTTGATTATTTCTCTCTCCTAATTGCTCTCACACCTGCCTTTATTTCAACCCTACACACTTTTACTGAGGGCCTGCCGCATGGAGGGGGGGGCACTACAGTGAACAAACAGAACAATCCCTGCCCCTCAGCTCGTGTTTGGTGGGGGAAACAGACACATAGGCAGCGTTCTTGCGATTATTCCATGCCATGCCACCCCTCCATGTCACATTCCTGCAAGAGAGCTCTCTCGCCACAGGTGGCCACTGCCCAGCGCCTAGGAAGACACAATGCATTAGCTATGGCCATCTGTCCAGTCTGTCCTGGAGAGAACACAGAAGATTTCATCAAGGAGCCTAGTTCTATTTCCAGTTTGGCAGGATTTCCACAGGTGAGCAGGAGAGAACATCCCATGTCAAAACAAGGCAAGTTTGGGGGAGACAGGTTTCCAAGCAGTACTGAGCCTCAGGGGGATCACTAGGCTTATGGAGTGCCCTGGGACTTGCCCCCAAAGAGGCAGGCCCAGGGACACGGAGGGGAAGTTCTCTGTGTAAAGAAGGATGAAGAAGGACCTTGGGAGATGTCCATGCTTAAGAGGTGTGCAAAAATGGAAGAGTCAGGGAGGAAACAAAAGGAACCATGGGAGTGGACAAAAGAGAGCCGGAAGGTTTGGTGTCAGAGGGGTAGCGGGAGGAGTTATCGGGGGTTGACCATCAGCAGTGTCCATGGGTGGGCAAGCCCCTGAGGAAAGGGCACTTGACTGGTCAGCTGAGGAGGGGGGGACGAGGGACACAAAGTAAGAATGGAGGGGATATGAGGATTTTGAACTCTCTTGGCGATCTTAAGGACAAAGTCATGAAATATTAGGTAGGGGATTATGACCCGCCTGTGAAATTCTACAAAGTGGTTTTAGTCATCCAAGAGCCTATTACTGTTACATTTCTCACTGAGCCCTAAATTAGGATCCCAAAAATGCCAGTAAGGCCTTTCTGAAGCCATGTTTTTGGGGAAGCTGCATCCCCAGTCATAAGGGCTTGATCCCAAATGAGACTAATTTTAGCTTGCAAGGTAAGCTCTCCCAATATAAAAGTGGCAAGTAAGAATTTTAACCTTGAACAAATGGCCCAGCAGGACTCCTTACCAATCAGGCAGAATGCCTCTCAGAGGACAAGGTTTTCTTTTTGGGAGAGAAATGTCTCCCACACAAACCAGCAGGAGAGGCAGATAATGGCCTAGCCTCTCCAGAGCCACTCCTCGGCTTACAAAGCTGAGAGCTTAGGGCCAGCAGGGGACACACCTTCTGAAAATCTAATGCATCTGCAAACATTTCAAGTCCCAAACAGAAAGGGCCACTTGCAAACAGGGCCACCTCCATTCTTCTGATGCACATGGTTTCCTTCCTTCCTTCCCCTGCTATAAATGCTGTCTGAAGATGAGAGATAGGAACAACCCTTTAAGATCTCCGCAGCTGAAGTATCATTAAACAAAGATACAAATACATACTCCCTGAGGATATGCTGCACAGCCAGCTCTTCCTAAATTCCGTAAATCCCTTCATCTGTGCACGATCACGCAGCATCCCAGCTACCGGGGTCCACAACTATCTCATTCCTCCTTGTAGACCCCTCCCCTCCAACCTTGCCCCAGTGCTGGGCCAAGAAGCTGACACAAAACAGCACCCAAAAGATATCTCCTGAATGTTAGGCAGCTGCCATTTTATTTAGCATTTTAGATAAATATATATAGGTCATATATGACCTATACATGTCACAGATAGGTCATACGTATATGCTATACACTACAACACACCCACACATAGCCCCCCACACACACACACAGATGTAAGCATTGACTCTAAATCAATTTCTCTCAAGAACCAAAATCTGGGGGCGCCTGGGTGGCTCAGTCGGTTGAGCGTCTGCCTTCGGCTCAGGTCATGATCTCAGGGTCCTGGGATCAAGCCCCAAGTTGGGCTCCCAGCTCAGCAGGGAGTCTGCTTCTCCCTCTCCCTGCCACTCTGCCTACTTGTTCTCTCTCTCTCTCTCTCAAATAAATAAAATCTTTAAAAAAAAAAGGAACCAAAATCTGTGGTCTTTTTTTTTTTTAATTTTTTTTTTTAAAGATTTTATTTATTTATTTGACAGAGAGAGACACAGCGACAGAGGGAACACAAGCAGGGGGAGTGGGGGAGGGAGAAGCAGGCTTCCCGCGGAGCGGGGAGCCCGATGCAGGGCTCGATCCCAGGACCCTGGGATCATGACCTGAGCCGAAGGCAGACGCTTAACGACTGAGCCACCCAGGCGCCCCTAAAATCTGTGGTCTTGATGGGAATCACTTCATCTCTCTTCTGGATGGTCCTCTCCTTCCCCTAGGAATCCCCTCTATTAACCAAGGTCCCCGTGGGGAACACAAGTCACCATAGATGGCGCAGAAGAGACTTGCAAGGCTAAAGGAGCAAAACTGGAATGGTGAGTCACCCAGGAGCAAGTAGCAGTCAGAAGCAGTTCCCCTCATAGGGTTGGAGTGACAAGGGGAGGGCACAGTGTCCCCAGAGCCAGCAGGAGCTGGAGGCCTGCAAGAGGAGATGCCCCAGAAAGAAGTTACCACAGAGCTGCTACGCCAGAGGCTCAGAGCCCAGGCTGAGGGAGCAGCGAAGTGTCTGGCCCTCTCCCCCTACACCCTGCAATCTCTTGCAGGGGTTCCACCTCCCCACCCCCGCCCCAGGTACTCAGGCCACACCCATGTCAGCTGGGAGGCATTTCCCCAGCTCTGCCCCACCTGTCGCTGGGAGCTGCCTTGCCCAGAGTATTTACATCTATCCTAAATAAGAGGAAATTATGGCTGAATGACTCTTTTACCCCTCCGACGTTCCTACTTTGGATAATACGGTTACATTAGTTTCATGATTTAAAAATAAGAGGAAGAGACAGGAGAGTTTTCAGATGAAATGTGCAGAATTCTGGCAGTCTTCCATTAAAAGTCTTGATCACAGGATTTAGCTAGAAAAAGAAAAGTCCACAAATAGATTCTTCTCACACTATTTTGGGTTCTGGATATGCCCATTTCAAAACGATTACTCTCACCAAAGCCAAATAGGAGAATCCAGACTTACCACTTAAGGGAAGAGCAGCTGTTTTGGTTATGTTAATGCCCCCGCTACCCTGGTATAGCCTTTCTAGAACCAGAAATGTAATGGGTGACATTCATGTCAGCCAATTATATTTCCATCGTGCTACACGCATGAATTGTGAAGCACTTACCATGGGGTTAGATTTTGTATGTGTAATGTTGTATGCAGCCGTTTGGAGAAGATTAATTTGATAACGAATTACAAAAGGCATCAGACAACACTTCCCCATGGCACAGCTAATACGAAAAATACTGTACATATCCAAAATAATATTAATATGCAGCTGTGACAACTCTCCTTTTGTCTTGTCCCAGTAATCTGACACATAGCCTAGACATGGCAATTCTGATCATGTAAAATCTCACAGCCTAAGTGGATTATAAATAATTGTGTCTGTGTGTGTGTCCACGTGCATGTGCATACAAAGCAACAATTTTTCTATAGCTCAGCCAAGTGGAGCCTAACCATGTTCTATGGGAAGAGAGTGGTAAAGAGAGACTGCTCTATTCCCCCAACAACGAGCTTACTATATTCCCTCCATCCCTGAATTCCCTAGCACAGAGATACAAACCTCTATCCTGGATCCATGCAGTATTTAAATAGACAATCAGGAAAGGAAATAAAGTGGTTCAATTATTCCTACAGGAAATCAAAAGAAGGAGCAGAAGTTTCCAGCAGGTACAGTGCCTGGAAGGAGCCCCACACAGCAGGATGGCATCAAGCCCTTCTGGAGTGAGAGGGAGATTCTGGTCCACCATCGCCACCCACTTTCCTAGAGCAGCATCAGCTGTCCTGTGACTAGCTGCCCCAGAATTCCCAGCTCTAGCTCCACTCAAGTCCATTCAAGGGGGCGCTATTACATCTACAGAAGGGCAACTGGTCCCATAAGAGCTTTCAATACAAGAATTACTGCTACACTTTCCACTTTTTCCAAAACACATATAGTGTGGACATAGAATTCTTTTCCAAAACTCCGTTTGTTTTGCTCACACTACAAAATAAAATGGACTTAAAACCACTTCACCATTAGGCTATTATCTATAAGTAAGACTCTGACACTATAATCAGCTCTGATCATTTTTCAGGATGATTCCTCCATGATATTTTCTTTATAAGTAAATTCGAACTTCCTTCCACTAAGTACTTTTTGAGGGGTTAAAGAAATGGACAGCCACTGAATGACAAATTTCTGGATTCATCCGAGTTCTAAACGTTCCTGCTGTCATCACCTGAATCACGTTCAACCCCTTTTCCCCCTCATTTCCCCTTTTGAGGGGGCCAACAGGAAGGGCAAATGCTCTCTGAGGCTAGTGGGGTAAAACTGGCTTCCCAGCGCCTTGAGACAGACACTCCTGGATTTGAATCCAGCCATGACTCAGCCACAGTACAGGACAAATTCCTCAGTGTCTCCAAACCTCAGCTTTCTTATCTGAAAAGTGAGATACTGACTTGCAAGTTTGTGAAAATTAAAAGAGATGTAAAGTATCAGTCACACAGTAAACAATTTACCTCTTACTGCATGAGTATATCTTGCTGATTTCTTCAGCAAGTACTTCTTGCTAAGGAAACGAATCCTTAGCCCTTGGTTAATAGTAATGATTTCTTTTCTTACACATAGCATGAAAGATCTCATGATATCAAATGGAGAAAGCTAGTCTTTAAAAACAAAACAAAACAAAGCAAAAAAAAAAACCTCACTGGGTATTGTAAATGATGAACTGCGGAACGCTACTCCTGAAACAAATATTACACTGTATGTTAACTAACTAGAATTTTAAAAAAAATTATTAAAATAAAATGACAAGAAACAAAAATTACCGTATTTATCAAAGATTAACTATTTAAGCCAGAAGATTTGGTACCTAAAAGAAGTCTCAACCCCAGGCTTTAATCAAGAACTTTGAAAAACAAAGCAGAAGTATTTCACCTGTCCAATTACTTGGTAATAAAGGAATTTTCTTAAATTGAGAAGATGCATTTTCATAGCACATTAAAAGCTGCTGCCTGGATCTCTGACTTTTACAGTGAAGGAAACAAAGGTGAAAAGAGAATTCATTCAGGATTGAAAATTAATTAGCCCATATCAACCCCATGAGTCACAGCCAGCAATTTTAGGGACATAACACCACACACTCAATTTTAATTAGAAGGGTTACAAAGCTGGTGGCGCCTGGGTGGCTCAGTCGTTAAGCGTCTGCCTTCGGCTCAGGTCATGATCCCGGGTCCTGGGATCGAGCCCCGCATCGGGCTCCCTGCTCCGCGGGGAGCCTGCTTCTCCCTCTCCCACTCCCCCTGCTTGTGTTCCCTCTCTCGCTGTGTCTCTCTCTGTCAAATAAATAAATAAAATCTTTAAAAAAAAAAAAAAAAAAAAAGAAGGGTTACAAAGCTGTTTAAGAACCCAAACCTAATTGTCAAGCCCAATTAAGCAGGTTGATAGAACATACTGTGTAATGCTACAATGTGTTCCTTTTGCAAAAGAGGGGTAAAATAAAATCCTTGTTCAGGCCTTACCAGCTTCCCCCCAAAATATGTAATAATATATATGTAAGATCATTCATTCATTGTGCAAAGGATGTCAGTCTTTGGGACAAGAAATTAATCTGGAACTGGGCCCAAGATCAATGCGTTTGTAAGTCACCACACAACCCTGGGACAGAGGCAAGAAGCAGGTGCTTGTTCTGGCTCAGTCCAGCTCTGGCCAACCTCCCTCCCCAGGAGGGGTTTCGTGAGACAACCACCGATGCTAAATTCAGTTCTGAGATCCCATAATGAAGACAAACCTCCTGACCATGACTGATGCTGGCGCCAGTGAGAACAGTCTGCATTAAGGGTCAGAGACACATTAAGCAAATCAGGTGGACAAGAGCATGGAGTCCAGAATGTACCATGGCATCCTGAGACACCATCTCTGATTGACCCTGGTCTTCCTCTTCTTGTTTTTTTAAACCGAGCTTCTATCACCAATGTAGCTATGTGAAAAATAACTCAACAGTCTTCTTCCCATTAAAAAGCCAATTACTTTTTTTTTTTTAAGATTTTATTTATTTATTTGACAGAGAGAGACACAGCGAGAGAGGGAACACAAGCAGGGGGAGTGGGAGAGGGAGAAGCAGGCTTCCCGCGGAGCAAGGAACCCAATGCGGGGCTCAATCCCAGGACCCTGGGATCACAACCCGAGCTGAAGGCAGATGCTTAACGACTGAGCCACCCAGGCGCCCCAAGCCAATTACTTCTTAAAAATTAACTAGGAAATACCACAGAAACAATTTTCACACTCTCTTGGTAAATGTCTACATGCAAATAGCCTCAACAACACATCATGTTTGCCTCTTGCAGAAAATATCTGAAATTCTTCACTTTACTTCGATGAGAAAAATTGTCAACATTCACATTCATTCCAGAACTGGGTCCATTTTCAACCAAATATAAAATAGCAGCTACCATCCCACTCTTGCAACATTGCTCTTTTGACCTTCCCCGATCTCATCTTCCAATAATCCCCTACCTACAGGAGCTTAAAACATTCTTTGGAGGTGGGAAGAGCTTTCCAGGAAGGTCATGAATATTTTTAATCTTAGTTTCCCCCCTCCTTTCCCATGGTACATATCAGCACGGGTACACTAATTATTCCATGTTAGCCATAAAGAATTCAACTTTACATGAAGCAAAAGAATCAAAAAGGCAACTATCCCTCCTATATTTGGACCACTGGTTCTCCAGTTTAACTATTCAGGGGCTCATCATATGGTGACCTATATTTGGGGACTTTGTCCTTCCTAATGGTGTCATGAAGCTTGAAGGGTGTTTCTGTCACCCTGAGTATGGGTGGAAATATCAAGAGATACTTGTGTCAGAACTGCTTGGGTTTACACACACACACACACACACACACACAGAGGCGCACGCGCGCACATGTGCACGCAGGGACACATCCTGCACAGCAGAGGATCATGACAGAGCACAAGAAATACAAGAGCTTGAGGAAATTTCCAATGGGTTTTCTAGAAAATATGATCATTTCAAAAAGGGAAGAAAGATAGCTGCGTGCAGTGGGAAGCTGCCTGCTGAGACAGAAAGGAACTAAAGAGGGGGCAGAGGCTGGGGCAGGGAGGGGTAAGTTTTGCAAAGGCATGTCTAAGTTTTGCAAATGTATGCACGTGGACCAATCAGAAAGCCCAACACACGTTGGCCTTGGCGCACAACGACTGCATACAATCAATTAGTCATTAATGCTCAATCTCTGGAAGGAGGAAAACAATCAAATTCATGTCTTATTTTATGGCAACATTAAGTCACTGGCAGCTGAAGCAGAGGAGGTGGAAATTTCTCAGGTGGGAATGGAGAGACAAACCCCACCTTGAGTGGCAAGGAGGCAGGGGGGCAGAAACATTGCTTCTGGGATTCAAGGGAAAGGGACCTAAGTTCTCTCTTACCTGGAAGAAGTAGAAAAGAATCTACCTGCTAGAACACATGCCATATGCCTAAGACAGCTCTACTTCTACTTCCTCTAAAAATGGCACCAAAACATACTTCGCTATTTGAGGAGGAATCTGTGCAATGATTCCTTGGATAAAAGGATCTATTCATTTTTGCTTACTCCCATGGAAAAGAGAGACCTTGGAGCTTCCAAAGAATGCTAGTATCGGCATAGCAGTTACTTGGAGCGCCAGCTTTGAGAGCCAGCTGCCTATGTTTGAATCCTCATCCCACCCTTGCTAAGCATGTAAAATTGGGTCATTTCTTTGATATCGTTGTGCTTTGGTTTCTCTACCTATGCAAGGGGCATAATCATCTCTAACTCCTGGAGTTGCTGTGTCCTGAAGGCATCGCCACAGGTAAAGCATTCAGAGCGCACAGTAAATACCTACCGGCACGTAAGCTTACGGTAATTAGCTCCCGCCCTGTGTACCTCCAGACTCTAATACCTGTCACTCCTATGACAAAACTTTCAGAGGACAAAAATCTGATAAGAGTTTCCTGCAGATTAAAGGGGGAAAAAAACCAATCAAGCTAAACCCAGGGCGCTAATGAGGCCTCTTACTCAAAACACCATGGAGAAGGCCACTTGGTTGACCATTGGAGGTGAGATTCTAGGACAAATAAAGGAGCTGAAGCCAATGGAATTCTGGCGAAAGGGCCTCACAATATCCATGGGAGCTACCTTCAGCCCAGGCTCTAAAACCTTCGATGGGCTTTTATTAGCCCAGTGCTCAGACTCTCAATTACCTCAGGGGACCTCCTAGCCTCCTCACCCCTCACCCTTCCCCCCCCTTCTGCTCAGGCCACACTGGCTGCCCAGCTGTTCTGAGAAGCCTCCTCCCCCTTCAGGACCACTGCCTTGTTCTTCCCTCCGTGCGGGAAGCACTCCCCCAGGTATCCGCTCTCATACACTGCACAAGTGTGGCTTTCACAGGGAGGCTTTCTCTGACCACATTTAACACATCACTGCTAATTCTGTCCTGCATTCCCTTTCCAGTCTCATTTTTCTCGAATATGTACTTTCATTCGCTTGAGCTCCATAAGGACAGGGATTTCTGTTCACGGCTCTATCCGCAGGGCTCAGAACAGCACTTGGCCTTTGTAGGTGCTGAATAAATGGGCTTCAAGATTGCTGCAAAGGAAATGCATGCTATTGCTAGAAATAAAGGTGAAACGAGAGAGCAAACACATCACTCAACTCCCCCTTGCTCTTCTAGGATGAAATCACATTTTTGGATGCCCTAAGTGCTACCACGTAAAATTTCTCAACTGTTGCCAGGAGTAGCACTTAGAAACAATGCGAACTCTTGAAATGAGTAACGTAAACATATCACACTACCAAGAGTGGGCTGGATCAGAGATGTGCATCACCCTCAGAAATCACCAACTCACTGCCCAGCCAGTATTCAGAGCAACATCCACAAAAGCATGTATTCACCGAGCTCCCACAAGCTCATGGCACAAACACCCAGAGAGTGTTTAGGAGGGTTGCCAGGTGATCTGTACGAGCCCCTCGCTGTCACCCATGTGAAAATTACAGCTACAAAATCCCTCCCAGAAACTAACTTTCAAGCAAGATAAATCCTCAGCGTTTATTTAGAAAGGCAAAGTACCGAGAACCAGAAATTTGTAGACCATTTCATTTTAGAAGACCTGTCTGAAATTGCTTGTTTAAAAAACAGACAAAAAACACAGGATAAAGACCCAGACTCTTGCTAAGGAAAGAAGTATGGGCAGGAACTTGTATTGGATTCATACATGAAAGTTTGCCAAAACCATCTACAACGTGAAAGTTAACATGTCTGAGCACTGCGCTTGGCATGCAAACTCATGGAAGGAAGCTGAGGCCCACCAGAGGCTGTGACTCGTCCAGAATCACAGAGCGGGTATGCTGCAGGGTTCAAGGCCCAGCTCAGACCCCGACTGCACACAGTGATCTGCTCACTACCCCACGGACACCTCACAGCCAAGACACTTCCAGGACACTTGGATGTTCTTGCTAGGAACTTAGACAGTCCCCACATGGCATGTTCTGCCTACAGACATTTTCATTCTATTATAACCACATCACATGTAGAGGTGTTTATTAAATATATACATTTCAATTTCTACACTTGTAGAAACAGGAGTAGGAAGAGTTGGCAACCTCATTCTCTAAACCTCATCATTTCCCAGGGAATGGGTACAAACTGAATCATCTGTAAAACCTTTATAATCTCACCTCCACTTCCTAGCTGGGTGACTTTGGGCAAATTACTCAAACTCTCTGTGCCTCTATTTCCCCTTAGAGTGTTGATATAATAAGAATCAAATGAGTTAACACAGGAAAGTGCTTAGCACAGCACCCAGCAGTCAATGCTCAGTAAGTGTTAGCTATTATTATTTCTTATAAACGTAAGGCAAAATTGGGATATTTCATTAATGAAAAGTAACCATGAAAAGAAAGGAAGAGCTGCCTTTTTATTTATTAAATATAAATAAAGCCAAAATTTTAGTATAAAAGTCTTATCCTAAATGTTCCTCCCAGGGAGGATTTTTGTGCACAGGCTTTTTGAAATAAGAGCTCAATGAAATCTGTAATGAAGAGCAAGCAAGGCTCTAAGGACCTCTAAACAGTGTTCAAAATTCGGGTCGTCAATTGTAACAAGTTTTACAGTTGAGTCAAGGTCCATAAATGCCATTGAAAGTCTTTGGATGATACTTGTTATAGAAAGGGCTGTTTCCAGGGCAACTTCCTTTTCTTTGGGGATCCCTTAATCTCGGCCAAGCTCCTATGAGTTGGCTAGGGCTGCCGTGACAAAGCATCACAGACGAGGTGGCTTAAACAACAGAAATTTATTGTCTCACCGTTCTGGCAGCTCAAAGTCCAAGATCAAGGTGTCAGCAGGCATGGTTCCTTCTGAGAGCTAGAAGGGGGACTAGGCTCCATGCCTCTCTCCTAGCTTATGGTGGTTTGCAGGCAATTTTTGTCTTTCTTTGGCTTCTGTTATTATTACCTCAGTTCTTTGCCTTCATCTTCACATGGCATTTCTCCCTATGTGCATGTCCAAATTTCTCCTTTTGATAGGGGCCCACCCTACTCCAGTGTGACCTCATCTTAACTAATTACATCTGCACAATCCTATTTCCAAATAAGGTCACATTCTGAGGTACTGGGGGTTGGGACTTCAACACATGAATCTGGGGAGACACAATTGAACCCATTACAGCTGTAGATGGAGCCCAGGCCTGGTTCCACCAGTAGGATTGGTGAGCCGCCCCAACAGAACTCCAAGCCCTTCGGGAGATGGCTGTAAGTACCAGTGCCGGCTTTAATTAACCCAGAAATGTAATAAAGTGGCAGGAGTTAATATAGCAAGCCATATTAAGTCAAGAATCACTTATATTTGGTAATTTAATCCACCAGAAAAATCCAAAAGTATCTTTTTATCCTTTCCACACCTAGAAACAGTTGACAGAGTGGCACTTCCTTTCCCATGAGATCTGAGCAAAATAAAAAGATGGGAAGCCTGCGGTCTAAGAAGGGTCAACCTTTGATTTAATATCTAGTCCCAGAGACCTGAAAAACTATGGCCTTTAAAGTCCTAAGAACAGGACCCCGGAAGGTCTACCCTTGACCTTGAACCAAAGTACCCTCCATCATGCAGGCAGCTGGGTTAAGAGTACCATGTACACCAAACCTGCAGCTCTGCACAACTCTCAGTCCCCAGTGCCTCCCTTCCCACACATCCAGGTGTAGATGTCTGTGCCAAAGGCCCATGAAGACCACAGAGGAAACCAGAACACATAGGCAAATCACACAGCAAGGGCATGGAGGAACTCTGTCTCCTCACTGTTCTAGTTCTGGAATGCTAAAACCTTAAATAAGAAAGTAGTTCCTTAACCAAAGAGGCTCAAATGCTACCCCAAGGTTTCTGGCTGATTGGACTCCTTGTCTTGTTAACAGACCTAGATTAGCTACATGATATCAAAAACCTGGAAGGCTCCCGAGATTTCCTAGGCACCAACAAAGAGGCATTCAAACACATAACAAGAAGGGATACACTCCAAATCCATTACTGCAGAGCATTTGTATTTATTTCCAGAAGGAAAGTATCTCATCATGTTCTCTGTTTTGTTACAAAAAAATCACCCTGTCCTATACAGTTTCTGTAAATTGCCACATCCAAAGGGAAATAAAAGGTTACAGAACCCAGGAAAAAAAAAATTGGACGTGAGTGCTTTTAATGTTAGGTAGATTTGTACCCAATTTGTAATGTGTCCATAAACCAAAATCCACTTACCTTTGGGTCCCAGATTAACACTTCTGGAACCAAGAGAATTCACCAGTGAAGAGGACTGCGGTCTTTCTAAAAGTCCTACCACACATAGTGGACAACCAGTCAGGCCATAGGCTGGAAAGCTGTTAAGCTGTCAGTGGAATTAACCAACCATTCTCTGACAACTCCAAGAGAAAAGACTTTTTCGGAGAACAAAAAAGTCAGAGTCAGAGAACAAAAAAGAAGTGGAAAAGATAACTCTGGTCCTGCAAGGGAGACATCTGCCACCATATCTAAACTGTGCCAGTCACATCACCATTTGGCCGAATAAGCAAAGCCAAACAAACAAACAAAAAAACAATTATCACCTTGGGGTCCAATCTACAGCTCCTAAATCAGATTAAAATGGAGGGGCATTGCATCCAAGTGGGAAGACAAGGCCATCCCAGGGCACAGGGAGAGAGGGCACTCAACCAGCATGCGCCATCAGCACGGCAACACCATAGGTCCTCTCAGAAGGAGAATCCTCCATTCAGTCATTAGATGCCTACTATGTGCAAGGGCCATATGCTAAGTGGGGCAGTAGAGCCTACCCATGTGTATATCCCAGAATATAGACATGGACCCTGAGGCCTAGAAACTCCCTCATTAAGGCAAATGTATCACAACATGAAGTTTGTCTACCGTGAGTATACAAAGGGCCATATGATTTATCACTTGATGATGGCAGAATCAAGAAGGGCTACATGGAAAAGGTGACACGTGAGCCAGTATGGGAGGGTGGCAATCAGCAAAAATTGCAAAATATGGGAGAGATAGGCAAAAATTTGGAAAGCAGACTCCATTCCCCATGAAGGGTGGAACCAGTTAGACTCAAGTGCCGGGTTCGTCAACAGTCCTCAACAGCAGACGGAGGACAGGCTTTATTTAGCAGGGAATGGGGGCCCACTTAATGTCACAAGGAAATCAAGATGTGCTTGAAACCATTCACTCCATTATCCAGGAACCTCTAAGATGCACTGGACGAGACCAAGGCTAAAAGCAGAGCGCATAATGATGAGGTCTCACAATAGTTCACGCACAAGGTCATGATATGCCAAACCGAGAGGCAGCATCAAGACCTCAGGGCCTCAGGTGAGCTCTGATATACAGACAGAATACATAGGCCCCAGGCCCTGACAGGGGCACAAGAGAAGGCAAAAATCAAAGAGGAGGCAACAATTAGAGGAAAATGACGCACTCAGCCCTCACGGAGTGCCTACCGTGTACAGCGCGCTGGCAGTGCAAATATGATTAAGACACACCCCTAACCCTCAAGAAACCAGAGACACAGAATAACCGCACGACCAATCCAACAGCCTTATGATTTACAGATAGACTTGCTCTTATTCATCACTTAGACTTAAATTTCCCATCCTCTTTCAGGCCCTCTCCTACCCTTCAGTCTAAGCCCCATGATTCTTATTTTTTCTAAGAGTTAATGACAACCTATACCCAAACCAATCCTATGAAGTTTAAGGCTGAGGTCCCCATTTTGAGACAAGGACCTAGTGGAGATACAGAAAGGTTAAGTAACCTGCCCAAGGTCACGTGGTCAGTGGCCAAACCAGCTTGTCTACCTCTCACCTCATGCTCTCACTGCATCCCCTCCCTGAACCTCCCACCCAGGTCTCTTGCTCTCGGGGACCCTCAACTCAGCCTGATCATGTCACTTGCCATCTGAGCGACTGTGACTGCTTCTAGCCATACACCTCTGGTCTGGTTTCTCCCAGTTCTTGCCCAGTACTTCCAGATAAATCCAAACCAGATTTGCATCACACCACTTCCATTTACAAATGTTCATAGCTCTGCCAAACAAAGCTCAAATTCCATAGCCTGACATTCAGGGACTCCCACCACTGGTCAAATGCCACCATTTACAATATGTTGCTACCTCCCATTTAGCTTTTTAGGAGCAACAACCATTTTAAATTTTTCTGCAGCCTTCACAGCCCATAATGTGCACATATAAGGCAGTCATTCAGATATATATATATACATACATATATATCTCCTATATCCTTGGAAATATGAGAGAAAAGCAATGTCATAATTATCGTGTATTCTCATAGTGCTCTGCTCGGCTTTTTTCCCAAGTTACATAGCATTCTCAGGCTCTAGGAGCTTCTGTTTCATTGGGAATACAAAATAGGAAGCTTTTAGGAAAACAAGACACTAAGTGATCGATACCTGGGTTGTGTGGGAGAGATTAAGCTCCTGTGAGCTCTGAGAAGACAGAAATCCATGTGAACTGGCGGGGACCTAGCATCAAAGATGGACGAGATCTTGGGCTGGCTTTAAAGATGAGGGCAGAATTGAGACATATGGAGAAGAGACAGACAGACACTCTCAGCTTCTCAGAAAACATGTAATTCCCTCAAAATTCCCCTGTGATTCTAAAAGCATTCATTTCAGATTACATTAGGAACCCCCTTTCTGTAACACAGAGCCCGGCAGCTGATAAGAAAACCAGACCAACACCACGCCATTCCCCTGGGTCTGTGGAAAAGAGCAGCGCGAGCTGACAGGTTCCCCACCCACCCCACCCCACCCCACCCCCCGCCCCGCCACCATGAACATCTCCCAGCATCCAGGACTGGTCACCACCAGGCTCTTCAGAAGGCACGAGCCCTGGTGGTATTCTATTTGAAAGAGATACCCTAAGAACCTGCTCTGTTGAAAATCCTTGTCTGTGTGGAACTCAGGTGGTGAGAACGGAGTCTGCACAGGATGGAGGGGACAGGAAAATGAGGGGAAGGGCGGAAGGTGAGCGGAGCCCAGAACCAACGGCTATTGCTTCTCCAAATCAATCAGTCTGGGTCCAGGCAGTTCAGAACGTGTGCTACAGCAGGGTTAATAGTTTCTAGTGACTAAAAGCTTGATTCATAAAAAATTGAAGATGACTCTGACTCTAGGATTTTTTTTTTTTTTTACATGAGAGGTTTAACTCAGGAAAATGCTGGCTGCCTTGTAGTGATTAACCCCTACGAAGGCCACTCAACTGCCATGCAGTCTTTCTAGAGCTGCATTCCTGTTTCCCCTGCATTCCTGCCAGGAGAAACGTGGAAACCAGCACTGGAGACGAACAGGAGGGTCGTTTAATGAAGTGTTCGGGTTCTCTAGGTGGAGAATGTAAAGTTCAGGGGTAACATCTTAAATAAAGAGGAAAGAAAAAAAAATCCAGTTAGAAGTGCAACCGCTGAACAATGGGAGAGCCGAGATGGCAGAACTTCCCCCACGCCACCCAGGAGCCAAAAACAGGTGCCACCTAGCTCACTCCAGACATGCTTTTAATCTGTATCATTCCAATTTGCAAGAAATGAAGGAAGGAGAAGGGTGGGGAGGGAGAGAGGAAAAGAGGGAGCAAAAGGGGGAATTCCTGGACATTAAGGCAGCCTCAGGCTTGTCTGTTTCATTTCTTTAGTGGGGAGGTAAGCAGTAAAAGGAAAGGGAGAGGGAGACTCTTAAGCAGGCTCCATGCCCAGTGCGGGGTTTGATCTCATAACCCTGCGATCATGACCTGAGCCAAGATCCAGAGTCAGATGTTTAACCACCCGAATGAGCCACCCAGGCGCCCCAAGCTTGTCTATCTCCTCACCAGGTTTCTTTTTATCCATTATATGTGGACTTTCACGTTACTGCGATTTTTAATGTGAGTGATGCTGCCTGACTTCTGCAGAAGTGGTAATTACATCCCATAACTTATTAAATAAGAAATCCCATTTCAAAAAAAAAAAGTCATCACCACTAAAAATAAAAATGGAACCTTGCTATTTATATGCTGCCTGCCACAGTGCCCTCTCACACACACGGCAGGAGAAAAACAGAGACATATGCGACACAAAAAGTTACTCTCCTGTTCCCTGAGAGCCCGGGAGGCAGCGGAACTGTAAATCCAGGAGGCGCACCCACTGGCAGAAATCCTGCTTGCGGAGTTGGTTAGTTTAGATTCGTTTCCATCTACTAGTTCAGGTGATCAGCAAGTAAATACCATTTCATCGGGCACGCACGTGTGCCAATTTCAGAAGAAAGCATGCTGGCAAATCCTCTGAATCCCACAGAATCCACAGAATATCGAACTCCACAGAGCAACATGGAGCATGGAGTCAAGGTCGCTTGCTTGTGCGCAGTCTCCTGCACTTGCTCTCTCTCGGCAGAATGACAAGGAGAAGCTTTGGCCAAGCAGCAAGGTCATGAGTTTCAATGAACAACAACAAAAGATGGAAAATGTATTTCCGGGCAGCTTGATGCATGCTCTGAATTATAGTATGTACAAGTGGATGATCGATTACATACAGAGCATAACCTCTTTGAACTGACCTCCCCTTGTGCCCTTGCCAGAGGAGCGAACATTAGTCCCTCCATAGTGGCTGCCCTCTCTGGATGCTGGCTCAGTTCTGCTTCACGAGTTTTTAGCCGAGAAATGGCGTTGTCAGTTCTCAAACCTGCTTCTGCCATTTGGATTTGTCAGTACAATTACTTAATCTTCAATATTTACAGTGATAATGATAGCTAACACGTACTATGTTCCATTGTTCTAAAGACTTTATTTGTATTGATGGTTATAAATCTCACAGCAATCCTATGAGGTATGTCTGATCATTGGGCCTATTTGACCAATAAAAAAAATTGAGGCCACGGCCTGGGTTTAAGTTACAAGTAGCAAAGCTCAGAGAGTCTGGCTCCACAGCCCATGCTTTTAACTACTACCCCTTGCTGCCCAATATGAGGTAAATTGATACTCTTGAAGGCAAAAAGAAATAGTTTTTAGAAATTAGACTAAATGCTTTAAAAAGACTCACTGCAGGGCGCCTAGGTGGCTCAGTCGTTAAGCATCTGCCTTCGGCTCAGGTCATGATCCCGGGGTCCTGGGATCGAGCCCCACATCAGGCTCCCTGCTCTGCGGGAGGCCTGCTTCTCCCTCCCCCACCCCCCCCTGCTTGTGTTCCCTCTCTCGCTGTGTCTCTGTCAAATAAATAAATAAAATCTTAAAAAAATTAAAATAAAGAGACTCACTGAAACTATTTTGTTGAAAAACAGTTGACATCACACCAGGTGTGGCAAAATAATTGTAAAAGATTGGGAGAAAAAAAAAATCACCAAAAATGTATAATTCTGGGCTTAGATGACCTGACAAGTATGTATGAGCTCACTCTGCTTAAACTGCAAGCAAATGGAAATCAGAAGCAGCACATTCTAGATACGGTTTCCAATCAGTTGAATTCAGAACTCCTAGCACTGAATCCGCATTCAAAGAAAGGGTCTACATGTTTTAGGTGTAGACATGAAAACTTTATATATATAAAGTAAAAATAGAACATTAAAGCTACCTATGTTCCCAGGCTTACCCTACTTTATTTCTAAACCAAACACCTACTCCTCATCACATCTGGTACAGGCTTCCACTGCGTGGAAGTATGTTGACACATACAAACCCCCACACACGTCCAGAGCTATCAAGTATGTCAAAACAGAAAAGGCTGCCTAACGAGTCTAGTTTTGCCCCAACTGGAAACCAAGCTCCTTGACAGCAAGTTTCGCCTGCTTTGTTAGCTTCTATATACCCTAGAAAAACACCAGCCACATAAAAGGCAATCAATTGATATTTGCTGAATGAATGACAGCATAACTGAATGAATGAGAATGATGGGTAACTATAATATTCGCTAGGTGAAAGGAGATCTAGAGAAGCAAAATCATCCAAGCAATTGGAAAGGTCCCTCACAGGTAATGAAGATGAATGTGGTTTTTATGTGACTTCATTGTTAAGTGGTGTAATTCTTCACTTGTCCCTGATCCAAAAGAGTAATAAGCAAATAATGGCAAAAAAATATAATGTATACAGAGGACTCAAAGTGCTAGGTAGTGGAAGGAAAGAAAGAGAATAAATAATGCATGAGGGCCTACTAAGTGCCAGATGCCTCCAAATACATCTTCCCTTTAAATACAAAAATCTGTAAAGCAGGTCTTACCCCTTTCAGAGTCTCATCTACTTGCCTAATAAGTCCCTCAATCCTTTGGGACTTGGCTTATTAGCCACACAGTAAATTGTGTGCTACACGCAACAGAAGAACGCAATGAACACACTCACCAGTGACCTCTTCAGAAATGACTAGGGGATAGAGCGTCAATAAGCAACTGCTGAATAATTAAAATAAATGAGATATACTAAGAAACTACACTCATCTAAACTACTTCTTTGGAAGGTTTTTCCAAGAAGCATTAGCCATGGGCTCAAAAGACCTGAATATGACATTAACAGCTCACCAACCATGTGGTTTTCAGCCAAGCGCAGCCTCTCAAGGCCCCATTTCTCTCGTCCATGAAAGGGACTACATTTGCCCCAAGAACTTGAAGACAATTTTAGACCTAAGTCCACCATATTCTCACCCCAGGCAAGTCATAACCAAGGCTGCATTAGGACTTTTGTGGGCTGTGGGCACTTTTGCCCCTTTGTCCAGCAATTAAATATTAATTACGCACTGTATTTTACAACTTTATAGATGAGTGTTCTAATATTGTATATTAAAACATTTTCTTTGACCTAAATTAAAACATTTTCTACTGATTTTAAGAGAAATTAAAATACTTTTCACAGTCACAGTAAGAAAGCATCATAGACCCTAGATAATGCCTGTGGAGACTACAGGATGAAAAACCTATTCCATGGGAACATGGAAACCAGCCCTCCCCACTCTCAAATCAGACCTCATACAAGAGCTGTGTTCCTACAACACACGGTCACAGGCTCCGAGTAGCACCGCAGGGATACCCTCCTGGCTGCACATGCAACAGGGACTGGAGAAGGCCCAGACTGGAGCCCTGGAAGCAGGAGGCCAGTGAGGCAGAAAACAACCCCACGGTGTCGTAGTAACTCAATGATGAGCATGCCAAGGCAGCTAACTGCAAAGACAACTCTGCTGACTTGACCGCCAACCATATCCTTCCTATCCTCCTACCTTCTCAACTGGCTTCAGGATTTCCTGGTCTAAGTGCTTCAAATTCAATTCACTCAACAAATACTATAGAGTGACTATGCCAGACACTGTTCGAGATACTTGATTGACTGATCAGGAAATAAAACAATGATCCCTGCCCTGGGGCTCATATTCTCCTGGGACAACAGCTGATAAATAAGCACAATGAATAAGTACATTATATGCCCAAAAGTAGTAAAAGATATGAAGAAAAGGGTAGGGCAAAGGAAGGAGGATCAGCAACTCTTAGTGGGGTTGGGTGTTGAATGGAGGGGACAAAGCCATCTTCATAAGAAGGTGAGGTTTCAGCAAAGACATCAGTGCAGTGAGATAAACACCCAGGGGAAAAGCATTCTAGAAAGAGGGGACAGTTTGAGCAAAGGCTTGGAGATAGAAATGTACCTCTTTGCCGACTTCCTAACTTGTTCCTAAAGGACACAATTAAAATCTGTTACCAGAAGCTAAAAGCAATCTCTACTTTAGATGGAGCTAGGGAGTAGTTAAGATCTAATTTGAGTGAATGGAGTCTGAAATATCCACTAAGAAATTAGACATGTAGACCCTGTAACCAGAAAGGGGGGTGGGGGGGTGGCTGTAGGTATGCCCTGGATAGTTTGGCAGAAAAGAGTTAAATGCTCACCAATTCCATTTCCTAGTCTTGGCTCTCCTGTGCAATTAGGTTGAGATCATGTGACACAGTTCTGGTCAACAGGGTACGAGTGGAAGTTATTCACACCGCTTCCAGACCTGGCCATAAACCCCCTGCATGCTGGTCCATGCTCTCTCTGTCCCCTCCACAGCAACTGCAGTGAGCTCATTTTTAAGATGGCAGCATCCTAAGATAAAAGGCTCTCACATTCCCAAGTCACTGCGTGGAGGACTGCTGCCAAGAAGGGCTGCCTACATAGGACATGGTATGAGTGAGGAACTATGAGTTAATTGTGTAAAGGCCCTGAGATTTCCAAGGTTGTTGTTAAAGCAGCTAGCTTGAATTGCCCTGACTAATGCAATAGACATCTCTACAGAGCAGATACCTAAAGTGGAAAGGACCAACGTCACTGAGGGGTCATGCCTCTTTTGAAACGGCCTTGAAAAGCGTGAATGAAGACCTCCTTATTTCCACGGATAAAGGACACTAATTAAACCTTTATCTTATTCAATGTTTAGGTTATTTCATCTTTTCCTGCTTGAAACTCTGTTTTCCCTAGGCTTCTAGAACCCAGTCCTTCCTGGTTTTCTGTTGGTCTCACTGGCTATTCCAGTTCTTCTCCTGCCTATCCCTGGGACGGGGTGTTCCACCTCACATAACATACCTTCTCCCTGGGGATACCATTTGCTCTCAAAGCTTTAACTGTTCTTGTACAGTCAAGACTTTCCCACCTGTATCTGTAATCCTCACCCATATCCTGAGCTATAATCCCTACTGGACACATCTGTCTGACAGGCTGTGACGGTTAATTCTATGTATCACCTTTATTAGGTCATAGAGTGACCACATATTTGACTAACAGTATTTCTGGGTGTGTCTGTGAGGGCATTTCTAGATGAAATTAGCAATTTGAATCAGTAGACTGAGTAAAGCAGATTACTATCCCCAATGTGGGTGGGCATCACCCAATGCACTGAGGGCTTGAATAGAACAAAAAGGCAGAGAAAGGGAGAATTTGTATCTCTGTCTGACTACAGAAAGAGATGGGACATTGGTCTTCTCCTGCTCTTAGACTAAGACTTAAATCATTGACTCCTCTGGTTCTCAGGGCTTCAGACTCAGACCAAACTGTATCACCAGCTTTCCTGGGCCTCAAGCTTGCAGAGAGCAGATCGTGGAATGTCCCAGTCTTCATAACCATCAGAACCAATTCCTGAAAATAAATCTTGTGTGTGTGTATATATACATACATATGTAGACATGTGTATATCCTATTGGTTCTGTTTCTATGGAGGACCCTAATAGATGGTGTATGGGCACCATAAACTTAAAACTGTATTCCAATATAGATTTATCTTTCCTCCAGAACAGGCTGTCCCATCTACAGTCATCTTGGATCAGCAATACCAATACCCTTCTGGCCCCCTGAATTACAAACTCAGAGGCACTCTTAACTCTTAATTTTTTCAGTCCGATATCCAACAATAAATCATTGCCCCCTTATCTCTTCCTGCTGGAAGGGATCACCCAGAACATCTCCCTCAAGAAGCATGGGCAGATTTACTCTGGAAAACAGTATGGAGGTTCTTCAAAAAGTTTAAAATAGAGCTACTGTACAATCCAGCAATTGCACTACTGGGTATTTACCCCAAAGATACAAATGTAGTGATCCAAAGGGGGTACATGTACTCCAATGTTTATAGCAGCAATGTCCACAATAGCCAAACTATGGAAAGAGCCAAGATGTCCATCAACAGATGAACGGATAAAGAAGATGTGGTATACACACACACACACACACACACACACACACACACACACACACACAATGGAATATTATGCAGCCATCAAAAAATGAAATCTTGCCATTTGCCACGACATGGATGGAACTGGAGGATATTATGCTAAGCGAAATAAGTCAATCAGAGAAAGACATGTATCATATGATCTCACTGATATGAGGAATTCTTAATCTCAGGAAACTAACTGAGGGTTGCTGGAGTGGTGGGGGGTGGGAAGGATGGGGTGGCTGGGTGATAGACATTAGGGAGGGTATATGCTATGGTGAGCGCTGTGGATTGTGTAAGACTGATGAATCACAGACCTGTACCTCTGAAACAAATAATACATTATATGTTAAAAAAGAAAAAGAAAAAGAAAAAGAAGATAGTAGGAAGGGAAAACTGAAGGGGGAGAAATCGGAGGGGGAGACAATCCATGAGAGACTATGGACTCTGAGAAACAAGCTGAGGGTTCTAGAGGGGAGGGGGTGGGGGAATGGGTTAGCCTGGTGATGGGTATTAAAGAGGGCACGTTCTGCATGGAGCACTGGGTGTTATATGCAAACAATGAATCATGGAACATTACATCAAAAACTAATGGTGTAATGTATGGTGATTAACATAACATAATAAAATTAAATTAAAAAGAAGCATGGGCAGATTTTACCTTTTATTTATTTTTTAAAGATTTTATTTATTTATTTATTTATTTGAGAGAGAGAGAGAGAGACAGCACAAGTGTTGGGCGGGGAGGAGAGGGAGAAGAAGCAGGCTCCCCACTGAGCAGGGAGCCCAACGTGGGGCTCGATCCCAGGACCCCAGGATCATGACCTGAGCTGAAGGCAGATGCTTAACTGACTGAGCCACCCAGGCACCCCAGATTTTACCTTTTAACAAGACCTTTTCCTTTTGGTTACTAGACTCTCTCTTAAATTAGTTCAAGTTCAAAGTCTCTAAATGTTATTTTAAAAGATGATGGAATTTCATTTTACTACAATATTGTAGATCTGGCCCTAAAGGCCACATGTGAACTGAAGAGCATGAAAGATTTTAGTGAAGTCATCTAAGATGGTAAGTGAACGTAACCTATGAGCTCCTGAATGCCCTAGTTAAAGAAGCCCATAAAAGAAGGGGTTTTCTGGCCCTCTGCCCAGGGTAAGGTGAGGTGACTACTTTGATATCTTCTGGAAACCACTAGAATTGCTATCCCTACCCTGACAAAAGAAAGCCACACAATGCTCCTCAGGATTCCAGGGCAGTGGGACCACCATGCACGCACATGTCCATGATCTCAGCACATGCTAGGTCCTACCTGGCAGATGACAGTTGTAACTTTTTAAAATTTTTATTTAAATTCTAGTTAGTTAACATGCAATGCCATATTGGTTTCAGGAATAGAATTCAAGGATTCATCACTTACATACAACACCTAGTGACAACTGTAACTCTTAACACTCCTTGGGCTAAAAACTCTCCCCTTCTTCCTCAGGGACCATCAGTCACCCACAGGGCTTACGCAAACAGAATGCTGGGCCCTACCAGAGTTTCTGATCCACCCCAGAATGGTGGGGTGGAAGCCCAAGAACATACATTTCAAATGAATTCCCAGGTGATGCTAATGCTCCTGGATCCGAGAACCACATTTTGAGAACATCTGCTTTAATTTTTCTGCCCAAAGAGGGTATTTGCATCCAAAAGTTCACACATATGTTGACAGCATCACATTTAAAAGACCTCCAGGATGCATGCAAGATTTGAGTCGCAACCCTGAATGCCCACCAGTCACCTGGGGAGTTTTACAAACGAGACTCATCCCTGGGTCTCCCCCCAAAATTCTGATGCAGTTTGTCTGGGGGAGGGGCCCAGGAATATTTTTTTAAGCTCCCCTGCTAAATGTAATGAACAGCTATGGTTGAGAACCATAGCCTTAGGGGATCTGTGGGAGGAATGTAAAGATTATGAAGAATCCTTAAATTCAAAGAGATTCTTTACCAAGACTGTAATTTCTACTCTCAAACGGTCTTTTGAAACAGGCTGGTTAACAGCGCTCATATAACAGGATGCGTGCACAGAGCTGACAAATTAGATGTAAATAATCAAAGGCTTTTTACACAAGCATTTTGAAAAATCAAACAACAATAAAATTTAAAGGGCTGTTACCCCAAATATATACCTGTGGCCAAAAGTCAGTATTTATCTCCATTAAAAAAACAAACCAACCAACCTATGATGTCCACCCGACAGAATCCAGGCTATCCCAGAATGGCAAGATTCAGGATCACTGACCCATCCTTGGGCCTCACCTAATTCTCCCACACACCCACTCAACATTTATTGAAAATCTAGTAGTTGCCCTGGCACAGTGCTAGCGATGCAAAAATTAATAACAAAGAGAAATATACTCCCTACCCACAGGGACTGACAGGCCAGAGAGAAGAGGCAAGTATCTAAACAAACAAAAAAGTACAATGAAGGGTTAACGGCACTGTGACAGCTATTTTTATGGAGTACAGTGAAGCCAGAGAGGTAAATGCATTGTACGTAACTAGGAGAGCAGGGATTGGTAAGTATGATTCCGCAGAGGTATAGACAATTGACTGAGTCTTGAAATATTGAGAGGTGTTTATAGGGGGTGGAGTAGGGACAATAAAAAGAAAGGGCATTTCAGAGAGTGAAAAGCCAAAGATTAAAAACAGGCCAAAAATAATATACATTGCATTATTTTCCTGAAAATAATGCTGGACTCAACCCATTTAACACATTTTTTTTTTGTAATCTTAAGGAGACCTGGCACAGTGGACTCTTCACACTTCCAGTTTACACCAAGACTTTCCAGACAGAGAGAGGCGGACCCACCTGCAGCAGACATCTCATCTGACTCCAAGAGCACAGTATCACGTTGGAGGAAACAGGTGTAAACAACAGGCACTTGGAGAAAAGTAATCCAAACAACAGCCATAATGGTAAGTTCATAAATGAACCCAGAAGTTTGCCCACAAACACTGGCACATCTGGTAAACAAGCTAAAAAATAAAAAAACATTGAAGAGTGTCCCAGGAAAAATATTTTAAAAACAGCACAGAAAATATACCCAATCCTGCTATCACTTAAGGCACAATGTAGCTCAAGGAACAGTACAAAATAATCATTGACATCAACCAAAACCAAGTGCTAGTTTTAGCGTCACTCTGTCAGTTGTAACCTACAACTGCTTCATATCCAAGATTCAAGTTCCTTATCTGAAAAATGGAGATATACCACCTTCTTCATAGAGTTTTCAAAATGAATAAATGATGAAATGTATTTCAAGGGGTTTTGCATAATGCCCAGGAACTAGTTAGAAATGCTGATGGTAGTAAGTATGTTAAAATAATAAGTTGATAACAAGTAAACATTGTGTATGTTTCTCAAAACCCCTCAGGAAATATGCAATACGGAAAAGTTCTAGAAGATGATGCACTGCCTTGCACTAAATAAAATCTCCCATACTAGACCAGTGAAAACCTGATAATTCATGAAAAGATAATAAGACAATAGGGAAAGTCATGAGTTTTAATAAATTCAAGGATAAATTATCCCTACAAAACACCCATGAGAAATACAGCTGTTTTTAATAGCTTTATTGAGATATTATTCATATAACATAATACACTTATTTTTTTTTTAAAGATTTTATTTATTTATTTGACAGAGAGAGATAGCGAGAGCAGGAACACAAGCAGGGGGAGTGGGAGAGGGAGCAGCAGGCTTCCTGCCGAGCAGGGAGCCCGATGTGGGACTCAATCCCAGGACCCTGGGATCATGACCTGAGCCGAAGGCAGACGCTTAACGACTGAGCCACCCAGGCGCCCCATAATACACTTATTTTAAGAGTACATTTCAGTGGTTTTTACATTAAAAAAATTTTTACAATGATTACCACAATTTTAGAAGATTTTCATCACCCTGAAAAGAAACCCTGTACCCATTAACAGTCACTCCCCATTCTCCCCAAGCCCACCATCCTAATCTACAAATCTATTTTCTGTACCTATTCCATTTCATATAAATGAGGTCATACAATATGTGGTCTTTCACTTAGCATAATGTTTTCAAGTTTCATCCATGGTGTTGCCTATACCAGTGCTCCATTCCTTTTTACTACCATATAATATTCCATTATATAGATACAGCACATTTTATTTATCCATTCAATGGATGATCAACATTTGGGTCATTTCTACTTTTTAGCTTTTATGAATATGCTACTAAGATCATTCAAGTTTTTGTGTGGATATATGTTTTCATTTCTCTTGGGTATATACCTATAAGTGTAACTGCTGGATCATATGGCAATTGCTAAACTCTTTTACAAAGCAGTTGCACCATTGTACATTCCTACTAGCGGGTTCCAGTTTCTCCACATCTTTATCAATATTTATTATTGTCTGTCTTATTGGTTATAGACATCTTGGTGGAAGTGAAGCATTACCTCATTGTAGTTTTGATTTCTATTTCCCTAATAACTAATGATGAACATCTTTTCACGTGTTTATTGACCATTTATATGTATATTCGTGTTCTTTGCCATTTTTAAATGATTGTTTTTTTAACTGTTGACTTGTAAGAACTCTTTATGTATCCTGAGTACTATTGCCTTATCAGACATAAGATTTGCAAATATTTTCTCCCATTATGTAAGTTATCTTTTCCCTTTCTTGGTGGTATTATTTGTGGCACAAAGTTTTAATTTAATAAAGTTCAATTTATCTATTTTCAATTTTGTCCCTTGTGCTTCTGTAGTCATACCTATGAAGGCTTTCCCTAACCCATGGTCACAAAGACTTACTCTATTTTTTTTAAGGGTTTTATAGTTTTAGCTCTTACATTAGAGTCTATGATCCATTTTGAGGTAATTTTCATATATGGTGTGAGAAAGAGGGTCCAGCATCAATCCACCATTTCTCAGGTGGATATCCAGTTGTTCCAAAACCATTTGTTGAAAAGTCTATTCTTTCCCCCGTTGAACTGTCTTCACACCCTTGCAAAAAATCAATTGACTGTAAATATAATGGTCCATTTCTCAATTCTGTTCCATTCACTTCTGCATCTACCCTTATGCCAGTATCACACTGTCTTGATTTCTGTAGTTTTATAGTAAGTTTTGAAATTAAGAGTTAGTCCACTGACTTACTTCTTTTCAAGATTGTTTTGTCAATTTCATGTCCCTTGCATTTCCTTTTGTTTTTTTTAAGGTTTTTATTTATTTATTTATTTGAGAGAGAGCAGAGCATGAGACAACACAACTGGGGCAGAGGGGTGGGGGGGAGTAGAGGGAGAGGGAGAAGCAGACTCACCACTGAGCAGGAAGCCCAATGCAGGGCTCCATCCCAGGACCCTGGGATCATGACCTGAGTTAAAGGCAGACGCTTAACTGACTGAGCCACCCAGGTGCCCCATCCCTTGCATTTCCATATGAAATTCATGATTAGCTTGTCAATTTCTGCAACTTTCAATAGGGATTGCACTGAATCTGTAGATTTGGGATCTTAACAGTATTAAGTTTTCTGATCCATGAACATGGGATGTATTTCCATTTCTGTATTTTCTTTCATCAATGGCTTGTAGTTTTAAGATTCAAGTTGTGTACTTTTTTTTTTTTTTTAAAGATTTTATTTATTTATCTGAGAGAGAGAGAATGAGAGAGAGCACATGAGAGCGGGGAGGGTCAGAGGGAGAAGCAGACTCCCTGCCGAGCAGGGAGCCCGATGCGGGACTCGATCCAGGGACTCCAGGATCATGACCTGAGCCGAAGGCAGTCGCCTAACCAACTGAGCCACCCAGGCGCCCCAAGTTGTGTACTTCTTTTGTTAAGTATTTTCCTAAGTATTTTATTCTTTTTGGTGTTATTATAAGAGGAATTGTTTTCTCAACTTCATTTTCAAACTTCTCATTGCTACTACATAAAAATATCTTGATTCTGTATATTTATCTTGTTTGTATCCTGTAAACTTGCTAAACTCACTTATTCTAATACCTTTTTTTTCCATCTTTTGCCTGTTTCTCTTTTTTTTATTAACATATAATGTATTGTTTCAGGGGTACAGGTCTGTGATTCATCAGTCGTATACAATTCACAGTGCTCACCATAGCACATAGCCTCCCCAGTGTCCATCACCCAGCCACCCTATCCCTCCCACCCCCCTCCACTCCAGCAACCCTCATTTTATTTCCTGAGATTAAGAGTCTCTTACTGTTTGTCTCCCTCTCTGGTTTCATCTTGTTTCATTTTTCCCTCCATTTCTCTATGATCCTCTGTCTTGTTTCTCAAATTCCTCATATCAGTGAGATCATATAATTATCTTTCTCTGATTGACTTATTTTGCTTAGCATAATACCCTCTAGTTCCATCCATGTGTTCTAATACCTTTTTAGTGGATTCTTAGTATTTTCTATATACAAGACAATGTCACCTGCAAATAGAGGTAGTTATATTTCTTCCTTTCCTATCTCGATATATGTTTATTTTATTTATTTTTGCCTACTCATCCTGACTAGAACTTCCAGCACAATATTGAATGGAGATGGTGAGAGTAGATATCCTGATCTTGAGGGGAAAACATTCAATGTTTCACCATTATGTATGATGTTAGCTGCATGATTTTCATAGACATTCTTTATCAGACTGAGAAAGTTCCCTTCTATTCCTAGTTGGTGGAGTGCTTTGATCAAGAAAGGGTAGATTTTGTTAAATGCTTTTTCTGTGTCAATCCAGATTGTGTTTTTTTCATATTCTATTAATATGACATATTGCATTAATTGATTTCCAGATGTTAAACTAATCTTGCATTCCTGGCTACTGCGTAAAATGCTTTTACAACTTGATGGATTCAGCTTGCTAGTATACAGCCTACATTTTAACGTTGAAAATAAAATAATTTTGCCTTTTTGAGAAATTATCTTTGTTATCTCTGTCAAAAATGGAATACTGCATTGAAGAATGACCACTCATCTTAGTAATTTAAAAATAATACTGCGGAGTGCCGGGGTGGCTCAGTTGTTAAGCATCTGCCTTCAGCTCAGGTCATGATCCCAGGGTCCTGGGATTGAGCCCCACACCGGGCTCCCTGCTCGGCGGGAGGCCTACTTCTCCCTCTCCCACTCCCCCTGCTTGTGTTCCCTCTCTCGCTGTCTCTCTCTCTGTCAAATAAATAAATAAAATCTTTTTTAAAAAATAATAATACTGCATGTGTTAGGTGATTAATTTGTGTAGTAACTCAGAATTTTGAAGCTCATGGTAGTCTTCAATGACCAACTAACAAATTACTAAAACCTTAGTATTAATTACATTATCTAAAAGGCATTGTTAAGTTGGATTATAAACTGTATTTTCTTCTGTAAATTCTATAGAAGCTTGAAGTCTAGCAGACTTGAATATTCCAGTATTAATGTGTGAGCAAGTTAACCAAGCCTAATTTTCATAGTATTTAAGTCTCTCTTATATAACTTCCACTAATTGTCCTACCTTTATAGATTATCATGGAGAAAAATAAGCACAAAAATATTTTTTCTTTATTTCTCTAAACAAGAGGTATATTACAAAAGTAGAATAAACATCATGCAGGATCCCATCAACCTAGGGCAGTAAATTCACTTTGAGTTCACCTTATTAAATGATCACAATGTATGTAATCGAGAATACCACACCCATGTTCATTATAAACTTTTTCTTCCACTAAGCACTCACATATCCTCCACAGTGCTATTTTTAAATGCCCTATATATTCCAAACATTTTAAATCATAGGCATGACTTCAGGCAATGAAGGAAGAGGTCACTAAATCCTTTCTCTAAAATGCAACACTGTAAGTGGATAAAACTGTCAAAAAAAAAACAATCATTTTAGGTCTCTGGAAATCAACCAAAGACATACAATAAATTGAGTGGGAGTCTGTTAGATTCTTGCTTAGAGCTACCACCATCCCTAGCCCAGCTCAATAAACAGGACAGTCATACAAAGGCAGAACTGGCTGTGAAAACTAGTAGCATGGCTGCCAGGAAGGGGCTGACTTGATTTGGACCACAGGGTGGAAAACCCATGCCCAGTGAATAATGGGAAAAGCCCACCTATCCTAGCCTGAGGTTGCAATTCTGATTGAGCTATGCTGCACACTGGAAGATAAGCCAGATATTTAACAGGAACTGTCTGTGCAGGACTTTCAGAATGGTGGAATAAGGATCTACGTTAAAAAGGAAAAATGATATTGTCAAAAAACAAAATCAACTTTTTAAGAACTCTGGAAATTCACCAAAGACTTATAATAATTCAAGCAGCATTTACTATTTATGAATATGTTGGCTCAGGGCATTTTAACTCAACTTACTCCCATCCTTTGCTCTCCAGATCTACAGTAGCCTTAAAACCCAGCAGCTTTGCAACCATGGTGACTGAAGACCAGCAGCCTTGCAGTCACCAAAGGGATTAGTTTGGGCTAGGGGCTCCCTAAAAAGCCCATCCCAAAGTACTGCCACTTTCTGACCTTCATGTCCTATGTGTTCATATCCCAGCACCAAGCAGAGTTCTGGGCACAGTGTGGGTGTTCAATGTACAGCAATCCCCCTTTCCCATGGTTTTGCTTTCTGTGGTTTCAGTTAACCACAGGCAACCACAATCTGGAAGCAGATGATCCTCCTGACATATTGTCCAAAGGTCAATAGTAGTCTAACTAACACTTCATCAAAATGCCTACGTCAACCACATCACCTCATCTCATCATATCATCTCACAAAAAGAAGGGTGAGTATAGTACAGTAAGATATTTTGAGAGAGAGAGACTACATTCACATAAGTTTTTATTATAGTATATTGTTCTAATTGTTCTATTATTAAACAATAACAAGTTAATCTCTTACTGTGCCTATATTATAAATTAAACTCTGTAATGGGTATGTATATATAGGATAAAACAGTATATATAAAGTTCAGTACCATCTGCAGTTTTAGGCATCCACTGCTGGTCTTGGGACATATTCCCTGTGGATAAGAGGGCTAGTGTATTTCTATATCCTGTATTCTAATAATGAACAACCTGAAACTGATATTAGAAAAATAACCTCATTCAAAATAGCTTAAAAAGAATAAAATAAGAACAAAATTAACAAAAGAAGTTCCAGACTTGTACACTAGAAACTACGAACATTATTGGAAGTAAAGATTTAAATAGGAAGAGAAATATTCCATGATGATATCCAGTAATATCAAGATGGCAATTGTCCAAAAATTGATCCAAAGATCTAGTACAAACACTATTAAAATCCAAGCCATTTTTTAAAAAAATAGACAAGCTGGGGGCACGTGGGTGGTTCAGTCAGTTAAGCTTCTGCCTTTGGCTCAGGTCATGATCCCGGAGTCCCAGGATCGAGCCTTGCATCGGGCTCCCTGCACAGTGGAGAGCCTGCTTCTCCCTCTGTCCCTCACCCCACTCATGCACGATCTTTCTCAAATAAATAACATCTTAAAAAAAAAGAAATGGGCAAGCTGATCATAATATTTATATGGAAATAAAATGGACCTAGAAAAGCCAAAGCAATTGTTAAAAAGAACAAATTTGGAAGACTACAGTACCTTATTTCAACAGTATACAACTAGAGTAATCAAAATGATGTGGTACTGGCATAAAGACTCTTTTTTTTTTTTCTTTGAGAAACAACTCTTCCAAGATTTTATTCAAATTCCAGTTAGTTCACATATAGTGCAGTATTAGTTTCAGGGGCAGAATTTAGTGATTCATCAGTTGCATGTAATACCCAGTGCTCATTATATCAAGTGCCCTCCTCAACGCCCATCACCCAATTACCCCATCCCCCCACCTACCTCCCCTCCAGCAACCCTCAGTTTGTTCCCTATAGTTTAGAGTCTCTTATGGTTTGCCTCCCTCTCTGTTTTATCTTATTTTTCCTTCCCTTCCCATGTTCATCTGTTTTGTTTCTTAAATTCCACATATAAGTGAAATCATGTGGTATTTGTCTTTCTCTGATTGACATTTCTCTTAGCATAATACCCTCTAGTTCCATCCACATCATTGCAAATGGCAAGAATTCATTCTTTTTGATGGCTGAGTAATATTCCATTGTATATATACATTCCATCTTCTTTATCCATTCATCAGTGGATGGACAACTGGGTTCTTTCCATATTTTGGTTATTGTGGACACTGCTGCTATAAACACTGGGGTGCATGTGCCCCTTTGGATCACTTTTTTTTTTATCTTTTGGATAAATACCTAGTAGTGCAATTACTGGATTGCAGGATAGCTCTGTTTTTAACTTTTTGAGGAACCTCCGTACTGTTTTCCAGAGTGGCTGTACCAGCTTGCATTCCCACCAACAGTGTAAGAGAGTTCCCCTTTCCCCTCATCCTCACCAACATCTGTTTCCTGAGTTGTTAATTTTAGCCATTCTAATGGGTGTGAGGTATTATCTCATTGTGGTTTTGATTTGTATTTCCCTGATGATGAGTGATGCTGAGCATTTTTTCATTTGTTTATTAGCCATTTGTAAGACAAACATAATTATAATTCAATAATTAACTGAAACAGAATTGAGCATCTAGAAAAAAGAACCTTACACATTCATGGCAAATTAATTTTTGACAAGGTGTCAACGCAATTTGGTAAAGGAAATGCTGATTTTTTCAACAAACGCCACTGGGGAAACTGAATATCCATACGCAGAAGCAGAAAAATGAATTTAGACCCTTTTGTCACACCATATGCAAAAATTAACTGAAATGAATA
Source organism: Halichoerus grypus (assembly GCF_964656455.1). Taxonomy (NCBI): domain Eukaryota; kingdom Metazoa; phylum Chordata; class Mammalia; order Carnivora; family Phocidae; genus Halichoerus; species Halichoerus grypus. Next base: position 101,084,667 of record NC_135715.1, read on the forward strand.
ATAAACCTAGATTTAAGAGCCCGAACTATCTTGTGAAAGGAAATATAGGATAAAATCTCTGTGACCTTGGGTTGTCAAGATTTTTTAGATAGGACACCAAAAGCACAATCCACAAAAGAAAAAGTTAAGAAACCAGGCATGATCAAAATTCAAATCTGTGCTTCAAAAGACACCATTAAGAAAATGAAAAAAACAATCAATACTGGAAAAAATTGCAAATCCTATTTCAGATAAATGACTTGTACCTAGAAAATACATACATATATACATATGTATGTATATGAATATGTATCTCATACCATTCAATAAGTCAAACAGGCAAATGATGTGAATAGACATTTACCAAAGAAAACATACAAATGGCTAATAAGCACGTGAATATATGCTCAACAATTTCAACCATAGGGAAAATGCAAGTTAAAAAAACAATGAGATGCTACTACATAGCCATTAGAATGGCCAAAATCAAAAGACAAACAATAACAAATAGGAGGTGTAAGATTTAGAAAAACTGGAACTCTCATGCATTGCTGGTGGGAATGTAAAATGATACAGCCACTTTGGAAACCAGTTTGACAGTTTCTTAAAAAGTTAAACATAGAGTTACCATATAATCCAGCAATTCCATTCCTAAGTATATACCCAAAAGAAATGACAACATACATCTACACAAAGCCTTGTATGGAAATATTCATAGCCACATTATTCATAAAATCCCCAAAATGGAAGCAATCTGAATGTCCATTAACTGAATGAATAAACCAAATGTAGTATATCTATACAATGGAATACTATTCAACAATTAGAAAGAACACACTGCCCCCCACATACACGTCAACTAATATTCAACAAGGGAGCTAAGAACACTCCATGGGGAAAGGATAGTCTCTTCAATAAATGGTGCTGGGAAAACTGGACAGCCATATGCAGAAAAATGAAACCAGACACCTATCTTACACCACTCACAAAAATTAACTTAAAATGGATTAAAGACAGACATTAAAAAAAATAAAAGACTTAGACATAAGACCTGATACCATAAAACTCCTAGAAGAAAATATAGGGAAAAGTTCCTTGACATTGATCTTGGCAATAATTTTCTGGATGTAACACCAAAACACAGGCAAAAAAGCAAAAATCAACAAATGGAACTACATCGCACTAAAAAGCTTCTGCAGAGCAAAAGAAACAATTAATAAAATGAAAAGGCAACCTATGGGATGGGAGAAAATATTTGCAAAACAAATACTGAATAAGGGGTTACTATCCGAAACATATGAAGAACTCCTACAACTCAACAACAACAAATCCAATTTTAAAAATGGGCAGAGGAACTATATAGATGTTTTCCAAAGACATCCAAGTGGCCAACAGATTAAAAGATGCTCAACATCACTAACCATCAGAGAAATACAAATCAAAATCACAGTATCACCTCACACCTGTTAGAATGGTTATCATCAAGAAGATAAGACATAACAAGTGTTGGCAAGGCTGTGGAGAAAAGAGGAGTGCACTGTTGGTGGGAATGTAAATCAGGTTAGCCAGTATGGAAAACAGCAGAGAGGTTCCTCTAAAAATTCAAAATACAACTACCATGTAATCCTGCAATCCCACTTCTAGACTATATCCAAGGAAATGAAAACAGGATATCAAAAAGATACGTGCACTCCCACGTTTATTGCAGCATTCACAGTAATCAAAATATGGAAACAACCTAAATGCCCATCAGTGGATTAATGGATAAAGAAGATGTGGTGCATATGGATAATGGAATATTATTCAGCTATGAGAAGGAAATTCTGCCGTTTGGGACAACATGAAGGGCTTTATGCTAAATGAGATGAGTCAGACAGAGGAAGACAAATACTGTATAATATCACTAATATGTGGAATCTAAAAAAGCCAAATTAGGGGGAAAAAAGAGAGTAGTATGGTGGTTACCAGGGACTGGACAATGGGGGGAACTGAAGAGATGCTGTTTAAGGATGCAAACTTGAAACCAGTAGGTAAGTAAGTCCCAGTGATGGAATGCACAGGAGAATGATTACAGGCAACAGTACTGTGTTATAGACTTCAAAGCTGCTAAGAGACTAGATCATAATTATTCTCACCACAAAAAAGAAATAATAACTATATGATGTGATAGAGATGTTAGCTAACGTTATGACAGTAATCATACTGTGCTATCTATATGTTTATATCAAATCAGCATTTTTTTTCTTTTTATTAACATATAATGTATTATTTGTTTCAGGGGTACAGGTCTGTGATTCATCAGTCTTACACAATTCACAGCGCTCACCATAGCACATACCCTCCCCAATGTCCATCACCCAGCCACCCCATCCCTCCCACCCCCCACCACTCCAGCAACCCTCAGTTTGTTTCCTGAGATTAAGAGTCTCTTATGGTTTGCGTCCCTCTCTGGTTTCATCTTATTTCATTTTTCCCTCACTTTCCTTATGATCCTCTGCCTTGTTGCTCAGATTCTACATATCAATGAGATCATATGATAATTATCTTTCTCTGATTGACTTATTTCGCTTAGCATGATACTTTCTAGTTCCATCCACATTGTTGCAAATGGCAAGATTTCATTTTTTGATGACTGCATAATATTCCATTGTATATATATACCACATCTTCTTTATCCATTCATCTGTTGATGGACAGCTAGGCTCTTTCCACAGATTGGCTACTATGGATATTGCTGCTATAAAAATTGGGGTGCACGTGCCCCTTCGGATCAGCATTTTTTGATCACAAAATGTCAATTATATTTCCCACACAATAATGTATGTCAATTTTTTAAAAGAATAAACCACTAATACTTGCTACAACAGGAAAGTCAAAAACGTCATGGTAGATGAAAGCAGCAAAACACAAAACGTTCATATTGCATGGCTCCATTTATATGACATTTCCAGAAAAGGCAACACTACAGAGACAGAAAGCAGATCTGTGGTCACTTGGGGCTGGGAGCAAGCACTGACTGCAAATGAACATGAGGGAACTTTCTGGAGTGATGAAATGTTTTACAACTGGATCATGGTCACTTAACTTTACAAATTTTACAACTGGTAAATTTTATATGCAAATTATATTTCAATAAAAATCATAGTTTGGACGGGAGAGCAAATATGTTTGTTTTCCATCCCTACATGGCCTCTGCCACTTCCACAGTGGGGAATCAATGGCTTCACTTCCTTACAGAGAGGATGCGGATTGCTGTGATGAAACACGCCAAGGTCATTTTGCTAAATTACAGCAAAGGCTATGTCTTCGCATCACCAACAGACTGGTGAAACGGAGTTACACTGAAGCATTTGGCTTCAGAGAGCAAGAGGTGCCAAGACAGTAGAGTCTGCTATTCTTACTGGGGCAGATGAGAGGGCTTTCTACTTATCCCCCCAACTTAAAAGCAAATGCCCCGCAGGAAGTACTATGAGAAGAAAACTACAAACGCAGCACAGACAAGACAGGTTCAGTTATGGCGGACATTGACTTTCATTGTACTAAATTAAATCGTTCTCTCAAGTCCTGAGAAACTATCAGCCCACTTGCCGAATGAAGCGCCGGTTGCACAGAAGCACATTGTTTTAATATTAAACAAATCTCCTTTGCCCACCAGGAGAAGAAAGTACAAAAAAAGAAGGCGGAGAGGTGGTATCTAAAACCCACAAATGAGCAAGACATGTTCTCTAACCTCTGACCCCAGCGCCACCAAGTTCCTAAGAAGGATTTTCAGTAAACTGCCCCAATTCCTCCCTCCCATCCTGTTGTGTGTGTGTCTCTCTCTCTCTTCCGAAGATTTCTGATGGTGGTGCAAAAGAAAATATGAAGGAATAGAAACTTCATGTTCTCATGAAGGCTGGCTTTGTGTGTTTCTTCCTCCGTAAGTGCAGACCACAGATTCTGCTAAAGCCACTCAACTCAGTCTACACAGCCAGTACCTTACTTAAATACATCTTATGACTTCCATTTACACTTTGTCAAGCAGCACTCATACCTGAGGACTAGATTCAACTAAGAATTCTAGAATGTTAGACAAGGACAGGAAAGAAGCATCAAGTGTGCATAGAAGTTTCTCTACTTTCTTTAAAATATATATACTGCGGGGCGCCTGGGTGGCTCAGTTGGTTAAGCGGCTGCCTTCGGCTCAGGTCATGATCCCAGGGTCCTGGGATCGAGCCCTGCATCGGGCTCCCTGCTCGGCGGGGAGCCTGCTTCTCCCTCTCCCTCTGCCCGCCTCTCTGCCTACTTGTTCTCTCTGTCAAATAAATAAATAAAATCTTTAAAAAAAAATAAAATAAAAAAAATAAAATAAAATATATATACTGCTATATTTAAAGAAATCAATACACATTCATTGCCAAAAGTAGACTAAATAAACGAGGATAGGTAAGAAAATAGAAATCACCCCTAACCCCACCTCCTAGGATCAGCCACCAACCTTTTTTTCTGCCTGGACTACAGAGTCATTTCTTAATGGAATGACGCTGTACACACATATTTCCCTTCAGTGGGAGGAGAGGTGGGCTTGTGATCACAAGTCACGTGCAGTTCCCAGCCAGAGTCATGGAGCACATGCGGGAATGAATACTGGAGAATATCAGCAAGAATATAAGGCGGGGATACATGGAGAGTGATTCCGACTTTTCCTTTAGGTGAGATGTGGCCTTGCTGGGGGTAACTTTAGCTCAAAATCCAAATAGGCCCCGAATGGCTGAAAATATTGCCTATCGAAAAAAAAGATCATTTCATAGGTCATTCCTGAATAGTGACAGGAAAGGGACTGTGACACAGGACAAAATTATGCCTAAGCTTTTCTAATCTGGCAAGCTTATACTTTCAACAGACAGGGTCAACAGCTTATCGGAGAGCCTGTTGCAGGGGGAGGCACCTCACCCCGCCAATCATCTCCCTGTGAGGACAGCCTGTCTCCCGGACCCATTTACAGACTGTGAGCTTTTCCCTAGTGTACTGGTTTCCTATTGCTGCTGTAACAAATAACCATATATTGAGTGGCTTAAAATAGCACAGATTTATTATTTTACAGTACTAGAGATCAGAAGTTCATAATCAGTCTCACTGAGCAAAAATCAAGGTGCTGGCAGGGCTGCATTCCATTTAGAGGCTCTAGGTTCTATTTTCTTGCCTTTTCCAGCTTCTAAAGGCTACCTGCCTCCCTTTTCTCACTGTCCCACATCACTCTGTCCTCTGCTTCTATCATTAAATTGCCTTCTCTGACCTTGACCCTCTTGCCTCCCTCTTAGGAGCTCTGTGATTCCATGAGACCCACCCAGAAAATCCAGAATAATCCTTCCATCTCGATACCCTTAACTGCAATTCATTGTAATTACGGGGATTGTGCATTTTTATATGTATATCGGTCATTTCTGTTTGTTTTTTGAATTGAAGTGGCATTTCAGTTAAAAGAATAGAAAGAGGTAATACATTAATGTTGGGGAAGTTGCAAATTTCTTTGAAAGAAAGAGGTTTCTATCTTTTTCTTTAGCTGTATGATCTTGGGCAAGTTAACTAACCTCCCTGATCCTCATTCTTTTCATCTGTAAATGAGAATCATAACTATGCACCTTTGGGATTACTGTAAGGCTCAAACTAGGCAGCACATGATAAGTTTCTAGAACATGATTGGTACCCAAGAACTAGAGAGTATCATCACTCCTAAAACCCCTGCCACACAACCAGCCTATTTCAAAGTCATAGCTTTCAAAGTCTTAGCAAAAAGACAAAAAAAAAAAAAGCCTCTAAATAATATGCCTTTTATTTCCAGCATTTTCTAATCAGTGACCGTCCTACTACATATATCTGAATGTCCTTTATTAAGTCTCTCATCTCCAACGCAGCACTGTGCGGAGAATAAGAGATGCAGGAAGAAGGGGGCAACACCTGATACTGGAAAATGACAGTAAGAAAGACACAAGCAAATAACCCAGATATGGGCCCAGCCAACAAAGCCACCTCCACACGGAAACTTCCACTGTGCTCTTGGAGAGTCACACGCCGATCCCGAGAGTGCGGTAAGAAATAAGACATTTCTGCGGGGCTGAACAGGGGTCTGGCAGCCAGGCCCCCCTCCTCCCCTCCCCCCGCCAGGTTTAGTTAGCTGTCACACAGTCACCATGGCAACCCTCCGTCAGAAGACACACCACCTCCAGTCTGAAGCAGGCAGCCTGTCCTCTTCAACGCTGTGAAATGTCTAGAATGCTTTTTGAGACTAATTTTTTCTATCTGTGCTCTGTGTGGAGATGTGTGAGAGAGAGGAGGGGGGAGTTCTGGCTGTTAATGTGTGGCTCAGTAGATTAAACAAAAACCACCACAAACACACACAATACGGAACTAAGACACACTATGCTAATGATAGAAGTAAAACATTTTGACAGCCTCACTCAGCTAAGTGTCAAACACTTGAGGAAAAGAAAAATTGGTTTAAAAAAGAAAATCAGCAACCAAGTACAAATAAGAGCCTAAAAGGAATGGATTAAAGGCAACCCAGAGCCTCTTCAAGGCATAGAGAAGGACGCCCCAATAAAAAGGAAAAAGCAGACCTCAAAGAGGTTGACCAGATCTTTGATGGGGGTGGGCTAGAGCTAGACCAAGGTGGGCACTGAGCTTCTGACTCTCACAGGCAGGCAAGGGGTCAAAAATAAAGAGAGCTTGTTCAGTACTCACAGCCAACAATAAAGAACAACACGACGTGTGTAATGTGGGCAGGCAGGCACGCACACACCTTACAGACACAACACACAGCACTTAAGCCTATACCATGTAGCCATCACCACTTACCAGTTTCCACAAAACTGCCACCCACCCATGCGTAGAAAATTCCAGAAACACAGGTAACCTGCACAGCCAGCTGGGTCATCTTCCTCTCACAAAACATCTCACCACACACTTACCCAACATGACAGGAGAAAGGGGCGCATGCCCCTCGCCCTAAATTAAAAAGTGCCCCTGTTCTAGAGCCTCTCTCACTGGAACAGCCTTCAAAGGCCTTTTGGCCAGACTGATGCCCCAAAGAGGGAAATTAAAATTTTAGTCCCGGCAAGGAAGTCAAATAGCACAATGACGCTGCACACAGCAAAAGACCGCTTTCAAGTCTTTCTGGCAACAGAAAGGAATCATAAAACAAGACAATCACTTTTAGCCCAGCCAGTGAAACAGAAAAGCAAGCAGAGAAACACAGGGCAAAATTATTTTTTTCCTCATCTATTTCTCCAAGGCCAAGAAAGGAATGAGTTGGCAATCCTTGCACGGGTCTGACGGGTGATGGGCAAGAGCACCGAGCTGCAGACACTCTCATGCCTCCCCAAGACCCAGTCTCCTTTATCCCTTGCCGTGAGCACTCCAGTGCTGATGGGACAGCAATATGCCAGGTTAGGCTGCCGGATTCCCAGCCCCCCTTGCAACTGAAGGTGGCCATGAGAACCAGAACTGGCCAACGAGATGCCAGCTGGGCATGCTCTGACCTTGTCCCTCGTCCTTCTGCCAAGCCCGGGGGGATGGGGGGAGGGGGGGGCTGCTGTGCCTGGAGGGGAAAACTATCCTATGAGCAGGACAATGAAACTCCCATACTGCTAAGGCTAGAGAAGCAAAAGCTAGAGGGCCTGGGCCCCTGACAGCATTGCAGGCTGCCTTCAATGGACTGAGCTCATTCCCAAACAGTGATTCTCCATATATTAAATTACACTTTTCTCTTTTTGCACCTGGTGGCATTCCAAAGCTCACCTGTGGAGAAAAGGATGGAAGAAGGAAAGGAGCAAGACTCAATGATCTTGTTTTCCCAACCTGCTCCAAACACTTACATGGTGAAAGGTCACCCATCCACCCCCACTTGGTGTCTGCAATTGGCAAGGGGCGCAGACTGGGTCATCGGCATCCTAAAAGAATAAGCACTGTATCTGCTGTAGGATTTACCTGTGTATACTTGACCAATCATGTGATCTCCACACCAGCTTTCTTACTTTGTCTCTGGTGTTTTTAACATGACAAACTCTCCAAATTGTAAAGTACTACTCAACTAGGTACATTTGCTGGTCCCAAGAACAGCAAACATTTCCACCTTCCAGCTACCCAGGCTCCACCCTCATCAGGCTTCAGGAACTTCCCCAGACAAAACCTGTCAATGAGGTACTTAGAGGATAAAGAGAGGGGAAAAAGGCTTCACTTTTAATTCCTCTGGTTATTTAAAGCCCATGTTCATCCCACATACACACGGTTTCCACTTCCTTTGAACTTCCTCCCCGCAAATTCTTTCAAATGTTCTAATAATGAGATAGAAACCCAGAGAATTACTGACCCAATGTGATGAAGGTGGATATTATTTTAAATTACACACATTTTAAGCCTCCATAATGATGTTAATTATCCCCATTTGCTTAAACACTAAGAAAATGAAAACAATCTTGCATCTCAGAACACCTCTTGAAAAAGAAATAAGTCCCCTACTAAATTAAGTTATAAGTAAAATATCAGGTTTATAATACTCATTCAATTAAAATAAGATTTTGAGTCATAATCTGCCCTATGTTAGGATTTCTCAGCCTCAACGCTACTGATATTTTGGACCGGATCATTCTTTGTTGTGAGGACTGCCCTATGCAATGAGGGAATTTAGCAGCATCCCTTGGTAGAGACAAAATGTCTCCAGACATTGCCGAATGTCCTCTGGGGGAGCAAAACCACCCTCCAGTACTGCTGCTCTACCTGAAAAGAGTCATTATCCACACCTACTTTACAGACGATAAAACCGAAGCCCAGAATAGCCAAGAGGCAGGTCCAATGTCATAGAGCTAAATTAGCAGCCAACACAGGGTATATGCCATTGGAGCTACTCCTTCATTCTTTGTGTTTCAACACACTGAACTGGCATGTGTTGGGACTTAGGCTGAAGACAACAGTATTTTAACTTAAATGTTACCAAAAGCATCGTTCTTTTTCTAGTTCCTTTAGGTATAAGATCAGGTTGAGATTTTTGTTTTTTGAGGTTGGCCAGCATTGCTATAGATTCCCCCCTTAGAATAGCTTTTGCTGCATCCCAAAGATTTTGATCATTATGTTTTCATTTTCATTTATCACCATGTATTTTTTTTTTTATTTCCTCTTTGATTTCTTGGTTATTCATCATTAGTAGCACATTACTTGGTATCCATGTATTTGTGTTCTTACCAGACGTTTTTGTGATCGATTTCTACTTGCCTACCACCGTGGTTGGAAAAGATGCATGATAGGAGTTCGATCTTTTTGAATTTATGGAGACTTGATTTGTGGCCCAACATGTGATATATATATATTTTTTTAAGATTTTATTTATTCATTTGACAGAGATAGATACAGCGAGAGAGGGAACACAAGCAGGGGGAGTGGGAGAGGGAAAAGCAGGCTTCCCGCTGAGCAGGGAGCCCAATGCAGGGCTCGATCCCAGGACCCCGGGATCATGACCTGAGCAGAAGGCAGATGCTTAACGACTGAGCCACCCAGGTGCCCCAACATGTGATATATTCTGAAGACTGATCCATGTGCCCTTGAAAAGAAAGTGTAATCCACTGTTTTTGGATGGAATGTTCTGCTCTAATGTGTCATTCAAAGCCTGTTTCCTTGTTGATTTTCTGTCTGGGATGATCTGTCCATTGAGGTAAATGGGGTATTAAGATCCCCTACTATTAGTGTTATTACTGTCAGTTTCTTCTTTTATGTCTGTTAATAGTTGCTTTATGTATTTAGGTGGTCTCACATTGGGTGCAGAGGTATTTATAACTATTATATCCTCTTGTCAGATTGTCCCCTTTATCATTATGTAATGTCCTTCTTTGTCTCTTGTTATGGTCTTTGTTTCAAAGTCTATTTTGTCCTATATAAGTATTGCTACTCCAGCTTTCTTTTCACTTCCTTTTGCATGGTAAGTGTTCTTCCATCCCAACTGGAGGAGATTATGCTAAGTGAAATAAGTCAAACAGAGAAATACAATTATATGGTTTCACTTATTTGTGGAACATAAGGAATAGCATGGAGGACATTAGGAGAAGGAAGGGGAAATTGAAGGGGGCGGGAATTGAAGGGGGAGATGAACCATGAGAGACTATGGACTCCGGGAATCAAACTGAGGGTTTTAGAGGGGGGCAGGGGATGGGTGAGCACGGTAATGGGTACTAAGGAGGGCACGTATTGTACGGAGCACTGGGTATTATATGCAAACAATGAATCATGGAACACTACATCAAAAACTAATGATGTATTGTATGGTGACTAACATAATAAAAAAATCATAATTAAAAAAAAAATGTTCTTCCATCCCTTCACTTTCAATCTACAGGCGTCTTTAGGTCTGAAGTGAGTCTTCTGTAGGCAGCATATAGATGGGTCTTACTTTTTTATCCAGTCACAGACATAAAGGAAATAACTGATTGGAGCATTCAGTCCATTTACATTTGAAGTAATTATTGATAGATACACACTTACTGCCATCTTGTTACTTCTTGCATGGTTGTTTTTGTAGTTCTCTGATCTTTTCTTCTTCTCCTGCTCTCTTTCCTTGTGGTTTGATGGCTTTCTTTAGTGTTATGCTTGCATTCTTTCTCTTCATCTTTTGTGTACTGATTATAGGTTTTTAATTTGTGGTTACCATTAGGTTCATATGTAACATCTTACATGTATAGCAGTCTATATTGAGTTGATGGTCATTTAAGTTTAAACCCATTCTAAAAGCAGTAAATTTTTACTTCCCCCCACCCCACTGCACACACCTTTTATGTATTTGAGTCATACCGTATATCCTTTTATTTTGTGAATCCCGTGACTGATTTTTGTATATATAACTGATTTTAATGCTTTTGTACTTTAGCCTTCATACTAGTTTTATAAGTGATAAATCTATTTTTATTATATGTATATGCAACCTCTCAGGGGTCCTCACAGGGAAAGCACCCTAGAGTTTGGTGTGATTGCAGCCCTGGCAGATGGACTGAGAATAGTCATCTGGTCTGACTGGTAACACTGCCCAACCACAAGCCTGTGGTGGCCCCAGACAGACCATCTAACAGCACAGGGACCAAACCCTGCCCAGTGAGCCCACAAAAGGCAAAGTGGGCCATTACACCCAACTGGACTGAAGGCAAATGTAGCTCAGCCACAACAGTAAGGTACACACAGCCCACACAGGAGATACCCCTGAAGTGCATGATTCTGGTGAACATGGGGCATTGCACTGCAGGGCATAACAGGACCTCTTCCTTTAAGGCCACTACCATCAAGATCGGGAGAGGTAAGTGACTTTCCTAAAACACAGAAACATAAACAGAGAGTTGGACAAAAGAAGGAGACAGTGAAATATGTCCCAAATGATAGAATAGAATACAATCGCAAAGAGCTAAATGAAATGGAGATAAGCAATATGCCTGAAAAACAATTCAAATTAATGGTCCTAAAGATACACACTGGACTTGAGAAAGGAGCAGAGGATCTCAGTGAGACCTTCAACAAAGAGATAGGAAATATAAAAAGGAACCAGTCAGAGATGAAGAACTCAATACCTGAAATAAAAAATACACTGAGGGAATAAGTAGTAGACTAGAGGAAGCAAAGGAATGGATCAGCAAGCTGGAAGATGGAGTAATAGAAAACAATTAAGCTGGGGGCACCTGGGTGGCTCAGTTGTTAAGCGTCTGCCTTCAGCTCAGGTCGTGATCCCAGGGTCCTGGGATCGAGCCCCACATCGGGCTCCCTGCTAGGTGGGAAGCCTGCTTCTCCCTCTCCCCCTGCTTGTATTCCCTCTCTCACTGTGTCTCTCTCTGTCAAATAAATAAATAAAATCTTTAAAAAAAATAAAAAAAGTACATTTAAAAAAAAAAAAAAGCTGAACAAGAAAAAGAAAAAAGAATAATAAAAAATTAGAATAGATTAAGAGAACTCAGCAATACCATCAAGCATATTAACACTCATATTACAGGGATCCCAGATGGAGAAGACAGGAAAAAGGGGGCAGAAAATTTATTTGAAGAAGTAATAGCTGAAAACTTCCCAAATCTAGGAAGGAAACAGAAATCCAGATCCATGAGGCCCCGAGATCCCCCCAACAAAATCAACCCAAGAAGGCCCCCACAAAGACACATAATAACTAAAATGGCAAAAAGCAGTGATACATAGAACATTTTAAAAGCAGCAAGAGAAAAGAAAACAGTTACATGTAAGAGGAAACCCCATAAGGCTATCAACTGACTTCTCAGCAGAAACTTTGCAGGCAAGAAGAAAGTGGCATAATATACTCAAAGTCATGAGAAGAAAAAACCTGCAATCATGAATACTCTATCCAGCAAGACTATCATTCAGAATAGAAGGAGAGAGAGAATTTTCCAGACCCAACAAAAATTAAAGGAATCCATGACTACTAAATCAGATTTACAAAATGTTTAAGGGAATTCTTTGAGTGGGAAAAAAAAAAAAAGGCCATAATCAGGAGTAAGAAAATTATGTAGGGAAAATACTTTACAAGTAAGTGCAAACATAAAATAAAAGTAGATTAATCACTTATAAAACCGAAGGTATGTTTTGAAGAATTCAATACCATTAATCAACAGTAGGTTAGAGATACTGGCATGAGAAACTTGTTAAATTTCATGGTCAACCATATGACTTTTCCCCTACACTCCCATTCAGACTAATTCAACCAATATTTATTAAGCATTTTCTAGGCATCTTCACCATTAGTTAAGCAAAGAAGAGTACCTGCCTCAGCACATTAGCAGTGCAGTGAAGTGACAGTGGGACAAGTTCACCAGTCACCACAGCACAAGGAAAGAGCCAAGTTCCATAAGAGAGGTTCCAACAAAGCAATATGGAGCCTCAGAAAAGGGAAAATTCACATCAGCTTGGAAATCAGAGAAATCACAGAGGAAAAAGCAATTGAGATGGGCTTTGCAAGATGGTCGAAGCATTCTAGGAAGAAGGTGAGAAGTAAGGAACCACTTATTGGACCACTGAATTACCTAACTGCCTAGGAACCAGTGAGTTTCTAAACAGATAAATGATATAAATGATGCTCTATTTCCAAGAAATTATTTCACTGTAACAGCATAAATAAATTAGGGAAGTGATGGACTGGAATGCTGTCACTGACTGTGTTGAGAAGCCTTCTCAAGTACAGTCTGGCCAAAAGGAGAGAGTACCATGAGGCAGTCTGTCGTTCCTGGCCTGGAAGACTAAAGACAGAAAGTGAAAGTTTTACCAGTGTAAGCAAAAGGCATTGTGAAGGCTGGCCTGGGGCTGAAGTGGCAGGAATGGGATACGCTGGGACAAACACAGAAGATGATGCAGACATGAGTTGTTGAAAGGCAAAGGAAGAGGATAAGGAGGAATAGGACCATCACCTCCTAAATCTTAGTGAGTGGAAGAACTGTGGTACCATGAACATAAACCTGAGTTTGGGAGAAAAACTATCCTAGGGAAGAAAATGAGTTTGTGATTTCAGGGGGACACCTGAGAGAAGTCCAAAAAGACATCAGAAAGAAGGGGGTGGAGCTATGAATAAAGATCAAGACCAAGATTTTGTTCACAGTGAAAAGCAGGTTATAGATTTGGTGCTTTCTGTATAAAGTTGGCTCTTCAAGCTTTAACCATAGATAAGATCCCTGAGAAAGGGGTGAGAACGAAGTCTTGAAAAATGCGTAGGTTTAAGATGCAAAAGAGGAAAGGTAAGAAAAAGAAACCACAAAGGAATTTTTCACTCTAGGTGGACAAAGTAGGGCAGCCAAACATAGGCAAAAGTTCAAAAGTACCAGAACGATTAAGTAAGATGAGGCATAAACGTAAGCCTGTGGTTTACCAGCTAGGTCAAAGCTAGGTTGGGTTTTGATGAGGCAGCAGCAAAGCATAAAACTAAGAGACTGCTCTCTGGAGTCAGACAGACCTTGACTCATATCTGGGCTTTGGCACTTGCCAAGTATAGGACCTGCGACAAATTATTAACCTGCTCTCTGCCTCTTTTTCCTCAATAAAATGAGGATAATACCATTCTCTACATGTAAGCTGTGGGAGATTAAGCATGTAAAGCACTTAGCCTAGTGATGGGCCCTCACCAATAGCACGCGCTTTTCAACACCCTCTCCCCTGCTCCACTGACACCACAGAAACCAGGAGAGGGAGTGACTTAGCTCTCCTCTGCACCAAGAGCCAGGTGAGGGAGGCACTGAGAAGGGTAGGTCTGTAATACTCCAGCTAGTGGTATTTGCTGAATGGTTGACTCCATGTTGTGACATGAACACTGAGAAGCACCGACCAAAAGAAACCACGATCATGGGGTGGACATGAGGAAGGGGAGTGGGCAAGCAATTTAATACAGTACAGCAGGGATCAGCACAACATTTTCCAAAAAGTGCCAGATAGTAACTATTTTAGGATGTGAGGGCCATATGGTCTTTGTCACAACTACTCAACTTTACCTTGCAACGTGAAAGCAGTCACAGATGATATGTAAGTGAACGGATATGACTATGTCCCAATAAAGCTTCTTTTATAGAAACAGGCAGTAGTTGGCAGGTAACCCACAGTGTGCTGACCCTTGCAATAAAAGGTGGAATAAGGCCAAACAAGGCAAACATTCTAACTCCAGCTGCTAAGTTTAGAGAAGGTAACACAGACAGGAGAAACATACTGAGATAAGTAAGACCAAATTTTAAAGAATCCCAGCCAGCACAATCTCAAGTGTAACAACTGGCTTCATCTTTAGTGTTTCATTGTTTTTGGAGAAGGGGAAGAAGGAGGATGAAAAGAGTGGCTGAAAAACATTAAAAGCTCTCATGGAAAATAATAAACAAGTCAGAGAAACACAGAAGTAAAAACATTCATGAGTGTCCATCTATCTACACTGCAAATTGAGACAATTTCAGTCTCCGATTCCTTGCTAAGCTTCCTGGGCTGATTTGGAAAACAGAAATAATACTACCTTATTTCCTGGTGACAGGGACTACTCAATGCTCAGTGCTTCCAGCCCTTGGTTCAATGAATCCCTGAATTTCCCCACTCTCCCACACACACCCCCCCCAAAAAATGCACCTTAAGATGCCTTGTACTTCCTTTGCTAAAGGGATAGAAATTCATTCTTCTTTGTCTCTTCCCATCATTAATTAGTTGAGGGCCATCTGAGGTATCTCAGACTGACAAAACCTTCCCAACAAGAAGTCAAGATCATTGGGCTGACAAAGTTATTACTATACTTGGAAGGACCAGAGATCAATATAAAATACTGCAGGAGTCCAGGGAAACACAAAGATGAACGACTGGTTTTATCAGCATGTCATTACTGTCTTTAGCAGGAGAGATAAACAAGGAAACACACAATAAGCTTATGTAGAAAGAGATAAATGTGAAACCCAGACACTGATAAAGGGCTCAAAGTTTCTGCAAGCAGAGGGCAACTACCTACAGTCAGGAGTAAGGAGAAATGAAGACTTCAGCCTACCTTTAATAGTAGGCAGGATCTGGAAAGACAGAGATTAAGAAAAAATGTACCAGAGGAAAAGACCACATGGGCATGGGCACACATTTGAGTCAGCTAGCAGAGACCATGCAAAGGACAGAGGGTTGATATTCAGAGGGGAGAGAGCAGAATGACGTGCTGATTGTTAAAATCTCCCAAACCTCCTTATCAGAAGGTAAAAGGCTGTTACCCTGGCCCTCCCTCTCCTGCCTTATGCAACTCTGTCACCATCACTCTGCCCACCCTCCCTCCCTGCTCCACTCATGGAACTTTCCAAGTGTCTCCTCAATCCAGTGATTAAAGTGAGAGAACAGGACCAAGTCCAATGTCTGTTCAGTCTGGGCTGTGCCCACACCACAACACACTAATGGTTACAAATTTATGCCTTTCTTCGCTGGGCTTAGGCTGACTAATAAAGACCCTATAAAGGAAAGGAATAAGAATGAGGCTAGAAATACCCACTGATACCAAATCTAAAGGCATATGAACAGAAATCTGGATCAGAAATCCAGACTTGCTTTCACAGTCCATTAGAAGTCCATTACCTAAGTTTTCTTTAAGAAAAATGTAATATACCTGCTTTAAAAATAAACTGTACAAAACAGTTAAGTAACCATCCATAAATATTTTATGAATATTCAAAAATATATATAAATTCATCCTTTTTTAAATAGAAATATACTAATACATACTCTTCTGTGTTCCTTACTCATTTTTCAACTTACCAATACACCTTTGAGCTTGTTCATATTAATATATACACACCTCATTATTATTAATAGCCATAGGATATTCTATTCCTTTTATGGATCTACTGTAATTTATTCAAGCAGTGTTCTATTGATGGACACAGAGGTTATTACCCCCATTTGCTAGTACAAACAACCTGATGAGAGACACATTGTGTCTTTCTGCACAGACATCTATATAAATTTGCAAGATAAATCTAGTAGAAGTGGAAATGCTGGACATGCACCACCGAAAAGAATGCACCATTCAAGGTTCCTGAGTTAGTGGGAGAGGCAGGAAGACAAAATGGGGAAAGGATAAGAGACATCAGTGTATTGAGGTAGGAAATCTGGACTAAAGACTCTAAAGGATTAAAGGAAGGGAGATGATGGAGAAAGACACTTTCAGGCTCCAACAATGTGCAAGTGAGAGGACCTGCCCAATGGCTGGGGAAGAAGAGAGTACAGGGATTTCAGGACCAACACAAGTGAAACTACAGAGGAAAAATTAACTGAGTTAATAAGTAATGACATGGGGACAGGAACAAGGGAAAGGGCAGGTAGGACAGTGAAAAAAGGAAGAAAAACAAAGGTTCATGTAGTGCTCTTAAACCCGAGATACCAGGACATGGGAACCAGACAAAACTCTCAACCTGGGGTGCTCTGTCTTGAATGAAGGAGAGTTCCATGTTGTACACGGTGATGCTCAGACGTCTATGGGACAACCAGGTAGACTATTTTAACTGTGGCTGGAAATGTCTCACTGAGCTCAGGAGAGAAGACAGGAATGAAAGAGGGATTTAGGCAACATCCACAGAGATGGGTGGAATCAGATAGGACCACCCAGAGAGAGAAGGGGCAGAGTGCCAAAGCCACCTCTCTTGGATCACCAACATTTAGGGAGTCAGGATGAAGCAAGCATACAGAAAGGGATGGGGTGGGGAAAAACAATGGTGGGGCATGAAAGTCAAGAGAGGAGTGAGCTAAGCTAGAAGGTAGCCCAGAGGGAGAGATAAGTCCACAGCAGAGGAGGAAAAGGATGATCTGGCAGCCAGGCCCCACAGTCTTTCAATACAACTGGAAAAGACACCAAAAGAAGGAAAAGAAGCCAAGGCTGGAGTTGCATTCAGTCAAGCTGGCACTGAGCAGAATGGACACAGGAGCTGAAGAATAGTAAAATGGAAGTGGATTTTTCTTAGGATAGTTCAGAGTTTATAAACTGAAAAGAAGGCTTAAGTGAAAAGAGCAGAAAACGGACAAAAAGACCAAGTAGATAAAAGAAAGCAAAATCTCAGAACTCTTGGCCCCAAATGCCTCATTAGCATGACCGATAAGAGATTCTGGTGGTTTACAAATCAGCCCTCTGTCACACTGTTCAGACACTACCATGGTTTCTTTTATTTGTGGTTTCTTACTTCCATTCCAATTTCCCATTTCTGTTAGTCTTTTGCTACCATTGGAGATGCTGTGAGCCACTAATCCCCAGTGGTGTTTCTGCAGTAAGAAAAGCTTCTGAGAGGCTCACAGCAAAGTGTCACTGACACAAGCTGGCATCTAAATGTCCTGTATTTCTGTATAATCTTGTCCACGGAGGACTCTCTTGTCCAGTTACAGCAAACAGTCTGCTAAAGCAGAAATAAAGATCTAGAAAATGCCACAAAAACAAGCAGCAATGCAAAAGATGGCATGCAACTCTCCCCAAGGCTCAAGGTATTAAGTAACTTCCAAATTATTGCTGGAAATAAAATGAAAAAAAATTTTAATATGCCCCATGTCTCCCAGGGAAGGAAAATGTTAATGTCTCTTTAGTTCATTCCTTCACTGTCAGGTCAGTAACATCATTAAATTCAGCAAGTTACTTCTTTCAGATATTAAGTCCTCTTCTTACTTCTCTCCCAAACACAAAGTATGCATGCAATTCAATTTTCCTTAAGAGAACCAGGTTCCCCAGGTTGTAATTTATCCAAGATTGGTTCTCTTTAGCACTACTTCTACTTACTAGAAATATAGCTCTAATTTTTAAAGTACCAGTTCTGCAGTCAGTACCAAGGCAAAGATTAAAACTCAAGTCAACAAAATGAGAACATGAAATGCAAAATCAAAAATTGCAAACAGCCCCAAAGATAGAAAAAGGATGAACCATTCTTTGAGACATATGTGTAAAGATGGCAGAGGTGAAGGACCAGTATGTCCCTCCCTTCAATAATACCTAACAAAATGATGAAAAGTGACCCAAAAAGGCAAAGAAAGGAAGAGAGGGAGGAAAAGGAAATGGGTAAATTTTCAAAAAAGAAAGTTTACATGCTATTTCTTTTCAGTGTGGCAACATACTGAAAATTCTCACCAACACCCATCAATTTAGAGAGAAGCAAGATGAGGAAATGATTAATAGACTAGAAAAACCAAGCAAAATGACATTGGCTGGGATGAGTTTTCACCATCACCATAATATCTCCAAGACCTCAGTGGCAGTTGGAAAACTGCCAGAGCTGGTTATATGGGCAGCTCTCTGTGAACTGGGGAAATCTTTCAAGTCTGAGTTTAGCCCCACCCCATGGGAACAGACACATCCCTAACTCTGAGGGTGTAAACCCTGATTTAAGACATTTAACCAGGAAACAAACTGAGGGTTGCTGGAGTGGTGGGGGGTGGAAGGGATGGGGTGGCTGGGTGATAGACACTGGGGAGTGTATATGATATGGTGAGCGCTGTGAATCGTGTAAGACTGTTGAATCACAGACCTGTAGCTCTGAAACAAATAATACATTATATGTTTAAAAAAAAAAGATGATGATGATAGCGGGAGGGGAAGATAAACCATGAGAGACTATGGACTCTGAGAAACAAACTGAGGGTTCTAGAGGGGAGGGGCTGGGGGGATGGGTTAGCCTGGTGATGGGTATTAAAGAGGGCACGTTCTGCATGGAGCACTGGGTGTTATACGCAAACAATGAATCATGGAACACTACATCAAAAACTAATGATGTAATGTATGGTGATTAACATAATAATAAAAAAATTTTTTAAAGACATTTAACCAAATCTCAAAAGAGAAAGCACAACTCAGATCTTTCAAAAAAGATTGAAGGCATAACCATAAAAACTACTATAAAACTTCTAGATGAAAACATGAGAAAATACCTTTGCAAAGTGAGGACAGCCAAAGATTTCTTAAATAGATGCAGAAAGCAATACCACTTTAAAAAACTTAGAAATTAAACTTTAAAACTTCTGCTCAGAGAAAGATATGTTTAAGAAAATAAAAAGGTAAGCAGCAAACTGAGGAAGAAAATATGTGCCACACATCTGACAGAGCAACCACTAAATAAATACATGCAGACACAAACATACATATAATCCAGAACAGTTAAATTAAAGGGGACTACCAGAAAATGCTCAAATAAAAAGGTCAAGAAAGAATAGCAACAAAAGCAGAGAGAACAATCAGAAAACAAATGATCAGAGAATCATCAGGTCAGAGAATATACTTTGTATGATTTTAATTATTTTATATTGTTAAGATTTGTTAACTGATTCAGGATAATGGTCTATTTTGGTGAACGTTCTGTGTACACTTGAAACAAATGTGTATTGTACTGTTGTGGGTTGGAATAGTCTATAAATGTCCATTACTTCTTGTTGGATGTTAGTGTTGTTCACTTATACTTGCTTGCTGATTTTCTTATTAGTTCTACCTATTGCTGAGAGCCTAGTATTGAAGTCTCCAACTATAATTGTGGATTTGTCTATCTCTCCTTTCAGTTTTTCTTTAATGTGTTTGGAATCTCTATTGTTAGGCGCATATGCATTTAGGATGTTATATTTTCTTGATAAATTAACTCAGTTGCCATTACATGATGTCCCTCTTTATCTTTGGTGATTGTCCTTGCTCTGAAATCTACTTTGATAGTAATATATCTATATTCAGCTTTCTTTTAATTCATGTTTATGTGGCATATATCTTTGACCTTGTACTTTTAATCTTTTGATATAATTACAAGTCACTTCATCAAAAGATTAAAAGAATCTCTATGGAATGGAATCTCTATTGTTAGGCGCATATGCATTTAGGATGTTATATTTTCTTGATAAATTAACTCATTTGCCATTACATGATGTCCCTCTTTATCTTTGGTGATTGTCCTTGCTCTGAAATCTACTTTGATAGTAATATATCTATATTCAGCTTTCTTTTAATTCATGTTTATGTGGCATATATCTTTGACCTTGTACTTTTAATCTTTTGATATAATTACAAGTCACTTCATCAAAAGATTAAAAGAATCTCTATGGAATGGAATCTCTATTGTTAGGCGCATATGCATTTAGGATGTTATATTTTCTTGATAAATTAACTCATTTGCCATTACATGATGTCCCTCTTTATCTTTGGTGATTGTCCTTGCTCTGAAATCTACTTTGATAGTAATATATCTATATTCAGCTTTCTTTTAGATTTCAGAGCAAGGACAATCACCAAAGATAAAGAGGGACATCATGTAATGGCAAATGAGTTAATTTATCAAGAAAATATAACATCCTAAATGCATATGCGCCTAACAATAGAGATTCCAAACACATTAAAGAAAAACTGAAAGGAGAGATAGACAAATCCACAATTATAGTTGGAGACTTCAATACTAGGCTCTCAGCAATAGGTAGAACTAATAAGAAAATCAGCAAGCAAGTATAAGTGAACAACACTAACATCCAACAAGAAGTAATGGACATTTATAGACTATTCCAACCCACAACAGTACAATACACATTTGTTTCAAGTGCACACAGAACGTTCACCAAAATAGACCATTATCCTGAATCAGTTAACAAATCTTAACAATATAAAATAATTAAAATCATACAAAGTATATTCTCTGACCATAATGGGATTAAATTAGATATCAATAATGGAAAGATGACAAGAAAATCTTTAAACATTTAGAATTTAAACAACACAATTCTAAATAACCCATGACTTAAAGA
This sequence comes from Halichoerus grypus, assembly GCF_964656455.1. Lineage (NCBI taxonomy): Eukaryota > Metazoa > Chordata > Mammalia > Carnivora > Phocidae > Halichoerus > Halichoerus grypus. The sequence continues at coordinate 101,105,874 of NC_135715.1, forward strand.
GGATGCCTCAAAAGAAATTGCAAAGTATTTTTAATTGAAAAAAAGAAAATACCACATAACAAAATTTATGGGATGCAGATAAAGTACTGTTTCAAGGAACATTTAGGTCATTAAATGCTTATATTAGAAAACAAGGAAGATCTCAAATCAACAATCTTAGTGTTCACCTTATAAAACTAAAAAGAAAATAATTAAATAAGCAAGGCAAGCAGTAGGAAAGAAATAATAAAATTTAAAAATCAATGAAATTGAAAACATGAAAATGAAGAAGAAAAATCAATGAAACCAAAAGCCAGTTCTTGGAAGGGGCGGGGAATCAGTAAAATCTACAAATCTCTAGCAAGGTTGACAAAAAGAGAGTGAAAAGACACAATTAGCAGTAACAGGAATGAAAGAGGAGAGAGCAGTACAGACCTCATAGACATTAAGAGAGTAATGGAATACAACAGTAACGACAACAAAAACACCCCTATACACATGAATCTTTCAATTTAGATCAAACTCATCAGTTCCTAGCAAACAAAAAACTACCAAACCTCAATCAAAATGAAAAAGATAAAATGAGTATCCTATAACAATTAAAGACATTGGATCCACTTAAAATCTTTCTGAAGAATAAATCTCCAGGCCCAGATAGTTTCACTAGCAAATTCTACAAAGCATTTAAAGGAGAAACCACTCTAATTCTACAGAGTCTTCTAAAAATAGAAGAAGAGGTATTATTTCTCAACTATTTTATAATGTCAATATTACCCTGATACCAAAACTAATGAAAGTATAAAAAGAAAAAACTATGCACCAATATCCCTCATGAACACAGATGCAAAAGTCTTCAACAAAAACTAGTAAAATGAACCCAGTTATATATAAAAAATAATAGAACACAGACAAGTGAGTTTTATTCTACAAAGGCAAGTTCAATATTTAAAAATCAACCAACATATTGGGCGCCTGGGTGGCTCAGTTGGTTAAGCAACTGCCTTCGGCTCAGGTCATGATCCTGGAGTCCCAGGATCGAGTCCCGCAAAGGGCTCCCTGTTTGGCGGGGAGTCTGCTTCTCCCTCTGAACCTCCCCCCTCTCATGCGCTCTCTCCCTCTCATTCTCTCTCTCTCAAACAAATAAAATCTTAAAAAAAATAAAAATAATCAACCAATGTATTAACAGCATATAACAACATATTAACAGCACAAAGAAGAAAAAGTACATGATCATATCAACTGACAACTGTGAGATTTCAATATCCATTCATGTCAAAAACTCTCAGCAAACTACAAACAGAAGGGGATTTTTTACTCTCAACACTCCTATGCAACATTATACTGGAAGTCTTAGCCAGTGTCACAAGGCAAAAAAAAAGAAAAGAAAAAGAGGGACAAACAGATTGTAAAGGGGAGAAGAACATGGTCTCTATTTGCAGGTGAAATAATTGTCTATATAGAAAATCTCAAGGAACCTACAAAACAAAACAACAACAAAAAACCTCATAGAATAAGTTAGCAAGGGTGTAGGATATAAGATCAACACACAAAAATGAACCATATTTCTATACATTGACAATGCATAACTGCAAATATTTTTTTTACAAATGTTTATAATAGAGGTGCCTGTGTGGTTCAGTCCATTGAGCATCCCGCTCTTGGTTTCAGCTCAGGTCGTGATCTCATGGGTCATGAGATCAAGCCCCATGTGGGGCTCTGTGCTCAGCAGTGAGTCTGCCTGGGAATTCTCTCCCTCTGCCCTGCCCCCCCTTTCTAATAAATAAATCTTTAAACAATATTTACAAGAGTTCCCAAAAATTAAATACAGGTAAATCTAATAAAATATGCACAGTTGTAACAGTATGCTGAAAACTATAAACCACTGATGAAAGAAGTCCAAGAAGATTTAAGTAAGTGGACATTCAGTCATTTCATGGAAAGACTAAACATAGCAAAGATGCAATTCTTCCCAAGTTGATCTGTATCTTTATTTTTTTCTAAAGATTTTATTTATTTATTTGACAGAGAGAGACACAGTGAGAGAGGAACACAAGCAGGGGGAGTGGGAGAGGGAGAAGCAGACTCCCCGCCAAGCAGGGAGCCTGATGCAGGGCTCGATCCCAAAAACCCTGGGATCATGACCTGAGCCGGAAGGCAAACGCTTAACGACTGAGCCACTCAGGTGCCCCTGATCTGTATCTTTAACAAAATTCCAATCAAATCCTAGCAGGATTTTGGATTGGTTTTGTTTTGTTTTGTTTTTTTTAAGATATAGACCAGCTGACTCTAAAATTCATATTGAAAAGGAAAGGAACTAGCTGAAACAGTTTTGAAACAAATACAATGTTAAAGGAATTCTACTACTCATTTTGAAAACTTTCCCTAAAACTATAGTAATTATTACTTTAATTATTTCAATTGTCCATTTTTTTGACTTTGTCAAAATTAGAAACATTTTTCTACAAAAGGTACCATAAAGAGAATGAAAAGCAAGCTATAGACCAAGAGAGATTTTCAAATCATATATCCAACAAAAAACTTGTATCCAGAATATATTTCAAAACTGTCAAAACTCAACTATAAGAAAACATTCCAATTTTTTTTTACTGTGTAAAAGGCTTGAAAAGCCACTTCAGTAAAGAGGATACAGAGACAGCAAATAAGCACATCAAAAGGTGCTCATCATTATTACCCACTAGGGAAATGCAAATTAAAACCACGATGAGATACCACCACATACCTATTAGAATGGCATAAATAACAAATACTGCGTATACCAAGTGCCTAAGAGAATGTAAAGCAACTGCAACTCCTACGTTGCTGGTGGAAAGACAAAATGACAACCAATCTGGACAACAGTTTGACAGGTTCTTACACGGTTAAACACGTACTTGCCATATGGCCCAGCAAGCCTGCTCCTTGAGCAGGGTTCAGCAAACTACAGCCCTCAGGCCAAATGCAGCAGTGGCCCAAATTCAGGCAGGCTCATTTGTCTGTGTATTGTTTATGGCGGCTTTCTGCCACAACAGCCAACTGCCAGCCTGCAAAGCTGAAAATATTTACTATCTGGCCCTTTACAGAAAGAGTTTGCCCACATCTGCCTGGAGGAAAGAATACTGAGGTTGACAGCAAAATCTACGTTCAAATGTTTATAGCAACTCTATTCATAATTGCCCAAAACTGGAACCAACCCAAATGTCTCTCCTTCACCAGGTGAATGCATAAATACACCACAGTACATCTGTACGATAGTATACTATTCAACAATGAAGAGAAACTATTGATACAGACAACGATTTGAATGAATCATAAAGACATTAAGCTGAGTGTAAGAAGCCAGTCACAAAAGGTTACACAGTATACAATTCTATTGTAGGACATCCTCAAAAAGATACAACTATACACAGAACAAATTGGTGGTTGCCAGTGTATAGGTGTTGGGGGGTGGGGGGTAGGTACAAAGGGACTTTGGGGAGATACTGAAACTGTTTGGTATCCTAATTATAAGTGGTGGTTACACAGACCCAAACGTGTATGAAAAGTCATCGAACTGGGGCACCCGGGTAGCTCAGTCGGTTAAACATCTGACTCTTGATCTCAGTTCAGGTCTTGATTTCAGGGTTGTGAAATGTCTAGGAACCACATTTATTCCTTGCAAGTTTCCATCTTGAGAAGGAACAGAAAAACACTGGACTAGTCTGCCATTAATCAGTTGTGTATTCTTGGCCAAGTCATCCAACCTCTCCATGGCTCAAGTCCCTCATTCATAAAGGAAGATTTCCAATATCCTCTACATTCCCTTTCAACTCATATTGAGTTCATGTCAGTACTCATTAACTCATTAATCAAAATGCCTAGGAACCACATTTATTATGCATTAAAAACTGAGGAAGCATTTATGCCCCAAAGAAAGTCATAAAAAGAACAGTCTCAGCCTTTTTACAAAATTTAAACAGGAAAACTCAGCTTCCCCCAGCAGCCCACACCTCGCAAAAGGAGCTAGACTCTAACGGTCTCTGAATGTCCTACCAACCTCTAAAATAACCTATGGAGGATTCTCTTCAACCACTCTGGAGCACTCATGTACACTAGGGATTACAATTACACCCTCAGTACATCCAACTATACATTAGGCAGTCAGGTTCGATGTAAATTGTGGAGGTTGTAGACTGAGTCTCTTCGCACAACTGATAGGGGGATTTATGTTCTCTGTGCCCCACAGATGTTAATAACCAACAGATCAAAAACACATCACCCACCTCCAGTTTTGAGTATTCAGAAAAACCTGCTGAGGAGTAGTCAAAACACCTATCTATTAAGGATACAAAGAAGGATACCATCAAGCTGGCAACAAGCAGCAATTATATTTACATTTCTATTTGAATCACACGCTCAAAGACGTAAAAGCAAAAGACAACAACTCCACACAAACTTATAATTAGTCTGTTAAGCACTGTCACTTCTAATTATAATAGGCTTTCTGAAATGGGCAGCATGATTCATGGTGCTAAGAATTTGCTTCCTGCCAATAGTATTAAATTGTAGTATTTCTTATATCCTTTTAGCCCTTGGTAATATAAAACATACATGATTCACCTAAACCATTAGTAAACACTTCCTCAGGGTATTACTCAAGTTAATGACTCATAGCAGAAACTTCCATGATGCTGAAGAATCATTTTAGCCACTAAAGAATTGTTATATATCCATTTATTTGTAGTGGAACAAAATGAAATAGAAAAAAATCAATGCCAGAGCTGACATGTCAGAGCTGAATGTCAGAACTCTTGAGACATAATTCTCTGACCTATAGCCTATCAAGAGAAAACTTTAACATATTTGAATCTAACAAAGTAAAAAAGTTTGTACAACAAAATGTAAGGCAAAAAGTTTGAAGAAAATATTTACATGAAGTGTAACAAAGCATGATATCTATAATACATAAAAATTTTCAATCACATAAAAAAGTCAGAACTTCAAGAAATAAATGAGAAAATGATATGCAAAATTAATAGAAAAGTAAATAAACACTTGAAGTGTTCAGTCTCAATTAATAACTAAACCAAACTTGAGGGATCTTCCTGCTTAGCAGAATACAAACGCTCGCTCCCCCTCTTCACTCCTCTCATGCCCCACTGCTCATAACCCAAACCAGTGACCAATGCCTCCTCAAAGTGCTGGTTACACTGGAAATGTTTACAATCCCTTTTGCAAACAATAGTACAATGTAGCCCATTGAGGCATTCTCTATGGTAATAAATAGGTGGGATTAGGAGCATAACAGTTATATAATGTTTTAAGTACTCTATTGGCTAAAAAATGTTAATCTTTTTTTTAAAAAGATTTTATTTATTTATTTGACAGAGAGGTAGCAAGAGCAGGAACACAAGCAGGGGGAGTGGGAGAGGGAGAAGCAGGCTTCCCACCAAGCAGGGAGCCCAATGTGGGGCTCGATCCTAGGACTCTGGGATCATGACCTGAGCCGAAGGCAGATGCTTAATGACTGAGCCACCCAGGCGCCCTAAAAATGTTAATCTTAAATGATAACTGAAACAGAGGGGAGCCCGGGTGGCTCAGTCGGTTAGGCATCAGACTCTTGATCTTAGCTCCAGTCACGATCTCAGGGTCCTGGGATGAAGCCCCACCTCAGGCTCTGTGCTCAGCAGGGAGTCTGCTTGAGCGTCTCTCTCCTCCACTCCCTCAGCCCCTCCAACCCCCCTCTGAAATAAATCTTTGAAAAAAAAAAAAAAAAAAAAACATGGATAAATGCTTAAAGATTAAAAACTTTTAAGTACACTGAAATTACATTAAAATATGGATATGCTTTTTACCAACCCAAAACTTGAAACCATTTAAATGTCAGCCAGTATTGAAATTGATAAAATAACAGAAGATATTTCTATAGAACAGGCAGCGATGATAGAGAATACAGTAGGTCTGTATGTTCCGGCATGCAAAGATGTCCACAGTATATTATTGAGAGAAAAAGGGAAGGTGTAGGGCAATATGCACAATATGACCATATTTTTGTATAAAAAAACTATATTATACTGTATAGAATTTATTATATGTGCATAAACAATTTAGAATTATATCTTTCAGATCATTAACACTTAAAAAAGTGCTCAGAAGGGGCTCCTGGGTGACTCAGTCGTTAAGTGTCTGCCTTCGGCTCAGGTCATGACCCCAGGGTCCTGGGATGGAGCCCCGCATCCAGCTCCCTGCTCAGCGGGAAGCCTGCTTCTCCCTCTCCCATTCTCCCTGCTTGTGTTCCCTCTCTCGCTGTGTCTCTGTCAAATAAATAAATAAAATCTTTTTTAAAAAGTGCTCAGAAGCTTTAATTTTTACCTTTATTCCCTGCTCTATCATATATATTACCAACATGAAGTACTTTCAAGTTAAAAAAAGTTGCATATTCAAATATCAAACTGAAATCAACAAAAAATTAAAATGATGCTGAAGCAGAGGAATTACAGATGATGATATAAAACAAGCTTCAAAGGTTTATTTGTAAGTAAAAGTCTGTTTTTAAGTCACTATAACAGGTAGGAATGAGAATTAAATATCTTTTTTTTTTTTTAAAAGATTTTTATTTGTCAGAGAGCGAGCACAAACAGGGGGAGTGGCAGGCAGAGGGAGAAGCAGGCTCCCTGCTGAGCCTGGGATCATGACCTGGGCCTAAGGCAGCCGCTTAACCGACTGAGCCACCCAGGCATCCTGAGAATCAAATATCTTATTGTTACTCGTATTCATTGGCTGGCTGGTCATAGCTATCCACTTGCAGATTCCCATAGATGTCAGAAAGCTTTGATGATATGTGGGTAAAAGCCTGTGAGGGCACAAAGCGACGCCCCCAGAAGATCATCAGAACTTGCAGGAAAAAAAGCAGCTAAGAAAAAAATTCAGCAATGTTCACTACCACAACTCAACAGCTCTAAGGTCACAAAAACTTAGTGTTCAATTCATGATTCCATTTGCTTCAGAGAACAAAAGGTCTTTGTGTAGTTTTATCTAAATGGTAAGCTCTCCAACCAGCAAAAAGTGGTCAATGCATAAAACCAAAAATTTATGTATTTTTAATGAGTTTTCAGAACAAAACATCCTGGTCTTGTTTTGAGTATTAGTATGAGCAAAACAACAGTCACACTAATGGAAGAAAAGTGAAATGGACAGTCTCAAGCAGGAGATAACAAACATCGTTTGTTTTTATGAAGCTCTGGTTTGCAGAGAAACTCGAAATACTTCAGAAGGAATGAGGCCAACAGGCTTTGAAGTCTAAGAATCCAGGAAGACAATCGAGGCCCCCCACCAGCCCCCATACTGAGCACAGAGCCTATAATGACTCTCGGACTACAGCATGAGGCGCTTCTAAAGCAGCTCTCTCTCGGTGCCTCACCATCCAAGACGCTCCATCAATAGCTGGGGACCCACAGCATGCTCACTTACTCCCCAGCAGGGACACACTATCACCTGCTGGTATGTTAGCTTATTTACTCCACAAATATTTGCCATGTGCCCTTTATTTGTTCTCAGCTTCGAAGATGCTCTGGTGCAAGAGAAAGACAAGTCCCCACCTCTGTTCTCAGGGAGCTTACATTCAAGCAAAGGGAAATAGTTAAAAAGTCAACAAAGAGGAACACCTGGGTGGCTCAGTCGTTAAGCGTCTGCCTTCGGCTCAGGTCATGATCCCAGAGTCCCGGGATCGAGCCCTGCATCAGGATCCTTGCTCAGGAGCCTTCTTCTCCCTCTGCCCGCCGCTCCCCCTGCTTGTACGTGCTCTCTCTCTCTCGCTCTCGCTCTCTCTCTGACAAATAAATAAAATCTTAAAAAAAAAAGTCAACAAAGAAAAAAAACCTTTCATACAATGTTCAGTTTATGAAGAAAGAGAACAAGGTGATTTGATCAAACAATATGGGCAGGGAGGTGCTACTTTAGATGTGGGTCAAGGAAGGCCTCTCTGCAGAGGGGATCAAGACCTGAATGAGGGATCTGAGCACATTGGGGGCCCCAGAAGGTGGCTGCAGTCCGAGAGGAGTGAGGGAAAATGTTCCTATAGGGCCCTGAGGGGTAGGCAGGGGTCAGACCAGTCACCATGGTGAAGCATTTAGATTTTCATTTAAGTGCAATGGTGAACCACTGAAAGATTATAAAGGAACAGAGTGGGAAGATTTCGTTTATAATTCAAAGAAGTGATCTAGCTGTTATGGCAGGGGAGGGGTAAGCCAGCTTGGAAGGGACTGGAAGCAGGACATGTGGGAGGTCATAGGTGCTGTCAAGAGGACAGTGGCCTGAAGCGGCTGAGACGGCGAGGAACGGGTAGATCGGGGACCCTCTGTGGATGACTGCGAACGGAATTCGCAGATGGACTGGACGCAGGGATAAGAAAAAGGGATCAATCAAAAATCTCAAGATTATTTTGAAAGTCATCGCTTTTTAAATGAAAACAATTACTTCCCTGATGTCCAAATCGGCAATGCACGCTGTATGAGGTCTCCCCGCAGTGGTGCTGATTCGCCTGATCTCCCAAACAGTTCCACCTGGTAACACCGGGCCAGCATTAGAGTATGGCACCTGAGGTCTGCTGTGGAGCCCGTGCATGACGGACAGAGAAGCAAGAGAAGCCAGTCCATGTGACAGACTCAAGCCAGACCCTCACTAGCTCTGCACTTGTAACAGCTGAACCGGGTGGGCACAGGCATGCCCAGGGGTATTGCTGAAGTTCTCCAAAACATCTGCCCACTCACTTAAAAAGGAGAGAGAGTAGTTTTCTTCCTGATGGTTCAGAAATAAAAACAGACCTTGGTGAAAAGATCTTCATATACAAATGCACCATTTTCACCATGTGTTTATTTACAGAATTTAGTTTCGGAAGGCGGGTGAATGAAAGCTGCAACCAGATTCCTGTTCCCTAACAATGGCTTCACTCAGGCACCTGGCATCGTTCCTAAGTGTTCTTCACAACAGGTCTAGATGAAGCTCACGCAACCAAACCCAAAGACGGTTCAACTTTATGGCTCCTAAATTTTTCAGGTGGGACACAGCAACATTTGTTAAGTTTCAAGAGGCTTATTATGATGACCTCAGGGAGCCATTTATAATACATAACTCATTTAAATTTTACAGGATAAATTTAACCTTGTTCATTCAGACATTAAGCAAATCTGTGACAGCTCACACAATCATACACTCTTGAAAAAACATTTTACCAGTTGGGATCCCCAAAGCTCTAGCCCTGCATATTTTGTGGGGAATTATACGACTTTTAAAAAGGGGTTTGTTTTTTTTTTTAATGGATCTCAGAGTTGGTAATAAAATGTTCAAGTATTTCAAGAAAGTATTCATGGGTTTCTTATTTTTCATTCAATTTTCATTCTTCAACCAAGTGCATCATATTATATAGTTCCTCCTTCTTTACGATGGATATTTGAACTGGCTAGAATGGGACCTCTTCATACACAAAGATGTAAAGAAAAAGTATAATCAAAGTACAAGAAAGATGAATGCAAAACTCATAAAAGTGGTTATCTTCAAATATAGAAGAGACAAGGCCAGAACCAGGATGTTAATCAAAAGCAACTTTAGCTTTATCTGTAATGTTCTGTTCATGAGATAATTTTTTCATGTAATTTCAATTTGGGTATGCATACAGAAAACAAGACCAGCTACAAATAAGACTAAAATGTTAATAGTGATTCATTCTGGAATTTTAGAGGTGAGTCATTATTCTCCCCCTTTATATTTATCTCCTAGCAAAGAAGGGGAAAAGGGCATCATTTATTTGTTCTAATCTCTTGGCCTTGCTGACCTGAAATGCACCAAGACTTAACAGATCATGAGCTTCTCAGGAGTGAGGGAGAGCAAGGAGATTTCCAAGACCTTCAGTAACACTTTCTACATAATAACCAAATTAAAGATCCTCTGTGCCAGGCCTGGCCGACTTGGGGCTGTCTGTCCAGCTGAGAAAACCCTCCTTTCTCTGGGAACCAGCATGCACCAAGCCCACTCCAGTGGGTGCCTGGTGGTGACAGTATCCTCCCAGCCACGGCTGACAGCATGGCTCAAACCAGCCACCCACTGCAGGCCCATCAGACTCTCTGGACTGGAAACCCCGAACTGGATCTGCAGGACTGTTTCATCTCTGTGTGACTGACCCTCTCGGTAGGCAGCCATCCCTCACCCTGTGGCCTAGAGAGTGAAGGAAGCCTGGTGCAGAGAAAGAAGAATGAAACAGACCCAGAGAGAGGTGGGAGAAGATGGCTGGAGCCCTAGCAGCTTTTTAGGGCCTGAGAGGGTCTAGGGTCCTGGCTCTGAGCCTCCAGGGCCTCTTCCTATAGGAAAAAGCTTTATGATTGAGCTCTGACTTTGGCTTAACACAGCTCAGGCTGGTTTCCAGTACTTAGAAATGTGTTCATCCTAATATTCCAAAGGCTGCTGGGTGGTCCCCAAGGTTCTTGGTCTGGCTGGTGAGGCAAACTTGCAGGACAGAATTCAGCAGAGGTCCCAGGAGCCCATCAAATGCAAAACCCCTCATTACCTTCCTGCTACTTCCTAAAAATTCAAAGATAATAAACCCCTGTGGGAAGCCCTGGCTCTGACTACTCAGACCAGTACTGCTATGTTCGGGAACGAATGTGGAGAGTGACATCTTTGAAGCTATGTTCAAGTGCTCTAAACCCATGCACCAGAGGTCCCTTTCTCCTGCTGTCCCTGCTACAACCTCCATTTGAAGCATCACCAGGAGGAATGTGTTGATCTTCCTTCTGCTGGGCACACTGGATGCTCCACACACACCCTCCCACATCTTCCTACACACTCCCTTCCACCCTTCAAGGCTGGAATCTCCTCCATCCCACAGGTGACGGGGGAGATGCTCTGACATAAGGCAACATGTCTGGGCTGCCCAGCTAGTTGGTGGCAAAACCAGGACTCCCAACATCTGATTCCTGCCCCTTCTGCCACAAATGCTCCTTTCTCAGATGCTCTGGAAGCCACCAGTGAGGAAATCCTGGCTCTGCAACTCCTCAAGGCCATTCCAACAGGTGCGTTCCCAACCTGCTGACCTTCAGTGACCCTGCAGGCATGGTCTCATCTGACAGAGCAAACCACGTCATCGCTCCCATTTTTTGTCCCATGGCTCTTCTCTTCTCCCACCTGCACTGCGGCATTTTCATCTGGACCCATGTGCCCTTTAGCCTCCATAAAACCAGGTCTGGAGTTTTCAGACTAGCTTTCCTCATGAGCAGCGAAGACAGGTTCTCATCATGGTTAGTGCATACCGTTTCTTGTTACTACTTTATATCCTTGTGGAAAAAGTAATCAGGAACACCACAAGATGCCCACAGCTTTAACTACCCTTTCTGAGCCCCTGACTCAGTGGACAGTTTCCAATTACAAGCTGAGCGGTGTGGGCTCAAGGCCAACCACAGCTTCCATAGTGTCATCTACAGGACGGAGCTTATTAAAACACAGGCTGTTGGCCCCACACCTAGAGTTTCTGATTCCATAGGTCTCGGGTGGGGTCTAAGAATTTACATTTCTAACAAGTTCCCAGGTATGGCAAGCTGCATAAATAACGGCCCCCCAAACATATCTAGGTCCCAATCCCTAGAACTCTTCTTTGTTACCTTACATGGTAAAAGGGACTGTGTGGATGTGATTCACATAAGGACCTTGAGATGGGGAGATTTTTCTGGATTATCTGGTCAGTCATAAATGTAATCTCAAGAGCCCTAAGAGAAGCAAGAAGAGAAGTTTCAATGACAAGAGAAGAAGGCAGTGTGACAATGAAGAGCAGAGACTGCATTCAGGTGGCCACAAGCCAAGGAATTCTGACACCAGAAGCTGGAAGAGGCAAGAGTGGACTCTCCACCGGAGCTCCCGGACGCAACCAGCCCTGCTGATACCTCAATTTTAGCACTCTAACAACCAGCTCAGACCCCTGGCCTCCAGAAGCGTAAGAGAATACAATTTAATCCGCTAAGTTTTGATAGCGATAGCAACAGTCACAGGAAACCAATTCAGCCAGTGATGCTGATATAGTCGGCCGGGGTTCACACTTTGAGAACCTTGCACTCCACCTACCCCTGACCACGCCTAATGCCACTTTGAAGATTGGTGCCTGGAAAATCTTATGACAATTCCAAACAGTGTACAAAAAGGTGAGTACACACCACACCAGCCCCTCCCCTTCTAACTCAGACGATGGGAAGGAGCACAGCAATGTCGTTACTGAGCTGACTTCAAAATGTGACTCTGCCGCTTGCTAGCCCTGTGGCCTGGTCCATCTCCGGACCTCCGTGTGCCCCAGTTTCTGCATCTATAACTTGGGGAGAACACCAGCCTCACAGCGCTATCAACAGCATTCAATGAGAAGACGCGTTTAAGTTCTGCCTGCTTCATGTAAGCACTCACCAAACATCATTCTTTTACTTACAGTAGCTGAACATGTATGCCCTACTCTGATCAACAGAAGCCTTCTCTTTGATGAGATGCATTTATTGATACAAATAAGTAGCTTCCTCTGAGCTCCGACAGGTCATCTATAAGTTATCATAAATAGTCACAAAAAAATAGTAAAAAATTTTTTTAAAAACTCAAATCCTCTACCCTGACCATCCAGCTCCATCCTGGGGCCCTTGCTGGTCTCTCCAGCCTAATTTCTCACTGCTCACCCCCACCCACACAGACTGCTCCAAACACTAAACTACTTCTTCAAAATCCACTCTTGTTTCCGCTTCCATGTGCACCTCTCCCTCTGCCCGGAGAGCCCTTCCCCGATCCCCGCCTTCTCCACCTTCAGCCGGGCCAAGAAGGCTGCACATCTGCAGGGAGAAGCCCTCCATGTTCCTGCCCGAGGTGGGGAGGCAGGGGGAAGCAGAAGCCAGGCTATCGATGTTTGGGAACAAGAGGGAGAACACAAGTGCAGAGTTTCGCTGTCCAGAGGGGAGTTTCACTTAAGGCCAAGAACAGGAACTCTTTAAAATCCTATTCCAGCACTTCTCCTTTTATGACCTTGGGCGATTGATGGCAGTTCCTAATCTACGAAAAGGAGATCAAAATGGTGTCTATCTCCCACATAAAGGATTTTATGTGGATTTTTTTTTTTTTAAGATTTTTATTTATTTGACAGAACAAGAGAGCACAAGCAGGGGGAGCAGGCAGAGGGAGAGGGAGAAGCAGGCTCCCCGCTGAGCAGGGACACCCCCCCCCCGACTTGGGGCTCAATCCCAGGACCCTGGGATCATGACCTGAGCCAAAGGCAGACGCTTAACCATCTGAGCCACCCAGGCGTCCCATATTTTATGTGGATTAAACGAGATAACCCATATAACAAAGGATGTCTACCATGCAGTAAGTATCTAGTAAATGTACACTGTTACCAGATGCATCTCTGAGCATTCCCCCTCAGAGATGCCATCTTGGGAGGCCATCTTCTTTCTCTCAAAGCCTCCACTCCTCCGAACGTGACTGAAGCCCCTCTGTGGTGTTGTGCCTTTCAGAACCAGTACATGAGCCACACTAGAAAAATCCATTTATCACTCAGGATTGCCCCTTGTTTATCCTAGCAAGAGTATGACCAGTGCTTGAACATCCTTATTCACCAGACTTGGCTCAAAGGACCAAATGATACCCAAAACCAAACCCACACCCAATGACAGGCTCCTTCTGAGGATAATCAAAAATAATATTGTGGCAGAGGCTGCTGGTTACCCTCTGATATTTACTACCTCCTTCTTCTATAGTAACAGAACTCCAATTTTTAGCTGGGCACATGGTACCCAAAGGAAAGACTTTATTTCCAGCCTTCCCTGCAGCTAGGGAGGGCCACGTGAGGAAGTTCTGGCCAGTGAGATAGGAGTGTGAACTTCATCCTCCAGCTGTTTCTGCTCTAGAGAAAGGATGAGCTTTCTGCTCCCCTGTTCCCTTCACACTGGTTTGCATGTGGACATGGTGGCCATGGACTGTGAAATGTGAAACCTCTTCTAACCGCACAGACATGATCAACATCCTAGGGTTAACAGAGCAAGAAGAAAGCAAACAGTGTCTTTGATACCAGGGGGGCATCCTAGCAACCTTGGACTGCTTGTGCCCAGTCTATATGTTTAAGCCACAACCACCCGGCGTCTCTTATAGCAACTGAACCTGTATTCCAACTAATTCAAATATATAACAGCTTCTTAAGGTATCTGCAAAAGCTTAAAAATGTATTTTAAGCAAAAATAACATTATGTGAAATTTCCCAAAGTGACTACTTGGAAGGGAAGGAACACTTGTTCCACTAGCGTACGAGAGGATTATTTGTTTAATGAGTCATACTGCGTACAGTTAAACATCACATCTCCTGAGATGGGAAGAAAAACCTACCCAATGGTCTAATCCACCAGTATTACCCAAACACACCCAGTGATATTTACAATGTTTTTTTTCTAACAAAGTTTTGGACCGCACAGTTGGAACAATGTGGACCATTCTAATGGACAAAGCTCTGGACCAGCTGTGGGGGAGGCTCAGGCTGTGGATCCCACCTCGCTGGGCCGCTTTTTCTACATCTGTGAAACTGATGAGGTTGAGAGACTCAGAGAGGAGGAGGAACCAAAACTCCACAACCAAAGAAAGAAACAGCCCCAAAGTAGCAACTGGAAGGAGAAACAAAACTAGTAAGGACAAAAAATGAAAACCCAGAGCCTGGGAGAATAGCCCAACAAAACCCTAAGGCGCCACCATAGTACCATCCATCCCTAGTCAACACGTGACCCTCTCCCGGAACAAGCCCAGGGTTGCGATCTGCCTTCATTACTGGACACATCTCCCTCTCACCCAGGTAACTCAGAAGGAAAGAGAATGTGGGGATGGGGTCTACGGAGTCCCATCTCTTGCTCACAGGCATGAACATTCTTCCCACTACTCAGACCCCAAATTCAAGCCCCCAAAACCCAGAGAGCAGGTCCTCACCTATTTGGGGAGGGGTGGATGCAGAGTCCATTTCTGGTTCTTCTTTCACTAGGTTTAAAGAAAACAGACGTTGTAAAAAAAAAAAAAAAAAATTAATTAAATAAAATAAAAAATAGGCCTTCTGGAGCCCTTTCTCCCCTTCACACCATAATGTGGGTTCGTCCATGGTAGGTACACAGTTCATTTATTTTCAAGAAATGACTGATCCCCTAAGACGCCAACCACAAAATAACCTACAAAGGAGGTAAAGTGTATCCAACATTCTCCTCTGGAGGCAGGATAAGTCCATGTCTGTTTCACACTGGGAAGGCCAACATCTACAACCTGTAGTCAGGTCTCCACTTCAGTTACTAAACCACAATGTTTCCTAAAGAAACTCTTACACCAAGAAATGTACTAGCTCACGGCCTCCCATGTGTGCTACATGAAAGAGACCATGACCAAGCAGGGAATCAAACAAGGGGCCAGGGCCCCCGTGGCCACTTCCTAACCACAGCAGGATCCTGTGAGGGCAGAGCCTCAGGCTACTGCCCCCCAATTCTGAAAAACAGGATGGCGGCAGTGAATGAAAAGTCTTTTGATCACGTCCAGGATACACTGGCACTGTAAGGACCAAAAAAGTCCCTCCCCAGAGCTAATGGTAACCCCCCTTGAGGCCTGCTCGTGTGTTCCCAAGCTGCTTCTTCCCTTTGCAAAGTCTTCCCTTCCTTGCTCAATGGACAGTGGAGGCTTTCAAGGTCCACTTCTGTCCTCCCATCACATGGAAAAGAAGAGTCAAGAATCAGAAGTTCTGTCCCCTTCCAGATCCTTTTCTTTTTGCCCTCACTTCTGATCACCTCCAAAGGGAAGAAAGAAACTAAAGAAGATGCTTTAACATGATTGTCCCAAAGCTCATCTGCTTTAATAAGTCAACTTCCAATGAAATTCCCTATCCAAGGTGCAGCAGATGGTATTTTCCAAAGATGGCTACACCAGTCTCTTTCCCATCCCTTGTGTGTGCATCTCACAATGTAACAATGACACTCGTCGTCGAGAGGTGAGTCTGTGTTCCCTCCCTTGAAGCTAGGCAGGTCTTTCTAATTTCTTTGACCAAGGGAATGCAAAAGTGATGCAGCACAACTTCTGAAACAAGGTCATACAAGACAAATCAGCTTCCACCTGGTTCTCTCTTGGGACACATGCCTTCAGACCCTTGAGCCAACACAGAAGTGTGGTGACCCAGAAGCCACCATGCTGGAGAGAAGACATGCACAGGCGATGCAGGCGTGCAAAGAGATGTCCAAGGAGCCCCATGTGTTCTAGCCCCTTGCTCTTCACAGGTTCCCTGGCCAGGCCCTCACCATGTGAGTAAGGAAGGCTTTAGGATGACCCAAGCCCTAGCCATTCTCTGACTGCAACCTCACCAAGGACCCTGGGCTAGAACCACCCAACTGAGCTGCTCCCAAAGTCCTGACCCACAGGAACCTTGAGATAAGGAGGTAATTGTTTTTAAGCCACTACACTTTCATGCAGCCACAGTGACTGGAACACAGGCTCTCTAGAAGACATGTCCCTATTTCCCAAGATAGCAATTTCCCACCTCTGTGGTAGGTTTAGAACATCTTGTCAGTGTTTAATTTCACAACTCCATCTCCTAGTAGAATAAATGGCACTTTTGTTTTCACATAGAAGAGTTTAAATTTTTACTTCAACATGTTGAGAATTTCACAATACCTCTTTCAAGGTTACTTGAGAGACTTTGAAGCATCTCAAACGGGAGTTAGGCAATCCCCATGGCTGGAAGTGTATGACCGTCCTTAGCTTCCCAAGGGCAGACCCAGAGCGGGGTCGGGGGTGGGCGTTGGGGAGGGGGATAGAACAGAGCTGGGCAAAATGTGGACCTCCCCACTCCCTCTTGGATACTCTTGCCCTACACCACCCTCCCCTCCCCCCCGCCCCGGGACACCACACCAATGGATCAGGCCTCTAAAAACCAAGGCTAACTTATTAATAAAGAACGACAGAACAGGATTGGTGACATTCACTGAATTGGCTACAGTTACTGGAATCCAATGGCTGTGGGAAACAGCCACAAATGACATGTAAGGGAAAGAGAGGCTTATTATTAAAATGAGCTGAGGCCAGAGCTGGGAAGAAGAGAAAGGAGCATGTCATGGGAGCGGGAAGCCTCCATTTCAGAAAAACCAAAGCCCTTTTAACTGAGTTTGGCTGGAATCTGAGATCACCTGCTCCCTATTTGTAACTGGAAACCCTTCCATAAAGAGTCAATTACTTGACATTAAAGTCCCCGATTTTAAAGGACTTTGAAACCAACACCACCTAAGTGCTTGCATAAACAAAATTCTGTCTGTGAGATTCTGGTTCATGTCTTTTCTTTCCAGCGCTGATCCTTTCCTCCTAATAGATGGTGCATCGTGACACAAATCTAGGAGCTCAGGCCCTCATCCTGTGAAAGGCCTGCCCTCTGCACACCACGCTGTTTGCAAAGGCTTCCCTATGGGGAGGATTTCTGTCTTCTCATCAAGCCGTGTGTGCAGCCCTTTGACTAGGATGGTGTCCCTGTCTTTCCTCACCAGCAGTCTGTGGGCCCAAAACAAAGGCTAATAGCAAATAACGCAAAGACAGGCATCAGACCCACAGCACTCAGGTTCCCAAGGGCTGCCAGTCTGGCCTGCTTTTCAGAAGCCTCACTAATAGCAAAGCCAGTGCAACAGAGCCAGAGGTGCTAAGTTGATTCCCAAGAGCAGACACCCTCTGAGGCTAGGCCAAGTAGCTCCATCAGCAAGGAGACCCACCCCTCCCTGACTCCTGGTCCTAGGATCTATCACTACTACTTCTTCCAAAAACTCTTCTGGATCCAGTCACAGATGCCCAAGGAGCCTGACATCTCTCTGCAGCCTGTACCCGGAAACACTGAGCTACCCTGGGCTAAAGCCCCAAATCAACTCACCTACCCATGGCTGGTCACCGAGACCCCCTCCCTCATTCTGCAGACCCCAGGGATGCCTCTGCTCTCTGCTCCTTGCTGACGCTGCCCTCCCACCCTCTCCTGGAGTTCTTTTCTTCCCAGCACTGGCTATCAGACAGAAATGTTATCGTTACCCTTCTCCACAGAGCCCACTTAACTCACACCTCCTTGGAGAAACAGCACGGCAGAATGGAAGGGGCACAGGAAGTGGGCTGATCATCATGAATACAGGCCCAGGCCTACCACTGATGGGCCTCACAGAGGCTTTAGCAGTCACACCGACTGTCTGAGTTCAAAGCCTAGCTCCATCCCTCACTAGCTGTTTGACTTAGGGTAAGTTACTCAACCTCTCTGACCCTGGCTGCCTCATCTGCACAATGGGGTAATAAACTATCTTACAGGGCTACTGTGAGGATGAATTAAGCTAATAAAGTGCTCAGAACCTGATTTGGCATGGTAAATGCTCAATATACATGATCTATGACCATTATTTGTTATCATTATCCTCCCCTGTCAGTTACAGCTCACCCAGCACCACCCTTCACACAATCGCTTTAAGGATAAGCTGAGATTTGGTTTGTGAAAAGGACCTAGTAAATTACACAAGTACACAAAACTTATATTAGCTGTTGCTATGGTCTCCAAAAAATTCCTAACCTAGGTCCTGCTCATTTTTAAGATTTAGTGCTACTGTAGAGGGACAGAGTGGTGGGTGTCAGGTAGGAAGAATTTAAAACACAGAAATATAGTTCAGGAATATCTATACCTCTGTATTCTAAAAATCTCTATGCCTGTATATTGTGCACTACTTATCTCCATTTGGATGTCCTGTAGCCCATATAATACAAATATACACATCTCCCTCCCACCCCACAGTGGACCCTTATACCTGATCCTCATCCTTTATTTCCTAAGACCTCCATTCATCCAGAACTCTGGCAAATTGCACTCCACCATCCTCAGTCAATGTCATTCAAGTCCTGTCAGTCCTTCATCTCCCACAGACCAGTACCGCTGTTCCATCACCTGTCCAACTTCATCATCCCCAGCTCTACTGTAGGAGTCTCCAAAGGATGTCTCTGCCTCTTCCTGTGGACCCCCAAACTCCACCCAGGCCGTTTTCCAAGGTACAAATTTAATCATGTCTTTTCTCTACATAAAGTCCTTCGAGGTTCCATCCACCACAGCTGTGGCATTGAACTTTGGGTTCACAAAACCCCACTGCAAATCTGATGAACATCATGGACCCTCTCCACAGGAAAATGCACCCGCAAGCTCACACAAGCACTTGCTGGCTTGCCTCCAATTACCCGCCACCTTCCTTTCTAGCTCTTTCTTGCCTTGTAGTCAAATGACCCTCCAGCACCCCACATTCTTTCATGAGACCCCTTCTCATTTCAAAGCTCTGAAACCCACTGAAAAGCCAAAAAAAAAAAAAAACTATACCATTCATTTCTGTATCCCTAGGACCTAGAGCTCCAACATGAAAACGGGTTAAAGTAAAACAAAGTGGTTTGTTTTAAATTGTGTGGTTAATAGAATCATGCCCCCCAAAGATGGCCATGCCCTAATCTCCAGAATTTGTGAAGATGTTACCTTAATGGCAAAGGGGATCTTGTAAATGTGGCTAAATTAAGGATCTTACAATGGGGAGATTATGCTGGATGATACAGCTGGGCCCAGGCTCATCACAGGAGTCCTTATAAGGGAAACAGGGAGGTAGGAGAGTCACGGAAAGGGATGTGACAATGCAGGGAGATCACAGTGATGGGAATGCAGGCTTAGCGGGAGGCCCTAAGCCAAGAAATACAGGCAGCCCTCAGAAACTGGAAAAGATAAGAAAACATTCTCCCCCAGGATCACCAGAAGTAACACAGACCTGCTGACAGATTTTAGCCCACTGACACAGATTTTGGACTTCTGACCTCCAGAAATTCAAGAGGAACACACTGTATTCCTAAGCCACTACGTTTGTGGTCATTTGTTACCGATACAAATTACTACATAAACCTATGTTGTTGTGTATTCTCATTACATAACTTTAGAATTCTAAAACTGTAATATTCTCAGCATCCATCTGTAGGAGCCTGGTTAAATATATTACGGTCCAGACATACAATGAAGTACCTCACATCTATGAGGAAGGAAATGGTTGCTATTTCTCCTTTGCTCATGCACATGCAAGCATGCACGCATGCACACACACCCTTACTCTTTTGTCAAGGGTAGAAATTCTTCCATATTTGGGGGTACACTTTCTGCACATCAATCACAGCATACTGTGTACAATGTTCTCTAATCTGCCTTTTTTTACTCAATACATTACATCACAGGGAGGGATCATCCCAATTCTTTCAAAAGAATCTCTTCTTCATCTCTGAGGACAGGATTAAGCATCAACTTTTACGTTCCATGTGCTAACTGTATTTTATAATTTGTATTATCAAAAAGAAATATATTAATACGCCCCCATTTGAAGAAAAGACTCATTCTCAGAAAAATTTCATGTCAAAATTTCACTTGGATCATTGCACAAAGAAAAAAGTCATCCAGTATTAGTAAAATTTATGGAACACGTCATCCTGCTACTCTTAATGAAAAAAATAAATAACCATTGAGAGAAATCTGAACCACGTAGCATGAAGAGAATTATATCTGGGTTTAAACTTTAGCCACTTGTATCACCTGAGGTTTTCCCAAACCCTCTATTATTTGCAGTTTCCAGTGTGACTGGCTGTCTAATTACTAACCTTACTGAGAGCAGTTGACAAACACATGGGAACAGCAGTAAGATATATCGCACTGATTTCTCAAGGGACCGATATGCACAGTTTATAATGGGAAGGATATGAATAATTCAGATATTTCCTGTCTGGAAAAAAAATTACTTTTAGGTATCTAAGCCTAAATCAGATTGAATTAATTAAAGAAGATGAATAAGAAGGAAAGTGGATTCTGTGCCTTAGCTTCACAAGTTACAGTTGCAAATCTCACCAGGAGCTCACAATAGGTAGGACAGTCTCTAAGGGAGAGAAGGACGCTCATTAACAAATCTGCTCTCAGGATCTGGGAATCCAACTGTCTTCTTTCTCGAAAGCAAAAAGACCGTTCCAAGGCAATCACCACTTAACAGCAGATAGTCCACAGAGCACAGCTCCCAAAAAAAGAGAAGACCCTTCAGGTTTGCCCCCAAATCCTAAAGAAATGTGTCAGTCAGATGCTTTCTGACAGAAGCAATGTGAGAGCCAGCAGAGTTCCCCAGACTCAATCCTCCTGACCCTCTGTCAAGACAATTCTCCCAAATCCAGCTCTTAACTCAATTGCCAGGAGGAAAGCTGCCCTTTTGGATACAAGGTACAATGGAGCATTCTGTGGTGCTATGGAAAACGTTTAACTGGCTCTCAGGGAACATAAAAGGACCTGACTTGCAGCTTGTACCAATTTCCATGGTGTAAACACACCCACCGCTGCAGATTTCAAGCTACCACCCTGACGTCACCAGTTTATAAAAATCCTGAAAACTGAACTGGCTTTCACAAGCCCACAAACTCCACTGAGTAGCTCTCTACCCAATATTGAAAAAAATAAAAAATAAATCTCTCACATCCAGATGCCTAAATCTCCACTCATTCTTATGTATGAGGCATTTTCTCTTTAAGGGACATGTCTTTCCAAAGGGTTATGTATTAACTGCGTTGTTTAGTACTGCAGTGGACATCCATTAATTTTTTTTTTCAGTTTGAGACATAATTTACACACCATAATTCACATAGTTAAAGTGTACAATAGTTTTTAGTATATTCAGAGGTATACCACATTTAATTTTCGGACCTTTTCATCACCCCAAAAAGAAACTCTTTACCTTTGGGAGTCAATGCTCACTTTCTCCCAACACCCCCAGCCAAAGGCAGCCATTAATCCACCTTCTGACTCCACACATCTGCCTATTCTGGATATTTCACATACATAGAATCATACAGTATCATACATATATTTGAGATGAACAGACCATAATAAATTAGTGTTGTATGAGGCCGTGGTAGGGGGGAAAAAAAAAAAAAATCACCATCTTCACTGTTATCTTGTAGGACCAACTGATAAAACGCCATAAATAGGGTAGGAAAAAATCCAAGAGAATGCAACACATTTATGTGTCGGTCAGCAAGTGGTCTTCTACAGTTCTCAGAAGGTATTTTAACCAGACATAGGTGCCTAGGAGAAAGAGATGTCAAGTTTCATTAAAAGGTCCATATCCCATTAGAGTAATTTGTGATGCTCCAAAATCAAAGCAGGCCAGCTTCTGGTGACCCTGCTCTTCCATCTGCCTCCCACAATCACTGTGACTCTGACCTTGCAGAGAGAATGACGGCTTTGAAGATGTTCCAGGAGCCTCACGTCCGGACAGACGCTGCAGAGGCAGGCTGTGGCCCCGCTGGACCACCACGTGGGGCTATTTTTAAAGGTGCCTCCCGAGTGTTAGCTGCTGATCTTGCCCTACCCCTCCCTCAGAACAAAATGCCACTCCTTGTAAGAGAAACACTACAGGCAAAAAAGCTTACTGCCAAATCTGTGCAGGAAAAGGCCTGGGGAGACAGAAAATAAAGGTGCCTTTTGAAACAAACCACCCACTTTCAGTACTTTTTTTTTTTTTTTTTTAACTTTCCCATGTATTACTTTTGTAAGCAAAGGACAAACTTTACATTTGGAGGGGGAAGGGAGAGAGTTTCAATCTCTGAAAAGTCTTTTTATAAAAAGTCACCCAAAACCAGTATATAAAACTGCATTTATAACACAACCACAGCTAGGTTTCTTAAAATGGATTAAGAAAGTTGTAGGGATGAACCAAAAATATTAAAATGACTATACCTGGGATATGGGAGAGTGGAAGATTATTTTCCAGGTTTTTCCAAAAAGATGTGTTCGTTTTATAAATATTATTTTGCAGTAAATATTATTGTGCAATAAGTATTTTGCAATAAATTATAAATTATTTTGTAATAGGTTATAAATTGCAATAAAGATTTTGATGTGTTACCTTTATAATGTTTTACAATAAGATTTTGCTAAGTAATTTTTATCTTCCTAAGTTCACCCACGTGTCACCCACTCATAACATAACAGACTGCTGTTCCTCCAGGATCGCTGGACACGTGGGGCTGAATGAAGGAGGTCGCTCTTGTCTGTACGGTTTGACAGCAAGGAGAGTGCTCTGGCCGCGAAAAGTTCCTCCACCTTCCAGGGAAATTTGCCTGCAACCAGATGCAGTAAAGGAGGGAGGGCCTGCTGCCCCAGTTCAACCTGCAGTATGTCGTCTGTGTCGGGGTTTCTTTCTGTCCCAGGGAAGCAGAATGATCCTAGCTAACAGATTCTACTGTTTCAGGTCCAGAATGCACATTTTGTCGAACTGCACTGAGCTATTTAAAATCACTTTTAACAAGTCTGTGCCATCCCCGGGGTCCACTAGCCAACACCCACAGGTAAAGAGAGCTGGGAGGGGCTCTGAGGAGCTCTGAGACTTCACGTCCAGCGGCTACACCCGGGCAGGGAGGAACGTCAGTGCTCTAGAATTCAGGAAGAGGTCAGTTGAGGCTCAGGGTCAAAACAGTGCAAAAGACATGCCCACTCATGTCAGCACATGAATGTGTTGCTCTGGCTACCTTCTCAGACTTACAGGCTACGAATGGTTCTGGAGGAAAAAAAAATGGGGGGGGGAGGTAAGGTTTTTGCCTTTTTGTAAGTAATGTGGCGTGTGGGGACTATTCACCTTACATCCCGATCCTCCTCACTAGCATGAGATCCCACGGGAAAGGCCGGGGGCATCTCTATCTTATCAGATTTTCCTTCATGTCACCTAGCAGGAGAGAGGCTCAAAGTGCATCGAGGAGGTCAGAGCAGCAGGTCTGGAACCTTCAGACCTGCGTTCAAACCCAGCCTTTGCTACGCACAAGCTGTATCATCCTGGGAAGCTCTTTCCCATCCGAGAAACCATCAGGCTGGAATCACAGCAGGTACGCTGGGCCGCAGGTACCGAAAGCAACCACGAACCCCGGCACGCTCACGTCAGGCAATCCCCATGCTAACTGTTTTGGATAAGGTATTATTTTTCCAAGCACAAAGTAGGTGATCAATAAATGTCTGCTGAATAAATTAATCCTTTCAAGTTACTGGGTTTTAATTGCTTCAAAATGATTTTTTATTGAGCTCTTTCGTTCTACTCTAACTTCAGGTAGCTCAGCCCCATTTTATTTTATTTTATTTTTAAGATTTTATTTATTTATTTGACAGAGAGAGAGCAGGAGAGCACAAGCAGGGGAGACAGGCAGAGGGAAAGGGAGAAGCAGGCTCCCTGCAGAGCAGAGAGCCCAATGCGGGATTCGATCCCAGGATCCCGGGATCATGACCTGAGCCAAAGGCAGTCGCTTAACCAACTGAGCCACCCAGGTGCCCCTCAGCCCCATTTTAATGAGGGTGCTCTATCTGTTGCTTCACAAGGGCTGCTGCCTTCTTTCACTGAGGAAAAAACCTGTCCAAGATCCATCTACGTATGTGAAAATAGTGGATTTGTACACAGAGGTCACAATCAGCATATTTACCAGCTCCCAGAGCTCGAGCCCCTGTCAGCCATAAGGGACAGAGTCTACTCCCTGGTTGGGGAGGTCCTGGAGGCCCACACCGGGCATCAGCCCTTTCGGCTGCCGGCTAGTGGGTATAACCAGAGGATGTAAGGAGTGAGGGGTGGATGCAAGGGTGGAGGCAGGGGGCTTGGGGCAGTTGGCCGATTACTAAACCACTGGGCTATTTCAACAACCAGCTATCCTGGTAGGTACCCGCTGACCACCAGTCTTAAGACTCGTATATACTGTGTGAATGACTACACATGTATGCCTACCCTCATTTATTCGTTCCATCAGCTTTAAGGCAAACTCACTCATTTTAGGTCACACATCATAGCATTAGCAGAGGTTTTCATCACTCAGGGCAAGACTGACATTCCAAGTAGGTGACAGGTGTGTGCCACCAGCCACCCCACCCACTTCACTCAGTGTCAGACCTGCCTGGCCCTGTGAGAATTGACATTTCGAAAGAACAGTTTCACCCAAGTAGGAGAGTGAGCCACACCAGTGCTCTGGGTTGGAAGGAAGAGCACAAGGTGAAGAACTACAAACTGATTCTGGAGCTTAGCAGGGCTTTCAAAAGCATTTGATTTGATTCATCCACCTATCTTGGAAAGGCCCTATGGTGAATATCACTATCCCCATTCTACAAATGATCAAAGGGGCTCAGAGAGACGCAGCGTGTTACACAAGGTCACAGACCTGGGAAGGGGTGCCCTGCCTAGGAACAAGCTTCCTAACTCCCGGATGCTGGTCCCCAGCTCCCACCGCCACCCCACAACTGACTGATGCAGTGGTGAGAGGCTCACCCACACCACCCTCACCGCCCCGTCCCCACCCGGCCATTGTGCCATTCTTTAACCACATGTGCTTCACACTCCCCCAACTACTCCAACCTGTGCCTACCAGAATCAACCTATTCTGACTTGCTCCTTTATCACCAATCCCTCTAAACATACAAAGCAACCAACAAACCACAAAGCAGGTACAGGAAATTCCTCAGGTTATGTGGCTCTGTGCCCTAGGGCACAATGATTAGAAAAGGGACATTGCTGAGCAACACTTACAAGCTGGTTAGAAGTCTCTTAACCTCATAAACAGTTTCATGAGAAAATCAGTTTTTCTATGTAACTTTTTGGAGTGAAATATTTAAAATGAGGCCTTAAAGGGGCGCCTGGGTGGCTCAGTGGGTTAAACATCTGACTCTTGATCTCAGCTCAGGTCTTGATCTCAGAGTCATGAGTTTGGGCCCTGTGTTGGGCTCCGCACTGGGCATGAAGCCTACTTAAGGAAAAAAAAAAAAAAAAAGAGGCCTTAAAAGAATTTTTAATTATTTTCTAAATAATTCATTCCTGTTGTCTTTTTACGGAGTCCTCATTTTAAATAGATGTTTATCCTCAAGGGATAGATAAAAGGATTAAACAAAAAGACTAAATCACAAGAAGGATTTCACACACCAAGAAGAAACCCAACTAGCCTTTAAAAGTCACTGATCAAATTTAGCCAAACATCCACCTCCCACAAATCTTTTGCTTTTCCATTAACTAAATCACCCAGACTGATCATTCCCTTCCAATGCTGTATTCTATTCCCAAATGCTGCTAACAGATAGATCACAGTGGGAGTTTCCTATCAGCTCTGTGACCAACTGCCAATCTGTTCGTTGGGCAGTTACCTCCTTGCTCTCCATTTGCAAGGGTGGGGAGGGCCTCCCCGGCCCTGCTGTCCCAGCCCAGAGAGTCAGAGAAGGCTTTGGGCAGGCAGGGCTTCTCCCCAGTGCATGGATGACCACCGCCCTGGAGCCAGAGGGCCCGGGGTTCGAACCCACACCACCACGTATGAGCTACCGCGCTGTTAACTTCTCCATGCTTGCATTTCTTTATAGTTATTGTGAGAATCACACAGAAACATGGGGAGGGCTCAGAAGATCGCCTGGCACAAGATTAATTTTATCCTTATTACCGCTACAACCGCTGTGGGCAATTGGCATGAAAAACAGTGAAACAAGGCATCTTTGATCATCTGGGATGGAAACAGAGCAGTAAAAGCATACCTTCTCCCAGCTCAATCACCACTTCAATCACCTGCCTGAGATGCTGGGGTGGTTTAAGGGCACCTTGACAGTGACTGGAATTTCCTCAGTCCTCCTCTTGTCCCCAGGGGACTTGCACTAGAGTCTGTCCTTTGGGCCCCCAAACGATGGCAGCAGCCTGCCAGCAGAACGCCCTACCCCACGCCACACCAGCGGCGGCGATCTCTGACCCGCACACTGTACACCGGGTCACGCCATGCTCTCCACTCCCCTCCTCTGCTGCCCCTGCTCTGTGCCAGACAGAGCCTCAGCTCCACACCAGGCAGGAGGCCCGGGGCCCTGCCCCCACTCCTCCCCCGGGGCTTCTCGTAGCTCCTCCTGCATATACCGCCCCCCCCCCCCCCCCCCCGCTGTGCCCTTGCCAAACTGATCTAACCTCCTGCCATTCCCCAAAGGCACAAGGCTTTTGAGGAACTCAGCCTGTCTGTCCTAACACACACACACACACACACACACACGAATAGAAGAGCCCATCTGGAAGGCCCACTGTTCAGCTTCTACAACTGGGCTCGGGCACCCTGCCTCCCCGTAGCGGGGAGCCCAAAAACACACAGTACACTCAGTTGACACGTCATCCCTGCCTGCCTGCCCCAGGACAACAACCTGGTGTCTGGCACACAGAGACTTCCATCAGGGTCTGCCGAATGGACAGATGGACAGGTCACCAGTAAGCACCTTTTTCCTCTAGGAACAAAAAAGATCCTGATGGTCTTGGGCGCCTGGGTGGCTCAGTCGTTAAGCGTCTGCCTTCGGCTCAGGTCATGATCCCAGGGTCCTGGGATCGAGTCCCACATCGGGCTCCCTGCTCGGCGGGAGGCCTGCTTCTCCCTCTCCCACTCCCCCTGCTTGTGTTCCTGCTCTCGCTACCTCTCTCTCTGTCAAATAAATAAATAAAATCTTAAAAAAAAAAAAAAAGATCCTGATGGTCTTAATATGGCCAATTGCGTTTTCTTATGTCCAAAAGCACCCTCATAGTAGGCATATTTTCTTTGGTGTAAATTTGGAACTCAGATAAAAAGGGAACTTTTAAAAACTAATGGTTTGAGGAGGGGGACGTACATTTCGCATGGCAAACAACTTTACTTTATCAAATACCTATTTAAGACATGTCTGAGGAAAAAAATACAGAATCTGCATGAAATTAACCCAAAGGATGCCACTTAGCCTTGTAAGCCTTCTCAACCAGGAGTCCTATTTGAGCCACAGACCACAGAGAATGATTGGTGTCTGTTTTCTCAGTTCTCTGATACATGGTATGCGGTCACTACAGTTCTAGATGCACAGGACAGAGGTGAATTCCTTGCATATAACACTCTAGAGCATTAGGGCTTACTTCTCTTGCACAACTGAGGTTGAGAAAGGCTGGGGAGAAGGGGACTTTCCTGCAAATGTTCATTCCCTTTCCTTTATCACTTCACAAAGATGAAAACTTCTCTTTATGTCTGCGGAGGCCAAAAACACGCACTATATCATGCCTAGCTTGTTTTGGAGGGTCAAAACCATGTCGCAGTGAGCATTTTGTGCCTCAGCATCATCCACAGTAAACCAAGGCAATTGGGGTCCACCCCTTTATTAGAGACATATGGAAAGAAAATCAGTGAGAAATGGGCCCCAATCCTTAGAACCACTGGCTGTTAAAACTGGATGATACTTGAGAGAGCCCTTCACTCTCAAACCTTTCAAAAGAATATGGAAGCTAAGGCTCCAGGAGCCACAGTGGTTTCCAGAGTCCTAGAGCTGGGGCCTTGAGTATGACTTCGCGTTTCGTACTCTTTCCACGTCACCCCAACTACTTCATTTAAAACCAAAGGCATCTGTTAAGCTATCAACAATGAGAACAACTTTTCTGACCGAGTAAACGTGGTGATTACAAAGTCTGAATCACTTGACACAAGAACCTAAATTTCTGTGTATTAAACGTTCTGCAACTCTATTCATTAAATCTGTACTAAGCCATGCTCCTTTCTGGGCATGCTGAATGGCAGGTGGCAGGTCATCATGATTCCTGAGCCCCCAGCATGGCCCCTGCTTCAAGGCAGGTGTTTGGTAGACATGTGGGGGTGGGGAGAGCGAGGGGAGTTTATTGGATTTTGCTGTGAAAACAAATATGGCCAGCGACAGGTAAAGGACAATGAAGGCACTAGAGTGACTTGCTTCAGCAACTCCCTAAATTTGATGTGTCAACACTAAGCTCCTCACCACTGGAAACACAGGACAAGCACTTTTTAACACTATGCCCTCATAGTGTTAATGCTGGTCTCTAGAGGGTACTGTTTCACTCAGGATAAATTCAAAGCAGCAAAACAGGCAATTTATTAACAATGACTGATGATAGTTGCCGCCACGTATTTGTGCTCTAACAACCCAAGCAGTGGCATACGTTGGTCCCAGTACTCGCCACAAGCTTCGGGTAAGTAGTAGTACTACTACTACTGCTATCATCATCATCATCATCATCATCTCATTTTACAGATGAGCAAAGTAAGACCTATTGAAAGGTTCAAAAGTTGTCCAAGGCCACAGAGAGAACAAAGCGGTACTTGGTCTTCACCTTAAGGTATACACCACCCCCCATTCACTCACGCTCTTAAGAAATGTTGAACTGAGTAACTTCTATCAACTAGTCATTGAAAAAAAATGGTCAACACAAATCTTACCATTAAGGGGCTTCTCTCATGAGGGCTACAGACATATCAACTACCACCCACAAGGCAAAATGAAATGAGCACCAACTAAAACCCTAAGTAGCAGTGCTCTAAGAGCATGAGTGCAGGGGAAATGTAAGTAATTCTGACTACGAGCATGAGCAAAGGCTCGACAGGGCCTTGAAGGAGCAGAAGATTCTCCCAAGGCCAGGGACAATGGGAAGGGGGTTTCTCCCGAGGAAGCCCAATGAGTATGGGGCACCCTTGGGGCAGAGCCATCAACTGGTAAGGCTGGACTCCAGGGGTTCCAAATGAAAGGGAACAAGAACAGATGAAACCCTACAGCCCCAGTGTTCTGGAAACACAGAGAGACACTCTAAGAGCAGAAACAATCAGATCCCAAGAACAAAGTCCACACAAAACAAGGTACTCCAACAATTTCCACACCCTCCAGGATAACTCAGCTTTCATGTCCTCACTATGCTGGTGTTATAACTAATATGAAACATGAGCTGCTTCTCCACGCCTTCCCTGGATGCTGAGTTGGCAAACTGGCTGAAGGTATGCCCAATCAGGGGCCAAAAATGATGTTATGTTTAAAGATCCTGGCTGAGCCAGCTCCTGAAATCAGTCATCACATCTTAGAGATGTCTGATCCTCAAAAATAACTGTTTCCAAAATTCCCATTTAACTGCCCTAGAATTCCACCATCACCCCAGTACTCAGAACTTTTTCCCTCTACACAAGTCATCAAAGGATGTGTTACATCCTGAGTAACGCAAGAATTTCTGTGTAGTAGGTAGAAAACAACAGATCAGCAACTTTAAGTTTTTATCATGAGCAGTTTTGGGGGAAATAATTTGCTCTTTGCTAAAAAGAGCAATTCAGAATGCTAAGAATGTCAAATTATGGAAATGAATTATTTATGAGTAATATAAAGCAGTATTTGGCACCATGTTCCACCTATATGAGTTATAAAGTAAGGAGTTTTCCAGAAAAGTCACTGTAAGGTTCAGCAGGAGCTTAATTAGATCTGGAGCTCCCCCTAGCATGGCCTCTACAAGCCACCTGTCTCCACCAGCATTTCATGCAATCACTACAAAACTATTTATAAAAAGATTATGTAGAAAGCAATACAGTCAAAACAAGGAAAGGGTTCCCTGTCTACAAATCAATCACATAATCACTAAACCCGTTTTCTGAAACTATCATCTTAGAGATTCTTGAACATGATCATGGCTCTTTATTACCTATTCAGGGATGGCAGAGAGGTTTTACATTCCTTTGGACATTTTCAGTACAAGAGATGGAAAATCCAAACCAAACCGGCCAAAGTGAAAAGGACACGTATTGACTCATGTCACAAAAAGAAAAAGTCTAGAGCAAGACTAGCTTTAGGTAGGGCTCGAGCACATGACTCTACCATCCAGTGTACCCGTCACTCCTGATCACAGAAATGGCTGCCAGGTATCGTGCCCACATTCAAGCCAGTAGAAAAGGAATACCATCTGGGTCCTTCCTGTTCTTTTTTTTTTTTTTTTTTAAATCAGAAAAGCAAAAACTTTCCCTAAGCTCAGCACCGGTGTGATAAGCCTCTGCCTGTCCCTGCATCATGTGCCAGAAGTTTTGCACAGCCACCCCCTGACGGCAGGGGAAGCTGGAGGAAGAGAAGATGTACCTTATCCAGTCTCTAAAGCAGATGGAAGAATGGAGAAGAGGTTGTGAATGGGGGTTGCGAGCCTACCATCAGGCTCAGCGAAAGCATCTGCACGGCGCAAAACTCAGTACATACTGGAGCAGGAAAGTCGCTGCTCCCAGAGGTAGGTCTCCAGCACAAAGGGAGAACTGATAGATAATCTGACAGTGTAGCCATGAGTTGTGTTTTTGTTTTTGTTTTTTTGCGGTTTTTTTATATATTACCAAGTGGTTAGAGAGCAAGGGAAGACTTGACCAGAAGTTAAAGAAAAGTCATCCGCTGAATATTTTTAAGAGGGAATTAATGACTTAAGGAGCAACAAAACATCTATAGAAAAGGAGACAGAACCATAGCATGCCACTCAGCTCTCCAGAGGCCTATCTGTATATAGTCAAAAGTATAAATATACCTGATACAGATTTAACCAAAAAACCTAACTGTAGGAAGATCAGGGATGTGAAAGTGAAAAACAGGAAGGGTCTGAGATTTCACCTGACTTGCAAACTAACGAGTTAGCCTACCAGTGTCATGGATGCAGAAGGCATGAGATTTGGGGCAAGAGACAAAGGGCAATTTATTACTCACAGCAACAGTAGCAGCCGGGGAATCCACACTTTTGCCTCGATTCCCCAGGCCCCCGTCCCCCCGGCCAAGCACCGAGGCCTGGTGATACCCGCACACCAGCGGGCTGTGTTCCACGAGAGCAACCCCAAGCTGAGAGAAGCTGAGTCTTTCATCACGGGCAGTAAGCAGGCCCGCTCTTTGCTCCAGAGCCTGGCAGACATCATCTCTGCCTTCCAAGGCTGTAAGCCACCCTGCCCTCTGCTCTGGAGGAGATACCGTATCTACCTTCCAGTGTATCTACCTTCCAAGGCTGTTCACTATAAAAAATCACTTTGAAGAGAGACTCTGAAACAAAGGGAGTTAGTACATCTGCTTGCAAGATGTGCAGAAACATGGGAGACCCAGGAAGAATTATCTCCCAACAGGGAAGAGAGTTAAAATCTCTACCTACTAAAATAAGTTCAAAGAAATGCCATAAAGTGATGACCTTTAGAAACACAGGGTTTACACAGAAGCACAGAAGCACCATTGAGAAGTGGTGGCCCCTCGAGTCTGAAGTAGCTGTGTGAAAGGACAGGAGGGAAAGGGACAAAAAAGGGAAGGAGAGTTTTTTGTTAGCAACTTTAGCACTCTTTGACTTAAATCATGAGCATGTATCATTTTGATAAATGAACTTTATCTTCAAATATGAGGTTTCTTTCTCTGGATACAATTTCAGCAATGTTATGCAAACAGGGAAAACCAGAGGCCTCTCTCCAAGTGACCCGGCGTGGCTGTGATGAAGGGCATCCAGCAGAGGTGGCAACACTCACTCTTAAATGTCATCTACCTGTGAAATGCATGATCCAGCTGACAGTTAAGTAAAGCTCTTCCAAGAGGAGGACAATTCTTTATAAACCACACATGCTATGGTCAACATTTATGTATCCCATGTTATTTTCATCAGAAAATGGATCATTGGTAAAAAGTAGGACCGAATTTATCAACCAAATAATCAAACACCAAACTATGTGCCAAGTACCATGGGATGATACAAGGAAGTAGCAAAACAATTCCCAAACTCAACGAGTTTATTTCTAGGCTGTCAACAGCACCCACCAACTCTGATTAACAAACAGAGAAGGGACTTGCCATGGAAGGAGTTCAGAGTTGGGAAAACTGACTGGAAGACTGACAAAACAAGCTCTGGCAGCTGGGGGAAGCCAAGGGAGGCCAGGTGTTGAGAACATTGCTGACAGCATAGCCGAATCACTCAGGTTGCAAATCACCCAGGTCCACTGGTTGCTGAGCATCAAGTACCTGGTGCTCAGACTCCTGGCTGGTGCTGCGGTCATCCCCAACGCTGGAGGGACTCTGAAAAGGCACTCCCACCAGACTCAAAACCCCCAGTGGGAATTTCCAAGTGGTTTAGCTTCACTTCTATGTCTTGGCTCTGGCTGCCAGCATCCTGGGAAAACAAGTTTCTTCCACCCTACCTCCCCTCTCACCAAGACACAAATGGTGAGTGTCTTCACATAGAGGAGACGGGTTCAGAGACTGGCAGACAGAAACAAAACACAACAAAAATGTCATCAGTGGGTATACAGAACCCAGCATGAAAAGTCAACAATCAACCAAGGACAAAGGAGAAGTTCAAAAAAATCCCTAACCCCTATAAATTTCCCCTTTATACAAATTCCTACACTCTGCCAGATCAGAGCCCAATGTGGGGTTCGATCTCACGACCCTGAGATCATGACCTGAGCCGAAATCAAGAGTCGGATGCTTAACCGACTGAACGACCCAGGCGCGCTATCCCAGTCTTTCTTTATATGAATGTTACTCCTCAAAATATGCTTAAACAGGTAAGAATAATTAATCACATTTCACTTGGAGTTTAGGTAGGAAATAATTTTAGACACCCCATCACTTACTGCGGTTTCTCCAATAGAAGCATTCATACACATTCTTCTTTACGTATTTCCAGGAAAACAATAGACATTTAGCAGCAATGGAAAAAATGACCTTCAGTTTTCATCAAAGTTTAATCCTACTCACATACTGAACAATGGAGTATCTTTCTCCCAGACACACAGATACACTATGTACCATGCAGTCCAACATGGTAACAATTAGCCACATGTAACTACTGAGTACATGAAATATGGGTAAGTGTAAAACACACAGTGGATTTCAAAGATTTAAAATGTGAAATATCTCAATAATTCTTCTATTTTATTACTATATGCTGGTATGATATTTTGCATATATAGGGGTAAATTTAAAAATATCTATAAAATGAATTCACCTGTTTCTTTTTACTTTGTGTAATGTAGCACCTGGACACATTTTAATTGCATATGTGGTCCATATTTGTGACTTGATTCTATTTTCTTTCTATTAGACAGGGCTGCTCTAGACACCCAGTTGATCCAGTCCACACCCCAAAAGGATTCGTGCTATACCATCCCCTCCAAGCCGCCCCTCCCAAGAGACCTGCCACCACTCAGGGGAACACGGACCCAGAGGTTTTCATGGAGCCCTGCTCCAGGGCTGGGAGGAGGAGGCACGAGAATGTTTGCAGTTCCTCTTTCCATTGAACAGAAGAATGATGCAGTTTGAAAAACGATTAGCTTGAGCTTTTCTGACCAAATATTCTGGGTTCCTAAATTTCAACAACCAAACATCATAAGGTTACTACATGCGGACTTTATTTCAAACCAACGTGCAAGTATCAGCCCCCCTTGAAAATTTCTCCAAAGAGCTGCATGCATAGCCCAAGAGTAGGGTTCACCCTGCCCTTCTGCTTTTACATCAACTGAATATCCTTTGATTTATCAAATTTCAGCTACACCAGCAATTCAGAAAAGAGAAAAGTCACTAGTCAAGTTGAAGGGTGGATTTAATTCATCACAGGAAAAACCCCTGAATTCTTCGGAGTCTTGAACAAACTATCAGAAAACACAACCCTCCCCTCTGACCTCAGCTCAGTACGATGAACCACTTCACGACCTTGGCTCTCTTTACACTGCTCTTCTCCAGGCTACCTAATCAGACCTTGAACAATCAACATTGGGGCTGTTCCTACAGCGTAAAGACTAATTCTAGCAAAACGCAAATACCAATGAAACCCAAATACACTACTAAAATAAAGATAGAGCCCTAATAACGACTCTGAGAGACACCTTACTCATTATTCAACAAGCCCTGACTGCCCATCCATCTCCTCCAGGCAGACAGTGTCCCCGGTGCTGGCAACAGAGAGCGGAAGGGAACAGGTGCCTACTCTTGAGGTGCTCACGGTATGATGTGGGTGGGGGCACATGGAGGGGAGACACCCTGATAACCAAGGGGGACACCTTAGGGTGGTGGTCCATACAAAGGGCAGTGAGGACCCAGAGCAGGGTGAGACTTTCGGGAGAACAGGGGAGCAACTGAAACGCCTGGTGAGTTTTAAGAACAAGCAGAGCAAAGCCCCCTCTTCAGCCTCTGCGGCTGGCCCCCCGCAGAGAAGCCTCTGAGTCCGCGCCTCTGTTTATGCGAGGAGAGGAGCTAGCTGGGCAGTCGGCCTCCCTGGAGCAGGCAGCAACCAAGTCGCTAAGTCTGCCTCTGTTGGCACCAAATGTAAAGAAGTCGTCGTGGCTACATCGAAAGCCCCACTCTCTCCAATCTGGGTTTATCAACAATACAATTGATATTTCGCTCTCCATCTGTTTGACTTCTCTCTATCCTTCTCTCAACTGGCTCTGAACTTCAGAAGACAAAATGGATGTGATTCGCTGGATCACCAAGAAAAACTCTAACATAAACAACACACTCACGTACACACACCTTGAGGTGCCCTCAGGTTTCTCGAACAGACAGCACTGTGCTGACCGTGCCTCCCCTTCTCCAGCGCCCACTCCCGTCTCCCGGCAGCCTGCCTTCCCGGCTTACCGCTCCGACACCATGTTGTCTGCAAGGTCACAGTGACTTCCGCAAAACCAAATCCAATGGACAGTCTCCTCGAGCTTGACCCCACACAGCCTGTCACATTGCTGGACACATCTTCTTGAAGTGTTTTATTCGGCATCCGTATCCTTGTAAAGTTCTTATTCCCTGTGGTAGGCTGAAAAATGGTCGCCAAAAGATAGCCACATCCTACTGCCTGGAGCCTGTGAATATTACCTTAAATGGGAAAAAAATCTGGGGGGTGGTGATTAAGTAAAGACCCTTAGATGACCTGGATTATCCAGGTGAGCCCTAGATGCCATCAGAAGCATCCTTATAAAAGGGAGGTAGAGGGGCAGCTGGGTGGCTCAGTTGGTTGAGCATCTGACTCTTGGTTCCAGCTCAGGTCATGATCTCAGGGTTGTGAGATCGAGCCCCGTGTCAGGCTCCACCTGCAGTGCAGAGTCTGCTTGAGATTCTCTCTCTCCTTCTGCTCTTCCCTCTGCTTGCTCACTCGCGTGCACACTCTAATAAATAAATTTTAAAAAATATTTTTAAAAAAGAAATAAAATAAAACAAAAGGGAGGCAGAGTGAGATCAGACACACACAGAGGAGAAGGTGGTATGAAGATGGAGTGGAGAGATCTGAAAACGCCTGAAGACCGGAGAGATGCCACCACAAGCCAAGGAACGCTAGCAGCTATCAGAAACTGGAAGAGACAAAGAACAGATTCTTTCCCAGAGCCTGTGGGGGAGTACTTCCCTGCTGGTCACAGACTTCAGCCCACTGATACCGATCTTGGACTTCTGGCCTCCAGAACGGAGAGAGAATAAATTCCTGTTGTTTCAAGCCTCACCGCCCCACCCCACCCCCAGTTTGTGGTACTTCATTCCCACAGCCACAGGAAGCTAATATATTCTACTCCATCTCTTCTGGCCTCTGAGTCTTCTGCTCATTCCTTGTTGTCTTCCCAAAAAGAGTCATTCTCCAGATTCCGTCTTCTGCCCTATCTTCTCCTGTCTTAGCTCGGGCTGCCATTAACAAACACCACAGGCCAGTGATTTAAACAACAAGAATTTATTTCTCACAGTCTGGTGACTGGAAGTCCAAGATCAAGGCACCAACATGGCTGGGTTCTGGTGAAGGCCCCCTCTTTTAAGTTTCAGACTGTCAACTTCCTTAGTCCTCACATGACTTTTCCTTGGTATGTGCAGGTGGGGAAAAAAAGAAAGAACTAGCTCTCTGGTGCCCCTTCCTCTTTTTTTAAGGACAATGATCCCATCAGCCCTACCCTCATGACATCATGGAAACCCAATCACCTCCCAAAGGCCTCATCCCCAAGTACCATCACATTGGGGGTTAAGGCTTCAACATCTGCATTTTGGGTGACACAATTCTGTCCCTGGCACCTTCTCTATCAGCATGATCCTAGATTGTCTTACCCACCCCACTTCCCCCAAAGTCTCTCTGCCCTACCTATCTCAGTCTCCAGCACCAGGTTTCCAGCTGTTTCTTTTCCAAGTACCACCAGGACCTAACCTCCCCATCAGCAACTGAAGCCATCCCCTGCCCTGGCTTGGCCTCACCCTCATCACTGCCACCAGAACCAGCTTTTTTTCTGTAATCATCTGAAAACCTTGAGCATCAGCAAATATTGGTATGAACCTTGCCTGAAGAATAAAATGTAAAAAAATAAAACAAATTTAAACAATTTTTTTAAACTCCAACATTTTAGTTGATCAAAAATTGAACCAGAGCCTCCAGCATGAAGCTTCTGAAACGAATGTCAACTGTACCCGCATTCACGTGACTTGCTGTGAATTCTGCCTTCAGAGGTAGTGGCTGATAAACATTCCCTGATGAGGACATAACACAAGACAGTATTCACCTCTGAGCATCAGTTTAAACATGACACCTCTGGATCCAGACAAGGTTGGCCAAGAGTGCAAGTTCCAAAAACCATCTCACATAGGAAAAACTCAAGAGTCCGAGATGCTCAGGCTTTAGAAGGCGTGACAAGAGGGCAGATTAAGTTATGCCTCATGGAAAATGGAGATCCACCCTGTGGTTCAGAGCACAGACTGTCAAGTGGAGCAAGATGTGGATCCAGTCCCTATGTCTTATGAGCTATGAGACCTCCAGAAAGTTCCATGACTTTGCTGAGCTTTAAAATCTCCATCTACAGGGGCACCTGGGTGGCTTAGTCAGTTAAACATCCGGCTCTTGCTTTCAGCTGAGGTCATGATCTCAGGGTCTTGAGATCGAGGCCCACATAGGGTTCCATGCTCAGCATGGATTCTGCTAAAGATTCTCTCCTTCTCCCTCTGCCCCTACTCCCACTTGTGCACGCTCTCTCTCCAAAAAAAAAAAAAAAAAAAAAAAAAAAACTCCATATACAAAGAAGGGATGACAATGCTATCTCAGAGCACTGTTTTGAGAATTAAGTGTCATCACATACATAAAGCCCTTAGCACAGTGCCCGGTATGTATGTACTTGTTAAGTGTTAGCTTAAAAAAAAAAAAAATCATTACTAAGAAGCAGTGGTTAGAAAAAGGCAAATTCCAGGCGACCATTAAAAAATACTCTAACTTAGGATTGGATAACATAAACCGGGTCTCACAAAATTACTATAATTCCCGATACTAGATGTACTCAAACAAGGCTGGAGGACCCTTAGAATTTACCTACACAGAGTTAAGAATCTCCATGATGACAATTTAGACATGCTGGTATCTGCAAAGAAGCAACTTTCCCACTGCCCTATGGTAGTGATGATATTGGACAACCAGAGGACAAATGTCATTAGCATGGTGACTTTATCACTTAAAGGTAATGAGATTTACTTACAACTAAGAACTTATTTCACCAGAAATAAATCACATCTGTCCTCGCTTAGCACAAAAAAGAGCCATCCCTTGTCATTTAAAAATTATTCCCTAAGAATGCGCTCTTTATGGGTCATGTAAAGTTTAAGCTTCTGCTTTCAGGAGACTGGCACATCAATAGCTCCATGATAAATATCTATTCAGTTCTGATACCACATCTCTTCATTCTCCCTGAATAACAACCTGGGATCAGATCCAAACTGTCACAAAAACGACTGCATACGCACATATTCTTTTTCAAAAAAATAGCAAGAAGTCTCCATTTTGAAAACATACTTCACCAAAAAAAAAAAAAAAAAAAAAAAAACAAGCGCACTTGTCATCTAAAAATGCTACAATATTTCTAACTGCTATTAACAGGAATGCCCAGAACCTCCCTGGATAAATAAAGGCATCATGGAAAAAGTACCAAGGTAAGTAAGGCAAAACTCAAGGTTTTCTGGAAGGATAGAAATGGGGGGTGAATGTTTTTTTTTAATCTCCCTGAATTCCCCCTCCCCATTAAAACATCAGAGAAACTAGGATAGAAAAACCAAAAACTCAAACATTTACAAGAAAATTTAGGTGGAAGGCATTGCCACAAAGCATCAAATATGAAGACTAACCTGTATACTATTGGCAATGTTCAGAAAGAGGCAGAGGGAAGGGAAGAACCCCCAAACCAATAGATAATTCCTGGAATGAATGGGTCAATCTGAGAAAGGCAGCCACAAATGATAGAAAGTTTTACAAGCTCCAATCTGTAGTCAAATACACAGGAACAGCTGCATTGTCTAATGGTGCTGAAGCTGTCTGTGTGCTCTGAACTAAGAAGACAGAGCTCCCTTCCAGGACAGCTTCCCACACCTGAGAAGAAATTACCAGAAGTAAAATCCAACTTGAATAGGCCAGAGACAACTGGGGCCAAGGAAAGCTCATAATGGAAAACGGGGAAAAAGAACAAAACCAAAGAACAGAAGGCAGAACCAAAGTAGGAGGCCACATTTTTTAATTACTCTGTGAAAGAAAAGAGAGGAGGGGGAAAAAGAGCTCTAGAGCCATCATGATCAAAAAGCTCTCCAGATGTACCCCACCTCATAAAAGTACAAGAAGACTCATTTCCTTTAAACAGGAGTAACAGAGGAAGATCAAATGCAGATACTATACAATTAAATAAAAAAGAAACAGAAAAATGTCCCTATATATGATGAGCACACACCAAGAAAAACATGCTTATAAAACTAATGCAAACTCTAACATAGTTTCTCAAAACAAGCAAAAAGAAATGAAGAAAATGATACATGTATGGAAATTATATATATTTATTTATTTATTTATATTTATATATAAATCAGAAATTAAATTTCAGAAATGTATGACTGGACAAATAAAACATCTGGGGGGAAAAAAGATAAAAGAACTCAGGCTTAAAACCAAAAGAAAATGTGCATTACAGGAATGAATATAAAACTAGAAAAAAAAGGAGGAGCAAAAACATAGTATACTTTTAAAGAGCTAAAGATGGAAAGGAGGAAAATCTTTAAACTCAAAAAGAAATTAAAGATTTGAGGAAAATGAACAGATACAGATGACAGATAAGGAAGGAAGGTAAGAAAGATCCAACACATATATACCAGAAACTCCTAAGGTGTAAAACCAAAGCAACAGAACCAAATAAATACGAAAACTATAATACATGCAGTAAGACTTTTCTGAAATATAAAGACATGAAACTACACCTTACACCTGGGAAAAGTTGACCCAAACTAGCCATCACCAAGACATTGGTAAAACTCTTGGACTTTAAAGAAAGAAGAAGGGGGAAAAAAGGTCATTATTTGAAGTCACTTTTAAGAGGAAAAAAAATCAGACTGTCAGCAAACATTGATAGCAGTGCTTTTTGCCATAAGGCAATGGCGTAATATACTTAAGGTATTTGGAGGAGAAAATGTGAACCCAGGATTGTACATTGCCAAAATGACCTTCCAGTACACAGGCCACAGAAAAAAATATTATCAACATGCAAGAGCTCAAGAAATATGGCTCCCATGAACTCTCCCTGAGGAATCCAGTGGATAAAGCACTGAAATGAAGCATCAGTATAAGAATTGGCAGTGACTGTTAAAAATATATTAACCCTTGGGGCGCCTGGGTGGCTCAGACCGTTAAGCGTCTGCCTTCGGCTCAGGTCATGATCCCAGGGTCCTCAGATCAAGCCCCACATCGGGCTCCCTGCTGAGCAGGGAGCCTGCTTCTCCCTCTCCCTCTCCCTGCTGCTTCCCCTGCTTGTACACTCTCTGTCAAAAATAAGTGAAATCTTTAAAAAATACATATATATGTTAACCTGTAGAACTAGAACTAAAATGGTTATAAGGAAAACAGTAGAGAGTATAAGGTCTATACGATCTGATGATATAGATGCCCTATACCGTTGTAAAGGAGGAGAAAGCATTGGCAAGAGTAAATGAAAAGAATACATTCACTGATTGCCTTATGGACATAGACTGTGAGTAAAAGGTATTATTTCAAATTAGATGCTGTGGGAAAGGGGTGGGGGGAGGGGAAAGAAAAGGTTGCTGATTCATAGCAAAGAATTAACAGACAGTAGCTCAAACTGTTGGGGGAAAGAACAAAAAGTATCACATAAAGGTTTAGATACAATGATAACCATTCATTTGACATTTATCTTACTCATTCTCTTTGCTTTGTTGTCTCCCTTGAGATTATTCTGTAAAGTTTTTAGGCATACAATGACCTAAAAAAAAAAAACAATTAAAGGGGCGCCTGGGTGGCTCAGTCGTTAAGCGTCTGCTCAGGTCATGATCCCAGGGTCCTGGGATCGAGCCCCGCATCGGGCTCTCTGCTCAGCGGGGAGCCTGCTTCTCCCTCTCCCACTCTGCCTGCTTGTGTTCCCTCTGTCACTGTCTCTCTCTGTCAAATAAATAAATAAAATCTTTAAAAAAAAAAAAATTAGAGAACCAACACCAGTATATTCTCCACCCAGTTTTGACAAATCCTAACACTTTACATATTTGCTCCAGAACTGGTTGGGGTTTTGTTTTTGTTTTATACAAACATCTGTTAGGGTTGTAGCCTGCTGCATATCCTTCATTGATCCCTTGTTTTCACCAGCTTCAAGACATTCACCGCCCTGAGTTTAGCTTATCATTCCTATGATTGATGTTATTCTCTACTTGTGTATCCACAAGCCATTATGTTGCATTTGTTAAGGTTTCATAATTGATAGGGTCTTACAACTTTTTTATTCCTCAGCATTGTTTCTCAGATCCCTCTGCATCAGAGGGTCTATCTAGTTCTGCAGTTCCCAATAGGGCAGTACTGTACCCTAAGGGGGCATGTTGGGTATCTGTAGGGTTATCACTGATTGTTACAACTTGGGACGGGGGTGATCACACTATTTAACAGGTAGGAGGGAGCCAGGGATCTTAACATCCAATATCCTAAAAATTTTAAGAGCGTCCTCCATTATGAAGAATTTTCTCTTGTCCCATAGGGCTTTCAGATAACCCACAGGATACTCACTGAGGTGAAAAATTATCTGAGCCTAGAACTCGACTCTATTTTACCTACACAGGAGAGTTTTGTTTTGCATGGTTTTAAACATACCCTGATTTTGTCCAGGAATGTAACTACCATGTAAATCAAGAGAAGAGGGTGTTTGGTTTTATTCAGACCTTTACAGAGAATTATAAACCAATTCACCAATGTCACCAATGGCAACTCCACTCCGGGTACTCAACACACAATATAAAACACCTGTATCAATCTGTTCTTGCAGCTGTCACACGCATGAGGATTCTACGGATGCATACCAGTGTGCCTAGTTAGCCTGAATTTCAAAATGCCATACAAAGGAAAATGTCAACAATACACGAGGACTCTTTTCTTAAGATCTCAACTTTCTCATTATATGCAGGTGTAAGCAACTCTGTAGTTGTATCTATTAATATCAAATATTTATAGATTCAAATATACACTATTTTCTTCAAAATTACCTTCCTTTGATATCTCCATTATATTGCATTTGGGATATACTACTACTTTTTAAAGGATATGTATGGACAAAAGTTCAGTTGAAGATAGTAAAATGGGTATAAAATATTGGTTATGAAAAGGGTACATTGGGTCTGATAAAGCTAAAAACTTGGTATATAGACTAACTATATATAGCTCCACTACACTAAGAAACTAACACTCTGCAGTTTATCAAATCTCCTATTAATGGACATCTGTCTCC
The DNA here is from genome assembly GCF_964656455.1 of Halichoerus grypus. NCBI lineage: Eukaryota > Metazoa > Chordata > Mammalia > Carnivora > Phocidae > Halichoerus > Halichoerus grypus. The sequence goes on from NC_135715.1 coordinate 101,148,417, forward strand.
CGCCTAGCCTTTTGCTGTTACAAACAAAAGTGCTGTCAGTAGTCCATATATCTCCTTAAACACATCCAGAATCTGCATGTTTTGCAAATATCTTCACCCAGTCAGAAGCTTACCTTTTGTTTTATATGCTTTTTCTCATGCCCAATGGTCTTAGTATGCTTGTAGTTCAACTGAATGAGGTTTACTTTATGGATACATATTTACTGATGTTCAATTTACTAATGTGTCTTACTGTTATAGTTAAATGTGTTGATGTTTGTGCTTTCTGGGTCTTAAATTCTAAACATCTTTACGTCCAGGTCATATGGATATCATCTGAGTTTCAAACTCTTGCTTTTCAGGTTTAGTTTCTTAATCCACCTGGAATTCATATTTGGATATGGTGGGAGTTATTTTCATCTTTTCTACACAGTCAATTGTTCCATTAGCACCACTGTCTTCCCTGATGTGTGATGTGCAAAGCTACCTCTCTCACCTATCAAAATTTCCATATATGTGAGGCTCCCTATTCGACTTCATTGTTCTACCAGAACCAACTTCCCTGATCCCAACTTCCTTGGATCACAATCTCAACCACTCTAATTTTCAAAGTTTTGACAAGTGCATTTACATTTTATTTAGGAATTGTACATAGATTTATTCCTTTTGGTTTTTTACTATAAGAAATAGTATCCTTATGAAAATTAAAAGGTCTACTTCTGTGTTGCCATTATAGAACACAATTGATTTTTGTATATTAAACCTCTATCCATCCACAATAACCTTGCTGAAATTTATTTCTCCTAGGAGTGTCTATGGACTCCCGTGGCTTTTTGTATGTAGAGACTATAATGTCGAAGAGTAATGGTTACTTTTTTTCCCTCTCCATTCCATATACTTTTATTCCTTTTCTTTACTTACTCCACTAAGACATCAAGAATAATGTTGAGGGTAAGTGGCAATAGCAGGCATTCTTATCTTAATTCCAGATTTTAAGGGACTGCTTCTAATATTTACCACTTAACGTCTATTGATGTTGTAGATTAGAAATTATCAAATCAAACAATTCCCTTCTTAGTTTGCTTCAAGTTTTTATCTTGCCTGGAATTCTATCAAATGCATTCTGTATGTTTCCTAAGAGATGCCAGGATTTTTCCTCTTAACTTACAAAACATGGTGAATGATAGAAGATTCTAATTACACCATTCTTGCATTCCTAAAATAAATACAATGTACTAATGATGGCTATTTATTTGTTTTGTTTGTTACATAAACAGAGAGGTTCAGTTTGCTAATATCCTATTTAAGATTTTTGCATCTGTATGAAGGATATTGATCTATAAATTCTTACCTATTACCTTCTTTGGTTTGGGTATCAAGTTAGTCCTAGTCTCAGAATGATGTAGGAACTTTCCTCCTTTTGCTTTGGAACAGAGTACATGAGGTTAGGATTATCTGATCCTTGAATATTCATAAAAGCACCTTTAAAACCATGTTGGCCTAGATCAATTTTCTCAGTCTCGGCACAAATGACATTTTGGGCCAGATAACTCTGTTGTGGGGGCCTGTCCTGTGCACTGTAGGATGTTTAGTAGCAACCCCAGCCTCTGCCAACCAGACGCCAGTAGCATCACTACCCCAGGTGGTGACAATCAAAAATGTCTCCTCACATGGACAGAAGTCCCCTGGGAATGGAAGGGGCTGCAAAACCAGACCTGGTTGGGAACCGCTGGCCTACATTAACTTTTTAAATTGAAAGCAGGTATTTGGGTTTGTTTTTTTTTTCTCGAGACAATCTTGGCAGATTATTTTTCTATGCAACTATGCATTTCACCTGAACTTTCAAATTTATAGACATAAAACTCTAATAGTCTCATTCTCTAAATTTTCCTTTTTCCTAATTATGCATCTCATTTAATTTCTAATTACTTTTCAATGTGCCACTTTTCTTCTGTGATCAGTCTTACCAGAGTTCAGCCTATTTTATTATTCTTGAATAGCTTTTAGTTTTGTTGACTCTATTGTATTTTTTTCTCTTTCGTTAGTTTGTACTCTCAAATGTGTTATTTGCTTCCTTCCACCTACCTTGGATTACTGTTTTTCTGTTTTTCTGCCTCTTGTTTTAGGCAGTTTTGCTCATCAATTTTCAGTTTCTCATTTTAAGTTCAAAATATTTTTTATTATTTAATAAAACTTTTCTCCTTGAAATACTTAGAAATGTGTTCTTCAATTTCCCAACATAAATCATGATTTATAGGGTTATTTTAGCCGTATTTGATTTCAAATGATCATTCATTGCATTATAGATAGAGAAGACGGTCTGTAAAATACCCATTAATCATTTGGTGAACCTTTCTTTCTGACCGTGGAAGTGGTTCCATGATGTTAAAACATACGTGCTGAATGTATGCTTCTATATTGACCTACTGGGTTCAGTGCTCTTTAATCTCAAAGTTAAAACCCACTAGTGGGGCACAAAATCAATTTGATAGGTTGTGACCAGCAGCTTTTTAAAATGAAAGGAGAAGTGATCATAGGGCACATTTTTTTCCCCTAATTTTAACACCTCTGACATCAGGTCCTTCACACAATGAAGAGCATGATATAGTTCAATTTTTTAAAAATTTCCTAGTGGCATAAAAAAATCATGTCGTATATTATAATCAAAAGCTGACATAGGACAATATGCAGTATATATACACAGAAGCTCATTTATACTAAGCCACATACGCATTTCTCACTAGGGACAGCAGTCAAAAATGTCTGAAAAACATTGTATTACATTAGTCAAATCTTCAGAGTCTTCACTAATTTTTTATGTTTTTTTTTTTTTTAAAGATTTTATTTATTTATTTGACAAAGAGAGACACAAGCAGGGGAGTGGGAGAAGGAGAAGCAGGCTCTCCACCGAGCAGGGAGCCCGATGCGGGGCTCAATCCCAGGACCCCGGGATCATGACCTGAGCTGAAGGCAGATGCTTAACGACTGAGCCACCCAGGTGCCCCTAATTTTTTATCCTTTTAATCAACTAGGAAAAGAAGTAGAATAAAATCTACCATTATGATGATTTGTTCATTTCTACCTCTAACTCCATCAATTTTTGGTTGGGTGCTCTGGAGCTTTTCTGGTGCACAGAAACTCACAGAAGTTTTCTTCCAGGGTGGATTGACCCTTTTCTTTATATAGTTACACTCTCTATGCCTAATAATGCTTTTTGTCTTCAAGTCTATTTTCCCTGATTAATGTCACTACACCACCTTCCTTTTGTTGGTTTTTGCCAGATAGATCTTTCTCTATCCCTCTACTTAAGCCATTCTGTTACCTTACGTTTTCAATTTATCTCCTATTAACAGTATAGAGCTAGATTTTTAAATCCAGTCTATGTCTGACTTGAACCTGTTGGATTTAATCCATTTATACTTTAACTCCTGAAATGTTTGGATTTATTTCTACATTTTGCTTTTTCTGTGCCTTTTTTTTTTTTTTTTCACTTCAGCTGTCTATGGAATAAGGTCAGTTGCCTAATTTATTTTTCCTTCAATGGTTTGAGAAGTACATACTCCATCCTTCCCGTCGACTCCAAAACAGTCCCAGACACTTGTAAAAACACTACTCTCTATTTCCTCTTCTCTGCTTTTGGAATTCTTATTTGTTTCTGTTGGAACTTTTCCTATCTTCCATGTCTCTTGAATAGAAAATATGAAAGGGAAGTATCACTTTGTGCTGCTATATTCTGGGTAAGTTCCTCAGACTGTATTTTGGTTCACTGTGTCTCATTGGTTTCTGATTCACTTACTATATTTTTCATTACAAATTGCTCTGTTTAACATTTCCAGAGAAATGTGGCAGCATGGTTCCTCACGTTTACTTTTGCTTCCTCTAAAACACCCGCTAAACTAAGAGTAGAGGGATTTTTTTTTTTAAAGAAAACTCATTAGAAAAAGAAGATGGAAGAGGCAACAAGAACTATTTTTAGCAGCTAGAAAACATATGGGCAAGTAGTAATTGATTTAACAGACTCCAGAAAGCAAATTCCTAAGACAGCCCTGTGAAAGCAAAAAGGCAACCCAATTTACACCTCAGGACACCCAGAAAACCGAGGAGCGGTAGCACAATGTAATAAAGAGAAGACTGAACATAGTGTGATGGGTTCAAGGCCTGTGGAAAAGGTAGTGATCTGGCTTCCCTCCCCAGCTCTGCCCAGAAGGGCAACACCCTCCTCCCGCCCCCTCTCCTGTCAGATGACTAGAGGTTTATTTTCTGGAAGACGTACCACAGCCTTTTATGTGAGGGACACCAGGCTCAGCTAAAGGTAGGAGGGAAACCAAACTGCAAATAGCAGACAGTTAAGAATTCCAAGTAGAACGCCGAGATCCCAATCCTCCTGCCCAACTCCACTTCCAAAATTCACCCGGTCAGGCGTTCACCCTCCAGGCAGATCAGAAGGCCCTTCTCTGGGCAACGTGGGCAGCCCAAGAGGAGGGATCTACAAGTATTAAAGCAGAAACTATCCAACAACAGTAAAAGCCATCACATGCTCAGAGCTCCAGTCAACTGAATACCCACTCTCACTGCGAGCGCAGGATCAAGGATTGCTTCGCACAGGATCCCTCCCTAACGTGAACGATGAACCCAAGGCAAACCGGGAGGGAGAAGCTTGGAGGAAACAAAAAGAAAAAGAAACAGAAAAGATGTTTCTAAACTATCACTAATAGTTTCTCAGAAAGATAAGACCTATTAAAAAGATCAATAAAACAAGAGTTGGGTGACTTTTAAAAGGAACACTCTGACCATTTAAAACAGAACTTGACAGTAAAAATGGAAAGTTCAATAGAAAGGTAGGAACGTAAAGTTGAGTCCATTTCCCAGAGAGTGGAGCAAATGCACAGAAAATGAAAGTAGGGAAAACTTGTTTTTAAAAAAAACTCCACCGCAGCAAGTCTCAGGCAAAGGATTAGAATTTACAGTAGTTTAGGACTTTAATACTAACACCAGGAATAAGAACAGAATGGAGCAAAACCTTCAAAACTCTTAAGGAACATTATCTCCTACTGAGAAGTTTTATTTAGCCATCCATCAAGTGTCAGGGTATATTAACGACATTTCAGGCTTGAAAGCTTCACCTCCCGTGTGCCCTTTCCCAGGGAGCTAGGAGAAGATGTGTTCCCTCCAAACGGATATAAACCAGAGAAGAGAAAAACATGGTATCCAGGAGACAGGAAACTCAACAGAGGAGAGAAATAAAGGAAATGCCCAAAGAGGCAGTGAATCGCGGTCGATCCTAGCACACAGCTGTGCACCAAGGAGAAAGGGCAACCAGAACGAATCTGAGGAGGTCAACTGGCTCTGAGAGACTTCTTCAAGAAGCAACTGATGGAGTTATCTATGCATCTGAAAATACCACAAAGAAGTTCAGGTTGGAATAGAAATGCTGAGTTAGACTTTAATAAGAAATAAATTCAGAGAAAAGCAAACACAGAAATAAACAAAACAGATATTAAAATCAGAGAAAATAAAAAATAGGGCAGGGAGGAAGTAAGCATTCCTCACCATTTGGCTCAGTGACCAGGATTTATATAGTCAGAATAATGCAGAGGACTAGTATGCAAGGGTAAGAGCTCAGGAAGTCAGCATGTTTGTGTGGGACCAAGAAGAGGGTAGAAGAATAAATTATCTTCTTTCATGGTGGGAAGTCAACAAATAATGGCTAAAGACAAAAAAAAAAAAAAATCCAGAAGCCTGTTATATAAACGGTTGACCCTTAAGCAACTCAGGGGGTTAAGGACGCTGACCTGCCCCACAGTCAAAAATCCACATCTAACTTCTGATTCCCTCAAAACTTAACTACTAATAGCCTCCTGTTGACCAGAAGCCTTATCACTAATAAAAAGTCAATTAACACATATTTTGTATGTTATATGTATTATATACTATATTACAAAATATGCTAGAGAAAAGGAAATTTTATTAACAAAATCCTAAGAGAAAATGCATTTATAGTACTGTACTCTATTTATCTTTTAAAGATATAAGTGGGCCCATGCAGGTCAAATCCATGTTGCTCAAGGATCAACTGTACAAGTAAGTAAAAGAATCAACTGTAAGAGGTAAAATGTTGTTGAGAGGAAGATAAGGGAGAAATAGAGGGGAGAGGGCATTTGTCAGGTAATTCTCTTATCTGGAATTTGACTTCTAATCATGCTGCTTGAATGGCTCTCGGTCCTGTGGACCCTACTCCCAGGAGCATTCCAGTGTTCGATTGTGAGCTCATCTTTGGTGGAGACATGCTGTGACATCATGAGACACCAATGGGCCTGAGCTGAGGTTCTGCATGTGCTTCTTACGGACACTCCAGAGGCATTTCCAACCTCAGACCACATCCATTTGTATCTCAGCTTGAGGGTTCGTAGGCGAAGTGGGTATACAAACTCCCATAGTGGATGCCATGGCCTATCTCCTGGATCCTCCCTCAAGACCTAGGCGCTCATTCCCCCAGCTGTCAGGAGTGAGGGCTGTTGATGGCCCACAGCTGCATCCTTCTCCTGAACTGTCCTATACTCTCTACAGAAGGAAGCTGCCTCTTCCAAGGTTACACTTCTCCCAAGGTTCTACATCTCCCTGGGGCAGCCCACACCAAGGACTGGTCTAGGCCCCCTGCCTAGAAAATAAGTTTCCATTGTCTAAGCCTCTCTGTGTGTGATACTTTGTGAAGGCAGCCTCAACAAACTTGCGCCACTATGTTCCAGCCCATGTGACATCATAACCCAAGCCTCTGAGTCCTACAATCTTCACGCATGCCCACCCCAGGGGAGTACCCCATTCTGTACTGACAGCTCTGATTTTCATCTCATCCTTTTTGGGGAGCGGGGTTTCCTGGGGTTGTAGAGCATCCTTTCTCTAACAGATCACCCTCTAATGGGGGAGGCTGAGCAGGTTTCAGGTTATCTATCCTACCCCACTGACATCTACAGGATTCATCTTCCCATTAGACCTGAACTCTTGAAGGGGACAGAAGGATTGCCCCATTTCCTAACGTCCTCTGTGTCACCCAGCACAGCAGACTGTGCTTTGCCAGCAGGCACTCAGTAAGGACTGGATGAACACATTCACTGGCTGGGAGGAAGGATGGGCAGTTAGGCATGGAAGATGGTAGAAGATGGTGGAAAGTGAGGAATAGGTTCCTTTACTGGGGGGGCGGGGTGCAGAAGGGTTCTCTGCCTGGCTCTGGCTTCATCTGGAATTTCCCAATCCCAATGCACCTGCACTTCGGCCCTCAGGGACAAGGCACCAGAAAATAACCTCTTGTGCAGAGCAGCTACACCAGAAATTCACCTTCAAAGAGGCACTTCCTGGAGGACGAAACCACAGCCCCGAGTACAGGCAGACCAGAAAACCCCTTCTTGTCCAAGCGGCTCACCACTAAGCCTGAAGAGTGACTGAGAGGCAATAAGAAAAGCCCTCCCATTTCCCCCCCTGAGCACTGGCGGTATCCCAGCCGAACCCAGGGCCCCTGCGAGGAGGGGCATGGGACCTCTGGGCCTATCGAGTCCAGCTGGGGCCCACTGCCCAGCTCCCGAGTCACTGCCATGGCTGTGTGACAAGGACACCACCGTGCTAATGACTCTGGCCACACTTTTAATTAAATGCTGCGTGCAGTATGCCGAGAGAAGGGGGGCAGAACATGCAGGCAGCTGCTGAGACCCCTCCTCCACTCCCGGCTCGAAAGAGCAGCTCACTGTGAGCGTGGTGTCTGCAGAAGATGTGCTTTCTTAACAGCAGTAAGGGAGGCCCTTCCATCCAAGAGGAGGTAGAGGGCAGGGGAGGCAGGGAGGGGAGGGGAGGGAGGAGGGGGAGACCATGAGCTCTGGCATCCCCACTATTTACGAAGTTGAAGATGTCCCTCTTGCAGTTTCCCTCTTGTTTGCATTCACTTGAAAAAGTCACTATTCCTTTTTCTGCACTCTTCACCTGCAAACATACATCCTCGGTCTATTGCAGCCATGGTGACCTCAGCGGGGAGATGTCAAAAACTACGCCAGTCCACCCGATGTCTGAGTGCCAACTGTGCTGGGGCTGAGAATACAGACTGCAGGAGAGGCCCCGCCTCTGAGCAGTAATTCAGTGATTCCAGTATTGTGTCAAGTTTCTGATTATGGGTGCCCATGGGGCTATGGGAACCAAGGGTCATTTAAATCAGCACAGAAGGCCAGGGAAGGCTTCCTGGAAGAGGTAGATCTTTCATCTCCATTTTGAGGGGTAAGTAAAATTTAGCCAGGAAACAAAGGGGGGAGTGGTCAGGAACAAAGCATCTGAGGCCAAGGGCAGAGCAGGATGCAGGGTTTGGGGAACTACAAGGAGTATTTGTGGACTGGAGCAGCGGTAAGCTAGGAGATGGGAGGAGAGGCACCCAGCCAGGAAGGAGGGGCCGAGACCACCAGGGGCCTCACGGAAAGCAAAGGGACCTGACTAAAATGCCACTCCGTATTCCGTGTACCCTCAGTGAGCCGGCAGTGTGGGAGGGCAACAGTGACAAGGCACTGAGTCCTTGATGACATGAGCACGAGGGTAGGAAGGAGGAACCCAGAGGCAGGCAGCATTGTCAGGGGGAGGTTCCCAGCCACATTTCGGCCTGTTCTCCCCTCCTGGTTTGCACCGCTCAGTAGCAGCATCCCTAGTTATCATTCACCCAGCACGCTTACGCAAGCAAGTTATCCCACTGAACACCCCCAGGATGTGGCTCACAAACTTCCTGCCCACATCCCCCTCAACGCGTCACCCGCCTAGGCAGTGGCAGCCAGACGGTGGTTGGGAAGTTGTTCCTGAAGGTTCTCCACATCAAATCCACTTCACACAAAACTGTGAAAACAGCAGCCTGTGAAGAGGCCCGTGCTAATTCAAAGACCAACAAGGATAAGACATCATGTCTAACATAAGTAGCAACCAGAAGGGGTGTATCCCTGGGCTTGGAAGTGCACAGAAAATATCCTGAAGATGACACAAGGCACCAGCATCAAAGCTTGTCCACAGGATGGGGCGCCTGGGTGGCTCAATGGTTAAGCATCTGCCTTCGGCTCAGGTCATGGTCCCAGGGTCCTGGGATCGAGCCCCGCATCGAGCTCCCCGCTCCGCGGGAAGCCTGCTTCTCCCTCTCACTCCCCCTGCTTGTGTTCCCTCTCTCGCTGTGTCTCTCTGTCAAATAAATAAATAAAATCTTAAAAAAAAAAAAAAAAAAAAAAAAAGCTTGTCCACAGGAGCAGGAATTGGGAAAGAAAGAATTTAGGATGGGACAGAGATTTGCATTCTGTATCTTTGGTCTCATGAACTTTTTATAATGAGCATGCACTGCTTTTATCAATCAAAAGAAAGACCAGCAAACAACCCAAAGGATCAGTCCACAAGCAGAATGTCAAGGGCGTGTTTAAGGGACACGTCACAGAAGACTAGGGCCTCACACACACCATTATATAATGGAGGTGGGGGCACAAGGAGAAAAACTGTGAAGGATACACAGTGTGATGGATAAAACCAGGCTGGGCGGTGGGTCCAGTCTGCGTGGCTGTGAGACCTCTGGAGGAGTCAACCATGTGGAGATCTGTGAGAAGATGAGCTTGGCCTAAAGACACCCTCTCCAGTCCTGAGGAAAAGTTGGGGTGTCTGAGTAAGGGGGGCACGCAGATCAGGCCTGACCTTTTCAGACACTGTCGCTATTCAGATGTTACTCTCAGGGCACCAGAAACCACCGGAGGGCGTCATGCCTTTCCCCAACTCACAATAGGCCAATTGAGAGACTACCCAAGAAAGTTCTTAGACACACTTTGCCGCGCTTGTAGAAGACTGGTGGGATTTCATTTTATCCATCTCTCAACTCTTGGCCTCTCAATTTTAAAATAGAGAGAACTATATATATTTTATCATTTTTAAGGGACAAGAGTTCATGCTAAAATCAAATATATTCTTTGTAAAATCACCACATTCAAAAAGAAAATCACCCCTTCCAAAAAAAATTTTCTAATTCTTAAATCTATTGATTCACTAAATTTTTGAGTGAGCTTTTTCTGAGATCTTAGTTTGGAGCACTTTTTTTTATTTAATGGAACTATGTCTCTTAGGAAAGGTTTTCTTTCCCCCGAGAATGTTTCAAATAAGTCTTCATTTCCCACAGAACATGTATTGAGTGACTAAAAATTAACTTGCACTCATTCAAACCTCAAAAGAGAGTCAGAATGATTTAGGAAAATGCATTCTAACAAAGACATTAATAATGTCAAAACCCTGAGTTTTGAAACAGAACTTCTGTTCTCTTTCTAGATGTATTAAAATAGACTTTAAGGTTTGTTCATAACATGATTGCCATTTTCCATGCTGCCTGCCGATTATAAACAGAACCAATTTTAAAACCAAACTAGGGCTCTCTCTGCAATATTCAAGATGTATTACCATCTGGTTTTATATCAGCATTTTTAACAGGTCCAAAATCTATATTACCAAGTACTATCAGAAATGGTTTATATCTCTTTAAAAGCACACATTCTTTTCAAAACACTTTCAAGTTATAAACTTTGAAAGTTCACTTAATTTTTCAGACTAGATCAGACATGTGAATGTCAATCATAGTTACATACACAACTGGTTTATCACAGACAGCTCAGTTATACTGACCAAAGCTAGTTTTGTCATTAGGTCTCTTAAGAATTACTAATCTGAGAAAACACAGCATACCTGATTACCTGGAAGCTTACAGGAGGTGGAAGGGTGACAGGCTTTATCTGCAATGTACATCCTATGTAAAGAATATGAACCTTTCCAGTTGACTGAGAAAAGCAGCTTCCCTAAAACTTACACAGTCCATCACCCTCATTTTAAAACACAAAGAAAGACAACAGCATTTTTTTAGAAGACATTCAGCAAAAATCAGCATCCATGATAAAATAGAAAATGACAGGTAAGGAGATGAAGAGAGGAATTCCACCAGACCCCAGCAGGTGCAGCTCCAAGACGCTGCCCTTAGCGAGAGAATAGCCATAAGGATTTCAGATGGTCTCAAAAGTTCTTCAATTGTTTGTAAAAATACATGTACTCTAAGCCTGGTATCTAAATAAACCTTTAGATCAAACTTATCTTTTTCTAATAAATATTTTCTTTCCACCTAACAAGAAAGAAAGAAGGAAGGAAGGAAAGAAGAAAGAAAGATTTTTTTAAATCTCTCTCAGTTCATTCATTAACTATCTTGCACACGGATTCCATGCAAGGATGGATGCTCCTCCGTCCCCGCAGAGTCTACCATCCAGCAGTGGCAAGATGTAATGATCAATATGATCTTCTTCTCATTACCATGATTATCAGCCTCCGCCAACACACAACACGCACACACACACACACAGTGCAAAGACCTCTCTACTATCTCAAAGCATCACAGGTAGTAATTCAACGGCAATTCTCTTTAAAAAGACTAACTGGTCCAACCTGACCATTTCGTTGGATGGCACAGGGTTTCACCAAGCCAGCCTATCCCATTTCATCCCACATCTCTGTCAACCACCTCCCTGGAGAATAAGACTGGGGGGGGGGGGGGATCCTTGTGACAATTTTTTAAAAATATATTTATAGCCATTTCCAAAGCATACCATTTTCCTTTAGATACTAATTTAAACATAACTTCAAAGTCAGCTTATATTGCCTAATCCTCATTTCTCTTTCCTTTCAAAACTATGAAAAAGATTGCACAAAAGCCTGCCAATATGTAAATGACACTTTAAAAAGGGTTTTAAATATTTCATATTACAAATACATTTAGGAACCTAAAGGGTAACCGGGACGACCCTAAACAACACAACCAGAGACCACCACAAAGGTTTAAAACAAAATACAAATACATACACACACACACACACACACACACAATAAAGCTACTCCATAGTTAAAGTAGGGGAAAACAGAACTCCTACATTTTTTGGTTTAACTTGAAACCAACTTGGGAACAAATTGTATTACAGAAAATAACACAGATCGTGATATTATAAGCCAATGCCAACATTTTATAGGCAAGAATTTAGAGGATTTATTTATTTTTTTAGAGGATTTAAATCAAATACTAAAGGGGTAAAATCATTTTAAGAAAAAGAAAACCCTTTTCACAAAGCAACATTCTAATTCCATACACATTATGCAACAGACTTTTCCTATTAAAGGAAATGGAACAAAATTTTCAAGATAACCCAACTATCAGGCATAACATATGAAACCAACATTTCCTCATCATTTTTCCCTATTATGAGATTAAGTACGTCAAATGTAGAATTATTCTCCCAAAGGAAAGACTTGTTCAGTATTTCTTCACATTTGCGTCCTCATTCAAACACCCACATGATAAAATCATAACAGCTCTATTAGACACATGGACATGTCTGAATAACTATTATTCTGTTGGTAAATCACCACCCCTCATTCCATCCCTCTTTCTTTACATATGTAAATGATGGTGACCGATCCAGAGCCCACCACCAGCCACCACAACCGAATTACCCTCCAGGGACATCAATCGGATTTGTTATTCTTGTTTCAGCATAAAGAAAAGGAGGCAAGAGGAAGGAAGAGCTATTTCCAGGCATCAGAATTCTCTTGATTAGATTTCTGGCTCACTGGTAAATGTTTATACTCTGAAATGCATTACCCTCTGCTTCTAAATGTTTGGTTTTTTTCTAGAGCCACGATATGGCACAGTGTTTCCAATATAAATTGTGTCAAGTAATATATGCCCAGTTTTGCAGGGAGCATTTGGTCAAATTCTAATAGTCCCTCTTGGGAGCCAACACCAACTTCCAGGAGCAGGTCTAACTGTGCAGAATAGAATTTTAAACACACACAGTAGTATCTTCCAGCAGACACAGCCCTTTCTTCTCCCACTCTGAGGGATGACACATGAGACATCTTGCATGATACTTATCACTAAGAATATAGATCTTTCTGGTAAGGTAATAAATTAATCACAAAATGCCCAAAATACATTCCTCTTTACCCCAGCGTTAAAAAAAAAAAAAAAAAAAAACATGGTGGTTTCTACCGAGGTTGAGATGAAGCTTAATGTCCTCGCTTAAGCTTAGAAACCATCGCACGATTAATAAGAATAAATAGCACATGCACATTTCTTTAGGCTGCAAATGGTAGCTGAGAAAATGCATGTCAGAGGGCTTCCTAACACCCAAACAGGATTATCCCTGGGCAGAAAGTAGATTATCCATAGGCACAAAGTGTTCAGTTATCTTAGCTTTTCTTGATTAATAAATGCTTTTGTTTCCCTTGCCACTGAAAACTCGACAGAAGACCCTCCCATTCCTCTTTCATTAAAATGTGCACATGATTTTCATCCAAACCTTACACAGATATAATCGGAGGGGGTGGCGGGGAGGGGGGGGGTGGATGTACTGCAGTATTGCACTCAGCTGGTTGCATTAGGCTCAAAATACAAATCTTAAGGATATAGATTTGTCACATGTCAGCCCAAGCTGAAGGCATCCACCAAGAGAATATTTCCCCTATTAAGCTGGCAGCCAGAATCTCCTTCCACAAACCCGCATACTGATGAGACGCAAGGCTCCCAGGATCCCTCTCCATTTCTTCTTAACCCACCTCTCCCCTCTGCAGAGGAGAGAAGCCATTTTACTAATTTATAAGTACCCTGACTCTCCCACCATCTTAAAAAAAAAAAAAAATTCTCATCAATAATAGTCAACTAAAAGCAAAAGCGCATCCCACAGGAGTCAGAGAATAAAACAGACAACGGCAACGCATATCGACCGGCAGGACTCCAGATACTCACTGAAGGCAGCCACAGCCAGGGCCAGTGTGACAATAATGGAGAACCAGGAGACCCACAACGCCTTCTTTCTGTAGTTCTGGGCCTCGTGAGGCTTCAGGCGAGTGCTGCTTTCTAGTAAGCCTGACAAAAACAAGGAGAAAAGGAAGTTAGACATTTCCTTATTGAGAAACCCACAGCCAGAGCTACAAGTTCTTATCCAAGGACTGCAAACTGCCAGCCCATGGGCCAAGATGTGTTTTGTTTGGCCCACACTGTGTTTTAACAATTAGGAGAATTCAGGCTTTCTGGCACCTCTTGCAAATTCAGAGGCCCCGGCAACAGAGGGCACGTATGCCAGAGGGTAACAGCAGTCGTACCCTCTAGGAAGACCCCACAGACCCACTCACTGGACCGGGAGCGGTCAGCCCCTGCCCCGGTATGAACTCAGCTATGTAGGTGTTGCTCTAACAAGCCCCTTCCGTTAGGAAAGCGGCACAATGAGCCCACATTCAGCTGGGCATTCAGGCTCCTCAGCTTACAGGCATTGATTTGCATTGATCCCACCAGCAGTGACCACAACTTGGTGAAAGAGGCTTCGCCCAAAGCAATGAGTCACGAAAGCAAATACCCTCATTGCTCCCGTCAACAATTAACAGGAAGAGAAGGACTTCTCTTCAATCACAACCAACAATAGCCACCAGGTCTCAATTATAGGCCCTGTTTTCTTCCCTCCTCTTTCTGCTCTATATCTATATATGTATCACTTTGTACCATTCATATGGCAAACAGTTCTCAGATTATTCAAGTGGGGTAAAACTGGGGGTAGCTTTCTGGGCAGGCCACGTGTGAGAAAGGTTTGATTTTTGCCTCCAATGCTTTCAACATTGAGGGTCCCTGACACCAACTGAAATTCATGAGGTCTCAGAGGCAATGGCCGAGCTCCATTTGCCTTGGGTGGAGGATCAGAACATCTTCAGCATGACCCTGATTCCTATTTTTTCTTCTCCTTTGAAAAGAGATCATAGACAGCTTCTCTCAGTTACATGAAGGACCAAATTTTCACACATTCTCTATCGACAGGAGCTTATGACCCTATCTTGGGCTAAACATACCTTTCAGAGTGGAAGCAGCTTCATCACGACAGCTCCAGATGGTGAAGAAATTGGTAGTCAAAGCTCAGGCACCCATTTGTAAAATACCACACAGCATGCAACATATCACACCCGGCACATCATGCAAAAGACATCATCCCATTTGACCAACTGGGCACCACGCTCAGCCTCTGGCCGCTGAAAACTACATCCTCTTCCAAAATGATTAAAGACCCTGGTAAAACTTCTCCATTCCATTGGAATTCAATTAAAATTCCATTCATACTACCCAGACTCAAGCACCCTCAACAAGTCCTCAAGGAAGCAAGAGGAAACGTCAAGGAAGGGGCTTTGTGAACCCAGTCTATAGCCCAGAGATTTTTAAATAATCAAAACCTGTAGATTTGCATGGGATCAGAAGGTAGAGGAGAGTGCAAAAGGTAGGTCTAAACACATCTCCATCACCTCACTATAAAAATCTCCTCAAAACTTCCTTAGTAAATGCACTTGGATGAAAAAAGAGAAACCTCCTCTCTTGTCAAATTCTGCCTTTGGTACACATGATTTCCAATTAAAATCCCCTCATCTGCCTGTTTTTGTCCCTTTGTCTACTTTTTCCCTAGCCACCAAACAACACCCCATTCTAATTTTCAATGACAATCACCTTTGTCTCCTGTTCAAGTCAACCTAGAATGAGCAGGTCCCACTCTCTCCCAATCATTTGTTTTCTTTTTCCCAAATGATATAAAAATCTTCCTTTTCATTCTGGCCAATTGATTTTCAGGAGAAGTGAAGCTGTAGCACGTAAGTACTGACTCAAATAAGCAGTTCATTTGCTGCGTATTTTGACAGCAACAATCTCAAGAGGTTTATCCACTGGGGGTAAAACCAGGTTCCTTTCAGAAGCAGATTTAATTTTCTAAGAGAAAGGACAATGATCTAGGTTTTTCATTCTGCCACATGACATTTATTTTTCCTTCCAAAGCCAGCTGTTCATAGCACTAGGACTGGTCCTGACCACACACCCCACCGCATGCCTCACCCCACAGTGGACCAGCACACTCATGAAGGAGTTTGGGGTGTCCGCTCCCATGGGCTGGACTGCCCTGCTAAGAGGATACCTGAGTCCTCTAAGCAGCAGAACTGGTGGTTCTTACCCAGATCCGAGTGTGAGTGTGTGTGTGTGTGTGTGTGTGAGAGAGAGAGAGAGAGAGAGAGAGAGAGAGAGAGAGAGTGTGTGTGTGTGTGTGTGTGTGTGTGTGTGTGTCCCATGGGAGGTTTTGAATTTTAAAAACTGGAGTAAATTTAATGCAAAGACCATCCATGAAGACAGGAACTTTCCCGTATCTGTCCAACCTTTGCTTATTTCCTACTGGTTTTCCTTTCTAAAACTCTAGCCGATACCAGGAATGGAAAACACCCCTCTCCTCCAAGGGGCGGACGACAGACCCATAAATGAATGGTTCACATATAGGTGCCTCTACTCTGCCTCCACGCTGGCTGCATGCATACTCATACACAACGCGCAGAATTCCTCAGGTTTTCAGGAAGCTGTGCTTCAGGAGTAGAAGGTAGGCCAGCCCAGAGAAGCTACGGAAGGCCACACATTTGCATGTAGGGCTGTGTCCCTTCCTCAACATAGCTGGCCTCCACCTTCAGATTTCTAATTTCACCCAAATTCCATCTATTTGTAATCTGGGCCTAACATTAGGAAGCATAAGGGTTGTATGAATGAAAGACTGATAACTCATTGTTCGGGTAGAGGGGGAAATGCAAATATATGTGGTTAAGATGAAGCCATCCATCATTTCCATTCTAGTATGAATTAGTTCTAATTGCTTTCTCCTAAATTGCCACACTTGGATTTTCTGAAGGGGAATATTTATTAGATAGGAAGGTAGTGAGAAATGCAGAAGCATGTAATACTCTAAGCCGACTTGGGGCTTGGGGCAGAATGATGGGAAAACACTTGGGTAGAAAAGAGTAGATATTAAAAGGGAAGAGGTGGAAACACCCAAGACAAGCTTGGCCTATTTGGGGAGTGTTAATCCCTAAAAGTCTTAGACCACAGGACTCTTGCTCCCTGATTACAAGGCTCAGCCAAATGGCACTCCATTATCAGCTAGCTAGGCTTCTGGGAAGCAGCCCACATCACTTCTAAGGGGAAAATACCTCTAAAGTCCTAAAACACTAGATTATAAGGCAAGCCTTTGATGGGAGTTAGACGCAGTCTGTAACCGGCTCTAATGGCTCAAAAGGAAGTGAGGACAAGAAAGATGGCCAAATATAGACACACATCCAGGCCACCGACCCCCCACACACCCTATAGGTATTTAGGCCTAGAAAAAAAGCCAGCCAGGCATGATG
This sequence comes from Halichoerus grypus, assembly GCF_964656455.1. Lineage (NCBI taxonomy): Eukaryota > Metazoa > Chordata > Mammalia > Carnivora > Phocidae > Halichoerus > Halichoerus grypus. The sequence continues at coordinate 101,165,649 of NC_135715.1, forward strand.
GAGAGATGCACAGCAGGCCACTGCTTTAGCTTCTTCCTCCCCAAATCCTCTCACCATTAGGAAAACAGTAGCTGCAATCGAACCGTTCCCAAGGGATTCAAAAATCGATATTGGAAAGACGCAGTCCCATAAGAAAAAAATAACACACACACAAAATATTGTAATAAACCTCCCCAGGTAACCTGATCTATTTAACAAAAACGATTCATTCATCATTAACTCTTTGCTGTCAGCAATAGGTCAAACAAAAGAATGTCACACTGACTTTCAGCTTTCCATGCCACACGGCGCTGGGTTCTTTGGAGGACAGGGTTCATGCTAACAGAGAAGCTGTGTGTGATATGCGGCGCTTTCACACAGGGACAGTTCATGAACAGTGAATGCTTTCACGCTATCATATAATGGAAAATGAAATTCAGTTGACCAATGAAAGATAACCCTAAGAATTAATTCAGAAGGGCTTTTTACACTTGAGCATGAAGCTACAAAATGATGCTAAATATTAACTCCCCCTAGCACTTTCTTCCCTCCTATCATTTTGTGGGGTGGGGAGAAATAGGCCAGCTTTGACAAATGACCTGCAATGCTACAAAAATAAGCTCAAACCCAGAGTTCTCTTTCTTCAATACAAAATTCTTAAATCCTACAGTATTAGTTGCAGAGGAAAAGGTAATTCACATGACCTATAATAAAACTGATCGGTTTTGTGGGGTGCTTACACCGCCACCCATCACCAGCTCCATAACAGTATCTAGTTATGTTGAAATAGAAGGAGAAACTGCAACATAGGTTCAGAACTCGTTGCAACTGGAGGAGCTCCAGTTCCCCCTGAGCAATCCCCGCTGATTCTCCGGGATTGCTGTTTCCATGTCATTCTATTTCACATGCTACAGTTTAAAATTTCTAGGAGGAAAGAGATCGTGCATGCTAACACTAAACCGGAATAAAAATGTACAGGAGATACTAAGAATAGGACCGAAAACCTGCTAAGACTAAAATATAAAAATCCGCCACAGCCAACAAAATAAGGCTTCCAAGAAAAGGGGGTGGAGTGGCGATGAGCCGGCTCCCCCTGAAGGGCCTGGCTGCAAGAATCCTGCTTCGGCCACTAACCGGCTTCAGCCCAAACACTGAGTCTTTTTGAGGGGGCCGATGTGAATTTAGATTCAGAAAGCAGCAGAAAAGGTATAGACGTGGCCAAGAACACGGCTCCCTCCAAGCCAAAAGGAAACGAGGCAGGGAGGGAAAGAGGGATGTAGGAGGAGAGAGGCACGAGAATGGAACCACGGAGTCTCTCCCGTTTCATGCGGGCATCGGCTGTTTGTCGGAAGGTAGGGGTTGGCCTGCCAGGAAAGGGACGTTCGAGGGGTTCCAGGCCAGTGTCTTGGGAGAGATTCTGAGGGGGCTGGAGACGTGCTCCCCGGGAACCATCAGGTTTCAGCGGCATCCATTCAGAGGAGGTTGGTGGTCCAAACCCAAGTGCTCCAGTCCTCTGCCCCATCACCAAACAGCAGGGCAGTGACCCATGGTAAACTGGGCCCCGTGTAAGTGAGGGTCGGGGGCCGCCCGACTTCCCTCGCCGGGGCGACCACCAACCGACTCCGAGAGGCTAAACCCGCAGAAGGAAGTTCTCCCGGGGAGGCGCCGGGGGTCCGAGGGGGCTTGGAAGGAGGACGCACTGAGCTTGGGTTCCTCCGAGCTGAGCAGGGCCCGCAGTCCCCCGGGAGCACTGGGCTCCAAAAGCAAAAAACGCCTCCCGCAAACTTTTCCACTGGGCGCTGGAGGGCCGGAGCTGGCCAGAGACGAGAGCACGGGCCCGTGCGGGGTCGGCCCGGACGCTGCCGGGTTCTCGCGCTCCGGGGAAGGAGCTGCTGCCCGGGCGGCGCCGACCTCGGGAGGTGGGGCTGCAGCGCTGGGCTCTGCACGCCATCGCGGGCAAGTCCGGGCCCCGCGCCCCAGGCGCCCCGAGACGCCGAGCCCCGCCAACCTGCAAGGGAGGAGAGGCGGACCAGGAGCCGCGGCTCCTCACCGAGCCGGCCGGCCGGGGGAAGGGACCGCGCCGGGGAAGCGGCCGGGGCGGCGTGCGCTCACCTCGATCCTCCAGCCCGTCGCTGAACTGGCCGCTCTCGCTGATCCGCAGCTGCCGCTCCTCCTCGGGCTTGGGCGGCTCGCGAGCTGGGTTGCTCAGCGGGCCCGGGCCGGGAGCGGCGGCCAAGGGCGCGTGGCCCCGGGGCGGCGCCGGGACCGCGGGGCCCGGGGGGCTGCGGCGCTCGCTGCCCGCGGCCGGCTGCATGGCGCGGGGCTGCGGTTACCGGCGGCGGCGACGAGCGCGGCGGGGACTTGAGTCAGAAGTGCGAGGCGCCGCGGCTCAGAGCGGGCAGAGGGACGGACGGACCGCTGGAAGAGGGAGGGAGGGAGGGAGGGAGGGTGCCGAGGAGCTGAGGTGCGCCAGCAGCCGGCTGGGCGGGGGTGTCGAAGAGCTGCACGGCTCGCGCGGCGGGTGGCAGAGACTGGGTCCGCGCTGTCGCCGCCGCGCTCCGCCCACGGGGGCAGGTGCGGGCGGCAGGGACCCGCCCCAAGGCCCCGGCGCCCGAGCCCGCGCCGCGAGGCCGGCGGGGAGGTAGGGAGGGCTCCGGCCGAGCCGGACGCCGGGAGGCTCGCGGGAACGGGGGGCCGCCTGACGAGGGTGTGACTGGAGACCTGCCCCAGCCGCGCCGCGGGATCGGGTCCGGAGGCGGCGCGCTCCGACCCGATTTCTGCCGTCCGGGAAGGCAGTGGCCGCGCTCGGGCAGGAGAGCGGGCAGCGCCCTAATTTAACATCTTTCTCCTCCGGGGCTGCGCTGGCTTCAGAGGCTGTGCAGGGTCTCCACCTGGGCTAGCAGCCTCACCGCCCATCCCGGGCAAATGAGGTTCACCTGTCGCCAAGCCCTCCCGCCTCCCGCCTTCTTCTAGGAGCTTTGATTCCCCTCCTGATTTTTCTCTCTAGCACCAACTTAAGGGGACCGGATAACCTTGGAACCACTGGGAGCCTAGATGTTTGGACGCCAAGGTTCCCCCATTGCGACTACCCCTCGGCCTTTGTCCCAGCCAGTCCCCTGCCAGCTCGCTACTTCCCCTCTGAGTATCCAAATGTTGACATTTCTTCAGGACTCGGACGGAAGCCTCCCTCCTAGGAGAAGCCTCCCCTGGCTGTCCGGGAGCAGCCGACTGTCCCTGCTTTGACCGCGTCGAAGCTCGTACCCTTGCGCGGTGGGGCTAGTCGGGCAAAGAGAGGCAACCACCTAGTCCACGCCAGGGCCCACGCCCGCTCTCTCGGAGCTCCCGGAGGTGCACAGGCCGGGGGGACCCGCCGTTTATCAGATTAAGCTTGAATTTAACGGTATCAACATCCAAACTCCAGAGTTTAGATTTCATCTTTAGATGGATATCTGTCTTCAAATTTAATGAGCCCCTTAAAGTGCCAGTTCCTCACTTAAAGCCCGCCTACTTTATTGGGGGGAGCACCCTTCTTTGAAGAGTAACTACTTTCTCATTCTCACTTTGCCTATGACTAAATTCAGAGCCCAATTTAAATGCTTCGGGGTGCAATGGACACGAATGATGGGAAGAAGTTCTCATTTTATTTTGTGTTGTCGAATTGGGGTGAGAAGATCTTAGTTGACCTTGGCCAACTCACTTTACCTTATTGATCACTAATTTCTTTAACTACAAACGCAAAGAGTTGGAGGACTAGGTCATTTCAAATGCCCCTTCTTGCTAGGGAAAGAGGGAGAAAGGGAAGTAAGAAAAAATGAAGAGAAGGAAAATCACTACAATTATTTGAATAAAACAATGAAAATTGCTACCCACCAGTCCTGATTCTGTCCTTGGAGGTAGACAGTCCTTCAGATATTGCAGACCCCTTCCCCTACCTCCTTGCTCTCTCTCACCCAGACTTTTTTCCTCCACGTTATCCCAATTGATTCCTCTGTCAATGGCTCCAACATTAGAATCACCTGGAGACCTTAAGGACAAAAATACCCAGGGCTCTGCCCCTGCTAGAAATCTGATATCATAGATGATGAAATTGGTCTGGTCTGGGACTTTGGCTCGGGTATTTTTTCAAGCTTCCTTCCTATTCTACGAATCATTTGGGAAGTTATTTGTTTAAATGCTGATTATTTACAGCTCTTCAAGATTCTGACTCAGTAGATTCTGGGGTCTGGCTAGGAATCTTCATTTGAATATCACACACACATACACACATACATATTCTGACGTAGATTGTTCCAGGAGCACATTTGTAATCCTCACGACTTAACTGCCCTCTACAATGTGGACTGTCTAGCTCCGCCCCTGCATGCATGCACACATCCGCTGTCTGTCCGTCTGTCTCTCTTCCCCCCCACCCAAGGTTTGTGGTTCTCTCAAAGGAGCAAGTATCATTGTTCTTTCCTCTGGTCCCTCAATTGATTCTCTACTCCAGCCCGTCTGAAATGTGAATATGCAGATGCACCCCCGGGGCTTCTTGTTAAAATGCAGATTCTAACTCCGCAGGTCTGGGATAGAGGCGGAGATTTTTTACAAACTTCCAGGTGCTGCTGAGTTGCTGATCTGAAGACCACACGTGAAGATGTAAGGATCTAGGAGTTATTTATTATTCATGGAATAAATATATTTTCCTTCAAGTTCCAGCTGCCCTAGTTCAGTAAGCCATTCTTGTCTCCTCCAGAAAGACTTCTCTGACTCCAGCTCCCCCTGGGGCTTTCCTTTTTGTGAACTCTGTTTAATATTCACTGCTTATTTTTTCATGTGTGAGGCAGGGTGCTTGTGTGATCCCCGTTTTCACTCACCCACATCTACCTGGATGCCCAGGACACAGCGTTTCCCCAAACAATCTCTGCTGATTGACTGGGAGGTAACATTAGCTTCCATTCTTGGAGGACATACCATGTGCCAGGCACCTTGCTAACTTTTACATGCATTGTCTTCGTCACTCAATGAGGACTATCCTCATTTTACAAAGGAAGAAATCCGGGCAAGTCTCCTGTTTAAACTCTGACACCACAGCCCACCGTGGTACGCCCCCTAGGGGATATTTTGGAAACTTGCAGGTGCTTTAATTTGTTATCCCAAGGATGGGAGTTGGCCACTGGCATTTAGTGGGGGAGGGTCAGGGATAGGGGAGGTCCTGCCCTGCACAGAAATTTGCCACACAATGAAGACTGTTTGTGTCCCACATGGCTTTTATATGTCAGGCTGGACATCTGGGTTAATTAAAATGTGCTTCTAATTACATTAGGATCCTAACTCTGTTTTACATGTAAACACAAACTATTTTACACCACACTGGATTTTCTGTAAATGCAACCACATAAGTCCAGGATAGATTGCTCTTTGTTCACTGTTTTGGAAAATCAGGACACTGAAGCCAGTTCCACTCATGGCATCTGAGTCAGCAATCAACACATCTTTGCCTGTCAAATGTGTAACTGCCACAGGCCCAGTAATTCCATATGTGTATATGAAGATTCGTATTTAGCTCTTCTTTCAAAATGTCAAAAATAAAGGGCCAATAATATTCCAGAGTCTTGTCTTCTCTTAAATTATAAGTTTCTACACCTGATTACTTCTTTTCGACTTCTGAGGTGATTCTAACTAAGCATTTATAAAGGCAAATACGTACTAGGTATTTTTGGCTTTACTTTTACCCCCCCTTCATTGTAATTCGGTCATTATATTGATGTTTTTGTGTGTAGTTATTAGCTATGAAATCCATTTCATGATCATAATAGTGAATACAAAATAATTGTTCTAAAAAGGCAGACTTAACTGTCACAGCCAAGAGGAGCCTAAGAAGACACAACATCTAAATGTAACGTGGTGTTCTGGAAGGCGTCCCAGAACAGCAAAATAACATTAGGTAAAAATTAAGGATATCTGACTAAAGCATGGACTTCAGTTAGTTATAATGTGTCAACGTTGGTTCATCAGTTGTAGCCAATGTGCCACACTAATGTAAGATAATAGGGGAAACTGGGGATGCCTGGGTGGCTCAGTCGGTTAAGCATCTGCCTTCAGCTCCGGTCATGATCCCAGGGTCCTGGGATGGAGTCCTGCATTGGGCATCCCTGCTGCTCCCCCTGCTTGTACTCTCTCTCTCTGACAAATAAATAAATAAAATCTTAAAAAGAAATAATAGGGGAAACTGGGGGCAGCATTTATGGGAACTCTCTGTACCATCTTCTCAGGTTTTCTGCAAATCTAAAACTGTCCTAAAAAATAAATTCTACCAAAAAAAAAAAAAAAGGTAAAACAAAGCGGCAGGAGGATAGGGGGAAATGGGAAGGCTTGAGTCTGGGAGGTAGACATCCTAACCCTGAACTATGAATGCCCACGGCAGAATAGAGACCATGGAAAGACAAAATGCATGAGGTAACTTGGAAACTTGAATATGGTCATCAAAGGAGCAATGTTCACCAACAATGGTAAGAAAGATAGAATATGACAAGCATTAAACTAATAATCTAATTTTAAGCCTATTCCACTGGCTTTTACCACGACGTATTTTTAGTAGATATAAGGATTTAAGAAGTTTTGGAAATTTCATGAAATCTCAAATTTTCAAATTATCAGGCTTCCACTGGGACATTTTAGAAAGGCACATTTGGGTAAGAGCATGTAGACATATAACTTGACTGGTGAAAGATAAGAAGTTGAGTGATGCCTTTTTTTTTACTCTTATCTGTTCCTTTTTACATTTTTAGTAAATTTAGATCCCTAATCCTAGAAATATATACAGGTAAGAGAAGAAAAGCCAAGAAGCTAAAAGAAACAAATCAGGCAAGAAGAGCCTCAGATGGCCTAAAACTCACAGTGACTCCTGCTGGAGCTGCCTGCTGAGGGTCGCGAGTCCTAGGAACACCCCCACTACGGGTCCACTTAATCCTCACAATCCTAGAAAGCGGGGATTATCAGCATCCCCATCTTAAACATAAGGAAACTGAAGCTCAGGTTAAAAACCACTGCCAACGACCCCAGTAATGGAGCTCCCAGGACAGTGCTCTTAACCACGACACTGCAAGACCACTACGGAAGAATCTAAAGAGGACCCAGAGGATGGTTTCTACACCTGGCTACCCCACATCATATTTTAGATTAAGGTCTACTTGTTTTATTTTATTATGCCTATAGACATTGGAAACCCAACTATCAGCATATTATTCATCTTTTTCAAGTCTTGGAGAAATAAACCATGGCACTTAGCGCTACCATGCCTTGCAGTAAACTGTCCCATGATGGGGTATCTAAACTGAGTGTCAAAGTCAACCCAGAACAGCATCTGTACAGAAGGGCCCTGAGATCTTCCCTTGGCAAGTGGGAGGTGTCTGTTTGTAGGTGTGCCCGCAGGTATGACTGTTCAACTATAAACTCCCTTTCCCATACACAAATGATTACCGAGGGCATGACTATGGAACATTCGGAGAAACACCATAATAGTGGGAAGCATTAGGAAGAGGCTTGGTGTGCAAAATATTGTAACATTAAGGCACACAAAAGAATGGTTGAATGATAGCTCTGCCTTTAAGGGACTTAAATTCTAAGCAGGATAGCACAGTTGTGCATCGCCCACCTTTGCCATGTGCTTTCTTCAGCACTGTCTTCACTCAGCCTGCACGTTACAATCACCAGGACTAGGGGCACCAACTTGTTCTGGTTTGCACAGGATATTCCCGGTTTTAGCACTGAAAAATCTGAGTCCTGGGAGGCCCCCTCGGTCCCAGGAAAGTTGGGACAGTGGGTCACCCTACTGGGATGCTTTTAAAAATCCTGCCGCCCCAACCACCTCAGGCACAGGTGACTGCAGGCACAGTGGGAAAGGTCTGCTGGCTCGCCCACTCCTCCTTGTGCCGTCCCAACTGCTAAAGCCCGCCCGGCCAAACTCTCCCCCTGGGCTCCTCGGACCACTGTTTCTGAGTGGCAGCAAGTAGTCCTTCCCTTCAGGAGGGCGCTGGGCTTCTCATGCCGGCAGATGAGGGCCCAGCACCACTCCTAGTGTTTTCGGACCTGGCAGCAGTTTATCAGCACACGCACGATGATGAGGACAGCCAGAACCACGATGGAGACTGTCACCGAGACATGATGGCCTGCTTTTTCTGGTTGGCAGCCCCCATGGCCAGGCGGGTTTTGGAAGGGCCCCTCCCCACCCAGGTGATTCCATGGTGCAGCCAAGGCTGAGCAAGAACTGCTCAAAGACAGTGCTTCTCAGCTTGAATGTAAGAACCACCTGGGGATCTTGGTAAAATGCCAATTGCAAATCAGTAGGCCTGGGGGAGGACCCAATTTTTTTTTTTTTTTTTTGCATTTCTAACCAGCTCCCAAGTGATGCCAGTGTTGCTGGTGCACAGACCACCCTCTGACTGGCAAGGGTCTAGCACGTACTTTGAAAGAAACTCCAAAGTCGTCAAGAGGGAGGGAATGTGGGGACAAAATTAACAAAAGGGAAAAATCAAATGACACAGAAGTAACTCATGATATACAATACAGAGAGCGAGCAGGTTCTAGGATACATTCCTCTTTTGAATTCCTCAATGCTCAACACACATGATAGGCATTCAATACATAGAAAAGGGTAACTGGAAATGTTTCGTGGGGGTAAGTGCTAGCAGTGGTTTGCAAGGGTGGGAGAGCAGCCCAGGAAAGGCCAGGGGTGAGCATGAAGATTCTGTGATCACATTAGCTACAACTTCATAGAAATGCACACATCCACAATTCTCACCAAGTAATGGGTACCTCTGGGGAAAGAGGAGACTGGGATTTGGATGGAGCATATCGAAGGAGCTTCTGGTTGCCTGGGAAAGTTCTAGTTCTTGACTTGGGTAGCACTTGCTCTGTAATAATTTATTAAGCCATGCATTTGACCTGTGTGGTTTTCAGCATCCGTGTTTTATTTTACAGTAGAAGTACTGATAAGAAATTCTATCCAGAACAGCCATATATATTGTGAGGGCTAGGTCTTCCCTGGCTAAAGCAGTTTGGACTGCACTCAGTCAGAGGTTGCTAGGGGAGACTGCACGTGCAGGGCGAATGAGTCATCTCACTCAGCTCCACGGAATGTCAACGATAGGGAAGAGTAGTAGGGCATTAAAAAGAATAAAGTTAGTTGAATCTGATAGGGGAAAAGGGAGTTACATAAGCTCAAAAAAAAAGAAACATGAGTTTCTTCACTCATGTGAAAAAAAAACAAAAGAAGTTAATGGCATCTACTCTCCCCTGATGCTCCTTCCACCCCTCAGACCTTTTCAGAGCCCTGGGCCCATGAATCCAACTGTCCCTGAAGTTCTCCAAATGAATAAGCCCTTCAAACTCAATGTGTCCAAAAGCAGAACTCTTTATCTTTCCCCCCAAACCTGTGCATCTTCAATCTCCCTTTCTTGGCAAATTGCAGCACCTCCACCCTATCATTTTTGAGATAGAATCCTGGCAATAGCTCCGCTTGACTTTACTCTTCCTCATCCTTTCCAAGCAGCAGGTGACTAACTTCTGTTGCCTCTCCCTTCTTAACACGCCCTTATGTCATTCCACCTTCTCCACTGTGTTCCTATTATTTTACGGCAGGACCTGCCGACTCTCACCTGTATTATTGCAGACGCCCCCTGGCCAGTCTGTCTTCCTCTGGTCCAGCACCCCCAGCACCCTCCACACTCCAGTTACAGCACTTTCATCAAGAAATCACTCTAGCCATGCTGCTCCTCCATGCACCATTGCTATTGCACTATTGTTTGGGGAATGAAGCCTTAAATCTTTCAGGTTGGTAGGGAAAACCCTCTCAACCTATGTCCTGCCACCTTTCTCTCCTACTGTAATGACCCCCTCCCCATCCCTCCAGCCCCTCTTCTCCAACTGGGCAAAATTTCTTTGGTTCCCCAAATTTTCCTGGATGATTCATTGATGCCTCCGTGTTTTTGCCCTTGCTATTATCTCTTTCTGAAAGAGTCTTCTGGGCTCTCTCTCAATCCCAGCCAAATGCAAGGACACTCCAGTACCTTCTGCTCTTTCAAGAGTTGAGTTCTTTACAAGTCTTTGCTGACATATCCACCTGCAAAGGGGTTCTGATCTGTCCCTCTGCTTCTCTCCCACTATTTATACCCTAATAACACTTTATTCCTCTAAATGTGTTTATATACCAACTTCTTTCTGCCTTATGGGAAATTTCTCAAGGCAGGAACATAGTATATTCATCCTAGTTTTTCAGACATTTATCACCATGCATGCAGAGAGTTAAAGGAAGGTGGGGGAGTGTTGAAGGAATAAGTGAATAAACTCTTAGTTGCTCCCATATCACACCATAGATAATTGAGTTGACCAGATTATTTGTGATTGATTTCATGGCCAGCCACTGAAGTAGTTCCCAAAAATTACATCTCCTTCCCACCCTCCTCCATCAATAGGAAAAGAAAAAGAAATCCATGTTCTGTCTCTTAAACTGCTAAAATGGAAGAACTCACAGAAAAAAATGTATAATTTGTACCATCCTCTTAAAGATGACAGACCACTCCTCCCATCCAGCTCTCAATGGCAGATGCAGTTAAGATTATTTGGTTTTAAACTTGGCAGTTCCTCTTCCCAAAGCCTGTACCATTGAGATACATATTTGTAAATATTTTGTTGAGGTTTAACATACATGTAGAAGAGTACACAGATCTTAAGGTCAAAACTCAATCAATTTTCACAAAGTGAACATGGAACCACTTCAATAAACAGAATATTATCAGTCCCCCCAAAGCTCCTCCACTTCCCATTCCAGTTACTAACCCCCATATCAAGGGTAGACTGAAATAGTTCCAACACTGCTTTGATAGAAACTGTTTTGTGAAAAGTTTATGTATTTTTATATTTATATAAAAAAGCAAAATATGCTCATTGTAAAAAGTTAAAACTAAACAGGAGTGCAAAAATGTAAAAAGAATTGGCAAGAATTTCCCCCATTAACCCTCTGACCAGATACACACAGGTACAAACACCCCATCCCCAAGTTTAAACTCTTACAATGGTTTGGTGCATGTATCCATGAAGACTATATAACAAGTAAGTGATAATTCTATTCAAAATGGATGAAATGATAAGACAATGTATTAACTCATAATTTATTTAATCATTTTCTGAGTGAATGAATATTCAGGTTGTTTCCAACATTTTACTGTTATAGCTAATGCCATATTCACCATTTCATTTTGAAATGTAAAGTGATTTTGGAAGTCCAGAGTAGGGAGGCTTCGGGATTTGTTTCCAGCCACTCAAATATGTCACCAAAGACTTGGTTTCTATCTCCTTGCTCTGCCTTCCAAGATATCAGCTCTGTCTGAACTGTGTCTCACTTCATGCTTGAAACATAACTGCCAAGAGAGCCTCATGCTTCCTCAGAGGGGAGTAGTGAGGGAAAGGAAAGAGGGAAGAGAGAGAGAAACTCAATGACCATGGAGTGAACATCCTAGGCTTCATTCTGATTGGACCAAATATGGCCATGTGCTGATTTATGAACCAATCATTGAGGTATTGATTAAATCAGTTCCCGTTCCTGAATTGATCTGTGTGGCATAAAGGATGGAATTATCCTAGTTAGCTCCATGAATAGGGCCAACCTCTGGAGTTGGGCATGGAGTCAATTCTACCCAAAGTGAGTAAACAGCTACTACACAATGGGGTATGGTTGGAACGGATGCTGGGAAGGCCACCATATTATTCACTACCGTGAACATTCTTTGAGACCTTTTTTTTTGTTTAAACATACACTTATATACACATAAATACATATATTCAATTTTTAACGAAAATGGGATCACATTATTCTGTAACTCACACTATTCTGCAATTTTATTTATATATAAATCTACCTTGACTTTTTGTAAAGTATTCCATCATATGGGTAAACAATAATTTATTTAACCATTCCCCTAATTGGTGAACATTTAAATTGTTCTAGACATTTCTTTTACAAAAATTCTATCATGATCATTTTATTCTGAACAACATCTTAAACAATGTAATTTTTGAAAGAGACATTTTCAAATGATTTTATTGTACCTAAAGTTCATGAACATAAGAGGACACAATGTTCTCTAAAAGTTAGCTAAGGACATCTATCTCTACTTGTCTTTAGCCAAAGAACAATTTCCTCTTCTTTTATCATTTTGTTTAGCATATATATATATATATATATATAGCATATGTATGGCATACATGTATATGCTATACTGCTTCTGTCAAGGGGGTAGTAAATATTTCATTGTTGATTTAGATTGAAAGGAAATAAAAGCAAGTTGCAGAAACAGAATTCAGACTGGGAGATGTGGAAATGTTATTTGGCCAAGGAGAAACCTGAAATTGATGGAATCAGAGGATTGAAATGAAGCCCAGCGGTCACCCAGCTGTTCCCCTGCCTTCACACTGGAATTCATTCAAACACCCGGAAACTTAGCAAAGTTGCCTGGAAGCGATTTGGAGCCTTCATACAAAATATGTGACTCAAAGAACTTTTCATGAAAAACATTCCCATTGCATTCAACCATGAACGCAATTCTTTATTTTCTCCCCTCCATAATATTTTTCTAGTTTTCATCATAACTCTTGCCCTTTTATTCATCTCCCTGACAGAGAGTTGATACAGACCCTGAATGAGGATCCCAGTCTCTGTTCCCTCCTGTCCTAGGTTTTCTGAGGTCTAGCCTAAAAACTCCCTTGTCTGGTCAGGCCTGTGTTCCCCCCGCCCTGCCCTTGATAGAAATATTCTATTTATGTGCTCTCCTTTCTTGTGGGTGTCAGAACCTCGTCTGCCCTATTATCCCTTTCCAGCTTAGAGATGCCTGTGATGGGCTGAATTGTGGCCGCCAAAATTCGTATATTAAAGACCTAACTAACCCCCAGTACCTCAAAATATGACTGCATTTGCAGATAGGACCTTTAAAGAGGTGATTGGGGTAAAATGAAGTCATTAGGAGGGTCCTAATCCAATATAACTGGTGTCCTTATAAGAACAGAAGATTAGGACACAGACAGGGGGAAGACCATGAAAAGGCACAGGGAGAAGGAGGCCATCCACAAGCCAAAGGGAGAGGTTTGAAAAGAAACCTACCCCAGTGACACCCTGATCTTGGACTTCTAGCCTCCACAACTGAGAGAAAAGAAATTTCTGTTGTTTAAGCACCTAGTCTATGGTACTTTGTTATGGCAGCCTTAGTACACTAATACAATGTCCAAACCCAAGCATGCAGTGGAAACCCCTTGACCAGGCCAGATGGAGCCCCTCTGATCTCCCATCCCTGCCTGGGCAGACCCTCGGTCGCTTCTCTCACGTCCTCCTGGACTTCCTATGGATGGTCCCTCCAACTCTGCTCCTCCCTGGTTCTGCTGGTTACCTCCTTCATTATGCCTACAGATCAGTGGTTTTCCCATCTTGGGGAGCTAAGAATCACTGCTTTGTGAATTCAGATACCCACACCAGGGCTCTAGAGAATCAGAATCACTAGCACAGTGATCGGCCTGGGGAACCTGCACTTTTAGTAAACACTCCTGGGTAATTCTGAGAAACCCCATTAGAGATATTTCCTGTTTCCTGTCTCTCTGACTCAGTGGTCTTCTACCCTGACTGCACAGTGGAGCCACCTGGGGAGCTTTTTAAAACCCATGCCCAAGCCACCCAAGATACTCTGAATTAATTAACCTGGACTGGGGCCTGGACATCAGGATTTCTTTAAGTTGTCCAGGTGATTCCTACATGCAGCCAAAGGGAGAACCAGTGGTCCAGCCTCACTGCCATGTTTCCTAAAGTCAGGCCATCCTCATAGTCACTTCCAAATGTCTCACCAAGCTTCCCCCTTTCTTGCTCTCCCTGCTCGACTCACACTCCATGACGCAATCAGAATAACAGTTCTAAAACAACAGTTTAGTCCTTATTACTTCAGGTTAGAGTATACAAGCTCCTTAGCCTGATAGCCAGCACCCTCCATGTTGGGCCTCTAAGGGCCTCTGCACCTTTACATCTCCCCCTGGGCTCCCCCAAGTCTCTAAACTCCATCCTGCTTCTGTCATCACTCCTGCTTTCCCCCTGCCTAAAATGCCCGTGCACCTGGCTAATGCCTTCAGTTCAGTGGTGGCATGGTCTGGGAAAACTCCTCTCCATGCCCAGGCTGGGAGAGGAGCCACTCCTGTTTCAGAAGCCCACCAGCACATGCCTCTCTCAGAGCCCCCATGACTGCTCTGTATTGTAAATGCTGCATGTTTGTCTCACCTGACTGCACCCATCTTTCCCCTCAGCCTCTCTGAGTCCCAACAGAGCATGTGTGTACTCAGAAGGGCTTGGCAAACATTTGTTGAATAAGTGAATGAATGAGTCCGTGACTACCTTGCCCTCTCCTGCTATGCCCATTGCCCAGTGCCTGCTGTCTCATTACCATCCACAAACGGGCTTGGCTCCTTCAGTCCCGACGTTCCTCCTTACTGCTGTGTTCCACATCTCCTTTAAAAACTCTTTGCACCAGCCACTCTGGAAAACAGTATGGAGGTTCTTCAAAAAGTTGAAAATAGAGCTACCATACAATCCAGCAATTGCACTACTGGGTATTTACCCCAAAGATACAAATGTAGGGATCTGAAGGGGTACGTGCACCCCAATGTTTATAGCAGCAATGTCCACAATAGCCAAACTGTGGAAAGAGCCAAGATGTCCATCGACAGATGAATGGATAAAGAAGATGTGGTATATATATACAACGGAATATTATGCAGCCATCAAAAGGAATGAAATCTTGCCATTTGCAACGACATGGATAGAACTGGAGAGTGTTATGCTGAGCGAAATAAGTCAATCAGAGAAAGACATGTATCATATGACCTCACTGATATGAGAAATTCTTAATCTCAGGAAACAAACTGAGGGTTGCTGGAGTGGTGGGGGGTGGGAGGGATGGGGTGTCTGCGTGATAGACATTGGGGAGGGTATGTGCTGTGGTGAGCGCTGTGAATTGCGCAAGACTGTTGAATCACAGATCTGTACCTCTGAAACAAATAATACATTATATGTTTAAAAAAAAAAAGAAGAAGATAGCAAGAGGGGAAGAATGAAGGGGGGGGGAAATCAGAGGGGGAGATGAACCATGAGAGACGATGGACTCTGAAAAACAAACTGAGGCTTCTAGTGGGAAGGGGGGTGGGAGGATGGGTTAGCCTGGTGATGGGTATTAAAGAGGGCACGTTCTGCATGGAGCACTGGGTGTTATACGCAAACAATGAATCATGGAACACTACATCAAAAACTAATGATGTAATGTATGGTGATTAACATAACATAATTAAAAAAAAAAAACCCTTTGCACCAGGGCTGACCCAGCCCAAAATTAGGAGTGAGAACAGGTCACAGAATCCCAGCTCTTCTGGGTGAAGTGCTTTCCATTCTTTAACACAACAGCAGTACAAAGTAATCATTATCCTCTCCACTTTACAGCTAAGGAAAGTGAGGCTCAGAGAGGTTGAAAGTGACTTCCCCAGGTTGCAAAGCTGGGTGTGGCCAAGCCAGAACTGGAAGCTCAGAATCTGGCTCCGCAAGTTCGAGCCCTGCCTGCTGGACCACATGTACATCCGATGAAAGGAGATGAGCTGGGTGGGTGGGAAGGAGGAATAGCTACCCAAGACTCAAGCTGACAAAGCAACTCAGTACCCATGAATGGGCCCTGGGGCAGTCCCCCAGGTCTATAACCATCAGAGCTTCGTGTTGTACCCAAGAGACCTGTCCATAATACCACCCTCTATCACATATGTTTAGAATTGTGGTCCATACGAACATGAGCTTTTGCCTACTTTGGTCACTGATGCATCCAAAGTGCCTAGAATTGTGCCTGGTATTAGATAAATGTAATACATTTTTTGTTTGTTTGTTTAATGGGGCAAAAAAGAGTGAATTAACAATAATCATTCTATTGTAAGTACTCAGTGTAGTCCTCCTCAGTACTGTGCAGGCTTTTAGAACCCAATTCTCCAAAGAACCCACTTATAAGGGTTGAAATTTTGTTCTTCTCTCTCCTCTGTGATGTATTCTTCCCCTTTTCACATGTGGAGACTGAAAATTTTAAGTACTCCTTGGCAGAAATACACCTTAAGATCTTTTGATGAAAAGCCCCTTAATAGGTGGAAAAATGTCCTGATGTTACTTTGATTCCAAAATAGTAACCCTGGGTGGCACTACCTCATGAGACCATGAGGCTTTGTAGCTGTTTATAAACCTGAAAATTGGTTCTAACTCATCACCATGAGCTATTGCTCATCACCTTGACTCTGACTTTCAAGTCCTCTCCGAGTCTGACCTTGAACTCTCAGCTCATGGTACCAACACCATTGAAATAGGCTCAGCTTATTCTATATCCAAACAAAATACAGGCAGGAAGGACCTGTTCTATGACTTTTTAATCCAATGGGAATGAAGAGACGAGTGACTGGGTTCTCTAGTTCACGTCTGCCATAGCAGTGAGTCCTCATTACATCTCACCAGACCTTGGTTTCTCAATGTCTGAAAAAGACACTTATTCTCTCTAGCACAAAAGAAAGCCGGGATAAGAACTGTAAAACACAAATATGAGAACGAGAGTGAGATGGGGCCTCAGAGGTCCCCTAAGTTTGGCCGAGCACCCCCTTTATAGATGAGGAACATGAGGCAGAGCAGGGTATATTAGTTTCCTATTGCTGCCATAACAAATAATCACAAACATGATGGCTTAAAACAGTATGAATGTATTCTCATACAGTGCTGCGGTCAGAAGTTAGAGACGAGTCTTACAGGGCTAAAATCAAGGTGTCCACAGGGCTGGTTCCTTCTGGAGGCTCCAGGGGAGAATCCATTCCTTGCCTCTTCCAGCTTCTAAAAGCTGCCAGCACCCCTTGGCTTCTGTCCGCATCACTCCCGTCTCTGCTTCCATGGTTACATCACCTTCTTGTCACCGATTTTTATCTCCAGCCTCCCTCTTATAAGGACCTTTGTGATTACCATGTGAATGCTCCAGGATGATCTCCTTATCTCAAGATTTGTAATTTAACCACATCAGTGAAGTCCCCTTTGCCATCTAAGGTAGCATCACAGGTTCTGGAGTTTAGGACATGGACATCACTAGGGGCCATTATCCGCCTACCCCATAAAGAGATTTGCTTAAGTTGACACCAGGAGGAAGCAGCCGGGCCCAGGACTGAGGTCTCTCAGCTGCTCCTGTTTATCTTCCACCTGGGTGTCAGCAGAGGCCTGTCATTCAGGATTAAGTAGAACTGAATCCAGCCCCCGGCCTAGGTTCTGTGAGTTTAATGCACTCTGCAAAATTGGGCTAACACCCCCATGGTGTCTTCTCAAGGTCACCTGTCCCTGACACCCTCTGAGTTCCCACCACCACTGAGTTCCTGATTTTACTACATCTCAAATCGTATAGCAGTTCTCTTCTCCAGGCTCCTTGTCCCCTCCATTCTGTGTTGGTCCAGGCATGGGACTCAGCCCCTTTCCTTGATCTACCCCAAACCACTCACATAGGCAATTACTGTCATTCATGCATGTGTTCATTCATTCATTCATTCATTCAGAATTCTCCAGGAGGACTGTGGCTCAGGTGAGCACAGGTGTAACTGACTTGATAACACATCCTATATTTGTTACCATCCCTTCTCTGCCTCACTTTCCTATCACTATCAGGACTTCTTTAGGTTACTTCCCAAATGAATTACTTCTACTCACATTCTTATCTCAGGATCTGCCTCAGAAGCAACTCAAACCAAGACAGTAGACAAAATCAGTCCAACAGAGTTAGCAACAACAATGACGACAGCATCCTCAAATGGCACCCGCCATCATGCACTTGTACTTCCAGGAAGGGGAGAAGGACCCCACAGCACCTTTAGCCAGGGATATCTTTATATATAAAAACAAGAAGAGACTTCAATGCAGGAATGGCTATGGGCACAGAAGATGCAGGCCATGTGATGCAGGAGGACAGAGAGGGAAGCTGGCTAGCACTTCCTGCTTCACCCAGAGCCAGCGCTGTGGCTGGATCCCACCTGCACAAACTCTGATCAGAACTCCCAGCCTCACCCTGAGTATTAGCTCCTTCTTCCAACTTCAGCTCCAGATCTTTCACTGCTGAAAAGACCTGAGACAGGGGCGCCCGGGTGGCTCACTCAGTTAAGCGGCTGCCTTCGGCTCAGGTCATGACCCCAGGGTCCTGGGATCAAGCCCCACGTCGGGCTCCCTGCTCAGCAAGAGCCTGCTTCTCCCTCTCCCTCTGCCCGCCGCTCTGCCTACTTGTGCTCTCTCTCTGTCTCTCTGTCAAATAAATAAATAAAATCTTAAAAAAAAAAAAAAACAACCTGAGACAGATGGCTCTGCCTGCAGGATTCTGACTGGATCAGATTCCTCAGCTCCGAGCTCCCTTCCAGCTGATCCACATCCTGGTCATTCACTACCAGGTGCAAGGCCTGATAACTATCTCCCTGAAAAGCTAGACAGTTGTAATAAAAAGTCAAGAGACCTTATTTCTGGTCCTAATCCTCCCCCTCTGATGACTGAGCTGCTGGGGGTGGGGGGGAATCTAGCCCATCCCCAGGAATTCTTGCGTCTAGAAGTGGCATCTAGCTGTGCTCACTGTTGATCATAATTTTTGCAGGTGCCACAGGCAGAAATCAATAGAAGGCCCACCCTGGCTTGTGTAAGGAAGGAAATGGTGCATCAGGTGACCTGGGACTGCTTCAGTGTTGTCAAGATTTCTCTCTCTCTACCTCTTGGTGCTTTTGGTCCCTGGGTGTTAGCTTATTCTCCATGACTTCATAGGGCTTTTTTCCATGCAGCAGGGAAGATGGCCACTGACAGCCTCAGATTCAAATCTTTCCAGCATGTCAGGAGCAGGAGGCTGTCTTTCCCACTTGGTGTCTACAAAACCGTCCCAAAGAAGGGCTCTGATTGGCCTGGCTTGGTCATGCACTCATTTCTGAATCAATCTCTGCAACCAGCAGGGGATGGTTCACTGGTCCAGCCTGGGTCACCTGCCCACCCTGTGACTGAAGTAGGGGAGCAGGGTGTGCTATCACGGGAAGGGACAGGGGAAAAATCAGGCTCGGCAGCCACAACCCATGGCTACCTTAGCCCCCTGCTTGTCTACATGTGTCTGATAGCCATGGTCATGGCTGCTGGGGAGAATGACGACACAGGAGTCAGGAAAGAATGAGGATAAGGGAGAGTAAGTGCAGAAGGTAGAGCCTGTGAAAGTAAAATTGCTCCTCTTATCCTTGGGAGGCAGTAGGTTCGAAGAGGGAAGCTGAGGAAAGCACTCCCTGGTGGGCAGGGAGCCCAGAGTGATGTCACTCCTCTGGGAACAGGAGGGAGTATCTTTAAAAGTGGAGACAGCACCTCCAGCTTCATGTTCTCACTCTGTAAAATACAGATAGTAGTTCTGGGCTCCTCGGGCTTGTCCGAGGTTCTACAGAAGCAGGACCTGAGATGGGGATTCCTGGTGGGAGTGCTCCCGGGAGAAGGAGAAGGAAGGAAGCAGGATAGAACAGAGGAAGAAGCCAAGAATGATGCAGGTTCAGCTGAATTCTAATTCAGCTCAGTAGCACCTATGGCACCACAGAGCTATCCTGCCTCAAGATAAGGAACTAGGCTTTTGTACCCCATATCTGTCCGTCATTGGCTGAGGGTCACCTCCAGAGGGAAAGCAGTCATTTCTAGGCAGCCCAAGGCTCGGAAGAAGGAAGCAGATGAGACCTGGGAGCCGCCAAAACTCACAGCGGCTGGAGGCAGGGTATATGGCAAATTAAAGGGTATCCGGTGTGCCCCAACAGCATCCCCTATTCAAGTGCCCATCACAATGCTGGGAGTTATCATCATCATCATTTTTTATTTTATCCCTGTTGTGCAAAAGTAATAGTAAACATCAAATAATGCATGATTCTCTGCCCGACGCTGCACTCAATAACATAGGCACGCACAGGCAGTAGGAATCTAGAAAAACCTGGGTTCATATCCTGTGCCATTCCTGCCGTGGCCTAGTTATGTGATTCAGGGCATCTAATGTAACCCCTTCGAGTCTCAGAGTTGGAATCCACAAAATAGGCTAATAACCAGAGCTACTTCCTGGGGCTGTTGTGAGGATGAGATGAGATCATCTCTCAGAAGCTCTTGGTGTGGTGCTTGGAGCAGGGGCAGCTCTCAAGTGATTCTTAGTTATCATTAGCTTCTGTGGCTGGACTGTCTGAAACAGCCAGCACTTGAGCTCACAGACATGTGGAGATCATGAGGACACTGACTGGTTTCACAAAGATAGGAATAAGAATTTGCATCATGTAAAAGATGAAGTCAACTGTGTTTAAAAAAGCGAATCCAGTTTCAAAAAAAAAAGGATGTGAAAGCCTAGCCTGAGTGCGGTCTGAGGATGTATGCTATTCAGCAAGATGGTGTGGGGTGTGAGAACCTTTGCAGGCATTCCTCGGGTCCATGAAGATCATGGTTGACAACAAAGCGGCCTCAACCCAGGCTTTGACAAAGATTTGTCAGCCCCAGGTCACCACCTGTAATTTGGTGGATCAGCTCTTCCTACCTGTAAGCAACAAGGATGTATGTCCACATATAGATTAGCTCAGGTTCTGACATCAGACAAAGCCAGGGCGTGCCCTGGCTTCGCGCTCTGACAGCTACACGGCCATAAACATATCTCTTAGCCTCTCTGAGTTTCATTTCCTTCTCGGTTAATAGGGGGAGATAATATCTGCACTTAGATTTATCACAGAGAATTAAATTAAGTGATATTTATAAACACTTCAATCAGTGCCTGGTTCTTAAATCAGTGCCTGCTCACAACAAGCAGCAACTATTGTTGTTATTGATGTTCATGTGTTCAACCGATATTCCTGATCACCCACCATGTGTCAGCACTGTCCCTGGTAGTGGGAAGACATTGGCAAGAAAAAACATGAGGTTCTTGCGCTTAAGGAGCTTCCATTCAAATGAAAAGAGAGAGTCAATAAACAAGAAATACTCCAAGGCATGGTTAACTGTTGTGCAGGGAATTAAAACAGGGTGATGTGATCGAGTGATGAGATATTTTAGTCTGGCCTTTAGAAAGAAGGCAAGGTTCAGGCTGAGATCTGAAAAACAGGATGGCACCAATGATGAAATGTCCCAGGCAACCTACAGGAAGGCAGAGGTAGCAGCCAGTGCAAAGGCCCAGAGGTGGAAGCGAGTTGGGCATTGTTAGAGCAAGGTCCATATATTTGAGGGACACACAAGAGGCTAAAGTGGCAGGAGACCAGTGGGAGACCATGGTGGACAGAAAAAGATGAGTTTGGAACAGTAGAGAGAAGAGACCATGCAGGATTTTTGTAAGCAAATAGAGGCATTTGGATCTTAATCTAAATGGAATAGAAATCAACAGGAGGATTTTCAGCTAAAGAGAGATATTATCTGAAATAAGCTTTTAAAAGTTCACTTGGATTATTTCATCCAATTTTTTTTTTAAAGATTTTATTTATTTATTTGACAGAGAGAGAGAGAGAACAGGAACACAAGCAGGAGGAGTGGGAGGAGTGGGAGAGGGAGAAGCAGGCCTCCCACGGAGCAGGGAGCCCGATGCGGGGCTCGATCCCAGGATGCTGGGATCAAGACCTGAGCCGAAGGCAGATGCTTAATGACTGAGCCACCCAGGCGCCCCCAATTTTTAAAGAAGTAAGAATACCATGCTATATTATCTTTCAGAAAATTAAGGATACATGAATGCTTCCTAATTCATCATATAAGGCTGGTGTTATCCTAACAACAAAGCCAGACAGACATCATAATGAAACTAATACCCACAAGAACATAGATGCAAAAATCCTTAACAACATATTAGCTATTTGAATCCAGCAGCATGTCTTTAATGACTTTTCCTCTGACCCTTCAGTGGCAGCCTTCCAGAACTCCCTCTCCTAGCTCCACTCATGGTCTAATTCCAATATTAAGCCTATTAAATCACTAATACTTGTAAAAAAAAAATGCATTTGACAAAATGCAACACCCATTCATGATAAAAGCTCTCAATAAAATTGATGGGACTTCTTCAATCTGAAAAAGGATAACTGTAAAAAAAACCTACAGCCAACTCCATACTTAATATGAAACTGATTGGTTTACCCCTGAGACCAGGAACAAGGCAAGGATGTCCCTCTCACCCCTCCCATTTAACATTGTACTAGAGGTTCTAGCCACTGCAATAAGGCAACAAAAAGAAATAAAACACATCCAGATTGGAAAGGACAAAGTAAAACTGTCTTTATTTACAGACGACATGATTCTCATGCAGAAAATCCTAAGGGATCTATCAAAAAAAAAAAAAAAAAAACCAAAAAACAAATAAACCCAAAATACTTCAACTAATAAATTCAATGACAAACAATCCAACTTTAAAATGAACAAAGGGGGGCGCCTGGGTGGCTCAGTCGTTAAGCGTCTGCCTTCGGCTCAGGTCATGATCCCAGGGTCCTGGGATCGAGCCCCGCATCGGGCTCCCTGCTCAGCAGGAAGCCTGCTTCTCTCTCTCCCACTCCCCCTGCTTGTGATCCTGCTCTCACTGTGTCTCTCTCTGTCAAATAAATAAATAAAATCTTTAAAAATAAAATAAAATAAAATAAAATGAACAAAGGATTTGTATAAACATTTCACCAAAAAAAAGATATTTCATGGCTAATAAGCACATGAAAATATACTGAACATCGTAAGTCAGTAAAGAAATGCAAATTAAAACTAAAATGAGCAAACTGGTACAGCCACTCTGGAAAGCAGTATGAAAGTTCTTCAAAAAGTTAAAAATAGAACTACCCTACGATCCAGCAACTGCACTACTAGATATTTACCCAAAGAATACAAAAATACTGGGGCACCTGGGTGGCTCAGTCAGTTAAGCATCTGCCTTCAGCTCAGGTCATGATCCCAGGGTCCTGGGATTAAGCCCCACATCAGGCTCCTTGCTTAGTGGGGCGTCTGCTTATCCCTCTCTCTCTCCCTCTGTCCCTCCCCTGCTCATGCTCTCTCTTTCTCTCAAATAAATAAATAAAATCTTTAAAAAATAAAAGAATACAAAAATACTAATTTGAAGGGATACGTGCACCCTGATGTTTGTAACAGCATTATCAACAATAGTCAAACTATGGAAAGAGCCCAAATGTCCATCCACTGATGAATGGATAAAGAAGATGTGAGATATATATATATATATGTATATATATGGTATATATAATACACACACACACACAATGGAATATTCCTCAGCCACAAAAAAGAATGAAATCTTGCCATTTGCAATGATGTGGATGGAGCTAGAGGGTATTATGCTAAGTGAAATAAGTCAGTCAGAGAAAGACAAATACCGTATGATTTTACTCATATGTGGAATTTAAGAAACAAAACAAATGAACATAGGGGGGGAAAAAAGAGGCAAACCAAGAAACAGACTCTTAACTATAGAGACCAAACTGATGGTTACCAGAGGCAAGTGGGTTGGGGGATGGATGAAATAGGTGATGGGGATTAGGGAGGGTACTTGTGATGAGCACCAGATGTCATATGTAAGTACTGAATCACTAAATTCTATATTCAAACTAATATTACACTGTATGTATGTTAACTAACTGAAATTTAACTAAAATTTGGGGGGGAACCCTAAAATAAGATACTACTATATCCCTACTAAAACTGTCAAAAAGATTGACAATACCAATTGTTGGCAAAGATATGCAGAAACTGGAACCCTCATACATTGCAAGTGGGAACATAAAATAGCACAGCCACTTTGGAAAATATTTTGGTGGTTTCATAAAAAGCTAATCATGTACTTACCATAGCAGTTCTACTCCTAGCTATCTACCCAAAAGAAATGAAACCATGTCCACATGAAGACTTGTGTGGAAATTTTTGTAGTATTATTCATAATAGCCTAAGATTGAAAATAATCAAAATGTCCATCAACTAGTAAAGAGATAATCAAAATGTGGTATATTTCAGCATAAGGTGGCAGGGGATAAAAGTAAAAGAAAGGAGATCAGTTAGCAGTCTGTTGCATTGATTCAAGTTGAAGGGGATGATGGCTTAAATCAGCATGGTAGCAGCAGAGATGGTAAGAACTGGTGGGATTCTGGACACACTGGCCTCGTAGAGTTGACAAGACTGCTCATGATTTAAACATACAATGAGGAAAGAGAAAGATAGAGGAATTGTTCTGTGATGATAGTTGTGTTCTATTTTGCAGTTAAATCCTGAAGGATCCCCAGCACCCACTGCTGAGGGCTTTGGCCAGAACATGAGTGGAGAAACAGGGAGCTGGGAGAAAGGAATTTTTGTAAGTGCAGATCCTGTGGTCTGATTCAACCAAATCACAATTGCTAAAAGTTGGGCCATGTTATCTACATTTTTGAAAATTCCCTCAGATGATTCAGAAGCACTGCAAGGTTTGTAAACTACTCTGTTGCAGGCATTATTTTATTTTAATTTGTTGTTTTGTTTGTTTTTATATATGTTATATATAACATACCTATGTCATATACATTTATTTGGGTCCTCTTCAATTTCTTTCAGTAATGCCTTGTAGTTTTCAATATACAGGTCTTTCACCTCCTTGGTTAAATTTATCCCTGGGTGCTTTATTATTTTTGATGCAATCGTAAATAGGATTGTTTTCTTTACTTCTCTTTCTGACAGTTGCTTATTAGTGTAGAGAAATGCAACAGATTTCTGAATATTGATTTTGTATCCTGCAATTTTA
Organism: Halichoerus grypus; assembly: GCF_964656455.1. NCBI lineage: Eukaryota > Metazoa > Chordata > Mammalia > Carnivora > Phocidae > Halichoerus > Halichoerus grypus. The sequence goes on from NC_135715.1 coordinate 101,190,437, forward strand.
CTGAATTCATATATTAGTTCTAAAGGTTTTTTGGTAGAGTCTTTAGGGATTTCTTTATATAATATCATGTCATTTGTAAATAGTTACAGTTTTACTTCTTCCTTTCTAATTTGGATGACTCCCCCCCGCACCACCACAGTTGCTCTGGCTAGGACTTCCAATACTATGTTAAATAGAAGTGATGAGAATGGGCATCCTTGTATTGTTCCTGACCTTAGAGGAAAGGCTCTTGGCTTTTCACCATTTGATAATGGTGTGGGCTTGTCATATATGGCCTTTATTACATTAAGGTATGTTCCTTCCACACCCACTTTGTTAAGAGTTTTTGCCGTAAATGAATGTTGAATTTTGTTAAAAGTTTTTTCTGCATCTGTTGAGGTGATCATAGCATTTTTTATCCTTCCTTTTGTTAATGTGGTGTATCATATTGATGGATTTTGTATATTGAACCATTCTTGCGTTCACAGAATAAATCCCACTTGATCATGGTGTATGATCCTTTTAATGGATTGTTAAATTCATTTTGTAATATTTTGTGGAGGATTTTTGCATCTATATTCTTCAGGAATATTGGCTTGTAATTTTGTTTTCTTATGGCCCCCTTGTCTGGTTTTAGAATTAGGGTGATGCTGACCTCAAAAAAAAAATGAGTTCAAAAGAGTTCCCTCCTCTTTTATTTCTTGCAAGAGTTTGGGGAGAATAGGTATTAATATATATTTTTTAAAGATTTTATTTATTTATTTGACAGAGAGAGACACAGCGGGAGAGGGAACACAAGCAGAGGGGGTGGGAGAGGGAGAAGCAGGCCTCCCGCGGAGCAGGGAGCCCGATGCGGGGCTTGATCCCAGGACTCTGGGATCATGACCTGAGCCGAAGGCAGACACTTAACGACTGAGCCATCCAGGTGCCCCAGTATTAATATTTCTTTGAATGTTCGGTAGGATTCCCCAGTGAAGCCATCTGGTCCTGGAATTTTGTGGGCTGGTTTTTGATTACTGATTCAATCTCCTTACTAGTAATTGGTCTGTCCAGATTTTCTACTTCATTATGATTAAATCTTGGTAGGTTGTATGTTTCTAGGAATATATCCATTTCTTCTAAGTTGTCCAATTTGTTGCCATATCATTGTTCATAGCAGTTTCATGACTCTTTGTATTTCTGTGGTATCAATTGTAATTTCTCCTCTCCTATTCCTGATTTTATTTATTTGAGTCCTCTTTTTTTCTTGGTGAATCTAGCTAAAGGCTTGTCAATTTTGTTTATCTTTTCAAAGAGCCAGCTCTTAGTTTCATTGATCTTCTCTATTTCCTTTTTAGACTCTATTTCACTTATTTCTGCTCTGGTCTTTGTTATTTCCTTCCTTCTACTAACTTTGGACTTCATGCATTCTTTTTCTAGTTCTCTAAGTTGTAAAGTTATGTTGTTTAATTGAGACTTTTCTTGTTCTTGAGGTAGGCATTTATCACTATAGACCTCCCTCTTAGAATTGCTTTTGCTGCATTCCACACATTTTGTTATATTTCCATTTTCATTTGTCTCAAGACATTTTATTTCTCTTTTGATTTCTTCTTTGATTCATTGGTTGGTCAGTAGTATGTTGTTTAATCTACACACATTTGTGAATTTTACAGTTTTCTTCATGTAATTAATTTCTAGCTTCATACCACTGTGGTCAGAAAAGATGCTTGATGCAATTTCAATCCTCTTAAATTTATTGAGACTTGTTTTGTAGGCTAATATGTGATCTATCATGGAAAATGTTCTGTGTGCACTTGAGAAGAATGAATATTCTGTTTCTTTTGGATGGAATGTTCTGTATATACCAATTAAGTCCATCTGGTCTAATGTATAGTTTAATGCCAATGTTTCCTCATTGATTTATGCCTAGATGATCTAACCATTGATGTATGTGGGGGTATTAAATCCCCTAATATTATTGTGTTGCTCTCAATTTCTCCCTTTATGCCTATTAATATTTATTTTATATATTTAGGTGCTCCTATGTTGTGTGCATAAATATTTACAAATGTTATATCCTCTTGTTGGATTGATCTCTTTATCATTATATAATGCCCGTCTTTGTCTTTTATTACAGTCACTGTTTTAAAGTTTATTTTATCTGATATGCATATAGCTACTCCAGCTTTCTTTTGGTTTCCATTTTCAAGGAATATCTTTTTCCATCTCTTCACTTTAAGTGTGTGGGTCTTAACATCTGAGGTGAGTCTCCTGTAGGCAGCATACAGATGGGACTTTTTTTTTTTTTTTAAATCCATTCAGCCACTCCACGTCCTTTGATTGGAGAATTTAGTCCATCTACACCTAAAGTAATTATTAACAATTATGTACTTATTACCATTTTGTTAATTGTTTACTGGCTGTTTTTATAGTTCTTCTCTGTTCCTTCCTTTCTTGCTCTCTTCCTTTGATTGGATGAATTTCTTTAGTGGTATGCTTATATCCCTTTCTCTTTGGTGTATTTACTATAGGTTTTTGCTTTGTGGTTATGATGGGGCTTACATATAACCACTTATGTCTATGTCAAACTAATAACAACTTAAGTTTGATCTCATTCTAAATTTTTACTCCTTTTGTCTTTTAACCTTTATACTAGCTGTATAAGTGATTAACCCGCTACCTTTGCTATATATTTACCTTTTCAGTGAGATTTACTCTTTCCTGTTTCTTGTCACCAATTAGTGCCGTTTCTATTCAAGCTTAATGATGTCCCTTTAACATTTCATGGAAAGCCAGTTGAGTACTGATGAACTACTTTAGAATTTGATTGTCTGGAAAATATCTTTCCTTCAATTCTGAATGATAAATCTTCTGGATAAAGTATTCTTGGTTGGAACTTTGTTTCTCTAAGCACTTTGAATATATCATGTCACTCCTGGCCTGCAACATTTCTGCTGAAAAATCTGCTAATAGTCTTATGAGGGTTCCCTTGTATGTAATAAGTTACTTTTCTCTTGCTACCTTCAAGAGTCTCTCCTTGTCTTTAACTTTTGACATTTTAATTATAGTGTGTCCCAGTGTGTGTCTCTTTGGGTTCATCTTATGCATTACTCTCTGTGCTTCCTGAGTCTGGATATTTGTTTTCTTCCCCAGGTTAGGGAAATTTTCAGCCATTATTTCTTCAAACAAAATTTCTGCCCCTTTCTATCTCTCTCTTCTCCTTCTGGGAGCCCTATTATGTGACTGTTAGTCTGTTTGATGTTGTCCCATAAGCAACTTAAGCTATCTTTACTTTTTTTCATTCTTGGTTTTTTTGTTTGCTTTTGTTTTTTGCTGCTCTGATTAGGTGAGGTCCACTGCCTTGTTTTTGAGTTGACTAATCTGTCTTCTGCTTCATCTAGTCTGCTGTTGAACCCCTCTACACTACTTTCCAGTTCTGTTATAGTGTTCTTCAGTTATGTGGCTTCCATTTGGTATTTTCTTCTGTTCTCCATCTCTTCATTGAAGTTCTCATTGTGTTCATCCATTCTTCTCCCCAGTTTGGTGAGATCTTTATGACCATCACTTTGAAGTCTTTCTCAGGTAAATTACTTATCTCTCCTTCATTAAGTTGTTTTTCCCTGTGGTTTTATCTTATTCTTTCATTTGGAACATATTCTGTTTCTTCATTTTGCTTGACTCTCTGTGTTGATTTCTATACAGTAGATGAAACAACCACCTCTCCTGGTCGTGAAGGGGTGGCCTTGTGTAGAGGATGATCTTACTGTTCAACGCTGCCCCAGCTCTTTGTCATCTCTCCAGTCTTTGTGCTTATCCAAGCAGCCTATTATATTTTAATGACTCCCCATAGTCGAGAATGTGCCAAGACCTGTCCCTGTCCCTAAGTGGAGGACCTCAACACCTAGATTCAGGCTATTTGAAAGCCAGACCCTAAGGCAGCAGCTTTTAAAAGTATACAAATATTTATAGTCCTATGACACTGCAAGCATAAGCCCTACTGGCCTGGTGATCCAGAAGTATTCTCTGGGTGGCAGTCACAAATCTCTGTGCTCCAGCAGAGTGTATAAGCTCTTTTCTGGGAGATACTAGCAAGCTGGAGCAAGACAGAGGGAGAGTGCCAAGATGGCATCCACATCCTACATTCCCTGAGTACAGCCCCATTGGCCACTAAATGTGTGCTAAACCTGAAGCCTGCCCCTCAAACCAAAGCTCCTGGATAAACCACGTGGCTTCCTTACAGAAAACTGGGAGGGAAGGTACGCCTCAGTCGGCCACCTGCATAGTGCCCTGGGGGTGGCAGCCTGCCAAGAAATGTCTCCGATTGCCACAGTCCTGTAGGACCCAGGAATGCAAGTCCCCCGGCCACCAGATCAAGGCAACCAAGAGGCATCCCTTGGGTGGCAGCTACAAAAACCAGGGCACCAGCCACAAGCAAAGCTCCCCTCCATAAGACACTGATGCTCTGGAGCACAGCAGAGGGGGAACATAGAGTTTCCACCGTCTTTGGTGTCCAGAAAGGATTACAATTAGCTCCTAGATGTGTTTTAAATAGGAAGCCTAGCCCTCAAGCCACAGCCATGATGCTAAGTTAATAGTCCTCTTACACAGAAAAACCAAGCTCTTGGGTTTGTTGCTTCTTGGTGCACCCTGGAGTGCTAGCTGTTTAAGAATTCCTTCTCTATTGGAGTCCTGGGGGACCCATAAGCATAAGCTTCACTGGCCAGGTAATGTAGAGGTATCCCCTAGCAGCAGCTACAAAAATCAGGGTGCCAGACAGGGATATGAGCTCCTTTTTGGGTAACACTGGTTATTACAGTCCCATACGGCCTGGAAAGCAAGCTCCCCTGGCCTCCAGAGCCAGGAAGTCAAGAGGCATCCTCTGGGTGGCAGCCACAAAGATTGGGCAGCAGACACATGAAAGAGCTCCCTTCCAGGAGATATAGGTGCTCTGGAGCACAGCAAAGGGAGGGCTCAAAGATGTGCCCACCAGACTTCATCCCTAGAGAGGGTTCCAGCAGGCTCTTAGACGTGTGTTTTAAATAGATGCCTACCCCTCAGGCTGGCACTTTAATATAAGCAGGTTAGCTTCTCCCACTTCACAAAGTCTGGGTGTGATTGACTGCCTCTCAGCTGGGCCCTGGGGCAGCTAGGTCTGAGCTCTTGAGCCCTTTCAAAAACCATTTCTCAGATCACTACAACCTTATGGGTCTTGGGATATGAGCCCTGTTGGTTTTCAAAGTTAGATCTTTCAGGGGCTTGTCTCTCAGGTGCAGGTCCTGAAAGTCAAGGTGCCCTATGTGGAGTTTGAACCCTTTGCTCCTTGGAGAGAATCTCTGGGTTTTGAGTTTTCTCCTGGTTGTGGGCTGCTGCAGTCGGGGTAGAGTTTATGTGAGATTGTGTCCTAGTCTCTCCTACCTGCTTCAGTGTAGTTTTTTTTTTTTCTTGTTTGCCCAATGTGTAGTTATCACTCAGCCAGTCTTCAGGTTTTTTAATGAGGAAATTGCACCGTATGTATCTGTAGACTCAGTGTGTCCGTGGGAGGAGGTGAGTTCTGGATCTTCCTACATCACCATCTTGAACTGCCAGCATAAAGTGTTATAATGCTTGACTTTTGTTAATTGGTTCCTATAAACTTGTCTAATGTCTCTCTTCAGGGTCATGAGCATAGGTGTCCTATTCTCATTCACAGTTCTTCAGCCCTGAGAACACAAGATCAAAAGTCCAGCATTCTTTGTGAGCTCTGTTCTTTCACACCTAACTTCTGTTTGCCCAGAGTGAGGAGCACCACTCCCAAGGGAGGGCATGATTTTGAAGGAGAAAGAGTGACCAGAGCTGGTGTCTACAGTTCCCCAATGCCATGCCCTCTCACTAGGGAACATTTTAGTGATCTAACCACAACTCCTGGATGAACCACAATAAATTATTTAGAATTCAGTGAATTTACAAGCATTCCCACCAAACCTTTAAATTGGTCTTCCCCTCTTTTCTCTCTGGCAATGCTCCCCTCTTAAAACTCCTGATAGTAGATTTGTGAACCTGAGTTTGAATCCTCATATACCACCTAATGAGCCATGTGGCCTTATTCTAGTTCTGGGACTCAATGAAAATGGAACAAAGTCAGTGGTTCATAATTCTGGCTACACGTTAGAATCACTGGGGGAGAGTTTAAAAATTATAGATGCCCTGGCCACACCCCACATAACTGCATTATAATCTCTGGTAGTGGAACCCAGGCATCAGTATTCTTGGAAGAGCCCCCAACTTGATTCCAATTACAGCCAAGGCTCAGAACCATTTATCTAAGTGATCATTAAGGATTCTCAAAGTTCTTTTCTGATTTATATTTTTCCTTGGCTCCTATGACCCCACCAATGGCCACCACTTGAAGGCAAGGGTGATTGGAGAGACTGTATTATAGTTGGGTGGCTAATCAGTATGCAGAGGGTGCAACTACTCAGTTTGATAAGGGTCACATCTGGCCTGGCTGCTGAAGAACCAGTATTTGAAGGTGTGCTCTTGAACAGATAAGCAAAACCAACCTCCCTGGGTTGCATTCAAGACCCTGCCTTTGGTGTCCCCTAAATTAAGAAAAACTATCACTTGGGGTGCCTGGGTGGCTCAGTCAGTTAAATGTCTGCCTTCGGCTCAGGTCATGATCCCAGGGTTCTGGGATTGAGTCCCACATTGGGATCCCTGCTCAGCGGGGAGCCTGCTTCTTCCTCTGCCTGCTGTTCCCCCTGCTTGTGCTTGCTCTCTGTCTCTCTCGGTTGCTCTCTCTGTATCAAATAAATAAATAAAATCTTAAAAAAAAAAAAAAAGAAAAAATATCACGCTACGGGAAGCAGGAGTTGGAGCTCTTAAAGACATTGTCCAGAAGCCTCCAGGGACTACAGAAAGGCAATGGTGAGTTGATTTTCATCCTTTGTTTGTGCCAAATGCAGTAAGTCAAAGAGAAGGCATGTTGACTTCACAAAGTAGAGACTATTTTTAAACATTAATTTGACTTTTTATTTTTAATTTTTAATTTTTTTTAGATTTTATTTATTTATTTGACAGAGAGAGACACAGCGAGAGAGGGAACACAAGCAGGGGGAGTGGGAGAGGGAGAAGCAGACTCCCCGCCGAGCAGGGAGCCCAATGTGGGACTCGATCCCAGGACCCTGGGATCATGACCTGAGCTGAAGGCAGATGCCTAATGACTGAGCCATCCAGGCACCCTAATTTGACTTTTTAAAAGATTGATCAGATGTAAGCATTAGGTAGCAGAATCCTGGGAAATTCTTTTTACCTTTTTGATAATTAAACATTCTTCAAGAATATAACAATAATACATTATTAAATGCTCATAAAACATTAAAAACACATGTATAAATATATTATTTTTGTTTACATAAATGGGATCATACAATTCTTATTGTTCTGTGACCTGTTTTTACTACTTAGTAATAAATATTTTAGATTATTTTTTTATTTTTTTATTTAAATTCAATTTAGTTAACATATACTGTATTATTAGTTTCCGGGGTAGAATTTAGTGATTCATCAGTTGCACAGAATACCCAGTGCTCATTACATCAAGTGCCCTCCCTAATGCCCATCACCCAATTACCCCATCCACCCACCCACCTCCTCTCCAAGAACCCTCAGTTTTTTTTTCTATAGTTAAGAGGCTCTTATGGTTTGCCTCCCTCTCTGTTTTCATCTTATTTTATTTTTCCTTCCCTTCCCCTATATTCATCAGTTTTGTTTCTTAAATTCCACACCTGAGTGAAATCACATTGTATTTGTCTTTCTCTGACTGGCTTATTTTACTTAGCATAATACTTTCTAGTTCCATCCACATCATTGCAAACAGCAAGATTCCATTCTTTTTTGTGGCTAGGTAATATTCCAGTGTGTGTGTGTGTGTGTGTGTGTGTGTGCGCGCGCGCGTGCGCACGCATATATACCACGTCTTCTTTATCCATTCATCTGTCGATGGACATCTGGGCTCTTTCCATAGTTTGGCTATTGTGGACATTGCTGCTATAAACATTGGGGTGCAGGTGCCCCTTTGGATCACTATGTTTGTATCCTTTGAGAATCCTGGGAAATTTGTAAGAAGCTAAGTTGCATGGAAAGCCCCAAACATCTTTTATTTCTGTGGATTTAGAAATTTCCCATTATTCTATATGATATAAATCATTCCCAAACCTGTAAAACAAAGAATTTGAAGATAAGAATGTTTGAAAACTTCCAACTCCCTTCTTCCCATTTTAGCCACAGTAATTCTAGCCACCACCCCCTCCAGACCACCCCAGGTTTCCCATCTCAACACAGGGCAACATCTAAAAACCCTGAAGCATCCTGATTTGGCTCTTTCACACCTATATACCTAGGCCATCAGCAAAGCCTGATGGCAAGACCTTCATACTGTATTCCTAGTCTAATCTTTTACCCCAATGTTTTCTAAGCCACCGTCATCTCTTTCCTGCATCCGGCTCTAACACCCATTTGCTCTGTGACCCAAAAAAGGAAGGGTTGGTGTAGCTAACCTCTGAGATCCCTGCTAGTATTAAGAGTCTAGTCTTACTTATAGAAGGGAGTGAACTGAGCAATCTCTATGTCCCAGGTGCTCTACTTCTGTTATTTCATTTCGTCCTCATTCCAACCTAGTGAGGCAGGTACTATTATTCCCCCTTTGAAGAGATGAGGCCATTGAGACTCAGACATCGCTGGCTGCCCACCCCAGGGCCACTCTCCCTTGCCTCCTTGTTAACAGTGCCTGATTTTGTTGAGGGGAGGCAATGGGCTCAGCTCACAGTGAATCAGTGAGTCAGAATTAGTCAAAGCCAGTTTGGGTGACCATACTCCACTCTACCCATGATTGCTAAAGACATGGGCACGAGACACATGAGGGGAAGTCTACTGAGAATTCCTGGGAAAGTATTTTCTCCCTGATGAGAGAGGAGAAAGCCCATTCTGCCTTGACCCTGTTGCTTCTTGCTTTGGATATTATCAGAAGAGGAAATAAAGCTGGCAGCTTTGTCAGTCTTATGGCATCAAGTTGGGGAAGATGGGATGTGCCTGAGGATGGAAGAAGGAAAGGATGAGAGAAGTTTGGTCTTTGATGGTCTCGCTGTGCCTGGTACTGCCTACCTCCAAGCTTCTTCTCGAGTAAAGCATAATGTCCTTATAAATTAAGCCAGCCTAGTTGAGAATCCCGTTACATGGAACCCAAAGCATCCTAATACAGAAACAACTTGCCTGAGGACATACAACCAGGAAGTAGCAGCACAAGGCTGCAAAGTCACCTCTGTCTGTCTGTCTGTAAAGCCGAAGTGGACAGGCTATCGCCTCTACCCTACCCCTAGTTTAATTCCAACTCTATACCTCTGGATAGCATGAGCTTAAACAAGCATTAAAGCATTTATCCTCTGCCACAGCTGACACTGGACCCTGATCTGATTACAGCTGCACCTCTTACTCTTCTCAGTGGGACCTTCCTGAACATCGGCCCTGCAGGAGCCTGGATGCCCCCTCAGCACTGTGGAGACAGTTGTCAGATGCCATCACAATAAACAGTGAGACTCGTTGGAGTACTAGCATTCTCATTTATCTGCATGGCATCCCTTCATTTCATTGTGCTTATGTCTGCAGCTTGATTGACTGCATTTGGCGTGTTTTCTGGAGTTAAGGCTCAACAGGTAGAACCTTCCTCCAAACCAGCATGTTCTTATCAGTGGCCTCAGAAATCAAGCCACTCATTTTCGTACTGGACCCAGAGGGCTTGGGGTGGAGGGCAATAATTGGAATGTACCTTCTCCCCACTCCTGGCCTAATCCTGCACCACAATAATTTGGCCTATAGGTGTTCAAGCAAGTAGATCTGAGAGATGCCAAAAAGTTGGGCCACCTCAAATGTCTCTCCCATTGACCTGCTCCAGGGTGAGAAATTCCTACCCTTAGTCAGTCCTAGGAAATATAATATTTCCAAAGTGTACCTTTTGCAAAACAAATATATTGCTTAATAGGGATAGCAGATCACCCCCCTTGCTATACATAAGACTCTCATATGTTGCCTCCATTTATGTGGACATAAAACCCAACTGGAACTATGTACTTTTTAAATGTAATTTATTATTGTCTGTTTCTTTTTCTCAATAGTCTGTGAGTTTTATGAGTGTGAAGGGACTTATATTTTTTTACTTGCTTTTGGAGTCTGAGCATCTAGCATGGTACTAGGCATTTAATAGGTATTTAATAAACCTAGATGGAAAGAATAAATGAATTGCAGCACAAGGGAGAGTGAAAGGAGGTTAAGGAAGTGGAGAGGAGTGTAAATAACTTTTAAGAAGACTGCCTGAGAGAAGAGAGAATGAGTGGTAAAGAGAGACATGGAGAGAAGGGAGACTACTCTTAATGGCACACTGGGGGGAAAGGGATGGTAGAGGAGTAGCTGTCCATTGCCAGCTCCAGGTGGCATCATTTACATTGCATTGCATGTGATAGGCATGCCCTACAGCTGTGCAGTGCAGCGGCCCAGTTACGTAAGACAGAAGTAATAACGGATGGAGAAGAAGATAGGGCAGGGATGTAAAGCATAGGCTGGCCTTAATTGGGGTATTCATCCTTTGAGACTGGACATGGGAATACATTAGGGGTTAAGTGGGAGGCAGGAAATTAGGGCAGTTTTTGCCCAATGTAAGCCTTTTTTTGGTCGTATAGGAGATAAAGCCGTCCAACTATGAGAGAACTGCGGTTGTGTGAAAGGCTTAAGGAAAGTAATGAGGATTTGAAAGGGAAGACAGAATGGACTAAAGACCAGTAAAAGGATGTAACTAAACCACAAGGTACATTCTAGGGATCACAGACCCATTCTGGCACCAGTACAAGACTGGGAGACCTGGGATCACCCAAGAGAAAGAAGAGGAGGCTGGAAAATGCACTGGGGGAGGTGGTCAAAGGCTGGAGGGCTGTCTTCCATGCAGAGCTTCTAATTCACAAATGCTTGCAAAACTCAGTAAGTTGTCTAGACACAGAAAGCATATTCCTATCAGAACTACTGTTTACAATAGCTTGATTCTCTCTAGTCAGCAACCTGCCAAGGCACATTTATTCTTCATAGTCCCTGAAGACATGAACTAATGCTGTATTAATCCTTCAATGTCACCTCCCACTATTCCTAATTATAACATTTCTATGGGAAAATGTATTCCAGGTTACATGTCAGAATTGACAATTACCGGAATTGACCACCATCCATCTCTGAGGCTCTCCCCTCACTTCCCTGCTCAACGTGTGGTGAGAGTTCAGAGCCAACCTCTTCAGTGGGACAAAAACTCTACACCCCCAGAGCTTGTTAGTTGCCTTCACTGAACCAGGCACTGAACCTGTATGCATTTGTAAAGGGACCAAGAGCTCTCCCGGGATTCCAAATCCCCCACTACTGGCAGTGCCACCACTTGGGCTTGGGGGAGGGCGGTGTTGGGGAAGGGCACAATCTCAGACAATTCTCCCTTTGATGGAGAGGTCACTCCTACGTCATGACACTTCACCACTGAAAGGGCCTTTAGACTCTGACCCAGCAGTTCAATTTATAGGAACGTATCTGGTTGAAACGCCTGCACAGAGGTGCAAAGATAATGCTCAAAGTTGTTCCCTGAAGCATTGTTTGTAATTTTAAAAAGTTGGAAACAATGCAAACATTCATCCGGGAGAGAATGGGTAAATTAATTGGGGTATCCTTGTACTACCATACAGTGGGCCACCATGTGGCCTCTAAAAGGATATGGTAGATCTACAAGTAGCAACATGTATGTGACTGATATATTCATGATGTATAATTGATTTTTAAAAGTGGATTACACAGTGCCTAACTGAACATAATAAAAAGATAAAAAAATAAAATAAAAGTGGATTAAAAACAGTATGTGTGATATGAAGTTAGATAGAGCTTTATAACAAAATATACACATGTTAACATGATAGATGATAGATAGATAGATAGATAGGCATGATTACAAATGTACTTATTAAAAACACCTTCTAGGATGAATGCCTAATTATTAGCAGTGGTTACCTCTAGGGGAAGGATTGAAGTGGGGGGTGGCAGAGAAATGGAACTTTCATACTCTACTTCATACATTACAGAATTGCCAGAACTTTTTTACAATGAACCTGTATTATTCCTATGATAAAAATAGCATTTGAACTAATTTTTGAAGAGTATTAGGCATTGTAAATATGCCAGTGCACCATAAATTAATCTATAAATGGAATGCTTTCCCAATGAAAATACCACAAGGGCTTTTTTGGGAATATAACAAGCTGATTCTAAAGTTCATATGGAAAAATGAATATACTGGAATCACCAAAAATTTTCTGAAAAAGAAGAGAAATAAGAGGAGACAAATCCTAGGTATTAAAATGCACTATCAAGGCCACAATAATTAATAGAATTACCTGGGTAATGACCTGTGATTAGACAGGCAGAACAACTGAATAGAAAAGAGCCCAGAAAGAGACACAAATGTTTATGAAAATTTGTTATTGGATAAAGATGGCACTTCAAACCAGTGGGGGCAACAAATCCTTCATTAAATGGTATCAGAACAATTAAGTTGCCAGCTTGGGGGGAAAAAGGAACTGAATCCATCATTTGATCCCTACACCTATTAAATTCTAGGTAAATCTAGATATAAAGATAAAACCCATAAAAGTATTAGAATAAAGCTTGAGAGGCTATGAGAATATTTTACACTATAGGAATGGAGAGTGCATTTCTAAGCAATATGCAAAGCCCAGAAGCCATAGAAGAAATCACTGATGTATTTGACTTGATAAAATTAAATATTTTTTACAATGGCAACAAATATCATGAGCAAAATAAAACAGATAAACTACAGACTGGACAAATCACTGCATAATAAATGTCAGGAGCCTAACTCTCTCTCTCTCTATATATATATATATATATTGCTTCTAAATAAAATTCTTAAAAGGTCAATGAGCCCAGGGCGCGTGGGTGGCTCAGTTGGTTAAGCGACTGCCTTTGGTTCAGGTCATGATCCTGGAATCCCAGGATCGAGTCCCGCATCAGGCTCCCTACTCAGCAGGGAGTCTGTTTCTCCCTCTGACCCTCCCCGCCTCATGCTCTCTCTCTCATTCTCTCTCTCAAATAAATAAATAAAATCCTTAAAAAAAAAAAAGGGTCAATGAGCCCATAGAAAAATGAGAGGAAGCATGAATAGGAAATTCACATAAATATAAATACAAAGGGCTCATGGACACATAAAAGATGGTCTAACCTCACATGAAACAGCACAGTATCATTTCTCATCTATTAGCTTGATAAAGTTTCTTTCTAAGTTTAGTAATAAAGTTTTAGTAAGACCATGAGTAAACAGTGTCAGTGACAGGAGGCGCATCCTCTTTGGAAGAGCACTGGGCAGTATCAGAATAAACTGGGTACCCATCCCTCGACACTGCATTCCACTTCTAAAAGTTCACCCTTCAGATATGCATGTGTGCAAAGATGTATATTCAAAGAGTATAGAAGCAAAGACTAGACGCAACTAACATACTGTCACTAGGGAACTGGTGAAATAGACTGCAGTCTATAGATGTCAGGGAATGAAACATGATGCAGCTCTGGAAAAGAAGGAGGGCATTTTAGGGCAGATCTGGAACAATCTTCACACTGGTATTTTTTAGTGAAAAAGCCACGAGCAAAGCAGTGTGTGTAGTATACTGCAATTTGTGGACAAAGGGGGAAATGATACCTGTGTTCATGGAATCTCCGGAAGCACGCACAAGAAAGTGGTACAGTGTTTGCATCTGGGGAGAGAGACCAAGGACTACATGTTTGGGGTAGAAGACAAACTTATTGTCATTACACTTTATTCAGACTTATTTAAATTGTTTACCAAGTTCATACATTCATTTTTCAGTTAAACAAACAGAATATGGTTTAAAATACAGCATTAGAGGTCATTAACTAAGCCCAAGCTTCCCATTTCACAAAGAAATGGAAGCCCTGCCCATTCGTGCATTTCTTCAACAGATGTTTTTGAGTGCTGTGTTAGTTTCCTATCACTGCCATAGCAAATTACCACAAACTCCGTGGTTTAAAACAACACAAATTTATTTTCTTATAGTTCCAGATGTCAGAAGTCTCAAATAGGGTGCTAGGTCTGTACTCCTTCTGGAGCCTCTAGAGGAGAACCCATTTCCTTGCCTTTCTCAGCTTGGAGAGGCTGCCCACATTCCTTGGCTCATGGACCCTTCCAGCAATTGCATCATTCCCACCTCTGCTTCCGTCATTGCATCTTCTTCTCTGCCTCTACCCTCCTGGTCCCTCATGATTATGGTAGTCCAGATAATCCAGGCCGATTTCCCCAACTCAAAACCCTTAATTTAATCACATTAACAAAGTCCAAAAGGCAAAAGCCCAGGTAAGGTAGCACAGTCACAGGTTTCGGAGATTAGCACTGGGACATCTTTGGGGGCCGTTGTTCTGGCTACCAGAAGTGCCTTCCGTCAGCTGCTGCCTACTCTGCCCCAAGCCCTGAGGATACAGTGTTGAAAACAGACATACAATTCCTGCCTCAGGGAGTTCGCATTCCAGCTGGGTCAGGGGAGACAATAAACAACATCCGTAAGTGAAATAAGTAACGTCAGATGATGACTAGTGCTACAGAGAGCAAGTGCATAGCAGGAAAGTTGGTAAAGGGGAGTTGGGACTGGGGTGGAGGGCTTTAAAACTAGGAAGCCCTCCCTGGGAAAGGGACACTGGGAAAGGGTGTGAAGAATTTGGAGGCGGCGAGGGAGAGGCTGTGCTGACATCTGCGAGAACAGTGCTCCAGGTAGAAGGGACAGCAGATGCAAAGACCCTGCGGCTAGCGTGCTCTGCCACATTCATGAAGCAGAAGGCGACACGTGTGGCTGGAGAAGGTAAGGGAGAGTCAGGAGGGAAACATGGTGTAGGGTCTTCCAGCCTATTGTAAGGGCTGCCTTTTCCCTGGAGTGAGATGGAGCTTCTAGAGGAATTTGTGCAGAGACAGTAACAAGATCCATCTTACCAAAATTCTGCTCCAGTGCAAGGGAGAAGCCAGGAGGCTACTGCGGGAATCTGGGCATCAGACGGTAGCGTGTTCATGGCGCTACCAGTGGAGGTGAAGAGAAGCAATTTGCTTTTATGATATGACAGGATGTGACATATATGCTAAGCCAGATTTACAGACAGATTGTTTGTAGGATGTGAGAGAAACTGATAAGTCAAGAATGATTCTAAGGATTTTGGCCTGAGCAGTTGGAAAGATGGAACTGCCATTATTAGAGAAGCAGGTTTTGAAGAGTAGTGGACTTGCGGGGGATAATGAGTTCAGTTCTGGAAATGTGAATTCAGAGATTCTATCAGACATTCAAGGGGAGCTGCTGAATGGGCAGCTGAAATCCACATCTCCCGAATTCAGGAAAGAGAGCCAATCACAGATAAAATTGGGGATCAGAGAAAATGGCATTTAAAGACGTGAGATCGAACATTGGGCCACCTGTTGGCAAAGCCTCGTTCCACCCTTCTATGTTGGTGACTTGAAGTGGAGACTGACTATATTCCTTATTCTTTCTTTCATTTATAAAAGAATTAATTTCTATTTTTAATCGGAAAGTATTCTATGTTCAGTTTATAGAAAACCAGGTAATTGACATAAAAAACAAAAGACCTGTAAGCTCATTAACTGTAAATAATCACTCAGCCATTTGACGTATTTCCCTTTCAGGCTCTTGCTGATGTAAAGCATACATTTTGCATGTTACAAAATGCCCAAAAAGTATTCATTGGATTTTGCTTCTTTTTTTTTTTACTTTGTAAAGAAATATGAGAAAAAAAATGAAGGGTCCCTGAGGAAGCTCTCCTGGTGAATATCCATCCATGAAATTATCCTCACCATCGCAAATGCAGGTTTTTTGCCCAGGGATGCTGCATTTTGCAGAAGGATGGCCAGTGCCATCCACAGTGGGCTGTGTGGCCACTAGGCCCTGCCATCTGTTGAGCAGACAAGGGAGCCTGGTTTTCTCGCATGCACCTCTGGCACCTGGTGAATAAATATATAAATGGGCACTCGGTTGGTATGACTGTCTTTTATGTAATATGCCTCACCGCCACGGACCTTCTACCCTCCACCGTAGCTGGCTAAGTCAGAGGCTGTTTCTGTGGCAGCAGGAAATTTATTTCTTTACCTAAACTGTGAGGTTCAGGAAAGGCTATTGAGCAGCGGTTCTACAGTGGAAAGAGAAAATTGTCTCAGACAAAAGGTGGGGGGTGGGGGTGGGAGGTGGGGGGTTAGCCCTAGGGAATTCATTTTGTCTTTTCAGCTCCCAGAACATCTTATTCAGAGGGGAACTGTCACCTTTCTATTTCAGACCTAGTGTGAGGCTCAGAACTAATGGCCTGCCTGCCTTTCGCCTGAATTTCTTTGAAAATGTGAGGTCCAAAGAGAAAGTGCCCAGGGAGCATCTGCTCCAAATACTGAATGGCAAAAGGAACAGAGGGTGTGGAGCAAAATCTGCTGGCCCTGCCTCCTGCCCCCCAACACACCTTCCCCACTCCCCGCCCCATCCCCCCAGCTGCTCCCACCAGGACAAGGTGAAACTGTGGCACAACCACTGGGGCCCCAGAGCCAGGGTTTTCATCTCTTATCACCATGTCTTTAGGCCATTAAGCAGCACTCAGCCCTGCCAAGAACCTGGCATGATGCACTGGTAAAAGCACAAATGGCAGAGGCAGCACACCTGAGCTCAAACCCCACCTGGAACAAGTTACTTCACCTCTCCCAGACTCAGTTTCCACACCTGCAAAATGGGGATGATAATACCCACCTGTTAGGTCTGTGGGGCCAAGACTAAACAGAAGGTCTGCAAAGCCCCTGGTTCATAGAGGGTCACAGCAAACATTCCTTCCTTCCCTTTCACCGAGGCCAGCCTTGTAGATACGGACTCCCCCTCTGTAGGTTCCTCTTGGCGACCCCAGAAGGTCATCTGGTGACACACTTCTCCTTTAGTATCTTCAGTGGCACTCCAGAAAAGGAATCACACATCATTATCTTGACATTTGCAGTCAATACTAAAATAGATGTGATAGAAAGTACAAAGACTCCAAGTCACAGTTCAGGGCCTAAAAAGGGTTCAAAATAAAAATGACCTGGGGGGAGACATTTAATTTGGGAGAATGTGAGTATCTCTCTTTGGGGGGAATATATAGATGCTCTCCAAAGTTGCCTCAACAGCTAAAGTCAGTAGGAGGGAGGTGTATGGGTGGCCTACGTATAGAAAAGAAGTTCCTGTCCCGTGATCTGAGGGGTGTCCTAGGATTAGAACTGCTGCTCTGGTCCAGGTGAGGCCTTCAGAAGAATTGTGCATGTGGGTCCTGGGAGAAACGTCTGAGCCCTGCTATTATGAATGGTTTCCTCAGATAATCTTGCTGAGAGAGTCCTCCCCAGAGGAAATGGGAAAGCATGAGATAAGCAATCTCATCCTTTGCTACTTAGACATCCTTAAAGACACACAGCAGTGGTGAATAAAAAACAATTTCAATTTAAAGTAGAGATGTAGTTTCAAGGTAATTCCTACAAATGAGCGTTAAATACATAGGGTGTGATAAGTAAGATAAAGGCCAAGTCCTCCACATGCCATGCTATGCCCCTGCATCTTTCCTTTAAATGTTCCCCACCAGCTGTCCTGAACTTTATGCACTTCCTTGAACACATGTGTCTCACACTCTGTGCACCTGCACAAAAACCCTTCATTCTTTCTATCTCAGTTCCAGGGGCGAATAGCAGTTGTGTCCAAGGCCAGTCTTGGTGGATCCATTTCTCACACAAGTCATTGGTTTGGATGTGGCCTTGAAATACAGTTGTGGCAAAGAGATGGAAGGGAAATGTGCTGCGGTGGGGGGAGAGAGGATTCAGGAAAGAGATTTCTTCACTGATTAAACAAAAAAAGCACATTAAACAAAAAGTTGCTCTTATTCTGCCAGACATTGCCATGTCTGTGTGTGAAGCCTGGAACCATGGCAGTCATTTTGTGACAGGGAGGGTGATAAGCAGATATGGTGAGGACTGCAAAGTGGGAAGATAGAATCTGGGATTTTGACATTGTTTGAGTCACTGGACTAATTAGCCCAGCTGCCATATCTCAGGATTTCTTGCTAAGTAAGACAATACATTTTCCTTACAGTTGTAGCCATTTTGGATTTTCTATTCATTGCTACTGGAAGAATCCTAACTGATATACTACTTGAAGTCAATTTTTAATCACATAAATTTTAATCATATAAATAGTTGCAAGGCTAAATTGTCTCTCTCTGAATTTTCTAGTTTGTTTTTTGAGGGGATGGGGGAAATTGAGGGCATAGTGAGGGAGGGAAAGCACAATTTTTCTTGTCTGTCTATAAACTAATGCTAGTATTTGCCTGAATGTTTGTTCCTGAGGAGATAAACAGTTATTTTTCTACATTTTATTAGGGTGTGTATATGTGTGTGCTTTAAAGATGGACAATTGTTTGTAAAAGATGAGGGGCTGAGGGAAAAGGGAAAATGGACTTTTCTTTGTGACAGGTTTTATGGGAGTCTCCACTTGAATAGTCAAGGCCCTTCCCCCACGTAGCACAAGGACACCTGGCCAAAGGGGTGAGTGGGTACAAAAATCTAGCCCACTCTGCTCATTGAGACAAGTACCCTGGCACAGGCTACATCCACTTGGAGGGAGGGGTACATTTTTCTAATCTGCACAAAAGTACCGTAAGGGCTAGTGGTAGCCTGATGGGCAATATTGCCTCAAGACCAGTAACTAAGTGTGGCACAGAGGTCATAGAAGACTTATGTTCATATTTTGCCCAAGATTGTTCTAGAAGTCCAGGAAGTAGGGACTTTGGCAATAGCAGGAGAGAGTTCCTTGAAAGAGATATTCCTTATAGCAGCACTATCAACAATAGCCAAATTATGGAATGAGCCCAAATGTCCATCAACTGATGAATGGATAAAGAAGATGTGGTATATGTATACAATAGAATATTACTTGGTCATTAAAAAGAATGAAATCTTGCCATTTGCAACAATGTGGATGAAACTAGAGTGTATTATGCTAAGTGAAATAAGTCAGAGAAAGATAAATATCATACGATTTCACTCATATGTGGAATTTAAGAAACAAAACAGATGAACATAGGGGAAGGGAAGGAAAACTAAAATAAGATGAAAGAGATATTCTTGATAAACTCCAGGAACATGCTACTGTATCTATAAATTGCCTTAAATATTTCATCATATACCAGGTGTAATTACATGTGTGCTACTTAGCTCAAACATCATCTCTAAATCTATCAGCTGTCCAAATCAAGAATATGTGTTCTACGGATGATCAGTTGGCTCTAGATCAGAAGGACCACAACAAGTGCTTCTGAGATCAGTATTTCCATCAAGCTTCAATAATTAGAATAGTGAATGCCAGAAATTGCTTTTCAGAAAAAGAAGGAAACATGTCCCTGAAAGTTAACAGCTCTTCTGACAACTGCTTCCAGACCTCATGGAGAGTCAAAGTTGGCAGCATAGAAAAACCTTGAATTCACCTCTTATGGACACACCAAATCCATAACTTTGTATAGAACAATTCCTCCTGAAGAGGATCTGAGGGCTGAATGAACAGCTTCTGCACAACAAATAGGAGAGGGACCACACAGAGAAAGGTAGGAGAGACAGAGACACAGTAACGAGAATCCCACCCATGAGATGACAACCTGCAGTAGGAAAGGATATCACTGAGGGGCCTCTGTGTAGATTCATCCACCCTGGGGCACAGTGAAAGAATAATGGTTTAAAAGATAACTAGACTATAAGTGAAAGAAATCCATTTACTAACCCTAGAGCATCACCAAATGGACAGAAAAATGCTGCAATTCTCTCCAGGGTCAGAAGCGCCAGCACTCACCATTTTTTACATTCCCCCTCCACGTTGATAGTGTGGACAAGACCAGGCTCCAGGTATGCTAGCTGGCCTGCTAAGGCCACACCAGTGAGCTTCAAGCCCCTAACCCATATCAGCTAGTCCCCCAAGGTAGACCTGGCATGGCATACCCTGAGCCCACTGCCTGCATCTGCCCCAACTCCAACCACCCTGCCAAGGCAGATGCAATGCAGCATGTTCCAGGACCCTCCTGGCCTTGCCCAACCCAGCCATCCAACCAAGGTGACCCAGGCATGGCATACTCCAGAACCTCCCACCCCAGCCTATGCCCACTTCAGCTTCAGCAACCCTATCAAGGTAACCCCTTCATAAGTGTGGCAAGCTCTGGGACAGCTCTTCCATCACATGCCCACACTAACTCATCCCACCAGGGTGACCGTGGTGTGAAGAACTCCAGGACCCCCTGGACCACATGTACCCCAGCTCCAGCTGATCTGCCATGGTGGCCCTGGCAGCCACCTGGCAAAGTGTACCCTGGGACACCTTGTCCTGCACCTGCTTCAGCTCCAACCATTCTGCCAAGGCAACCCTCGCATAGTGTACCCAGAGACCCTAGCCTAAGCCTGCTCTAGCTCTAGCCATCCTGCCAAGGTGGCCCTAACACTGTATGTGCTGAAACTCCACTGGCCTGCACCTAATCCAGCTCCAGCCAGCCAGCTAAAGCTTTCAGGTTCACACAATCTACACAGGGGATGCTCCTACACACTGCCACTCCTTCAAAACCAAGAGAAGTAGCTGTTCCACTTAATTCATAGAAACAAACACAGAAAGTCAAACAAAATAAGGAAACAAAGGAATATGTTTCAAAGATGAAAGAACAAAATAAAACACCAGGAAAAAACTAATGAAACAAAGATATATAATTTACCTGTAAAGAGCTCAAAGCAATGGTCATAAAGATGATCATCAAACTTGGGAGGAGAATGGAGGAATACAGTGAGGACATCAACAAAGAGTTGGAAAATATAAGAAAGAACCAATCAGAGCTGAAGAATACAATAATTGAAATAAAAAAAAATACATTAGAGGGAATCAACAGCAGATTAGATGATACAGAAGAATGGATCAGTGATCTGGAAGACAGAATAGTGGAAATCGCCCAATTACCCAATCAGAACAGCAAAGGGAAAAAAAAAGAATTTTAAAAAATGAGGGTAGTTTAAGGGACCTCTGGGACAACATCAAGCATAATAATATTCACATTATAGGGGTTCCAGAAAGAGAAGAAAGAAAAAGTGGCAAAAAAACTTACTTGAAGAAATAAATGGCTGAAAAATTCCTTAATTTGGGAAAGGGAACAGGCATCTAAGTCCAGAAAGCACAGAGTCATAAACAAGATGACCCAAAGAGATCCAAACCAAGACATACTATAATTAAAATGGCAAAAGTTAAAGACAAAGAGAGAATCTTAAAGGCAGCAAGAGAAAAACAAATAGTTACATACAAGAGTACCTTCATCAAACTATCAGCTGATTTTTCAGCAGAAACTACAGGCCAGAAGGGAGCAGCAGAATATATGTAAAATGCTGAATGGGAAAAACATAGAACCAAAAATACTCTACTCTGCCAGGTTATCATTCAGAAATGAAAGAGAGATAAGAGTTTCTCAGACAAGCAAAAACTAAAGGGGCTCATCACCACTAAACTGGCCTTACAAGAAATGTTAAAGTATCTTCTTAAGCAGAAAAGAAAAGACCATAACTAGAAATAAAAAAAATAAATAAATGAAAGAAAACAAATCTCATTGGTAAAGGCAAATATATAATAAAGGCAGTGGATCAGTCCCTTAAAAAGCTAATATGAAGGTGCAAAGACAAAATCGTAATATCAATTACAACTATAATAAGTAGTTAAGGGATATACAAAATAAAAAGATGTAAAATATGATGTCAAAAACATAAAAGGTGGGGGGCGGGTAATGTAGCACTTTTTGAATGCATTTGAACTTATACAACTATCAGCTTAAAACAGACTGCTACATATATAGATCAATATATATGAACCTCATGGTAACCACAAACCAAAACCCTACAATAGACACTCAGAAAATAAAGAGAAAGGAACCCAAACATATAACCAAAGAAAGCCATCAAACCACAAGGGAAGAGACTAAGAGAAGAAGAAAGGAACAGAGAAGAACTATAAAAACAAGCAGAAAACAATTAACAAAATGACAATAAGTACATACCTATCAATAATTACATTAAATGTAAATGGACTAAATATTCCAATTAAAGACATAGGGTGGCTGAATGGATTAAAAAAAAAAACACACAAGACCCATCTATGTTCTATCTAGAAGAGATTCACTTCAGATCTAAAAACACAAACAGACTGAAAGTAAAGAGATAGAAAAAGATATTCAATGGAAATGAAAAGAAACCTGGAGTAGCAATACTCATATCAGACAAAATAGACTTTAAAACAAAGACATTAACAGAAGACAAGGAGTATTATGTAATAACATTGGGGCCAATTCAAGAAGAGGATATAACATTCGTAAATATTTATACCCCAACATAGGAGCATCTAAATAAAGAAAGCAAATATTAACAGACATAAAGGGAGAAACTGACAGCAATTCAATAATAGTAGGGGACCTTAATGCCCCGCTTACATCAATGGACAGATCATCCAGAGAGAAAATCAATAAGGAAATATTGACCTTAAATGACACATTAGAGCAGATGGATTTAATAGATATATACAGAACATTTCATTCAAAAACTGCAGAATACACATTCTTATCAAGTGCACATGGAACACTCCCCAGGACAGATCACATGTTAGGGCACAAAATCAATCTCAATAAATTCAGAAGATTGAAATTGTATCAAGCATCTTTTCCAACCACAAGAGTATGAAACTACAAATCAATTAAAAGAAGAAAACCGGAAAAACACAAACACATGGAGACTAAATACCATGTAACTAAACAATCAATAGCTCGGGCGCCTGGGTGGCTCAGTCATTAAGCGTCTGCCTTCGGCTCAGGTCATGATCCCAGGGTCCTGGAATCGAGCCCTGCATCGGGCTTCCTGCTCCGCGTGAAGCCTGCTTCTCCCTCTCCCACTCCCCCTGCTTGCGTTCCCTCTCTGGCTGTGTCTCTCTCTGTCAAATAAATAAAATCTTTAAAAAAATAAATAAATAAAATAAAATAAAATATATTTAAACAATCAATAGCTCAACAAAGAAATCACAGAGGAAATTAAAAAATACCTCGAGACAAATGAAACTAGAAACACAATGTTCCAAAATCTGTGGAATGCAGCAAAAGTAATTCTAAGAGGAAAGTTCATAGTGATACAGGCCTATCTCAACAAGCAAGAAAAAATCCCAAATAATCAAACTTTACATCTAAAAATTGAGAAAAAGAAGAAAAAACAGTCTAAAGCTAGTAGAAGGAAGAAAATAATAAAAATTGGACCAGAAATATACTAAATGGAAACTTTAAAAAATAGAAAAGATCAATGAAACTAAAAAATGATTCTTTGAAAAGATAAACAAAATCAATAAACCTCTGGCTAGACTCATCCAGAAAGTAAGTAAATACATACATAAAATCAGAAATGAAAGAAAGAAGTTATAACAGACACCGCAGAAATACAAAGGATCTTAAGAATTTACTGCAAACAATACTATGCCAACAGGAAATAAGTAAATTCCTAGAAACCTGATCTTCCAAGAATGAATCTTGAAGAAATAGAAAATCTGAATAGACCAACTACTAGAAGTGAATTGAATCAGTAATCAAAAAACTAGCAACAAGGGGCACCTGGGTGGCCCAGTTAGTTAAGCATCCTACTCTTGATTTTGGATCAGGTCATGATCTCGGGGTATGGGATTGAGCCCAGTGCCAGGCTCCACGCTCAGCATGGAGTCTGGTTGAGATTTCCTCTCCCTCTGCCCCTCCCCCTGCTCACAAGCTCCCTCTCTCTCTCCCTCGGTCGCTCTCTCAAATAAATAAATAAATAAAATCTTTTTTAAAAAAGGAAATTGCTTTTCAATGAGGTTACTAGTGATTTGTTAATTAACATGACTCATAGTTAGAAATGCATTCTCATTAGTGAAAATAATGGTATTTAAGATATGCATGCTGGATAAAATATTTCAGTGACATTTCCCATCTTTTATAAGAAGAATCCTGCACCCTGAAGTATTGATCTCATATTCAGCCATTGTTTCAGAGAATTTCTGGTTGCCAAAGCCAACTCTAACCCTAGCTGAATGTAGCCTCTGGAATACTGGAGTGACCCTCAATTGAACTCTCCAGTGAGGATGTGTCAGAGTAACTTACATGGCAGAGAGCTAGAACTTCACTGAAATTACACAGGAGGTTTTAGGGACCTTTTTGGCCCCCACTGCTTGCTAATGAAAGTTTGTGTAATAAATGTCTCCAGGGGTGGCAGAGTCTGGTCTGAGACTTGTTTTCATTATAACAATATTGTGGGGGCCCACTGAACTCTCCCATAACCATCCCTGAGGTTAGTTTGCAATAAGGTACCATCATCAATGCAGTGAGGTTACTTTAGGTTTCTAGATCAATGGATATTGGCCAGAACATGACAGAATGTGGCAGATAAAAGAGAAAGAACATGGGGATGCTGCATGGTAACTAGTGGACAAACAGGTTTGTAAGCACTTGTGAGGCACCCCTTTAGAGACTCGCAGAACAAAAATAGAAGGTTCTTGGTAAGAAGCTGCTGAGATTTCAGAGTACAGCTGATTGAGGCTTGAACCATTTTAGTTTGGGTATAAAGCAAATATAACTTCAAATGTACCTACCTACAGACTTGAAAAGCCTGAAATATTAGTTACATACATTGACTAAGCATTGTTATATACAGTAAATCATTTTAAATGTACAGTGGTTTTGGTTATAAGCTATTCTGGAAAAAAAACAGTTGAGGCAATCCAAGAGTAGAGGTTTTGATCCAAGCTATGGCTTCTATAAGGTTTAATGGGGACATAGTCCCTTTTCCTCTACTAAACTTGTAAGGAATTTTTATCTACTACTTCCAGTAATTTTATATTCCTATATATGTTGCTATATTCTTGGGCAGAGTTGAGGAGTGGAATGGGTGGTAAACATTGTCCCAAAGGCTTGTCATGGGAATCTTCTGGTTGATAGTATCAAATAACAATTACTGAGAAGATGGGAGATTTGGGGTGTCTTAGATTTTCATTTTACTGCGAGAGGCCACTTTGATGGGGTGACTGTTCAGGAACATGGGCACACCACAGAGAGAGAAAATTTAGATGGGGTTTTAAGATGGGCACCTCACTACCACAGGTTAACAGGACTTAGCTGACCTTAGTTGACTGTGTCCTAGAAAACAAAATGGAAAGTTGGACTAGTCAATCAACAAATAGGTATTGCACTCTTCTTAAGTGCTAAGCAAGGTGCTGGGCACTGTGACCCAGTCCTCCTATGAATAGTCTTGTTAATAGCAAAGACAAAATAAAACATGTTAGTGGGTGCAAATCAAGTAAGGAACAAAGCCTATGCCTTAAGGAGTTAGCGTTTGTCATTCTAGCCAATTTGTTAGAACCAATAAATAGAACATCTTTAGGGCTAAAACTCCTGAGCCTTGATATACAGTACTCTAGATGCCCACCTCCTCCCATCCTTTCTTCCAGTAATGGAAGATTTTTGAGCATCTGATGTGTCCTCAATACTTGTGCCAGGCTCTGGTGATACAGAGATGAAAACACAAGTTACGGCCCTTCAGAATTCATAATCTTGTGTGTGGCTATGGGAAGACTGCAGTAAAAAAAAACAAAAACCACTAAACAATTAGCTTGATAAAACGATAAAAACACAGGCCACAGGAAACTCAGAGGAGATGCATCAAACTCAGAAAATATGATAAGGCTATAAGGACAATCTTGAAGTACAAGGCAAGTGGCCAGGGCAAAGGACCAGGATGAAAGACAGTTGACTAGTTTGGCAGCATGTGCAAGATCTGTCATTATTACTGTGGGAGGCTGGGGGTGGCGCACAGCTGGGGTACAGGACACACTGGGAAAGGGGAATGTGGGGGCGGGGGGGTGGCATCAGAGAAAGCCAAAGCTTTAGGCCAAGCCCAGATCAGAGAGGAAATTCAACTTAACCCTGAAGGTAGTAGAAAGTCAAAGGATTTAAAATAGAGAAGGAACAAAAAAATTTTTTTGGAGGAGGAAGAAGACAGACTGCAGTAGAGAAGAAAGACAGAAACAGCGCCATGGCAGGGGTTTGTGTTGTAATTTTTTAAACAGCCCATTCAGGTGTATTTACCCATATCAGTCTACTCCTATAGGTAGTCTATAATTTTTTTTTTAAATATTTTATTTATTTATTTGACAGAGAGAGACACAGCGAGAGAGGGAACACAAGCAGGGGGAGTGGGAGAGGGAGAAGCAGGCTTCCTGCGGAGCAGGGAGCCCGATGCGGGGCTCGATCCCAGGACCCTGGGATCATGACCTGAGCCGAAGGCAGACACTTAACAACTGAGCCACCCAGGCGCCCCAGTCTATAATTTTTTTTAAAGGTCTATTTATTTATTTATTTGAGAGGGAGAGAGAGAGAGTGCGCACGCATGCGCAAGTGGGGGAAGTGAAAGAGAGCGAAAAATCTCAAGCAGACTCCCTGCTGAGCATGGAGCCCAAAGTGGGGCTCGATCCCAGGACCCAGAGACCAATACCTGAGCCAAAACTTAGAGTCGGCCAAGTCAGCAGCCCAACTGACTGAGCCACCCAGGCGTCCCTATAAGTAGTCTATAATTAAGACTTCTAAGTTGAAGTCTCATTACTCTCTTATATTGGTGTTTGAATCAAAGAATAACATTTGTCATTTCTGATAAATCATGTTGCTGAATGAATCCCCACCTGTTGCTTCAACTGTTCTTCAATGGTTCTATGCTTTAGAGAGAACTAAAGAAATCACACCTCACCTTTAAGTTTCAAATTGATTTGAAGTCCATGGTGAAGATAATAATCTTGAAAGCTGGGTTTTGCAGAGTGACAAAAGTTTTTTTCCAAATTCTGAAACTTTCCCTTAAAGTAACAAAGCTTGGATCATAAAGGGAAGAACTTGGGATAAGCAAAACATTAGAAAGGGAAAAGGAAGAGAGAGCAAAAGGTCAGATGCTAATGTCCTGGCTTGTCTTGTGAGGTGGAAACTTCCAAAAGCAGCATAAGGAGCCCAGTGTGATGTTTTGAGAAACCTGAGAACACAAGAGTTCTATGCCAGAGGAGACTGCAGGACATTCAAAGAAGTCCCAAACTGGACAATGGCCCTGCATCTGATGCCTCAAAAGGAGTGATGGAGCAGCTTCATTCAAGTAGAGATAGTGGTCCCAGTGGACCATAGTCTACATGCCATATGTAGGGCTCCAGGAGGACCCACAAGTACCAGTGGTGGATGTGGGAATGTGAAGAGAACTGGTAGACCAAAGGTAGACCCGGGCATTGAGAAGAGGAGGCTCCAAGCACAGAGCCTTTTGCCTAAAGGCGGTAGCAGAGGCTCTCAACTTCAGCAGTGACATCAAAATTCCAGCCAAGACCCAATACTCCTCAGAATCATGGATAGAGATGGCCTAGAGACCCTACAGGATGAGGGCCAACTCATGAAAGGCAGGGGAATCCCAGAGTATCCCCCTTTGCTCCCAGGTACCCAAGGAGAGGGGACATACAACCCTGAGGCAGAATGTGAATTAGGATCCACTAGTTACTCTGAATTGACAATTTTAAACGTGAATACACAGAGTTAAATTTAATAAACAATTTTAAGTGTCTTTGTTAGCATAGGTAAGAAGGGGGATAGTCTCTAGGACAATGGGCTCAGTTCCTGAATATAAAGTTACTGTTTTTTGGGTTTTTTAAATTTTTTTATTATGTTCAATTAGCCAATATATAGTACATCATTAATTTTTGATGTAGTGTTCAATGATTCCTTAGTTGTGTATAACACCCAGTGCTCATCACAATACGTGCCCTCCTTAATACCCATCACCTGGTTACTCCATCCCCCACCCTTAAAGTTACTTTATTTTTAAAGATTTATTTATTTATTTGAGAGTAAAAGAGACAGAGATCGGGGGAGGGGTAAAGGGAGAGGGAGAGAGAGAATCTCAAGCAAACTCCCCACTAGCACGGAGCCCAATGCGGGGCTCAATCTCATACCCCTGAGATCATGACCTGAGCCAAAATCAAGACTCTTGATTTTGGGGGCTTAACCAACTGAGCCACCCAGCTGCCCCATAAAGTTACTTTTTTAAAAAATCTGAGTTGTGTTGGGCAAACTTCTACCCTGCTTCATCCATGTATCATACACACACACACACACACACACACACACACACACCAGAATACACACAGACACAGGCTTTTCAATTCTTCTCCAACAAAAATTACCATGTCCAAAAATATGCTCTAAATTATCAGACAACAAAAGATCCTAGGAAAGGCTGGCTTTCAAATGAAAAGGCTGAGGACTCAGTACTCGTAGCATCAGGAGGCAACAGAGTGTATTGGTTAAGACCATGGAGCCTGAAGTATAGTATTTAAACTTGGTTCCACCATTAAGTAACTGTGACCTTGGGTAAGTTGTTTCTAACTCAGTGCTCAGTTTCTTCATCAGTAAAATGGAAATAATAATCCTAC
This sequence comes from Halichoerus grypus, assembly GCF_964656455.1. Taxonomy (NCBI): domain Eukaryota; kingdom Metazoa; phylum Chordata; class Mammalia; order Carnivora; family Phocidae; genus Halichoerus; species Halichoerus grypus. Next base: position 101,219,038 of record NC_135715.1, read on the forward strand.
TCGCCTCATAGGCTTGTCATGAATACTGAGTTCTTATCTGGAAAGCACTTGAAATAGCTCCTGGCATACAAGTGGTGCCATGTAAATGTTTAACAAACCAACTTTGGTCTCAGAAACCCCAGTGCTTGAGGGACTTGTGACTGAAGGCAGGGTCATGTATAAGATGGTGATTTAGATTAAGAACTATAAGCTTTTTGTCCAGATTTCTTGTGAAACTGGGCAGTTTCTGTGACCATAGCCCTTCTTTTCCCATAAGTCTCTCTGTCTATACAGTGGATATAAGACTATTTTGTCTGTTTCAGACACTGAAGTACTGTAAAAATTAATGAGGAAGATGTCTGTAAAGTGCTTTGGATTCCTTAAAGGAAAAGTGAATCATACAGAGAAGGTAATAAGGGAAGGTGGCAGTGGAGTAGGAGGAACTTAGGCTTGCCTCATCCTATGAATGCAAATATAACTATCAAAATCATCCTAAATACCCCAGAAATCAATCTAAAGACTGGCAGAACAAACTCCACAACTAAAGGTAGAGAAGAGGCCACATTGAAGAAAGTAGGAAGTGTGGACACACAGTTTGGTAGAGAAATCGATCATAGCTGGTGTGGTCGGAAGGGAGCTTTGGTCTCAGAGAAGGGCAAGAGACAGACTAGCACACAGGGGAGCACACAGGGAAAAGGAATTCCCATAGCAAACTGGCTTGGAAAGTGAGAGGGCCCAAATTTCATGAGTTCTTGCAACCAGTGGGGCTTAAAGCCTGGAGTTTTAAAAGTCAGCAGGCTTGGCTCTGGGAGAGCTCAGAGCACTTGGGGCTGTTCCTGGAGAAAAGGCAGGACAAATAGCCTGTGGACATACAGTATGGAAACAGGATCTGAAGAGCACGTGGGACACACAGTGGGGAGGTTAGTTGCTCATCTGGGAGCATGTCCCAGAGAGGCAGCATTCATGGAGAGACCCCTCTGGGAACAAAGGAACTAGCAGGTGCCATTTCCATCCCCCACCCCTAAGCATAAGCACAGAGCCACCTGCGGGAACCAGCACAATGCCCACACTTGCTACCTAACTTTCTTACACCAAGCTCCGGCCCCCCCCACACACTCCAGGGGAACAGCCCCTCCCAGTTACACTTGCCTCAGTGCCAGCATGGTGGGCACTCCTCCCCCAGAAGACCCAGCCCAAACCATTGCTCACATGCATCTCCCAATGGTGGAATTTTGCAAGGCCTCAGTTCCAGTGGTGGCAGCAACAAGTCTCATTTCACAAGGAGAGCAGAGCTTACCTATTTAAAATGTGCCACATTCAGGCCAGGGACCAAACACTGCCCACAATAGGCAAAGAGAGCCTCTGCAGACGACTGGCCTAAAGGATAAAGTGGCCAGGACAAAACAGCAGAGTGCACACAGTACACACTGGGGATACTCCCAGAAGCTGCAGGCCCTGGGGAACAGGGGACACCCCATGGCAGAGCACTATAGGACCTCTTCTTAATAAGGCCATTACCCTCAAGAACAAGAGACATAGTTGACATTCCTAACACACCAAAACAGGCATAGAGACTTAGACAAAATGAGGAGATAGAGAAATTTGTCCCAAATGAAAGAACAGAACAAGGCAACAGCTGGAGATCCAAGCAAAACAGATATAAGTAACATGCCTGATGAAGAATTAAAGCAATGATCATAAGGATATTCACTGGACTTACGAAAAGAGTAGAGGACAGCAATGAGATCATTAACACAGAGATAAGAAATAACAGAGCTGAGATAAAGGACTTAATGAATGAAATGAGAAACATGCTTGATGGAATGAACAGCAGGCTGGAAGAAGCAGATGAATGATTTAATGACCTAGAGGACAGAATAATGGAAAATAACCAAGCTGAACAAAAGAGAATAAAAAGAATTATGCAAAACAAGAATTGACAAAGGGAGTCCAGTGGTAACAGCATTTGTATTATAGGAGTCCCAGAAGAAGAGAGAGAAAAGGGGGCAGATAATTTATTTGAAGAAATAATAGCTGAAAACTTCCCAAATCTGGGGAAGGAAACAGATATCCAGATCCAAGAGGCACAGAGAACCCCCAACAAAATCAACAAAAGCAAATCCACAACAAGACATATCTTAATTAAAATGGCAAAATATAGTGATAAAGAAAAATATTAAAAGCAACAAAACAAAAGAAGACAGTTACATACAAAGGAAACACCATATAGCTATCAGCAGATTTTTCAGCAGAAACTTTCTAAGCCAGAAAGGAGTTGCATGATATATACAAAGTGCTGAATGGGAAAAACCTGCAGCCAAGAATACTCTAGCCAATAAGCCTGTCATTCAGAATAGAAGGAGAGATAAAGAGTTTCCCAGACAAACAAAAACTGAAGGAGCTCATAACCACTAAACCAGTCCTGCAAGAAATATTAAAGGAGACTCTTTGAGGGGAAAAGAAAGACCAAAAATGACAGTATGAAGGTAGAAAACACAAAAGCAGTAAAAATGAATACTTCTATTAAAAAATCAGTCAAGGAACTCACAAAATAAAGGATATAAAATATGACACCATATACCTAAAATGTGAGGAGGAGAGGAGTAAACAATGGGTTCAAACTTAAATGACCCTCAACTTAATATAGACTGCTATATGCAGAAGATGTTATATACAAGCCTAATGGTAACCACAAATCAAAAACCACTAATAAATATGCAAAGAATAAAGAGGAAGAAATCTAACTTTTATCACTAAAGAACACCAGCAGACCATGAAAGAGAAAGATAAGAAAGGATCAGAGAAAATCTCCAGAAACAACCACAAAACAAGTAATAAAATGGCAATAAATACATATCTATCAATAATTACTTTGAATCTAAATGGACTAAATGCCCCCAATCAAAAGACATACGCTAACTGAATGGATTAAAAAAAATAAGAACCAATATGCTGCCTACAAGAGACTCATTTTAGACCTAAAGACACCTGCAGATTGAAAGTGAGGGGATGGAGAAACATTTATCATGCAAATAGATGTCAAAAGAAAGCTGGAGAGGGGGCGGAGCAAGATGGCGGAGGAGTAGGAGACCTGGATTTCGTCTCCTCTCAGGAATTCAGCTGGAAAGGGATCAAACCATTCTGAACACCTACAAACTCAACAGGAGATCGAAGAAAAGAATAGCAACAACTCTCTGAACAGAAAAGCGACCACTTTCTGGAAGGTAGGACGTGCGGAGAAGTGAATCCGAGGCGATATTCGGGAGGATAGATGGCGGGGGAGGGGCCTCTGTCGGCCGCTTCTGACAAGTGATAGCGCCACGGAGCACAAAATCGGAACTTTTAGAAGTCTGCTCCGCTGAGGGACGTCACTCTGGTGGCTAAGTGGGGGGTGGAACCCTCACGGGACAGTGTGGTCTCAGGACCCTCGGGGTCACAGAAAGACCGGGGTGCCTGAGTGCGGCAGAGCTCCCAGGTATCGGAGCAGGGAAGCCGGCTGCAGAGACGGAGCCCAGGCGCGGGCTCTCAGCTCGGGGTTGCCATAAACCGTGATCTGCGGCACAGTCGGGCCACTGCTCCTCCAGCAGGGACCCAACAAGCGGCAGATCCGGGGAGACTCACCTTCTTCCCCCGGGAGGAGCGGCGCGGGAGCGCACCGCGGGCATCTGCTGGGTTTGGAGACTCCGCGCGGGGTCAGGTGCCAGAGATAGAAACGCGCGGTCACAGGCCGGGTGAGCACGGAGTGCGGCCGGAGACCGGGGAGACGGGAGTGACTGACTGCTTTTCTCTGGGGGCGCACTGAGGAGCGGGGCCCTGAGTTCTCGGCTCCCCTGGGGCGGAGACTGGGAGGCCGCCATTTTCACTCTCCGCCTCCAAAGCTGTACGGAAAGCTTGCAGGGAACAAAAGCTCCGGAGAGCAAACCCGAGCAGATTACTTAGCCCTGATCCGGCAAGGGTGGGGCAATTCCGCCTCCGGCAAAGACATTTGGGAACCACGGCAACAGGCCCCTCCCCCAGAAGATCAACGAGAACAGCCAGCCAAGACCAGGTTTACCGATCAGTGAGAACGGCAGAACTCCAGCGCTAGGGGAATAATGCACATAGAATCCATGGCTTTTTTTACCATGATTCTGTAGTCTTTCAAAGTTAATTATTTTTTTTAACTGTCTTTTTTTCTTTTTTCTTTTTTTGAATTTTTCTTTTTCCCTTTTTCAACCAACATCTTATCAATCCCTTTTTTAAAAAAACATTTTTATTTTTCATTTTTAGAGTCATATTCTATCCCTTCATAGTAGTTACCCGTATTTTTGGCATATATTATATAAGTTGTTCTCTCTTTAAAATTTTGAGATAGTTTCTTCTAACAGATCAAAATATACTCTAAATCTCTAGTGTATGGTTCTTTTCTACTCCCCTGCCTGATCACATTCTCTCCCTTTTTTCTTTTTTTTTTAATCCTCTTCTTTCTTTTTTCAAACAACTTATCAATTCCTTTTATAAAATTTTTTATAATTTCCATCTTTACAGTCATATTCCATCCCTTCATCATATCAACCCTTATTTTTGTACATGTGTAAGTTTTTCTTTCTTTAAAATTTTGGGAGGCACTTTCTTTTAACAGACCAAAATACACCCAAAATCTAGTGTGTGGCACTAATCTATAAACCAGCCTGATCATATTTGATCACATTCTGTTTTTGTTTTGTTTTGTTCTGTTTTTGTTTGTTTTTATCTTTATCTTTTTCTTTTTTCTTTTTTTCTTCCTTTTTCTTTTTTCTCTCTTTCCCTTTCTTTTCCCACTGCTTCAGGTCTTTTCTGATTTATTTAGAGTATATTTTCTGGGGACGTTGTTACCCTGCTAGCATTTTGTTCTCTCATTAATCTATTCTCCTCTGCACAAAATGACAAGACGGAAAAAATCACCTCAACAAAAAGAACAAGAGGTAGTACCGACTGCCAGGGACCTACTCAATATGGACATTAGTACGATGTCAGATCTAGAGTTCAGAATCATTACTTTAAAGATACTAGCTGGGCTTGAAAAAAGCATGGAAGTTATTAGAGAAACCCTTTCTGGAGAAGTAAAAGAACTAAAATCTAACCAAGTAGAAATCAAAAAGGCTATTAATGAGGTGCAATCAAATATGGGGGTGCTAACTGCTAGGATAAATGAGGCAGAAGAGAGAATCAGTCATATAGAAGACCAAATGATGGAAAATAAAGAAGCTGAGAAAAAGAGAGATCAACAACTACTGGATCACGAGGGCAGAATTCGAGAGATAAACGATACCATAAGACGAAACAACATTAGAATAATTGGGATCCCAGAAGAAGAAGAAAGAGAGAGAGGGGCAGAAGGTATAATGGAGCAAATTATAGCAGAGAACTTCCCTAATTTGGGGAAGGAAACAGGCATCAAAATCCAGGAAGCACAGAGAACCCCTCTCAAAATCAATAAAAATAGGTCAACACCCCGACATCTAATACTAAAACTTACGAGTCTCAGAGACAAAGAGAAAATCCTGAAAGCAGCTCGGGAGAAGAGATATGTAACCTACAATGGTAGAAACATTAGATTGGCAACAGACTTATCCACAGAGACCTGGCAGGCCAGAAAGGACTGGCAGGACATATTCAGAGCACTAAATGAGAAAAATATGCAGCCAAGAATACTATATCCAGCTAGGCTGTCATTGAAAATTGAAGGAGAGATAAAAAGCTTCCAGGACAAACAAAAACTAAAGGAATTTGCAAACACGAAACCAGCCCTACAAGAAATCTTGAAAGGGGTCCTCTAAGCAAAGAGAGAGCCTAAAAGCAACATAGACCAGAAAGGAACACAAACAATATACAGTAACAGTCACTTTACAGGCAATACAATGGCACTGAATTCCTATCTTTCAATAGTTACCCTGAATGTAAATGGGCTAAATGCCCCAATCAAAAGACACAGGCTATCAGATTGGATTAAAAAACAAGACCCATCGATATGCTGTCTGCAAGAGACTCATTTTAGAACCAAAGACACACCCAGATTTAAAGTGAGGGGGTGGAAAACTATTTACCATGCTAATGGACACCAAAAGAAAGCTGGGGTGGCAATCCTTATATCAGACAAATTAGATTTTAAACCAAAGACTGTAATAAGAGATGAGGAAGGACACTATATCCTACTTAAAGGGTCTATCCAACAAGAAGATCTAACAATTGTAAATATCTATGCCCCTAACATGGGAGCAGCCAATTATATAAGGCAATTAATAACAAAAGCAAAGGAACACATTGACAACAATACAATAATAGTGGGGGACTTTAACACCCCCCTCACTGAAATGGACAGATCATCTAAGCAAAAGATCAACAAGGAAATAAAGGCTTTAAATGACACACTGGACCAAATGGACTTCACAGACATATTCAGAACATTCCACCCCAAAGCAACGGAATACACATTCTTCTCTAGTGCCCATGGAACATTCTCCAGAATAGATCACATCCTAGGTCATAAATCAGGTCTCAACCGGTACCAAAAGATTGGGATCATTCCCTGAATATTTTCAGACCACAATGCTTTGAAACTAGAACTCAATCACAAGAGGAAAGTCAGAAAGAACTCAAATACATGGAGGCTAAAGAGCATCCTACTGAAGAATGAATGGGTCAACCAGGAAATTAAAGAAGAATTAAAAAAATTCATGGAAACCAATGAAAATGAAAACACAACTATTCAAAATCTTTGGGATACAGCTAAGGCAGTCCTGAGAGGAAAGTATATAGCAATACAAGCCTTTCTCAAGAAACAAGAAAGGTCTCAAGTACACAACCTAACCCTACACCTAAAGGAGCTGGAGAAAGAACAGCAAATAAAACCTAAACCCAGCAGGAGAAGAGAAATAATAAAGATCAGAGCAGAAATCAATGAAATAGAAACCAAAAGAACAGTAGAACAGATCAACGAAACAAGGAGCTGGTTCTTTGAAAGAATTAACAAGATTGATAAACCCCTGGCCAGACTTATCAAAAAGAAAAGAGAAATGGCCCAAATCAACAAAATCATGAATGAAAGAGGAGAGATCACAACCAACACCAAAGAAATACAAACAATTATAAGAACATATTATGAGCAACTCTATGCCAGCAAATTAGATAACCTGGAAGAAATGGATGCATTCCTAGAGATGTATCAACTACCAAAACTGAACCAGGAAGAAATAGAAAACCTGAACAGACCTATAACCACTAAGGAAATTGAAGCAGTCATCAAAAATCTCCCAAAACACAAAAGCCCAGGGCCAGATGGCTTCCCAGGGGAATTCTACCAAACATTTCAAGAAGAATTAATACCTATTCCTCTGAAACTGTTCCAAAAAATAGAAATGGAAGGAAAACTTCCAAACTCATTTTATGAGGCCAGCATTACCTTGATCCCAAAACCAGACAAAGACCCCATCAAAAAGGAGAATTACAGACCAATATCCCTGATGAACATGGATGCAAAAATTCTCACCAAAATACTAGCCAATAGGATCCAACAGTACATTAAAAGGATTATTCACCACGACCAAGTCGGATTTATCCCTGGGCTGCAAGGTTGGTTCAACATCCGCAAATCAATCAACGTGATACAATACATTAACAAAAGAAAGAACAAGAATCATATGATCCTCTCAATAGATGCAGAAAAAGCATTTGACAAAGTACAGCATCCTTTCTTGATCAAAACTCTTCAGAGTATAGGCATAGAGGGTACATACCTCAATATCATAAAAGCCATCTATGAAAAACCTACAGCGAATATCATTCTCAATGGGGAAAAACTGAGAGCTTTCCCCCTAAGGTCAGGAACGCAGCAGGGATGTCCACTATCACCACTGCTATTCAACATAGTATTGGAAGTCCTAGCCACAGCAATCAGACAACAAAAAGAAATAAAAGGCATCCAAATCGACAAAGAAGAAGTCAAACTCTCACTCTTTGCAGATGATATGATACTTTATGTGGAAAATCCCAAAGACTCCACCCCAAAACTGCTAGAACTCATACAGGAATTCAGTCAAGTGGCAGGATATAAAATCAATGCACAGAAGTCAGTGGCATTCCTATACACCAACAACAAGTCAGAAGAAAGAGAAATTAAGGAGTCGATCCCATTTACAATTGCACCCAAAACCATAAGATACCTAGGAATAAATCTAACCAAAGAGGCAAAGGATCTGTACTCAGAAAACTATAAAATACTCATGAAAGAAATTGAGGAAGACACAAAGAAATGGAAAAACGTTCCATGCTCATGGATTGGAAGAACAAATATTGTGAAGATGTGAATGCTACCTAGAGCAATCTACACATTCAATGCAATCCCCATCAAAATACCATCCACTTTTTTCAAAGAAATGGAACAAATAATCCTAAAATTTGTATGGAACCAGAAAAGACCCCGAATAGCCAGAGGAATGTTGAAAAAGAAAAGCAAAGCTGGCGGCATCACAATTCCGGACTTCCAGCTCTACTACAAAGCTGTCATCATCAAGACAGTATGGTACTGGCACAAAAACAGGCACATAGATCAATGGAACAGAATAGAGAGCCCAGAAATGGACCCTCAACTCTATGGTCAACTAATCTTCAACAAAGCAGGGAAGAATGTCCAATGGAAAAAAGACAGTCTCTTCAACAAATGGTGTTGGGAAAATTGGGCAGCCACATGCAGAAGAATGAAACTGGACCATTTCCTTACACCACACACAAAAATAGACTCCAAATGGTTGAAAGACCTCAATGTGAGACAGGAGTCCATCAAAATCCTAAAGGAGAACACAGGCAGCAACCTCTTCGACCTCAGCCGCAGCAACTTCTTCCTAGAAACATCGCCAAAGGCAAGGGAAGCAAGGGCAAAAATGAACTATTGGGACTTCATCAGGATAAAAAGCTTTTGCACAGCAAAGGAAACAGTCAACAAAACCAAAAGACAACCAACAAATGGGAGAAGATATTTGCAAATGACATATCAGATAAAGGGCTAGTATCCAAAATCTATAAAGAACTCATCAAACTCAACACCAAAAGAACAAAGAATCCAATCAAGAAATGGACAGAAGACATGAACAGACATTTCTGCAAAGAAGACATCCAAATGGCCAACAGACACATGAAAAAGTGTTCAATATCGCTCGGCATCAGGGAAACCCAAATCAAAACCTCAATGAGATACCACCTCACACCAGTCAGAATGGCTAAAATTAACAAGTCAGGAAATGACAGATGTTGGCGGGGATGCGGAGAAAGGGGAACCCTCCTACACTGTTGGTGGGAATGCAAGCTGGTGCAGCCACTCTGGAAAACAGTATGGAGGTTCCTCAAAAAGTTGAAAATAGAGCTACCATATGATCCAGCAATTGCACTACTGGGTATTTACCCCAAAGATACAAAAGTAGGGATCCGAAAGCGTACGTGCATCCCGATGTTTATAGCAGCAATGTCCACAATAGCCAAACTGTGGAAAGAGCCAAGATGTCCATCAACAGATGAATGGATAAAGAAGATGTGGTATATATATACAATGGAATATTATGCAGCCATCAAAAGGAATGAGATCTTGCCATTTGCAATGACGTGGATGGAACTGGAGGGTATTATTATGAGCGAAATAAGTCAAACAGAGAAAGACATGTATCATATGACTTCACTGATATGAGGAATTCTTAATCTCAGGAAACAAACTGAGGGTTGCTGGAGTGGGGGGTGGGGTGGGAGGGATGGGGTGACTGGGTGATGGACACTGGGGAGGGTATGTGCTCTGGTAAGCGTTGTGAACTGTGCAAGACTGTTGAATCTCAGATCTGTACCTCTGAAACAAATAATGCAATATATGTTAAGAAAGAAAAAAAGAAGAAGAAGAATGTAGCAGGAGGGGAAGAATGAAGGGGGGGAAATCGGAGGGAGAGAAGAACCATGAGAGACGATGGACTCTGAAAAACAAACTGAGGGTTCTAGAGGGGAGGGGGGTGGGAGGATGGGTTAGCCTGGTGATGGGTATTGAGGAGGGCACGTTCTGCATGGAGCACTGGGTGTTATGCACAAACAATGAATCATGGAACACTATATCTAAAACTAATGATGTAATGTATGGGGATTAACATAACAATAAAAAAATTAAAAAAAAAAAAGCTGGAGTAGTAATACTTATATCAGACAAAATAGACTTTAAAACAAAGATTGTAGGGGTGCCTTGGTAGGTCAGTTGGTTAAGCATCCTACTCTTGATTTTGGCTCAGGGTCGTGGGATCAAGCCCCGTGTTGGGCTCTGTACTGAGCATGGAGCCTGCTTAGGATTCTCTCTCTCTCCCTCTCCCTCTGCCCCTCCCCAACCTCTCAAAAAAAATTAAAAATAAAATAAAACAAAGACTGTAACAAGAGACAAAGAAGGACACTATATAATAATAAAGGGGACAAGTCAACAAGAAGATATAACAATTTTAATATTTATGCATCTAACCTGGGAGCACCCAAATATATAAAACAGTTAACAACAAACAAAGAGGAACTAATTGATAATAATACAATAATAGTAGGGGATTTTAACACCCCACTCACACCAATGGACAGATCACCTAAACAGAACATCAAGAAGGAAACAATGGCTTTGAATGACACACTGGACCAGATGGACTCAACAGATATATTCAGAACATTCCAATCTAAAACAGCAAAATACACATTCTTTTCAAGTGCACATGGAATATTCTCCAGAATAGATCACACACTAGGCCATAAAACAAGCCTTAATAAATTCAAAAAGATCAAAGTCATGCCATGCATCTTTTCTAACCACAATGCTATGTAACTAGAAGTCAACCACAAGAAAAAAATCTGAAAAGGCCACGAATACATGGAAGTTTAATAACATGCTACTAAACAATGAATGGGTCATGACACCAGAAAAACCAAGAAGAAATAAAAAAGTATATGGAAACAAATGAAAATGAAAGCAAAATGGTTCAAAACTGTTGAGACATAGCAAAAGCTGTTCTAAGAGGGACATTTATACTAACAGGCCTACCTTGAGAAGAAAAATCTCAAATAAACAACCTAAACTTACACCTAAAGGAGCTAGACAACGAACAACAAACAAAACCTAAAAGCTGCAAAAGGAAGGAAATAATAAAGATTAGAGAGAAAATAAATGAAATAGAAACCTAAAAAAAACAACGGATCAATGAAACCAGGAGCTGGTTCTTTGAAAAATCAATAAAATTGATAAATCTCTAGCCAGATTTATCAAGAAAAAAAGAGAAAGGACCCAAATAAATAAAATCACAAATTTGAGAGGAGAAATAACAACAAACACCACAGAAATACAATTATAAGTGAATTTTATGAAAAACTATAGGCCAACAAATTAAACAACCTAGAAGTGGATAAATTCCTAGAAACATATAAACTACCAAAACTAAAATGGGAAGAAATAAAAAATTTGAACAGACTGAAAACCAGCAAGGAAATTGAATCAGTAATCAAAAAACTCCCAACAAACAAAAGTCCAGGACCAGATGGCTTCACAGGCAAGTTCTACCAAACATTTAGAGTTAATACGTATTCTTCTCAAATTATTCCAAAATATAGAAAAGGAAGGAAAACGTCCAAATTCATTCTCTGAGGCCAGCATTACCCTAATACCAAAGACAAAGACACCACTAAAACAGAGAACTATAGGCAAATATCTCTGATGAACATAGATGTAAAATCCACAACAAAATACTAGCAAACTGAATCCAACAATACGTTAAAAAAATTATTCATCCCTTTCACATGGGATTTATTCCTGGGTTGCAAGTATGGTTCACATATTTGCAAATCAATCAACATGATACATCACATCAGTAAGAGGAAGTATAAGAACCACATGATCATTTCAATAGCTGCAGAAAAAGCATTTGACAAAGTAGAACATCCATTTATGACAAAAACCCTCAACAAAGTACGTTTAGAAGGAATATACCTCATCATAATAAAGGCCTTATATGAAAAACCCACAGCTAACATCATCCTTAATGGAGGGAAACTGAGAGCCTTTCCCCCAAGGTCAGGAAGAAGACAACGAAGCCCACTCTCACCATTTATTCAACATAGTACTGGAAGTCCTAGCCACAGCAATCAGACAACAAAAAGAAATCAAAGGCATCCAAATTGGTAAGGAACAAGTAAAACCTTCACTATTTGCAGATGACATGATACTATATAGAGAAAACCAAAAGACTCCACTAAGACTTCAGTTGCTACAACTGACAAATGAATTCAGTCAAGTTGCAGGATACAAAATCAATGTACAGAAATCTGTTGCATTTCTATACACCAATAATAAAGCAGCAGAAAGAGAAATTAAGGAATCAATCCCATTTACAATTGCACCAAAAACCATAAGATACCTAGGAATAAAACGAACCAAAGAGGTAAAACACTTGTACTCTGAAAACTATAAAACAGTGATGAAAAAACTTGAAGCTGACAGAAAGAAATGGAAAGACATTCCATGTTCATGGATTGGAAGAACAAATATTGTTAAAATGTCTATACTACCCAAAACAATCTATGCACTTAATGCAATCCCTATCAAAATATTAATAGCATTTTTCACAGAACTAGAACAAACAATCCTAAAATTTGTATGGAACCACAAAAGACCCTGAATAGCCAAGGCAACCTTGAAGAACAGCAAAGCTGGAGGCATCACAATTCTGGACTTCAAGTTATATTTCAAACCTATAGTAATCAAAACAGTATGATACTGGCACAAAAAAAGACACATAGATCAATGGTACAGAACAGAAAACCCAGAAATGAACCCACAATTAAATGGTCAATTAATCTTCAACAAAGCAGGAAAGAATATCCAGTGGGAAAAACACAGTGTCTTCAACAAATGGTGTTGGGAAAATGGGACAGCAACATGCAAAAGAATGAAACTGGACCACACTTCCTTCCTTCCTTCCTTCCTTCCTTCCTTCCTTCCTTCCTTCCTTCCTTCCTTCCTTCCTTCCCTTCCTTCCCTCCCTCCCTCCCTCCCTCCCTTCCTTCCTTCCTTCTTTCCTTCCTTCCTTCCTTCCTTCCTTCCTTCCTTTCTTTTGAGGTGGGGGGAGGAGAGAGAGAATCTTAAGGCGGCTCCACGCCCAGTGCAGAGCCCAATGCGGGGCTCGATCTCACCACCTTGAGATCATGACCTGAGCCGAAATCAAGAGTCAAGTTTAACTGACTGAGCCACCCAGGCACCCCTAGACCACTTTCTTACATCATACACAAAAATAAACTCAAAATGTATTAAAGACCTAAATGTGAGACTTAAAGCCATAAAAATTCGGGGAAGAGCACAAGAAGTAATTTCTCTGACATTGGCTGTAACAACTTTTTCTACATAGGTCCCCTGAGACAAGAGAAACAAAATCTAAAATAAACTATTAGGACTACATCAGAATAAAAAGTTTCTGCACAATGAAGAAAACAATCAACAAAACTAAAAGGCAACCTACGGAATGGAAGAAGATATCTGCGAATGACATATCCAATAAAGGGCTAGTATCCAAAATATGTAAAGAACTTATAAAACTCAACACCCAAAAAACAAATAATCCAATTAAAAAATGGGCAGAACATATGAACAGACATTTCTCCAACAAGGACATCCAGATGGCCAACAGACCCATGAAAAGCTCATCATCACTTATCATCAGGGAAATGCAAATCAAAACTACAATGAGCTAACACCTCACACCTGTCAGAATGCCTAAAATCAACAACGCAAGAAACAACAGGTGTTGGCAAGGATCTGGAGAAAGGAGAACCCTCTTGCACTGTTGTGGGGAATGCAAACTGGTGTAGCTACTGTGGAAAACAGTATGGAGTTTCCTCAAAAAGTTAAAAATAGAATTACCCTATCATCCAGCAATGACACTAACTGGATTTTTACCCAAAGAATACAAAAACACTAATTCAAGGTGATACATGCACCCCTATGTTTATAGCAGTATTATTTACAATAGCCAATATATGGAAGCAGCCCAAGCGTCCATCAATTGATGAATAGATAAGAAGTGGTATATACATACAATGTAATACTAGTCAACCATCAAAAAGAATGAAATCTTGCCATTTACAACAACATGGATGGAGCTAGAGAGCATAATGCTAAGTAAAATACGTCAGTAAGAGAAAGACAAATACCATATGATTTCACACATATGTGGAATTTAAGAAACAAAACAAATGAGCAAAAGGGAAAAAAAGAGAGACAAACCAAGAAACAGACTCTTAACTATAGAAAACAAACTGATGGTTACTAGAGGGGAGGGAGTGAGGGGATGGGTGAAATGGATGATGGGGATTAAGGAGTGTACTTGTGATGAGCATTGGGTAATTAAAATAAAAACTTTAAATATATATATATATGGTATATTATCTCAAAAAATAAAGAAAAAGCAATATAATTTTTGAGGCACTTTTTCACAATCTTTAACATTCAACTGTTTCATCATTGTTGTCTTTCTTCTACCACTCTCTATTTATTTCCCAGCTGAAAAAATGAGAGGGAATAGCAATCAGAAATACAGTATGTTTCATGAAATGTCTGGCATTTAAATCTCTTATAAAATTTAGAACTGAATGGCCTATAGTATGCTTTTGATACATGCACTAGTAGATTTTTTAAATATATATTTTATCACAATGGTGGCATTTAACACATGAGAAGGAATTTCTCTTAGACCTGAATCCAGAAAATTATGTCTATCTAAAAATAGAGATGGTTTTTCTTCTATGCCTTTTCTCTACTTTTAAAAGTCCACTACTTATTTATTCACCTTTCCCAGATGTTGGCTAGGAAATCTGACTCTTTTTTTTTCTTTTTTCTTTTTTTTTTTTTTTTGCAGCCTTGCTGGAAGAACTCATAGATACCCAAAAGTGTTGATAACACCAAAGGTGCAAATAACATCAAAATCTCATGGAATTAAAGAATTAAAGTATCTATTGTTGCCACTTCATCTTCCATTATTAAATGCATAGAAATCACAAGGTGTGTACCTGTGAGAATTTCATAAATTAGCAAGCATCCAAAATGTAGTACTAATGGGAATGACATTTAGGCTTTGAGGCAGAGCTAAATTCAGGTTTCTAAAAGTTTGGTCAGCTGCTCTGTGCAGATGTTGTTTTTATCTAGTGTTATGATCATTTCATCATATAAGCAGGTTTCTTGAAGTGGCAAGAAACTTGGGGCTTGAGACATTTTTAGAAGAAGTAGTTCCTATGATCCTCCTAGATGCACATATAAATTGCAGTCCCATGATCTAAAGCAGTGCTTTTCAAACTGGGTCATGATCCATTCATAGGCATGGAAATCACCTGATGAATCAAAGTCAACATTTTAAAAAGTAGAATAGAAAAACATAATATCATGGTCATGTATTATATGTTGAAAGAGGAAGCTTTGTTTCTGTGTGTGTGTGTGTGTGTGTGTGTGTGTTTGTGTTGGGTTATGATACAAAATGTATTTCTGGGGGCGAGTCAACAAAATATATTTGAAAGCCACTGATATAATATTACTAATGCGTATTTCCCAGCCAATATAAACTACAGATAAGAGGAAATTAGTGCAAACCTAATGGAAAATAATATTTCAGAAAGTCTCATAGACCTTGAAATTATCTACAACCTCTAAACCAGTTATTCCACTTTTGGCTATCCATCTTAAGGAAATAATCCAAATTTCAGACAAAGATTTTTACATAAGAATATTCACCACACTGTTATTCATTGTACTAGAAACTCCAAATAGTTGAAATGCTCAATAACATAGCAACATTAAGTTCGTTTTAGAACATGAAACTAATCAAGCATTGCATCACCTTAAAAGCCCTATTTTAAGAGGATTTATAATGATGTGGGAAATGCTTATGACATAATATTAACTAGAAAGGATTCAAAATTGCTTATACTCTATAACCTTAACAATTACAAAAACTTGTTAGAAGAAAAATGCTAAAGTAGTGGTGTTCTGAGTGATCATGATTTTCATTCTGTTTTTCTATATTTTTCAAGTTTTTTTACAGTGCACATATGACATATCCATTGTCTAGGGTAAAGAGTGTTTCTTTAAAAAAAAAAAAAAAGAAAAGACCCCTCCCCCCCCCACCGCCCTCACCAGGATAACCAAGTAATAATGTGGTTTCATCATCGTTTGCTTTTGCAAAGGTGCCACCTTGGTTGACTCCCCCTGTTGGGCCAGGGAGAGTAAGATTTCCCTTCTTTTAAATACATTTTCATAATGTGATGATTTTCAAGGATCTGTTTCACATTCTTCCTGAGTGATTAACACCAAAGCAATAGCACCACGGTCAGGGTTTCAGGCCTCCCAAGCAGAGTGTCCCATAGGTGCTCTTTTCCTTTCCCCAAGACCAGTGTGTTAGTTTCTTACCGCTACTGTAACAAACCACAACTAACCCAGCGGCACAAAACAAGACAAACTTATCTTACAGTTCTTGAGGACAGAAATCCAAGACAGTTCTCACTGGGCTAAAATTAAGGTATCACCAGGCCTCGGGTCCTTCTGAAGATTCTAGGGGAGAATCGATTTCCTTGCATTTTCCAGCCTCTAGAAACCACTTGCACCCATGGCCCTTCCTCCATCTTCAAAGCCAGCAGCTTAGCATCTTGAACTCTCTCTCTGCTTCCATTTCCTCATCACCTTCTCTGACTCTGACACTCCTGCTTCCCTCTTAATAAGGACCCTTCAGATACAATGAGTCCACCTGGATAATCCAGGCTAACTCCCCATTTCAATATCCTTAAAATAATTAAGACATCAGCAAAGTCCGCTTTGCGTTGTAAGTCACATATTCACAGGCTCTGGGGATTAGGACATGGACATCTTTAGGGGGACCATTATCCTGTCTACCACAACCAGGCTTGACAGAGCAGCTTGAAACTGGGAATTCATTTCTCCTGCATTACAGACAGAGTGGTCTGAAAATTGCACTGTGCCCAGTTAGGGGTCCCAAATGTGCACGGCCCTGTGATTTTCCACTAGGGGGCAATATCCAGTAGGAACAGGATCTTCACTCAGTCATTGGCACCCGCCAAAGGTTAACCTAAGAGATGGTTTCAAGATTTCCTGTTAGGATGCAAGTCTACAGCATCACAAAAATGTAGTCAAGGTGCACCAGCATGCATAAATAGATGCTGGAGGATTTGCAGTTGCAATCATAAGCCCTTCCTATGGTTACCTTGTAGGCTACAGCTGTGTAGAAGGCAAATGAGCCAGAGGAGGGAGATTGAGGGCTCAAAAACTTTAGAGGTTATTCTAACTTGCTTTTGTTCTTATTTTAGAACTTTTTCAGTTTCTTAAGTAATACGACATTGTAAAAAAAAATTGGAAAATACAGTTAAGCAATAATAAAAATATTGTTTTTATGTCACTTTTGGCTCTTCAAAGCCGAATACAAAACAACTAAGTGTCGGCATTTTAATTTTTAAAGACCCTTTTGCTGAGTTGTAGATTTAGAAAATTAAAATTCATTTAAGCAACTAAATTAAACTTCAAAGCCATAAGAACAGTTGGTTATTAGCTTAACTATCTTCACACCTACTGTTTTTGGTTTGTCTTAAACTCAATAGCATGCTATTTTTTAAAAATTAACTTCACTGAAATTAATTTAGAATCATGGTATTCTCCAGGTTTGAGCAGACCCTTCTGTCCTACAGCTTTTTTTTGTAGATCCCAGTTCGTGTTTTTCCCTGCTTTTCTTCAAAGCTGATAAATGAAATAAAATGCCAGCATTCATAAGCCAATGAGACTTTCCTTTAATTCCTCATTGTGGACAACAAAGTAAAGAAATTTGATTCTTTCCTGTCTGTCCCTTCATTTCCTTTAAGCTTTTTCTTCTCAAGATATTATCCTGCCTCAAAAATTCCAGCTTCCTCCCCACTTGCCTAATTTCTGCCCACCCCCTCAAAGCTCAGCTCAAACACCACCTCTTTCATGGAGCCTGAGAGAACGCGGGGGCCAACACTGATGTCTCCCCTCTCCGAGTTTTCTAGAACCGACATGCTACCCTGCGTCTGACACTTAATCACTCCTGTGTTTACCACGCATTTTCATGTAACCTGGCATTCATCTCCTCACCTTTCACAGCGAAGGGGACCTCACCTCAGAGAGGTCAGGCGGCTGCCCCAGAGTCTCAACGGACACTCAGGGGCAGAGTGGGCACTGCAGTGAGGGCTCCTGACCCTCTTCCCCAGGGCTTGAGTCACTGCCCCATGCCACCTCTTGGGCCCACTGTTTTGACAAAAAACAGGTCTTTACATTTGATCACGGGATTAAACTTTCAAATATTTGCATCTTTTCACCCTAGACCCATTATGAGCTGTTTGAAGGTGGAGATCGAATTTATTCACGCTAACTATTCACAGCGACCATAGATAGAGGTCCTACTCTTTGCCAGGCACTGTGCCAAGTGCTAGAGATGTAAGGATAAACTAAGATAATCCTGACCTGTAACGTTCTTAGAGTTTGGTGCAGAACAGAGAATGACACTACAGTGTGAAAAGCGTCCTAATATAGCAAAATGCTGGGGGTGGCCCAGACAGCCTAGAAGTCAGGAAAGCCCTTCCAAAGGAGAAGCCCTCGAACTGAGGCTTGAAAGGCAAGGAAAGCAGAAGGGAAGGGAATTCGCATTTATTCGGCAGGCACTAGGTGCTCAACACGGACCAGGTACCACTCGTATATCACCTCATGTAATCCTTACCACAAGCCTGGGACGTATGTGAGGAGGGCAGAGGAAACCAGACACGGATGATTCGTGTACGCATTGCACAATCCATTACTATACCAGCCAACTCCCATGGAGCTCTTCTGATGTGCCGGCGCTATTCCAAATACTTCACATGAGTTCCTCCTTGGATCATTACCACAACCCTGCAAGGTCAATACTGCGGCTACCCTTATTTTACAGTAGAGTGGGTACAGTTCTCCTAGTCACCCAGCAAATAAGTGGGTGAGCTGGATTTAAACCAGGCACTTTGGCTCCAGAGTCTGTGCTCATAACCACCATACTGTGTGACCTCTACCAGACTATTTTATCATCCCTTGAATATATATTTTTAAAGATTTTATTTATGTATTTGACAGAGAGAGAGAGAGAACACAAGCAGGGGGAGCTGCAGGCAGAGGGAGAGGGAGAAGTATGCTCCCCGCTGAGCAAGGAGCCTGATGCCGGACTCAATCCCAGGACGCTGGGATCATGACCTGAGCCCAAGTCTCATTTAATCCATTTCACCTGGATAAACAGAACCCAGTCGATGGTTTCTCAGACCTGCTCTTGACAGAAGATGCACATTACCTTTGGCAAGCCATGGTCAAAAGTTCCAGACTCCCATGCCTCTGGCCAGGTGCGTAAGGGAAATGTGTGAAGCAGTCAGCTGTAAACTGGAAGTGGTGGAAAACGTGGCAAGCTCAAGAATACATTTCTGCAAGCCTAATCGTTCCAGTTCGATTTCTTTTTTTCTTTGAACCACCATGCTGGTCAAACAAAACAGAGTCAAGCCTCATTATTTGGGGATTCTGAATCTACAAATTTGCCTACTCACTGAAATATATTTATAACCCTAAAATCAAGACTTACAGCAACGTCTGTAGTCATTCGCGGACACGCACAGAGCAGTGAGAAATCGGAGTCTCCTGGCACACGTGTTCCCAGCTGACACCGAGCAAGCCAACGCTCTGCGCCTTCTTGTCTCAGCTCTCACACCGTTACGAAGTGTTCATCTCCCTGGTCTATTTAGTGCCACATTTTTCTCATTTTTGTGCTTTTTTTTGCTGGTGTTTTGCTGTTTAAAATGGCCCCCAAGTGCAGTGTTGAAAAGCTGTCTACCGTTCCTAAGTGTAAGAAGGCTGTGATGTGTGTTATGGAGAAAACACATGTGTTAGATAAGCTTCGTTCAGGCATGAGCTAGAGTGCTATTGGCCATGAGTTCAGTGCTAATGAATCAATATATATATTAAATAAGGGGTCTTTAAAGATTTTATCTATTTATTTGAGAGAGAGAGAGAAGAGAGAGCGTGAGCAGGGGGTGGAGCAGAGAAAGAAGCGGACTCTCTACTGAGCAGGGAGCCCTACGCGGGGCTCAATCCAGGACCCTGGGATCATGACCTGAACCAAAGGCAGACCCTTAACCAACTGAGCCACGCAGGTGCCCCAAATAAGGGTTCTTTAAACAGAAACACTCGTTAAACAAGGTTATGTATTGACTGGTTGACAAAAATGTTGTGACCAGAGGCTCACAGAAATCTAAACCTGTATTTCCCCTGGGAGCAATGGTTCAGTTTCTGATGCAACTTTATAGAATGGAGCTACTAATAATAATAAGTATCATCTGTATCTGAGAGCCCTGCATTCTGCTGTCAGTTTGGGACCTCCTATTCAATGACCTTATCCTAATTCTCAAAGTTCTCAGAGTTCTCAGTCATGGGACTTTTAGGGTATGGTGGGTTGTCACCTGGGACTCATAATAAAGTACTAGAGTTTGTGTATGATTTTTGAATTATTAAGCAAAATTTGAGGTTATCTCTATAATAATATCACTTACATTCTGGAATGCTTTCCAGAATGAGAAGATGTACCAGTCGCATCCCCCACCCTCTAAAAAAACTGTGGAAACAGCTTTCAGATCTCCTGCCAGTGCTTCCCATTGACCAAACACAACTGGAAATCTCTAAAGCAAAGAGAAGGACAAAGAATGGGTCTGGGGGAGGGGTAAGTGGAGAATTAAACCAGCATGGGGAGCCAGATATTAATCAGGCAATCCTATAATTAATGTACAGATACACATTAAATGCTCTGAACAAAAAGAACTTGGTGTTTTGACAACTTAGAACACAGGAGCATGACCCAGACAGGAAGTGAGGGGATACTCCCCAAAATAAAGCTTAAGTACAGTTTGAGCTGAGATCTGAAAGATGAATAAGGGACAAGCACCCTAGTTAGAGGCAACAGTTGTGCAAAGGCTCCTAGAAGGCAGGGAGCAGAGTGCTCACAGGGTTGTTGGTAAGATGTAAAATCAATAGAATTCTGAGAGGTAATTTGGCAGTTGCTATAAATTTTTTAATGTGCATACTCTTCAACCCACAAATCTTGTTTAGGTTTCTATCATAGAAGAACTACTTGCATATAGGCACAGAATAGCATTTAACCTGATATTGAGGACAACAGTGTTCATTATAACCAAACTCTGGAAATAGCCTAAGTGCCCATGAACAAGGGAATGGTGAAATAAACTATAGAACATCCATCTTATGAAACACCAGACAGCAATTAAAAGGTAGTTTGGAAATATCTAGAAGACTTAATCGTTAAGAAAAAAAAAGAGAATTTGAAAATGGTATAAATAGCATGATTACATTCATGTAAAAAATCTATATAATACATACACAAATATAATAGCAAATATAATAGCATTGAGAAAGTCTGAATGGATACACCCCATACCAACAAGGGGATTATCTCTGGAGTGGGGGCAAGAAAGAACATTTTTTTCTTTTTTTTTAAGATTTTATTTATTTATTTGAGAGAGAGAGCAAGCAGGGGGAGGAACAGAGGGAGAGGGAGAGAATCTCAAGCTGACTCCTCACTGGGTGCAAAGCCTGATATGGGGCTGGATCTCATGACCCTGAGGTCACACCTGAGCCGAAACCAAGAGTCAGATGCTTAACTGACTGCGCCACCCAGATGACCCTCTTTTTTTTTTTTTTATCTACCTATCAACTTCTCAGTCATCTGAAACTTTATAAAGACAATCTGTATATAATTAAAATAAGTATATATTAAATTAGTATATGTCAAAAAAAGAGAAAAGGAGTTGTTGTTGTTTTTTTTAACTCAAGCACTGCTAGTATCTATCAGTTTCACCCTGGAAAAGATAAGCTTGCATAGAATAATTCCATCAAACATGAACTTAAGGTCTTTAGCTCCAGTGATTTTTATTTTATATGCAAGCAGTTAACTGTCCTTTTGAGGTTTAGTCAAAGTGGGCAGAGTCTGTGGGAAATTCAAAAGAGAAACTAACATCTATATGCTCTCTATTCTAAGAAATCTGGAGATGGGGAAGGTGGGTCACCCATGGGTGACCAACTGTCCCTCTTTGCCTAGTGTTATGGATTGAATGTTTGTGTACCACTGAAATGCATATGTTGAAGCCCTAACCTGTGAGAGGTAATTAGGTTTAGAAGAGGTCATGAGGGTGTGGTCGTTGTGAAGGGACTAGTGTCATTATGAGAAATAGAAATCTTTGCTCTTGGGTGCCTGGGTGGCTCAGTTGGTTAAGCGACTGCCTTCGGCTCAGGTCATGATCCTGGAGTCCCTGGATCGAGTCCCGCATCGGGCTCCCTGCTCGGCAGGGAGCCTGCTTCTCCCTCTGATCCTCCCCCCTCTCACATGCTCTCTCTCTCTCATTCTCTCTGTCTCAAATAAATAAATAAAATCTTTAAAAAAAAAAAAGAAATCTTTGCTCTTTCACGCATGCGTGCTCTCTCTCTCTGCCCAGTGAGGACTCAGCAAGAAGGTAGCTGTCTAATAATCCAGGAAGAGGGTGCTCACTGTAACCCAACCCTGCTGGCAATTTGATCTTTGACTCCTCAGCCTCCAGAACTGTGAGAAATAAATGTCTATGGTTTAAGCCACTCAGTCTATGGCATTTTGCTACAGCAGCCTGAGCTGCTTAAGACAGGCACCCAGGATGCAGGACTTTCACTTTTAAAACAAGGACAGTCTTGGGGCACCTCGGTGGCTCAGTCAGTTAAGCATCTGCCTTCAGCTCAGGTCGTGATCCCAGGGTTCTAGGATCGAGTCCTGCATGGGGCTTCCTACTCAGCAGGGAGCCTGCTTCTCCCTCTCCTTCTGACCCTCCACCCTGCTTGTGCTCTCTCTCATGCTCTCTGTCTCTCTCTCTCAAATAAATAAATAAATAAAATCTTTTTAAAAAATAAAACAAGGGCAGATTGCTTGGGACTGAGAGGTTTCCTGGGACTTGCACTTTCAGTGCCCAACACCAGAAAAGTCCAAGTAAGCCAGGACAAGTTGGTCACTTCAGTCACCACATCTGACACTCCTCTTTCCAAATGAAGCTTTTCTCCCTTTATGGGACAAGGGCAGAATTGTTGGCAACTCTGCTCCAGAAGGAATCCCAGATTCCATCACCCCCATTTTTTGGCCCCTGGGTGGAGGAATCTGCAAACAAAAATGAATCCTCCTTTGACATGGGACATGAGTAAAACCTCCATCACTTTCAGGACTAGTCTGAGGAAATGGTCTACTGAGGTATATGTTAGGGGCGCCTGACATTATATTTATTTTCTATTAATAAATCTGGGCTTCTCTCAGGGCACCAATGTAAGCTTGATTAAAGTTCCCTTTCAAGGGGCACCTGGATGGCTCAGTCGTTAAGCATCTGCCTTCAGCTCAGGTCATGATCCCAGGGTCCTGGGATCGAGTCCTGCATCGAGCTCCCTGCTTGGAGGGTAGCCTGCTTCTCCCTCTGCCTGCTGCTTCCCCTGCTTGTGCTCTCTCTCTAATAAATAAATTAAATCTTAAAAAAAAAAGTTCCCTTTCAAATGGTCCCAGAGTGGTAGCTTCTTCGCCTGTTATTCAAAGTCAAGTGTAGCTCCTTGTCGAATGGTTGCCAGGAGATAGCAGAGGAGCCAACTCCCCACCTCCTCTGCCATGGCAACGCACCCTTATTGCCTAATCTAGTTTTTTTCTGCGGGAGTCTAGATTTCTGAGAGCAGTATGATACCCTTGATGATTGAGTTAATCCTGCAGACGGAAACCAGCCCTTCTAACCTTCCTTCGGCACAGAGACCTCCTCATGTGGTAGCAGCCTACTGCTGACTTTTCCTTTGTGATCGTGTGCTGTAGTTTCCTTCAGTCTTTCTTATTCTCTCAAGGCCTCAATGAGACACTTCTGGAAGCAGAAATATACTTTGAGCCCTTAAAAATACAATAGTTCACTTAAATGGTGACTTCACAAATAAGAGGCAAGGTGTTCGTAATTTCTTAAGAGCAGAAAGTGTGTTGAACACAAAGTTGATGGAAATGAGGCTCATTAAGTGCCTCAGTTTACCCATCTGTAAAATAGGGATATATTCCCTTACAGGTTACTGTGAGGATGAAACGAGTGAGTGTATGTAAAGCTCTTAGAACAGTGCCTGGCGCACAGTAAGTGCTCAATAAACGTTAGCTATTATATCATTGTAAGATTTGTTCCCCTCTGTTTTTACAGGGATCTTTAACCAAATATATAGATAAAAGAACTAAATGTCAATTGTTAGTCAGGACTGTTTTGTTTGTAAGTGATTACTCAAGTTAGCCTATGTAAAAAAGGCATCATACTAATGTGGTTTAAAGTGGTGGGGTTTGGGGCTGACAGTCAAGAGGTGGTTTTATTAAAGCACAGGGACAGGACCCATCACAGAAAGAGCTCCACTGGGGTTGTGAGGAGTGACTAATTACATAAGATTTTCTATCTGATGGAGGAGAGGGTGCTGTTAGGGCTCCAGGAAATGGAGTCTATAGGTTTCTGGAGATTGCTTTTTTCTTGTAAGTCATGAAGACAGTTGCAAACTGATGGAGACTTAGGTCCTGTATGACTGTGATCTGTATCAGTTAACCATTTGTTTTTCCTTTCCCTTTGTTCCAGGGCAGCCAGGAGTGCCTGTGGAATGTCTCACAGATCCCACCCAGGGTATCAACTTGTGCTTTGCCCTCAGATTGCCTTCTGTTCCCTCATCAGCACTGGCTCCAAGTGCATGCATGCATTCATTTATTCCTCTCTTACTCTCTGCTTGGTGTGACGGGTACAGTGATCAAAGACACCACTTCCTGCCCCCAAGAAGTTCCTAGATTACTGGAGAGAGACAAAAAAGAGCCCAGACATTGACAAAACAATACAATAAGGGCTATAATACATAATTCTTGCATGGGGTGATATGGGACACAGCAGAGCGTTGTGTGGGGGCTGTGGGAGGCTGCCAGGATTTACCTGTCTGTATCTCCCCACTAGACTGTAAGTCCCTTGAGGGCAGGGATTGTGTATTTTCATCTTCAATTTCCTCAGGTCCAAGGGAGGATGCAGAGAGAGTAACACTGAAGCAAATCCAGGTTTAGTGGAGCCTAAAGCTTCTATCATTTGGAGGCTCCCTTTAAGAAAATACAGAATTACAAATGCATAATTAGATATAAGGATGAATATGTATTTAGAATGAGAAAAGAAATCAGAACAAACTACTTTCCCTTTAATATGAGGTCTCTTTACACAATTTATCAAAAATGCTTATAGAGAAATACTTCCATTTGCTAGCTGGTTCTGCTTCCCTACACTGCATAATTTATGACTCCCAGCAGCAGTCAGCACCCTGGGGCCTTTGTGAATGAGGGGCCTTCAGGCTTCGATTTCAAGAGCTTCAGGATAAATCCATTTTCTTATTTGTTTGTTTGTTTGTTTGAGAGAGAGAGAGCACAAGCCAGGGTGAGGGACAGAGGGAGAGGGCGAAGCAGATTCCCCGCTGAGCAGGGAGCCCAATGCGGGGCTTGATCCTGGGATCATGACCTGAGCCGAAGGCAGACGATTAACCAATCAACTGAACCACCCAGATGCCCCGAAAAATCCATTTTCAATGGAACATTTCTTCCCCTGCTCCGTCCACTGAAGGTCACAGCTCCACACCGCTCCCTCTGCCTCTGGGTTCTGGGAACTACTCCCTCCCCTATCTCTTCAGGCCTAAGAAAAGTAGCTATACCCCACTGTCCAGCCTTGGGGTATTGCACTAGCCCAGTAGCTTCCCTACTCTCTGCTCACTACTTTGTAAATAGTCCCTTAATTAAAGACTCTCAAATTTTCTAATTTGAATGTGCCATCCATTTCTGCCAGGACCCTTGACTGATACAGAAGATAAAATGTGGTTCATGTTTATGGCCCACGGGTAAAAGCTCTCTATTATTACATTATGTGCACCACATATTATGTATCCTACACCCCATATTCTACACGATTGTCATTATTATGAGTATATACACCATTCCTAGATCCTTCTAATTCAATAGCATGACAGTTCATCATTTCTATTCCTCTACTGACAGGGATGCTAGTAACAATAGAGACCAAAAACCTAAACCAGAAAAGAAGCAAGTCAGGCCTTCTCAAGGAAGCAAATCTATTTGCCATCCCTTTTCAGGATGTGAGGAGGGAGCCATCCTTTTCAGTCCCTAGAGGTGAGCCCCAAAGTCAAATAGGGACTCAATGGCAATCGACATCACCTATAGTTCAGGGGCTTAGGCTGCTCAGCGGGCAAAAGAGTGAGATCTTTGCTTTAAGCAGACATAATTCATCAACAGTTTCCAGCTGGATGCCCTACAGACTAACTCACCCCCAGCCAACTAGCACATTTTATTTTATTTATTTATTTATTTTTTAAAGATTTTATTTATTTATTTGACAGAGAGAGAGAGCACAAGTAGGCAGAGAGACAGGCAGAGGGCGAGGGAGAAGCAGGCTCTCCACTGAGCAGGGAGCCCGACGTGGGGCTCGATCCCAGGACTCCGGGATCATGACCTGAGCCGAAGGCAGCCGCTCAACCGACTGAGCCACCCAGGCGCCCCCAACTAGCACATTTTAAATATGCCAAAAGAGGTAGCAAGTGGAATGAATAGGAGAGTCATCCTGGAGCTCCCAACTTTAGCCAGTAAGCAGGATTTTAGCATACCAAGGAAACCAAGTTTCAATGGCAAGTAATACATATCAACTTAAAGTGCCTTAAGACAAAAAGCAATGTATCGTCTCATATTACATAAAAAATCCAGGGATGGATCTTGCTTCAAATGCAGTGGGATTCAGGTGCTCAAAGGGTGTCACCAGAAATCTCAATCTCTCCCTCTCTTCCTCTCCCTCTCTCCCTCTCCTCTCCCTGTCTCCCTCTCTCTCTCAGTTTTCCTCTCACTCTCTTCCTCAGCTCTGCTTTCCTCAGAGTTGGTTTGCTTCTTAGTCAGGCTTTTCCCAAGTGGTGGCAAAATGAACATAAATTCTTCCAATTTTACATCCTACCGAATAATCACCATCCTTCTCCATAGCAACAAAGACCAGAGACTGAATCTGACTGGCCAGATTTGGGTCACATGTTCATAGCTCTACCAATCATCTTGACCACTACTGTCCAGGCTGGAACCAAGGGGTGTGGTTAGTCCCACTGAAACCAGATGAACAGAGTGGGGAAAGAGGAGTAGGTGCTATTAGATAGAGGCAAAAATCCTAAGGAGGAAAATACCACAAATGTCCATCACACCATGGCTGCAGTGGCACCAGCCTGCAGCCAAATGACCCAAATCTAGGAGCTAGAGACAGTTACTGGATCTAGGTCTTTGAGGCTCCTGCAGTTGTAAGGCAGTAGAAAGAAAAGAAACTGAGCATCCCAGCTTGAACACTGTCTGATCCCAGGCTCTCAATTCACTTTCCTTCTTTGGCTTCAATGTTCTCAGCAGCAAGTGATGGTGTGGAATCTCTGAGAGTCCTCCTGGATCTAAAAAAAATGATGCCTGTTTATATTGAACAGATATTTAAAAATCCCCAGATCTCAGAGGAGAATAAAGCAAAATCCAACAGTATAAGTCAGAAATATAAATTCTTTTTCACTTCGTTCTGTAGCTGCAGTAGCAAATAAGCATCCTCAGGCAACCACCAAATCCACTCTCCTGGGTCTCATCAAGGCAGCTTCTGGGCAGGCATTAGTGAGACCAACACCTATGTTTTTGTCACATGCTACCTTAGCAGTGCAACCAGAGACATTTTCAATGAAGGATCTGATTTGGGGTTGGCAAAACTGGACGCAAAAACAAACTCATGCAGGAAAATGAAGGAGACTTTGTAGAATATAAATAGGGTGGTATAGTCTGACTTTTTAATTACATTTTGGTAATATAAATTACAGACCAGATTTTCCATAGTTTGAAACCCATATTTGATATTAACTACCAAAAAACGCAGGAAAGAAAAGTGACCAAATGAAGACTACTTGCAAACAGCAGTGTATAAATCCTGACATGATGTTGACTTCAATTTTGCTGGGCCTGCCATCCTTGGATCACTGTCTTTGGTTTTGAGGGCCAGATTACCACTGACAGTGCCAAATCAAGTTTATAGTGGGAAGCTGCACAGCAATATCAGTCATGGGCAGAATTTGGACTTTCAGTCTGTCAAGAGTATGTAAAGACCTTGATACCCCATTGAACCCTTCAGGCACCAACTGAATTCCATTTGCTACTGAAGCTAAATACCTATCAGTTTCACTGCTTCCTTTCCTATAGAAGTCAACACTGCCCTTTAATTGGAAGACCCCAGTGAGACCCTGAGGTCTTGCTGGATGATCTGGAGTTGGAGCCTAGGCACGGACAGCAGAAGATTTGGCCTTATTATATTTCCATTTTGGTTTTTCCCAAAAGGGTAATATAATCAAGGGATGATCAGAACAAGAATATTTAGGCAATTACTTGCCTGCTGGCTTCTGGTTAAATTGATTATCTGTTTAATTACCAATGCAGTTAACTACATGTTATTTAAATGTATTTATCTCCGAAATGCTGCCCACCAGTAAGGAAAATGACCTTTATTACAACCAATCTTTATTGCTTAACTCTGCTCTGACTTTCTGGATAAGGGTTATACTATCTGTCTTACATTATATTAGTGGTTCTCAAACTTTTTGGTCTCAGCACCTCTTTTCATACTTAAAAATTGCTAACGGCCCCCAAAGAGCTTTCGTTTATGTGCATTATATCTATGAATATTCACTATGTTAGAAATTGAAACTAAGATTTTTAAATTTTAATTCCAGTATAAATAACATACAGTGCTATATTAGTTTCAGGTGTAGAAACTAAGATGTTATAAAAATATTTAATATTTTATTATTTTAACTTTTTTTTGAGAGAGAGAGAGCGTGTGCACACTCAAGCAGCGGGCAGAGGCAGAGGGGGAGAGAGAGAATCTTAAGCAGGATCCACACCCATTGTGGAGCCTGATGCAGGGGTCAATCTCAGGACCCTGAGACCATGACCTGAGCCAAAATCAAGAGTTGGATGCTTAATCGAATGAGGCACCCAGGTGCCCCTACTTTAACTCTTATTTTATATATCTTATTATATAGTCTATTATTATCTGGTATATATTATTAATATATTATTAATTTAAATATTTAACTCACATTTTTAAAATTCCATTTCATGTTAACATAACATTTTATTAAAAATAACCATTAAAAAGGGGTGGGGAGGGACGCCTGGGTGGCTCAGTCAGTTAAATGTCTGCCTTTGGCTCAGGTCATGATCCCAGGGCCCTGGGATCAAGTCCCACATCAGACTCCTTGCTCAGTAAGGAGCCTGCTTCTCCCTCTGCCTGCCACTCCCCCTGCTTGTGCTCTCTCTCTCTCTCTGACAAATAAATAAATAAAATCTTTAAAAAAAAAGGGGGGGTGGGGAAAGAAGTGTGGCAGTGTCTTTAATTTTTCAAATCTCTTTAGTACGTGGCAGAGTAAAATACTGCTGGATTCTTACATCTGTTTGTACACTCAATTTGTTGTGATGTGTAGTTTTGGTTAGAGGATATGAAGATTATCAGGGCTCATATAGTGGGAAAAGAGAAGACTATTAAAATAGCCTTTTCAGATAATTTAGGTATTCTTTGATAGTACACTGAAACTTGACATATGGTAGTTTCCTAAAAGTTAGTGGCAACATGGAATCTGAAACCATGTCAATGAATTTTTTGTATGGTTATATTAAAATTCACTGGTCTATCTTGTATTCAGAATGATTTTATAATGTATGTATTCCAACACCTGGAAAATACTGTTTCTCTGAATTATGCAGATCTCCCAAATGCTGACTATTTCATTATATAGCATTTTAAAAGTCACATTCATTTATATCACTACCAATATCATCAGAAAAGTCTTTAAGTATCAGGAAGCTATTAAAATCAAGGATGTGGATGCAAATTTTCCAAAATTCTAATTTTGGAAAGCTTATTAGAATTGGTAAGAAATATTGCTGGCTGTTTTCTTTAAAACAACAGATTCATTTTGTTAATTTTCTTTTTTTTTTTTTTAAAGATTTTATTTATTTATTTGACAGAGAGAGACACAGCGAGAGAGGGAACACAAGCAGGGGGAGTGGGAGAGGGAGAAGCAGGCTTCCCGCGGAGCAGGGAGCCCGATGCGGGGCTCGATCCCAGGACCCTGTGATCATGACCTGAGCCGAAGGCAGACGCTTAACGACTGAGCCACCCAGGCGCCCCACATTTTGTTAATTTTCAAGAAAATGTCAGCTATGCAAGTCTTAATAGCTACAGTTTATCTGCCACTCATTCTTTTAAGTAAAAATGGTAATTCATGAAAAACGTGGCTAACTCAGCTCATAACTCAATCACTCAAGTACTTTCCTTGAGATATGAATTCTTCAGTATGCAGTAAAAGTTCTTTATGCAAACATCCTATTTTACCACACAGGGTATAAAAAGACATGTAATTAAGACTTGAGATTTAATGAAATCAATAATTTCTGCTGCCTCATCAAGGACATTCTTAAGTTAAACTGGCCTTTTCTTTAAACTGCTAGTGTGTGATGGTGAAAATACAGTCTAGTGCAGTTCCATGCTGTTGCCTTAATTCCTGCAAAGGCATCTGCAGTCTTATCCATCATTACTTTGGCAATATCAATGAAAATGTCAACACAGTGAATAAAGCAAATAACATTTTGGTATGATTATTTAAATAGCTTTGATGTGCACTGCTGTGTGATATTTCTGTTTTTTGTCAGCTGCTGGGGAGACAAGGAGTTGGGTATATGCAAGGCTAGGATTCTGCCAGGCAAGAACAAGAGAGACAGAGAGGACCAAATAAGTTAAGGATGTTTTAAAGGAAAGATATGTAGTATGTATTTGGAATCTTATTTGAGGAAAAAGTAGCTGAGAACCAAGAAGGTGATGGAAAGTAAGAAAGTGGTATGGTCAATGGAAGGATGGAGGTTATGGCCCAGGTGGGATGGTTTCCATCGAGATGCCTCAGGTACTATGGTTACTGATGATTTCAAGCCTTGGTTTTGACCCTATGACAGAAAATAAGAATGACTGATAATAAGAACAGTAGCTTATGGAGGCACTTATGGAGGTACTATGCAAAGTACTTAATAAATGTTATATCATTTAATCTTTATGTCAGTTCCATAAGAGAGGTACTATCATGATCCACATTTTGCTGGACAAAAAAATGGTGGGATTAGGGAGGTTAAATTCTCTACTCAAAACATTTTGTATTGGAATTGGGTTTCAAACCCAGGTCTGCTGACCCCAGAGCCCATCTTTTTCATCAGTATGCAATAATTTCCAATTCCCAACAAAATTCAGGCATTTGGAAGTCAGGCTTAGTCAGCTTCTTCCTTTATAATGAAAAAATGTTTGTATTTGTGAGGTGATGAGAAGAAAACACTATGGTGAAGACCTCTTCTTCTTCTTCTTCTGCCACAAAGAAGAAGTAGGCACACACGGTATGTTTCCTGGAGGTGACATCACCTCCAATTTCTTCTGCAATAGTTACTTCCATTCAATGCACAGAAACTGAATTCTTCCCTGCTTGTATATTCTAACCTTT
The DNA here is from genome assembly GCF_964656455.1 of Halichoerus grypus. Classification (NCBI taxonomy): domain Eukaryota; kingdom Metazoa; phylum Chordata; class Mammalia; order Carnivora; family Phocidae; genus Halichoerus; species Halichoerus grypus. Next base: position 101,250,743 of record NC_135715.1, read on the forward strand.
ATGATAGTCTGTTCCTTAGTCCATGGGCATGTGACTCAGAACATGAGTCTAGAAAAAGTGGGACAGACTATTTGCATGTTAATTTGAAATTGAAAATCTTTTTTTATATATGGGCAGATGCATTTTCTTTCATTGAGATATACAACATATGTTTTGAATAAGAACAGACTGTATTACTGATTTGCAAAAGTTGACAAAATAATGGCTCAAGAGTTCACAGTTGTCTTTACCACAATTCTCTATCTAATGAGACAAGCTTTCTTTCCAACTGGGATACAGATCCCCTTTAATAATAATAATAATAATAATGGCTTTTTTGCATAATGCTTTATATTTTTTCTAAAAAATTCATCATTCTTTCATATGTTAAAACTTAAATATAAAATATATAAAATATAAAATAATTATATAGAAGGTCTACACTGTGACCAAATGATATCAGGCTTAAACAGAAACTAAAGAGCTGAACCGAACACGCACCTCTATTCTTATAGTCTAGTTGGGGAGATGGTCAAGGAAACAGCAAACTATATAACTTTCCATAGGTAATTTCTCTATCTTAACTCTCCCAACATCCTGCGCAGGGGGTAGTTGTGATAGGCAGAATAATGGCTCTCCGCAGAAGTCCACATCCTCATCCCCATAACCTGTGAATATGTTACTTTACATGGCAAAGGCAATTTTACAGATGTGATTAAGCTAGTGATCCGCAAATGGGGAAACCACCCTGGATTACGTGGATGAACCCAAAGTAACCACAAAGGTCCATTTAAGAGGGAGACAGGAGAGTCAGAAGGAGGAGATGTGATCATGGAAGCAGAGGCTGGAGTAATGCAGGGCCACAGACCAAGAAATTTGGGAACCTCAAGATGCTGAAAAAGGCAGGAGAGCAAACTATCTCCCATACTTTCAGAAAGAATGCTCATAACACCTCCATTTTAGCCCGTTGAGACCCGTCTTGGACTTCTGACCTCTGGATAATAAATTTATGTTGTTTACAGTTGCCAGAGGGAAGGGGGTAGTGGGGTAGGGCAAAATGGGTAAAGGGGAATAGGAGGTATAGGCTTCCAGGTATGGAATGGATAAGTCACAGGGATGAAAGGTACAGCATGGGGAATACAGTCAATGGTATTGTAATAGCTCTGGGTGGTGACAGATGGTAGCTACACTTGTGAGCATAGCAAAATGCACAGACTTGTCAAACCACTATGTTGTACAAATGAAACTAATGTGTGACATTGTGTGTCAACAATACTTCAATTTGAAAAAAAAAGTAAGCTTGTGATAATTTATTACACCAGCAACAGGAAACTACAGCTGGTATCATTATTGGTCCTATTTAAAATGAACAAATGAATGAAAAGTTCACATGACTTAAAACTCATACATTTTGGAGGGCATGCAAAATGGTATAACATCCATTGGAGGACGCTTTGACATTATGTATCAAAATTACCAGGGTATTTACTCCACTTATCCCAATGCTACAGATATACCTGCTTGCATGAAATGGCACATGTTCAACTTCATTCACAGCAGCATTGTTCATTACAACAAAATACTGTAAACAATCTGATTGTTTATCTCCAGGTAAGTAATGAAATAAAATTCACAGTGGGATACTATGCAACTGTGAAAAAGAATGAGGAAGTTCTCTATATACTGATACGGAAAGATCTCCAAGATTTACTGTTGAGTGAAAAAAGCATATAGTATGCTACCTTTTGTGTAAGAAAAGGGAGAAAATAGAATATATACCCATACCTACTTACATTTGAATAAAGAAATATTGGAAGGCTGCACCAAAAGCTAACAAAAGTGGTTACCTATAGAAGACAGAACTGTGTGGGATGAGATGGTTGGAAATAGGGGTGTGAAAAAGATTTTTCAATGTACATCTTCTCATGTCTCATTTTTTTAAAAGATTTTATTTATTTATTTGAGAAAGAGAGAGCGAGCACACGTGCACACATGAGCAGGGAGGAGGGGCAGAGGGATCAGGAGAAACAGCCTCCCCAAGGAGTAAGGAGCCCGATGCGGGGCTCAATCCCAGGACCCTGGGATCATGACCTGCGCTGAAGGCAGATGCTTAACTGACTGAGCCACCCAGTGTCCCCTCCATGTCTGATTTTTTTTTTAACTATGTGAATGTACTACACTATTCTTAAAATGAGTTTAAGTAACTTACTGGTCTTAGGTTGCACAATCAATTATAACAGTAGCAATAAAAGTAAAAAGAGCAGTAATGGCAGCAGCCACCCCTTATTGCATGTTGTGTGCCAAGCTCTTTCATGTCTTTCTCATTAAATCCTTATAATACCTCAGTAAGACAGAGATCATTATCCTATTTACTACAAATGGAGAAACTGATGCTCAGAGAAGGTGAGACTTGCCTGAGGTCACCCAGCTTATGACCAGAGGAGTTGACCTCCTACCTTAGGTCTCTCTGATTGCAAAGCTTGTGCTCCTGGCCACCAAGTTATAGTGCCTAGAAACCACATCTCTGACTTTGAGTGTTAGTGATTTCAGTATCACAACTGAGCTTCTCACATATAAGTTTTTGGCAGGCTAAAGTGAGAACCAAGTTGGCTAAGTGAAGCATGAGGGTTTTGGGGGGGAGGGGGAGGGTTGGCCAGGCTCTCCCGTGAGGCTTTGGAGAGCTTGATTTGGGAACAATTCATTGTAAATCCATAAAATTAGATAGTCAAAGTGGTATCATTAGTGGTTACTACATGAAATTAAATTGACAGGTTCTTTCTTATTCTTCCAGGCCAATATCTTGGTACCAGCCTTTCGTGTTCTCCACCTGACCCCACCCCCACCCCAGGCTAGACTCTAACATTTATAGGGTCTGGGGCAAGGATATAAATGGAAATCTGTGTGCCATATTTATGACTATTATAAGCCAAGCTAGGAAATGGCCAAATAGAATATATTCTATCCACCCACCTTAACAAACACACTTGCAGAACCATGTGAACAGCCATGTTTGAAGTTAAAATTATTGGGCTCCTAAAAATTCTGTGCCCAATGCTATTGCAGAGAGCTCCAGTCCCTGGCCCATGAACTATGACCCCTCTCTTCCCACTCCTAGATACCCCTCCATGCCACAATCAGCCTCAATATCCCAGCCTACATGTCCAAACTCCATTTATACACCCACAAATAGCCACCTTTTGGCCATCCTTTGGGCCTAGAGGTATGTATTCAGTGGTACATTCTGTCTTTAGGAAAATGGACCCAGAGACAAAGCCCACACAGACTCTAGAAATAGGCTCAGGGCCACGGGGAATTCCAATTCCAGGACCATGGTCTGTATGGTTAGAAGGAGGGCTACATGTGGGCATGGGCTCTTGGCCCCTGGGACTCCTCACCCTATGGGGAGACTGAGGCCAGAGGAAAGACAGCCAAAGTCCACCAGATCATGGGGCCCAGAGAAGGCAGCCATTTTTCTCAAGTCCAAAAGAAATACTGCCTGCCCCTAGAAGTGTTCATAAAAGTGAACCTATGAGATGGACAAAATTCAGGGCTCAAGCTCAATCACTTAGTGAACAGGAGAAAATAGTGACGAGAAAAAAAATCACATGGTTCATGGTAAATTCATGTGTTATACAGGCAAATAGCAGGGAAATGGCAACTAGAGTAGACCCCAAATTCTGGGGCAGTGATGATGTTTTGGACATGTCTAAGTTCGATTTTAAAAGAGGAGCAGTTTCAGGATGCCTGGGTGGCTCAGTCGGTTAAGCATCTGCCTTCAGCTCAGGTCATGATCCCAGGGTCCTGGGATCAAGTCCCGCATCAGGCTCCTTGCTCAGCTGGGAGCCTGTTTCTCTCTCTGCCTGCCACTCCCCCTGCTTGTACTTTCTCTCTCTCTCTCTAATAAATAAAATCTTAAAAAAAAAAAAAAAGAGGAGCAGTTTCCCTCCTTAATACCCATCACTGGGCTAACCCATCCCCCCACCCCCCTTCCCTCTAAAACCCTCACTTTGTTTCTCAGAGTCCATCATCTCTTATGGTTCGTCTCCCTCGCACTGGGTGTTATACGAAAATAATGAATCATGGAACACTACACCAAAAAATAATGATGTACTGTATGGTAACTAACATAATAAAATTAAATTAAATTTAAAAAATAAAAGAGAAGCAGTTTCTAAAAAAAAAAAGAAAGAAAGAAAAGGAAAGGAAAGGAAAGGAAAGGAAAGACCAATGAAAACAAGACTTGGTTTTTGAAGAGATAAACAAAATTGATAAACCTTTAGCCAAAGTCATCAAGAAAAAAAAGAAATAGGGCTCAAATAAATAAAATCAGAAATAAAAGAGGAGAAGTAATAACCAACACCACAGAAACACAAAGGGTTATAAGGAAGTACTATGAAAAATTATATGCCAACAAACTGGACAACCTAGGAGAAATGGATAAATTCCTAGAAACACATAACCTTCCAAAACTGAATCAGGAAGAAATAGAAAATCTGAACAGTCCAAATACTAGTAATGAAATCAAATTGGTAATAAAAAACCTCCAACAAACAAAAGTCCAGGACCAGATGGATTCACAGATGAATTGTACCAAGCATTTAAAAGAATTAGTACCTATTCTCAAACTATTCCAAAAACAGAAAGGGGGGGAGCAACATGGTGGAGGAGTAAGAGACCTAAATTTCATCTGGTCCCAGGAATTCAGCTAGATAGGGATCAAACCATTCTGAACACCTATGAACTCAACAGGAGATCGAAGAAAAGAATAGCAACAACTCTCTGAACAGAAAAGCCACCACTTACTGGAAGGTAGGATGTTCGGAGAAGTGGATCTGAGGCGATTCGGGAGGATAGACGGAGGGGGAGGGGGCCTCCGTCGCCGCTTCTGGCAAGTGATAGAGCCGCGGAGCACAAAATCGGAACTTTTAGAAGTCGGCTCCGCTGAGGGACGTCACTCCAGTGGCTAAGCGGGGGGTGGAACCCTCGCGGGACAGTGTGGTCTCAGGACCCTCAGGGTCACAGAAAGACCAGGGGTGCCTGAGTGTGGCAGAGCTCCCAGGTATGGGAGTAGGGAAGCCGGCCGCAAAGACGGAGCAGAGGAGCGGGCTCTCAGCTCGGGGCTGCCATAAACCGTGATCCGCGTCACAGTCGGGCCACTGCTCTTCCAGCAGGGATCCAACAAGCAGCAGATCCAGGGAGACTCCCCTTCCTCCCCCGGGAGGAGCGGCTCGGGAGCACACTGCAGGGATCTGCTGGGTTTGGAGACTCCACATGGGGTCGAGTGCCAGAGATAGAAACGCTCAGTCACAGGCCGGTGAGCATGGAGTGTGGCTGGAGACCGGGGAGACGGGAGTGACTGACTGCTTTTCTCTGGGGGCTCACTGAGGAGTGGGGCCCCGAGTTCTCGGCTTCTTGGGGGAAGAGATTGGGAGGCCGCCATTTTCACTCTTGGCCTCCAAAGCTGTACGGAAAGCTTGCAGGGAACAAAAGCTCTGGAGAGCAAACCCCAGCAGATTACTTAGCCCGGACCGGGCAAGGGCGGGGCAATTCCGCCTCCGGCAAAGACATTTGGGAACCACGGCAAGAGGCCCCTCCCCCAGAAGATCAGTGAGAACAGCCAGTCAAGACCAAGTTTACCGATCAATGAGAACCACAGAACTCCAGTGCTAGGGGAATACAGCACATAGATTTCATGGCTTTTTTCCCCCTGATTCTTTAGTCTTTCAAAGTTAATTTTTTTAATTTTCTTTTTCTATTTTTCTTTAATTTTTCTTTTTCCCCTTTTCAACCAACATCTTATCAATCCCTTTTTTAAAAATCTTTTTTTTATTTTTCATTTTTAGAGTCATATTCTATCCCTTCATTGTAGTTAACCTTATTTTTGGTATATATGTAAGTTGTTCTCTCTTTAAAAATTTGGGATACAGTTTCTTCTAACAGACCAAAATATATGCCAAATCTCTAGTGTATGGCTTTGTTCTAGTCTCCTGCCTGATCACATTCTCTCCTGTTTTTTCTTTTTTTTTAAATTTCTCTTCTTTCTTTTTTCAACCAACTTCTTATCTTGTCAATTCCTTTTATAAAATCTTTTATAATTTTCATCTTTACAGTCATATTCCATCCCTTCATTGTATTTACCCTTATTTTTGTACATATATAAGTTTTTCTTTCTTTAAAATTTTGGGAGGCAGTTTCTTCCAACAGACCAAAATACATCCAAAATCTAGGGTGTGACACTGATCTATTCACCAGCCTGACCATATTTGATCATATTCCTTTTTTTTTTTTCTTTCTTTCCCTTTCTTTTCCCCCAGTTTCAGGTCTCTTCTGATTTCTTTAGTGTATATATACTAAAAAGAAAAATATTTTTCTTGGGTCATTGTTACCCTGTTAGCATTTTGTTCTTCATTCACCTATTCTCCTCTGGACAAAATGACAAGATGGAAAAACTCACCTCAAAAAAAGAACAAGAGGCAGTACCAACTGCCAGGGACCTAATCAATACTGACATTAGTAAGATGTCAGAACTAGAGTTCAGAATGATGATTTTAAAGATACTAGCTGGGCTTTAAAAAAGCATGGACGATATTAGAGAAACCCTTTCTGGAGAAATAAAAGAACTAAAATCTAACCAAGTCAAAATCAAAAAGGCTATTAATGAGGTGCAATCAAAAATAGAGGCTCTAACTGCTAAGATAAATGAAGGAGAAAAGAGAATTAGTGATAGAGAAGACCAAATGATGGAAAATAAGGAAGCTGAGAAAAAGAGAGATAAACAACCACTGGATCACCAGGGCAGAATTCGAGAGATAAGTGATACCATAAGACGAAACAATATTAGAATAATTGGGATCCCAGAAGAAGAAGAAAGAGAGAGAGGAGCAGAAGGTATATTGGCAGAGAACTTCCCTAATTTGGGGAAGGAAACAGGCATCAAAATCCAGAAGGCACAGAGAACCCCCCCTCAAAATCAATAAAAATAGGTCAACACCCCAACATCTAATACTAAAACTTACGAGTCTCAGAGACAAAGAGAAAATCCCGAAAGCAGCTCAGGACAAGAGATCTGTAACCTACAATGGTAGAAACATTAGATTGGCAATAGACCTATCCACAGAGACCTGGCAGGCCAGAAAGGACTGGCATGATATATTCGGAGCACTAAATGAAAAGAATATGCTGCCAAGAATATTATCCAGCTAGGCTGTCATTGAAAATAGAAAGAGAGATAAAAAGCTTCCAGGACAAACAAAAACTAAAAGAATTTGCGAACACAAAAGAGCCCTAAAAGAAATATTGAAAGGGGTCCTCTAAGCAAAGAGAGAGCCTAAAAGTAACATAGATCAGAAAGGAACAGAAACAATATACAGTAACAGTCACCTTACAGGCAATACAATGGCACTAAATTCATATCTTTCAATAGTTACCCTGAATGTAAATGGGCTAAATGCCCCAGTCAAAACACACAGGGTATCAGATTGGATAAAAAAACAAGACCTATCAATATGCTGTCTTATAAGAGACTCATTTTAGGCGCAAAGACACCTCCAGATTGAAAGTGAGGGGGTGGAAAACCATTTACCATGCTAATGGCCATCAAAAGAAAGCTGGGGTGGCAATCCTTATATCAGACAAATTAGATTTTAAACCAAAGACTGTAATAAGAGATGAGGAAGGGCACTATATAATACTTAAAGAGTCTATCCAACAAGAAGATCTAACAACTGTAAATATCTATGCCCCTAACATGGGAGCAGCCAATTATATAAGCCAATTAATAACAAAATCAAACACATTGACAACAATATAATAATAGTAGGGGACTTTAACACCCCCCTCACTGAAATGGACAGATCGTCTAAGCAAAAGATCAACAAGGAAATAAAGGCTTTAAATGACACACTGGACCAAATGGACTTCACAGATATATTCAGAACATTCCATCCCAAAGCAACAGAATATACATTCTTCTCTAGTGCCCATGGAACATTCTCCAGAATAGATCACATCCTAGGTCACAATCAGGTCTCAACCAGTACCAAAAGATTGGGATCATTCCCTGCATATTTTCAGACCACAATGCTTTGAAACTAGAACTCAATCATGAGGAAAGTCGGAAAGAACTCAAATACATGGAGGCTAAAGAGCATCCTACTAAAGAATGAATGGGTCAACCAGGAAATTAAAGAAGAATTTAAAAAATTCATGGAAACAAATGAAAACGAAGCCACAACTGTTCAAAATCTTTGGGATGCAGCAAAGGCGGTCCTAAGAGGAAAGTATATAGCAATACAAGCCTTTCTCAAGAAACAAGAAAGGTCTCAAATACGCAACCTAACGCTACACCTAAAGGAGCTGGAGAAAGAACAGCAAATAAATCCTAAACCCAGCAATAGAAGAGAAATAGTAAAGATCAGAACAGAAATCAATGAAATAGAAACCAAAAGAACAGTAGAACAGATCAACAAAACTAGGACCTGGTTCTTTGAAAGAATTAAAAATAAATAAATCCTAGAAGAGAACACAGGCAGCGACCTCTTCAACCTCAGCTGCAGCAACTTCTTCCTAGAAACATCGCCAAAGGCAAGGGAAGCAAGGGCAAAAATGAACTATTGGGACTTCATCAGGATAAAAAGCTTTTGCACAGCAAAAGAAACAGTCAACAAAACCAAAAGACAACTGAGAGAATGGGAGAAGATATTTGCAAATCACCTATCAGATAAAGGGCTAGTATCCAAAATCTATAAAGAACTTACCAAACTCAACACCCAAAGAACAAATAATCCAATCAAGAAATGGGCAGAAGACATGAACAGACATTTCTGCAAAGAAGACATCCAAATGGCCAACAGACACATGAAAACGTGCTCAACGTCGCTCAGCATCAGGGAAATCCAAATCAAAACCTCAATGAGATACCACCTCACACCAGTCAGAATGGCTAAAATTAACAAGTCAGGAAATGACAGATGTTGGTGGGGATGTGGAGAAAAGGGAACCCTCCTACACTGTTGGTGGGAATGCAAGCCGGTGCAGCCACTCTGGAAAACAGTATGGAGGTTCCTCAAAAAGTTGAAAATAGAGCTACCCTACGACCCAGCAATTGCACTACTGGGTATTTACCCCAAAGATACAAATGTAGGGATCCGAAGGGGTACGTGCACCCCAATGTTTATAGCAGCAATGTCCACAATAGCCAAACTATGGAAAGAGCCAAGATGTACATCAACAGATGAATGGATAAAGAAGCTGTGGTATATATACAATGGAATATTATGCAGCCATTAAAAAAAAACCCAAAATCTTGCCATTTGCAACAACGTGGATGTAACTAGAGGGTATGCTAAGTGAAATAAGTCAATCAGAGAAAGACATGTATCATATGATCTCACTGATATGAGGAATTCTTTTTTTTTTTTTTTTAAAGATTTTATTTATTTTTTTGACAGAGAGAGCGAGAGAGCACAAGCAGGGGGAACAGTAGAGGGAGAGGGAGAAGCAGGCTCCCCGCCAAGCAGGGAGCCCAATGCGGGGCTCAATCCCAGGACCCTGAGATCATGACCTGAGCTGAAGGCAGACGCTCAACAACTGAGCCACCCAGGCACCCGATATGAGGAATTCTTAATCCCAGGAACAAACTGAGGGTTGCTGGAGTGATGGGGGGTGGGAGGGATGGGGTGGCTGGGTGATAGACATTGCGGAGGGTATGTACTATGATGACCGCTGTGAATTGTGGAAGACTGATGAATCATAGACCTGTACCTCTGAAACAAATAATACATTAAAAGGTAAAAAAAAAAAAAAAAAGATAGTAGGAAGGGAAAAATGAAAGGGGGGAAATCGGAGGGAGAGATGAACCATGAGAGACTATGGACTCTGAGAAACAAACTGAGGGTTCTAGAGGAGAGGGGGGTGGAGGAATGGGTTAGCCTGGTGATGGGTATTAAAGAGGGCATGTATTGAATGGAGCACTGGGTGTTATATGCAAACAATGGATCATGGAACACTACATCAAAAACTAATGATGTAATGTATGGTGATTAACATAACATAATAAAATTAAATTTAAAAAAAAACAGAAAGGAGAGGAAAGCTTCCAAATACATTCTATGAAGCCAGAATACCCAGATACCAAAACCAGACAAAGACACTACGAAAAAAGAAAACTACAGGCCAATTTCCTTGATAAACATACATACAAAAATCCCCCACAAAATATTAGCAAATCACACTCAGAAATACACCAAAAGGATCATTCACCACAATCAAGTAGGATTTACTCCAGGGATGTACAGATAGTTCAATATTTGCAAATCAATCATATGATAAACCACACTAACAAAACAAAGAATAAAAATCATATGGTCATCTGAATAGATGCAGAAGAAGGCATTTGACAAAATTCAACACCTATTCATCTTAAAAACTTTCAACAAAGCGTGTGTAGAGGAAACATATCTCAACAAAATAAAGGCCATATATGAAAAATCCACAGCTAACATCATACTCAATTTGAAAAACTGAAAGCATTTTCTCTAAGATCAGGAACAAGACAAGAATGTCCACTCTCGGGCACCTGGGTGGCTCAGTCATTAAGTGTCTATCTTCGGCTCGGGTCATGACCCAGGGTTCTGGGATCAAGCCCCGTGTCAGGCTCCCTGCTCCACCGGAAGCCTGCTTCTCCCTCTCCCACTCCCCCTGCTTGTGTTCCCTCTCTCGCTGTCTCTCTCTCTCTCTCTCTCTGTCAAAATAAATAAATAAAATCTTAAAAAAAAAAAAAAAGAATGTCCACTCTGCAAGATAGTACTGGAAGCCCTAGCCACAGCAATCAGACAAGAAAAAGAAATAAAAGGCACCCAAATTGGTAAGAAAGAAATTAACTGTCACTATTTGTAGATGACATGATACCATACATAGAAAACCCTAAAGACTCCACCAAAAAACTCTTCGAAGTAATGAATTCAACAAAGTTGCAAAATACAAAGTTAGTACACAGAAATCAGTTGTGGTTCATTTACTAATAACAAAGCAGCCGAAAGAGAAATTAAGAAAACAACTCCATTTACAATTACACCAAAAATAATAAAATACCAAGATTAAACTTAACCAAGGAGGTGAAAGACCTGTACTCTAAAAACTATAAAATACTGATAAATAAATTAAAGATGACACCAAAAAAATGGAAAGATATTCCATGCTGATGGACTGGAAGAATCTATATTGTTAAAATATGAGCACTGGGTGTTATATGCAACTGATGAATTACTAAACTCTACATTTGAAATTGACTACCTACCTACCATCAGCTAATAACAAATCCCCATTTCTTAACATACCTGAGGGACATTCAGTTCTTCATAATCAACAGAGTCCAAACTTGGACATAGACTTTCATACCAGGAGTGAATGATTTCTAGTAACCTACACATATCTTTAGACTTTCCTCATCCCACCCCCATAAAGGAGTCTGCTGGAGTTGCTCAGGTTGGTCCTACTCCTGTTTTGCTAAATCAGACCTTTGGGATTTTGTGATGCACAACTGGTAGTAAAGGGAAAGGATAAAAACTAGAAATTCATAGGCCCGGGCTAGAGAAGAATTGGGAGCATGGAGCTTTCTCTGGAAAATAACAAATCTAAAGAAATTTTTAGATGTTTTATTTTGGTCTATGTATCCCCTTCATAATATTTGAGAAACACAAACTGGAGACTTGAGTTACTTTGCAATTACATTTAATTTCTGGGATACATTCTGTTGGTGGTGACTTGGTAATGTGATGAGATCCCATAGGTGAATGCTTTAGGAGCTTACAGGTGGATTTGGGAATAAGGATCTTGGGAATCTCATAGGGATGTGGGAGCAACCATATTAACACATTTCATGGTGACCAGAACATAATGCAACAACCTTAAATGCGGGTCAGGACCAAAAGCAGCTTTGGCCACTGTCAGCCATTACATCACTCTGTTCATCTTTGCTTCTATCTCTAATTACTCCTGCCACTACCAAAGAACCAGCCAGGGTTTTCCTCAGTTCATGGCTGTGATGGTCTCATGCCCTGTGCATGCTGTTCTCTTTCTGTGTGTCATTTTTAGTTGCAGCTTCTATGTGGTCATTAGAAAGCAGTCTGCAAATCTTTTGGCTCTCTCTCCTCCTAAGCAAATGCTCAGATTGTATTTACCTGTTCTACTAGAAGTTATGTGTGGCTATTCAACTGTCTTTAGCCAGTGAAACTAAGTAGAAGTGACATATGTCACTTTCAGGAGGAAACTTTAAGAGCCAGGGCATGTTTCACTATGGCCAGAATGGTCCAGGCAGTGGCTGCTCCATCAGTCTGGGTCTTTGATGAGGAAGCTGACATTGCAGAGCAGAGCACCCAGCAAACTCATGACAAACATGTGGCCCAAACAAGAAATAAACCTTTGTTTCCTTCATCCACTGAGATTTGGAACTTGTTTGTTGCTACCACACAAGCTAACCCACTAATTCTCAAAATGTGGTCCCTGAATCTAAAGCAGCAGTATCACCTGGAAATTCATTAGAAATGCATATTTGGGGGCTGCAGCCCAGACCTACTCAATCAGAAACACTGGGGGTGGGGCCCAGAATTCTGTTTTTTAATAAGCCTTGCAGATTATTCTAATGCTCATTGAAGTTTGAAAGCCACTGACCTAAGCTATCCTGAATGATTCTACTTCCATTACCAATCAACTGACACTCTGTACCCAAAAAATAAAATGCCCAAAGAAAGAATCTGGTCTAATTTAATCATCAACTCATTGGACAGAACTCTTGTATCATGCCACCTCCTAGGCCGTTGTCCAGACTATAAACTAGCAATCTCAGGCCATGTGCCTTCCTCAAGTTCAGTCAACCCTGGCCCCAGTAGCCAGTTTAGAAGGGGGCGGGAAGGGTCACTGATACAGAGCATGGCTACACAGGCCTGCATAACTACCTAGATACCCACTCAGCAGCAGCAAAGGGTATAGTAGTTCAGAAGGGGCTGTGGATGCAATAGGCACCATGACTGTTTTCCTCAATAAGTTATAACAAATACAGAATAATACACAGAATATAGGATGACGAAATAGAACACTCTAAAGGAGTTGCAATAGATTCTACTGATCTTTTAAGAATCATTTCCATCCTTCTCGGGGCACCGGGGTGGCTCAGTCGTTAAGCGTCTGCCTTCGGCTCAGGTCATGATCCCAGGGTCCTGGGATCGAGGCCCGCATCGGGCTCCCTGCTCAGCGGGAAGCCCGCTTCTCCCTCTCCCACTCACCCTGCTTGTGTTCCCTCTCTCGCTGTCTCTCTCTCTCTCTGTCAAGTAAATAAATAATCTTAAAAAAAATAATAAAATAAAAACATAGGACACATGGTTGAATTTGAATTTTAGACAAATAATAATTTTTTTTTTTTAGTATAAAGGTGTCCCATGCAATAGTTCAGATATACTAAAAATATTATTCATTGCTTATGAGTTTAAATTTAATCAGGCCTCCCCAGACAGGGGGAGCAGGGGCAACGGCAGGAGGAGGGGGCAGGTGGATCAGTCTTTTTAAAGCTCCTCAAGTGATTACCGTTTGAAGTTTAAGATTGAGAATCTCTGGTTTTGCTCAACCCATCCTTAACCCCATAGGATAAAAGTTATTATTATTTCCTATCATCAGAGCTTTGAGTAAGTCTAGAGTGGAATTCATTCTTCTCTAAACACACTTCAGGTGATGGATTTCCCATTCATTTATTTCTGCTTCTCCCCTCCATGGCACTGTAAAAGTGTACAATGATTGACAACACTATCATTGCTATTATGAGTGAACAGCACATAATCCCCCATTATGTAAATGCCTACCACCTCATTTCTGAATTAGGCATCAATTATGGCAACAGCAAGTGAAGAGGCTTAGTCAGAGAGTAGAGCTGATCTCTGACTCAAAGTGTCAGGGGAAAAGAAGATGAATAAAATTCAAATGTACCAATAGCTTTTAGGTTGATGCTCATAAATCTCATTTAGAGTGAGCCAATCATTTTTCCTGAGTTCCACAGTAGCCATAGTTCTATGAGTATAGAATTTTATTAGGTTATTCTGATCTGGTGAAAGCTAATATAACCAGAGGAGATCCTGGATTGAACTATAATTCATGGTTCCTGCAGTTGATTTTAAAAATATTTCATGGGGAAACTGGAGTAGAATATATATTGCTGTGGGGTTATTGACTCAATCACTGAAGCAAACAGGTAGGCCATATCATATCTAGGTTATCATAGTGAAACAAGAATATTGGATTAACCTATGATAAAGTAGAAAAAGGGGATTAAGAGATACAAACTTCCAGTTAGAAATAAGTCACAGGGATGAAAAGCACAGCATAGTCAATAGTATTGTATACTGACCTGTATATTATATATATTGATTATTACTGAATATAGTCAATAGCATTGTAATAACTTGGTTTGGTGACCAATGGTAATTACATTTATTGTGGTGAGCATTGTGTAATGTATAGAATTGCCAAATCACTATGTTGTATGCCTGAAAATAATATAACATTGTATGTCAACCATATTTCATTAGAAAAGAAAATTGCTTAGAGAAGGCAAACCATTATGATTCATGGCCAAAGATGACATTAGTCATAGTGACTTTTGAGAACTGACAATGTGACACATCATACATTCTTTTTTTTTTTTTTTTGGATTTTATTTATTTATTTATTTTTAAATTTTTTTATTGTTATGTTAATCCCCATACATTACATCATTAGTTTTAGATATAGTGTTCCATGATTCATTGTTTGTGCATAACACCCAGTGCTCCATGCAGAACGTGCCCTCCTCAATACCCATCACCAGGCTAACCCATCCTCCCACCCCCCTCCCCTCTAGAACCCTCAGTTTGTTTCTCAGAGTCCATCGTCTCTCATGGTTCTTCTCCCCCTCCGATTTCCCCCCCTTCATTCTTCCCCTCCTGCTACATTCTTCTTCTTTTTTTCTTTCTTAACATATATTGCATTATTTGTTTCAGAGGTACAGATCTGAGATTCAACAGTCTTGCACAATTCACAGCACTTACCAGAGCACATACCCTCCCCAGTGTCCATCACCCAGTCACCCCACGACGTGGATGGAACTGGAGGGTATTATGCTGAGCGAAATAAGTCAAACAGAGAAAGACATGTATCATATGACCTCACTGATACGAGGAATTCTTAATCTCATACATTCTTTTTTAAATATATTTTTATACACATTTCCAATGATCAGAATATTATAACTTCACTACAAAATATTTGAAAATATAAAGATAAGTCATTCAGAATATCAATATCACTACTCTAATTGAACCATTATTTGCATTGGGATGCATTTTCTTCTAGTCTAGAAATTCCTTTGTGTGTTTTTAAGTGGTTGTCCATCAAACATTCTTAAAGTCCAACTACACTGCAGATCCAATGCTGCTCTTAATCACCTAGCAAGCAACTCAAATGCCATTTTATAACTATTCTTTTATTTCCTTTCTTTTTAAGTCTCTAACCCTATCTTGGTGGATGACTTCACTTCCTACCTCAAAAAGACCATAGATACTAACAACTCTTGAGGGTTGATTACCTTTGGTTCAACACATCATGGTCCCCTCACATCTTTCCCTTCACCCTCAAAAGAGAGACAATCCCTCCTCTCCTAAGCTAACATTCTACCTGGTCCCCATCACTCCCTATCCCCCTGAGTTAACCCTCCACCTGTTCCCCAGCCCCCAACACTCCATGCTCCCTTCCCCCCAGTAAGCTAACCCTCCACCTATACTCTGGTCTCCATCGCTGCATGTTTCCTCAAGTGGCTCACATCTATTGATAATATGGCTTATACATGGTAGGATTATCAATCTCACCTCCCCACCATTAATAATACCTGGAATTCCTAGTTGAGCTTGCAAAAATTTCAGGTGTGTCACTGTACAAATGTAAAAATTACAAAATGTAATTGTCCCCACTTTTCTGTAATACCTCTCAAATGTTAATAATACAAGCCCTTATGCCATCAGATGGCAGAAATAATCTCAGTTACATCAGGATTTCCCTTACACACTTTCTTTGAGGTTTTGTCTAAATTCTGGCAGGCCTGTATGACAACAATAATATGAAAAACAATGACTAACCCTTACATGCCACTTACTCTATGCTAGACATTGTTTTACATGCCTTCCATGTCTTAACTCATTTGATTCTTTTTTAAAATTTTTTTATTTAAATTCAATTTTATTAACATATACTGCATTATTAGTTTCAGAGGCAGAATTTAGTGATTCATCAGTTGCGTAGAACATCCTGTGCTCATTACTTCAAGTGTCCTCCTTAATGTCCATCACCCAATTATGCCTTCTTCCCACCCACCTCCCCTCCAGCAACCCTCAGTTTGTTTCCTAGAGTTCAGTGTCTCTTATGGTTTGCCTCTCTCTCTATTTTCATCTTATTTTATTTTTCCTTCCTTTCCCCTATATTCACCTGTTTTGTTTCTTAAGTTCCACATATGAATGAAATCATATGATTATTGTCTTTCTCTGACTGGCTTATTTCACTTAGCATAATACCCTCTAGTTCCATCCACATTGTTGCAAATGGCAAGATTTCATTCTTTTTGATGGCTGAGTAATATTCCATTGTGTATACATATCACATCTTCTTTATCCACTCATCTGTTGATGAACATCT
Organism: Halichoerus grypus; assembly: GCF_964656455.1. Lineage (NCBI taxonomy): Eukaryota > Metazoa > Chordata > Mammalia > Carnivora > Phocidae > Halichoerus > Halichoerus grypus. The sequence goes on from NC_135715.1 coordinate 101,267,429, forward strand.
GGGCTCTTTCCATAGTTTGGTTATTGTGGACATTGCTGCTATAAACATTGGGGTGCATGTGCCCCTCTGAATCACTATGTTTGTATCCTTTGGATAAATACCTAGTAGTGCAATTGCTTTGATAGAATTAATAATATCAATAACCCCTAGCCAGACTTATCAAAAAGAGAAGAGAAATGACCCAAATAAGTAAAATCATGAATGAAAGAGGAGAGATCACAACTAACACTGAAGAAATACAATTATAAGAGAATATTATGAGCAATTATATGCCAACAAATTAGGCAATCTGGAAAAAATGGATGCATTCCTAGAAACATATAAACTACCAAAACTGAAACAGGAAGAAATAGAAAACTTGAACAGACCCATAACCAGCAAAGAAATTAACTCATTTGATTCTTACAACAGCCCAAGGTAGAATCTATTATTCTCTCATTTTACATATAGGGAGATGAGTATATAGAAAATTAGTTATTGGCTCAAGGAAACAAAGTTTTATAAGTCATGCTATAAGGGGCACCTGGGTGGCTCAGTCGTTAAGTGTCTGCCTTCAGCTCAGGTCATGATCCCAGGGTCCTGGGATCGAGCCCTGCATCGGGCTCCCTGCTCAGCCAGAAGCCTGCTTCTCCCTCTCCCACTCCCTCTGCTTGTGTTCCCTCTCTCGCTGTGTCTCTCTCTCTGTCAAATAGATAAATAAATCTTAAAAAAAAAAAAAATAAGTCATGCTATAGTCCGTGCTCTAAACCATTACCCCAGACCCACTTAGTTTCTTTTGTAGCCCAAGTCATTAGCAAGCATAGGTAGTATGTGACTTGGACCGTTGTCTATGCTGGCATCCACTGAAACATCTTCTTTCCAGCACAAACTCATGCAGGTGCCTGCTGATTCATCCTCATCCCTCATTCCAAGGCTCCTTCATGACTGACTGACTTTCAGCTACTTCTATTTTCCCTTTGGGATCACTCTGTATCTCTCTTGCCTTACTGAGCTTCAGGCACTCTGCTTACCTACCTGAAGCCTTCTCTGTCTGGCTATAACATTCAACCACGTTTCCTTGCCACCTTCCCAGGCACTGTTTGGGAATGAAGACAGTCCCTTCTACTACCAGATCAAGATTTCATGACCCATCTAGAGTTTCTTCTCCCATTCAACCCCCAGGATTGGCCATAAGGATGTCCTCCTCAGGGACCCAGAGTATCTAACACACTCACCTCTCCTTCTTTGACTCCCCTCTGCCTGGTCTGGGAGGTCTTTATTTAGTTAGGGTGAGTGAAAATGTGATCTCAACCCTGTATCCTACAAAATCTTTGGCTCAGTCTTTCCATCAGTCAATCAGGCTAAGGTTTTTAAAACTCAAAATCCAGGGTGCCTGGGTGGCTCAGTTGATTGAGCATCCAACTCTTGATTTCAGCTCAGGTCATGATTTCAGGGTCGTGGGATCAAGCCCCTTGTCCATCTGGCTCCACACTCGTAAGGAGTCTGCTTCTCTTTCTCTCTCTTCCTCTCTCTCTGCCCCTCCCCCCCCCACTCTCTCTCTCTAATAAATAAATAAACCTTAAAAAAAAAAAAACCCTGAAAACCCAACAGCTGGCTTCTGTTTTTACTCTTGAACACCTAATCTTCCAAATACAAAAAGGGCCACAAGGTTCACAGAAATACTAAGAATGGCACCTGTTGCTGTATGATATTGAGTAAAGGCTAAATCTTTCACATAACAGTTTCACATGAGGTTTAGATAGAAATGTTCCTGAAAAAGACATTTTATCCACTTATTCATGTTTATTTCCATATTTGTTAGTTTGTTGAGTATTTATGAAACACTTATAAAGCACTGTATTAGTCAAAGTTTCCAGACAAATAGAACCAATACGATGTGTATATATAGAGAGACTTATTTTAAGGAATTAGTTCATGCAATTGTAAAGGATGACAAGCCCAAAATCTTCGAGATAGGCTGAGAGGTTGGAGACCCAGAGTAGAGTTGACGCTGCAATCAGAATCTGAAGGCTGGCTGAATTCCCTCTTCATGTGCAGAGGTCAGCCTTTTTATATTAAGGCCTTCAGATGAGTAAAGGAGCCCCACCCATGTTATGGAGGATAATCTGCTTTTCTCAAAGTCCATTCATTCAAATCTTAATCCCTTCTTCCTGAAGAACCTTCACAGAAACATCTAGAATAGCATTTAACCAAGTATCTGGATACTGTGGCCTAGCTAAGTCCACAGATAAAATTAACCAGCACAAGCACCTACTCAGTTGTTTTTCACTAGGGATGTAACAGACAACAAAACAAACATAGTCCCTGGCCCCATGGTGTTTACTCAAAAATTCACTAATTCAACAGTGCCTGGATGTAAACAAATTCAAATTCAAGTGCAAAAGATTGAAATTAGCTCTTTTCCAAGTAGCAAGAATTGATAAGGAAGAGAAAGAGATAAAGAGGTCTCTGGGTGCCAAAAGCTAGAAGCCTGGGAAAAGGTAGTAGAAAGGGATTCTGGTATCTTTGAAGATGAACTTGTAATCATTCACAGCTTTGTCGGGACCATTCTTACTCATTTCCCCAGCTAACTCTTGCAGGAGGAGGTAGTCCCCTTTTGCCATTTGAAGATGGGTATTGGCAGAAGAGGCTTCATAGAGGAGGTGATGTTTAAGCTAAATGTTCAGTGATGGATAGAGATGTACACTTGGCAGAAAGGACAGGGAAAAATTATTCCAAGCATTAGAGGTCAAAGAAGCCATATATAAAGCCTAAAAGGGAAATATATCATACTTGGGGAGGCACAAATATTCCCTGTGACTAGGGCACAGGGCACGGTAGCAAAGCACAGAGACAAAAGAGGTGGAGAAATACCCATGGGGCCTTGTTTCCCATGCATGCTTGGACTTAGCAGTGAGAAACCATAAAAAGTGTTACATTGAAGATGTGATTGTCTTGTGTTTTAGAAAGATCATGCTGATGAAGAGTCCTGGGGATGGATTACAGTGGGCCAAGATGCCACTAGTGGGCAATTAAACAATCCTGGAGAAAGATGGTGAGGGCCTCAAAGAAAGACTGGAGAGAAGAGAAAAAGGTTGGAAGATGCAATGGGCTTAGAATAAAAAGATTTGGCGAGGGGTGCCTGGGTGGTGCAGTTGATTAAGCGGCCGACTCTTGGTTTTGGCTCAGGTCATGATCTTGATCTCAGGGTACTGGGATCAAGCGCTGCATCAGGCTCTGTGCTCAGTGCAGAGTCTGCTTGAGATTCTCCCCCTCCCTCTGCTCCTCCCACTCGTGCTCTCTTTCTCACTCTCTCAAATAAATGGATAAATATTAAAAAAAAAAAAGAATTTGGCAATTTATTGATTATGCGGGTGGGGGGAAATTGGGGAAGAGAAGTGGTCCTTTCAACCAGTGGAGCTGCCCACCTTCAAGAGGAACACACAGGCCTGGCTAAGGAGAAACACAATTGTGGTCACTTCAACAGAGGGCACACCCTTACCCCATAGTCCTGGATCACAAAAGCCCAGGGTTCTTATATAATCTAAGAAAGGGGGAGCAAGTTCCCTCAAACTGACTAATATCAGACTTCCTACCAGTCTTTGCATATGGCAGACTAAGAAGTAATTGGGTTAGGTGTCATGGTATAATTCATAGCTGATAGTTTTATATTACTCAAGTTAATACTTACAGTAACTCTCTATGAGATCAATTCTATTATCATCCCTATTTGACAGAGACCATGTAACTTTCTCAAGACCATCCAACTAATAAGCAGTAGTCAGGAGTCAAAGCCTGGTATTTAAGCTGACTCATAGCCATCAGATGAGGGCCAGGAGAAAGGAGCTACTCAGACTTAGTCTAAACCATTTTTTTATTTTTATACAATCCAATACTGAATAATTTAAGGATCTCTTGCCTTTTTCCACAAAGGAATGCCAGTATAAATGAGAATAAAGCTCATCTGATTTATAATTCATTTTCTTAAATGTGGAGATGAGATCTTATATAATTTTCCTTTTTTGTTGTCACTTCCCTCATTCCTGTAGTGGGAAATGAAAGGGTCAAGGACCCTATAACCTCCTGCCCATTTAGGCAAAAAGTTTGCTTGTTTTTATAAGCAAAAATAAAAGCATTGCTCTCTTCTTCTGTTATAGGTACACTGAATACACAGAACTCATCAGATGTCGTTACATATGCATCATTTTAAATCTCCCACTTTCCCTTTAATACTGCTTGGTGAAGGCGGTCCTCCTCCTCCCTCTGGATGAAAACCTGTGCAGCCTCCATGACATTTCTACTCACTTATACATAATAAAAATTCCTAAGCTCATTTTAAATTACAAAGCCAGTCTCAATTGAAAAACTAAAAAATACCCATTGACATATACTAATAATCTCTTCAATCCTCATTGAAAGGTGAGGCTTCTCCCCCTGAAGGTGGGCACACAGATTCTTTCTTCTTCTTTCCCCACTGGCAATTCTCCTCCTCCCTGAGCTTGATCTCCTTCCCTGGGAGGGCCAAAGCAGGGAGAGAGAAGAAATGTTAGGGCTTTAGGACAACTGCCAATTAAATGACCCTGTGGTAAAATGGCTTAGAGCTTTGTGGGGGCAGGCTGGAGCTTAAAATGCTTTTTCTCTTTCTCTTGTGAAATGCTTTTGAGGTTCTTTAGTGCTCCCCAGCATTGGGGCCTTCCTCTGCAGCTCCCTGTAGATAATTTTTATCTGACTTATCAATAATTGAGAGACATATGTTGGAAAATTTTTCAAATTTTCAGATATATATACACATATATACATATATATATTTGGAATATGTGTTGTGTGCATTACATATTTTGAGGCAATCTGGTATACCAAATTTAGAATTATTGTGGCTTTGTACTTAGCTGAACCATTTTATTATTATAGTGATCCTCCTTTGCCTTAACAATGTTTTTTGTATTGTAGTCTCTTTTATTTGGACTAATGTGAAGTGTTTATGACAGACGTGGCTATCATGGCTTTCTTTTGGTTAGAATTTGCTTCTTCTATTTTCTCTTTCCTTTTTACTTTCAAACTGTCTCTATCCTTAGAGTTTAAATATGTTTATAAACAACATTTAGCTGGTGTAGTTATTTCTGTCATTTTACTGTGTGCTTTCTATTTGCCTACTTTTTCCATGTTTCTTTTTTCCTCTCTATTGCCTTCTTTTAGATTGATTTTTTTTTTCTTATTCCAGTTTCCACTTAACAGGATTGAAAGTTATATTCTCTGTATGTATTCTTTTAGTAGTTACTCTGAACATTCTACCATGCCCAATTGTGGTAGGTTGCATAATGCTCCCCACTCAAGGATTTCCACGTCCTATTCCCAGAACCTGTGAAAATGTTACTTCACATGGTTAAAAGGACTTTGAAAATGTGATGATGTTAAGGATATTGAGATGGGAAAATTATCTCGGGTTATCTGTGTGGGTCCAATGTAATAACATGAATCTCTACAAGAGGGAGATGGAAGGGTTAGAGTCAAAAAAAAAAAAAAGGTGGTGTGATGACAGAACGGAGAGAAATACTGAAAGATACCACACTGCTGGCTTTGGGGATGGAGGATGGAGTCCAAGCCAAGGATGCAGACAGTCTCTAGAAGGCAGAAACAGTAAGGAAACAGATTCTTTTCTAGAACCTTAAGCAGGAACACAGATCTGCTGACCCATTTTAGACTTCTGGCTTCCAAAATAGTAAGAGAATAAACTTGTATTGGCTTAAACCACAAAGGATGTAGTCTTTGTTATAGCAGCAATTGAAAACAAATAGAGATTTTGGTACCCAGAAGTGGGGTGCTGCTGTAAAAAATACAAAAAAATGTGAAAGTGGCTTTGGAATTGAGTAATAGGTAGAGGATGGAAGAACTTTGAGGTGTATGATAGAAAAAATCCTAGATTCCCTTGAACAGACTGTTAATAGACATATGGATGCAAATGATTCTGCCAGTGAGGGCTCAGAAGGAAATGAGGAACATGACAGAAAGTAGAGGAAGGGGAGGTCCTTGTTATATAGTGGCAGAAAACTTAGTTCAATTGTGTGTCCTACAGTTGTGTAGAAATAAGAATTTATAAGTGATGAAACTGGATATTTGGCTGAGGAGATTTCCAAGAAAAGTGTTAAAGGTTCATCCTCGTCCCTTCTTGGTGATTATAGTAAAATGCAAGAAGAAAAAGACAGATTGAAAAACTAGTAAGAAAAAAGGAATCAGGACTTGGTGATTTAGGGAACTCTCAGCTTATCCAGATGGCAAAAGATATCAAAATTAGGAGAGTTGCTGTCAGGAGAGCATACCTTGGAGAGAAAGCCAAAAGTATGGTTGGACAACTTTTTGCAAGTAATTTATCTCCTTAATGAAGGCATTATCATTGTTATTACTGGTATTATTTTAAATACTTAATATGATTTAGAATTACTTATATGATTACCAGTTTCTTTCCTTCCCATGCATTCTTATATTTCAGACCTTCTTTCTGGAGTCTTCTTCCTCCTTTCTGGAGTACATCATTAAGAATTCCTTAAGTGAAGGTTTTTTGGTAGCAAACTCAGTTTTCATCTGAAGATATCTTTACTTCTCCCTCATCATTAAAATTAAGTTTTACAAAGTATATTACTCCAGGTTGACAGTTCATGTGTATCATCCCTTTGAGCATATTTTCTTTTGTCCTATGTCTCCCTTCATTGCTGTGAGAAGTTGGCTGTCAGTCTAATTGCTGATTTTTGAAGGCATTCTTTCTCTCTCTAGCAGTTCATAGGATCTGATCTTTATTACTGGTGTTCTGTAGTTTCACTACAAGGTTTCTAGAAATGAAGTTCTTTTTGTTAATCTTTCTTGATATAGTTTTTGATTCTTAGATATGTTGGCTCATCAGGTCTAGAAAATTCTCAGCTATTATCTCTTGGGATATCACTCCTCTAACTTCTCTCTCCTCTCTTTTAGCACTTCTGTTAGACTCCTTTTAGACTTCCTTATTTTATCCTTTGTACTCTGTGACACTCTTAAATATGCTCAATCCCCTCATCTTTCTGTGCAAGTAAGTCTCTCTTCCAGTTCATTAATTCTCCACTCAACTATGTCTATTCTGCTGTTTAATCCACCGACTGCATTTTTTATTTAAATTATTATGTTTTCATTTATAAAAGTTTTGTCCCTTTTCACTCTTGGTCAATCATTTGATAGTCCATTAATTTTCAAATTTTTATTTCTTTAAACATTCTGTGTAAAATAAATTTATATTCTATGCTTAATAATTCCAATATTTATGTTCTTGGAGGTTTAAATCTATTATTTATTATTTCTATAGGCATTCCCTCATGGTGGTTTTTTTCCTCATGTGTGTAGAATTTTTTATTATGAGCCCATATTTTCTTGACCTTAATCTGTGGCAATATTGAGAGGACTAAGTTGGGATGCTCTTCTCCAGGAAAGATTTCTATTTTCTCTTTCTGGGCATGGGTGGAAATGGAGTAGTCAAGGATTACTAACCTGGTACCACTTTAATTAAAACCTTCAGTAACTGTCTTTGGATAATACTTCTCAAAGAATTCTCGAAAAAATTTGTTATTCTTTTCTTTTTCTTCCTTTTTTTATCATCATGGAGACAGATGTCCTTATACACTCCCTTTGTTGACCAGTGGATTTTTTTCTTCTAGTTTACTTATTTGCTAGTTCTAGCCCCTTCAAAAATTCTAGTTAAATGAAGGGGTCTCAGTTTTATACAAACCCATGGGATGCTTTCCTACTCCTCTGTGAGATATAAATCCTTAAAGCTCTAGAATTCTGAGTCTACACTGCCTGCGTTCAAATTCTGTCCCAATCACTTTTTCTGTGACCATGGACAAGTTACCTAACTTCTCTGTGCTTCAGTTTCCTCTTCCATAAAATGGATATTAGTGATAATTCCTCTCTCATAGGATTGTTATAAGGAATAAATGAACTGATATGAGTAAAATGCTTGGAACAGTGCCTGAGCCACAGAAAGTGCTCCAAAAGTGCTTACACTTACTTTGGGTATTGGCATGTGCCCCCATGTTGATTTAAGGCTCACTTATTCAGTTTTAGCTCACTGAACTTTTTTAAAAATGATCTTGAGGATTTGATTTATTTTCTTTCAAGCTGAGCAGCATTTAAAAGAATGTTTGTTATAATTTACTCAGAATCTAGTTTAACTTATTATAATTTACCCAGAATCTAGTTGAAAAGAATGTTGGTTACAGTTTTTCCAGAATCTAGTTGAATAGCCTAGTAGGAAGGCTTTTTTGATGACTTAGTCCCTGTGCTGTGGAGACTGAGATGAAGGGATCATCCCAAAGCAGTTTCAAGGCTGTGCCAGGGACCTCAGGTCCTTGAACATTTTAAGCTTTCCAGGAATAGGAAAGGGTTAACATAGAATAACAAAGGGCTGCTTTGTTCTAGGCTCTCTTTAGAGGCATGACCAATAGCCCCACTTTTTGCTCCAGTGGAAGACCTCCCCAAAGTGCTCTGACAACTCTCAGTGGAATGGTTACTTTCTTTTTTCCCCTGCACTTAAGCTGTGTACAATTATTATTACAACATATGCATTATTTTACCTCATTCAATCTCAATAAATACCCAATGCATGAATGAACAAATGAAAGAAAAAGGCAACGGAAAAAATAACATGTATGAAGAATGGGCTCTTTCTCTGATTCAAAAGTAAAGGTGAAACTTCCCCCACAACTTTTCAACATGCTAAATTTTCAGGAACAAGCCAATTGATCAATACTGTTTAAAGACATCAAGGTAAATAACTGAACAAAAAGCAAAAGCATTAAAATTGGTTGCTTCTGGGGAATGAAACCAATGATAAGGTGAATCAGTGATCTACTGTTCTTTAAAAACCCTCTGTACTATTCGATTTTTGACTATGTATATCTTTTTTTTAAAGATTTATTTATTTATTTATTTTAGAGAGTGAGAGAGCATGAGCAGGAGGGGAAGGGGAAAGGGGAGAGAGAATCTCAAGCAGACCCCATGCTGAGCTCAGAGCCCCACGCGGGGCTCGATCCCACGACCATGAGATCACTACCTGAGCCGAATCCAAGAGTTGGACACTCAACCAACTGCGCCACCCAGGCGCCCCAGATTTTTTTATGTATATCTTGAAAAAAAATGAAATATTTAAAAACAAAGATTAGCCAGTTTTGGACCTGCTGTAATTCAAAAGCACCCAGTAGTACATCTGACTTCCTGAGGTTTAGTACAGTCTTTTTTTTTTTAATTTTATTTTATTTTTTAATTTAGTGCCCAAAGTCCCAATTACCAAAGAGTGGCTGACCCAAAGCCAAGTTGACAAATAAACAGAATTCTGAACTTTAATAAGGCAATTCCAGTGGACCTAGACAGAGCTGAGTAAGCCTACTGACTGGTGCCAGAAAATAGCTGTAAAGGAACTATGTAAATCAATTAACTCCATGGTTTTTATGGAGATCTCTTGATACCAAATCTTCTTTCTTTTCATGCTTCTCTGATCCTGCGGAGATGAAAATTGACATCCATAGTCATATTCTACCAAAAGAATGGCCAGATCTAAAAAAGGTAATGGTGATTAATCTGCTGAATTATTTCTGGACCTTCTCCAGGGTTTCTCACTGCCTCTATTACAGATCTATCTCTTCTTTGGGGAATTAGATGTTAAGTTTCTCTGCTCTAGGGGTGATTTAAAATTATTTGGTAGCTCTGATTTTCCAGTTTTTTAAAATTACTTTTATATTTATTTTGAAAGAACATTGATCAAAGAAGTAAGTGCCTTCTCAAAATCCCCTTTTCTCCTCAAATGAAGCATTCTCTAAAATTTCTGGACAATTTAAGTCAGGCAGTTTTACTTCCATTTAAATCACATACTCAGCTGCTGGGAAGATACGTGCCAACTACAGAATTTAAAGTTATAGTTTCAAGTAAAAGACTATTAAAAAAATGGAATGTGATAGGCTTCCAGGACTTCTAAAACACATCTCCTTTCCAAAATGTTTAAAATAAGTTTTAGAAGCACCAAGAGATAGCTTTGTGGAGTTTTTTTGAAGTCTATTTTAGGACACTGTCTGAAACCTTTCCTTTTGATGTTCTTTAAGCTGTAAATTCTTGTTACGAACTAGAGAGTAGGAACATCAAAAAAACCCTAGAGAAAATGACATGAAGCCTTTGTACAATGAGTGTCTCTTTCTCTGTGTTTCTCAAAAGAGGGAAATTTCCTTTTGTCATTAAGAACTTTTGAATGAATACTAAAAGAAGGAGGTGGGGAACATGAAGAAATTTATAATTGGTTTGAGCTTTATTCAGGCTAAGTATCAGGTTTTACCCAATCTTCAGCCTTCTCTAGTATTTTCATGCCACTAATAATGTTTCATCTTTTTTATCCCAAGTGAGGAAAAATGAATTAACACAAACTCTAATTAAAATATAGTTTATTGTGCAAGTAAGTGAAACTATTTTCTTCTCATAATTGTCTCCTGGAAGAATGTTAATCTTGTTTCTTTGTCCATTGGTACTTCAGGTAAGGTGGATAGTAGACATTGTAGACTGAAAAATACATATGATGCTGAACCATCTTTAGTACCTGCTCTAACAGGAAAAGGCTTTCCTGTTAGAGCAGGTACTAAAAACTAACCGCACCAACTGACCCCTCCAGGAATCTAACTGCCTACATAGGAACTTGCTGTTCTGAATGCTATTGTCCTCATCATGTTTTATTAAAGTGTAAACACCACTTCACAAGGCTAGTGATGAAGACCCAGGGCAGCCTAAAAAGGTGCCTCCTCTTTGCTAAAGGGAGAAAACTTTCTACCTAGTATCCTGTGCCACAACTCCACCTCCCATTATCTGCCTCCCACCTGGAAGCCTGCCTCCAGTTTGAGCAGAGAAGTTGTCACCAAGAGCTGACAATTTCTAGGTGCCCCCACCCAATGCAGGGTCCTAAAGGCATTGTTAAAACTGCTTAAGACGCTGAAAGATGCAGAGCTTAGGGAGGCTATAACCATAAATGTGTGCCCTGGAGACTTCCCAAGCACATGCTCTGCTGGCTCTTTATTCCCCCTTCTCCTTCTTAATTATTTTAAGATTTATTTATTTATTTGAGGCTGGGGAGGGGCAGCGGGAGAGGGAGAGAGAGCCTCAAGCAGACTCCACACTGAGCATGGAGCCTGACAAGGGGCTCGATCTCACAACCCTGAGATCACAACCTGAGCTGAAACCAAGAGTCAGACACCTAACAGAATGAGCCACCCCCCTCCAGACATCCCCCTCCCTTCTCCTTCTTAACTTCTAGCTGTTGCCTCATAAGAGGGGAGGGGCATTTTGTCCCAATAAACCAGGGTTCTATCTAGTAGTCTCATGTGCTGCAAACAGATAACTGATACACTTAATTATGTTGATGATATAATGATAATAATAATAACCATTATACTCTTAGACTTCCAGGGAGCAATATATATATGTTTGATTCACATAAAAATTGTTTAAATTGCAGATAGGATTTATATTATTAACCTTGCTGGACCAATGAGTGCCTAAGACTCAGAAATGAACCTCTAATCCCGGAGCTATGTGGGACCGTGGTGGCCCCTCTACAGCATTACCACTGCAACCACCTTGATGGAGCTGGCTCAGGAGAATATCACTGCTATGAGGGATGTCCCTGCTTCCCTCTGTCCCCCAGTGCCTCCCTCGACACCAGCCTGTTCCCCAATCCCCCACACTCATGTAAACCCACTGAGGGCCTCATCACAGGGTCACTGGAACCTGACTTCAACCCACAGGTCAAGCAAGTGGATCTGTTATATGGTAAAGTTCATTTGATTGCAGGCAAGCCAGTGATGAAAAAACCAGCTGAAAAACAGTTGTGTGTCTTCAAACTGGGAGTGAGATAAATAAACATACATTTAAATAGTGCTGGGATTCTTCTTCCTCTCTCCCCATTTCCAGTCCATATAGTCAGAGTAAAGTGAGCATTAAAGTGACATGAATCCTTGGCGTTCATATAGTTCAGTAATTACAGCAGATTTTCCTTTATCTTCAAATTGTTTCTTAAGGGGTAAAATATTATTTCAAAACATCAATCTCTGATCTTTTCTAACCATTTTTTCAAACTTTCCAATAAAAGAATGAAAAGGAGAAGCCAGTACTAGTTTTGTTTGAAGAACTAATACCTGTTTTCCAACCTGCCTTTCCCTATTAAACATTAATGGACACACCTCAATAACCTTGACCTCCTAATGCAGTGAGGAAACAAACAAGCAGAATCAACATGCCTGGGCTGATAATTAACTAATGATTACAAAGGACTGGGATTTGAGAAATCTTTTCATTTTCACTTGCTAATAATGATTTTACTCAGACTTACAGTTAAAATCCTCAGGGGGGAAAAAAATCTATCTCATGTGGAAAGAGAGCAGATGCAGGGGGCACTTGATTAAATTGTGTTTCTGATGCATCAGGACCTCCACTCTCTGCTATCAGAAAGAGGAGGATGGTGGCCCAAGGAACCACGGTGAACAATGTTTCAGACTGATCCACGATGAGATTGTTCATAACAACTATGATGATAATAAGGTCTTGGCTCTTTCCTTCAGTAAGAATTTATGGGTCACCTACTATGTCCCCAATAGTAAGATTTGCAAAGATTCTTCTAGTTTTAAATGGGGTCAAAAAATTCTGGCCTTTAATAAATATATATTTACATCTTTTTTCGATAGCATGATTTAATTGCACTTGATCACTGTCAGGTTTTAGGAGACCAAATCCCAGACATAACCTGACTTTTAAGCAACCCCTCCGAGGAAACAGATATCTGGTTTCATCACACAGGAAGTTCCTTATTCACCTCATGAAGTGTGAGGTCCCCAAGACACTAAAAATGCCATTCAGTTCATCTACCTCTGATTCATATAAATCCATCTCAGAAACATATCTCTTGTATATAAAACTGAATTCCCTTGGATTTTTTAGTTTGTTTTTTATTGTCATGCCCTTAAATGCCTATGGGACCCTGGTCATTGCCAGTCAAACATTTTCAGACTGTAAATGCCTCTTGGCATATGCTCTCACCAAAACTATTTTCAAGGTCATAAATTTCAGACCCCAGGCTTGGTTCAACCTAGGATGACAGCTGCAGAACTATGTAGAGCCCAGACTTGCAGCAGTTGCCCTAAATAGGTTAGGCCTTTGCAGGGGGCTTAGAAGAAACACAAAGTGGTCAAATTTTGTGCTTTCCAAGAAAGAGGAAGGAAGAAAAAAGGGTGACAAGAGCGCCTTCTTTCAGAGCACTCTTTAATGTCTGGTGCTAGGGTATGCCTTCTTGCACCACCTGAGGAGAAAACAGGCTGCCACCTCTATGCTACGTCAGACGCCATCCCTGTCTGCCACCACCACCGCCATGAAGCTCACTAACACAACCATCACTTAGGCTACCACCTCACGACCTCTACCATTGCCAACACCACGGCCAACCCTACAAACACCACAACCATCACTCTCACCACCTTTGTCACCACCTCCCCCCCCTCCCCCACCACCAATGCCACTGTCACCATCATCATAACCATTGTTAGCATTGATGAGGTTCTTTCTGTAAGCCAGGTCTGGTATCAGTGGCTTTCTATGAATTTTATCTCAATTAATTCCTGTAAAACCCTATGCCACAGCTACATATGAAGCACAAAATGTAGCCTCATTTTACACATAAGGAAACAGTGACTTTGAGATACTAAGTTACTCCAACAAAGTCAAGGATCTTGTAAGTGGTTTGTCATGTGTGACAGGATCCCTTTGTTCCGCCTCTCTCTGCCTCTCTGCCCTTCCTCCAGTGGAACACGTCTTTAACCTGCTAACTTACGGGGTTAAAGTTCCTTAGCAAATTAAGAAAAAGTAAGAAAGACAGAGAGGAAAGAAGGAATAAAGAAAAAAAGAAGAAAAGAAGGAAACAAGGAAACAAAACCTTTTCTTCTACAGTAAAGTTTCAATGGCAATTTTCCAATGCAAGAGAAAGTTGATTTACTCTAAAATGTAACTGGTTGAGGCCATAGGCCACCTCCTACACCAATACAGATCTCTCAGCAGCTTTATCCAGGAGAACGTGGAGGGGGGTAGCACAAGGGTATTAAATGCATGAAAGGAGCAGAGTGGGATAGAGGGGGGCAAAGGGAGAGACTCGGTACAGAGAAGAGAAGCTAGGCCCCCTGGTGGACAGTTTCCTTTGAATGCCCAGCCTACTACTTCAGGTCCTGTGATGTCACTTAGGAAGGGGGCCAGTAGATTTCCAGAGCTAACATGATTATTTGGAGCTAGAACTCAAGAACAGACCTTATGCCAAGGTAGAATAAGGCTGATACAGAATTTACCAAATCCTAAATCTCTTGGGACAGGCCCCACTCACAGACACAGAGACATACAAACACCTCTATGCTGTAGGCCCAGACCTCCTCTCAGTCTGGAGGTGAGAGGGTAGCTAGGAAGAGGAACCTTCCATCACCTGACTCCCTCAAGACAACTTCCTTGTAACATGACATGAAAACCAACCACTGTTAGCTGGTTTCATCCAACTACAACAAGCAAGAAGTTGAGCTGATGGTCAGCTTCCCTACTCATCACTACTGAAAAGAGCTGTTGATGAGCTCTTCACATCTGTTTCCAGCGCCCAACACCTTCCCTTCTTCATCACACTGTGAGAATCACTGTTCTGAAGCCTGGAAATGGTGAACATTGGAAGTTTCTCTCCAATCTGATCCCAGACTATCATTTCAACCTCCCTCCCTAGATACCACCTGATGCAAGTTGGCGGCCAGTACCCTCCTCCAGGCTCCCAGAGAGCTTGTGTTACTCTACCACAGCACGTCTCACACACCATTACCCTTCAGTACTTGCCATCCCAGCCCCACACGTTCAAGACTGTGCTCCACACAGGTTGGAAATGTCCTTCACTTTTATTTTCTCTGCCCTAGTAAGGCTGGTCAGGGGTGGGATTCCCTGATGGTTTGGAGAACAAATGAACAAAATGATATTTTAAAACCTATGGTTACATGAGTTATATATACCTATGTTCTTAGGCAGCCTTTGAAAATTTTTTATTCATGACCTCAAGAAGAAATATATTTTATACTGTGACTCAGTACATTCATATATATAACGGAAAAGTCTAATGAACTAATACCACATGGGAAACATTCTAATATATTACTCTATTCTATTCTGTTCTATTCTACTCCATTCCATTCCATTCCATTCCATTCCTATTTTAGCTTGGGTTTTCCAAGAAGCAAACCCTGAAACAAAGATTCAAATGCAAGTAGTTTACTTTGGAGGTGACCCTGGAAACACCAGGAAAGAGGAGAAATGAGACAGGGAAAGCAAGGCAGCCAATGAAAGTGTAGAATGTGTGCCTAACTCAGACTCATGATGCCCAAGTGGTGGGGAAACCAGTGTATTCAGTGTACTTATATACAGACACCCTCAGTCACTGGTTGAGGGCTTTGGAGGCAGGGAGCCAGGAATGGGGACACTAATTTCCTGAGACTTCTGACCCTCTAGAAGGACCGGATCAAAGCTGGCTTCAGTAGCAACAGGGAAGCCCTTGTCAAAGAAATGCAGGGGCTGGCAGGTGAAGGAGGGCTGGTGTGCACAGGAGTGTTAAGGGGAGGGAAGTTGGGTGGGACGCTGGCAGCATCCATTACACAAACTATTTTGGTTTTTAGAATGTCTGGGTCACTATCCACTAAACTGATTTCATGATCTACTAATGGACTGCAACCCATGGTTTGAAGAGCAGTGTTAGCATTCTAAGATGGTATTTCCTAAAGAGTAGTCCTTACAGTCTGTGTACTCCTGGTGGTCCATGAAATGATTTTAGGTGGTACATGAACAAGTATTTTTTAATGTTAATCCTCATTTAAAAATTGCAACCTAGTGTCTGATATCTGATCCGGAACACATAAACAACTCTCGAAACTCAGTCATAAGAAGACAAATAACCCGATTTTAAAAAAACTAGGCAAAAAATGTTCACAGATACTTCACTAAAGAAAATATGGCAAATAAGTACTTGAAAAGCTGTTCTAGTTGTTAGAGAAATACAAATCAAGACCACATTGGTATACCACTACACACCTACTGAAATGGCTAAATTAAGAAAACTGACAATACTACATGCAGGTGAGGGTATGGAGCAACTGGAATTCTCATACTTTGTTGCTGGGCATGCAGACTGCTACAGCCACTTTAGCCACAGTTTCTAAGTGGCAGTTTCTCATTAGGCAATTCTGCTCCTGGATATTTACCTAAGAAAAAATAAAACATATTTCTACACAAAGAACTGTCTTCAAATGTTTATAGCAACTTTATTCATAATAGCAGATAAGTAGAAAAACAAAATGTCCACCAAGTGATGAATGAATAAATAAATTGTGGTATATCCCTAGAATGGAATACTACTCATCAGTAAAAAAAGGAGTGAACTACTAACACATGCAACAACATGGATGGATCTCAAACGCATTACTAAATGAAAACAAATCCACTCACAAAGGATGCATAATGTATGATTTAACTTAAACAACATTCTGGAAAAGTCAAACTTATAAACAGAGAAATCAGACCAGGGCTGTAAGGGGCTGAGGACAAGGGTGAGTCAAGTGTTGACTGTAAAGGAGCATGAGATTATATTTCAGGGTGACGAAAGACTATTTTTATTTTGATTGCAACATGGGATTTCATAGAATATACACTTAAAATATCTAATGTTACGGTATGTAAATTATACCTCAATAAACCAAACTTAAAAAAAATTGTAACCAGGGCACCTGGGTGGCTCAGTCGGTTGAGCAACTGCCTTTGGCTCGGGTCATGATCCCAGGGTCCTGGGTTCGAGCCCCACATTGGGCTCCCTGCTCAGCAGAATCCGCTTCTCTCTCTTCCTCTGCTGCTCCCCCTGCTTATGCGTGCTCGCTCTCTTCTTCTCCCTCTCTCTCTGTCAAATAAATAAAATAGAATCTTAAAAAGAAAATTGTAACCTAGGTAAAATGAGCACTTCTATGATATAGAATTTTCCTCTTTATATTTCAAATAAATATACTTGAGGGAAAAAAAGTAAATTGATTTAAATATCAATATTGAGTATATGATACATGGGTGTGGGGGGGAGAAAATGGGAAGGTGGTGCCTGGTAGGATGGAGCTCAGGATCCTTTGCCCCAGGGATGCCCCTTTATTGCAGTCCTCCCCTTTTTGTTCCTCCAGTCTAACTGTGCTTCTCCCCCACAGAGATTCGGCTATGGAGACTGGGTGCAGCTCCAACACCACAGTAAGGTGAGCTTCTCACAAAGGGTGAATGTGCCTTAGACCAAGGACATCCTGAGCCTGAGATGTTCTTGCAGGTGGGCCTCCAGGCTCAACTCATGTCCTCTTATTGACTTTGTAGTAGGCAAGGGAGCAGCCCTGAGTTTCTCAAAATTACCAGAAAAATGAGGGTGACTTCAAAGAGCAGTATTTAAGAAGATAAAATTAAAATTTGAGAAGTCATTAAGAAATCTTTTTTGTCTATTTTTTTTTTCCGCCCTAGAATCAATTTTAGCATTTATTGCTCTGCCTCAAGAAAGCAACCTGGGCTCTTTCCACAGGTTATTACAGTATATTAATGCCAACCAAATAAATGGCACAGTTTAGGTTTGCGCATAAGCTGGAGAAATTAAACATTAGAGACAAAGAGGAGAAAAAGCCACTTTTATTAAAGGTTGAGTCTGGTAAGAGGAAAAGCAAGAGGAGGAAGGCCTGGGGCAAAGCATTCTGCAAGTAACGAGGCCTGAGAGTGAGCTGATGTCTAGTGCTATGCAGCCATCAGATCTGACTTCACTTGCAGAGGCATCTCATGCTCTCCTGGAGTTCAGATCATATTCCTGAGCTTCCAGCTAAATGCAGACGGACCCTGGAGAACTCAGGGTCTGGGAAGGCAGAGTTACCATGTGCAGGGGTAACTTGGGAGAAATGCAGACTTGGAGGTCTCACCCCAGACCTACCAACTCAGGAATTTGGAGGGTCAGGCCAGCAATCTGTTTTGACAAGCCTCTGGTGATTCTGACACTCACTCAAGTCTAAGAACCACTGGCTCATACATTCATTCACTCACTCACTGATTTATATTGACACCTATTTTGTGTCAGGCCCACCAATCTCAACACCAGGAATAGGCTGGTGAACCAGACAGAGATATTCGCTGCCCTCATGGTGCTCAAATTCCAGGGAGAGACAAACAAACATGATCACAACAGAGAATGGAATGAAAAACAGTGCTGTGGTAGCGAGTGACTGGGGAAGATTCACTGGGCTGGCTGCTCAGGGAGCCAGCTAAAACTCAGAGGATGGGAAGGAAAAACCTGGACAAGTGTCCCTGGATGAGGAACAGCAGTTGCAAAGCCCACCAAGTAAAAAAGAACTGTGTTTGAGGAACAGAAAGGAAGGGAATGTGGCTGAGATGTAGTGAAAGGGGGATATGGTAGGAAATAAGGCTGGGGAGGTATGCAGGGGCCAGATCATGGAGGGACTCTGGGGACACTTAGAGTGTCCCCAGCTGTGGAGTCTGGATTTTATTCTCAGCGCAACGTAAATTCTCTGGAGGGTCTTAATGGCTTAAAAAGACCACTCTGAATGCTCTGTGGAATATGAACAGAAACAGGTAGAGTTTAGGGAGCCAAGATAAGAGCTGGAGAGATGGGCAGAAGCCTCATTAGACAGGGCCATAGAGGATAGATTTAGGCCTTTGTACTTGATCCTAAAGGCAATGGAGAATAAATAGTTTTGGAAATCAGAATCCCTGGGGCAGCTTGCTCTCACCTTCATTAAAGAGTGCCTACTAAGTGCTGGTTTAGACACTGTCCTGCACTCTCCCCATTAAAAGTGTTAGTTCCAAGCCTGGGAGTTGGTGATGTCAGTTGGCCTTAAATCTCCCCAAGGTAGAGAACATTCTGAGTGGAGCTGATTACAACGCTATCAGGAAGGCCACAGGAGTGGGCAGCCTGTGATTGGTTTTTAGATCTCATTTGTAACCTCGATACTGGATTTGAATGGCTTTCATTTCATTTTGTTTTCATGTCAAAAAATTGCATAAAGAGTAAATCTCCAAAAGAAAACAGGAATGAAAATATTTCATATCGGCTACCTACATATTTCCAGCAAAATTGGACAGAATTTAATAGAACAAAACAGTGACACTCTCCTTCCCTCTCTCTCAAAAACAAAACAAATGAAAATACAAGAGAACCAGATCTGTATTTTTCATAATTTAAGGGGTCAGGGATTACAGTCAGGAAAAACAACATGCAAATATATATATATAAATGGGAAATTAGGCTAAGCAATGAGAAAATCCAGTATTTGGGGGCTGAAATTTCTTTTTTGTTCTCCTACATTCCTTTGAACAAATATTTTGTGGCTCCCAAGACTGATTTACCTTGGAGATTCCTGTCCTCTGAAAAATCTTTCTAAAACATTTCTCTGGTCTGCCCATTTGTTTCTCTTTTTAACTTTGGTTTTTCAATGCTCTTGGAATGAATTGAGGGGTATTTGTTTGCCACAGGAAAGCTTTGTTCAGAACTAAAAAAAAAGAAACACCATTTGTCCTTGGTTGAGTATTGATAAAAGTATAAGTAGTAAGCCAGTTTGTATAACTTCCTTTCAGGAGCTGTTTGGGGTGGGGAAAAAATACCTAGGAGCATTTCAGAGGGTAGACATAGGGTCCTTTTCAAATCCATGGGTCAGAAGCATCTAGAAACATCCAATGAGTGTTTTTCAGGCCCTTGAGAATTCAAATACAGACACGCACACACATGCACATAAACACGTATGCATACACACATACACATCCTTTCTATCCGATTAGCATTTTGCACACACTGTTCTGTGTGATCTCATCAGGTTGCTGTTCTCAAAATGATTTCCCCCATAAAGAAAAACCTACTCAGTTTTTCACCTGTGTCCCAAGCACAGGATCTTCCATCCCCATGGAGTTGGGGTGCATCATCCTCCCAGTGTGGACGTGTTCTCCATCCTGGAAGCTCCCAGAACCCCATGCTATTGGGATTTTTATGGAGGATTTATCATGTAGGCATGTTCAATTATTAACTCCATTTCTAGCCCTCCTCTACTCCCTGGAGAAGTGGTGGGGGGACTGAAAATTCCAAGCTTCTAATCATGGCATGGTCTTTCTGATGACCAGCCCCCATCCAGGAGCCATCCAGGGGTCTATTCGGAGTCATGTCAATAGAACAAAAGATGCTCCTAGTCTCTTACCCACTTAGGAATTTACAAGGGTTTTAGCAGTCCTATGTCAGACGATTAAAGACCAAATGTTAAAATAAGAGATGCTCCCAGTAATCCTCAACAAAGTAGGTAAAGATGGAACATACTTCAACATCATAAAAGCCATATACGAAAGACCCACAGCTAATATCATCCTCAATGGGGAAAAACTGAGAGCTTTTCCTCTATCGTCAGGAACAAGATAGGGATGTCCACTCTCACCATTACTATTTAACATAGCACTAGAAGTCTTAACCACAGCAATCAGACAGCAAAAAGAAATAAAAGGCTTCTAAATAGGCAAGGAAGAAGTCAAAATTTCACTATCTGCAGACAACAAGATACTCCATGTAGAAAATCCAAAAAACTCCACCAAAAGTTTGCTAGAATACATGAATTCAGCAAAGTCCCAGGATATAAAATCCATTTGCAGAAATCTGTTGCATTTCTATACACCAATAATGAAGCACCAGAAAAAGAAATCAAGGAATCGATCCCATTTACAATTGCACCAATAACAATAAGATACCTAGGAATAAACCTAAACAAAGAGGTAAAAGATATGTATGCTGAAAACTACAGAATACCTATGAAAGGAATTGAAGAGGACACAAAGAAATGGGAAAAAATTCCATACTCATGGATTGGAATAACAAACACTGTTAAAATGTCTATACTACCCAAAGCAATCTACACATTTAACGCAATCCCTATCAAAATACCACCAGCATTTTTCACAGAGCTAGACCAAACAATCCTCAAATTTGTATGGAACCACAAAAGACCCCAAATAGTCAAAGCAATCCTGAAAATGAAAAGCAAAGCAGGAGGCATCACAATTCCAGACTTCAAGCTCTATTACAAAGCTGTCATCATCAAGACAGTATGGCACTGGCACAAAAACAGACACGTAGATCAATGGAACAGAACAGAAAACCCAGAAATGAACCCATAACTATATGGTCAACTAATCTTCAACAAAGCAGGAAAGAATATCCAATGGAAAAAAAGACAGTTTCTTCAACAAATGGTGTTGGAAAACTGGACAGCCACATGCAGAAGAATGAAACTGGACCACTTTTTCACACCATACACAAAAATAAATTCAAAATGGATGAAAGGCCTAAATGTGAGACAGGAATTCCCAGATACGTCACCAGAGGCAAGGGAAACAAAAGCAAAAATGAACTATTGGGGCTTCATCAAGATAAAAACTTTTGCACAGTGAAGGAAACAAACAACAAAACTAAAAGGCAGCCTATGGAATGGGAGGAGATATTTGCAAATGACATATCTGATAAAGGGTTAGTATCTAAAATCTATAAATATCTTATCAAACTCAACACCCCAAAAAACAAGTAATCCAGTTAAGAAATGGGCAGAAGACATGAACAGACATTTTTCCAAAGACATCCAGATGACTAATAGACACATGAAAAGATGTTCATCACTCATCATCAGGGAAATGCAAATCAAAACCACAATGAGATATCATCTCACACCTGTCAGAATGGCTAAAATTAGCAACACAGGAAACAACAGATGTTGGAGAGGATGCAGAGAAAGGGTAACCCTCTTGCACTGCTGGTGGGAATGCAAACTGGTGCAGCCACTCTGGAAGACAGTATGAAGTTTCCTCAAAAAGTTAAAAATAGAACTACCCTACAATTCAGCAATTGCACTACTGGATCTCTACCCAAAGGATACAAAAATACAGATTTGAAGGCGTACATGAACCACGATGTTTATAGCAGCATTACCAACAATAGCCAAACTATGGAGAGAGCCCAAGTGTCCATTGATTGATGAATGGATAAAGAAGATGTGGTATATATACACAATGGAATATGACTCAGCCATCAAAAATAATGAAATCTTGCCATTTGCAATGACATGGATGGAGCTAGACTGTATTATGCTAAGCAAAGTAAGTCAGTCAGAGAAAGACAAATACTATATGGTTTCACTCATAGTGGAATTTAGGAAACAAAACAGATGAACATGTGGGAAGGGAAAAAAAGAGAGAGAGAGAGAAGAGAGGGGAGGCAAACCATAAGAGACTCAACAACAGAAAACAAACTGAGGGTTGATGGAGGGAGGTGGGTGGAGGACGGACTAAATGAGTGATGGGTATTAAGGAGGGCACTTGTTATGAGGAGCACTGGTATTGTATGTAAGTGATAAATCACTAAATTCTACTCCTAAAACCAATATTACACTCTATGTTAACTAACTAGAATTTAAATAAAAATTTGGAAGAAAAAAAGAGAGATTCCCCCAGTTTTCTTATCACTTAGGAAATTACAAGGGTTTTAGAAGCAGTGTGCCAGGAATCAGGGGCAGAGACCAATATATATATTTTCTTTTATTTCACACTCCATCACTGGGGAGCCAGGAAAACACCCAAATGGATAAAGAACACACAGATAGCAATAATTTTGTACTAACTGAGCAAAAGAGACAAAAAATAGTAAGGGACTTTAGGAGAGGTGGAGGGGC
This sequence comes from Halichoerus grypus, assembly GCF_964656455.1. Taxonomy (NCBI): domain Eukaryota; kingdom Metazoa; phylum Chordata; class Mammalia; order Carnivora; family Phocidae; genus Halichoerus; species Halichoerus grypus. Next base: position 101,290,228 of record NC_135715.1, read on the forward strand.
AGGGGGCAATTTTCATAAAAGAATCTCTGAATTGTAGAACTAGTGATTATCTAGTCAGTGTTTGAAAATATGGGCTGCAATGCAACAGTGAGTCTTATCAATGCAGTAGGTTAGAGCAGCTTAAAAAATAAAATAGATTACAAAAGAGAATAGCAGAATGCATTCATGGTAAGAGTAAATATTGTTTCATGAAACTTTTATTTCAGTCTGTATCTGTATAAATAGATATATTGGGGTGCAATGCATCACAATGGAAAATACATTTCTTAATGTGGTATCATGGCCAATACTGATTAAAGCCCTCATCCAATGCCCTCATTTCATGCTTTTATTTTTAAGGTTAATTTTTCATTACATAAGGAATATTTGAATAAATTTTCCTTTTTAAATTTAGGCTTTTGGAGATAAAGCTATAGTTAATTCCCTTGGATCAGCACTCCCTATCCTCAAAAGTAATTCCTATCAGGGATTGCTATTGGGGTGCCCGGCTGGCTCAGTTGGTACAGCACGCAACTTTTGATCTGGGGGTCATGAGTTTGAGGCCCCACATTGGGTACAGAGATTACTTAAAAACAGAATCTTATTTTTAAAAAAAGTAATTTTTATTAACAGTTTGGTGGGTATCTTTCCAGACTGTTTCCCATTATTCTATTTATATATACATGTACCTATAGAAACACATAGTATTATGTAAAATGTTTATGTATATTTTTTAGTTAAATCAATTAACCTCCAAACAGAAAACAAATGGCACACTAATTTAAGTGTGAGTAGTCAATTTAGACTACTCAGAAAAGAGCTAACAGAGAGCCTATTTCTAAAGGTGTAGGTATGTGTGGGATGAAGCTGTAGAGGCAGGCAGGGATGAGAGCACGAAGGGTCTTGCAGGCTGGGTTAAGGAGTCTGGATTGTGCCTTCAGGGCAATAGGATTCCATTCAAGAGCTTTAAGTGGGGCAGTGGCCAAATCTGATTTAAGGTTTCAAAAGTTGACTCTGGGAATACTGAGCCGGGTGGCTCAGTGGCTCAGTCTGTTAAGCATCTAACTTTTGATCTCAGCTCAGGTCTTGATATCAGGGTTGTGAGTTCAAGCCCCACGTTGGGCACCTTCCCAGGAGTGGAGCCTACTTATTAAAAAAAAAAAAAATTTAATTTTAATTTTAAAAAGCTGACTCTGGCTCTTTTTTAAAGACTGGGTTGGAAGGGAACAAAAGTGAAAGCAGGAGATCAGGCTGGAGGCTGATGCAGTCATTTGGGCAAGAGAGGAGGGGGCTTAGGCCAGACTGGGGCAGCGAGATGTGGAGGAGGAGACCACTTCAGGATCTACTCTGGAGATAGAATTCAGGGCACTGGGAAATGAACTGGATAAATGACATGGTAGGCAGAGGGAAGGGAAAAAGTGAAGTTGTCTCAGAGAGATGAGAGAGATACTGCAGGCATCAAGGCCAAAAGCAGTGAGCTGGGAGGGCCAGCAGGGCTGGGAGAGAAATGGTGGTAGCAGGGCCTCCAGTGGAGCTCCCTTCAGAACCTTGAGATGTGAGCATTGGAGTGATAATAGAAAGTGCTTCCTGATGACAGCATCTGGGCCATTTCTAACAACTCTGCACTTCAAACCCAACCAGCTCAAAAGTTTGCATGGTCTAGAGGGATAGCCTGAGTAGGCACTGGGGGTAAGGAGCAGAGAATGGGAATCTGATAGTGAAACATTGAGTTTGAAAGTACATTTTAAATGATGCATGAAGTACCCATCATTTGAAATACCAGCCATATTCGAACTTATCTGTGGACAGTATTAGAATTAGAATGTGAGAACCAGAAGTATACCAGGTTAGGGTCCCTGGGAATCAGACTCTGAGACAGAAATTAGCATGCAGGAGGTTTATCAGGAAGTGCTGTGACAATGGGCACCAGTGGAAGGAGGAGAACAAAGCTGGATAGAACAGAGGGCAATGTTGAGCTGTGATGTTTCAATGGAGGCCTCAGCTGACCCTACCAGGAGCTCTAAAGCTAAACCTTCAGAATTGTCCCAAGTTGGGGTGCAGGAGGACAAGAGAGACGGGCCTTTATACCTCCATGTCAGACATTGGAAGTGGGCTGCCCTGGAAATGAAGCAGGACCTGGAGGGAGGTGGCTCTTCAGCTGAGGCAGTCTTCCTATCTCCCCATAGGGGCTGATAGTCCAGGGCTATCTTTAGGCAACACCCCCAGAAGCTAGAAGAAAAAGGCCTTTTATTCCTGAAAGAGGATTTGAGCAGCACATCACACCATCCTGGAAAGGGAATTTAGACATCTCTTACTCTAAGCCCTTATTTTATAGTTAGAATCCAAGGTTCTGGGAGGTTGTTTACACACAGGGTCCTGGTCTCCTGACTCCTGCGGTATCATGATTTCTATTATGTCATGCTGTTCTGGCTTTAAAAATATTAGAGGTGTATTTGAAATGGTTTACCCAGGTGGCGATTGTTGGTTGGGGAACTCTTTTTTTTTTTTTTAAGTTTTATTTATTTAAGTAATCTCTACACCCCACGTGGGGCTTGAACTCAGGACCCCCAAGATCAAGAGTCACATGCAAGGGTGACTCAGCTGGTTAAACATCTGCCTTCAGCTCAGGTCATGATCCCAGGGTCCTGGGATGGAGCCCTGTGTCGGGCTCCCTACTCAGCGGGGAGCCCGCTTCTCCCTCTACCTGCCGCTCCCCCTGCTTATACACTCTCTCTTTGTCAGATAAATAAATAAAATCTTAAAAAAGAAAGAAAGAAAAGAGTCACATGCTCTTCTGACTGAGCCAGCCAGGCACCCCAGTTGGGAAACTCTTTAAAAAAAACAACAACTTGGTTTTGAGAGTTTAGAAAAACAGGATTTGTTTGTGGGTTGAATAAATTGGAGCAGCTTACTCCAATTACTTGGTTATTAGTTTAGTTTAAGATCTTGGTTGATATTGAGGTCAGCTTAAGAACCTAAGAAACCCTCTGTCCCTCCCCCAGCAACAAGTGCTGCCTTCTGAGGCACATTTACAGCCCTGCAGGGATACTGGGTTCCCAAATGTAAAGTGAGAGGTATCAGGAATTGATTCTCCCAAAATTCTGGCTTAAGAAACAATGCAAATTGGGAGCCTACTATAGGGCACAGCTGCTCTGTGTTACTTTTCACTCAGAAAAAGTTCAACCGAGAGTTGCTGTCATTCATTAGCTTTACCATGGATCCAGCATGAAGGATGTGGAGAGAGAAGTTTAGTGAGTCCAATTCTCCTGCCATGTAATGAGGGCCATCCCCTCAAAAGAGCAGAATCTGTAGGAAATGATAGTAATTAACCTTTGCCTACTAAATAGACACCAATTACCAATATCAGCATGGTGGTATGGAAAATGGATCCATAACCTTGGACAAGTCACTGAATTTTATAGACTTACTGCTAAATGCAAGGGTTGAACTAAATGATCCATTTCTGCTTTAATGTGCCCTGCTTTATCTGAAACCAAAACTTACTTATGCATCGCCCAGAGAAACCCAAGTTCCTCCATTGCCATTGATAATATATGGTAAAATCTGGCCTGAAATGATGGAGCATGTTCTCTGACCTGGTTCTTCACAAATATCCTATTTCTATTGAATCTTCTGTTTTACCCAGTGTTCTTAGTTGCAAATAACAGAACACACTCTAGCTTGCTTTAGTAGAAAGGCAGCTCACAAACCTCCTGGGAAGACAACAGATCAAAACCAGAGGCTGTGCTAACATGCACAATGCCCAATCATACGTGGCGGACTGCTCCAGCAAAGAGGCAAGTGCCGCCCCTCCTGGCCACAGACAGGAAGCTCATACTCATGCTGATGCTGCTGAGACTGGAGACCAGAGTGCTGACGTTTCTGCTCCAGCCACGTCTGACACCTCAGACAACACCCATAGCAGAACGCAGCTCCTGCACGCATGTTCGTACCCTCACTACAAGGGAGCCTGGGGAAGTGAAGTCTGGATTCTCCTTCATAACATTTATTCACACACAAAAGTGTTCCAAAGATGCTGGGTGGCCACAAGCATGACAAATATAATTGTCCACATTTTGCAGATAGAAAAAGTGAGGCTTCAACTCAGAAATCCCCTAACTTAGCCTCTTCTACTGGTAGTAAGTAACTTCAGGAGATTCAAACCCAGGTCTGTTGGAGTGCATGCTCTTTCAGCATTCTGCTATCCTGGGTGCTTTATGGTGCTTAAGCTTTCCTATTTAGGAGCAAAAGAAAAATAAAGCCTCTAATTTGCCAAATAAAAGTATATTTCTTCACTTTTTCTTTTACCATCATTCCTCTCCCCTCCCTTCTTCACCAAATGGAAAGACATGTGTTCCTATATTCTATTTGTGCAATCAGTATCATTCTGGACTCTTCGTTGCAAACAATGGAAACCAACAATGGTCAGTTTAAGCAGAAAAGGAATTGGTTGCAAGTGTTTTAAGCCCCTCCAGAATTACAAATGCCTAGGGAGCCACTCATAAGATGTGCAGGTGATTGAAGCCACAGCCAAGACCACACCACAGGACTAGCCCGGCTAGGGAGCTGTTGCCTCCCAGCTGGACACTGGACACTGCCACCAACACCACTGCCAATGGACCCAGCACGTGGCCACTGCTGGAATCACTGGCAGAATAAATTCACCGATCCTGTCTTTAAGCATCAGTTCCTCTTGATTAAAAACCAAGCACTGCTGGTCAAGCTTGGGGCAAGGAGAGCAAGCGTTGGGGGTGGGGCTTTATGAGAGGGTATCTGGGGCCTCCCTTGTAGGAGATTCCCCAAGCTGGGAAGGAGGTTCAGATGCTGCCAAGGTCAACAAAGGATGGGAACTGAGGCAAATAAATCCTGATGTCCTGATGTCAAGAGACTCAGCTATGCCTAGGTATGGACATCTGTCTCAGGATGTACAAGTTGTTCACTGACCTTTTCCCCAGCCATGAGAAATGGAAACTTAGATGTGAGGTCTTATGTATGCATGCCAGATATGAATGGGCTGCCACACTTGAAGGTGAAAAGTGGTCAACTTTCTCCACGCATGAGACAGAGAAGGTCTTGTCCAAGGAATAGAAGGATGGAGAAGAAAGCTGTGGCAGGGCCTGTGTACCACTCACAATCAAGCCAAGAGGAAGAGGAGGAAGGTGAAGGACTCCACCAAGCAGAGCTCAAGGCCTTTGATCACCACATGCCCATTCAGCCATCACGTAGGGCCCAAGGGCGATCCTGAGGCCCTGAAGCACCGCCGGAGGTGATGTGCCCTCAAAGCAGGGAAATATCAGGAAATAGTCTCGTCCCTAATTAGCTATACATCATTAATAACTAATACTGAGAATAACTAGCACTTATGTGTCAGAAACTCCACTAAGTGCATTACAGGGATTATCCCATGCTTACAAGATCCCTTTAAGGTAAGGGATTACTATTATTATACCACAGTAAGTGGTAGAATGGGGATTTGATCCCCATTGATCACTATGATTTCAGGGACCTGGATCAGACCTTTCCCTTTTCTTTAGGGATCACAAATTGAAAGTCCACTTTAGAGGACTCCTTGCACTGAGTATTAAATGTAGTGTGCACAGGCAGGCATGATGCCTGGTGGAAGCTAACAACTTAGCACCAAATTTCATATATGCTACTAGACTGATTCACTTCATTGCCTGCCTCTTCCTGCAGGTGTTGACATCAGTGAGCCCTGCTCTGATAGACAAATCATTTACTGTCACTACCCATCTGTTTCTTTTCTATAAAACAAGAGGGTTGGACTAGATGGTCTATCTCAGAGGGCCTTTCCAAATCTAAAATGTTATGGATCTGGAGTTTTCCAGGCACTGGGCCATCCTCTTGGGTCCTGTAGCCAGCAGTTGAGATCAGCAAGATGAACAGCCATCCTCAGTATGCTGCCCCAAAAGGCCATGACCATGACCTTGTTCTCTCTGTGTCCAGCCACTGACACTCACAGAGCACACCCCTTCGATTCCAGGCCAACATTATGGCATGAGGATGAAAAGCTGAGTCCCGTTAAATGAACAGACTTCTACTTTTCTGAGGATTAAGTAAAAACCCCTAAAAATGTTAGGGGAGAACCATGTTCCAAAGCATACAAGGAAGAATAAATCTAAGTAAGCCTAGGTCACACCTTTTGCTGATGTGAGTTTTCTGCCCTAGGGAGAAGCAAAGATGCTGAAAGATGGGAAGGTCTTCAGAGTGGTCCAAGAGAACTGCTGGGATCCAGAAGTCCGTATTAGAGAAATGGACCAAACAGGTACTTAGGACGAGAAATGCTACCAATGTTTATATCTGATATAAAAGCAACATCTGCCTCTAAAAGTCTGTTGACCACTTTATGTGATTAACGTGATGGCAACTTCTGATTGCCTTTTCTCCACAGGACAGGCTATTCCAGCTTCGCTTCTACTACAATGCTTTTAAGAATATGGATTTAAACTTTTTTAAATTAGGTATACCTTGTTTTAAAGTAGAATGCTACATCATCAGAAAAATAAAAGTAGTATTTTATTATTTTAAACTTTTAAGTTCAAATGTAGAGTACTTACTGTGAAGTCAACTAAAACCGTAAAAACAAGAATTCACAATTAAGGATGCCAACTGCTTGCTTAATCAGATTCAGGATCCATATTCTTTCTATAGTTTGTCTCAATGCACAGTACATAGAATGTCCCCACTGACATATAAGGAGTGGAAATGGGAGTAGTTAAAAAGAAAGTTAATCGTATAATAATCTCAGAATACTCTACAATGAAACTAATCCAGAAATTTGAAAAGTAAAAATTGGGAAATTCTTGTTTCAAAGCTGAATCACTAACAATTTCTAAAAACTGCTTGATTTTCCTTATCTTACATCTAAAAAGCAAACAAGTCTCCCCAATTTAAAAGAATTTCAAAGACTATCTCAAATAAGGTATGATGGCCACATTGTGCTTTCACTTATTACTACCTGGTCGACTGTGCTCCAAGAAGATGCACTGAGCCTTCTAGACACATGTGAGCCATGACCATGGGCCATGATGGGGAACTCACCACTACAACACTCTCAGGCCTAAATTTCGACATGGGTTGTCTAGATTCAAACAAGAAAACAAACAATGCATATACACAAATGAAAGAGCAGCTTGGGATTATCACCTTCTTAATCAAAGACAAACGTATAAGAACTTCAAATACATACTGAGATAGCAGAAGCCATTTTATTCCAAAGTCTGCACAAAATGAGTTAACCTGCCAGCCCTAAATAAGGAGGTAGTCTCTGGCATGTTAGAACTTGGTCTAGGATACTTCTGACCAGGTACTTCTTTATAGGGTTTTTTTAACAATTATATTTAAATAGCATTCAAATTGAATTTTACAGAAAGTCTAAAGCACCTCTGTAGACCACTCCACAGAACACAGAATATATGCCCCTGTTCTACAAGTATATGGGAGTGGGAGGGGAGTGAGAGAGAAAAAGCATCCCAGGCCTAGAGCAAAGAGCAGGGTTTTGATCTAAATGTGAAGTTTAGAGTGAAGATGGTGGAGGCATAGGGGACCCTAATTTCGTCTGGTCCCCGGAATTCAGCTAGATAGTTATCAAATCATTCTGAACACCTGCAAAATTAGCCAGAGATCTGAGAAAAGAATGGCTGCAATTCTACAAATAGAAAAGCAACCACTTTTTGCAAGGTAGGAGGTGCAGGGACGTGAATCCGAGGCAATATATTGGAAGATAAACCTTTGGGGGAAGGAGCCTCCTTAAGCTGGGTACCAGAGGTATTATAATCAGCAGAATGCAAAATTGGAACTTTTAGAAGTCTGCCTGAAAGGCGATCAGGTGGCAAAGTGGGGCAGAATCCTAGGTGGGACAGCGTGGTCTCAGGATCCCTGGGGTCACAAAAAGAACAGGGATGCCTGAGTGCAGCTGAGTTCCCAAGCATCAGAGCAGGGAAGCCAGCTGCAAACAGAGAGCTCAGGAGTGGGCTTTCTGCTCGGTGTTGCCATAAACCCCAAGCCCCAGCACAGTCAGAGAACTGCTCTTGAAGCAGCGACCCAGCAAGCAGCAGAACCCCAGCGAAACCCCTGTTACTCCCCCCAAGAGAAATAGCATGGGTGCCTGCCTTAGGAGGCCATAAAGTTTGGAGACTCAAAATAGGGTCATGCCTGAGATAAAAACGCTCAGTCACGGGCTGGGTGAACACAGAGAGCAGGTAGAAACCAGGGAGACATTCCCTCCCACCCGCACGGCGGTTGGTGCCCTGTCACCGCCCACTGTGACCATGGCCCCAGCCCGCGGCCTGTAAATTGGTCACCAGAGTTCCTGAGGGGGCCCCGGTCCTGATGGCGGTGGCAGCGGCCGACCCCCCTCCCTCGATGCCCATAGGTGGCAGGAGCTGGAGGGCCCACTGCCCGTTGGGACTTCCACAGGCTGCACTCCTTTCTGGCCAGAATGTGTGCCAAAACAACAGTCGCTCCTTTGGATCGAGTAGAAGTTTTATTACAAGCTCACAATCACCATTACAAACATTGAGGAGTATTTGCTGCATTGGGTGCTGTTCCCCAAAAGGAAGGATACCTTGGATTATATAAAGGTATATGTAATGATGATCCGAATCTCTCCCTACGGTGCAATCCAGTTTATGGCATTTGAGCATTATAAAACATTAACTACTACAAAGCTGGGGGTTTCCAGTCATGTGCACAGGTTAATGGCTGGATCCGTGGCAGCTGTGACAGCAGTTATCTGTCCTTACCCTCTTGACATGCTGAGAGTATGCCTAGCACTCCAGGTGAAAGGGGAACACACTTAGACAGGAATTATTCATGCATTCAAGACAATTTATGCAAAGGAAGGTGGTTTCCTTGGATTTTACAGAGGTCTGATGCCCACTATATTAGGAATGGCTCCATAAGCAGGTGTTTCATTTTTTACTATTGGTACCTTAAAGAGTATTGGGCTTTCCCATGCTCCCCCCCCTTCTTGGCAGACCTTCATCAGACAATCCTAACATCTTAGTTTTGAAAACCCACATAAACTTATTTTGTGGGGGTGTTGCCAAAGCCATAGCACAGACAATATCCTACCCATTTGATGTAACTCATTGGCGAATGCAATTAGGAACTGTTCTTCCAGAATCTGAAAACTGCCTTGCCATGTGGGAGACTATGAAGTACGTCTATGGACACCATGGAATTCGAAGAGGATTATATCGTGGTTTATCTCTTAATTACATTCTCTGTGTTCCCTCTCAAGCAGTGGCTTGTACAACATATGAACTTATGAAGCAGTCTTTTCACCTCAACTAAAGAAAATCATGATTTCTTTTCCTTAATAAAATCTCAGAGGGAGGGAGAAAGAAAGAAAGGAAGGAAGGAAGGAAGGAAGGAAAGAAGGAAGGAAGGAAGGAAGGAAGGAAGGAAGGAAAGAAGGAAAGAAGGAAAGAAGGAAGGAACAAACAAACAAGGGAGACAAGAGTGATTGACTGCTTTTCTGTGAGGGCTCACTGAAGAGTGGGGGGGGCACAAACTTTCAGCTCTGGAACTAGAGATCGGGGTGTTGCCATTTTCATCCCCCCATCATGCTGAAAGCCTTCAGGGAGCAAAACAGCACTACATAGTGCAGTCTGGGGCTGCTTACACTGAGCCCAGCCCCCTGGCAAGGGGGGTGTATTCTGCTCGGGCAAAGACACCTGAGAATCAGCACAACAGGCCCCTCCCCCAGAAGACCAGAACAAACATCCAGCTAATACCAAGTTTACCAATTACAGAGAACTGCAAAACTTCAGTTCTTGGGGAAAAGAGTATATAGCATTTGTGGCTTTTTTCTTATTATTCTTTAGTCTTTCAGTTGTATATTTTTTTCTTTTCAGCGTGTTTCTTATTTTATCAATTCTTTTTTTAAGTCTTTTTTAATTTTTATTTTTACATTTACATTATATATATATATTTCATTTTTGGTTTCCTTTTATTGTATTCAATTTTATTTTTGTATATATGTAAGTTTTTCTTTCTTTCCTATTTTGGGACCTAGTTTCTTCTGAAAAACAGACCAAAATACACTCAGGATCTAGTTTATTGTTGTGTTCTGTTCTATGTTTTGTTTGATTTCTCTCTCTCTCTCCCTCTTTTTTTGTTTGTTTGTTTGTTTTCTGTTATCTTCTGATTTGTTTAATGTGTATTTTTCTGGTGGTGTTGTTGCTATTTTTGTATTTTCTCTCCCTTTCATCTATTCTTTTCTGGACATAATGATGAGATGGAAAAACTCACCCCAAAAGAAAGAACAGGAGGCAGTACTCACTGCCAGGGATTTAATCAATATGGATATAAGTAAGATGTCAGAACTACAATTCAAAACAACTAGCTGGGCTTGAAGAAAGCATAGAAGACACTAGAGAATCCCTTACTGGAGAAATAAAAGAACTAAAATCTAATCAGGCTGAAATCAAAAAGGCTATTGCTGAGATGCAATAAAAAAAATGGAGGCTCTAACTGCTAGGATAAATGACGCAGAAGAGTCAGTGGTATAGAACACAAAATGATGGAGAATAAAAAAGCTGAGAAAAAGAGAAATAATTACTGGATCACAAAGGGAGGATATGAAAGATCAATGATACCATAAAGCAAAACAATATTAGAATAATCGGGGTCCCAGAGGAAGAGGAAAGAGAGGGGTCAGAAGGTTTATTTGAACAAATTATAGTTGAGAACTTCCCTAATCTGGGGAAGGAAACAGGCATTCAAGTCCAGGAGGCACAGAGAACCCTCCTCAAAATCAATAAAAACAGGTCAACACCTCAACACATAATAGTGAAGCCTGCAAATTTCAGAGATAAAGAAAAAATCCTGAAAGTAGCTTGGGACAAGAGGTCCTTAACCTACAAGGGTAGAAACATAAGGTTGGAAGCAGACCTGTCCACAGAGACCTGGCAGGCCAGAAAGGACTAGCATGATATATTCAAGGTACTAAATGAAAAAATACGCAGCCAAGAATACTTTATCCAGCAAGGCTCTCATTCAGAATAGAAGGAGAGATAAAGAGCTTCCTGAACAAACAGAAAGTAAAAGAATTTGTGATCACTAAACCAGCACTGCAAGAAATATTAAAGGGGCTCCTTTGAGTGAAGAGACAGCCCAAAAGTAACAAAGACCAGAAAGGAACAGAGACAATATACAGAAACAGGGACTTTACAAGTAATACAATGATACTAAATTCATATCTTTCAATAATCACTCTTAATGTAAATGGACTAAATGCTCCAATGAAAAGACACAGGGCATCAGATTGGATTAAAAAACAAGAACCACTGATATGTTGTCTACAAGAGACTCATTTTAGACCCAAAGACACCTCCAGATTGAAAGTGAGGGGGTGGAGAACAATTTATCATGCTAATGGACATCAAAAGAAAGCTGGGGTAGCTTACATTAGACAAACTAGATTTTAAACCAAAGACTGTAATAAGAGATGGAGAAGGACCCTATATCAGAATAAAAGGGTCTAACCAACAAGAAGAGCTAACAATTTTAAGTACTTATTCCCCTAACTTGGGAGTAGCCAATTATATAAACCAACTAATAACCAAAATAAAGAAATGTATTGATAATAATACATTAATAGTAGGAGACTTCAACACTCCTCTCACAGCAATGGACAGATCATCTATGCAGAATATCAACAAGTAAACAAGGGCTTTGAATGACACACTGGACCAGATGGACTTCACAAATATATTCAGAGAATTTCATCCTAAAGCAGCAGAATACACATTCTTCTTGAGTGTACACAGAACATTCTCCACAATACATCACATACTGGGTCACTAATCAGGTCTCAACCAGTACCAAAAGATTGGGATTATTCCCTGCATATTATCAGACCACAATGCTTTAAAACTTGAACTCAATCAAGAGAAAATTTGGAAGGAACACAAATACATGGAGGTTAAAGAGCATCCTACTAAAGAATGAATGGGTCAACTGGGAAATTAAAAAAGAATTTTAAAAATTCATGGAAACAAATGAAAATGAAAACACAACTGTTCAGGGCCTTTGGGATGCAGCAAAGGCTGTATATAGCAATACAAGCCTTTCTCAAGACACAAGAAAGGTCTCAAATACACAACCTAACCTTACACCAAAAGGAGCTGGAGAAAGAAGAGCAAATAAAGCCTAAACCCAGGAGGAGAAGAGAAATAATAAAGATTAGGGCAGAAATCAATGAAATAGAAATCAAAAGAACAGTAGAATAGATCAATGAAACTAGGAGCTGGTTCTTTGAATTAACAAGATCAATAAACCCCTAGCCAGACTCATCAAAAAGAAAAGAGAAAGGATCCAAATAAATAAAATCATAAATGAAAGAGGTGATCACAACCAACAATGAAGAAATACAATTATAAGAGCATATTATGAGCAACTATATGCCAACCAATTAGGCAATCTGGAAGAAATGGATGCATTCCTAGAAACATAAACTATCAAAACAAAAACAGGAAGAAACAGAAAACCTGAACAGAGCCATAACTAGCAAAGAAATTGAAGCAGTAATCAAAGATCTCCCAACAAACAATACTCCAGGGTTGGATGGCCTCCCAGTGGAATTCTACCAAACATTTAAAAAAGAATTAATACCTATTCTTCTGAAGCTTTTTCAAAAAATAGAAATGGAAGAAAAACTTCCAAATTCATTCTTCGAGGCCAGCATTACCTTGATCCTAAAACCAGACAAAGATCCCGCCAAAAAGGAGAATCACAGACCAATATCCCTGATGAACATGGATGCAAAAATTCTCACCAAGATACTAGTTAATAGGATCCAACAGTACTTTAAAGGATTATTCACCACGACCATGTGGGATTTATTCTTGGGCTGCAAGGGTGGTTCAACATCCACAAATCAATCAACATGATACACTACATTAATAAAAGAAAGGACAAGAACCATATGATCCTCTCAATAGATGCAGAAAAAGTATTTGACAAAATACAGCATCCTTTCTTGATAAAAAACTCCCTGCAGTATAGAGATAGAGAAAACATACCTCAATATCATAAAAGCCATATACAAAAAACCCACAGAGAATATCAATCTCAATGGGGAAAAACTGAGAGCCCTAAGGTCAGGAACATGACAGGGATGTCCACTCTCACCACTGTTTCAATATAGTACTAGAAGTCCTAGTCTCTGCAATCAGACAACAGAAAGAAATAAAATGCACCTGAACTGGCAAAGAAGAAGTCAAGCTTTCACTCTTCACAGATGACATGATACTCTATGTTGAAAACCCAAAAGACTCCACCAAAAAATTGCTAGTACTCATACAGGAATTCAGCAATGTGGCAGGATATAAAATCAATGCACAGAAGTCACCTACATTTCTATACACTAACAATGAGACAGAAGAAAGAGAAATTAAGGAATCCATCCCATTTACAATTGCACCAAAAACCATAAGATACCTAGGAATAAACCTAACCAAAGAGGCAAAGGATCTGTACTCAGAAAACTATAGAACACTTATGAAAGAAATTGAGGAAGAGACAATGAAGTAGAAAAACATTCCATGCTCATGGATTGGAAGAACAAATATTGTTAAAATGTCATGATACCCAAAGCAATCTATACATTCAATGCAATCCCTATCAAAATACCATCAACATTTTTCACAGAGCTGGAACAAATAATCCTAAAATTTGTAAGGAACCAGAAAAGACCCCAAATAGCCAGAGGAATGTTGAAAGAGAAAAGCAAAGCTGGTGGCATAACAATTCCAGACTTCAAGCTCTATTACAAAGCTGTCATCCTCAATACAGTATGGTACTGGCACAAAAACAGACACAGATCAATGTAATAGAGAACAGAATAGAGAACCCAGAAATGGCCCCTCAACTCTATGGTTAACTAATCTTCAACAAAGCAGGAAAGAATATCCAATGGAAAAAAGATAATCTCTTCAACAAATGGTGTGGGGAAAATTGGACAGCCTCATGCAGAAGAATGGAACTGGACCATTTTTTTACACCATACACAAAAATAAACTCAAAATGGATGAAAGACCTAAATGTGAAATAGGAATCCATCAAAATCCTAGAGAACACGGGCAGCAACCTCTGTGACCTTGGCTGCAGCAACTTCTGGCTAGACAGGTCTTCAAAGGCAAGGGAAACAAAAGCAAAAATGAATTATTGGGATTTCATCAAAATAAAAAGCTTTTGCACAGCAAAGGAAACAGACAACAAAACCAAAAGACAACCGACAGAATGGGAGAAGATATTTGTAAATGACATATCAGATAAAGGGCTAGTATCCAAGATCTATAAATAACTTATCAAACTCAACACCCAAAAAAACAAAAAAATCAGTCAAGAGATGGGCAGAAGTCAGGGCGCCTGGGTGGCTCAGTCTGTTAAGTGTCTGCCTTCAGGTCAGGTCATTATCACCAGGGTCCTGGGATTGAGCCCTGCATCAGGCTCCCCGCTCAGCTGAGAGTCTGCTTCTCCCTCTCCCTCTGCCCCTCCCCCCACTCATGCTCTCTCTCACTCTCTCTCGAACAGATAAATAAAATCTTTAAAAAAAGAAATGGGCAGAAGACATGAACAGACATTTCTCCAAAGAAGACATATAAATGGCCAACAGACACATGAAAAAGTGCTCAACATCTCTCGGCATCAGGGAAATACAAATCAAAACCACAATGAGATATCACCCCACACCAGTCAGAATGGCTAAAGTTAACAAATCAGGAAATGACAGATGTTGGTGAGGATGTGGAGAAAGGGGAACCCTCCTACACTGCTGGTGGGAATGCAAGCTGGTGCAGCCACTCTGGAAAACAGTATGGAGGTTCCTCAAAAAGTTGAAAATAGAGCTGCCCTATTTATCCAAAGGATATAAACATAATGATTTTAAGGGGCACCTGTACCCCAATGTTTATAGCAGCAATGTCCACAACAGCCAAAATATGGAAAGAACCCACCTGTCCACCCACTGATGAATTGATAAAGAAGATATGGTGTATATATACAATGGAATATTACTCAGCCATCAAAAAATTGAAATCTTACCATTTGCAGCAACATGGATGGAACTAGAGGCTATTATGTTAACTGAAATAAGTCAATCAGAGAAAAACAATGATCATATGACCTCACTCATATGTGGAATTTAAGTAACAAAACAGAGGATCAGGGAAGGGAGGGAAAAATTAAATAAGATGAAATCAGAGAGGGAGACAAATTTAAGAGACTCTTATCTATAGGAAACAAACTGAGGGTTGCTAGAGGAGAGGTGGGTGGGGGATGGGGTAACTGGGTGATGGGCATTAAGGAGGGCACTTGATATAATGAGCACTGGGTGTTATATGCAACTGATGAATCACTAAACTACCTCTGAAACTAATAATACACTATATGTTAATTAATTGAATTTAAATGAAATAAAATTAAAATTTAAAAAAAAGAAAGAAAGAAATGTGAAGCTCAAGCAAAGACCATTGTTTCAAGGAGAAAACTAGTAGAAATGAGACTCAGATGGCTGTTGTCAGAACCACTGCTTATGCCCGCAGTTTAGATGAAGTGTGTTGTCTCCTTTGGATTTTGTTTTGTGTTTCATTCCACGGCTATCCTTGAGAGAACTGTCATGACTAACCCTGGCTGAGCACTTACTTTGTGCCAGGCACTGTTCTCAGCACCTACCGTGTATTCACTCACTTAATCCCCATAACAACCCTAGGAGATAGTATCTATTATTATGCCCTTTTTATAGATGAAGAAAGTGAGGTACAGAGGTTAAGCAATTTGCCCAAGATCACACAGCTTACAGAGGGCAGAAACAGGATTCCAATCCAGGCAGTCTGACCCCCCAGGGGCTTAACAACTAACTATATCCTACCACCTCTGTGGAGGTAAGAAAATAAAATGATGAAATGCCCAGCACAGAAGATTCCAGCAATCCATGCCATCTTCATGGGGAGGAAAATGTAACCAGCAGACCCTGGGTCATTTCACCACAAAATCCAACACAGAGCTGAGACAGACCGAAGTAGTAAGATAACAACGAGATGATGTATCTGTGTCTCCCAAGTCCTCAACTAGGTTGAGTTCCTCTTGAAGCTGGTTCTGGGGTCAACCCAGGAAGGTCAGAATTGGTGAGGGATCCAGGCCTGATAAGGGCTGGAGTGGGAGCTCAGTCTTCTCTGCAAGGAGGAGGCTAAGAGGCCCCAGCGGAGTCTGAGGAATGTGAGCACATACCTGCTCATATCTCATCCTTTCTCAACATCTCTAGAAGGCAGGTATTGTTGTACCTATTGCCACCTAAGGGAGGCAAGGAGGTTAAGTGATTTGCTCAGGATCACACAGCTAGTAAATGGCAGAGCTAGGATTGTTCCTAGGGCTATTTCTCTCATTCTACCACAAAAGCTCTCCCCAAACCTCTCTCAGCATAAGGATTGCCTGGGATGCATGCTAAAATTCTTTTTTGGGCCCCCTCCACTGAATCAGAATGTCCAAAGGAGGGCCTAGGCATTTGTTTCTATAACAACCCCCCTCACCATTTTAATCAACAGGTAAGTCTGGGGAATGTTGTGCTATGCTATAGGGTCAAAACCCTGTTTTAAAAAACATAAGCTCCAAATGGATTAGGCTTGTTTTTTCCCTTTCAGTTCTCAGAGACCAAAGAATATGTATCCAAACCAAATGACGCACAAATAGTGCAATTTTAATCTGAACTATGTGACGTGCAATGGCCCCTGGGGTACAGGGAAGGAGCAAGGCTGGACAGGAGCCTCATCCCACCACTTTCAAGCCATGTGACCTTACATCTAATCTACAAAATGCAGAAACAAAATAGAATAATGTAAGCAAAAGTATTTAGGTAAAATGTAAAGACTTTACAATTGAAAGGAGCTCATCTGTTTTATACTAATCAAGGAACATAAACATTATCGTGACAGTGTTTTAACAAAGCTTTCTAATCAAACACTGCAGTCTCTAGTCCTCACTATATAATGATTTGTTCTTTCATTTATTGGGTCTGTTCAACATGCCAGGCACAGTTCTGGACACTAGAGATATGGCATGGATGGTCAGGCTCAGGCGGTGTTTACCTTCATAGGGGAAGCCACAGAGTAAACCACTGAACACAGTAATGACAGACTGAATAGAAAAGGGAAGGAACAGAACATTGGGACAGCGAGCGAGTGGCTGGAGCTAGGGAAGGCCTCCCTGAGG
The DNA here is from genome assembly GCF_964656455.1 of Halichoerus grypus. Taxonomy (NCBI): domain Eukaryota; kingdom Metazoa; phylum Chordata; class Mammalia; order Carnivora; family Phocidae; genus Halichoerus; species Halichoerus grypus. The sequence continues at coordinate 101,307,442 of NC_135715.1, forward strand.
AGGTGACATCTCAACCAAACCTAAGGGTGAAAAGGAGTCCATCCTGTGGTGAGCCAAAAGAATATTCCAGGCAGGTGGAACAGCAGTGCAACTGCTTAGCCTCCTCCTTGCAGAGAAGACTGAGCTCCCACTCCAGCCCTTATCAGGCCTGGATCCCTCACCAATTCTGACCTTCCTGGGTTGACCCCAGAACCAGCTTCAAGAGGAACTCAACCTAGTTGAGGACTTGGGAGACACAGATACATCATCTCGTTGTTATCTTACTACTTCGGTCTGTCTCAGCTCTGTGTTGGATTTTGTGGTGAAATGACCCAGGGTCTGCTGGTTACATTTTCCTCCCCATGAAGATGGCATGGATTGCTGGAATCTTCTGTGCTGGGCATTTCATCATTTTATTTTCTTACCTCCACAGAGGTGGTAGGATATAGTTAGTTGTTAAGCCCCTGGGGTAGGAAAGCACTCCAAAGAACAGGCAGAAGGCCAACAAAGCACAAGGTGAGCCCTGGGAGAGACTGCATGGGGCCTTATAGATCACGTTCAAGTCTAGATTTTACTCCAAGTGTGATGAAAAGTCCTTGGAAGTTTGAAGCAAGGAAGTGACTTGATCTGAGTTTTAAGCCTTACTCTGACTTCCAAGGACAGAGCAAACTCTAAGAGGACAAGAATGATAGTAGGAGACCAGTTCCGAGGCTTCTGCAGTGGTCCATGTATGCTGGTGGCTTGAACCAGGTAGTAGCAGGAGGTGGGAGAGATGGCAATGAAAGGAATCAGAGTAGAGCTAACAGGACTTGCCGGTGGGTTGGATGTGACTACAAGAGAAAGAGGAGTCAGCTCAGTCTGGCAGCATCTCTCCTGATACCCCAGCTCCTGGAGCTTGAAGACAAGAGATTTTAGGCATCCTGGTTGCTGGATTCTAGGGCCTACCCCAGAGACTCATTCTGTGCATTCTAGACAGTGGGACTCCACCCAGGCTCACTTAGGAGATGAATTAAAAGGGAAGGTGGCTGAGAAACACTCTCTGTCACACATGACCTAAGATGAAGAGCTCTGAAAGAAGATGGAAAAATGTCTTGCTTAAATAAAACTTCACAGGAAGGAGAGTAGAAATAGCTCTTTACAAATGGGGCCACTTAGTTTTTCTTGAATGAGCTCATTTTTGTCCAGCTTTCACCCCTCCCCCTAAACCTGGGGCTGAGGGATAAGGGGGGCCTGGGACAGACAGCCTGAGAGAAGGGGATAGGGAGGAGCAGCAGGGGAGGGGAGAGTGGGATGGAGATGTGCTGGGCTCTGGGAAATGCAAGAGGAGGGCCTGGACTATTCTCATCACCTTTGCCTTTCTTTGTGTCTGTGTCTAGGAGTGACCATGCAAGCCCTTTCCACAGTTCCTGTCATGTTTAGTTACTGGGTGAGTGTGAAAACTCAAACCGTCTCCTTGGTGAGCGAAGGCTCACGTCTAGCTCAGTAGCGAGTAGACAGATGCCTCAAGTCTTGACGCTGCCCCCCAACTCTCCTCCCCTTTAGGGATCACCAGGGACCCCCAGCTTCTCATACTGCAGTGTCCCCTTCCAGGCCTTCCTCCTAGTCATGTTCTTGCTCTAGACCCACATGGTCCGGAACGGTAGCCGGGAGCCACATGTCAACATGTGTCTCACATTACATTTCCATTGAACAGGGCAGTTCTAGACTCAACCTGAATTCCATCAGAATTTACCGGCCTCATGCCTCATTCCTGCAGTGCCTTGCTCAGTCATTGACAAGCCATTGACAAGTTTATTCTGAGATGATAATGACTGGAGAATGAGAACAATAATAAAGGCCGAATATGTTGCCTCTCTGGGAGAAATACACAATTCAAAATGGGATTCCTGCAGTAGGATGACTCTCCCTGAGAAATTAAGTCTCAAGGGCTGAGTTTCAGGCATGATCACAGCCTGTGGGAGGTCATTTTTGTACATAGCTAGGGATGCACTAAGTATCTACTAAACTAAGTGAATATTCATTTGTGTTGTGATTTAAAGAGCAATGGAAATATCACCTGCTCACACAGACTTTCCCCACCCATGCTCATATTCCAGTATTAGTGTTTCAGTCTTTATCTGTTCCTGGGATTAGACTCATTTTTTATTTTGTTTTATTTTTTATTTTTGAGAGAGAGAGTGTGCAAGGAGGAGGGGGGCAGGGGGAGAGGGAGAAAGAATCCCAAGCAGACTCCCCACTGAGCGCAGAGGCCAACGAGGGGCTCCAACTCACGACACTGAGATCATGACCTGAGCGGAAATCAAGAGTTGGGCGCTTAACCAACTGAGCCACCCAGGCACCTCTAGACTCATTTTTTTAAAATAAAAATGCTCTAAGATTTCAGTATGCACAGATTTATCAGAGTGTCTACTATTTTGACTGAACAACTGGAATTTCAGGAGAATACCAAACGCCTGCCAGTGGGGTGGGGTGAAGTTAAAAGGAGAGAAAACAGTAAAGAAGGGAGAGTTAAGGAACAGAAAACAAACCATCACATCAGCATTTTGCTAAGGTAACTCTTGAGTGTCACTGCCAACAGGAAGGACAGGGAGGAACACAGACAGGGACAGGAGGGGTCCGTGAGCAGCCTGCCATCCCATGAGGAGGCATGACAAGGAGGAGCGTGGCCGATGATGTGGGACACTCATCAGGCCCGGCTCCGGCGTGGGGGAGCTGCCCTGTCGCCCGCTGTGTGCCCTGGGGTGGGCGCGAGGGCGTGGCCCATTCTCGTTCCATCTCTTCTATAGGATGACCGGCCCAGTAATTGTGTCCATCCCTTCTGATTATAACTTCCATTTTTCTAATTAATTGGCAATATACTAGCAGTTTCCTTTACTTCTGCAGTGATTGGCTTTGGGTCTCCTGCAGCCAGTGCCTATTTCAATCTGTGCCCCAGCTGGCTGAAGAGTAAAAGCCACGGACAGTGACAAATGATTCAGCTCAGGAAAGGTGTTGTTCAGAGTAAATATGTAAAGAAGTAGGTTGTGAATGATATGATCTTCCCTTACCTGTCTCCGCCAGGCCAAACCTCAGGACACTTTAGACCTGTGCCAGCTTTTAAACAATGACTTGGCTGCCACTGTTGCAAACCACCCCAGGAGGTTTGTGGGTCTGGGGACGTTGCCCATGCAGGCCCCCGAGCTTGCCGTGAAGGAGATGGAGCGCTGCGTGAAGGAGCTGGGCTTTCCCGGGGTCCAGATTGGCTCCCACATCAATGAGTGGGATCTGAATGCGCCGGAACTCTTCCCTGTCTACGCAGTGAGTACGCGGCGATCCCTCAGCCAGCATGCGGCGGGCCAGGCACTGCGGTGGGTGCAGGAGGGCAGAACATGAATGCACCACCTACCTGGCAGGGGGAAAGAAAGATGCCTGATGACATGCTGCATATAGCAGGAAATATGTAAAGAGTTCTCCAAGAGGTGTGGGGAACCTCAGGGAAATCTCTCTTACTTTCCATCCCCCATGCTCTCTTCCTACTGTTTCATTTGGAAGCTGAAATAGTACCCTCATTACAGCCCTGGTACAAAAGGCCATGTTAGTGACATGCAAAAAAAAAAAAAAAGTATTTATTTTGCTTTAGAAAAAAATACTTATCTTTTAAAATTATGAAATTTGTTTCCAGATGCCTGAGTGGCTCAATCCATTAAGTGCCTACCTTCAGCTCAGGTCATGATCCCAGCATCCTGGGATGGAGTCCCCCATCAGGCTTGGGCAGGGAGTCTGCCTGCTCAGCAGGGAGTCTGCCTCTCCCTCTCCATTTGCTTCTCCACTCTCTCTCGTTCTCATCCTCTCTCTCACTCTCTCTCTCTCAAATGAACAAATGAAATCTTTTAAAAAAAATTATCAAGTCATTTTGAAGAAATTCTGGAAAACACAGAAAAGCATAAAGAGGAAAACAAAAATAACTCATAATCCCACTACCCAACGATAAATAATCACTGTTACTATATATTTTGTTTGATTTTTTTGTTTGCATATTTCTGCATATATCTATATTTTAATGAAATCTGAATTCTATTATACATGTGATTTTGTATCCTAATGAAGACTTTCCAATCTAAATGAAAATTCTCTTAATGCATGATTTTTAAATAAATGCATATATCCCAATATATGGATATGTTTTGATTCATTTAACCAGTCCTCAATTAATATACTTTTCCCCCATATATTTTGAAAATGTATAATTAAAACACATAACAAAAAACAGTGCCATCAAAATGCTAACATTTGATGAAACTAGCTGGTGAGTATATGGAAGTTCATGGTACTATTGTTTACAACTTTCTACATTTGAAATATTGCATTATAAAGTATATTTTCAGGGATTCACTGCTATTTTCATCTCTCAAGAATCCAACTGAAGTGTCCACAGTCCCATGGTCCTCTCCATGGGACTTCCTCTGCCCTTCTGTTCTTTCTGCTACTAAGCCTGCTTTTCTTCATATCAGGAATCAAGATGCATATTCTATACTCAATTGCATTTTTTTATTTCTTACTTTCCTCCTAGAGTTATAACAGTATTGTTTTCTATTATTTTCATTGTAAGTGCAAAATCTTCAATAGTGGATTCAATAGATGTTGGTGGGGACGCCTGGACAGCTCAGTCAGTTAAGCGTCTGCCTTCAGGTCATGATCCCGGGATCGTGGGATCGAGTCCCGCATCTGGCTCCCTGCTCAGTGAGGAGACTGCTTCTCCCTCTGCCTGCCTCTCTCCCTTCGTGTGCTCTCTCTCTCTCTGTCAAATAATTAAATAAAATCTTTAAAAATAATAAAAAAAAATAGATGTTGGTGTGCTCCCCAGCACTAAAACCACTGATCACTTATTCCTTTCATGTTTATTGAGCTCTGCCTACATGCACAAATGTTTCCATGTTTGTATCTATGGACACTGCCCACCAGTTGGGGGGCTACCTGTTAAACTGCCTCCCAATAACCTGAAAGACTTAATGTTCCTATAAATACTGAATTCCCTGAAGCTTATTGGCTGCAATAAGCTGAGCTGATGCAGTGAATGTTTTCTAGAAACTTTAATGGGCTTTGAAAGAGGATTTATTTACTTGTGCATCCAAGTTGTTTCAGCACAGTGTGAGCAAGTCTTCAGCAGCAGGTCATTTTACTCTTTGCCAGGACTGGGTTTATGAATTACTAAGGAGCTCAAAAAGTAAGAGCAGTCAGTTGTGGTCCAAATGGGTATTTTCGTTTGTGTGACGAGCTCAACCCACCACTCACTCTAAATAGGCTGCTTGGGGGCACCGGTCTCTCAGGGAATTCAGGAGGGCATCCTGGCCCCAGCCGATTTGTAATATCCAGGGGCTGGCAGCACATTTGTTTGGTTAGCAAGACTTGGAAGCCTCACTAGTCTCTATCTTGCATCAGTAACATGGCTAAAACAAACGACAGGAGTTGCCATGAACCAAGTTGGCTTTGTCATTTCAAGGGGAGTCTGGAGTTCCAAAGTGTCTAGCCATCTCCTTACCTCCTAGACCTCCCTTGTTAGTGAGTGAACCCAACCCTACATGCTCAGGTCAGTTTTCAGGCACGAAAATGACCTCATTACAAGTACGAGGCAGACAGCCTGCCTCTACCATGTATCAGCCACAAGACCAGAGTAAGTTACCTAGCCTCTGCCTTAGTTTCTTTTTCTGTAAAATAAGGGTAATAAAAATGCTCATCTCAGAAGGTATTACCCTAAGTGAAATAAGTCAGAGATAGACAAATAAATACCACATGATTTCACTTATATGTGGAATCTAAAAGAAAAATAAACAGACAAAAACAGTAATAGACCCAATAAACACAGAGAACAAACCAGTGGCTGCCAGGAGGAAGGGGGTGGGGGATGGGCAAAATGGGTAAAGCGGAGTGGGAGATACTTGGCTTCCGGTTATGGAATACATAAGGCACGAGGATGAAAGGTCCGGCATAGGGAATAAAATGAGTATTATAATCGTGTTGTATGGTGACGGATGATAGTTACCCTTGTGTGAGCACAGTGTAAGGTACAGGGTTGTCAAATCACCATGTTGTACACCTGAAAGTAATGTAATATTGTGTGTCAACTATACTTCAATTTTAAAAAGTGCTCATCTTATAAAGGATTAAACTAGTTAGCAATTGTAAAATTCTTATAACAGCTTTGGCATATGGTAAGTTCTCAGTTAATGTGAGTTATCGTGATTTTGAGAGTTTAAGTGACTTCTTTTTGTGTTCTCTACAATGCCTCACATACAGAAAGGATCTCTGCACCATCAGAGGTGCAGAGAATAAAGTTTTATCCTAATAAGGAGTCAAATCCCACTGAGATACCATGATTTTGGGCTTTTGTCAAGCTCAGCCCATCCCAAGAAGTTGACCCAGCCTGCATCCATTATCAGAAACTAATTAGCTCCTCTCCCTTCTGCCCCCAGAACCTGAGGAAATTAGAAGTCCATTCTTCAATCTACCCTTTGTCTGCCACTTCCAGAACCCCTGTTGTCCAAGAATTGCATCTCCATTTTAAAAATGCTTATGTCCAGGGGCGCCTGGGTGCCTAAGTCAGTTAAGCGTCAGAGTCTTGATTTCAGCTCAGGTCATGATCTCAGGGTCGTGAGATCAAATCCTGCATCGGGCTCAGTGCTGGGCATGGAGCCTGCTTAGGATTCTCTCTCTCCTTCTACTCCTCCCCCTCCCCTCCCCACCCCCAACTAGTGCAAGCTCTCTCTCTTCTTAAAAAAATTAATTTAAAAAAAATTAAAATGCTTATGTCCAGAACTCACATTGCACCAGCCTATTTAGCCCACGTATTTATATGTAAAGGTAGGATGAATCATTCCAGCACCTCAATATATTTGGAAAAGAAATGAGCTAAGGAAAATCTGTTTTGAACCTTGTTAAGCACTCATACTCAATGCCCGTTGAGGGAACTTTTTTAAATTAAACATTTTGTTGAATAAAAGTCATTCCATCCAGATAGGATTTCCATTTCCCAGAAGGCCCTGGAATAGGTTTGCCCATGACATTCGTCTCAGTACCTGCCTGGCTGAGGCACTGAGAGCTCTTGACTTTCTGAAGTCATCTCATTCACAACAGACTGTCCAGGGACTCAGATGGGCTCCTGAGGCTTTGTGAGTACCTGTAGACCCCCAGAAATTCCTAGTTGGTGTTGGGCTCTGTGTGGCCGATGGCTTGGGTCAGGCCAGCCTGCTCCAGTCCAGTCACGAGCCCCTAGCCCCAGCCATCACTTCTTCACTTTCACATCCTCAGGTTTCCAAGTGGGGGAAGCAAGGGAACACTCTAGCCCTGACTCTAACAATCCTCCTGAAAGAATGAATCAAGTAGCAACCAGCAGGGGAAACTTCCCTTGCATTTGAGGTGTGGGATCAGTCCTTGAGCATTTTGCTGTCAGCTAAAACATGTGAATGATGGATGTTTCCTGTGACTTGTATTAAATTCATCGACCTCCATGGTGAATCCACCAACCCTCTTGTTAATTCTAAATGGCCTTTTTATTTTCTAAGCAGGAGCAGAATTTCTCAATGCCTCTTTTATATAGATTAAGAAACAACTTCAAAAATATTTTAGCTTATTTATTCAGATCAATATAGACCCAGAGAAAAAGTTTCCCTAAAATAGTACCCTATATTTGCTGGCTCATCCAAATAACACACACTCTCTCTCTCATTGCTTCTTTAAAGGTGGCTGAAAAGCTGAACTGTTCCCTATTTGTGCACCCCTGGGACATGCAGATGGATGGACGGATGGCCAAATACTGGCTCCCCTGGCTTGTAGGTTTGTGTCAGCTTGGCATCTGGAAAAGAGGATCAAGCCTTTGGTTTTTTTCCCAATTATTTCTGGAACCCTACTATGTCAAAAAGAGAAAGTGGGAATAATTAACAGGACTGTGAGTTACTGAGCTCTTGGATAAATGCTATATATATTACCTTAATTTTAATCATATCCACACAAAACTCTATGAGGTTGACATTATAATAACCATTTTATAGGGAAGAAACTGAGTCTCTGAGTGGTTAGATAAGCTGTCCAAGTCACACAGTTAATAAGTGAAAATGGAATTTACACAAATCTGACGGATTCCAAAGCTACCTCACTATACAGACTCCCAAAAAGGCTCCAAAAATAAGTAATCATGCCTGCCTAATAGATTTTTTTAAAGAACCAACAAGAGTATCAGCTCTTCAGTGCCTGGGTGGCTCAGTCAGTTAAGCGTCTGCCTTCAGCTCAGGTCATGATTCCAGGGTCCTGGGATCGAGCCCCACATCAGGCTCTTTGCTCAGCGAGGAGGAGACTGCTTCTCCCTTTCTGCCTGCCACTCTCCCTGCCTGTGCTCTCTCTCTGTCAAATAAATAAATAAAATCGTTAAAAAAAAAAAAAAAGGAGTATCAGCTCTTACAATGAGAACGCTGGAGTTACAAGTAGAAGGTCAACTTCCACCACCCTAGATTGCAGATGACCCAGGCTTTCAATTTTCCTCTTATCTGCTCCTTTCTGCTGCTCTTTGTTCCTGCACTATTCATTCATGGTTCCACATGAAAGTAAGGGAGAGAGGAAGAGGAGACCTCTGCTTGGCCTATCCAATCTCCTTATTATCCCCGATAACGAGAAATGGAGACAGGCGGCAGTTCTGTGGCCACAAGTAAAAAGTGCAGCTAATAGTGGGTTTCCCAGATGAACAGCCTTGGATTTTCTTTAGAGAGGCCATTATCCATTCTCTCCTCAGCCCAATTAGTACAAGTAATGATAAAGTAACCAACATGAAGAATTAAATGGAGCAGTATATTGGAAGTGAGAAACCTGAATTTCAGTTGCAGCTAGTCTCTAGTTCTCTGTATAACCTATGGCAAATCACTTCACCTTCTCAGGCCCATTTCTCATGTGTAAAATGGGAGAGCTGGTCCTGCATTATCTTTCTGCTCTGACATTTTGTGGCTCTCTGATTGCTTCTGGAGACCAACGTATTTAGTAAGGCAGCTTCCTACCCATCCTCCACCAAATTTTGAGCAACAATCAGCAGGAAGAGACAATCTAAGAGGCACCAATGCTGTCCAGCTCCAAAGAAAATCTCATCTTAATTCAGACAACACTTTGATCAGTCCCACAAACTTATTTATAATTTCCCACATGGAAAACAGAGAAGAACACGTGCATAAAGAGCCATTTCATTATTCATTTATGCAACACACATATATTGGTCCTCTCCAGCATGCCAGGCCCTGTACCAGGCACTGAGGATATTGACATGGACAAAACCTCTGCCCTCCTGAAGCCAATGTTCTGGTTAGAAGAAAGAGATGACAAACAGATCATAAACAAACAAACAGGCTAATTTCAGAATTCTATTCTGGACACAAAAGTGGTCATTAGCAGATTGGAGGATTCCCAGCAAGGGAAGGACATGATGCAACGGACACTGTAAATATCCCACTTTGGCTCCTGTATGGAGAATGGATTATGTAACTATGGTCCAAGTAACTAATGGAGAGCAGAATCACAGGACCAAAAGGAAGTGAGGCTGTCCATCCCCCTGCCTTCAGGAAGCTCTGCCCACAAACCACTCCCAGATAGATAGGAATGTATTGTGCTTCCAGAATTCCCAAAAGGCCGGGGAGCCAGAGGCATCTCTGTCCATAGAGCAATGACAGGCTTGGGGCAGGATGAGCATCTGGTAAAGCCCCATTTGGCAGCCAGAGACTAAGTCTTCCCCTGAAGGTACAGGCTTACCTGTGGAGCCCCCAAAGATTTCTTGATCACAGTCTGAAAAGCAGTTGCCTGGAAATGTAACCCAGACTAACTCCGTGGGGGTGAAGGCATCAGGCATGAAACAGCCGCTTCTTCTAGGGGTACAAAGCACTTGAAACAACTCATCTTAATCCAGTTATTTTTGACCTCATCTCTAAGAAGCACAAAGATTTGGCAGGAATCATTATTTTTTTTAAAGATTTTTATTTATTTATTTGACAGAGAGAGACAGTGAGAGAGGGAACACAAGCAGGGGGAGTGGGAGAGGGAGAAGCAGGCCTCCCGCGGAGCAGGCAGCCCGATGCGGGGCTCGATCCCAGGACCCTGGGATCATGACCTGAGCCAAAGGCAGACACTTAACAACAACTGAGCAACACAGGTACCCCAGGAATTATAATTTTTGTTAATATCTACTGAGTACCAAGTGGCAAGAACAAACGCATCCTACAGATGAGGAAGCTGAGGCACAGGGAAGCAACTAATATTTGTTGAGCGCCTCCAATGTGAGGTTCTGGCCAGGACCTTTCCCAACATCATCATTTTCAAGGCTCCACAATAGTCTTGCAAGATGGGCAACAGAATTCCCATTTTACAGGTGAAGAAGCACAGGCTCAGGAACATTAAATAATTTGTCGAAGGCCAGGAAGCAGAAAATTAGAAGAGTTAGGGTTCAACCCAGACTCATTTACTCTGCTTGCCCCACCACATCCAAACTGAAGTGAGGAATTGGGACAAAAGCTAGGTCCTCTGGCTCCTTGATTCTGTTGTCCACTAGATGTCTCCACCTGCAAGTGGCAAATAGGACGTTTCCGATGGTCTGTTTGCCAAAGTAATGGCTTGTAGACAACCAAGCCATGCTGGGACAGAGGGACCTCACATTTCTCAGCAAGCTGCCATTCCCCCAACCACTAGTATCACTGAGCTTCTTCCTGCTTGAGATAACAAGCCCTGCACCCTGTGACTGTTTCCTCTTTTAGGAATGCCAGCAGAGACCACCACCGCCATCTGTTCCATGATCATGGGAGGAGTGTTTGAGAAATTTCCCAAACTGAAAGTGTGTTTTGCACATGGAGGTAAGGCCCTATCTGCATTACTCAGCTCAGTCTACCATAACAAAATACCATAGACTCAGTGGCTTAAACAACAGAACTTAATTTTTACACAGTTCTGGAGGCTAGAAGTACAAGATCAAAGTGCCTGCAGGGTTGGTTTCTGGTGAGACCGGTCTTCCTGGATTGTAGAAGGCCACTTTCTCACTATGCATGTGATGTGTCATTTTGGATGGGTACAGAAATGACCTGAAGGAACAAGAGCTGATCTAAGGGAATTAGCCAGCCATGTGGATTATCTGGGATTTCCCTGGTGTATATAATGGTTCTCTGGCAATACACACTCTGTGTTGAAGGAGGCTCTGGGGAGGACCTCCTGTGCAAACAAATCTAATCCTAAATCTCACTGTCCCTCTCCTTTTTCCTATCAGATTAAAGTCCCATCTTATAACCTCATTTAACCTTAAATTACCTCCTTAATTACCCTGTCTCCAAATACAGTTAGATTGGGGATTAGGGCTTCAACATAAGAATTTTGGAGGGACCCCATAATTCAGTCCATAACATGCCTACAGCCATCATTCTAGTCATAAAGTATATGATGGTTGGGGACCAAATTCCATTTTTGTGGACAAGGCTAGTTTGCTTGGCGTAGTTTTTGTTTAATTTTGTTTTGTTTTTGTTTAAATTCCTCTAGTCAGACTACAAGCTCTCCAATTTGCAATAGTCCCTACCATTCTCTACTATTTACAAGTAGGTCTATTTCATTCATTTACATTTCCTGCTTGGTCCCTGCAAGTAATTGAGTTTCTGACTCTTGGGCACACACACATACCACCAGGACCACCACTTTTGATGGTTGCATGCATGGCAATACATTTTATGGATATGCCATCATTATGTAGATATTTCCCAGTTGATAGGCTGCCTCTGTATTTTGCTATTATAAGCACACTACATTTGAAAACCTTGACCACATATCTTTACACACTTGCATTCTTTCTTTAGGATAAATTCCTCAAACATGAATTTATAGATGAGTTCATATCACTTGTTCTGAGTCATCTCCCAGCATTTGGGCCACAATAAATCCTTTGTAAATACTGGACTATAGTAACTCCTCTTTGCATACAACATGAGGATTGAAAAATATCCTTTTCAATTGACACTAGCCCTCACTAACGGGTTTTACTTGCAGGTGGTGCCTTCCCTTTTACAGTCGGAAGAATCTCCCATGGATTCAACATGCGCCCAGATCTGTGTGCCCAGGATAATCCAACCAACCCAAAGAAATACCTTGGTTCCTTTTACACAGACTCCTTGGTTCATGATCCTCTGGCACTCAAGCTGTTAACAGATGTCATAGGAAAGGTAAATTGGGTCTGCCATGTGGATGGCTTATGGGGAGCGAAGTATAGGATCAGCAACCAGTTACATGGCCTCTCTCCAAAAAGGGGATGGAAGAAAAGGCATTAGAAGAAAGGAGAGGGACAGTGAGATTTAGGATTAGATTTGCTTGCACGGGAGATCCTCTCCAGAGCCTCCCTCAACACAGTGTGTAGTGTCAGGCAACCATTATATACACCAGGGAAATCCCAGATAACCCGCATGGCTGGGTAATTCCCTTAGGTCAGCTCTGTTCCTTAGGGTCATTTCTGTAGCCACCCAAAATGACACGTTGCAATATGGTAAGCACGAAAAGAGATACCAGTTTTGAAGTCAAATTGACCTGTGTTAAAATCTTGGCTCTATCTCTTACTAATTGGGTAATTATGAACCCAACTGTCCTCATCCATTAAATGAAAATTGGAACATTAAAGGAGGAAATGACACTTGACAGGGAGGCAGGGGAAGATGATGAAGGGTCTGTATACCACCTGAAATTTTTTTCTGGAATAATACGGTATGGCCTTCATTTTGAAAACAATTCTCTCATTTAGTCCAAAAAGACCAACATAGTATTACTTTAAACTTCACAAGAGAGAGTCTTTCCTTTGTTGTCATCTGCTCGCAGATCTCCTCGTTGGTGGCATTTCTACTTTTAAGTCCTTTTTGAAAATGCTAAGTCTGCAAGTTATACCATTTTTAGGGCAAAGTCCAGTCTGAATCAGTGAAAAGTCTGAAATATATACTATTTCTTTTTTTTTTTTTTTTGAAATATATACTATTTCAATTCCCTCATATTATTTACAAATATCTATAGAAGGTTTCCAAATTTTCAAAGGAAAAAAAAAAACCTTGAGGATTTCTTTAAAAATGTGGACATATTTAAAGATTTGCAATGTGGTACTTGGATTGAGAGTAGACTCTAAGGTATTTAAAATCTTGTCCAGAAGAAAGAGAGGTCCATCATTTCAAACCTGCAAGTTCTCCATCTCCAGAATGGAGACTTCATCTTACTTTAAAGCTGTTTCTCTGGCTTAAGAAACTCACTAGAATATAAATGTTAAACATTCTGGTTTGGTAATAAATTATATAGTTGAGCTGTGCTTCTGGGCCTTCTAGGTTTTATGTTGTTCCTGCCAAAATGGGTGGTTAGCAGTGGGTTGTGAATGTTGATGATTATTGGTTTGGACACAGGGGTGATGGGGAAGAAATTACAAAAAGGAGAAACTGGAAGAGACTGTGGGTGACTGCGACTTTGAGTAATGGAGGAGGCGGTGTGGGGAAGTGGTGTGGAATTGGGGAAAGAGTCATCCTGATGACCTCCCATCAAACCTAGTACCCCTGGTATTCTTAGAAATGGTAAAATCAGGAGAAAATGTCCCTGGCAAATACAACACACCTCTTATGATACCTACCATTAGCAGTGAGGATTCTCTCAGCATCAGACAACACTCAGGGCAATACATATTGCCAGGGGGTCAGAGCAAAAGAGGAAGAACATGGTAAATGGCTTGTGGTACTAGCAGACAGACTAGTTAGTGAGCACATGTGAGCACCACCACTTTTAGCAACCCCCAGAAAAACTGAGAGGGCACTTTGCAAAGTTAGTGGTGCTCAGAATTTACATTCAAACTATGAAGGCTTGAGCCATTATAATTTGGGCATCAAAAGCAAATGCAACCTCATTTTATGTGACCTTACTGTCTGGTGAATCCAGGACACCGAAGCAATATATATTAATAATTTGGATTCTCTCTAAAACATTAATGCTTCTTCATTCTGGTTATATTCACATTAACAAATCCTCTCAAAAACAACCCCCAAACTAAAATGGCTGAGGAAAGTCCTACCATGACAGCCAGACAAGAGAGAATCATTAGAGCTGTAAAGGGAGGTCTCCGGGAGAGAAAAAATGGAACTGATGGATTATTTCACAGGTCTGTGAGTTTGAAATGTTGATTACCAGGCATTCAACAGATCTGTTGATGTATTAGGAACAAATAAGCAGTATGTACATAGAAAATTAAGCAAATGAAAGAAAAGGAAATCATTAACTCCAAGAAAACAAACACCCATATGAGGACAGATAATCATTGTACATTACTTGACTCAGCAGTGAACAATATTTATAGTCATAATAGTGTAAATACTAAGTACTAGTTTAAGTGAAAATTCTAATTCTATTGGGAAAATGGAGGAGAGACGTTGGGGTAACAAAGAAATTCTCAAGGATCATAATGAGAAGTCAGTAAATACTCTCTAAAGCTAATAAATCAAGAACAGAATAAGGTAATTAAATAGAACAATGAAGGTAATTATCAGAAGATGCAAGTTAAAATAGTGAAAGTGGCTTCCTCAAAAGATAAGAGTTAGGAAAGATATTTTAGTGATATTTGATTATTTAACTATGTATAGGCATTACTTTGATAAATAAAAATTTACATAATACCCTAGGAGTAAATGAATATATAGAAAAAATTTACAGAGAAAAATAAATAGAATAATAAACATTTAGAGAAGAAAGTATATATACCAAAACTATTTATTGAAAACACTGCTAAATGAAGGACTTAAATTACATAATCTCTGACAGGTATGAGTTGATATCTCATTGTAATTTTGATTTGAATTTCCCTGATGATCAGTGATATTGAGCATCTTTTCATGTGTCTGTTGGCCATCTGGATGTCTTCTTTGGAAAAGTGTCTATTCATGTCTTCTGCCCATTTTTTTAAGTGGATTATTCATTTTTGGGGTGTTGAGTTTTATAAGTTCTTTATATATTTTGGATAACCTTTATCAGATATGTCATTTGCAAATACCTTCTCCCAGCCCTTTTAGTTTGGTTGATTGTTTCTTTTGCTGTGCAGAAGAAGCTTTTATTCTGATATAGTCCCAGTAGTTTATTTTTACTTTCGTTTCCCTTCCCTCAGGAGACATATCTAAAAAAAAGACCTATCTAGAAAAAAGACATATCTAGAAAAAAAGACAGAGGGTGAGGGCACCTGGCTGGCTCAGTTGATAAAGCATGTGACTCTTGATCTCGGGGTCATGAGCTCAACCCCACATTGGGCATGGAACCTACTTTAAAAATTAATTTAATTTAATTTAATTTAAAAGTTGCTACAGCCAATATCAAAGAAGTTACTGCCTATGCTCTCCTCTAAGATTTCTATGGTTTCAGGTCTCACATTTAGGTCTTTAATCCATTTTGAGTTCATTTTTGTGTATGGTGTAAGAAAGTGGTCTAGTTTCATTCTTTTGCATCTTGCTGTCAGTTTTCCCAACACCATTTGTTGAAGACTGTCTTTTCCCCACTGGATATTCTTTCCTGCTTTTTAATTGACCATATAGTTGTGAGATCATTTCTGGGTTTTCTATTCTGTTCTGTTGATCTATGTGTCTACTTTTGTGCCACTACCGTACTGTTCTGATCACTACAGCTTTGTAATATACCTTGAAGTCCAGAAATTGTGATGCCTCCAGCTTTGCTTTTCTTTTTCAAGGTTGCTTTGGCTATTCAGGATCTTTTGTGGTTCCATACAAATTTTAAGATTGTTTATTCTAGTTCTGTGAAAAATGCTATTGGTAGTCTGATAGGGATTGCATTAAATGTGTAGATTGCTTTGGGCAGTATAGACATTTTAACAATATTTATTCTTCCAATCCATGAACATGGAAAGACACTGTTGTGTCATCTTCAGTTTCTTTGATCATTGTTCTATAGTTTTCAGAGTACAGGTCTTTCACCTTTTTGGTTAGGTTTATTCCTAGGTATCTTATTGTTTTTGGTGCAATTGTAAAGGAGATTGATTCCTTAATTTCTCTTTCTGCTGCTTCATTATTAGTGTAATTTAATTTAATTTAAAAGTTGCTACAGCCGATATCATAGAAATGCAACAGATTTCTATACACTGATTTTGTATCCTGTGACTTTACTGAATTTGTGTATCAGTTCGGTGAAGTCTTTCAGGTTCTCTATATAGAGTATCATGTCATCTGCAAAAAGTGAAAGTCTTACTTCTCCCTTGCTGATTTGGATGCCTTTTATTTCTTTGTGTTGTCTGATTGCTGTGACTAGAACTTCCAGTACTATGTTAAATAACTGTTGAGATTAGACACCCCCGTCTTGTTTCTAACCATAGAGGAAAAGCTCTAAGTTTTTCCCCAATGAGGATGATGTTACCTGTGGGTTTTTCATAGATGGCCTTTATTATGTTGAGATATGTTTCCTCTAAACCTACTTTGTTGAGTGAGGGTTTTTATCATGAATGGATGTTGTACTTTATCAAATGTTTTTTTCTACATCTATTGAAATGATCATACAGTTCTTATCCTTCCTCTAACTGATATGATGTATCACATTGATTGATTTGTGAATATTGAACCACACTTGCATGCCAGGAATAAATCCCACTTGATCATGGTGAATGATTTTTTTAATGTATTTTTGGATTCAGTTTGCTAGTATTCTATTGAGAATTTTTTCACCCATGTTCATCAGGAATATAGGCTTGTAGTTCTCTTCTAGTGGAGTCTTTATCTGGTTTTGGTATCAGGATAATGCTGGCTTCATAAAATGAATTTGGAAGTTTTCCTTCCTTTTCTATTTTTTGGAATAGTTTGAGAAGAATAGGTATTAACTCTTCTTTAAATGTTTGGTAGAATTCACCTGTGAAGCTATCTGGCCCTGGACTTTTGTTTTTTGGGAATTTTTTGATTATTGATTCCATTTCTTTGCTGGTTATCAGTCTGTTCCAGTTTTCTATTTCTTTTTCTTTTTTTTTTTTTTTTTGAGTTTTCTATTTCTCTCTGTTTCAGCTTTGGTAGGTATTATGTTTCTAGGAATTTATCCATTTCTTCTAGGTTGTCCAATTTGTTGGCAAATAGTTTTTCATAAAATTCTCTTATAATTATTTGTATTTCTGTGATATTGGTTGTTATTTCTCCTCTCATTTGTGATTTTATTTATTTGGGTCCTTTCTCTGTTCTTTTTGATAAGTCTGGTTAGGGGTTTATTAATTTTACTGATTTTTTTCAAGGAACCAGCTCCTGGTTTCACTGACTTGTTTTTTTTTTTTTTTAGGTTTCTATTTCATTTATTTCTGCTCTAATCTTTATTATTTCCTTCCTTCTACTGGCTTTAGGCTTCATTTGTTGTTCTTTTTCTAGCCCCTCTAGGTGTAAGGTTAAGTAGTTTGAGATTTTTCTTGCTTCTTGAGGTAGGCCTGTATTGCTATATACTTCCCTCTTAGGACAGCTTTTGCTGTATCCCAAAGGTTTTGGACTGTTGTGTTTTCATTTTCATTTGTTTCCATGTATTTTTTTATTTCTTCTTTGATTTCCTGTTTGGCCCATTAATTGTTTTGTAGCATGTTATTTAACCTCCATGTATTTGTGGTCTTTCCAGATTTCTTCTTGTGGTTGACCTCTCATTTCACGGCATTATAGTCAGAAAAGGTGCATGGTATGATTTCAATCTTTTTGTATTTGTTGAGGTCTGATTTGTGACCTAGTATGTGATCTATTCTGGAGAATGTTCCATGTGTACTTGAAAATAATGTGTGTTCCACTGTTTTAGGATGGAATATTCTGAATATATGTTAAGTTCATCTGATCCAGTGTGTCATTCAAAGCCATTGTTTGTTGATTTTCTGTTTAGATGATCTGTTCTTTGATATAAGTGGAGTGTTAAAATTCCCTACTATTATTGTGTTATTATCAGTTAGCTCCTTTATGTTTCTTACTAATTGTTTTATAACTTGGGTGGTCCCATGTTGGGTGCATAAATATTTATAACTGTTATATCTTCTTGTTGGATTGTCCCCTTTATTATTTTATAGTGCCCTTCTTTGTCTCCTGTTACAGTCTTTATTTTGTAGTCTAGTTTCTCTGATACAAGTATTACTACTCTGGCTTTCTTTTGACATCCATTTGCATGATAAATGTTTCTCCATCCCCTCACTTTCAATCTGCAGGTGTCTTAAGGACCAAAATGAGTCTCATAGTCAGTTT
The DNA here is from genome assembly GCF_964656455.1 of Halichoerus grypus. Taxonomy (NCBI): domain Eukaryota; kingdom Metazoa; phylum Chordata; class Mammalia; order Carnivora; family Phocidae; genus Halichoerus; species Halichoerus grypus. The sequence continues at coordinate 101,325,648 of NC_135715.1, forward strand.
ATAGATGGGTCTGGTTTCTTTATTCATTCTGACACCCTATGTGTATTGATTGGAGCATTTAGTCCTTTTACATTCAATGTAATTATTGATAGACATATATTTATTGCCATTTTATTACTTGTTTTGTGGTTGTTGCTAAAATATTTTCTCTGATCTTTTGTTGTCTTTCTCTCTTTCATGGTTTGCTGATTTTCTTTAGTGATGTATTTGGATCTGTTTCTGTTTATTCTTTCCATGTTTATTAGTGGTTTTAATATATGGTTCCCATTAGTGTGTATATAACCTCTTCTGCAAATAGCAGTCTATATTAAGTTGATAGTTGCTTAAGTTTGAACCCATTCTCTTCTTGTTATTATATTTTATAAATTTTTTGTGTGTGTGAGTTCCTTGACTGATTTTTATATAAATATTCATTTTTACTGCTTTTGTGTTTCCTGCCTTTATACTGCTACTTTTGATCTCTCCTTTCCACTCAGAGTCCCCTTTAATATTTCTTTCAGGGCTGGTTTGTGGTCATGAAATCCTTTAGTTTTTGTTTTTCTGGGAAATTCTTTATCTCTCCTTCTATTCTGAATGATAGCCTTGCTGGATACAGTACCCTTAGCTGCAAATTTTTCCATTCAGCACTTTGAATATATCATGCCACTCCCTTCTGGCTTTCAAAGTTGCTTTTGAAAAATATCCAGCTAGCCTTATGGGTTTTCCCTTGTAAGTTAATGACTTCTTTTGTCTCACTGCTTTTAAGATCTTTTTTCTTTATCACTATATTTTGCAAATTTAATTACAATATGTCTTGGTATTGGCCTGCTTTTGTTGATTTTGATGGGAGTTCTCTGTACTTCCTGGATCTGGATGTCTGTTTCCTTCCCCAGAAGTTTTCAGCTATTATTTCTTCAAATAAATTTTCTGCCCCATTTTCTCTCTTCTTCTTCTTCTGGGACTCCTATAAGATAAATGTTATTACATTTGAATGACTTACTGAGTTCCCTAAGTCTATTCTCATTTTGCATAGTTCTTCCTTCTCTCTTTTGTTCAGCTTCACTGCTTTCCATTACCTTGTCTTCTAGGTCATTAATTTGTTCCTCTGCTTCTTCCAGCCCCCTGTTCATTGCATCTAGGATGTTTCTAATCTCCTTAGAGATTATTATTAAGTCACTTATCCCTCTCACCCTCAGGTTCCTCAACTGTAAAATGGAAATGACAACCATGCAGAATTGATGTGAGGAATTGGCATAATACTATGTCAAAGTACTATACAAATGTCAGCAATTTATATCACCTATTCTAGTGCTTTACAAATAGTAGGTATTGAGTTAATGTTTGTTTAACTGAGTTTGTATAATGGTTTTGTGAGTATAAGGCTAATCTTACTGTGCATTGATTTAATTAAACCAGGCTCCTTCTCTAGGAAATTATGTCTCAGGGAACAAACTGAATTCTTGGTAAATTACAATTTTTGTAGTAAGCTACATTATAATAGAGTTATGTTGTATTTACTGCATATGCTACTAATGAAATTGGCTAATGAGAAGATAGCTAATTGTTCCTTTTCTAGAAGACAAATGAACTCTCTTCTACTATTTGAATTTATTTAGTAAACCACATCTTTCAGTGTTCACAGCATTTCCTGAAAATGTGAAAAAGTTAATACATCCCAGCAGGTGAGCAGTTTATTTCTTTTCCCTGGCAGGAATATTAATCACTATTATTATCATCTCAGTAAGTCTTTGACCTCATAGGGAATGTGTGTTGCCAGCTTTGGGGAGGGAAACATATGTTGGGGGAGAGTGCTGGTGCTGAGAAATCAATCAGGATTATCCACTGTCTAACAAAGAAAGCCAGTGTCTGGGTAGACGGTATAACTTCAGGATCCCAGAAGCAGCAGCCATGGTAACTAAAAGGCCCACCATTAGAATTATTCCTTTGGGTTTACAGAGTCTTTAGAAAAGCGCTAGTAAAATGTAGATGTTGTCAAATGTTACATTAGCACAGATATCCTTAAAAATTAGTTCATGATTATGGTGGATCCTAAGGGAATAAAATCCTACATCACAGACAAGACGACAGAAGAAAGTTCTAGCTTTTGGAAGGCCAGAATCAGGTATGCTATTTGGGAACCTGAGATATCACAAGAGCTTAGGTTTCCCTGAGAGCTTCAAAATAGGGCAGCAATCATCCACATCCATATCCTATGCCTCCTTAACCAGGATTCTCTATGTAATCCCTTTAAAATACAATCAATTTGCAGTTATGAGACAAAAGGTGGTAAAAATAGCAATACAAAAAGTATTTTTAACTCAAGAAATATTTATTAAGCTTCTATCAAGTGGAGACTGTTATTAAGCAATGGAGAATGCAACCTTTATCATACAGGACCATACTTTAAGGAATCTCATCTCCCCACCTCTTCCCTACTACTATCTCTTCTCCCTCCGAACAAGAAATCTCATTAACAAGAACTTCACTCCCAGTTCTTTTATGCCTACTTCATTCTCCCTTATGAAATTCCTAACAAGTTAGAAATGGTCAGAAACTTACCAGAAAGTATCAATAAAAGGTATACAGATAGATATAGGGTATGAAAAATTAACAAACCAGAGATTATCACAAGCAGATAATTAACCTCCTATAGAGAGGAACTGTGAACAATAGCTACTAAATAATAATTGAATATTGCCAAACCATGAGTTTGGAGTTTGGCAAAAGGCATCCACAATCAAGTTAGCAAGGAGAACAAGGAAGTATCTTAACCAGGAAGGATAAAATGCAGAGGAGTGGTTTTCACTTCTGTTTTAAAATCCTTTGCTCTCTTCATATTAAAATGGAACAGACACATTCCCCCCTTAAAATGTATTTATATCCAAGAAGGCCATAATACTGAGAATGGAAGAATTCCTGACTAGAAAGCAAAATAAATTTCTAAATCTCAATTTCATGTTAATGTAGTTAACAAATGTAATATAGCATGGGACTTTTTAAAAATTATGTTGTGTTTTGGAACTGTAAACAGCTTTAGCAAGAGGAGCAGAAATAAGAACAAATGAAGCTCCAGTGAATACAAAGCAGGCATTCAGAACAAGATCAGCTGTTGGCACAGATGTGAGTAGATATAAGTTTGGGCCTTTAGGGCTTCTATAAGCAGGTGTATTTGCTTGGTTTTTTACAGTAATGAATATAAGAATCTAGAAATAGAGTTGTTAGTCCATCATGGCCTTCCTCTAACTTTATTATACATTCTCCCATATCATTTCATGTGAATGTATTCATAAAACCTAGGAAAATTCTTTTTTTTTTTCCTGGTAGAAATTCAAAGTGTCATTTATTCTTACAGGAGCTCAAATTTAGCATATTTAAAATATATTTAGGCAGTAGCTCTTTCTGCCCATGGGCCCTGTCCCTGTGCTTTAATAAACCACCATTTTGTGCCAAAAAATAAAAATAAAATAAAATATTTTAATATTTCAGGGCTAGTAACAATCAGACGACTTCCCTCTTTCATATATTCAAGTTTTCATTCCTTCAAAATATAAAGCCACTCTCAGATTGATTATAAGCATATGTCAGAGTTTTATTTCAAACTTGTTTTAAAAAAAGAGGCCTTCTGAAAAGTCCAACTCAAAGAATCTATCTTGGCAGAGATATTTTATAGGGAAAAAGTTGGTTAGACAGTTATTGTTGACTGGATTTTAAAAAGAAGACAACTATCCAGTTAAGGATTATTGGTTAAAAGTCTTAGACTAGTTTGAAGACTAATAGTCAATGAAAGGGGTGCCCTAGAAACTCTTAAGCTCAATAAGTCTATCCAAAAAATTAGCCAAATATTTTATCAAGAATGCTAAACTATGTTTGGTGACAAATGTTAACTAAATTTATTGTGGTGATCATTTTGTAATATATGCAAGTATCAAACCATTATGTCATATACCTGAAACTAACATAATGCTATATATCAATTATACCTCACTTTAAAAAGAAAAAGAATGCTCATTATTCCCCAGGAAGAGCAGATAGTCATATTAGACCACAAAGTTCTGCCCTAGTTCAGCTTTAGGACAACTTTTTTTTTCACATTTACTGGAGGCATTTTATTCCATCCTAAGAAATTTGGGTTTCACCTTCTGGACAACAGGAAATTATTAAAGGATTTTAAGAAGGGATGTGGCATGATCAGATTTTTATTTAAAACAGCATTCTCTCCAGTGTTAGATATTGATTAAAATGGATGAGACTGAAATCAGTTAGAAAACTATAGTAGCAGTCCAATTTAATTCAATAAACATCCACTCTGTACCAAGCTTTTGCTTAGTGCTGGAGACAGTTTTTGTCCCACTTCTTAGCTGAGTTGAGGAAATGGAGACACAAGTCTGGCTCCACCACATACTAGCTGTACAACTCTAAGCAAGTTAGTTATCATCTTTGCTTCCTTGTCTGTTGAATGGGGATAATGATAGGACCCATCTCATAGAAAGGCTGTGAGAATGAGTTAATGAATGCAAATGGCTTATAACAGCATCTCACACATGGTAAGCAATCAATAAATGTTAGATATTATTATTATTATAAGGGGTTATCTAACAGCAATGTAAGAAGTGCTGTGAATAAAAGTATCTGTAGGGTGCTTTAGGGATACAGAGGTCGCACTTGGCTGAGTGAAGGGATGGTAAGAGCCTGAGTTGAGGGAAGAACTGAGGAAGTAGAGAGGAAGTGATGGGTGCAAGAAATGATACAGTGACAGAATCCAAAGAGCTCAGTGACCCATGAAATGCTGGGGTAACAGAGCAGAAGGAGTCCAACGTGATTCCCAGGTTTCCAGCTTGGGCAATTGGGTGAAAAGTAATGCCATCAACCTAAAGGAAAAACAGGTTTGGGTTCATGCTCTATCAAGTAATCATGCACGAGTCATTAGAATTTGTGAAATTACCTAATTAATACCCAAGATACAATTCCCAGTTAACAGTGGCAAAAAGGTCATACAAATCTTATCAGAGTTGTTACTTAACATCCTCAACTGGACACAGTCATTATTATGGAAGGCACATTAAAATCCTAAACTCGGGGGGTGCCTGGGTGGCTCAGTTGGTTAAGTGACTGCCTTCAGCTCAGGTCATGATCCCAGGGTTCTGGGATCAAGCCCCACATCGGGCTCTCTGCTCAGCTGGAAGCCTGCTTCTTCCTCTCCCACTCCCCCTGCTTGTGTTCCCTCTCACGCTGTCTCTCTCTCTCTCTCTCCCTGTCAATTAAATAAATAAATAAAATCTTTAAAAAAAAAAAATCCTAAACTCAGTTACAGTATAAATCTAATTAATTGCTCAAGTTTAAGTATTTTCTAAATGTCCCCACACTGTTGGCCCAATATCTATGACTTATTAACTCAGATGAATACAATGTAGGTTAATTGAGGCCAAGAATATGAGTTAGTTCAGTGGTTCTCAACCCTACTTGTGCATTAGAATCATCTGGGAGCTTTATATTTTTTTTTAAAGATTTTATTTATCTGTCAGAGAGAGACAGCACAAATGGCGGGGGAAGTGGCAGGCAGAGCCGGCAGAGGGAAAAGCAGGCTCCCTGCTGAGCAAGGAGCCTGATGCAGGACTCGTTCCCAGGACCCTGGGATCATGACCTGAGCTGAAGGCAGATGCTTAACCGACTGAGCCACCCAGGCATCCCAGCATCTGGGGAGCTTTAAAAAAATGCTAATGTTACTAGTATTTTTAGGCCCCACGCCCAGATATGATGATTTAATTGATTTGGGGTAGTTTCTGGGGTATTTTTTTAAAGCTCCCCAGGTGATATTAATATACAAGTAGCGTGGAAAAACTGGGTTAGCATCAGTATGAATTTATAATTTATGGTCACAAGGAACCTTAGAAATACTCTAGTTTTGGAACTTTGCTTTTAATCCATGGAAACTATGGTCAACAAAGTCTTGTGTAAACAAGTAAAATAGAGAAAAGCAGAGTTGTTCTAATTAGGCAGTAGAGGCTGGGAGGGAAGCTTTATCTGATAGGCCTCCGCCTCGCCCCTGTCCCATCTCTTTTATATAACCTTCACTGATGCTGCTCCCCGTCCTCCAGTCCCCAAGAATTCTCCATATAATAGTTTAAAAAATCCTGACAACTAAAAAAAAAAAAAGTCATTCTCTCATTCATGAAATATTTTTAAGCTCTAACAACATGACTGGGGCTGATATATGGGAACACTTCATATTTTCGAGTGGAAAACAGACAAATGACAAGTGTATATACAAGAAAATATGAGGAAATTCATCTTGCATTCTCTCTGTCAAAGAAATAAAAATAAAATCTTAAAAAAAAAAAAAAAGCAGAGGGCGCCTGGGTGGCTCAGTCGTTGAGCATCTGCCTTTGGCTCAGGTCATGATCCCGGGGTCCTGGGATTGAGTCCCGCATTGGGCTTCCTGCTCGGTGGGAAGCCTGCTTCTCCAAACTCTCCCACCCCTGCGCTTATGTTCCCTCTCTCACTGTGTCTCTCTTTCTCAAATAAATAAATAAATAAAATCTCTAAAAAAAAAAGCAGATAGAAATGACAAAGAGCCAAAATCAAAGAACAGAACCAACATAAACAATAAAGAAAATTGATAAATCAAAGTTTGGGTGTTTGGTGGTGCCTGGCTGGCTCTGTTGGTAAAGCATGCAACTCTTGATCTTGAGGTCATAAGTTCAGCCCCACATTGGATGTAGAGCTTACTTTAAAAAAAAATTGTGTTTGTTTGGGTTTTTTTTTTTAAGATTTTATTTATTTATTTGAGAGAGAGAGAGAAAGCACAAGCAAAGGGAGGAACAGAGGGAGAGTGAGAAGCATTCCCCACTGAGCAGGGAGCCCAATATGACCCTGGGATCATGATGTGAGCTGAAGGCAGATGCTTAACAGACTGAGCCACCCAGTCACCCCCAAAATTGGGTTTTTTCTTAAGAGATTAGTAAAATAAACTCCTATAAAGACCGATCAAGAAAAAAAAAAAAGAGAGAGAGAGCACAAATTACTAACATCAGGACTAAAAGTGGGATAAAACCACAGATCATACAGACATTAAAAGGATATTAAAAGAATATTATGAACAATCTTAGACCACTAAACTTTACAAATTAAATGGACAAATTTTTTGAAATATATAATTTACCAAAATTGTAATATGTATTAAAGGAAACTGAATTTTGTTTTCAAAAACCTTTCTACGAAGGAAACTATAGGCCCAAGTAGTTTTCCTTGTAAATTCTATCAAACATTTAAGGAAGAAATAATACCAATCCTATACAAACACTTCCAGAAAAATAGAGAAGGAAACAATTCCCAACTCATTTTATAGGGCCAGAATGACCCTAATACCAAAACCTAAAAAGACTACATAAGAAAATAAAATTACAGACCACTATCCCTCCATAATAAGATGCATCATCCTTAACAATTATTAGTAAATCAGGGGGGCCTGACTGGCTCAGTTGGTTAAGTGTCCAACTCTTGATTTCAGCTCAGTTCGTGATCTCAGGGTCATGCGATCAAGCCCCGTGCGTCATGCTCCGCACTGGGCACAGAGCCTACTTAAGATTCTCTCTCCCCCTCTTCCTCCACCCTTCCCCCTCTCTAAAATATATGTATATGTATATATATACATATATATGTAAATCAAATTCAGCAATAATTTAAAAATAATACATCATGAACAAGCAGGGTTTATTTTAAGAATGCAAGATTGGCTTAACTTTTTAAAATCGATGTGATTCACCATATTCATGGAATAAACAGTATGATTATTTCATAGATGAAGAAAAAATATGACAAAATTACTCACTCTTGATTTAAAAAAAAAACTCACAACATAAGGAATAGGAATGAATGTCCTCAATTTGATAAAGAGCATCATCATAAAACTTATAGCTATCACCATACATAATGGTAAAATAAACACTTTCTCCCTAAGATAGGGAAAGAGGAAAAGATGTCCACACTCACCCCTTCTAATCAACATTGTACTAGAGATCCTAGTCAGTACAAGAAGATGAAAAAAGAAATAAAAGGCATACAGACTGGTGAAAGAAGTAAATTGTCTTTGTTAGCAAATGACATGATTGTCTATGTGGAAATTTTTAAAGACCCTACAAAGTAACTGCTAGAACTAATAAGTGAATTTAGCAAGATTGAGGACATGTGGGCAATTTTTTTTTTAAGTAGGCTCCATGCCCAGTGTGAAGCCCAATGTGGGGCTTGAACTCACAACCCTGAGATCAAGACCTGAACTGAGATCAAGAGTTGGATGCTTCACCGACTGAACCACACAGGCACCCCCATTAGGGCAATTTTTAAAAAATCAATTGTTTTTCTGTATACTAAAAGCAAACAACTGCAAAATAAAACTTCAAAACAATTCAATTTGCAATAGTGTTAAAAACCACAAAATCTACAGAAATAAACTTAACAAATGATATGCTAGACCTTTACATTGAATGCTATAAAATATGACTGAGAGCAATTTTTTAAAACCTAAATAGGGCGCCTGGGTGGCTCAGTTGGTTAAGCGACTGCCTTGGGCTCAGGTCATGATCCTGGAGTCCCTGGATCGAGTCCCGCATCGGGCTCCCTGCTCGGCAGGGAGTCTGCTTCTCCCTCTGACCCTCCCCCCTCTCATGTGCTCTCTCTCTCATTCTCTCTCTCTCAAATAAACAAAATCTTAAAAATAAATAAATAAGTAAATAAAACCTAAATAAATGGAAAGATATACCGTGTTTAAGAATCCAAGAACTCAATATTAAGATGCCAATTCTCTCAAAATTCATCTATACATTCAATGTAATCCAAGCTGAGTCCAAAATATATAGGGATATACGAAGGACCAGAAAGCCAAAATAATTTAGAAAAAGAAAAGTAAAATTGGAGACTTGCACTAACTGACTTAAGAGCTACTATAAAGCTATAGCAGTCCACACAATGTGGTGTTGACATAAGGTCAGGCAAATAGATTGATGGAATAGACTATAAGAGTGCAGAAATAGTCTCACTTTTATATGATCAATTCATTTCTGACAAATGTACAAAAACAACTAAATGAGGAAAGGAAAGCTATCTCACAAATGGGACTGGCACGAGTAGATATTCATATGGGCGGGGAAATGAAATTTGACTTTACCTCACACCATAAACAAAACTTAATTTGAGAAGGATCATACACCTAAGCATAAAGCTGAAACTATAAGGCTCCAAGAAAAAAATATAGAAGAATATCTCTTTAACATGGTAGCCAACAAAAATTTGTTGGGCAGGACACAGAAAACAGTAAACATTTTTTAAAAAGACAAGTTAAACTTCATCAAATTAAATACTTTATCTCATCATAAGAAAAATTAAGTGAAAAGGCAAGCCACGGAATGGTGGAAATATTCATAAAATATATGTATGACAATGGACTTACATCCAAAATAAAGAACTACTACAACTCAATAATAAAAAAACAAATGATCCAATTTAAAATGGACAAAAGACTTCAACAGCCATTCTGCAAAAGATGTACCACTAGCCAATAAACATGTTTAAAGATACCAAGGGAAACGGGTGAAAGTGGTCAAAAGATCCAAACATCCAGTTGTAAGATAAGTTCTGGGGATGTAATGTACAGCATGGTAACTATAGCTAACAATACTGTACTGTGTATTTGAAAGTTGCTAAGAGAGTGGGGCGCCTGGGTGGCTCAGTTGGTTAACTGTCTGCCTTCGGCTCAGGTCATGATCCCAGGGTTCTGGGATCGAGCCCTGGGTTGGGCTCCCTGCTCAGTGGGAAGCCTGCTTCTCCCTCTCCCTCTGTCTGCTGCTCCCCCTGCTTGTGCTCTCTCGCTCTGTCAAATGAATAAATAAAATCTTTAAAAAAAAAAAAAAGAAAGAAAGCTGCTAAGAGAGTAGATCTTAGAAGTTCTCATCATAGGAAAAAATATTTGTAACTATGTGAGGTGATATACGTTAAGTAAACTTACAGTGGTAATCATTTTGCAATACATACATATGTCAAATTATTATGTTGTACACCTTAAACTAATACAATGTTCCATGTTAATTGATCTCAGTAAGACTTGAAAGAAAAGAACAAACTAAAAGGAAATATGCTCTTCAAAATGGTAAAAATAAGTAAATAAATAAAGACACTCTACATCATTAGTTCACCAGGGAAATGCAGTATGAGAAACTACCACACATCACTAGAGTGCTAAAAAGAAAGAGACTGAAAACTGCCTGGCAAAAGATACGGCACAACAAAACTTCAGTATATGCTAACAGAACACATTCCTACATACTCCTATGATCTTTTACTCCTAGGTATTGATCCAAGAGAAATGAACACATATATCCACAAAAAGACTTTATAAGAACGCTCATTGCAGCTTTATTCAAAATAGCCAAAAACCAGAAACAATCTTAAATGAAGGGCCATGCGAGAACTTTCTGGGGTGACTAACCTTAACACACTTAATGGTGAACTGTAAGGTTTTGCTCTCACCACTTCTATTCAGTATTGCACTGGAGATTCTAGCTAGGGCAATTAGGGAAGAAAAATAAAAGCCATCCAGATTGGAAAGGAAGAAGCAAAATTATTTCAGATGACACAAACTTATATATAGAAAGTCCCAAAGAATCCACAAATAAACTAATAATTAAACAGATTCAGCAAGGTTGTAGGTAACAGATAAATATATAAAAATTAACTGTATTTCAGGGGCGCGTGAGTGGCACAGTTAAAGCTTCCAACTCTTGGTTTTGGCTCAGGTCTGATCTCGGAGTCATGGGATCAAGCCCTGCATTGGGCTCCGCACTCAGCAGAGTCTACTTGAGTTTCTCTCTCCCTTTACCTCTGCCCCTCCCCCGCTTTCTCTCAAATAAATAAATGTTAAAAAAAAAACTGCATTTCAATACATTAGTAATGAATAATTCATAAATGAAATTAAGGAAACAATTCCATTTATAATAGTATCAAAAAGAATGAAATACTTAGGAATAAATCCAACTGAAGCAGTGCCAGACTTGGGCACTAAACTATAAAACATTGCTGAAGAAAACTAAAGGAGACCTAAATAAATGAAAAGACATCCCATGTTCATTAAGGAGTGCACTTGTGATGAGCACCAGGTGATGCATAGAAGTGCTGAATCACTATACTGTACACCTGAAACTAATATTATACTATAAGATAACTAACTGGAATTTAAATAAAAACTTAAAAAAGAAAAAAAGACATCCCATGATCATTGATTGGAAAACTCAATAATGTTAAATGGCAATAGCCCCCACATTGACCTACAGATTCAATGCAATCCCTACCAAAAATCCAGGGGCCTTTTTTTTTTTTTGCAGGAATTGACAAGCCGATCCTAAACTTCATATACAAAAGCAATGGACCCAGAATAACCAAAACAATGTGAAAAAGGGGGACAAAGTTGAAGGGCTCACACTTCCAATTTCCAAAACATTCTACACAGCTACAGTAGTCAAAACTGTGTAGTACTAGCATAAGGAGAGACATTTTGAACAGAGGTGCCAATACAATTAAATGAGGAAAGAATAGTCTTTTGAACATATAACACTGAAACAACTGGATATCCACATGCAAAAAAATTAAGTTGTACCCCTTACTTACACCCTACATAAAAATAAACTCCAACAGATCAAATACCTAAATGGAAAAGCTAAAACTACAAACCTTATAAGAAAATATAGTTGTAAATCTTTGTGACCTTGGACTAGGCAATAATTTCTTTTTTTTTTAAGATTTTATTTATTCATTTGAGAGAGAGACAGAGAGACAGAGATAGCAAGAGAGAGCATGAGTGGGGAGGAGAGGGAGAAGCAGGCTCCCCGCCAAGCAGGGCTTGATCCCAGGACCCTGGGATCATGACCTGAGCCAAAGGCAGACAGATGCTCAACCAGCTGAGCCACCCAGGTGCCTCCAGGCAATAATTTCTTAAATGTGACACCAAAACTATAAGCAACCATAGGAAAAAATTAGATAAATTAGACTTCATCAAAATTAAAAACTTTTGTACTTCAAATATGTCTAGTAAAGTGAAAAGACAACCCACAGAATGAAGAAAATATTTATAAATATATATCTGATAAATCTCTAATATTCAGAAATATTGAAAAATTCTTACAACTCAACTATAAAAAGAAAATGTAGGGGCTTGAATCGACACAAAGTATCAGAATAGATATTTCTACAAAGACATAAAAATGGCCAACGAACACATGAAAAGACGTTCAGCATAATTAGTCATTAGAGAAGTGCAAATCAAAACCACAGAGAGATACTACTTTATTCCTACTATGATGGCTTTAATCAAAAAGATGGACAATAACAAGTATTGATGAGGATTTGGAGAAATTGGAACCCTCACGCATTTCTGGTGGGAATGATGCAACCACTGTGGGAATGATGCAACCACTGTGAAAAACTAGCTCCTCAAAATGTTAAACGTGGACTTACCATATGACCCAGCAATTCCACTCCTAAGTGTATATCCAGGAGAAGTGAAAACATGCTCAGGTAAAAACTTATACAAAAATGTTCAGAGCACTAGAGGGTATTATGCTAAGCGAAATAAGTCAACCAAAGAAAAACAATTATCATGATTTCACTCATATGCAGAATTTAAGAAACAAAACAGAGGATCATAGGGGAAGGGAGGGAAAAATAAAATAAGCCAAAATCAGAGAGGGAGACAAGCCATAAGAGCCTCTTAACTATAGAAAACAAACTGAGGGTTGCTGGAGGGGATGTGGGTGGGGGGATGCGGTAACTGGATGGTGGACATTAAGGAGGGCATGTGATGTAATGAGCACTGGATGTTATATACAACTGATGAATCACTGAACTCTACCTCTGAAACTAATAATACACTATATGTTAATCTAAAAAAATGTTCTGAGTAACATTATCATAATAGCCAAAGAGTAGAAACAACCCAAGTGCCCATTATGTGATAAGCGGATAAACAAAATGTGGTACATCTATACAATGGAATATTATCCCACCTAAAAAGGAAAGAGGTACTGATTTAGACTACAACATGGATGAACCTTGAAAACAGTACACTAAACAAAAGATACGACATATGACAATTCCATTTACAAGAAATGTCCAGAATAGGCAATTCCATAGACAGAGAGGATAAATTAGTTTACATTAGGAAGGGAGGAAGGAGGGAATGGAGAGTGCCTGCTAATGGGTATGGGATTAACTTTGGAGTGATAAAAATGTTCTGGAATAAGATGGTGGGAATGATTACACAAATTCATAAATACACTAAAACTCACTGAATTATACACTTCTAAAGGCTAAATTTTAAGTTATGTGAATTACATTTCTTTTTTTTAAGATTTTATTTATTTATTTGAGAGAGAGAGATAGAGCATGAGCAGGGGGAGGGGCAGAGAGAGAGAGAGGGAGAAGCTGACTCCATCCGCTGAGCAGGGAGCCTGATTGGGTACTTGATCCCAGGACCCTGGAATCACAACCTGAGCCGAAGGCAGATGCCCGACCAACAGAGCCACCCAGGTGCCCCTGTGAATTACATTTCAAAAAGGGAGGCAGGGATCTCCTCCATCCCCAAATCCTAATCTTCTTTTCCAGAGGCAACTAATGTTATTTGTTTCTTGAGTACCATTCCTGAAATAGAGTGTATACATACAAATGTATATTTGTGTGTCTATAGGTCCCTTATTAAAAACAGAAATATGAGCATAGCAGATACTTTGTCCTAGACTTTTTCTCCTTACAATATAACTTCAACATCATTCCTCTCTACAATATAACTTAGTGATTATTCCATTTCAACATGTGTTAAGTATTCCTCAATCCTCTTTATTTTTTAGATATGCTATAATTTAGTTTGCTAGTCTTTTGCCACTACAAATAATGTTGCAATTAATTTCCTTGTATATATTTCCATTACATGTGTATTAGTGGAACACATTTCTAGAAGTAAAATTTCTGGTTGAAAATGTGTTTTTCTTATTTTATTTTGATAGACTGCCATTATTGATTTAATGTCTCTCTTTCTTACTAGATTATGAGTTCTCTGAGGACAGGGCCCATTTCTGTTTGGTTGGCCAGGGTAATCTAGATTCTAACACATTGCTTGACATACTGCTTTATATATTTGTAGATGGACAAGCCTGTGTGCTTTGTTGTACAAAGTGTCAAATGGAGATTCGAAGCAACATCATTCAAAAAAAAAAAAAAGACAACTATTCAGTTTATAGAGATAAGAATTCTTTGGGGATTGGTTTTTGTTTGTCTTTACTTTTCATCCAGTTGTTTGTTATTTTTTTCCTTTTCAACTCCAGTGTGTTTTCAAAAATTATGGGATCAGGGGCGCCTGGCTGGCTCAGTCCGTGGAGTGTGCAACTCTTGATCTCAGGGTCATTAGTTTGAGCCCTACATTGAGTGTAGAGATTACTTAAAAATAAAATCTTTTTTAAAAAAATTATGGGAGGGGCACCTAGGTGGCTCAGTCAGTTAAGTGTCTGCCTTTGGCCCAGATCATGATCCCCAGGTCCTGGGAACAAGCCCCGCATTGGGCTCCCCGCTCAGCGGGGAGTCTGCCTCTCCCTCTCTCTCTGCCCCTCCCCACTGCTCATTCTCTCTCTCTCTCTCTCTCAAATAAATAAATAAAATAATATAAAATTATGGAATGAATTGCAATGTGTCATTCTAAGAAATATAGAATCCTTAATTTCATCTGAAGATATCAACATGTTTTATTAAATAAATTCTTGCTTCTTATATATATATATATATATATATATATCAGTTATTCAAAAAAGGGAGGATGGGGGGGGTTGATTTGCAACTTTAAGAAACCCAATAGCGACACCTGCTGGAGAAAATGTCAGAATCTGTTTTGAATCCATTAAACATTTTAGATCAGTTTGTTTCTATTAACTGGAAAGAATTTATTTTATCATAGGAGTGCTTGTAATAAGTAAATATAATTACATTTACAGAAGATTCTTTGATGCTCTGTAAAGTTACAGTTAAAAAATTTTTTTTCAGGATAAAGTCATTTTGGGAACTGATTACCCCTTTCCACTAGGGGAGCTGGAACCTGGGAAACTGATAGAGTCCATAGAAGAATTTGATGCAGAAACAAAGGTATATGCTTTTTACTTCATGGTCTTCCTGAGTTTTCCCACTCTAATTCTTTGGTTTCAGAGAACTTTGATATGCGACAACAAAGAACAAGGGAAACATTATGCTTAATATTCCTAGAATTGTTACTAGAAATAGTGGAACTACTAAAGGGCAAAGGAAGATGTGGTATATATATACATTGCAATATTACTCAGCCATAAAAAAGAATGAAATCTTGCCATTTGCAACAATGCAGTTGGAGCTAGAGCGTATAATGCTAAGTGAAATAAGTCGGTCAGAGAAAGACAAATACCATTTCACAATGTGAAATTCAAGAAACAAAACAAAGGGAAAAAAGGAGACAAACCACAAAACAGACTCTTAACTATAGAGAACAAACAGATGGTTCCCAGAAGGGAGGTAGGTGGGGGGAGGGGTGAAACAGGTGATGGGGATTAAGAGTACATTTACCTTGAGAGCACTCAGTGGAACTAGTGAATCACTACATTGTACACCTGAAACTAACTTTATGTTAACTACGCTGGAATTAAATTTTTTTAATTTTTTTTTAAAAAGCTGAAAGTCAACCTAGTACAACTAAATTCATAAAGCCAAGAACAAAAACCGTAAAGAAGCATATCATAATCATATATTTATGCTTGTATGTTCGATGAACAAGAAAAATGTCTGTTTTTCTTTTTAACATTTCTGTAACAAATCTACCAATCTCAAAAATTATAATGATCCTGGTTATTCGGATATTGAGATTAAAGTCTTGATTAACAAGGACTCAAAGAACCAGAACTCTCAAGTAACTGGATTTTTTTCTTTTGGCATTTGATTTTTAGGGTGGATAAATGATACTAAAATGTACTATAATGCTGCCACTGCCTATTCTGCCCCTTTGGCTTATGAACCAAGATGAGTTTAAAATGAGAATCTGTCCTCAGATCCCCTCTCCTTTGTCATCCCCCTCCTATCCCACCCCTACCCCACAACAAAACAAGTTCTTCCTAAGGGATTCATTGCCAATCATAACCGCAGTCAAGCTTGGCCAAAGATGAAGACATAGGAACATATAAACTCTTAACAAATCTTACAAATTCTCAGTCATGGGGTGCCTGGGTGGCTCAGCCAGTTAAGCGTCTGCCTTCTGCTCAGGTTGTGACCCAGGGGGCCTGAGACTGAGCTCCCATCATCGGGCTCCCTATTCATCAGGGAGTCTGCTTCTCCCTCTCCCTCTGCTCCTCCTCCCACTAATAATTTCTCATTCTCTCTCTCAAATAAATAACCTTTAAAAAAAAAAGTCTCAGTCATAATCTTTTGCATAGTTCCTGGCTTTCTTCTAAACTAGAATCCAAGTTCCCTTAGCCAAAATTAAACTTAAACCAAATTACCCTAAGTATCCTGATTAAACCTTTAACAGAATAATAATAATAATTACTATTATTATTTTTGCCTCTAGTTATTTATTGTATCTGCTTATAACTTTTAAGGTCAAAGTTTTAAAAAAAATCTTACATGAAAATGTTATACTCACAAATTCATGACATTCTGTACAAGGTTACTGTAAAATTGTTTATAATAAAAGATTGAAAACAATCTAGTTTTCAGAGAGAAATAGTTAAATAAATAATATATCCATACAATGGAATGTATGTAGCCATAAAAAAATTAAAAATCAATTTCCAAAGTATCTTAAGTTTAAAAAGCAAGGTACAAAACAACGCATACATTGTACTTCCATTTGTGTATAATACACTATCTATTTGTAAAAAACGTCCATATACCTAAATATAAGTATTTGCTTATATATGCATAAAATATTCTGGGAAAACAGACAAGAAACTGGTAACTCTAGAAAGAAAAAGTACTGGTTGGGTGGCAGTAGTGAAAGGAGGCATCCATTTTATACCCTTTGAATTTTGAGCCACATAAAGGTAAATTTCACTAAAAAATTTTTAGACACAATAAACCCATTTGATGACCACAACAACACTGGGAGGTAGACAGGCAGATGTATTCCACCATGTAGATGCAGAGGAGGAAAACAAGATTTGGGTGCTGGGTGATTTGCCAAAGGCAATATTAACTGTTAGATTATAGCACATGGACCCAACCCCAAATCTGACATGCCAAAATGTATCTTCTTCAAACGATAGTTGGTACCAACATATTTTTAAAAGTAAAGCAAACAGTTTTCTCAGAGCAACAATAGTCACTTCTAAATCCTCCTTTAAGATGGGGATGGCCCAAGTGTGTATCAGGGAAGAACCCTGAGTAAGAAGTCCCTGCCTCAAATCCCCCACTGTCCAAGGCTGTGTAAGAACACTGAAGTGATCAAAATATATAGAGACACATTAATATCCAGAGACTTTACACAACCCCATACATGTTTCCTTCTACTCTCAGCTACATGGTGCCCTTTGCAAGCTGGACATATATCAAGTAAGTTACCCCCTTAACTCACAAGATTTTTTTTTAAGATTTTATTCATTTATTTGAGAGAGAAAGAGAGAGAAAGGGAGGAAGGGAGCATGCACACATGAGCAGGGGAGGGGCAGAGGGAGCTGCAGACTCCGCACTGCGCAGGGAGCCTGATGCAGGCCTCCAGGATCATGCCCTGAGCTGAAGGCACATGCTTAATCAACTGAGCCACCCAGGCGCCCCAGGTCACAGGAGCTTTTGCTGTGGGGTTGACCTAGTCTATAACTGGGAAGAAAGTGAGGAAGAATTTGGCAGTCCTTTTTTTCATCTGAAATCTATAAATTTACATATTTGTACCATATTCTGAGGTGCTTCATCTATCACTTCTCTTGTGCCAAAAGAGCTTACCTTTTATTCATGGCCATGTGAAGGGACAACACATATGTCTAAAAACTGGAGGATATCTACATGACTTCTGGGCACTATTTCCAGCTCATCTGTCCCACAGACCTAACCTGTACCTTTTCTCTATGAAGTTGACCTTTGAACAACACAAGAGTTAGGGGTGTTGACCCCTACATCAAAATCCACATATAACCTTTGGCTCCCCAAAAACTTAACTATTAATAGCCTGCTGTTGACCAAAAGCCTTACCGATAACATAGTTGATTAACACATATTTTGTATCTTACTTGTATTATACACTGTATTCTTACAATATCTAACTTTCTACAATTTTTTACTTCTAGGCTACACAGTTTGTGAGTTTTTTCAAATTGTCACAAATCTCCAAAGAATTTTCCAATATATTTATTGAAAAAAATCCTCACGTATGTGGACTTCCACAGTTCAAACTCATGTTGTTCAAGGGTCAACTGTATTTGTCTCTAAATAGTCCTTGAAACCCATTAGAGGGTCCTATATAGGTTTCGAAATAAGGCATTTTTTCCTAAGAGGGCTTTCCCCCTTATAATTCTCCTTTCTTCCCATGACCAAGTTTCAAACTTAGATTTTAAATAGTGGGGCAGACAGGGGTCAAGAGATTCATTGTTTAACCTGCTAAACTTTTTCTCTCACATTGGGAAATTCATCTTTTAAAAACCTGATAAAGGGGCACCTGGGTGGCTCAGTCGCTAAGTGTCTGTCTTCAGCTCAGGTCATGATCCCAGGGTCCTGGGATCGAGCCCTGCATCGGGCTCCCTGCTCAGTGGGAAGTCTGTTCTCCCTCTCCTACTCCCCCTGCTTGTGCTCCCTCTCTCGCTGTGTCTCTCTCTGTCAAACAAATAAAATCTTTAAAAAAAAAAAAAACCTGATAAAGACACTCAGTAAAGTATTTTGAAATAACCATTAAATAATACTTTAAATAGAACCTTTCTTTTCTTTTGCAGGATAAACTCAAAGCTGGCAATGCCCTAGCATTTTTGGGCCTTGAAAGAAAACAATTTGAATGACTGGATTTACTACAAAGGCAAACATTCAAGAAGTTATTTTATTTTTGTTTTTAAATATGTATCACACATGCATTACTAAAATCTTATTTGGAACTATTTTACCCAGAAATAGAATATCCACAAATGTTCTAAATTATTCATAACAAAAATGACTCACAGAATATGTTTTCATTCTGAAAAACAGCACATTATTTTATGTACAAATCAAAAATGATTTTCCCAACACTTTTTAAATTAATGTCAGAAATAAAAAGCAAAATGTCATTAATGATTTATATGTAGAAAGACCAACCACCAGACTCATCCTGGAGGGCTGAGGTAGGTTCTCCACTTTGAGCAAGTATATGTGAATAGGGCCCAAATAACCCGTTTTTATCCACTTTTAACACCCTCCATTAGTTCACAACTGGGCCGGGAATGCTTTACAATCCAAAAAAATAAGTGATACATATATTGCATCATCTCTAGAGGGCTTATAGTCCAATTAAAGAGGCAAGACACATGTTCATGGAATAATTACTAAGCAATACAATCGGAAGCACAGAAGTTTCAGTAAGAAAAACTCATCTGGGTTCAAACTTGGGCAGATCTTCACAGAACTCGGGCTGAGTCTCTAAGGATGGACAAGCCTAGTTGGAAGATGGGAAATAGACAAAGAGGCAAATCTACAAGAACAGGGATTTCAGACAGAATGAGAACTTACCTATTCTGAAGAAAAGCTCCAGTCTATAATTTACTTTTACCAGAAGCTCTTTTAATTTAAAATACTGAGCAAAATGTGTAAAGCTAGTTATGGAGATTGAGCAAGGAAATACCAGGGTAGCTTTGTTCTACTTACTTCATTTATGGTTGTCCCATCTGGGCTGCTGAAAATGAACTTGGTCCTGGGAGGGGTGATGAACATCTGTGGTTCATGTACCTCTGGCTGAATTCTAAAACCAAATACAATTTTTCAAAATGACCCTCTTGGGGCGCCTGGGTGGCTCAGTCATTAAGCGTCTGCCTTTGGCTCAGGTCATGGTCCCAGGGTCCTGGAATCGAGCCCCGCATCGGGCTCCTTGCTCGGCAGGAAGCCTGCTTCTCCCTCTCCCACTCCCCCTGCTTATGTTGCCTCTCTCACTGTGTCTCTCTCTGTCAAATAAATAAATAAAACCTCCAAAAAAAAAAAAAAATGACCCTCTTGCTTTGGATTCATTCATAGTTCTTTTCCATCCTATTAGTCCAGAAAACCAAGAGTTGAATACTGGCATGTAATGTGAGGTGATCTAACTTTTGCTAAACTATACCTATTCCATTATCTTCACTTTATTTAGTTCAGTATTCCCTCTTTTTCCTGCTCCTCCTGTTGCTTTCTAGGACTTTACCCACCCACCAAACTTGCCTAAAAAGAAAAACAAAGTTGAGCAAAATGGCAACATGAAGCATATGTTATTACTTTTTCCTTCCCCATTCTTTGGGGAAAACATCTGTTATTTTTCATATATTCTATATTTGAACACTTTTAATGTAGTGTTAAATCACTGTTTTATTATGAACAGTAACCTAAGCACCTTATTCAATATCATAGACAGATAAAGACAGATTAGATAGATAGAGACAAGGATAATCATACTCACAGAGTGTTTGTGTGATCTAAGGGCTGTAGGAGTGGGGATACGAAAGTAAACAAGAAGCACAAAATTCCTTTTCTGATTACACTTACAATCTGGAGAATAAGAACACAAGTAAACAAAGGAGAGAGAACAGAAAAAGGAGGAATGGAGACAGGGAGGGAAGGAAGAAGGAAGGAAAGAAGGAAGGAAGGAGGGAGGGAGGGAAATTTTTTTCTTACGCTGACAAACACTATAAAGAAATTAAAACAGGGAAATGTATAGAGTGACTAGAGGAAGCAAGGGGGATAAAACATTAAATTGTGGAACCAGATAAAGCCTCTTTAGAGAGGACTTTAAACTAAGACTTAAATGGTAGAATGCAATAGCCATGGAGAAGAGCCTTCCAGGCAAAGAGAAAAACCTCTGAGGCAGGAAAGAGCTTATGGCAGTTTGTGAGCAAGGAAGAGAGAGGTAGGAGGTGAAGCTGAAAAGATAGCCTGATAACTAGGCCATAGGCAAGAATTTAGATTTTATATTAAGTTTCACAGGATGCCATTGGAGTTTTTGAAATAGGTCTGTGATATGCTCTGACTTATGTGTTAAAAAAAAAAATTAGGAGCTGTAGACAATTATTTAAGGGGGTAAAGAAGGGTAGTAGGGAGACAAGGCAAGAAATGGTGACTTGGGCAAGAGTAACAAAATGGGGATAGTGAGATGTGGTTGTAGATAGAACCAACAGCACTTGATAAATGTGAGGAAGAGGGAAGAAGGGAAGGAAAGAAATCAAGGTTGATTCTCAGGTTATCTATATGTGTGTGTGTGTACCATACTTTGTTCCATCAATCTCCTATATTTGGACATTATATATAATTTCCAATATTTGCCATTACAAATAATCCTACAAGGGGGAGGAGCAAGATGGAGGAGGAGTAGGAGACCTAAATTTTGTCTGGTCCCAGGAATTCAGCTAGATAGTTATCAAACCATTCAGAACACCTACAAACTCAATAGGAGATCAAAGAAAAGAATAGCAGCAACTCTCTGAACAGAAAAGCGACCACTTTCTGGAAGGTGGGACGTGCGGAGAAGTGAATCCGAGGCGATATTCGGGAGGATAGACGGTGGGGGAGGGGGCCTCCGTCAGCCACTACCAGCAAGTGACAGAGCAGCGGAGCACAAAATCGGAACTTTTAGAAGTCTGCTCCACTGAGGGAAGTCACTCCAGTGGCTAAGCGGGGGGTGGAACCCTCGTGAGACAGTGTGGTCTCAGGCCCTTGGAGTCACAGAAAGACCGGGGGTGCCTGAGTGCAGCGGAGCTCCCAGGTATCAGAGTGGGGAAGCCGGCTGCAAAGACAGAGCCAAGGAGTGGGCTCTCAGCTCGGGGCTGCCATAAACCGTGATCCGCGGCACAATCGGGCCACTGCTCCTCCAGCAGGGACCCAACAAGTGGCAGATCAGGGGAGACTCTCTTTCCTCCCCGGGGAGGAGCGGCACGGGAGCTCACCGCAGGGATCTGCTGGGTTTGGAGACTCCACAGGGGCTCGGGTGCCAGAGATAGAAACACTCGGTCACAGGCCGGGTAAGCACGGAGTGCGGCTGGAGACCAGGGAGACGGGAGTGACTCCTTTTCTCTGGGGGTGCACTGAGGAGCAGGGCCCTGAGTTCTCGGCTCCTCCGAGGTGGAGATTGGGAGGCCGCCATTTTCACTCTCGTCCTCCAAAGCTGTACGGAAAGCTTGCAGGGAACAAAAGCTCCCGAGAGCGAACCCGAGCAGATTACTTAGCCCTGACCCGGCAATGGCGGGGCAATTCCGCCTCCGGCAAAGACATTTGGGAACCACGGCAACAGGCCCCTCCCCCAGAAGATCAACGAGAACAGCCAGCCAAGACCAAGTTTACCGATCAATGAGAACGGCAGAACTCCAGTGCTAGGGGAATACAGCACAAAGAATTCATGGCTTTTTTACCATGATTCTTTACTCTTTCAAAGTTAATTTTTTTAATTTTCTTTATTTTTTTTCTATTTTTCTAGTTAAATTTTTCTTATTTCCTTTTTCAACCAACTTATCAATTCCTTTTTTAGGACCTTTCTTAATTTTCATTTTTACAGTCATATTCCATCCCTTCATTGTATTTAACCTTATTTTTTGTATATATATATATATATTTTTTTTCTTTCTTTAAGATTTTGGGATACAGTTTCTTCTAAGAGACCAAAATATACCCTAAATCTAGTGTATGACGTTGTCCTAGTCTCCCACCTGATCACATTCTTTTTTTAAATTTTTTTTTATTCTTTTTTCAACCAATTCTTATCGTAACAATTCCTTTTTTAAAATCTTTTATAATTTTCATCTTTACATTCATATTCCATCCCTTCACCGTACTTACCCTTATTTTTGTATATATATAAGTTTTTCTTTCTTTAAAATTTTGGGAGGCAATTTATTCTAACAGACCAAATACACCCAAAATCTAGTGTATGGCTCTATCTATTCTATTAACAGTCTGATCATATTCTTTTTTTTTTTTCCCTTTCTTTTCCCCCTGGTTTTGGCTCTCTTCTCATTTGTTTTTTGTTTTGTTTTGTTTTTTAAGATTTTATTTATTTATTTGACAGAGAGAGACACAGTGAGAGAGGGAACACAAGCAAGGGGAGTGGGAGAGGGAAAAGCAGGCTTCCCGACAAGCAGGGAGCCCAATGCGGGGCTCGATCCCAGGACCCTGGGATCATGACCTGAGCCGAAGGCAGACGCTTAATGACTGAGCCACCCAGGCGCCCCTCTTCTCATTTGTTTAGTGTATATATTTCTGCAGTCGTTTTTACCCTCTTAGCATTTTATTCTCTCATTCATCTATTCTCCTCTGGACAAAGTGACAAGATGGAAAAACCTCAAAAAAAAAAAAAAAGAAGAAGAAGAGGCAGTACCAACTGCCAGGGACCTAATCAACACAGACATTAGTAAGATGTCGGAACTAGAGTTCAGAATGACAATTATAAAGATACTAGCTGGGCTTGAAAAAAAGCATAGAACTAAAATCTAAACAAGTCGAAATCAAAAAGGCTATTAATGAGGTGCAATCAAAAATGGAGGCTCTAACCGCTAGGATAAATGAGGCAGAAGAGAGAATTAGTGATAGACAAGACCAAATAATGGAGAATAAAGAAGCTGAGAAAAAGAGAGATAAACAACTGGATCACGAGGGGAGAATTTTCAAAGGATAAGTGATACCATAAAGCAAAACAACACTAGAATAATTGGGATCCCAGAAGAAGAAGAAAGAGAGAGGGGCAGAAGGTATATTGGAGCAAATTATAGCAGAGAACTTCCCTAACTTGGGGAAGTAAACAGGTATCAAAATCCAGGAGGCACAGAGAACCCCCCTCAAAATCAATAAAAATAGGTCAACACCCCGACATCTAATACTAAAACTCACAAGTCTCATATACAAAGAGAAAATTCTGAAAGCGGCTCGGGACAAGAGGTCTGTAACCTACAATGGTAGAAACATTAGATTGGCAACAGACCTATCCACAGAGACCTGGCAGGCCAGAAAGGACTGGCATGATATATTCAGAGGACTAAATGAGAAAAATATGCAGCCAAGAATACTATATCCAGCTAGGCTGTCATTGAAAACAGGAGAGATAAAAAGCTTCCAGGACAAACAAAAACTAAAAGAATTTGCAAACACAAAACCAGACATACAAGAAATATTGAAAGGGATCCTCTAAGCAAAGAGAGAGCCTGAAAGTATCATAGACCAGAAAGGAACACAGACAATATACAGTAACATTCACCTTATGGGCAAACAATGGCACTAAATTCCTATCTTTCAAGTTACCCTGAATGTAAATGGGCTAAATGCCCCAATCAAAAGACACAGGGTATCAGACTGGATAAAAAAACAAGACCCACTGATATGCTGTGTGCAAGAGACTCATTTTAGACCCAAAGACACCTCCAGATTGAAACTGAGGGGGTTGAAAACCATTTACCATGCTAATGACCATCAAAAGAAAGCTGGGGTGGCAATCCTTATATCAGACAAATTAGATTTTAAAACAAAGACTGTAATAAGAGATGAGGACGGACATTATATCATACTTAAAGGGTCTATCCAACAAGAAAATCTAACAATTGTAAATATCTATGCCCCTACCATGGGAGCAGCCAATTATATAAGCCAATTAATAACAAAAGCAAAGAAACACATCGACAACAATACAATAATAGTAGGGGACTTTAACACCCCCCTCACTGAAATGGACAGATCATCTAAGCAAAAGATCAACAAGGAAATAAGGACTTTAAATGACACACTGGACCAAATGGACTTCACAGATATATTCAGAACATTCCATCCCAAAGCAACAGAATACACATTCTTCTCTAGTGCCCATGGAACATTCTCCAGAATAGATCACATCCTAGGTCACAAATCAGGTCTCAACTGGTACCAAAAGATTGGGATCATTCCCTGCATATTTTCGGACCACAGTGCTTTGAAACTAGAACTCAATCACAAGAGGAAAGTCGGAAAGAACTCAGATACATGGAGGCTAAAGAGCATCCTACTAAAGAATGAATGGGTCAACCAGGAAATTAGAGAAGAATTAAAAAAAATTCATGGAAACAAATGAAAATGAAAACACAACTGTTCAAAATTTTTGGGATGCAGCAAAGGTGGTCCTAAGAGGAAAGCATATAGCAATACAAGCCTTCCTCAAGAAACAAGAAAGGTCTCAAATACGCAACCTAATGCTACACCTAAAGGAGCTGGAGAAAGAACAGCAAATAAAGCTTAAACACAGCAGGAGAAGAGAAATAATGAAGATCAGAGAGAAATCAATAAAATAGAAACCAAAAGAACAGTAGAACAGATAAACAAACCTAGGAGCTGGTTCTTTAATAAGATAATACCAATCTAATAAGATTGATTAAACCCCTGGCCAGACTTATCAAAAAGAAAAGAGAAATGACCCAAATAAATAAAATCATGAATGAAAGAGGAGAGATCACAACCAACACTTTAGAAATACAATTATAAGAATATATTATGAGCAACTATATGCCAGCAAATTAGACAATCTGGAAGAAATGGATGCATTCCTAGAGATGTATAAACTACCAAAACTGAACCAGGAAGAAATAGAAAACCTGAACAGACCCATAACCTGTAAGGAAATTGAAGCAGAAATCAAAAATCTCCCAAGAAACAAGAGCCCAGGGCAAGATGGCTTCCCAGGGGATTTCTACCAAACATGTAAAGAAGAATTAATACCTATTCTTCTGAAACTGTTCCAAAAAATAGAAATGGAAGGAAAACTTCCAAACTCATTTTATGAGGCCACCATTACCTTTATCCCCAAACCAGACAAAGACCCCATCGAAAAGAACTACAGACCAATATCCCTGATGAACATGGATGCAAAAATTCTCACCAAAATACTAGCCAATAGATCCAACAGTACATTAAAGAGTTATTCACCACAACCAAGAGGGATTTATTCCTGCGCTGCAAGGTTGGTTCAACATCTGCAAATCAATCAATGTGATACAATACATTAATAAAAGCAAGAAAAAGAACCATAGGATCCTCTCAATAGATGCAGAAAAAGCATTTGACAAAGTACAGCATCCTTTCTTGATTAAAACTCTTCACAGTGTAGGGATAGAGGTTACATACCTCAATATCATAAAATCCAACTATGAATATCCTCCAGCGAATATCATACTCAATGGGGAAAAACTGAGAGCTTTTCCCTGTAAGGTCAGGAACACGGCAGGGATGTCCACTATCACCACTGCTATTCAACATAGTACTAGAAGTCCTAGCCTCAGCAATCAGACAACAAAAAGAAATAAAAGGCATCCGAATTGACAAAGAAGTGAAAATCTCACTTTTTGCAGATGATATGATACTTTATGTGGAAAACCCAAAAGACTCCACCCCAAAACTGCTAGAACTCATACAGGAATTCAGTAAAGTCAGGATATAAAATCAATGCACAGAAATCAGTTGCATTTCTATACACCAACAAGACAGAAGAAAGAGAAATTAAGGAGTTGATCCCATTTACAATTGCACCCAAAACCATAAGATACCTAGGAATAAATCTAACCAAAAAGACAAAGGGTCTGTACTCAGAAAACTATAGAATACTCATGAAAGAAATGGAGGAAGACACAAAGAAATGGAAAAACGTTCCATGTTCATGGATTGGAAGAACAAATATTGTGAAAATATCTATGCTACCTCGAGCAATCTACACATTCAATGCAATCTCTATCAAAATACCATCCACTTTTTTCAAAGAAATGGAACAAATAATCCTAAAATTTGTATGGAGCCAGAAAAGACCCAAATAGCCAGAGGAATGTTGAAAAAGAAAAGCAAAGCTGGCGGCATCACAATTCCGGACTTCAAGGTCTATTACAAAGCTGTCATCATCAAGACAGTATGGTACTGGCACAAAAACAGACACATAGATCAATGGAACAGAATAGAGAGCCCAGAAATGGACCCTCAACTCTATGGTCAACTAATCTTCGACAAAGCAGGGAAGAATGTCCAATGGAAAGACAGTCTCTTCAACAAATAGTGTTGGGAAAATTGGACAGCCACATGCAGAAGAACGAAACTGGACCATTTCCTTACACCACACACAAAAATAGACTCAAAATGGATGAAAGACCTAAATGTGAGACAGGAATCCATCAAAACCCTTGAGGAGAACACAGGCTGCAACCTCTTCGACCTCAGCTGCAGCAACTTCTTCCTAGAAACATCGCCAAAGGCAAGGGAAGCAAGGGCAAAAATGAACTATTGGGACTTCATCAGGATAAAAAGCTTTTGCACAGCAAAGGAAACAGTCAACAAAACCAAAAGACAACCGACAAATGGGAGAAGATATTTGCAAATGACATATCAAATAAAGGGCTAGTATCTAACCCAAAGAACAAATGATTCAATCAAGAAATGGGCAGAAGACATGAACAGACATTTCTGCAAAGAAGACATCCAAATGGCCAACAGACACATGAAAACGTGCTCAACATCGCTTGGCATCATGGAAATACAAATCAAAACCTCAATGAGATACCACCTCACACCAGTCAGAATGGCTAAAATTAACAAGTCAGGAAACGACAGATGTTGGTGAGGATGTGGAGAAAGGGGAACCCTCCTACACTGTTGGTGGGAATGGAAGCTGGTGCAGCCACTCTGGAAAACAGTATGGAGGTTCCTCAAAAAGTTGAAAATAGAGCTACCCTATGACCCAGCAATTGTACTACTGGGTATTTACCCCAAAGATACAAATGTAGTGATCTGAAGGGGCACATGCACCCCAATGTGTGCACATGCACACACACACACACACACACACACAATAGAATATTATGCAGCCATCAAAAAATATGAAATCTTGACATTTGCAACAACATGGATGGAACTAGAGGGTATTATGCGAAGCGAAAGAAGTCAATCAGAGAAAGACAAGTATCATATGATCTCACTGATATGAGGAATTTGAGAAACAAGACAAAGGATCATAGGGGAAGGGAGGGAAAAATGAAACAAGACAAAACCAGAGAGGGAGAAAAACCATAAGAAACTCTTACTCTCAGGAAACAAACTGAGGGTTGCTGGAGTGGAGGGGCGTGGGAGGGATGGGATGGCTGGGTGATGGACATTGGGGAGAGTATGTGCTATGGTGAGTGCTGTGAATTGTGTAAGACTGATGAATCACAGACCTGCACTCCTGAAACAAATAATACATCATATGTTAATAAAAAAAATTAAAAGAAAATAATGCTACAAGATTAGATTCATTTCCCACATCATACATAGGAATAACTCCAACATGAATTGGGTAAAAGATTTAACTATAAGAAAAGGAAATTATGTCAACACACACAAAAAAATACAATCTGATATAGGGGCACCTGGATAGCTCAGTCAGTTAAATGGCAGATTCTTGGTTCTGGCTTAGGTCATGATCTTAGGGTCCGCACGACTGGCTCCGACCTCAGCATAGAGTCTGCTTGTCCCTCTCCCTCTGCTCCTCCCCAACTCGCTCACTCTCTCTGTCTCAAATAAATAAATATGTGTGTGTGTGTGTGTATGTGTGTGTGTAGGCAGAAGTCCTGAATAGACATTTTTCAAAATAAAGACATACAGGTGGCCAATGACACATGATCAACATCACTAATCACCAGAGAAATGCATATCCAAACCAAAATGAAGTATCACCTCACACCAGTCAGAATGACTGAAATAAAAAAAACAAGAAATAACAAGTGTTGGTGAGGGTGTAGAGAAAAGGAAACCCTCATGCACTGTTGTTGGGAATGTAAATTGGTGAGCCACTCTG
The DNA here is from genome assembly GCF_964656455.1 of Halichoerus grypus. Classification (NCBI taxonomy): domain Eukaryota; kingdom Metazoa; phylum Chordata; class Mammalia; order Carnivora; family Phocidae; genus Halichoerus; species Halichoerus grypus. The sequence continues at coordinate 101,354,623 of NC_135715.1, forward strand.
GAAAACAGTATGGAAGTTCCTCAAATACTAAAAATAAAAATACCATATGATCCAGTAATCCCACTTCTGCATATTTACCTGAAGAAAATGGAAACACTAATTCAAAAAGATATATGCACCTCTGTATTCACTGCAGCCTTATTTACAATGACCAAGATATGGAAGTAACCCAAGTTTTCACTGATAAATAAATGGATAAAGTAGTGAGTATGTGTGTATAAACACATGTTACATATTATATATTCAATTACACATATAACATATATAATATTCCATTGTGTGTATATGCATAATATATATAACAGTATATATAATGTATATTATACCCATGCATGCACATGCACGCACACCATGGCATAGAATATTACTCAGCCATTAAAAAGAATGAAATCTTGCCATTCATGACAACATGGATGGACCAAGAGGGTGTTATGCTAACTGAAATAAGTCAGAGAAAAACAAATGCTGCATGATTTCACTCATATGTAGAATAAAACACACACACACACACAATCAGAAACAGACTCATAAATACAGAGAACAAACTGGTGATTGCCAGAGGAGAGGGGAGTGGGCAATAGGAAAAATAGGTGAAGGGGATTAAGAGGTACAAACTTCCAGTTATAAAATAAATGTCATGAGAATGAAAAGTACAGCATAGGGAATATAGCAATAATATTGTAATAACTCTGTATGGTAATAGATGGTTACTACACTTATCATGGTGAGCATTTTGCATAGAATTGTTGAATCACTGTGCTGCACACCTGAAACTAATATAATATTGTATGCCAACTATACTCCAATTTAAAAAAAGAGAAAAGGGTCACAGGAATAAAAGGTACAGCATGGGGAATATAGTCAATGGTACTGTAATAGTGCTGCATGGTGACAGTTGGTGGCTACACTTGTGATGAGCAGCGCAAATTGTATAGACTTGTTGAGTCACTGTGTTGTACACCTGAAACTAATGTAACATTGTGTGTCAACTATATTTCAATAAAAAATCAAATTTAAAAAATTTTTAAAGAAAAGGAAACTATGCAGGCACTAGAAGAAAAGATAAGTGAATTCCTCTTTAATCTAGATATAAAGAAGGGCTTTCCAACTATGACTCTTCTGTGCAATAATTCTGGGGACATTTAGCCTCTGAGATGTAGTTGATGGTATTAAACTCATCCATATTTTAGACACGGAGTCCTAGGTTGGTTTTTTGGGGGTTTTTTTCACTTGAGCATCTGAGTAGATTTATTACCATTTACCATGATGGGAAGACTATGGGAGAAATAGGTTTGGGATGGAAGAGAATCAATAGTTCTGTTGTTGGACTTGTTAAATTTCAGATGCTTCTTAGGCATTTAAGTAGGAATGTCCAGTAAACAGTTGGGTATACTAGTCTGGAAAGTTCAGGAGAGAGGCTAGGGAGAGGTCATCAGTGTATAAAAGGTATTTAAAGAAATGAGACTGGATTATATCACTGGGAGAAAAAGTAGAGCACATAATCAAAAGAACCCAGGACTAATTCTTGAAATTACCAACACTTGGAGGTCAGAGGGAGGAGCTAGCATTGGGAACTGAGTAACGCCCAGTGAGGAAGGAGGAAAACCAGGAAAATGTGGAAGTCAAGGGAAGACAAAGTTTCAAGAAGTACTAAGAGCTTTAGGCATAAAAAAAAACAAAGCTACAATGCTATGCTATTTTACAGAATCATATGCCCCAAGTGTAACTCAATCACTTTATCCACAAATTTAATTCCACTTCCTACAGTCCCAACTCTGATTAATAGCATCACCCAGTCACCTAAATTCTCTCCTTCATCCATATTAAATCTGCCATTAAATCCAATAGTTTCTACCACTTTTACATCTTCCACTTCTTATCTCTTTTTTCTTCCCCATATTTTCCAACTAAATTCAGGTTCGCATCTCTCACCAGGACTAGTGAAATAATCTCTTATATATACCTCTGCCTCTGGACTTAGTCTTGCCACAGGAAAATTTCCAAATTACATTTCAGATCACATTATCCTCTCTCTCAAAATTCCTCAGGACCTAAAGTGGTGGTTCCTAGGCTTTTGGATTTCATTAATCTATATCTTCCCCCTGATATCTGTAAAGAACACACCTCTCATTTTGAATTGCAATTGCTATCTTCCCATTAGACCGGGACTGCCTTGAGAGAAGGCTCTATGCCTTCACCCACTTATTTACTCATTCACATGTGTTCAACAGTATTTATTGAGGGCTTATTTAGTGCCAAGAATCATTATAGGTGCTGGGATCCCGTTTGTTTTTACATGCAAGAACCCTCAATTGTGCTTATAATCTAGTGAGGGAGACAGGTATCAGTTAAGCAAAAAACGGATATAAAATTGCTACCAAAACAAGAGCTGGGAAGGAGAGGCACATGGGGGTAGAAAGCTTATAAAAAGACACTTGGCCTAATCACAATTGGGAAGAGCCTATTCAGAAGAAATGTTGCTTGAGCTGTGATCGGAAGCAAGAGGTGAGAGGTAACGGTAAAGAGGTGAAGAGGAGAGAGAGAAGAGTATTCAAGACAGAGGGAGCAGCATAAATGAAAACCTTATGGCAGGAGGGAAAACACAGCAAGAAATAAGACCACTGAGGCTGGAGGTGAGAAAGCAAGACATTTTTGGCAAATGTGGTAAGTGGCAAGATCATGTGGCACCACAGGTCAGTTAAAGAATTTTATCTGTCGGTTGGGGGAAAGATGGCGGAGGAGTAGGGGACCCTATTTCAACTGGTCCCCGGAATTGAGCTGGATATCTACCAGACCACTCTGAGCACCCACGAAACCAGCCTGAGATGTAAGAAGATCTGGATCTCTACAAACAGAATATCGCAGGCAGTTGGTTTTGAGGTACGAAGCAGAGAGCCGTGATTCTGCGGGCAGCTATCGGAGGATAAACGCAGCGGGGGGGGTGCCTGGACGTGGGGATCCTACACCACCGGTGAGTGACAGCCTCGTGCGCTGTGGACAGGGCACAGACTCGCAGAGCGGTAGCATCAGGAAAGAACTTTAGGGCAGCCCCTGGGGTGGAAAATCAGACCAGCGGGGTCGCGCGCGCGAACCGCAGCCCCCCGGACAAAAACCGGAGCGACGGTCATGCGCACGCGAACTGCAGCCTCCGAGACAGAAATCTGGTGCGCCCAGGTCGCGCCGGTGAACTGCAACCCCCAGGGTGGAAACCCCGAGCGGGGAGCGGCGGAGTCGCGCGCACGCGAACTGCAGTCCCCGGGGCCGGAACCCCAAGCGGTGGAGTCGCGTGCGCGCGAACTGGGAGCAGCTGGCGGTTTTAGAAGCACAAAGGGCAGAAACGTGTCCCGACCTGGAGGCAGGACTGGGAGCGCTGCCGAGGGGTGCACAACCCAGGACGCTGCAGTTTATAGCAGCACGGACAGAAACGGAGACAGTGTGGCCTGGAGAGCTCACTGAAGAACAGACTGAGGTCTCTCTGCTCTGAGGCAGAGGGTTGGAAACGGTCTCTTCTGCTCTGACTCGCGGAAGAGACGCGGAAAGCCGCCAGGGAAAGGCGCCAGAGAACAAAAGCCCCAAAGACTGATTCCCACTGAGCCCATCCCCCGCCACAGGGGCGCAGGGCAACTCCGCCCAAACAGGGTTGCCTGAGTAACAGCGCGGCAGGCCCCTCCCCCAGAAGACAGGCTGGGAAAACAAGAGGCCAGCAACCCTAAGGTCCCAAGAAAACAGGTGCATCTTGCTTGGGTTCTGGTCAATAATTTGGACTCTATACATTCCCTCAAACACCCATCAACAGAATAACTAGGAGGAGGAGCCCCCAAAACAGAAAAGACTCAGAGATTATGACTTATGCTGCAGATTTACAAATGGATGCAGATATAACCAAGATGTCGGAGATGGAATTCAGGCTAGCAATTGTGAAGACAATGGCTAGAATGGAGAAATCAATTAATGGCAACATAGAGTCTCTAAGGGCAGAAATAAAAGGGGAATTGGCAGAACTTAAAAATGCTATCAATGAGATCCAATCCAATCTACATAATCTAACAGCTAGGGTAACTGAGACAGAAGAGAGAATAAGCAATCTGGAAGACAGTATAATAGATAAAAAGGGAAAAGAGGAGGCCAGGGAAAAACAACTCAGAATCCATGAAAATAGAATCAGAGAAATAAGTGACACCATGAGGTGTTCCAATGTCAGAATCATTGGAATCCTGGAGGGAGTGGAGAGAGAGAGAGGGCTAGAAGATGTATTTCAGCAAATCGTAGCTGAGAACTTCCCTAATCTGGGGAATGAAACAAACATTCGAGTCCTAGAGGCAGAGAGGACCCCTCCTAAGATCAAGGAAAACAGGCCAACACCCCGGGATGTAATAGTAAAACTTGCAAATCTTAGAACCAAGGAAACCATCTTAAGGGCAGTTAGGGGGAAGAGATTCCTTACGTACAGAAGGAGGAACATCAGAATAACGTCAGACCTATCCACAGAGACCTGGCAAGCCAGAAAGGCCTGGCAAGACATATTCAGGGTACTAAATGAGAAGAACATGCAGCCAAGAATACTTTATCCAGCAAGGCTTTCATTTAGAATGGATGGAGAGATGCAGAGCTTCCACGACCGGCAGAAGCTGAAAGAATATGTGACCACTAAGCCGGCCCTGCAAGAAATATTAAGGGGGGTTCTATAAAAGGAGAAAGACCCCAAGAGTGATCTACAACAGAAATTTACAGGGACAATCTATAAAAACAACGTCTTCACAGGCAACATGATGACAATTAATTCATATCTTTCAATAATCACTCTCAATGTGAATGGCCTAAATGCTCCCATAAAACGGCACAGGGTTGCAGATTGGATAAAAAGACAGGACCCATCCATATGCTGTCTACAAGAGACTCATTTTGAACCTAAAGATACATCCAGACTGAAAGTGAAGGGATGGAGATCTATCTTCCATGCCAGCGGACCTCAAAAGAAAGCTGGGGTAGCAATTCTTATATCAGACAAATTAGATTTTAAACTAAAGTCTGTAATAAGAGACACAGAAGGACACTATATCATTCTTAAAGGGTCTATCCAACAAGAAGATCTAACAATTGTAAATATCTATGCCCCCAACATGGGAGCAGCCATATACATAAGCCAACTGTTAACCAAAATAAAGAGTCATATTGATAACAATACGTTAATTGTAGGAGACCTCAATACTCCACTCTCAGCAATGGACAGATCATCTAAGCAGAAAATCAACAAGGAAACAAGAGCTTTGAATGATACATTGAACCAGATGGACCTCATAGATATTTACAGAACATTCCATCCTAAAACAACAGAATACTCATTCTTCTCGAGCACACATGGAACTTTCTCCAGAATAGACCATATACTGGGTCACAAATCAGGTCTCAACCGATACCAAAAGATTGAGATTATTCCCTGCATATTCTCAGACCACAATGCTCTAAAACTGGAACTCAATCACAAGAAAAAATTTGGCAGAAATTCAAACACTTGGAAGCTGAAGACCACTCTGCTCAAGAATGTTTGGGTCAACCAAGAAATCAAAGAAGAACTTAAACAATTCATGGAAATCAATGAGAACGAAAACACATTGGTCCAAAACCTATGGGATACTGCAAAGGCGGTCCTAAGGGGGAAATACATAGCCATCCAAGCCTCACTCAAAAAAATAGAGAAATCCCGAATTCACCAACTAACTCTACACCTTAAAGAACTAGAGAAAAAGCAACAAACGATGTCTAAGCCACGCATTAGAAGAGAAATAATTAAAATTAGAGCAGAAATCAATGAATTAGAAACCAGAAACACAGTAGATCAGATCAACGAAACTAGAAGTTGGTTCTTTGAAAGAATTAATAAGATTGATAAACCACTAGCCAGACTTATCCAAAAGAAGAGAGAAAGGACCCAAATTAATAAAATTATGAATGAAAGGGGAGAGATCATGACTAACACCAAGGAAATAGAAACAATTACTAGAAATTATTATCAACAACTATATGCCAATAAACTGAGCAATCTGGATGAAATGGAGGCCCTCCTGGAAACCTATAAGCTGCCAAGACTGAAACAGGAAGAAATTGACAACCTGAATAGGCCAATAACCAGTAACGAGATTGAAGCAGTGATCAAAAACCTCCCAAAAAACAAGAGTCCAGGGCCTGATGGATTCCCTGGGGAATTCTACCAAACATCCAAAGAAGAAATAATACCTATTCTACTGAAGCTGTTTCAAAAAATAGAAACAGAAGGAAAACTTCCAAACTCATTCTATGAGGCCAGCATTACCTTAATCCCCAAACCAGGCAAAGACCCCATCAAAAAGGAGAATTTCAGACCGATATCCCTGATGAATATGGATTCCAAAATCCTCAACAAAATCCTAGCTAATAGGATCCAACAATACATTAAAAGGATCATCCACCACAACCAAGTGGGATTTATCCCCGGGATGCAAGGGTGGTTCAACATTCGCAAATCAATCAATGCGATAGAACACATTAATAAGAGGAGGGAGAAGAACCATATGGTCCTCTCAATTGATGCAGAAAAAGCATTTGACAAAATACAACATCCTTTCCTGATTAAAACTCTCCAGAGTATAGAGATAGAGGGAACATTCCTCAAGCTCATAAAATCCATCTATGAAAAACCCACAGCGAATATCATCCTCAATGGGGAAAAGCTGAGAGCCTTTCCCTTAAGATCAGGAACACGTCAAGGGTGCCCACTCTCACCACTGTTGTTCAACATAGTACTAGAAGTCCTAGCAACAGCAATCAGACAACAAAAAGAAATAAAAGATATTCAAATTGGCAAAGAAGAAGTCAAACTCTCTGTTTTCGCAGACGACATGATACTTTATGTGGAAAACCCAAAAGACTCCACCCCCAAATTACTAGAACTCATCCAGCAATTCAGTAATGTGGCAGGATACAAAATCAATGCACAGAAATCAGTTGCTTTCTTATACACTAACAACGCAACTGTAGAAAGAGAAATTAGAGAAATGATTCCATTTACAATAGCACCAAAAACCATAAGATACCTCGGAATAAACCTAACCAAAGAGGTAAAGGATCTATACTCCAGGAACTACAAAACACTCATGAAAGAAATTGAAGAAGACACTAAAAGATGGAAAAATATTCCATGCTCATGGATTGGAAGAATAAACATTGTTAAAATGTCTATGCTACCCAGAGCAATCTATACCTTCAATGCCATCCCGACCAAAATTCCAATGACATTTTTCAAAGTGCTGGAACAAACAATCCTAAAATTTGTATGGAATCAGAAAAGACCCCGAATCGCCAAGGAGATGTTGAAAAAGAAAAACAAAGCTGGGGGCATCACGTTGCCCGATTTCAAGCTATACTACAAAGCAGTGATCACCAAGACAGCATGGTACTGGCACAAAAACAGACATACAGACCAATGGAACAGAATAGAGAACCCAGATATGGACCCTCAACTCTATGGTCAAATAATCTTTGACAAAGCAGGAAAAAACATGCAATGGAAAAAAGAGTGTCTTCAATAAATGGTGCTGGGAAAATTGGACAGCCACATGCAGAAGAATGAAACTCAACCATTCTCTAACACCATTCACAAAGATAAACTCAAAGTGGATGAAAGACCTCAATGTGAGACAGGAATCCATCAAAATCCTAGAGGAGAACATAGGCAGTAACCTCTTTGACATCGGCCACAGCAACTTCTTTCAAGATACATCTCCAAAAGCTAATGAAACAAAAGCAAAAATGAACTTTTGGGACTTCATCAAGATAAAAAGCTTCTGCACAGCAAAGGAAACAGTCAACAAAACAAAGAGAATGGGAGAAGATATTTGCAAATGACACTACAGATAAAGGGCTGGTATCCAAAATCTATAAAGAACTTCTCAAACTCAACACCCAAAAAACAAATAATCAAGTCAAAAAGTGGGCAGAAGAGATAAACAGACACTTCTCTGAAGAAGACATACAAATGGCTAACAGACACATGAAAAAATGTTCATCATCATTAGCCATCAGGGAAATCCAAATCAAAACCACACTGAGATACCACCTTACACCAGTTAGAATGGCAAAAATGGACAGGGAAAGAAACAACAAATGTTGGAGAGGTTGTGGAGAAAGGGGAACCCTCTTACACTGTTGGTGGGAATGCAAGTTGGTACAGCCACTTTGGAAAACAGTGTGGAGGTTCCTCAAAAAGTTAAAAATAGAGCTACCCTATGACCCAGCAATTGCACTCCTGGGTATTTACCCCAAAGACACAGATGTAGTGAAAAGAAGGGCCATATGCACCCCAATGTTCATAGCAGCAATGTCCGCAATAGCCAAACTGTGGAAAGAGCCGAGATGCCCTTCAACAGATGAATGGATAAAGAAGATGTGGTCCATATATACAATGGAATATTACTCAGCCATCAGAAAAGATGAATACCCAACTTTTACATCAACATGGATGGGACTGGAGGAGATTATGCTAAGTGAAATAAGTCAAGCAGAGAAAGTCAATTATCATATGGTTTCACTTATTTGTGGAACATAAGGAATAACATGGAGGACATTAGGAGAAGGAAGGGAAAAATGGGCGGGGGGAATTGGAGGGAGAGATGAACCATGAGAGACTATGGACCTGAGAAACAAACAGGGTTTTAGAGAGGAGGGGGGAGGGGGGATTGGTTAGCCCGGTGATGGGTATTAAGGAGGGCACGTACTGCATGGAGCACTGGGTGTTATACGAAAACAATGGATCGTGGATCACTACATCAAAAACTAATGATGTATTGCATGGTGACTAACATAACATAATAAAATTAAAAACTACAAAAAAAAAAAAAGAATTTTATCTGTCAAAAAGCAATGAAGTCTTTAAGTAAGGGATGACGTGACTGGAGCTGAATTTTGAAAAGAATCTTCTGGCCCTAAAACAACACTGCTCATATCCAGAATCTCAAAATTCTCTCAGGAAAATCACTTTTTTAGCCTTTTCTCTCCCTTGTTATCTAATATACATACGCCCCAAAATATATCCCTGAAAAAAAAAAAAATCCCACACCATCAGATTCCAAAGGACATCTATTCACAGCCATCCAAGCATTTCTCTTCCTTGTACAGTACCCTTCCCCATCTTTTTGATCTCTCCTAAGAAGTAAACCAGATCTGACTCAACCCAATTTTTATTACCCAACCAGAAAACACCAACCTATATATTCCAGGAAATTACTTAAGATTAACTTAATGAAAATAAATACCCACTTTGTATTTGCTTAAGAGAAGATTCTGAGGCTCTTTTCCAATCAAATTGAACAAAAGTGAAGTTTCCATTTCTAAATATAAAATACTGTTCATTTTTTTTTTATTCTATTTATTTTGACAGAGAGAGACACAGTGAGAGAGGAAACACAAGCAGGGGGAGTGGGAGAGGGAGAAGCAGGCTTCCTGCCGAGCAGGGAGCCTGATGTGGGACTCGATCCCAGAACCCTGGGATCATGACCTGAGCCGAAGGCAGACGCTTAATGACTGAGCCACCCAAAAATACTGTTCACTTTTATTAGGTACCTAAAATTTTTAAGTTTTTTTGAAAAGTCAATTCATGAATATGTTAGAAGAGTTCAAAGAGATCAAATTCAACCTATCCCAGAAGGAACCATTTTTACATATTCTTTTGGGTATTCTTGCAAAGATCATTGATGATTATACAAGTACTTACACGTGCAGATTCCTTTGCTCATTTTACCCAGACAGTGGCATCTTGCTTTTTTTTTCTACTTAATACCTTGGTGGTCATTCCACATATAAGCTGCCTTCTTTTTTTTTTTTTTTTTTTTTTAAGCTGCCTTCTTTTTATAACAGTCTATCTTAAGTTGATAACTTTAGTTTGGATGCATTCTAAAGCTCTACAATTTTAAAACCAGTTCCCAAATTTTACATCTTTGATGTCACAATTTACATCTTTTTATCTTCTTTATCCATTAACAAATTATAGTTACAGTTAATATTGCTTTTGTCTTTTAACCTTCACACAAGCTTTATAAGTCATTAACCCAACACCTTTGCAACGTTAGATTATTCTGTTACTATGTGTTTACCTTTACCAGTGAGATTTACATTTTCCTGTGTTTTCCTGTTACTAACTAGTGGCCCTTTTATTTCAGCTTAAAGAAGTCCCTTTAACATTCCTTGTAAGGCCAGTCTAGTGGTGATGAACTCCTTTAGCTTTTCTTTATCTGGAAAACTCTATCTCTCCTTCAATTCTCAAAGACAACTTTGCCAGGTATTCTTGGTTGGCAGTTTTTTTTCTTTCAGCACTTTGATGCCTTCTTCTTTTTAATACCTGGACAGTGTTTCGTTGCATAGAGGTACCAAAACATCCAAGCCTCAATTCAAGGACAACTTCCACTCTTTTGCAGTGATAAACTATAACTAAGAACACCCTCATGACATAAAATGTTGAATATCTTAATATGCTTAAGTGCCACCTGTATTATCTTCCTTGTGAGGTGTGGGTTCAGATCTTTTACCCAGTTTAAAATTGGGATGTTTTCCTCTCAACAAAGTGGGTTTAGAGGGAACATACCTCAACATAGTAAGAGCAATATATGAAAAGCCCACAGCTAACATCATGCTCAATGGTGAAAAACTGAAAGCACTTCCTCTAAGGTCAGGAACAAGACAAGGACATCCACTCTCACCACTTCTATTCAACACAGTAGTGGAGGTCCTAGCCACAGCTCAGGCAACAAAAAGTAAAAGGCATGCAAATTGGTAAGAAAGAAGTAAAACTGTCACTATTTGTTGATACTATATATAGAAAACCCTAAAGACTCCACCAAGGGGCACCTGAATGGCTCAGTTGATTAAGTGTCTAACTCCTGATTTTGGCTTAGGTCATGATCTCAGGGTGGTGAGATTGAGCCCCTAGTCTGGCTCCACACTCAGCGGGGAGTCTGCTTCCTCCTTCTCCCTCTCCCTCTTCCCCTCCCCCAGCTCACACTCTCGCTCCCCCTCTCTTAAATAAATAAATAAATCTTAAAAAAAAAAAAAGACTCACTGAAAAAATTATTAGAACTGATAAATGAATTCAGTAAAGTTGCAGGATACAAAATCAACATACAGAAATCTGCTGCATTCTACACATTAATAACGAAGTAGCAGAAAGAGAAATTAAGACAATTCCATTTATAATTGCACCAAAAAGAATAAAATACCTAGAAATAAACTTCACCAAGAAGTGAAAGACCTGTACTCTAAAAACTATAAAACATGACACACACAAATGGAAAGATACCCCATGCTGATGGATTGGAAGAATCAACATTGTTAAAATGTCCATACTACCCAAAGCAATCTACAGATTTAACACAATCCCTATCAAAATGTAACAGCATTCCAGCTGATCCTAAGGGTTAACTTGCTTCAAGTTGACACACTCCTCACTTGCTGACCTAAGACCCTTGATTTGTGACAGAACTAATTTACTTTCTTTGAGATTTGCAAACCACTGGCTTTGAGGAATGAAGGACCAGAACTTTCCCAAGACACAGAAGCCAAAAATTCTGTTTGAAGCCAACGCAGCTTTCTGATTAGCCTAAAAATTTTTTAGCAAAATGTTTTTTTCTTTTTTTAGGTCACCCAAATGATTTTACTGACCTCCCTTTGTGTATCTGTAAACCTGGCCCTCCTCTGTGAAGGAACAGAGTACTCCTACACATGATGAAACAAGAACCAGACCCCATCACACAGTCCCCAAACACTGAGATAACTTTTAGAGCTGGCATCATCAAGTCTTCATGTAATCAAGAAATGTTGCAGGTCACTGCATTCCCTTTGCTGATTAACCACTCTAAATCCCTTTAAAAACCCCTGGGCCAGGCAGAAACCTTGGCATTAGCTTTTGGACAAGAGTCTGTTTTCTCCTCAGGTTGCCGGCCTTCTGAATAAAGCTCAAATTCCTTTGCAATCAAAGTTTGTCTCTTCAGTAATGGCCTTTCAAGCAGCCAAACTTGGATACGGTAACAAAAATACCAGTGGTGTTTTCCACAGAACTAGAACAAATAATACTACAATTTGCATAAAACCACAAAACACCTGGAACAATCAAAGCAAGCTTGAGAAAGAACAAAGCTGGAGGTATCACAATCCCAGATTTCAAGATATAATATAAAGCTGTAATAATCAGAACGGTATAAAAAATAGACACACGGATCAATGGAACAGAATACCCATGCTTACATGGTCAATTAACATATAATAAAGGAGGCAAGAATATACAATGAAGAAGACAGGCTCCTCACTAAATGGTGCTGGGGAAACTGGACAGCTACATGCCAAAGAGTGAAACTGCACCACTGGCTCACACCATACACAAAAGTAAACTCAAAATGGATTAAAGATCTGAAACCATAAAACTCCTAGAAGAAAACATAGGCAGTAATTTCTTGGACACTGACCTTAGCAATATCTTTCTAGATATGTCTTCTCAGGCAAACAAAAGCAAAAATAAACTATTGGGACTATATCAAAATAAAAGGCTTTTGCATGGTGAAGGAAACCATCAACAAAACAAAATGGCAACCTAGTGAATGAGAGAAGATATTTGCAAATGATATATCCAATAAGGGGTTAATATCCAAAACATATAAAGAACTTATACAAGTCAACACCAGTATAATAATAATCATCATCATCCAATTAAAAATGGGCAGAGGACCTGAAGAGACATTTTTCCAAGGACAACTTACAGATGGTGAACAGACACATGAAAAGATGCTCAACATCACTCATCATCAGGGAAATGAAAATCAAAACCACAATGAGATGTTATCTCACACCTGTCAGAATGGCTAAAATTAACACAAGAAATAACAAGCGTTGGTGAGGATGTGGAGAAAAAGGAACTCTCATGCAGTATCAGTGGGAAGGTAAATTGGTACAGCCACTGTGGAAAACAGTATGGCGGTTCCTCAAAAAAGTTAAAAATAAAAATAGCACATTATCCAGTAACTCCACTACTGGGTATTTACCCAGAGAAAATGAAAAAACTAATTTGAAAAGATAGATGCACCCCTATGTTAATTGCAACATTATTTACAATAGCCAAGATATGGAAGCAACCCAAGTGTCCATAGATAGACGAGTGGATAAAGAAGATGTCACACACATGCATGTGTGTGCATGCGTGCGCACACACACATAATCAAATATTACTTGGCCATAAAAAAGAGTGAGATCTTGCCATTTGTAACAACATAGATGGATATAAAGGACATTATGCCAAGTGAAATATACTGAGAAAGACAAATACAGTATGATTTCACTTATATGTGGAATGTAAAAACAAACAAACAAACAAACAAAACAGACTCTTACAGAGAACAAACTGGTGGTTGCCAGAGGGGAGGCTCGTGGGAGAGATGAGTGAAATATATAAAGGGGATTAAGAGGTACAAACTTTCCGTTATAAAATAAGTAAGTCACTGAGATAAAAAGTATAGCATAGGGAATATAGTGAATAATATTGTAATAATGTTGTATGGTAACAGATGATAACTACACTTATTGTGGTGAGCATTGAGTAATGTATAGAATTGTTGAACCTACATGTTCTACACCTGAAACTAATATAAGATTGTATGTTAATTTTGCTTCAGTTTTTAAAAATGGGGATGTTTTCTTCCTGTTGAATTCTAAGACTTCTTTTATACTTTGGATACAGGTCCTTTATCAGATGTGTGTTTTGCAAAGATTTTCTCCTTGTATGTTCACTCTCTTTACAGTGTCTTTCACAGAGCAAAGGTCCTTAATTCTAATGAAATCCAACTTAATCTTTTCTTTAACGGATCATGCTTTTGGTGTTGTATGGAAAAATAATTGCCAAACAAAAGGTTGTCTGTATTTTCTCCTGTGCCATCTTCTAGAACCTTTATAGTTTTGCATTTTACATTTAGAGACATGATCCATTTAGTTAATTTTTGTGAACGGTGTGAGGTCTGTGTCTAGATTTTTCTTTTTCTTTCTTTTCTTTTCTTTCTTTCTTTTTTTTTTTTTTTGCATATGGATATCCAGTTGTTCTAGCATCACTTGTTGAAAAGACTATCCTTTCTCTATTAAACTGCCTTTGCTCCTTTGTCAAAGATCACTTGACTATTTTTGTGGGTCTATTTCTGGGGTCTCTATTCTGTTCCATTGATCTATCTATTCTTTTGCCAATATATGCTCTCTTTATTACTGTAGCTTTGTGGTCAGGCAGTATCAGTCCAACTTCTTTGGATTGTGCTGGCTATTTGGGCGTCTTTTGCCTTTCTATATAAACTTTAGAATCAATTTGTTGATATCTACAAAATAACTTGCTAAAACTTTGGGATTGCATTGAAGTCTATAGGTCAAGTTGGAAAGAACTGATTCCAAATGATGTCTTCCAATCCATAAACCCAGAATATTCTTCCATTTATATCTTCTCTGATTGCCTTAGAGTTTTGTAGTTTTCTACACATAGATGCTGTACATATTTTAGAGTCTTTTTTTTTTTAAAGATTTTATTTATTTGACAGAGAGAGAGATAGCGAGAGCCGGAACACAAGCAGGGGGAGTGGGAGAGGGAGAAGTAGGCTTCCCGCCGAGCAGGGAGCCCAATGTGGGACTCGATCCCGGGACTCCGGGATCATGACCTGAGCCAAAGGCAGACGCTTAACGACTGAGCCACCCAGGCGCCCTTTAGAGTCATTTCTAAGTATTACTTTTTGTAAATGATATTATACTTTAAATTTCAAATTTCAATTGGATTCCTGTGTATTAACCTTGTATCTTAAGATCTTGCCATAATCACCGGTTCTACATTTTAAGTACGCTCCATGCCTAGCGCAGAGCCCAGTGTGGGGCTCAAACTCACCACCCCAAGATCAAACCTGAGACGATATCAGGAGTTGGACACTTAACGGACAAAGCTAACCAGGCACCCCTCCACATTTTTAATACTTTGAGATTTTCTACAAAAACAATTATGTCATCCCTGAACAAATTCATTTTTTTCCCTTCCCAATCTGTTCATTTTTTATTCACTTTTCTTACTGTATTAGCTAGGATTTCCAGTACAATGTTGAAAGGTGTGGTGAGAGGGCACATCCTTGTTAGCAGGAAAGCTTCTAGTTTCTCACCATTAAGTATGATGCTAACTGGAGGGTTTTTATAAATTTTCTTTATCAAGTTGAGTAAGTTCTATTCCTAGTTTTTTTAGAGTTTTTAATCATAAATGAGTGTTGGAGTAAGCACCTATAAATGTTGCTTTAAATCAATCTATCCTATTAATTCTCTAAGCAGGGACAGATGGGAAGCAAGCAAGGGAGGTAAGAAATACAGTTATGCAGACAACTATTCCAAACTGCCTACTGCAACCAAATCAATAGCTCTATATAGAATACGTAACAGGGGCAAGCAAAGCAAAGGAACAGCGGTACACTGGGCATAGGAGCCCAAAAACAAGGACAAATGCCTGGAACTCACTTAAAAGCATTATCAGTTGCCTTTTAGAAAAATGTCTGCCTGTACTCTGTCTTTGGCAAATAGTTAAAATTTTAAAAGGCAGATTTTATTCACACACAATAGGCATTGGCTCAGAGCCAGAGACCTATCTACTCCCAGAACTGAGCTCTGCGGTACTCTCTTAAAAGGACAGAAGGGGTTAATCAGTCGATACGTGCGGTGTTACAGTTTTAACTGTAACAAAACATGTTTATCTCTTCCTCCCCTAACCTTCTATTTTAAATCATAGCTTGGTTTAAAAACACACTACCCATATGGCCTCGAAATCTAGTTTAAAAATTCAGCTCCTCTTTCTAACTTGATAACCTTTGGCCAGACATCTCAAAAATAAGTCCCACAGCCTAAGTTGCTGTGGAATTCAAGTGCAACACAACCGTGGAGCGCTGTTTCTCCCGCACTCTTCCAGGTGCTTCCCTCCCAGAGCCGCCAGTAGGAGGAGACTTTCCATCGTGGACAACTCCCAAGAAAGCCTACGAGACTGCGCAGATTACAGCTGGAGGAAAATGGAGGCTGCGCCGTGCGCGCCCGACAGAGTAGAGCTTTATTTAAAGCGCCGCCAGACTCCCGGCCCAAGAACCCGCCCCGACTTCAAAGTCCACGCCCAGGTCGCACTGCGCAGCCGCCTGCCCGCCTTCCCTCTCCACGCGACCTAGGGCCAGCCCCTTCGCTCCTCTCCGCCCAACCCTTCGCCCCGCCAATCCTAGGCCCGGCATGCATCGCGCCGACCTTTTCCTTCCCAGCCGACCCCCCACCTTCGGGCGCCTCCAAATGACAAGCGGCGCGGGGCATTGTGGTCCCGAGCGTGAGAGCGAGACCGGGGGCAGGAAAAAGAAAGCAAAAGACTGGGGCGAGCCGGTAGGGCGGCCCCTGCGCACGCGCACGGGCGGCGGCGGGGGTGAAAAGGGGCGGTGCGTGGTCTACGGCGAGCGGAGTGGGGCGGGGTCGCACGGCCTTGGCGGGGAGTCCGCGAGCCGGGAGGGGAGGGGGGTGGGTGAGGGAGCGGGCGGAGGAGGAAGTGTCATGGCGTCGGGCCGTGGAGCTTCTTCTCGCTGGTTCTTTACTCGGGAACAGCTGGAAAATACGCCGAGCCGCCGCTGCGGAGTGGAGGCGGATAAAGAGCTCTCATATCGCCAGCAGGCGGCCAACCTTATCCAGGACATGGGACAGCGTCTCAATGTGTATCCTTTCCTATTCTTGGCCCTCCGCCGCTCACGCCCTGTCCCCCCTTACTATTCGCCTGGTCGCCTGGTCGCCGGGCCTGTGCACCGCGAACATGGCGCCGCCGCCTCGGCCTTCTCTGGGCCTCGGCTGCGCTGTAAGGGAAGGGAGGCTCGGGCTCGGGAGGCCGCAAGCGGCCAATGAAAGAGGGAAGGAGAGGAGTCCGGGAATGCGGGCTGGGAAGCTGCGTTGTGTAATCTGTTTGGGGCCGCGCGTGGTGGCGGCGGGGGATGGGAGTGGCGCGTAGGCCAGAAGGGAATCCTAGGGATTATCGCTGAAAAGAGGTGGCTACTTCGACTTCTAGTCGGAGAAGGGGGTCGAGAGGTAGGAGGGTTACCGATGCTGAAAGGCGTAAGTGTTCTCCGCAGCCTCTCCCTGCGCTCCTCGCTGGTTTGATGGCGGGTCTCGTACCTTGGGAGCTCACTGGAGGTCTTTATGTTTTTGGCGTGGTTTTGTATGGGTGTGCGCGCGCGCGTTTCAACTGTCTGATGTTGAGCTTAGTCAGTCCTAGCCATTGATAAATCCTTCCCGGGCTTGCTTAATAGCAATATTGGAGTGAAATGCTCAGCACTTATTTTTACTGTTGGCGTCGAGCCTACCACCACCTTGCAGGGTTTATTTTATACATATATATATATATATAGTTTTGGGGTTGGTTTTGAGTGAACGGTAAGCATTGGAAAAACACCGTAGATCGGGAATTTTCCATCAGAATTGTTTTGGAAATTAGATCTTGTTTTTCTCGGATATTTCCTAAATGTTACGTTCCAGCTCTCAGCTTACAATAAACACTGCGATTGTTTATATGCACAGGTTTTATATGCATCATTCTTTCACCAAATTCAATAGAAATGTAAGTACTATTTTATTGTTTTTACCATAACCAGATTTTGAGGTAAATGGATACGCAGAAAAGAGTTGGTCGTGGATTTTACTTTTGGATTTAGTGTTGTAATTAATAGTGAAGGTAAACCGCGTGATAAACGTTTCGCTTGAAATGCAAAATGTTTCTCGTTTGTTTTTTAATTTGTGATGACAAGCTGCCGGGCACTGTGTTAAGGCTTTGCCAGGTTTTTGAGCTAAAAAGTAATAAGAAACGTTTATTTACTCAGAGTTATTACATCGGTATTCGTTTAAATTTTATACTTAACTTTTGAATAATTTCGGATTGTAATGTACAGTGTAATTTGGCCTAGTCATTCTGTTGTACATCTTAAATGTGTTGGACTCCTTCTGTTTGAAATACTGTGAATTGGGCTTAATTTAATTGTGACGTTCTTTTTAAATGACACTTTGAAAGTTAAATGGTTAGCAGAAATATTTCATTTACTAACACAATTTCTTAAGGTATCAACGTTCCTCTTTATCACAGCATTAGTAGTCTACTTAAATTTTTGGTGACTTAGACATCAAATTTGCCTGAATTCACACATATATTGTCAGAAGTGTGTATATGTATAATCAGTTTTGAAGTAAAACTTATCCTCCAGGACTAAAGAACATAACTTGTAAATCTTGAAGAATTGAGTTAGTACTGTTGAGTTGAAATTTTTATTTTACCTTGTGAAAGGTGTGAGTTTGGGGTCTGTTCTTTTCAGAGTAATATGCATACTGTGTTGCATCCATTAACAGAATTGCCCATTATTTAGAAATATTTAACTGTCTTAATTGTCACTATATTTTTTGCTCTTTTTATCACAGCTGTTTTTAGAATGCTATTCTGAAAGGTGTGTGTAGAAAAAAATGGACCGTGGAAGACTTTATGCTTTTTGTAGGTTGTCATTAAGACCTTTTTGCTAAGAAAACAATCTTTGAAAGGTCCTTAAAATACTTTCTTCTAATTGGAAGGAACAGCTTCATAGCTTAGATTGATTCCTATTTTAATCTCTTCGGATCATAAGGCGTTTTGGTCTCCTGCAGGCTCCTTTTCTTCTCTTTCTCTTTTAAATCTACGTGATTCTTGTTCTGTTTCCGTTTTCCTAGTTACTTCTTGCGCACAGAACTTAGGTCAGTGGTAGTGTTATGGAAGAGAGAGGAAACCTTTTTGGCAATAACATTTAGATTGAGAGAATGACATTTTTATTTAAATTGGCTCCAAAGGCAGTGGTAAACTAATGAATACTAATATAAATGTGACTTTCCTTAAGTAGCCCTGGAAAATGCCGGTAGAAGTCACAAGTCAAAATAGTTCTGGAAATTCTTGATGTGGCTACAGATGTCCCATTTGCTGAAACAGGCCTACTTTTCTACTTCCAGTAAATGATCTCACCACAAGACTATACTCTTTTTGAACCCTCACTCTTTCATAATTTGTCTCTGTGGCCTGGTTGGTGTGCTTTAAAACAGATACCTTGCTTACAGCCAAAATTCACAGCTTTAACTTTAAATTGACTGGTGAAGCCCAGGTCATTTGCATTCTTTAACTAATTTACTTAAATGCCATCATTGAATAAAAAGCCAAAGTATTTTTATTACCCCACTTAGTGTCTTATATATGTACAAAGGTAAACTTCAGCATTTTACATTAAATTGTTATTAGCAATTGAAATCTGATGTTAATTTCTATTTGAAAAAGTAACATTGCACCCTTCATATCTCATTGTTGTCTTTTTTACCTTTGCTATTATATCAAAAGTGGTTTTAATATTTGTACTGGTGCACTTGCATCAATTGCACAGCCTCACTCTTTTATCTTTTTTTTCCCCTATTCTTTTAGGGTGAAGGGGGTGGTCTCAAATTGAATGTGAGTCACTTTTAAATTCATACTCCCCCACATCATTGGGAAAATTTTTCTTGTAGGGTTATAATGGAATGTCATAGTAAACTACAAAAAGCATGAATTTCACCGCAAAGTAAACTGAACACCATTCACTAAATTAAACCCTAACAAGCTTAAATTTAAGATGCTAGGGACAAACTATATCTAGTTTTTTAATAAACACCATGCATTAATTATATTAAGATGTTTAATGTTCATGTGGATTCATTGTGTTTTCCCACATTGACTAATTTAAAAGTAAAATATCCCCTAAATCTAAAGTGCTATTGTTTAAGAATAAAATCATCATCAACATGTGTTAGTGACCCAGAAACTGTCTTTTATCATTGAGTTTTATGTCAGTATCTCTTGGAGGGTTGGATCACTATCAGCAGTAAATGACTTTTATATGTAACCTAATTAGATAAGTCTATCCTTTGCTCACTGGATGCAGTGAGGTTTATGTAATTGGGGTTAGTAATTAAAGAATGGCCTTGCAGCATCAAGCTCAAGATAAATCTAGTGAAGTATAAAAGCCCTGGCACCAACAGTGCCTCCAAGTTCTATACTGTGGGATAACATCCTCTACAGTGTCAGTCTTAGAATAAATATTGACCCGGTTTCTCTTAGAAACTCTGTTCATTAATTTGGTTAGTCAAGTTCATGATGCCTTTGTTTCTTATATTAATTCCAAGTCTAATGAGTTCTCTTAAGATCAGATCTTAAAGAGCATACTGTTTTCTCAGTGTTTTTAGTGGTCATGGTCTATTCTCATAGCACCTCTCCAAATCACGTGGTCATTTTAATCTTCTCTTAACTTTCCTTAGTTCCGTTGCCTCTTATTTTGAGCTGCAGCATTCAGAACTGTATATAATCTGCCAGATTTAAATGTATTGTAGTTCTTATTTAATGTACTGTATTTCTGCTAAGGTTCCAAGAGTACACAGTTAAGGACAGTATTCGGGACTGATGATTTTAAGGAATGACTATAATGACTTCGAAGAATATATCATCTAGATCCTATCTGCGTTTCATTTTATACATTTGAGTTACATTAGTCAGCTGCTACATATAAGCAAACTTGTATTTTTTGCTTGTGCTAAAATTTGTTTACCACTTTTTGCTTACAATCTTTATAATCTTTCTCAGTTGACCTGACTAGTGACTAGATTTCATTTGAAAATTTGCAGATGTTCTTTTTGCATTCCTTTCCTCCCCCTGTAAAGGCTTAAATGAGAAAAGCTATTCTTGTATCCATCTACAGAAATGCCTATAGTCTCTGTTCTTTGATAATACAGCATTCTGCCATTGTAATTTTTAAGAAGTCTTTGCAATAGAAATTTATTCAAGACTTTTTTTTTAAGTAGATTTTATCCAGTTTACACTGTGCTTATTTATACTCAGATTGCTTATAAAGTTGTCATACATGATTGCCTTTTGTGAAAGAAAACCAACATTTTGGGGAACTTGGGTTAGCTAAAGGGTTTTGTTTATATTTTTATTGTGAAAGCCCTAAATTTCTCTCAAATGTAGTAATGTAGATGAAGTCAAATGTAAAAATGTCCCCTGACACACACATTCAGACTAGAAGGTAAACAATTTAAGGACAGGGTTTTGTTTCTTTTTTGGTTTTACTCACAGTTGTGTCACCAGTACTTCACATAAAGTAGATAATTTAGCAGCTGTCAATAAGATGGATCAGTCTTGTTGCTCACAAGTCTGTTGAATGAATCCTTACACATTTTTCTCTGTATACATCCTCTCCACAGAGACAAGCTTTAAATGTTTTATTTTTGAAAACTAATATAAGCACATAGTAAATGAAAATGGTAGAAAGGGGGATATGATAAACCTCCCTCCAATTTAAGTGTGTAAGCCCACTGCCCTAGAACATGTGCTATTAACAGTTTTTGTGTGCCCTTTCAGAAATACTTTTTGCTTGTGCAAGCGTATATGTATGTATATCTTTTTCAGCCCCCCCCAAAAAGGGTTGGGTTGGGTTTGGTTTCACAGTTGTTAGAAGTCCTCTTTTGAATTAATTCCCCTGTTAGCCATATATCAGTCTTATCATTTATGCATTGTGCATCCCTCTTTTTCGAGATGGTGCAGTCTCTTCCCTTTTCATGTGACAGTGATCTGTCAGGTTTTAAGACAGGTGAAGTTTCAACTCTTCATGAAGCATTCCCAAGATAACTCCACTCTTTGACTTCTGAATTTCTCTCTCTCTCTTATTCTTTGGGTCCTTTTCACATCCTATTGTATTCCATCTATTTGGTGTCCTTTATTGCCTCAACATAACTGAGCATTTATGAGGTGAAGTGGGTTTTTTTTTTGTATAAAGTTTTTTTTAATTTATTTATTTGAGAGAGAGAGAGAGGGAGAAGCAGGCTCCCCACTGAGCAGGGAGCCCGACACAGGGCTTGATCCCAGGACCCTGGGATCGTGACCTGAGCCAAAGGCAGACGCTTAACTGACTGAGCCACCCAGGTGCCCCGGGCTTTTTTTGTTTTGTTTTGTTTTGTTTTGTTTTTACTGTAAAGTACAACACAAACATAAAACCACCAAACAAATTTATAGCTTAGTGAATTATAGTAAGGCAAACAACCTTGTAACCATCACTCAAGAAAGAGAACTTTGCTTAACTTTCCCAGAAGTGTTTCCATATGCCCCATCCCTATGTCAGTCTCTTTCCTCCCTCCATAAAATAACCAGTATCCTGGTTATAGTAATCACTTTCTTCTGTTTCTGTATAGTTTTACCACCCAATCCTGCATTCCTGAATGCCACAGTTTAGTCTTGCCCATTATTAAAAATTTGACTAGTTTTTTAAGTCTCTGAATATACAAGTTTCCCCTCCATCCCTTTCTTTCATTTAAATTTTATCTGTTGAAGAACCTAAAGCATTAGACCTGTAGCATCCGGATTTTGCTGATTGTATACTCATGGTACAGTTTATTATGTTCTTTTGTTCTTGAAGTCCCTGCAAATTGCCAGGTGGATCTAGAAATTTCATCAAACTCAGGTTAGATGAGTAAGTCTTTAGTAAAACTACAGGTGTTGAGACATCTAATTAGGAGCTACCTGATGTCTTGTCTTTCTATGTTAGCAGCTGTTGATTGATATTCAATGCCTAGATCCTTTCACTCATTGTGATACTCTCATTTCTTCATTATTAATTGGAATATTTTTATAATGAAATGCTGTAATTCATTTACTACTTAGACACCCAGTTGTACAGTTCATAAAGGAAAGGCAGGATAAATACATGATTCTCACCCTACATGTACCACCTTTGTTGAAATATAATTCATACACTGTACATTTCATCAGTTGAAAGTATACAGTTTAGTGGGGTTTTTAATTGTATTCACAAAGTTTTATGTCAATTTTAGAAATTTTCATTACCCCAGGAAGAAACCCTACACCCGTTGGCCATCTCTTTCCATTCTTCCCTCAACCCTATTCTGGACTTTTCCTGTAAGTGGAATCCTACAATACGTGGTACTTTGTGACTGGCCTCTTTCCCTTACTGCATAATGTTTTTAACGTTTATCTGTGTTGTAGCTTGTATCAGTACTTATTTTTCTTGCAGACTACCATTATACCACATTTTATATATCCATTTATCAGTTGATGGACATTTGAGTTGTTTCCACTTTTTGGTTATCATACTGCTCCTGTGAACATTTATGTATAAGTTTCTAGGTGGACATATGTTTTGGTTTCTTGGGTGCAGGAGTAGAATTTCTAGACCATATGGTAACTCTATACCCCAATAATCTTGGATAGCTTCCTCACTATCTGTGACAGCAAGGTATTCCAGGCTCATCTTGTACATTTTCTTTTCCACAGTTGGAATGGCCATTTCTTTAAGAAATCCTCCTTTGTTTTAGTAGGAAGTGGTTATTTCAAAACCATGAGCTGGACACTAGGGATACTCATTATTACTGTGCTCATCTTGTTTCTAGGGATCTGCAATGAAGAGAGTAAGGAAATACATAGTACCGTAAATATATATTTACTATGCACATTAGTATATTAAATGTTTATTATTCATTTACACATTAAATATATGAAGCATACATTAACCAGGTTTTTTTAATAGGTATTCATTTTAAATGTATAATACCTCAGGAGTTCACTGATTCAAGATAGCAGCAGCATTTTTTACTTAACCTCTCTTTTATGGTACATTTCTATGACCTTTCACACCAAAATCGTAGTTCTTAAGAATGTGGGATTAGTGGGCGCCTCGGTGGCTCATTCGATTAAGCGTCTGCCTTTGGCTCAGTTCATGATCAGGACCGGGCCCCACTTCAGGCTCCCTGCTCAGCCAGGAGCTGCTTCTCCCTCTGCCTGCCACTCCCCCTGCTTGTGCTCTGTCAAATAAATAAATAAAAACTTAAAAAAAAAAAATGTGGGATTAGAGAATTCATCCCATCATCACTCATTAACTGAACCCCACATTACACAAATAAGTCTTGTAATAGCAGTACTATCACCACCAGTATAATTACTGAGAACAGTAAAATGTTTTTCTTTTGCTTTCCCTCTCATCCCTGGTTTTTAAAGTCGTATTATGGCTACGTTATCTTAAATAGGCATTACAAAACTCTTCCTTTTAATCCTTATTTAATCTTAGTTCTACAGGTAACTATTTTTGTTTACTGCCAGTGCTTCTGTTCAAGTCTCCATACTCATTTTGATTGTTTGAAGTTCTCTTGAACATCATGGAAACAAAATCCTCTGAATCTTTGCATGTTGATAATAGTTTATCTGTGATGTTTATACTCAAGGTCAGTTTTACTGTGTATAAAATTCTTGACTCACGCTTTCTTTTTTTAGGTATCTTAAATATATAACACTTTTTTTTCCTGGCATAAAGCACTATTACTGGTGGTGATCTAGTTTTCTTATGGCCAAAGGACTTTTTTTTTTTTTTTTATAATCCAGTAATTTTATTACAGTATGTCTTAATGTTGGTTGTTCTGGGTTTATAAACTCAGGTGATCTTTCAATGTGTGACTTCATATCTTTTTTTTTTTTTTTTTTTTTTGGTGGGCAGCAAAGCAGGGTTTATAGAGAGATAGTGAAGCAGAGTTTATTGAGTGATAGTACAAAGCTCCCAAAGAGGGAGGGGACCTGAGAGGGTTGCCCACTTCATATCATTTTTACTTATGTTTTGTGTTTTGAATCCTTAGTATCTATTAGTTTGGAGGTGTGTTACTGTTTTAATTTTTCTGGTTTTTTTATTGTGGTAAAATATACATAGCATTAAATTTATCATTTTAACCATTTTTTTAAGATTTTATTTATTTATTTTTAAAGATTTACTTATTTGACAGAACGAGAGAGAGCAAGCAGGGGGGAGCAGTAGAAGGAGAGGGAGAAGCAGGCTCCCCGCTGAGCTGGGAGCCCGATGGGGGCTCGATCCCAGGACCCTGGGATCAAGATCTGAGCCACCCAGGCGCCCCTCAAGATTTTATTTATTTATTTGTCAGAGAGAGAGAGAGACACTGAGCAAGCAGGGGGGTAGCAGGCAGAGGGAGAAGCAGGCTCCCCACTGAGCTGCTGAGCAAGGAGCCTGATGCGGGACTCGATCCTGGGATCCTGGGATCCCATGACCTGAGCCAGAGACAGATACTCAACTGACTGAGCCACCCAGGCGTCCCCTTTTCTCTTTTTTTTAAAAGATCATTTTAACCATTTTTAAGTGTACAGTTCAGTGATATTAAGTACATTCACATTGTTGTGCAAACATCACCACCATCCATTTCTAGTACTTTTTTATCTTTTCAAACTGAAATTCTGCTCATTGAGCAAGCTCCACATTCTCCCCTCCCCCAGCCCCTGGCAACCACCATTCTATTTAGTCTATGAATTTCACTATTGTTATCTCATATAAGTGGAATCATACAGTATTTGTCCTTTTTTCTGTATGTTTTATTTCACTTAGCATAATGTTTTCAAGATTGATCCATGTTGTAGCATGTGTCAGAATTTCCTTCCTTTTTAGGGCTGAATGTTATTCCATTGTATGTATGAACCACAGTTGGATTCCTTTTACCTTTTGGTTATTGTGTGAATAATGCTGCTATGAATGTGGGTTTACGAAAATCTGCGTAAGTCCTTGCTTTCAACTCTTTTGAGCATATACCCAGAAGTGAAATTACTGTATCACATTTTGATTTCATGTTTAATTTTTTGAGGAACTGCCATATTGTTTTCCACAGCAGTATAGCACTCTCTTAAATTCCCATTAGCAATGCATAAGGGTTCCAAGTTCTCCATGTCCTCACCAACACTTGTTCTTTTCTAGTTTTCTGATAATAACATAACCATCCTAATGAATGTGAAATGGTATCTTGTTGTAGTTTTAATTTGCATTTCTCTGGTGGCTACTGGTGTTTAGCATCTTTTCATGTGGTTACTGGCCATTTATATATTTTCTTTCGAGAAATGTCTATCCAGTCTATCATCCATTTTTTAATTGGGGTTTTTCTTAAGTTACAGGAGTTCCTTATATATTCTCGATATTACTTTCTTACCAAATATGTGATTTGCAGATTTTTTTTTTCATTCTGTGAGCTCTTTTCGCTTTTTTGATGCATGAAAGTTTTTAATTTTGATGAAGCCCAGTCTACCTATTTTTTCTTGTGTTGCTTATGCTTTTGGTGTCATTTCTAAGAAATCATTGTCAAACGCACCATGGAACTTTTTTTGTTTTCTTCTGACAGTTTTAAAGGTTTAGTTCTTACATTTAGGTCACCGATCCATTGTGAGTTAATTTTTGTATGTGGTGTGAAGTAAGGGTTTGATTTCATTCTTTTGCATGTGGATATCCAGTTTCCCCAGTACCATTTGTTGATTTTTTTTTTTTTTTTTTGAGCTGTTCTTTCTAGTGTGATTTTTGTTGCTTAGGGTTAATTCTTCTAATTTTTTCTTATAGTATCTTTGTATGGCCTAAATACTTTCCAGTTACATATACAGAAATATAGCATCTTGCTTTCTGAGGTTCCCTGGCTGTGTTCCCCTCCCTCATTTTTATCTTCTCTTTACCTTCCCCCTATCCTGCCAGTTCTGCTTTGGTTCTCAAAAGTTTCTCTTCAGTATGAAGTCCTGGAAAAGAGCCTTGGGAGATCAATCGATTTGAAAAGTACATAAGAAGTTAGCTTCAACCCTTTAAGCCCTACTCTAGGCCTCTGGCATCTACTCACTTATTGAACTTGACAGAATTCCTCCCAAGTTCAGCTGCTGTTCCCCAATTGGCCCACCATAATTTCCAGTTAAATGTCTGTGGGCTATTTTGAGGTTCTTTTATCAAGTCCAGTAAACGTCCCATTACTTTCCATTGCTTCTTGTTGCATAGATGCTGATACTGAGTAGGTATTATGGCTACATATTTGCCAGTTTTGTCCTTAACCCATTTGTAGTTTGGAATTTCCTAGGAATGCCTTGCCAGGTAGTTTGGTTATAAATATCTCTGGGGATATTTGTTGATATTTATTTGATATTTCTTGTTACTCTGTTTCTCTATGGGGATTTGGTTACCACCTCTGCCACTGTCTTCTCAGAACTCTTCAGATAAAACATTAAAAGGTAATTGTCGGTCACTTTAAGAGATGATACACTAATTTCCAAACACAGAAATAGACTATCATCTAAATGTACAGTTGACCCTTAGGTTTGAACTCCATGGGTCCACTTATACACAGATTTTTTTCAGTAAGTATATTGGAGGTTTTTTAGAGATTTACAACAATTTGAAAAAAACTCAATGACAAACTGCATAGCCTAGAAATACTAAAAATTTGAGAAAAATGAGGTATTGTGAGAATACGGTATATAGTACATATAATATACTAAATGTGTTAATTGACTGTGTTATCTGTAAGGCTTCCAGTCAACAGTAGGCTAATTGTCAAGTTTTGGGGGAGTCAGTTACACGTGTATTGGGGGGTAACACTACTAACCCCTGTATTGTTCAGGGGACAACTTTAATAGGTTTAAGAACTTCTAAGAAGATAAGGATAATTTTTTAGGAATAATTAAGTCACTTGAACTTCATCCTGTTGAAGAGGGAACATATGATCCATCTGGGATAGTTTATCAATAGACATAAAAAGCATATGTGATATTCTTGACTGATCTTTTTTTTTTTGGCAAATGAATTCTGAAAAGAACTCTAGAATGTTCTCCCACAAAACTTTAATGTTATTTTGAAACATGGAAATCTGCCTGCCTAAGTACAGAGATGTTGACTGATGTAGTGTATTGGGCTCTATATTATACAAGTCTTTATAAAGTCTTCATAAGGCAGCTTTTTCCCCCCAAAATTAGATGATTGTAAAAGGTTCAAATCAGATATTTTCTACACACACACACACTCTCATGTGTCTGTTAGTCTTTTTTTCTTTTAAAGATTTTATTTATTTATTTGACAGAGAGAGACATAGTGAGAGAGGGAACACAAGCAGAGGGACTGGTAGAGGGAGAAGCAGGCTTCCCATGGAGCAGGGAGCCCGATGTGGGGCTCGATCCCAAAACCCTGGGATCATGACCTGAGCCGAAGGCAGACACTTAACAACTGAGCCACCCAGGCGCCCCTGTCTGTTAGTCTTGATAGTTCATATGTTTCTGTGGTAACTTTAGCTCATTTGTCTCAGAAATAAGAAAGCATTTTATACAGTTTGGTAGTGTAGTATTTGTAGACTAACTGATGTATAGAATAGAGCAGATTTTTACATTAACAAATGTATGTTGAGTATTTTTATTAGCCAAGACACACAAAGGTCTCTGTGTAAAGACTAATTTATAAATTGACTTTAAAGGCAGTTAACAACGGGAATTCTGAAGATGTTTTTAGTGCGTAAAATTGGGTAAAATAAATTTTTTAAGGGAAAATCAAATTAGATTGCTATATACTCTACAGTGGGAGAAATGATGGAAATCTAAAATTTTATTCTTAACTAACTTATGGTTCTAGATGTAAGGGTGGTGTATTAAGTACTCCTGATATCATATTTACAGAAAAACATGTAAAATGAAATTTTTCTTTAAATTATTTGAATCTGATACAGAAAAAGAAAAAGTGACTGTAGAAGTTCACCTACTTGTTCAGCGTTAAATTTTTAAATATTACAGCTTTAATGGTTTGTACTTTGTTATGTGATACTGTGTTTACATGACAGTAGTTACTCCACAAACATTGAGTGCATGTTATATGACAAGCAGTGTGCAAAGAAGTTATGATTTTTTTAAAATAAATAAATAAGAAATAGTGTTTTTCCTAAGGGACTTATATTCTAATAAGAGAGGGGGAAAAAAAGTTTGTCTTCTTCTACTGTGGGAATGACTAGGAACGTAATCAATTTGAGCTATTTTGTAATGCCTATGAACATTTAATACATTTCAGTCTGTTTCATATCATTTTAATGAATTTTTTCTTTAGAATGCCAGTTGTGGGTTTAAACCTGTGCTGATAATATAGCCACTAACTGGAAGTGGGTTAATTTCACGTTTCTTTACTATTTTAACATGGTTACTAGGAAAATTTTAATTACAGTTGTGGCTCACATTTCTATTTGATGGTGCTGGTTTGAGCTATAAACTCTTAAAAAGTAGTACCAGTTAAACTAGTGAAAAGTATAGACATTTGTGTGTGTCAACAAGATTACTGTTGGATCTCACTGTAGTAATTTGTTCTTAAAGAAGTTTGTACATTCACGCGCCTGGGTGGCTCAGTTGGTTAAGCGACTGCCTTCGGCTCAGGTCATGATCCTGGAGTCCCGGGATCGAGTCCCGTATCGGGCTCCCTGCTCGGCAGGGAGTCTGCTTCTCCCTCTGACCCTCCTCCCTCTCGTGCTCTCTGTCTCTCATTCTCTCTCTCTCAAATAAATAAATAAAATCTTTAAAAAAAAAAAAAGAAGTTTGCACATTCAAGCTAATTTTAAATAGAGGGCTCATTTAGAAGTTGAAAAAGTAATGATAATGTTTCTTTTCTGGTCAAAAATCTTGAGATCATGAAAACTGTCATAGTTTCATGCTTAGAAAAAAAATAGCTTTGAGCAGGGAAAGGAAATTTTGAGGATTTGGGGGCAGTCTTTAGAAGGTACATTGATTCCAAGAAGATAACCAAATTTTTACACACTCCCCACATCCTTAGATAGAAGTTTTAGTTTGTATTGCTCTAACTCAGTGACTCATAGGAGTAGCTACTTGAATTAATAATATGGTTCACTTTATGTAGACTTAAACATCTGTTCATATTATTTTTGTTAACCAAACAAATCAAATGTTTTCTGAAATAATTATGTAATTTAAATGTCAAAATTAAATGTTGTTTAAGTAATGGTATATATTATACCATTTTACTTTTAAATTAACAGATGTGCTATAAAGTTAGTTATACAGGGTTAACATGAATGTTGTTTACCAGTGTTTATTGTACTGTGATTAGGTTTTTGGTTTCCTAGAAATTTCCTTTTTTAAGATTTTATTTATTTATTTGACAGGGAGAGAGGGAACACAAGCAGGGGGAATGGGAGAGGGAAAAGCAGGCAGCCATGACCTGAGCCGAAGGCAGATGCTTAACGACTGAGCCACCCAGGCACCCCTAGAAATGTCCTTTGTTGGAAGTAAAAGGGATGTCTTTTAAAGGGGGGGGGGGGATGTCTTTGACATAAGCTTCTTTAAAAAAAACTTGATTGAGATAATTCACAGACCATAAAATTCACCTATTTATAATGTACAGTTTAATGGATGTGTTTATAGAGTTGTACAGCCATCATCACAGTCTAAGTTTATAATACTTTCATCACCCCAAAAAGAAACCCTGTACCCATTAGCAGTTGTTCACTGATTCCTCCCTCCCTTTCAGACCTGGCAACCATTCTCTGTCTCTCAGTAGATTTGCCTTTTTTATACATTGCATGTAAATGAAATTATATAATAATGTGGTCTATCACTTATTATAATGTTTGCAAGATCCATCCATCGTGTAGCATGTATCAGTGCTTCATTTCTTTTTGCTGCTGAGTAACATTCCATCCATCATGTAGATAATACTTCATCTTGTTTATCAGTTGATGGACATTTGGGTTATTTCTGCTTTTTAGCTATTGTGAATAATGCTGCTGTGAACAACCCTGTACAATTTTTTGTGTGGACATATGTTTTCGTTTCTCTTGGGTATATACCTAGGAGTGGAATTGCTGGGTTGTATAGTAACTCTAGACCTCAGTAATCTTGGAAGAAAGTAGCCATACCATTTTACCTTCCACAAGCAATGTGTTAAGGGTTCCAATTTCTCTGCATCCCTGCCAACATTTGTAATTGTTATTGTCTGTCTTTTTTTAATCATCATCATCATTATTATTATTATAGGCATCCTAGTGAGTATAAAGCATCTCATTGTGGTTTTGATTTGCATTTCCATAATGACTAGTGTTATTGAGCATCTTTTCATGTGTTTATTGGCCATTTGTAGTATGATTTTTGGGGAAATATCTACTTATCCCTTCCCCCCCCCCTTTTTTTTTAAAGTAGGCTCCACGCCAGGCAGAGCTTGAACTCATGACCCTGAGATCAGGAGTCGGACGCTTAACCCACTGAGCCATCCAGCGCCTCCCCTTTCCCATTTTTTTAAATTGCATAGTCTCTCTATTAAATTGTAAGAGTTCTTCATATATTCTGGTACGAATCCCTTATCAGATACAGGATTTGCAAATATTTTCTCCCATTTTATGGGTTATCTTTTTCACCTTGCTGATGGTTTCATCTGTAATACATGCATTTAATTTACTAGGATTTTTCTTTTGTCACTTGGGCTTTGATGTCGCATCAGAGAAGACATTGCTTGATCCATGGTCATGAAGATTTATTCCTGTTTTCTTCTAAGAGTTTTATAGTTTTAGCTCTTACATTTAGGTCTGTGATCCATTTTTAGTTAGTTTGTGTTTATGGTGTATTGAAAAGATTTTTTTTTCTCCATTGAATTAAATGTTTATTTCTGGAAACTATTGTATTTTATGATCTTTATGTCTTTCCTTATACTATTACCACGTGGTCTTAATTCCTATAGCTTTGTAGTAAGTTTTGAATTCAGGAAGTATGAGTCTGCTGACTCTGTTTTTCTTTTTCAAGATTGCTTTTGCTATTCTTGCATTTCCATAGAAATTCTAGGATCAGCTGGTAAGTTTCTGCGGAAAAGTTGAGATTTTGACAGGGAATGTGTGAATCTGTACATCAGTTTAGGGAATACTATCCAAAACAATATTAAGTCTTCAATAATATTAGTTCTTACTTGTTTAGCCATCTGAAGGAAAGTGGA
Source organism: Halichoerus grypus (assembly GCF_964656455.1). Lineage (NCBI taxonomy): Eukaryota > Metazoa > Chordata > Mammalia > Carnivora > Phocidae > Halichoerus > Halichoerus grypus. The sequence goes on from NC_135715.1 coordinate 101,386,503, forward strand.
CTTTTAAAGATTTATGTGGGATATTTGAATACCTATGCAACTTGTTTCCCAGTAATCTCTATTTATTGTTGGCTGGTAGGAGCTGAGTGTATAAGGAGCTGAGAGTAGAGACTTAACTATGAAATGCTACATGTACTTTGTAAGTTGAATTTTTTTTTGTTTTTGTAACAGATTCATAATGGTAACATAGGCTCCATAAATAAGTTTTTAAATGCCAAGTTACATTAAGCATTTAAATACTTTTAAATATCATGTAATTAGTCTATGGAAATCAGGCCTTGTTCTTTTAATTATTACTGCTTTTAAGCAGTACTTGAATACTAGTCAGTCTTTATTAAACCAGCTCTCTTTTAGATGTAATTAGAAATCCCAAATAACATCCAACCTGAAGACTTTTTTATTTCTCAGTATAAATTTTGTTATGTTGACAGTATTACACTCATGCATAATTATACAGGTAGGAAAACAATGAAAATACCAGACTGAGTTAATGACATTTTCTGTCATACTGAGATGTCAGTCTTTTCAGTGCATCAAAATTAAGGATATGAACCACTTAGCTTTGTACTGGAATTTTTGTCTAATTGGTCAAGCTTAGTGATCTTTGTTTTAAACAAATGGACATTTTGACTTATTCTGTTTTTTTTTTTCTTTGTTGAGGGGCTGTTACCCCCCTTATTATATCTAAGTTTCTACTTCCTTTTTCCTATTCTAGGACCTTTCTGGGAGTCTTCTAAAGTTACGCCATTACCATTTTTCTTTAACTATAGCCTTAGGTGTGTGGTTTCCCAATTTTGAGCTGTGATACCTAGAACTAACTGTATATTCATTAATGAAGGCTTTTGAAGGCACAGGAAAATAGTTATCCTAGTCTTAGGAGAGAGGGTAGTTTGGGGGCAGTTAAGGAACAGGGCAGAAGTGGCTTCACCGGCCTGTAGGGCCTAAAGATGAAGCCTAAGAACAGATGAGAACAAGCCTATTGATGACGTATTAGCAGATAGAAGGTGGACTTGGAAGTCTTTTCTTTGCTACTGTTAAGACTCTTTTGGATTAGGAAATTTAAATTTGAGTAATGAAACAGCTATGGCTAGTTCTTTTTTTTTTTTTTTTAAGATTTTATTTATTTATTCATGAGAGAGAGAGAGGCAGAGGGAGAAGCAGGCTCCCAGGGAGCAGGGAGCCAGATGTGGGACTCGATCCCAGGACCCTGGGATCATGACCTGAGCCGAAGGCAGACGCTTAACCATCTGAGCCACCCAGGTGCCCAGCTATGGCTAGTTCTTAAATACAGATGTACACACAAGGTGTATGCACAAAATTAATTACTAAAAGAATAAAGACCAGAATGATTCATTTGAAACTGACTGGTATAGCCATCATTAGTGATTTAGAAATTACCCAGGCTTTTGTTAATTCTAACTGACCTTGCCTCCAAATATCAAGGTTGAAGCCAGCAGTGGAGAGTTAAGAATGTCAGCAGTGAGGGCATCATGAGCAGAAAGGGGAGACAGCGGCCAGGAATGGGCAGGAGGAGAAAAGATGGAGAAGGAGGGGAGTCAGATCAAGTGCTAGGAATGGAAACATATAAAGGACTAAAAAAAGAGAAGGGGGTGACAACAGCTGGAGGGAGAAGGGACAAAAGAAATACTGGTGTATTGAAGTGATTGAAGTAATGTTGTGTGTCATCACTTCAGTGTGTCTGAATCTGCTTAGTTAGGGCTACCATGGAACCTTTAAAGAATTCAGTTTAACTGTGAAAGGAAGATGAGCAAGAAAGAAAGGAATTTTTAAAAGCATGCTCAATCGCTTTTTAATTTTAAGATCAGCAGTAGCAATACACAGTTGTTTAATTTTACAACATAGTAATGATAGTATTTGAGTCCTGTTACTCTGGGGCACTATTCTAAGTGCTTTACATATATTGATTCATTCAATCCTCACCACAGTTTTATAAGCAGATACTGTTTCTCCCATTTTACAGATGCGGAAACTGAGCCACAAAGAGAATAAGTAATTTGCCTAGGCTAGTCAGATAACAGAGCCAGGATTCCATTGAGGCAGCCTGACTACTGTGCTACAGCTGGCTTCATCACCTCCACCTCCCCCTCTCCATGATTTGTATGGTATATTTCTGTAGAAATTTGTCTTGTTTTGAGAACATAATATCCCTTTGAAATAGTTGTGCATCTGCTAGGCTGGCAAACTCTGGACACTATTTAAAAATCAGTTTTTATTTCCTTTAATTATAGTAATTCAAGAAGGTTTATTAAATTAGATAACACAAGGATGGATAGTGCACGGTCCCTGTCCCCAGTGAACTAAATCTCAGTTTGTAGTTGTTTGCTCACTCAAACCAAGTATCTGCTCCAATACTGGTGTGAATTCTTTGACTTTGAACCAAGTTTACGTGCATTAATGAATGTTTGTTGCCTTCAAAAAGGACCCTCACCTTTAAAAGCCACAGACCAACTAATAATATAGCCATTACTTAGATCTTTTGGAATTCTTTTCCTTTCAATAAGCCACACAACAAAATCAGCTTTCTATACAAAGAAGCAGAAGTACCTAACTTGATTACCTTCTTTAGTCATCCTTAAAATTAAAGCCTCACGTGGATATTCACAAAGTATTATCTAAAAAGGTGTTTTGTTTTGTTTTGTTTTGTTTTTACAGCCCTGATGGAGTAAAATGTTTGCAGGCTATAGAGGAGGAAATGTGAATGGAGTTAGTGGATTTCACCAGAACTTTGGAAGAGTGTTGGGTATTAGTGTTGCACTGGAGGAGGATGAGAATTGAACGCTATTTAGAGGGAACAGAAAGACTTCTGTGAGGAGTGTGGGTAAATAAACCAGGAATCTACCCTGAAGATCATTGCTTAGCTCTCTGAACATTTGGTTTTTTTAATTATTTGTAGAACTTTAGAACCATTCACTAGTACACATACTTTGTTTCCATTGAGACTATCTTGTAAGGAGAAAAGCAGTGTGGTTTGAAAGTACTTGTTGGTATTGAGGCTTACAAGAAGTCTGAAGAGAATGAAGCGGTGACTGGGAATCCTAAGAGATTTTACCAAGAACTCCTCATTGGAGACTTTTAGAGGTACCTTTTAGGCGAGTAAGAGAAATCCTGGATCATCTGGCAGTTAAGAAGGACATTTATGTATTAAGTTCGGTGTAATTTGACATTGGACTTGAGTCTGTATTGCTTCACTCTTTTGTAAATAGTTCTGGCATTTGATGGCTGGCTTAGCCATTCCCCTCTTAGACATGACTTAGATAAAAAGTGAGAGATTGTGGGAAACTGAGAGTATCTTTATTGTTTCTTGCATTTCTTACCCCATGCTATTGGCTCTTAGATTTTACTGTGGGATTTGGAATACTTCGAATTTAACATTGCCCTTATAATTATTTGTGGATTATCCACATATCATTCATTTAGCAAATACATTGAACAGCAGCTGCACAATGGGAGACAATGGGAACCTGAATGAGTAATTCAGTCTCTATATTTAAGCTGCTTCTAGACTGGTAGGGCAGACAACATTAATAAGCCAGAAGTTAGAATACAGTGAAAGTACAATAATAGAGGTATGCAGCTTCCTGTTGAATAAAGAAGGGCACTTCACTCTGACTCAGGAATTTTCCTTAGGATGAGGTAAGCCTTTAAATAGAAAAGGAATTAATCAAACAAAGTAGGTAGCAGTGTAGGAAATTTTCAGCATGTGGAAGAAATAACTGAGCTCGGAAATGATTATCCACTCTCTTGTACTTTCTACATTTCAGAAGACCCCCTGCCTGCATGACTGCTTAAGTTTAGTTGGTATTTCAAGAATATTAACTAATTTTGGTGTTGCTTAATTAAATTTGTTGTAAAGATAACAGTTTATTCTCAGTCTGTGAAAACTAAGAATAAGTTGTTTTTTTGAGCATTCTCAATTTTGACATCTTTTCCTTGTTGTAATTTTAATTCTGAAGGATGGAAGTAAGTTGAAAGTCCCAAGTTGAAATTACTCAGTCCTTTTAAGGTAACATTACTGGTTGTTTGGAGCCAAGCTCACTTAATTTTAGGTCTGTTTTAAACATGTATACATCAGGAAGTGAATTTCTTGAAGTCATTTTTACCCCATTTACTCATCTGCAAATGCAATTGGACTAGTGAAGGTCCCTTTCAGATCCAAAACCCAGTGATTAAATTTCATGGTTCAGCATTATTTATAAGTTGTTTTAAAAGCTCAGAGGAAAGAGTCCTCCTTGTATCAGAAACTTTCTCCTCGTGTTAACTACCCAAATCATGTAGCATGATTTATGCTCTTATCTCTCCTCCCCTCCCTCTTTTGGCATTGTTTCTATATAGTGATTGATGACCCCCAAGATACAGTGAGACTCAGTGTTCATCTCTTGAAAAATAATGAATCTGAATCTTATCATTTAGAAATCATCTTCCCATGAGAAATTTCTTCTGTGTTATCTTGATTATTTGAATTTAGAATGTGCCTATTTTCTGAGTCAGCAATTAATTTGGTTTATTACTACCTTTTTGGGTAAATAGTGCTCAAAATTGATGTTTCTCTGTCTTAGTCAATGTCTTTGTAGTGCTATGTTCTTATACTTCAATCCCAAGAACATATAACTTACTGAAGCCAAAAAAAATTGCATATTTCTTGATCTGTTGGCAGTGTTTCTGCTCTCTTGGTTTATCTTACATGTTTATTCCCTGGGTTGGGTTTTGTTCTGTTTTGTTCTTTTCTTAGCTACTTTTAATACGCTATAGTGAAGTAATACAGATACTAGGTAGTAATCACGTTCAGAATCTTCTCATTTTGCCTTATAGACCCTTTTTCTGTCCCGAAAGCGGTATTATGTAGCTCTTAGCCACACAATGAATTGTTGATTAATTTAAAAGAACCCTAGAAAGTAGTAGCTGTACCTAAAAAGAAGGAAAATCTGGGTATATTTTACTACTTTTTTTTTTTTTAAGCTATGGCTTTATTATTTTGCTTGAGGTTTTTTTTTTTCCCCCTTTACCTCCACAATATGCATTAGTAAGATTTAAAGTTTCTTTTAGTTAGCCCAAATAGAAGTCTTTTTCCTTTTTCCCTTTGGTGTTCTATTTGCAAAACAAGTAAAGCAGGTTTTATAGACTAGGGTAACTAGTTTTATTTAATGAATCCCTTTATTAAAACTCTTATATCAATCTTAGCCCAACTCACAGTTCATACTTTTAATACTCCATTCCTTCTTTGCACGCCCCTCCTTTAGAAAATAGAAGGTTTTTCCAAAATTTTTTACTTTTAAATCACCAAATGTTTATCTTTTCTGCAGATAATATCACCTACCGCATTATTTTTGGCTGCAAAAGTGGAAGAACAGGCTCGAAAACTTGAACATGTTATCAAAGTAGCACATGCTTGTCTTCATCCCTTAGAGCCACTGCTGGATACTAAATGTGATGTATGTAATAATAATTCAATTGGTGTTGCCTTCCAACTGCTGCTTATTTCTTTCACCATTTAGGATGTAATACTGGGGAGTGATCTAACAGAAACATATTTTATGTATGTACATGAGTTTCAGTGTCGTTCTGAATCATGTTAAGGCTGTGATTCAAAGGTGGTTATAAGTGTTTCACATTTTGTTGTTTATCCTCACAGCAAACCTATGCTGTATGTAGAGGGTAAGTCATATCATCTCCATTGTTTGGGTCCATTTGAGACCAGAGATAAATAACTCTTAAATTGTCAACAATGAAAAAAAATAGAAAAAACCCCTGGACTTGCCTCTAGAACAGTAAATAGTAATTTTACAGAATTGTTCCTTTGTTAATGCATATATACTAATAGTTACCTCTCTGATACTGATCCATAAAGATGCTGTTTTACCATACTTTCATGAGAGGGTTTTTTTCATATTTTAATTTTCCTCAAGAGTAATGCTAACTTCTAAACAGCTTGTTCATCATCAGCATTTTAATAGACCATTTTGAAAGTGCCATTTTAAAATGTTATGACATCTTAAAACAGAAGCTAGAATTCTAGGCCTTTAAATTCACTTTGCCAGCACTTGTATTATAGGTGAGTTCCTTTATCGGGAACTTTTAACTACTAAATGACTGCCAGATTATATTAGTTTACTTTCATTTAGTTAATCCTAAAGTCCAGATTAAGTATATCTGATACAAAAAAAAAGTGTATCTGATTTTTTTTTTTAAAGTATATCTGAGTTTATTAATGACAAGTTTTATCTTAGATGTTGGCTTTAAGGGAGTGAGATACTAATGTAACCATTCAATAATAAAGAATGTGTGATTATTCAGAGATTGTTCTTGTAATTTCTATTAACTTTACAAATTCAGAATTAATTTTGGTGAATACTTAGGGTATTGTTCAAATAATAGAAATCTATGCTTTAAAAAAATCATCTAGTGACCTTTTTAAAATGGGACATAAATAAAGGTGCTTTTCACTCTGAGTTTAGCAACATGTCCTTACATGAATATTTATGTATGATGTATTGTTTTTTATCACCTTACACTCAGTTGTCATAATTTAAGAAATTTGATAATGGTAGAAATTTTTCATACTCTTTATTCCCAGAGTAATTACAGTAGGGGAATGATTTGTTGAAGTTAAAAGAGAAGGCCCTCTATTTCCCCATGGGTGTATGATACATTCTTTTGATATTTTATATCTAAAATGTTTTCTTTTAACCTAGAGATTTGAGGGTTTGCTTTGATTTTATTTTGTCTTTTTGAAGAGAGGAAGTTCTAAAAAAATAACTCACTGACTTACTCTCACCATCAAGGAATTACTACATGAAATATCTTAGAGTGAGTTTATGCGTCTTTTCTTCACAGGCAGGTTTGAATTTGATGTTCTTGCTTGAGTTGGTGCTTCCTATCTTAGTATGTCTTGAAGCACCAGTGCCTACATGAAGTTTTGTATTACAGGCTGGAGGGTTTGTTGTTTTCAGTTAAGCTCTACCTCCTTTCATGTTATTGTTGTCTTTTTAGGGGTTTTTTGTTGGTTTTTTTTTTACCTTGTTTACATATTCTGTATTAGAAGTAATTCAATTTAGATTGGTTGTAGAAAATAGGATTTGTCTGTCGCCCTCAAATTATTTCTTTTGTGTTTCCAAACTACTCTGATTCTTCTGTAATGATTTAACGGTCCCATAGTCTAGTAGTGTTTATCTTAAGCATTTTAATGTTATTATTTTTACCTGGCAGGCTTACCTTCAACAGACTCAAGAACTGGTTTTACTTGAAACCATAATGCTACAAACCCTAGGTATGTACTTATGTCAGATATTATTTTTGTGTTGTGTTCTTCAGTGTGGTGTCCTAAAGATGGAATAATTTTATCATTGAACAAAGTTTCATTTTAAAACAATGTTTGGGGCCAGAATAGTATTACCTGGTTATAAGGAAACCATTTTTTTAAAAATTTCATTTACCATTAATTGAATGGTAAACATAGTTTTCATTGTGAAAGACTGCATATGATTGTAATGTGTACAAATATTCTGACTTATAGTCAGTATTTAATAAATTTATCACATTTTTAATGTGACACAGTAGTTATTTAAATGATCATCCTTTTCTAAAAGTTACATTGTCTTCAAGTTTTTTGCAATTTAAGTGACCTCTAAAGATTATTTATTTAAATCTTTCACTTTATTGTTGAGGAAATTGAGACCTAACAAGGTCTGTCTTGTGTGAAGTCATATATTACTTCTGGAAGAACTTAGCAGTGTATGATGGGAATAACATGGGCTTTATGGAGCTCTTGGTTTAAAATCCATATCCCTTTGACTTGCTTTTTAAGCTTGGGCAAAGTTGTTTTACCTTTCATATCTCCATTCTATATATGCGAGGTGGAGAAATAATGTCTGCCTTAACATTGTGAATTTGAAGATGAGAGAGAGTATATAAAAAACATGTACCACATAGTGTGTGTGTCATAAGTAGCCATTATTCATTATGGTAGTTATTTATTTATTACTCCATTCCCAAACGTTGAAAAGAAGTGCGATAATCATAGCCTCCCATCATGACAGACTTTTTTTTTTTTTTTTTAAGAAAAGTAGCTTGTTTGAAATAGATATAACTTGTTTGATGTTTTTATAATATAAAAAGATATAAAAATAAAAGTGAGAATCTTATTAGCTCCAAATCCAATGATTTAGCATGTTATTGCTTTATTATATGACATTATATAAATATGAAATTTACAAAGATTTGTGTAATAAAGGTTAAAAGGAAAATTACGTTATTTTAAGGGGAATGTTAGAATTTTTAAGATACACTTCTGTGGCTTTGATTAAAGTATGATTTTGCAGTTTTAATTACAGTAGGAATAGATCACACAGCAATTTTAAAAATCTAGATTACCTGTTTGTCAGGATGTTACTCGTTTACTGCTTCTGAAGACACTAGATGTGACCTCCACTTTTTAAAAAAAGGAAAAACCATGCCCTGCCTAAGGGTTGTTTAGACATTGAAAGCTCTTTCAGCATTTTATCTTTGGTTTTAGAAACAGTGATTTAAAGAATCTTGAGCCTACAAGGTTCACTTGTCTTAATAACTTTATTATCAATGAAGTGTAATTATAAGCTAATTATACTTAGCTTTGAAACCCTCTCATCTAAGGCATACTAAGAAAATAAGAGGACTATAAATCATTTAAAAGGTCCTTTTTATCCCACTATGGCCCAGGGATTATATTTATGAAAAATATTCTTTTTACATCTTCGGAAAGAGTTGTAATACGTTTAAAAATATGTTACATAGTTGAATTATTTGCTTAATAGTTATATTTTCCATAATTTTGTTTTTAACCTGAGGGTAATCTCAAACTAATCATAATTCAGAATTTTTAATAAATATCACCCCAATCTACGAATAGCTTTGTTAACCAGTTTTCATTAAGTGGAACATTGTTTTTGAGAAGAAATTATTTCTCGTCATTGAAGGTATAATGAGCATGTCAAAATAACTGTGTCTTTGGATCTTTTTAATAATGAACGATGTATTATACACATTTATGGTTGTGCTGACACATGGCATTTCTCAGGCAAGTATTGTAGTGTGGTAAGTGATTGGGAAAAAAGTGCTTTTCATTTCAGGTTTTGAGATCACCATTGAACATCCACACACAGATGTGGTGAAATGTACCCAGTTAGTAAGAGGTAAGTGATCTTTGAAACTTCTAAATTAAGTATTAATGCTTTTTATTGTCTGTAATTGATTTGAATGAGTTTTATCAAAATGGGGAGATGTCGTTTTGAAGCAACGTCTTTTGGTGTCCTACATCTACCTATTCATCTACTTCTGTATGTGGTTCTACCTGGTGAATTAGTTTCCTTTAAACTTACAGGAGAATCTCCTTTCACTAAAAAATTGGAGGGCTTCCAAATATTAAGACTCTCCCCACCTCCCCATTAGGCTAAGCCAGTCCCATTTCATTTAATATTTAAGAAGTTGGCCATTGACACATACACGCAGAAAATTTCTGGTCTATCTCAAGCTTTCATTGACTTCTAGAAAAATGATGACAATTTAAGAATTTGGAGGCCATCCTCAGATCTTTCAGATAAAAATTGTCTTAGCAGGTTTGCCATTTTGGAAATATTTTCCCCGTGTTCATTTGAACAAAATTGGTTTAATACATTTTTCAAAGTTCTTTAGCATTATTGAAAATAATTTCTTTTTTGTGTGTTTTGGGGAAATACATAGTATGCTACAGACAGCAAGTGATGTGCCTATTAAACCTTTTAAAACAGGAGTAGGAACTTTTTGTATTATTTGCTTTACTGCTTATGAAGCATGTGGTATACATTTTTCTACTCTTGTTAATGAATCCTATGTATCTGTTCTTGTATCCCTAGATATATTCTTTACACAGTTGCATGTTGTTACACTACTTCTTACTTCTACTTTCCTGTTTCCCATTTGAAGTGTTAATGTACTAAGAGCAACCACTTGGAACTTTCATTGTGCCTTTTTCTGTTACTTTTTGAAAATGAAATTTTGCAGTTTCATTCTTTTACCCCCAGATTCTTTTCTTTAGGTTTATTCCAAACAAAATGGGTAAGACTTTTAAAGGCTCTGCTTTGTTTTTTAGTGTTTACCTGAATATTCTCACATTTTATTCCTTCTAAATTTAATTCATATACCTGGTAGGATTTTATTATGTTAATGGCTACATTTAAGACAAACCTGTTATCACAGTGTCATTGTTAAGACATGGATTTCTGAAAGTCCCATTTATATTTTTTTGATTCGAATAGCTAGTACATGTTATGACTTGTAGAACATATTTAATTATGATTCCTGTACTTCATGGTTATTGGAATATAATTTAGAGCACATTTTCATCCCAGAATTTCAGTGTAGTATAGAATTATATTAGATAACTAGTGTATATGTTTGAATTAAGAAAAAAAAAGTTTTAGAGTAGTTTTCCTAAAAACTTGAAAGAATAAGCTGTTTTGTCAGAATAATGGGGAGCCATGTAACTTTGCTTTAAACTAAGCCTAATGAAAAAAGATATTTATATAGGTTAAAATATATATATATGTACTTAGTAGGAGATGAAACTGAATTTTCAGCTTAGTATCATTGTGAAATTTGAGTCCTCTTCAAAAATCCATAATCAGAGTTCAGTAGCTTTTGTACATGTTCCCCTGTATCTAAAGCTAGAGACATCAAGTCCATTCATTTGCAAAGTTGAATAGTAAGTTTTTAAAAATTCACAAAAACTATAAATTTGATGTTTTATCCAAAGCAGAATATTTAAATCTAATTTTTTGTTGTTGTTAATGCTTAAAATGTGACCAATTCTTAAATTTTAGTACAAATCTTACATATGTTTAACTTCCATTTTGTCTGACTAACATTTCAGGTAACTATAGTTTACATTTCATTCCATTTAAAAACATTCTTTCATGTTTGGTGTCTGTTTTTCTTTGCTCTGTTAAAATTTTCAGCTAACAAACATTTTCCCTACATTCTTCCTCTGTTGCACACTGTTAATAGGTTATTGAATTTAGATATATTCTGAGGTAAAAACTGCTACGGCAATTTAAAATTATTTTTACTTCCTTCTCTACGTATTTTGATTCTTTGAGGGGCAGGGGGGTGGTAAATGGTTTGGTTTCTTTAAAGTTCTTCGTGCCCCCTCCCCGCCCCCTCTGGACTTGAGAAAGTTGATATTATGCTACTTTGCTGCAGAATTGGCTAATGTCATTTTACAGGGACCTTTCATTTCTGTGATTTCTCCTTCCCTCCCCACCAGGAAAGAATGCCATACATAAGTCACACTGCCTCCAAGACATCTGATGCTTTGACACTCTTCCTTAGCACAGCTCTGCTAAGCCCAAATCCCTTTTGTATACCTTATGTTGGTGATCCACATGGGGCAGCAGGGATTACAGGTGCCATGAAAAAAATAGAGGGCAAATTTGAGGCCTGTTAGAGAGGGGTGAGTTGAGGTGAACTGATCCTAGGTGAGCAGAGGGGAAAGGTACATCAATGATTATGAATGTAATTGGGGGAAAAGGGAAATTATAGCAAAAGAATCCCTCTTGGGGAGAATAAGAAATCAGATAAAGTGAGCGGGGGACTGTTTTCAATTTCAATGTCTTAAAAGCTAGTTGGTAAAAATTGCTTTTCCTTTGGGGACCAGTGTTGAAGCATCCTGATTCCCCGGAGTACTTATATCTTTTTCTAAAGTTGACTATTGGATTCTGTAAGAAAAATATATGTAGTGGAGTTTTCTATATCTATGCCCTTAGGATGTTTCTAGGTCGTTTATTCCTTGTTGATGCTTAGTAGCATGAAAAACTGAGCAGTTTGTGCTCTCTTGAGTTTGGGGGGGTGGGGGTTTTGTTTTCTTTTCTTTGGATGGAAGTACTTAAGCCAACTTAAATATGATGACTGAGGATTAAGTCTGGCAGGCAACTCTTTGTATTTTGTATTAGACTTCAAAATCTTTTCTTCTTCTTCTTCTTCTTTTTTTTTTTTTTTAAATCCAGGAGAATGCTTTATTGCAACTTTTAGCTGACTAGATGCTTAACTTAGTAACAAGTTTAGCCCTTGTAACTGGCTAGCTAAAAGCAAATCGGCTTGTTTCTCAGATCTTTGGGGGATAGCAAGAAACATTTGAGTGAATGTTGTTGAAGATTTTCAGTAGTATAGAAAATGATGGCGCTCTTGTGATATTTGTAAGTAGTAAGTAAAATTTACTTTTTGTGTACAAAACTTTGAAGTTTTTGTTGTGTTGAGAACTTTTTGATGGTAGCACATTAAAGCTGATAGTATTGTCTTCGTTTTTTTTTCTTTTCTTACAGCAAGCAAGGATTTGGCACAGACATCCTATTTCATGGCTACCAACAGGTTGTTATCCTGACCCTCTTTGTTGCACTGTTGTAGCACACTATAGCTTCCTTTAATGCAGGGCCCCCTCAATGTGTCTCTTACCCTTGTTGCAACAGGAGACTGGACCATCTACTGTGGTGGTACCTTCCTGTCTGCTTTGCGGTGTATTGTACAAGGGACTTTTGGCACAGAGGGGTTAAATGCACATTGTGAAGTGTAGTGGTGCTTTCTGATGACATATTCTCGATTTGTGAGTGCATAAGTCTAAAATTGGTAGCCTGAATAGCAGCTAAAGATTACAAAGAGCTAAACTTAACGTAGAAATTCGAGCAACTTGGTAAGTATAAAGCTATTTCTAGTTTACAATTATAGTTAAATGACAATTTTTTTAAATTTCACATTGATCCAATCTTAACTTTAATCATAAAAGTTTTTTTTTAATAAATAAAATTTATATAACTTGGGTTTTTTTTCCAGATAATACCCACTAGTTGTAAATCAGAAGTAGCCAAGTCCTGTCAGTGCCTAGATTTGACTAAGTACAATTTTTACTTTAAAAAAACTTATTTCCTTTTCAGTTTACATAAAGAAAAAGTGGTGTGGGTTTGCTCTTGATAAACATTTTTCATCAATTCTGAACTGAACTGGAAGAATAATTTTTTAAAGCCTTTAATATCTAATAGATAATTCTGTTCTGGGTTGATTATATTAATGCCTTAAATTTGTTTTTTAAATGGGTCATTCGGGAGGAGGGGACCAAACTAGCATTGTGTGGTCCTTGATTTCTTGTGACACTGTTAAGTTTTATGTAAAGCTTTGGATTGGCAAATACGAATATATTTTCTTAGGTATATGTTGTTGGGATTTAACCTCTATCCCTTGGAATTTTGAAAAACAAAGTACTAAATATAAAACTTTCATTAGAAAAAGCTAGCTGTAACATGTTACATGCCCAGTTTGGGGCATATAGCAGAAGGAGAAAGGTAGCATTTTTCTAGTACTTAGCAGCATTGGGCCTTGAAGCTGTTCACCAAAAGGTAAGTTTTCTCTGTGGCTTTGCTGAAAAGAAGACAGAGGTTTACATAGATAAGTGTTAGATTCTCTTTGACTTGAGAATTATGTTTGTTAACCCACATCAAATGGTAGAATTCCTGATTCTATAATGTGATGTTGAAATTACTTTGTCAATTTTACAGAGTCTTCTGCTTTTTCTTTACTTTTTTGCCATGACATTACAAAAGAAACAAAAATACTACAAAAAAATTAAAATGTTATATGCTGATTATTGGAAATATACTGTCTTCTCCTTTTATGAAGAAGTAAAAATACTTCAAAATTTAGAAATATTAATATATTAGTAGTCTTAATAAAATAATAGTATAATGATCTGGGGAGTCAGAATGTAGAGAATGTTCATAATCTATGTAGGTTTTTTAGTATTAGAATTTTATAACTATAGTGCTAGTTTTTAATAAGGTTTTGTACTGTAGACTTAAAAAAGAAAACGTTTATGTTTTTGCTCTAATCTTATTGGTAAATATTTTTCTTTGTTTTACATATTTGAATTACTATGGTTCTTCGTTTTCAAACCTGCTCTACAACAGTCTCCACCTTACCACCTTCTGTCTTCAGTACAAACCAACAGTGATAGCATGTGTATGTATTCATTTGGCTTGCAAATGGTCCAATTGGGAGATTCCTGTGTCAACTGATGGAAAACATTGGTGGGAATATGTGGATCCTACGGTTACTCTAGAATTACTAGATGGTAAGTAGAGAAAAATAAATCCTTTTTTACGTTGAAAACATTTTTTTATTATGGAAAAAGTCTGCCTACTTTTTGTATAGGTTTGAAAAAAAGCGAATCCCCGTGACTCATACTTAAGTGAACAGTTACCAGTTCTGGCCGCTCCAACATTTCCCCCTCCCTTTGTAGTTATTTTGATATTAATCCCAGATATCTCTTCAACTATTAATATTTCAGTTTGTGTTTCAAGAGATAAGAGACTCCTTAAAAACATAACTACAATTTCATATTAACAATTTGGTAATAGAATTTTAAAAAGTATAATTACATGGTCAGGTGAACGTGATGAAAATAAGGATTCATTAGCCTAAAGGAAAAAAAAAAAAAAAGAAAGAAAGAAAAAACCTTGAACATGTTTTAACTACCAATGACTATCTAAAGCCTTCAGGACTTTTCAAAAAACATATATATGATTTGTAATGCTATAGGTTGGTATTCGGTTATAACTTACTGTAGAACATGTGAAGCAGTGAGCTAAAGGTATTTCAGGGTAACATTCCTTGCTCTGTAGTTCCACTGATAGTGACGTGCGTCGTTATTGCCTTGCATTACTAAATATGAATTGACAAAATCGGGGTACAAATTCTATAAATCGTGAACCTGGAGTTGGGTGTCCTAATAAGAAATTTCTCTGGTTAGAGATAAGAGAAGCTGACCAGAGGTAGGAGAGATTCTTGGGGATTCAGACATTTTAACCAAGTATTGTAGATTTCAGAAAGGAAATAGATTACACTTCTTACCGAAGATACACCTAAATTCGTATGTTAGGTTTTCAGCTTACTCTTTTTGTGGGCTTTCCCTAACTTCTGTTGCAAAATTGAAGCTAATGGGAAAATAGGATTTATATCTGTTGCTACTGAGGACGTATGTTACATAGAGACCCCTTTGGGTTTTGAATATGATCTTCCAATAAAATCTCACGTTTCTGTAACCTAGATGTTTGTTTTCTGTGGAGGGCCAAAAGTAACTCTAATTTTAGGGTTTATGGGCCCTTCTGTCTATACCAACTACACAACTCTGCCACTGGGGCTGCAGAGCAGCCCTGGGCAATCTGTAAATGAATGGGTGTGGCTGTGTTCATTTACAAACACGTCGTACAGGTCATAATTGCAATATTGCCTACCTTTCTGGTAAAATATGCTTCCTTTTTAGATTTTTTGATTTGGGGTTTTGTGGTTTTTTTTCCCTGAAAAATTTCTCACAGAGTATGTATCTCATGCTATATTACTGCCACATGATTATGCTCTTTTCCTTATGTTGCCAGAGGTTTGTTTTGTTTTGTTTTGTTTTTAAGTTTAACAAGAGAGAAGGGAGGGGTGCCTGGGTGGCTCAGTCAGTTAAGCGTCTGCCTTCGGCTCAGGTCATGATCTCAGGGTCCTGGGATCGAGTCCCAGGTCAGGCTCTCAGCTCAGCAGGGAATCTGCTTCTCTCTCTCACTGTCCTTCTGTGTTCTCCCCACCCTCCCTCAAATAAATAATTAAAATCTTTTTAAAAAATGAGAGAAGGAAATCTTAAATGAGTTGAAATGGCATCTTCTAAAAGTGGGGGCTTTTTTCATCTATGACTTGAAAAATAGGTTATCGATGCCACCATCTTACTTCAGCAGTTAAAAGATAAGATAAAGTAGGTGTAATCTGAATAAAAATAGTTTATATACATGATCCTAAAACAAAAGTTCACAAAAAGCAAGTAGTCTGCCTCTTAACACTGCTCTTAAGTTATAAAGTTGGTTTTTTTGACACAGTGAGGGCCACCTAAATAATCTCTCTGCTTCCATCTGAAAAGGCTCAAGTCTCTTACTCATTTGGAGAGCCACTGAGTAGGAATCTGGGACATTTAAGACATTGACAATTTCAGCATTTCCTATAGCAGTCTTTCTCTGTGTTTTAATCACAAAAAAAAAAAAAGAGAGAAAAGTAACAGTTTAAGATATTAAGATATATCTGAATTTTAGCCTGGTGTCTAAGCATTAGTGCTCACTAAAATAATTCATTTAATGACTGTTGCAAAAACACCGTTGGCTTGGACTTGGCCTACCTGTAACATTTGTTGCTTTGCAGAGTTTTTATTTTCTGATTAATAACAAACCCTCATGTGTTTTTTGCATTTTGAATTTTTTTCTGTATAGTAGCTTTGAAGGGAAAAGCTCTATTTTAAGCATCATCTGTGATTTTTGTGCACATAACTAATAGATTAGCAGTGATTATTTGACAGATTCTTAAGTGTCCAAGTAGAAAAAGGTGGGGGTTTTTTCAGGTTAGGAAGAATGGTAGTCCAGGCATTAGATTGTTTTCATTCAAATTGGATCAAAAAGTTCATGAATCTTGAGCAGGTTTAACACAGCTTATGAACATATAATAAGTGCCGAGGTTTTGCATATTTTTTGCTTCAAGAAAAATTTCGTATTGTCTGAATTTTCATTATCAGTCTTGGCATATTTGCCTAGAATCATTCATAGAGAAGCTTACTGTGTATACTAAAAAATAATAAATGAATCTATGTAGTCTCTACTGAATTGGCATTATTGATATTACATGATATTGTAATTCATTTGGTATGAATATTTGTCTTGAGTGGTCAATAGCTTTATTAATGGCACTATTTTGGGGTTAGGAAAGTAGAATTCATCACTGCACCACCTTGGAAAAGTGAGTCATCTCACTGTAATCCCAAATTTAAGAAAAAAGTGAGGTAAAAATATATGACCAGGGTGGTTTTACTAATAGTTAAGAGTAATAATTACTAGGAATCTGAGTATAGATGGAAAAATTTTTTTCATTTAACACTGAAATAATTTTAAACTTAAACTACAGAATAGTACAGTTTCTATATACCCTTTACCTGGTTTCTCCAATGTTAACATCTTATATACATGATATCAAAACCAAGAGATTAACATTGTTACAATATTATTACCTAACTATAGGTTTTATTTGATGTCCTCAGTTTTTCTGTTCTAGGATCCCATGTTCCATTTGCTTGAAATGCCCCTTAAATCTCTTCTAAATTATGTCAGTTTTTCTATCATTCATTTTCTTTTGTGACCTTGACACTTTGAAAAATAATGGTCGGGGGCGCCAAGGTGGCTCAGTCAGTTAAGCATCTGTCTTCGGCTCAGGTCATGATCCTAGGGTTCTGGGATCAAGCCCCACATCAGGCTCCCTGCTCAGTGGAGAGTCTGCTTCTCCCTCTCCCTCTGCCACTCCCCCTGCTTTTGCGCACACGTGCTCTCTTCTCTTTCAAATAAATAAAATCTTAAAAAAAGAAAAAAAGAAAAAATAATGGTCAGTTATAGTATAGAATGTTCCTCAATTGGGGTTTAATATTTTTCAATATTAGATTGAAATTATGTATTTTTGGCAAGAATACCACAGAAATGGGAAATGGGTTGTACCTTACCCTGTGCATCTTATCAAGGGCTACATCATATATCAAGGGTTGTTTGTTTTGTTTTTCTCAAAGTGTATACCTTATTACTGGTAATAATAACTCTGATCACTTGGTTAAGGTGATATCTGCTGAGTTTCTCCATTGTAAAGTTACTGGTCTTCTCTTTGTAATTAAATATCTTGAGGAAGGTATTTTAGGATTACACAGATACCTTCTTTTTCCTCAAACTTTTGTCCATTAATTTTAAAGAATCTATTGATAGATCTTGCCTGCAATAATTATTACTATGATGTTTGCCTAATGAAGATTTTCTATTTGGGGGGAATTTTAATGCTACTAAATTTTCCAGAGATTCTGAGTAAGCATGGGGGTGGGGGGAGAGTGATTTTTTTTTTTTTTTTTTAAGAATTCATCTTTGAATATAGCAGTTCAGATCTGTGTCTACTTCTATATTTGCTGAAGGTTGAATAGAAGGGTGACAGTGAAGTAGATGAACTCTTGAGGCCCCTTTTTAATATTGCCCACTTGAGAGAAATATAAATCCTAAAGACACCTTCTAAGTTTTAAATTTAAATTTTATTTTTAGAGCTAACACATGAGTTTCTACAAATATTGGAGAAAACACCTAGTAGGTTGAAGAGGATTCGAAACTGGAGGGTAAGAGAATTGGCAGGGTTTAATAGCATATCAGTTTGTCGCTTATCTAACAATTACATAGCTAACCAGTTTGAATTTTTTGGTTAAATATCCTTATTTCCAGTATTCCTAGATAATTACAGTGTATTGTAAGCTGCATACACTCATAGTTTATTCAACTGCTGTGTCCAGTGGACTTTGTTAAGTACTTTATAAATTGTGTGTTTAATTCTCACGGTGATTATAATGGAAATATTCTCCTTATTTTACAAATGGGCAAATTAAAGCCTAGACAAGTTAAATTACTTTCTCAAATGCTCGCTAGGATTTAACCTGTATCTAACTCTGAAACCAGTGGTTTCCACTTTTTACAGCCTTCTTTTGGGCCTCTAAATAAGACATTTATTTACTGGTGACATAAAGCCTTAAACCCCAGGTGATTTTGTTTGCATATATTTAATATAGATTTTTATAAAGCAAGGAAATTTGTATTAAATTCCTTTGCTGTCATTGCTTCTTTTGTGTTTTATTTAAATAGGCTAATCAGGCGGCTAAGAAACCAAAAGTAGATGGACAAGTTTCAGAAACGCCACTTCTTGGTTCATCTTTGGTCCAGAATTCCATTTTAGTAGATAGCGTTACTGGTGTGCCTACAAACCCAAGTTTTCAGAAACCATCTACATCAGCATTCCCTGCACCAGTACCTCTAAATTCAGGAAATATTTCTGTTCAAGACAGCCATACATCTGATAATTTGTCAATGCTGGCAACAGGAATGCCAGGTACCTCCTATGGTTTGTCATCACACCAAGAATGGCCTCAACATCAAGAATCAGCAAGGACAGAACAGATGTATTCACAGAAACAAGAGACATCTTTGTCTGGTACCCAGTACAACATCAACTTCCAGCAGGGACCTTCTATATCACTGCATTCAGGATTACATCACAGACCGGACAAAATTTCCGATCATTCATCCATTAAGCAAGAATATGCTCATAAAGCAGGGAGCAGTAAACACCACGGGCCAATTTCTGCTACTCCTGGAGTAATTCCTCAGAAAATGTCTTTAGATAAATATAGAGAAAAGCGTAAGCTAGAAACCCTTGATCTGGATGTAAGAGATCATTATGTAGCTGCCCAAGTAGAACAGCAACACAAACACGTGCAGTCACAGCCAGCCAGCAGCAGTTCTGTCACTTCTCCCATTAAAATGAAAATTCCCATCACAAATACGGAAAAACCTGAAAAATACATGGCGGAAAAGAAGGAAAAGAGCGGATCACTGAAATTACGGATTCCAATACCACCCACTGATAAGAGTGCTAGTAAAGAAGAACTGAAAATGAAAATCAAAGTTTCTTCCTCAGAAAGACACAGCTCTTCCGATGAGGGCAGTGGGAAGAGCAAGCATTCGAGCCCACATATTAGCAGAGACCATAAGGAGAAGCACAAGGACCATCCCTCAAACCGCCACCACCCTAGCAGTCACAAGCATTCCCACTCACATAGTGGCGGCAGCAGCGGTGGCAGTAAACACAGTGCTGATGGAATACCACCCACTGTTCTGAGGAGTCCCGTCGGCCTGAGCAGTGATGGCATTTCCTCTAGTTCCAGCTCTTCAAGGAAGAAGCTGCATGTCAATGATGCATCTCACAACCATCACTCCAAAATGAGCAAAAGTTCCAAAAGTTCAGGTAGTTCATCTAGTTCTTCCTCCTCTGTTAAGCAGTATATATCCTCTCACAACTCTGTTTTTAACCATCCCTTACCCCCTCCTCCCCCTGTCACATACCAGGTGGGCTACGGACATCTCAGCACCCTCGTGAAACTGGACAAGAAGCCAGTGGAGACCAACGGTCCTGATGTCAATCACGAGTACAGTACAAACAGCCAGCATATGGACTACAAAGACACATTCGACATGCTGGACTCGCTGTTAAGTGCCCAAGGAATGAACATGTAATCATTTGTTTAGGTCCATTTTTCCTTTACTTTTTTAATTTAAAAATGGTTAGAATGGAAAACTTTCTCCTGATCTAGCAGTGGTAACACCTGCTCTTGCTGCCACTGTATCAATATTTGTAAGTGCTGCTTTATTCTTCATTCTGAAAAGAAGAGATGATAGTAAACAAGTCTTTATCTCCACATATGATAGTGTTATAAATACTGTAAAAGCATGGAAGGTGCAAAACTCAGTATTTCTACAATTGCAGCTAAGAACATTAGGATGAATGGCTGGCTGCTTCTAGGAATATAAGATGCCTCAAGCATTCATTATTTATAATTTGAATACTGTAGCTATTTTTTTGTTGTTGTTGCTTGGCTTTTGAATGAGTGTAAATTGTTTTCTTTTGTGTATTTATACTTGTATGTATGATTTGCATGTTTCAATGATAAAGGGATAAAACAGTATACTGACAACTGTTTACAAGAAAGTGGAGAAAAATGTACATACATTTTTGTATGTTTAGATATTACCATAAATACTCAGGATTGGAGCTGCTTGTAAGTATAACGATATAACTTTATTTTATCTTGTCAGAGTCCATCACTAATCTAAAACAAAGGTGGCACTTTTTCATGTTAACCTTAAACTCTAGGCCTTACTGGAAGCCACTGAAGGGGGGGGACACTTCACTACCAGATGGGTATGCAGTGCCGCAGATGGTCATGTATTTACACTGTGAGGCACTGAACTTTTGCCTTCAGAGCTTCTGACCAGGTTGGCTGCTGAAATAGCCCCTAATTTTCTGAAGGCTTGAAGAGGAAAAAATAAAGTTTACATACTCTTGATGTGAAGTGCATTTGAAATGTTTGTCGGCTTGTTGCAGTACTATAAACACAGAGCTGTTAATAATGGTTATGTAGATTACTGTGATTTGAAAACTAAATCCACGAAACTTATATAGTGAAGAACTAGTAAGTTTTTTTCTTAAATAAAGAACTTTAACACTACATATTTTAACAGTAAACAGGGATTGCTTTTCCTTTAGTGTTCAGAATGACACCATATTCTTAAACATACTCCTCCCATGAAGTGTGTTTGTGTGTGATGCCATATTTCTTTTTCAGGTAAATGCAGTCTTCCTTATAGAAATGAACTTAACCTGTTGCTCTCTCAGTTCTTTTATATTCTAACAATAAATAAAAAGAAAAGATCACTGACTGTGCATTGTACCTGTATTTATAGCTTATGGTTGTTATCAGGAAGCTCTGTGAGAAAAAAGGGTTAGCCTCCAGGTAAACAAGCTAGTGGAGGTTTTACATTTGTTTGCACATCTCAGTATATTCCTGTTGAGGTCAAGTTTGCACAGTCATCTAACTTCTGAACAAACAATAGACTTTAACTTGTTTAAAATCTGTCATAAACACCAGTAATGTGGCTCCGGTTTATCAGCTAATCTTGAATTTATTCTGTGGTAAATCTTTGAGCTGTTGAGTGTCTTTAGATGGGGTGAATTTTCAACTTTCGTTGAACTGAAAACTGTCTTAATTTTTTCCTCTATGTATATGAATTATTTTTGTTACAAAGCCACTGATACGTGCACAATTGTAATTTTACTCAAGTATGTTGCAGTTGTAAATATTAGAGCGTTTAATCTCGTGCTCTACCTTTATTTAGCGATTACCTAATTTGCCAGTAGCTTTATAATTTTTTTTAAGATAATTGTTCATTATTTTGTCAATGTTATTTGAACTTAGGATACTAGGAGCCTCTTTCTAGGGACTTTGCCTAGCTAGCATGTCCTAACATTTGTTCTTTGTCTTGCATAACTTTAGTAATCTTTGTCATTACATGTAACTTTGTTGCTCTGTATGGCATATTATTGTATCCATAAACATGGTAATTTTGATACAGTTATACTTTTACAGTGGTACATAATCTGAGGACTAGTATAGAATTAAGCTGAGTGCAAGATGAGGGCGGGGAAGGGTTTTGTTCTTGGTAATTTAGATGTGAAACCTCTAAGGAGCTATCATGTGAAACAACATAGGGTGGTCGTGCTACTGTATAATGGGGGATGATAATACCAGGAATTTTACTAAGATTTTGTAAAGAATATCCAAAAAAGTAGTGAACTTATTTTCAGTATGACATAGAAAACAATGTGAATATTTAAGGTCTGTGACTATACTTAAACTTCACTAAGAATTTGCAGAATTGTTTTGAGATGTGGGAATAAAGGTAATTTTGTTGAATCTTTATTGGTGCTAATGATGGACAGTTTAAAAGGTAGCTAGTATATATTGTTATGGGTCAGTACTTATTAGTACTTCCAAAATTGAATTTGAAATGCTATGTATTCACTTTTCACTCTGTAAATGTAATTCTTTACAATGACTTTATTTATTAAAGGGCAGCCAGTTGTAATTTGTACAGGATTGTGTGAGCTATTCAAACTCTTTAACCTCTGAAGAGGATTATAGGTTCTAAAACCACCATGGGGATGAATATGAAAATCCTTTTAAGTTTCATTTCCATTAAATGAAAACCCCTATTACTCATACTACCATTAATTTGTTTTCCCCATCTCATTTGCGTAAAATAGTTCATCAGCCTGGTCCCAATAGGCTCAACCAAAGAAAAAGACTCCAATGAATGGACATTATTATTGAGTCTTCTTGTAAGTAGCCATAAATAAACCAAAATAGTATCATCAAATTTAGGTATGAAATTCCACATGTGCAAAGTACTGTTAAGGTGATTTACATTTTTGATGAGATTTTTTTTAATATTTGAAATATTAAAAAGCATTATCTTTGAACATCCTTTAAAAGAGTGATTCATTTTTCAGTTGTCTTTTCCCTAGATCATAGTTTTGTTACCTTTATGCAGAAGCACATTGCATAGAAAGGCTTTACTTCTACCTCTTTTAAGTAGTTTTCCAGTATTGAGTTGTGCCCCCTAAATATATGCCTTAGCTACTTTAAAATATGTTTTCAGAACCAAAAAGCAGAGTGTTTTTTCACTGAAACATTCTTGGAAGGCCTGCTGTACCAAACTTTAGCGGTATCCTTTAGCGGTAAGACCTTGCAAAATGTCCCAATTCCCTTTTGTTGTTGAACCTGAAGTTTGTTTCTTAGGTTTGTCTTTGAAAGCAGTCACAGGTGCATCTTGATCTTTCTCTGTGTGTGCAGGTGCATTCTGGTTAGAGTTGTTGAGTCCAGATTTCTACCATGATATATCAGTGGTTTCGTGTGGAATGTCATGAGAAGTGCTTGCATGACTTTGTACCAACAGATTATAATTAGGTAGAATACCTTTTTTTTTTTTTTTGGTCTGTCTGTCTTCCTTGACCTAAAGAAATGACTGGTCTTCTTCAGAGAACCAAATTTTAAATGTTTTTGTTAGTTACCAGTTGCCTTTCCTAGCATTTTAAGCACATTTTTTGGTTATATTTGAGAATTTAAATTGCTGGGTTTTATTCCATAACCAACCTTAGAAATAAACCAGTGCATACCTATGCATGACTTGTGTACTGTAGAAGTATCTTGGGTCGATTAGATATGTTAGGGTATTTTGCATTTACTGTGGAAATAAGTAAGGAGGATTTGTTTTCTTTTTTTTTTTTAACATGGTAGTAGCTCTGAAGGAAGACAGTTATATTCTCAAAATATCTCACCATTTCCACATTTTATCTAAACAGTAAGCAGTTGTTTCTTTAGCTACTACTGTGCTTAAATTGCTAGGTGACTTTTAAGATCTCTGCTGAGAAAAATTTGAGAGCTCTTGTGAAGAATCTTTGATTTAGCAATCTTTTGCTCAAGAGGCTTTCTTGGGAGGCAGTAGGATTCACTAACTGCATTTACCCAGATGAAGGATCAGTGAATCCCACACCCAGGAAACTTGCGTTAACTGAGCTCACAGAATGATACTTGGTAATCTTGTGTGCCCGGATATTTATGGTAGGCTGATTTAGATGGGGATCTTTGCGTTGGAAAACAGCACATTCTGTCTCTGCCCTCCTAGGGTACCAAGTTATGATACCAGTGTATTAATTTGAGAATTCACAATTCCTCTAATACCTGAAATTTGATTGCTGTAAGCCAAATTAGAAGTGCGCTTATTTTGTAAGGGAAGTTTGCCTTTATAGTAGAGATGATCTTGCCAGTGGGTCTGGAATGCTCAGTGTTTTAGGTCTGATTGGCCATGCATCCATTTTTTTTTTTTTTAAGATTTTATTTATTTATTTGACAGAGAGAGACACAGCGAGAGAGGGAATACAAGCAGGGGGAATGGGAGAGGGAGAAGCAGGCTTCCCGTGGAGCAGGGAGCCCGATGAGGGGCTCGATCCCAGGACCCTGGGATCATGACCTGAGCCAAAGGCAGACGCTTAAAGACTGAGCCACCCAGGCGCCCCCCCCCCCTTTTTTTTTTTAAGATTTTATATGCATCCATTTTTTATTCCACAGTGTCGATTTGGGCACAGCCAGCTTTTGCTTCTGTGACTCCTCTTTTTCTGTTCCCGTATAATTTACTAGTATCTATTTTCACCTGACAGGTTCTTTAGAATAGGTTGATAAGCAAGATACATTGAAGGTTGTATGGCTAGGAGTAATTGTTTTCATAAAGGTGAGTTCACCCATTCACCTTTAACCCCAAAGGAGATTCTGAGAGCTAATTTCCCTTATTTCCAACTTTTGGGCGGAAGCCTCGCTTAAAACCTGTTTAGTAGTTGGTTTGATTTGCCTATTGTTAAGTAATGAATACATTCTTTCTTTTAAGGTGTATTTTTCAAGCAGCTTCACTTGGTTTGAAAAACTTGACCTGTACTCATTTGTTGTCCGCAGTGATTGGGATTTTGTTTTCTGAATATGCTCAGAACCCCCAAGGACTATTGAATAGGGTGTTTGCTGATAGAAAATCCAAAACAGGAATTTGTGTTTGTGGCATGAATTTAGTTAGTTACAGAATTTCAGGACAGTATCTATTACGAGGAATTATTAATAAAATTTGTTTATTGAAAATGTAAATCCAAGGCTGTAACGTGCTGTTAATGTGAGTCAGAAATAACTTTCAGTCCCTGGGAAATAAGGTCTTAATGTTAAGTTTCTCTTTATCTGAGTAACTTCATAAATCTTCAAGGAGTGTGGCCTTTGAGTTCATTCAGATTGTCTGTATTCTAGTCTCAGACCCACCACTTGGTAGCTGATGTCCTTGCGGTGAATTACCTGACTTTGTGCCTTGATTTCCTTACCTACAAAATGTACCTATTCATAGGGTTGTGAGGTTTAAGGTTTGGGCGATCAGGGAAGGCTAAATAGGTGGCATTGATGAGATTCTTGGTAGAGGTATGTTTTAGCTATTGGAGGGAATGATGAAATCCAGTCCAGGTGCATTAAAGTTGGGTGTGTATTAAACTGCATGCCTACTGTTTCCAGAATTTAAGTTGTTCATTCTAATTCATACCTCGGGATTTTCTTGGTTAAACTGTTGAATCACCTCCCCAAAAAGCAAAGAGGAGTTGCAATTATCTGGAAGGGGAGTTATCCGTGAAAAAATATTTAATCATAAACTACTTTATTATTGCTGCTCTCTCCAACCCCTTGCCTTCCCCACCAATTTACCCGCACCTTCCCCTTGAAAGAAAATTGAAGCCATGCAGTGGCTTTAATAAAATAAAACTAGGATAGAAAAGTTACTTTCTCTAAAATGCATCTTAAGCCTAAATGTAAAATAAATGTTTTGAAATCAATTAAAAGAGAGTTGTCTTAATCTTCTGTTGATAACACCAGTAAGGGCTTGTTGTATTAGCATATAATAAATTGCATGAGTTTTACTTAGGAACATTACAAAGTTTGTCAATTCCACCTTACCAAAGTTAGTAATTCCGTTTTGTAATACATCCTACTCCATTGTTTCTTCCCTCTTTTTTTGCCCTGCTGTTCTCAATATAATGAAAACAATTGTACATTTTTGTTTTAGTTCTGCTGTATGAACTGCCTTCTTCCCCCTTCCCAGTACCACCCTCCAAAGCAGTGAAGAGCCTCACAGATGAAAGGGTTTTTCTTTTATTGCCATGAAATTAAGAGCTTTTAGACCTTACAAGTGTCAGGGCATATACCCAAGGTCAGTTTTAGGTTTGAGTTTTGTTTTAGCCTTTCAAGTTATAATCCATAAGAGCAATTACTCTACAGATGAATTCAGCCATAGTTTTGCACAAGTGTGAGAAGTGATGTCAGTAGGACAAAGTACTTGAGCTTTTCCTCAGAATTGTTTGCTATTCCAGTTTTGCACTCTTGTTAATTGTAGTGATCACCAGTGAACATGCAGACTGCCTACATTGGGTACTCTAATGTTGACAGAATCTCCTGGAAAGCTTTTTTAAAATGCAAGTTTCTACCTTACATAGCGGCTTTAAGCTGAATTAATACTTGCAAGTGCAGCACGTATGAGGAATAAAGATGACCTGGTAGGTGATGGAGGCTTTTGACTGCTCATTGAGCAGATTAAGTGGTTTTTATCTTGGACCTATTCCTTCCAGTGTAGAAGGCCTCGGACTGCTGTAGTGGTCGTGCTGGAGGAAGTGGATGGTGGAGTCCTGGACACGCCAGTCCCATACTCCAGAGCTTGCTCTTTGCCATTCTGGCAGCTGTCCTCACTCCGCCACTGAGAAATGTCTCCTGTGCAAGGACTAAGGTAGCTTCAAGTTAGGGAAGTGCTGTAGAGTTGGAACTGCTCTGGGGAGTTAGATTTCCTTTGGTGGAGCAGACAGGAAGATTCAGTACATAATGAAGTGTACTTGGGAATATAATTAAAAACAAGCATTGTGAGTGGTGAAAAGGGAGCTGTGGCTAAGTGAAAAAGGAAAAGCTTTTCACACCATTAGAGTAACCAAAGTCACTAACTGGACTGGTGGAATTTGTTAATCAGCATCGCAGTGGGGTTTTGTTTGGTTAACGATGTAACTGTATTTATAAACCACACAGCTGAGAGGCAGCAGGCTGTAAAGTCACACACATTACTGAGTGACTGTCCTGACTTCCACCTACCAGTAGATGGCCTTGAGAAAGTCACTTAGCTCTCAACCCTATCGTTCTTTAACAAAATGAGAAAACCAACCCAAACAACAGAATTAAATGAGGTGCTTTTTTATATTAAGAGCTCAGGAAATGCTAGTCCTTCCCGTGACCACTTAACTCTACTCCCTATCTCCTCTCAGACACTCCTCCCAAAGGAAGATAAAAAGGGAGCAAAAATCTGGGCAATGATAAGAGCAGAGTTCCAGCCTGTTATGTCTTAAACACAAGGAATGACAAAACAACAGAAAACTCTTAGGACCAAGGGTCACCTACTGAAAAAAATTTTGAAGGTTCTGTTCCAAAGTTGTGTTCAGTATTCTATAAAGAGGGTTAGGGTTGTTAGCACCAACTTCATGTGTCCATTGCTATGATACACGTGTGTACAGAATATGCTTTGCTCCCTAGCCTTTCCCATGTGTAGTTTATTTGCTCCTAAATCAGATAAAACCATCCAGGTTTTAAAGAATGCTTAAGATCCCAACTAAAATTTTTTAAAAACCACTTTAACAAAATACTTCATTTTGTCAGATTATGCTGATATACAAGTAAATGAGGGACGTATCTCTTAAATTATCAGATATGAGAAAACTGTACAAATTACAAAGAAGGAAGGTATACCCAGAAAGACGTATCTAAACATGTCGGCCAAAGTAAAATCTTTTATCTCAGCTTGACTGCATTTCAGTTGCTTCTCAAAAACTTCTGAAGAACCAGCTTGATTTTGACAAAGCCTGACAACTGGTGTTAGAATACACCTGAAGTTAGTTTGTAATTGTGCCACTTTGAAATGATAGCAGCCAGTAAAAAGATTCTATAGAAATAGTTCAAAACAATAGGTGTCAATGAAATTTAGTAGATGAGTGGAATCACAGCAGTAGAAACCTTAATTAACAATGCTTCTTCCACCAACTTAAAACAAGGCATTGTAATAATTCTGACAACTTGTCCACTTTTTCTGGTGAGGTTTATCAGTGTTCTAGAAATGAAGAGTGACCTCAGGGGGTACCTGGGTGACTCAGTCGGTTGGGCGTCTGACTCTTGATTTAGGCTCAGGTTATGATCTCAGGATCCTGATGTCGGGCTTTGCACTCAGCCAGGAGTCCGCCTGAGGATTCTTTCTCTCCCTCCGCCCCTCCCCCTGCTTGCTCTATCGCTCTTTCTCTCAAATAAATAAATCCTTAAAAAAAAAAAGTGACCTCACTGGGGATGTCCATCATTTAGGTGAAATGAGCCCTGAAAAAATTTATATGCTGACCCACTCCCCTTGATCAGATCTAGCTTTTGTCCTACTAGCAGGCTTAGGTTTAGCTAGTTCTAGATGTGCCATGACTTAATGCACCCTGCAAATAAGTGAAGTCTTCAAGTCATACTATAAATTACAGGGAAAGCAGCCTGAGGTGTATGGAGCCACCTTGAACAGTACAGCTTCTTGTAGGTGGAAACTTAGGGGACCCTCTGATAATGAAATGCCAAGGCCCTTAGCTCTTCCTGTTAACTTTGAGGCTCCTGTAGTCTGCAAAGTTAAGATTGCTGCCAAAGTAAACAGAATCTAGCATCTCTCTAGTTTTTAATTTCTCACCTTCCTTTCGTTTCCTTTCCAAGAAATAAATGTCTTTACCCACCAAGCCAAAACAATTTTTTTTGTTTTTACAATTTAAGTTAAGGACATTAAAATTGATAGACCAAAACTAAAAGGTAGAATCCTACAAAGGAATAGAGATTGTAATTCCTGGACAGTCCAAAGCTGTAAACACTGGAATAGGTTTTTTGTTGTTATGTTGAAGAAAATGTTCTCATATACATGTGTAACCATGCCTGAAGCTTGAGGAGGCTAATACGTAGCAAACTTACTAGTTAGCGACACTGCAGGATCTGGTTAAATTGGGTTGAGTTGACTCAGTAGTAGGAAAACAAAGGTCCCTTAACCATCATTCCCACAATGAAGTAATCACAGAGTGCCTATAAAGGAACTGGAGAGAAAAGTGGATGTACATTCAGTGACTTCTTATCAAGAAGGAGTGCTTCAGGAGCTGGGCGGCAGAAGGTCGCTCATGCTGGTCCCTAAGAAGGGAAAAACAATTTAGAAACAGCACCCCATTAGTGCCTCCCAACTGGATCTACTTGACTCAAAATGCCAACTTTAAAAATGGAAGTACAGGGGCACTTGGGTGGTTCAGTCGGTTAAGTGACCGACTTGATTTCGGCTCAGGTCATGATCTCGGTCCTGGGATCAAGCCCCGCGTCAGACTCGGCACTTAGTGGGAAGTCTGCTTAAAGATTCTCTCTTTCCCTCTCCCTCTCCCTCTGCCCCTCCCCCACCCCTGCTTACGTGCGTGCACTCTCTAAAATAAATAAATCTTTAAAAAATTTTTAAATAAAAATGGATGTACAATCTTGGCCAAACAGATTTGAGTCCACACTTAAGCCTTTAGCTGTGTGAGCTTAGGTCAGTGACCTAAACTCTTCTCATCAGTAAAATGGGGAGAACAATAACACTTAACTCCTTGAGAGAAATAATGTATATACAAGTTTTGAACAGTGTCTGGCACATAGTGATAGTTCAAAAAGTAGTCACTATTATTAAAAACTAGGCCCTACTTTCCCATTGTACTTTTGTTCAGTTTGGGGTGTAATTTATACACAGTAAGACCCACACTTGTAGATGTACAATTTAATGCACTTTTAACTAGCATTAAATTTACTTTTAAAACTTAGAGGCACTGGAATCCAGAACTGAAAATCCTTTAAGGGGGCAACTGGGTGGCTCAGTTGGTTAAGCATCTGACTCTTGATTTTGGCTCAGGTTATGTTCTCAGGGTCATGAGATCGAGCCCTGTGTTGGGCTCTGCGCTGAGTGAGGAGTCTGGTTGAGATTCTCTCTCTCCCTCTGCCCCTTCCCCCACTCTTTCTCCCTCTCTCTCTCTCTCTCTCTCTCAAGATAAATAAAATCGAAGATCTTTTTTTAAAAAAGCCTTTAAGAAGGGGCACCTGGGTGGTTCATTCGGTTAAGTGACCGCTTTCAGCTCAGGTCATGATCTCCGAGCCCCATGTTAGGCCCTGCGCTCAGCAGGGAACCTGCTTCTCCCTTGTCCTCTGCCCCTCCCCCCCCGACTTGTGCACTCCCTCTCTCTCTCTCTCTCTCTCAAATAAAATCTTTTAAAAAATAAAAGATGTAGGGGCGCCTGGGTGGCTCAGTCGTTAGGCATCTGCCTTCGGCTCAGGTCGTGATCCCAGGGTCCTGGGATCGAGCCCCGCGTCGGGCTCCCTGCTCCGCGGGAAGCCTGCTTCTCCCTCTGCCACTCCCCCTGCTTGTGTTCCCTCTCTCGCTGTGTCTCTCTCTGTCAAATAAATAAATAAAATTAAAAAATAAATAATAATAAAAAAATAAAAAATAAAAGATGTAGACATTTAAATGTGTTTTGGTGATTAATTGAAATAATCCCATTTGGGGCACTCTTGGGTGAGCAAAGTAATGGGAGACAGTTATACACTTAGTACTATTTTGGTTTAGGTTATTTTTCCTCAAATTAAAATTTTGCCAATAAACAGTGAACAATGAAGCCGTGAACCAGTCAATAGTTATCTGCAATGACCTATTCCAAAGACATTATTTTGCCTAAATTGGCTATCTTTTGATAATTTGGGTGGCAGGGAATGGAGGCAGTGGGGGGGTGGGGAGAGGTGCAGGGGATAACTACCAGGATAGCCCAGATGAAAATGGACATAAAGATACAGTGACCATAAATTATTTTGAAATAAAACCTCCACTTTTGGAAGCCCTTTCTCCTGTCTTCCAAATACGCAGAAATCTCTCCTCTCCAAAAATTCTTTCCTTAACATAGCCAAACCCATTGACTTTTTTTTTTTTTTCCAACATTCATTATCCCAAACGTTACCCTTTGGCCCATTCCTCTCTATAGAAATTGCCCTCGTAAAATTAGCCATGATCCTCTCCTTACCAAATGTAATGAGTTCATCCCCCTTGTCATCTCTACAGGAACATCTGAAGCATTCACTGCCCCTCCTTTCAAAACGATCTCTGCATAGACTCGGAGGAAACTTTTCTTGGTTCTTCTCCGGCCTTGGGACAACTCCCCTCCCTCCCTCCCTCCTTTCCTTCAGCCACGTGCTGGACTTGCTGCTATGTCTGTTGTTACTTCTCCCCTGAGCATTTTCAATAAAATTTTCCTCAGCCCTCTTAAGTTGTTCATGACTATAGCTACCAACCTTCGGATTTCTAAAGATGGACCTCCAATCTCATTTGCTTTCCTGAGCTCCAATCCCATAGCTTCGAAAATTTCCTTAAATGGTGGGCCCTCTTCAATTCCCTCCCCTGCTCCTCTTTCACAACTTTCTATTATTTCTTCCATTATCTATACTCAAAACCATGCAGTCCCATCATGCCCCATCACCAAGTCCTGATTCACCTTCCTCTGGAATGTTTTGGAACCCTTCTCTTTATAGTCCCACTGCTTCCACCACCATCCAAGTCCAAGCTCTGGATTCCTGCTTGGCCTTCCAGTCTCAAGCAGCTCCGTGTGAAGTCCTTCGATGCACTGCCATCCGACTTGCTTTCCCAAAGGCCAGTTTCTTTACGGCATGATCTGCCCCAAATTCTTTACAGTCCCCTGCTCTTCGCTGCCTATTGCAACAAAGCTAACTGCCTTGGCCTGACTTCACAGAACTTTCTTGTTTTAAGATTTTATTTATTTATTTGACAGAGAGAGCACAAGCAGGGGGAGCCACAGGCAGAGGGAGAAGCAGGCTCCCCGCTGAGCAGGGAGCCCGACGGGCTTGATCCCAGGACCCTGGGATCATGACCTGAGCCGAAGGCAGATGCTTAACCCACTGAGCCACCCAGGCACCCCTTCCCAGATTTTCAACCTGCCCGTAGGAGTACCCCCACTCACACATCCTATTGCTCCCCAAAGTTCATTTCTGATCTATTCAGTCCTTCTTCTGGTCAACACCTAGTCATCTGTACTTCTGAATCTTTAGCAGTGCCTCCCCCCCACTTTATTTCTGACTATCCACACCTCCAAGGAATATCGTCATAAGGCAAGATTCTAGAGTCCTTAGGATCTTTGCCATAGAATTTCAAGAGGTGGGGCACCTGGGTGGCTCAGTCGTTGGGCGTCTGCCTTCGGCTCAGGTCATGATCCCAGGGTCCTGGGATCGAGCCCTGCATCGGGCTCCCTGCTCTGCGGGAGGCCTGCTTCTCCCTCTCCCTCTCCCCCTGCTTGTGATCCTGCTCTCGCTGTGTCTCTCTCTATCAAATAAATAAATAAAATCTTAAAAAAAAAAAAAAAAAAGAATTTCAAGAGGTAATTTTATGCTTGTATATGATGCTAATTAGGTAAGATGTATTAATATTCTCCCAAACATTTAATAACTATGGAGCCCTAATTATGTGCCCCATACTCTGCTAAGCAATTTACATTAACTCTCACAACAACCCTATTAATTTATCATTAATGGTACGAGTTGTGTCTTGCTTAGTTCATGAAGCAATGTTTCAAAAGGAGAGCCATAAAAAAGATTTCACCCTTTCTCTTTAAAGCTCTCTGTGTGTGTGTGTGTGTGTGTGTGTGTCTGTGTGTGAATAATGACAACTCAAAAGAAAAATGAAAATAGCATGTAGTTTCTGTGGATCAATAATAGATAATTGTTCAATTCAGAACAGAGCAACTATAGTAGTCTTAAGAGCTAAGACCAATTCCAAAACTAGTACTGGTTCATATGATGTTTCTAACACCTTTATGTCTCTTGTGTGAGGTTTTTTGCGGGGAACAAGGGGCAGCTCTGTGCCTGGGGCTCTGTCCACAAAATCCACACTGGAACGCCTATGGTGTCTACATCTGAGGATGCCCAGAACTGGAGCATGGAGTATGTGTTCCTGCCTCGTCCTGAGCAATCCCCTGAAATCAACCAGGACACTGGTACACATGATGGCAAAGAGAGACAGAGTCTGAAAGAGAGAGGCACATTTGTCAGCAGGCAGGGAGAACTGTGGGTTTGGAGATTCATTAAGAAAGAAAAAAATGAACCCATTCCGGGAGTTGGAGTTTGCCATGTAGGCTTGCTTAAAGCTGGAGCACTAGAATTTTTCATCTAGGAAAAAGAACGCACACTTCTTTGAAAGCAAGACAGCCTTCCTCGTCCTGCATGTACAACTAAATGTTGAGCCTCACTAGGTGTGGACAGAGGCCAGGCGGGTGGGCTCCAGCACCCCACCCTACACTTCAGCTCTCCCTCACCATACACATACACACATACACACATACTTTAACCAGAGCCATCTCTCTGCTCTTATGTTTTATTCTTTGAATTAAAATTTCATATGAGGGGTGCCTGGTGGCTCAGTTAGTTAAGATTCTGACTCTTGATCTCAGCTCAGGTCTTGATCTCAGGGTTGTGAGTTCAAACCCCACACTGGGCTCCATGCTAGGCATGAAGTCTATTTAAAAAAAAAAAAAAAAGCAAAGAAATTCATATGAGCAGAGAGTGCCTGGCTAAGAAAAGTTTGAAAACCACACAAGTGGGTAATCTCTAAGGTCCCTTCTAACATTTTACCCAACATTTTATTCCATAGATACTAGGGAGCATCAGAACAGGAAAAAACAGACAACTTTCTGCTACTTTTCTGCTTCCCCAATTATTCCCCACACTTGATGCATGAAATGCTTCAATTAGAGATTTGTTCCTTTGGCTCAAAGGCTCAAATGTTTCCCCTCATTTTGGATGCCAGCGTCTCTGGGGGGACCGATACATTAAATCTGTCAGTCATCAATCAGTCAATTCATATCAACCCCTCAATATGAATGACTTTCTCACATACTTTCCTGAGAGCCGGTTTTAGGAAGGAGGTGAGAACACTGGTTCCTTGAGAGGAAAGGCAGCTCAGGAAAGGGGAATCTAAGCACAGGTGATATCATTGCACCATGACCAGTCCCTCGGAAGACGTCCCACTCATAAATAAGTAGATCTGTAGCAATGTTCACACACCCATTGATTTGTCTGTCCCTGATAAGACATTTAATTGAGACACCTGCTACTTGAGGCATTACCCTCCCTACCCCGATGCAATGAGGAGCACAGGCACCCAATGTGGTTAATCATGATTCCTTTCAGTACAAAATCACTCCCTGCTTGATTTTTTTGTGGGCCATAAGCTGCAGGGGAAATGTCAGCCATCTTGGACTCCCTGAGGATTTCTCCTCCGCCTGTGTTCAGTTTCTTACCTGGTTAAGCACACGCGCACAAAGTCAGCTGCGTTTTCCGAGAAGTGTCCTGGTAACGGAGGCATCAGCCCTCGGTGTGCTCCAATGTAAAACATGGCTGCCATCCTGTCCATTGAAGCCAGTGGAGGCTTCCCTGTGGCCATCTCAAACACGGTGCAGCCAATGCTCCAGATGTCCGACTTCCTTCCGTAGCCAGACTCATTGATGACTTCCGGGGCCATCCAATATGGAGTCCCATGCATGGACTTAAGCATGTCACTGTGGGTGCCATTTAAGCCAGCCCAGGCCAAACGCTTGGCACAGCCAAAGTCAATTAGCTTTATTATTCCGGTTGGCATAAGCATGACATTATTTCCTTTGATATCTCGATGCACCACACAGTTCTCATGGAGATAAGCAACACCTTGCAGAATTTGTCTTGTATATTTACAGAACACCATCTCAGGCAATGGCCCAAAACGGTTTATAATACTAGAGATTGAGCCACCAGGGACAAACTCCATGAAAATGTTTACAATATTCTCTTCCAAGCATGTCCCCAAATAGGCCACAATGTTGACATGTTTCAGTGCTTTGAGCAAATCTACTTCTTCCTGCAGTTTCCGGTATTCTTTTTCAGTAGCTAATTTATCAGAAGTATCCAAAGCCACCTGTTTTACAGCTATTAGCTGTCCTTGGCTAGTAAGACCACAATATACCTAGAAGCAAACCTTATTATTAAATTTAAATTATATAACCTGTTCACAAAATGCCTCAGGTGACGCTCGTCTTTCCCTTCTCCTCCCAAACCCTTGTCTTCTTCTAAGTTGACACATCCCTACCTAAATGCAAAGTACCTAAGC
The DNA here is from genome assembly GCF_964656455.1 of Halichoerus grypus. Lineage (NCBI taxonomy): Eukaryota > Metazoa > Chordata > Mammalia > Carnivora > Phocidae > Halichoerus > Halichoerus grypus. Next base: position 101,421,821 of record NC_135715.1, read on the forward strand.
AAATTCAATGTTTCAGTGAGGCCAAAATGGGGATGAGTAGCATGGTGAATGGATAGCATATTGGCTTGGAGTCAAGTGGCCTGGATTGGTTAGAATCCTGGCCTCACCATTCCCCAGGTATGTAACTTTGGGTAAGTTGTATAATCTTTTTGACTTCAGTTTTTCTCATCTATAAAATGGAGGTGATAATTCTTACCTCACAGATATCTACATGACTACATTGGGGAAACTCCTCACCAAATAAGTGAAACGCCTATTTCAGTGCTAAAGCTCTAAGGAGAGAGAGGAACGCAGGTCCTGGGGTAATTTGGCAGTGACCCCATCATGTGTCTTCAGTGGTTTCATGTCTTTCCAGCTTCTTGCTGATATGTCCCCCAGCTGGAAAATAGCCTGTCTTATCTGGGGATCGGTCTTCTTTTTACCAATCTATGTAAATACCATCTAATGTGCTAGGAATTTAGATGGTCTCTGATGCAGTTCAAAAACTGTAAGGAACATTTTTTTGTTTTTGCTACTCAACAATGATTCTCCCAACTTCTGGTAACATCCTGAGCTGTTGAACCATGAGACATCTCTCCCACTGGACTTGGACCCAGGAGAATGAGAGGTTAGAAATACATTGGCCATTGCCCCACCACATAGACCCTGAGAATGAGACCCATTAGGAGACATACAGGAGGCCAGACCCTAGTGACATTGTTTGACCCCTGAAATCAGCTATGTCCAGAGCCACACCTATTCCAGACCCTTCAGTTACATAAACCAGTGAACATTCTTTCCCCCAGGCCAGTTTGGGTTGGGTTTCCTATCACTTCCAACTGAAAAAGTTCCAAGTCAAAGAGTTTACAGCGTGGGGAGGGCACGAGAGGATTAGGAAGGAAAGGGTGGGTCAAGGAGGAGTGGGGATTTGGGGTTTCATCATGTTTCCCATTTAACTTACTGTACCATAGGCTCCCTTCCCAAGGATCTCGCCCTTTGTCCACAGGATACATTCTTCATACTTTGAACTATTTTCAGAAAATGTCTTCTTTTCATTTGAGTTGAGAAACTTCTCCTCCTTGTTGAATATCCTAAACCCACTACTACACCTCTGGGACAATGAGACAAAAAGAAAAGTCACCATTAAACTCTGAGTCATTGGGATGGAGAAGATGGCTGGAAAGTAGAGTCTTCCTTTCTTCTAACTCGGGACCAACTAGAGAAAGCCAAATATGCACCCCTAATTAGTCATATAGGATGCTGCTTGTTAGCCCACCTCTAGTATCCCCCTGCCAAGAGCCTCCAATCAGAGCATACTGAAAGCTGCCCTTCTCTCCCTCCAAGAAGGTTTCCCACTCCTCTGCCTGCCTTTGAGTCTCTGCCAAACACAAGTGTTAGTGGCTGACTCTTGCTAGAGCAAGCTCTGAATAGCTTTTGTCTGTTCTTCAGTTATTTCCACGACACAAACATACACTCAAACACACACATATATGCATAAGCCTATATACATACACACATTCATACACAAATACACACACACACACTCTCTCTTCCTCACACACAGCCACAACACTGAAGTGTGGTCAAGACCAGCTGAATAGAATGACGATCCTTGTCCTCTAGACCTTTGCTCCTCCAAGGAGAATCTGCAGACAGGTGAATCAACATCACATAGGAGCTTGTTAGACATGCAGAATCTCGGGCCCCAGACATACTGAATCAGTGTCTACATTTTAACATGATGCCCAAGTGATTTGCATTCACAGTAAGCTTTGAGAAGCCCTGCTCTAGAAGTCAGGGAACAAGAATCTCTGTAGAATTTAGACCATCTTTTCCAACTGGTTGATCAGGGCCAAAAACGCTTTGTTTTGATCTCCTCCACAAGTTCTTAAAAATAAATGATGGTGACGCAGATGCATGGTGAAGGCCATTATGATCAAGACTGCCTTGCAAGCGTACCTTCCTCAGGAATGAAAAGGCCATCTGGGTACCTCCTCCCCATCCTTTCATGTTTCTATCCAAACTAAACTTAAGGACTGCTTGGGAAGGAAAAGGCTGCAAAAAGTCAGTTTTGACTCCACCATTACAGGATGGGGTTACGGGCTGCTGATATTTACTAGCTTGTTAGCTTTGCTTAAATTTAAAATGGCAGAGTGGCGGGGCGCCTTGGTGGCTTAATCCGTGGAGCGATCGACTCTTGGTTTTGGCTCAGGTTATGATCTCATGGGTCATGATCTCTTGACATCAAGCCCCAAGTCAGACTCTGGGCTCAGCAGGGAGTCTGCTTAAAGATTCTCTCCCTCTGCCCCACCCCCTGCACGCATGTGCATGCACATGTGCTCTCTCTCTCTCTCTCGATCTCAAATAAATCTTTAAAAAAAATTAAAATGGCAGAGTGGTAGACTCATCTCAGACACACAAGTGTGCACACACATATCCCCGTTTCTTACCTAAGCCTGGAGGCCTCCCTGAATCACTACCTACCCCCAACAGAAACCAAATTCACCATGAGGGCAGAGCTGGTGTTTCAGGACAAGGAATAATCTCACTCTGTAGTGATAAGAGTGTGGGCTGGAAGCAGAATGCCTGGTCCCACCACTCACTGACTATGTTAACTTTCTAAGCCTCAATTTTCTCATCTTCCAGATGGGGACTTTTTATGTCATAGAGTGTTATGAAGCATATAAAGAAGACAATGTAACATATCTCGCTCCTACATGGTAAGTTCTCAATAAACCTAGCTATGATATAACTATTTGCCTTGTGTATACTTTGATCAACTGACTAAAATAATTGTTCCTGATCCTGAGATAGTGTGATATAGCCTGAGTCAGTGCTCAATAAATATTTCAGCTAAACCTACCATTTGTCTTTAAAATTTGAGTAGAACACGAGGCTCATGTAATTCAGTGAGAATTGAAACAGACAAAACAAAACCCAATGGATCTGTTGATATTCTTCTTCCCCACTCCTACTCCCATGCCAAATAATTTTTTTTAATTTTTCATGATTGTTGCTTATTTTCCTTGAGAGCAATGGCTAAGTCTTGTACCCCATCATGTCTCTAGTTCTTAGCCCAGTGCCAGAAACACAGTAGGCACCAATATTTCTGCGTTAAAGTTTTCATATTTCATGTCTTCATATCTGTTTTGGAATTAGCTGGTGAGCTACTTGTGCATTTCCTTCTATCTCACATACCACCTAGAGCAATGTTTTACCCATGATTATCTCTCTGCTATTTGTTGATGGAAAACATCTTCACTGAATAAAATACTGACCTACTTTAAATAAATAGTTTTGCTATATTAATGTACCTAAAGTGATGTCATTGCAGTGTCGGGCTAGCTGAATTCCAGAAGTAAGGCGGTGTAATGAAAACATCTTAGCCTGTTGGTGAGGATGTGGAGAAAGGGGACCTCCTACGCTGTTGGTGAGAATGCAAGCTGGTGCAGCCACTCTGGAAAATGGTATGTAGGTTCCTCAAAAAGTTGAAAATAGAGCTACCCTATGACCCAGCAATTGCACTACTGGGTATTTACCCCAAAGATACAAATGTAGTGATCTGAAGGGGGTATGTGCTCCTCAATGTTTATAGCAGCAATGTCCACAATAGCCAAACTATGGAAAGAGCCTAGATGTCCATCAACAGATGAATGGAGGATGTGGTACACACAGACACACACACACACACACACACACACACACACACACACACAATATGGAATATTATGCAGCCATCAAAAATATGAAATCTTGTCATTTGCAACGATGTGGATGGAACTAGAGGGTATTATGCTAAGTCAATCAGAGAAAGACAAGTATCATATGATCTCACTGATATGAGGAATTTGAGAAAAAAGACAATGGATCATAGGGGAAGGGAGGGGAAAATGAAAAAAGATGAAACCAGAGAGGGAGACAAACCATAAGAGACTCTTAATCTCAGGAAACAAACTGAGGGTTGCTGGAGTGGAGGGGGTGGGAGGGATGGGGTGGCTGGGTGATAGACACTGGGGAGGGTATGTGCTATGGTGAGCGCTGTGAATTGTGTAAGACTGATGAATCACAGACCTGTACCCCTGAAACAAATAATACATTATATGTTAATTTAAAATTAATTAATTAATTAATTAAAAAAGAAAAAGAAAACATCTTAGCCTGACAGTCAGGGGATCTGGATTCCAAACTTGCAACCAAATAGTGAGACCTTGACAAAACTACTGAGTTGTTTAGGATTTCTGATTCCTCATTTGAAAATAAGGAGTTTGAACCAGACTGTCTCTGAGGACCCTTCCTGCCTCAATGAATCACTGATTCTAATTATACCAACCTGTATTTTAACATTTGTCATCTCTCCGCCCAATTCTGGCGTGGTTTTTCCTCTCCTACTGAAGACAGGATTTAGGTTTTCAGGATCTGTTTCATTTGCCATTATTTGATAAGAGGTGTTATCTCTCTCATCAAGAGCTAATAGTTCTGCAGCTAGGCATCCTAATAGTTCATCTGTCAATTCTTCATTCTTCACAGAATCTAGAATTTCTTGCGAAATTGAATTTGCATCATTTAAAGTTTGTCCAAATGTGTGATATGTAATTGACTCATTAGCTAAACTATCATGATCCAAAGAATGTGCCCAATGTTGATATGCTTGGGAAGATGCACTCTGTTGTTTCTCTTGGAAAGAGAAACTCGTAAGTGTTTCAGACTTATCTAAAACACTTTCGAACCCTATATCGTTAGTCAAAATTTGGTTGGCATTTATTTTACCAAGAGATGCTGTACTCTGCTTTTCTTGCAGTACATGCTTATTGGAACCCTTCTCACTGGGCACTGCCCAGCTATTTTCTGAAAGAACAAATGGGGTCTGGTGATGTAGTTCTTCAAGTTTATGCAGATCTCTGAGGCTCGTGGCAAGTATTTGATTGTTAGAAATGTCTCCTTCATCAGCAGACTCTTCCATAGAGACTTCTTCAACAGCGGACAAATCTGTAACAGGAAGGAATCCATTCTGTGCAGTGGACCGCTTCTGAGGCAGAGCCAAGTTCATGGGCTGACCTTCATCACTGGAAGAGAGAAAGTCATTTCCTGAAGACTTTATCTGCCACTCTGGATCTGAAATATCATCACCATTTTCAATGTCTTGTAAGTTGCTACCTACGGCCTTGTAACCCTTTTCTTTAGAAATTAAACTTTTGCTCTTTTGTTTAATGCCAAGCGAAGGCTTTGCAGGTTTAATGTGTGGTCTTTTCTGAGAAAATCTTGTTCTGCTATTGCTGCTTCTCTCACTGTGTGACGATCGACATTTATTGGTAATACATCTGCCAGATGGAGCTGAGCATATCTCTCGGTAATATTTGTGCTCCTGACGTTCAGCCTCTCTCATGTGACAATAAACAGGAGTCCCAAACATTTCATAGATTCCAGGCCCATTAGCAGTTGAATTGATTTCTTTGAACATGTCACTATACTTAAGATCTAAATAATTTAGTCTTGGCTCTGTTGGTTGAGCAGAGAGAGGAACAGGAGACTTCTTCATTGCTGGATTCTTACAGATGCAAGGAAAAGATTGCTTTTTAGGTTTCAGAGCCCGGTAAGTTGATTGCTTCTTTTCTACCTGTGGCATTCTCCTTTGAAACTTGGGTGACTGCCGAAGTCTGGGGTCAACAAGTCCCAAAGCAGGGAAAACTTGAGTTTTTTTGCTGGTTTTATGCATGGTAGGCTTAATGGAACCCTCAAGGGAAATCATGAAATTCTGGGGTGTCCTGTTACTGGTCTTGGTCTTTGACTCCAACTTATTTCTGTGGGTTTTCATCTTATGCCCGTCGTTTTCTTGGTGTGCAAGTATGTTGAAGCTATTGTTGTTTTGAAGAGTGCCCTTTCTTTTTTGGAGGCTCAGTTTGGCTATTGCCAGTTCCTTGGGAGGTCTATGTCCAGGGATAGTGATGTGGATAAGAGGTACCATTGCATTCATTTCTGGTTTGGTGGCCTCTGCTACTGATATTTTTATGTTTGTCTCTATGCCTCTATGACCTTGTGGGAGCTCTTCAGTAGAGCCATCAGGGACTATATTGGACAAACTTTTATGTACAGTACACTCTTCTAAAATATGATTTGGCTCAACTGCTTCCCCTTTCTGGACTGAAGAACTTTTGGAATCAGCCTGATCATTTCTAGTCTCTTCATCCTGCCTTAGAATTACTTCTGAATGCTGGGCTTCTTGGAACTTGATTGGCATGGTACACCCAACTTCACAGTCTTGTTTACAGTTTCTGGCTACTGAACCCTCTTTCTTTCCTGATGAAAGATGTTGAGAATTCTCTTCTTCTGCTTCTCGAATTTCATGACCAATGCAGTCAAGATCCACTTCCCAATCTGTAGGAAAATTGCTCTCCTCACAGTTTCCAAAGGATCCCAAAGATTGTCCCTTTTCAAAGTCAGAGATTGCAATTTTGTCACTTCCTTCTGTTTCCTTGGATTTCCTGTTCTCCTCCATTTCCATGTGTTGTCTCTGATGGCTAGCCTTCCAAAACGAGCACATGTTTCTGGACCAAATGGAGCTATCAGAGGACCTGAGAGTCTGATCCACAAACACCTTAAACGGAGCTTCCTGCTGCTTGTGTGATGGTCTAAACTCCTCAGATCGACTTCCGGGCTCTGAGAGCTTAGGTACAAAGGATATGAAGTTCAGAATATTTCTTTCTCTCTCTTTTGGATCATTGTGATTTGGGGGGATTGTATGAACACCAGGTTTCCTGGACAAAAGTGACAATGGTGGCAGAGGGAACTAAAAGAAAAGAGAAAAGGCTAATGAACGCAGAAACGTACATGCATATCATATCAAGTGGTTTAAAGTAATCCAGAGAGATTATCTTTTTTTATTTAAATTCAATTAGCCAGCACATCGTACATCATCAGTTTCAGATGTAGTGTTCAACAATTCATCAGTTGCGTATAACACTCAGTGCTCATCACCACCTGCCCTCCTTAATGCCCATCACCCAGTTACCATCTCCCCATCCATTCCAGATAGATTCTAAGATTTGATTTAGGGAGGCCTTTACAAGGCTATCCTAGAGATCCCAATTTTATTTATCTATTTTTTTAAGATTTTATTTATTTATTTGTCAGAGACAGAGAGAGAGCACAAGCGGGGGAGTGGCAGGCAGAGGGAGAAGCAGGCTCCCCGCTGAGCAAGGAGCCCGATGTGGGACTCGATCCCAGTATCCTGGGATCATGACCTGAGCCAAAGGCAGATGCTTAACCAACTGAGCCACCCAGGTGTCCACTAGAGATCCCAATTTTAAAAACTAAAAGCTCACGCCTGGGATTTTTGGTAAAACAATACTTCTAAAAACCAAGATTGTTGGGGGTGCCTGGTTGGTTCAGTCAGTGGAGTAGGTGACTCCTGGTCTCGGGGCGGTGAGTTCAAACCCCATGTTGGGTGTACAGATTACTTAAAAATAAGATCTTTTTAAAAAAATAAATAAATAAAAAATAAAAACCAAGATTGGTATAGCTATAAAGATTCATGTTTATGTATTTATAATAAAATAAGGGCCCTATAATGTAAACGTTAAATTGTTTTAAAATATTTATTTATTTTAGGGAGGGAGAGAGAGTGTGTGAGCGGGGAGAGAGGCAAAGAGAGAGAGGGGGAGAGAAACAGATGCCCCGCTGATTGTGGAGCCCGATGTGCGGCTCGATCCAAGGAGCCTGAGATCACGACCTGAGCAGAAATCAAGAGTCCAACACTTAACCAACTGAGCCACTCAGGCGCCCCAGGTAAACATTAAAATTTTAAGATGAGAAATTTTATTTCTCTCCTCTTTTCCTTTTCCTTTCCATAGAATCGATATAAGATTTTTTAAAATACCCACTTAGAACAGCATAAAATTTCTGTTACAGAGGCACCTGGGTGTCTCAGTCTTAAGGTTAATTAAGTGTACGACTCCTGAGTTCGGCTCGGGTCATGATCTCAGCGTTGTGAGATCAAGCCCTGTGTTGCGCTCTACACTGGGCAAGGAGTCTGCTTGGGATTCTCTCTCTCCCTCTTCCTCTGCCCCTCTCCGCCCCTGCTCATGCTCTCTTGTTCTCTCTCTTAAAAAAAAAAAAAATCTGTTACAGTTACTTTAACAATGATCATTAGGTTACAGACTAACTCAGAATTTGTATCTGGAGCACAACTACTCCTTCATATTTTGCTGAGTTGTTTTGTTGGGTGGGGCTTATAAAGGTGCCCCACTATACACTTGAAAGCTAGCAACCCTGAATGGTTATTACTTCTTGGCCCTCTCAACTATTTTCCCAAATGAAGTTAGTTTTTATTATCAGCAACCTCTAGAGGTCAGTGTAACCCAATATATAAATTCAGCTTTATGGTCATTAAGCTATAAACTAACTTTCCGTTGTGGTTCTTCCCAGATTTGGTACCTAATTATATTACCATACTTATAGGCAGGGATCATGCATGGCAACTGAGAGCTATATGTTTGTCATTGTATTGCCACCTGTGTGTAAGAAGAAAGGGAAAGGAAGCTGAGACTAGAGACTTAGGCATTAGAAGTAGTGAAATGCAGTGTAATCCCCCACTTTTATTGTAGAGATGATTTTCTTCAATCAAACGTAACGTCAGAAATAAAGACAGATTCTGCCAGGCCTTAAACATCTCCCTAGTAGCAGCTGTTATTTGTTTTTAAGGCCAATAAACTTTTTACAACACTAAGCAGTACCTATGCACTTTCTCATAGGCTCATGGGACAGAGTAGAGGCCGACAGTTGAGAGGGTCACAAGAATCTTTCCAAAAACTATACTTCCAAACTCGACAACTAGGAAAATCTTTCTACCACTGGGGGAAATTAGTTTACCTAATTTCTAGACATGTTAAAAGAAGACAAATTAAAATATGTCTAAAAGAGTTACTTACCTCATTATGTAGTGAACAGAAAACACCCCAGAAAAGAAATGTACATGGCAAAGTATAACTCTCCCAGTAGTTATTTGTGACTCTATAAACTATCTGTGAGCTGTTGTTTTCCAAGCTATAGTTGCTGAGGATTTTGGTTCTGAGTTCTTTGATAGAGTTTGTCTCTAACAAGAGGTTCTTTGGTTTCAAATCTTAAGTCAGAAAGGCTAAAACTGGGGCACCTGAGTGGCTCAGATGGTTAAGCGTCTGCCTTCGGCTCAGGTCATGATCCCAGGGTCCTGGGATCGAGCCCTACATCGGGTTCCCTGCTCAGCAGGGAGCCTGCTTCTCCCTCTCCCACTCCCCCTGTTTGTGTTCCCTCTCTTACTGTGTCTCTCTCTGTCAAATAAATAAATAAAATCTTAAAAAGAAAAAAAAAGAAAGGCTAAAACTAATCTTACCTCGATTCTTCGGTTACTGTACTTCATATCAGAAATAGAAAACTCTATAACAAGAAAAAATAAAATAATTAGATATTCTTAATAATAGAGTGAACGCAGTAGGTCTTAAGCCAGAGTTGGAGGTGGAGTGATCTTGGTGCTAACATTTGAGGAAAAGTTAAAATTAAGAGTTTTTCAAGTTGTAATCCACATGGAATGATTATAGAAAACTTAAGGCTTTAAAAAAAAAAATGGAAAAAGGGGTCCCTGGGTGGCTCCGTCGGTTAAGCAACTGCCTTCGGCTCAGGTCATGATCCTGGAGTCCCAGAATTGAGTCACGTATCAGGCTCTCTGCTCAGTGGGGGGTCTGCTTCTCCCTCTGCCCCTTCCCGCATCAAATAAATGAATAAAAATCTAAAAAAAAAAAACCACTTAAGGCTACCACCACGGAAGGGGGATGCTGTTTTATATATAATGTTGTTTTTTATATACAGTTGACCCTTGAACAACATGGGTTTGAACTGCGTGTGTCCACTTATACGTGAATTTTTTTCAATAAATACAATAGGGTACTGTAAATCTATTTTCTTTATGATTTTTAAAAATATTTTATTGATTTATTTGAGAGAAAGAGAGAGGAGAGGGAGGAGTAGAGGGGGAGGGAGAAGGAGAGAGAAAGAATCTCAAGCAGACTCTGTGCTGAGCACGGAGCCCGACATGGGGCTCAATCCCATGACCCCGAGATCATGACCTGAGCTGAAACCAAGAGTCAGACCCTTAACCGACTGAGCACCCAGGTGCCCCCTTATGATTTTCTGAATAACGTTTTCTTTTCTCTAGCTCACTTTATTGTAAGACTACAGTATATAATACACATACAAAATATGTGTTACTTGACTGTTCATGTTATTGATTAGGCTTCCAGTTAACAGTAGGCTATGAGTAGTGAAGTTTTTGGGGAGTCAAAAGTTATACACGGATTTTCTATGTCAGTGTCCCCAACCCCCACATTGTTCAAGGGCCAACTGTAAATGTATATTATATATATAATATACATATTATATATATAATATACATATTATATATATACACACATAACATTTGTATATATGTGTGTATATTTACATTTACATTCATATTCATAATGATACTTATGTTTATGTTTATATTCTGGTAGGAAATACAAGCTTTCTGGATCAGAGAACAGAGCATTCATTACGCACAAAGCATCATAGCACCAGTTTCCCACACTCCAGTTCCCCACAGGGCAGCACAGTGAGCACCACGTTTACCTGTGGAGAAGCACCACAGAAGTGAACCCTGAAATTATGAGACTCAGATTGATTGGTACTTCGACCCATCTTTCTCTCCCAAGAAAGAGAGACCTTTACTATGAAATGTAAGCAAATGTCTCCAGGAGAAAGGGGAAATGTATCTCTGGGTTTTATTATCCTGGAATGTAAGCAAACAGCTCCTGAGGAAATAAATGTCTGAATCTTTCTGGAGCAGTACACTAATTCTAATTTCCAAGACATGTTTATCATTCAATCATCTTTTAACCTCATTTCCTAGTGCTTTTTGTTCATAAAGCCTGGACCATACAGAAATGTGGAAATAAATATTCATGTATAATAGGAGACGGTTGTTTGAACTTAAACATGGGATAGATCATAGATGGGATTTACTACGTTGTGTGGACCTAGTTGTTGTCCTCTTACCAAAAAGTCAGAATCGTCCCTAAAGCCCCGCCCACCACCACAGCTTAAAGTTGAAACCAAAAGTTCCCACGTGTCCAGGGTCAAAGCAGGTCACTAAATGGATGAAGTGGGACAGCTAGGGATAGGAGTAAGCTGAAATTATGTGCCCCAACTAAAAAGACATCCACTACACAGTTCCAAGTGATGCTGTCCACTCCAGATGGATAATCTAGTACTGCTAGATTCTCCAGTTGTCAAGAGAAGCCAGAGAGCTGGAGACTTTATGTGAAATTTCCCTCTTACCCCCTTTTTTTAGTGCTTTGAAGGTTGAACAAAATATATTGCAGGTCCATTTTAGCCACAGGCTGCCATTTTGAAATTTGACTTAGAAACAGACCTCTTGGGGCGCCTGGGTGGCTCAGTTGGTTAAGTGTCTGCCTTCGGCTCAAGTCATGATCCCAGGGTCCTGGGATCGAGCCCCGCATCGGGCTCCCTGCTTAGTGGGAAGCCTGCTTCTCCCTCTCCCACTCCCCCGCTTGTGTTCCCTCTCTCGCTGTGTCTCTCTCTGTCAAATGAATAAATAAAATCTTTAAAACAAAAAACAACCACCCTCCAATTCTTTATGCATTTATTCAACAAATATTTATTTATTTAAAGATTTTATTTATTTATTTGACAGAGAGAGACACAGCGAGAGAGGGAACACAAGCAGGGGGAGTGGGAGAGGGAGAAGCAGGCTTTCTGCTGAGAGGAGAGCCCGATGCGGGGCTCGATCCCAAGACCCTGGGATCACGACCTGAGCCGAAGGCAGACACCCAACGACTGAGCCACCCAGGCACCCCTTGACAAATATTTATTGAGGTGCCTGATGAGTGACTGATACCATCCCAGAAGATGGCAATATCCTTGTGAACAACAAAGACAAAATCCTTGCCCTCTAAGAGGTCATATTGTAGAGGCTGAAGTTTCCCTGTTAAGAGGATGCTACAAGTTAATCCCAGAAATACAACAGAATATAATGTATAATTGGGTGCATATGTATAACCTCCTGATTTAAAAAAAAGAAAAAAACCTTTCTAAACCTATTTTAAATATGTGCATAAATATTATCCAGTGTTGGGAAGGCACGACATGAGGTAGAAAAACACTCAAACACTTCTGGTGAGAATGTAGAGGTGAGATCTTGCTGGTCGGTATCTTGGCAATATATGTCGAAGGCCTTTTACATGTGTATAGAATTCCAGTTAAAAGATCAAATGTGCCCACTTTTCTCCATTCCACAAATTTCTCACTATAATGATAGTAAAGGAAATTAAAAAGGAGTAAACAAGCACAGCAACAACAACAAAAGCCCAGAGGACAAGACAGCAGATGAGCCAAGTCAACAAAATTTTACATGGTGAAAACTTAATGGATGAATATTGAGTGGTCGTCTGTTCTGCTCAGTGCCTGCAGGGGGAGAACTCAATAAGGAATAAGAACTCCAGAAAGGAGCAGGAATTGAAGACACTGGTTACCTCCGAAGGTGAGGATGAAACAAGGGGTTGCTTGTAAGTCTGTGGAAGAAGTAGTTTCCAGATTCCCTGTCCTGCCCCACTCATCAGGAGTTGCTCTTCTCTGTTCCTGGCAGATGGCTGGAAGTTTACTTTCTGGAGAGTTTGGAACAAAGATACTAAGGAGCTAGGTATAGGTGAGAGCAGAAACAAGGTGCTGGAGTGAAAATAAAAGGATTAAGGGAAAGCCTACACACTGACAGGTGAGTCCCAGCCTTTCAACCCATCGTCAGGGGCTTGGTTATCCCTGTCCAGGAAGAACTGACCGAGACAAAAGGCTATCTGTGCACACTGACACTTGGGGAATCCCTCACTCAACCATCTAGGTCTCTCTCTGCCCATTCAACACACTCCCTGGCGCACCAGGGAATACAAACAGATAGTCAAGGAACAACGGATATGTGAGAAAAGCCACTAATGTGAAAATACAGAGAACAAGACAAATGGAAAGAACGGAGTTCAAAAGAAACAGAGACAGTGAAAAACTATCATTAATATACTTTATGCACCTTTTCTCAGGAAGCTACTGGAAATGCACCCTACGAAAAACCCTACCCTAACAGTTTCTCTGCTATGCGATCTTATTGCAGTAAGCCAGTAAATGCACCTTGTTGGGCTACACGTTTGTCCCTGGAGGTTTAGGCCAATTGGTTTAGGACAGTGGCAAGCAAATATCAAAGACAGCATTGTCCTAAGGGAAAATGCTGGCACCATTGTGCTCTCTGGTAAATAAGTCTTGGGCTAGACAGAGTGGCAAACTCAAATCTTGGAGGAAGGCATCCTCCGTGTAAGCCCTCAAGATTCCCACAGGTAAACATCAACTAAATATGAGTTCACGGTTAAGATTTTTCATACATTCAAGAAAAAGATGATAGATAGATAGATAGATAGATGATAGGTAGATGATAGATGATAGATAGATAGATGATAGATGATAGATGATAGATAGATAATTTGTTGGCAGAAGAATAAAGGGATCACTGTAATTAAGTGAACTCACCTTCAGATTTTCTTTGTTGTCCCTTCAGAAAGTGAGGAACATCTTCTCTGGCTACCGATGTGGAAATGTTTGGTTCTAAGCAAGGTCTTGGTAAGAAAAAGCCCACATTCTCATCACAGACCTCCTTGGAACTTTCCTCTTTCTTCAGAAGCAAAGGCCCCATGGTCAGCGTCTTTGTCCTGAAGTCCACCATCTCGATTTCATTTGGGAGAGAAACAGCATGTGCTCGTGCCCATTCTCGATGCACTGGGGTTATCTGACTGAAAGGGAGGAGGACACAGTTTCATTCAAAACTCATTCCGCATGTCTTCTGGATCTCCACTTCTCAGTCCAGCCTGACATCACCAGAGAGTTGGAGAACTATTTCCAAGTGGAGCTGCTGAGTGGAAGAGCTGTATTCTTGAAAGGACAAGACCTCTTCCACCCTCTGACTCACACCCCACATCGTCTGCCTTCTGCACCCCACACTATAGTTTCCCCAGTCCCTATTTCCTCGAGCAGAGAAATCAGAGGGGCAAAGTGCAGGCACAGGGGATGCACTCTTTTCCTTCTCTAAAGGCATTAACCAGCCCAGGACTTCTCAAACTATCTTTGGGGAAGGACCGGTTTTTAAATTTTCCAATCCATTGTGGAATGAAACTTTTGTAGCACTTTTATAATAAAAGTGAACTACTATCAGAATAAAGCAAAAAATCAAAACCATGAAAACAAATCCCAGTTTTTTCATTATCAGATCAGTGAACCTAAAATTACTTGGTCAAATTGTAATACAACTTTTTAAGCGTTTACATTTTCATGTTCTGTCCTGACTTCATCATGGACTGGTAACAGAAGGACCACAAAATCACATATTAAGTGGCACCGCTGTAGGGTCAGCAAACTCTGACCTAGGGGCCAAAGCCAGCCTTCAGTCTGTTTTTGCAATTTTATTGGATCACAGCCATACCTATTTGTTTTCATATTGTCTATGACTGCATTGAAGCTACTACTGCAGAGCTGAATCATTGCAACAGAAACCATATGACCCATAAAGACTAAAATGTGTATTATCCAGCTCCTGCCATGATAATATTTATTACAACCCCTGCTTTAGAGTGTTTTTTGGAGGGTGAATCACACAAGTATCGCTTCATACTTAAATTTCAGTCTAACCTTTCAAAGAAAATTCCTTACTTGTTTTCTTGTAAATCTTCTTGGCTCATTTCTTGGGGATAACTGACATCTCTTGGAAAAGTAACAATAATCTCAACACCTATAGAAACACATGACGGTGATAAAAAGAAGAAAGTAATGAATTCCAGTGGCAACCGGGAACTGAGTATTTTACTTCTGATTATTTAGCTAATCTGTTTTTAATAATTACAGAATGTGGAATAGACTAGAAAGCCCAAAAATAAATCTACGATTATATGGTCAATTAACCTATGACAAAGGAGGCAAGAGCATGCAATGGGGAAAAGACAGTCTCTTCAACAAATGGTGTTGGGAAAACTCAACAGCTACATGCAAAAGAATGAAAAAGTGGACCACTTTCTTACACCATACATAAAAATAAACTCAAAATGGATTAAGGACCTAAATATGAAACCTGAAACCATAAAAAAAAACCAAGAGAGCACAGGTGGTAATATCATGTTGCCATAACAACATTTTTCTAGATAGGTCTCCTGAGGCAAAGGAAACAAAAGGAAAAATAAACTATTGGGATTACACCAAAACAAAAAGCTCTGCATAGCAGAGGTAACAATCAACAAAACTAAAAGACAACCTAGTGAATGAAAAAGTATTTGCAAATGACATATCCGATAAAGGGTTAGTATCCGAAATATATAAAGAACTTATACAACTCAACACCAAAAAGCAAATAATCCAATTAAAAAATGGGCAGAATGGGCGCCTGGGTGGCTCAGTCGGTTAAGCATCTGCCTTCGGGGGCCATATGCACCCCAATGTTCATAGCAGCAATGTCTGCAATAGCCAAACTGTGGAAAGAGCCGAGATGCCCTTCAACAGATGAATGGATAAAGAATATGTGGTCCATATATACAATGGAATATTACTCAGCCATCAGAAAAGATGAATACCCAACTTTTACATCAACATGGATGGGACTGGAGGAGATTATGCTAAGTGAAATAAGTCAAGCAGAGAAAGTCAATTATCATATGGTTTCACTTATTTGTGGAACATAAGGAATAACATGGAGGACACTAGGAGAAGGAAGGGAAAAATGGGGCGGGGGGGGAATTAGAGGGAGAGATGAACCATGAGAGACTATGGACCTGAGAAACAAACAGGGTTTTAGAGGGGAGGGGGGAGGGGGGATTGGTTAGCCCGGTGATGGGTATTAGGGAGGGCACGTACTGCATGGAGCACTGGGTGTTATACGAAAACAATGGATCATGGATCACTACATCAAAAACTAATGATGTATTGTATGGTGACTAACATAACATAATAAAATTTAAAAAAAAAAAGCATCTGCCTTTGGCTCAGGTCATGATCTCAGGGTCCTGGGATCAAGCCCCGCATCGGGCTCCCTGCTCCACAGGAAGCCTGCTTCTCCCTCTCCCGCTCCCCCTGCTTGTGTTCCCTCTCTCGCTGTGTCTCTCTCTGTCAAATAAATAAATAAATAAATAAATAAATAAATAAATAAATAAATAAAATCTTTTTTAAAAAATAAAAATAAATAAAAATAGGCAGAAGACATGAGCAGACATTTCTCCAAAGAAGACATAAAAATGACAGATGCATGAGCAAAAAAAGTACATAACAAAACTTTCCAGGTATAAAATAAAGTTTTATGATGAGCAATGCTTTCTCCCTGGATGGAGAAAACAAGGCCTCCTTCTGTAAAGTGCAACTAATGACACCTACTTCACACAACCATTGTGAACTTTAAATGAGATCATTTTTCTTGCCTCCTAGGAACTCACTTGTATATGAATTTTGGTCAAATCCTATCTGATTCCATGGAATGATTTCCAGTATAACCCTTAAGACAGAAAGTTCCAACTTGCAGAATCAATGCTTGCTTACAATATAACATGTTAAATTTACATTTAAAAACTAGTGTGAACCATGCTACTTTAAGGTTTGTTCATGTATTCATGTTTTTCCATTCAACAAACTTTTGTTAAGTAGATGCCAAGCCTAACTTTTTATGCTGAAGATACAGAAATAAGGTGCAACTGTGACCTTAGTAAAGACAGCAAATAAGAAAGCCAAGAGTGTATCAAGTTAAACACTGTGATAGAAGTGTACAAATGGTGTTGTGGGAACACAGAGGCGTATCCTTCTAGAATGACCCAGTGCGTGTCCCAGGATTCAGTCCTATCTGTGTTACTTCTCAGGACCATTTAGTGAGTCTCCCTATGTCTAGAGGAGCTATGGTTTTAATCAGCCCCACTGATGGAATGCTAGGAAAGAAGTAGAGCAGAGAAGATTAAAGGAAGGTATGAATCAGACAGATCTGGACCTACATCCCTCCTCTGTTCTTCATGGATGACCTTGGGAAAGTTACTGAATAATAATAATAATAATAATTTGATTTTCCCAATGTTTTCCAAATATGACGACATGACTGCATGTTTTCTAATAAAATAGCAATGAGCACTTCTCTAAAAATGAGGTTTTCCCTTGGATGGTCAATATATTCTTAAAAATTTTTCAAAGATCCTACCACCACACTATTTATCAGCACAAAATGAGAGGCTTGGAATTACAGAGCCGGAAGGAACTTAGAGCTCATCGGATGCAAGCCCTTCATGTTATAGACAAAGAAACTGGTAACCACGAGGTTGTGTGACATGCTCAGGGCCACTCTCATACTTGGAAGGGAGATGGATGTCTTTCATAACATTTTTGTCGTCATCTCTGAGTGCAAAACCTAGCTGACACGTTAAAGTAAGAAAAACCATCAGCATGCATTCCTAATAACTAAACCATCAGTGAAAAGGCTATTCTCTACAAAGGCTAAGTGAAATTAGTGCTTTGCTGTGGAAGTTCGAAAACTGTGCAGAGTGTATTCATGTGAACATGTTCTTAAGAATGACTACTTTTACAGTTATTGAGAACTCATAAACCCAGAATGTTTTTAAGCAAATTTAATGTGTTCACTAGTTTGTTAATTGGTTGATTTCTTTTTTCCAACCAAGAAACAAAGATAGAATAAGCAAGAATAAGAAATACCTACCTTTGTGGAAATTGTTAAGAACTAATGGCCCCATCCTAATTGTTGATCCCAAATAGGGGGGGAAAAGATTATAGAACGTACTGACTCTGAAATCAGCTGGGAACATACAAATGTTCTCCGTTTTGTCTCTCGAGTAGCGTGAATGGTCGTGGGAGCCTCTGAACCTACCCAGTGGGCCAGAAAAGATGCATTGTCACATATAGAAGTAAAACACTTGCTCCTGTGTATCCTTCCACTTAAGAAGAGGTAAAGGTAACCCCACCAGAAAATGTTACTGCAAGGAGAAACTAAGAGGCAACATTTAAATATAGCCGGAAATGTAATTTCACAAAAGAAGTGAAACTGATATTCAAAGTGGGAAAATGATCATTAAATTGCTAATGTTCAGCCATTATTAAAATGAAAACTGAAAATTGGCCGAGTCTAATTCATTCAGTGATGAAAAATTATTGTCTCCAGAAGCATCTTTCTTTCCTGTGTTTTCTGCTTGTTCTGTTTAAATTGATGGGCCTTAAAGTTCAAAATATTTTGACACCTTTTCCACATTTTTATAATTTCCTAAGTCATGAATCTCAACACAGATTTTTTTTTTAAACTACATTTTCCTGTCTCCTTTGCCACTAGAGTTCAGAAAGCCAACTTGAGAGACAGATTCACATGAGTTATGAAAAAAGTTAAGATGCCGTCATTGTTTTTGCTGATGTGCTTGTTAGCAGATGGATGAGTTTCCAAGAATGATATGGGAGCAACTTCCTGGTTGTGGCAGAGCAGCATGATGTGGAGGTGAGTAGCCAGTTTTGAGATGTGGTTACAAGAATTCTTCCTGACATCGAACCTAGAGTCTGTTCTTCTCCTTTGGCTTTTCAATGGTCTGTGAATTTTCTAATATATTTTTAAAACTTCCTTCACTTCTAACTCAATTAAAAGTAGATTCTGTTATCTGCAACTAAGAATCCTGATGGATACACTGCATTAAAAAATTTTTAAGCCCAGGGGCGCCTGGGTGGCTCAGTCATTAAGCATCTGCCTTCGGCTCAGGTCATGATCCCAGGGTCCTGGGATCGGGCCCTGCATCCGGCTCCCTGCTCCGCGGGAAGCCTGCTTCTCCCTCTCCCACTCCCCCTGTTTGTGTTCCCTCTCTCGCTATGTCGCTCTCTGTTAAATAAATAAATAAAATCTTAAAAAAAAATTTTAAGCCCAGTAATTTTAGGAAATAAGTTCTTATTCCATTTATGAAGAGAGTAATTTTCCATGCTCAACGTAGTCTTCAAGGTTTGTATCTGATAATCGTTCTAGGAACGTAGCTGATTGACGAGTGCAAGAAGATTTTTATACTAAGGAAAAGGATGAGGGATTTTTTTTAGGGGAGCCATAAATTGTATTTTATAAATTACCATCTATAAAAGCCTATAATTAAGCCAATGCATGCTGCAGGAATATTTAGCTGTTAAAGTCTGTGGGTGTGATCTAAACATCATAGAGTTTATATATATTTTAGTGATGCTCCCTTTTGAATAGAATACAGTGAACATGCAGAGATAAACTAAATGATTAAATGTGTATATCTACATCAGGATACTCATATGGCATATGCAGAAAGTATACGGTGTTCCAGCACTTAAATATCAACAGCCTCGAGTATGTTAGAAACACATAAATGGGGGTTAAAGAGATATATTGATACTTAAGATGAATACAACGCACAGTAGTGCCCCAAATGTTGTTATTTCAGACTTATGACTTAAAAGAGTAACTACTATAGACTAATAACTATGAGAAGAAAATGTATCAGAAACATAATACGCTGGGCGCCTGGGTGGCTCAGTTGGTTAAGCGAATGCCTTCGGCTCAGGTCATGATCCTGGAGTCCTGGGATCGAGTCCCACATTGGGCTCCCGGCTCAGCGGGGAGCCTGCTTCTCCCTCTGACCCTATCCCCTCTCATGCTGTTTCTCTCTCTCTCTCTCTCTCTCAAATAAATAAATAAATAAAATCTTTAAAAAAAAATAAATAAAAGGCACATTATTAAAAAAAAAAAAGAAACATAACTGCTTCTTTCAAATTTGGAACCCCTTATAAAAGCTCAAATTTTAAGCAAGAGCTTAGCGGGGAGGTTACCTACCCGTGTGTTATGGCTCCTATATGAAAATTCGGTGTATTTTAAAATTATAAAAATTATAAATTATTTCAAAAGAATTAACTGCACCTCAAATGGCAAGTCATCTCCAAATTGAGTAGAATAAGCAAATTATCTAGCCTCCTGGAGGGTACTTGGGACACAATTGTTCTGAGAACTCTGCTTTGAAGTGTTCGAAAGTCAAAGTCAGACCACAAGGGGTGTTTGGAAGAGGGCCAGGATTTTTTCATTTTAATTAGGTTTTTGAGGTTTCATGGTGTTCATTATTTCAAATGTTACTAAATTATTCTCCGCCCTCAGCCTGGAGAAAGGAGAGTCCAAGTCAGTTTGAGACAGGCAGGAGCTGCCCAGGAGAGGGCAGCATCGCATAATGGGCCAAAGGAGAGGGTGGTTGGGACAGCGCTGCAGTGTTTGGGGAGGTTCACCGGGTTGCGGAGAAAAGAATCCAAGAGGACAGCCTCCCTGGAGAGTTAGAAATGGAAGCCAGAAAATTGCTGAAGAGAAACAGTAGCAGTGTGAATAAACATTTAATTTAATAAATTTGTAGGTGAGCAGATCATTGGGATCGCTGTGGAGACTATTTTCTGAAAGTGAGAATCTGCAAATACCTTGTGGTCTATTAAATGCAAAGCCACTCAGGCAAATGACAAGATAACATATTTGGAATGGGTGTTGTTCTGGAAAATTCCAGACTTATGTCCTCACGGAACAAAAGACTGAGACTTGGGGCTTTAGTGCCTTGTTCAGCCCCCCATCTTTTCCTGAAGAGAGAAGCTCTGGGATAACAGCTGATGGAGAAATGCTTGGTTCTGGAAGAAAACAGATCCCTGGAGCTGACGGAAGATTCTGAGAGGAAAGAAATTGGGGGAGAGATGTTATCAGACAAAAAGGAAAGGGGGAGAGGATGGCCGGCTGAGCTGGAGTGGAGTGAGTCAAGAGAGAGACATAAGAGAGATGGCCATTTTGACCGGCAAGTGGCCAAGACTCTCTGACTGAGAAAAGGACCAAAGAATAGGACTGTGAGCGTGTTTTCTTGACCTTTGTGCTTTTCTGTGTTTTTAAAGTTCTCTACCAAGCACTATTGAAATTGGGGTGGGGGTGGGGGGGAGCCAAATAATCAGCGTTATCTTTGTGAACACATCAAGGACAGAAGCCAGATACCTTCTGTCCTGGGTTGCCAATCTTGTCCATCACCACTTGGATCTCCTCCTTCACTAACCAATATGGAATGACTGCAGTCCTCATCCTGGTCAAACTCCTGCAATATCATGAAATAGCAACTCAGTTATTCAATGTACTACTTTGTTGACAGAATGAATATTGATTTTTCTAAGCTAAAGTTTCACACTGTGGATTCCTTTTAAATTGGAGAATGTATTTAGGACTAAAATAATGGGAAAAGTATCTCCTCCTGGAGCACCAGGCTCAGACAGACGTGGACATGATTAATTGCACAATCAAAAATGAAGATCAAAGCTGAAATCACATAGACACATAGAAATTCAATATCTTATACTTTTTATCACATCAGCATCCAGGCTGCTAAGCTGCCACAAATTCCATCTGGGTGGGAAACTGGAAAGAATCCTTTGGCCACAGCAGTGAACAGCCCCAAAGGAACATGATTTTTTCCATAATGCCTCCCTGGGGCATCATTTACATTTGGTGAGGATGGAAATCCCTGCCCCATATGGAAGCTACAGATATCTCTAGACTGAAAGGAGGCAGCAAAGCTGATTAAAGTTTTCACTATGACAGCTTTCTGATCTAATCATGGCATGCAACCTCTCAAGGAAGGAAAAACCTCCTTTCTAGAAAGTAATCATTATGCTAAGAACGATGGTTGAAAGCCAACTTGATTTATGAAAAGTAATCCTAACTCCCTAAATAAGAAGTGTTTTCTTATTAGAATTCATTGCTGTCGATAGGGTCCTCCCTTAGGAGTTGTTGCTGCCAGTGATTTTGCCCTATTTAATGTCTAGAACAGTGATAGATGCAAGTAGTAGTTAAAATATCACCTCATAACCGGTAAGTTACAATTAGCTCTCTGGTTTCTATTATCTGGGTGAGCTACCTATTTAAGGGAACTGTTGGATAAAAAGTCTTTGCCCTAAACACAGATGCCTGTCACACAGGTGGGCAGGCTATCATAAAGCCTCTGATATGTCATTCATTCATTCCCAGTCGAGCTTGGGAATCTTTCCCACTTTGTTCATTTTAACTATCACAGAAAATACTAGAAGTAAAGTCCTTTATTTACACTGCCATTAAAATGTTTTAGGTATTGAATCATAATAACTTCATAGTCATACCTATTACGCAGCAGTACCTGCTTTTTTTTTTTTAAGATTTTATTTATTTATTTGACAGAGACACAGCAAGAGAGGGAACACAAGCAGAGGGGAGTGGGAGAGGGAGAAGCAGGCTCCCTGCTGAGCAGGGAACCTGATGCGGGGCTTGATCCCAGGACCCTGGGATCATGACCTGAGCCAAAGGCAGACACTTAATGCCTGAGTCACCCAAGCACCCCTGCAGTACCTGCTTTTAAAGCATTTTCTATCTCCTGGCAAAGGTTAGGTACCCTGTCTCAGACTATCCCGGTTGTCAATGGCAAATAAGAGACCCGGGCGGGTTCACCCTGATACTAGACGGTAGTGAATTTCACTGCTTGCTCTTCTCTGCATTTCAAAAATTCTACCACTATGTGGCAAATTTCTTCTCCTTCCCATTCATTTACAAAGGGGGAGCAGGGAACTCTTTTTAGAATATATAGAAATTAAAAAAAATCTTTAAAAATGCAATAGAAAAAAATCTATCATCGTACAAATAAAAAGCAAACACTGTTAACATAGAAATAGTACTTCCTTAGTCTTTTTCCAAAGTATTTATAAAATATAGTTGCATCATACATTGTTTTATCCAGCTTTTTCACTGAAGACAAGTACAAATTACATAGCAATTTACTAAGTAAACATTATTTTAA
This sequence comes from Halichoerus grypus, assembly GCF_964656455.1. Lineage (NCBI taxonomy): Eukaryota > Metazoa > Chordata > Mammalia > Carnivora > Phocidae > Halichoerus > Halichoerus grypus. The sequence goes on from NC_135715.1 coordinate 101,444,707, forward strand.
TGTAATTGTAAATTCTTTCCCTCAACAAATATCTATCAGAGGGTCATGTTTAGTTAACCCCATGAGTCTTACCATATAAGCCCATAATGCTTATTAGGCAGTTTTTAATTCTTCATTATTACACATAGTGCTATGAACATCCTTGCAATGAATACCCCAATTTTGTATTATTTCTTCAGAGTAAATTTCTAGATATGGAATTATTAATCAAAAGAGTATGAACATTTTTAAGTTGTTTTATACACATTACTTTACTTTTTAAAATTTTCTTAAAGATTTTGTTTATTTATTTGACAGAGAGAGAGAGAGAGAGAGAGAGAGTGAGAACAGGAACACAAGCAGGGGGGTGGGAGAGGGAGAAGCAGACTCTTCTCTGAGCAAGGAGCCCGATGCGAGGCTCGATCCCAGGACCCTGGGATCATGACTTGAGCCAAAGGCAGATGCTTAACCAACTGAGACATCGAGGTGCCCCCACACATTACTTTAGAAGCAAAGTTTATAGTTACTACTTACACTCTACCAGCAGTGCATGAGGGTGTTTTGCTACATCTTCTCCATTATCAATTATCATCACTTTTCATTTTTAGTGATGTAATATATGGAACGGGTCATCTTATTGTTCTTTGAATGTACATACTTTGATTAGTAAAAAAATTTAGAGATAGTTTCACATGTTTATTAACCACTGAATTTTTCCTTTATATATATATATATATAGTTTTTTTGGATCCTTACTCTGGAACACTCTATGAGACCTCAAAATATATTTCTACGATTTCATATAATTACAGTGATTCAATGAAGTTTTTATGCTAAGCTTTGGAAAATAGCAGTCTTCATATGGAAGTCTTAATATGCAACTGGTTCTCACATCAGGTGTCTATGTTAATTAATGAGCTGTGATCAGTCTCAGCTGCTCAGTTCATTTATTAGTTGGTCCTTTTGGAAAAGCTGGAAGACGCAGAGCGTGTGCACACCTACCCACAAAAATCCATGAGGATGACTAGCATTTACATATATAGGGTTAGACACTCCTCTATACAACTTACACATATTAACTAATTTAATCCTCACACCAACTCTAAAGGTAAGAACTATTGTTTTCTTTTTACACACATGCCCAGAGAGGTTAATCAAGGTCATGTAGCTACCCTATGGTAGAGCCAGGAATCACACTCAGACTCTGAAGTCTGGTTCCAAAGCTCTTAAACCCTCTGCTTTCTTGCTACCATGAAACTTTTGAAATAAAGAATCTCAAAAAGAACCAGAAGGCTCAGCTGGTCTGCCTCTGGCTCAGGTCATGATCTCAGGATCCTGGGATTGAGCCCCCCATCAGGCTCCCTGCTCAGCGGGGAGTTTGCTTGTCCCTCTCTCCCTGCCCCTCCTCCCCGCTCATTCTCTTTCTCTCTCTCTCTCAAATAAATAAATGAAATCTTTAAAAAAAGGACCATAAAGAAAAGAATCAATAACAGTAAGCAAAATTAAGAGAAAGGATATTAAAACCCATTTGTAAGTTTTGTACAGGAAAAAAATAAAAGACATGTGATACCTGTAAGTACCTGACAACAATTTCTTCCATAGAATAAACTGAAAAACCATAAACATCACACATACACAAAAAGGATGTAGGGAATAATATACACGTTGAAGTTTATCATGTAAATGAAGACTCTAAAACAGAAACAGCTCCGGATTTTCTAATTTCCTTTAGAATGCTAAATATGAAAGACTTTAAGATGTACTTGGGTGCCACAAGGAGGACAATTGAAATAATGACACTCAGTCATGAGTGAAGGAGAGAAAATATTAGAACAGCACAGCCCCAACATAAATGGACTTCATAAACCACTGACAATGATGCAGGAGATAACACTAGACTAGAAAAAGAGTACAGCATTCTCATCTGCAAACAACAGAATCCCAAACATACAGAAGAGAAAAGAGGCAGAGAAATCATACGTAATTAAATTGGGAAGGAAGATTCTCCTTAGATGAAAGGAGATTGGGAGAGGCTGTAAAGCCTCCCAGAGGGCAATCCCAGAAGCAAGGCAGCTGCCTATTATTTGTAAACTAGAAAAACCTATTGCAGACAGCCATAAAGAAAAACAAGCTTTCATTCAAAGAACAGAAGTGAAGGATGACCTTGGGTTTTACCATTTAAACCCGAGAGAAAGCATGAGAGAGAAAAGGCAAGTTCAATAGTCAGAGTCTATTTCTCCCTCAGAAATGAGTTCAAAGTTATTTCAATCATAATAAGAAAAATATAGAGTGAAGGCTCAATAAACGTTTTTAAATTGCATGGGGAAAACATGTACGGCTGTAAAGGGGTGTTTAGTCCTTTTACAAAAGAAAATTACTTAAACATACCATAAAAAATGAAAAGTAAGTGTGTTTTTGTGTATCAATTTCTAATGTATGACCGTCGCTTTAAAGATTGGTCTCTAGGTATTTTATTTCAATTACTATGTAATATTAGTAACCAAAACCAAGACAACCTTCAATGTTGTGATAAAACCTGCTGCTTGGCAGGGTCGCTTGGCCTCACCACCACTGACCTTTAGGGCTGGGTAACTCGCCATTGCGGGTGCGATCCTACGCACTCTAGCAGCCCCTACTGCTACCCCCTAGAGGCCAGTGCCACCTCCACCCGTTGTGACACCAAAAATGTCTCCAAATGTTGCCAAATGCAAGATCACCCCCTGTGGAGGACCAGTGTATCAAAGCAACTTTGGTTTGGTTTTTGGTTTTTAACCTGTTCTAAAAAGTTATAAAGGCACACAGGAAAATATTCCAATAGTATTAAATAAGCTGGGTTTCTTTTATTTTTTAAAGATTTTAAGTACACCCACCGTGGGGCTTGAACTCACAACCCCGAGATCAAGAGTCGTGCGCTCTACCAACTGAGCCAGCCAGACACCCCTATGCTGTTCTTTAATATTAAAAAATAGTAATAATAGTACTAAAAAATACACATTTCCATTCTACCTCATCCCCCATGCCCCAAAGGAGTCCTGATTTAAACATTTCTATACATATATTTTTAAAGATTTTATTTTTTTTAAGATTTTATTTATTTGAGAGAGAGAGTGAGCGAGAGAGAGAGAGCACAAGCAGGGGGAGGAGCAGAGGGAGAGGGAGAAGCAGACTCCCTCCTGAGCTGGGAGCTCGATGTGGGGCTCGATTCCAGGACCATGACCTGAGCTGAAAGCAGAGGCTTGACCAACTGAAGCAGCCAGGCACCCCTAAAGATTTTATTTTTAAGTAATCTCTACACCCAATGTGGGGCTCGAACTCACGACCCTAAGATCAAGAGTTGCATGCTCTACCAACTGAGCCAGCCAGATGCCCTAACCATTTCTATATTTTAATTTTTAATTAATTTCAATGTTTATCAAACTTGCATATTTTTAAAAAGTCAAATAATGGTAAAAAAACTTATAACAAAAAGGTCATCATTTTCCTTCCCCACCCTTTCTCTCTGAGATAACCACTTCCAGTCTTTTAATTGTTTCTTTTGGTGTTTTCTTCCAGATCTCTAGATAATACTATTGTTCTGCTATCTTCTAAGTCACGAAAATGAAATATTACCTACTGATTTTTTATTATAGTAGACAATTTCATACTCTTATACCCCGTTTTTATTTCTGTTTTGTTTTACTCATTTTCTTATATATTTTTTAATGCCTAAATCTTTCCAACCTCCAGTGATTTCTCCACTTGGCTAAATATATCAGATAATATATTAGTTCCATTTCCTTCCTGGAAATCTCCATTATCCTGCTCTTCTCCCCTCCCCCACCCCAAATTATCTCAGCTCTTTGTTCCCTAGACCAGATACATGGCTGACGCCCTGGAACTTGCCTTCTCCATTATACCAATGATTCTCTCTCTCTTGTGTTAGATTCCAGATTGCCTGCATCATGGGTCCAATTTTCCTTCTTTATTTTTATCTATTCCCTTAATTTTTAAAAAAGATTTTATTTATTTATTTATTTATTTTAGGTAATCTCTATACACAACATGGGGCTTGAGTTTACAACCCCAGTTTCCAGAGTCACATGCTCTACTGAGCAGCCAGCTGCCCCTCTATTCCTTTGATTTAATAGGGCACATAGTAGCTTCCTTAAAAGGTATTTGCGAAGTAAAGTGCTTGAGTGTTTGTATGTCTGAAAAATGTCTTTATTCAACCCTAATACTTGATTTATAGTTTGGATATAGAATCTGAGGTTGAAAACAATTCTTTTCTCAGATATTTGAAAGCATACCCCTCCCCTTGGCATTACTTTCAATTTAAGTGTAGCATGCATTCAGAAAAGTGCATAGACTCGTAAATTTTTATAAACTGAACATTTGTGTAACCAGGACCCAGATCAAGTAAAAGAATTCTTAGATATAACATGAGAATTAAGACCCATAAGAAATAGATAAATTGGTTTTCATCAAAATGAAAAACTGTTTGATGAAAGCCATGTTACAAAGGTGAAAATAACAAGCCAGTTCTTCCTACTGACTAGTAGAAAATATTTGCAAATCACATATCCAGAACATATAAGGAATTCTCTAAACACAACAGTAAGAAAACAAACAATCCAATCAGAAAATGGATAAAAGTTTGAATAATTTATGCTAATGGGGAATAATAAACCCATGAAAAAATGTTCAACATCAGTCATTAGGGAAATGCAAATTAAAACCACAATGAGAGACCACCATACATCTATTAAGACAGTTTAAAAAAAAATACTGATAGTGCTAAATGCTGGCCAGGGTACAGAAAAACTGGACATCTCATTCATTGCTGATGAGAATATAAAATGATAAAGCCACTCTGAAAAATTGACAGTTTTTTTAAAAGTTACACATACATTTACCATATAACCCAGTAAATGGATTCCTGGACATGTATCCTAGAGAAATGAAAATTCATGTTTGTACAGAAATCTATACACAATTGCTCATAGCTGCTTTATATATAATAGCCCCAAGCTGGAAACAACCCAAATGTCTCTCAACAGGTGAATGGTTAAGCAAACTGTGAATATTTGTGCCATAGAATACTACTTAGCAACGTAAAGAAACTTGATACAACTTGGATCTATCTCAAGAGCATTATGCTGAGTAGAAAAAGCCAATCTCAAAAGTTTTTATGTATGATAATCCCATTTATATGACATTCTCAAAATGACAAAATTATGGAGATGGTATACAGATCAGTGGTTGCCAGGGGTTACGGAAAGGAAGAGGGTGTGGCTATAAAGAGGGTAGTAGGAGAGGAATTCCCTTGTGGTGACAGTTTCATATTTTGATTCTGGTGATTCAAGGGATGAAATGTCACAGAACCAGGGGCGCCTCGGTGGTTCAATTGGTTGGGTGACCGAGTCTTGGTTTCGCCTCGGGTCATGGTCTCGGGGTTATGGGATCAGCCCCCGTGGGGCTCCCCACTCAGCATGGGGACTCTCTCTCTAAAATAAATAAATAAATAAAATCTTTAAAAAAAGTCACAGAATTGTATACTCAGACACGCACAGAGAAAGAAAGAAAAAGGAATGTATGCGAATTCTAGTGAAATCCAAGCAAGGTCTGTAGTTTAGTTAATTGTAATGTGTCAATATCAACTTCCCAGTTTTGACAATCTGCTATAGTTATGATAATAGTTCCCATTGGGGGAAGCTGGTGAAGTTTACACAGGATGTCTTTGTACTATTTTTATAAGTTCCTATGAATCTATAATTATTTCAAAACAAGAACATTTGTTTTTTTTTTTAAAGATTTTATTTATTTATTTATTTGAGAGACAGAGAGAAAACAAGCGGGGTGGGGGCAGAGGAGGAGGGAGAAGCAAACTCCCCACTGAGCAGGGAGCCCTACACGGGGCTCAATCCCAGGACCCTGGGATCATGACCTGAACTGTAGGCGGCACTTAACCAACTGAGCCACCCAGGTGCCCCAAGAAATTTTTTCAAATTAAATTTTTGGTTTTTGTTTTCTTTGTTGTTTTGGGATGATTTTTCGGAGGAGAAAGGGACTGAAAAGTCTTTACTCCACCATCTCCAAAAGTCCTTGTTGATAAATATTATAGTCCATACCTCATTAACTTTTTTTAAATAAAGATTTTATTTATTTATTTGACAGAGAGAGCGAGAGAGCACAAGCAGGGGGAGCAGCAGAGGGAAAAGGAGAAGTAGGCTCCCTGCTGAGCAGAGAACCCAACACGGGGCTCCATCCCAGGACCCCGGGATCATGACCTGAGCTGAAGGCAGATGCTTAACCAACTGAGCCACCCAGGCACCCCCCCCCCCATTAACTTTTAAAAATAAACAATTTGTGGCCATATTTTTTCTTACCAAAAAAATATAGGATAGCAATATTTTTAACTGTCTGGGCTATGTTAATTTTTATAAAAATTGAAAAGGTACAAATGAGGACACAGTGCACAGTTCGTCTCCAATTCTCTCCCAGGAGGCAACCACTGTTACCAGTTTGTTGTATATACTGTGTATCAGTTCACAGTTTTCTATGGATTACACTATTTGTTACTAGTACTGTTACTGACCTGTGAGGGACTTTTTGTGGATTCATTCATCATGATGGGGCGGGGGGGGGGGGGGGCTGGGGGGATTGTGACTGGGGCCAAGAAGAGGCACCTTCTTTATGGTACCCTCTGATGGATTTGAAATGATCAGATTAATGGTCTTCTCTTTTTCCACATTAACACACATAAACACAAGCTATATTTTATTATTTAGCATGGGTTCAATATTCTGTGGTATTAGATGTACACACACATACACACACACACACAATGCTCAAGACTCCGAGTTGATTAGTTAATTACTGCTGTGAGATTAAATTTGTGGAACACTGTCTTATTAATTGTGCTTTCAATTACTTTGTGATTAAAAATATAATTGTAATATGTGACTGTTATAAAATATTCAAGCAATACAAATGAAGTTGTAGATGGAGTAGGTTATCCATTTTTTGTTAGTTTCTTTAAAGAGAACATCTTACCTCACTGCTGCTGATGATTATATTTTGGTTTGTAGTAACTGTCATCATATCAGTTGGAGAAGAGTTTGTATCATGACAAATGTCAAGCAATGATTCAGCATGTCTTTCTGCCAAAAGAAACAGAATAATGTGTTGTAATAAGACTCATCTCTATCAATTTCATAGAAAGATCTAGCTCTTGGTTCTAAAACCAGTTCCATTTTGTCCAAGATTTTCCTAAAATAGTGGTCTGGGATCCTGATGAAACTTCAGGCAACAATTTTCACAGGAAGGTTGTGAGTACAAGAGTCCACAAAATGGATGGGTTTTTGTTTGTTTAAAAAAACAAAAGTTAGGCAAAGTTGCCAAGTGAAACCCCTAACAATGGGTTTGGAAATTACATTTGTTCTATAGTTATCAAGACCAGGCACATTTTATGTCTAGCACTTGAAGCCACATTAAATTGGCAGAGTTCTGAACACCAAAAGGTGAACTCCCCGTTAGTTCCTGGGACTGCTCTCATATGCATCCCCCTCCTGCTATCGTGACTTCTTCAAATAAAGGCAGGCTCTTCGATGAAAACTTCTTCCTATTTCGATGGCTCTTCCATTTATTTTGTAACTGATACAAAATTGCACAAGATTTGTCTCTGCTCAGATCCTCCATTTCTTTACCAAATTTTCCTTCCTTACTCCTTGCAATCTATCTTCTGCCTCTATCCTGTCATTGAAACTTCACACTTCCTTACCACATCTGCTTTGCAACCTCTTTTCCAAGTTGGCATTTTCCCACTCCTTGCTTCTAGCAACTCTCTCCCAGTTCCCTCTTCTCTTTCTCACTGCCCTGGGTCCCTATGTGCACACCACTCTCTAACTGTGGGTATGCCTCCTGGGCTCAGCCCCTTGCAATCCTCCAGTGATCTTACCCACTTCCAGATCCTCACAATCTCCTTTTTGTAGTGACCTCCCAAACGAACATACCAAATCATCCCTTCCCACAGCCCTGTCCTACAGAACATCGCTACTTGGAAGTCCCAAGGTTCCAACAAATGCAATGCTTTGGAACCCATTACCTTCAATATCCTCACCAAACCAGAGTGGTCTTCTCTTTTGCTGATTGTCTTTCCATCTCCCCCCTTCCCAGGGCTGAATCATATTTGATTGAACTCTCTCGACTTTTGTCTCTGTCGGCTTTACATCACTAAGTTCCGTCAGTTCTTCTTTTACAACAGCTCTTGGGCTCACCGCACCCAGCACACGTCAGGCACAGTCCCACACCAAGCCCGGGACTCTTTTCTGGTCCTTGTCATCACACACAGGCACTTCCACAGTCTCTTAATAGAGCTCCCTGCTATGAGTCCCTTCCTTTGAATCCATTCTACACAATAACAACAGTTTAATTTTCCTAAAACATGGCTTTCATCATTCCCTGGCTTAAAATTCTTTAGTGACTCTATTTTATCAAAAAAAAATCTGCATTCAATCAGTCTTCAATGGACCCAGTTTCTTTAGGTATCTGATCTGACTATGTATTCCTGTTCCCCAAAACAAACTTTCTAGTCTCTTGTTTGCCCCTCGGATAAGCGAGGCTCACTTACACCATGATGCCTCTGCTCCACCAAATCAAATCCCATCGTTTCTCAATGATGGACCAGATTGGGTCTCACCTCTATCATGAAACCTTACTAGGGATAGCCTTGTTCCCTGACCAGAAGCTTCAAATAAAAGCCAATCAGACAAGAAAGCCAAGCAGCTTTCACAAGGTCACATGTTGCTCAGTGGAACTTTTTTCATTTTACTTTTCTCTCTATTTCTGTGTCTTTGCTCAGACTCTTTCTCCCCACCTATATCAAACCTTGTGTCTTTTTCTCTTCCTTCCAAATCCTTTTTTTAAGGATTTATTTATTTATTTTGAGAGAGAGAGAGAGAATCCAAGCAAGCAGGGGAAGGGGGAGAGACTCTTTCAAGCAGACTCCCCACCAAGCAAGGAGCCCGAGGTGGGGTTCTATCCCACAACCCATAAGATCAGGACCTGAGCAGAAACCAAGAGTTGGACGCCCAACCAACTGAGCCACCCAGGTGCCTCTCTCTTCTTTCCAAATCCTATCTAGCATTTAAGGACCATGGTCTGTCCCTTGTCCCCTTTCAAGCTCACAAAAAGCTCTTTCTCTCCTGACTTACGTGATGCCTCCCTGACCATACTGAACACTTTCAGGAATTTGGACCATGGAGGAGCAAGATGGCGGAGGAGTAGGAGACCTAAATTTTTTCTGGTCCCAGGAATTCAGCTAGATAGGGATCAAACCATTCTGAACACCTACGAACTCAACAGGAGATCGAAGAAAAGAATAGCAGCAACTCTCTGAACAGAAAAGCGACCACTTTCTGGAAGGTAGGACGTGCGTGAATCTGAGGCGATATTCGGGAAGATAGACGGCGGGGGAGGGGGCCTTCGTCAGCCGCTTCTGGCAAGTGATAGAGCCGCGGAGCACAAAATCGGGAATTTTAGAAGTCTGCTCCGCTGAGAGACATCGCTCCACTGGCTAAGTGGGAGGTAGAAGCCTCGTGGGACAGTGTGGTCTCAGGACCCTCGGGGTCACAGAAAGACCGGGAGTGCCTGAGTGCGGCAGAGCTCCCAGGTATCGGAGCGGGGAAGCCGGCTGTAGAGACAGAGCCCAGGCGCGGGCTCTAGGCTCGGAGTTGCCATAAGCCGTGATCCGCGGCACAGTCGGGCCACTGCTGCTCCAGCAGGGACCCGACAAGCGGCAGATCCGGGGAGACTCCCCTTCCTCCCCCGGGAGGAGAGGTGCGGGAGCGCACTGCAGGGATCTGCTGGATTTGGAGACTCCACCCGGGGTCGGGTGCCAGAGATAGAAAAGCTCGGTCACAGGCCGGGTGAGCACGGAGTGCAGCCGGAGACCGAGGAGACGGGAGTGACTGACTGCTTTTCTCTGGGGGCGCACTGAGGAGCGGGGCCCTGAGTTCTCGGCTCCTCCGGGGCGGAGACTGGGAGGCCGCCATTTTCACTCTCGGCCTCCAAAGCTGTACGGAAAGCTTGCAGGGAACAAAAGCTCCGGAGAGCAAACCCGAGCAGATTACTTAGCCCGGACCGGGCAAGGGCGGGGCAATTCCGCCTCCGGCAAAGACATTTGGGAACCACGGCAACAGGCCCCTCCCCCAGAAGATCAGCGAGAACAGCCAGCCAAGACCAGGTTTACCAATCAGTGAGAACGGCAGAACTCCAGCGCTAGGGGAATACTGCACATAGAATTCATGGCTTTTTTACCATGATTCTTTACTCTTTCAAAGTTAATTTTTTTAACTTTTTTTTAATTTTTCTTTTTCCCATTTTCAACCAACATCTTATCAATCCCTTTTTTAAAAAACATTTTTATTTTTCATTTTTAGAGTCATATTCTATCCCTTCATAGTAGTTAACCTTATTTTTGGTATATATATATATATATGTTGTTCTCTCTTTAAAATTTTGGGATACAGTTTCTTCTAACAGACCAAAATATACCCTAAATCTCTAGTGTATGGCTTTGTTCTAGTCTCCTGCCTGATCACATTCTCTTCCTTTTTTTTTTTTTTAAATCCTCTTCTTTCTTTTTTCAACCAACTTCTTACCTTATTAATTCCTTTTATAAAATCTTTTATAATTTTCATCTTTACAGTCATATTCCATCCCTTCATCGTATTAACCCTTATTTTTGTACATATATAAGTTTTTCTTTCTTTAAAATTTTGGGAGGCACTTTCTTCTAACGGACCAAAATACGCCCAAAATCTAGTGTGTGGCACTGATCTATGCACCAGCCTGATCATATTTGATCATATTCTGGTTTTGTTTTTGTTTGTTTGTTCATTTTTATAATTTTTACTTTTTTTTTCTTTTTTCTTTCTTTCCCTTTCTTTTCCCCCAGTTTCAGGTCTCTTCTGATTTGTTTAGTGTATATTTTTCTGGGGACGTTGTTACCCTGTTAGCATTTTGTTCTCTCATTCATCTATTCTCCTCTGGACAAAACGACAAGACGGAAAAAATCACCTCAAAAAAAAGAACAAGAGGCAGTACTGACTGCCAGGGACCTAATCAATACGGACATTAGTAACATGTCAGAACTACAGTTCAGAATGATGATTTTAAAGATACTAGCTGGGCTTGGGCGCCTGGGTGGCTCAGTTGGTTAAGCGACTGCCTTCAGCTCAGGTCATGATCCTGGAGTCCCGGGATCGAGTCCCACATCGGGCTCCCTGCTCAGCAGGGAGTCTGCTTCTCCCTCTGACCCTCCCCCCTCTCATGCTCTCTCTCTATCTCATTCTCTCTCAAATGAATAAATAAAATCTTTGAAAAAAAAAAAAAAAGATACTAGCTGGGCTTGAAAAAAGCATGGAAGATATTAGAGAAACCCTTTCTGGAGAAATAAAAGAACTAAAATCTAACCAAGTTGAAATCAAAAAGGCTATTAATGAGGTGCAATCAAAAATGGAGGCTCTAACTGCTAGGATAAATGAGGCAGAAGAGAGAAATAGTGATATAGAAGACCAAATGATGGAAAATAAAGAAGCTGAGAAAGAGAGATAAACAACTACTGGATCACGAGGGCAGAATTCGAGAGAAGGGATACCATAAGACAAAACAATTTTAGAATAATTGGGAACCCAGAAGAAGAAGAAAGAGAGACAGGCAGAAGGTATATTGGAGCAAATTATAGCAGAGAACTTACCTAATTTGGGGAAGGAAACAGGCATCAAAATCCAGGAGGCATAGAGAACCCCCATCAAAATCAATAAAAATAGGTCAACACCCCGACATCTAATAGTAAAACTTAAGAGTCTCAGAGACAAAGAGAAAATCCTGAAAGCAGCTCAGGACAAGAGATCTGTAACCTACAATGGTAGAAACATTAGATTGGCAACAGACCTATCCACAGAGACCTGGCAGGCCAGAAAGGACTGGCATGATATATTCAGAGCACTAAATGAGAAAAATATGCAGCCAAGAATACTATATCCAGCTAGGCTGTCATTGAAAATAGAAGGAGAGAGTAAAAGCTTCCAGGACAAACAAAAACTAAAAGAATTTGCAAACACGAAACCAGCCATACAAGAAATATTGAAAGGGATCCTCTAAGCAAAGAGAGAGCCTAAAAGTATCATAGACCAGAAAGGAACACAGACAATATACAGTAACAGTCACCTTACAGGCAATACAATGGCACTAAATTGATATCTTTCAATACTTACCCTCAATGTAAATGGGCTAAATGCCCCAATCAAAAGACACAGGCTATCAGATTGGATAAAAAAACAAGACCCATTGATATGCTGTCTGCAAGAGACTCATTTTAGACCGAAACACACCCCCAGGTTGAAAGTGAGGGGGTGGAAAACCATTTACCATGCTAATGTACATCAAAAGAAACCTGGGGTGGCAATCCTTATATCAGACAAATTAGATTTTAAACCAAAGACTGTAATAAGAGATGAGGAAGGACACTATATCCTACTTAAAGGGTCTATCCAATAAGAAGATCTAACAACTGTAAATATCTATGCCCCTAATATGGGAGCAGCCAATTATACAAGCCAATTAATAACAAAAGCAAAAAAACACATCGACAACAATACAATAATAGTGGGGGACTTTAACACCCCCCTCACTGAAATGGACAGATCATCTAAGCAAAAGATCAACAAGGAAATAAAGACTTTAAATGACACACTGCACCAAATGGACTTCACAGATATATTCAGAACATTCCATCCCAAAGCAACAGAATACACATTCTTCTCTAGTGCCCATGGAACATTCTCCAGAATAGATCACATCCAAGGTCACAAATCAGGTCTCAACTGGTACCAAAAGATTGGGATCATTCCCTGTATATTTTCAGACCACAATGCTTTGAAACTAGAACTCAATCACAGCAGGAAAGTCGGAAAGAACTCAAGTACATGGAGGCTAAAGAGCATCCTACTAGAGAATGAATGGGTCAACCAGGAAATTAAAGAAGAATTAAAAAAATTCATGGAAACAAATGAAAATGAAAACACAACTGTTCAAAATCTTTGGGATGCAGCAAAGGCAGTCCTAAGAGGAAAGTATAGAGCAATACAAGCCTTTCTCAAGAAATAAGAAAGGTCTCAAATACACAACCTAACCCTGCACCTAAAGGAGCTGGAGAAAGAACAGCAAATAAAGCCTAAACCCAGCAGGAGAAGAGAAATAATAAAGATCAGAGCAGAAATCAATGAAATAGAAACCAAAGAACAGTAGAACAGATCAATGAAACTAGGAGCTGGTTCTTTGAAAGAATTAACAAGATTGATAAACCCCTGGCCAGACTTATCAAAAAGAAAAGAGAAATGACCCAAATAAATAAAATCATGAATGAAAGAGGAGAGATCACAACCAACACCAAAGAAATACAAGCAATTATAAGAACATATCATGAGCAACTCTATGCCAGCAAATTAGATAATCTGGAAGAAATGCATGCATTCCTAGAGATGTATCAACTACTGAAACTGAACCAGGAATAAATAGAAAACCTGAACAGACCTATAACCACTAAGGAAATTGAAGCAGTCATCAGAAATCTCCCCCTCCCCCCCCCAAAAAAGCCCAGGGCCAGATGGCTTCCCAGGGGAATTCTACCAAACATTTAAAGAAGAATTAATACTATTCTTCTGAAACTGTTCCAAAAAATAGAAATGGAAGGAAAACTTCCAAACTCGTTTTATGAGGCCACCATTACCTTGATCCCAAAACCAGACAAAGACCCCATCAAAAAGGAGAATTACAGACCAATATCCCTGATGAACATGGACGCAAAAATTCTCACCAAAATACTAGCCAATAGATCCAACAGTACATTAGAAGGATTATTCACCATGACCAAGTGGGATTTATCCCTGGGCTGCAAGGTTGGCTCAACATCGGCAAATCAATCAATGTGATACAATACATTAATAAAAGAAAGAACAAGAACCATAGGATCCTCTCAATAGATGCAGAAAAAGCATTTGACAAAGTACAGCATCCTTTCTTGATCAAAACTCTTCAGAGTATAGGGATAGAGGGTACATACCTCAATATCATAAAAGCCATCTATGAAAAACCTACAGCGAATATCATTCTCAATGGGGAAAAACTGAGAGCTTTCCCCCTAAGGTCAGGAACACGGCAGGGATGTCCACTATCACCACTGCTATTCAACATAGTACTAGATGTCCTAGCCACAGCAATCAGACAATAAAAAGAAATAAAAGGCATCCAAATTGGCAAAGAAGTCAAACTCTCACTCTTTGCAGATGATATGATACTTTATGTGGAAAACCCAAAAGACTCCACCCCAAAACTGCTAGAACTCATACAGGAATTCAGTAAAGTGGCAGGATATAAAATCAATGCACAGAAATCAGTGGCATTCCTATACACCAACAACAAGACAGAAGAAAGAGAAATTAAGGAGTCGATCCCATTTACAATTGCACCCAAAACCATAAGATACCTAGGAATAAATCTAACCAAAGAGGCAAAGGATCTGTACTCAGAAAACTATAAAACACTCCTGAAATAAATTGAGGAAGACACAAAGAAATGGAAAAACGTTCCATGCTCATGGATTGGAAGAACAAATATTGTGAAGATGTCAATGCTACCTTGAGCAATCTACACATTCAATGCAATCTCTATCAAAATACCATCCACTTTTTTCAAAGAAATGGAACAAATAATCCTAAAATTTGTATGGAACCAGAAAAGACCCCGAATAGCCAGAGGAATGTTGAAAAAGAAAAGCAAAGCTGGTGGCATCACAATCCCGGACTTCAAGCTCTATTACAAAGCTGTAATCATCAAGACAGTATGGTACTGACACAAAAACAGACACAGATCGGGCGCCTGGGTGGCTCAGTTGGTTAAGCAACTGCCTTCAGCTCAGGTCATGATCCTGGAGTCCCTGGATCGAGTCCTGCATTGGGCTCCCTGCTCGGCAGGGAGTCTGCTTCTCCCTCTGACCCTCCCCCCTCTCATCTGCTCTCTCTCATTCTCTCTCTCTCAAAAAAATAAATAAAACCTTTAAAAAAAAAAAAAAGACACAGATCAATGTAACAGAGAACAGAATAGATAGCCCAGAAATGGACCCTCAACTCTATGGTCAACTAATCTTCGACAAAGCAGGAAAGAATGTCCAATGGAAAAAAGACAGTCTCTTCAACAAATGGTGTTCAGAAAATTGGACAGCCACATGCAGAAGAATGAAAGTGGACCATTTCCTTACACCACACACAAAAATAGACTCAAAATGGTTGAAAGACCTAAATGTGAGACAGGAGTCCATCAAAATCCTTGAGGAGAACACAGGCAGCAACCTCTTCGACCTCAGCCAAAGCAACTTCTTCCTAGAAACATTGCCAACGGCAAGGGAAGCAAGAGCAAAAATGAACTATTGGGACTTCATCAAGATAAAAAGCTTTTGCGCAGCAAAAGAAACAGTCAACAAAACCAAAAGATAACCAACAGAATGGGAGCAGATATTTGCAAATGACATATTAGATAAAGGGCTAGTATCCAAAATCTATAAAGAACTTATTGGGACGCCTGGGTGGCTCAGCCGGTTAAGCAGCTGCCTTCGGCCCAGGTCACGATCCCAGGGTCCTGGGATCAAGTCCCACATTGGGCTCCTTGCTCCGCGGGGAGCCTGCTTCTCCCTCTCTCTCCCTCTGCTTGTGCTTTCTCTGTCAAATAAATAAAATCTTTAAAAAAAAAAAAGAAGAACTTATTAAACTCAACACCCAAAGAACAAATGATCCAATCAGGAAATGGGCAGAAGACATGAACAGACTTTTTTTCCAAAGAAGACATCCAAATGGCCAACAGACACACGAAAAAGTGCTCAACATCGCTCGGCATCAGGGAAATCCAAATCAAAACCTCAGTGAGATACCACCTCACACCAGTCAGAATGGCTAAAATTAACAAGTCAGGAAAGGACAGATGTTGGCAGTTATGTGGAGAAAGGGGAACCCTCCTACACTGTTGGTGGGAATGGAAGCTGGTGCAGCCACTCTGGAAAACAGTATGGAGGTTCCTCAAAAAGTTGAAAATAGAGCTACCATACGATCCAGCAATTGCACTACTGGGTATTTACCCTAAAGATACAAATGTAGGGATCCGAAGGGGTACGTGCACCCCAATGTTTATAGCAGCAATGTCCACAATAGCCAAACTATGGAAAGAGCCTAGGGGATGTCCATCAACAGATAAATGGATAAAGAAGATGTGGTATATATATACAATGGAATATTATGCAGCCATCGAAAGGAATGAAATCTTGCCATCTGCAATGACATGGATGGAACTGGAGGGTATTATGCCGAGCGAAGTAAGTCAATCAGAGAAAGACATGTATCATATGACCTCATCAATAATGAGGAATTCTTAATCTCAGGAAACAAACTGAGGGTTGCTGGAGTGGTGGGGGTTGGGAGGGATGGGGTGGCTGGGTGATAGACATTGGGGAAGGTATGTGCTATGGTGAGTGCTGTGAATTGTGTAAGACTGTTGAATCACAGACCTGTATCTCTGAAACAAATAATACATTATATGTTAAAAAAAAAAAAAAAGGAGATAGCAGGAAGGGAAGAATAAGGGGGGGAAATCAGAGGGGGAGACGAACCATGAGAGACTATGGACTCTGAGAAACAAACTGAGGGTTCTGGAGGGGACAGGGGTGGGGGGATGGGTTAGCCTGATGACGGGTATTAAAGAGGGCACGTACTGCATGGAGCACTGGGTGTTATACGCAAACAATGAATCATGGAACACTACATCAAAAACTAATGATGTAATGTATGGTGATTAACATAACATAATAAAAAAAAAAAGAATTTGGACTATGTCTTAGATTTCTTTGCATCCCCCAGAATACCTAGTCATGGGCCTTGTATATAGTCACTGCTCCATAAATTGTTGTTGCCTTGATATTTTTAAATGAATCCATCAAATACATGTAGAAAAAGAAAGATTTCTAATAAGGCTTTTCAATAAGGGGAAAGTGGGATAGAAGTATTTACCTGGTTTTGGCATAGAATTCATTAGAATGTCCAATAACTGCTGTTTCCTAAAACTTTGTATTTGTGACACATAATGTATTGCTGATTTTCCACTAAAATCACAGAGTTTAGGATCTCTAGGAAGAATAGAATCAACATCAAAGATAATTTAGTTAAATCTGTTAAAAAAACAATATGAGGGAAAAACATTGACATCAAATAAATAAAAGTAATAACATAGTTTGGAGCTGACAATAATAACTTCAAAATGTAAGAGAGAGTGACAATTTTTCAAGATTTTTAAGTAAAAGGATTATGCTGTATATCTTATTCCCACTCCCATCCTAAAAACATTCCAATATTTGCAGAAAATGTCCAACTTTGGGCAAAAGTTTTCATAATTCTTTAATGATGAGTAAATCAAGTAAAGATTGAAACATCCTGATAAACTGTTGTCTTACCATTCCAAATAGCTGACTTGATAGGTTTTTTTCTTTCCAGTGATTTAGCTAACTGCTTACTTTCTTGATAATTCTTTTTTTCTAATGCTAACAGCTAGCTTTTTATCATTCAAAATAGTAGAATGGCATAGAATCTCTCTTTAAAATTCAGCTGACATGTTTATTTCACAGGCTCTGGTTGAGTGGAGCGATCTTGTCATAAAATCCCTCTACATGATCTTCTCGTTTCTCTTTGATGTTTTATCATCTGCAACAATACTCTCTTATGGATTTTTCTCCATCAAAGGTCATGATTCAAAAAAATAGCATAGGACCAAGAATCAGGGGACAGCCACTGCCTTGATATGTGGCAGTAAGTAAGTCACTTAACTCATTGGCACTTGACTTTGCTCGTTTGCCTTGATTAGTGTTTCTCAATGTGGCATTTTTTGATTTCCTATATTCCGGACCCCACTCCAGGCCTATTGAACACCATCTCCGGAGTGGTGTCCAGTAATCTCCGTGTTAAACAATCTCCTCAGTTGTTTCTTAACTCTGAAGTCTAAGGTAGCTTCAAACCTTCATCTTTATCCCATTATACTAACTGATCCTTTTACAATAGCTCATGTTCTTAACTGCACTTTTGTTCTTGTAGTTCCCTTTTCCTCTTTTATTCCCAAAACAAAATTCTCATGAAATACTGAGAAAGAATTTGGGCCATCTGTTCTTATTTGATGATAAGATATCTAGGTAACAGTATTAGGAAACTGCAATTCCAACATGAAAAACTGTATATTAATCCTGATTTTTTTTTTTTTAAAAAAAGCTAATTGTTTACTTACCCTCCTCCTAAAGAGCATTTTGGGGCATATAATAATTTTTAGATAACTGGAAATCACTACTATAAATTGCTTTTGATAATTGACAATGTTTTCTGAAATAATTAGTAACAACTTGGGGGTAAGGAGCTACATACTCAAGAAATATTTGACACTCCTCATAACTATCAAAATAATATTTAAACAAAAAAATAGTCAACATCCTAAGAATAATAGATAGCAACATCTAACATCTGTACATCACTTTGCAACTGCTAAGTCTCTTTTATGAACATGCATGTGCATTCAATTCAATATAAAATTTTTTTTGAGATTTTATTTTTAAGCAATGTCTACACCCAATGCAGAGCTTGAACTTACAACCCCGAGATCAAGAGTCACATGCTCTACCGACTGAGCCAGCCAGCACCCCAATATGTAGAATTTTAAAAAGCAATCTATATGGGGGTATAGCTCAGTGGTAGAGCATTTGACTGCAAAAAGCAATCTATATGTTTAGGTTTACAAGTGACTTCTAAAAATAACAGTGACATAGAACCTCTTCCACTGATGCTGACTGACCACTCTTACTCACGCGTGATGCTTGAGGAGCTCAGACAGAACCTCCACAGGTCTGTAGACTGTTGACATATCAAGACCCTCAAACAGATCCACATCCCTCACAGCCAGCATCAGAGGGGTCAAGCCATGTTGGTTTGGGAAATTTATATCCAGGAACTCTTCAGATGCCTTTAAAAACAAGAAGCTTAATTTCTGTTATGTTTTTACTGTGTGACTATTTATACTAATCTTTGCATTTTCCTTGTTTAGCCAAATTTTCATTTTAACCTCAGTACATTCTTTCTCAGTATCTATATTGAGGAGGGGCTGATGAATTGAAAGAACACAGGCCTAAGAGACAGACAGACTTGGGTTTGAATTTTACTTCCGTAAGCTCATTCTTTAACCTCACTGATAAGGTTATATCAAGGACACTTGATTTTTTTTTTTTTAAAGATTTTATTTATTTTTATTCATGAGAGACAGAGAGAGAGAGAGAGGCAGAGGGAGAAGCAGGCTCCCAAGGAGCAGGGAGCCCGATGCGGGACTCGATCCCGGGTCTCTGGGATCATGACCTGAGCCGAAGGCAGACGCTTAACCATCTGAGCCACCCAGGCGCCCAAGGACACTTGATTAAATCAATGGACATCCAGTTAAGCAATGAATAATTTTCACTGGGGGCATAATTATATTAAAATATTTATTTGGTATTTATCTGAAATTCAAATTTAATTGAATGTCCTGTATTTTTTTGTTTGCAAAATCTGGCAATCCTACTCTCTGACCTTCAGAGTCCTCAGCTGTCAGTAGGAAAAACAATGTCTTCTCTGTGGGTTTTTTTTTTTTCAAGATTTTGTTTGTTTATTTGAGAGAGAGACTGAGCAAGAGAGAGAGAGCATGAGCTGAGCCAGGGGAGAGGCCGAGGGAGAAGGAAAAGCAGACTCCCAGCCTCTGCGGCAGGGAGAGGATTGATGATTGGAGATAGAATACGAAAAGCACTGAGTAGAATTTGACACACGCTCAATAAATATTTGTGTAGTGAATGAATGATCCACAATAATAAGGTAGCTCATTTAACTGTATATGAACAGTCAAATGTAGGTGGGTATATAGATGATATTTGCTGCTTTAATGAAAGTAAAACTTAATTTGGATAATTCAGAACTGAAAAACCACTGTAAGGCCAAATTATCCAAATTGCTTATTTTGTAGACCAAAGTAACTCACTAATTTCCATCTCTACTTCACTTTATGCCATATCAGTATAGTCAATGTTTTTACCTCAGTTTCTCTAGGGACAAACTAAAGATAATGATATTACCTCAGAGGGGTGCTGTGGGAATTAATTAGTTAATATTTTTTTTCAGTCTCTGAAAAGAAACTACCTCTTATATCAATGTTTATTATTAGTTAGAACCAACATGAAAGGTTTGAGCTGAGAGTAGCCTTGCAATAGCACATTAATTCAGCATATCTGCTTATTAAGTTCTGGATTCAGTTATAGGCACCAGTTTCTCAAAAAGTGGCTGCTAATATTTAGGGTGAAAAAATGTGGTTATGAAAACATATTGGATTATAACAACTGTTACAAATACCATTGAAATAAAATTATTGTCTTTCAAAAGTGTTCTAAGCTTCAGTTATGACATATGGCAATTTTAGACTATGGTTTAATACAACAAAAGAATTTAAAGAGTCCTTTGGATTTTGTTGTAGATTTCTTTGAACTCTAGGTGACCAGAATTCTGTTCACTTTCTCTTTATCTGTTTGTGTCTCTACCATAGGGACTAGAAGAAACTGTTTCCTAGCAGCAATTGATTTTCTTTCAGTTGGAAGATCATGTGATCTGACAGTATCTCTGAAGGTAAATACCAAGAATAGACAGTTGCTGGTCACCGACAATTAAAGTCCTTGGTTATGTATATGGTTTTGTAAGTTACTTTGGGAAAGCATATCTGTGGCTAGAAGATCTAAACAAGAAGATCAATACCTTTAGAAGAAAGCACTTAAAAAACATATCCTCTTAACTCCTCTGGTTACAACTAAATATTATGCAAAGCATAGGCTCTCTGATTCCCTTTTCAGGATAAAGATAATAAGTGCAGCTGGTCCAAAGGGATCTAAACAGCAATTGTACAAATGGCAATGATGTCAAGGGAACTCCTCTGAGCAAGTTGACAGCAGTTCTCTAGGGGCATCCTGGGAGCATGTCATTTCCCATGGGTGCTGTGTGATTCTAACATCCAGCTGGAGGAAGGTGGAAATAGGCTGCTGCTGTGTTCTTTTATTATCCTGTTTTCCACCCTAGTATCCTCTTTGATCCTGTTTCTTTCTCCTATTTTCTTCCTGAAACTTTCTGGGACTGCATTTGCAAAGAACTTATTTTTCTTTAAAAGGAGTCCTATGTAGTCCTTTCTTACCATTCACCTACCCACCTATCCAAAGGCAGAAACAAACATCAATTTAACTTACCAGCAAGTGTTGAAGTTGTTCAAGATCGCCTTGCCATGAACTTTGTAGAAGTTGCATTTGGGGAGCCTGGATTCCATTGATGGCCAAGAGTTGTCTTTGCACATCGCAATTAGCCACATGAACTGCGGTTTGATTGCTGTAATTACAAAGGGTGATATCTGCTCCCTTTTCCAGAAGAAATTCAACAACCTGCAACACCACAACATTCTTATTTACATTTTTGAGTGCAAATAGTATCTTCAGGGCTACTCAGAAAACTTAGTTAGACATGGCTTTGATTCATGATGTAGGAAAGGAGAATAAGAGGGGCATAAAAATGAAGAATTGATTTGAATGCCGATGATTGCTATTTGCCTTTTTTAAGTTAGGAAAACAAAAATCTCCATGACATGGATGATTTGGGGATACTATTCTTTTCTTTTTTAAGATCTTATTTTTAAGTAATCTCTATACCCAACATGGGGCTTGAACTCACAACCCTGAGATCAAGAGTCACATGCTTGGGGTGCCTGAGTTGCTCAGTTGGTTAAGCATCTGACTTCAGCTTAGGTCATGATCTCAGGGTCCTGGGATTGAGCCCTGCATTGGGCTCCATGCTCAGCAGGGAGTCTGCCCCTCCCCCATGCTTGTGTTGCCTCTTTCTCAAATAAATAAAATCTTAAAAAAAAAAAGAAGGGTCACCTGCTCTAACAGCCAGGCACCCCTTGGGGATACTATTCTTTTCTTAAAACTAGAAGTCTGTGAGTATATTATGTTAAACCCACATAAAGCATCCAAGTCCTATTAGTATGATCTGTAATTTAAAATATAAAACCCAGGGCTCCTGGTTGGTTCAGTGAGTTAAGTATCTGCTTTTGGCTCAGGTTATGATCCCAGCATCCCTGCTCAGCAGGAGTCTGCTTCTCCCTCCCCCTGTTCTTGCACTCTCTCTCCCTCTCAAATAAATAAAATCTTTAAAAAAAATAAAATATAAACCCCCCAAATTTAGACATACATTCTTGAAAGTACAAATATTTCCACAAGCATGTCTAGGGAGCAAATAAATGCTATTCAAAATGTTGATACATAATTTATCAACAATAATTTATCAACTCAACAAATAAGATTGAGTGATTAACATGGGTCAAGAACTGTCCTTGGTGCTGAGACTCCAACAATGAACAAGGCAGGAACCAAGCTTTAAGGCATTTACAAACTAATGAGGAACAGAGACATATAAAAAGGCAATTGTGACATAGTGTGATAAATGCAATGATAGGGTAAATATAGGAGACTGAAGGTGGCCACTTAGAAGAAATGAATTAAGCTGTCTTGGAGGGTCCAGGAAGACTTCGTGGAGAAAATGATGTCTATCAAGCTGAGAACTGAGGGATCAGACTTAGTTAACTAGGCAAAGGCTAGCGGAAAGATTGTTTCAAGCAAAGGATATAGTGTAAACAAAGTACAGTGGATGCTATGGACTGAATTATTTCTTCTCAAATTCGTATGTTGAAGCCCTAATCTCCAATGTGACTGTATTTGGAGAGGGGGCCTCTAGGAAGTAATTAAGATTAGATGAGGTTCTAGAAATGGGGCCCTGATCTGATAGGATTAGTGTCATTATAAGAAGAGACAGGAGAACTTGTTCTCTTTCTCTCTGCCAAGTGAGGACACAGAGAGAAAGTGGCCATCTATAAGCCAGAAAAAAAGCTCTCACCAGAAACCAAATTGGCCAGAATCTTGATATTGGACTTCCCAGTTTCCAGAACTATGAAAAAATTAATTTCTATTGTTTAAGCTACTCAACCATGGTATTTTTGCTATGGAAAGCCCAAGATGACGAATACAGAGGACAAAAGAACAAATAACATTCAAAGCTCTGGAAGTCTAAATTAGACATGGAGCTCAGGATGGGGGATGGAGGGTAAGGAAATGTGATGGAGAAGTCAACAGCAGATAAATCCTGAAAGGCTTTACCAACTCCCTTTAGGAATTAGAGTTGTATCTTCAGGGCAATGGGAAGCCAGTGAAAGATTTTAAACAGAGAGATGACATGATCAGATCAGCACTTCAAAAAAATCACTGTGGGAAGAGCAGAAGTTGAGAGACCAATGAGATTACTCAGTGGCCTCATGTAGAGAAAATGGTACCAAATCAGGAAAGTGGTAGTAGAACTGTAGCAACTGAGGGCATAATCCAAGAATATTTAGGAGATAGAACCGTTTAGATATGGGTGTTGATGGTGAGCCAGAAATCAAGATAATCCCCAAGTTTTTCACTTCAGTCCATTTTTGTCTAGTTTCCCTACTGCCACTGAGGACCTGGCCACCATGATCTTTGGCCTGAAACAATGCAACAACCTTCTAATAGGTCTCTCCATTTCCAAATACCTTTGTCTGAAACCCATTACAGTGGATAGATTCAAAAAGTCAGAAAATAATAAGTGTTGTCAAGGTTCTGAAGAAATCAGAACCCTTATACACTGTTGTAAATGGTATAGCCACTTTAAAAAACATTCTGGCAGTTCCTCAAATGATTAAACACAGAGTTCCCATACGACTCAGTAATTCCACCCCTAGGAATTCTAGAAGTGGAATGAAAGAGAAATGAAAACATATGACCACATTAATACTTATACACAAATGTTTGTGGCAGCCTTATTCATCATAGCCAAAACATGGAAACAACCCAAATTTCCATCAATGGACAAATGAATAATGAAAATGTGGTATACCCATATAATGGAATATTATTCAACTATGAAAAGGAATGAAGTGCTGATCCATGCTGCAACGTGAACCTTGAAAACAGTATGCTAAGTAAAAGAAGCCAATCACAAAAGACCACATGCTGTATGATTCCATTTATATGAAAGTCCAGAATAGGAAGATTTAAAGACAGAAAGTAGATTAGTGGTTGCTTAGGGCCAGGGCAGGGAAAAGGAGGAAAGATAGAAAGAGATAGCTAAAGGGTTCAGAGTTTCTTTTGGGGGGGCAGGGAGGTGGGTAGTTCTTTTTGAGATGATGAAAATGTTTTAAAATTGACCATGGTGACGATTGTATATTCATGTGAATATACTAAAACCCACTGAATTCCACACCTTAAATGAATGAATTGTATGGTATGTGAATTATATCTCACTAAAGCAGTTTTAAAAAATGCCTTTGCATGCCTGGTTGTCCTACGGGGTCTGGGCCCTGCCTTCCTTTCCAGCCTCATCTTATGCTACTCTTCCCCTTTCCGCTGCAAGTTCTAGTCACCTTTTTACCTCAAATATGCAAGTTTTTTCCTAACCAAGAGGCTTTATCTCCGTTATCCCTTCTTCCCCAACAGTTCTTCAAATGTCATCCTTTATCATTACTTTAGTCTTAGCATAAATGTAACCACATTAGTGAAGATTTTCCTGACCACCTTATTAAAAGAGGATTCACTCTATTGGTTACTTCAAAGCACTAACAGCAATTTGTAATGTAATTAAGTGCTTTTTGTTTCCTTATTTGTTGTGTTTCACCTTCACTAGCATGTAAGTCCACATTGCAAGAGATCTTATCACATGAATAAATGTCTAGGAATGAGTAAATGAATGATTTAAGATAAATAGATGCTGATGCTATTTAATAAAATGGAAAGCACTGATGCTGGTGTTCCTCAGGAGAATTAGATTTGGGGAGAAAAACAATGAAGACAATGTGGACATGCTATGTTTGAGATCTGCCACACACACACATACACACACACACACAAAGGTATTCAGGTGAGAGATGTGAGTTGAGATACAGAATTAGGAGCCACCCCCTTATCATTAAGGAACACCAATATTTAATGGATGGAAAGAAAAGAATTCATAATGTGACTGGAGAGATACTGCCTGGGAGGTGGGGGAAAAACCAGAAGGAAGCTAATGGAAGAAAGCATTTCAAGAAAAATTGGTATCTAATGCTGCTAATACCTGAAAGGTCATAAAGGACATTATAGGTCATATCAGCAAAAGCAGTTTCAGTGGACTGGTAGGGAACAATGCCAGACTGCAGTAGTTTGAAGAGGTGAGAAAGTGGAGGCAGTGAGGATTGACCAGAAGAACACTCTTTAGAGGGGCTGTTGGAAGACAATTCTCCAGAAACTCCAGGAACTTGTGTTTTTGTAGGTTTTGTGAGCAGATGTGCTGACTGCCTTTGCTCTAGACCATGTTTTCAAAGAAGTGTATATAGTGAATGACTTTGCAAGATAGAGATAGTGTCTCTTTCTGGAGCATTGGGAGCATTGGGAAAACATGCTTACTGTCTATTGTAAAAGACTCAGTTTTCCTAAGCTCAGGTTTCCTCTCTTTTTATTCAACCCACTGCATGTACAGGTATCACTTCTTTATGTTGCCTTGTGGAAACTGAAGGAAATGCTGATACTCTGGCCATTACAGTTGTGAATAGTAAACTGTCATTTTCCTCTGACCCAGGAGTCTCGTGTCTTCTGCCAGACTGAAACTGGTAGGCTAACTTAAGGAAAAATCTCAGATGCTTCACAGTTACTAATTTTTGCAAAAGATGAGATGATGAGAAAGATAGAAATGATAGAGGAAGAATGAGGGCTTCATGGGGTAACTAATGAGATTTATAGAAAGTTCATGGGAAGTGGTAGCAAATATGTTGACCAAACTGTATGGTCAATTGGGCAATAAATGATCCTCCATTTTATTGACTACCAATGCCTCTTTAAGGAACTGGGAGGTAGTTAAAGGCTGGGTAACAGGAAATAAGTTCAAAAAACAACTGTTCCCTGGTTTTTGATAATTTTTCTATGGCTGCTATCTTCCTCAACAATCTGGCAGTCGGCTTCAGGTCCCTGCCACTATAACAAATAATACAAGATTTGTCCTGGGTGGGCAGAAGATTCTACTCCCTTTCAGACAACAGTTACAGCAATGGATATCTCCACTGAGCAGGAAAGAAGGAAAATTCATGACTGATACAGGCAAAAACCAGGCTTTGAACTTTGGCTCATTCATTTGGGATCTGGGTAGTGAGATGCATTATGTTTGTTAAGAAAGAGTGATAATAGTTATATTATAGCTCAGCCCTTCCTGCTGACAAGCTTAGATCCATTTAATGATGATAAAAGTCTCAGAATTTTTTGCAGTGTGTTTCAGCTACTGTAAGGGAGCTTTGGACCTCCTGGAAAGATTTCCTTGAGACAGACAAGTCCCATGATAAAGCACAGAAGTAGTGTTCAGGTTCTTATTGGCCTGGATTGGGTTATAATACTAATGAAGATGACCCATTAGAGAGAGAGAAAATGACACAAAGAAATCTAGCAAATTTTTGTGATTAGCCCCACTACCCTGGAAAACTCCCCTATCCCTTATGTTAAAACCAGGTGAAAATGTAAAGATGTTATCATGACAAAAGGTCAGCAAATGATTCAGATTAAGATAGAATCCTTAAAAAAATTGAAAAAATTAAAAAAAAAAAAAAGGCCTTGCTATGAAAGCCAAGCTGGAGTCAACCAAAGGGTGCAAACCCTGCAGTTCCAGTCAGAAAGCAATATGGCTATGGCCACTAAGTCAAGGATCCCTGAGGCTAAAATAGATGGTGTCAGTAATAATGACCTTGCCACCTGATAAAGAGCTTTGTATGGACCAAAAACATTGGAAGTTCATTTTGTTGAACAGCAAGAAGCTTCAATGCTTCTGGAAACCAAAAGTAAATATCCTCTGCTTATTGGTCTGGAGCCACTCTCTTTCACCATGCTCCTAATCCCTCCCTCCCCCTATACCTTGACCTCAGCTGCTTTAAGGAGAAAGATCATTTTAAGTGGGGCCAAGGACACCCAGTCTTCAAAGGGGCCTGAAGGTCATAGCCACTGACATGGCTATGTGATGAACACTGGGGAAGGAGAGACTCAAACTTTTATGGCTCTCTTAGATTCAGATTTCAAGTCACCATTCTGTCTAGTCCCTTGGGAAAAGTGGGTGTCTGAATTCAGCTAATGGTGTTTGAGCAAAGTTTGTAGTAGGGAAGGAAAGCTAATATGATTCTATAAGTGGGGCCCTTTGGGCCAATTCAGTGGATTATTGCTGTGGCTTCGATCTGAATGTGTAATAGGAATTAATATATTATGTATATTTCCCCATCCCATTAAGTATCAAGAGGATTCTTTTGATCATGATGAGCTAGTATGTAGAGAAGTGCTAGTATCTTTAGAATTACTGATCCTTTTGAGTCCCTATGACTGATAATTTTGCCAATTGGGGAGTTTCTGGCAAAGGGGGGCAGTCTCTATCTGGAGGCATTTCTTGGGATTTGGACTTGTTGCCTCCTCGGCATGTCTACTAGGGATATCACTTTTAAAAAGCAGATATTAGGGGTGCCTGGCTGGCTTAGTCAGTAGAGCATACAACTCTTTATCTCGGGGTTGTGAGTTCAAGTCCCATGTTGGGTGTAGAAATTACTTAAAAAAAAAAAAATTAATTAATTAATTAATTAAATAAAATCAGATATTAGCTTGCTAGTAGGTTTTTGTCAAAACTGAATGCCTAGGGGTGCTTGGGTGGCTCAGTTGTTAAGCATCTGCCTTCGGCTCAGGTCATGATCCCAGGGTCCTGGGATTGAGCCCCGCATCGGGCTCCCTGCTCAGCGGGAAGCCTGCTTCTCCCTCTCCCACTCCCCCTGCTTGTGTTCCCTCTCTCGCTGTGTCTCTGTCTGTCAAATAAATAAATAAAATCTTTAAAAAAAAAACAAAAAAACAAAACTGAATGCCTAATCCAAGGAGATCTTGTGGGTCTCATGTCCAATATTTCCATTTGGGGGAAACCAGAACTCAATGACTAACAAGGTAGGAAAGGCCTAACAAACATTATTTGTCCAATGGAAATGGTGTATTTAAGAATGTAACTAGCCTGGACACATTGGCATCTTTGCTTCACATGAAAAAATGGTATCTTTTCCTTTGCTGGAAATTCTACCCCCCCACCCCCACTCCACCACCTGAAGCAGAACTTCTGGCTTAAGGGTACTTTGATTCATAGGGATTCCCCTAAGTGCCTGGGCCTGTGTCAATTATGGTTCAGTCAAGATGAAACCTGATGTGTGCACTGGGCTATTGCAGCTGGTTGGCCTCAGTGCCAGCTATGCAGAACTGGCAAGGGACATGGTTGTTCCACTCAGTGGGTAAAACTCAAGGCTGTTCCCATAGCTCTGGCCAATACTCCCCTTGATGAGCCTTGTTATATTTTTACTGATTCTTGGGCTGCTGCCAATGGTCTGGCTGTTGGACCTGCCACTTAGAAAATTACAGACTGGCGGATTAAAAACACTTCTTTTTAGGGCCATAAACTGTGGAAGCAAACTGTCTGGGTCAAGTCATGTAGAAGCCCGTGGCAAGCGTCCATTCTCTGATGAGATAGACTGGAATAAAACTATTGATTGATGCTATACAACCCAGATTTCCTCCACTGCTGCTTTAATCCATCATCATATTAGACATGGCAACACAGCCACCAACACAGACTGGGCACAAAGTAGAGAACTGTTATGGGGTGAAGCTGAGCCACTGAAATGGGATACACAGACTTTGTGGTGGTTGAGGGTACCTAAAGAGAGAGCATTTTCAACCTTATGAAGTACAGGGAAGGGAGAGACATTGATGACCTTTGTTCTTTAGAAACACCCAGGAAATTTTCTTCATGAAAGAAAATGTCCTGGAGAGTTTCTCCCAAATTGTTCAAAGCACCTTACATGTGACTGACTACTGGGTCTTCTATTCCTTGCCGGACAGCCCTGATCATGACTTGATTGCCAGTTCCCTTAGCTTTACAAAAAAGTCTATTACTAACTGCAGTCAACAACCCCACCTCTTACACCTTCCATGTAAAACACCTGTCTACACCTCCAGATTTCTTCCCACTCCCATTCCCGCAGCCATCACTTCTCATTCTGTGGGGGTGGATGAATGCTGCTTGGCTGTTAGCAGGGACAAACAGGACTGATAATCCTCCCAAATCAAGGACCAGACTCAGTTACTCAGATTAAATTGAGAATCCTAAGACTAACCAGCCATCTGAGAGGTCACATGGAGACATTGTCAACCTGTGCCCCCTGACTAATGCAGGTCCCACTCAAAGGAGCCCAACAATTGAGAACACCATATTTTTGTCCCCAAGGGGTACCCCCAAGATTATACCTCTTATAGAGAAACCTGGCATTAACTTATATGGCTCCTGAAAACATAATGACTTATGCTTTAGGGGTGGTCAAAAGAGACCTTCAAATCTTTAAGTAAATACCATCAGTAGATGATGTAGCCTCAGATAACTTCAGAGCTTTCCCAAAATGAAGCTACCATTGGTTACTTGAGGGAGCTTCCCTGGGGGATAGTTGACTTGTCATTTATGTGCCCCTTGTGGACAATTATCCCTCAGACAGATGTCCAGTTAGAAAAAGTAGAACAAAATTTGTTTCTGCCTTTAGCTAAAGTTATCAATGATACCACCTCATCCCTTCAAGACATTCAGGTCAGCAGTCAAGTCACTGGCCAGGGTTGTTATGAATGATAGAACTGCCCTAGACTTCCTCCTTGTGGGTCAAGGTGAAGTCTGTGCAATGGCTACTACAGACTGCTTTACCTGGGTTGATGCCTTGGACCAAGAGAGAAGATCAACAGAGAAACTTAAGGAGAAAGCCATCTGGTTGACAGGATTTGTTCAGCTGGAGGGGTTCAGGACCATTGATGGCATGGTTGACACCAGTTTACAAAATGGCCTCATTCTACTGCTTGGAGTTCTATTGATAGTAGCTTTGACTGAATATTGTATGAGACAAATTAATGGATGTGGTTCCAGCCTCTGTTGGTCAGATTAATCAGAGTGGTATGTGCATGGGAAAATTCACCAGGAGCCAAGACAATGTAGAAGTGAAATGTAAATATTTTTAGGAAACAAGTCTCTCTGGGTTTCTCACATTTCTACAAGTTGTATGAGCAGAGGCACTGACTGCCTTTGCCTCAGACATTCTTTTCAAGCTTGTTTGTAGAGTGAACAGCCTTGGAAGCAAAGAGTAGGTTTGCTTACTACCCATTATAAAAGATTTGGGCTCCCTAAATTTAGAGTTCCTCTCCTGCTGCAATCTAACCTACTGTCTAAACAGGGGTCATCTGGTCCTCTTCCTACTGTCCTATGGGAATTAGGATGAGGGAAATGATACAAAACTGATAATACTCTGGTAATCCTATTGTTATGAGTAATAAAGTGCCCTTTGTCTCTGAACCAGTTTTGTTCCTTATGCCAAGGATCTAAGAAATTGGGGCAGGCTAACTTGTTAGCTTATAAGCAGAGTAAAATCTTAGATCTTTCATAGTTCTTGACATAGATCTGCAGATGAAGAAGTCTGAGAGAGGAAAAGATGTGGTTGGAGGAGGATGTGGGATCAGTGGAGGTGTTTGTTTATTTATGTGTCATCAGAAAGGAGATACCTAAGCATATTAAATTCTAATGGAAAGTAGCATTGTTGTCTGTAATCACATAAATATGGAAAGCACCCATATGTCCTTCAAAGTAGGACAGACAGATAAGTTGTGGCATAAATGTATTACTAGACAGCAGTAAAAACAAAAAACCACAGTTATATGTCTCAAAATGGTTGAATATCAAAAACACAATAACAAAGAGACGGAACAAGTTACAGAGGTACACATGTAGTATGAGTTTGTTTTTATAAAGTTCAAAAACAGGAAAATGTAAATAATGCATTATTTAGGAATATAAGCAGAGATGGCAAAACAAAGGAAATGATTAACCCAAAATTCAGAATAATGATTATGAAGGGTGGGGGACACAATTCAGGAGGAGAATATAAAAGGCTTTTGAGGCATGGAAACATTCTAATTTTTGGCTTGGATGGTAGGTACATGGGTGTTAATGTCATTATTTTTCTTTAGGTTGTATATATATATTTTAACATATATGCTACATTTTATAATTTGTTTAAAAAGTGTTAATAGAAAGGAGTCAAAAGAGAAAAAAGCTAAGAATATAGTTAAGAGAGAGGCTATTTAGATGGCTAGCTAGGCAGGGTTGAGGGTCCACTTGCATTTAGACTCTCAAGAACTTATAGAGGCATCAACCTGCTCAGTTGAGTGAAATTTGTCTTTTTCATCCTCTTGTCCCCATTCTAAGCCCTTTCCTATTCCCTTTGAAGCCTGCCTTCAGGCATTCTTTTATAGAGGTAAGTGATTATGCTATTTGTAAGCAGCTCATTCTTGGACTCCTTAGCTTAGAAGATTACCCATGGGCCCCAGGACATCACATGGTACCTCTGCTAGATTTTCTTCTGCTGCAGTAATGAGAGGTGTATTCCCAGTCTTTGGATGCTGAAAGTTAAGGTTTCCAAGGATGGAATGGATTTTAGTAATATAGTCACAGATGAGTTCCACATCACCCCTTGAAACTACTTCCAGGAAATCAGGAATCAGTTTATTTTTATTCATCTTGCTAATTCCATATAATTGCCTGCCAAAGAAGAGAAACAATTTAATTAAATGAGAGCCAACAAAGCATGGGTGGTTCAAATGTAACGTATTCTATCTTTAGTGTCACCTCTTTCCCTCTTTTATGTATAAAATATTATAACAGTTTTTAAGATAATTTTGAAAAAGAGGAAAACCTAGTAATCCCATCAGTCTTGGTTCTGTGCACATGTTTTAAATTATAAATAACAATTTTTACCATCACTTTGTGAGCTCTGCTGTGGTACAGTAGAAGAGAGGATGGATCAACACCAGAATGGAAAGAACAGAGGCTCTGGAGCCTGAAAGAACTTGGGTTTGAATCCCTCCTCCACAGATTACCACTGTGTAAACTTGAGCACGTCATTCAACTTTTCCAAGCTTAATTTCCTCATCTCTAAAATGGAAATAAAAATCCCCTCTTCAAATGGTTGGTGAGGATCTGAAATACTATATACAAAGCTTTGGCACTCCTTCAACAGATGAATGGATAGAGAAGATGTAGTTCATATATACAATGGAATATTAGCCATCAGAAAGGATGAATACTTACCATTTACATCAACATGGATGGAACTGGAGGATATTATGCTAAGTGAAATAAGTCAATCAGAGAAAGACAATTATATGGTTTCACTCATATGTGGAATATAAGAAATAGTGCAGAGGATCATAGGGGAAGGGAGGGAAAACTGAAGGGGAAGAAATCAGAGACAAAAACCATGAGAGAGTCTTGACCCTGGGAAACAAACTGAGGGTTGAGGAAGGGGAGGTAGGAGGGGGGATGAGGTAACTGGGTGATGGGCATTAAGGAGGGCACCTGATGTGATGAGCACTGGGTGTTATATGCAACTGATAAATCATTGAACACTACATCAGAAACAAATGATGTATTATATGTTGGCTAATTGAATTTAAATAAATAATAATAATTTAAAACAAAGCTTTGGCACATTCTATTGGTGAAAATTCTTGTAGGATTTTATTTTCTTTAGTGTTGTTTATTAAAATCCCTGTAACTATTTTCTTTATGGAAGTTCTATTTTCCTAACAATACCATAAACTCCTCAGTAGCAGGAACATTCCATGCCTTACATTTTGTATCCTCAATAACTCTAGTACAATGTGAGTCATTGAAGAGCATGGTGGCCACCATTCCAGATTTTCCAGGAAAATCCTGATTTTATATATGTCATCTCAGTTTTCCAAATCATTGAAATATCTCTTAGAGTGCAGTTTTTGAAGTCACCAGATTATCTCCCCCATGGAGCCTCTTGCTGTTGGAAACAGCACAAAATCATTTGTCAGACTCTATATTCCAACTTCAGCTTCTGAAACCATAGTCACTGCAGGTAGGTATATGCTATTTCATTGAACTGGCAATTTACTTGCAATGAACTGGCATTATGTTGAAAGCAAGAAAACAAAAAGCCCATTTCATAGTACAACTTTGTGGATAAAAGTTAACCAAAATAAACAAGAAAATGTCTAGAATTGGTCTTTCATGTTCTACACACACAAATGCCTTAGAATTCATAGGCCAGATTATATAGGGCCTTCTTTTTCAAAGAGAACATGTATTTCACCCCAGAAATAGTACTATTTGATAAATTCATTCATTCATTTAAGAGGCTACTATATGTCCTTCAGTTGTTTTCATTGACCTGTCACAATCGAAAATAACATAAAATAGCTAAGACAAAATGGAAGGAAAAAAAATTAAATTGTCAAAGTAAGCAACAAATAATGAATCTTACAATGTCAGAGAAATGGGATGGTCATGTGACTGGAGCACTCCGTGGGAAAAAGGGTATTAATAATATTTGGAGAGCTGGAGTGAAGAGGAAAGGGTAGTTTTGACGAGGGGAAGGGCATGAATGAGGCCCATAATCAGGGTCAGTGAGGAGAGAGTGGACCAGATGGGAATCTACACTTTACTTCTGAACAGGTTGGGAAGCCCATGGAGAGTTTGAGTAGTGCCTTTTAGGAACAGTGGTACTTTGAGAAGATTATTATGATAGACAATAGAAAGGCAAAAATAGACATTGAAAGTAAAGCTTAAAGGATTTGTGACTGATTGGCCATAGAAAATGAGAAATGGGTCCAAGAGGATGTGTTTGGGCAACCAGGGAAGACCTGATGCTGGGGTAGGCAGCCATTTGCTTTTACAGAATGATAATCAATGAGGTCAGCAACAGAGCCAGCATATAAGTAGGGTGTCTTGTTTCCTTGGCTCTCCAAGAAATGTGGCCTTGGGTGAGTGCAGTTTCCTAAACTAGCTTGAGCATAAGAATTTTGGTATTCCCTTGTTATGAATAAAGATTCCCAAGTTCCTTTTGATTTATCCTGTATGGAATGAGACTGGGGATTCCCCCCCATTTTTTGTTTTAATTTAAAAAAATCTTAATAGACTCATTTTATTTAGTTAATTTTAATAGACTTGCTTTAAATAGACTTTATTTTTTTTAGAGTAGTTTTAGGTTCACAACAAAATCGAATGGAAAGTGCAGAGGGTTCCCATATGCCCCTTGACACCACACATACACAGCTTCCCCGTTATCAACATCCAGCACCACACGGGTACCTTTGTTACAATCGATGAACCTACATTGACACATCATTATTATCCAAAGTTTAGAATTTACTCTTAGGGCTCACTCTTGGTGTTGTACACTCTAGGACTTTGGACAAATGTATAATGATATGTACCCACCTTTATACTATTAGTTTCTCCTAAAAATCCTTTGTGCTCCACCTATTCAACTGCCTGACCCTCAATACCTGGCAACCACTTATTTTTTTACTGTCTCTAGGACATACCTTTTTTTTGCTCAAGCTTTCAGGTGATTTCTATCATTAGACAACTTCTAGAAACATAGACCTAGTGGTTAGAATCCAATCCACAATCTTTCTTGCAATTCATTTTCTTTTCCTTTTTTTCCCCAAGATTTATTTATTTAATTGAGCTAGAGGGAGAGAAAGAGAGCGCGAGCATGGGGGAAGGAGCAGATGGAGAGAATCTCCAGGTGGACTCCCCACTGAGTGCAGAGCCTGATGCAGGGCTAATCCTGTGACCCATGAGATCATGACCTGAGCCGAAACCCAGAGTCAGACACTTAACTGACTGAGCCACCCAGGTGCTCCTCGTTTTATTTTCTAATTGACATTTAACATTACCACTTATTCCTTTTGATTTAAATTTCTTAGAATAAATACCATTTTCCCCTAAATTTCTAATAGAGAATAAATTGAAATAGAGAATCAATTCCTCAAGTCTCTCCCTAGTTTTGTTCAAAATGCTGTTACCTAATAATAATATTAATAATATAATCAGGGGCGCCTGGGTGGCTCAGTCGTTAAGCGTCTGCCTTCGGCTCAGGTCATGATCCTGGGGTCCTGGGATCGAGCCCCGCATCAGGCTCCCTGCTCCGCGGGAAGCCTGCTTCTCCCTCTCCCACTCCCCCTGCTTGTGTTCCCTCTCTCGCTGTGTCTCTCTCTGTCAAATAAATAAATAAAAATCTTAAAAAAAAAAAAAATAATATAATCATAACAGCAGTAATGTCTAACATTTATTGAATGCTTACTACATGCCATATGCTATTCTAAATGCTTTACATATATTTTATCTATTTAATTCCAAACAACACCATCCGGAGAGTAGTATTATTATCCATATTTTACAGATGAGGAGAATTAGGCACAGGTGTTGGCAAAATGGGCTCTCACCCAGGAGACATGTCGGTGCTAGCACCCAAAAAAGACTTAATGCAACTGGTATTTACAGGAACATTTGTAAAGTAAGCCTATTTTCATCTCTTTGGATCCCAGGTAGAGAGGGGTGGGTTGATCATACCCATTAGCAGTACTGGGCTCTGTCTAGTTTTCCTCTTGTTTTATTTTTTCTTTCTTCATCTCTGATCTCTCCCACTCCCCTCTGCCTCACAGGAGCCAATCTGATGTGGGTAAGAGGTATCCTCAGATGGGTAGATAGTTCTAAAAGCATGTAGTGCCATTATGTACGTGTGCATGTTTTAAATTTGCCCAAATGGTATTATTACTTACTTTTTAACTTAATACTTTGTTTTAAAGCTTTAACCTTATACTTATGCGTACCTCTGTTTGTTTGCTTCTAATGGTTGCATAGCATGTCTCCACCACACTTTATTATCCCGTCCCTTGGTTATGGACATCTAAGTTGCCTCCAACTTGCCACTCCATAAACAACACTGCAAGAAATATCCCTGTTCAGGCCTTGTTATGCACTGTGCAAAAGTTTCTCTAAGGTGAATGAGTCGAGGGCTGGGGGATGGGTGAGCCCGGTGATGGGTATTGGGGAGGGCACATTCTGCATGGAGCACTGGGTGTTATACGCAAACAGTGAATCATGGAACACTACATCAAAAACTAATGATGTAATGTATGGTGACTAACATAACAATAAAAAATAAAAAAATAAAAAAAATAAGGTGAATGAGCCGAATGTATTTAATTTCACGAAATACTGCCAGGTTATTCCCCATGATGGCTGCACCAATTTATACTCCCACCAGTAGTGCCTGTTTTCTTTAAGCTCTTCTGAGGGAAGCAGACATTTGGTTGATTGCTGTCACTTAATCATCATTATCATTATCATCAACATTGAATAAGCAGTGTACTTGGAACATTGCTAGGGACTGAAGGATCAAATGATACACTCGAAATTAGGCCATAGAAAAATTTAAAATCAGCATACATATTTGTCCCAGCAAACGGCTTTGAAACTTGGATTTATATACTTCTTTTTGAAAATGTAAAAGTGTTTGCAATATCACAGGTAAAAGAAACACCTTCAGAAACAAAGTAAAGCTGAAAATCAGGTATTCAAATAATGACTAGGCAAGGAATATATACTTATGTTCATTCATAAAGTGGAAATAAAACCCCAAAGGTATTTCTTTGCAAGGTTATTACCCTAACAATGAAATGACAATGGATGTTCAGGAGTTGTGGCTTAATTCTTTAATGTTACCTTTAAGTGAGAGCATTTCACAAGTAGTATCTGCCATTCTAATAAAAAATACACCAGATTTAAACCAAACTATTATAAGGCTATAATGTTCACTCTACTGGAATTAATTTTTTTTTTTTTTTTAAGTAGGCTCTATGCCCACCGTGGGGCTTGAACTCACGACCCTGAGGTTAAAAGTCACATGTTTTACCAACAGCCAGCCAGGCACCCCTGGAATTAAAAATTTTTTAAAAAAGAGTTAAACCAAATTGCAACCTGAAATTTATGAAATCAAACCACTACAGTACTGGGCAATGTGGTCATTATTTGGTCATTCATTGTCTCACACAGTGAGTCGTGGCTGGAGGAAGACAATGAAAATTGGATCAGCATATAGCAGTATTCCTATACACAGGTAAGCTCTTTCAATTAACATGGACAGACCCACATTGCTTTTTGTTAGTGAGTTCCATTTTCTCTTCTGATCTTCAGTCAGCACATTTCCAGGTTGTTGTTGTTTTTACTAAGAAAATGTTTCTCAATTTTCCTTTTAGGATTGTTTTGATCAATGATTTTTAAGCAATAATATTTCATTCCACAGGGATTTCTGGTTTAGCATCTAGAAAAACCCAGTGTCTTTTATCTTTCACTGTGTGCATGGTTAGTCTACTTGTAAAACAAAGCATTTTATTACACTGTACGTTTCATTTGGAATCTTACGTAATTGAGACTTAAAGTAATGGGATCCCTTTTCATGTTGAGAAAATATGGCCAGGTCACATATATACAGTACTGAGTGTTTACAAGAAGACTTATATCGGGCGCCTGGGTGGCTCAGTTGGTTAAGCGACTGCCTTCAGCTCAGGTCATGATCCTGGAGTCCCAGGATCTAGTCCCACATCGGGCTCCCCGCTCAGTGGGGAGTCTGCTTCTCCCTCTGACCCTCTCCCCTCTCATGCTCTCTCTCATTCTCTCTCTCTCAAATAAATAAATAAAATCTTTAAAAAAAAAAAAAAGAAGACATATCATTTAAAGTTAACACATACTTAAGTGACTAAACTAAAATAAAAGATGTCCCTGGGTATAATTAAATCAAAGCAAGTATTCTTGTATACTTTTCTTGCCCTTACCAGTTTAGCCTGTGATCTAGAGGCATTTGCATAAAGTATTAGAAAGGATTGTCTTGATATTTGAAAACTCAAAGATAATTTATTACAGCAACTCTAAGGATATAATTATTTGAGATTAGGACATAGTTTCCTCCATCAGTTTACCTGACGTTCCTCCTCTGGGACATCCTTTGGGGAGAAGAAAAAAAGTTGCAACATAGGGCAATACCTAAAATGTGCCAAAAAGTGGAGATTTGGCTTACCTATGTTGCGTTTTGCCGAGGGAGCTGATACACAGTTGAAGAAAGACTGAGAAAAACAGCAGTCAGTGTCATCCTAATTTATTGTGGCACTGATTTCTGGGACAGCTGTCAACCCACGCTTCAGTAAAGGATCCATTTAAAAGCAGCATAGATACAGATTTTTTCTTTGATTATTTTCCAATGTTGCACAGCTCAAAGTACTTAAAAAAGTAATTAAAGCTGGTTCTGTGTGCACAAACCCTTCAGTTAGCTGCAAAGAGCCTGCTTAGTTTACGGGTTGTCTCCCAGGCAACCATCCACTGTGCATTCAGCTTTGAGAATTGAAGGCAGGACAATCTCATCCAGGAAGGAAAACAAGCATTGTACACTCTTCAAAGTTGCTGTTTAAGTGCTTGAAGGAGTTGGACCCTAGTGTACTTCCATGCTTGGCACAATTGCCATTATCATCTTACCCACTGAGATTTTCTCCAGGAAAGCCATACCTTTGTTATTGCCATAATGTGCTAGAAGGATCCCTTTCCAAATCTAAATATAAGATACAGAGCAGGAGAATCCAATAGGTTACCCCCAGACTGGCTGTACTCTTAGAGTCATGTTTGAAAAAGCACCAGTGAATGGAAGTTCTTCCATCAGAACATATTTCTTGTCTAGACTTGTGATATTCCCAAGCAAAGTCTTTAGGAAATGGACTGTATTTTTGTCTGAGTCATAAAAGCTAATAAACCCAGCTGTAAGAGACTTTAAGTTGTGGACTACAAGAACACTCATGAGGAGGTAGACCCAAGGCACTCTAAAACATAGGGTTGTCTGCCATTTGTGTGCTGCTAGATTTTTTTTTTTTTTATGCCACTTACTGGAGGATGCAGGGGGTTTTCTTCGGAAGATGTTAAATATACTCAACTGCAAAGGGTGCAAATATTTTATTGTAACAACAGGTGGCATTTATTAAATTCTTACTAGGTTAGTCCTTTACGTTAATGATGTCATTTAACCCCCACAACAGCTCTAAGGAGTTGATTCTATAATCACCATCATTCCCCATGTTACAGATGAGAACACGGAGGCTTAGAAGAAATTTTAAGCTAATAAATGGTAGAGCTAGGGACCGAACCAAAGCAGCCTGACTGCAAGGTTGAAATATTAACCACTTTTACTATGCTAACACACAACACACACACACACATACACACAGACCCCTTGAGTCAGTGAACGTTGCAGGGTAAATGACCACTCAGAGATTGCTAGGTTTCTGTACACTCTTTCATCACCTCATTCAGCCTGAAGCGCTTTTTTTTTTTTAAAGATTTTATTTATTTGAGAGAGAGAATGAGAGAGAGAGAGAGAGAGCACAAGAGGGGGGACCGAGAGAGGGAGAAGCAGACTCCCCGCTGAGCAGGGAGCCCGATGCGGGACTCGATCCCGGGACTCCAGGATCATGACCTGAGCCGAAGGCAGTCTCACTCAACCAACTGAGCCACCCAGGCGCCCCAGCCTGAAGCGCTTTAATGCTAATCCAAGCACATGCAGGCTGTTACTCAGTTTTACTTTCTACAACCTTCCGTGTTTCTGCTGCCAGGAGGAACAGTACTCTTTCTTAGCTTTTATGTCAAGAGAAAGTTGTAAGTACTGTACTTTCTGATGTTTAGGATTTCTGCAGGGTTACCCTTGGGCTCAGCCTGGTCTGCAGTCCATGAATCTTTCTATTGGTTCCTCAGAGAGCAGTCCTCCCCTTGTCTCTCATTTTGAGAAACAGTCATTCACTCAAATCATGTTTTTTTTTTTCAAGAAACACAAATTTTCAGAAGCAGTGGCAAGATAAGCATGCAAAACAAGGAGAATCCAGTGTTTGCCCCTTATCCTCAGGGAATATGCTTCAAGACCTGCAGTGAATGCCTGAAACCTCAGATAGTACCAGACCCTCTATACACTGGTTTTTTTCCTATACATATTTAGTTACATACATAGTTAGAATATACATACATAGTTAGAATAAACTTTAATTTATCAATTAGGCACAGTAAGAGATTAGAAACAATAATTACTAATGGAATAGAACATTTATGACATTATACTGTAGTAAAAGTTCTGTGAACGTGGTCTTTCTCTATCTCTCAAAGTAACTTGTTGTACTGTGCTCACCCAAGTTCTTGTGATGATGTGAGGTGATAAAATGCCTACGTGATGAGATGAAGTGAGGGGAATGACAACGACGCAGGCGCTGTGACGGACGTAGCCTCACGCTACTGCTGACCTTATGACAATATGTCAGAAGGAGGATCCTCTGCTTCCCCAGGGTCGTTGACCATGGGGAACTAAAACTACGGAAACCACGGATAAGGGGGGGGCTCCTGTATTAGGTGAAGGCCACCACAGAGCTATGTAGAAGGCTCTGGGGAAGCCTGGAACTTTCTCAGTTGAAAGGGCTGGGGTATGTTAGTTTGCTAGGGCTTCCATAACAAAATACCACAGCCTGGGTGGCTTAGGCAACTGAAGTTGGTTTCCTCACAATTCTGCAGGCTGAGAATCCAAGATCAACTTGTTGGCAGGTTTGGTGTCTCCTGAGGCTCCTCTCCTCAGCTTGCAGGTAGCTGATTCTCACTGTTCTCATAGGGTCTTTTCTCTGTGCACGAGCCCTTGGTGTCTCTCCCTGTGGCCTAATCTCCTTTTTTAAATAAGAGCACCAATATGATTGGATTAGGGGCCACCCTAATGACCTCATTAACTTATTCACCTCTGTGAAAGTCTTACCTCCAAATATAATCACATGCTGAGGTACTAGGGATTAGGGCTTCAACATATGAATTTTGGGGGGAACACAGTTCAGCCTATAACAGCATAGGGAGTCTTCAGAGAAGAGATAATTACCTGAGCTGAAATTTGAAGGACAAATAGTTCACCAGGTAAACCACAGACAGAAGGATATTGCAGATAAAATAAACCACAGCATGTCCAGAGGAAAGAGAAAGCATAAAATGTTGAAAATATTGTGTTTGGCATGTACATGTGTGGTTGGACCACAGAATCCATGGTGGGGGCGGAGAAGGGCGGAGGGGAAGTGAGGCTATTTCCAGCTGAATTGGGAGACGTTAGAAGATTTTATTCATCACGGGGCGCCTGGGTGGCTCAGTTGTTAAGCGTCTGCCTTTGGCTCAGGTCATGATCCCTGGGTCCTGGGATTGAGCCCCGCATGGAGCCCGGCATCGGACTCCCTGCTCGGCGGGAAGCCTGCTTCTCCCTCTCCTCCTCCCCCTGCTTGTGTTCCCTAGCTCGCTGCCTCTCTCTGTCAAATAAATAAATAAAATCTTAAAAAAAAAAAAAAAAAAAAGATTTTATTCATCGGGAGACATGATCAAAT
This sequence comes from Halichoerus grypus, assembly GCF_964656455.1. Lineage (NCBI taxonomy): Eukaryota > Metazoa > Chordata > Mammalia > Carnivora > Phocidae > Halichoerus > Halichoerus grypus. The sequence goes on from NC_135715.1 coordinate 101,486,234, forward strand.
CTGTATTTTAGGAATATCCTCCTGACAGCAGGAATGACAATTAATTGAAGGAGAGGGGCAGATAGAAATGTTAAAAGATTATTGTAGTGGGCCAGGAAACAAATGATGGAGACATAACCTGAATCCATGACAGAAAAGATAAATGACCACAGAAAAACAAGTGAAAGATTTGAAATCACTCTATTTTTTTAAGATTTTATTTGTGGGGCTCGACCCCAGGACTTTGGGATCATGACCCGAGCCACTAGCAGATGCTCAACGACTGAGCCACCCAGGCGCCCCTGAAATCACTCTTAATAGGAGAGGAATACAAATGGCCGGGAAACACATTTAAATCACAAATTAACGTCACTAGGGATCAGGAAAATGTAAATCAAACCATGTTTTGTTTAGCATATGGACAAAAATTTAAAAGAGTTGTAATATTAACTGTGTGGGAAAATGGCAACTCTTATACGCTATTAGAGTGTATATAAATTTGTAACACTCATTTTGGACATTGCAATCTGGTGCTATCTATTGCTTTTTAAAATGCACACATTCTTTAACTTGGTATTCCCATTTCTCAGTATTCACCCTAGAGTAATTCTGACAGATGATCACAAAGATGCAGGTATAATAAAATTTTACCTTAGAATTTTTTTATTTTTTTAAGTTGTTTTTATTTTTATTTTTAAATTTTATTTATTTGCTTGTTTGTTTGTTTAGAGGGGGAGGGTCAGAGGGAGAAGGAGAGAGAGAATCTTAAGCAGGCTCCACTCTCAATGCAGAGCCCGATGTAGGGCTCCACGCGGGGCTGAACCTCACAACCCTGAGATCATGACCTGAGCCAAAATCAAGAGCAAGACACTTAACCAACTGAGACACCCAGGTACCCTTAGAAGGATATGATTACTCCATAAACTTGTACACAATTCTCAAGACTCCTCAATTAATTCTTTTGTTTCCTCCATTCTGAGTTCAAGACCCACTAAAATATTTTAAAAATGGAAACACAATCTTGGACAAACTAAATCAACCTGTCAACAGTACTGTTCTTAACTGAATCTACCAGACATGTGCCACACTTAAGAATTGGAACTGGTTGTTCTCGACTTATTATTATCATCTTGAAGGACTTCAATTACTTTATACTTGAAAATTCCTAAGGGCAGGCATCTTGTTTTTATGTTTTTGTTTCCCAGTTTCTACAAAGTACCAGGCACATAGCAGCTGCTTTTAATAAATGTTTAGCAAATGAAGAAATGACAGAATGAGTGGTAAGTGACGAAAGACTGTGAAGGAGTGAATAAATCACTTCTCTTAAAATTCTCTGGAGACCCAAAACTAATGATGTAATGTATGGTGATTAACATAACATAATAAAAAAAAAATTCTCTGGAGACTCCCTGCCTTGGTGATTGTACCTTTTTCTAGTTCAAGAAATAGTGGAGTACTTTTTTTTTTTAAAGATTTTATTTATTTATTTGACAGAGAGAGACACAGCGCGAGAGGGAACACAAGCAGGGGGAGTGGGAGAGGGAGAAGCAGGCTTCCCGCGGAGCAGGGAGCCGGATGCGGGGCTCGATCCCAGGACCCTGGGATCATGACCTGAGCCGAAGGCAGACGCTTAACGACTGAGCCACCCAGGTGCCCCTATTTTTTAAAAAAAATTTTAAAAAAGATTTTATTTATTTATTTGGCAGAGAGAGAGCGCACAAGCAGGGGGAGCAGCAGAAGGAGAGGGAGAAGCAGGCTCCTCGCTGAGCCTGGGATCATGACTTGAGCTGAAGAACACACACACAGTATTTAATATTCTAAAAAAGTACTCCACTATTGGAATGCCTGGGTGGCTCAGTCAGTTAAGCGTCCAACTCTTGATTTCTGCTCAGGTCATGATCTCAGGGTTGTGAGATGGAGCCCTGTGTCAGGCTCTGCACTCAGCCGGGAGTCTGCTTGAGATTCTCTCTCGCTCTTCCTGTGGCCCCCTCCCAAATAAATAAATAATTAAAAAAATATTGTGTGTGTGTGTTCTGAAAGGTAACTTGGCTATTTTCTTACCACTGATTTTGGAAAGAGTTTGAAGAAGTCGGATTAACCATCATGCATCCCTTTCTAAACCATATCATACTTATATATCTTATCTCAGACTGTGAGCCAGGATGATTCTTTGAATCCCTCCGTAGGATTGACCACAATGCTATGACTTGATAAATATTACTGAGTGAATGAAAAAATGCTGCCTGAGGATTTTGCTTTAGAGATTTCTCTTTAAAGAGTTTCTTATTTTCACAGCACGTGTTTGTCTTCCGGCTCTACCTTCTATTGTAGCTGTCCTCCCTGCACAGAGGCATCCCGGTAGGTGAGGATGGTGTAGTCTCACTGCTGTTGCCCCTCTCACAATGTTTGCTGTTTCACTAAGACCTAATTAAACTGTTATGCCCCCACATTCCTCTGAGGACTAAGCCAAGGGTGACTTTTTTTTTCCAGGCATCTAACCTCTTAAATTGCTTAAGCGTCAAAATTTTCCCCATGGCTATTATTGGTTAACACCTTGAAATAACCGAAAATTATGCCAGTGAGGAAACGTGCTTGCAACAGAAAAACCCTTGCCTTTGGACGTGTAGCCAAAGAGCTCTTAATACTGAAGAAACAAAATCTTTTCTGCCTTGTGAACCAGTGAAAATCTAATAAAAGTGTGTCTCCCCTGGGTACTTTACATCATTAGCATCCTGGCTTCACACTTCGCTTTAACAAATAACTTATTTTAAAAATTTCTCCAGGGAGGAGACAAGAAGCCAAAAATATCTTGGAAGAAAACTTTACCTAGCAACCCGGTAAGGCTGTTTCATCCAGTTTCTAAAATTTAACTTCATGCAGCAAAGTCTTTGTGATTTTTTAGTTTCTCATTTTGGTATGTACTGAAACATGGATAAGCGGGGAGCAAGAAAAAGTAATGCCGGGGCGTCTGGGTGGCTCAGTCGTTAAGCGTCTGCCTTCGGCTCAGGTCATGATCCCAGAGTCCTGGGATCGAGCCCCGCATCGAGCCCCGCATCGGGCTCCCTGCTCCGCGGGAAGCCTGCTTCTCCCTCTCCCACTCCCCCTGCTTGTGTTCCCTCTCTCGCTGTGTCTCTCTCTGTCAAATAAATAAAATCTTAAAAAAAAAAAAAGAAAGAAAAAGAAAAAGTAATGCCTTTCATGTGAGTAGCACTTTCTGGTTTTCATAGTAAATTCATGATAAATGCTCCTACTACAGTTGATCACCTACTACATGCCAGGACATTGAGCTAAACAATTTACATAGGTTCATAAAACTTAATCTTTGCCACAATTCTTTGCAATACGAGGTCTTAGAAGTCCTATTTTACTAATAAAGACCCTGGGGTTTGGAAGAATTAAGTAATTTGCCCCAAGTCATATACTGTAGTTAGTAAATGGCTGAACCTGGGTTTGTCTGACCTTAAGAGCTACAGACTTGGGACACCTGGGTGACTCAGTCAGTTAAGTGTCTGCCTTCAGCTCAGGTCATGATCCCAGACTCCTGGGATCGAGTCCTGCATCAGGCTCCTTGCTCACTCCAGGGAGTGCTACTTGAAAGGTGATCTTCAGGGGTTCACCTCCTGAAGCAAGACTTCTGAATGCAATGTGAATGGTGCCCCCAGGGGTTGTGTGACCAACAGCTCTGGATTTCCTCCTCTCTTACCTTATCAGGAACTTCAACTCTCCCAGCTCCCCTTCATCATCAGTCTCTCTCTTAGATTATCATCCACACGCAAACATATCTGTTCTCCTCTACCTTAAAGACAAAGGAAAACCCCAGAAACAACATCAATCAATCACCCTTGATCCTATATTCCTCTATCACTCGCTTTTAAGCAGCAGTCAATATTTACCATCGTGAAACATTTTCCTCTCTCGGGTTCTGTGCCATCACTCTTTCTTTGCTTTCCTATTTCTCAAGCCATTCCTTTCCTCCTTCTTTCACTGAATACTTTTCCTTTATCCATTCTCTAAATATAAAATGTTTTCAGGTCTTCAGATGAGGCTCTTTTCTTAAATCGCCTCATCTGTTCTTGTGATTTAAGATCCACCCAAAAATCTTCACCACCAGGTCTTGCCTCTGATTCCTAGTCTTATACCCAATTTTCTCCTTGACACCTCTCCTTGAGTATCTTTGGGTACAAACTTGTCAAACTTCACACTACCCAAACCAAACACGAATTTCCTTGCTCCTTCCAGTCTTGCTCATCTCAGGAAATGGCATCATTTCCCACGTATTTGCTTAGGCCAGAAACCTGAAAATTACCTTGATTCCTTCCTTTCCCTTATCTCTACATTTAATCCAGCATCAAGTCCCAACTATTGTTATCTCCAAAATGCATATCAAATAAGTTCACCATGTCAGCTGACCGCCCCAGTCCAAGACCCCACACCATCATCTCTCACTGGATGCTTTAATAGTCACCAGCTGACCCTACTTCTTTTACAATGCCTGCACCCCCAATCTGTTCATATAGTACCCAGACTTTTGCAAAATGTAAATTGGATCATATTGCTCTCTTGCTGAATATATTTCAGTGACTTTCGTTGTGCTTCAAATACAGTCCAACTCTGGCCAGAGGCTCTATTTGGTCTGGCCCATTCATACCTCTCCAACTTCATCACAAACACTGTGCTCTAAGTGCCCCCTTTTTGTTCATTGGATGGATCAGACTTTCCCACCTTCGAGCCTCTAGACATGCTTAGAAGCCTTCCCCACTCTCAACTTGGTTGCTCCATCTTATCCTTCAGCTCTCCTTCAAGATTCTTCTTGTCAAGGGCCGCCTGGGTGGCTCAGTCGTTAAGTGTCTGTCTTCAGCTCAGGTCATGATCCCAGGGTCCTGGGATCGAGCCCCACATTGGGGTCCCTCCTCGGTGGGAAGCCTGCTTCTCCCTCTCCCACTCCCCCTGCTTGTGTTCCCTCTCTCGCTGTGTCTCTCTCTGTCAAATAAATAAATAAAATCTTTAAAAAAAAAAAGATTCTTCTTGTCAAGATTACCATTGACCTCTACATTGCTAATACTAATGCTGATACATGTAGCACCTCTTCATTCTGTTGTGCGATGAATTTCCAGTTTCCCTACTAGACTTTGAGTTCCTTGAAGTAAGGGTCTATATTTACAATACATCTTAATATCCTAGCACAGTGATTGGCTTATAGTTAGCTGTTTAATAAATGCTTGTAAATGAATGAGGGATGCAAGTTGAGACCTCTTGGGAAAGACTGAGCCATAGTAACTCACAATCCCCCACTGGTATAGTGGATAGAAACTAGAAGGAACATCAGAAGATAGGGGTTCAAGGTTTGGCACTAGAAATAACTATCTGTTGTCAAAATTCTTCTGACTTTAGTTTCCTCATCTGCCCTATCTATATCACTGAATTTTTGATATCTTAACCTTTTAAGATAAAAATTAAAAAAAAAAAGATTTTATTTATTTATTTACTTGAGAGAGAGAGAGAGAAAATGAGTGGGGGTAGGGTGGGGAGAGGAGCAGAGGGGAAGGGAGGGGGAGGGGGATAGAATCTCCAGTAGACTCCGTGCTGAGTGTGGAACCCCTAGCAGGACTCAATCTCACAACTCTGAGATCATGACCTGAGCCAAAATCAAGAGTTGGACACTTAACTGATTGAATCACGAGATCAAAAAAATGTTTTTATCACTGAAGCTAAATTTCTTAGTCCTCTACCAAATTCCTTCTTGTGGGTTGCAAAACTCATTAAATGAGATTTAATCTTTTTCCGCTTTTAATTATGAAAAATTTCAGACCTAACAGAAGTAGAATAGTATAAACAGCCATGTACCCATCACTAGCTTACGCTATTACCCACACATAGCTAATCTGGTTTTATTCCTAGCCCTACCCACTTTCCCCTCCCATCATTTTCTTGCAAATCCTGGACATGGTATCATTTCATGATATACATTTCAGTATGTATGAGATATAATTATCTAGCTGCTACCCCTTCTGTTCCTCAGTGGCTTAAAAAGTGAAATATTCATTGAACAGTATGTTGCTCTTCCCAGAAACCAGGTAACTAGCACAATGATTTTATTTCATGCTCCTCAAACTGGTGTAAATTATTTGAGGGGGGTGGAGGAGGGTGGATATTACAGCATCTAGCCTTGGGCCTTGCAGTCAATAAATAGAGGTTGAATGAAAACAAATTCAATGTGGTTTAGGTTTTTTAATACAACTTTATCCACAGGAATCTAGGGCCTTGTCTTACCTCCTTGCTTCTGTTTTCTTCAGGAATTCATTACTTTAAAGGAAAATTTCAAATTCAAAGTTTTTCTTTTTTGTTTGTTTTTAAATCAAATGATTTCAGCCTTTGAGGACTTTTCTAGGCAGGACTCACTACTAGGGGGAGGTGTCTCCGGGGGCGGGTCTGCGCCGAGGCCCCGCCCCCGCTCGCTCCCCCCCACCCCCGCTCGCTCCCCGCCCCCCTCGCTCCCCCCCCTCCTTATCCTCCTTCCCTCCGTCGTCCTGCTCCTCTTCCCGGCAGCCCTAGCGCCTTTCCCGGTGCTCCTCAAGATGGCGGCCGACAGTGAGGTGAGGTGTTTCCTCCCTACCTATCCCTGTCTGTAAGTTCGCTCCTCCGTGTCAGCGCCCGGGGGCTCAATCTCTTTTTCTTTCCTTTTCTTTACCGTAGCCCGAATCCGAGGTATTTGAGATCACGGACTTCACTACTGCCTCGGAATGGGAAAGGTGAGTGAGTCGTATGATTGGTTATCAGTACCGTGGGCCCCGGCGTCCCCCTGCCGCTTCCCCAACGTAGACCACATGTGATGCTACTTATGCGGGAAAAGTAAGACCGGCGAAGCCCCGGCTCTGCGTCTTCTCCTGTCCCCAGTGTGCTGCAAGGCTCTTCCGCGTCTAGCGTCTGACAAGCCCCGGCCCGCCCCCGTCAGCCAAACCCTTGAGATGCAGCTCTCAGAAAAAGTTTTGTTTACTCTGAGGCCACTTTCCTCAGACCTTGGTTGTTGCCCACCCGCAGAAACAATTTCCGTAGCTACCACTTCCGTTCCTGGTTTCATTTCCGTTTAACTCATTTTGTTATCATAAGCAGTAAACTTGGCAGTTGCTTTTTTTCCTGTCCTAGGCATTGGTATACCCTTTTTTGGAGGGGGCCTTCATAGTACTGGTGGTTGTCCATCTGTCACACTCCCACCATCTCCATTCTGTCCTTTAGAATAACCTTTTAAGATAGGCTGCAGATGGCTTTGGAACTCTTTGATTCAAGTTGTTACATTCCAGTGGGTAATGTGCCCAGCCTTCCTGTGACTTTTAAACCTCACTGAACAGCTGAGTGAAATTTTATCACTGAAATTAGTTGGAAGCCAACTTTGTGAAGGAGTGATAGCTTAGATTGAGAGATTTTCTGGTCGGTGTCACAGAGACCCTTATGGGTGTGGAGGTCAGTATTTAGCTTGTTGCAATGTTTTATAATCTTTCTGGTTGGGAGAGGAAATTTGTGCATGTTGTCATGAGATGACAGAGGAAAATATAAAAGATCCCTGCTGGAGGGGCGCCTGGGTGGTTCAGTTGGTTAAGCGGCCAACTCTTGATCTCAGCTCAGGTCTTGATCTCAGGGTCATGAGTTCAAGCCCTGTGTTGGGCTCCATGCTGGGTGTGGAGCCTACTTAAAAAAAAAAAAAAATCCCTGCTGGAATAATAGTTTGACTTGTGGTATCCTCCAAAACAGAAAAGTCTGTAAGACATAACCATACTGGCAAGGCTTTATTGAGCAGGTATTCTGTGTCCAGAGTTAAACTAGTGGAAAAGAACAAAGGATAAAACAGAACCTTTGATCCATGTGTTAAACAAAACAGCAAATGGTTAAATTGTAAGCCAGCTTGTATTAACTATAAAAAAAAATAATTTAGGGGTGCCTGGGTGGCTCAGTCGTTAAGCGTCTGCCTTCAGCTCAGGTCATGATCCCAGCATCCTGGGATCAACCCCGCATTGGGCTCCCTGCTCAGCGGGAAGCCTGCTTCTCCCACTCCCCCTTCTTGTGTTCTCTCTCTCTCGCTGTGTCTCTCTCTGTCAAATAAATAAATAAAATCTTCAAAAAATAATAATTTAAAGAAGGATGATATTGTGGATCACAATTAGGGGAGATAATTTCATAGAAAAGATAGGAAATGAGCTGGGCCTTGAAAGTGGGAAGTGGTTGGTTAGACATGAGAAGGTATTAACATGAGAAGAGACGGGTGAAAATGAGCCTTTGGGACTTCATGAAGATGTCTTTACTGGAGTGAAGGCTATCTATTGAAGGGAAATACATAAGATTAATAAAATGGGACAGGTCATGGACAGCCTCCAAAGCTCAGTAAAGGAATCTCTAGACTTGGTGCTTTAAGACCAGGGATTCTCAAACTTCAGTGTGCATCAGAATCATAATTTCTGATCATGTCAGAGGTGGACCTAAAAATGTGCATTTCTAGCAAGTTCCCAGATGAGGCTGATGTTGCTGGTCAAGAGACCACACTTAGAACCATTAAAGAGGCCCTTGATTTTAGAGTAGCAAAGTGATAGGATGAGAGTTGTTACAGGAGATTAGGTAAAAAGAAGCCAAGTGACTTACTTTGATCAATAGATTGGAGATTTGGAGACTGGAGAGAAAGGGAGGCTAGGCGGGAGGATTGTAAGACATTTCAAAGATTTTTAGATACACTTGATGAAATGTTAGAGTAGAAAGAAACATGCCACTGGAATTTCTTGCCTGGAAGAATGAAGATAAAGTGGCAAAGTGGGAAGAGTGCAGTTTTAGACATGTTGAATTTGAAATAATAACTTGATGTCTTGAAGGTAGATAGAAAAATGTAACCTGAATCTTAGAGGGTGGGGTGAGGAAGCAACAAGGGTATGGAATGGAAACATGATTTTTTTTTTCCCCTTAGATAAATATTTAAAATATCCTGAAGTGCAATATTAAGTCCTTTAGCTCTTGATACGGAAATAATTGTTAATACAGTTATGAGAACTACCACAAAGTAGGAAATTTGGTTTTTGGCTTTTATCCTCTTGTTTCTAGAGCTAAAGTAGTGTTTTACAGCTCATGGGAAAATGTTAAAACTTTGGAGTCTCTTAAACCTTGAGTTTAATGTGTGAATGAAAGTTCTTGTTAATATGTTAGGAGCCATACAATTTATTGAGAGGACTGAATAGAACCCCCTCTTTTTAATCTTTTGTCCTTTGCAGAAATATTTGAGTGCCCATGTGTCAAATACAGTGCAGGACATATGGATGTGGTCAATAAAAATAGATAATTCCTGCTCTTAACATATAGTCTAGTGGAAGAGACAGACATGAATCAAATAATAATACAAATGAGTCTGTAATTACAATTGAAATAAGACCTGAGAAGGGGAAACACCTGGTCTTACAAGGGCCTATAAAAAAGGAATCTAATACAGAGTGAGGAGTCAGAGGAAATGACCCTTCGACTGTGATCCTTGAGATTTTTCTGGGATAGTTATTAATTTTTTCTAGTCAAATTCTCAATATTTTAGACTAATTTTTCTCTTTTAGCTAGTACCAGTAGAAATCATAAAATAAGTATTTTGATATGTTCCTTTTACTGTGAAAGCAATATTATTTTAAATGATTTTTCTTTTTTTTTTTAAGATTTTTATTTATTTATTTGACAGAGAGCGAGAGAGGGAACACAAGCAGGAGGAGTGGGAGAGGGAGAAGCAGGCTTCCTGCGGAGCAGGGAGCCCCATGCGGGGCTCGATCCCAGGACCCTGGGATCATGACCTGAGCCGAAGGCAGACGCTTAATGACTGAGCCACCCAGGTGCCTCTAAATGATTTTTTTTTTAAAGATTTTTTTTTTTTTAATTTGAGAGAGAGAATGAGAGAGAGAGAGAGAGCGCGCACATGAGAGGGGTGGGGGTCAGAGGGAGAAGCAGACTCCCTGCTGATGCGGGACTCAATCCCGGGACTCCAGGATCATGACCTGAGCCGAAGGCAGTTGCTTAACCAACTGAGCCACCCAGGCGCCCCTAAATGATTTTTTTTTTTTTAATTTTTTATTGTAATACCTCACAGTAGAATTAAAAAGAAAAAAAGAATCTAAGAAACCTATAATTGTACCACTAGGAGGTAGCTACTATTAATATTTTGAGAAAATTTCTTCTAATCTGTGTGTTGTAAACATTTTGTATCAAGACATATTAACACTTATTTCTATAGCTTTCATTTTTCATTTCATATATGAAATGCATTTTCTTATTTCCTCAAATGGCCTTCAAAAATGATTTTTAATGGATGCATACTAATCCATTCAGTGGATATACCATAAATTTACAGCTGCTTGCTGCAGTTGGACAGTTAGGTGGCTTCCAGTTTTTTACCTTTATAAATGCAATGTACATTTCACATGCACATTTTTTAAAAAGATTTTATTTTAGAGAGAGTGGTGGAGGGGCAGAGAGGGAGTCTTAAACAGACACACTTCCCATTGCCTGGTATAGGGCTTGATCTCACGATGCTGAGATCACAATCTGAGCCGAAACCAAGAGTCGGTAGTTTAACCAACTGTGCCACCCAGGTGCCCCTCACATGCACATTTTTGCTCACATGTGGATACATTTAAAATTTTTATTTCCTTTTTTTGGTAAACATGTTGACTTATTTCTAGAGTATTCATCTTCATCACCAATAATTAATTGCCTTTTGACTGAACTACGCAGAAGTGAATTAGTATATTTATTAATACTGCCTTTACTTTTAAAGAGGAATTAATTAGAAGGTTCATTTAAATCATAAAAACTCCGATTTATCATTACTATCGTTACTGTCTTACAACAGATGTAAGTATTAACTTATAATTATGTCACTGAAGAAAAAAACCTGATGCCTGTGAATATATTTTGACTAGAATTAACTCTACTACTCTAGCAATATGATGTAGGTGTTTTAGGAGAGCAATTTTGCTATTAGATTGCATCATACTTACATAAGAAGTTAGCTTCTTAAGAGTAATAAAAGTCTTCTGAAAGAGTCTTTTAATGCTACTACTGAGATTTGACAGTTTTAATTTGCTGATATTGAGCATGTCACTAGTCAAAATTCATTCTCTTTTTTTTTTTTAAAGATTTTATTTTTTTATTTGACAGAGAGAGGTAGAGAGAGAGAGAGCGCACAAGCAGGGGGAGAGGGAGAAGCAGGCTTCCCACCGAGCAGGGAGCCCGATGCGGGACTTGATCCCGGGACCCTGGGATCATGACCTGAGCCGAAGGCAGTCGATTAAACAACTAAGCCGCCCAGGCACCCCAAAATTCATTCTCTTTTTAATAGGTCTGCTTCATCAGAAGATTTAAAGATTAGATAGTGATTAGTTTTAAAATCTGTCAGTTATTCCTTATAGCTGACAGATCTCCTTGTAGTTTCTTGCCAGCTGTCCCTTAAAACACAGTTTATTTTTTAAGATTTTATTTATTTGAGAGAGAGACAGAGAGAGAGAGAACAAGCAGGGGGAAAGGCAGGTAGAGGGAGAGGGAGAAACTGGCTCCCCATGGAGCAGGGAGCCAGATGCAGGGCTAGATCCCAGGACCCTGGGATCATGACCTTGAGCCTACGGCAGACGCTCAACCTACTGAGCCACCCAGGTGCCCCAAAACATGGTTTATTTTAATGAGCAAAGTTCCCGAATGTTTTCTTTTGCGGGGGAGGGGGAGATAAATCAGTTCCTAAGTATTTTCAAAGGAAAATTTAATTTAAATAGCTTAGTTATTTTGAAGGTAGGGAAAAGTGATTGATTTCGTAGTTATCTTTTTTTTTTTAGATTTTATTTATTTATTTATTTGTCAGAGAGATCCCAGGACCCTGGGATCATGACCTGAACTGAAGGCAGACTTAACCGACTGAGCCACCCAGGTGTCCCGGTTTCATAGTTATCTTTACTAGTATCCTTTTAGTCTGACAGTTTTTACTTCTGTTCCAAATTTATATTCATTTTAATATAGAGAGATTTATTCTTAATTTATATTTTATAGAAGCAGAATGCTTTAACTGGATAAGAAGTAGACTTTAAAAAAGTCAAAATTTGGGGTGCCTGGCTGGCTCAGTCAATAGAGCTTGGAACTCTTGATTTGGGGTTCTGTGTTCGAGTCCTATGTTGAGGGTAGAGTTTACTAAAAAATATTTATTTCAAAAAATCAAAATTTAAGAATTCTTGGATTAGAGAAGATTATTTCCACATTTATTCCATATCCATAAAATAGACTAATAATACTAAATTTACTGAGTCTTCTCTGATAAAAATGTTAAAATATAAAAAATACTGTTTTAAAGAAATTGTGTAACAATAGTAAAAAAAAAGAGTTGTTACATGTTCAGAAAGTTTTTTGTTGTTGTTGTTTTTTACTCCTCCCTAGGTTTATTTCCAAAGTTGAAGAAGTCTTAAATGATTGGAAACTGATTGGAAACTCTTTGGGAAAGCCACTTGAAAAGGTCAGATCTTTTTGCTGGTGTCTCTAAATAAGTATTTGCTTTGAAATTTCTATTTTTAAGCCCTTTGCTGCATTTGGTACTTTTGAATTAAATGTTTTTTTAAAGTTATGTATGATCTATGAACATAAAGTGGCATCTGAAAGAACTTGGATTTGAATCTGGCAAAAAACATATGTAAGACGTTTGTGAACTGTTTTTAAATAGAATTTTATATGTATAATGTCATTCTTTGTGAGTGATTTTGTTTCTTCTGATGTTTACTTCTCTCTTGCTTTCTCCCTTAGAATGTTAGAAAATCTTTTCAGAAGTTTTTTAGTCAGAGAAACATTGCAATTACCAACTTCATGATAGAGTATTTTGCTTAACTATTGAGGAGAAATCTTGGTCTTAATTGACTTGCTGTTATTAGCAGCTATTTCACTCAGGTTTTGTATTTTACAATACCACTAATAGATTTGTCCCCCCCACCCCGTTTTTTAACTTTATGGAAGTTTTGAGGATATTTAAGAATGAAGAAATTATTCAAAATTGAGGTGGAACTTTAATTCTAATCTAAGATACTGCTGGATATTAAGATACTTAATTCTAATCTAAGATAAACCATGCCCCAAATGATTACTAAAGAATGTACTCTGAGAACAAACCTAGATTTTCTGTTTTGCACTAAAGGGAACTAATGATTTGATTTTAGGCTTATGTAGATGCTTCGTTTTGTTAGATAATTTTTTTGAAGTAAAATTGATCATTTTTATTATAAATCTGTTATTAACTACAGTTTATCCTTCTGTAAGGAACTCTGAATATTTGCGAGGGTTTTTAAGCTTTATGGTGATGGTAACAGAATTTGAGATTATAAAAGCATTAGGATTTTCTTCTTTATTCATATGAAGAAGAGCAGAAAAAGTAACACTGCATACAGAAATCACACATCATTAAAAAAATCATTTAAAGATATGCTGAAATATAAATTGATTTTTTAAATATTTTTATGATTACATTTTTTCATAAAGAGAAAATGTGAAGTTTTCAAACACAGATCATTCTATTCTACTTGAAACAAATACATAACAATTGATATAGATGACAGTAAAATTAAGGGCAAAACAAGGTGGCTATAACTGGAATGGGAAATGATTTGCAGCACCAAAAAGAGAGCTGAACTGAGTATTTGTGATCTCTGATGTTATTTATATTCCTTAATACTTTGATTTATGCATATTTGCTGAGTATCTGTTGTGTGCCATATATGAAGAAATAATGAACAAGACAGGATCCATGTTGTCATTGAACATAAATTCTGATGAGGGAGAGAAGTAATAAGTAAATAAGATTAAAATTTTAGATGCTAAATTCAATTTTGGGATATAAATTCGGTAATGTATTCAAAGTACGTAGCATACTGCCTGGCATGGGCTAAAGGAAGGTTAACTCTCTCCAACCCTTTCCTCCATGTAGATAGTGGTGAATAAGTGAGTTAGGGAAAACATGAATAGATTGCAAGGTGAGCTGTTAATTATGATGAATAAGATTAAAGAAAGTGTAAAGGACAGGGATTATTGAGCATATAAAAGAAAGTTTAAATAGTGACTGAAGAGATTTTAATTCATGTGGAGGACAGTGATTACCAACTCTCTTCCTCCAGTAATGAGGGAATTAAGAGAAATTAAAAAAAAAACCCTTTAATTATGAAAAATGTCAAACATTTGTAAAGTAGACAAAATAGTATGATTAACCCCTATGTGCCCATCACTCAGTTTTAACAATGTTCTGCTATTTTCTTGTTTCAGTAGTACCTCTATCAATTCTTCACTCCCCACTAGATTTTTTAAAATAAAATTTACATATATTTTAATGCACAAAACTGCTTAATTTTGACAAATGTTTATATCAGTGTAACAACACTCCTCACTCAGGAAACTGAACATTGCTGCCCCCCCAGAAAGGTCCCTAGCAACCCTTTCCAGTTAATCCCAGTGCTCCTCACTCATGTTCCCCAGGCATCTGCTGTTCTCTTTTTTTCTTTTAAATTAGAGATTACTTTTGCCTGGATCTTGAATTTTGTGATATGGCATCATACAGTATATACACTCTTTGTGCCTGGTTTCTTTATGGCTGCAAGGATCACTATTTCTTTTTATTGCTGAGTAGTACTCTGTTGTATGATATACTGCAGTTTCAGTTGTTGACAGATATACTGGCTATGAATAAAGCAGAATATTCTTTTTTTTTTCTTAAAGATTTTATTTATTTATTTGACAGACACAGCGAGAGAGGGAACACAAGCAGGGGCAGTGGGAGAGGGAGAAGCAGGCTTCATGCGGAACAGGGAGCCTGATGCGGGGCTCGATCCAAGGACCTTGGGATCATGACCTGAGCCGAAGGCAGACGCTTAACGACTAAGCCACCCAGGCACCCCTAAAGCAGAATATTCTTGTATGAGGTCTTTGGAGACTTGTGTTTTTGTTTCTCTTAGATAAATACCCAGGAATGAAATTACTGGATCATAGGATAGGTATATGCTTAACTTTAACGAACTGCTAAAGCTTTTTATATCATTTTATTCACCTACCAGCAATACATGTATGAGAGTTTGGGTGGCTGTACATTCTCACCAATTGCTTGTTTTCAGTCTTAAAAATTTTAGTCGTTCAAATGGGTATGTAGTTTGTGGAATTATTTGTATTTCTCATTCTGGTTTTCATTTGGTATTTCTGTGATGAATGTTAATATTAACCACTTTTCATGTGCTTATTAGCCATTTGTCTTTGTGGAATGTCTGTTCAAATTTTTTTGTCCATGTTTTAAATTGGTTTGAGTTTTTATTGAGTTTTAGGAGTCTTTTAGTTCTTTTATGTATTCTGCTTTTAAGTCTTTTCAGATAGTAGTTTTGTAGGTCATGAAGATACTCTTTTTATGTTTTCTTCTACAGGCTTTATCATTTTAGCCTTTAGGTCTGTGATCCATCTTGAACTAATATTTGTATATGGTTTGAATTGAGTTCAGTGTTTACGTAGGGATATCCTGTTCTAGAACCCTCTGTTGAAAACACTTTTCTCCATTAAATTTGTCAGACAGTTGCAATAGGGGGTTACCTTCTGGAATCTGTATTGTTTCATTAATCTATTTGACTATACTATGTCAGTAGCACATTGTATTGATTACTGTAGTTTAGGGTTTCCCAGCCTTGGCGTTATTAAAATTTTGGGCCAGATTGTTATGGGGCTGCCCCATGCAGTATAGAATATTTAGTAGTATCCCTAGCCTCTAATTACTAGATGCCAATAGCACTCTCCCAATGATGACAACCAAAAATGTATCTAGACATTGCCCCATGTCCTCTGAGGCAAAATTGCCCTCAGTTGAGAACTATTGAATAACTTTATACTAAGTCCTGAGGTTAATGTAAATTCTTTAGCTTTTGTTGTTTTCCCAAGATTGTTTTGTTTATTCTAGGTCTTTTATGTTTCCATTGTGAATTTTAGAGTGAGCTTCTCAGTTTCTATAGAAAGGGTTATGATTATGCTGGAACTGATTGGGTTTGTGTTCAATTTATAGGATACTTTGGGGGAGAAGTGACATTTGGGCAGTCTTGAAGCTTCCAGTGATGAAAATGGCACATTGCTCCATTTATTTAAGTCTCTAATTTTTCTTGGCAGTGCTTTAACGTTTTTGATGGAGGTGTTGCATATCTTTTGTTAAATTTATTACTGAGTATTTTATATTGTATGTAGTTGTAAATGGAATTGTTTTTTAGTTTAGTTTTTCATTTGTTTATTGTTAGCACATAGACATACAATAAAATTTTGTATGTTGACTTTAAAAAAATTCTTTTTATTTGAGTATAGTTGACACACAATGTTATATTAGTTATAGGTGTGCACCATAGTGATTTGATGAGTTTATACATTATAATATGCTCGCACATGTAGCTATCATCTGTCATCATACAACCTATTACAGCTTCATTGACTATATTCCTTACGCTGTGCCTTTTATTCCCATGACTTACTCATTCCATACCTGGAAACCTGTGTCTCCCCTTCACCCATTTTGCCCATCTCCCCATCCACCTCCCCTCTGGCAACCATTAGTTCTCTGTAATTATAGGTTATATGTTGACTTTGTATCTTCAGACCTGGCTAAAGTAAAGATTCATAATCTTATTGTTAATTCTTTTGCATTTTCTACATTCATAATCACGTTGCCTGCAAATAGGGACAGTTTTACTTCTTTTTCAATTTTTGTCCTTTTCTTATTGTTACGCACTAACCAGGACCTTTTTTTTCTTTTTAATTTACTAAAACAGCTAGTGACCCCTGTCAGTTATGCACAGTGTCATCAGGGCAGTCTTTTTTGTTTGTTTGTTTGTTTTTCTAAGTAAACTCTGTGTCAGACGTGGGGCTTGAATTCACGACCCTGAGATCAAGAGGCACGTCCTCTACTGACTAAGCCAGCCAGGCGCCTCTAACCAGGACTTTTAGTAACATGTTGAGAGCTGTTGAGAGTAGACATTCTTGCCTTCTTCCCATTGTAAGGGGGGAAATGTTCAGTGGTTCAACATTAAGAACATCATAGGTTCTTCATAGGTGTCCTTTATAAGTTTGAGGGAATTCTTTTTATTTTTATTTATTTTTATTATGTTAGTCACCATACAGTACATCATTAGTTTTGATGTAGTGTTCCATGATTCATTGTTTGCATATAACACCCATTGCTCCATGCAATACATGCCCTCCTTAATACCCATCACCAGGCTAACCCATCTCTCCACCACCCCCCCACCCCTCTAAAACCCTCAGTTTGTTTCTCAGAGTCCATAGTCTCTCATGGTTCGTCTCCCCCTCCGATTTTCCCCTCTTCATTTTCCCCTTCCTTCTCCTAATGTCCGCCATGCTATCCCTTAGGTTCCACAAATAAGTGAAACCGTATGATAATTGACTTTCTCTGCTTGACTTATTTCACTTAGCATAATCTCCTCCAGTCCCATCCATGTTGATGCAAAAGTTAGGTATTCATCCTTTCTCATGGCTGAGTAATATTCCATTGTATATATGGACCACATCTTCTTTATCCATTTGTCTATTGAAGGGCATCTCAGCTCTTTCCACAGTTTGACTGTTGTGGACATTGCTGCTATGAACATTGGGGTGCATATGGCCCTTCTTTTCACTGCATCTGTTTCTTTGGGGTAAATACCCAGTAGTGCAATTGCATAGGGTAGCTCAATTTTTAATTTTTTGAGGAACCTCCACACTGTTTTCCAAAGTGACTGTACCAATTTGCATTCCCACCAACAGTGTAAGAGGGTTCCCCTTTCTCCATGACCTCTCCAACATTTGTTGTTTCTTGCCTTGTCAATTTCTGCCATTCTAACTAGTGTAAGGTGGTATCTCAGTGTGGTTTTGATTTGAGTTTCCCTGATGGCTAATGATGATGAACATTTTTTCATGTGTCAGTTAGCCATTTGTGTGTCTTCTTTTGAGAAGTGTCTCTTCATGTCTTCTGCCCATTTTTTGACTTGATTATTTGGTTTTTGGGTGTTGAGTTTGAGAAGTTCTTTATAGATCTTGGATAACAGCCCTTTGTGTGTCATTGCAAATATCTTCCCCTATTCCGTGGGTTGCCTCTTTGTTTTCTTGACTGTTTCCTTTGCTGTGCAGAGCTTTTTATCTTGATGAAGTCCCAAAAGTTTATTTTCGCTTTTGTTTCCCTTGCCTTTGGAGACGTGTCTTGAAAGAAATTGCTGTGGCCAATGTCAAAGAGGTGATTTTGATGGATTCCTGTCTCACATTGAGGTCTTTCATCCATTTTGAGTTTATCTTTGTGTATGGGGTAAGAGAATGGTTGAGTTTCATTCTTCTCTATATAGCTGTCCAATTTTCCCAGCACCATTTATTGAAGAGACTGTCTTTTTTCCATTGCATATTTTTTCCTGCTTTGTCAAAGATTATTTGACCATAGAGTTGAGGGTCCATATCTGGGCTTTCTGTTCTCTTCCATTGGTCTGTGTATCTGTTTTTGTGCCAGTACCATGCTGTCTTGGTGATCACAGCTTTGTAATAAAGCTTGAAATCGGGCAACGTGATGCCCCCAGCTTTGGTTTTCTTTTTCAACATTTCCTTGGCGATTCGGGGTCTTTTCTGATTTCATAAAATTTTAGGATTGTTTGTTCTAGCACTTTGAAAAATCCTGTTGGTATTTTGATCAGGATGGCGTTGAAAGTATAGATTGCCCTGGGCAGCATAGACATTTTAAGAATGTTTATTCTTGCGATCCATGAACATGGAATGTTTTTCCATCTTTTTGTGTCTTCTTCAATTTCTTTCTTGAATGTTCTGTAGTTCCTAGAGTATATAGATCCTTTACCTCTTTGGTTAGATTTATTCCAAGGTGTCTTATGGTTTTTGGTGCTATTGTAAATAGAATCGATTCTCTAATTTCTCTTTCTACAGTTACATGTTAATGTATAAGAAAGCAACTGATTTCTGTGCATTGATTTTGTATCCTGTGACATTACTGAATTGCTGTATGAGTTCTAGTAAGGGGTGGAGTCTTTGGGGGTTTTCCACATAAAGTATCATGTCATCTGCAAAGAGAGAGATTTTGACTTCTTTGCCAATTTGAATACCTTTTATTTCTTTTTGTTGTCTGATTGCTGTTGCTAGGACTTCTAGTACTATGTTGAACAGTAGTGGTAAGAGTGGGTATCCTTGTCATGTTCCATCAAGGAAATAGAAACAATTATCAGAAATTATTATCAACAACTATATGCTAATAAATTAAGCAACTTGGAAGAAATGGATGCATTCCTGGAAACTCGTAAACTGCCAAGACTGAAACAAGAAGAAATTGATAACCTGTATAGACCAGTAACGAGATTGAAGCAGTGATCAAAAACCTCCCAAAAAACAAAGAGTCCAGGACCTGATGGATTCCCTGGGGAATTCTACCAAACATTCAGAGAAGAAATAATACCTATTCTCCTGAAGCTGTTTCAAAAAGGAGAAACAGAAGGAAAGCTTCTGGACTCATTCTGTGAGGCCAGCATTACCTTGATCCCTAAACCAGACAAAGACCCCATCAAAAAGGAGAATTTCAGACCAATATCCCTGATGAATATGGATGCCAAAATTCTCAACAAGATCCTAGCTAATAGGATCCAATAGTACATTAAAAGGATCATCCACTACGACCAAGTGGGATTTATCCCTGGGATGCAGGGGTGGTTCAACATTCGCAAATCAATCTGTGATAGAACACATTAATAGGAGAGGGAAGAACCATATGTTCCTATCAATTGATGCAGAAAAAGCATTTGACAAAATACAGCATCCTTTCCTGATTAAAACTCTTCAGAGTATAGGGATAGAGGGAACATTCCTCAATTTCATAAAATTCATCTATGAGAAACCCACAGTGAATATTCTCAATGGGGAAAAGCTGAGGGAATTCTTTTCTTAGTTTGCTGAAAGTTGTTTTTTTTTTTTTTTAAATGGTAAATGAGTGTTTAATTTTTTGAAATCTTACTCTGTGTTGAAATAATCATGTGGCTTTTCCTTTTTGTTTTCTGAATGTGGTAAATCATGTTGACTTAAATTTTTTTTTTTTTATTGTGGCAAAATATATATAAGATTTACCATTAGGTGTAAAACTCAGTGGCATTAAGTACTTTGACATTGTTGAAGTTTTCATCATCTCTAACTGAAAACTTCATTCTCCTTAAGCAGTAACTTCCTCTTGCCTCCTCTTAAGCCCCTGGTAACCACTATCCTATTTCTTTACTTTTTACTTTTTTATTTGAGAGAGAGAGAGCACATGAGCAGAGGGGAGGGGGAGAGGGAGAAGTAGCCTCCCTGCTGAGCAGGGAGCCCACTGCAGGAGCTGATTCCAGGACCCCAGGATCATGACCTGAACCAAATGCAGACGCTTAACCAGCTGAGTCACCCAGGCGCCCACCACTATTCTATTTCTGTTTCTATGAATTTGAGTAGTCTAGGTATTGCATATAAGTGGGATCATAGCATATTTGTCTTTTTGTGTCTGGCTTGTTTCACTAAGCATGATGTCTTCAAGGTTCATCCATGTTGTAGAATGTGTCAAAAAATATTTTTATGGTGGAATAATATTCCATTGTATGTATATATGACATTTTGTCAGTCCATTCATTCATCAGTTGGTGGACACTTGGGTTGTTTCTCCTTTTTGGCTATTATGAATTATATTATGAATAATGCTGCTGTGAATGTGGTTGTACAAATATCTTTTCAAGTCTCTGCTTGATAATTTTTTAAATTTTTTGAGGAATTGCCGTACTTTTGGCTGTGTGCAAATTCTGTTTTGTTTGTTTGAAGATACCTTTATTTTACATTGTTTCTGAAGGATAGTTTTGCTGAAGAATTCTGGCTTGACATTCATTCATTCATTTGTTCATTCCAGTTCTTTAAAGATGTAGTTCTGTTTTTTTTCTCTCAATAGTTTCTGATTAGAAGTTAGGTGTCATTCATATTTTTTTTTTCTATTTTGGTGTTTTTCTCACTGGTTGGTTTTAAGCTTTTTTTTCTTCAGTTTTCTTTTTAAGTCATTTAACTATTAATGTGCTTAGATGTATTTACTTGTCATTTTTCTTGCTTAGGTTTGTTAATATTGGATATGTAAATTTTTGTTTTTCACCAAACTAGGGAAATTTTGGCTGTTATTTCTTCAAATACTTTTCTGCCCCATTCTCTACTCTTTTTCTGTGACTTAAGTTATATTTGAACTCTTAGTACTTTTGCACAGGTCTCTGAGGTTCTGCTGTCCTCATTTTTTTTTTTCCCTCTCTCCTAATTTCTCTTGTTTTTTTTTTTTTTAGTTCATTTACTCTTTCTTCTGCTGTCTCTGATTTGCTATTAAGCTCGTTTGATATATTTCTCAATTTAGTTATTGTGCTTTTTAGGTCTAGAATTTCCATTTGGTTCTTTTCATAATTTCCAATTCTCTGAGGTTTCTCATCTCTAAATTTATTTTGAAAATATTTCCCTTCAGTCTTTGAGCATTTTATTATAGCTAATCTAAAGCCAGTTGCTACATCTAGGCCTTTTTGGGGTTGGTTTCTATTGACTGTATTCTTTTGAGTATAGGTCATATTTTCCTGTTTCCTTTTTTTCTTCTTTTTTTTCTTTTAGTTTGTCTCGTGCACGTGCATATCCAGTAATTTCTTAATTATATGCTTGAATTTTGCATGAAATGTAGAAGACTATATTCTGTCGTGTTCCTCTGAAGAGGGATTTTTTTATTTTAGCAAGCAGTTCATTTGCACTAAAACTCCACTCTCTTCTCGTTGGTGACAGCACTGAAAAAAAAAAAATTTTTTTTTTTGGAGCCCAGTGCAGGGCCCAAACCCATGACCCCAAGGTCAACACCTGAGCTGAAATCAAGAGTTGGACGCTTAACTGACTGAGCCACCCAGGCACCCCTGAAATCTTTTCTTTTAGTTTCTTTCTTTGTCACTGTACTGTGGAGTCTCCACTGTTCATGCCAGGTTTAACAGTAACCAAAAATTTGGGGCAGAGTTTATATACAAATTTGAGAGCTACCCCCTATGGGTTTCTTCCCTTCCATAATTTATATCTTAACTTTAGAACTTTCCTGTCATCTTTGAAGTATGTCCTCTGTTGCCTGAATCCAGTAAAGCTCCATCATTCTGCAACCCTGAGTTGTGCACAGGATAGAGTACCCTTGGATCAGCAATTCTCATGGTGTGTGGCCTGAGACCCTGTTGGTCTCAGAGACCCTTTCATGGGTTGAGAAGGCCCTGCCTTTTCTAACTACATTATGTATTTGAGGCCAGTTTTCTTCATATACTTCAGTCAGAACAATGGATTGCAAAGATTGAAGGTACGGATAACGAGAATCTAAATGTCTTTTTTAAACTATACAATAAAGAGATTTACAAAATGTGAAACAGTGCCATCCCTCTCATTCATATTTTTGTTTGTTCTGGAAAATATTGGTAGAACATTAACATGTAATAAGTTATCATTTTTTATTTTATTTATTTATTTATTTTTTAAAGATTTTATTTATCGGGCACCTGAGTGGCTCAGTTAGTTAAGTGGCTGCCTTCGGCTCAGGTCATGATCCCAGGGTGCTGGGATCGAGCCCCACATTGGGCTCCTTACTCAGTAGGGAGCCTGCTTCTTCCTCTCCCTCTGCTACTACTCCTGCTTGTATTCTCTCTCTGTCAAATAAATAAATAAAATATTAAAAAAAAAAAGATTTTATTTATCTATTTGCCAGAGAGAGAGGGTGGGGGAGTGGCACTCAGAGGGAGAAGCAGGTTCCCTGGTAAGCAAGGAGCCTGATGCAGGACTCGATCCCAAGACCCTGAGATCATGACCCGAGCCGAAGGCAGACACTTAACCATCTGAGCCACCCAGGTGCCCCAAATTATCATTTTTAAATGAATTTAAAAATTTATAATTTTTTCCTTTTTATTTTCTAATATGGGTTCCTCAGTAATTTTTAAAAGTAAAGAGCAAAGGAGTCCTGAGGCAAAAAATTTTGAGAACTGCTATCTGAGACAAAAAGGTACAGACAGGCAAATCTCATCAGATAAAATTCCTTTTTTTCATGGACACCCTGGTTTTTGCCTCCATTTGGTTACTCTTCAGAGCTGTGAAAAATTGTTTTTGTCCAGAGTTTATAATTTTTATCTGAAGGATGGTTAATCTGACCAAGCTACTTTACCATAACAGACCCTGAAGTGCTGGGAAATGATTTTAAGAGAGGAGGAAATGGCAGTTACTGAGCGTCAGTTAGGGTGCCATGTAATATAATAGGGATTGTGTCTGTTAATTTATTTAATCTTAATTCTTAGGCAAATTTTAATGGTTAAGTGTTACCCATTTTATGGACAAGAAATAAGGCTTTCATGTTGTTTCTATTTTACTCTGCCTTTTTTGGTTTAGAGATTTAAGTAAATGTAAACTTAGGTAGAGGAAGTATTAGAAAAAGTTTTTAAAGCAGATTTTGGAATCTTAGTGTCTTGGGCTTAATAAAATAGTTAAAAGTCTTGGTCAAAAGTCTTGGTGGTATGAGTGTGATCTTGCTTGAAGGCAGGGGATTGATAGAAATGACCTTTTAAATTCTTTTTAGCCTTGTAATTTTATGATTCTATATAGCCAGCAGAAATTATAAGTACTTACTTTGAGATGTTAAGTTTAAGTATGGCACGATCTGGTAATTGAACTGTTTAGTCAGTGACTGATTCTTACCTCACTAAAAATTTATGGAAGAAGAATCATTACTTTAGAATATTAAAAGAAGAATAGTGAGTGTAATAGTATTGAAATGAGTTCAGATTTTTCATACCCACTTAGTAGATTGGAATGACACTTCAGTACTTAAAGTTCACATAGCAAATATAAAATAAATTTGAATTATAGGTTTTCTCTTGTGTGAGAAACTTCCCAAACTAAGTTGTAACAATAGGTCAAACTTGAGGCTGATAGAAACATTATGAACAGTTTAGATTCCTTTATTTGCATTCTTGCAGAATATTTAAATGTTTTATGGATTAGAGTGGAGACTTTTTTAAAGACAAAGTTTTTGGAAATTAGACAGTTGAGGGTCAGTCAGTGATGAGAATAGTGTTTCTGAAATGAAGTAAATCAGAATGAAAGCAACATAGAGCCTATAAGCATGCCTGTAATGTTTTTAGGAATAGGATTATTTAAGGTAAGGTTTATAGTCCTTTCTCCCCCTCCATTTTTGTTTTTCCTTTCAATAATAACCATAGTGTATGTAACTTTTCTGAATATTATACAGAAGGAAAAAATTAGCATTTTATCATATTTCCTTTTATTTCAAATTGAAAGTTTTTGGAGTTCTTTGTTGTGTTAAAGTTTTTATTGTAATATAAAATGTCTAGCTGAGTGACGAGGCTGGGCTTTGCACTGCTGGTGTTGAAAATCTAGTTTTTTTCTTTCTTTCAAGAATTTATTTATTTATTTGAAAGAGAGAGAGAGAAACAGCATGAGAGGGAAGAGGGTCAGAGGGAGAAGCAGGCTCCCCGCTGAGCCGGGAGCCCGATGTGGGACTCGATCCCAGGACTCCGGGATCATGACCTGACCTGAAAGCAGTCGCTTAACCAACTGAGCCACTCAGGCACCCCGAAAATCTAGTTCTGTTGCTTACCGTAACCCCGTGTGGCACTGTGCCATCTCAGTTAGTATTAGCTGCCCCTGCTGCTGTTGCTGCTGCAGCTCTCTCAGAAGTATTCACCAGAGGCTTTCAAATGGTAGTTGCTTAAGCAGAGTAGAATATAAACACAGAATTACTTAACACTTTTTTGCAGTAAAATTGATTCATTGTTTCCTTAGAGCTCCTAGAAGTTAAAAATTTATCATCCAGGTGGGGAGAAGTTTTATGTAATGTATTCTGGCTGAAAAAACTCAGGTTTAATCTGAGAGATTAGAGGTGTCTTCAGATGTTTTTAGTTCTATTATTTCCTAATTCTTTCTTTTGTAGATTTTAAAAAGATTTTTTGCTTGCCATTGAGTTATAGCACAACATTCTTGCAGTGGGAAGTAAAATTTTCAGTGTACATCATGAATTACATTTTGAACTTTAGTTTGGTGTAGGGCCTATGTCACTGTTTAAACAAGTACTGTGTAAACAAGTGAGAAGCTCATCTCTACAGATGGAGAGGTCAGATCAAGAGATAAAATGCTTGGGCTTAAATTACAAGCCACGCTGACTCAGAAGAGTTTTAAGTTCTGGCTGTGGA
Organism: Halichoerus grypus; assembly: GCF_964656455.1. Taxonomy (NCBI): domain Eukaryota; kingdom Metazoa; phylum Chordata; class Mammalia; order Carnivora; family Phocidae; genus Halichoerus; species Halichoerus grypus. The sequence goes on from NC_135715.1 coordinate 101,511,484, forward strand.
GGTAGGCCCAAACTCCTATTAGAGCTGAGTGCCCGACGTGGTGGTAAAGAGTACTTGTTGCCTGTAAAGCAGACTTAACTTGTGTCAACCAATGTGTCTTATGCATACTTAAATCTACTGGGTAGTTCTTTTCTCTAAAGATTAGCCTGTTGTATTTGTTATGATTCACTTGTAGTTGGCTGTGTCGCCTTTTCTTAGGATCTCTTACTGTTAGAGTTCTTAGGTAGTTGAATGTTCTCTGGATGAATTGTGGCTCTTTATTGATTCAAGAGGGACTCATGTCAAATTCCCCTTTGTTTCTGAACTTCCTTTGTGAGGGTTTTTAATAATCCTCTGGAACTAAAGTCAAAGTTCCATGTAGAAGAGCTTCTGGACTGAGCCTTAGTGCTTTTACTGGAATGATCCTGATCCAGGCAGAGGGCCAACCAGGCTACCTGTGAAGAGTGGAAGGTTATAGATTGTGTCTGTGTGAGATTAGATGTCATTTTTTTATTAATTTCAAGTTGTCATGGCCAGTATCCATGACTGTATAATAAATACACTGAACTGGAAACTTTGCCATGGAACATTCATTACTATTGCAAACTGTATCACATACTTCTATCCATTTCACAACAAATTCCTCAAATGTAATAGTTAATCTCCTTTTTACAAAATACGTGGAGAATGCAATGTCAGCTTTCTAGATTAAGTATGTTCTTTCATGTTTTTGCTGTCTTTTAGTTACTGTTTGGAATCATCAGAATCTGTTGGAATTGAGTTCTATAGTAGTTCCCCCTTATCCATGGGGGATATGTTACAAAAATGCCTCTGGATGCCTGAAACCACAGATAGTACTGAATCCTATAGATATTTTTTTGTATATGTATGTACGTATGATAAAGTTTAATTTGTGAAGTAGGCACAGTAAGATATTAACAACAACTGATAATAAAACAATAATTATAACAATATGCTGTAATAAAAGTTATGTAAATGTCTCTCTTATTGTACTGTGCTCACCCGTTTTTTTTTCCTCCTTGTGATGATGTGAGATGATAAAATGCCTACATGATGAGATGAAGTGAAGTGAATGACATAGGCATTGTGATATAGTGTTAATCTACTACTGATTTTCTGACCATATGTCAGAAGGAGGATCATCCACTTCTGGACTGACGTTGACTGTGGTTTTCTGAAACCGTTGAAAGCGAAATTGCGGGTGAGGGTCGACTACTGTTCTAGGTGTTTATTTGCATGCTACTTTGCCAGCATACTGGCATATTTGTTTTGTTTTAGGAAAACAACTTGTTTTAGAGTCACCTTTGACTAGAGAAACACTTGGTTTGTTTTATTCCATAAATGGATGAAATGTTCATTGAGTTTTATTTTTTAAAGATTTATTTATTTTAGAGAGAGAGAGAGAGAGCACACGCATGAGTGCAAAGGGGGAGGGGCAGAGGGAAAGGGAGAGAATCCCCAGGCAGACTCCCTGCCAAGCGTGGAGCTGGGTGTGGGGCTCCATCACAGGACCCTGAGATTGTGACCTGAGCGGAAACCAAGAGCCAGCCGCTTAATCAACTGAGCCACCCATGCACCCCCCCTTTATTTTTAAAGAAGATTCTTGTGCATTCAGATTTGAAACTGCCTGGACTGTTTTTCAGGCAGAGTAGATAGATGTAAAATACTGTGATTAAAAGAAAATCTTCTCAGTCTAAATTTTTTATTGAGATATAATTTATATACCATACAGTTAACCAATTTAAGGTGTATAATTCAGTGGTTTTTAGTATATTGACCGAGCTGTACAATCATTACTACAATCTATTTTAGAACAGTTCCTTCACTCCCAAAAGAAACCTTATACCTGTTAGTCACTTACTATTTTCTCCTCTCCTGAGGCAACAACTGACTTACTGTTTGTCTCTGTAGATTTGTCTAATTTGAACATTTTGTGTGAATGGAATCATACAATATGGAGCCTTTGGTATATTGGATTTTTTCGCTTAGCATAAAGTTTTCAAGATTGGTCCATATTGTAGCATTTATTAGTCTTTGATTACTGTTGCATCATAAGGATTCACCACATTTTATTTATCCATTTATCAGTTGATTGACATTTACATTGTTTCTACTTCTTGGCTATTACAAGTAATGCTGAACCTTCATGTGTAAGTTTCTTGTGTGGATGTATATTTTCATTTCTTTTGAGTATAATTGTTGGTTCATATGGTAACTTTATTTTTAACCCTTTGAGGAACTGCCTGGCTGTTTTCCAAAGTGGTTGCATCATTTTACATTTTTATCAGCAATGTATTTGTCCTGATCTCCCCACTTCCTCACCAACACTTGTTATCTTTTTTATTATAGCCATCCTACTGGATGTGAAGTGATATCTGGTTGTTTTGATTTGCATTTGCCTAATGGCTTTTGATATTAAACATCTTTTCATATTCTTACTCGCCATTTGTATATCTTCTTTAGGGAAATGTCTATTCAGATCCTTTGCCCATTTTTAAATTGGATTATTTGTCTTTTTATTCAGTATTAGAGTTGCTTATACATTTGCATACAAGTCCCTTAGGAGCTATATAATTTGCAAATATTTTCCCCTATTTTTCATGTTGTAGCATGTATCATTGGGGGTTATCTTTTAACTTTCTTGATGGTATCTATAGTTTTTGCTCTTACATTTAGATTTGTGATCCGTTTTGAGTTACTTTTCATGTCAAGTCTGAGGAAAGGATCCAGTTTCATTTTTTTTTGCATGTAGATATCCAGTTGTCCCAGCACAGATGATTTTTTAATGCTTATATTTTAATACTGTCTGTGGTCAAAAGGATTTCTTATACCCGTGGATGAAAACTTTAATTTTAGCTCCATACACTATTTGGTTGTCTACCTTGGCTGCACATTGGAATTATTTGAGGAGCTTCTGAAAAATTCTAGTGTTTATTAGGTTGCAACCTCAGAGATCTTGATTTAATTGGTCTATTGTGGAGCCTCTTCAATAAATAAATGTCAGTACATTTTTTAAGCCTCTTCAGTGATTTTAAAGTCTAATTAGGTTGAGAACCATAGCGGTATCCTCCTCAAAAAAAGAAATGGAAAAAAATTCACTGTTTTTTTAATGCTTTACCATGTTTTTCTCCCTTTCAATAATGTATTGCATTTGGCAGTAGAAGAAACAGTTTTTAATTTGCTAAACAATTAATTGTTAAATTTATATTTCTTAATAGAAGGAGGATTATATTTTACATGATAGGCCATTTAAGATGAAATTAAATTCTGGTAAAGAGTAAGTCCTAAAGATGACTTGTGTTTAGGTGTTAGAGAAAATCTCTTAATCCAGAAAGGCACTGAGTTTACTCATCTGTGTTTAACTCATGCAATGAGGAAATAAATTTCACAAAAAACACTGCACGAGGACTCTGATGTACATGTATCAGTTCAAGTCATAGAGAATACCTTTTGGATTGGGTCGTGTGCTATTTCAGGTTGTTAGAATAGATCACAGTGTATATATTATCCAAATATATTACATATTTCTGATACATTCACAAATATTTCTAAGTATATTTAAATATTTAAATATATTCACATACTTAAAATGCATTACATATTTCCTAGTGTCTTTGGGACATATGAGGGTTTATTATAAATATTAAAAAAAGGTAATTCTAAGATACTTATTATGTAGGAACTGTTGAGTTCTGGGATGCAAAGCAGAATAGAACATACATAGTCTTTGCTTTTTACAATGTAGTGGAGAAACAAATATATAAAAAATGATTAGTGGGGCGCCTGGGTGGCTCAGTCGGTTAAGTGTCTGCTTTCAGCTTGGGTCATGATTCCAGGGTCTGGGATCGAGCCCCGCATCGGGCTCCCTGCTTAGCTGGGAGTCTCTTTCTCTCTCTCCCTCTGCTGCTCCCCTTGCGTGTGCTCTCTCTCTCCATCAAATAAATAAATAAAATCTTAAAAAAAAAAAAAATTGCCAAACCATTTTTCTAAACTGGTTGTACCATTTTCTGTTCTTAGCAATGTGTAAGATTTGTTATTCCATTCTTTCTGACAGGTGGCATTGTCAGATTTCTATTTTTAGTCATTCCATCCATTGGGTGTGAGGTGGTATCTCAGTTTGGTTTTTTAATTTGGATTTCAGTGATGACTACTAATATGTGGTAGTATCTACTAATTCATGATAGTTAACTGTGTTCTTGGTCATTTATTTTTATTTTAAAAGATTTTATTTATTTATTTGAGAGTTTGTGAGAGAGAGAGGGATCATGAGCAGGGGGAGGGCCAGAGGGAGAAGCAGACTCCCCGCTGAGCAGGGACTTAATCCCAGGATCCTGGGATCATGACCTGAGCCAAAAGCAGACGCTTAACTGACCGAGCCACCCAGGCACCCTCATTGGTCATTTATATCTTCTTTTGCTAAGTGTTTTGCTCCTTTTTTTTCTTAAATGGGATTGTTTAGTTTTTTAAATTATCCTCATATTCTGGTTGTGAGTCCTTTGTTAGATATATGTATTTTGAGTCTTTCCTCCAGTCATGGCTTCCCCAATCATTTTCTTCTTGTCTTTTGATAAGCATGTTTACTTTAGTGAAGTTCATTTTCTCAAACTTTTTTAAAGTTCTATTTTAATTACAGTTAGTTAATATACAGTGTTATATTAGTTTCAGGTGTACACTTAGTGATTCAGCAATTCCCTACATCACCTGGTGCTCATCACAAGTGCACTCCTTAATCCCCCTCACCTCTTTGACCCATCCCTGCAATCACCTCTCCTCTGGTAACCATCAGTTTGTTCTCTATAATTAAGAGTCTGTTTCATTAATTAAGAGTATGTCACATTTTCTTCATTCATTCATCTATTGATGGATGCACTTGAGCTGCTTTCATATCTTGGGTATTGAAAATAATGTTGCTATATAAACGTAAGGGTGCATGTTGCCTTGAATTAGTGTTTTTGTATTTTTTTTGGGTAAATATCTAGTAGTTCAATTACTGGATCATAGGGTAGTTCTATTTTTAACTTTTTGAGGAACCTCCATACTATTCTCCCCAGTGGCTGCACCAGTTTGCATTCCCACCAGCAGTGCAAGAGGGATCCTTTTTCTTCACATCTTTGTCAACACTTACTATTTCTTGTGTTTTTGACATTAGCCATTCTGATAGGGGTGAGGTGGTATCTCACTGTGGTTTTGATTTGCATTTCCCCATAATGATGATGTTGAGCATCTTTCCATGCGTCTGTTGGCCATCTGGATGTCTTTTTTGGAGAATTGTCTGTTCATGTCTGCCCAGTTTTAATTGGGTTATTTGTTTTTTGGGTGTTGAGTTGTATCTGTTCTTTATATATTTTGGATATTAACCCTTTATGGGATATGTCATTTGCAAATATCTTTTCCCTTTCAGTAGGTTGCCTTTTAGTTTTGTTGACTGTTTGCTTCATTGTGCGGAAGCTTTGACCACAACACAAACCCTCCGCAATGTCCATGACCCAGCCACCCCATCTCTTCCAGCCGTTCCACTCCAGCAACCCTAAGTTTGTTTCCTGAAATTAAGAGTCTCTTATGGTTTGTCTCCCTCTCTGTTTTCGCCTTGTTTCATTTTTCCCTCCCTTCCCCTGTGACCCTCTGTCTTGTTTCTCAAATTCCTCGTATCAATGAGACCATATGATACTTGTCTTTGCGTCTAAAATGAGTCTCTTGCAGACAGCATATTGATGGGTCTTGCTCTTTTATCCAGTCTGATACCTTGTGTCTTTTGATTGGGGCATTTAGCCCATTTATATTCAGGGTAACTATTGAAAGATAAGAATATAGTGCCATTGTATTGCCTGTAAGGTGACTGTTAACGGTATATTGTTTCTGTTCCTTTTTGGTCTATGTTACTTTTAGGCTCTCTCTTTGCTTAGAGGACCCCTTTCAGTGGGTCCCAGCGAAGGTTCCATCCCCCACTTAGCCACTGGAGTGACGTCCCTCACCGGAGCAGACGTCTAAAAGTTCCGATTTTATGCTCTGCTGCTCTATCACTTTCCGGTAGCTGGCTGTTGGAGGCTCCCTCCCCCCTGCATTCTATTTTCCCGTATATCGCCTCAGATCTGCTTCTCTGTATGTCCTACCTCCAGAAAGTAGTCACTTTTCTTTTCATAGAGTTGCTGCTGTTCTTTTCTTCGATCTCCTGTTGAGTTCGTAGGTGTTGAGAATGGTTTGATAACTATCTAGCTGAATTCCTGGGACCAGACGAAATTTAGGTCTCCTATTTCTCTGCCATCTTGGACTCCTGTTTAATCCATTTTAAATTTATTTTTGTGTTTGTGTAAGAAAGTGGTCCAGTTTCATTCTTCTGCATGTTGATGTCCACTTTTCCCAAATACCATTTGTTGAAGAGACAATCTTTTATTATTGGATATTCTTTCCTGCTTTGTTGAAGATTAATTGGGCCTACAGTTGTGGGTTAGTTTCTGGGTTTTCTATTCTGTTCTGTTGGTTTATGTGTCTATTTTTGTGCCAGTACAATACTGTTTTGATCATTACAGCTTTGTAATATAACATGAACTCTGGAATCGTGATGTCTCCAGCTTTGTTTTTCTTTGTCAAGATTGCTTTGGCTAGGGGCTCCTGGATGGCTCACTCGGTTAAGCATCTGACTCTTGATTTTGGCTCAGGTCATAATCTCAGGGTCGTGGAATTGAGCTCCGTATTGGGCTCCACACTCAGTGGGGAGTCTGCTTGAGATTCTCTTTCCCTCTGCCCCCTCCCTTGCTTGCATGCACACACACTCTAAAATAAATAAATAAATCTTTGAAAAAAAAAAAAGATTGCTTTGGCTAGTCCGGGTCTTTTGTGGTTCCATACAAATTTTAGGATTATTTGTTCTAGTTCTGTGAAAAATGCTGTTGGTATTTTGATAGGGATTGCATTAAATGAGTAGATTGCTTTGGGTAATACAGACATTTTAACAGTATTCTTCCAGTCCATGAAGATGGAATGTTTTCCCATTTCTTTGTATCATCTTCAATTTTTTTTCATCAGTGTTTTATAGTTTTAGAGTACAAGTGTTTCACCTCTTTGGTTAGGTTTCTTCCTAGGTGTCTTACTATTTTTGGTGCAATTGTAAGTGGGGTTGTTTTCTCAATTTCTTTTTCTGCTGCTTCATTATTGGTATATAGAAATGCAATAGATTTCTGTATCTTGATTTTGCATCCTGCAACTTTACTGAATTCATTAAATGGTTCTAAGCAGTTTTTTCGTGGAGTCTTTTGGGTTTCCTCTATATAGTATCATGGCATCTGCAAATAGTGGAAGTTTGACTTGTTCCTTAACAATTTGGAAACCTTTGATTTCTTTTTGTTGTCTGATTGCTGTGACTGGCACTTCCAGTACTGTGTTGAGTAAAAGTGGTGAGAGTGGCCCTCCTTGTCTTGTTTCTGACCTTAGGGGAAAAGCTCTATTTTTCCCCATTAAGGATGATTTTAGTTGTGGGTTTTTCCTATAGGGCCTTTATTGTGTTGATGTAGTTCTCTCTCAGCCTACTTTGTTGAGGGTTTTTATCATGAGTTGATGTGGTACTTTGTCAGATTCTTTTTCTCCACTATTGAGATGATCATATGGGTCTTATACTTCCTCTTATTGCTGTGATATTATCACTTTGATTGATTTGCGAATATTTAATCACCCTTGCATCCTGGGAATAAATCCCACTTGCTCAGCGTGAATGATTTTTTAATGTATTGCTGTATTCAGTTTGCTAGTATTCTCTTTAGTATTTTTGCATTTGTGTTCTTCAAGGATATTTGCCTGTATTTCTCTTTTTTTGTGGTGTCTGTCTGGTTTTGGTATCAGGATAAGGCTGGCCTGATGGAATGAATTTGGAAGTTTTCCTTTTCTATATTTTGGAATAGTTTGAGAAGAATAGATTTTTTTTTTTAAGATTTTATTTATTTATTTGACAGAGAGAGAGAGATAGCGAGAGCAGGAACACAAGCAGGGGGAGTGGGAGAGGGAGAAGCAGGCTTCCTGCTGAGCAGGGAGCCCGATGTGGGACTCGATCCCAGGACCCTGGGATCATGACCTGAGCAGAAGGCAGATGCTTAACGACTGAGCCACCCAGGCACCCAAGAATAGATTTTTTTTTAAAGATTTTAAAAAAAAAAATTTATTTGGGAGAGTGAGCCGAGTGAGTGAGAGAGAACACAAGAGTGGGGGGAGGGCCAAAAGGAGAGGGAGAAGCAGACTCCCTGCTTTCCAGGGAGCCTGATATGGGACTGCATCCCAGGACTGTGGGATCATGACATGAGCTGAAGGCAGATGCTTAACTGACTGAGCCACCCAGGTGCCTGAGAAGAATAGAAATTAACTCTTTATTTATATTTAATTTTTAAAATTTTTTTATTTTTTTAAAGATTTTTATTTATTTATTTGACAGAGAGAGAGATAGTGAGACAGGGAACACAAGCAGGGGGAGTGGGAGAGGATGAAGCAGGCTTCCCGCTGAGCAGGGAGACCGATGCAGGGCTTGATCCCAGGACCCTGGGATCATAACCTGAGCCAAAGGCAGAGGCTTATCCGACTGAGCTACCCAGGCGTCCCAACTCTTTAAGCGTTTGGTAGAATTTGCCTGTGAAACCATCTGGTCTTGGACATTTGTTTGTTGGGAGGGTTTTGATTACGGATTTGATTTCTTTGCTGGTTAATGATCTGTTCAAATTTTCTGTTTCTTCCTGTTTCAGTTTTGATGTTTCTAGGAATTTATCCATTTCTTCTACATTGTCCAATTTGTTGGCATATAGTTTTTCATAATATTCTCTCATAATTGTTTGTATTTCTCTGATGTTTGTTGTTATTTCTCCTCATTTGTGATTTTATTTGAGTCTTCTTTTTTTATTGATTAGTCTGGCTAGAAGTTTATCAATTTTATTGATTTTTTTTTTTTCCCCCAAACAAACCAGCTCCTGGTTTCATTGATCTGTTCCAATGTTTTTTTAGGTTTCTATTTCATTTATTTCTGCTTTAATCTTTATTATTTCCTGCCCTCTGTTGGTTTTAGGTTTTGTTAATTGTTATCTTTACAGAAGCCCCTTTACATATAAGGTTAGGTTGTTTGAGATTTTTCTTGCTTCTTGAGGTAGACCTGTTGCTATAAAGTTCCCTTTTATTTATTTATTTTTTTTTTAAAGATTTTATTTTATTTATTTGACAGAGAGAGAGAGAGAGACAGCTAGAGAGGGAACACAAGCAGGCGTAGTGGGAGAGGGAGAAGCAGGCTCCTGGCCGAGCAGGGAGCCCGATGCGGGGCTCAATCCCAGGACTCTGGGATCATGACCTGAGCCGAAGGCAGACGCTTAACGACTGAGCCACCCAGGCGCCCCATAAAGTTCCCTTTTAAAACTTTTGGTATATCCCAAAGGTTTTAAACCGTTATGTTTTCATTTTCTTTTTTTCCCCCATGTATTTTATTATTTCTTCTTTTATTTCCTGGTTGACTCATTCATTGCTTATTAGCATGTTAGTTAACATCCATGTATTTGTGGTCTTTCCAGATTTTTTCTTGTGCTTGACTCCTAGTTTCATAATGTTGTCAGAAAAGATACATGGTGGTCTTTTTGAATTTGTTGAGGCTTGTTTTGTGGCCTAACGTGATTGTTCAGGAGAATGTTGCATGTGCACTTATAAAGAAGGTGTATTCTGCTGTCATATGATGGAATATCCTGAATATATCTGTTAAATCCATTGTGTCATTCAAAGCCATTGTTTCCTTGTTGATTTTCTGTTTAGACAGATGATCTGTCCATTGATGTGAATGGGGTGTTAAAGTCCCCTGCTATTATTATCGATTAGTTCCTTTTTGTTTGTTATTAGCTACTTTATGTATTTGGGTGTTCCTCATTTTCTTAATTTTTAATTATTAGTGCCTTAATAATTTTCTTAATTATTAGTGCCTTTTGTGTCCTGTTGAAGGAGTCTATGCCTATCTCAAGGTTGTAAAGACAGTTCTCCTCCATTTTCCTCCATATGAATATCTTATTATTCCAGGACTGTTTGTTGAAAAGACCATCCTTTCCCCTTTCCCTACTGAATTGCAGTAGCTCCTCTGTTGTAAAATGGAGTATAAGTGTGAATGTATTTCTGGACTATTATGTCTTATTGATCTATTTGTCTTTATGCCAGTACTATACTGTCTTAATTACTATAGCAAAATAAATCTTAAAATGAGGTAGTATATTTTTCATCAGAATTATTTTAAGTATTTTAGGTCCTTTGGATTTCATATTAGTTTTAGGATCAGCATGCCAATTTCTACAAAATGCCTGCTGGGATTTTGATTAAGATGGTGTTGAATTTATAGATCTATTTGAGGAGAATGACATCTTAATGCTGTTGTATCTTCCAATCCATGTACATTTAGCTCTTTTTAGGTCTCTAATAATCACTCATCAATGTTTTGAAGCATTCTTAGGTAGAATTCTTGCTCATCTTTTTTACATGTATTTCTAATTAATTTATTTTTGATGTTGTAAGAGTGGTATATAAAAAAAATCATTTTCCAAGTGTTTGCTGCCTGTATATAAAAATACAGATGGTTTTTGTATATTGATCTTGAATTCCACAACTTCATAAGCTCATCAGTTAGTTTTAGTAGTTTGTAGGTTGCTTTGGCTATTCTAGGTACATATCAGATCATTGTGAATGCAGACCGTTTTATTTCTTTCCATTCTTTTTTATTGTCTGATCAGAGCCCTCAGAGGTTATTTTTGATGAATCACTAGATTAGTTTTGAACCACAGTTGTCATTTCTGATTCTAATTGTAAATATACACCATACTGAAATTTGGTGTCAAAGGACTGCATCATAATGGAATTGAAGGAAAGCAGATTAGAGTGTTGTTTTCTGTTGAACTAATTATCTTAAAAAGTCTGTCTGGGAGACAGAACCTGTATACCTCCTGTTTATTGAATACAACCAAATCCTCCTTAATGGCTGTTGGTAAGGTTAACAGTAATTCTCAGAATCCAAAATTAGGGTCAGGTAATGTTTCTTTATATCACTTAAACAGAGTATTTCAGCTTTTCTGCATGCTTGACAAATGAGGTTTTCTCTCATTTTCTGGGCTTCTCCCTTGTCCTTAGTTTTAGCCTTAACTGCTTTATAGTGGGCATTCCTCGTAGCACACCAAGCTTTTGTGTATATCATTATAATGTTTATTACAATTTGAGAATTTTGTATGGGCCATATATGTCTTAATTCAATACAGGTTAACCTCACTTTAGAGACACCCAACATATAAAATTATAGGTTTTGATATGTATCATACATGGTGGTTTTTCCCTTAATAAAAAGATTGCTCTTTGATATATTAAAATAATAAGATACCCTTAACTTTGCCAGCAACACATATAAAAAATTTGAGTGTTCTACATTAGGCATGGTCATGAAAACACTTTTTATAAAGACGCAGTAACTCACAGACTCATTCCTTACATATTTTCGGTCTAGTTTGAAACTGGACTGTGCTTGCCAAGTTGCTGGGTTGGTATTTCCTGCCTCATAGTGGTGCTATATGCTGTAATGACTATATACCTCCTCTCCAGTGGAAGGAATAGCTATGAGAGATTGGAGGCCCATGGGAAAAATCCTTTTTTTAGGATTATGTTGTATAAGTGAGGGGGCTCTTTGGAACTTTTAATTAAAGTGTTTTCCAGTCAAGGAGTTGCTATTTAAATGAAAATATTTGAATACCAAAGCTTGATAAAGATGGTTGCAGAACATATTAAGCAAATAAGTGCTACAAATATCATGTCACTCAAGTTGATTCTACAAACTGCTTTTTTATTAAGCAATTTCTGATATCCAGTAATGCTCTGTACTATATAGTGATGTTATCAGATTTGAGATTTTTATAAAAGTACATTTTATTGCCATATATTTTTTTCTGAATTATAAAATTTATAAAATGTTATCATTTTCAGCTAAAAGTAACTCAGAGATTCTGCTAATGGTAGAGAAAAAAAAATGCTTTTTTTTTTTGTATGTAAGAGGCATGGGACTTACTGTATATTCTTGATTTTATATATTTATCTCACAAGATTATTCAAAAATTATAATTTTGTATGTCACTTGATAGTTAATATTTTAAGGGAATTTTTTTTTTAAATGAGGATGTTTTTCCATTTTGTTGTTAAATATAGGGTATATTTACTTCTGGAACATGGGAAGAGAAATCAGATGAAATTTCCTTTGCCGACTTCAAGTTCTCAGTCACTCATCATTATCTTGTACAAGACTCCACTGATAAAGAAGGAAAGGATGAAGTATTGGAAGGTAAGTTGTTGGCTACATATTTTGAAACTCTTGAGTGTAAGAGTGATTATAATTTTGAATTATGAATTTAGTTCTCTTAATTAGGTTATGTCCTCTGGAGATGTTTTACATTTGCCAAGTTGTTTCACTACATCTGAAACAGAATATGATCTTTTTAAAGAACAGTCATAGCAATCATTTCAAAATTAATTAGATTAACAAATATTTATTGAGTGCACTTTTAACCCACAGTTAAAAGAAATTTACAGTCCAGTAAGGGGATATGGTCTATAAAGGATGAAAGGGGCCAAAAGGTACAAATTTACAGTTAATAAGTAAGTCATGGGGATGTAATTAATGTACAGCATGGTAACTATAATTAATAGTACTGTATTGTGTATTTGAAAGTTGCTCGGAGAGCAAATTGTAAAAGTTCTTATGACAAGGAAAGTTTTGTTGTTAACTGGTGACAGATATTGACTACACTTACGGTGATCATTTTGTAGTGTATACAGTTAATGAGTTGTTATGTTGTATACCTGACAGTAATATAGTGTTAAATGTCAATTATATTTCAATTGAAAAAATAAATTAAAAAAAGTTTTTCTCATCAAAACAGATTATCATTTGTAAGTGTAGGCCTGAAATACTTGTACCTTTTCTTGTATAGGAATAAAATTATATTACCTTTTGTATTCTATGCATTCTTTTTAGAAACAATAAAGTAGTTAGCATCTGTATTCAGATTCATAAACTAGGACAGATAACATTGACCATCTATACACATATAGTGACAATTAAACTAGGACAGATAACATTGACCATCTATACACATATATAGTGACAGTTATGCACTAAATAAAATAATTACACCAGAATATGAATGTATGTACTTTAGGAGTAAGGGGATGAGGGAAGTATGTGCAACTGGTGGGAAGTCTGATAATAGCCCAGAGATTTCCAGGTCCTACATTCTTCTGACTAATGAAGGAACTGTTAAAGGTAGAGAAATCTTAAAAAAAAAAAAAAAGGTAGAGAAATCTTGAGTGCTGTTATTTGAGGAAAGATCATCTATCAAGGAGAAGCTCTTATAATGATGAGGCTTAGAATCAGTGTTTCTGAGATGAACTCATATAGGAGACTGTGATATGAGAGAAGATGAATGGATTTAAGTTAGTTAAGTCATTATTATTGCATATGTATATGTATTGTGCAGTTTCAGTTTGGTTGTGATTAAGGCTGTACCTCATGATAGAAGTTACAAGTAAATCATCAACTCATTTAATTTGGAGATACACATTTAAAACTATACTATCAGAGGTCAGAAGATTTGAGCACTGATCTTTTATTTTGTTGGGGTTGTTCATTGCTTCAGTTAAAGCATCAAGTCTTTAGTGTTCTCCTATTCTTTTTGAAAATGAACAAAATATAAATTTGCTAAGGAATGATGGCTATACAGCAAAAGGAAATATTTTTATGAACAAATATTCTTTATACTTTGAATTTATTATGCATTTATGAATAAATAAGGATCATTTATATCAGTATCTTACTATAAATGGCAATACAAGTGCTTAAAGATGCATGGGTAATAAGTGGGAAGCTGGTTAGTGGTTTTATAAGAACACTTAAGATGGCCAGAGGCCAGCAAAGACTAACCATAGGAGGTGATAAGATGTTGACAAGATTCTAAGTAGAATTTTGAAGAAAAGTAGGGACAGGGCAGACCAAGAAGAACAGATAAAACATGACTTTCTAGGAAGGATGAGAAAACGTTTGAGTCATGACTTAGAAGAAAGGAAATACTACACATGTAAGAATAATACTTTTGTTTTTAGAGGCTGGCTTTTTTAAAATAAAGGACAATGGGAGAGAGACATCTGTCATCCCAAATCTTAGAGCTAGTCCTAGATACAAATCCTTAAGCAATTGCAAAACTACACGGACTAGCACAACATGTTACATAATGTGATTTTTTTTCAGACATGTTATAAAATTTTGCCTTAAAATGAACATACTAATTTTTTCACTATTAAATGTTCTTGTAGATGTTATTCCACAATCTATGCAAGATTTGTTGTGTATGAATAATGACTTTCCTCCAAGAGCACATTGCCTGGTAAGATGGTAGGTATACGTTTTACTCAGGTAACTTTTAGTGTGTGTGTTGGGGAGACTCCAACATCTCCCCCAGGTTCAGTGCTTTGCTAGGAAGATGCACAAAATTCAGCATATGGTTGCACTTACTACGATTTATTACAGCGACAGTCTGCAAACAAAATCAACACAGGGAAAAGGTGCCTGAGGCAAAGTTTGGAGGAACTCGTGTTTGAATGCTTTGCTAATGGAGTCACAAAGAACATACTTAATTTCCTTAGCAACAAGTTGTGATAACATGTATGAAATGTTTTCTACCAGGGAAGCTTGTTTAGAGGCTCAGCTCTCAGGGTTTATATTTGGGGGCTGGCACTGCCTCTGACTGGTACATAACAAAATTTCAGACTCCCAGAAGGAGAGCAGGTTTTTAGCATAAACCACATTGTTTGTACAAACAGTTTAAGCACAGTAACTTTTTTTTTTTTAAGATTTTATTTATTTATTTGACAGAGACACAGCGAGAGAGGGAACACAAGCAGGGGGAGTGGGAGAGGGAGAAGCAGGCTTCCCGCGGAGCAGGGAGCCCAATGCGGGGCTTGATCGTAGGACCCTGGGATCATGACCTGAGCCGAAGGCAGATGCTTAACGACTGAGCCACCCAGGCGCCCAAGCATAGTAACTCTTATTGGAGGGTTTTTTTGAGAACTCTCTCCAAATCCAAACTCCTAGAAGCCTGCTGAAGGTCAGCCTTACATGCAGGCCATTCTAAGGATAGTAGTCACAGGCCTGCTGTTAACTCTTTCTGCACAATATATTTCATAATCTAGGGTAGAGCCTAACTATAATTCTGATGACTAGCATAGAACATTTACATATCATAGAAAACTTAGTATTTATTGTTGGAAATTGACTTGAGATAAAATGTTGATCTCAGTTACATGATAACATCATGACTCACTTATATCTAAATTATAAATGTGATAAATTAATATAAGAGGTACATCACACTTAAAAGGTCTTTATCTTATTTTGGTGGGGGTGGTGTTGAAGCATACCACCACCAAAATGTCTCAAGTGTGAGTCTATGGTCAAGAAAGGAGACCTAGTTAAAATAAATTTTTTTACTGGTTTTACATTAGTGTGTTGGTGTGAGTTGGTCTCTTGAGTTTTTTTTTTTTAGATTTATTGAGAGAGAACGTGTGTGCAAGTGGGGGAGGGGCAGAGGGGGAGAGAGAGAGAGAGAATCCTCAAGCAGACTCCATGCTAAGCAAGGAGCCCGATGCCCCTGAGATCATGACCTGAGCTGAAATCAAGAGTCGGTTGCTTAACCAACCGAGCCACCCAGGCACCCCTTGATTTTTTATTAAAGAATTTCTAAGAAAGGAAAAAATGATACCTTTGCTTCTTTTTTCTTCATTCTAGTGTGATTGCTATAACAAGTAGACTGTAGCACACTAAAACTAATTGCAAATGCAAATAAACTGGGTATGCCTGTCATTTTAGTGTGATCTTTTAAAAACTGTGAACTTAAACAACTTAAACAAATATAAGAGAATTGAGTACATTGCCATTTAATTTAATTAATCCAGAATCTCTTCTGATCTTTTAAAATGTGAATATATACATTTAAAATGACAGAATACATCAGAAAGCAGCACGATATCATAGAGCATGAGTTTGCATGTATTCATTCATTCAACATTAATTGAATATCTGCTGTTTGGCCAGACACTGAATTAGACACACTTATGTTTAATTTCTAGCTCAAATACTTATTGTCAACTTTGGGCAAATTACTTAATTTCTCTGAGTTGGTTTCTACGTTGATAAAGACAGAATAATAAATAATATGCACCTTTAAGAGTAATTGTGAGGGTTTAGTAAGATAATGGTACATAGTATGTTTGTCAAACTCTGAATGCTGTTATATAATTTCTGTTCAGCTTTTTTTTTTTTAAATCTTCTAGATAGACATGAATGTTGGGAACATAGGGAACACTATGTAACCCACTACAGTCTGACATCTAGTCTCCCCCAGTTCATGTCCATTCCACAGACAAAACATATTTGTTCTGTTCAGCTTTTTAATATTTATTTCCTAAAACTGGGTTTGACACATTGTCCATAGTTTAAAAATATTTGTTGAATAAATAAGCAAAACCTTTCTATGTATTAATGAAGTACTTGTTAGTGATATATTTCTTTATATTAATGAAAATCACTTGTTAGTAGTTTTTTTAACTTTTACATTTACTTAAAAAATTTTTTATTTTAAAAATTAGCATATAGTAAAATTGATTTTCTTTTAATGAATAGTTCACTGAACTTCAACACATATATATAGGTTTTTTAAAACTCCTACCATAATCAGGATATACAACAATTGTGTAACCTCCCAAAAAACTTCTTGTCCATTATTATTTCTGGCAATTACTGATATATTTTTAGTTTTGATAGCTTTGTCCTTTTAAGAATGTCATAGAGATAGAATCATATAGTAACTGTTTGAGACTAGCTTCTTTCAATGTAATGCTTTCAAGATCTTTTAAGTAATTCTGTATCAGTAGCTTGTTCCTTTTTATTGCTGAGTAGTATTCTTTTGTGAGGGTATATCACAGTTTGTTTATTCATTCACTTGTTGAAGGATATTAAGGTTGTTTCTAGGTTGGTCATTTATGAATAGAGCTTTTATAAATATATGTGAACAGATTTTTGTGTGAAAGTACATTTTTAGTTCACTGGGCTAAATACCTAGGTTGAGATTGCTAGTCATATGGTAAGTGTTTATTTTTAACTTTATAAAAAATGGCCAAAATATATTATTGTGACTGCATCAGAATATAAAGCTTCCGCACAATGAAGGAAACAGTCAACAAAACTAAAAGGCAGCCTACTGATTGGGAAAAGATATTTGCAAGTGACCTATCCCATAAAGGGTTAGTATCCAAAATATATAAAGAACTGATACAACTCAACACCCAAAAAACAACCCAATTAAAAAATGGGCAAGCCTGAACAGACATTTCTTCAAAAAAGACATCCAGATGGCCAAACAGACATGTGAAAAGATGCTCAACATTGCTCATCATCAAGGAAATGCAAATCAAAATTACAGTGAGATACCAGCTCACACCTGTCAGAATGGCTGAAGTAAAAAACACAAGAAACAGTAAGTGTTGGTGAGGATGTGGAGAAAAAGGATCCCTTTTGCACTGTTGGTGGGAATGCAAACTGGTGCAGCCATTGGGAAGAATAGTATGGAGGCTCCTCAAAAAGTTAAAAGTAGAACTACCCTATGATCCAGTAATCGCAGTCCTGGTATTTACCCCAAAAATATGAAAACACTTACTCAAAGGGATACATGGATCCCTATGTTTATAGCAGCATTATTTACAATAGCCAAGATGGGGAAGCAGCCCAAGTGTGTCCAATGATAGATGAATGGATAAAAAAGATATGGTGTGTGTGTGCATGCGCATGCACACAGACAGAAATATTATTCAGCCATAAAAAAATGAAATCTTGCCATTTGCAACATCATGGATGGAGCTAGAGGTTATAGTGCTAAGTGAAATAAGTCAGAAAGACAAATACCACATGACTTCACTCATGTAGAATTTAAGAAACAAACAAGCAAAAGGAAAAAAAAAGACAAACTAAGAAACAAACTTAATTATAGAGAACAAACTGATGATTATCAGAGGGGAGGTGTGTGGGGGGATTGGATGAAATAGGTGATGGGGATTCAGGAGTGCATTTGTCATGAGCCCTGGGTGTTGTATGGAATTGTTGAGTCACTGTATTGTACACCTAAAACTAGTGTAACATTGTATGTTAACTATACTGGAATTAAAAACTTAATTAAAAAAATGGCCAAACTGATTTCTTTTTTTAAGATTTTTTATTCATTTAATTGAGAGAGAGAGAGAGAATAAGAGAGAGAGAGAGAGAGCATGAGAGGGGGGAGGGTCAGAGGGAGAAGCAGACTCCTCGCTGAGCAGGGAGCCCGATGTGGGACTCGATCCTGGGACTCCACGATCATGACCTGAGCTGAAGGCAGATGCTTAACCGACTGAGCCACCCAGGCACCCCCCAAACTGATTTCTTGAGTGACTGAACCATTTTACATTTCACCAACAATGTATGAGAGTTCCGGTTGCTGTTTGTACTCATCAGCACTTGGTGCTAGTATTTTTTATTTTAGCCATTGTAATAGGTGTGTTGTCCTGTCAGTTTATTAATTTTTTACTTTATGGGTCATGTTTTGGTGCCATGTCTAAGAACTCTTTGCACCGGGTCCCAGAGCTTTCTCATATGTTTTAAAAATAAACTTAAAAAAATTTTTGGTTTATTTTACATTTATAGAAAGTTGCAAAGATAGTCCAGTATGTTCTAGTATATTATCCTCACCCAGCTCTCCCTACTGTTAGCAGCTTATATTACCATGATATATGTGTCAAAACTGCGAAACCAACATTGGTCCCTTGTTATTAGCTTAACTTTTAACTAGTTTTTCCATTAAAGTCTATTTTCTGTTTTAGGATCCAAGCATTTAGTCATCATGTCTTTTTGGTTTGTTTAGTCTCTGGTCTTTGAAAGTTTCTCAGTCTTTCCTTATTTTTCATCGCCTTAACAGTTTTGAGGAGGTCGAATCAGGTATTTTGTAGAATGTCGTTCAATTTGGGTTTGTCTCTGTTTTGCTTTTGGTAACAGTTGAGTTGTGGGATTTTGGAAGGAACACCATTGAGGTGAATTAATTGCCTTTTTCATCACATATCAGAAGGTCATGTTATCAACATGACTTAATCACTAGTTAACTTTGATCATATGGCCAATTCTGTGTTTTATTCTAAAAGTTTTACATTTTGTATGTAGATCTGTTATCTATTTCAAGTTAATTTTTTTGTATAAGGTAAGAGTTTTGGGTCAGGGTTCTTTTTTGCAAATGAATGTTCAGTTGTTCCAGTATCATTTGTTGAAAAGAGCTTCCTTTCTCCATTGACTGACTTTTATGCTTTTGTCAGAAATCACTTGGCCATATTTGTGTGGGTATATTCCTAGATGCTCTTGGTTCCTGTAGTTTTAGAAGTCTTTAATTTAGGTGGTGTGATTCCGCCAACTCTGTTTCTCCTTTTCACAGTTGTGTTGACTTTTCTAGCTCCTTTGCTTTTCCATTTACATTTTAGAATTGTTTTATTTATATCTACAAAAAGTCCTGCTGGAATTTTCATTGTAATTGCCTTAAATCTCTAGATAGTTTAGGGAGAATTGCTATCTTTGCTATGCAGAATCTTTCATTTTATGAACATGGTCTCACCAGGTTACATCTTCTTTGATTTATTTTATCAGTGTCTTACTGTTTTCAGCATATAAATCCTGTATATGTTTTGTCAGATTTTTTTTCTCCAAGTTTTTATTTAAATTCCAGTCGGTTAATATATAGTGTAATACTAGTTTCATGAGTAGAACTTAGTGATTCATCACTTAGATACAGCACCCAGTGCTCATCACAAGTGCCGTCCTTAATACCCATCACCCTTTTAACCTATACCCTTGCCCACCTCCCCTCCAGCAACCCTCAATGGTTGAGTCTGTTCTCTGGTTTTCCTCTCTCTTTTTCCCCTCTCCCCCATGTTCATCTTTTTCTTGTATTAAATTCCATATGTGAGTGAAATCATATGGTATTTGCCTTTCTCTGACTGACTTTGCTTAGCATAATACACTCTAGCTCCATCTAAGTCGTTGCAAATGTCAAGATCCATTCCTTTTTATGGCTAATATTCCATCCTGTGTGTGTGTGTGTGTGTGTATCACCCCACAACTTTTTAAAAAAATATTTTATTTACTTATTTGACAGAGAGAGAGAGAGGCAGGCAGAGGGAGAGGGAGAAGCAGGCTCCCTGCTGAGCAAGAACTTGATCCCAGGACCCTGGGAACTTGACCTGAGCTGAAGGCAGACGCTTAACCAACTGAGCCACCCAGGCGCCCCTATACTACAACTTCTTTTTTTTTTTAATTTTTTTTTTTTTTTTAATTTATTTATTTGACAGAGAGAGACAGCAATAGAGGGAACACAAACAGGGGGAGTGGGAGAGGGAGAAGCAGGCTCCCCGCCGAGCAGGAGCCCGACGTGGGGCTCGATCCCAGGACCCCGGGATCATGACCCGAGCCGAAGGCAGACGCTTAACGACTGAGCCACCCAGGCGCCCCTACAACTTCTTTATCCATTCATCAATCAGTGGACATTTGGGCTCTGTCCATAATTTGGCTATTGTTATTGATAATGCTGCTATAAACACCTGGATGCATGTGTCCCTTCGAATTGGGTAAATACCTAGTAGTGCAGTTGCTGGACTGTAGTGTAGTTTTTAACTTTTTGAGGAACCTCTGTACTGTTTTCCAGAGTGACTGTATCAGTTTGCATTCCTGCTAACAGTGTTAAGTGGGTTCTTCTTTCTCCACATCCTTGCCAACATCTGTTATTTTTTGTGCTGTTAATTTTAGCCATTTGGACAGGTGTGAGGTGATATCTCATTGTAGTTTTGATTTGTATTTCTCTGATGATGAGTGATGTTGAGCATCTTTTCATGTGTCTGTTAGACATTTGTATGTCCTCTTTGGAAAAATGTCTATTCATGTCCTCTGCCCTTTCCTTTCTTTTTTTTTTAATGTAGGAATTGGGATATCAATTTTTTTTTTTTAAAGATTTTATTTGTTTATTTGAGAGAGAGACAGCGAGAGAGAGAGCACAAGCAGGGGGAGCAGCAGAGGGATAAGCAGGCTCCCCGATGAGCAGGGAACCCAGATACGGGGCTCGACTCCAGGACCCTGGGATCATGACTTGAGCCTAAGGCAGACACTTAACCGACTGAGCCACCCAGGCACCCCTCCTCTGCCCTATCTTAAGAAGAAGATTATTTGTTTTTTGGGTGTTGAGTTTGATAAGTTCTTTATAGATTTTGGATACTAACCCTTTATCACATATGTCATTTGCAAATATCTTCTCCCATTCTGAAGGTTGCTTTTTAGTTTTGTTGATTGTTTCCTTCACTGTGCAGAATCTTTCACTTGATGAAGTCCCTTTTTGCTTTTGTTTCATTTTTGCTTTTGTTTCCCGTCCCTCAGGAATCATAGTTTCCAGATCTCACTTTATTTATGATTACTATGAAGCTGGGATAATTTTGGACATAGCCTTGTCTGGATACATGCCAGAGACCACCTCCCCTGGGCTGGGTATACCTTATCAATCTCAGAGTTATATAATTCACATTATCACTGCTAGGCTAAAATACATGGTATTTGCAGACATAAGCAGACTTTTCTTTTACAATTCTTAGTTTCTTGAATCTATCAGAGCATGGTCAATTTTGCACACATCTCTGTGAGTCACATTAGCAGGCTTTTAGCAGCTAAAAGGCTTATCCTGTAAAATCCCAATCCCCAGTTCCTAGCTATTAGGGCCTATAATCCAGAGTTGATAATCCCCTGGGTTTCTTCAGAGTCACCTTGTGTGCTTACTTTTGCCTTTCAGTTCCCTCTTTGTTTCTGTCACCCTTTTTATCAATCCTTTTTTTTCTTTGAAGTTCAGCTATGTATTTTAAAACATTGTCATATTTTATAAAGTGTTTTGGTTTATTTTTGGGGGAGTCTGTGTCATGCCAGTCTGCCACTTTGCTTTCATTTTTTTAAATTTGATCTTTCTTAAAGATTAGAAGGCCAGCAATCAAACTTTTGACAATTAACCATATTAAAGGTATATGTGTTTTCTTTTTTCCAGCAAACATTTTTTTTAAACATTTACTGTGAGTGAGATACTGAGATACCAAGGATAAAATATTATCCCTGGCTCAGTAAACTTTGGGATTAGTAGGGGGCTACATAAGGGAACAGTGGCAGCACTATTGATAAATGCTCTCATGGAAGACAGCACAGGGCTTGATGCAAACTCACAGGAGGTGTCTCTTTTTAATAGAGATCAAGCCAGGAAATTGTTTTCAGAGGAGGCATTACCTCACTTCAATCCTGAGAGACAAGTGAGAATAAGCCAGGTGAAGCTAGGTAAAAAGATATTCAAGGCAGAACAAGAGCATTAGTAGCGATGTTAATGCTTAAGTTAAGAATTTTAAACATGCAAGTAGTTTGATAAGCATGGAGTATAGCAGCAGAGGGTTGAGAATGACAGAAGATGAGAGGGTATCTGTGTATTTTGGGCCTAATGTGAACTGGTCATCTTAAGAAGATTTCATAATGTTCTTTTTTTTTTTAATAATTTTTTTTAAAGATTTTATTTATTTGACAGAGAGAGAGCACAAACAGGAGAAGTGGGAGAGGGAGAGGCAGCCAATGTGAGGCTTGATCCATGACCCTGGGATCATGACCTGAGCTGAAGGCAGACACTTAAATGACTGAGCCACCCAGGTGCTCCCATAATGTTCTTATACTTGTTTTTTAAATAGAATTTTAAAATTATAATTGTTACAAACTTAAATTTTACATTTTTCAAAGTTATAAATTACTTGTCATGCTTCTTAGCACCTGAAGAATAACATACACAAAAGTGTTCATCTATAAATATTTACTTTTCTAAAAGTTAAATACTAAAACAATGACATTGAAAATTTGATAACTATTATGCAAAATACTCATTTATACCATACATATACAATTAGCATAGGTTGACCCTGTCGGAATGAGATAAAATTAATGTATGATTAACTTATATTTTTGGGGCACCTAGGTGGCTTAGTTGGTTAAGTGGTTGCCTTTGGCTCAGGTCATGATCCTGGGGTCCTGGGATAAAGCCTCCCATTGGGCTTCCCTGCTCAGCAGGGAGTCTGCTCCTACTTCTCCCTCTGATCCTCCCCCCGGCTCGTGCTCTTGATTGCTCTTTCTTTCTCTCTCAAATGAATATATAAAAAAATCTTTCAAAAAAACAAAACCTATATTTTCAAACCAAACTTTAGGAAATAGAATTTTGGCATTTATGGCAATGTTCAGTTTTGATAGTTCTTTTATCTACATCTATTTTGAAATCTTGTAGTTTCACTTTTTATATTAATCACCTGCCAGATAAGCTCTAAGCCTGTTTAACTTTTTTAAGGGTATTTTATAAAACTGGTCGTTGAAAGATATGTGGGCATGATCAGTTTTTATGGTCTAGGCAAGATAATTGATGTTAATGATGTGATTTGTTGGATACTTCTCTCTACCTCCTTATATACCTATCCTTTATCTTCTAATGGCAGATTCCTGCAACCATAAGTAGAGATTTATTCCCTTGATTGTTACTCCTTATAAAATAAGTAGCCCTGGAAATGATATAGACATTAACCTAGGAGACTTATTTTTTTATTTTTATTTTTTTTAATTTTTATTGTTATGTTAATCCCCATACATTACATCATTAGTTTTAGATATAGTGTTCCATGATTCATTGTTTGTGCATAACACCCAGTGCTCCATGCAGAACGTGCCCTCCTCAATACCCATCACCAGGCTAACCCATCCTCCCACCTCCCTCCCCTCTAGAACCCTCAGTTTGTTTTTCAGAGTCCATCGTCTCTCATGGTTCTTCTAACGTAGGAGACATTTATGCCCAAATGTAAATTTGTGAGATCTTTACTGAGCAGAGGTTTTATTTTTATTTATTTATTTATTTTATTATGTTATGTTATCACCATATAGTACATCATTAGTTTTTCATGTAGTGTTCCATGATTCATTGTTTGCATATAACACTCATTGGTCATGCAATATGTGCCCTCCTGAATACCCATCACTGTGCTAACCCATCCCTCCCCCCACTAAAACCCTCAGTTTGTTTCTCGGAGTCCATAGTCTGTCATAGTTTGTCTCCCCTTCCGATCTCCCCCCCTTCATTTTTCCCTTCTTTCTCCTAATGCCCTCCATGCTATTCCTTATGTTCCACAAATTAGTGAAACCATATGGCAATTGACTTTCTCGAGCAGAGGTTTTGATAAGAATGAATGGTAGGCAGGATAATGAACCTCTCTACAACCCAAACCTGTCCACATCCTAAAACCTGTGAATTTAGGTTACATGGCCCCAAGGGATTAAGGGAGCAGATGGAATTAGGGTTGCTAATTAACTGACTTTAAGATTGGGAGATTTATCCTGGATTATCTGGGTGGGTCCAGTGTAATCACAGGAGTTCTTTTTTTGTTTTTTTGTTTTAGAGAGAGACTGTGTATGCTGGAGCTTGGGCGGGGTCATAGCGGCAGAGGGAGAGAGAGAATCTTAAGCAGGCTCCACCCCCAGTGTGGAGCCCAACACGGGGCTCGCACGACTCTGAGCTCAAGACCTGAGCCAAAATCAAGAATCTGACTCAAGAGTTGGATGCTCAATTGACTGAGCCAGCCAGGCGCTCCGTAAGAATTTTTTAAAGTGGAGAAAAGGCAGAAGAGAGTCAGTGTCTGAGTGGTGTAATATGAGAACTTGGCCTGCTATTGTTGGATTTGAAGAAGGTAGCCAGGAACTAAGGAATGAGGGGAGCCTCTAGAAACTGGGAAAGGGAAGGAATGAATTCCCGCTTGTGAAACTTCCAAAAGGAGCACAACCTTGCTGACAAGTTGATTTTAGCATGGTAAGACTTTTGTTAGACTTCTGACCTATAGCACTGTAAGATAATAAATTTGTTTTAAGCTACCAATTTTGTGGTAATTTGTTACAGCAGCAGTATGAAAACAACACAAAAAATAAGGGCATAAATGCTATATGCCTGGGAGGGAAGCTCTACAGAGATTGGAAAAATACACTGAAAGTACAGCTGGGTTTAACTCATGATTTTTGTCTCTTTGGTTTTGCTTTGTTCAGCCTAGTCTCTGGACCTTCAGCTCAACCACACTTTAAGGGAATAGCAGGAACAACATAAAGAAATGGCCCACAATCCTGTAAATTGTGTAGTTGAATAATTATGATGGCTTTTGAAATATATATTTTTGTGATTTTAATGCATTTTTTAGATAGCTGTAGAAAGAGATATGTGCAAAAGGACCTGATAGTTTTGAGAGAATAGTATTTTAGAATAGCTCTAAGGACGTGTAAGATGTTCTTACTCTTTCAAAAGCAGAAATGTTCAGAAGACTTCTAGTGATGGTGACATAACACAGTTGGCAGTTCCTCCTCTGCAAAAAAAAAAAAAAAAAGGTATGAAACTGGAAAAAATTGCAAAACAACAATTTTAGGGTACTGGAAATTACCCAAAAGCAGACAACAAATTAAGAAGCATTTATTTTATTTATTTATTTATTTTTCTAAAGATTTTATTTATTTATCTGACAGTGAGAGAGGGAATACAAGCAGGGGGAGTGGGAGAGGGAGAAGCAGGCTTCCCGCTGAGCAGGGAGCCCAGCCCGATGCAGGGCTCGATCCCAGGACCCTGGGATCATGACCTGAGCCGAAGGCAGAGGCTTAACGACTGAGCCACCCAGGTGCCCCACGAAACATTGATTTTTGAAAAATTACTGGTGTTTCATTTAAGATAGATGGATTCTCTGGCCATTTTGCCTGTAACTGTTACTACTGCCCCTCCCCTCCCCAATCTATGTTGGTGAGAACTGTGGCTTTCCAGTCTAGGCTGGTCATGAAAACCACCAGTTCTGTTGGCAGATGAGCAGACTTGATACGAGTAGAGGGCAAAAACCTGTAGCTCTGCCATCTAAGAGTAGTAGACTTGATTGAGAATGGATAAGGAAAAGTTGTATCTGAACTAGGCCAAGATTGTAGTTCTAGTTCAAGGCAATTGGTGGGTTAGTCAGAAATTTAATAGGGACATACTATATGTATGAGAGCCGTAGAAGAGTTGTATACACTTTTTACGCATCCCTGTATCATAGGGAAACTACATGTGTGCAGGGAAGATGTAAGAGAGCCCAAACTTCAGAACTGGTTGCAACTTTAAATGCACCCGCACCCCCTCCCAGCAGATCAGTCAGCAGGTCTCATGGGCTCAGGTGTTTGAGCATATTCTTTACCCCAATTACTGGCTTATCACAAAGCTGTATTGACAGTGGGTAGCCCCTAGGAAGCCAGCTAAGAAGAATAAAATGGTTGAATAAAGACTTCAGTAGTTGAATGTCTTGGGAAAGACAGATTGTACAGTTTAAATCTGGACAAGTTACTAAATATAAGCAAAGAACCCTCAGAAAAGTTAAACTTGGTTTTTATTATCTAAATGTAGTTTTCTTTTGTTTTTATTAACATATAATGTATTATTTGTTTCAGGGGTACAGGTCTGTGATTCATCAGTCTTACACAATTCACAGCGCTCACCATAGCACATACCCTCCCCAATGTCCATACCCTCCCCAATGTCCATCACCCAGCCACCCCATCCCTCCCAACCCCCCTCCACTCCAGCAACCCTCAGTTTGTTTCCTGAAATTAAGAGTCACTTATGGTTTGTCTCCCTCTCTGGTTTTGTCTTGTTTCATTTTTCCCTCCCTTCTCCTATGATCCTCTGTCTTATTTCTCAAATTCCTCATATCAGTGAGATCATATGATACTTGTCTTTCTCTGATTGACTTGTTTCACTTAGCATAATACCCTTTAGTTCCATCCACCTCATTGCAAATGGTAAGATTTCATTTTTTTGATGGCTGCATAATATTCCATTGTATATATATACACCACATCTTCTTTATCTATTCATCTGTCGATGGACATCTAGGCTTTTTCCATTATTTGGCTATTGTGGACATTGCTGCTATAAACATTGGAGTGCATGTGCCCCTTTGGATTACTACATTTGTATCTTTAGGATAAATACCCAGTAGTGCAATTGCTGGGTCGTAGGGTAGCTCTATTTTCAACTTTTTGAGGAACCTCCATACCGTTTTCCAGAGTGGTGCACCAGCTTGCATTCCCACCAACAGTGTAGGAGGGTTCCCCTTTCTCCACATTCTCGCCAACATCTGTCGTTTCCTGACTTGTTCATTTTAGCCATTCTGACTGGTGTGAGGTGGTGTCTCATTGAGATTTTGATTTTGATTTCCTTGATGCTGAGTGATGTTGAGCACTTTTTCATGTGTCTGTTGGCCATTTGGATGTCTTTGCAGAAATGTCTGTTCATGTCTTCTGCCCATTTCTTGATTGGATTATTTGTTCCTTGGATGTTGAGTTTAATAAGTTCTTTTTTTTTTTTTTTTTTAAAGATTTTATTTATTTATTTGAGAGAGAGAATGAGAGAGAGCACATGAGAGGGGGTAGGGTCAGAGGGAGAAGCAGACTCCCTGCCGAGCAGGGAGCCCGATGCGGGACCCGATCCAGGGACTCCAGGATCATGACCTGAGCCGAAGGCAGTCGCTTAACCAACTGAGCCACCCAGGCGCCCTAATAAGTTCTTTATAAATTTTGGATACTAGCCCTTTATCTGATACGTCATTTGCAAATATCTTCTCCATTCTGTTGGTTGTCTTTTGGTTTTGTTGACTGTTTCCTTTGCTGTGCAAAAGCTTTTTATCTTGATGAAGTCCCAATAGTTCATTTTTGCCCTTGCTTCCCTTGCCTTCGGCATGTTTCTAGGAAGAAGTTGCTTTGGCTGAGGTTGAGGAGGTTGCAGCCTGTGTTCTCTTCGAGGATTTTGATGGATTCCTGTCTCACATTTAGGTCTTTCATCCATTTTGAGTCTGTTTTATGTGTGGTGTAAGGAAATGGTCCAGTTTCATTCTTCTGCATGTGGCTGTCCAATTTTCCCAACACCATTTGTTGAAGAGACTGTCTTTTTTCCACTGGATATTCTTTTCTGCTTTGTCGAAGATTAGTTGGCCATAGAGTTGAGAGTCCATTTCTGAGTTCTCCATTCTGTTCCATTGATCTGTGTGTCTGTTTTTGTGCCAGTACCATACTGTCTTGATGATTACAGCTTTGTAATAGAGCTTGAAGTCCGGGATTGTGATGCCACCAGCTTTGCTTTTCTTTTTCAACATTCCTCTGGCTATTTGGGGTCTTTTCTGTTTCCATATAAATTTTAGGATTATTTGTTCAATTTTTGTGAAAAAAGTGGATGGTATTTTGATAGGGATTGCATTGACTGTGTAGATTGCTCTAGATAGCATAGACATTTTCACAATATTTGTTCTTCCAATCCATGAGCATGGAATGTTTTTCCATTTCTTTGTGTCTTCCTCAATTTGTTTCATGAGTATTCTATAGTTTTCTGAGTACAGATCCTTTGCCTCTTCAGTTAGATTTATTCCTAGGTATCTTACGTTTTTTGGTGCAATTGTAAATGGGATCACTCCTTAATTTCTCTTTCATCTGTCTCGTTGTTGGTGTATAGAAATGCATCTGATTTCTGTGCATTGATTTTGTATCCTGCCACAGTTATAAGTATGTTAAAAAAAATTGAAGTATATTCAGAGAATTAAAAATATGCTACCAATGCGTCAAATAGGCAGTCTCAAGAAACAGAAATTATAATGAAGAACCAGATGGAAATGTTAGAGTTTAAAAGTATAACTGAAATAAACTTTGACCAGATGAGCTCAAAAGCAGATCTGAAATGTCAGAAGAAAGAGTTGATGGATTTGAAAGATTAATAGAAATTATCCAATCCAAAGAAAGAAAGAAAAAAGAATAGAGAAAAATGAACAGCACTTAGTAGATCTGTGGTTCAGTGTGAGGTGTTACAAAGCATACATGTAATAATGGGTGTCCCAGATGAAGAGAAGGAAAGGGCAGGGGGAGGAAATACTCAAAGAAATAATGGCTGAAAACTTCTTAGATTCAATGAAAAAATATTTATGGACCCAGGACTCTGAACCAAATCTAGACACATTATCATCAACTTGCTGAAACCCAAAGCAAAGAGAATTTTGAAAGCAGCAAGAGAAAAATGATTTGTCATGTACAAAAGAACAATACTATTTGCTGACAGAAACATTGGAGGCCAGAGGGCAGTGCAATGAGATATTGAGTATTGAAAGAAAAAAAAACTGCCAGCCTAGAATTCTGTATCCAGCACAACTATCTTTCAAAAAAATAAAGATGAAATAACACCATTACATAAACAAAGAGAATTCATTGCCGGGAGACCTACCTTATATAGGCAGTATTAAAAGAAAGAGATGATAATTGGATCCATAGGAGGAATGAAGAGCATTGGAAATACTCTAGTACATACAAAAGGGATATTCTCTTAATTAAAAAAGCCCCTAATATTGCTTAAGCAATAATTATAACGCTGTACTGTTGGGTTTATAACGTAGGTAAATATAATGTATATGACAGTGTTGTACAAAGGAATAGGGGAGGAAATGGAGCTATACTGTGTAAAATTGCTAGATTTTATCAGAATTAATCCGAATAGATTTATAAATTAAAGGTACAGTTTGCAGTATCCAGAGGTGTCTGGGAGGATGAAATTGAAAAAAGAAATTGCTTATTGAACACTTCCATTTTCTCAGGTATATTGTACATGCTAGATATAAATATGTCCAAGAAAGTTTTTTATTTATCATTACTGTTTTTGGTGATCCAATATTTTATGCATATATTCTTTACACTATTCAAAGAGGCTCTGAATATATTCTTTCCTTCTTTCTGGAGGGGGGAGGGGCAGAGGGAGAGGGAGAGAGAATCTTAAGCAGGCTCCACACCCAGCACAGAGCCTCACATGAGTCTCAGTCTCACAACCCTGAGATCATGACCTGAGCCAAAAGTAAGAGTTGGACGCTTAACTGATCGAGCCACCCAGGTGCCCCTGAATATATTTCTTTCTAAATTAAGAAAGAAACTCTACATGTAGGAGATGTAAAATGGTAGCATTCAAAGTTGGTGTGTGTTTTTATGATTTTCCTATGCAAGATAAACAACAGGTACAAATATTGGTTATTTGTTGTTGCTTTCAGTCTTTATTGGAGCAAGAAAGAAAAATGTATCTTAGAACAAAATAGATAAAAATGAGTGATTGTCCTACCTTTCTCAGTTGGAGAATGTGATGCTAAGGCACATTTATATTTAAATTTAGTATTTAGCCTGTACATAATGTAATCTAACAGATTATCTAACATAAAACAGTTCTATTATTAAAAATTGCCATAGTGGGATTTTTATTTGTGTTGATATGGTTGAACACCTAATAAATTTAAATTACTAGACTAGATATTGTAGGATACGTAAAGATTTATTAATGAAACTTACCGTACCATTCTACTCCCCCTTCACTTTTCCTTTTCTTTCCTCCCCATCCCTTCCTTTCTACACACATATAAAAAGGGGGTTTAAACATCTCATACTTACTAATTTTGGACAACCAAGCAGGAAATCATGGGAAATATGGGATATGTCCATCTGGATATTTTAAGATTATGTTAGTTATATGTTTATGTATTTTCGTGCTTTTGATTTGTGACTTTTTTTCATAAATTAGATTTTACTATGTGTCTTCTGATATACATTTGTCTTAGCATTTCATGATTGCCTTTATGTCAGTAAACTTTTCTTTTAAAACCTTATTTTTTTTTTAATGACAAGTATCATGTAGTATGAGAGGGTTCTGTAATTATTTACCCATTTTTTTTTTCCATTGAAGGATATTTAGGTTGTTTTTAGTTTTCACAATGAAACTGTTTACAATGAACATCATTATGCATAAAGGCATACCTCATTTTTGTGCTTTGCTTTATTGTATTTTGCAGATACTCATCTTTTACAAATTGAAGGTTTGTAGCACCCTATGTTGAGCAAGTGTATATCTGCAAGTCGGTTTTTCTAGTAGCATTTATTCACTTCTGGTCTCTGTCATATTTTTATAATTCCTGCAGTATTTCAAACTTTTTCATTATTTTTCTATTTATTGTTGTAATCTGTGATTGCTGAAATCTCAGAAGATTGTTAGCATTTATTAGTAATAAAGTATTTTTTATTTAAGGTATTTACATTTTTTTTGACAAGATGCTGTTGGCACATTTAATAGACTACAGTGTAGTATAAAAATAACTTTTATGTGCATTGGGAAACCAAAAAAATCATTTATACGTGCTTGATTTTGATATTTGCTTTATTGTGGTGATCTGGAACTGAACCCGCAATATCTTCAAGATAATGCATTTGTATGAATGTTTTTGTAAAATAGATAAAAAGAAATATAATTAGTACAAAGTTTGTGAATTTTAAATATTGATATATCCTGCCTTTTTGTTCTCCAAAAATGTTTTAAAAGTTTATACCACCACCTGTGGCATGTCCCAAACTCTTGCCAATACTGGATCTTACCAGTATTTTATATTTTTTGCCAATTTAATTGGTAAATAGTGATTATCTTCCCTTAATTTTATTTTCCTAATCACTAATAAGGTTGGACATCTTTGAATAAAATGCTTAGCTGTTGATATTTCTTATTCTTTAAAATATGTATCAGTTTTGCTCATATATTTGTTTAAATTTTTTTTGTTGTGGTGAAAGATAACAAAATTTACTATTTTAACCATTTTTTAAGTGTACACTGGTGTTGAGTACATTCATATTTTTGTGCAACCATCACCAGTATTCAGAACTTTTTCATCATCCCATATTGAAACTCTATACCCATTAAATGATAACTCCTCAATCCTTCATCCGCCAGGCCCTGTAACCACCATTCTATGTTCTGTCTCTGTAAGTTTGACTACTCTTTGTACCTCATATAAATGTAATCATATGGTATTCATCCTTTTGTTACTGGCTTATTTCACTTAGCATTAAGTCTTCAAGGTTCATCTGTGTTGTAGTATGTATCAGAATTTCTTTTCCTTTTAATGCTGAATAATATTGCACTGTGTGCATATATCACATTTGTGTATCCATTCATCTATTGATAGGCATTTGGGTTGTTCTACCTTTTGGCTGTGTGGATAAGGTGCTGTGAGCACGCATGTTCAAGTATCTTTGTGTCCCTGCTTTTAATTTTTCTGGGTATATACCCAGATCTGAAACTGCTGGTCATTCTGTGTTTCAGTTTTTGATGAATCACGGTACTGTTTTTCCATAGTGGCTGTACTATTTTAAATTCACACCATTCATGCTCAGTGGTTCTCACTTCCCCATATCCTTGCCAATGTTTGTTGTGTGTTTTATTTTGCTTGTTACAGTAGCCATCGTAGTGGGTGTGAAGTCATATTTCATTGTGGGTTTGATTTACGTTTCCTAATTAGTGATGTTGACCACATCTTTTCATGTGCTTACTTTCCTATTGTATATGTTTTTTGGACTAATGTCTATTCAGGTTCTTTGTTCACTTTTTAATCAGGTTGCTTGTTTTTTGTTGTTGATTTTTCTCATTTTTTAAGGCCTCCACTTAATGTTTGCTTAGTTGAAGGCATCGTCTCAGGCCTCAAATAGGTCTAATACAGATAGTAAATCAGTGATATATATTGATCCTTCAAAGATAATAATAGTACCTGGAAAAATACAGTAGAATTCAGAGAAGATAGCATATTTTTAACAGGAGTGGTGGGGTAGTATTTGAGGTAAATCTTCAAAGAATGTATCAGTCAGATACTGATAGAATGAGGGAAGACATTCCAGTTAGAGGAAATAAAGACATAGAGAACACAATTTTATTGCTTATATACAGAAAGCAGTTCGGTTTGGCTTATTTGTTGTTATTGGGAGTATACACTGGCACATTTGTGTGTGTGTGGAGAGGGAGAAGATAGTTTGGCAGCAGCTATAACAGATACAGATGTTCTTTTATCCGGCAACTTAACAGGATTTTATCCTATAGATAGATCATGACCTGAGCCGAAGGCAGTCGCTTAACCAACTGAGCTACCTAGGCGCCCCAGAATAACCAAGAACTGTTGACTGTGGTTTCACTCTAGTGTGGGTGATGGCATGGGGAAAAATGTTCACTTGTTTTGTTTTCTTTCTTCCAAGGACATTAAAAAAGAGAAAAGCGTATTTTTTAAAACCTTTAGAGCTTAAAATTCATAGCTCTGGATTCTTTCCAGTATTTAATGCCATTTCTGTATAACTAATTTTTGATTTCAGGGGTAGGAGGATAGAGGCAAAGTGAGAAGATGAACTAAATTTTTGTCATCTAAACAATAAACAGATTATAGCTTGGACTGTTTTTATTTTTTGATCTTTATCACTGTGGGATTTCTTGAGAATGTTCATAAAAATAAGCCTTCACAACTCTACATATCAGCGTTAAAATAAATTAGGCAAATGGGTAATGCCTTTCATAATTAATTTTAAAAATATTAAATAAAAATACATTTAGGAGTGACTAGAGCAGGAATTTTCAATAGGCAAAATCACTAACTTGATCTTATATTTTTGTAAAGTTTGGCCACAAATTTGTGTTATTTAAAGGACTTGACAACTAAATGAGAAGTTTTCATTTTTGCAAGATACTGTAGCAAGAGTAAGCCATTCTCTGATAATTTTGTGACTCCTATCTGATGTGTTATTGTGTAAAAGAATATAAGAATTCATTGGAGCACCAGCGTGGCTCAGTCAGTTAAGTATCTGACCCTTGATTTGGGCTCAGGTCATGATCTCGAGGTTGTGAGAGTGAGCCCCGCTTCAGGCTCTGTGCTGGGGGTGCTGCTTAAGATTCTCTCTCTCCCCCTCTCTCTGCTGCTCTCCCACCCTCTCTCTCTCTCTTAAAACAACAACAACAACAATATAATAATTCCTTAGTTGAGTAAACCACATTTTCACATTTAGACAGCACAAATACATGATGGATGATAATTATTTTCCTCCCATTTAGGGAATCTGTCAAACTCTATCTTTCCACATCATTGGACTTAATGTTATCAGTTAATTAAAAGCAAGATTTCAGTCTTGGAAACTTAACTTTTAAGGCAAAACTGTTAATGCTTTTCTTTTGTGATTTCAGCAAATTGCTTTTAATTTGTCAAGAATTGAGAGGAATTAGGTGAATAATGGAAGTGTTTTACTAAATGAAGGAAATTCATGTTATTGTCAGTTCAGTTGCCACTGAGAAAAAAGAGAAACACCTATATCTCAGACATGACTTGCTAAAATGCAGGGAGATTTTTTCAAATAATGGTTTTGTATTCTGAAGTTTTCCCTGTTTAATGGCAGTGGTTCTTTTTTTTAAAGGTATGGACTGCGGGAGTTTGTGGTGATTGCCCCTGCTGCAAACCATGATGCAGTTCTCAGTGAATCTAAGTGCAATCTTCTTCTGAGTTCTGTGTCTATTGCTTTGGGAAACACTGGCTGGTAGGTGAACATTTTGAAAAACCTAGACATTGAATTAAAAACTATTTTTAATTATAATTAATGAAGGAAAATGGTTTCTAAGTTAAGATTTAAAAAAAAATTCTTAGGATTCCTACTTATGCATTATTATATTGGAATATCATATAGAAGGACAAACTCAAAACCTTTAGTGAGTGCATTTCTAAAGGGAAATTTACTGAAATATGCAATGAATATTTGAAATGAGTAAATTGTACTCTTTTTGTGTTTCACTTTCAAATGTTTAGTTTATTTAAATTTTGTTACAAAATCTAATTTTCAAACTTAAAAACAGATCGTTGAATTGTTCGACCTCAACTGAGATTGCCCAAGTCAGATGACTCAAACTTTTTGCTGCTCTATGTATGTCCGCAAATGACTGAAAATGCTGAGTATTGATTTGGGGGTTACAAATAAATTTTAGGGAGTAGGCTTATTTGCAAACATGCAAATCTGTGAATAATAAGGATTGGTTCTATCTTCAAATGATAAAGTAAAAAATATTTCACCACTAATGTTGTTTTGATTTGTATTGTTTCATACCTGTGAATCAAATTTTATTTTGCCTTTAAAAGGCTAATATGGTACTGATGCCAGCAGGCCTGATCTGGACCCAGAGAGGGTCCCTCAGGACCAACCAGAGGGATCCCTGGATGCGTGCAGGATAGAAATCAAATGTGAGCCAGCAAGAGATGAAAGCGGTATTTATTAAAGGCATAGAGAGAGTGGCAGGTACAGAGTATCTGAGAGACTCAGGAAAGGAGGAAGTCTCATCGTTGCTTCTGGCCTGGGAGTTTTTGTTGAGGATCATGGTCTGGTGTATGTGTCCTCTCAGACATCCAGGAACTGGTTAGATCAAAGGTGAGGGCCCATGTGTTATTCCTTGGAGCCTGGGTATCTTGACATGGATATGTCTAGTGCTGGTGGTCTGGAATGCACATATGATAGCTTTGTCTGGTCATTCTCACCTGGTCCTTCCTTAAATGTTATCTTTTCTAGAGAAATCATTAACTCCTTGTCTCTTACAAGGAGGACATAAACTACTGAGGCATGTGTAAAGTGGGGGTGCAGGTCCTAGCAAAAGTAGAAGCAGGAAAAGGAGCAAAAAGCAGATTTTTATGGAGTCCTTCAGTCCCTATCTTAATATGATCATTTTTATTCAAGAAAATTTTCATTGCGCCTTTTTTTTTTTTTACTTTCAGCTATTTTAAAACAATTGTCTGAATATAAAGTTCCACTAGGTGATCGTTTCTTCAGCTTATTAGTGTACGGAGAAAAGAAACTAACTGTGTCTCTTATAAATATAAGCCTGATAAATGATCCTTGCTTAGTGTTTTTAAATATTTGAGATTAAAATAATGGGGAAATTTTTAGATTTAGGAATTAGTGTTTAATGAACTTAAAATCTAATCCTATTTAATTGTGTCCTACAGCCAGGTGCCACTCTTTGTGCAAATTCATCACAAATGGCGAAGAATGTATGTGGGAGAATGTCAGGGTCATGGTGTCCGAACTGATTTTGAAATGGTTCATCTTCGGAAAGTGCCAAATCAGTACACTCATTTATCAGGTCTGCTGGATATCTTCAAATCAAAGATTGTGAGTTTGTATTGATACTGTCAGTCTTATCTGGGATCCAGATGAAAGTAGCAGTTTGGTAATTTTATTGAGTATGTAGAAACATTTCTCTATAATATTGATAACGTAATTAGTGGAAGAAAGATATAATTGACTATATAAATTACTATGTATGTTCAAAGAAACAGTATCCAGTTAGATTTTCAGTGTACTAATGCTAAAGAACAACTAATTAAACTAATTTTGTTCAGTTTGTTAACATTTATTTACTGTGTTATCTCTTTCTACTCTTTCTCCTCTAATAGTAAAACAGTTGGCCCTTGAACAGTACGGGGGTTGGGATCCTGACATCCCACCTCCCCTGTGCATAGTCAAAAATGCACTTATAACTTTTGATTCCCCCAAAACTTGATTATCATTAGCCTGCTGTTGACTGGAAGCACACCAGTAACATAAACACTTGATTAACACATATTTTGTGGTGTTATATGTACTATATATCATATTCTTACAATAAAGTAAGCTGGAGAAAAGAAGATGTTACTAAGAAAATCATAAGGAAGACAAAACACATTTATAGTACTGTACTGTAAAAAGCTCATCTATAAGTGGACCTGCATAGTTCAGACCCATGTTCAGGGGTCAGCTATTGCCAACATCCCCAGATGAGTGTGCTTCAGGTAGCTGCTTGTTAATTATACTAGTTTTGCAGTCTTTCTGACGGTTGGGAAATTTTAAAAAGGAAAAAATAATGAGGAAAATGCTGAAATTTCTCTTTTAGTAGGTATGGTAGCTATTTAGGATTAGAACTTAATTTCATAAAAATGTTTTCAATGTTGAGGCCCTAAATAGTGTAGGGTAGGATTATTACCACCCAGATAAATCCATTTGACATTTT
The DNA here is from genome assembly GCF_964656455.1 of Halichoerus grypus. NCBI lineage: Eukaryota > Metazoa > Chordata > Mammalia > Carnivora > Phocidae > Halichoerus > Halichoerus grypus. The sequence goes on from NC_135715.1 coordinate 101,548,560, forward strand.
TTTAAAAAAGTAGTGCATGTCACCATGTTAAGAAATTTAAATAAAGTAAAAGCTTCCTTTCATCTCTCAATCTTGCTCCTCAGAATAACTACTGTTAGCAGTTTCTTGTGTTTATTGCCACCAAAAGATCATAGAAGCATATATTTTAGAGAGTTCTGTGTATGTATGTAAATTTTTTTCAAAAACTTTGAAAAGCTTTAAGTACTGCTTCATTCTACATGTGGTGTTTTGAGAAATATTTGAAAAAGGTAAGTATGTATATATTTCTGTCCCATTTGTTTCCCTTTGTTCTCTCACCAGAAGTTTTCAATTATGTATTTTTAGATCAGGTTTCTGGTCAGATCAGGTTTCTGGTCAGATGCAAATATTAATACTTTATTCCTTCTTCAAAAACATTAGTGAACATTATTTTCATGGATCTTTTATGTCCCTTACGTAGCTGAACTTCTCTTTATTGAAACTAGGGACCACCTTGATCTGTGGAGCCTAATTTAGATTATGACAGTTTGCTAGTTGTACTTTTAGAAAAAGTGTTCTTAATCAGTTCATCACATTATCTGACAGAACTTTCACAAAACTCACTCACCTAGATATGAAACACCTCTCAAAATTGATTTTTTTAAAAGTAGGCTCCACGCTCTATGTGGAGCTTGAACTCACGACCCTGAAATCAAGAGTCGTGTTCTCTACCAACTGAGCAAGCCAGGCGCCCCTCAAAATTGATTTGATAAGAGTTAAAATAATTGAGAGTTGTTTGGGTACTTTAGGGGTTTTACATAGCTAAAACTACCCAGTATGTGACTCTTCTGTAATATCTCTCTAAAGCTGTCTTTATTTTACTTTTTTTTTTAAAGATTTTATTTATTTATTTGACAGAGAGAGACACAGAGGGGAACACAAGCAGGAGGAGTGGGAGAGGGAGAAGCAGGCTTCCCGCAGAGCAGCCCAATGTTGTTTTGTCCTGGCCATCCTTGCCATCCATCTGTTTTTCTCTCCATTCAGTTTCAAGGAGATGCTTATGTGCTTGCTTGCTTGCTTGCTTGCTTATTTATTTATTTATTTATTTATTTAAAAGATTTTATTTATCTGAGAGAGAGAGAGCATATGAGCAGGAAGAGGGGCAGAGGGAGAAGCAGGCACCCTACTGAGCGGCAAGCCTGATGCGGGGCTCCATCCCAGGACCCTGGAATCATGACCTGAGCTGAAGGCAGATGCTTAACGACTGAGCCACCCAGGCACCCCTAAAGCTATCTTTATAAAAATTACTCTTTAACACCTGCTTGCAATGTTCCAGAGCACTCACCCTTCACTGGAAGTTTATTTCGTTTTTGCATAGATCTAATTTATTAGAAAAGGCTTTCCTTCTGGCAGGGGTGGGGGATCAGTTTTGCCCTTTGGGGTACATAAAATTTAAATTTAAATTCTGCCATGATCCTCTAAATATATGAAAATTCGTACTCTAGTCTTTTCTTTTTTCATTTAGACATTCTTCCGTCTTTCACATGCTCTTTATATATCATGGTTTTACATTCTTGAATGTTGATTTGGATATTTATCTCTTTTAGAACTACATTTCTTCATGTTTTGTGGAAATTTTGTTTGCAGGCTCATTTAGAATGAATGTTGTATCTAAAATTTTTAACTTTCTCTCCTATCCTCCCCTGTGGCTCTGTAATCTTGTGGTTGCTCCCTACCTGTAGAAAATTTCAGAGTTGGGTTTTAAAATGGTGTTTGGAGCCTCTTGCTCTGTGGTGATATTGGGGATATTGATTATCTGGTCTTGGAATTACTGGATTGCTTGCTTAGATTATGAGAGTGTTTTTTCCCCCTCACTCAGTGACTCTCCCCAGCCCCTAACTTCCAACAAAGCTACTGTACCAAGTAGGCGTGCCCTGTCCCAGTGTCTGCCTTAAGCAGAGTATTACAGTGCACTCACTCTGGGCAGAGTTGAACTTCCAGTTCCACTTAATGCAGTCTGTAATCCTAGGCTGTCACTGCCTTCTTCCACACCTGGAACTCAGCAGGCATGTGCCTTAAGCCCCACTTAAAACTTGGGATTTTGTGTACCTTTTCTAGGGCCCCAAAAGATATATTTATGTCATGTTTGATCCTAGCTGTTCCTTTCTGGTTATCTCTTCTATATTTATCTATGTTGCTATCTAACTGGAGCAGAGGTTATGTGTCAAAGCAACTTTGTTATGGTTTTTAGACTATTTGTATCTTATTATGGGTGAACACTCACTTAATATCTGCACTTGACTGAGAAGTCTATTATTCCTAACCAGCCAGAATCTTACCTTGCTCGTCTAGGACACAGCAGCCCAAAACTGAATTATCTTTCTTTTGGGCCACCTTGTATTGTGACTTTAGATTGAGTTTGTATTTGGTTAAAGCTACTAGTGACATTTATAGATGCTGCTACTGAGCTAAATGTCTTTTATTCCTCCTGATCAGTAGTATCAGCAACACCTGGTAACTGGTTAGATATGCAGAATACTCTTGAATTTATGGTTTCACATGTTCCATAGGTGAATCCTTGTATATTTAAGTCCTACTCCACATTAATGTAGGTTAACCATTATTAAGGCTATCTGAGATCATAGGATGTTTAGGTGATATTTATTTTCATGATTTTTAATGAATGCAGAGATGAATCTAAATTTTATGTTAACTGATTCATTAGTATATTTTGCATGAGTGACCATTTGTCTTAGTCTAAAATTATGGTTAAATTATTCAAGACTGGCTTTAATTTGAGTTTATTTTCATTTGAAAGAAAGAAAAGACATTGTCTCCTCAATCCTAGTCCTACACTTTATAATAGTTTCACTTATTTAAAAAATGAATCAGATTTTTTCACATTCATTATGGCTGAACAGAATAGTAAGAAATTATATTTGTATAATTAAAATTGTTAAAAATATTTTGAAGGAGCATTTAGTTTGTTTCCAGGTAGCGGTTTATTTATTTATTTGTTTGTTTTTAAAAGATTTATTTATTTTATTTTATTTATTTATTTTTTATTTTAGTGCTGTCAAGTCCTCTTATTTGCGGACTTATCTTTTTTTTTTTTTTTTAAAGATTTTATTTATTTATTTGACAGAGAGAGACACAGCGAGAGAGGGAACACAAGCAGGGGGAGTGTGAAAGGGAGAAGCAGGCTTCCCGCCGAGCAGGGAGCCCGATGCGGGGCTCGATCCCAGGACCCTGGGATCATGACCTGAGCCGAAGGCAGACGCTTAACGACTGAGCCACTCAGGCGCCCCTAAAAGATTTATTTATTTTAGAGAGAGTGAGAGTGCGAGTGAGCACGAGCTAGGGGAGGGGCAATGGGAGAGGGAGAGGGACAGGCAGCCTCCATGCCAAGCGGGGAACCCAGAGATCTGACATGGGCCAGATGTGGGGCCCAACACAAGGGGTTCAATCTCAGGATCCTGAGATCATGACCTGAGCTGAAATCCAGAGTTGGAGGCTTAACCATTCACCCACCTAGGTGCCCCTCCAGTTAGTAGTTTAAACAGCTTCATGTTCATGTAATTTGCTCTCTGGCATTGTTTTTAAAACACTTTTTTTTAAAGCTATACTATATTGTCTTTGCATTTATTTCCTAGGGATGTCCTTTAACTCCTTTGCCTCCAGTTAGTATTGCTATTCGCTTTACGTATGTACTTCAGGATTGGCAGCAGTATTTTTGGCCTCAGCAACCTCCAGGTGAGATAATTTAGAGTATATTTAACTTACTGAATATAAGTGGAAAAGAAAATATATTCAGAAATTAAACTTATTTAACAGTGTGTTTCAAGTGTTTTAAATTTGAAATGTTTGTAATTCATTCTAAATGCAGTATTGCTGATTTCATTGCCTTTATCGTTTTTTTTCTCTTGAAAAACGCTTTGAAGTTTGTTCTAGAAACAACATTACTCTATATGTGACAATCTGTCTTTGAAAGCTAACATTATTTATAAAGCATCCCCCTGCTGTGGAACATCATGTGCTGTAAATTAGTATGTAGTGAATGATTAAAATGTCTGTTTTTAGAATGTAATAACGGAAGCCACTCTCATAAGCTGAGAACCTTATGGAAAGTAGAGATTGAAGAAGAGTGCTAAATAAGGAAAGCAGAAAAGAAAAAAAAAATGTGTATATACACATATACTTACGATAGGTAGAGCTCTAGAATATTTTACTTTAACTTGCTTTTGATGTAATTAAAACCAATTTACCCACTTAGCCATAAAGCAGTATATACTGATAAACTGATTCATTCAGTAATCATTAATTATTAACCTATAATGGGCCAGCTTGGGATGTTTGGGCTGCAGGTGTGAACAAGATATTACCTAAGTTCTAGAAAAGTTCACCCTACTGGACATATAGCCTAATTAAGTGAGGGTTTGGTTCCTGGGTGTTTCTCACATAGAAGTGTAATTATATTCAAGTATATCTATAAGAAATGTAATACAAATTTATAAATAATTACAAGGATTTTACTAGCCTGACACATTTCTCACTCTACCCCGCTCAGAGAAAAATAAATTAGAATAAAACAATATTCTTTACTGTTTTTGTTTCAAGTCGTTGGTTATTTATAGGATGGAAAATCGGTAGTTTTGGAATGATATTAGAATTAATGTAGTACATCCTTAGCCTTTGGTAGTTATATATGCTATCAGTATTTTATTTATGTACCACAGAATAATTTGAAATTCTAATGTACAATAAAAGAATTGCAACTAAACTGTAGCAAAGGGAAATAAAAGCTAAGCTGTGAATTAAATTAGAAGAAAGACTCAAGTGTTCATTTTGGTAATTTTAGTTTCCAGACAATACCCTCTAGACAATTTGTAGCCAGCTTCTCTGTGAAAGTTTCAGTTCCTGCCCTCCTTTTCCTTTTTTTCAAAGGCTGCTCTATTATTAGTCAATTTTAAATATTTCCCAAGATGATACAGTCTGTGGTGATCTAAGAGGAAGCCCAAGAGCCAGAATGTTAGCATTATAATTTTGATTGCCAGTAAAGCCTTTATTAATGTTCTCTTGCCAGTTCTTTTTTAATGATGACCAAAATATTAACCATTTGCAGTGAATTGAAGGCCATATAAATTTTTAATATTTTTTCCTATAAAGGGAAGGAAGGGATTTGAACATGTAATATGGGCCACACACTGTGCTTGGCATTTTATATATTATTTCATGTAATTATCATTTATCTGTGATGTTTCTTAGAGAATATATGTGTCTTTGAGAACATAGGTAACTGGCCCAGGGTCACATGGTCATCAAATGATAAAGTTTGCTTTCAAACACTGCTCAAACTCCAAATCCCATGATACTTTCATTCCACAGTGTTGCTTCTGAACTTTGTGTGTGTGTGTGTGTGTGTTTGTGTTTGTTTTTTTGCTTTTTTTTAAAGAGAGGGAGAAGAGAGAGAGAGAATCTTAAGCAGGCTCCACTCGCAGTGTGGAGCTAGCCATGGGGCTCAATCTCACAACCCTGAGATCATGACTTGAGCTGAAATCAAGAGTTGGACGCCTAACTGACTGAGCCACCCCTGTGCCCCGCTTCGGAACTTTTAATTGAATTAAAACTTTTGCACAGTTATGGTCTAGTAATAATTTTTAGCTTATTAATTTATAAAATATGCTTACTACACATTTTGAAGCTCTTAAAAATTCACATCTTGTAATAAACCTAGTCATTGTAATCTTTATTATTATAAGCATTCTTTAGTTGGAAAAATGGAATGAAATTGACTTGAAAAAGTTTACTGATTCAAGTAATTGAGCCCTATTTAATGACTAATTTTAATTTAGTTAGGTTGTAGATAATTGTCAAACATGATTTTAGCAAATCTGGGGAATATTCATAACTCAACAATGGACTTTAATTTGTGGAATTCCCAGTATAGTGCAAATAATGAAAAGCAACCATTTGAATTATTTCAAAGAGAAATCTTTTTGATGTCTTTTAAAAGTGTTTTATTAGTTCTTTAAGAGGGGTGGAGTAAGGAGAGTGATTTACCCGCTACATTCTCCTCTAATCGCAGATACTATTCATAACAGAAAGGAAATTCTTTGTTGAACTTAAAATATTTCCATGTACTGCCATCTGAAGTAAAAATTTATTAATGATAACTGATTTGCTATTCAGAAATTATTGACAGCAGAACTGTAGGTTGGTGATTACATTTTTAAATACTTGGATAATCTTTCTTTTAGATGATATTAATCACATTCTTAGAAAATGCAAAAAAATTTACAGGACTAATGTTCTCTCAAGCATTGTTTAAGGAATATTTCAAAAAGGTAAAATGTAGAATGCATGGCTTGAATGAAACACTATACAAATAGGAATTGTTCTCTTATTATAACATTCTATTTATTATAACTGCTTTTATTACAAGCAGTCCAGTTAAAGACTCTTTGCTTTCTAACTTTCTGTGTGTGCTCTTGATATAGGCACATTTAAATATATGATTGCCCAAAGAGCTAACCTAATTAAATTCTTATTTCTTCATTTTTTGCTGAATAACGGAAAAATATTCCTTTTGTTTAGATATAGATGCCCTTGTAGGAGGAGAAGTTGGAGGCCTGGAGTTTGGCAAATTACCATTTGGTGCCTGTGAAGATCCTATAAGGTGGGATATCATTTGAATTATGGGATTACTTTTTTTTTTTTTTTTTTTTAAGATTTTACTTAGAGAGAGAGAGCACATGTGCAGGAACAGAGGGGAGGGACAGAGGGAGAAGCAGACTCCCTGCTGAGCAGGGAGCCCGACATGGGGCTCCATCCCAGAACTCTGAAATCATGACTTGAGCCAAAGGCAGATGCTTAACTGACTGAGCCACTCAGGTGCCCTGGGACTTTACTTTTTAAATCCTATTAATACTGATTACTGTGTTTTGTAGCCTTCTGGAATGAGTACAGTACCGGAAGCAGACCTATACCCAACAGTCTGTCCGTTTGTTTTGTTTTTCCTCTGTAATTTAGAAGTAAAAGAAGCTTTCAAATAATACATAAAATGTGTATAATGCCACTTATTGATTATTCTTTATAGAAGTGATTCTTGGCCTACTTTTTGGGAAATATTTTATATATTGAAAAGCACAGAGAATGTCATATATAACAAACTTTCATGTAGTCATCACCGAGAATTAACAAGTGTTTACATTTTTCCTGACCACTTTTTCCAAATATACAAGTTAAGGCTTAAGTCAGACCTCTTAGGTTACCCAACTGCTTTTCTAGAAGAGCTACTGAACTTTAAGAAAATTTTGCTTTATAAAAAAATGTAAGGCTTGGAAAATTTAATCACTGAGAGCAAAATATTTGGAAAATATAAATAATGCTGATTTAGAAACTGTCTTGTTTGTTTAGTTAAACTACTTGGCTAATTAAAAAATATATGCACAAACATCCATACCTTCTTTTTTTTTTTGTATCCAAAATGTGTTTATTGGGATGGTTTCCCACTCATTTTGATTCAGGGTGCTTTTAGTGCTGTTTCTGTCTGAAGGAGCATCCTTCTGTAAGCCTTGCTTTTCCTCCTATAGGCTGGCAAAGGATAGTGGAGCAGCCAACTCACAAAACTGTGCATGGCTAAAGATGGTGGTGATTTTGTAGCCTTGTGGGCACTTCATGTTCATGAAGTAGGATTTGGGGCTCTGCACCAGGCACTTCTTGTGCTTCCGAATCTTCTCTTTCAGGGAGGGATGAAGGAGGTTCTTTGCGAGTGGCATATTGTCGTGGGGAGATTATCACACATACATATATTCTTAATACTCTTACATAGAGGTAGAAATAGTAGTAGTTTTAACTTAAAATCACTCAAGGGAAAGATAAAGTAAGTATCTTTTGTAATTGATATTTATTATATGTGCCAGGCACTATGCTGAATTAGGAAGCTATAGAAGTAAATAAAACACTTTCTGGCTTCTTGGCATTTACAATCTGATTGCAGGAAATGGACAAAATAATCACCTAAATAAGTGAACAGTTTTATAAGCTGTGGGGTAATTTGAAGGAAATGTACAGGTTATAATAACAGTAAAATGAGAAACTAGTTTGGATTGGGATGCCATCAGGAAAGTATTCTGAAAGGAAATGTCTCAGGGAGGATTTAGCCAGGCAGAGAGAGAGAATGACCATTGCAGGTGGAATGAAGAGGCTGTGTAAAGGCCCTGATACAGGGAAGAGTTTGGTGAAATTTACCAGAGGATAAAGAAGGTGGCCATCAAGGCATAGTAAATAAGGGAGAAATGGTATATTTGTGGCCCTCCAGCTGGTTCAGTCATTAGATTTTGCTTAGAGAAAATTTTAGGGAGAGAGAATAAAATTGACCTGGTAATAGAAATGTGAAGGAATTAGTTAATAAATATTTCTTAATTTTAAGTCATGATGAGGAATCAGCAGAGAAATAGATGATCAAAGAAGAGTACAAAAATAATTTGGGGATGAGATGGTGTGTATGGTAAACCATTTAAATCACAAATGCTGTGGGCACGCACAGTGCTTTTGAAAAGGTATCTTTGGTGGTGGAAGAGGGAATGAGGCATTTTTCAGTGTCCCCTCCTTGTCAGAGTTGTTGTTCTGTAGTTAGAGGGTGAGGAGAGAACATAGTCATAAAAGCTTAGGGGGCGCCTGGGTGGCTCAGTCATTAAGCGTCTGCCTTCAGCTCAGGTCATGATCCCAGGGTCCTGGGATCGAGTCCCACATTGGGCTCCCTGCTCCGCGGGAAGCCTGCTTCTCCCTCTCCCACTCTCCCTGCTTGTGTTCCCTCTCTCGCTGTCTCTCTCTCTGTTGGAAAAAAATAAATAAAAATATTAAAAAAAAAAAAAAAAGCTTAGGAAATGAATCTGAGGTTAATACCTAAAATTATTTCAGAGCTTAGAGTTTTAAACTTGTAATCATTCATGTCCTTTAATATCACATACTGTCTAGTCATTTTTTTACCTTAAAAATTTGTTTTATTATGAAAGTAATAAATTTATGCTAAGTAAGGGAAATTTAGAAAACATAAAAAGAGGCAAAAACCATGTTTGCTAGTCAAGTTTCTTAGTTGTAAACTATAGTAGTCAACTGTGACTAATTCAGTCAAAAAATCAACTTACTGAAGAGGTATTTGGTAACACAGAAGTTTAATTGGGACCATTATAGGACCCAGTTCAGAAAATAGGCTTGAGCCAATGGTGGCTAGTTGTCCAGTTATTAACCAAGGTTATACTGTATTGTCGTAGATTCTGGCCCTGTTACCACAGTGAATTCTAAAATGTAGAGTCCAGACTGGAGCTGCCAGTCAGTTGAGCACCACTGAAGATCAGAGAAAATAAGTAATTGGTTCTTTTGGCTTCTTTACTCTCCAAACTTTACTCTCCAAGAAGTGGGTTCAAAATCTCGACAGGAAAAAAAATATTCACTAAATTCATAATCCCACTACTCATAGATGGTCACTGATGACAACTTGGTCTCTGCAAGACTCTCCATTCAGTGATTTGCTAGGAGGATTCACAGCATTTAATTGTGCTCATGGCTATGGTGTATTACATTGAAAGAATATAATGCAAAAATCAGGAAAGAGAAAAGGCACATAGGGTGAGGTCCAGAGCCAACCAAGGACCAGCTTCCTTTCCCAGTGTAGCCACTCAGGACACTTAATTCTCCTAGCAATGAATTGTGACATGTGTGAAAGGCTGTCTACCAGGGAAACTCATTAGAGGCTCACTACATGGTGTGTTTATCTGAGGCTGGTTACTTAGGCATTCTGTCCATGTACCAGAAGGAAGGCAGGCGTTCAGCATAAACCATACTGTTTAGGTAGTAGTTTAGGCACAGTGAGCCATCCCTATCAAGGAATGATAGGAACCCCCCAAAATCTAAGTTCCCAGATGGCAAGTCAAGGGTGAACCTCGCAGGTTGTCCTTTTCTAAGTATCAGGCCTGCTATGATAACTCTTCTTCACTCGATAGGTTTGTATATTTTATAAATATATGTCATCCTCTATGTTTTGTGGCTTGCTTTCTTTATTTTACATGCAAACTTTTTGAAACTTAAAATTTATCTATATTAAGAGGTCAGTGAACTATGACCTTGGACCAAATCTGGCCAGTAGCCTGTTTCTGTATCTCTTTTACATTTTTAGAGTTTTAAAAGAAAAAACCAAGAATATAACAGAGACTACATGGTCCCAAAAGCCTAGAATATTTGCTATGTGGTCGTTTGTAGAAAACGTTTGCTAACCTCTGATATATAACATGAGTTTTTCAAAATTGAGATATAATTCATGTACCATAAAATTCACCATATAAAGTATAAAATTCAGTGGTTTTTAGTGTTTCCAAAGTTGTGCTATCATCATCTCTTTCTAATTCCACAACACTTTCATCGTCCCAAAAAGAAACCCTTCACCTCTTAGCTGTCATCCCATTGATCTCCCCAGGCCCTCCAGCTCTAGGCAAATACTAATCTACCTTCTTTCCTTATGGATTTGCCTGTTCCGGATGTTGCATATGAATTGTGTTATCCAGTATGTGGCCTTTTGTGTCCGACTTCTTTCATTTAGCAAAATGTTTTTGAGGTTCATCTGTATTGTAGCATGGTCAGTATTTCATTGCTTTTTATTGGTGTAGAATATGCCATTATATGGCTAATACCACATTTTATTTATCCATTGATCAGCTGATAGATATTGGGGTTATTTACACTTTCGGGCTGTTAGGTATAGTATGTGTTCTTAATGTCTGCAAGACATTAACTTCATATGGGTGTGCTACCATTTGCTAATAAACTAGTTGTCTCCTGTTTTACTATATTATAGATAGCACCACTTTTAACATACTTGTATGTACATTTCTGGTTATTTACTTAGAATACATTTCTAGAAGTAGAATTGCTGAGTCAGAGGATATACATACAATATTAAAGCTTTTGGATATATTTTATGTTTTGTTTATTTTAGTGAACTCCATTTAGCAACTACATGGCCTCACCTGACAGAAGGTATCATTGTGGATAATGATGTTTATTCGTAAGTATGTTAAGAGTAGTATATTGAGATTCAAACATTTCAGTAGAATAAATTAACTGCCAAGTGGTTAGCAACTTTCCTTTTTCTATCAGTTTCTGATTAGGTTGGTTGATTTTTTACTTTTAAAGGTAGCTTTTTAGGCTGATTAGATATGTATTAGAGATGTATTTTAAGCTGTTGACCTTGGGGATGTGATCTTTAGTTCAGGGATAATGAACGGTCTCCCTTTTTTTAAGTTTTTATTTTTATTCCAGTTAGTTAACATATAGTGTTATATTAGTTTTAAGTGTACAACGTAGTAATTCCACACTTCCATACATGACCCTGTGCTTATCGCAAGTGCACTCCTTAATTTCTATCACCTATTTAACCCATCCCCCCTACCCTGAACAACCTCAGTCTTACTTTGTTTTAGCAAAGATGTCTTCAAGAGGGATATAGTGCATAATTCTGTTGAACTTTTCTTAGCTAGTTAGAAGCAGTTCATGAAATACTTTGAAGAGGTGATGGTCATTAGAATGTGTGGGAGTAATATTTGAACATTAAATGTCATAAATAATGAAACTTCCCAGTCTTGTGCAATGGAAACAACTCAAAAATTATAGCAAACGTTAGGAAGAGTGTGGAGAGAGAGGAATACGATTTTAGTATCTCTCATGCATGATGCAGAACAGTGAGAAATAGGACACTTTTTTGTTGTAATTAAAATAAATGGGTTGTATTTGCTGATGATAAAAGTAACATGAGCTTTCTTAATCAGAAAATAAATAGGTTGTATTTGTTGATGATAAAAGTAACATGAGCTTTCTTAATCACATAATTTAGATGGCTATAAAGAAGAAAATAAGGACTACATGCAATCCTGTTACTTAAAAAATAGCCAGTTAGCATTTTGGGGTGTATACTTTTTTTTTTTTTTAATTGAGATGTAATTGGCATGTAACATTATATTAGTTTCACATGTACAACATAATGATTCAGTATTTTTATGGGAGCGTATATTTTTAAAGTTTAAATTTATATATTTGCTTTATTTAGTATGTATCTTTACATATTATATGCCCATAAATAAAGATCTGTGTTATTTTTAAAATTGCTGCATAATCCATTAAGTGGATGTATAATAATCTATTTAATTGAGAAAATAGGGCACATTTGATCTTGTGCAAATTTTTGTAGTCTCTGTTTTTACTATTAGTGTTATAAAAAAACTAAGATCATTTCTTTTTTATTATTTCTAAAATTAATTGTTTTATTAGATTATCTGTGTGCATTGCCTGTTCAGAATAATTTTTATATGTGTGTTTTGATTATTCTGTTTTGATTGTGGTTTTTCTTTTTTGCTTTTTTGTCTACAAACTTTGATTTCTTAATTCTGGGTTTTTTGGTTTTTTTTTAAACTTACCCAAATGGCCTTATCTGAGTAACAGTAAGTTTAAGGGACGCAAAATGGATTGCTTGTCCTTTTATATAATTAATTAGGCTGCATTTTGATAAATTAATGAGTTGTACATTGTCATAATTAGGATCTTTGTTTATTTTGTTTTGTATTTTAGTGATTTGGATCCTATTCAGGCTCCCCATTGGTCTGTTCGAGTTCGAAAAGCTGAAAATCCTCAGTGTTTGCTGGGTAAGACATGCTTATGTTCCTTTCCTGAAATTATGTTCCTTCCCCACCAATCTGCCCATCTTCCAGATTAGGAAGACTGAATGTATTCTTTATACTTTATTTCACCTATCAAAAGGGTACATTTTTGTTTTTTTACATTTGTGATCTTCTCGGTTATTACCACTAAAAAAGAAATCTTTGTCAACAGCGGTGAATCCTAGTAAGTCTTGAATAGCACTAGCAGTATTTCTTTCTTTCTTTTTTTTTATTTTTTATTTTTTTAAAAGAATTTATTTATTTATTTGACAGAGAGAGACACAGTGAGAGAGGGAACACAAGCAGGGGGGAGTGGGAGAGGGAGAAGCAGGCTTCCCGCTGAGCAGGGAGCCCAATGGGACTCGATCCCAGGACCCTGGGACCATGACCTGAGCCCAAGGCAGACACTTAACGACTGAACCACCCAGGCACCCACAGGATTTCTTTCTTGTCTTTTAGCTTTAAGCAGTCTACATCTCAGAATTCTCACATATTTTCTCATGATCTGAGTTTTATTCTTCTAAGGCTTTTATGTTACTCCCTTTTTTTCTTCTTCTGGCAGTTTGCATCTTCCGTTCTTGTTAGTGCAGCACTTTCTGCCTTTTGCCATCCTCTGGACCTGTGGTATGTGAGGGGAAGAACGAGCCCTTCTGTAGGGTTGTACGACATCTGCAAACCTATTTTCTGATAGAGGGAAAGAGGTGTAAAGGTTCAAGTGAAATATCATAAATAGAAATACTTGAAAAAATGTTAATTTGCCTTTGGGATAATATTATTGTATCCCATATCTGGCATTTCTTTCTTTTATCATTTTTGTAGATGTGTCTCTTTCATGAAGTCTTCTGAACCCATCTCCTCAATGTGTCTTTCCATCTTTTTCTCTCATATTTAGTACATATGAAGATATTTCATTTCTGTTTTTTTATATAAACCACCTTTATTCCATATAACCTGATATATTACCATTCAGCTAATGGAGTTACTAAATATTTATTGATGACAGTAATGATGCATTTCTCTAAAATATTATTTTCTTGGGTTCTTTAAAATTCATCACATGCTATTCATTAAATGCTAATTAACACTTGCCATTTTTGCTAACTACATAATGGTGAATACAAAGATGTAGAAGGTAAAATTCCTGCCATTGGTGAATTTGTCTTGGGGTATTAGGGAGACAGTGGAGGGTTGGTATTAAGAGTTTTAGAATTTTTATTCTAAATCCTAGGTCTGCCAGTTTGAACAAGTTTCGTTAGTTTCTTTAAGTCTCAGTAAAATAGAGACAATAGTATATGCATAGAGTTATTGAGAGGATCAAATAAGATTATGTGTGTGTTTGTGTATCACATTTAATACACGGCCTTTTGTATAGTAAATGCTCAATAAATAGTTTCTCTTGTTAAATCATTGGATTATTAAATTGTTAAATTTATTTACTAAATTGTTTCCTAGTTCCTTATTGTTTCTCATCCACTGACTTCTGTGGTAATTGTAGAGGACCTTAGAATTTAAAGTATTCTCATTTTAAGTTATTGTTCCATGATCCCACCCTACTCTTTGACTTTATGTGTTTATATGATGAGATTAAAGGATTATGTAGTCATATAATTAACTAGAGTCATATAGTTTATATGATTGAATTATAGGATTATCTTACTTTTCTAAAGAAGTCCAGAAAGTATTCTAGATTTATTCAGAACTAGTTGATGAATTTAATATCTTGTATTGTCTGGTAGTTTTAGTACTGATGATTAAACTTTAATTCCTGTTAAACTTTAATTTTTTTGTACAAATGTCTCATTGCAGGTCTTCAGAAGATATCAAACCTTTTCCCCTTATAATAATGACAGGAAGTGTACCATTAATAATGCAGCTGAAGCTAAAATAACTTTATGCTACATGATTTCTTAATCCTCTAGAAACATATCTTCAGGTTTTTTGTTTGTTTTTGTTTTTGTGGTGAAAAAAATTAGATTTAGCCAGCTGGACTCAGTTTAGATGATCCCAATTTTATTGGCAACATCCAAAGCATCATAGGAGCCAGTCAAACAAATGCCTTCTCTCCATCAGGCTTGACAAGGTATTGACCTTGGCCACCTCAGTGTCGTAGAGCTTCTTCACAGCCTGTTTGACCTGGTGCTTGTTGGCCTTGACATCCACAATGAACACAAGTATGTTGTTGTCCTCATGGCTGACTCAGTAGTCAAGGGAAACTTGATGATGGCATAGTGATCAAGCTTGTTTCTCCTGGGGGCGCTCTTCTGAGCATATTTGGGCTGCCTTCGGACACGCAGTGTCTTGGATCATCGGAACATAGGCAATATGCAGATCTTCTTTTCTTTTTGTGACTGTGGACGCCTTTCAGCACCGCTTTCATGGCCTTCAAAGCTTTTGCTTCAGTTTCGTCTTTGGGAGGGGCAGGGGCTTCCTTCTTGACCTTTGGTACCATCTTCATGAAAGGACCAGAAGTTCTCATGGGCGCCTGGGTGGCTCAGTCGTTAAGCGTCTGCCTTCGGCTCAGGTCATGATCCCAGAGTCCTGGGATCGAGTCCCACATCGGGCTCCCTGCTCAGCGGGAAGCCTGCTTCTCCCTCTCCCACTCCCCCTGCTTGTGTTCCTGCTCTTGCTCTCTCTCTCTCTGTCAAATAAATAAATAAAATCTTTAAAAAAAAAAAAAAAAAAGGACCAGAAGTTCTTTTTAATTTTAATTTTTTTTAATGAACCCAGAATTCTAGAAGGGTGGCAGTTAAGGTGGCACTTTGTGCATATAGTAATATTCTTGTTACTTCTACAATTCATTGAGAACAGATAATTATTTGTCTTCTTCAGGCACATAGTAAGTGATTAATATTACTAGGTACAGTTACTTTTCATTCTAGAAGGGATTCTAAGGAAAAACTTTTTTAATATCTTGTGACATGGAGAGAAGGGAAGAACAAGGCTATCTTTGAAAGAGGATTAATTTTTGTCTTGGGTGGAAAAACTGAATGGTTTCTTTTTCTACCAAATCTTTCTTACAGCTTTTGTGAAAAGACATGTACTTTAATTTGTAGGGCTGATTTCTTTTAGTTAAGTGTCAAATATGAGTAACATTTTTTCTATGTAGGTGATTTTGTCACTGAATTCTTTAAAATTTGCCGTCGAAAGGAGTCAACTGATGAAATTCTTGGACGATCCACATTTGAGGAAGAAGGGAGAGGTGACCTACTTTCCTTTTTTTAAGTTACTTTCAGACATCTAACCCTTTTTCTTTGGCATTTTTCTAGTAACTTTTCAACTATTTTCACATTTGAATTAAGTTGGAAAAACAAGTTTTGATGGAGTAGACTGCTACCATTTCTCTCTGGGCTTTACCCTGAGCTTAAAAATTAAGTACATTTAATAAGTTCTTTCTACCAAAACTGTAAGATATTTTGAAAAGCAGGGTTTTAGAGGTTTTTTTAAAACTTCTGGAGAGAAATAATTTGTGTTACACCTTTGTCATTATGGACGCATATAAAGCTGAATGTGTCTTAAAATTTTGTAATTCTGAGACCATATAATACCAGTGAAGTGACTAAAATGTTTTATACAATCAACAGTTTATTCATCACTTTAACTTGCTAAGGTTGGTGATATAATTTCTGTTCGTTTCTATTCTTTTTATAGAAATTGCTGATATAACTCATGCTTTGTCAAAGTTGACAGAGCCAGCACCGGTTCCAATTCATAAATTATCAGTTTCAAATATGGTACACAGTGCAAAGAAGAAAATACGAAAACACAGAGGTGTAGAAGAGTCACCACTGAATAATGATGTCCTCAATACTATTCTCTTGGTAACTAAATGTATCTTTCTATGTCTGTATGTATACTCATTTCTTGGTAACTAAATGTGGTATCTTTCTATGTCTGTATGTATACTCATTTATTCATTATCAACCAGTCCCTTCTATGTGGCAAGCACTGGATTGGGAATATAAAATGAGTAAAACAAGTCTCCACATTCAGAGAATTCCCACTAGTTTAATGGGAAGAAGGAAGGTAAACTGTAGTTACAATACCATGTTGCATGGGAGAAGTCTGGCAGTTTGGCTGTGAGAACACAGCAGAGGATGTGTCTGTCTCTATCTGGGCAGTGGGAATCAGGGAAGGTGTCATAAAGAAGGGCACTTGAGTTGCATCTTGAAGAGAAGGTTTTAGAAACAGATGAACAGTCCTGAAACACCGGGCTTCATCTTGCAGTTTAATATTTTAAGCAGAGGGTCAACATCAGAACTGGATTTTTGAAAGCTTCCTTTCACAAAAGTCTAAGGAAAGCTTTATAGTAAGTACTAGAAAGAGCTAAGATGTCTCCTAGGTATAGAGTGGTGGAACAGGCCCAGCCTGGGAACCACACACACCAGGGTTAATCCTGATTTTACTATATCATTTTGAGTAAGTCATTTAATTTCAGTTTTGTCATCTGTAAATGAGGCTAATGAAACCCTGTTAGATTGTTTGGAGGATGAAAGGACCATCTCTTAACACTGCCTGGCATATAATAGGCCTCTGGTAAAATGATAGCTGTTCTTACTATAATTGTAAGTATAGTCATATTTCTGGCAATTTGTGCATTATGACAATCTTGGGAACAACCTTTGAATAGTGCAATGAAAAGAATACTGGACGTGGAAACTTGATGTTAATCTCATCCCAGCATTAATCTGAATAAAACTCTTCACCAGATTTTCAGCTTGTGTATCTGTAAGAAGTGGGCAGTAATATTTACCTTACACAGTGGTTTTAGATTAGGATATTGTTTGCAAATGTACCTAGTAGTGGGCGTTGGTACAGAGTAGTTCCTCTAAATTTGAAAAAGTCTCCTGAGCACGTTCTGTAATATGTGGCATAGTATGCATAGTAAAAGGAATCACAAGTCAGCAGTACAACACACACTTGGGAAGAACAGTGATAAAAGGACTGAAAATATATTTCTGCAGAAAAGGCCCCTTCTTTTTTTTTAAGGAAGCTCTACGCTAGGGAGCCAAATGCAGGGCCTGAACCCACAACCCTGAGATCAAGACCTGGGCTGAGATCAAGAGTCAGATGCTTAACCGACTGAGCCACCCAGTGGCCCTGGGAAAGGCCCCTTCTTAACAATATATCCTTAGAGATTTTATTCTAGTTACCAAATGCACTGAATTTTTTTTTTTTTTTTTTTTTTTTTTACCATTCCTACATACACGTAAACAGAAACCACGTGGAAAAAGATGAACTGGTCATTACAGGTTTAGACTGCTTCCGACTTTCTAGGGGTATCTTGTAAAGTTATCATCTTAAATATCATAGTCTTAATATTTCATATATGAAAACCTGTGGACTGTATAACTTCATAGAGCCTCATGAATGTGTGCGTATTTAAATTTTTTCTCTTAGGTTTTGTCTAATACTTTTTTATAAATTTAATGACCATGGATCATAGTGAAGAGATTTTGGTTTTTCATTGTTTAGTCTATACAACCAGGTGGTTTTAAGAAAAATCTCTGATTTCTAAAATTGGCTTATCACTGAAACTATGTATTTTTAAAGAAAAACAGAAAATGTTTGATATAATGTAGAACCCACTGGCCAGTACAATAAACACATTTCCATTGTTTTAATAGCAAAACCATAAAAAAATAAAATAGTGTTTATATGAGTTATGAATATCAACAAAGTAGGAAATTGGTTGAAATGTGGTTATTTTTATTTTTCTCCCTAAGTTCTTATTCCCTGATGCTGCTTCTGAGAAACCATTAGATGGAAGTTCTTCCACGGACAACAATAATCCTGTATCAGAGAGTGAAGATTATGTAAGTTGGAATTTAATATTAAAATATTTAAAATGCATTGAATTTCTAAGGGGTTGCTATATTGCTAGTTTAGTAACATAAGGATCTTTTTATTTTTTAATTTTATTTTAAAAATATTTATTTATTAGAGAGAGAGAGAGCGGGCTCACACTCATGTGACCAGGGTAGGGGTGCGGGGGGCAGAGGGAGAGGGAGAGAGAATCCTCAAGCAGACTCCCTGCTGAGCACGGAGCCTGAGGCAGAGCTCTATCCCAGGGTCCTGAGGTCATGACCTGTGTGGAAATCAAGAATTGGCCACTTTGGGGCACCTGGGTGGCTCAGTCGGTTATGCATCTGCCTTTGGCTCAGGTCATGATCCCTGAGTCCTGGGATCGAGCCCCACATTGGGCTCCCTGCTCAGCGGGGAGCCTGCTTCACCCTCTGCCTCTGTCCCTTCCCCCTGCTCGTGCTCTCTTTCTCTCTCTCTCTCTAAAAAAAAAAGAGTTGGCCACTTTACCGACTGAGCCACCCCAGGCGCCCCAAGGATCTTTTAATTTTAAAAATCACCTTAGGAAAGCTTGAGTAGAGATCATGGCCTCCACTCAGATTATGATACATTGACCATACATATGTATTTTGGGTAGCAAGAACTTTTCTGGAAACAGTGAAAAAATAAGTATATTGTGCATGATTGTAGGATTTCCCTCATTTTAGACTTTTTATAAAATTATCAAATTGATGTTTTGCCATTGATTCTTCTCTGTATTTCAAAACCAGACAGTGAGTGGAACACTTTAATGAAGTAAAATGTGTAAAATGAAGCAAAATTTTCATGTGTTCCTTATCCAGGTCTTTAATAAATTGAGAAATGAGATGTTTAAATGACAGGCATAGAGATAAACTATTTTCAGTAGTTATTTTTGGGAAGTAGATTTCATGAAATGAGGAAAAGCAGAGGCTTTATATTTTCGGTTTATACAGTTTTGATTTTATGTTTCTGATTTTGATAATAAATCTATACTCATTTATAATTAAAAGATTTTTAAGGGGCTGTTGGGTGGCTCAGTTGGTTAAATGTCTGCCGTTGGCTCAGGTCATGATCCTGGGGTTCTGGGATGGAGCCCCACATCCGGCTCCCTGCTTAGCGGGGAGTCTGCTTCTCCCTCTCCTTCTGCCGCCCCCCCTCCCCGCATTCATGTTCTGCACACACACACTCTGTCTCGTGTTCTCTCTCTCAAATAAATAAATATAATCTTAAAAAAAAAATAAAAGATTTTAAAAACAACATATTTGGAATACATCTTGAAGGTTCCACAGAGGAAATTGAAAGTTGTGACTTTAGCTTTTCTAAACTGTAGCATCAGTCTTTCGATCCTTGCAGAAATTTTGAAAACATGGGACTGCCTAAGAACAATTTAGGCAGTAATGTATTAAGTATTTGATAAAAGGTAGTTTGGTAGGATAGGTTAATTTTAGTATTAAAATCTCTCCCCACACAGTTTTTGATTATACCTGCAAATATGTTGTTAACAAGTTTTGCTTTGTTTCTATTTTGTTAAATTCAGAATCTCTACAATCAGTTCAAATCTGCACCATCTGACAGTTTAACATACAAATTGGCTTTGTGTCTTTGTATGATCAATTTCTACCATGGAGGATTAAAAGGAGTGGCACATCTCTGGCAGGAATTTGTTCTTGAAATGCGTTTCAGATGGGAAAACAACTTTCTGATTCCAGGGTAAGAATTTGAATTTTCGTTTGTATATGTAGGTTTTTTGTTTGTTAGCATAATTAGTCTTTTGGCCCATTAATTTTCCTCTTCTAGGAAAGAAAGTGGTAAGAAACTGGACATGATTTATACTCAGAGGTGTTCATTGTAGCAAATTTATCATAGGGGAAAAAAGGTGAAGCAACCTCAGTACCAAACATAAAAGAATGGTGTAAATCATGATATATGTCTACAGTGGAAAGTTATGGATCTATTACAAGTTTTATTTTTTTTCAAGAATCTAATAACATAGAAAATGATCATAGTATTTGTAGTAAAGTAGAATACAGTGTTTTGTATACTAAGTGCTTTCAGTTTTGCTGATCTATATTTATAGAAATATAATTGGGAAGAAATAAAGCCAAATGTTAACAGTAGTTTTTCCCAGGTGTGAAATAAAATTTTATTTTGTCCTTTATACATTTGTGTATTTTCTAAGCCTTCTGTAGTGAATATAAATTTTTATAGTTGAAGAGAAAACATTCTTAGAGTTCATAAGTTCAGGTACTCACCTGTAATTTTTTTGTGGAATTTATGTTGACATTTCACTTAATAAAGTGGAAGAGTTTAGTTACCATATATTTCAATATTGCGTAGGTTACTGCTCATCTACATATACTAAGGCAGAATTGTGATATGAGTAGTATAAATTGGTGATTGAGCCAAAAATATTTACTTCTGTTTCATTTGCCAGTCTCTGCTTAGCTGGATTATCTCTTGGCTGATTCTTGGGAACTTAGTGGTTTAGAACTAGAGGCAGTTTAGGCTCCTCTTGGCAAAAGAGAGGTGGAAATCAATATTTTTTTTATATTGAGAATCCACTATAATAATTGAGAACTGAATATGTAACTAATCTGTTTTGTATGGTGTGAAATACTGTATGGTAGCTACTCCCTGGGATAGATTTAGAGACATTTTTTCATTTTAAGTTTCTATTAACTTGAGAACTATTACTAGTTTGCTACTATGCTTTGAAAAATATATTTGCTGTTGGTGGACTAGGAGGATAAAATGTGATTTTTTTTTAGTCTTTATTTGCTCCATCTCAGTTATCTTACCTGTTGAAATCTAGTTTTGATTTCTTATCAAATGGCTAAAATTTATGGTAGCGTAAGAAATTTGCATACCTGAAGCCATTTTCCTAAAACTAACTTTTCCCACTGCTTTATTTGATAGATTAGCAAGTGGACCCCCAGATCTAAGATGCTGTTTACTACATCAGAAACTACAGGTAAAGATTTCCCAACGACAGTATCTAAATATGGTCTTAATTGGAGTTTATTCTAATACTAAATGTAATAATGGATTATAGGCTATTCTCATTGTGCTGCTGTAGGTTACTTGTAGTCACTGTTATTCACAATAGGGTCCAGGGAAGGGGTGGAGAAGGCAAATTAAATATCGAAGAAGTGGATAGATTTTTATTTTACTGTAACTAACTTAAATATAAATGTTATTTCTGTTTTCTTAAGATGTTAAATTGTTGTATTGAAAGAAAGAAGGCCCGTGATGAGGGGAGAAAGACAAATACTTCAGATATGTATCCAGGGGATGCTGGAAGAGCTGGAGACCAGCTGGCGCCAGATAATCTAAAAGATATGGATAAGGAAAAGGGAGAGGTAGGAAAATCTTGGGATTCTTGGAGTGACAGTGAAGAAGAATTTTTTGAATGCCTAAGTGATACTGAAGAATTTAAGGGAAACGGACAAGAGAGTAGCAAGAAAGGAGGACCTAAGGAGATGACAAGCTTAAAACCAGAGGGACGACTATATCAGCATGGAAAACTCACACTGCTACATAATGGAGAACCTCTCTACATTCCAGTGACCCAGGTAGGATATGGACTGGCTCTTTAAGCTTTATTTATTTTTATTTTGTTCTTTATATCTTCATCCTAGTAGGAAATGTTTGCTTTGGGTAGGAGCAATTCTTTAAACAAATCTGTGTTCAAAGATCTAAGATTTCAAATCTAAATAAACTTTTGGGGCTTTCAGGTATTATCATTTCTGAAATTGAGAAATATTTTGAAGTTAGGGAAATAAGTAGTTCATCATGGTTAAGGTGATGTTACTTCTTAAAATGAGTGGTGAGTACACAGATGTTTAAGAAACAGAATCCAAATCAGTTGCTTTCTTATACACTAACAACGCAACTGTAGAAAGAGAAATTAGAGAAACGATTCCATTTACAATAGCACCAAAAACCATAAGATACCTCGGAATAAACCTAACCAAAGAGGTAAAGGATCTGTACTCTAGGAACTACAAAACACTCATGAAAGAAATTGAAGAAGACACAAAAAGATGGAAAAATATTCCATGCTCATGGATCGGAAGAATAAACATTGTTAAAATGTCTATGCTACCCAGAGCAATCTATACCTTCAATGCCATCCCGACCAAAATTCCAATGACATTTTTCAAAGTGCTGGAACAAACAATCCTAAAATTTGTATGGAATCAGAAAAGACCCCAAATCGCCAAGGAGATGTTGAAAAAGAAAAACAAAGCTGGGGGCATCACGTTGCCCGATTTCAAGCTATACTACAAAGCAGTGATCACCAAGACAGCATGGTACTGGCACAAAAACAGACATACAGACCAATGGAACAGAATAGAGAACCCAGATATGGACCCTCAACTCTATGGTCAAATAATCTTTGACAAAGCAGGAAAAAACATGCAATGGAAAAAAGACAGTCTCTTCAATAAATGGTGCTGGGAAAATTGGACAGCCACATGCAGAAGAATGAAACTCGACCATTCTCTAACACCATTCACAAAGATAAACTCAAAGTGGATGAAAGACCTCAATGTGAGACAGGAATCCATCAAAATCCTAGAGGAGAACATAGGCAGTAACCTCTTTGACATCGGCCAGAGCAACTTCTTTCAAGATACATCTCCAAAAGCTAGTGAAACAAAAGCAAAAATGAACTTTTGGGACTTCATCAAGATAAAAAAGCTTCTGCACAGCAAAGGAAACAGTCAACAAAACAAAGAGGCAACCCACAGAATGGGAGAAGATACTTGCCAATGACACTACAGATAAAGGGCTGGTATCCAAGATCTATAAAGAACTTCTCCAACTCAACACCCAAAAAACAAATAATCAAGTCAAAAAGTGGGCAGAAGAGATGAACAGACACTTCTCTGAAGAAGACATACAAATGGCTAACAGACACATGAAAAAATGTTCATCATCATTAGCCATCAGGGAAATCCAAATCAAAACCACATTGAGATACCACCTTACACCAGTTAGAATGGCCAAAATGGACAGGGAAAGAAACAACAAATGTTGGAGAGGTTGTGGAGAAAGGGGAACCTTCTTACACTGTTAGTGGGAATGCAAGTTGGTACAGCCACTTTGGAAAACAGTGTGGAGGTTCCTCAAAAATTTAAAAATAGAGCTACCCTATGACCCAGCAATTGCACTCCTGGGTATTTACCCCAAAGACACAGATGTAGTGAAAAGAAGGGCCATATGCACCCCGATGTTCATAGCAGCAATGTCTGCAATAGCCAAACTGTGGAAAGAGCCGAGATGCCCTTCAACAGACGAATGGATAAGAAGATGTGGTCCATATATACAATGGAATATTATTCAGCCATCAGAAAGGATGAATACCCAACTTTTACATCAACATGGATGGGACTGAAGGAGATTATGCTAAGTGAAATAAGTCAAGCAGAGAAAGTCAATTATCATATGGTTTCACTTATGTGTGGAACATAAAGAATAGCATGGAGGACACTAGGAGAAGGAAGGGAAAAATGAAGGGAGGGAAATCGGAGGGAGAGATGAACCATGAGGGACTATGGACTCTGAGAAACAAACAGGGTTTTAGAGGGGAGGGGGGAGGGGGGATTGGTTAGCCCGGTGATGGTTATTAAGGAGGGCACGTACTGCATGGAGCACTGGGTGTTATACGAAAACAATGGATCGTGGATCACTACATCAAAAACTAATGATGTATTGTATGGTGACTAACATAACATAATAAAATTAAAAAAAAAAAAAAAATGGAGATTAAGTATCCGACTCTTGGTTTCGGCTCAGGTCCTGATCTCAGGGCCCTGATCTCAGGCTCCTGAGATGGAGCCTTGTATCGGGCTCCACCACTGAGCACAGAGTCTGCTTAAGACTTTCTCCCTCCTCCTCTGTTCTCCCCTCTGTGTGCTCTCTCTCTCACTTTAAAATAAGGAAGAAAGAAAAGAAAGAACGAAAGAAAAGAAAGAAAGAAAGAAAGAATATTTTTAAAAATAGTATGTAAACGCCTCTTACAAAATGGTATCTTCTACTTGGTTTTCAGTGTGTCTGTTGTTTCTTAAAAATAATCAGCCTGGGGCACCTGGGTGGCTCAGTCGTTAAGCGTCTGCCTTCAGCTCGGGTCATGATCCCAGGGTCCTGGGATCGAGCCCCACATTGGGCTCCCTGCTCTGCGGGAAGGCTGCTTCTCCCTCTCCCACTCCCCCTGCTTGTGTTCCCTCTCTCGCTGTGTCTCTCTATGTCAAATAAATAAAATCTTTAAAAAAAAAAAATAATAATCAGCCTAGGGGTGCCTGGGTGGCTCAGTCGGTTAAATGTCTGCCTTCGGCTCAGGTCATGATCCCAGGGTCCTGAGATTGAGCCCCTTGTCATCAGGTTCCCTGCTTCTCGGGGAGTCTGCTTCTCCCTCTCCTCCCCTCTCTCGCTATCCCTGTCTCTCTTCAAATAATAAATAAAAATCTTAAAAAAAAAAAAAAGAAACAGAATCCAAAAATAGAGAAAGAGCAAAAGTAAAATTCCTTGAATTTATATGATTAGTTTTGTCTGTTCAAAAATACAGTTCAAAGCCACTTTACACCATTATGAAGTAGAACAGCAACAACTCAACCCCTAAGGAAGAACAATAGTTTTGTTGGGTTGTTTTTGCATAAGTATGTGAATACATTTTATTGTGAAAAACTCAATCTAGAAAAAATAAAAACCACTACCCACTAGTTTAACTCACATCTCTAGAAGTAACCACTGTTACTGGTTTGGGTTATCATTTCTTATACCTGTTCCTATATATTGATGTACATATATGTGTATACATAAGATACAGAGTTTAGTGGACTTTTGGTTTTGGTTTTGCTTTTTGTCTTCTTAAGATTTTAATTTATTTATTTTAGAGAGAGAGAGGTGGAGAGGGGCAGAGGAAGAGGAAGAGGGAGAGGGAGAAAGCAGACTCTCAGCACTCAGCTCAGTCTTACAACCCTGAGATCACGACCGAGCTGAAACCAAGAGTCGGAAGCTCAACTGACTGTGCCACCCAGGCACCCCTGTTTTGTTTGTTTTTAAATGTGTGCATTGGTGTACAACTTTTTGTTTAACCTAGTATGTCTTTTTTTTTTTTTAAAGATTTTATTTATTTGACAGAGAGTGGGAGCAGGAACACAAGCAGGGGGAGTGGGAGAGGGAGAAGCAGGCTTCCTGTGGAGCAGGGGGCCCGATGTGGGGCTTGATCCCAGGACCCTGGGATCATGACCTGAGCCGAAGGCAGACGCTTAACGACTGAGCCACCGAGGTGCCCCTTAACCTAGTATGTCTTGGAGATCTTTCCATGCCATTACATGTAGGTCTACTTTATTCCTTTTTAATTGCTGTGAAATATTCCATGGCAGAGAGGAGACATAGTTTATTTAACCATTCCCCTTTTAATGCACAGTATATGTTATATGCTAGTTTTTGCTATAATAGTGCTACAGTACACATTCTTGCAGTTTTTCACATATTGTGTGTTCACATTTTAATTTTTTTTTTTAAGATTTTATTTATTTGAGAGCGAGAGAAAGAGAGAGAGAGGGAGAGCACAGAGGGAGAATGAGAGGGAGAACAGACTCCCCGCTGAGCAGAGAGCCCGATGTGGGGCTCCATCCCAGGACTCTGGGATCATGACCTGTGCCAAAGGCAAATGCTTAATCGACTGAGCCACCAGGTGCCCCCACATTTTAATGTTTCTTAAGGAAAGAAATAAGTGGATTTGCTAGATAAGCAGATACACAAATTACAAAATGGCTGTTCAAAAAGGCTGTACCTTTTTTTAATACTCTGGTCACTGGTGCATATATAGGAATAAGGGAATACTATTTTTTTTTTAATTCTTTACTCAACTTCCCTTTCTCAATTCCTTCCTGGCACAAATCTGTATTGAGGGCCTAATATATGCCAACCACTGTTCTAGAACTTGGGGATTTAGCAGTAAAGTAGACAGTAAGGTTCTTGTACTCATGGAACTTATATTCATATTTTATTTAATTTTTTTATAAACATTACCAGTCATATAAATTTTTACCAGTATGATGGACAAAAGTAGTATCTCAGTGTTTTAGATTGTTTTCCCTGATTTTTGATGAAATTAAGCATCATTTAGTATGTTTATTGGCCGTCTTTTCCTTTGACTTGCCTGTCATTTTTCCTTTAGGTTGCTGACCTGTTCTTACTGATTTTTTATTCGTCCTTCATATTTTAGATATAGATCCTTTTGTTATATATATTGTACATGTTTTCTCCTGTCATTTAAAAGACATTTGCTTATTCATTGGTTTATAAACTATATATAAAGTGCACAAATCTTAAAGTATACTGCTTGGTGAGTTTTTTCATTTTTAAAAACCATGGGACAAAGTTTGGAGGATATCAGACACAAGAGTCCTCTCCTAGTGTGGCCACACAGGATATGCCTAATTCTCACTCCAGCAATGAATTGTGATCACATGTGAAATGTTTTCTACCAGAGGGACTTTTTAGAGGGTCCGGTTTTTACTGGGGGTCTGGTCATATTGGCACCCTCCGCCTAGCACATACCATAATTCCAGATTCCTAGAAGGAAAGCAGGTGTTCAGCATAAACCATATCGTTTGCATAAATAATTTAGGCACAGTGTGCCATTTTTATCAGTTCTGAGTACAGTGGAGACCCTGTCAAAATCCAAGTTTCTAGATGCCAGCAAAGGGTCAACTTTGCAAACAGGCCTTTCAAAGGATAGCAGTCTTAAGTCTGCTATGTTGAGTCTTCTCTGCATGCTTGATTATTTCAGTCATTTAAATTTGTGGCTTTTTGGTGGGTATGTAGTAGTATCTCATGTTTTTACATTTCCTTGGTGAGTAATGCTACTGAACACATTTTCATATATTGTATTCTATATATTGTCCATTTGGATATCTTCTTGGTGAAGTACCTATACGGAGCCTTTGCCTGTTTTAAAAAGTTAGTTGTTTTTTTTTTCTTACTGCTTTGCAGGTTTCTTCATATATTCTGGATATGAGTTTTCAGTCAGTTATATGTATTATAGATAATTTCTCCAATCGATAGCTTGTCTGTTCACCTTCTTAATGATGCCTTTTGTTGAATAGGCATTCTTAATTTTAATAAAGTCTGAGCGGTCAGTGTTTTTCTTATATGGATAGTGCTTTGTCTCCCTTTTAAGAAATCTTTTTCTGGGGTGCCTGGGTGGCTCAGTCGTTAAGCGTCTGCCTTCGGCTCAGTCATGATCCCAGGGTCCTGGGATCGAGTCCCGCATCAGGCTCCCTGCTAGGCGGGGAGCCTGCTTCTCCCTCTCCCACTCTCCCTGCTTGTGTTCCCTCTCTTGCTGTGTCTCTCTGTCAAATAAATAAATAAAATCTTTAAAAAAAAAAATCTTTTTCTGCCCCAGTGTAGTCTCTTATGTTTTCTTCTGGAAGCTTCATTGTTTTACTTACTGCATTTATGTTTGTGACCCACCTCAAACTGACTGTGTTTGGTATGAGGAAAAGATTGTCTTTTCTCTGTAAGGATATATAATTATGTTCCAACACTTATTCAGAGGAACTGCTTTTTCCCACACAATGGCAGTGGTGTCTTTGTTGTAAATCATATGATCGAATGAGTGTTCGTCTATTTCTAGACTATTCTATCCATTAGTCTCTTTGTCTATCCTTGTACCAATAAGATACTATATTACTACAACTTACAGTCTTTCTGTCTTGTAGTATAAATCTAACTTTGTTCTTCAAGATTATCTTGGGTGTTCATTGCATTTTTATGTAAATTTTAGAATTAGCTGGTCATTTTCCACATATAAAATAATCCTGCTGGGTTTTTAATCCATATTGCATTGAATTTATAAATTAATTTAAGGAGAATTGACATCTTAACAATTTCGAGTCCCATGACCGTGAAATACCTTTCATTTTATTTAAGGTTTCTTTTACTTTCCCTTACCAGTGTTTTATAGTTTTCAATGTAGAGGTTTTGCATATCTTTTATTAGATTTAATTCATAGTTTTTGTAATTTCTTAAATGTTATAAATGGCATTTTAAAAATTCCATTGAAATTTTTTTTCCCTGATACATAGAAACAGTTGATTTTTTATATGGACTTTGGATCTAGCAATCTTAGTACATTCACTTATTATTTCTAGCAGTTTGTAGATTATTTGGAGTTTTCTGTATACACAGTCATGTTATCTGTTAATATAGACAATTTGAATTTTGATTTTCTAACCTTTATACTTTTTAATTCTTTTTCATACTTTATTGTACTGGACCACCAGGACAGTGTTGATTAGTGTATGGATACCTGCTCTTGCTCTCAATTTCAGGAGGAAAGCATGTAATAATCATTGAGCATATCTGATGTTGATATCATTTATCATATTAAGGAAATTCTCTTCTATTCCGGGTTTTTGAGAGTTTTTATCATGAACAGGTGTTATATTTTATCAAATGCTTTTCTGCATATTGAGGTTATCATTAAGCTAATTGTGAATTTTAAGTGAAATAGCACATGATGAGTGAATACAGTGTCTAGTCCACAATAAGCACTCAGTTTTTAGCTATTATTCTTCTGAGGACTTTTTCTTATAAGACATAAGTGGCTAGTATTGCTTCTCAAGATGCAAGGATTTACTTAAAAGTTTGTAAGCAGTTTTTATATTTTGAAATGGGTTGATTAATTTTAATATTTATACAGTTGGATATTGGGATGTTTGCTTGATAATTTTAAGCATGGATTCTGTTCCATGCTTATACTGTTGGCAGGTGGCTATTATTTACAAGGTTAGTTTTTTTGTTTGACAGGCCTTATGCTTTTTGTTCATTATATCCTTTTAAAAGTAAATTATATTTTTTAGGTATTTCATTATTAAATTTTAATATTAGGACAGAATATTCTAATACTAAAAACCGAGTGTATAGTTAATCTAATTTTGTCTTGGAGCATGCAGTTGGCATTAAGGTCTTGTGGTATAGACCTTGGTTTTGGAAACTACCAGAACTAGATTTATATTCTGGCACTACCACTTATTAACGGTATTGCCAGTACAAGCTGTGTTTTCTTTCTGAGCCTTGTTTTGCTCTCTAATAAAAATAATAGGTTGGTTTGCATTTTTTAGAATTTTGTGTAAAGTTTTACTCATTTTTATTTTTGTGTGTGTAGGAATTCTTTGAGCATAATTATTTTGAGATTCATACATACTGTTGTGTCTATCAATAGTTCATTCATTTTTATTGCTTAGTAGTAGTGTTCCATTGCATGGATATACCAGTTTGTCCATTCATTTTTTTTTTTTTTTTAAGATTTTATTTATTTATCTGAGAGAGAGAGAATGAGAGACAGAGAGCATGAGAGGGAGGAGGGTCAGAGGGAGAAGCAGACTCCCCGCTGAGCAGGGAGCCCGATGCAGGACTCGATCCTGGGACTCCAGGATCATGACCTGAGCTGAAGGCAGTCGCTTAACCAACTGAGCCACCCAGGTGCCCCTGTCCATTCATTTTTTGATGGACATTCCAAAAATGATCATAAGGAAACTTTGAGGAGTGATGGATATATTCATTATCTCGATTTTGGTGATTGTTTCATGGATGTATACTCATCACATGTTCCCTTTAAATTATTATATGTCGATTATACTTCACAAAAGCGGTTAAAAAAGTTAAGTGGTTCTATGATCAGTGCTTGACAGGAAGAAAAGGAAAGTATTTCTGTTCTAACATATCTCCAGTTTGAAAACCCTATTTATTTGTTTAATAATCAAATATTAAATCCTTTAAAAGCCAAGAATAGTTTGTATTACTCTCGGTTGTTAAGGATTAAACCATGTATGTTTAAAAGCATTTGGCATGTAAGTATCCAACAAAGGTTAATTTATTACATCTTTTCCCTTTCCAAATTTTAATTAACAGTATTCCTTATTTTTAATGAGCTAGTTACATTATGTTGTCTTGGTTTGATTGGGTTAATGAAGAGTCCAAAAAAGTTATTCTGGAAGCTCAAGCATTATTTCTTTTCAAAAGGCTATACCCCCCTCATTCATTTTAGATGCTTCATTTTCTACATTCAGATTTATTATATAAATCTGGAATAATTTAAACTTATTTTTTTCTCAATATGAATCCTATGTATTTAAAAATTCATTTTTATATCTTACATTTAGGCAAATCAGGGCAGATTTTTAGTCTATTTTACTTTCTTAAAAGTTAATCTCACTTGAATTATAATCATTGTATATGTACTTACATAAAATGGTTGGAATTCAAAATGATCTCAGTTGAAACACTTAAAATTTCACACTTTAGAAGTTAGCTTAAAATGTGCCATTAATCAATTGCCCACTTCACACACACAAAAATAAGACTATATAGATCCTTGCTTCATAAGAATTCAAGCACACTTTAATATTTCTTTCATGTAGACTTAGTTCAACCTAAAATTTATGGCTAGGAAAAGCTTGAAGACTTTACCTAATATTCTAGAGCCAGGGCTAGAAGAGAAACCTATGGAGACTCTCTTGGAGCAAGACTCCTTAACTAGTGGATTGAACCAAACTAGTAGTTCTCAAAGTCAGCATCAGATAGATGTCTGAGATTCTGCCTTCAGTTTGACACTTTGTAGTTTTGCCACTTGATTTTGGGTAGGTCACTTATCTCTGTACCTCAGTTTCATCAGTTGTGAAATGCTCTGACCTCCTCTCAATGATCACATGAGATCATGTATATGAGAAAGCTTTGAGCATATTTAGAAGTGGTAGATATGAAAGCGTATGGTCCTTGGGCTGCTTGCTGCTTATGTTCCTCTTAATCATGTTCTTCTTTACTTATAGTTGGCCTGAGATTTCCAGGTGGGAGGGTTATCAGTATCTTTTCAACATCTTGTTCCTTTCTTGCCATCCTGAGATTTCAGGGCTGTAGGACAATGAAAAGTAGCTCCTTCCTAATGAAAAGACTGAAGGCTTCTGCTCTTGAGTACTGCTTCATTGGGGGTTCATATAATTTTTTTAATTTGTGGTATTTTGATATCAGTGGGAGGTTATAATTAAAACCTAACTATTTTGTCTCTAATTGCTAGCATTTATTGAGTATGTGCCAGGATTTTTTCTTCACAAGAAAGAGTCACAGAAAGCTTGAGTGATTATCCAAGGTCATAGAGCTGGGATTCAAACATAGGCACGTTTTTTTCTAGAGCCCAAGCTCTTAACCACTGTGTCATATTGCCTTACCTATTATTATTCAACCCTGAGTATCGGTGTGAGACTTTAAAAGTGATGCATGTTCATTGTACAGAAAAGAAAACAAAAATTCATAATTCCATAATCCACAGATAATCACTGTTAGAGCAGTTTCTTTCCATTTTTCCTATATCAAACAATTTTCCTATTGTACATTGAGATTCTTTCCAGTTCTCACACTATTCTAAGTAATGCTATAGTGCTATTTCTAGAAGTGGATTATTGGGTCAGAGGGCATCATCATTAATGCCATGTATTGATTCCCAGATTGTCATCTAGAAAAGCTTATACATTATGTTCTCTTCAGCAGTATGTGAAAGTGCCTCATTTAGGTTTGTTTCAAAAATGAGGATGATAGAAGAAAAAGTTACTTTCTTTTGTTTGTTGCTCTGTTTTGAATGCCATAGCTTTACCATGCTCCTACTTTATTTTTGACAGATATTTGTGAAAATTATTTATCTTTACGGTAGTGGTTCTCAACTGGGGAGTGATTTTTTCCCCCCCAGGGATATTTGGTAATGTCTGGAAACACTTGATTATCATGAGGTGGAGTGGTGCTATCGGCATCTAATAGGTAGAGGCCATAGATGTTGCTAAACATCCTACAATGCATAGGACAGGCCCACCATGAAGAATTATCCAGTCTAAATGTCAGTAGTGCTGAGGCTATAAAACCTGCTTTATAGTAAGCTGTTGAAATCTAGAATGTATTTATTGGCAAGATGCTCTAAAAAATTATTTCTCTTGTGCTTTATCTTATTATCTAGGAATAGAAAAGTCCATGTTTTTTTTTGGCTTTAAGAATGAAGCAGGCAAGCTTTGTTTGGTTAGTCTCTGGATTGTTGAGTGCTTCGTATTTCAGATATAAAATCTAATGGAATCAATTCTTAGAGAACTTTCCTAAGACCCTTTGAACAGCTTGGAATGTTCATAATGATTCTGTAGTTATGTATTCCTTTAGATTTGCCTTAGCTTCTTTTTTATTTGGGGTTACCATTAGAATCTATAATGTCCCTGGTTCTCAAAACAAAAATCCAAAGACTTCTTATGGGAATTAGTAATTAGAATATCTTTGGAACCTAAACTCAAAGCAGCTTTTCCAACATAAAACTTAGTTATTTGGGGTCTTTTAGTTGGGATTCAATTAATTTGCCTTTATTTTAATTTTCATATTTATCATTTTTTTTTCTCTTAGGAGTTAC
The DNA here is from genome assembly GCF_964656455.1 of Halichoerus grypus. Taxonomy (NCBI): domain Eukaryota; kingdom Metazoa; phylum Chordata; class Mammalia; order Carnivora; family Phocidae; genus Halichoerus; species Halichoerus grypus. Next base: position 101,581,500 of record NC_135715.1, read on the forward strand.
AATAAAAACCTGGTTGTAACTAACGGTGGCATATATAAACATATCATTAGAACTTCACTTCTTATCATTAAGAGGCAGGAAAATGTTCGGTGCACCCAAATTCCTCTTTTATTAATCCTTGTCAAGGGAAACATGATAATCTTATTTGTTGTGGGGGGGGGGGTCCTGAAAGTCATATTTATTATTAATTTGTTAATTTTTTATGTAGGTTCCAAAAAACTTGTGAATTTCTCTAAATTCTTTTAAATACAGATCTTGTGACTGCTAGAGCTGATATGATTGTCTTTATTCTGTTTTTATAGTTCTGCTTTTTCTAAAAAAAGCTGTTCATGAGCTTTGTCCTTTTGTGCTTCACAGGAACCAGCGCCTATGACAGAAGATCTGCTAGAAGAGCAGTCGGAGGTTCTAGCTAAATTAGGTACATCAGCAGAAGGGGCTCACCTCCGAGCACGCATGCAGAGTGCCTGTCTGCTTTCAGATATGGAATCTTTTAAGGTGGGTCACACTGTCAGAGCTTGGGAGTCTATTTTGAACTATTCTGGGATGAAGCTGTGAAAGTCACTCTCTAAAGTGGTGTGAAGGCCTGAATGTCTTTTTTATTAAACGTTTTGATTTCTTAGTAGTTACAACAACCTACATTTATCTCCTAAACGTTGTAGCCAGACTTGCTTCTTAAATTTAAAAAAAGAAAAGAACAATCTTTGAATAGTAGTCGAAAGTTGAGAATTGAATCGTTTCTTTATGTGCATTGGGATGTTTTTCTCCTTTGTGTGTGTTTAGCCAATTTAATGCATGGCTTTTAGGAAACCCTTAGGATTTAACATAGGCTGCTTCATTCAACAAACTTTCTGATTGCCTACTTTATGACTTGTACTGTTATTAGATAAGTAGGAAATACAATGTTTATCCTCAGTTATAGTCTATTGAAGTTGTGGAGGGAGATATGTAAATAATTAGGTGATGCCTTCACTTATGAAGGCAATGTCAAAAAGGTGACTGACTTTGCTGAGTGGGTCATGGAGGGTTTCTCAGAAGAGTCACCATTTAGGATGAGTAGGCATTTGCTACCTGGAGAAGAATATTTTAAGCTTAGATATAGGCTTATATTAGAACATAGAGGATTCAGAGAATGGTGACATTTAGCTTATTAGCTTAAAAACCCAGGGATGAAGAAAGGTCTTTTGTTTTTGAATTACTTATTTTTGAAAGCCGAGGTGAAGCCATGTGTATTAAAAACAAGAACAACAGCAACAAAACAACCAAGTGTGGGTAGTCTAGTGGGCCATAGGCCTTCCTTGTGCCTCCTGCTGATACTCTGAACTGTCTCCCATGCCCAGATTTTCCTCCTTGACCTGCTGCTACCTGTGTTGGCCTCCATCTCCCCATTCCATAGCCTCCAATCAGTCCTGCTTTCATGCCGTATGCCAGCCCGAGATTGATTTTTTTTCAATATAAATACCCTATGAAAACCTATGTCACTTTTATCTTCCCTGTTAGCAGATTTTAGTGACAGTAAAAGGGAATGCTTTTATTCTCTGCTTATTTACCCCATCTTTACCAAAAGAAAAAAAAATATTCAGGAAACCTCTTGAGAGGTATGTGTTTTTCTTAGAGACTAAAAAGATATGGAAAATCTGTGCATTTTGTTCTGCCATGAGACAAGAAAGACATAATTGTTTTAAGACAAATAGTTGGTATAGTGGATAAAGAGAAGACAGTTGACTCTCAGGACATGTGCTAAATCAAAAAGGTAGAAAGGGTGTATGTGCATAGTAGGAGTGTGCAGCAGCTATTTTTGTACCTGACTTCTAGCTGCCTTCATATGTATCTGTCCTTAACCTGCTACAGCTTCCTTGCAGAGGCACTTACCAGACGAAATTGCAAATTGGAAGTGTAAAAGTTGTCCTTATAGAAGAAACATATTGGCTCCTCATAGGAAAGTTCTGTATAATTCCAACACTGTACCTCAGCAAGATTGGGTTCATTAGACTGTTTTAGACTACCTTGAGTACCTACAAATCTCTTAAAACATGGTTTCAATAAAAAGATTGTATTTCAGATAGCCAACTTACACATCTGTCTCTATGTGGGAATCAGTTAATATATTTAAGGAAACATAGTCATTCTAAAATAGACATGGTTGCCTTTACCTTTTTATATAGGGGTGACTTGGTATTAGGGGCACTTAGGAGAGTCTGCAGAGCTTTGGATGAATGGTGATATGTACCTGAGGTACCTACACCTCGCAATAGGACAGGGCCTATTCTCAAGCATGTCCTTGGAGTACATACCTTAACAGTAGAAAGAAGATAAGCCATAGCTGAAGTGAGGCTTGACTCTCTCCTGGTAGCTGTATGTTCAGCCTGGTACAGTAAGGCCAGGCAGATGAAGAATTTTTGTGTGAAAAGTTGTTTTTTTTTTTTTAACTTCTGTAGTGCAGGAGTTCAGTATTATTTTCTTTAAGTTCGTTCTCTTTTCTCAAGGTCTATCTCTAGTTCCTAAGATGTTTTTGTGCAGGTGTGATGTTGCCTGGTTAATAACCAGATCTTTGTACATGAATCCTGAGTCATGCAGCAGTCTTGATCCACTGCACTTCACAGCATTTTTTGGTTGCCATGATGCCATAGCCCTTAGAAGTTGATGTTGACGACTCTCAGTTAAGGACCTTCCTCTGAGTCCTCATCCCTCAGGGGGATTTCCTAAATTGATGGGGATTGTGAAGCTGAGAGACAGTGAACTCAATGAGGAGAAATGGGCAGTTTTGCTCTTTACATTTAAGACTGACTATTCTTATGTCTGTTTTCATTTTGGTTAGAGGTTAATTTAATTTAAAAAGGAAGAAAATTATCTTCTGATTAGCACTTCCTTGTTAATGTTTATATCACTTAACTATTTCAGGAAAATAAAATAGTACTCTTGGTAGGAAGTATACATTGTGGTAGAGAATTTAACCAAAAAGGTATGTGTTTAATGTGTGCACACATATTCTTTGAGATAGTGCGTGTGTGTGTGTGTGTGTGTGTGTGTGTGTGTGTGTATCCATCTTTAGTAGTCTACTGATACATCACTGGACACTTGCAAAGACGACCTCCATGCCTTACCACTAACACTGTGAAGCTTCTCCTTTTTTCCAGGCTTGACTGTAGAATTACTTAAAGCATTTTAGCATGCATCATCATTAATTCTACAGACTTACCTACTAAATAAAAGTTTAATTAGTTGGTTTCAGAAACCTGAAAAGCAATAGTTTGAATTCCAGTTCCTTAACAGGACAAAAGCAATTTATGTGATGGTAATTTGTTATATAAAGCACAAGAATTTGATGACTAAAAAGAACATTTCTGAGGTTAGCTGATAATTATTGCAGTACCAGTAGTGATTTATTGAGGTAAAAAACGGTAGAACTTTTCTGTTAATTGTGTTATTATTCTGATCGCATTATGTATATTATTTAATTACTTGACTTGAGCTTATTTCATATTTTTCCAAGTATTGAGTAGTTACTATATTATAATTTTAAACTAACTTATGTAACTTAACAATACACTTAAGAGAATTATTTTCATTTCCCATCAACTTTTTATTTCTAAATTCATCAAATGTTTTCTTTTTCTATAAAATGGAGACAACAAAAGAAAATGCTTTTGGTACTTGAACATCTGACCTGTTTTAAAGGTGACACCCAGACTCATGTCATGTATTAGATTTTGTAAAGATTAGATAAGCTTTTTGTGAAAGTATGAATTTGTAAACAGTTTTATCATTACCTGTTGATTTTTATTTGGTTCTGCTGAAATTTTTTTGCCTTATTTTAGGCAGCTAATCCAGGTTGTTTTCTGGAAGATTTTGTGAGGTGGTACTCACCCCGGGATTATATTGAAGAGGAGGTCATTGACGAAAAGGGCAACATGGTTCTGAAAGGAGAACTGAGTGCCCGAATGAAGATTCCAAGCAATATGTGGGTAGAAGCCTGGGAAACAGCTAAGCCAATTCCTGCTAGGAGGCAAAGGAGACTTTTTGATGATACACGGGAAGCAGAAAAGGTAACTGAGGTTTCAGTATCTAATACTGGAAAGCTAACAATTTTTCTAGCATTTTAAAAATTCACTATAATAGATGTGAAATTTTGGACACAACTGAGAAGCAAAGCATTGTAATTTAATGGGCCTTTTATATATCTGCTATTCACATTTAAGATTTTAGAACTAGTTGCAAATAGGCCGGAGAATAAGACATGTATATTTTATATAGAATGCTCACCATTGAACTGTCTTATAGCATATGTCAAAAGCCTTAAAGATGGTCACATCCTTTGACCTAGCAGTTCGTATCAAAAAATTTATTAAGGAAATAATAAGAAATACAGAAATACTAATGTACAAGAATGATGTTCAACAAAGTTTTCTAGTGAAAAGGTAGATACAACAAAGGTTTCCAGAGATAAGGCTTGGTTCAATAAATATGGTATAATCATTTGGTGGACTGCTTTGTAATTATTAAAAAAACATTTAGAGGGGCGCCTGGGTGGCTTAGTCTTTAAGCGTCTGCCTTCGGCTCAGGTCATGATCCCAGGGTCCTGGGATCGAGCCCCACATTGGGCTCCCTGCTCAGCAGGAAGCCTGCTTCTCCCTCTCCCTCTGCCCCTGCTTGTGTTCCCTCTCTCGCTGTGTCTCTCTCTGTCAAATAGATAAATCAAATCTAAATAAATAAATAAATAAATAAATAAACATTTAGAGTTCTGGAGAATAGTGACATACACCTGATAACAAATTGTCCTACACACTCTCCCATAGCTCCCCCGAAACCCCATGAAATTAGTAAGAAAATAAATCTATGCTTTCAGCATTACTAAGATATAGAGACTATAGTGACCTTTGAATTAACTTTCAGTAGAGAAATAAGTCAAATTTCAATGGAGTTCCTAGTGCTGTAAGCCTGTATATAGAGAGTGGGGGCAGGGAGTCTTAAAAAGAAGAGCTGAGGGATATAGAAGACTTAGATGGAGCACAGAGTCACCCCCAGCATGAGAGAACCTGACATTAATACTCAGTGCAAAATACTCAACTTTGCAAATATGGTTTGATAGTTCACAGCACGGCTATAGAGAAGGGGCTTGAAGTGGGCAGGAATAGAAGTGGACACTCGGAGAGACACTGCCTTGGGAAGAACCAGATATATAGAGAAGGAATGATACCCCTTTGAGATAAAGCAATGATGGGAAAAAAGGAATAAGGGGAAAATTAGGGATCCTGCAGAAATGCAATAGAAATAAGAAATAAGACCGTCACCCTCTCCCCAATCCATTAAAGAAACGTTACAGAAGAGGGCACTTTTAAACTGTGACATGACTAGGATTGGTAAAGAGCAGATCATATCCATACAGAACTACTATAAAAAAGCAGAAACTGCAGATATGATTATTTGAGCTAATAAAAACATTTCCCAGAAAATTGACCATGAAGCAGAAAAAAATTGTAATGTAACACTCTGAAAGGAGTCAGGTGTCCTCAAACCAACATGGGGGATATGAAAAATCATGTTTAATCAGAAATACTAAAGCCAACAGCAAAAATGGACCAAAAAACCCCACAAAGAAATGAAACCACAGCTGGTTTAACTCAGGATAGAAGTAGAAGAATAACAACCATATCAAAAATAAAGACTAAATTACAAAGGGCCCAAAGGAGAATGGAATTACATTTAAATTTAATAAAAGATATCAAGGAAAAGCAGCAAAAACAGCCAAGAGAATGAAAATGGATGACGAGTAAAAGGAGTTGAAGAGAAACTAGTAGAAATGAAAGATAGGAAAAGTAGGAATAATATTCATTTTATCAGAGTCTTTGAAGAGGAAAAACCAAAACATTGGAACAGAACTAGTATTTGAAACTGTAATCAAGAAAACTTTCTGGAAATAAAAGAAAACCTGAGTTTACATATTGAAAGGGCTCTTTCACTAGATGCAGGGAAAAATGCTCCATAAATAATGAACTCCAAAATACATCATTGTAAACTACTGGAACTTAAATATTTATTTATTTATTTATTTATTTATTTATTTATTTTTAAAGATTTTATTTATTTATTTGAGAGAGAGAGCACAAGGGGTAGAGAGGGAGAAGCAGGCTGCCCACTGAGCAGGGAGCCCGATGCAGGGCTCGATCCCAGGACCCTGGGGTCATGACCTGAGCCAAAGGCAGACGCTTAACGACTGGGCCACCTAGGTGCCCCAGGAACTTAAATATTTTAAAAAAAAAAGGTTCTCAGGACTTCTAGGCAAAAAGATGAAAATAATTTACAAGGGAGAATTAGATAGGTATCATATTTCTCAAAAGCAAGGCAGCATGGAGCAGCATTTTCAAGAAATGTAAGCAAAAAGTACAAACCAAAGATATATATCCTACCAAGGTATCCAAATAAGGCTCTAAGAAAATTTTCTCTGAGGTTTTACACATAGAAATTTTTGTACACATGCACCCTTTCTGAGGAATCCACTAGAGTTGCCGTGTCTAATAGAACTTTCTACAGTGTTAGAGACATTCTGTAGCTGTGATGTTCGAAATTACAGCCACTGGCCACATATGGCTCTAATGAACACTTGAAATGTGGCTAGTATAACAAAAGAACTGAATTTTAAATGCCTGCATGTGGCTAGGTTCTGCCTTGTTCATATTGAACAACATAGTATAGGAGGATGAACTTGATCCAGCCAAGAGATGACTGGAGAAACGGTGAGCATTTTATTTCATTAATTTTAGAGCTAAGACTAAAACTAGGTGAGGATATGGGTAGACGAAGAAGATGGTAATCAGAGGATAGCATTTAAAATTGTCAGACCAAATTATAAAACACTTAAAGCGAGGGAATTAAGGACAGCATAAAAAGTATTAACCGCAAAAATCTCTACTAGAATAAAAATAGAAACCTTCTTAAGTACCTACAGAGTTTTTTAAAAAGCAAAGAACACACTAAATAGAGAAACACACATAGTAACAATCAGTGATCCAGTAATTCCACTGCTGGGTTACCAAAGGAAATGAAATCACTAATTTGAAAAGATGCATGCGCGCCTATGTTTATTGCAGCATTATTTACAACAGCCAAGATATGGAAGCAACCAAAGTGTCTATTGAGAGATGAATGAGTAAAGAAGATGTGATATATCTATCTATCTATCTGTCTATTTACAGTAGAATATTATTCAGCCATGAAGAATGAAATCTTGCCATTTGCAGCAACATGGATGGACCTAGAGAATGTAATGCTGAGTGAAATAAGTTAGTCAGAGAAAGACAAGTACCATATGATTTCACACATAAGTGGAATTTAAGAAACAAAACAAAGAAAAAGGACAAAAAAAAAAAAAGGACTTAAATATAGAGAACAAACTAATGGTTGCCAGATGGAAGATGGGTGTGGGGATGTGAGTGAAATAGATAAAGGGGATTAAGAGTACTTATCTTGATCACTGAGAAGTGGATAGAACTGTTGAATCACTATATCATACACCTGAAACTAATATAACACTGTATATTATGCTTCAAAAAATTAATGAAATAAAAAATAAAATACATAGAGATATGATCAGAATAAGGGTATAACCAAATTATTCCTTTAGTTTTCTGCCAATGCTTAATTACATAATTAAATTTTATTTTATCACACATACAAAAAGGTTACAAAGTAAACAGTGGACAAAGATTTACCAGGTACATGAGAGCAATAAAGAAAGCAGGGGTTATGGTCCTGATACGAAATAAAGTAGAAGTAAAGCAGAAAAGCATTAAATGATGACACAGATATGCTTTATAATCTTAAAGTGGTATTTGATAATGAGGATATAACATTTGTTAATGTTTATACACTAGATAACACAGTAGCCATCTATAAAAATAGGAAGCCACAGGAGATAAGAGAAACAGATTGAAACAGAGGATGTTGAACACATTACTCTTAATACAAGATAGTCAAGTAGACAAAACTAAAGAAAGATCGAAACAAGGTCATAAGGTTGATCTTTTAGATATATCCCAAACATGACACCTTGAGAGTAGAGACTGTACCTTTTTTTCATGTGCACATGGAAAATTCACAAATCTGATAGTATATTAGGGCCCAAAGAGAATATCAGCAGGATTCATAATGGAAATAGAACCAGTACTCTGATCTCTGCAGTAAAACTAGGAATTAAAAATGAAACAACAAAAAACTAGGCCTTCTACCTGGAAATGTAAAAGCCTTATATTAACTCTTGGGTAAAGGAGAAATACTAAGATAAATTTCTGAAAAATAATGAAAACACTATACACCTGAACCTGTAAGATATATTTCAGGAGTGCTCAAAGGAAAATCCATAGACCTAAATACCTCCATCAAGAAAAAAAACAGAAGAATGAAAATTACTGAATTAATAAATTTCTAACTTAAGTTAGAGGAAGAACAAAGTAAAACCAAAAGAAAACGAAAGGAAGGCAGTGATAAAGATAAAAGCAAAGAGTGATAAATAGAGAGCAGAAAAACAGATCAAAGTAATCTGGTTTTATTTTTAAAAAATCAAAATAGACACATGGTTGACTGCTTTAATCACAGAGGGAAAAGCATGCATATACAAAATAAGAAATGACAAAAAGTGCCAATAACTTGATATGGAGGAAATAGTAAAAAAAACAAAAACAACAACCAATACTTTGTATGATTCTGTATATAAATTTGTAAATGAAGATGAAATGGATGATTTCCGAGGAAAATACAGCATATCAAAAATGACTAAAGATAGAAAATCTAAACCGACATTTCCATAGAAGAAATAGACACAGTTGCCAAGAAATGACCCCATAAAAAACCACCAGGCCTAGATGGTTTCACAGTGAATTCATCTAAATGTTGAGAGACCAGATAGTCCCAGTGCTACTTTATTGTTTTGGTACATAGCAGTTGGAGGAAATTTCCCAAAATCTTTTATCAGAAACGTTGACTATAACATTGGTCCCTAAGTCTGATAAAAGTAGCATATAAAAAAAAAGTACAGACCAGTAGTACTTAAGAAATTGAATGCAAAATCCTAAGTGAATATACTCTCACCACTTTAAGAAAATAATACATGTCGACTGAGTACACAATGATTATTTGGAAATTTACTTATTAACTTCATTAATAGGTTTAAACAGAAAATATATCATTTCCATATATAGTGAAAAAGTCTGATAAAATTTAATACTTATTCCCAATAAAATTGAGAAATAAGAATGGGTAGATATTTTCTTAAAATGAAAAATATAGACCTCAATCCTTTTTTTTTGTTTTATTTTATTTTATTTTATTATGTTAATCACCATACATTACATCATTAGTTTTTGATGTATAGAGCTCAATCCTAAACACAGCATCTTAATAGGGGGGATCCTAGAGTTATTCTCACTAAGGTCAGGAACAAGGCAATGGTGCCTGTTAACTCCACTTCCATTTAATGTTATTCTGAAGTTATTACCCACTATAATTAGAAAAGAGAAAGCAGAAGCATAGGACTTGAAGAACTTTTTATTTGTAGATGATGTGACAGTATACCTGGAATAATCTAAAGAACCAATGATAAAAGTAATTCATACAGAAGAATTCAGCAAGGCAGCAGGATATAAAGTTAATATATCTAGTAGTATTCATATACACAAATAATAACCATTCTGAAGATGTAAATGACATTTTCTCTTCATTAAAAGAGAAAAAAATGGTAAAATACCTAGAAATAAAGCTAACCAGAAATGTTAGAAATATGAATAAAGAAAGTAGAACTGTCTTGAACAATAGATACTGCTTGTTCTTGGTTAGGAAGTCTCAACATCATTAAGGTCAGTTCTCTTTAAATTAATTTATAAATTTAATGCAGTCCCAATAAAATACCAAAAGTCTTTACTATGGAGCCAGATAAGTTGATACTCAAATTTATTTGGAAAAATAAACATGTAGGCTTAGGACTGAGGGGTTTGGAGAGTGACTGTTAATGGGTTTCTTTTTTGGGTGATGGAAATGTTCTAAAATTGATTGTGGTTTTGGTTGTACAACTATGAATATACCTAAAACCATTGGATTGTATATTTTAAATGGGTAAATTGTTATTTTAAAAAAGCATGCAAGAATAGCTAAGAATAGGGGCGCCTGGGTGGCTCAGTCAGTTGGGCAGCTGCCTTCCGCTCAGGTCATGATCCCAGGGTCCTGGGATTGAGCCTCACATGAGGCTCCCTGCTCGGCGGGAAGCCTGCTTCTCCCTCTCCCACTCCCCCTGCTTGAGTTCCCTCTCTTGCTGTATCTCTCTCTGTCAAATAAATAAATAAATGAATAAATAAATAAATAAATAAATAAATAAATAAAATAAATAAGAGTAGCTAAGAATAGATTGAAAAGAAAGAGCTATGAGGTAGGTGTTTTGGGGGGGGGAGCGGGGGGGCGGGCAACTAACCCAACTAGATACTAAAACATAGTACATAGCCTCACTATTTAAATAATGTGATAATGGTGCATAGACAGTCCAGTGAAACCGAATAGCAAGTTCATAGATGCATGTAGAAATCTAGTATATGATAAAAATGGCATCTCAAATCACTGGTATAGATGGCCCTTTTACTTTATTTTACTTTATTTTTTAGAGGGCGATGGAGGGGCAGCGGGAGAGGGAGAGAGAGAATCTTAAGCATGCTGTGCATGGAGCTGGACTCGGGGCTTGATGATGGGCTTAATCTCACAACCCTGAGATCATGCATGACCTGAGCCAAAATCAAGAGTTGGACACTTACCTGACTGAGCCACCCAGGCTCCCCTAGGTGACCCTTTTAATAAACTGTTTTGGGATAACTGAATAACCATTTGGCAAAAGATGAACTTAGATCTGTTTCTCATACCACACACAAGAATGGACTGAAAAAAAGCCAGAAGACAAACGATAAACTGAGAAATATTTGTATACTGGGAGAAATATATGTATTACAGTTAAAGGGCCAAAATACTCTAGAAATATGGGCAAGAGGTCTGAGGAGATAGCTCATCCCCAAAAAAGATAATTACCCTTAAACTTTTCAAAAGATGTTCAACTTTATTCATAATAAGAGAAATGCAAATTAAAAAACTTCACTGAGATAACATTTATCACACATCACATTGGTGAAAATTTAACAGCTTAATTAATACTCAATGAGGCCCTGAGGCAACAGCTCTCATACATTACTGGTGAGAGCCAGGATGATACAATCCCCATGTGGGGAGGAACTTGGCAGTATTTAATAAAATTTACATATGCATTTACCCTTTCACTCCAAAAGCAATCCCACTTCTAGGAATTTGCACTAATATTTTCAACAGTACAAAAATAAAGATGCACTAAGTTGTTCATTGCTGCATTAATTGTAATTAGAAAATAGTGGAAACTCTCTGTATGCCCAAACTTAGGAGCTTTATTGAAGACTGGTTTATCTACATAACTGAGGACTAGACAGCTGTTAAAAAAATGAGGAAAATATCTATTAAATGATAGCAATTTCTAGGATGTTTTTAAGAGAAAAGTAAAGTGCAAATGAATATATATAGTATGCTTCATTTTGTGTAAAAAAGGGAGATTAAGAAAACATGTCTATTGATCGTCATAAAAAGAAATTTATCTTCACAAACAGAGAACACTGAAATTAGTTACCCAGAATGGTTGAAAAGGGAGGAAAAAATAGGAGTAAAAGGAATATGGGAGGGAATGACATTTAGGAAAGAGTATACTTTCTGTATACTTTTGACTTCTGGAAAAATGTTAATTGTCTACATATTCAAAAATTAAAATAAATCAACAAGAATGGAAAGAGGGGAAATGACCAAAACTGAAAGCAAGCTGAGATAAATTAGTTCAGGTATATATATATATATTTTTAAGATTTTGTCAGAGAGAGAGAGCACAGCAGGGGGATCGGCAGGCAGAGCCGGCAGAGGGAGAAGCAGGCTCCCCGCTGAGCAAGGAGCCCGATGGGGGGCTCAATCCCAGGACCCTGGGATCATGACCTGAGCCGAAGGCAGACACTTAACCACCTGTCCAGGTGTATTTTAAATGAATAACATAACCACACTGAAATGGGGTCGGAGTTAGGAGGAGGATCTAATTCAGTAATTTATGATCACATAAAATATGTTTGACTGTATACCCCCAGGTATGGGGAGAGGTGGGAGAGCACTGCAAACAAATCCTAAACTCTATTTTCTAGATTTGTTTTTTGTAGTGGTGTTGGGTAAGCAATTCTGAAACTTCTAGGTGGATTATTGTTTGATTAAATGAGTAATTAAATGTGTTGGTGTTGTTGGAAGCCAGAATTCTCACTGTAGAAGTCAGATACAAACATGGAATTGAGGAAAGCAAGGAAGACCAAATGGCAGTGCATTGGAAATGGCAGTATTGGTGTGGACCCATAGGTTTCTAAAGTATGGATAGATAATGTGGGTATGTACATAGGCATAATAATATATATTTCCTAGCTTTTTTCTGAAGGGGTCTAGAAACAGTGACATCTCAGTAGCAGTGAACACATATATATTGATTTCTAGAACATTCCTCATTAAAAGGGACCATGCTTTCCTCAGAGAAATGGCTGATTTCAGAATTGGGACAAGGAAGGTATGAGTGTGGAACATTATATGTTGCCAGAAAATAAGGAACTGCTTAAAAGAAGATAGGGGTATATCATAAGGAGGTAGTTTGAAGGGACTCTTAATTGCCAAATCTGGACAATTTGAATGGCAAATAACTAAGGACAGTAATGAATTCTAAACTATTGGGAAAAAATCGGAACCCATGGGTCCATATTGACAATTTGCAGATAAAGAAATGGGAGAGAAGGGAGGCGTTTCAGCTCAAAGATGACCAATAAATATGGAGGATATGCTGGAGTAGGAAACTCTTCATTTTACGACCATATTCATAGTAAAGATTGGTTCAGGTGAGAATCATCAGTAGATGTCTAGGTGGAAATCTGGGTGAAGAGCATCATACTTGCATGATTTTAAAGTGTCTCTCCAAGACAACTGGAGAATTGCAAGGAAATAATAACTATGTAGTAGAGAAATGGGGCAATACCTTGAATGGATGGTCAAAACTAATATTACTAATAAGGGATAGATGCAGATTGTCTGCATTGAGATGTGATACTCTGAAGGATCCAACAGCACTTATGCACTGACCCATGAGTACATATTCTGCATCTAAACATGAGGAAGCATTAGGTAAACCCCAAATGAGAAACATTCTGTTCTAAAAAAGAGCTGAAAAAAAAAACCAATCCACAGCACACAATTCTAGGAGTATATTAAAGGGACACAGGAATCAATTGAAACATTACCCAGTGGCCAATACTAGAACAGTATGAGCAACAAAATAAAGTACCGTTGGACTGTAACTCAAAGTATAAAATAGACATCCTTGAGTCTATACTGTTACAAATAAATGATTGAATAAATTGGCGAGAAGAAACAAATCGATGCAGAAGAACTTCAAACCTGCTCTGCCCACAAGGAGATGGAGCAGAACTCCTCACTGTGTAAGCATGGACTGTGCATAGTGACTTCCTTCCAAAGAGTGCAGTATGGAAATTGGGGAAAATGAGTAACCTTACAGTACAGAAACCAGACAAATACTGTCTTAGCCAGGTGAGCAAGGTTAGCAACATGGATAAGTCAATATTGATGAGTTTCATGTACTCTTGATATGAGGTGATGAAAGTACCACTTTATAACTCTCTCATCTTTTCCCCAAAATTCCTAACCCCAGTTTGACCATGAGAAAAACATTGAGTTCCAGTTGAGGCACCTTTTACAAAATACCTGACAAGAATTCCTTAAAACTGTCAAAGTCAGGGGCACCTGGGTGGCTCAGTTGGTTAAGCGCCCAAATCTTGATTTTTGCTCAGGTCATGATCTCAGGGTCCCTGTGTTGAGCTCCACACTCACTTTTTCTCTCTCTTAAATAAATGAATAAATAAAATCTCAAAAAAAAAAAACCTGTCAAGGTCAGTAAACACAAGGAAAAGTCTAAGAAAGTGTCACATGTGAGGGGAGCCTAGAAATAGGACTACTAAATATAATGTGGTATCCTGGTTGGGATCCTGGAATAGGAAAAGGACATTAAATAAAAACTGAGGAGAGTGAATATACAGATATTGACAGGATGATTCATAATAGCAAAAAAGTGAAACCAAGCTAAATATCGATCAACTGATGAATGGATAAGTAAAGCACGGCATATTCATACAATGAAATATTATTAAGCCATAAAAATAAATGAAGTTCTGATACATGGTATAACACAAAGGAACCTTAAAAGTATTATGTTAAGTGAAAGAAACCAGAAATAGAAGGCTACATGTAACATGATACCATTTATATGAAATACCAGAATAGGCAAATTCATGAAGACAGAAAGTTAGTTTAGTAGTTACCAGGGGCTAGGAGCTGGGAGAAATGAGGGAGTGACTGCTGTCGGGTAATGGGTTTCTTCTTGGTGTGATTAAAATGTTCTGCAATTAGATAATGGTGATGTTGTATAACTTGTAAGTATGCTAAAGACCACTGAAGTGTATATTTTAAAGTGGTGAATTTTATGGTATGTAAATTGTATCTAAATTTTTTTAAATTAAGAAAATATGAATAAAGCATGGAATTCAGTTATTCAGAAAGGGGAGGGGAGGGCACTGTACTCAAAATGTCCATGTTATAAAAGACAGACTGGAAAACTTCCAGATTTGTTGTGATTAAAGAAGTATGAAAACTAAATGCTGTGTATGATCTTTAACTAGATCCTGTATGGTGGTGGGAAAAGGTTATAAAAATCATTATTTGGTCTATTGATGAAATTGTAATAAGGGAAAGTAGGCTACATTAAAAGTATTTGATCAGTGTTAAAGGTAGTTTATATAATCACAATAGTTTGTCTTTTGATTATATAAGAAAACATTCTTAATTTCAGGAAATACACACTGAGATCTTTGGGGGTAAAAGGACATGGTGTATGTAACTTGCTCTCACATTACTCAGAAAAAAATGTATGTGTGTAATATATCGTATGCACATACAGAGGAAAGAGATGGGTGTGATTAAATGAGGTAAAAGGTGAGTCTAGGCAAAGGGTATAGATATATTTTGTCTTCTTGCAAATTTGTTTGGTTTTAAGTTAAGGAAAACCAAAGTTGAATAGTAAGTGTTAGCAAAGATGTACAACACTGGGAACTATTATTACTCTAGATAAGGATGTAACTCTTTTGAAACACTTTGTAAAATAATTTGGAATATGACTTCAATACAAAAAAATAATTGTTTGGCATTATCTTGTATATATCCAGTTCTGTTTTTCGGTATATGCCCTCAAGAAATTCCCCTACATGTACTCCAGGAAACATACCCAATAATAAAACAGGGACCTTATTTGTAATAGCCAAAAATGGGGGGGCGGGGGGTTGTCCATCAGTGGAGGAACATTTTAATATAGAGTGAAAATGAATAAACTACAGTATGTATCAACATATGCATCTCTAAAAGAATGCTGTATACAAGTCACTGAGGGTCGGAACCAGAAACATTCCATTTATATAAAGATTCAGGGCAGACCAAACTAAGCAATACATTGTTTGGGGCTATACACATATGTGAGAAAACTATGTCGACAAGCAAAAGAATGATTAGTAGTCACTTACTGATGGTGGGGTGTGTGAGGGAGGGAGACTTGATCAGGGAGGCACACGGGGATTTGGAAAGTGCTGGTGATGTTCTGTTTCTTAAGCTGGTTGGTGGTGTGTAAACAAGTGTTCATGTTGTCTTTAAGTTATTTATTAATACTCTGGTATGTGTATTTCTTAATTAAAGAAAATTATCAAACCACACAAAATTCTGCAAGCCAAAAAGTAAAGGTTATAAGTCATTAAATGAACAAAGCAAGTTATAAAATAGTATGTATATTACAGTTTTTTGTTAAGAAATTGAATATGCCTATATCTTTGTGTTTAAATGGACATAGAAATAAGCCTGAGAAGATAAACACAAAAATGTGTTGCTTCTTAGGAAGTAGGATTTCTGGAGAGTTTTTGCATTATACTCTGTGTATGTATGTATGCATTCATTCGTTCATTCATTCATTTCAGAGATCTGTGAGCATTTATCATCCAGGTTCACGTAATGAGATTAGATTTCTTTTATCTTTACTGCTGTTGAATAAGGAGCTTAAAGGTAGGGTCCATGTGTTATACATAACTTCTCTGTATTTTTTTAATTAGAACAATAATAAAACAATTTGCATTTTGGATAAACGATAAACCAGAAAATTAGTGGAAGGTCTCCATCAATGTTTAGAAATGTTAAGTGAGTAAAGCAGGTTACAAAACAGTATTTTACATACTTAATATTCATTTACCTAATATCTGTGTTCAGTATCTTAAAAAATCCCAGAATGAGAATCTTCCACCATTAATAATTGTTATCTCTCGGTGGTATAATTTACAGATGGTTCTTGTTTTCTTTGTATTTTCCTAATTTGCATGTATTACATACTGGAAAGAAGAACAAAATTGCATAGTCACCACTATAAAATTCTAAAATCCTTATTAGTTTTCAGTAACGTTATTCTTACTATTGTGGGTAGTAGCTACTTACCTGGATGAGTAGGGCAAAGTACCAAGAGAAGAGAGCTCTTCTCAACTCTTGTTATAGATGTGAGTTCAGTGGTGCAGAGGATTTTTTTTCTTCGTTCATAAATGGCTACTTTATTCTTTGACAGCTCCATTGATCATTCATGTAACTTTGTGCCTCCTTCAGGTGCTGCACTATCTGGCGGTACAGAAACCTGCAGACCTCGCTCGGCACCTGTTACCTTGTGTAATTCACGCAGCTGTACTCAAGGTAAAGGAAGAAGGTAAGTGTCTTATTTGGTTAGTCATTAGTTCATTTCCAAAATGAAAGTATATTTTGCCTGACTTATTTAATGATGGCTTTGATCTTCTTAAAAATAGAAAATCTGGAAAACATTTCTTCAGTTAAGAAGATTATAAAGCAGATAATAACCCATTCCAGTAAAGTTTTGCACTTCCCCAATCCAGAAGACAAGAAATTGGAAGTAAGTTTGCTATGGTGTCAGGATCTTGCCAAATGTTCTCACTAGTTGGCACTGATTATTTTAAAGATACATTTTTTTAAAAGGCTGCCTTTTTTTTTTTTGCTGTTTTCCAATGTGTGTCTCTCTCTTTTCCACTGTTAGGAAATCATCCATCAAATTACTAATGTAGAAGCTATAATTGCTAGAGCCCGCTCACTGAAAGCCAAGTTTGGAACTGAGAAATGTGAACAAGAGGAGGAAAAAGAAGATCTTGAAAGGTAATTGATATTTGAGTAACTTTTGTCTGCAGTAGGAAAAGCCACCACTCTCTTTAGAACATTTTAATAGAATACTGAGATTCTTTTGTGGTACCCTATTTTATTTGTAACAAGCATCAGCTAGAGACAGAAAAATATTTAATTATTACAGACTTTGACCTCTCCTATATTTCTGGGTAAATTGCGAGGCATTTCCATTCCTTCCACATTTAGAAACAAGTCTACCAGGTCTTTTTTTCTAGTAATGTCCTCGTTTGCTCTTGGAGATGTGCCTGCAGTTCCCGGTGGAAGAGCTAGTCACTCTTTGTTACGTGAAATGCCCCAGAGCTTTGCTTTCTCTCTTTGCTTAGCTCTCACTGTTCTTTTACCACAGTCTGAGGTGTTCTGAAATTGTATTTCTGCTCAGTTATTTATTTAACTTTAAACAATACTTTTGAAAGCAAAGGTGCATATCCTGTGCACCTTGTGAACATATTTTGAAAGAGTGACCAGATGGCCTCTCCAGGATGATACAGATGACCGGGTCAATCTTTTCCTCCTCCTGAGAGAGACTTGACACCATTACCTGTCAGTATGAGTCCCTGCCATTTTTGCCTGTGGTACTTGAAAGAACAATGTTATTTTAATTGTGATAAAGTATTTCCAAATTTGTTACTTCAGCAACTTGAATTTATCATAACTTTAAATTCTTCATCAGCCTTTTCAGAAATGAAATGTCATTATTGATGCTAAATAATTAAGATAATATGACAAGGCATGTGCTATAGCTCTTAACAAGTTCTTGTTAGAATTTTATATCTTGTGTTGAGTGAAATTTTCTCCTAGGCTTCTTTGCTCTTGAAAACTCCTTCCTTTTTAAATGAGAAGAATAAGTACTAATCAAGGGAATCGTTTCTGAAATAGCAGTATGAATTAGTGGTGCACGCGTGGTGCTTTGACCCTGATAGCTGTACATACATTCTCTGGGATGTACTTGGAGGTGTAGTGTTTCCAGCACATAATGGCACAGTTGAGGCTTTGCCCAGAAAAATGTGTATTTTAAGCACACATGCATGCACACACACATACACACCCACTTTAAAAGAACAAATAATGAGAGATATGGATTATTGCTTTGCTGTATATGTATAAATTGGTTTTTGTTGTCCAGAAATACTTTGTTTTGTTTTTAAGATTTTATTTATTCATTTACTTTAGAGAGAGAGAGAGAGAGAGAAAGCATGAGCAGGGGTAGGGGCAGAGGCAAAGAATCTTAAGCGACTCCTTACACAGAGCAGAGCCAAATGTGGGGCTCGGTCTCATGACCCTGAGATCATGACCTGAGCTAAAACCAAGAGTCGGATGCTTAACTTGACTGAGCCAATCAGGCATCCCCCAAAATACTGTTTTAATCTTTTATTTACTGTAGTATTTTCTAAGCTCCTAGTCTGAAAGAAATAGACTCAATATTTCTTTTTACCCTTTGACAGAGGTGAGGTTTTGTTTTTTTTTTCTTTTTAGATTTATTTATTTATTTGAGAGAGAGAGGGGCGTGAGAGTAGGGTAGGGGCAGAGGGAGAGAATATCCAAGCAGATTCCCACTGAATGCAGAGTCCAACACAGGGCTCGATCTCATGACCCTAAAGTCATGACCTGAGCTGAAATCAAGAGTCCAGCATTTAACCAACTGAGCCCCACCCAGCCATCCCCAGATATGAGATTTTTAGGAAAATTTTATGAAAACAGTTGAAAGGCAGTAAGATTGTCATTTGAGTCTATTTTAATTCCAAATGTCCCTCTGTTATAAAAGTTCCACTCTAGCCTTAGTAGGTTTAGCCAGTATGGTTTGAGAGTCTGTCTACAGAATTAATTTGGGAGGACTGGCACAGTGTGAACTGAGCAGCTCGCTTTCTGTCCTTTCATTACCTTTCTCCCCCAGGTTTGTGAGTTGCCTTTTGGAGCAGCCTGAAGTGTTAGTCGTGGGTGCAGGAAGAGGCCATGCTGGCAGAATCATTCACAAGCTGTTCGTGAATGCTCACAGGGTATGTGAATTCCCTTACTGACTGATCCTGATCTCTTCAGACCTCTCCTCAGGAAGATGCTGTTTTGATTCCCACACTTGGCTGGTTATATAGCTGCTGAGTGTAAGTCTGGGCATTGGGTTTGAACATTAAAAAAAAAACAATGACTTTCAACAGTGACTTTTGAGTCTTTGAAATCCATTTGCTTTCTTACATGTTTAAGTAAAATAATAAGTATATTTTAGGATATAAATTTCCAGACCCAGAAGGGTCTGAAATCCATTGTTCCAGAATCTAATAGGGACTCGGTGTTAGCAATGGCCAGTGCTGTGCGGTAGGAAAAAATGTTGACTACTTTCATATTAGAATAGAGTTCAGTTTTACCAATTTTAAACTCCATGTACTACAAATGGATTCACAGTTTCATTTGTGAAGTTTGTCTATTTTTGTCATGGTGCATTGATCTAAGGAAGAGCAAGATTTCAGATGTTTAGGACTATGGAAACAGGCTTTAGCACAGAAAGAAAGCCCAGTTTGAATAATTATCTTTGCCATTACCTCTGCTACTGAAAGTAAAGGTTCAAAAGATATGTAGTACTTTCTGACATTCTGAAACTCTTAAAATTTGAATTTTTATGGAGGTGATGCTAGTTATACTTTGTGTGGATACTTTCTGTACTGATCTTGTTTACTGGTTAAGAGGATTTTCATGTCAGCACTCATTATGTGAAAGATTATGATAAAAATATTATAGAGTGTAATACAGACAGTCTCTGACTTACAATAATTTGACTTAGGATTTTCAACTTTATGATGGAGGAAAAAAATATGTATTCAGTAGAAACCATACTTTGAATTTTGAATTTTGATCTTTTTTTGGGCTGGCGGTATATGCAGCATAATCTTCTCATGGTGCTGGGCAGGGGCAGATCCCTGTCAGCTATGAGACCCCAAGGGCAGACAGCCAATATACTTACAACTACTCTACCCCAAAAACCATTCTGTTTCTCACTGTCAGTACGGTATTTAATAAATTACATGAGATAGTCAACACTTTATTATAAAATAAGCTTTGTGTTAGATGATTTTGCCCAACTGTAGGCTTAAGTGAATGTTCTGAGCTCAGGTAAGGTAGGCCAGGCTGAGCTGTGATGTTTGGTAGGCTAGGTGTAGGAAATGTATTTTCAACTTAGGATATTTTCAACTTAGGATGGGTTTATTGGGATATAACACAATTGTAAGTAAAGGAAGATATATAAGTACAAGGGTGCCCTTTACCTGGAACTGTGATGACTCTAGAATGACCCACTTTTGAAAGTGTAATTCTCAGAATCAAATAAGAATTTTCATGGGTTTACATATGAAATAAAAACTGTATAATCTCCTTTGAGTCTGTCTGGAGTATATCTAGTTAATATATTCAGTTTCACAGCCAAATGTACTGACCTGAATTTTTAGCAAGAATTGAAACCTGTGATTATTTATGGGATTGTTCCCTAACTTTAAGAATTTCAAGTTAAAAACCAAGTATTTTATTTCCTTATAAATTAGAGTTCTAGAAAACAATAGATGCTTACTTTGATTTGTTTTTGTCTTTGGCATGAAATCAGGAACCAAGTTTGTTTTTTGCATCCTATATCTTTCACTAGCTCACTAGCCAAAAGCTAACAACCACATTTCCTTGTCACCACCAATATGAATTTTCCTCCTATTGCTGATATTCTTTCCTCTGTCCTCACTTTTAAAAAACTTGTGTGTTAAGAGGACTTGAAATCTCAAGCATTTTTATTTTTAATGCTGAGAGTATTACTTGTGAATATTTAAGCAAAATTATATTTTCCAGAATGGAAATAGCTCCCCTCTGCCCCCCAGAATGGGAATAGCTCCCCCCGCCCCCTAGAAGGCTTATTGTAAAATGTAGGATAATACAGAAAATATAAAGTAAAACTTAATCACATTAATCTCACTACCCTCTGATGATCACTGTCAACATTTGACATGTAGTATATATAAATACATATATATTTTAGAAAAACAGGATTATATTCTGTGATTTACTTTGTTATTGTGTTCCACTTAATTATCTTATTACATTAATAAATACAGGAGTGTATCATCTTTTCAGTGGCCTTGAATAGCTAATACCCTTTAAGGGGTGAAATTGTACATTTTTCCTGCGTTATGTAATTGTAGAAGATTTCAAACTTTCAAACCTTGTAGGGAATGTTTTTAGGGAATTGGCAGACTTTAATCCATAAAACAAGCACCTGGTTGGTACATTTTTGAACTCAAACCTTAAGTGTCTGGTTGATGTAAACCATTAAAGTATCTGTAACTTTTCATAATTAACTGATACTTTATATCAGTTTTACTAATCAAGATTTTCACTTTTTTTAGAAAGTAATGAAATTTCAGTGAGAATTTTGTATAGCATACAGCAGTTTTACATATTTAGAACTCTTTGTTTAAACTTCATCATGATTACATGTGTCAGTGGTGTATTCCAGTGGAATTCAGCAAATAAACCACAGATTGGATTTTGCTTCAGTTTTACCAGTTTTGCCCATTAAATGACACTGTATGTTGCCTGTTGAACCATCAGATGCATGAGAAGTAGGATATGTCTGCTCAATTTAACAGCTAGGTGTGTTTTATGTGGTGTGTGTCTGTCTTGATATTCTTTTGATAGGATCCTGTTCCTTAATGTAGTGCATGCCATCTCTGAAATGATCTTGAAATCTCTTGTCTAGCCCTTTTTAAACCATCTTGCTTGTTTCCTTTTCATCACTGTTTCTTTTCTCACCTTTTCTCAAGCTGACTGAATCTTCTGATGAGGTAACAAAATAGCCTTTGTCCCTCATAGTTCCTTGTTCCTTCCCATCCCTCTAACTTCATAAGGTCATTAAGACTAACCACCTCTTTAACAGTCTGGATTTGGCATACCTTTCATGCTGATGTTTAGTATAACATGATTTCATATTTCCATTACCAAAACAGTACTTTTTTTTTCTAAATCGATGGTATTGTGAAAGAAATCTAATAATCAGAGAAATGAAAGAAGTATAGTGATCAAGGTTAAAATGAAGGCTCTAATTGAATGTTTTTTATGCAATTTTAATGCAAAAAAATAGATGCCTTTAATACTGAGAACTTCTCTTTTGTGGCCATTGCTACATTACATGGACCTCTATCATTTCTTTATCACCTTAGCTGCTCAGCAAACAAAGCCAATGTCCCCAGTTTTAATTTGGCAAATGAACTTTAAAAAATGAAAGAGTGGAGATAAAAACCATCTTTCCAGACTCTGGGGGAGAAGCAGCTCCTTACTGGACTGAGGACATCAGACTTGAACGTGTGTTGTTGCTAGAAGAAATGTGTAGAAACCAGTGCTACATTTTCCCTCTTCAGATGTCGGAATATGGCCCTTACTTTTCAAAGCAGATTGCCTGGCAGTCATTATCTCTTTTGTCTCTGTCACCAATTTATTTGTAATCTCTGGCTGCTCATGCAGTGTTTCAAGCTTCTTGCTTTTTCTGTTGGTTTTTGAGTAATCATAACATGGCTGACTGCATTACTGAGTAACGTAGAACATTTTTTTATATATTTGTCATGTTTATTCATCTGTCCTTCAAAATGATCTAAGTTTAGCCTTGGACTTGCTCTTGAATTTAGCATTTGATTCTGTTCAAGGCTGCAGCCATGGCTCCACCGGAGGAGGAACTGAAGCGAATGGGCTCTCCAGAAGAGAGAAGGCAGAACTCCGTGTCAGACTTCCCACCCCCTGCTGGCCGGGAACTCATTTTGCGCACCACCGTGCCACGCCCGGCTCCGTACTCCCGGGCTCTGCCTCAGCGCATGTACAGTGTTCTCACCAAAGAGGATTTCAGACTTGCAGGTGCCTTTTCGTCAGATACCTCCTTCTTCTAATTCTTGTAGAGCCGCCTCATTTATGGCTTCAGAGACCATGCTGACCCCTTCTGAGGGAGGGAGGTTGTGCCAGTCAGAACTTGAGAGGCTGTGAAGAGGACCTGTCCAGTCCAATGATCAGGAATCATACCAGCATCTGAAAGACTTTCCAGCACCATGCTTGGGCTCTGTTGTATCTTGGTTGGGTCAGAGAGAATGGGCTTGAGCTGTTGAAAGATTTGTTTCTCCAAAGAAATGGCCCTTGTTTGACCAGGGGTCAGGGGCAGGAGGTGGGGGATGTGCAGGGACCAGAAGAACAGCAGGAGCTCTCTGTACTCGCTCCAGTGGGATTGTGCTCATTTATTCTTTCCTGTGACTATCCCGTAGGCTATTGCCTTGCATTCATAGTCTGTGCAAACACACTTGTTATATTTGTTAGTATCAGGTATGCAAGACAGAGTGTCTGTTAATTGAGATTTCTGGATATTTTGGTGGTAGCTGCTTTTCCCAGAATCTGTGTTTTTGAAATACTAAATGACATTCTGTTTATTCAATCATCTAGTGGCCATCTTGATTGTACTAATTAACTTTTGATGAGTATTTTGAATATTCTAGGAGAAAACTCAGAATTTCACATAGTTTATGTGTTTTTCCATGTAACTATGATCTAAATGTATTCCTTCTGATAAAACTATGTATTAAATGTCACTGCAAATTAGTTTTGTATCTTATCTTGTGAGGTTTGTTTCTCTTACTTTGTTTTTGGTTGCCAGTAAGAGACCACCCTGCAGACGGTTCTCCTCCTGCTGTACAGCATGCATTCCTTTTTTGTGATTGCCGGCTAGATGCTGTATTTAATGGAGTAGAGATGAGCACATGCTACAGATATAGCTTTGGAACATAGAGATGATCATGCACTTAGTATAATTTGGTGTATGTGCTAATGTAATGAATACAAGATTATTTCAGTGAACTGTTTTGCTTTTGTGTTTTAGCTAAAATGAAAATAATTGATGCAGATATATAGCACCCAGCATAAGGATAAAAGCAGCATATTTCTAGTTATGTGGTGATCAAGATTTATTAAATCTGTATTGCTATATGGCCTCTGTTCAGTAATCTGAAGTCTATTTTTAGGCCTAAAATTCTCATTTTAATCCAAAGCAAAAAAATGGTTATACTGAAGCATAGACCTTGCCTATGTAATTTAAAGAATTAAAAGAGCTGTGTAAACCCTATTATATTATTTTTGTAAAAAAAAAAAAAGTGTGTGTGTACATATATATGTATATATGCACATATATACGTATATATGTATATATGAAGTAGGGGAGCCCTGGTTGGTGACCTCCCAGCCTTCACAGTGCTTCTCTCTGAGATGCTGGACTTGATTGCTGCTGGTAAACCATACAGATGCAGGCCTGAGTACTGAGCGCTGTACCAAGTAGAAAATGTATCCTTCAAGGACAGGATTTGTCTGCTTTCCAATGAGGAAGTTAATAGCAAAGAAACGTTTTTCAAAGAGAAGTTGGACTTTAAAATAGCATTGTGAATCTAATAAAAAGGAAAGTCTTGCTTTCTCTGACTACTTGTCTTTTCTCTCCTCTGGTGTGCACTTTGGTCTTATTTCAGTTAGTTTAATTCTGTCTCACATCTTCTTAAATATTTGCAGCCTGCTGAGTCTTGCAGGGGTCTCAGAGAACACTCTTTGTGCCTTCTCTTTTAGTGGCAGTTACCCCAGTTTACTTTTATTATAGCTGTGTGTTGGTTTATTTCACAGATACTAAGTACCTACTTTATATCAGGTACTGTACTAGGCGGTAAAGATAAAACAGACACCACAACACTCCCTCCTTTTCAGTGACCTTTCTGTCGTGTAGGGAGGGTTGATGTTACATTGCCGTAAAATGGTGAGTACAGTCAACTCATCTGAATGAATTGGAAGTCCAACATTTATTGTATAAATGCATTCATTCATTCAGTGGCAATAGAGTAATACATGCAATATTAGTGAAGAGACTAATGTGTGTAATAATAAGGTGTTATGCCTGAGGTTTTTCACTCAGGCTTTAGGGATCAGGAAAATCTTCTTAGAGGTAATTTCTAGATTGAGACCAGAAGATGAGTAGGAGCTGATAAAGGGTTAGGGAAGTAGAGTAAATTGCTTGCAAAGAACTACATCCCGTACACTTGCTGATAATTTATTGTGATTTTGCTGCCCCTCCCTTGAAGTGTGGTTTACTTTGTATATTTGGACATTATTTGTCTTCCAATCTGGACTTAGCCATGCCTCTTCGGTCACTGGAGTATTAGCAAGTGTGACACAGGTGGAGACTTGAAAAGTACTTGCACCTTGGGGCTTGGACAAATGTGCATTTGTCCAACTTCCTTTCCTCCACTCTCTTCCCTTCATTTACTCTAACCACACTGACCTTTCATCTGTGTCTTCAGCTTCCCACGTTTCCTCACACCTCAGGGCTTTACATTTGCTATTCCCTGTCTGGAACCATCTCCCAGATTCTCACAAGGCCCGTTTGCTCACTTCCTTCAGGTCTCTGCTCAGATAAAAGGTGAGCAGATCAGGTGTATATTTTCAAAGCAGAATGCATGGATTTTGCTGATGGAATGCATGAGGGTAGGACAAAGTCAAGGATGACTTGAAGGTTTGGGGCCTGAGTAACTGAGTGAATGATGCTGTCATTTACTCAGGTGGGGAAGACTGAGGGAAGAGCATTTTGGGGGATGATGTAAGGTTCTGAGTTAGGATGTGTTAATTTGAGAGAGCATTTAGATACCTGTGGTGTAGCCAGCCTTTAAGATGGCCCCCACTGATCCCTGCCTCCTGGTATTCATACCCTTGTGTAGTCCCCACCCTCCCACATTTTGACCAGTGAACATGGAGAAAGTGTTGATATGTCACTTCCAAGATTAGGTTATAAAAGATGTTGCAACTTCTGGCTGCTTGTTCTCGTGTGCATGCTCTCTCTCTGTCCCTCTCATCACTTGCTCTGGGGGAAGTCAACTTCCATGCCAGAAACAACCCTAAGGAGAGGCCCACATGGTGAGGAATTGAGGGCTTCTGCCAACAGCCTTGTGGGTGAGCTTGGAAGTGGATTCTCCTCAGTCTCAGAAGACTGCAGCCTCCTGAGGCACCCAAGCCGGAAGTACCCAGCTGCACTGCTCCTGGATTGCGGACCCTCAGAAATTGGGGTGAGGTAATGTTTTTATTTTAAACTAAGTTTGGGGACAGTTTGTTTCACAGCAAAATAACAAAGTACCCAAGTGATTAAGTCAGTTTGGGGTTTCAGGAAAAGGTTAGAACTTGTGCAGTAAACAGAAATTTCAGTGTAGATAGTACTTAGGCAGAGACAGTAGGAGAGCCCTGCGGAGTAAGTACAGTGGGAAGAGAAGGTCTGGAGATTGACCAGAGATCAGGAAGAGGAGGAGGACTGCCAGAGGAGACTCAGGAGGAGCAGGCGCTAGGTGGAAAGACAACCCTTCAGTGTGATGTTTCAGAACCTAGGAAGGAAAATATTTGAAGGAGGTGGGAGTTGATTAACTGTGTCAGATGCTACTGAGATGTCAAGTAAGACAAGAGCTCAGGACTGACTGTTACAACTGCGTGCAGAAAGGAAACACAGTTCTCACTGGGAAAGAGCAGGGAAGTGGCAGGCTGGAGGGAGGCTGGTGCACCTCTGCCCAAGCCAAGTGGGGTTGTGCTTACCGCACACTGTTCATCGCCAGGGGCCTCTGGGGTAGGGCAAGAGCATGAAGCCACTGTTCCGAGCCAATCACACCCCTCTTCCCTGCCCCACCACTGCCTGCTCCTTCTGGGCACACAGGGTGATGGATAGGGCTTGGCACTCCACACACCCTGAATGGATGAGCACCTCTTGATGGCAAGGGAGGCCCCACTATTGTGTTTGAATCTTCTGGACTCTAATTTTTGGCCATCGGGCACCATGAAAGCAGAATATTTCAGATTATGAGCCTCTGGAAGCCAGAGCAGTGCTGCCGGCATTTCTTTAGCTCTGAGAAGTGGGGCATGGCATCAGCCTATATAAATGGGCGTGGCTAATTCTTGAACTACAGAATAAAGCTAGTTCATCTTAGCATGCCTTCTTTGCCAGCAGTTTCCCCCTGGTGGCCTGTGATGTCTGACAGGTGGTCGTGGATAAACCTGCCTCAAATGAACAGTCTCATCTGTCGCAGGGAGCCTTCCTGGGGTGAGCTTACCAGTCAAAGAAGGCAGCTGAACAAAAGGCCCCTACTTGGCCCCTAGTCTTGTGGGCCAGTCTCTGACTGGTCTGTGGCAGCACTC
Source organism: Halichoerus grypus (assembly GCF_964656455.1). Taxonomy (NCBI): domain Eukaryota; kingdom Metazoa; phylum Chordata; class Mammalia; order Carnivora; family Phocidae; genus Halichoerus; species Halichoerus grypus. Next base: position 101,609,100 of record NC_135715.1, read on the forward strand.
CTCTTGTCCCCTCTGCGTGGCCCTCCTCGGCAGCAGGGGCCTCTGGCAGCTCTTGGCACACATACCCCTGATGCTTTCCAGCTGGATGAGCCTTTTTAAGGAAACTACATTTCTTCCCTCTCCGGTTGATAAACAGGTAGATTTTCTCCCCAGGTAAAACCATGATGGGCTGTCCTTTGTTTGGGTTTGCAGGTTTGTCTTCCTCTTGTCCCAGAATAAGGTGGATGAATAGCCTGTGAGGGAGACCTGTTGGGCTGGGCTGGCTCATGCTGGAGGAGCTGCTCGCCGGGTTCAAAGCTGGTGAGTTGATTATCTGCAGTACCTAAGCTTGTGATAAAAAGTACTCCCCGGGGAAGGAAACCAGAATGAGTCACTGTATTTGTTTATTAAGGCTTCTGTAACAACGTATCACAGACTGGGTGGCTTAAAACAGAAATTTATTGTCTCACAGTTCGGGAGGCTACAAGTGTGAAATCAAGGTGTTGGCAGGCCCATGCTCCCTCTGAAACCTGTCGGGGAGAATCCTTCCTTGCCTTTTCCTGGCTTTGGGTGGTTGCCGGAAGTCCTTGCTATTCCTGGCTTGCAGGGGCAGAACTTGAGTCTGTGCCTCTGTTGTCACGTGGCCTTCTCTCCTGTTCGGCTGTGTCTGTTCTCTTCCTGGGACACGAGCATGACCTCATCTGAGCTTCTTACATCTGCAGTGACCCTGCTTCAAACATCACAGTCTGAGGTACTAGGGGTTTAGGATTTCAACATGCATTTCTTTTTTGGACGGGAGCAGGGGTCATAATTCAACACCTACAAGCATCACTCAGAAGCCCCCCGGTTGGACAGATGCCCAGCTAGTTGGTGGCAGGCCACGGGGCCTGATGTGTAAGAGCGCGGGCCCACCTCCGGAGAGAGCAGTTCCATTCTCTGCCTTGATTGGCTGCAAGATCCTCGGCTGGTACCTAATGTCTTCTTCTGCCAAAGTGGGGACAAAAATAAGTATCCAACACATTGTAACAAAATTAAACAGGATACTATCTAAAAAATGCCCAGCATGGTATAGGTAGTTGTTTAATAAAAACAAACTGTGTCTAGGAACTGTACTGGAAAGTGGTACAGCTGTGGGCGAATGAATGGTTAGCCGTTGTTTACGTGAGGACACACCTACCCAGCCAGTGTTCCTAGACTTGACAGCCCAGATAGCCCCATCACGAGAAGAGTGACCGAAATCGCCTACCATCTCATCAAATGAGCTCGTTTCTTTTGATCCCTTTTCCCCTCCTTGGGTCACTGGCTCCCTGGAGGAAACTATATTTAACAACTGAATAGACTCTGTCAAGTCAGAGGACCGGGGTGGGAAGTTGGGAAGAGTCGAGGCACGTTCCAGGCGGAGGGGCCTATCCGCAGAGTCCTGCAGACACGGTGTCGGTGTTGGTGTGGCCGGGGTGAAGAGTGAGGGGAAAGAGAGGCAAGGTAGAGGAAGTGGTGGTAGGTTCCAGAGCCTTCCTTCCCGGTGTAAGAACTTGGACCTTGTCAAGTGATAGTGGAGGAGCTCGAGAGGTTTTCAGTAGAGAGAGAGGTGCAAGCTTAGACTCAGACCCGTAGGAGCCACAGTGATCCCCGCAAAGGATGGCCATGGCCTTGAGTTGCGTGGTGGTGATGGGGTGAGAGATACAGCAGGTAACACTGGGTGAAGTGCAGGAGGAGGTGGTCGGCGAAGGCTGATGTGTTCTGGATGCCCGGCTCTGACCCGAGGGGCCAGCTGCTCTGTCGTGAGAGGCAGCGCCTGGCTCAGATTTGTGGTACGTCATCAGCCTAAGCACAGCCACTTGCCATGGAAGCCCCTGCTGGAGTACTGCTCCGTCCGCACTCTAGTGAGATCTGCACCCGTTCTGTTACAGGACCCACGGTAGAACGATGTCCGTGGGGAAATGCCCATTACATACAGCATCCAGCAGTCCTCAGTCTTACCAGCTTGCTAATGACAGGGGAGGGGAGGGAGCCCCGGTGGTACTCGCCTTTCCTTCAGCAGCCTCTGCACACACACTTGTTTCTGTTACGCATTTGTCAGGAAAGTGACATCGCCTCCCTCCAGGGCCTAGTCAGACCCTGACTAACAAGTGATGGGACACAGATCAAAACTTTTCTTAAGTTCTTCAGCCATTTGACAGTTTGAGTAAATAATGACTTCTTGGTGCTATTTATTCACATTCTCCTTTCTCAGCCCTATTTTTGGCCCAGAACACTCTTTATTTTTGTCCGCGTTACATAATGAGGGAACTGCATTCTTAGTAACCCACTGTCACTCCTGTGTTATCTTGCCTACACGAAAAAAGGAAATATTTTTGGAGTGTGAATTTCCCAAACGTTCTCAACTATTCCGGGCCTGGAGGCATAACGTCATGGAGGGAGGACTACAGTGGGGAGAGGGCCCAGTCTTCCCAGGCTGAGGCCGAAACGTGGTCCTTGCAAGATGGCGGGAAACTTCCTGGTGCCCTCCGCTCCCTGGCCAAATGGCAAGAGCTTCTCTCTGCACAGAGTTTTACATTTTTAGCAGCTCATACTTTTAATGGCTGTTTTTCATTTTTGTTGCTTCAGGATATTCCAAAGGTTGGGGGAAAAAATGACCAAAAGCAAATGAAATGCTCTTCTTAAGCAGTCTAGTGACAGGCTGAACCCCCTGTGGGGGTCAAACCAGGAGGACAAGGTGGTTTGAATAAGTTTGAAAAGCTTGTTCCCAGCTGTCCGTCAGGAGGCTTGTGTAGCTTAATTGAGGGGATATGGCCTAAGAAGGCAGCTTCCCTAGAATGGGTCTGTGCGGAAGTTGCTCAGTCCCAACTGGATGCGTCTCTGCTGAGCCATAGAAGGCCTATAAAAATGTATCTTCCGAAGAGCCCAGGAGTTTCAGATCTTACACCATCTGGCTGGAGAGCCAGACAGGTTTCCTTCATGGGTTTAGGGGATTCCCCAAGAGTATCCTAGTTGGAAACTGCTTCTGGAAGCTGTTGTAGGACCAACCTGTAGGAAAAGCTGACCTACCTCTAAGCACAGGGGTGCTGCTGGGGGCAGCCCAAGAAGAACTGTTCAGGTCCTAATAGGGACAATTCAGCTCAGCAAGTCCTATGAGAAAGCTGGGATATAGGTGACCTTCATCATTGAAGACTTCATCTGAAACTTTGGCAAATAGTCAAATTATATATGATCTTAGAGCAGGTAATTATCCCACAATTAAATAAACTAATCCAGAGTTTCTCAAGCACAAATAATGTATGGTGTATCGTAAAGGCACAGCTTCTTACAGACCCTGGCGTTTATCTTCAGATCACTTAGCAGCACTGTGAGAGCAAATTCACCTGTAAATGTGGGCACCCCAGTCTTCATGTGAGTCAGAATAGCTAATAGTCGTTGCTCAGCCTACCACTGAAATGAAAACAAAACAAAGCAGTAACACTTTAAGAAGCATCACAGAACTCAAAAGACCCTGGGGACTATATCCTTAGACCCTGTGGTGGGAGAAAGGTCTACAGAACCTGTCAGATGTGATAGAGAGCTATTTCCAGGGAGAAACACAGCACATTAGCTTGTGCAGTAATCACAATACTGGATTAAATGGACAACATCGAGCTGAAACTTTATATGTCCGTTCCAAGGGTTTACTGTATGTAAGATGTTCCTTGCCTGTGAAGGGATGTTCATGGGCCCATGGGTGTAAGTTCTGCTAGCCTTCCTCCCAGCTCTGTACAGAGGACAATTCTAAGTTTGTGACCATCTGATGTGCTCTCCAGGGTCAGTGATGGGAGGAGCCTAGGAGGTGGAAGCCCAACCAAGCTGCGAGAGCCGCATACAGAAGGGCCTGCCAGATGCACGGGAAGGTCAGAGGTTCAGTTCACTCATGGGTCTCAATGTAGCATGTGGTAGCCGTGACATGTGGTTACTTGTCATTTGGCTGGCATAGGGGTTTGAATCCTGCCTAGAGGCAAGAAGGCTAGTGAATAACTCTGGCTGGCTACCCAGCATCTGCCTTACTCTCTGTGTTCACATAGGTTCTGTGAAATATTGGCCCTGTAAAGGAAGAAAGCCAGAGGGGAAAAAGGAGAAAGTTAATAAAAGGATGACTGAATGTTTTTGTCCCCCCAAAATTCATGTTGAAGTCCTAACCCCCAGTGTGTTGGTTTTAGGAGGTGGGGCCTTTGGGACATGATTAGGTCATGAGGATAGAGCCCTCATGAATGGGATTAGTGTCCTTATAAAAGAGACCCCAGAGAGCTCTCTCGTTCTTTCTACCGTATAAATCAGCAGTCTGCAGCCCAGAAGAGGGCCTTCACTAGAGCCTGACCATGCTGGCTCCATGATCTGAGGCTTCCAGCTTCCAGACCCATGAGATACAGATTTCTGTTGTTGGCAAGCCTTCCTGTTTATGGTATTCTGACCAAGGTAGAATGGCTTTGGTTAGTGATATAGTTACATACAATGAATATAATATAGCATTTAGTGGCACACCTTTGTATATGACTTTGGGCTTCTATTTACAAAATCATTAAAGGCTGTACATTTTTCAGTTTCACAGGGAAACTTACTGGTTAGTGGAATTTACTTGGGTTCTTTTGATTGTAACAAATAAAGACCTAAAGTAAGGATTCATGGGGAGCAGTGAAGGCCATGAAATGAAACTGAGCCATCACAGGACTCGACCTCATGGAGTCTAGAGTCTGGAGTAGGTTTTAAAATTTGGGTTGGCTCTAGAGAAACTTAGCTGCAGGAATTCACAGCTTCCCCCCTGCTCGTGTATGACCAGGAATGCGACGTGGCTCCAAGTGACCATCTTTCTGTCCTGGTGCCAGCTAGCCTCCTCATCTTGTTCATAGTTTGGTTCCTGTGGAGAGTGAGCTTGCTCAGGGTCCAAGGCAGCTTCTCTTAACTTTGACATCACCACCTTTCAGTACCAGCTTCTCTTGCTTCCTAGTTTAGTCTTTCACTTTTCCAATTCTATAAAGTGCCTGACCAGCCCAGTTCATCTTTTAATCCAGCCCATTAGGCATAATTTTTGGATCACGGGCCAGCCAACAGATTAACTTCCTTGGGTTATCCCTTCAACTACAGCTGAGAAATGGTTCACGGATGTCCATGGATTGTCCTCTTAGGGGAGGGTCTTGAACAGGAAAGAATCCTTTGGCAGGAGGTGTGGCAGTAACTCTAGTGTGGTCATGATTTTTGTTATTCCTTAAAGTTTCATTTAATGTTTTATTTACTTCAGACTTAGAAAGTTGCAAGAATAGTACAGTATAAAGAAATCCTGTAAATCCATTATGCAGATTCACCCCTTGTCAATAATTTTGCCATTTTAGTTTCCTAGCCTAGTTTTTAATAAATCTGTGTTAAATAGAAATGATGAATGTCTCTATCTCCCCTCTGCCCACTTAGCTTTTCTTCCCCCTGTGTTGTGATGGAGAGAAATGACAAAAGCTATGTTGGGTCGATTCTCAGGAAAGAAGTTGTCAGAACAGTATGGAGCTGATTTAGGAGATATGTTTTCAAATTTGAATCCTATCAGACATGGTAGAGATCTTTTGTTATTTTTATTGCATAAGACAAAATCATGCAGTTAAAGCTTAAGAAAATGACATCCTAGATTCTCTGAAAAACCATAGCCAAAGCAACTGAAATACTAAATATCAAATGTCTTTTAAAGTGTATATTATACAGATTTTAATTTTTTAAAGACGCAATTTACAATAACAAAAAATTTACCTAGCAGTGAATTTGGCAAAAGATATGCAAACTTTTTTGTTGTTGTTTTAGAATTTTAAGTACTTTTTTTTAAGTTTTTAAATTTTAATTCCAGTTAGTTAACATACGGTGCAATATTAGTTTCAGGTGTACAGTATAGCGATTCAACAGTTCCATACGTCACCCTGTGCTCATCATAACTCATGCACTCCTTAGTCCCCATCACCTATTTCACCCATCCCCCAACCCCTTCCCTCTGGTAACCACCAGTGTGTTCTCTGTAGTTAAGAGTCTTTTATAATTTGTCCTCTCCCTTTCTTTCCCTCTCTTTGCTTATTTGTTTTGTTTCTTAAATTCCACATATGAGTGAAATCATACGGTATTAGTCTTTCTCTGACATTTCGTGTAGCATTTTCCTTTATAGATCCATCCATGTTGTTGTATATGGCAAGATTCATTCTTTTTTTATGGCCGAGTAATATTCCATTGTGTATATATCCACACACCATATCTTTATCCATTTATTAATTGATGGACACGTGGGCTGCTTCCATAATTTGGCTATTGTAAACAATGCCGGCTATAAGCATAGGGATGCATGTTTCCCCTGAATTAATGTTTTTGTATTCTTTTAGTAAGTACAGAGTAGTGTAATTTATGGACATAGTGTAGCTCTATTTTTAACTTTTTGAGGAAACTCCCACTGTTTTCCAGAGTAGCTGACCAGTTTGCATTCCCACCAACAGTGCAAGAGGGTTCCCCTTTCTCCACATCCTCTCCAACACCCGTTGTTTCTTGTGTTGTTGATTTTAGCCGTTCTGACTGGTGTGAGGTAAGATATCATTGTAGTTTTGATTTGCATTTCCCTGATGATGAGTGATATTGAGCATCTTTTCATGTGTCTGTTGGCCATCTGGATGTCTTCTTTGGACAATTGTCCAGGTAAGATATGCAAACCTTTTAAAGGAGAAAATCATAAAACTTTATTGAAACAAATTCAAAGGCATAAATTGAGAGATAGGTCCTTGTTCTTATATATAAGGAGTTGGTATCACAAAGATGTCAGTTCTCCCCACAATGACCTACCTATATTATGTCTAATAAAATCCCAAATTGGTTTTCTTTTCTTTCTTTTTTTTTTTTTTTTTTTTTTGAGTTTTGGTGGGAACTAGAATAGTTGAATCTGAAATGTATATGGAAGAGCAAACAGCCATAAACAGCCAAACTATTCTTGAAAAAGAATAATAAATTAGGAGGTCTTGCTTTATGAGATATTAAAACTTATTATAATGCTATAATAATTTATGGCTCATAATAGTTCAGTAAAAAAATTGGATGCTTATTATATCACTGCCTACTCAAAAATCAATTCCTGGCAGATGAAAGACTCTTACGTAAATACAAAGAATAAGAAACAAAAAACCTCCACATAAAATGTTTAGACTACTATGGGGGAAAGTAGCTTTAAAATTTTAGTGGAAGGATATCTTCTTCTTCTTTTTTTTTTTTTATGATTTTATTTATTTATTTGACAGAGAGAGACACAGTGAGAGAGGGAACACAAGCAGGGGGAGTGGGAGTGGGAGAAGCAGGCTTCCCGTGGAGCGGGGAGCCCAATGCGGGGCTTGATCCCAGGACCCTGGGATCATAACCTGAGCCGAAGGCAGATGCTTAACGACTGAGCCACCCAGGCGCCCCTGGAAGGAGATCTTCTTAATAAGACACAAAGAGGGGCCCCTGGGTGGCTCAGTCAGTTAAGTGTCTGCCTTTGGCTCAGGTCATGATCCCAGGGTCCTAGGATTGAGCCCCCATGTGAGGCTCCCTGTTCAGTGGGGAGCCTGCTTCTCCTTCTCCTCGCTCATTCTCTCTCTCTATCTCTGTCTCTCTCTCAAATAAATAACATCTTAAAAAAAAAAAAAGACACAAAGAATACTCACCGTAAAGCAAAAGATAAATTTGGCTACATTACTATTAAGAACCTCTTTTCAACAAATACCATAAAGACTATGAGAAGAGAAACCACAGGCTGGAAAATGGTATTTGCACACAGACAACCAACATGAATTAGTGTCCAGAATAGATTTAAAAATCCTCCCCCTGCCCCCACCTGCCATGAATTAGTTAAAAAGGGCTGAAAACCTACTAGCAAAATAGGCAGAAAAAGACATGAACAGGTCATAGAAAGAGAAAAAAGAATGAGCAAAACATTTATGAGATGTTTATCCTCTTTAGTAATTTGAGAAATGCAGATTAAAATCATAGTGAGGTACCATTTCACACAGTGGGCACACATCTTAAAGTTAGACAATATTCAAGTGTTGACAAGGATTTTGAGCAACCGGGACTCATCCATTGCTGGCAACAGTGTAAATTGGTACAACTTTGGAAATATAATTTGCATTTCCTAATAAAATTTGAGCACATGCTAACCTACAGTATAGTAACTTGTCCGTGGGCGGGTGCTTTAGGGAGTGGTTCTCATGGTGTGATCCCCAGACTGGGAGCATCAGCATCTCCCGGGAGCTTGTTAAAGATGTACCTTCTCCAGCCACGCAGACCTGCCGAACCAGAGACTCTTGGTCTGGGGGGGCCGGCACTATGTGCTTGAGCAAACCTTGCACGTGATTCTGATGCACGTTCAAGCTTGGAACCGCTGCTTTCAAGAAACGTTTGTGTGTGTGTGTATCAGGAGACTCGAGCAGGAGTGTTCCCAGTAGCACTTGGTAAAATCTGCACACTAGAAGCCCTGATACCCTTCACCAGTAGAAAGGATAATCCTATTACAGTGTGTCCGTAGAGCAGTGGAAATAAACAATCCACCGTGACACTTACTAGCACGGATGACACAAAACTCAGGATAAAAAGCTTGTCACAGAGGCATCTATGCAGTATGATTTCATTTATTTAAAAGTCAAAACCAGACAACTCTGAACAAGAAGCTGTTCAGGAATAGCTACATATGTAGTACTCCTATAAAGAAAAGCAAGGGGATGATTTATACACAATTCAGAACAGTGGTTTTGTTTGTGGGGAAGGCAAGAAGATATAATTGGGGAGCAGCATACAAGCATTAAAGGTACTGGAGAGATCCTATTTTTTTTAAAACTAGGTGATGGGTATATTGCTATTCATTTTACTATTTTAAAAAAATAGTATATTGAGTGGGAACTGAACATTTCAGTTTTGTAAGATGTAGGATTGCAAAATTGAGAGGCAGTATTTTCCTGATGTCAGAAAAGACTTTCATATGAAAATGAACATGGATGTAACAAGGAGCAGGGTGCAAATACGCATGATTTTTAAAATACTTTAAGGAAAGTGTGCACTGGTTGGGACTCCCTTAAGGGTACCCCCTCAGACTTCCTGACAGTAAATTGTTCACTTTGCTCTGCCCTTATAGGTACTATACTCGGGTAGAAAAGTTGACAAGATACTCCATGAGCAAGGCAGGGAGTTAGAGCTCATGAAAACTTCTCCTAGTGATGAGGGTGTTGAGGCCACTGGTCTGTGAGCTAAGTGAGGAGGCGGTCAAGGTCCCCAGGCCCCCTCCACCCTTTTCCCTGCATGACAGCCCAGGAGGGGCTGTGAAGCTATTGAGAATTGGATGTTTTTCTGATGTGGCAGCTAGTATTGAATATCCCAAGATGATTACTAATGGAGAACAGAGAACAGGTCACGCTGGTTTTTTATAATGACCACTCAGGCGGCCATGTGTAGGTGGGATAGAGGGCAAGGCTGGTGGTATGGCTCCTGGGAGTGTCTTCCTGGGGGCTGTCGCTGTCCAAGTAAGTGGATGCTACCTGTCTCTGAGAACCACAGGTAAGCAAGTGTTGCAAAAAATCTACCGTGGAATTGACTTGTTTCTCATGGAGAACATTTGATTGCTTGTAGCTCAGGTTAAAACTGTGGAGTTTGTAAACAAGCTGGAAGTCTTTTAGAGCTCAGCAAAATTTGCCCTCCTTTCAGGATAAATCCATCCTTCCTGGAAAACATCCAAGGAAAGTATTTATGTGAGGACTGGGGTGGACCATGGTGAGCAGGTCTCCAGAAAGACCTTCCATAGCATCCCCTTCCAGTGTCGAGAGAGGAGTCGGAGAGCGTGTCACTGGGCCGTTAGCAGATCTCGCTGTCTGACAAACAAGTCAGGCATGCCACTAGCTGAAGGCTTCCCCTGGGGAAGGATCCGGCTTCTCAGGGAAACCTCAGCCAGGCATTCTTTCCCAGAAGGGTCACAATGGAAGTAGAAAAATGGCTTGAAAGTTCTGTACAAACCTGAGTGTGGGGTCAGGATGAGAAGCAGGGCAGCTGGGAGAGTGAAGGGGGTCACACACGGCAGCCTGTTTCCTCCGACTCTGCCGCAGCGCCCAGTGCCCACCAGATGGGAGTGTTCTCAGAAGGAATGAGGATTTGTTTGTTCAAATCATCCTAAAATCTAGCTTTGAGCACTTTTACTGATTTGGAGAAAGGATGGGAATGGACACTTATGTTGCTGGCCTTGAGTCTGAAGGTCACATTGTACCTCAAGATTCATTCTGCCTGGACCCGACTGCGTTAAGCATGCTGCTGAAAAATGAAAAAGATGCCCAATTCCAACCCGGAACTGTAGGCTGGCTTGTCATAGTGGTACAAAGAGCGAAGAACTCTTGACCCATTTCAGCAGGAAGATCATTCCTTTGTTACCCTCCTTTCAAGGAATGGAAAATGTCATTGGGTTCTCATGTAGAAAGCATTCTTTGGAAGAGTGTCCAAGAAATTATACCAAAACAAATCTCCTTTTGCCAGGACACCATTTAATCAGCTGAAAGATATTTATACCAAGCTGATAGTTCTTGTGGCTTAGTCTGGAAAGGAAGAGAGGGGACTAACAATAAAATGCTCCCTTAGTTTTCAAAGGAACAGTTGGAAGACACTTTGGGAAAACATCCCGAGTTGTTGAGTTGATATTCACCATCCATTAAGTTTACTAGGAACAATAGGCTGCTTTCTAAGTAAAACATTTATAAAAATAACAAAAGAAGGCAAATCATGCCAATTAACTGTGATGATTCATTTGGTTGCTATTAATTCAGATCAGTGGAACAATCCATATAGCAGATGCCTTAGTAGGAATTTTATAAATTGCATTTTCCAAGCACTGGAATTGGTATTTTGTTCTTCAGTTACCCTGTTTCCTCTTACGGAAGGAATGAGCCTTTTCAGCAGTATACCTATTGAGATGTAAATGTCAGGTGTAAGGGCCTGGCCCACAGCCCCTCAGAATCAGGGACGGTGGTAGGAAGTAGGGTGCTGGATGAAAAAGTTACCAATAAAATAATGGGCTCAGCTCCAAAATGATGCCTCCAGTAAGCCAGGAGGCCAGCGCTACCCAGGGAGACCCGCATTTCCTGAGAAGTAGCTTTCAGCTTTGCCCCACTGAGTATGATACTAGCTGTGCATTTGTCATATGTGGCAAAAGAGGTGTGTTCCCTCTATACCTACTTTGTTGAGAGTTTTAATCATGAACAGTTTTTGAATTTTGTGAACCGCTTTTTCTGCATCTCCTGAGATGCTGGTGTGATTTGCATCCTTCATTTTGTTAATGGAGTATATCATATTGATTAATTTGTGTATATTGAACCATCCTTGTTTCCCTGGAATAAGTCCCTCTTGGTCATGGTGAATGATCATTTTAATATATTTTTGAACTCTGTTTGCTAAAATTTTGAGGAATTTTGCATTAGTGTCCATCAGGGATATTAGTCTGTAATTTCCTTTTTTTATAGTGTCCTTGTCTGGTTTTCCTATCTAGGTAATGCTGGCCTCATAGAATGATTTTGAAAGCATTCCTTCCTCTTCTGTTTTTTGGAATAGTTTGAGAAGAATAGGTGTTAACTCTTTAAATGTTTGCTAGATTTTACCTATGAAACCATCTGGTCATAGACTGGTTTTGTTGGGAGTTTTTGGATTATAGATTCAATTTCATTACTAGTAATCAGTCTGTTCAGGTTTCTATTTCTTCCTGATACAATCTCAGAAGACTGTGTGTTTCTAGAAATTTATCCATTTCTTCTAGGTTGTCCAATTTGATGGTATATAATTGTTCATGGTAATGTTTTACGATTTTTTGTATTTCTGTGGTATCATTTGTAATTTCTCTTTCATATCTGATTTCATTTATTTGACTACTCTGTTTTTTTCTTGACTAGTCTGGCTAAATACCACATGTATTTCTGAACAGGGTAAGCAGGAAAATGTCAATTCTTTCAGTGGCAAAATGAGAAGATGATATCTGCCTTTTACTTGACATATAATTTCTAAGATTTAGGGCTGATTTTCAGCAAAACAGAATGGGTGAAACATATATTTGAAATCCTGCTATTTGAGAATCCTTCCCTCCTCTCTAAACTAGTCATCCAGTCTGCCACTGGTTGTTCCCACTCTTTATATACCCCCCTCTGTGAGCCACCCATCAATACATTTATGCGACCCTTCAAAGCCTTTTTGCTAATCTAATGAATTACTTCATGCTAGCATAAAGGAGGCCAGTTGTGGTTGTCCGGATACATTAGCAACAGGCTTGCAAGCTCTTCGAATCTGCTAGATCACACAGTCTTGAAGGGTGGGGACCATTACATCTTTGTCTAATCCATCAAGTTCCCACACTACATATGACTACTAAGTGAACAAGTAGAAGAGTTGATACAAAAGTGCATTTATTATTACATCGTCTCCCCTTATCCACGGGTCCACTTTCCATGGTTTCAGTTACCTGTGGTCAGCTGTGGTCCAGAAGCAGATGATCCTCCTGGTATATCTACAGAAGGTCAGTAGTCGCCAAACACTACACCACAGCACCTATGTCGTTCCCCTCACTTCATCTCCTCACGTGGGCATTTTATCACCTCACAGCATCACAAGAAGAGGGGTGAGTACAGTATAATAAAATACTGTGAGAGAGAGACCACATTCACTAAACTTTTATTACAGTGTATTATTACAAATGTTCTGTTTTATTATTAGTTACTGTTAATCTATTAGTAATCTGCCTAATTTATAAATTAAAGTTGATCAGAGATATGTCTGCATAGGAAGAAAAGAGTATGAGAGAGAGACCACATTCACATCTTCTATTACAGTATGTTATTGTAATTGTTCTCTTTTATTATTCTTGTTGCTAATCTACTGTGTCTAATTTATAAATTAAACTTTATATGGGTATGCATGGGTAGGAAAAAACATAGTATATATAGGGCTTAGTACCATCCACAGTTTCAGGCGTCCACGGGGGGTCTTGGAAAATATCCCTCAGGGATAAGTGGGGACTTCTGCACGTACTTGTGAGGGATCTGTGCTTTCAGCTTGATCCGATAATGGCAAAATGTTTTTCCAAAGTGGCTGAAATAATTTACTTTCCCACTAGTTCTGGATGAGAGTTCGTTTTACTTCCTATTCTTGCCAGCTCTTGACATTGACAGAGATAAATTTTTTCTACCAATTTGATGTGTGTGAAATGGCATCTTCTTACGGTTTTACCTGCATTTGCTGACATGCGCTGTCCTGTGTTAGTTATCTGAAAATTTTTTTTAAAAAACCCCCAAATTGAAAAATGCTGATGAAGTTCTTTTTGTCACACTCATTCAGCAATGTTAAGAACAGTTCTCCCTGAAGCAGCTGGTATCCTCCACATGGATGTTCACAGCATGACCCCACACAGCAGAACTTCGTCAGGCTTGTAAAATGAAGCCGAAGCTGCTGCCAGCCCTGTTATTCTCTTCAGAACTGGTGGGTTTTTGCTGGATTGAGTGTGAATGCACTGCTGCTTCTAGAATGGAAGACAAGTACCAAATGACTCGCACATCTCTCATGCCTTCTGGAAACTCATGCCTGGAAGGTACAGCCACTCATTCCTACGCTGTGTGGCGGCCTTTAAGAGGGCGACAGCAACCTGCCAGCCTTCTGCCGATTACTTGACTGCCGGGCAGGGTAAGTGTCTAAGCTAATCCAGTGGGCCTTCTGGAAAAGCAAGGAACAGAAGGGCCTTCAGTAAAGGATAGAAGGTAAACCAAACCAAACTTCACCTCCCAAATCTCATTTTTTTGGAGCTGGGCGTCTAGAGCTGCCATTGCCACATGGGGCTACTGAGCAAGTGAAATGTGGCTCGTGCAGCTGGGAAACGGGATTTTAAGTTTTGCTTAATTGTGACTGAGGTTAAACCATAAAACAAAAGCAATGTGGAGTATTTTTTTCTTAAACGTGTTATTGTTGTGGCAGTACAACACTTCACTTTAACCCTTGAAAATTACCATCTGAGTTGATATTTCCTCTGAGTATAAAACACACACTTTTGAAGATAGTAAAAAAATTTTTATGTTGATTACATTGAATTATCATATTTTTGATACACTGGGTTAAATATTGTTAAAGGTTCTATGTGTTTCTTTTTGCTTTTAAAAGTGGTTACTATAAAATTTTAAAGTACAGACATGGCGTGACATCAGGGAAGATGGTGAAGTAGGAAGAACCGGGAATCCATCTTGCTACCTAGATAATTGTACCAGCACAGTCTGTCTGATGTAACTACTTTAGAGCTCTGCAGACTATTCAAAGACTCGAAAGTTCCAGGGCAAGTCTTGGACAGTAAATTGTGGTTAATTTTGGTCAATTACAGCTTTTAGCACATTAGCGGCTACGTATCCCCCATTCCCACTGCCAAGGTAGGCAGCCATGCCCATGTACCTGGCAGCTTGTGCACAGCTGTGGGAGCCAGGGTGAGTAATAAGGACCTTGTCCTCCAGATACCAGCGATGTGTGTTCTGATGATTGCTTGTGATTACAGAGGTGTAGACACAAAGGTGAGAGCACTCATTGTTCCAACCCCACCATCTAACGTGGTTTCCAGGGGATTTAAAGACTCAGAGTTATTTTTCTTTCCCCATTCATTTTCCCCTTTCTCCCTTGTTGGCAGCTAGACATTTAAGGACTAGGTCATTCAAAAGCAATTGCATAGACAGGGAATTTACAAAGTCACTGTGTATACCTGGGGAAAGTGCAGGCTTAGAAAAGACCTGGGAAGATCTTTTTTTTTTTTTTTTTAATTTTTTCATTTATTTTTTGACAGAGAGAGACAGCGAGAGAGGGAACACAAGCGGGGGAGTGGGAGAGGGAGAAGCAGGCTTCCTGCTGAGCAGGGAGCCTGATGCGGGGCTTGATCCCAGGACTCTGGGATCATGACCTGAGCCGAAGGCAGATGCTTAACGACTGAGCCACCCAGGAGCCCCAAGACCTGGGAAGATCTTAAGTTTATGTTTCTCTAGGCACAGAGATACTATATAGTAACAACCACAAAATCAGCAAACCTTGGGGCAGGTGGAAAAGCTGATTTCCAGAGTTAACACAGTATAAGATTTAAATGTCCAGGTTTTGGGGCACCTGGCTGGCTGAGTCAGTAGAACATGTGACTCTTGATCTCAGGGTTGTGAGTTCGAGCCCCTTGTTGGGTGTAGATATTACTTAAAAATAAAAAATAAATAAATGTTTGGTTTTCAACAAAAAATCCTAAGACAAAGAAAAAAAGAACTATGAACAATTCAAAGTAACGAAATTTAACAACAGAAACCATCCCCGAGAAAGCCCAGAGGTGGATGTGCTACACAGAGACCACAACTATCGT
Organism: Halichoerus grypus; assembly: GCF_964656455.1. Lineage (NCBI taxonomy): Eukaryota > Metazoa > Chordata > Mammalia > Carnivora > Phocidae > Halichoerus > Halichoerus grypus. The sequence continues at coordinate 101,624,464 of NC_135715.1, forward strand.
ATAGATGCTCAAAGAACTATAGGAAGATGAGGACACAGTTGAGAAAATGATCTGTTAATAATATGGGAATATCAATAAAGAGATAGGTAACATAAGGAACTGAAAAGAAACTCTGGGGCTGAAAAGTACAATAACTGAAAGAAAAAATCTACTAGAGGGATTCAAAAGTAGATTTGAGCTGGAAAAAGAATCTGCAAACTTGAGGAAAATATGAGTGATATGACTGAGCTGAGGAACTGGAAGAAAAGTAAATAGAGCCTATGGACATGTGGGGTACCATAAAGCAGACCAACATATGTACTGTGGTCTCATGAGAACAGAGAAAAGGGCAAGGAGATTATCTGAAGAAATAATGGCCCCAAACCTCAAATTTGATGAAAGATATGAATATTAATACCCAAGAAGCTCAATGAACTCCAAATAGAATAACTCAAAGAGGCCCACATTCAGACACATTCAATCAAACTGTCAAAAACCAAGGATGAGAGAATGTTGAAAGCATCAAGAGAGAAGTGACTCATCACATGTAAGGGATCTCAATAAGATTATAAGCAGATTTTTCATCATAAACAGTGGAAGACAGAAGACAGTGGGTTGATACATTTAAAGTGCTGCCTGACAAAAACATCTTGTCAACCAAGAAACCAAACTGTGTAAGCTGTCCTTCAAAAATGAGGGAGAGGAGCACCTGGGTGGTGCAGCTGGTTAAGCATCCAACTCTTGGTTTCTGCTCAGGTTGCGATCTCAGGGTCATGAGATCAAGCCCCACGTCAGGCTCAGTGCAGAGTCTGCTTAAGTTTCTCTCTCCCTCTCCCTCTGATCCTCCCCTCCATGGTCTCTCTCTCTTTCAAATAAATAAATCTTTAAAAAAATGAGGGAGAAATTAAGACACCCTCAGATAAACATAAGCTGAAGGAGCTCGTTACCACTAGAACTGCCCCACAAGAAATTCTAAAAGGAGTCCTTCAGGTTGAAATGAAGGATACTAGAAAGTAACTCAAAGCCATATGAAGGAATAAATATTTCCAATAAAAATAAATACATGGGAAAATATAAAAGCTGGTAAATTGTAACTTTGGTATGTAACACCACTTTTTCTACATGATTTAAAAGATTAATACATAGAAAAATTCTTAGTCTATGTTCTTGGACACACAGTGCATAAAGATGTAATTTTGTAACATAAGGGGTTGGGGATGGAACTGTATAAAAGTGTTTTTTTACGTTATTGAAGTTAAGCTGTTATAGAGTCAAATTAGAGTGTTATAACCTTAGGATATAAAATGTAATCCTTAGGTAGTCACAAGGAAAATAGTTACAGAATATACCCAAAAGGAAGGGAGAAAGGAATTAAAATGTCTCACTAGAGGGGTGCCTGGATGGCTCAGTTGGTTGAGTGTCTGACTCGATCTCAGCTCAGGTCTTGATCTTAGGGTTGTGAGTTCAAGCCCCACGTTGGGTGTAAAGACTAATTAAAAAAAAAAAAAGTCTCACTAGAACAAATCAACTGAACACAAAAGAATACAGTAATGCAAGAATGAGGAACAAAAAAGCTATAAGGCATATAGAAAAGGCATAACAAAATGTCAGAAGTCCTTCCCCATCATTAATTACTGTAAATATAAGTGGATCAAAATCTTCAATCAAAAGAGATTGGTGGAAAGGATAAAAAAAAAAGATCAATTTTACAGTGTTTTCAGGAGACTCACTTTAGATCCAAAGACACATAGGTTGAAAGTGAAATGACAAAAAAGGATATTTATTATAGCTAGTAACCAAAGATAGCAGGGGTGGCCATACTAATACCTAATACAAATAGTGTCACAGAAAATTAGTATTATTTAAGTCAAAAATGGTTACAGGAGACAAAGAAGGACATTATATATTAATAAAAGTTTCAGTAAATCAATAAGATATATCAATTATAAACATTATTAACATGAAGCAAAATGACTGAATTGAAGGGAAAAATAGACAGTTTTAATAGTTGGAGACTTCAATATCCGATTCTCCACAGTAGATAGAACAACCAGATAGAAGATGAGTATGGAAAGAGAAGACTCATTTACTTTGTTAGGAGAAATAAAAAAAATACTGTAAAGCAGCTAGATCTAACAGAAAAATATGTTCCACCAGACATTAACAGAATACACATCCTTTTCAACTGCACATGGAATATTCTTCAGGATAGGTTATGAATTAGGCTACAGATCAAATCTTAATATATTTAAAAAGATGAATGTCCCACAGAGTATCTTCTCTGACCACAATGTGATGAAGTTAGAAATTATTAATAGATAGAACACTAGAAAACTCAAAAAATTATGGAAATTAAATAACACACTCTTAAGCGGCCACAGGGTCGAAGAAGAAATCACAAGGGAAATTAGGAAATACTTAAAGATTGAAAATAACATAACCTGTCAGAACTTATGGGATCCCACAAAAGTAGTGCTAAGAGGTCAATTTATAGCTCTAAATGCTTCCATAAAAAAGGAAGAAATTTCTCAAGTCAACAACCTAACTTAATACCTTAAGGAACTAGAAGAGGAAGAACAAACAAAAACCAAAGCTAGCAGAAGAAAGGAAATAATAAATATTAGAGCAGAGATTAAAAAAAATAGGAAATAGAGGAAAAAAACAACAAAACTTAGAATTGGTTATTCAAAAAATCAATGGAATTGATAAACTTTTAGGTAGGTGGACTAAGAAAAAAAGAAGACTCAAATTACTGAATGAACATGAAGGTGGGTTCATTCACTACTGATTCTACAGTGATAAAAAGAGTATATAAGAGCACACAGTGAATAATTGTATACCAACAAACTGGATAATTGAGATGAAATGGGCAAATTGTTAGAGACAGAAAATCTACCAAGTCTAGAGCATGAAACTCTTGATCTTGGGTTAATAGGTTTGAGCCCCACATTGGTTGCAGAGATTACTTAAAAAATAAAATCTTAAAAAAAAAAAATCTACCAAGACTGAATGAAGAGAAAGAAAACCTGAGTAGAACTGTGTAACTAGGAAAGAGATGAAATCTGTAATTAAAAACTTCCTGACAAAGAAAAACCTTGAACCTGATGCTTTCATTGATAAATTCTACCCAATAGTTATAGAACTGACACCAGTCCTTCTCAGACAATTCCAAAAAATTGAAGAGGAAGGAACACTTACTAACTCATTCTATGGAACCACCTCTGTCCTGACACCAAAGCCAGACAATGACACTAGAAGAAAACTACAGACCAATATCCCTTATGAACATCAAGGCAAAATTCTCAACAAAATGCTAGCAAACCAAATGCAGCCACATGTTAAGAGGACTATACACCATGACCAAGTGGAATTTATCCCTGAAATGCTAGGATGGTTCAACATACAAAAAAATCAATCAGTGTAATTCACCATATTAACAGAATGAAGGACCAAAACTATATGATCATCTCAATTGATGCAGAAAAAGTATTTGACAAACTTTAGCACCCTTTCATGATAAGAACACTTCAACAGATTCAGAATAAAAGGAAACCACCTCAACATCATAAAGGCCATATATAGAAAAGCCTACACCTAACGTCCATTCTTCATGGTGAAAGTGAAGGCTTTCCTTCCAATTCACATTCCCAATTTTAGCACATCTATTCAACACAGTCCTAGAAGCTCTGGCCAGAGCAAGTAGGCAAAGAAAAGAAATAAAGGGCATCTGTATTGGAAAGGAAAAAAGTAAAATGATCTATTTGCAGATGACATGTTATATGTAAAAAAATCCCTAAAGATTACACACACACACATATGAAGAACTTACTTCACTTAGCATAATACACTCTAGCTCCATCCATGTCATTGCAAATGGCAAGATTTCATTCTGTTTTATGACTGAAGCAAAATAAGTCAGAGAAAGACAAATACCATATGATTTCACTCATATGTGGAGTTTAAGAAACAGAACAAATGAGTAATGGAAAAAAGAGAGGGGGCAAACCAGCAAACAGACTCTTAGCTATAGAGAACAAACTGATTGTTACCAGAGGGGAGGTGGGTGGGGGGATGGGTATCATAGGTGATGGGGATTAAGGAGGGCACTTGTGATGAGCACTGGATGATGTATGGAGGTGTTGAATCACTATACTGTACACCTGAAACTGATATAACACTGTACATTTACTAACTGGAATTTAAATTAAAACTTAAAAAAACTGAAGAACTAATAAATGAATACAGCAAAAATGCAGAATAAAAAATCAGCCTGTAAAAATCAGTTACATTTCTACACACTAACAATGAACAATCTGGAAAGGAAATTAAGAAAATCCCATTTGTAATAGCATCAAAAATAATACATAAGAATTAGCCAAGGGAAAAGAAGATTTGTAAACTAAAATATTTAAACATGGTTGAAAGAAATTAAAGAAGACAAGCAAATGGAGGGGCACCTGGGTGGCTCAGTCGTTAAGCGTCTGCCTTCGGCTCAGGTCATGATCCCAGGGTCCTGGGATCGAGCCCCGCATCGGGCTCCCTGCTCCGCGGGAAGCCTGCTTCTCCCTCTCCCACTCCCCTTGCTTGTGTCCCTCTCTCGCTGTGTCTCTCTCTGTCAAATAAATAAATAAAATCTTTATTTTAAAAAAAAAAAAAAAAAAAAAAAAAGAAGACAAGCAAATGGAAAGACATTTTGTGTTCATGAGCTGTAAAAGTTAATGTTGCTATGATGTCAGGACTACCTAAAGTGAGTCATACTTACCTAGCAGCTCTCCAGGCATGGGGGAACAAAATGGTTTCCAGAGATGCACATAGGGTAAGAATCCATTTCAGAGTGGCAGATGGCTTCCAGAGCCCAAGGGGAATTCAGGAACTAGTGAATACATTTCCAGGGTTCAGGGACGGATAACATTCATTAGGAACTACTTTTGTCATTGTGTACATAAGACAGCACACAGTGATGAGACATGATACACTGAGGCCTCACACCTCAGATTCTGCTAAAAGGGGAAATGTTTGGCCTCTCTGCTCCCTTAGTCCTTCCTCCCTGATGGAGACGGAGTGACTTATGCCTTTGGAGAATTTAGGAGAAGGTATAGAGCATAAAAGTGCCTGCCGCTTCTCCTCTCTCTGATCAGCCTGTCTGTAAGACTAGGGCTTTCTGCTCTACCACTTTTTTTTTTTTAAGATTTTATTTATTTATTTGACAGAGAGAGCACAAGCGGGGGAGGGGGGTGGGTGGGCAGCAGGCAGAGTGAGAGGGAGAAGCAGACTCCCTGCTGAGCAGAGAGCCTGACACGGGACTTGATCCCAGGAGCCTGGGATCATGACCTGAGCCGAAGGCAGATGCTTAACCGACCGAGCCACCCAGGTGCCCCTCTGCTCTACCATTTTTATGTGCTGAGGACATAGGCCCTGAAGATAGGCCTACGGATGCTTCTCTTGTCCCCAAGATGAGGCCAAGTGGCTGTGGGGCAGGGTTTCAGGGAGTTGTGCTTGCCCTCCAAAATATATGAGGCTCCTACTTTCCTGCAAGGGGGCTGCCCTGGGTACCAACCAAACAGGAGGCCACAACTATCAGCTTGACTGGCGAGCAGATTCATGCATGATCCCCAGTTCTACTTTATTAGCCTCAAAACTGATATTTTGAATTCTATCAGTCTGACTCCTGTGCCTCATTTCTCAACCAGTTCCCAATTTGATGTGACGGAGAGGTATTAATAATTATCCTCCCCAAAGCTAATGGCAGCTTTTAAAACAACAACAGAATAATAGCATAGTGATGTTTCATGCTTTATTTATTTTATTCATTATTTTTTATTTTAATTACGGTATAGTTAACCTACAGTGTTGTATTTGCTTCAGGTGTAAAATACAGTGATTCACCCATTCCATATATTACTCAGTGCTCATCAAGGTAAGTGTACTCTTAATCCCCTTCACCTATTTCACCCATCCCCCCACCCACATTCCCTCTGGAATCTGTTTGTTCTCTATACTTAAGAGTCTGTTTTTTGGTTTATCTCTTTTTTCCCCATTTTGTTGATTTTGTTTCTTAAATTCCACATATGAGTGAAATCATATGGTATTTGCCTTTCTCTGACTGACTTATTCTGTTTAGCATTAGACTCTCTAGATCCATCCATGTCAGAGCAAATGACAAGATTCCATTCTTTTTAAGTAATTTTCCATTATATATATATGTGTGTGTATATATATATTCATTTCAGTGGATGGAGACTTAGGTTGCTTCCATTAAGTTGGCTGTTGTAAATAATGCTGCAATAAACATGGGGTTGCACGTATCCCTTCAAATTAATGTTTTTATATTCTTTAGGTAAATACCCAGTAGTGTGATTACTGGATCATAGGGTAGTTCTGTTTTTTTTTTTGAGGAACCTCCATACTGTTCTTCACAGTGGCTACAACAGTTTGCATTCCCACCAACAGTGCAAGAGGTTCCTTTTTCTTCACATCCTTGTTAAAACTTGTTTCTTGTGTTTTTGATTTTAGCCATTCAGACAGGTGTGAGGTGATATCTCATTGTGGTTTTGATTTGCATTTCCCTGATCATGAGTGATGTTAAGCATCTTTTTCATGTGTCTGTTGGCCATCTGTTTGTTCGTATCTTTCCATTTTTTAAATTGGATTGTTTTTTGGTATAGAGTTGTACAAGTTCTTTATATATTTTGGATACTAATCCTTTATCAGAGATGTGATTTGCTAGTATCTTCTCCCATTCAGTAGGTCATCTTTTAGTTTTGTTGACTGTTTCCTTTGTTGTGCAGAAGCTTTTTATTTTGATGGAGTCCCAGTGGTTTCATGCCTTTTAAAATATCCATTTGATGAAGTCTGAAGCTAGAGTTAAGACATGGTTCTTCAAGTGAGTATTCTATGGAAAGCAGGTAAAACATTTTGCAGGTGAACTGCAGTAGTCTAGCTCTACAGCTGAGAAGATTGGGCTTTATGTGTGGCATGTGTGTGTAAACTATGCTTGTTGAGAAATTGCTAGGGTCAGATCCTGGGATAGTGGTTTTTTAAAGCTCATTTTGTAGAGTAAGTCAAAACCTTGTTGAGATCCTTCTTAAACAGACCTTAGCTGTTACACAGATACAGATGTTTGGGGTTTCTGTAAGATGATGTCAGATGTATAAGCAGAGAGACTGTAAATATGAACACTTTAGGACATGCAGAACAATTAACAGTATTTTTAAGGTGTTCCATATGCCAGTTTCTATTTAAAAAAAGCTGGTATCTACTAATGAGACAGAGCAAGTCAGTAATTTCAAAGAGCTAGGAGAGAAGCTGTTGAAACAGAGGCGGTACAGAGCCCAGAGTTCATTTCAGTACCAGTAACATTCTCCGTAGTAAATATAAACACAGGCACCATGGCAAAGCACCCTCACCACTATAAAGCCACTGACAAACTGGAGAGGTGATGGGACATTTTTCTGGTGGTTGGATAATTCAAATAGATTTGTGCAAGGATGAGGAGCTCACATTTCCCAGTTTCAAAGAATAAAAGGTGGAATGAGAGACAGGTTAATAACATGCAACAGAAAATGAGATTTTATTTCCACAACCTATTTCTGATGTTCAGTCTCCATGATTCTGTATCCTTTAAGTAAACACAATTTTTCCATTTCACTCTGAAGAGCTCAAGAATGTTGACTCCTTAGACGTATAATTTAAAGTGTTTCATACTTTTATTTCCAAAGAAACTGTATTTTAAATGTTTCACTCAAGCATCTGAAGATTTATTAGTAAGACATGTGGGCAGCAAATCCTTTTCCCATGAACAGTTAAGGAAATACAGAAAGGTATTCATTTGTCACAGGAAAATCTCCCCAAGAAATGTACATTAGGCTGTGATTAATGCTGAGAGATGATTTCTTCAGAGATTCCAAGTAAGATCTTCTCCACGGCTCTGGGACTACCAGAAGCAACTCTGTCCATCATTGGAGTGTCTGGAGATTGAGGTCACTCAGCCTGACATCGGCTGTGCGTAGTTTGGGTGCATGAACCACCCCGCTCAGGGGGTCCGCGCCCCCTGCAGCCACAGCTGTACACCCCAGGCCAGGGCAAGGGCACAGCCTCACTGATGGGGGCACCACATTTCTCTGGGCAACCAGATTCTCTCCGCTCCCATACTGTAAACTGGTTTATTGTTTAGCTATTAATTCCCATTTTTGTTCTGCAGATCCAGCGCCTTATCTTTTCTAAGCCTAAACTGCGCTGTGTAACTTCTGAGACTTTTCTGAGCTGGGCCCTCCCTTCTTCATATCCACCCCGCCCCACTGTTTTCCACTTAGTCACCATCTCCTGTGTGGGAGCCGCCGTCCTCTTCCTCGGAGGGCCCTCTGCACTTCTTTCCACACACAGGGGCCACCACTTGCCCTGACACTTGCCTTCCATTGGAACCTTCCATTTGCACAACCGAGGGCAGCTTCTCTTCCCATCGTGGAGAAAAAGAACTCTCTGAAATGGCCCTGCCGGACTTACCTTCTCAGGTCGTTGCCGTTCGATGGATTACTGTTATATTCAGTCCCAGAATGCTTCCCCTCAGTGTGCCCCACAGCTGTAAAGTAGAAAACAATCAGGAAGGCAGGGTACAAAGATCTGAGACATGGCAGGAAGGGAGGGGACAGGCCAGTCAACACCCTGTGTGGCAAATGCTTGTTGTTCCTTATAGTGTTTTTGTTTTTCTGTATTGATATATAATTGACAAAATTGTGAGATACTTAAAGTGCACAACATGGTGATTTGATGGACCTATACGTTGTAAAAGGATGACTACCATCTAGTTAACTAACATATCATCACCTCGTGTATTTATCTTCTTTTTTTGGTGATAATGTTGAAGTTCTACTGTCAGCAAAATTCCATTACATAGTATAGTGTTACCAGTTATAGACACCATGTTATAGATTACATGCTCAGATTTTCTTTATCTTATAACTGAAAGTTTGCACCCTTTTAGGAAACTTTCCCTATTTCCTCCACCTCCCTGTCCATGGTAATTATTTTTCAACGCTCTGTTTATAAGAGTTAGACTTTTAAAAATTATTTTGTTTTTTTAGACTCCACATACGAGTGATACTATGCAGTATTTGTCTTTCTTTGGCTTATTTCATTTAGCACAGTGCCCTCCAAGTTCATGTTGTTGCAAATGGCAGGATTTCTTTTTTCTTCATTGAGGTATAATTGGAATATAACATCATATAAGTTTCAGGTATACATTGTAATTTGACGTCTGTACTCATTACAAAGTCTAGTTACCATCCATCATGATTCATCTGACCCCTTTGCACATTTCTCCTACCCTCTAAATCCCCTTACCTCTGGTAATCAACAATCTACTCTGTGTCTATGTCTTTGCTTTTATTTTGTTTCTTTATTTGTTTTGTGTTGTTTGAGATTCCACGTATGAGTGACACTGTACTGTTTTTTTCTCTTTTCCCTTCTGACTTATTTAACATCATACCCTCAAGGCCCATCCATGTTGTTGCAAATGGTCAGATATCACTTTTTTTTATAGCTGAGTAATATTCCATTGTATATATACACCATACCATCTTTATGCATTTATCCATCAACGGACATTTTAGGTTGTTTCCGTATCTTGGCTATTGTAAATAATGCTGCTCTGAATATTGGAATACATCTTTTTGAATTAATGTTTTCGTATTCTTTGGATAAATACCCAGAAGTGGAGAGCTGGATCATATGGTAGTCCATTGTTAATGTTTAGAGGAATCTCCATATTGTTTTCCATAGTGGCTATACCGATTTACATTCCTATCAACAGAGTATGAGGGTTCTCTTCTTACACAGTCTCACCAATATTTGTCGTTTCTTGTCTTTTTGATGAGAGCCGATCTAATTTTTGTGAAGTAATATCTCATTGTGGCTTTAATTTGCATTTCCCTAACAATTAGTGATGTTGAGCATCTTTTCATGTGTCTCTTGGTCACCTGAATGTCTTCTTTGGAAAAATGTCTATTCAGATCCTCTGTCCATTTTTCTAAATAAGTTGTTTGGTTTTTTGGGTTTTTTTTTTTTTTTTTTTTTTGGTTAAGCTGTATGAGCTCTCTTTTTAGTTTGGATATTAACCCCTTGTTGGATATTTGATTTGCAAATAACATCTTCCATTCTGCAGGTTGCCTTTTCAGTTTGATGATGGTTTCCTTGGCTGCACAGAAACATTTTACTTTAATGTGGTCCCATTTATTTATTTTTGCTTTTGTTTCCCTTGCCTTTGGCGTCAGATCCAGAAAAACATCACTAAGAATGAGGTCAAGGATCTAACCGCATGTGTTTTCTTCTAGGAATTTTCTGGTTTCAGGTCTTGCATTCAAGTCTTTAATCCATTTTGAGCTAATTTTTGTGTTTGGTAGAGGATAGTGGTTTAGTTCTATTCTTTTACATGTAGCTGTCCAGTTTCCCCAGCAACATTTATTGAAGAGATTGTCCTTTCTACATTGTATATTCTTGGCGCCTTTGTCATAAATTAATTATGTTTATATGTGTGGGTATATTTATTTATGGGGTATCACTTCTGTTCAGCTGATCTGTGTGTCTTTTTTTATACCAATACCATATTGTTTTGATTATTATACCTTTGTAATATAGTTTCAAGTTAGGGTGTGTGATACCTCCATGTTTGTTCTTGTTTCTCAAGATTGCTTTGGCTGTTGGGGATCTTTCATGGTTCCCCACGAATTCTTGATTGATTTGTTCTGTGAAAAATGCTACTGGAATTTTTACAGGGATTGCTTTGGGTAGTATAGACATTTTAACAATATTGGTTCTTCCAATCCATGAGCACAGAATATCTTTCAATTCATTTGTTCCTTCTTCTTCAGTATCTTTTAGTTTTCAGTGTATAGGTTTTTCACCTCCTTGGTTAAATTTATTGCTATGTATTTTATTCTTTTTGATGAAATTGGACATGCGATCATTTCCTTAATTTCTCTTTCTGATAGTAGGTTATTATTGTTTAGAAACACCACTGATTTCTGTATAATGATTTTGTATCCTGCAACTTTACTGAATTCATTCATTAGTTATAACAGTATTTTAGTGGAGTCTTTAGGGTTTTCTATTTAGAGTATCATGTCATCTACAAATACTGACAGTTTTACTTCTTCCTTTCTAATTTGGATGACTTTTATTTCTTTTTCTTATCTAATCACTGTAGCTAGGAATTAAAATATGTTGAATAAAAGTGGCAAGAGTAAGCATCCTTGTCTCATTCCTGATCTTAGAGGAAAATCTTTCAGCTTTCACCAATGAGTATAAAGTTAGCTGTGGTTTTGTCTCATATAGCCTTTCTTATATTGAGGTATATTCCCTCTATCCCCGTGTTCTTGAGTTTTTATCATAAATGAATGTTGAATTTTGTTAAATGCTTTTTCTGCATCTATTGAGATGATCATATGATTTTTGTCCTTCATTTGGTTAATGTGTGTAATGTCAAAAAATTTGCAGATGTTGAACCTGCCTTGCATCCTTGGAATAAATCCCACTGAATCATGGTATATAATCCTTTTAATATATTGTTCAATTCTTTTTGCTAATATTTTGTTGAGTATTTTTGCATTAATGTTCATTAAGAATATTGGCATGTAATTTTTTTTTTTTTTTTGGTGTTGTTTTTCTCCGGTTTTAATATCAGGGTAATGCTTGCCTCATAAAATGAGTTGGGGAGCATTCCCTCCTCTCCTCTTTGTTGTTTGGATGACTTGGAGAAGGACAGCTATTGAATCTTCTTTGTTTGGTAGCATTCACCAGTGAAGCCATGTGGTCCTGGACTATTGTTTTTTGGGGCAGGTTTTTGATTACTTACTCAATTTAATTACTAGTAATCAGTCTATTCAAATGTTCTATTTCTTCATGATTTAGTCTTAGAAGATTGCATGTTTCTGGGAACTTTTCCCTTTCTTTTAGGTTGTCCAGTTTGATGGTATGTAATTGTTCATAGTAGTCTTTTATGATCCTTTGTATTTTGTGGTATTAGTTATAACTTCTCCTCTTTCATTTCTGATTTTATTTGACCCCTCCTTTTTTGTGTTGGTTACTATAGGTAAAGGTTTGTGAATTTTGTTTATCTTTACAAAGAACCATCTCTTAGTTTCATTGATATTTTCTGTTTTTTAAGAGTTATTTATTTTAGAGAGAGAGAGAGTATGAGCAGGGGGAGGGGCAGAGGGAGAAGGAGAAAGAGCAGATGCCTCACTAAGCATGGGTCCCGAAGCGGGGATTGACGCCAAGACCCTGAGGTCATGACCAAAGCCGAAATCAAGGGTCAGAGGCCCAACCGACTGAGCCACCCAGGTGCCCCTTCGTTGATATTTTCTATTTTTTTAAGTTTCTATTTTATTTGTTTCCACTCTGATCTTTAATTCCTTCTTTCTACTACTTTAAGTTTTATTTGTTCTTATTTTTCAAGTTCCTTTTGGTGTACAGTTAGATTGTTTTTTTTTTATTTTTTGAAATTTTTCTTGCTTCTTCAGGTAAGACTGTATTGCTATGAACTTCCCTCTTAGATCTGCTTTTGCTACACCCCATAGATTTTGGCATGTCCTATTTCTGTTTTAAATTGTCATTATTTAAAAAGAAATTCTTTAATTTTTTTCAGTGACTCACTGGTTGTTCAGTAGTGTGTTGTTTAATCTCCACATTTTGGTGTTGTTTTCTAATTTTATTTTTGTACTTGATTGGTTTCATACCATTATGGTCAGAAAAGATGGTGCTTATGATTTCAATCTTCCTAAATTTATTGCAATGTTTCTTTGTGGCCTAATATGTGATCTCTCCTGGAGAATGTTCCATGTGCACTTGAGAAGAATGTGTATTCTGCTGCTTTTGGATGGACTGGTCTGTATATATCTGTTAAGTACATTTGTTCTTATGTGCCATTTATGGTTGATATTTCCTTATTGATTTTCTGTCTGGTTAATTTATTCATTCATGTAAGTGGGATGTTAACATCCCTACTATTTTTGCATTGTTGTCAATTTTTCTTTTGGGTATGTTAATTTTTGCTTGATATATTTTGGTGATCCTATGGGGTGTGTGTATGTGTGTGTGTAAACATTGTATCTTCTTGATGGATTGACCTCTTTATCATTATGAAATGCCCTTCTTTGTCTTTATTACAGTCTTTGTTTTAAAGTCTATTTTGTCTGATATGAGTATAGCTGCATGAGCTTTCTTTTCATTTCCATTTGCATGGAATATCTTTCTCCATCTCTTCACTTTCAGTCTTAATGTCTGTCTTCTGAAGTCTCTTTTAGGCAGCATATTGATAGGTCTTGTATTTTTATTCACTGAGCCATTCTGTGTCTTTGATTGGAGAGTTTAATCCATTTACATTTAAAAGAATTATTGGTAAGTATGTACCTATTGCTAGTTTGTGAAGTGCCATTTTGTTTTTGTTTTCTGGCTTTTTAATAGTTCTTCACTCTCCCTTTTTTTCTTTCTTGCCTTGTGGTTTGATGGCTTTCTTTAGCATGATGTGATGTTTAGAATCTTCATTTTCTTTTGTGCATTTACCTATGAGTTTTTGCCTGTGGTTACTGTGAGTCTCACACAGGATCCTATGTATATAACAGTTGGTTTTATTCTTTAGCAACTGAAGTTTGAATACATTCCAAACCATTATATTTTTACTCAGTCACTCCAATGATTCATATTTTTGATGTCACATTTTACATATTTTTATTTTATGTATCCCTTACCCGATTATTGTAGTTTAAATTTACTACTCTTGGTTTTTAACATTCACACTTGCTTTATAAGTGATTGATCCATTACCTTTACTATATATTTATTTTTTCCAGTGAGATTTTTACTTTTGTATGTTTTGTATTTCTTTTCAGCTCAAAGAATTTCCTGTAACATTTCTTGTAAGGCCAGTTTAGTGGCGATAAACCCCTTCAGCTTTTGCTTTTCTGGAAAACATTTTTTTTTTTTTTTTAAGTAGGCTCCACGCCTGGCATGGAGCCCAACATAAGGCTTGAACTCAGGACCCCACGATCAAGACCTGAGCTGAGATGAAGAGTTGGATGCTCAACTGACTGAGCCACCCAGGCGCCCCTGGAAAACTCTTGATCTCTCCTTCATTTCTGAATAACCATGCTGGGTTAGAGTTCTTGATTGGAAATTTTTTCCTTTCAGCACTTTGACTATGTCATGCCACTCTCTTCTGGCCTCCAAGTTTTTGCTGAGAAATACGCTGAAAGCCTTATACGTGATAAGTTGTTTTCCTCTTGCTGCTTTTCAGATTGTCTTTACCTTTTGCTGTTACAATTATGTGTCTTGGTGCGGATCTCTTGGGGTTCATTTTATTTGGGAGTTTTTGGACTTCCTGGACCTGGATGCCTGTTTCATTCCCCAAATTAGGAAACTTTTCAGCTTTCTTCCAAAATTTTTTTGGTCCATTCTCTCTTCTCCCTCTGGGAGCCCTATAATGTGAATGTGTATTCTACTTGATGTTGTCCTAATGTTCCCATAAAGAATCTTCCTTTTTTTTTTTTTTGCTGCTCTGTCCAGTGTGATTTCCATTGCTTTTTCTTCCAGTTTGCCAATCAGTTCTTCTGCTTCATCCAGTCTGTTGTTGAACCCCTCTAGTTTGGGTATTATATTCTTTAGCTCTGTAACTTATGTGTGTACATTTCTTATATTTCTGTCTTGTTGAAGATTTCATGGTGTTCATTCATTTTTCTCCTGAGTTTAGTGAACAGCTTTTATGCCTATTCCTTTGAAGTCTTTATCAGGTAGATTGCTTATCTCCATTTTGTTAATGTATTTTTCTGAGGTTTTGTCTTGTTTCTTTCATTTGGATCATCTTCCCCTGCCTCCTAATTGTGTCTGGCTCTCTGCATTTATTTCTATATATTCAGGGAAGCAGTTCTGTCTTCCAGACTTGGAAGGGTTATTCATTGGAAGACTGGGGATGTGTTGCATTCTGCTGTTTGTGTAATACCCTGGGGTGGAAGCCTGCCAAGCTCTTGTCTCTCTTGAATATTTGAGTCCTGTGGAGCCCAGAGATACAACCCCGTCCTGCACCCTGAGCCATTGCCAGATGCTCAAGGAGTATTGCCTGTGCAGTGTGTTCACTTTTTGGGTCTTGCCAGCTGTAGGTCATGGTGGATAAGCACCAGACTGGGGAGTGTTTATCCACTGGATATGGCAAGGCAGGGGCCACCATGGAGTTGTGTGGGGCTTGGATAAGCCTTCTACTGGATCTGGTGGGCTGGGGGCCCTAGTGGATGAGCACTGTTGTGGTTGGAGTCCACATGTCAGATCTCACAGGGTGGAGGCATGGTGGATAAGCATTGGGCTGGGTCTGGTAGGGCAGGGCTGCAGGACATTGGGGGACCACATTAATGAGGAAGTGGCACTAATGAGGAAGATTATGAGCACCAAAATTGGCACTGTCCAGCACAGGGCTAGCAAGGAAGGAGAGAAAATTAAAATTCACCTGTCAGCACCTCTCTCTGCAGAGATCTATACTCAACCCCCCGCCCTTCTGGTATACTCCCTAAGACTAATAAATGAACCTCCCTCACACAGAGCCCAGCTTCTCAAACTACTGCCTCTGCACTGGGACTTGTAGCAAGGGAGTCTGTGTGTCAGCCCTTGAAAAGCAGAATCTCAGTTTCCTATAGTCTTCTGGCTCTCCTGGATGTTAGCTCTGCTGATTTCAATGGCGGTTGTTTTGGGGGCTTTTCTTTTCAGTGCAAGTCCCATGGGTGGGGTGTCTGATGTGGAGCTCAAACCCCTTGTTCCTCAGAGAGGACCTGTGAGTTTGTGATATCCCTCCCTCTTGTGGGTTGATGTGCTGGAGGTAGGAGTCCTGGCAAGAGCACTTCTCTGCCCCTCCCACCAGTTTGTAGGTGGGTTTCTCTCTTTTTTCTGCCCTGTGTTGTAGAACAGCTGTTCTGTAAGTCTTTAGAGGTCTTTTTCAGAGAGAATTAGTCTATATGTATCTGTAACTTTGGTGTGTCCATGGGAGGAGGTGAGCTCAGGATATCTTCCTATGCTGCCATCTTGGAACCCCACCAGGATTTCTGTCTTTTTAAAAACTGAATAATATTGATTGTAGACACCTACTACACTTTCTTTATCCATTCATCTGTCAACAGACACTTAGGTTGTTTCCATACCTTGACTATTGTGAATAAAGCTGCAAGGAATGTGTACAGATACCTCTTTGAGATAGTGGTTTCATTCACTTTGGGTATATATGGAGTAGTGTGATTGTGGTCTCATATGGTAGTTCTGTTTTAAATTTCTTGAGGAACCAACACATTTTTTTTTTCTTTTTTTCAAGAAAAAAAGATTTTATTTATTTGAGAGAGAGAGACACAGCGAGAGAGGGAATACAAGTAGGGGGAGTGGGAGAGGGAGAAGCAGGCTTCCCGCTGAGCAGGGAGCTGGATGCGGGGCTTGATCCCAGGACCCTGGGATCATGACCTGAGCCAAAGGCAGCCACTTAACTGACTGAGCCACCCAGGCGCCCCCAACACATTTTCCATAGTGGAAATTTACCAACTTACATCCCCACCAGTAGTGCCTAAGGGTTCCTTTTTCTCCATATCTTCACCAGCATTTATTATCTCTTGTCTTGATAGTAGTCAGTCTGACCAGTGGAAGGTGGTATCTCATTGTGGTCTTGATTTGCATTTCCTTGATGATTAGTGATACTGGCCATTTTATGCATTCTTTAGAAAAATGTCTATTCAGGTCCTTTGCCCATTTTTAAATTGGGTTTTTTTACTATTGAGTTGTATGAGTTCCTTATATATTTTGGATATTAACCTCTTATTGAGTATGTTTGCAAATATTTTCTTTCTTTGTGGAGGTTGTCTTTTCATTTTGCTTATAGTCTCCTTACTTTATAGAAGCTTTTAAGTTTAATATAGTCCCACCTGTTTATTTTTGCTTTTGTTGCTATTGATGTCAAATCCAAAAGACTGCAGCCAAGACTGCTATCAAGGGGCTCACTCTCTACTTTTTTGGAAGTATAGTTGACATATGTTATATTAGTTTGAACTATACAACATAGTGATTCATCAGTTCAATACAGTATTCAGTGTACACCACAGTAAGTGTAGTCACTATCTTTCATTATACAAAATTATTAATTATTGACAGTATTCCCTGTGTTGTATTTTCCATCTCTGTAACTTATTGTAAGTGGAAAACACCCTCACCTGTTTTGCCTCTCTCTTCCCCTTAGGCAGCCATCAGTTAGTTCTTTGTATTTAAGAGTCTGTTTCTGCTTTTGTTTTGTTTTTTTAGATTTCACATATAAGTGAAAATATATGGTGTTTGTCTTTTTTCTCTCTGACTTATTTCATGTAGCATAATGTCTTCTATGTCCATCCATATTGTCAGGAATGGTAAAGTTTCATTCTTCTTTTATGTCTGAGTAATATTCCATTGTGTGTGTGTATATATATATACTCTTTTTTTTTTTTTAAGATTTATTTGACAGAGAGAGAGGGCAAGCATGACCAGGGGAGCAGCAGGCAGAGGGAGAAGCAGGCTCCCTGCTGAGCAGGGAGCCTGATGTGGGGCTCAATCCCAGGACCCTGGGACCACGACCTGAGCTGAAGGCAGATGCTTAACAACTGAGCCACCCAGGCGCCCCTATATATATCTTCTTTATCCATTCATATACTGATGGCTACTTGGGCTGCTTCCATATCTTGGCTATTGTAAATAATGCAGTAAACATAGGGGTACCTATATCTTTTCAAATTCGTGTTTTCATTTTCTTTGGGTAAACACCCAGCACTGGAATCATTGAATCATATATTATTTCCATTTTTAATTTTCCAAAAAAACCTCCATACAGTTTTCCCTAGAGAATGTACCAATTTGCCTTCTCACCAACAGAGCATGAAGTTCCTTTTTCTCTACATCCTTGTCAACACTTGTTATTTTGTGTTTTTTATATTAGCCATTTGATTTGCATTTCCCTGATTAGTAATGAGCATCTTTTCATATGTCTGTTTGCCATCTGTATATTTTCTTTGGAAAAATGTCTATTCAAGTAATCAAGTAATTTTTTTATTGGATTATCATTCTTTTGATGTTGAGTTATAGGAGCTGTTTATATATTTTGGATATTAACCCCTATAGGATAGGTTATCTGCAAATATTGTCCCATTCTATAGTTTGCCTTTTAGTTTTGTTGATGATTTACTTTGCTGTGCAGAAGCTTTTTTATTTTGATGTAGTCCCACTAGTTTACTTTTGCTTTTGTTTCTCTTGCCTTAGGAGACAGATCTAGAAAAATGTTGCTATGGCTAATGTCAAAGAAATAACAGCCTGTGTTCTCTTCTAGGATTTTAATGGTTTCAGATCTCTTATTTCGGTCTTTAATCCATTATGAGTTATTTTTGTGTATGGTATAAGAAAGTGGTCCAGTTTCCCCAGCACCATTTATTAAAGAGACTGCCTTTTCCTCATTGCACATTCTTGCCTCCTTTGTCGTAGATTAATTGACCATATATGTGTAGGTTTATTTCTGGGCTCTCTGTTCTGTTGATTTATGTGTCTATTTCTGTGTCAGTACTATATAGTTTTGATTACTAGAGCTTTGTAGTATATCTTGAAATGTGGAATTGTGATACTTCCATCTTTCATCCACTCTTCTCTCAAGTCTGACAAGCATCTTTTTGACCATTACTTTTAACTCCTTATCATAGACTGGTGATCACCATTTCAATTAGTTTTTTTCCTCAAGTTTTGTCTCATTTTTTTTGTTTGGAGGATATTCCTCTGTCTTCATTTTGTTTTACTTTCTTTTTACTTAGGCAAAACAGCTACCTCTCCCATTCTGGATGACAGGACTTGTATAGGCATATCCCTGGTGTAGACTGTATGTCTCGTGGTTTTGGCTGGCTGGTTAGAGCTGTAAGGGGTGTGGCCTGAGAATTCCTTGGGCAGTCTACCCTACGGCCACTCTGGTAAGATGGCTGGAGATGAAGCAGGCATGGACGGGCGCTCCATAAAGGGGTGCCCTGGTGGGGTAGCTGGAACTGAAGTGGGCATGGGTTGGGTGGTCCCAGGGCATTCTGTGCTTGGAGAATCCTGGAGGGATGGTTCCAGCTGTAGTGGGTGTGGCCTCACACAGGGGGTACCCTGGTGAGTTGGCTGCAGCTAAAACAGTTGGAGGCCTGGGGTGTCTTGGAGTGTTTTGTGCCTGTATTATCTTGGTAAGTTGGCTGCAGCTGTAATGGGCACACTAAAGGAATGACCGGGTGTGCACTGTGTTGGGCTCACCTTGGTGGGACAACTGGAGGTTGGGCAGGCATGTGTGCAGGAGCCGCCTTGGGGAGATGTCAGGCTGGTGTGGGCTAGGGCCCTGGTGTTTGCTAATGCAGCAGGCTGGCTAGAGTGCTGGGACCTTGAGCCCATCTGTGCCATCAAGGTGAAGGATGAATGTAAACAATGGTACTCACTAGCACCTCTGAGTCTGGAGAAAGTTCCAGCAGTTCCTTCACTGTTGAATGCTCTAGGGTTGGTTCACTGGTAGTGTAGTTGCCTTTTGAACTGCTGCTTTCTTCCATGCCCCAGCATGGGTGAATCTGTGCATGAGTCCCTGTGTGCCATCCCTTCCCACTGCAGTTTACCTCAGCGTTGGGTTTCCTGTTGTTACCATGTCTCTGTTTCTCCTGCTCTTCTCTATGTGGCCTCTCTATCCTCTGTTGTACAGAAGCTGTTCAGTCAGTCCTCAGTTCTTCTTCAGGAGGAACTGCTCTATATGTAGGTATAGATTTGCTGTGTCTGTGAAAAGAGGTAAGTTAAAGGTCTTCCTAGCCGCCATCTCGGACCTAAATCTTCCCTGTTTTCTTTGAGGAGTTTTATTGTTTCAGGTCTTACATTCAAGTCTTTATTCAATTTTGAATTGATTTGTGTATATGCTACAAAGTAGGGGGTCCAGTTTCATTCTTGTGCATGTGGCTGTCCAGTTTTCCCATCACCATTTATTGAAGAGACTATCCTTTTTCCATTACATATTCTTGGCTCGTTTGTTGAAAATCAGTTGACTCTCTCTCTCTAAAATAAAATAAATAAATTAGGAAGGGGGCACACCTGAGTGTCTCAGTTGGTTAAGTGGCCGATTCTTGGTTTCGGCTCAGGTTTGTGAGATCCAGCCTGGTGTCGGGCTTTGAGCTCAGCGGGAAGTCTGCTTGAGGATTCTCTCTCTCTTTCTGCCCCTCCCCTTGTGCTCTGTCTCTAAAATAAAATAAATAAATCTTTAAAAAAAAAAATCAGTTGAAGATATATGCATGGTTTTATTGGGCTCTCTATGCTCTTCTATTGATCTGTGGGTTTGTTTTTAGCTATGCCATAATATTTTGATTACTACAGCTTTGTAATATAGTTTGAACCTGGAAGCCTGATTCCTCCAGCTTTGTTCTTCTCTCTCAAGATTGCTTTGCTATTTTGAGTTTTGTGGTTCCGAGCAAATTTTAGAATTTCTTTTTCTATTTCTATGAAAGATGTCACTGGAATATTGATAGGGATTATACTGCATCTATAGATTTCTTTGGGTAGTATGTACTTCCTTAGAATATAAATTTTTCCCATCCATGAATATGGAATATCTTTCCATTTGTATCTTTTTCAGTTTTTTTTTTTTCATCAAAGTCTGGTAGTTTCAGTGTACATATCTATCTTTCACCTCTTTAGCTAAATGTATTCCTAAGTATTTTATTCTTTTTGATGTTTTTATGGCATTTTTATTTGGTTTGGGATTTTGAAATCTGGCACATGGGTCATTTAATCTCAAACCATCATTCCTTTATTATATCTGAGAACTTTATTCCTAGAACTGCCACCTTAGTTTAATCTAAAGCGGTAACTGCCACTGACACCTGAACTACTTACTTAGACCTAAGTCTCACTGGCAAGCACCCCATGCTGGAGGAAAAGCAGCCTGCCGGTTTCTCAGCTCTCAGCTGATTTCTCAGCTCTCAGCCGTGAGGAATCCTAGGTAACCCTGGCAATGAGGCAGAAAACTGCAAAGAGCCTGGCCAGCAAAGCAGAAAGGAGGCAAAAGAAAGCCTGGCCTAATTTATAAAATAAACAACACTATTTGATCTCATGCAATAAAATAGTTATAAACCTTAAGAACTCTGGAAGGATAATTCATGATTGGATAGTCTTTCTAAAAACAAGTCCTCTACACATTGTAGAGCATCAGTTACTAATGAAAATTGTAAAGTGCTCAAATAAATAAATGAAATTTACATCCAAACAGTGTTTACAAATAGGCCTTTCGTGAATGTAATTCTTGCTTGGACCTGTATTTTGTGTAGTTCTCGTTCCTCTCATGACTTTGACATTTTGCAGGACTGTATCCTGGTTTTCATTGTCATGCTTTTATTTTTGAATGTCAGTGACATGTTAGTATTACCATTGTATTTTTGAAACCTTTATCTCCATCTGATCATGCTTTAGTATAAGTGTTTTATCATCCTCACTCCTTTTTAAAGAGGTACCAGGAATACACTTCTAATAAGACCGGGATTTTAAAAACAAAATGATAACCAGGAGACAAAGGGCGCTTGGACTGTGAGCCTAGTTTTATGCATTAACATAAACTAACAAACTAACTGAAAAATGAAGTTTAAGTAAGTGACATTTTACATTTTATGTTTTCAGTTTTAAATAGTTTTAACAATTACTTGCTATCTAGAACCCAAAATCATCTATCAACACCATAGGTCCAATTAGCTTATTTTCAGAAGCATCTTTTCAATAAAGACAATCTGCTAAGAAATAAAACAAATAGGGCAACACTCAAAATGTGTACCCGAAGCCCATTTTGGAGGCAGTCAGAGAACAAGAGTCTCTCTTGCATACTAAGCAGGAAGGTCATGCTTGACCCCGAATTCCTGAATGATTTGCCTCCGAAATTTCCCTTGCAGTTTTCCAGTGTTCTGCATCTCCACACAGCAGTTCAGAAGCAATACTGAGCATTTTCCAAATAACTGAGAGTATATTTTTCAAATACAGTCTATACATAATACCATGATTAAGGTACTGCAGGGGGAAATGAAAGCTTAACAAAACCTTACTGAAACATAATTGAGAGCCTGCCTGAAATCAAGAAGATCACAGAAATATTTAGTATTATATCTCAGTTTATGTTAAGTACTTTCAAAAGGTATTGGACACTAAAAGCATATAATATGAAAGAGAAAGTTGGATTCTTGATTTTTTGTTCTAAAAATGTTTACTCAATCTGAGAAACATGAAAAAAAAGGTTTCAGTTCCTCCACATGTAAACCATTTGTCATCCACTCAAAAATTTTTATACTTCATTTCTTCACCAAAAATCTTGTGATGTCTGATCCATGCTTTGATGCTAGAGATTGTCTTCTCCCCTGGCTTCTTTCCTTAGCTTGCCTGGTAGTTCTCTAAAAGTTAAAAAATATACAAATGTACACCTGTTAGGAAAAGAGTACTGGTTTCAGAATCTCAAAAACTTTTTGTATTTCTTTAGTCCGGAAAAATCTACATTATCACCATGCCCACTTCCCATTGCTTTGCCCTCAAAGGGGACACCACACCACAAGCAGAGGACCCCAGTAGCTCTGGTAAGTGCCCTGAGGTCCTACGTTCACTTAGGACCAGATGCTTTGGGGAATGACTTACTCCCCAGTGAGACTGTGAATGCCTCATTCGGGGACTACAGTAGGCCCTGATTCTCCTCATCTAAGGGAGGGCATACATGAGGTGTCTCGCGATTTCTCATAGTGCAGTGCACGTACGGCCTACCAGCTTCCTATTCTGTGGGCTCAGAAGCCACTCCCAAGCCAATGCAGAAAAACAAAATGAGGTAGATCAAAACTGAATTCTTCTGCTATTTCCACAAATAGAATTTCTCATGAGAATCTAAAAAAGTGATTACAGAAGGGGTGGATTTTCTTTTTGTTATATCTTAATTCTCTTATAGGTCTTGAATGTGCTAGTAATTTTCACAGCAGAGAAATCAGATGACTTTTTTTTCCCAGTTGAAGTTCATGTATGTGTGAAGTTATCCAGGTAGAAGGGGTGGGGAGAGAAAAGAGGATTAAAACTAAAAATAAAACAAAAAACCCTATTACAGGATCCCATTTATGTAAGAATTATATTTGTGAAGAAACTGAGGAACCTAAAATATTAAAATAAGGCTAAGAGTGCTTATACAATATGAACACTGGCAAAGGATCTGAACAGGTTTCGAAAGTGTAAACACCACTGATGAGCGTTTTTAAAAACCTCAGTATCTTTGGTAAACAAAATAGTGGCAGGCCCTTCTCCTGGCACATGAACACTGATGAGCTCAGTTAAATGGGCACTTTTGTCCCCTGGGGGAAGAGACGCAGAACACTGTCCTTTGGAAAACTGCTTGGAGATAAATTCCTACGGTCAAACACTTGACTCTGTGATTTTACATTTGAGGATCTATCTTAAGGAACAACTTCAAAATGGAAAGAACAGTATGTAAACAGGAAATGAAAACCACTTCAATGTTCATTAGTATGGGAATGGCTAAATAAACTATAGCAGACATAGACTCAATAACGTGTAGCTATTTGGGATGATAAACATGAATGCTTATCATGGGAACATGGGAAAATACTTAAATCCTGCCACAATTGGAAAAAAAGTTAGATCCAAAGTTGCATATTGAATGTATGCTTCTTTCTAAGAAAATTTTAATCAGTAGATCCTTTTGCTAGACGGCCTGTTAAAAATTCATCCTAGTTGGTAAATAATGTTGTCATATTTTTCCCTCCTGTTTTAAGCAACAGGTAACTGCTCAAAAATGTGCCAAGGATAACAGATTTTGCACTTTGGCCAAGAGTGTAATGTCTGCATGTTGAACGGAGTTGGTCCTAGAAGGAATTTATTAATGTTCTCTGACATGTCAGGACAGCCTTAGCTGCAAATGCAAACACACGTCACTGCTCCAGTTCACCAGTCTTCTAGGTTGATGGGTCTCTTCAACACTGTGTAAGTTACATTCATTTTCTTCTAGGTGGTGGTGACGATCTCCTGTCCTAGAATGAATGCAAAGGAAAGCAGCTTCTCTTCTGTCTGGGACTGAGAACTTACATCAGCCTCGAGAGGAAACTCAGGTGATGAAGGGAATAAAGGCATCTCGGAACCCAGACAAGGGATACAGATTCATCCACTCTGTCTCCCGCACCTGTAAACACACTTTTCTATTTGCTGGCCCAGGAAGAAGTCACATGGGTCTGTAGAGCCTCACTCACCTCTCTGTGACACACTGTGCACAGCGTCTGCAGGTTGTCCAGAGAGCACTGTCCTCCTCCACCCGACACGGGCTTGATGTGGTCCACCTGCCAGAAATGCCCTTCTCCTGGGTTTCTTATCATTTCATTAAGCTGCAGTAAGAACACAAGATCAGCACTTTTCATCATACACTGTGGGAACTGTTGGTTTTGCCTCGTGCAATCATGTTTATACAGCAAAATCACAGCGAAAAACACATTAGGATGGCTTTTTATAGCTTTTATTGTGAGTAGGAAAAAGCCTCTAGGTTAGCAATTTGAAAGCAATAAAATATGTTTCTGAAAAAGTTCTTTTTCCCTTACCTAACCCATTTTGAAAAAATTACAAGCAAGTATAAAATACCAAGACTCCTGACAGATCAGGGAAAATTACTTGCTTCTGCACCTTTGAGCTAGTTTAGATAGTCACTAAAAGAAAACTGTGAAAAGAGTAAGATCAGATTAGAAAAAAACTTCTGAATATTACAGAGTCAAATAATCTTTAGTTATTGACCTAAATTCATTTATTATAAACAGTGAAAAATTAATATTAACAGCTGTCAGCCGGAACTTTTATGCCATTCACTGGGGAGCCTCTCCAGTCCAGTTCCATGGACTGGCAGGAAGTTTCCACAACAGATCTCTATCACTGGTGTATCTGGAATAAACAAAGTTGTCCATGTAAAGCAGCACTATTTAGGCCAGCTCACATATATACACTTTATATTTTATCTGTGATGACCTACCTTAAAATGGAATGTATTTTAACGTTTTGCCTGAGGCAGTAAAACCAGCTCAGCATTGTAGTTTTTTCAATATGATAAAGATGAGCATGAAGCTTGGTCTTGGACAAGGACAAAATTAAAATTGGCTGCGTGCTGCTGGCAGGGGAACCTGTGTCATGGTTCTACAGCACTTAGACACGCGGAGGCAGAGGGACCCCAGCCCCAGAGGAGGCCCAAGAAGCAGCAAGCTGGAGCGGTAAACTCTGTCCAGCTGAGGCCGGCATTGTTAGAAGCAGTTACAAATGGCAGTCTTGTGCATCAAGCACATGACGTGTTCTTAGGGAAAAAGATCCATTTTGTCTGCTTTTTGTAACCAATTCTTTTGCTCTCAACAGTCGTCTCTCCTCGGATGGACTCTAATCCAGATGTGCTTCTTTATTCCTCCTAGTAATTCCCTGGCCAATCACCTGGGGTCAGTGTTCAGCATCCTAAATTTAACTCTTAAAATAATCACTCCCTCTCTGACTGATCCTCCCCAGTAAGAGCCGTACGATGCTCCCTAGCCTCGGAGCACTTCTGTTTTAGTAGTACACTACGTAATAACTTCTGCGTTCCTGGACAGGCTGCTTTCACGATGTCCTTGAGTCCTTTCATTGCTTGTCTTCTGGAAGACTCGGCTCTGAGGCAGCAGACACTGACTGCCATCTGGCTGACACCCCTGGGATGGGTGCAGTGTGTCCCTCACCAGTTAGACAAAAGGATATTTCAGGAACTCTGGTTATCATGAAGGAAATAGTTTATTTCCCTAGCTCTCAAAGACACACTAATTCATCTTTGCAGAAATGCTTAATTAATTCTGTCATAATTTGGTGATACTAGGTGAATAAAAATGATTTGACCAACTGGCAGAAATTTATCCATTATTTTAGTGGGGAGAGAATGGCTCAGGAGTGATTTTTAAAATTAAGCACACTACAAAATTATACATTTTGCTCTAGTTTGAAACTTAGAACTGATTAGATCACAACATTAGAAACCAGTTGAGTTTCTAATGTGAAATAAAAGTGAATCCTGGTGATTGTTTTCTAAGAATAATTTTTCCGTAAATTGCTCTGCTAAAATTACATTTTACAATGGGATGAACAAATATTTTCTTCACATTGTAATGAACTACATTTTGGGAGTTATCTGTTTGCCTCTTGTCATTCAATCCTAACATCATGAAAAGTGGAACAACCAGACCATAGGTACTTCTTGATGGGATGTATCATCTGTTAAGCTCTCTTCCCAAAATAATTTAATCAGAATCTAATTAAGCCACTATATCTTATAACTATTATTCTGGAATCAGGGGGATAGGGAAACATGTCAAATAATACCATGAGGATAGAGGAAGACAAATCCATAATGTAGGAAATCCTACCGGCAAATGATCCAGTTTCTTGAACAATCAGTGGTGTAAAAAAGGAAGGAGGTGATATTACAGATTAACTGGAACGTTAAGAGGTATAATGAACAAATGCAGTGTGTGGGTCATATTGTGATCCTAATTTGAACAAAGCAACTGCAAAAAGGCATTTTTGAGACAATCTGGGAAACTAAGCCTGGATTTATTAAGGAATCATAATTGTGTTGAGTGTAATAATGGGTACTGGGGTATAGGATTATATTTTAGAAAGCGACAGAAAGAAAGAAGGAGGGTGGGAGGAAGTCTCTGTGAGAGGTACATAATGAAAGTATTTTTTAAAATATTTTTATTTATTTGACAGGGTGAGTGAGCACAAGCAGGGGGAGCAGGAGAGGGAGAAGCCACCCAGGCACCCCCATAATGAGAGTATTTCAAGAGGAAATGAGGGGCACCTGGCTGGCTTAGTTGGTAGAGCATGCGACTTGATCTCAGGGTCATGAGTTCAGGCACCACGATGGATGTAGAGATTACTTAAAAAAAAGGGGGGAGTGCCTGGGTGGCTCAGTCATTAAGCATCTGCCTTTGGCTCAGGTCATGATCCCAGAGTCCTGGGATCGAGCCCCACATCGGGCTCCCTGCTCAGCGGGAGGCCTGCTTCTCCCTCTTCCCCTGCTTGTGTTCCCTCTCTTGCTGTCTCTCTCTCTGTCAAGTAAATAAATAAAATCTTAAAAAAAAAGGAAATGAAATGAAATGTCTAGAATTTGCTTTAAAATAATTCCAGGAGAAAAAAGGATTGAGGTGAGGGACAAATGAAAATGAAGGCAAAATGTTGATAACTGTTCAAGTTGGGTGATGGATCTATGGGTTGATTATTCTACTTCTGTATGTATATTTTCAAAAACTGCCATATTAAAAAGTTAAAGAAAAAGTGAGTCAATATTCATCACTCAGTACAATGCAGCCTTCTGTCTGCCACATGATTATAATTTACCTGTTCCAATGGGAGCTTTGAGATCCAGGTAATGTCCAGAAGATTCTTCCTCTGACTTTTGGGGGCATCTCTCAGACGTAAAAAGAGTTCCTGTGCATTCAGATTACATAGCTGACACACACCATGTTCAATTTCAAATACTTTGGCTCGCAGGTAACTGTTATTAGATCGAATCCAAAACTCTTCCTGACATTTCAGAGAGCAAAATCGTGAATCCCAAGCATTCACTTTACACTCTTGCTTAGTTTGGCAAGTGGGTTGCTGACAGCGAAGGCAAAGTGGATTTCCTTCATTATCCATAGCTTGCAGATAGCCTTTGGATATAGAAGGCTTCCCAGTGAGATCAGCTTGGGCTATGCAGGGATTTAGAAATGGGACACACACTCCATCATCAAGGAACTTTCTAGAATTGAGCAAAACATGCAATAAGTAACTAATGAACACTTAACACTAGTCACTACTTCATATAATGAATGGTTTTCAAAGTTTCTATACTGATAAACAGTAAGTGCAGGACCCACAGATTCTGTGATTCAGTGTGGAAACAACAGTTATAGTCAGCACTTGATGCTTCATGCCAAATAAAGCAAAGAATGGGGTGTTAAAAAATTAATTTGAATACAAATATGCTGCCTCTCTTGGGAATTTAGATATCTTCAAGTTAAACAATCAGACTTGGAAACATCTGAAGAAATTGGCAAATGAGAAGTTAGAAAATGCTTCTTCAGGCTGGGAAAGGACAGACTAATGTGAAACCCCACCTGAAGTTGGGGCTCCCGTGCTCTGTGTGTGTTGGACCACACACTGTAGCAGGACAGAGAGGCCATTTACTAAGGCTTCCATGACACCCTCTGGGAGCCCCTGCTGGCCACCAGGAGACAGTCACACCCACGGAGTGACACAGCCAAGATGCTAATACTATTTTTAGGAGCTGGAACAGAAGACTTGCTAAGTATGTGCCTCCTACAGGTAAACTCAGATTTGACTGAATTAAAATGAGAAATGGACATGACAGGACATGCACTCAATTTGTTAAAATAAAACGAAAAGGTACATCCCTCAATTATGTTGAAAGGTCCTACACGGAATTACCAAAACTGCTTGCCTATTTTCCATGGCTGTTTCTCAGAAGTGTTAAAAGCTCCTTGTGATAGAGCTCATGACTGGAAACATCTAGTATCTTTGGGTGGGTCACTTGGTCCACCTGGTCTCAGGGTCCTTCTGATTTCTAAGGTGAGGACATCCTATTCCTCACAGGGTTGCTAGGAGGATGGAGGAGTTACCATATTGTGAAAGCTCTTTCTAACCTGTAAGTGGCCACATCAAGGTCAAGTATGATTACAAATATGAATACAGAAATTTAAAGGAGTACAAGTAGTACTACTATGTTCTTCTCATAAATGAAACCTTACTGTGTAGAAGGTTCCCGCGGCCCGGACTCCTTCATGATCAGACGGACATGGCCCCCATCCTTCTTCACCTTGTCCAGTGAGGCTACAGCAACATCTTCTTTGGTGATGTATCTAAAACAATTACATGTTAAGATTTCCTCTCTCTCCTCTAAGAGTTTCTCTATTTCATGCTCACATTCCTCCTTGTAAAAGCAAGAGAAAAGGTAAGACAGGAGTCTTCATGGTGCTAATACGAACATTAGGGAATATTTCCTACCTTTACATTGGCCTCCACGTGTGGGAAGCATATCTCTGTTCCAAAGTGGTTTTTTCAAGATTTATTTTTCTAAGATATTCAAGAGTCCTTCAATATCCTCTGGACCAGTTTTCACTTAGGGGACAAGTGGAGTGGGTGTAGGAATAAGAAACAACCAAATCCACGCACAACTGACAGCCATGAGTAAACAGCTTGCCACGCTGCACAGAGAATCTCCCACTGCATGTTTACCTCCCTCTTGGCCTTTCCTTTAAGGTTCCCCCAATCACCTTGATGAGTTACAACAGTGTATCAGCGTACTTGGGTAAAGTGATTCTCTTTTTAGTTAACCAGGTTCCATCACATCTTCTATAATCTTAAGGCTGTTTCCATTATTATCAGCAATACAGGGTTTATGGAATCCTTCCACTGAAATAACGCCACTCTTGATGGGGATTCAGAACCTTATTACACAACACTATCGATACCACAGAATGGTTTAGGGACTGGAAGTAAAGAGGAAAGTTATTCCAATTAAAGGTGACGGGGGATTTTAAGTAGGTAAAATGCAATTACCCAATTAATTCCTTCTAATTAGCATGGCCCACTTTCTCTGGTAGTTTACACTTATTGTAGATTTTTTTCCTTTTTAATTAGTTTAAACATGAATTTCTTCATATTTCCAAGTACTTCTTAATTTGGTATCTTGACAATAAAATTAAAGTTAAATCACGATGGAATTGTGTAATTGTAGGTAAGATCTTAGAAATTTGCTTTTCTGTTAAAGTAGATTTAATAATTAACAGATTTGCTTCTTTTTATAAACTATTAATTTTTTGATACATGCACATATTTCAAAACTCAAAAGGCATGCAATGGTGTATATGGTGAAGAGCAAGTTTACCATCCATTCCCATTCCCTCCCCCAGAGCTATCTCTATGACCAGTTTTTAATACATACTTTCAGAAAAAATTTTTTTCTGTGTAGAGGTTATACCTTTTATTTTCTATTTTTATTGACATATAACTCATAAACCATAAAATTTACCATTTTAAAGTTTACATTTCAGTGCATTCTAGTTCAGTCACAAGGTTGTCCAACCATCACCACTAATTCCAGAACATTTCCATCACCCCAAAAAGAAACCTGTACTCATTAGCAGTCACTCCTCATACTTTTTTTTTTTTAAAGATTTTTATTTATTTGACAAAAGAGACACAGCGAGAGAGAGGGAACACAAGCAGGAGGAGTGGGAGAGGGAGAAGCAGGCTTCCCGCGGAGCAGGGAGCCCGATGCGGGGCTCGATCCCAGGACTCCGGGATCATGACCTGAGCCGAAGGCAGACGCTTAATGACTGAGCCACCCAGGCGCCCCTATACTTTTTATTTTTAAAAACAAATGGTAGCACAATATACACACTAATCTCCACCTTGCTCTTTTTACCTGCACATACATCTCAGAGATCTTTCCAGATTAGTACACACAGGCTGCCCTATTTTTTAATGATGGCATGTTATTCCATTATTTGAATAAATCATATGTTTAACCAGTTTCCGATTAATGGCATTTAGGTTGTTGTTCTAGTCTCTGCTATCATAAAAAATGCTATAATATCCCTACACATATTTCTACACATTAAATATATGTAGAATAAATTTTCTGGAAGCAGAATTGCTGGGTCAAAGGTCTTGGGTGCTTTAAATTTGGACAGATTTTGACACATTGCTCTCTCCTTTGGGTTTGTACCAACCAATATATGGGTCCACCAGCAATGCAGGAGAGGACCTGTTTCCTCACACTTAAACTCGCACAAGATATGTCAGTTAAAAACATCTCTGCTAATGGTGATACACATCTCCTTATAGCTTTAAACCTGCATTTCTCCTATGAAAAATGATTCTCTTTTCACATATTTGCATTTCTACTGGTGTGTTATTCTGAAAGCAAAGGAAAAAAAAGAATCGCAGTGAATTCTTTTAGAATTCTCTAACTTGCCCTTTTGGTTCCTAAATTTCCCACGTCCCTCCATCCCCCAATTCTTCAACCATTTTATTCCCTTGACAAAAGCACTTCACTTAAGTATTTCAGTGGATTCTAATGAACTCAAACACTTCCTGGCTTTGAGGGGCAAGGGGATATTAAGCCTTGCCTCAGGTATTATTCAATGTTTAAAAGCTTAGAGACCTAATTCAGTAACTTTAAAAGATGCTGAGAAATCTATTCAGAGACTTAAGAACTAAAAATAACCTTTCCTACAAGAGATTTAAGCACAAAATTCTGGAAACCACAAGAAACAGATCAATCAACCCACAAAGTGGGAGGTTGGCAACTTCTCAAACATGGTTGTGTTACCACCATTTAATTTTCCATTGAGGTTTGCTGGGAAGTTGATGTAAGTATACCACCTCTCAAAAGGATTATGGTAAATCCCAATTTTCAAAAATAGGGAAGGGAGAACACTGTCTACTAAAGTAATTCCTGGATGGGCATGGCAGTAGAAGATGGCAAATTTTGCAAAAAGAGAAGAGTGTGTTGGAAAGTGGCCCACAACAGGGAAAGCAGTGCTGGGCTCTAGGATGCTGACCTGCTTTGGGGGTCAAAATAAATCGCTGGCATTCTAAACCTAACAGGGCTCCAAGGGAAGCAGGCCGGCCTCAACAAATGGGAACTCAGCAACTGAAACAATAGCTGGTGATCTTGGCTTCCATTCACATTTAAGATGGAGCTACTCAAAAGCTAACTGCAAACTCTGAGCTTGGATGCGTCCCAAGAACAGGATAATCCGGCTGGAGATCTAGCCATTGCTTAAAATTAGTGTCTATGTGTCTTTATTCTAAGGTCATTCCATTTTTTCAGAGAGGAATTCTCTAATTTTCTGCTAGGAAGTAAAATGTGGCTTCTAGTATCCTGGAAGTGAAGAAAGGGGCCCGGGGAGTGCTGGTTTCCAATATAATGCCTCTCCCTTTATCTCCACTAAGCCTGGTGTTTCCAAGGCTGGTGCCTCCCTGGTTCAGTGGGAGGGCAAGGCATCCAGTATCTACCTGCTCCTCATACAGACTTCCAATCAGTGCTGTTGTGTAGCCTGATCTCTCACACCTGCTTTCAGAGAGAGAGTTACGCCAAGTCACTGGGACGTGCTGAGGTTGGCCAGCAAGAACCAGCACGCTCCCCCAAAGCACACCCCTCTGCAGGCACACAGGTTTTGTTTTCATGGCTCTGCTAAATCCACTTCCCTGGAGCCTTCCCTCTCTCTTCCTCTCTCTGATCAGTGACCAAGGTCTCCAGATCTATCTCCTAACACCTCTCTTCATCCTCTTTCCTCCATTCCCATTGCTCCTAATGTCTCTTAACTTGTGTGGGAGGCAGTATCTTAACCATCTCTCCCTAGGACTCCTGTCTCTGGTGAGGCAATCACTCATCTAGGTCATGTTGTAAAGGGACTTTGCAGATGTAATTTGGGTTACTAATCAGTTGACCTTAAGAAAGGGAGCAATTCCAAGCATGAGAAGGATTTGACACACCATTGCTGACCCTGAGACGTAGGAGCCCATGTGCTAGAACTAGAAAGAAGCCTCTAGAAGCTAAGGGCAACCCCCACCCTGACAGCCAGCAAGAAAACCCAAGTCCTACAATCACGAGGAACTGAATTCTGTCAACAACCTGACTGAACATGGAAATGGACTCTTCCCAGACTCTCAGTGAGAGTCCAACCAGCCGACACCTTGAGTTCAGCCTTAGAAAATCCCGAGCAGAGAAACCAAAGAGTCATCTCAGACCTCTGACGTACAGAACTGTGAGATAATACATTTCTGTTGCTTTGAGCTGCTAAGTTTGTGGTGGTGTGTTAAGCCAGAGACAGAGAGCCAATGCAGCCTGTTTCCTTACTTCAGGTCCTCTCTTTTGATCTCATTTCCCAACTGCTGCCAGAGGGAGCTCTGAAAAACACAAACCCGACGCTGACTATGCTGCCTAATACATGTTTGAGCTTTCATGGATCATCTCCAGAAAACTGTATAGGTAACACCGGTGTGTCTGACTCTAGTTTGTATTGATTTCATGACTTTTGCTTTTACACCTGATTGGCCACCTTTCTCAGGTGGTTATTTAGGTGGTCAGCCATGTCTGATGGGGAGGAAACAATGTGACAAGTCTAGAAATGGCTGGAGTGGGCTGTAAATTTAGTTAAGAAGGAAATTAAGGTCATGCAAAGAGAACACCAATACTGCAACTAAGACGGTGGTAATGGCAATGAGAAAATGTAGGGGACTGGAAGAAGGATCGAGAGAAACAGCATAGGCATCATGCTTTTTGTTCCACGTGAGTGTATGTGTAGGGGTGTGTGTGCATGTGTGTGTACATATACATAGCAATACACACAGGTATTTTAAATGTATTTTTTATATAAAGTAATCAACATTCGTGGGAAATATTTAAGCACTACAAAAGAGTTTAGGTGAGTCCAAAACTGGCAGCTTGTGCACAAATCCAACTAGGCAAGGGGCTTTAATTGATTCACAGAGTATTTTATTTTTAATCTGAATTTAAATGACTTCAGATGGGTTATGCACTTTCCAATTTGCTATACTTCTCCCCCCTACCTCAACCTTCTCTGGCTTTACACTTGATCTCATGTGTTCATTTCTGGTTCCTGCTTTGCTTTTAGTCATAGGAGTTTGCGATCCAGGCCTAAAATATAAAGTCCCTACTATCTCCACAACTCCCCTATTATATGGGCAAGAGTCCTCATCAGGGGCACTACTGACATTTTGAAACAGATAACTGCTTGGGAGTGCAGTCCTGTTCACTGTAGGATTTTCAGCAGTATCCCAGGCCTCTAGCCACTACATGTTCCCCGGTTGTTTCCCCTAATCGTAATAAACTAAAATGTCTCCTAACATTGCCACCCTGGGGGGTAAAATTGCCCCCAGCTGAGAGCTACTGTCTTAGAGAAACCTCTGGTAAGAGTTCCTAGGGTACCCTTCTAGATACTTTGTGTCATAAGAGCAATTGCATATATCTATATCTCCATCTTTTTTTTATACTTATTTTTACTCTTAATAATATATCACAAGTATCATTCCTTATTCTCACATATGCATATACCATATGCCACATTTTGCAACAGCTGAAGGGATTTTTCACTGTATAGGGATACAAGCTGTATGATCAACTGCACCCTCTCACATATCATTGATGGATGTTTCTCACCTGTGTGCATGGACAAGTCTAGAGATCATAAACTGAGGATGAGGACACATTACTGGTGTATAGAGATGGCAAGAGTGACAGGGGCTGTACAGTTTGGTGCTTTGTGATCTCTCCCCACGCGGGAGCTGGGAAACAGAACAGCGGACTGCATGTCGCTACTTCATGCTGAAGAAAGAGTCTTCAGAGAAGGGGGAGTGAGGTCCCGCAGGGGATACCTGAGCTGGGCAGAGATGATTATGAAGCCAGGAAAGGAAAGTAAGTGTACAGAGATTAGAAAGAAACCTGTAATGTTTAAGGTAAAACACGGACAGGACACACCTGACCTTTCATTTTGCTTCCGGCCATGGGCACGAGAAGAGTTCCCCGCCATCCTCGGGGTGCTGGTGTGTCCAGCAGAACTAGCCCCCCTGCTGCATGGCACCCAGATTCACGCTCCAGGAGCGCAGGGCAGCGGCTCTTCTAATAGGGACCTGTCTTCCTGTTGTAAATTGTGTCCCGGGCTTGGCAGGTCACAGGTCACACCCGCCTGTCACTCTGGCCTCTCTCCTGATGAGTGGGGACTCATGGGACCAAGACCCAGAAAACCTGATTTTTTCCAGCAGATTTGATCAAATTCACAAAATATCTAATTATGTTGCTATAAAATAAGCTGTTATTTTATGTATAATTTTCTCTTAACTCATGAGGATTTCATTACTGGTTACATAAAATGTCTCTCCCCCTGCCCCCCCGTAGAAATAACCATGACAAATAATGAACTACAAAATAAAAAAGAAAGACAATGCATACCTTTTAGTACTGTTTTGCTTGGTTTGTTGCTTTGTGATCTCTTCCAAAGCAAGAACTGGGCTGCAGAAGAGCTGCCCGCTTTTCCTGATTATCTTTTGCTTCATGGCAGTTAGACTATTCCATTCTCGAACAAATCTCAAAATCTGGCAGAAAATGAGGTAATGAAGAGTTAACCAGCTCACCAGGCATCTTCCTTTGAAAGTAAGCCCCATATCACATCAGAAAACTGCTGTTTTATTATATCCCCAAATAGGCTTCTGAATGTCACAATTTAAGGCTTTCTTCAGTTTGATGCATCTTCATATCTTTATTGTAAAATATCTGTGGCCAGTTCTGCAGAGGTCTCTTTCAACCCAAAGACACATTTCAGGACATCCAGCATATGTCCTTAATGCACATAGGGACCAATGGCAACAATGTGCTCAGCGAGACCAAAAGAGGCCCAGCTGTTAGAAGCACAAAGCCAGCGGTAGCCGAGGCAAAAGTGGTCTTGGGGAGAGCGGGTCTTCCAGCGGCGGCAGGTTTCAGCGCCACATCTGAGAATCGCTTTGTACCCGACTGCCTGACTTCTCATAGGCAAACAGCCAGCAATAAATCTGGCACATTTTTACCAGGGTCGCTATTATTCTTGCTTATTAGTCAATTATATGTAACTGGCTATTTTCTGGGAATCTGAGAATCAGGATTCAATGATACCAGAGAAAATAGCTCACTGCTACCTTTTCCTTTAAGACGGGTATGGCTGACCCATGGGCAACGTTTGCTTTTCACTCAAAGGGCAGAAACATAATCACTATTCTCTTGTAAAAAGTGGTACGCTGCATGCTGTCAGCCCCACCCATGTTGATCCTTCTCAGCAGTGAAGGTCAATTGGCCACAGATCAGGCTTAAGGCCTCCGAGCGTGTACTTGGTCTGTGGCTGTATACGGCGCTTCTGAGGATGCCAGAGTCCCCCAGCACGGCATCGTCCCTGCTCTCAGAACTGGCCATTGTTAGAACTTAACCGTCAGAGATAAAATGAGATTCTGTCAGATACATATACCACAGTTGCTAATCCTGTGAATGAGAAATTAAACGATGTGAGGATAATTCTATCCACAGAAACAGCAACCTAGGTGTGATCACTCACCAAGGAAACAGATCTCACGTTTATTCTCAGCACCAAGGTAAATCATAGGCAGTGCCTGGACTGACGAAAATGCGACCAGTGATCTGACTCTGCACCAGGCCACAAGGTAACTTTACTTTTATTAAACTGAAAATGGTCTTAAATTACTCAACAGATTTTAACTTAAAACAAATGCACAGAACTAGTCTTACCAGGGAGCGATTCTGTTTCAGCTGAAAGCTTGCAGGTAAGTCTTCCCAAAGCTCTAATTTTATATCCAAAGGAATGAAGTTACAGTTCATCTGGTTTCCATCCTGATTATAGATTAGGAAGGCATTATTAATCCATCTGGTCTATAGGCACTACTAATTATTTTAAAAAGTAAAGAATTATATTATGGCACAATATTCCTAAAAGATAAATGGAGGCGGCACATTCTAACAAGATTCCACACACACAGATGCCCTGCGTGGATGCTGGGCAGAGGGGCCAGGCCCCCAGGCGCTCTGAATGCCTCCACTGCTTTCCTCTTAAGGGTAAAAATACCACGTAGAGGGCTGTAGTCAGTTAAACATGAGGTTTAAATATGAGTATTTCTTTTATAAAGGGGAAGAAAAACTTCTGCAAGTGAAAATCTATTGTATCAATAAAAGCTGAACCCATATTGGAATTCTCTCAGCTGAAAAGAAAGTTACAGCTTCCACAATCACTTTGGAAAAAAACACACAAAAAGTACTTAACATACTGATTCAAAGTTTAGACACGTAATGGTTCCTATAAACTCTGAATTAGACTTGGGATTCTGGCTAAAATGAATAGCTCTTTAGAGGGACACTGTTACTGCAACATAGGATGCTAAACAGCTGTTACTGATCTTCCTTTTAAGGGGTTTTTATCCAAATTCCTACTTCCAGATTCACCTCAGCTCACCTTACAGCTGTGAAAAGAACTGTTCATGTGTCCTCTGCTTAGGGTCTCATATTTAGAAAATTAATTGAATAACATTTTATGGTAAAGGGACATGCAAGTATTTAGCTCATTCATAAAAATGCACTTGAGACTATTAAGAGAGATGTCAAGAAGGTGAGGTGGCCCACGCGACGCAGGCTGGGTGCTGGAACTAGAAGGTGGGTCAGCGAGGCTGTCGCACCAGGACTTTGCAGTTTCTCTCCTATCTCCACCCAAAGGGGTGAAAACATTGATCAGATGACCCAGGATGCAGAGCTTTCACTGTACAGAATAAAAAGTGTAAGGAATTTAAGGGCTTCTGAATTCTGTGTTGTACTCTGCCCGGTGTCTGCCTTTTGGGTTCTTGACCTTCAATCGCCTCTGGGGACCAGTTCTCTATTATTCTCACATGGTGGTCTGGGAACCATGGCCTGGAGCTCTCCCCACACTGCAGATGAGGGTGCTCAGGCACTCAGACCTGCCTCTACATGAGCTGAGAAGGCCTTGTGCTCCCTCCACACCCAGAGGTTCCACATGGTGGACAGGGGTCCAAGCCTTAAAGAGAAGCATCATTCCCTGGCTGGCTTTGTTCCCGGTGTCTCTCTCTTGGCTGTGGTCCCATGACAGAAGCAGTGTGGGGCTTCTGACATTCACGATCCTAGTCATCTCTTAATCTTCTAGCAATCCCTTCTAATTATTAGTTGGCACTGGAGATTATTACACAGCCCGCCATCTATCTATATTTCTATTTGGTTTAGTGTAAAACCTGTAACCTAAGTTATCTTGAAAAAGGCATTCTTTCAGTAGGCTCTCATGAGTATAAGAAGTTACAAATATTTTATTTTACTTATAAAGACTAGGAATTTGATACTGTAGAGCAAAGTATTCATCATCTCAACAAGTTTTTCCTCAAATACTCACACTAGTTTACCTAGGCCACAGATTCTTACAGGGCCCCTGAGACCACTTTAGGGGATCCACAAAGGCAAAAGTGTTTTCTTAATAACAGTAAAACAACATTTGCCCTTTTCACCCTCATCCTCTCACAAAAGCACAGTGATGTTACCCAGGGACAGACAGATATGAGAATCCCAATGTCTTCATTAAGACTCTAGAGAAACTGGTAAAAATATAAAACAGTGAAGGGACGCCTGGGGGGCTCAGTCGGTTAAGCGTCCGACTCTTGATTTCAGCTCAGGTCATGGTCTCAGGGTCCTGGGATCCAGCCTGTGTCAAGCTCCTGCTGAACGTGGAGCCTGCTTGTCCCTCTCCCTCTGCTCCCCGCCAGCCCCCCCACCCCGCTCTCTGTGTCTCTCTAGAATAATTTTTTTAAAAAAATCCCCAAAACATGTAAAACAATGCCAACTCTCCTCACTAAATGTTATCTTTGTTTTATAAAATACGTTTCATAAAAATAAGCTATTGACATGAGTATCAACAATGGGTTATTACTATCTTTAGTTAATAAATATTTTTAAGTGTTTCCAGTTTAATTCCAAATACAGTAAATATCAACAGATATAACCCACATGAACAAAAGCTCCTTGGGGTTCTCAACAAATTATAAAAGTACAAAGAGCTCCTGAGACTAAAAAGTTTGAGCACCACTAACCTAGGCTATGGCATGAATCCAAGCAATCATATTTTTAAAGCTTCCTAGAATTTATTCGACATGGATGGGCAGAGTCAGGCTTTGGCAAAGGTGCTGCGTCTGCTACAAATGATCTGTGAAGGAGCTAACTTTTTTTGCAAGTACAGTTGACACGACGTTATATAAGTTTCAGGTGTACAACATGGTGATTTGACAAGTCTATACGTTATGCTGTGCTCACACAAGTGTAGCTCCCATCTGTCACCATACAACACTATCACATTATCATTGACTGTATTCCCTGTGCTGTACCTTTCATCCCTGTGACTTACTCACTCCATAACTGGAAGCCTGTAACTTCCACTCCCCTTCCTCCATTTTGCCCATGCCCCCACCCTGTCCCCTCTGGCAACCACCAGTTTGTTCTCTGATTTATGGGTCTTTTTCTGCTTTGTTCGTTCATTTGTTTTGTTTTTTTAGATTCCACACATAAGTGAAATCATGTGGTACTTGTCTTTCTCTGTCTCACTTATTTCACTTAGCATCATACCCTCTATGTCCATCCGTGTTGTTGCAAATGGCAAGATCTTGTTCTTTTTGGCCGCATAATATGCCATTGTGTACATGTGGGGTGTGTGTGTGTATACCACATCTAGGAGCTCTTACTGAGAGTTTCTTATGGCTAGGCACAGTGCTAAGTGATTTACAGGAATTGGCTCATGTTACCCTTGCAACAACTCCTCTCCACATTTTCCAGTTGAGGAAACTGAGGCACAAAGCAGTTAAGTAATATGTTCAAGATTCCATGCTCAGTAACAGATATGAATTGAAGCAGTTTGGCCCTGAAGTCTGTGCTCTTAACTACTACGCTGTTTTGCTTCTCATTGTCTTTAGATTTAACAAAAGAATTTTAGAATTAGCTTTAAGGAGAAAAAGAACCAGATACCTATATCACTGTTAATAAAATTAAATATCTCCACTGAGACATGAAAAAAAGGAAGCCTTTTGTATGTTTCAAGCTACAGAATCTGCATGATGCTTACCTTAGTATAGAGGTGAATCCGGTCAGTATTCTTACTTGCACAGAACATCAAGGTATCATACACTGGCAAGTTGTCTGAACTCTTCAACTGTTCTAGTTAAGAAGATAAAAAAGAACCTGAAGGCTTACCTCTCCTCTAACCAAAATAGCTTATTTTAATCTTCTCTGGGTTAGAATGATGAAAGAGCTATATAAAACATATCAACATATTTGACAAAGAACATGTGTCTGCACTTGAAATAAAACTACGATGGCAGGCCATCTAAGACCACATTGGCTTATATGGAAACCAGTTGCTTTGCACTTTTGCTAATGACCCCATAAGAGAGAAACAAATTAGGAATTAGCTGAAAAGATATGAGTTAGGTATGAGAGAGAACTTCCTCCACCGAGAGTTGTTAATCGGTCTTAAAGGAGTCTAGAATCTGGACTTCTCCAAGAGTGGTTTTAAGCTGGGACTGAAGGAGCACCACTTTGGTTACCAGCAGCAATCCAGCTCTGTGAAAGGCCACTTAAATGCCAGATTCCCTATGACCCAGTACTTCACATTCAGAAAAGGGGACATGTGGACAAGTTTTTTTCTGATTATCTTCTTTTATTTACCACTTCTCAGTTTCACTGACCAATATATATAGGAGAGGGAGGGTTAACACAGTGGATCTAAATAATAATTATGGTTAACACTTATCAAGTACTTACAATGTGCCAGGCACTGTTCTCAGTACATATATTAACATCTCTCAGAAATAAGTAGTGCATTTTACAGAGGATAAAACTGAGGCAACTTAACTTGCCCAAGGTCACACCACCAGTAAGAGGACTGAAGACCAGTAATGTGGCTACAGAGCCTATGCCCTTAACCTCTGCCACAGTTCCTGAACGACTTTCATCATCATCATTTTTATTTTATTTTTTCCTCGGTGACCTTTTAAAGTGCTTCCCCAGATCTAGAAGTCTATGATTTGTCATTCTACTTGGCAAGGTCATCATATTTTAATTTTTCTAATCAAGCCACTGGTCATTTTACAAACTTGGGAGTATTCCCATATTTCATAAATTCAAAAACGTCAGCTTTTCCCACACTTTAACACCCCTGAGATTGGCACGTTGTACGGCCAGTAACTGTGCCATTTTACACTCACTGCTGGCCCAGTGGCAGGTGCGAAGTGGTTGTCACTGCCCGAGCACCCATGAGCTTAGTCATAACTACAATACTACTGTTACTTCAACACCACACTTGAGTCAAACGCATTGTCTGTTACTACATGAGTTCAATTTAATTACCTCTACAATGTCTTCAAAACGTTTCACTATGATTTGGTATTGAAATGAAAAGTTATCATGCGTACCAAAAAATTTTGCATATAAGGCCGGAGAGGATAAATTTGATATTAAAGAAGTAAATATGTATCGTTGGAGGAAGAACCAAAATTTTTTTATATTCTTGCAAAGGAATAACTAAGTGCTTCATGGAACCTAAGGAAAGGAGATCCCTGCAGACAGAGGAAGCCCTCTCACATCTGGATCCTGAGATGTACAGAAAGGTTGCCCTAGTACATGCCAAGCTCAGCAATGAAGGCAGAAGGACTGCCGAATCCCTCAGGACAAATGAAAGAAATATCAAAGCAACAGAGGGTGGTTTGACCTGGTCTGGGCTCTCATTCACTGGGTATTAAGTCACAGCTTAATTTTTAGAGTTTCTTTCTTTTTTAATGTACATAAAATAAGTGCATCCTATAATCACTGTGTCTTCAGATTTTTTGAAGAACCATAGTTAATGTATTAATGTTTAAAGATCAGAAGTCATTCTCTGATAAAAAGCATTATAGGATTGATTCCAAAT
Source organism: Halichoerus grypus (assembly GCF_964656455.1). Taxonomy (NCBI): domain Eukaryota; kingdom Metazoa; phylum Chordata; class Mammalia; order Carnivora; family Phocidae; genus Halichoerus; species Halichoerus grypus. The sequence continues at coordinate 101,666,055 of NC_135715.1, forward strand.
CAGTTGATATTCTTGGTAGCTAGCAGCTACATCGGGGAACATATTTCTCTTGTCATTATTTTCATGAAGTATAATTTAATGGCTCGAGACTAGAGATGACGCATCTTGTGAAGACACAGCCATCCTTCCAGACCCTTAGAATTCCAGTTAGAACAAAACCACAGTCCCCGCAAAGCACATACCACTCCAGTTCTAGAAGAGCTTATGTGCATAGAATAAACATTTTCACATAGTGTGCCCCCTGTCACCCTTCTGTTTGTTTTTCATGGAAATCCATGTTAGTGGGGAGAGGTGAAACATTATCGCTTGTATGGAATTCTCAGCCCAGTGATCTGAGAAGTCAGGAATGGGGGAAAAGTTGGCATTGTCTGGAGTGGATGAGGCCAAGGCAAATTTCACTGGCAGAATAGAATTTCTAAAGGTCTAGTGATTTTTGAAAAGTATGTGTAAGTAAACCTAGCATCTGCCTTCATCAAGGGACCAATTTCCAACTAACAAACCAGAATTTCCCTGCCACAGATGAAGAGACTCATGGTCCATGAGTTGTTTGTTTTCGGTCTGATGTTTAGTCCAGTGAGCCACACGCTGTCCTACAACAAGGGCTTCATCAGCACTTGAGGGACTGTCAGAGCAGGAGGAAGGAAACCAGAGTTATGAAGGGAATACCCCACTTGAGACTACACCGTCTACCTAAATACCGTTAAAATTAACACACCTAAAACAGGGTCCATTCCAAGACATTATTTGAGAAGACCTTGAGGCATTAGAGGGAAGGAGGGCTGAGGGAAAAAGAAAGGAGAATGGCTTGAGCTCAGAAATTCTTAAATGAACGTTTCATTTTAAATGAATCTGACTCTGAATTATATCTGTGTTTAATAGCAACTGATTTAGAAGGAAAACTTCAACTGTCCCATCTCAACGGTTTTGGTGTTGTTATAATGAGAACATCAGTCTGTGGGTTACTATGGTCACTAACCGATTAACAAAGAAAATAACCCCAAAGTACTCACCAACTCTGGCCAGTCGGCCCATAACGACAGTGATGTGTGACATATGGGCTGGTATGCACCCACCTTCACAGCTTGAAGTAATGAATGGAATCAACCAAAGAGTAAATAAATCCAAACACTACATGGTTGGCTCCAAGTGCAGTCATGATTCATATAGTCTTGAAATTATGTACCTTGAAAACGTTTTCTTAAAAAAAAACACCCAAAATCCTAAATTTAAAATAGGCCAATTAGTTGTAGCCATTTAAAAGAAATTCATGTGCAAATGATTAATGATCTGTTAAGTAGCTGTTAATAATATGTCCATCTTACTGTTTTGTCCAAAAGAACCTCCCAAATATCAAAACCTCACCCTCACTCGTGGATGGGCCTGACCCGGATGAGGCTGGGCGAGCGGCCTGGGGGCAGCATGGGCAGAGCTACATGTCAGTTCTGCTCTCTGGGTCATGTCTGAATGCCCACAGTTCTGCTCTTCCAGCCATCTGGTATTTCAGTGTGTGGTTCCAAATGTTTAATACAAAAATGGCAATGCAAGGAACCTGGAACGGGATAGTAGTAGCAAATCTATCAACAGTATTATCTATCCACGTGCATGGTTTGCATCTGGACACTGGAAGTGGAAACCAGACTTACCATCACCTGGCTGGGGTGTGAGTCCGTCTTCTCTCTTGATTTCTGATATTTCTTCCTTGCTTTCAGCCAACGGGTTAGGTTCTGAGGGTGCAAGGACTTGTTTTTCACAGTCAGAACTAGTCCAAACGTTTTTGGAAGTGTCTTTCTGAGGATCACCTTTCTCATCTTCGTTTTTATCCTGGGTAGAGCTGAGGCTATCTAGTTGTAGAATTATGAAAATCAAACAAACAATTTACACACAAATTTAGGTAAAATCATTATTTACTCTAAGGTCAGTTTTATTTATTTTTTAAAAAGATTTTATTTATTTGACAGAGACACAGAGAGAGAGGGAACACAAGCAGGGGGAGGGTCAGGGAGAAGCAGGCTTCCTGCGGAGCAGGGAGCCCGATGTGGGGCTCGATCCCAGAACCCTGGGATCACGACCTGAGCCAAAGGCAGATGCTTAACGACTGAGCCACCCAGGTGCCCCTACGGTCAGTTTTTAAAAAGTCACAGCTAGGTCTTATAAAAAGAAACACGGTCAACAATATTTGTTCATTCTCTGGAAACACCTGCTGGGAGTCACTAAATGCGCCATGTGCAAATGATGGGGTGCTGGACAGGCAGTGAGGAATGAGACAGACAAATCCCTGCTTCCTAGAGTTTCCATTCTAAGTGTCAGAGACAGACAATCACCAAGGAAACAAAAAAATCAGAGAAGGAGAATAAAGGCCAGTGAATAAAGAAAAAGAAATAAAACAAGAGAATAAAACAAGGTTTTGTAATCAGGGGACATTGGGGAGCAAAGGTCGGCAGGGCCAAGCTCTGGGTCGAACTCCATCTGAGCTGAGGGCTGTTCGGGAATCTAGGAGGCCCAGCCCGAGGGCCTGTATTCTCAAACCCGATTGTAAATGTAAATGGAAGCCATTGAGGGTTTTAGGTAAAGGAATGGAATCATCTGAGTTTTTAAAGGCTCACTCTGGTTGTTTGTACTGAAGGGCCACAGGGAGGCTAGCTGGGAGGCCACTGAGGTCTGGGAGAGAAAATGGTAACTTCTGGTAGGATGGTAGCAGCAAGGAAGACGTGGCCAGAATCAAGATAGACTTTGAAGTTATGCCAGCAGAACCTGACAAATCAAGTGTGGGAGGAGAGAAAGGAATCAAGGACGCTGCCTGCGTTTCTAGCATCATGGAGGGATGATGAGGGAAGAGAAGATTTAGGTGTTAGGTGTGGTGGTGGTGAATCAAGAACTCCACCTTGGGCCATGTTCACCTTGAGGTACCCATCACACGAGCAGGTGCAGATGAGACAGAGGCATATGGATGAGCCGCAGTTCAAGCGGGAGACAAGTGTGGGCCTATGAACTGTAATATGGCAAGTATGAGCTATGTGGATATTAGGAACAAAGCGCAAGACGGGTACCTGGCTGGCTCAGTAAAGCATACGACTCTACATCTTAGGGTCATGAGTTCAAGCCCCATGTTGGGCACAGAGATTACTTAAAAAAACAAAACAAAACAAAAAAAAACAAAGCACAAGAGAAGGGTTATTTATTGACAAATATTAGTGTTCAGTATATACTATACCAAATTGTACTGAATGTCCTGGAGAATGCATTAGCAACCTTTATAGGACTGTAATTTCATAATATTGCTCCTTTAGTTTTTTTTTTTTCTTAAGATTTTATTTATTTGAGAGAGAGAGAGAGAGAGAGAAAGCACAGGCATGGGGAGCGGCAGGGAGAGGGAGAGGGAGAAGCAGGCTCCCCGCTGAGCAAGAAGCCCAATGAGGGGCTCGATCCCAGGACCCTGGGATCATGACCTGAGCTGAAGGCAGATGCTTAACTGACTGAGCCACCCAGGCGCCCCTCTCCTTTAGTTTTTTGGATTCTGTTTCCTCAAAGTGTTATATAGCAAACACTGATTGAAAATTTTGGATGAATTAGAATTAATTCTGCTTTTCGGTACTTTTGAGGGTACATCCAAATTAGGGTGGGAAATCATTATGCCAAGTACAATAATATTAATCTAACAATTATAACCTTTTATACACAGTAGTATCACTGTTATATGTATTTCTGTTTAGTCAGACTTTCATAGTCACAAAAGGAGTTTTATTTTTCTTTAGGTTACTTGTGAGTTTGCTTATTAAATCAGGAGTCTAGAAACTTTTGCTGTTGCTCTTGGTGTCACAAAGAAAAATCAGAACTACAAACCCTATTAAACTATGATTTTCATTGCTAAATCACTCAACTTATACTTAATGTGAACTGGCATTATTCTGTAGTCATGAGATACTTTATTTTTATGGTCTAGAGTAGTTGGAAATTGAATGAGATAATGCAAATTGTGAGAGATATTATATGGAATAAGCTTGTGGTTCCAATTTAGTTCACAGACAACAGGTGTCCACGTTACAAATATAACCACCCAGATGGCAGACTTGTCATTTTTGTAGGAACACCCAGAATTGAAAGAGGAAAGACTCAGCTACTGATTACATTTTCTTTCAGATTAAAACTAAGACATAGGAGAACAAGAAAGACAGGAAGCAACTGCAGTAGCAGAGCCTTTATCTTAGCTGACTCTTTGTTACTGTCACTCTCTAAAGAGTTCACATATGATGGAAAAGGAGGTGTGTACAATTATTACAACTGATAAAATAAAATGATTTCTTCCAGCTTCCAAAACTGTCAAGTTGGCCTTTTGAGTTGCCATGAAAATGGTCTCTCAAACTGGAAACAAAAGAAATACTAATGATCTTTTTTCTTAAGACAACCTCAGTATTAATTAATTTCAAAAACAAAACATCAGAAAATGTAATACCATGCTATAAAAACATACTCTGAGGTATGTTTATAATTTCTACTTTTAAAATAGCATGTTTTGGAAAAGAATAAACTCATAAAACAGATACCAAATTGGTTCTTAAAAGATGATCTATAGAGGAATTTTTATGATTTGTCATACAAGAAGCAGGACACAATGTATATTTTACTAGGCAAAGAAGCTACCCTGGATTATTTTGCTATTTAAACAAAAATAATCTATAATTTCTTTAAAAACAAGTATTATCTACAGGAGAAAGAAAACAGCAGGTCTATGACTATAAGGCATATTTGCTGCCATAGCAACAGAGCTTCTATTCCTGCCCACTGAATTCACATCCTGCCGGCATTAATGAGAAATGTCCATTTGTGCCAAATTAATGCCATGTCACAGACGCTCAGGGATATACATTCTTGACAGAACTGGGAGCTTTCCACATTCTACCAGGGGATAAATTCAGTCTTCACTATGTAAAGTTCTTACTCTAGCTTAAAAGCTGAAGTCAGTGTCGAGTCCCACTAACCCGTGCTAACAGCAGTTGCCTCTAAAAACACAGACTATGTGAAGACAACACCGCCAGCCCCCTCCAGGGCCCCACTCCATGTACTCACCAGCTCTGCCTGGAGGATTCTCACACATTTCACAGTAAGGTAACACTGAGTTATTGATATAGGTGCAGAAAGCACACTGCCAGCCCTTTCCAGGAAGGACTGGGCTGGTTGCCTGGGCTAGAGCCGTGGTCTGCCTGGGCCGGGATGGTTTCTCCTCTGGGGCACTGCGGTGGTCATTGGTGGTGACCGACTTCAATCTTTTAGCTTCAGGTTCAACATTGCTTTCATAATCAATGATATGTCTTGTGGCTCTTTTTCCAGGGTCTGCTGGCATGACAGTATTTTTCTCTTGGAATATCCCTGATTCATCACAGGAGGTCACCAACTGTCTTTTCTTAGGTTTCGGTAAAAAGAATGATCGAATATCATGCTGTTTTTCTTTTTCAAACTAGGAAAAACAGTTATCAAATTAAGAAGCAATCTAATATGTTCTTCCTAAATGAAACAGATTAACCAACTATTTTCAGTAACCATATTCCTTTATCTTTTGAATACCTTGTTGGAAATGAATTCAGTTATGCTATGACTCTTCATATATACATATATGCAGAATATCATTAACACATCTATATACTTCCTGTGTCTAACTTTTTTTTTAGCACTTACAGTGTGCCAAGCACTTTACATATATTAACTCATTTAACCCTTATGCCAGTTCTGTGAGACAGGTACTAGTATTCTTCCTATATTTTAGATGAGGACACTAACGCTTTAGAGATGTTAAGTAATGTGGCTACAGAATTTATGTAATAAAATTATACTTCATCAACTATCTGCTCTAGAGGTATATCAGGGAAAGGAGAATTGTGTATTTAAATATTTCAAGTCAACCAAGAACCTACAAAAATGTTTCCATGCCCAAACTATAAATACAGTATTCATAAACAATGTTTTTCATATTACAATGTTTTCTTGACTAGGAAGCATTTTTTCAAATAGCATTAAAGCTATTAATTAGAACTTCTTTAACAGACACATCTTAACAATTATCTTGCTTTCAAGAAATTTATTTCCCTTTCTAAGAAAATCTCCATCATTATCTCATGTTTTTTTGTCTTCAATGTGTAAATCTCAACCTCCTTATTAGAGAAAGTGGAATACATATCTCCACAAGTGATTAGCTTGTAGAAGGAAGACAGAGGAGTCAATTTTAGAGAATTCCTGTTAGGGGTACCATAGTGGATACACACTGCATTTCCAAAGATGGTCACACCAGTTCTTATCTTACTTGACATGCTTTTCTCACAATATGACACGACATGCCTACATTTGGAGGTGGGGTCTGTGTTCCTCTCCCTTGAACCTGGGTGAATCTTTGTAACTGTCTCAATCAATAGAATGCAGTGAAAATGACACTGTGTGACTTGTGAAGCTAGGTCGTTGAAGATTATATGGCTTCCACTTGGTTGCTGGCATTCTGAATCTCTTTCTCTTTATGTCTTGGGTTGCTTGCCTTTGGAGCCTTGCCACCATGTTGTGGGGAGGCCCAGGTCACAGGGAGAAGCCATGTGTGGATGTCTGAGTTGACAACTCCAGGTAGGCCCCTAGGTTACAGGCAGCATCAACTGCCAGACATGTGAGTGAATGAGCCTTGAGATGTTTCCAGATCTCAGACATGGGGTCTTCCATCAAAGTCCCCACTCACTGTGGAGCAAAGACACATCATCTCCATTACACCAATTGAATTCCTCACCCCTAGAAACCATAAGAAATAATATATGACTACTGTTGTCTGAAGACACTAAATTTGGGGGTAATTTGTTATGCAGCAATAGATAACACTGACAGACACTATGGATAATGATAGCAAAATACCATATATTGTAAAGAAATATTTTACATAATACATCTACCTGCTTAGCAGTGGTGCACAAGAAAGCAAGATACAGCAAATCCATAGAGACAGAACAATTAGTGGTTAACAGGGGCTGAGGGAAAGGGAGATGGGGAGTTATTGCTAAATGGTCACAGAGTCTGTCTGAGGTGAGGAAAAAGTTTTGAAAATAGTGGTGACAATTGTACAACACTGTGAATGTGATATTAAGGGGCATTACCACTGAATTGTACACTTAAAAATGGTGAAAATGGCAAGCTTTATGATTATGTATTTACAAATATAAAAAGGAAGGGAAAAAAGCAGGAAGATTTAGGCTGTTCCCATATTGGTAAAATTAAAACATATAAGAAAAAAAATCACGTGGCCCCCCCCCCAAAATGTACAGCTTCTATTTTCTATGGCTGTTATTTACACAACCTCATGTCCTATAAAAAGTTATCTGATTAGTTATGGAAGTTACAGAATTTAGATAAAAATATAAAGAAGGAAATTATTAACCATGAGACAAGATTTTTAAAACAAGGCACAAGGGAAATCCAAGAAAAGGGTGAAGAGGGGCGCCTGGGTGGCTCAGATGGTTAAGCGTCTGCCTTCGGCTCAGGTCATGATCCCTGGGTCCTGGGATCAAGTCCCCATACCGGGCTCCCTGCTAGGCGGGGAGCCTGCTTCTCCCTCTGCCTCTGCTTCTCTCTCTCTCTCTCTCTCTGACTCTCATGAATAAATAAATAAAACATTTAAAAAAAAAAAGGGTGAAGAAAAGCAGAGAGATTAGCAGACTAACAGAGTTTGGTGTTTAAAAAGGTAACAAAGCAAAAAAGATAGTTAAACATTTAAAGAAAATGTTCTATTCCATATAATAGGACGGCCAAGAGGGCTTTCAGGATTTTGAAAATACTAGCAAATGTTCAGCAAACATGAACAAATTCCATCAGCTATTTAAAGTTAAAGCATGACCTTCCGAGTCCTTCCATGTCTGGAAATGAACTGATTTTGTTTCTAACCCTTAGTCAGTAGTTTCATGGGGCGTATAATTCTTTTCAAGTCTTTAAAGACATTGCTCTGCTTCTTCCAACACCTGATGATGCTGATGATGTTCCTTCATAGGTTGCACTTTTCCTTTGTTTTAGAGGCTTTCAAGACCTTCTCTTTATCCCTGGTGCTCTGAAATTTCATAATAATCTGTATTTCTATATCTGTATCATTTATATCTATGCCTTATGCTCAGCACCCAGGATACCTTAATTTTGAATGGTACTCAGTAGCTTTAGCTCCTGGAAATTTCCATTATTCTTTGATAGCTTCTTCCCCTTTATTTTCTTTTTTTCTGGAATTACTGTTAGCAGAACGATGGAACTAGACATAATGTCTTACCTTTTATTGTCATATTTTCCCTTTTTTTGTCTTTTTAACCTCTAAATTCTTAGTTTTTCTCTCATTTATCTTGCAACCGTGACTACAGAATTATTTTGACAGCTGTATTTTTTTAAAAGATTTTATTTATTTATTTGAGAGAGAGAGAGAGAGCACAGAGGGAGAGTGAGAGGGAGAAGCAGACTCCCCGCTGAGCAGGGAGCCTGATGTGGGGCTTGTTCCCAGGACCCTGGGATCATGACCTGAGTTGAAGGCAGACGCTTAACCAACTGAGCCACCCAGGCGCCCCTTGACAGCCATATTTTTAACATCTAAAAGTTCCTTTTTGTTTCCTGTTCCTTTTTCATAGTAGTCTGATTTTATTTATATTTGCAATATCATCTTAAATGTGAGGCTACTAATTTGAGTTTTTAAAATGTTATCTTTAGGGTTAATTTTTCTATCAGCTTATTTTTGCTCCCCTTTTTCATGCTACAGATTTCCGCCCCAAATAGCCAATGACCTTGCTTGTCCCTGCATACATGTCAATGAAAGAATAGAAGGGTTGGCCTGGGAATGTGGGACACATGGGGCTTATCACCATGAAGTTCTAAAAGAACATATTGGGTGTTATACACAACTAATGAATCATTGAACACTACATCAAAAACTAAAGATGTACTACATGTTGGCTAATTGAACTTAATAAAAAATAAAAACATAGGGGCACCTGGGTGGCTCAGTCGGTTAAGCGTCTGCCTTCGGCTCAGGTCATGATCCCAGGGTCCTGGGATCGAGCCCCACATCGGGCTCCCGGCTCAGCGGAGAGCCTGATTCTCCCTCTCCCTCTGCCTGCCGCTCTGCCTACTTGTGCTCTCTCATTATCTGTCAAATAAATAAATAAAACCTTTAAAAATAAATAAAAACATAAAAAATAAAAGGACATAATGATTCACTGCAAGGGGTGAGGTAGATGGAGGGGCCCAGAGTGATCTCAAACTCCTACATTTCTGACTTGTAACACTGTAGGAATGATGTTTTCCTGTAATAGGGAATATAGGAAAATAACTGGGCTCCTAAAAAGACAAAAAGAGGATAAGGAAATAAGTTCACTTTTAGACACGTGTGAAGACTGATGGGTACGAGGATGGAGAGTTCCAGGAAGCAGATCTGGAGTTCAAGAGAAAGAAACAACTAGATTCACACATCTGGGAACCACTAACAGAGAGAGGTGGTTAAAGGTATAGGACTTGATGTCATGATACATGGAGGGAGAGGGTAGTGAGAAAAGGTCAAAGTCAAGGACAGAAAGTACAGAAACAGCATTAAGGGTGGAATGACGAAGAGATATTAAGCAAAGAAACATACAAGCAATAGTAAGAAAGGGAGAAAAATCAGGAGAGTGGTAGCTTTATTGGATATGTGTGCGTGTGTTTCGTTTTCCACTCATACTAGATGCTCATTGGGCACTTTAAAACAGAAAAACCCATGTCCTTCAGTTCTGGGAAATTTTCATATATTATGTTTTCTTCCTCTGTTTTCTGTGTCTTCTCTTTCTGGAGTTCCTATTAGGCAAAAAGCTTCTGGATTGATCATTTGATTTTCTTCAACTTTTCTCACACTTGCCGATCGCTATTTGTTCTTCTTTCTTTGTGAATTCATTACTTCTGTCCCATCCTTGTTGAATTACTATTGTCTGATATGACAGGTCCAGTTCCTACGAGCTTCACTTGTCTCATTTCCTCTCCTTGTTCTGGTTTCATGGGCACAGTATTTTCTTTCACTTCTCTATGGACATTAGTAATAGTTTTGGTGTTTCCTTTTAACGTCTTCTCCATTGTCTCTGCTTCTTCTGATCCCTTTCTTGGCTTACATGCTTGTTTTGGTCTCTGCTTTTCCAGTGAAAGGATTTCCTCCAGGCCTCGCGGCCTTTACTGTCCATTCATATTTAAGAATGAGACTTAATAAGCATTAAGAATAAAATGCAATGGCAAGTTTCATGTGGGGGACTTCACTGAGGTGACCAGTGACTGTCAGAGAAACCCTGTCAGTCTCCATAGTCTTTTCGTGGTCCGGTCTGGTTCTCCAGAAAGGAGTCCTTCAGTCTCCTTCTTGAAGGGTACAATGCTGGCTACCAGTAATCCGGGAGCTGATTAGGAGAAGGGTGCTAAGGATTCTATCATTAATTAAGGAGTCTTGCATATAATATGCTTGTTTTCAATTTACTGCCTTCCCCCTCTCTGAAGTGGCTCTCTTCCTAGATACATTTTGAAATACATTTTTTAAAGAATGTATACACCTGACATGGGTCTTGAACGCCCAACCCTGTGACGAAGAGTTGCACGCTCCACTGACTGAGCCAGCCAGGCACCACTGAAATATATTTTTTTAAAGGAGCAAATAAAATAGTTAAATAAATAAATAAAATATAAAAAATAGGAAACATAAAACACAAAAAATAAAATGAATAAAATATATAATAACAGGCCACTCTCTCATGAAATAATGTTTAGATAGTATCAGAATCTTTTGTCCCATTCTACCTTGTAAGGAATTTATTTCTGTAAAAACATTTTAATCTATCTTCCCACCAAAAAAAACCCAAAATAGTTTTAGATTTGTTTATAAAAAAGCAACCCTCCCAACAACACAAAAACCTAAGAAATCTTTCAAAAAAAAAAAAAAAAAAGAATTCTCAGGGCCTTAAAACATCAGCTTTTACAGTTGATCTCTTTAATTAAGATATTTAATTAAGCTGTTTTTATTTTATTTTATTTTTTTTAAAGATTTTATTTATTTGACACAGAGAGACACAGTGAGAGAGGGAACACAAGCAGGGGGAGTGGGAGAGGGAGAAGCAGGCTTCCTGCTGAGCAGGGAGCCCGATGTGGGGCTCAATCCCAGGACCCTGGGATCATGACCTGAGCTGAAGGCAGACGCTTAACGACTAAGCCACCCAGGCGCCTCTAATTAAGCTGTTTTTAAATGAACATCTTTCACTATTTAAGTAATGACTAATTTTGGAAATTAACATTTGAGAAATTCTCGCTATGTGCCAGAGGCAAGTCACAGTAAAGGTCAGCAGTGACTGACAGTAATCGGAAATTGATGGCTACCTCTGCCGCTTTGAGGGCTAACTTATACTCGGGAGTAATCAGTATAGGTGTTATTTTGAAACCTCAGCTGCTTGGGTTATAATAAATTGAGACTTGAGTGCGTAAAACCCAGAAAAGGAATGTGTGGGTGTAAAGGGAATCATTTTACATAATTTTGGGAACCAAAGGATCCACTTAGAGTATAATTTTAGAAAAAAGAGAGGGCAAGATTAATTAGTAGCAATGACTTTAGTTAATGTTATGATGGCTACACTGGACAATGGTGAACGTGGCTATAGGTAGTGAACTTAGCAACGTGGCCACAGGGCTGCCAGAAGCTGTAAGGCCCAACAGAAATGAAGGCTTCCTCTGGGGTAATCAATTACAAGCCTGATTTATGTTAATAGTTATGTTTTCTGAGTGTAGCCTCTGAACAATCAGGCAAGAGGGTGGTTGATGGGGTTTCTTTGCTACTTGGCAGCTAGGAGTGATAGAAACACAGGTGGGAAAATTTCTCTGACACATCCTAACGATAATCATACATGTTGGCTGGGAACAGATAAAGGCTGCAGGTTTACTGAATAGGCGTTCTTAGCGTGGGACCCGTGGGCCTTTCACAAGACCTAGGATGGCCGCCTGTGAGCCTGAGAAACCCCTGAAATTGGCTATAAAATGTCTGTATTGTATGTACATTTTTGGAGAGCTTTACCCTCTCCATGGTCTCAGAAGGATTCAGGACCAACAAAGGTTAAGAGCCACTGGACTAGAATAAAATATCTGAACACGCGCCTGTGGTTGGAGGAGCTCCGTTTCTTTCCTTCATTGTCTATAAGTAAAGACAGAGTGAAAGTTCCTATGTGAGTGTACATATGGGTGGTGAATGAACTCTTTTTAAGGAGATACAAAGAAATAAATTCCCCTAAATACTTAATGAGAATCCCTCTAGCTGTTCTCAAATAATAATTTTAAAAACGGAGTAATACCAAACCAGAATAGCTTGTGTGCAGGCCTGAAACACGCTCACTTGGCTCATCTGTCACGGTAACTGGACTCTGAACAGCTTCTCAGGAGAGAGCAAATGACATGGGAGTGCCCACATGGCCAGAGAGAAGGAAGCTACTGATGAGGTGAGCAGAGGAGAGCGCAGGAACCGCGAGGGCTGAGAGAGCAGACAATGCTGTGCTGATAGGACTCACAGCTGTAATGTCAGGCCGGTCAACTCAAAACAAAACACACTATCCTTGATGTTTGGAGACAGGGATACATCCCCATCAGCTCCTCATGGAGACTCCAGCAGGTTCCTGGGATATGTCTGATTAATGAAAGAAGGAAGTGATCTTTAACAAGATTTGTAGACACAGATACTAAACATGAATGCAAAACTTCTATATCTGTGAGGTGCTTCTAATTACTTCTCTTTTGTCCTTTTTAATTTAACCTTTTATAAAGTGAATGTGGACACTGATTAAAGTATTCGAGAAAGAGGCAGTAAGAAATAACTGTAAACAAAATGCTTCCTAAATAAACATGTTTTCTAAAAATATTAGGTTTATTAATAACAAGACTCCCTACAGGAGCAAGCTTTATTGGTCTTACCAGAATAGACCAGAATCCTCAAGTTATAATAGCCACACTGATAGTTAAATACTCAGTACCCATCCTGTTCTGGCAGGTCTGTATTAGGAAAATTACCAACCTTATTAATGTTATCAGCATTTCTCAGTGGTAAAGATAAGCAGGAACGCAGGAAGACAAAATATTTTTTATGGCTTAGGAAAGCTTTGTTACTTAAATAGCACAATTAAGCTAAAAAGGTTTTTTTTTTTATCTTTATCTTTTGTGACTACATTCTTGCATTTAGAAGAGATTTACTAGCAAATTATTGACAAATATCCTAACTCATCATGACTGTCCTTGTAAAGAAAGAACTATATTAAGTGACCCCTTTAATACGTGATAAGTAAAGAACTTAAATGTAGGTGTTTGTAAGTAGGAGGAATGATCTAAGCTTATAGTAATTTTTATCACAAAGCTTTGGGGAAAATATAGTTAAGTCAACATGCCCATGTCATAAGATGTGGAAAATAGAAGATACTCCTCTCTTTGGTTATATAGCTGACACTCAGTTATTGTGTTCCTGACTTTTGTTCAATATTGCTTTTGAAAAACAAAAGAAAAAATACTGCTTTCAGTGAGAAGTGCTGGGAATAAAAACTACAAAATGCTCAAGGTGGCAAAATGTGTGTTTTTATCTGAAAGGTTCAGGGACCTAATACAGTTGCTCTGTTTTGCACCATGGTAAACTCCTGCTCTTTAGAGATGAATTTCTTGGCCATGATGACAGGATTAAAAGTCAGTCAGTTATGAGAACTGAAGGAGAGGAAAAGGAAATCTCGTAAAACTCATAAAAAACAAGAAAGCACTTCAAAGCCTGGTGCTATTCCCTCACAGCTCACACCACCACCAAAAGCACCCATGTCGGGTCTCATAGACTTTGATCAAAGGGCAGCTCTGGTAGGAATCATTACTGTTTCATGTCATCCGTCTCCAGTTCTTAAAAGAATTAACAAAACCGCTCTGATACAAATGGGTGACTGGTCCTGAACGGCAGACGAATGATGCCCAGAACTGGAACTAAAGAGCCTTCGCTAACATTTGTAAACAAGCCAGAGGATACAGAATGACAAAAATACCATTTTAATCATCTAAGTAAAAAAAATGAATTTCAGTTCTCCTAAAAGGGGACTTTTTCAGATTTTGTAAAATGGTCCATTCTCATGTAGTTAAATAAAATTTTGACAGTGATCCTCTCCTTAGGCACAATATATTTTCCTCTGTGGGCATAAAGAAAACAAAGCAAACAATACAAAACAACACTGGTTTAAAAAAAAGGTGGTAAAAAAGAAAATGTTTTTATTTATTTTTAAAGATGACATCAAAAGCAGTGCAAGCAAATGTCTTTGGGAAGAGCCATCTCTTCCAGTAAGGATAATTAGAATGTACAGCAAAACTCTGTATAACACACAAGTCACTAGAATGTGACTCGGAAGAATGTGACTGGAATATCACCTACTCACATGCCTCTGGTTATGGCATCTTCCCTCTCCTCCTCCTGCACAGGCCGCTATTAGACCGAATTCCTCCCAGGCCCCACTATGTTGATCCTACCTCTGCAATGTCTGGAATTTTTCTGTTCCTATTACCACTACTACTGTTAAAGCTCAGGGTGGCATTAAATTCCTTCTGGGAATGCCTGACAAAGCAGCCTTCTATATAGTCATAGCCCTAAGAATAAAAACGAACTCACTTTATTAATAGACCTGTACATGTCTAATATTGTAAGTAAAATTTTGGTAAAAGGTGTATTACAGAAACCAGCTAAAACCCAAGGTCATAATGGGACTTCCTACTTCTCAGCCTGAATCTAGACAGTAGGGCCTGCCAGGGAGACACAAGCGCAGGACAGATATGCCTCTGGGGGAGCTCAGTAACTTATTAGTCCTCAGCTGTGGCCCAGCTAAGTCCTCAGGCTCTGAAAAATCATCTCTCAGGGACAGGGGGAGAAAACCCTGAGACAGAGTGGAGACAGAATCTCTCTTTACCATAGGTTAAAATGAGTTGGGAGGGATGGCAGACATAATCCCCTCCCCAAATACCACCGCCTCCAAGAACCTCTGTCCCTTCTCCTTCCCATTCATTTCCCACATTGCTACTAGGATCGTCTTTTGAAAACAGAAATCTGATCATGTCATGCATCTGCTTAAAAGCCTCTGATGACACTACACTATTTTCATGATAAATCCAACTTCTTGGCATTACACGTGTGGCCTCCTCTCCATCTGATCGGGTTCTTCCCATTTGAATTGCGTCTTATGTGCCCTATGCTCATACATTCACATGGAATTCCCATTCCCAGAACAAGTGAGAACTGCTCTTATCACTGTGCTTTGAGGCATGCTTTTGGTGTTCCAGAGGGCTGGCTGAACTAGCACCCACTCCCTTTGAACTCATCCTTCATAATCCAGCTCGGGTGTTTCCAAAGGGAAACTTTCCCACAAGCCCAGGTAGTTTATTTATTCTGTCCTGTGATCCCAGAGCCTGGTTTACATATCTCTATTTTGACATGCATTATACCTCATTAAAATGATTTAATTACAGTCGTCTCTTCCAATTAAAGAGTAAGTTCCAAAGGAATGTTAGCTGTTTTATCTTTGCACCTAGCATATAGTCTTTTAAAATTAATTGCTTTATTGAGATATAATCTATTTATATATCATAAAATTCACTCTTTTAAAGTGTCTAATTCAGTGATTTTTAGTGTGTTCAGAATTCTGCAACCATCACCACTGTTTAATTGTAAAACATTTTCATCACCTTCAAAAAGAAACCCCATACCAATTAGGCAGTCACTCCCCATCTCTCCCTCCTCCAAACCTCTTACAGCCACTAATCTACTTTATTTCCCAATGGATTTGCCTATTTTAGCCAATTCATATAAATGGAACCAGACAATATGTGGCCTTTTATGTCTGGCTTATTTAACTTAGCATAAGGTTTTCAGGATTCCTCTATGTTGTACCATGTATCAGAACTTCATTCCTTTTTATGGCTAAATAATATTCCGATGTATGACTATACCACATTTGGTTTATCCATTCATCAACCGATGGATGTTTGGACTGTGACATTTATGCACAAGTTTTTATGTGGACATATATTTTGAATTCCCTTAAAAGTGAATCTGCTGGATCATATGGTAATTCTATGTTTAACATTGTAAGGAACCGCCAGACTGTTTTTCAAAATGGCTATACCATTTTATATGCCTACAGCAATGTAGGAGTGTTCCAATTTTGCTATATCTTTGCCAATACATGTTGTCTGTCTTTTTTAATTTTAGACATCCTAGTAGGTGTGAAGTGGAATATAATTGTGGTTTTAATATAACCTTAATATATGTTTATGTAATGAATGATCTTTAAATGCTCTATACATATACACATCACATAACTAATACACTTCACATCACTCTGACTAAATCAAATTGAAGTGTTTCAGTGTTCTATTCATTCCATAAATAACTGAGGGCCCTCAGTGTGCTAACTCTAATGCATCTGGTATAGTCTGGCAAGGTCATGAAGGCAGACTGTGGAAAAGAAAGGCCTGAGTTCAATCCCAGCTCTGCCACTTATTGGCTGCATGAACTCAGGTAGATCACTTAACCTGTCTGAGCTTTAGTGGGTCATGGTAATAGTATCTGCCTCTTGGTGTAGCTATGAAGGTTAAATAAAATTATGTGTTTTAAGGGCTTAGCACAGTGGCTGCATGAAATAGCTACTCAATACATGTTAATTATTACTGCTGAGTGAATTATTATTACTGAGTGAATTGAAGTAATAAAGACAAATGCCTAATAATAGCACTATGTGATGTAAGCCATGACAGAGATATTTATATGTTTCTGTCCATAACAACGAGGTTACCCTCTTGTCCTTATTATTAGGCTATTATGCAGACTAATCATACAATGTTTACAGAGTGGTTTGAATTCTAAAATACATATAGATAAATATTCTAATTTAAGATGTGTTAGTGTCAAGAAACCAGTATATTCACATATTCAAAAACAAGAGATTTTGGGTAAGAAAAATTTAGACTTTATGAATGCCACAGCTCCTATGGTCAACTTTATTTTGCTGTTACCATTTTTTCAACTAGACACTATGTGGAAAACAAGGTTATTTTTAATTTGCATGAGATAATTTCTTATTGCCCTCCTTAGCCCACAATAAAACAAACATTTCATACAATGTTGGTATTTAATAAAAAATGCAAGGTTTGTTTTTGAATTTTGAGGGCATATTTTTAAATTTCATAGTTGTGCTAAAGAGCCTTCCTTCCCAACTATACACAATATTTTTTGCAGTAAACCAGCAACCATCCTACATATTATTAATGCAAGTATGAGTGTTTAAAATACAAATCTGCTTTGGGTTAAGGATGTTTGAGGCTTTGAGGACAGCAGACCAGGGGACTTGAGGATGGGTATGCTAGAGAAAAGACAGTGGTGTGAGCCAGGTCAAAGATGCAAGTATTAAGGCAGGGTAAGAAAGGTAGGCAACCAGTTAGAGTCTAATAAGGAGAAAGTAAAACTGTGAGACATTGAATTATGAGCCCACAAAATGAAAACAACTGGTAAGGTAAAACACAGATCTCAAAATCAGAGACTGAATTTGGGATCTGGAGACCTGTTCCAAAATGGAAAGAGAACTACTGTTTGAAGAAACAAAATGGAAGCAGCTCTGGCCTCCTGAGACTTGAAGAGAAACCAAGCAGAAAGACCTGCCCTAGGCAGGAGTTGGACTTGTTACCCATACTAAATTAGAGTCCCTTCTTTTGCTCACCTATGAATCACTAATGTACCAAGTTTCTCTTTGGATACTTTATAGTGTACATAAAATAGATGAAAGGGACCTCAGAAGTCATCCAGTGATCTAGATGGCTGGATAATGATGTTACTGTTTATCCATTAAGGGCCAAAAGAGAAAAGGGCTCTGTAGAGGTTAAGAGAAGGGCCCAATCCCCACACCTATTGCTAAAGAAAGTGATACTCCTCAGATGGAGCATAAATGAAAATAGGAAGCCTTCCTATTGGAATACTCCACTCAGTGTATTTTATTCAGAAATAGCCTTTAATCACTTGGAAATGACAATATAGAATAATAAACTCCGTATCTTTCTCTCCTTCCACCTATAAATGACCAACTTTATCACTCAACATAAACCACTGTAGGAAAGTCAAAACACCTCAAAATCAAAACAGTACTTAGATGTCATGTACATGCAGAGGTAGAAAAAAAGGAAGAAGCCTGAGAAACAGGCATCTGAGGCAGTGACCCTGGTGATAGACTCTTGGACAGTACTGGTTACTTAAGGGACAGTCAACTGGGCTGTGCAGAGCTATCTCTCTTCGTGGTGGTGGGATGTTTTCATTGAGTTGGACTTCAATTTGAGTTACATTTGGATTAATAATTTCATTAAAAAATGTAAATATATTTAGGATGGGTAAAGAATTGTGACTCATTCAGTTATGGGGATTAATTCCATGCAGGGTATTAATCAAATATTTCCCAACAGCTATAGCAGGAGCATTAACCAGTGTTGCACTGAAGCAGAGTCCTAGAGGCCCCATGCTATGCCAGATCACAGGGATGGACAGAAGGCCCTATTGGTGGGATGAGGGAGTACAATAAGGGGACTGAAGAAGTGGCTATTTACCAAACATTACCAAAATATTGAATATTGTAACAATCAGTACACTTATACCCATATATACTGGTAAAGTACCATTTTTTTTTTATCCCAATAGTTAGCAGAAAGAGAATTCTGATTAAGAGAGGAAGGAGATACAGATAATGCCATTCTGAAAGGCGATGAATACCAGGTGAGAGAGATGGAAAGATACCAACACTCAGATAAAGACATTGTCCAGGAACACTGCTCTCATTCTTCCCCTCCTCTTCTTCCTAACCATAGGGCTTTCTGTCCCCCAAGCACATAATCATACTAATATTAGCCTCTAGAGCAATTCACAGAAAACCAATTTATCGAAAGCCCATATGCTAAAAGACAACTGACCTAAAGCCCAATTCCCTGAAGACCAACTTGCCAAATTTACCAAATTTATTGGTTTTCTAAAACTCATTTATAGAGTTCATAGCATGTTGAACAAGATATATTGCAGGGTTAAGATGACTGGGGAGCTTGGGATGCAGGTGTTGGGGCCTCCTGACTCTTCCTGCCCTCAGTTTATCCTTTCTTTGCCCTTCAAGCTCACTGTCTGCTCCTTGATCCCCTCCTCTTTTGAGTCTCTCAGGCTCCTGTTCACCAGGGCTGATGGGCCAGGCTGAGTCATGTGCTAACATACACAATCTGTTTTTCCCCACAATGGAAGGTCCCTCTTCTTGGCCCCAGCTCAAACCTCCAGCTGCAGCCACAGGACACTGGGACAGGTAGACAATGAACATCTCTTAAAATGCTGACACTCCAGAAATATTCACAAGCTGTTAAAAACCATCCCATTAGAACTGTTATAAGCTTTTCAGATAAATAAGCTTTTGATGACAATGGGCAAATTTGGTTAATTTGGCAAAGATTAATTGAGAAAATTGGAAATATTCAAAAAATGTTAAATGTAGGAAATTAAAAAAAATGCTTTAAAAAAGGATCAGAAAGAAATTAGTATAAATAGAAAAATTCCCATAGGAAATGCTGAAATTTTGGCAACATTCAGAAGAAAAATATGTTAATCAGACTAAATATCCTTAGGACCTTTCAACAAATTGAGTATTTCTTAACATGCATGAAGCTGGAGGGTATAAAGACAAAGTGGTAGTAGCAATGCACACCTAAACTCATTTAAAGCACATTTCACATCCCGGCCAAAACCCAACCAAATATAAACAAAGCAAAACCAAATCAAGACAAATGGTCTCCACATTATAGAACTCCAATTTATAGAAAACCATGTGTGCATAAAGACATGTAGTGAGGCCAGAGTGGTTCAAGATAGTGGAGCAGAAAGATCCTGAACTTACCTCTTCCCATGTATACAAATATACAGATACATATAGATTTATTCTCTCTCAAAAAGACTGGAAAACTAGCTGAAGAGCTTATCTACAACAAAGGATATGAAGGCTACATCAAGATGGGTAGGAGAGGCAGAGACATGGTTTTGTCAAGAACCCTACCCTTGCCAGAGGGAGGGATCTCAGCAGTCCAGCACTTCTTCCAGAGAAGCAAGGTGCTGGTGCCCCATATCAGACACCCCAACCCTTGGGATTTACACTGTAGAGATAAACCCCCAAAAAGTCTTGCTCTGAAAACCAATGGGGTTTATATCCAGGAGACCCAAAAGGCTATAGGTAATTAAAAGTCTGTTCTTAAAGGGTTCCTGTGCAGATTCACTCATCTTAGGACCCAGGGCAAAAGCAGAAGTTTGAAAAGTGCCAGGACCATATGCAAAGGAGATGCATTAGCTATTCTTTAAGCATCTGCTGGAGACAAGCATCTGCTGGTAGGGCCTTCTCTGGGAAAGGAGGTACTGGTGGGTGTCATTTTTGACTGCTTACTTCACCTTGCCATGCCAGCAGGCACCACTTTGGCACTCCCTCAGCCTTGCTAGCACCAGTGGGCTTGCCCTGCCCCAATGTTCTCCCATGGTCATGCTGAGGCTGGCAGGCCTGCCCTGGCCCCAGGCTCCCCTGCAGGTTCCTGAAGCCAGTGGGCTTGCCCTGGCCCTGAATGCTCCTGCTCTGCTACTGTAACCAGTGGGCTAGTCCAGCCGACATGCTCTCCTGTGGCCTTGCTACAGCCAAGATTCCCACAGCTCTGCTGAAGCTGGCAGGCACGCGCAGTCAACAGAGGGGAAACCCCTCCAACGGCTGGCTTTGGTGGCCACGGTGGCCTGTGTTGCGGGGCCCCATGAGACTAAAACAATCAGAGAGACAGATCTTGGCAGATGATTAACACCAGGGCATAGCTCAAAAAGTACACTGAAACAAACTCCAGTATTCCTATGAAAAAGGCCTTGTTACGTGTCCTAGAGCGTTAGCCTGAGGGACAGACTACAGATTTACCACAAAACTAGAGGCAACAGAGGAACTCTCAGGGAATGTAGGCTGTGAGACACCAGCTGTACTCTCCCTTGGCCTCACTACAACTTGCTGGCATCCCCCAGCAAGGAGCGTATCCACTTGTCTGGAGCCCCAGTGTGCAACTGGCACCAGGGCACACCTCCAAATCACCTGGTTGGGAGGCCAGCAGGGGTTATGAGTACAGTCCCACAGGACTGTATATATATATATTTTTTTTTTTTGAATTTTATTTTTTTATTTTTTTTAAATTTTATTTTATTATGTTATGTTAGTCACCATACAATACATCATTAGTTTTTGATGTAGTGATCCACGATTCATTGTTTTCGGACTGTATATATTTGCAAACTTTAAAAATCAGCTGCCTCGGGGCGCCTGGGTGGCTCAGTCGTTAAGCGTCTGCCTTCGGCTCAGGTCATGGTCCCAGGGTCCTGGGATCGAGCCCCGCATCGGGCTCCCCGCTCAGCGGGGAGTCTGCTTCTCCCTCTCCCACTCCCCCTGCTTGTGTTCCCTCTCTGGCTGTCTTTCTCTCTGTCAAATAAATAAAATCTTTAAAAAAAAAATAAATAAATAAATAAATAAATAAAAATCAGCTGCCTCAGGGTCTGGCTTCCAGTTAGCTTGAAATTAGGTGCTGACTGAGGTCTCTCCCTTTCAAACACTGACAGGGCTTGGCACACCATCAAAAGTGGGACCCATCAAGAATAATTCAGGCTGCTTAGACAATCACAAAGGTACAAGAGGAAACCAAAAACTAGGGCAAGATGGAACAATAAGGTTCATCACCTACACAAGGAAAGTCCTTCAAGACTCAGAGGAAGCTGTTATACCAAATATACATAGAAACAAAGAAAGAAAAGCAAAATGAGGAAACGGAGGAATATATGCCAAATGAAAGAACAATATAAGACCCCAGAAAAAAATCTTAATGAGACGGATATAAGTAATTTACCTGATAAAAAGTTCAAACTAATGGTCATAAAGATCCTCATCAGTCAGGAGGAGCAAGATGGTGGAGGAATAGGAGACCTAAATTTCGTCTGGTCCCAGGAATTCAGCTAGATAGGGATCAAACCATTCTGAACACCTACGAACTCAACAGGAGATGGAAGAAAAGAATAGCAGCAACTCTCTGAACAGAAAAGCGACCACTTACTGGAAGGTAGGATGTGCGGAGAAGTGAATCTGAGGCGATATTCGGTAGGATAGACGGCAGGGGAGGGGGCCTCCGTGGGCCGCTACTGGCAAGTGATAGAGCCGTGGAGCACAAAATTGGAACTTCTAGAAGTCTGCTCCGCTGAGGGACGTCGCTCCAGTGGCTAAGTGGGGGGTGGAACCCTCGCTGGGACAGTGTGGTCTCAGGACCCTCGGGGGTCACAGGAAGACCGGGGGTGCCTGAGTGTGGCAGAGCTCCCAAGTATTAGAGCAGGGAAGCCGGCTGCAGAGACGGAGCCGAGGAGTGGGCTCTCAGCTCGGGGTTGCCATAAACCATGATCTGCCGCACAGTCGGGCCACTGCTCTTCCAGGAGGGACCCAACAAGTGGCAGATCCGGGGAGACTCCCCTTCCTCCCCTGGGAGGAGTGGCGCAGGAGCGCACCGCAGGGATCTGCTGGGTGTGGAGACTCCAGACAGGGTCGAGTGCCAGAGATAGAGACGCTCCGTTGCAGTCAGGGTGAGCATGGAGAGCGGCCGGAGACTGGGGAGAGGGGAGTGATTGACTGCTTTTCTCTGGGGGTGCACTGAAGAGTGGGGCCCCTAGTTCTTGGCTCCTCTGGGGCAGAGATTGGGAGGCCGCCATTTTCACTCTCGGCCTCCAAAGCTGTATGGACAGCTTGCAGGGAACAAAAGTTCCCGAGAGCAAAACCAAGCCCAGCCCGGCAAGGGCGGGGCAATTCTGCCTCCAGCAAAGACATTTGGAACCATGGCAACAGGCCCCTCCCCCAGAAGATCAGCAAGAACAGCCAGCCAAGACCAAGTTTACCGATCAATGAGAACGGCAGAACTCCAGCGCTAGGGGAATAGTGCACATAGAATTCATGGCTTTTTTACCATGATTCTTTAGTCTTTCACAGTTAAATTTTTTTAACTTTCTTTTTTTTTAATTTTTCTTTTTCCCTTTTTCAACCAACATCTTATCAATCCCTTTTTTTAAAAAATCTTTATTTTTCATTTTTAGAGTCATATTCTATCCCTTCACAGTAGTTAACCTTACTTTTGGTATATATATATATATATATATATATATATATATATATATATATATATGTATATATATATGTTGTTCTCTCTTTAAAAGTTTGGAATACATTTTCTTCTAAGAGACCAAAATATACCCTAAATCTCTAGTGTATGGCTTTGTTCTAGTCTCCTGCCTGATCACATTCTCTCCCCCTTCTTTTTTTTAAATCCTCTTCTCTTTTTTCAACCAACTTCTTATCTTATCAATTCCTTTTATAAAATCTTTATAGTCATATTCCATCCCCTCATAATATTTACCCTTATTTTTGTACATATATAAGTTTTTCTTTCTTTAAAATTTTGGGAGGCACTTTCTTCTAACAGACCAAAATACACCCAAAATCTAGTGTGTGGCACTGATCTATGCACCAGCCTGATCATATCTGATCATATTCTGTTTTTTGTTTGTTTGTTTTTATCTTTATCTTTTTTTTTTTTTTTCTTTTTCCTTTCTTTCCCCCCAGTTTCAGGTCTCTTCTGATTTCTTTAGTGTATATTTCTCTGGGGTCATTGTTACCCTGTTAACATTTTGTTCTCTCATTCATGTATTCTCCTCTGGACAAAATGACAAGATGGAAAAAATCACCTCAAAAAAAGAACAAGAGGCAGTACCGACTACCAGGGACCTAATCAATAAGGACATTAGTAAGATGTTGGAACTACAGTTCAGAATTATGATTTTAAAGATACAAGCTGGGCTTGAAAAAAGCATGGAAGATATTAGAGAAACCCTTTCTGGAGAAATAAAAGAACTAAAATCTAACCAAGTTGAAATAAAAAAGGCTATTAATGAGGTGCAATCAAAAATGGAGGCTCTAACTGCTAGGATAGATGAGGCAGAAGAGAGAATTAGTGATATAGAATACCAAATGATGGAAACTAAAGAAGCTGAGAAAAAGAGAGATAAACAACCACAGGATCACGAGGGCAGAATTCGAGAGATAAGTGATACCATAAGACGAAACAATATTAGAATAATTGGGATCCCAGAAGAAGAAGAAAGAGAGAGATGGGCAGAAGGTATATTGGCAGAGAACTTCCCTAATTTGGGGAAGGAAACAGGCATCAAAATCCAGGAGGCATAGAGAACCCCCATCAAAATCAATAAAAATAGGTCAACACCCCGACATCTAATAGTAAAACTTACGAGTCTCAGAGACAAAGAGAAAATCCTGAAAGCAGCTCAGGACAAGAGATCTGTAACCTACAATGGTAGAGATATTAGACTGGCAACAGACCTATCCACAGAGACCTGGCAGGCCGGAAAGGCTGGCATGATATATTCAGAGCACTAAATGAGTGAAATATGCAGCCAAGAATACTATATCCAGCTAGGCTGTCACTGAAAATAGAAGGAGAGATAAAAAGCTTCCAGGACAAACAAAAACTAAAGGAATTTGCAAACACGAAACCAGCCTTACAAGAAATATTGAAAGGGGTCCTTTAAGCAAAGAGAGAGCCTAAAAGTAACATAGACCAGAAAGCAACACAGACAATATACAGTAACAGTCACCTTACAGGCAATACAATAGCACTAAATTCATACCTTTCAATAGTTACCATGAATGTAAATGGGCTAAATGCCCCAATCAAAAGACACAGGCTATCAGATTGGGTAAAAAAACAAGACCCATTGATATGCTGTCTGCAAGAGACTCATTTTAGACCCAAAGACACCCCCAGATTGAAAGTGAAGGGGTGGAAAACCATTTTCTTTTTCCCTTTTTCCCTTTACCATGCTAATGGGCACCAAAAGAAAGCTGGGGTGGCAATCCTTATATCAGACAAATTAGATTTAAAACCAAAGACTATAATAAGAGATGAGGAAGGACACTATATCATACTCAAAGGGTCTATCCAACAAGAAGATCTAACAATTGTAAATATCTATGCCCCTAACTTGGGAGCAGCCACTTATATAAGCCAATTAATAACAAAAGCAAAGAAACACATCGACAACAATACAATAATAGTGGGGGACTTTAACACCCCCCTCACTGAAATGGACAGATCATCTAAGCAAAAGATCAACAAGGAAATAAAGACTTTAAATGACACACTGGACCAAATGGACTTCACAGATATATTCAGAACATTCCATCCCAAAGCAACGGAATACACATTCTTCTCTAGTGCCCATGGAACATTCTCCAGAATAGATCACATCCAAGGTCACAAATCAGGTCTCAACCGGTACCAATGGATTGGGATCATTCCCTGCATATTTTCAGACCACAATGCTTTGAAACTAGAACTCAATCACAGCAGGAAAGTTGGAAAGAACTCAAATACAGGGAGGCTAAAGAGCATCCTACTAAAGAATGAATGGGTCAAACAGGAAATTAAAGAAGAATTAAAAAAATTCATGGAAACCAATGAAAATGAAAACACAACTGTTCAAAATCTTTGGGATACAGCAAAGGCAGTCCTAAGAGGAAAGTATATAGCAATATAAGACTTTCTCAAGAAACAAGACAGGTCTCAAATACACAACCTAACCCTGCACCTAAAGGAGCTGGAGAAAGAACAGCAAATAAAGCCTAAACCCAGCAGGAGAAGAGAAATAATAAAGATCAGGGCAGAAATCAATGAAATAGAAACCAAAAGAACAGTAGAACAGATCAACCAAACTAGGAGCTGGTTCTTTGAAACAGTTAACAAGATTGAGAAACCCCTGGCCAGACTTATCAAAAAGAAAAGAGAAATGACCCAAATAAATAAAATCATGAATGAAAGAGGAGAGATCACAACCAACACCAAAGGAATACAAACAATTATAAGAACATATTATGAGCAACTCTATGCCAGCAAATTAGATAATCTGGAAGAAATGGATGCATTCCTAGAGATGTATCAACTAGCAAAACTGAACTAGGAAGAAACAGAAAACCTGAACAGACCTATAACCACTAAGGAAATTGAAGCAGTAATCAAAAATCTCCCAACAAAAGCCCAGGGCCAGATGGATTCTCAGGGGATTTCTACCAAACATGTAAAGAAGAATTAATACCTATTCTTCTGAAACTGTTCCAAAAAATAGAAATGGAAGGAAAACTTCCAAACTCATTTTATGAGGCCAGCATTACCTTGATCCCCAAACCAGACAAAGACCCCACCAAAAAGGAGAATTATAGACCAATATCCCTGATGAACATGAATGCAAAAAGTCTCACCAAAATACTAGCCAATAGGATCCAACAGTACATTAAAAGGAGTATTCACCATGACCAAGTGGGATTTATTCCTGGGCTGCAAGGTTGGTTCAACATCCACAAATCAATCAATGTGATACAATACATTAATAAAAGAAAGAACAAGAACCATATGATCCTCTCAATAGATGCAGAAAAAGCATTTGACAAAGTACAGCATCCTTTCTTGGTCAAAAATCTTCAGAGCATAGGGATAGAGGGTACATACCTCAATATCATAAAAGCCATGTATGAAAAACCCACAGTGAATACCATTCTCAACGGGGAAAAACTGAGAGCTTTCCCCCTAAGGTCAGGAACACGGCAGGGATGTCCACTATCATCACTGCTATTCAACATAGTATTAGAAGTCCTAGCCACAGCAATCAGACAATAAAAAGAAATAAAAGGCATCCGAATCAACAAAGAAGAAGTCAAACTCTCATTCTTTGCAGATAATATGATACTTTATATGGAAAACCCAAAAGACTCCACCCCAAAACTGCTAGAACTCATACAGGAATTCAGTAAAGTGGCAGGATATAAAATCAATGCACAGAAATCAGATGCATTTCTATACACCAACAACAAGACAGAAGATAGAGAAATTAAGGAGTCGATCCCATTTACAATTGCACCAAAAAGCGTATGATACCTAGGAATAAATCTAACCGAAGAGGCAAAGGATCTGTACTCAGAAAACTATAGAATACTCATGAAAGAAATTGAGGAAGACACAAAGAAATGGAAAAACATTCCATGCTCATGGATTGGAAGAACAAATATTGTGAAAATGTCTATGCTATCTAGAGCAATCTACACATTCAATGCAATCCCTATCAAAATACCATCCACTTTTTTCAAAGAAATGGAACAAATAATCCTAAAATTTGTATGGAACCAGAAAAGACCCCGAATAGCCAGAGGAGGTTGAAAAAGAAAAGCAAAGCTGGCGGCATCACAATTCCGGACTTCAAGCTCTATTACAAAGCTGTAATCATCAAGACAGTATAATAATGGCACAAAAACAGACACAGAGATCAATGGAACAGAATAGAGAGCCCAGAAATGGACCCTTAACTATATGGTCAACTAATCTTTGACAAAGCAGGAAAGAATGTCCAATGGAAAAAAGACAGTCTCTTCAACAAATGGTGTTGGGAAAATTGGACAGCTACATGCAGAAGAATGAAACTGGTCCATTTCCTTACACCACACACAAAAATAGACTCAAAATGGATGAAAGACCTAAATGTGAGACAGGAGTCCATCAACATCCTAAAGGAGAACACAGGCAGCAACCTCTTTGACCTCAGCCGCAGCAACTTCTTCCTAGAAACATTGCCAAAGGCAAGGGAAGCAAGGGCAAAAATGAACTATTGGGACTTCATCAAGATAAAAAGCTTTTGCACAGCAAAAGAAACAGTCAACAAAACCAAAAGACAACCGACAGAATGGGAGAAGATATTTGCAAATGACATATCAGATATAGGGCTAGTATCCAAAATCTATAAAGAACTTATCAAACTCAACACCCAAAGAACAAATGATCCAATCAAGAAATGGGCAGAAGACATGAACAAACATTTTTCCAAAGAAGACATCCAAATGGCCAACAGACACATGAAAAAGTGCTCAACATCGCTCAGCAACAGGGAAATCCAAATCAAAACCTCAATGCGATACCTCCTCACACCAGTCAGAATGGCTAAAATTAACAAGTCAGGAAATGACAGATGTTGGCGGGGATGCGGAGAAAGGGGAACCCTCCTACACTGTTGGTGGGAATGCAAGCTGGTGCAGCCACTCTGGAAAACAGTATGGAGGTTCCTCAAAAAGTTGAAAATAGAGCTACCATACGATCCAGCAATTGCACTACTGGGTATTTACCCCAAAGATACAAATGTAGGGATCCGAAGGGGTACATGCACCCTGATGTTTATAGCAGCAATGTCCACAATAGCTAAACTGTGGA
Organism: Halichoerus grypus; assembly: GCF_964656455.1. NCBI lineage: Eukaryota > Metazoa > Chordata > Mammalia > Carnivora > Phocidae > Halichoerus > Halichoerus grypus. Next base: position 101,694,465 of record NC_135715.1, read on the forward strand.
AAGAGCCAAGATGTCCATCGACAGATGAATGGATAAAGAAGATGTGGTATATATATACAATGGAATATTATGCAGCCATCTAAAGGAATGAAATCTTGGGGCACCTGGGTGGCTCAGTCGTTAAGCATCTGCCTTCGGCTCAGGTCATGATCCCAGGGTCCTGGGATCGAGTCCCACATTGGGCTCCCTGCTCTGTGGGAAGCCTGCTTCTCCCTCTACCACTCCCCCTGCTTGTGTTCCTGCTCTTACTATGTCTCTCTGTCACATAAATAAATAAAGTCTTACTATATCTAAAACTAATGATGTAATGTATGGGGATTAACTTAACAATAAAAAAATTAAAAAAAAAAAATAAAGTCTTAAAAAAAAAAAAAGGAATGAAATCTTGCCATTTGCAACGACGTGGATGGAACTGGAGGGTATTATGCTGAGTGAAATAAGTCAATCAGAGAAAGACATGTATCATATGATCTCACTGATATGAGGAATTCTTAATCTCAGGAAACAAACTGAGGGTTGCTGGAGTGGTGGGGGGTGGGAGGGATGGGGTGGCTGGGTGACAGACACTGGGGAGGGTATGTCCTATGGTGAGCGCTGTGAATTGTGTAAGACTGTTGAATCACAGACCTGTACCTCTGAAACAAATAGTACGTTATATGTTAAAAAAAAAAAAAAAAAAAGAAGAAGAAGATAGCAGGAGGGGAAGAATGAAGGGTGGGGAATCGGAGGGGGAGACGAACCATGAGAGACTATGGACTCTGAGAAACAAACTGAGGGTTCTAGAGGGGAGGGGGGTGGGGGGGAATGGTTTAGCCGGTGATTGGTATTAAAGAGGGCACATAGTGCATGGAGCACTGGGTGTTATATGCAAACAATGAATCATGGTACACTACATCAAAAACTAATGATGTAATATACGGTGATTAACATAACATAATAAAAAAATAATAAACAGTATACAGAACATGAAAAAAAAAAAAAAGATGCTCACCAAAGTAAGAAGAACAATGGACGAGCAGAGAGAGAATTTCAACAAACAGACAGAAAACAGAAGAAAGTATCAAACAGAAGTCACAGAAAGAAGAATACAATAACTGAAAAAAAAAAAAAAAACTGAACTGAAAATACATGAAAGGGGTTCAAAAGCAGACTAGATGATGCAGAAGAACAGAACAGCAACCTAACCCAGGGAAGTGGAGCTCACCCAAAGAGAGGAGCAATAATAAAAAAAGAACTTTTAAAAAGTGAAGATAGCCTAAGGGACTCACGGTACAACACCAGGGGAATAATGTTTGCACTACAGAAGTCCCACAAAAAGAGGAGAGAAAGGGGCAGAAAACTTTCTTGAAGAAATAATAGCCAGAAACGTCCCTAATGTGAGAGAGAAAACAAACACCCATGTCCAGGAAGCACAGAGTTCCAAGTAAGATGAATTCAAAGAAACACACACCAAGACACATTATAATTAAAATGTCAAAAGTTAATGATGAAGAGAGAATCTTAAAAAGCAGGAAGAGGGGTTACAGTCTTTATTTTAAAGTCTACTGGGTGGCTCAGTAGGTTGTGTCCGACTCTAGATTTCGGCTCAAGTCATGATCTCAGGGTTGTGAGATCAAGCCCCATGTGGAGCCTGCGTTTCTTGTTTTCTGCCCCTCCCCTCACCTCCTCTCTTAAATAAAAAAGTAGCAAGAGAACACTTGTTACATACAAGGGAATCCCCATCAGACTATCAGCTGAGTTTTCAGCTGAAGCTTTGCAGGCCAGAAAGGAGTGGCACAATATATTCAAAGTCCAGAAAGGAAAACACTTCCAACCATGAATACTCTACCTAACAAGGCTGTTATTCAGAATTGAAGGAGAAATAAAGAGTTTTTCAGAAAAGCAAAAGCTAAGGGAATTCATCATCACTAAACAAGAAATGTTAAAGGGACTTCCTTAAGCTGAAAAGAAAAGGCATTAACTAGTAACAAAAAAACATATGAAGTAAAAATCTCACTGGAAAGGCAAATATATAGTAACCGTTTATTAAATTAACCCCTTATAAAGCTAGAATGAAGGTTAAAAGACAAAAATAGTAAAATCAACTCTAACCATGATAATTAGTTATGGGATACACAAAAAAGAAAGATGTAAACATCATATCAAAAACATAAAACACTGAGGTGAGAGGGCACGAAAAATGTAGAATTTTTAGAATGCATTCAAACATAAGTTGCTATCAACTCAAAATAGACTGCCATATATATAGTGGCTGTTATATATAAACCACATTTTAACCACAAAGCGAAAACCTACAGTGATACAAAAAAAGATAATGAGAAAGGAATCTAAACACAACATTAAAGAAAGTCATCAAACTGCAACAGAAGGGAGCAACAGAAGAAGAAAGGAAAAGAGAGGAACTATGATAAAAGTCAGAAAAGAAGGGGCGCCTGGTTGGCGCAGTCGTTAAGCGTCTGCCTTCAGCTCAGGTCATGATCCCGGGGTCCTGGGATCGGGCCCCGCGTCGGGCTCCCTGCTTGGCAGGAACCCTGCTTCTCCCTCTCCCACTCCCCCTGCTTGTGTTCCCTCTCTCACTGTCTCTCTCTCTGTCAAATAAATAAAATCTTAAAAAAAAAAAAAAGGAAAATTAATAAAATGGCAATAAGTACATACCTATCAATAATTACTATAAATAAATGGACTACATCCTCCAGTCAAAAGACAAAGAGTGGCTGAATGGACGAAAAAACAAGACTCACTGCAGATCTAAGGACACACACGACTGGAAGTGAAGGAATAGAAAAATACATTCCACAGATACGGAAACTAAAAGAATGCTGGTTTGGCTACACTTGTACCAGACAAAAGAGGCTTTAAAACAAAGACTGTAATATAAGAAAAAGAAAAAGAAAGGTATCACATAATGATAAAGGGGTCAATCCTACAAGAAGATATAACATTTGTGAATATTTATGCACCCAACAAAGGAGGACCAAAATATATAAAGCCAATAATAATAAACCTAAAGTAAGAAATTGACAGCAATACAATAATAGTAGGGGACTTTAATACCACACTTATACAATTGGATAGATCATTTAGACAGGAAACCAATAAGGGAACATTGGCCTTAAATGACACACTAGGTCAGATGGTCTTTTTTATTTTTTTTAATTTTTTCTTGAGAGACAGAATGGGAGAGAGCACGAGCAGGGAGGTGGGCAGAGGGAGAGGGAGAAAGAGAATTTCAAGCAGGCTCCACACCCAGCACAGAGCCCCAACATGGGACTTGATCCCATGGCCCTGAGATCATGACCTGTGCCAAAATCAAGAGTGACTGAGCCATCCAGGCACCCCAGATCAGATGGTCTTTAAAGATATATACAGAACATTCCAACCAAAGGCAGCAGAATACATTCCTCTCAAGTACACATGGAGCATTCTCCAGGACAGATCACATGTTAGGCCACAAAACAGGTTTCAATCAATTTAAGAAGACTGAAATCATACCAAACATCTTTTCCAATCAAAATGGTATGAAACTAGAAATATATTACAAACAGAAAACTGGAAAAAAATCACAAATGGGTGGATATTAAACAACATACTACTAAAGAACCAAGGGCCAATGAAGAAATCAAAGAGGAAATAAAAAAAATACCATGAGACAATGAAAACAGAAATATGTCTTATCTATATGTCAATATATCTATAAATACAACAAAATGTATAGAATGCAGCATAGGAGGTGCTAAGAGGGAAGGAAGTTCATAGCAATACAGGCCTACCAAAAGAAACAAGAAAAATCTCAAACAATCTAAAGGAACACCTAAAGGAACGTACTGCAATGAGTACTGGGTGTTATATGCAAATAATGAATCATGGAACACTACATCAAAAACTAATGATGTACTGTATAGTGACTAACAAAACATAATAATAATAAAGAAAGGAACTAGAAAAAGAACAAACAAAGCCCAAAGGAAAGAAGGAAATAATGTTAAAAGGAAGGAAATAATAAAGATCAGAGTGAAATAAATGAAATAGAGACTTAAAAAAAAAACAACAGAAAAGATTAATGAAACAAAGAGTTGGTTTTTTTTTTTTTTTTTAAAGATTTTTTATTTATTTATTTGACAGAGAGAGACACAGCAAGAGAGGGAACACAAGCAGGGGGAGTGGGAGAGGGAGAAGCAGGCTTCCTGCTGAGCAGGGAGCCCAAAGTGGGGCTCGATCCCAGGACCCTGGGCCCTGGGACCATGATCTGAGCCAAAGGCAGACGCTTAATGACTGAACCCAGGCACCCCCCAAAAAGTTGTTTTCTTGAAAAGGTATACAAAATTGACAAACCTCTAGCTAGACTCAAGAAAAAGAGAGAGAGGGCTCACATAAAATCGGGAATGAGAGGAGAAGTCATAACTGTTACCAGGGAAATACAAATGATCATAAGAGACTATTATGAATAATTATAGGCCAACAACTTGTACAACCTACAAGAAGTGGATAAAGTCCTAGAAACATACAATCTTCTAAGATTGAACCATGAAGAAATAGAAAATCTGAGTAGACATATGACTAATAATGAAGTGATTGAATCAGAAATTATAAAATTCCCAACAAACTAAAGTCTAGGAAGAGATGGCTTCACTGATGAATTCTACCAAACATTTAAGAAGATTTAATAACATACTTGTCAAACTCTTCCAAAAACTAAAGAGAAGGAAATGCTCCCAAATACATTTTATGAGGCCAGCATTACCCTGATACTAAAACCAGACAAGTACATGACAGAAAAAAAAAATTACAGGCCAATATCCCCAAAGATCATAGATGCAAAAATCCTCATTAAGATATTAGCAAACAGAATTCAATAATACATTAAAAGGATGATACATGATGATCAAGTAGGATTTATTCCAGGGATGCAGGAATGGTTCAACACCCACAAATTAATAACTATGCTACATTAACAAACCAAATGATAAAAATAATCTCAATAAATGTAGAAAAAAGCATTTGACAAAATCTAATATTCATTTATGATAAAATCTCTCAACAAAGGGCAAGTACCTCAATTTAATAAAGGCCATATATGAAAAACCCACAGTTAACATCATACTCAATGGGGAAAAGTTGAAAAAGTTCTTCCTCTTCAGAGTAGGAACAAGACAAGAATGCCCACTCTTGCCACTTTTATTCAACATAGTATTATAATTCCCAGCTGCAGCCATCAGACAAGAAAAGTCATCTAAATCACAAAGGAAGAAATAAAATTGTCACTATTTGTAGATGACATGATACTATACACATAAAGCCCTAGACTCCATCAAAAAATGGTTAGAACTAATAAATGAATTCAGTAAAGTAGGAGAATACAAAATTAATATACACAAACATTGCATTTCTGTCCATTACTAATGAACTATCAGAAAGAGAAATAAGAAAAAAAAAATTCCATTTACAATTGCACCAAATAGAATAAAATACCTATGAATAAATTTATCCATGGACAGGAAAGGCCTGTATACTGAAAACTAGTAAGACACTAATGAAAGAAACTGAAGAAGATACAAATAAATTGGAAGGTATTCTGTGCTCATGGATTGAAAGATTAATAATATCAAAAGCAATCTAGAGGTCTAATGCATCCATATCAAATCCCACTGGAGTTTTTCATGGAACCAGAACAAATAATCCTAAAATTTGTATGGGACCACAAAAGACCTCACATAACTAAAGCAATCTTGAGATAGAAGAACAAAGGTGGAGGTAGCAGGCACCCTAATTTCAAACTATAGTATAAAGCTATAGTAACCAAGACAGTATGGTATTGGCATAAAAACAGACACATAGATCAATGGAATAGAGAGCACAGATAAAAACCCACACATCTATGGTCAACTAATTTACCACAAAAACGCTAAGTCCATACTATGAGGAGAGAACAGTATCTTCAATAAATGGTGTTAGGAAAACTGCACAACCACATATGAAAGAATGAAACTAGACTACTATTTTACACCATGCACAAAAATTAACTCAAAATCGATTAAAGAGTTGAATGTAAGACCTGAAACCATAAAACTATAAGAAAACATAAGCAGTAAGATACTTGACATTGGTCATGGAGCTGAATTTTTGGATCTGACTCCAAAGCAGAGGCAACAAAAGCAAAAATAAATAAGCAGGGCTACATCAAACTGAAAAGCTTTTGCACAGTGAAGGAAACCATCAACAAAATAAAAAGGCAACCTATTAAATAGGAAAATATATCTGTAAATCATATATCTAATAAGGGGTTAATATCACAAATATATAAAGAACTCAAACAATCAATAGCAGAAAAACAAGCAATATAATTAAAAAATGGGCAGGAAATTTAAAGAGATATTTTTCCAAAGAAGACATACAGATGAAGAAAAATAAAAAAGATATAGATGGCCAAGAGGCACATAACAAGATGTTCAATATCACTAATTATCAGGGAAATACAAATCAAAATCACAATGAGATATCACCTCACACCAGTTAGAATGGCTATTATCAAAAAGATAAGAAACAAAAAGTGTTGGTGAGGATGTGGAAAAAAGGGAACAATGTGTACTGTTGGTGGGAATGTAAACTGGTAGAGCTACTATGGAAAACAGTAAGGAGAGTACTAAAAAAATTAAAAATAGAACTACCATATGATTCAACTATTCCACTTCTGGGCATTTATCCAAAGAAACAAAAACACTAATTCAAGAAGATATATTGCAATCCTATACTCATTGCAACATTATTTACAATAGCCAAGATAAGGAAGAAATGATGAATGAATGTATAAAGAAAATGTATTGTATATATCTATTCACTGACTAGTCCCCAGCTATAAAAAAGGAATTCTTGCCATTGCAACATGAATGGACCTTGAAGGTATTATGCTAAGTGAAAAAATTGGGCAGAGAAAGACAAATACCATATGATTTCACTTATGTGTGGAGTCTAAAAAACCAAATCAAACTAAACCAAATCAAACTAAACCAAACCAAGCTCACAGATACAGAGAACACAGTGGTGGTTATTAGAGGGGAAGGGAGTTGGGGCTTGGCTGAAATGGGTAAAGGGGGTTAATTGTATGGTGACTGTGAGTACGAGACTTACTGTGGAAATCACTTTGTAGTGTATACAAAAATTGAACTATTATGTTGTACATCTGAAACAATGTTATTTACCAACTTGACCTCAGTAAAAAATAAAAAAATAAATATTTGCTGTTAAAAAAATTGACATGCATTGAAATATCTGTGCAAGGTAATACTGAACTGTGAAAGAAAAACACCTGATTCATAAAAGAAAGATTTGGTAAAGGTGATTGGGTGAGTTTTAAGAAATTTTGTACACAGATATATGTTCTTCTTCAGATACACTTAAAAACAATAAACATGCATACTCATGGGAAGATGCACTTCAAATTCTTTTTTTTTTTTTAAAGATTTTATTTATTTATTTGACAGAGAGAGACACAGCAAGAGAGGGAACACAAGCAGGGGGAGTGGGAGAGGGAGAAGCAGGCTTCCCGCGGAGCAGGGAGCCCGATGCGGGGCTCGATCCCAGGACCCTGGGATCATGACCTGAGCCAGAGGCAGACGCTTGACGACTGAGCCACCCAGGTGCCCCACATTTCAAATTCTTAATATCCTAAAAATGAACCCTGAAACATAATTCTATAATTAGAAAGTTTTAGAGAACAAACAGCTACAAATCATAATTTTAGTTATGTATTTTTAAAATACCTAGGATTTTAAATACCTATTGATTTTTTTATAGACCAAAATTATAAACACCACCAAAAGGAAAGTCTTTTTTTATTTTATTTTATTTTTTTAAGATTTTATTTATGTATTAGAGAGAGAGAGAGAGAGAGATGGAACATAAGCAGGGGGAGTGGGAGAGAGAGAAGCAGGCTTCCCACCGAGCAGAAAGCCCCATGCAGAGCTCGATCCCAGGACTCTGGGATCATGACCTGAGCTGAAGGCAGACGCTTAACCAACTGAGCCACCCAGGCGCCCCAGGAAAGTAGTTTGTTAAACAAAAGAAAAAAGTCTTAGAAGTAATCCATTTCTTTTTTTTTTTAGCAATATTTGACAGAATGGTATTCTAGTATCCTAAAAAAAAAGAAAAGTACTAGCTCTAAATAAGATACCTAAAAAATTTAGTAAGATTTCACATAAAAAACATTGTTTCTTCCTATGGAACTAAACTTTGTAGACTTTAATTTTATTCCTATATGATCAATTCTTTCAAAAATTAAAATTAAACCCCCCTATATGGAATGAGTAAGTCACAAGAATAAAAGGCACAGCATAATGAAAATAGTCAATGATACTATAATAAAAATGCATGGGGACAGATAGCTACACTTGTGGAGAACATAGCATAATGCATAAAGTTTTCAAATCACTGTTTTGTAAACCTAAAACTGTATTTTTTTTTTTTAAGATTTTATTTATTTATTTATTTATAGGACAGAGAGAGACAGAGAGGGAACAGAAGCAGGGGAAGTGGGAGAGGGAGAAGCAGGCTTCCCACCGAGCAGGGAGCCTGATGTGGGGCTCGATCCCAGGATCCTGGGATCATGACCTGAGCCGAAAGCAGACGCTTAACGACTGAGCCACTCAGGCGCCCCCTAAAACTGTATTTTGTACACCTCTAACACTGTGTGTCAACTATACTCAAATTAAAAAAAAAATAAAAACTCCCCCTAACTCTCACACCAGATTGCACCAAAAGGGTTAGGGGAAAAAAAACCCAGACAGTCTGAATGACTATAAGCTTTTCTAATGTATAATTTCTTATTCAGTTATATATGGCCTGTGATAGTATTTGTTATTATACAGAGACATACCCACCATTCAAGATTTACAAATACTAATACTGTAAGGTTTACTTCCTATTCTTTTTTAAAGTAAAATAGTTCTATTGAAGTTGCTATTAAATTTTTTACTCTTCCCCAGACCCATTCTCCTTCCAGATAAAATCAATATTACAAGTTTAATATGTGTTCTTCCAATCTATGTTTATATATTTGATTAAATATACATATATATTCATAAAATACCTAATATTATTTGTGTGTATGTGCTATGCATTTAAAAAATAACATTATGCTTTCAAAATCTAATCATGTTAAAACATATAAATCTAATTTATTCATGTTAACTTCTAAATGGTATCTTATTACTATTTTTAAAATTTTTTTATTTTTTAAGATTTTATTTATTTATTTGAGAGAGAGCACAAGCATGAGCAGAGGGGAGAGGGAGAAGGAGAGGGAGAAGCAGGCTCCCCACCGAGTAGGGAGCCCGATGCAGGGCTGGATCCCAGGACCCCAGGATCATGACCTGAGCTGAAGGCAGACGCTTAACCAACTGAGCCACCCAGGCGCCCTTCTTAAGACAATTTAAGTAGTCCATCTCCTACTGATGAGTATTTTCGTTGTTTCCAATCTTTGGCATTCCAGAAACTGATTCAATAAACATCCTTGTACACGTATCCTTATACCCATGGGTAAGAATATATTCCTAGAAATGGAATGGTTTGGTTGGAAGGCATTTCCCACTTTACCAGATATTGCCTAACTGCTCTTCAAAGGAGTTACAACAATTTATACTCCTACCCAGCAGTATATGAAGAGTTTGGTATATGAAATGTTCCTAACATTTTTGGTATGTCAAGTATTTTCATTGTTGCCAATCTAGTAGGTGTAAAATATGGTATTAGTGTAGTTATTTTACAAGTATTTTGCATGTATGGAAGGACAGAGCCACTGAGCAAATATGATGATGATGTCAGGAACCAGAGTTCTTACTGTTGGATAAAGGAAACATAAATACTTATTTTTGCATAGATATAAGGAGAAGGTGAAAAAGAACCTGGTGGTGCTGAATTTGAATTGGAGTATTAGAGTGAGCTTACGAACTAAAAATGCACACATATACACATATATACATATTAACCTATCCACGCAAAAATGTATATGTGTATAGATCACTCTATACACTGAAAATAGCTCAGAAGTAATGATACCCAGAGCAATAAAAAAAAATCCTGATTTCTAAGTATCATTCCCCAGTTAAAGGAATCAGGAATCCTTAAAGAAATGCTGGTTCCAGGTCTGGGGCAAAGAAAACACAAGGTCAATCTCAAATTGTTTATCAGAAAGCTAGAAAGCATTCAGAGCGATGTAGGGACTTGCTTTAAAAAAAGAAAGAAAGAAAAGAAAGAAAGGTGCCTCTATAAGCCAGATCTTAAGAAAAACAAAGGAAAAAAGTGAGGAATTATAATACATTAATAGTAACAGAATCCCCAAGTTCTAGTGATATTTTTTTTAAATAAGGAAAAATAAAGTTCATCTTTACAGAAAAATGCCAGCTAATAAATATAGAAGCAAAGATAGAATTAGAAAAACCACTAATTTAAAACTGATTCAGACAAAGATCAGAGTGAATGCTAAGTCCATCAGATGAAAAGTTTTGGACACACGACAGCCACATAATCTCAAAGTACCACACCACAGATTACTTAATAATTGTCAAGGGAAAAATGTGCCTTTACAGTTTGCCTTAATTTAGTGAGGAAGAGCTTCCTTCCATGCTTCTTGGCTATTCAGGTGTCCTCTAATGTTCACATTCTTGGCCTATTTTTCTGTTGGTTTGTATTTTACTAATTAAATTGTATAAATTCTTATACACTTTGGACATTGTAATGCCAATATCTTTAGATCTGTGACCTGTCTGTGTTACACTTTGTGGTAAATTTAATACATTTTCCCCTGTCCTCTGGATTGTACATACAGCCATCTACGTTTTCTTCTGAAGGCTGGATTCTATTGAGCTTCCTTTTCTAAGGAGAACAGTGAACACTGGCATTAACTGTTGGAAGATACAAGCCACTGGTGCAGCCTCCTTGTAATGTCATCTGGTGGCTCTAAGAGGTTTTCCAGCTTTATGTGGAAGCTCCTTTTAACAGCACAATTAAAATTTGCTATTTAAAAAATATATGATAAAGTTATAGTTTTAGGATATTAAAAAATTAAAAAAGAAAAGAATTTGTCATATAATCTTACGTGAGTGAACAAAATTTCATTCCTGAGCTCTTCACAGCTTTCATTTGGATTCCAAGCTTCAGCAAACTGCAGGAAGTCCCATTTTTCCTTATCACCTTCCTCAGCCTGAAGTTGTTCCTTCCTACCATTCAATGTGCTCCCTGTAACTTGTGTCTGTAAGATGAAGAAGCATATGAATTTTACAAAAGTTCTCTCACAGCTGATACTTACTAAGCAGTGACCTGATTTTGCATTTAAACCACAAGCAATTCACTAAAGAAACTCTTAGTGTTTCAACCTGTCATGGACCTTAGTAATAAAATATTTCAAAATTACAACCAAATTACCAAGTCGGTGATTCCTATACTTAAGGAGGTAAATGTCTAACCAGAGAAGTTATACTATTTTCTTTTCTCATAAAAACTTTTATTCTTATATTTATAAACTTTGAAACTGAACCCACATGATTGGTCATTTTGAATATATATATTCAGGGCTTGAAAAACATCCTCTAACAATTAGTCAAATCCTTTCTATGAATACCCCTCCAGGTTGGGGAGGAGAAGGGACAGTTGAGTGGATAGAACAAGCGACATCCCTCCTACCCTTTCTGGGGTCCAGGTACAGGCTGTCCTTTGTCCAAAATTAGCCAGAACTCAATCCTTCTGTGTAAGGGTTTATTCTTTGCTTACAAAAAGGACTTGGGGTTTGACACTGTTATGGTTCCTTGCTAGCTCATCCTCTTCTGGCCTCTAAAATGGTAGATGAAGGCCTTGGAAGACAGGAAGAACACATGTAAATGCACATCTCTCCCAGTAAGGATAAGTAAGGTACTACCAGCTGAAGACTTTTCTAACCTTGGTCCCTATTAACACCACTATCTTAGTGTACTTGAATATCCTTTGCCCGAAAACACTACAACTCAGTCTCTTAACTTACGTAGGCTCTACATAATGAATAAGTTGGTAACCTGGTTTGAATTGAAGCTTTACCTTTCGATTCAACATCCCCCACATAAGGGTGTCCAGAGTCCCATTTGCAACAAGGTAGTGAATATTCACAGAACTGCACTGTCCAATTCGGTGAGCCCGGTCTTCTGCTTGTTTTATATGTCCAGGGTCCCAATACAACTCAGCAAATACAACGTGAGTTGCAGCAGTAAATGTCAAACCCTAAGCACAATAAAGTGAAGAAATTGAGATGCAAATAAACTGAAAATGTAACATACAGCCAGATATAACAAAGTCTTTCTGAACATGTTAAATGAACAAGAGAAAGCTAAAGGACTTAAAAATAAATCAATCTTTCGTTTTAAGCCAAATTAAGAAAATTTAATTCATGAAAGGCAAATGAAGACCGCTTATTGCAAATGGCCAGGTAAACTACAAAAAACACATTTAAAAGGTATTTCAATATTTCAAAAGTCAGTTTGATGGATATATATATATAAACAAAATCACTTTATCCTCTGATGAGGACTGGATTCACATTACCACTGGAAAATCTAATACAATACATTATAAATGAGAATATAATTTCTAACACATGGTATCCATAGCAACTAGGCAGAGAGCAACGACTTCCTCTATTCATTTAATTCATAGTGTTGTTCTATAAAGCAAGAAAATCATGTTTCCAGTCACACTGTTCTTTTCCTATGAAATTTCTCATGTTACATCTCAAACACCCTTAAGTTTACTGGCTTTTATCTCAATATATATATAACACAATTGACTATTTTGTGCAATTGCATTTTACATCAGTTTGAAACAGTTTGACATTAGTAAGTATTAACTAAGTCTTGTTGTATAATCACTATGCAAAAAATAATGCAAATCTCAAATTAAGAATGTCTCCAAAAATGGATGATTTTAAAGTTGAAAGGCTGGGTGAAATGTGAGCCATGCTTAAGCTATTGCCACACAGTAATAAATGATGTTATGTGGTTGAAAGAAATACCTATCATCCTTTGAAAGAATCATCTAATCCACACTGGTGTTCACATGCCCTGGAACTTCCATCAGTGAATGACTTTTGTGACTGCTGTGCTGTTATTTTTATATTACTTTAACTTAAAATATTTTTATATCACATAATGACATCATACCAGCATTCATTAAATAGTGGCATAAGTTCTCAAGCTGAAAAATTCACTAAAGATCCATCACTTTGGAACAGAAGTTAGAAGTGATAAAAACATGGTAAGCCCAACAACCATCAAGCTAAACTGTGCTGCTATTTAGGACAGGAAACACCACAAAATATTAGAGATGATGCTGGAAAATAACAAGTAGTATTTAAAGAGGGATGAAAACCTTTAAGTGTGTTAGAAGCATCATATGACCATACAAGAATAAAAGGGAAATATGCTGGCAAGACCCACATCCCTCTAACATACTACTAAACTACAGTGGAAGATTCACATGCCCCAAGAACAAAGCCCTTTCTACTTTCCTTTATTCCTATGAACATACTAGTGTTCAAGTATATGAGTTTTGAATTATACCAGGTCCTCAGGAATACAGCTTTGAACAAAATATGGGTGCCCTATACAATCTTAACTTCAGAAAGTCTTTTATCAAGCCATTCCCAGATCCTCCTGCCTGGCTTCCTTCTACTTTTCTTCTCCCATGCTATGAGTGCTCCGTTTCTAATTTTAAGCTCTTTTTGATGACATTCTCTCTGGCTGGAATATTCTAACAGATATAAAACTTAGACTACTAGAGGTTTAATCCAACATGAGGGAAGTATTGAGATAATCCTCCTTTTGGTAAGAACTCCTGGTGAGTTCTAGAACTTCTTTATCCTCATGGAGCTTCTCTCTATAATCAATTTTATAGACATCAATTAGCTGGCTAAAAGCAGATCTTTGGCCCTGGTTCAGATTCCAGAGTCTAGAGATATGCTATATATCAGGTTGGATGCACAGAAAATATGTTCAATCACTTTTCCCTATGTTAAATATCCTGGCTTAGATATTTACATCAAAATATTGTAGAATGTTAGTGGAAAAAAAAGTCCAGAAGGATCCCCCTTACACAGTGAGGCAGAGACTGTCATTGTCTTCCATAAGAGCTATTCAGTTCTTATTTCTTTGTAACATAACACCTGATTTTTAGTGTGACTAGACAAAATAAAGGCTATTTTTCCCAGCTTCCCTTGAAGTTAGTTGTAACCATGGGGCTGACTGCAGGTGAATGAGATGCAGCATGACTTTCTCCAGTCAGCTGCCTGGATCACAGATATGATGGAGGAACTCTAGCAGCTCTCTTAAAAAAGAGATACCTGCTAGGAGTGGTAAAGCAGAAAGCCAGGAGACGCTTAAGCCCTAAGGACTTTGTGGAACTACCATGCTAACCTTGGACTGTCTACATGAAAGAGTAAAACTTTGTGTATTTGAGTCATTCTTAATTTGGGTTTTCATTTACTTGCAGCCAAACCCAATCCTAAGGGTCAAACCAGGGGTGCTCCATAAAAAGTTCTTTTCCCTGAGGTCACCTTACCTCACAGGCTCTGGTGAAACCAATCAAGTAAGTATAAGTGCTATAAGAAATGAAAGGAGGGGCGCCTGGGTGGCTCAGTTGTTAAGCATCTGCCTTCAGCTCAGGTCATGATCCCAGGGTCCTGGGATCGAGCCCCACATCGGGCTCCCTGCTCCGCGGGAAGCCTGCTTCTCCCTCTCCCACTCCCCCTGCTTGTGTTCCCTCTCTCACTGTATCTCTCTCTGTCAAATAAATAAAATCTTTAAAAAAAAAAAAAAAAAAAAAGAAATGAAAGGAAAATTCTATGCAAATTCAAAGTTAGAAAAAAAAAAGGTCTTGGAAAAGTATTAGCATCAAATTAACTATATTCATCTAGGAAATTCTTTCCTTGAAAATTTAAGATTTGAGGTCTCCTTCTATTATACTTTCTAGCACTCTCCAAAGTAGAATATTTATTACACCTTTATCTTGATGTAAAGTTATAATTATGGTTAATGACCTTTTTATTATCTTAATGACATTTCATTATCAAATTTACACATGGAATTTCTTACCTGGCCAGCAGCCTGAATGCTTAGGATAGCCACACGAGTATCAGGATCCTTTTGAAACTGATTAACTAGATGTATTCTTTCTGAAGATGGAACACTTCCATCTATCCTAATGTAGCGAGCCTAGTATCAACAAGGGAAATAGCAAAATTAGCAAAACCCCTATGCACCCATCTCAGTTTATATGTTTTATGCCTTATTTTTATGCTTAAAATAACAAAATATAAATGGGTTACGATGAAAGGTTAGTAAATGTTATATAAGAAGAATCTTAATCAAATTTCTTAATAGCTTCTTATAACAATTCCCTATTTTTAAATCTTTTAATCTACTTGAGGGTAGGATTTATGTCTAATTCATCCTCATACCATCAATGCCAAGTGCAATGCCTTGTATATAACAGGAGCTCCATAAATCATCACTGAATTAAGCTAATGTCTTCAGTAAAATTCTGTATAAATTCACATGTAAACTTTAAATGATAGGTCAAACTAACTTTAAAGTTTCAGGTTCACTGATTCCAAAGTAAAAATAAAGCCAGACAGGGAAAAAGGGAGAAAGAGGATTTTACCCATGTTATTACGGATTCATGAAGAGTAGTGCATTGACTTCTGAAATATCCCAATATTAACTGGGAAAATATCTTTTTTGGTGTACCATTTGAATTCATTTTTTTCACATTCCTAAACTTAACAGAAATATGTGATAAGGCACCTCCATTGAGTTGGGGAACCAAGACACTCACACACATTTTTAAAAAGTAGGGAAACATTAAATGCTAAACTCAACAGTGCTGTCTTCTAGGAATGATTTGGGTTAGAAAAAGGGAGCAATCAGTGTGTGTTAGGGTAACTAAAAAGAACTCATTACTCAACTTTCTAAAATTCAGTATTAAGTCATGAATTTCACATAGTCTCATTTATACATGCACTTCTATGGAAAACATAGCCTTATATAGTTGAGACATACCAATATTCACTTTCATAAGGAAATAGTCAAGTTAATCATTAAATAGAATGTCCCATATTAACTTTCTATGTCTTCACAAACAGATACACATTGCTCAGTGAGCCATCTAATATCCAATAAGGGAGATTGTAAAATCTTCCAACAGTCTTTCTAAAGAAAACACACATTGTCAGCCTAGGGAGAGTTTGGGAAAGATTCACCTCCAACCCATGACTGTCTACCATTTTTAACTGTTACTGATGTTAAACGGGATTCTAAACACATCAGTAAAGCAGAACTGGGGAGAATGACTGCTATACTTAGAATAGATCCCAGTAGTTTTAAAGTTTTAAGCTTAATGGAATCAGAATAAGAAAATATTATGAATCTAATTTTATTGCCCAATCATTAAAAAAATATTTCTAAGGTTAATTTAACTCTTCCTCAAGAGGCATTTTAAAGATACGATATGATAATCAATGCGAGAGCACATTTTCACAGGTAGCACTTTATTATCATAAATCTTTCTATGAAGGAAACACTAGAATTACTTCTTTGGTAACGTTAATAAACATACTGGCAAACGCTCAAAAATGTATACAAAGTTTTAAAAAACATGGCTTAATTTCTCCACTTAAAAAATCTACCTACATAGGCAAGTGGTTTTGCTCCAACATGTATATTAAGTTCACACAATTTGTCAGGAAATTTCTTCTGGCTGTTTCTGAGCATCTCTAAAAGCCCTCAGCACATAAAGAGAGATGACAGGTTTAAACTCTGAAAGAAAACATGGCAGATGCTGTCACTGATAAGACTGCTGGGTATTAGGTGAACCTAAGAAAATGCAGTAAGGCCAGCAGGTTTGGGGAGCTTACCTGAGAGGGTACCTGGACCATCTGTTTGAAACTCACCTGTACTAAATCTTACTCTAAATCACACTCTACAGAGGATGCTGCCTGGCAGTTTAAAAGGCATGACTGCAGCTGGGTACTAACATTGGCTGAATTCATTCTGTTTCCCCTCGACATCACCATATTCTAAAACTGACTTGCAGGTAAATAAAAATTGTAATTTTTAACTGCCTACACCAGTCTCAAATGGTATATCCAGTAACAATAATGGAATTCACAATATAGCCTATCAAGTCAGCATATTTTAATCAATCCAGATAATTAGATTGGTGGAAAATTATAAGCCTGGAATAGAAGATAAAGTTGAATAAACATAATAATATTAGTATAATTTGCAAGAAAAAATCTAATAATAATTAATATATCATCATTTAAACAAGGCCAAAAGAACCCTCAATTACAAGACTACAATTGATGTTTAGTATATTAACAACCTGCATGCTAAAAAGTATTTTACAGAAAAATGATAACATACCTTGTTTTCTATGACTGCTTCTGTGCAAGCTTGGAGCATGCTTAAATGATGAGCAAAAACCAGAAATTTAAGTGAATCATTCTGAAGCATCATCTTAATATAGTCCTTTACAGCACCTGCCTAAATATTAAAAGTTAAACCTTATTAATGGCATATAAATCTTTATTAAAAAATCACATCACTTTAACAAAGAAGAAAAACTTCAAAAGTCAAAAATTTTTGTGAACTTTCCTGCTTTGTTCTCTAGGTAACCTAGGGAAATAGAGGCCCACATCTAAGGGGAAAAGGGAAAAACAGACACAAGAGGGGAAAAAACAAATCCCATTAATTCTGAGAAGTAAAACAAGAACAAGACAAGAATGAGAAGAAAAGGTTTCAATGGAAAATAGGTAGTCAATTAGGCTGTGGCCAAAAAGGGGTTGGTGGTTTTGTTTACAAAGAAAAGAAGGGCCATATGCACCCCAATGTTCATAGCAGCAATGTCCACAATAGCCAAACTGTGGAAAGAGCCCAGATGCCCTTCAATAGATGAATGGATAAAGAAGGTGTGGTCCATATATACAATGGAATATTACTCAGCCATCAGAAAGGATGACTACCCAACTTTTACATCAACATGGATGGGACTGCAGGAGATTATGTTAAGTGAAATAAGTCAAGCAGAGAAAGTCAATTATCATATGGTTTCACTTATTTGTGGAACATAAGGAATAACATGGAGGACATTAGGAGAAGGAAGGGAAAAATGAAGGGGGGGAATCAGAGGGAGAGATGAACCATGAGAGACTATGGACTCTGAGAAACAATCTGAGGATTTTAGAGGGGACGGGGGTGGGGGGATGGGTTAGCCTGGTGATGGGTATTAAGGAGGGCACGTACTGCATGGAGCACTGGGTGTTATACGAAAACAATGAATCGTGAATCACTACATCAAAAACTAATGATGTATTGTATGGTGACTAACATAACATAATAAAATAAAATATAAAAAAAAAAGAAAGTAATTTTCAAAAAAGCTCATATAAAAGACTAAGTGGAAATGGATGAATAACTTTTTTTTTTTTTTAAAAGAGAAAACTAAAATATAAGAAAGCTGGGACTGGAGCTTAAGGGTTAAGGAAAGTTGATTAATTCAGTTTCTTAACTAAGAAACTTCCATAGGTTTAAAAACAGGCCATTTAATGTGTAGACAGGCTAAGAGAAATGGAAAGTGAGGGGATTTAACTTGTTTCCAGGATGGAGAAGTTTGTAGAAGAGGCTGGAGTGGTGGGATGCAGAGAACAGGAGGGAGGTCTGAGAACACAGGAGGATGTATGAAGAAACTGTGAAGTAGAAAGGAGAAAATAAAGAAAGCTCAGATTAAAAAGACTTTTCCTATTAAGAAAGAGAATATGAGATGAATTAAATAGGAATTAAATTTAAAGCATCAATTAAATCTAAAACATGGATATAGTCTCTTAACTGTTAAAAACTAATTATTTAGAAACTTAGGGAAAGGAGAGCAGGCTGAACATATTTGACCTAGACTCCCCCTCAATGCTGTATAGTAAGGCGTACAGAGACAAAGAGAACTGGAAAGGGATCAATAGCAACAAAACTTCGGAAATTAGGGGCGCCTGCGTGGCTCAGTCAGTTCAGCAGTGACTCTTGATTTTGGCTCAGGTCATGATCTCAGCATCATGAGATGGAGACCCTCGGAGGGCTCTATGCTCAGCGGAGAATCTGCTTGAGATTCTCTCCCTCTACCCCTCCCCCCCAACTCGTGTGTGTGAGCATTTTCTCTCTAATAAATAAATCTTAAAAAAGAAACAGAAAGAAAACTTTGGAAACTAAAAATTAGTTTAGTAATTGATTAGCCAACCTGACAGCTCCTAAGTTGGCAATATGGAAAGTTGAGAAGCATGTGGGTTAGAATATGGTAATGTAAAAAAGGCTTAGGAAATGATGCAAGGGGAAGTGAGGGGTGTGTGGCTACAATAGGAGGATTGGTCAAAGAATATTTAAGTAGTTGATTATGTGCAACACTGATCTATATCCTCTCTGTACCCGTTCCACATGATAGAGTACTTCTCCAACCTACTCTCGCAGAAAGCAAGAGGTTTATTTTCTGGAGAGGGTAAAACAGAAGGTATCTGGATAAAGGAATCCCACATTGATGGCAGACTATTCTACAATATCAGAGAGATTAAATAAAAGTTACATAATAAATGCTGAGCTCTGCCTTCTCCCTCAGCCTTCTTATCCTCCCATGTCCCCCAAAAGATAAAGAGGCTTATGCCTTCTACACAGGACAGCAGAATCATATAAAATGATTATTTTCTAGGGAATCAGACAAGCCAGGAAGAAAAGACTAAAGATACTGATATTGAGGGTTCCTCCATAAGACATCCAGCCAGATTACCCTTTACTGAAGGCCATAGTCTCCAAGCCATATCCATGTACAGAGTTTCCAGGCAGTGTAACTAGAAGAGATAACATTTATAAAGCAACAGGATGCTCCAAAAAAGGAATGATTAAAGAAGAAAGGGAGGGAAGTACTCTTGGAAATTAAAAGCATAATAGCAGAAATGAAAAATTTATGGTTGTGAAGCTGAAAAAATCTTCCAGGAAGTAGATGAAAAATAATAGAGTAAATATAAAAGTACAAGAAAATTAGAGGACCAAGCCAAGAGGGCAATGCATAAATAATAAAGTTTCTAGAAACAACAGAGAAAACAGAGAAAGAAAATAATCAGAGAAATAAAAAAAGTTTTACAGAACTTAAGGGCATGAGTTTCCAAAATGGAAAATGGAATAGGTCCTCTGAGGATCCTTCACAATGGATGAAAATGGACCTAGAGCAAGGTCCATCATCATGAAATTTTAGAACACTGGGGACAAAGAAATAATTCTATAAGCTTCCAGGGAGTGGAGGAAAGGAATTAAAATAGAATAAAAGCTTTGAAGTGCATTGGATTTCTCAACATCAGTACTAGTAATTCTAAAGAAAATTATTTCTAACTAAGAATTTATACCCAGCCAAATTAAAAATCAATTATAAAAGTAGAATAAAGCCATTTTCAAATATGCAGAGACTCAAATAATTGATGACAGCTAAAATCACAAAGCAAGCAGTAATACAAACCAAGAAGCAATATAAACATGTTGCTGAGGGATTTGAAGTAAATACTGAAAAAACAAAACAGCTAAAAGAACAGAAAATGGTTGCCTCTGGGGAATAACTTTAGAAGACTTATTTTTTCAAATAGCTGTTTTTCCTCATTAAACTATGATCATATGTAGCTCTGGTAATAATAAAAAAAATTTTAAAGAGGGGCATTTCCAAATTGAAAAGTACCTATTTAAAATTGACACACACCACTATGAAGTCATAGGACTGATTTTGCAAGTTACATTTTATATGTATAAATTTTCCAAACAACAGAAATTCATCATGCAATGAGACTGGAGGCCATTAAGAACTTTAGCCTTGGTTCAGTGCCTCAGAGAGTGAAATGAAGTCCTCTCAAAATAAGGAGCTATAAATTCCAGATACGTTGCTATGGTAACTGAACCACTTTAATAAACTGCTTGTTTGACTAAAGAGCTGTATTTACTGTGATAAGTCTTTCAAAAAACACATGTCAAGTTGGAGTATTTTTAAGGTACATTCATTTACCATCCATTGCAGACTTACAAATTATACAACCACTGTACCCCCAGTCTCAGATGCATTCCCTGCCTGAAGAGAAAACTATTTCTGCCAGAGTCCCCTCCACTGATATCACCCCTTCCTCATTACAACCAAAAGCTGCTGATGTCAAAGCCCAAGCCTCCTGTTCCGCACTCTTTCTAATCACTGGTTTAGAAAGGCTTATGGTTAATATTAATATTATAAAGTTCAATTATATAATGGGCTAAACAGTCTCTTGGGATTAGCCTGGTAACTTAACCATCACTGTGACCTTGCTTCCTGCGAGAAAGAGAACCAAATATCTATGTAACAAATAAACGTAAGGATTTTTCTTAGGTTCTTAAAATGGGACTGCAAAGGAGTGCATTTTAAAATGTACTATACAAGTTAATTGTTCTGATTTTATTCTAATTAAAACTGTCACTGCATTGTCATATTTTAAGTTATCTGAGCAGGATTTGCTTTCAAACTATCTTAAACAAATTATGTGGAATGGCAGGTCCTGATCAGCATTTTGGTTAAGCTAGTTCAGGTTTTGTAGAAGTTGAAAAAATTTTTGTGTTCACAATCTTACCTTACTGAAACTGTTAGTCCAAGCTCTAAATTACATAACAAAGACTAGACACTACATCTCATTTAAAGAAATGCAGAAAATGAAGAGAATATGTGTTAAATTTATTTCTTAAATTTTTTTTTTAGTGAGTAGGTGTACATCATACTTTTTGAAATAAAAAGTAATTAAAGAAAAACCTAAACTGCATTAAGACCTGATGAAACTTACTTGATATAAATTGTCAGCTTTTAATCAAATGATAAAAGGGAGAAATAATGAATGAAAAAAACATCAAACGTGCACTATGACACAGACTCTCTCCTTGACTAAATGTTAGTTAGGTTTCCCCAGGCCCTCTTGACTAGGCTTCAGCCTGTCCTGGCCAGGCCTACACAGCCCAGTCTCAGCAAGAATCCTGCAGAGTCAGTTTGTTAAGAAAGCCCCTACCCTTGCTACCTGATCAACCCTTAATATCTGATAAAGTTCCTCATCCCCCACTTAACGATGTCTAAGTCCCTGGGCTACCTTGAGCAAGAATCCCCCTGCCCTTAATGTCTCCTCTTACTAATTTTGCATCCAGTGACCCCCCTTCCTGATCCAGCTCAGTGGCTATAAATCCCCACTGGTTCTTGTTGTATTCAGAGTTGAGCGACCTCTCTCCACAACTGTAATAGAGTTGACTCCTTTGCAATGATCTTGAATGAAGTCTTCCTTACCATTTTAATAAGTATTGGAACGATTGTTTTGTTTAGCTGCTACGAATTCCAGTTGAGGGAGTGTGAACATAAAGGAAGCACCTTCTTAAATTCTGAAGTCCTCAGGCTCCAGAGCAAATGCAGTTTTATTTACATATGGGGTGGCCATATGCTTTAAGGAAAGATCTTCAGGACTTTTTTAATCAACAAGCCTAGCACTTCTATTCTCCCTGTAAGTGATTTTGACTAGTAAGAAGTGGAAGAAGTCTGCAGGGGCCTTCCAAAAAAATCTTCACTGACAAAGGGAAGGCTTTTTCTTGCTTTGGACATTATGGTCTGTACTTGGTATAAGGAATTGCAGCAGCCATCTTGTACTATTGAAGCCAGTAAGGACAAGAAGTGAACTACCATGGCCAAAGCAAAAGACAGAAGAAGCTGGGTTCTTTATAGAAACAAACACAAAACCCCCCAAAACACAACACTTTTATTGGGATATAATTCATATACCATGAAATTCACCCATTTACAGTGTACAGTTCAATGGCTTTTAGTGTATTCACAGAGTTGTGCATCCATCACCACAGTCAGTTATAGAGTATTTTCATTATCCTAAGAAGAAACCCTTCACCTCTTAGCCATCATACCCTAGCCTGAGACAAACACTAATTGACTTTCTGTTCCTATGAATTGGACTATTTTGGACATTTCACATAAAATGAATAATACAATGTAATCTTTTGTGACTGGCCTCTTTATTAGCAAATGTTTTCAATCCATGTTGTAGCATGTATCAGTATTTAATTTTATTTTATTGCCAAATAACATTCCATTGTATGGATATATCACATTTTATTTGCCCATTCTCCAATCGATATCTTCTCTGCTTCTCTTGTTTTTATGCATTTATCTTGCTCACCTTACATTGTTTATTATTAATTTATCTGTGATAGTTGATTTATCTTTTATCCCTTAAAATATCTTATAAGAGAAAAGGAAAGTGCAAAAGTAAAAGAGAATATGTACTGTTTATTCACCTCCCACCCACCCTCACAAAAGAAAGGCTAAAAATTTATCTTCTGCTATCCCTTCCCCCTTGCCCATGGTTCTTAATTTAGAAAGGATTTTATCAGTCTGAAAAAAAATTTTTCAAATCTGGTAGTAAATATTTTCAAATCCAGCAGAAGACAGCCTTCAGAGGAAGAACAGTAGTTCCATACTATAATGTCAGTATGTTGGACATTTTCACTGAGCCCCATGACAAAATTTTTCCATAGAAAGTAATAATTTCACTTCCAAAGAAGGTTTGGGTGAACTACTGGAACTATTACTTTCTTATTTCTAGGCATGTTTCTTTTTTTTTCTCATTTCATTTAATTTTTGTTTTCATCATGATGAGTGCACTCTTAATCCCCATTCCCTATGTCCCCCGTATCCCCAACCCACCTCTGCTCTGGTAACTACCAGTTTGCTTTGGCTATTTGAGGTCTTTTATGGTCCATACAAATTTTAGGACTGTTTGTTCTAGCTCTGTGCAGTTGGTATTTTGATAGGGGTTGCATTAAATCTGTGGATTCCTCTGGGTAGTTAGACATTTTAACAACATTTGTTCTTCTAATCCTTGAGCAGAGAATGTCTTTCCATTTCTTTGTGTTGTCCTCAGTTTCTTCATCATTGTTTTTTGGTTTTCAGAGTACAGGTCTTTCACCTCTTTGGTTAAGTTTACTCCTAGATATTTTATTGTTTTTGGTGCAATTATAAATGAGACTGTTTTCCTAATTTCACTTTCTGCTGCTTCATTATTAGTGTATAGGAGTGCAACAGGTTTCCATACACTGATTTTGTGTCCTGCAACTTTTATTCCCTTATGAATGTATCTGTAGACAGAAAATCTAGCACTTCTAATACATCTAATTTTTTAACAATGAGTTTTATAAGCAGCCCATTTCACAGTAAATCAGATGGTATATAATACCCGGAAAAGAGGGCAACCCCAATTTAATACTTTAACCAGTACAATTTTACAAAAGAACCTGGGATCCTAAACCTTTCCATAAAGCTTTTTGGAACAAAATATCTATCTATCTATTTATCTATCTAAGATAGATGAGAGAGAACATTCCCATAAATGACATATTCTGTAACTGAACTAATGTGACTTTGCTCCTTGGTAAGTCACAGATAGAAACTATATCAGGTAGAGTTGTCACACAAAGGAAACTTTATTTGCAGCAAATATGGAGATCACAGGGAATAATTTCCAAAGCCATGACTCCCTGAGCAAGGGTGAATGGGTTCCTTTTATTTAGGGTTAGGACGAATATTTAGAAAGGGGAACCTTGTCATTATATGTAGAGGTAGGCATAAGGTCATGCATGCACCTTAAGGAAACATGCCTATACATACATTGTATATTATGTAAATGAGGTTTGCTCTCCTCCTTGGACAGAGATTTTAGTATTATAATGACATAAAGGTAATAACTGTTGGTCATTCCATGGATCACTCCATGGTCCATCTGTGCATGTATGAATCAGGGGTTGAGCTCAAACTGGTCTAGTGGTCTGGGCTGGCAGGAGCTCTCTCTATGGGCAGGCATTATTGCTTGAGGGGTAGTTTTGGTTTCCATCACCAGATGCTATGCCCACTGGGTCTTTTGCCTTAGTTAAGAGATAAGCTGGAAAGAAGAGCTTAAGGAAAAATGTGGGATAAAGGTCGGTGGGTATAAGCATGTGAGCAGTAATGATCAGGTCTTGGGGTCTAGCTGGTGATTATTTTACTGGGTTTACCCAAAATTAAACAAAGTTACAAAGTAAAGCTAATAGTATTATAGACTTTTAAAAAGTTGTTTTCATGAAAGTTGATTTCATGGAAGTTTGATCATAAAAGTCATTGATCAAAACAGCTAATCTAATTCTTTTAAAATTAAATTCAGTTTTCAAAAACACTTTCAATTTCTTTCCAAACTCTGTCTTATTGGTCATATCAATAAAGTAATCAGATTTGTACTACCATAGCATAAGCATGAATAAACCTTATTTGGGTGTTAAAAATTGTAACACAGAGAATATATAGAATTTTAAATTCTAAATCTTCCCTATGCTTGCACAGGGATGCTTAAAAATCACTAATAGGAAAAAGATACCACCTTAAGCCCATGGTCACCAAATATTAAATTTATTCAGCTATCCTACTGCAGTGATGGTCAAGTGCATGTACTCTGGAGCCAGACTGTCTGGGTTCAAATCCTGCCTCTATCATATACAATCTGAGTCCTTGAGCAAGTCATTTAAACTCTGTGCTTTAGTTTCTCCATCTATAAAAGGGGCAAAAGGTACCTACTCCTCATGGAGTGGCAGTGAGAGTTAAATGACTTAGTGCATAAAATATGCATGGAGTAGTGCTTGGCCCATGGTATGTACTGTAAAAGTGTTAGCTCTTATTATTGCTATATTTCCCTAGCAAACTGCAAAAACAACTTCAACCTTTACTATTTTCTTCAAAATCAGAACCCATGCCTTTTGGCCCTCAAATGTCCCACTGCACAGAGAAAAAATTCATCATGTGAAAATTTTTACCTTTTGTTACTTTCTCTCATCCTCATTTCCTTTCCTTTTGTAATACGAGAAGTATTTCTTCTTTTCTCTAAGGCAAATCTCTCCATCTGTGATTCCAAACTGAACCATTCCTGCCACCTCAAAAACCTTACACCACTCTTCCTTCTCAAATGGATATTGCTCCATCTTTATTTATTTATTTTTTTTTAATTTTTTTATTGTTATGTTAATCCCCATACATTACATCATTAGTTTTAGATATAGTGTTCCATGATTCATTGTTTGTGCATAACACCCAGTGCTCCATGCAGAACGTGCCCTCCTCAATACCCATCACCAGGCTAACCCATCCTCCCAACCCCCTCCCCTCTAGAACCCTCAGTTTGTTTTTCAGAGTCCATCGTCTCTCATGGTTCTTCTCCCCCTCTGATTTACCCCCTCCATCTTTATTAAAGCCTTCCTTCATGCCACATGACCATATAGCTAACATACTATCTCTTTCTTCCTCTAAAATGATAACACTATTGTTTTATTTGTACTTTACTATTACTGACTATCTCCTTATCAATGAACAGGAGGCAGAATGTGTCTGGTTTAGAGTCAGAGTCCCTTTCCTACACAAAAGAATGGCACAGGACAAGGTACTGTTCAGTCTGACAACATCCCAGTCTCTGTGCAGCAGGGAATATTGCAGTGGCCTCATTATACAACACTGCATATTATAAATAGGATTCTACCTTTGCAAGACAGCAAAGAGGAAATGCACTTTGTGCATAATGGAAACGTGTTTAGAGCAGTTTGCCTTCTAAAAAGTTTTTAAGGCACTAAGGAATGCTGTCATCCTCAAAGTGACAGGAAATTTAAAATTATGGGTTGGTTTAATTGTTTTCATAGAAAAGATACTGGCATTTCTCTTAAAATGGTTTTTTCTAAAAGTTAGGGGTTGCAGTGTACCAGAAAACAACTGAGGGTTGGCCAAACCATACCACTTATATCTGTCTTTTTTCCCTAGAAGAGTACTATGCGGATCCTAAATTTCTTTATTTTTGGGGCACCTGGGTGGCTAAGTCAGTTAAGTGTCTGCCTTCAGCTCAGGTCATGATCCTGGGGTCCTGGGATTGAGCCCTGCATCAGGCTCCTTGCTCACTGAGGAGCCTGCTTCTCCCTCTCCCTCTGCCCCTCCCCGCCGCTCATGCTCTCTCTCTCTCGCTCTATCTCAAATAAATAAATCTTTAAAAAAAATAATTTGTTTATTTTCATCCATTGTATCCTCACAAATATTACAAAGCAATAAAAATAACGACAGAGAAGAAGGAAAGTAATTCTAATTATCTGGGATCCTTCACTAGTTGACTTTTTACCGGTAACACTGATTATTTTACCCTCAGCTCCTTGGTTTAATGTCACCAACTGTTAGCCTGGACTACCAGTGTTGTTACTCAACTGGATTCCCTGACTACAGGCTTGTTCCTTCCAGCGCATTCTCCACATAGCTACAGTTCTTTTCCCAAGGCACAAATCCAATCATTTTACTCTACTCCACTATACCTAATTGCTCAGAACCCTTAAGATAAATCATAAACTATGAAATGTGACCTTTTAGGATAGGGTTACTGCTCTCTGTGATCTCCAGCCTAGTCTCCGAATTCCTCCCTGACACTTCATGCTTTAGCTATGATGACCTACTTTTGACACCCTAAGTATGCCATTTCTGGTTAATCTTTGTGAGTTTGCACAAAGTATTCATCTGCCTTGACATATACGCCATCAACGCCATGCCCTCCTCATTTCACTCCCCTCCACTCTAGTTGGCTAAATCTTCCTTGTTCATTCCTTGGAATGTCTTTCCTGAGCTTCCAAGACTGGGTCAAGTGTCTTCTCCCAAGTGCTCCCAACAACATCCTGTTTTAATTTAAATACTAAATATACTGTGCTGTATTTGAACATTTATTTTACTGTTCTCTCCAACAGACCGCAAATTCCTTGAGAGGGAAACACTGTACCTTGTTCACCATGCCTCCCTATCACCAAGCATGATCCTTGCTAAACAACAGGCACTCAATAAATATCTGTTGAATAAGTCCAAATAACCAAAGAAAGGAAGTCTCAATATTAGTATGCAAACAATATAGTAGCCAATTTATAAACTGTGGTATTTCAAAAGTCCATTTATAAATTGGTTTGGGAGTACTCTGAAACACATTTTCTCATAGAAACAATATTACATGCAGTCTATAACTAGCTACTTCCCCCAAAGTCTATTTCATCGATAACGTAGATAAACTGTATTATTTACAGTTACTATAGATCCTAACTATGGGATATTATCAGTAATGTTTCTGGGGAAAATATATTAAGAATTCCAACTCGGTAATGCCATGAACTGATGATTTCTGGCTGCAGCCCAGAAATAGAAATATACAGTTCCAGTTTACTTAGGTGGTTGAGAACAGAGGTTCTAATAGGGAAGGAATGAAAAATGACTAAAATAGGAATTGGGACAGCAAGGATTGGTCTTCTGCTGCCATTAATCTTTGGGATCGAGTTCCAATCTCGGGACAAATGACTTTTCATCTCCTTTCTTTTCTTTCAAGGATCCTAGGAATTAGGTGCCAACTTTCTGTTGACTATTGACATTTCTCTGACATCCAGCTAGGGTTCTCACCACAGACAAGAAATTATCTAAAAGGTCTCATAATATACTCTTTTTCCTTAAGCAAGCTTCTGCACTCAATAAGTATTATGTACTAAGAAAGCTAAGCTAAGCAAGTAAGCAAACAAACAAACAAAAAAACCCAGCTATTAAATCTAGGAAAAACAACAGTTGTCAAATAATTATAGCTCAACTGTGAAATGTTTAACAAAGTCATTATATTGTAAACAATGAACGCTGATCAAACCAAAAATTTTAACATGGGAAAATGGAGCAACGGGAGAAATGTATTGCAAATACTTTTTTCCAATCTGTATTTTACATTTTTCATTTTCAAAACAATGCGTTTTGTATACCATATCTTTTAAAAAACACCCTAAGTCTTAAAGTTTTGAGTACCATTTTTTCCCTTTAAAGTGTTTTTTGCACCCTACCTAAAAAAATGTCTCTACCCAAAGGTTGGCAATATTTTTATGTATATATACTATTAAAAGTTTTAAAATCAGGGTGCCTGGCTGGCTCAGTTGGTAGAACATGTGACTCTTGATCTCGGGTTCATAAGTTAGAGCCTCATGTTGGGCATAGAGTTAACTTTAAAAAATAAATAGATAAAAATCTTTTAAAAATAGTTTTATAAATTATTTTTTTAAAGATTTTATTTATTTGAGGGAGAGAGAGACACAGAGAGAAAGAGCACGAGTGGGGGAAGAGGCAGAGGGAGAGGGAGAAGCAGGCTCCCCACTGAGCAGAGAGCCTGATGTGGGGCTCAATCCCAGCACCTTGGGACCATGACCTGAGCTGAAGGCAGACATTTAACCTCCTGAGCCACTCAGGCACACCATATAAATCAGTTTTTGTATTTAAGTCTATAACCTACTTCAAGTTAATTTTTATGAATGGTGCAAAGTAATGGTCCAAGGTCCATTTTTCCCCCCTATGGATATCCAATTGTCCGAATACTATTCCTTGAAAAGACTATCATTTCCCCATTGAGTTATCTCCTCCCCTTCCCTAACAACTGACAATCTATATGAAGGTCTATTTCTGGATTCTTTTCCCTGGTTCACTAATCTAAATGGCTATCCTTATGCCGATATCACAAAATCTTAATTACTGTAACTTTATAGTAAGTATTTATATCATGCAGTGTGAATCTTTCAACTTTGTTCAAGATTAATTTGGCTAAATTAAGTCCTTTGTGCTGCTTCATGAATTTTACTTTCAGCTTGTTAGTTATTTTCTACCAAAGACCAGGGATTTTGATTAGCATTGCACTGAAAATGTAAGTTAATTTACAAAGAAATGGCATCTTAACAATACTGAATCTTCCAATTTATGAACATGATCTATCTTGTCATTTATTTAAGTTTGCTTTATATTCTCTAGATGATGTTTTGTAGTTTTCAGTGCATATACTTTGTTGAATTTATCCCAAAGAAGGTCATGTTTATTGTTATTGTAAATTGTATTTTTTAAATTTCAACTTCCAATTTTTCATTGCTAGTATATAGAACTACAAATAATTTTTGTATATTGAACATGAATCCTGAGACCTTGATAAATTCACTCAGTTCTAGTGGCTTGAAGTGTTCTTGGATTTTCCATGTGGACAATCATGTTGTCTCTAAATATAGACAACTGTACTTATTCCTTTTCAATCTGTATATATTTGTTTTTCTAGCCTTATTACACAGTTATAAGAACAATGTTGAACCAAACAGTGTTGAACAGAAGTGGTAAGAACAGACTCTCTTGTATTGTTCCTGATTTTAAGGGAACAGCATTCTGTCTTTGAGCATAAAGTATAATGTTAATTGTTAAGTTTTTCATAAATGCCTTTTATTCGGATGATAAAGTCCCTTTCTATTCCTAGTATGCTGAGAGATAGTTTTATCATAAATGAACGTGGCAAGAAAACTGTTTGAGCTCTGAGGTTGAGGATAAGGGAGTGTGCTACTGGCTGAGAATAGCTGGATAGGACTGCTGGCTTGGTTCTCTACCCAAGTGAGGCTGTAGAATGGGCTCCACAGTTGTCTGGATTCTCTGGTCAGGCTGACTAGATGATCAGGTCTGGTTCAGTAATAGATGGGGTTATGAATTAATTTCCCTGCCCTGGGAGGGCAGCAGGATGGGATTGGAAGGCTCATTGTTTGGGGACCCAAATCAGGCAAGAGTATATACTGGTCAGGTGAAGCCATCAGTTTCATTGTGCAGATGAGGAAAGCCAGAGGCTGTATTCTCTGTTCAAATGCCACTGTAAGCAGGGCTGTTGGATGGGCTATGCAGATACTGTATGTTCTTGTAAGGTTTCCTGGTCCGGTAGGCTGGAGGCTATATTCTGTAAACGGGTGGGGCTACAAATTAGTTTCCCTGCCTGAGTGCAATGGGAGAAGCAGCTAAAATGGTAGTAAAGCTCTTTGTTGTCTTAAACTCAAATTGACCCATGACCCAAATTCTCTGGCTGAACAGGTCCCTGGCTTTGCCCTGCAAACTGTCAACTCTGCTTTCCCTACCCTCGGCTAGGGTGCTTCAGGGCTACTTAGCTTCCAGGTGTTCTCGCCAGTCCTAGTGGTCAGATGAGACGAGGAGTCAAGTGGGTAGGTGTAGTTAAGTCTCACCCTTGCCTCAACTGGAAGGAGAGGGGCTGCTCCAGGCAACTCTCAATTTCCCAAAAAGGTTCTCTGGGAGGGTTTGGGAACTACTGTCAGCCTTGAATATGAATTAAGGCCCCTGCCTGTGTATAGCACAGGAAACTTCATGCCTGGAACTGGCTTTGCTCAGGGGGCAATCAGCTTGGCCCACTTGCCTCTAGGCTTGAGCACTGCTATGCCTCACAGCTTCCAGATGTTTTCACCAGTTCCTCTGGTCAGATGTGGCCAGAACACATTCTCTACAGCAAGTGGGCGTATGACTCACCTCCTTGCCTGGGCATGGGGAAACTGGGCTGTAGGGCTGGCAAAAATCCTCATATGAGGATCTGAATCAAGCAGATCTGCACCCTGCCAAGCTCCCTGGTCAGAGTATGCCACTGACTTGGTTCTGCATACGAACAAAGTCACTCCATAGGATAATAACTTGGGTGCTGCAGGTACAAACTCAGTCTGCCAAGATTTATGTGCTGGTTATTGCAAGCTCCTTTCCCCTTTCTGTCACTGTCAGTTTCCCAGTGGTTGAGCCTCACAAACTCTCCTACAATTCCCATGGATAAAGATCAGAGTAGTGGCTCTGGCAAAGCAACCCACGATGCCAGGTGGTGGGGTGGGGTGGCGTGGTGGTACTTGTTTTTCCCCATGGATTTCCTTCTCCTGCTGGAGGAGCCAGAGGCTCAGGGTGGGATCTCCCTGAGTGGTGCTACATTGGCCTAGGCGCATGGCAACAGGGTCAACATGTAGCCACTACTCTTACCCTAGTAATGTAGTCTGTTTTGGTCTTTAAGGTGCAGGGCCATGTCTCAGTTTCACCCTTGTGTCTAGGATTCTCCTAGGGGTATCTTCTTCCTGAATAGTTGTTAGTTATTATTCTTGTGAGGAGAAGCAAAGTCAAGAACAACCTATGCTATCATCTTAGTGATCTATAAATTTCCTCTAATCTTGGTAATAATCTTTGTTTTGAAGTCTACATTATCTAGTATTACAGTTCTACTTCAGCTTTCCTTTGATTATTGTTTGCATGGTATATCTTTGTTCATCCATTTATTTTCAACTTTCAGCCTTCATACTTAAAAAGAACTTTTTGCAGATATCATATGATTTATGCAACATGATACTTCTTACCATATACTTGGTGGGTTTAGAACATTCACATTTAATGTAATTATTGATAGAACTAGATTAAAACCTAACATCTTGTTGTCTTCTGATTGACCCATATGTTCTTTGTTCCTTTCCTTTCTTTTCTGCCTTCTTTTGGATTAACTTAGAATGTTTTCTACATTAGGTTACCATATTGTGTCCACTATATGTACATTTTAAAACTTTTTATTGTGAAATAATTTTAGACATACCAGAGGTTGCAAAAATAATAGAGTTCCTGCATAACCTTAACGTAGCTTCCCTAATGATCATTTCCTGTATGGCCATAGTACAATATCGTGACCAGGAAAATGACATTTGTATAATAATTTTTTCTATCACTAAAATTCCATTGTTTTGAAAATGTTATAAATATGGTGTCATGATATATGAAAACTTTTTGAGGCTGGCTTCTTTCAATCAGTGTAATGCCTTTAGATTCATCCAATTTATCATGCTTATCAATACTTCATTCCTTTTGAGTATTCTATTGTATGGATATACTATAATTTAAGGACATCTGGATTATTTCCCAGTTTTTGGTATTATAAATAAATTCCCATAAAGGAGTCTGTGTAAACCTAAGTTTTCATTTCTCTCAGATAAATATCCAGGACATTTAGATTTTTTATGATTACATTTCATCTTCTCTATTGGCTTATAAGCTAATTGAAATAATTTTTTTAGATTCTGTTTTTTTATTTCTAGCATTACCATTTTAGTGTCTTTAAAATATTCATATTTCTTCTAAAATTCCCACCTTTTCATGCATATTGTTTATCTTTGCTACTAGATCATATAACACTATTCATAGCTTCCTAAAAGCCCTTGTCTAATAGTTCTACAGTCTAGGTCATTTATCAATTTGGCTTTATTGATTACTTTATCTTTTGAGAATGGATTAGTTTCTTAAAGTTTCTTTTTTTTTATTTCACAATTTCTATTATGTGCTAGAAGTTATGTGTAGAAGAACAGGACAGTCTGAGATAATTGATATTTACACAGCCAGAAATGAGCTTTTTTTTTGGGGGGTCAGGATGATAGTGTGGGAAGGAGACAATCTAGCCAGTACTGAGTTTTATTTAGGTTCCCTTGTATTTAGATTCTCTTTTTGCTACATTTACCTAATTTAGTACACTACAAACTTTGAACTCCCCCAGCAACAGAATGCTTCTACCTTGTGATAATGTATGCCATGGGTTTTTCTAAGTATTCCAGCGGCATTCTCAGCTTCCAGTAGTTCCTGCATGCCTGCCCTATACACAGGTGTTTCTCTCCCCCAGGGGTAGACTTATCTTGATGGTTTCTCCGTGTCAAGCTCTGGGCAGGGGACATCTTCGGTCTCTAGAACCAATTCAGTGTAAGGCAGGCCTCTTGATCCAGCTAAGACTTAAAGGTGGCACTTTCCTGGAGTTTCTGCCTCTTTCCCTGACACCACGCTATGTCTGTGGATAGTCCTAGGCAGGACAGAGTTTCATGCCTCTCCTCCAGCATTGATGGAACTGTCTTATAACAGTCCAAGGTCCTAATTTCAGTAGGGTTTTCTACCTAGCCTGCAGGGCAGACAGCTTTTGTTATGAATCGGCACCCAGGAGCAATTTCACTTAGTATGAGAAAAGGTTCTGGAAGTAGATAGGGTATTGTGCTTGTGTTCCACTAACAGGGTTGCTCTATGATCTTCTAGTCAGCACCTGGTAGACGCCAAAGGAAATAAAGCTTGTGAGTGAGTGTGGACTTACTGTGTTAAGATACCCTGTTATTCTGAACAGTCATGATAGCCTGTGCTCAGTCTTTATAATTTTCTTAAAATTTTAGCCATTTTTTTGGGTCCACTTTTATGGTAACCACCCTCATCCTAACCTTGCTCTACCAGGTAAAAAATTTTCATATGTTTTGTTTCTCCTCTCAACAAATTCAATAAAAGAAGAAAATTTTCTGAACCTAAAAAAGGGTTAAAACTTAAAGATAGCATCATTATTAATGGGGAAAGGCTGAAAGCTTTCCCTCTAAGAATGGCAGCAAGGCAAGGTTGCTCAATTCTATCACTTCTATTCAAAATTGTATTTGCATTCTTTCACTGTGCTAGGCAATAAAAATAAATAAAAGATATACAGACTACATGCATAAAGTGTTCTTATGTGCAGACAAAAAGATGTGTTATGTAGAAAATCCCCCAAAATTTACAAAAAACCCATAAAAATTAATAAGTGAGTTCAGCAAGGTCAAAGGATAAAAAGTCAATAAACAAAAATAGACAATAATTCTATATTTAGCAATAAAAATTAGAAATTTAAATTTAAGAAATATTTATAGGATATTTGTCCAAGATGGTGGAGGAGTAGGAGACCCTAGTTTTGTCTGGTCCCTGGAATTCTGCTAGATAGCCATCAAATCATTCTGAACACCTGCGAACTCAACTGGAGATCTAAAAAAACCTGCTGCAATTCTACAAATAGAAAAGTAACCACTTTCGGCAAGGTAGGAGGTGCAGAGAAGTGAATCTGTGGCAATATAATGGAAGAAAAACCATGGGGGGAGGGAGCCTCTGTAAGCTTGCTACCACAAAGTGATATAGCAGCAGAGTGCAAAATTGGAACTTTTAGAAGTCTGCTCCCGTGAGGGACATCCCTGCCTGAAAGGTGCTCAGGTGGCAAAACAAGACATCCCTGCCTGAAAGGTGCTCAGGTGGCAAAACAAGACATCCCTGCCTGAAAAGGTGCTCAGGTGGCAAAACAAAAACAAAGGTGCTTAGGTGGGACAGGGTGGTCTCAGGATCCCCAGGGTCACAGAAAGAAGAGGGGTGCCTGAGTGCAACAGAGTTCCCAGACATCGGAAGGGGAAGTCGGTGCAATCAGCAAGCTCAGGAGTGGGTTTTCAGCTCAGTGTTGCCATAAACCACAAACTGAGGCACAGTTGGGTGACTGGCCTAGCGAGCAGCAGAACAGGGGCAAGACTCACCTCCCCTCCCATCCCCTTCCCCCACCCCCACTGGAGGAGTGGCATGGATGTGTGCTGCAGGAGTCTGCAAAGTTTGGAGACTCGAAAGGGGGCTCATGTGCCTGAGACAGAAATGCTCTGTCACAGGCTGGGTGAGTGCAGATGGAGACCAGGGAGACAGGAGTGACTGACTGCTATTCTGAAAGGGCGCACTAAGAAGTGGGAGGGTGCAAACTTTCGGCTCCAGGGCTGGAGATTGGGAGGCCACCATTTTCACTCCATCCTCTACAGAAGCGTGGAAAGCCTTCAGGGAACAAAAGTCCCATAGAGCAATCTGCAGCCACTTACTTAGCCCAGCCCACTGGTAAGGATGGTGAAACTCTTGCCTGGGCAAAGACACCTGATAATCAGCGCAACTGGCCCCACCCCGAGATCAGCAAGAACATCCGGCTAAGACCAAGTTTACCAATCACACAGAACAGCAAAACTCTAGCACTAGGGGAAAATTGTATATAGAATTCATGTTTTTTTTCCTCATGATTCTTTAGTCTTTCAATTTTAATTTTGTTCCTTTTCAACCAATTTCTTATTTTATCAATTCCTTTTTTAAAGTCTTTTTTAATTTTCACTTTTACAGTAATATCCTATCCTTTCATTGTATTTAATTTTTTTTTTGTATATATATAAGTTTCTCTTTCTTTACAATTTTGGGATGTAGTTTCTTTTAAAAAACAGAATAAAATACATCCAGGATATAGTGTATTGCTCTGTTCTGTTCACCTGTCTTTTTATATTTTCTTTTTGTTTTTGTCCTTTTAATTTTCATTTTTACACTTACATTCTATCGTTTCATCACATTTAATTATATTTTTGTGCATATATAAGTTTTTCTTTCTTTACAATTTTGGGATCTAGTTTTCTAACAAACAGACCAAAATACACACAATTTTGGGATCTAGTTTTCTAACAAACAGACCAAAATACACACAGGATCCAGTGTATTGCTCTGTTCTGTTCATCTGTCTGATTATATTCTCTCCTTTCTTTTTCTTTTCTTTTTTAAAATTTTTATTTTTTTCTTCTGGTTTTGGGTCTCTTCTGATTTGTTTAGTGTATATTACCCTGGGTTTGTTGTTACCATTTTGGAATTATATTCTCTCATTAATCTATTCTTCTCTGGACAGAATGAGAAGATGGAAAAACTCACCTGAAAAAAGAGAACAAGAGGCAGTACTGACTGCCATGGACCTAATCAGTACGGGTATAAGTAAGATGTCAGAACTAGAGTTCAGAGTAATGATTATAAAGATACCACCTGGGCTTGAAAAGAGCATAGAAGACACAGAGAATCCCTTTCTAGAGAAATAAAAAACTAAAAACTAATCTAGTTGAAATTAAAACGGCTATTAATGAGATGCAATTAAAGATGGAGGCTCTAAATGCTAGGATAAATGAGGCAGAAGAGAGAATTAGTGATATAGAAGACAAAATGATGGAGAATAAGGAAGCTGAGAAAAAGACAGATAAACAACTACTGGATCACGAGGGGAGAATCTGAGATATCAGTGACACCATAAAGCGAAACAATATTAGAATAATTGGGATCCCAGAAGAAGAGAAAAGAGAGAGAGGAGCACAGGGCATATTGGAGCAAATTATAGTGGAGAACATACCTAATCTGGGTAAGGAAACAGGCATTCAAGTACAGGAGGCACAGAGAATGTCCCTCAAAATCAATAAAAATAGGTCAACACTAGACATATAAGAGTGAAGCTTGCAAATTTCAGAGACAAAGAGAAAATCCTGAAAGCAGCTTGGGACAAGAGGTCCTTTACCTAAAAGGGTAGAAACATTAGACTGGCAGCAGACCAATCTACAGAGACCTGGCAGGCCAGAAAGGACTGGCATGATATATTCAGGGTGCTAAATGCGAAAAATATGCAGCCAAGAATACTTTATCCATCAAGGCTGTCATTCAAAATAGAAGGAGAGATAAAATGTTTATAGGACAAACAGAAACTAAAAGAATTTGTGATCACTAAACCAGTCCTACAAGAAATATTAAAGGGGATCCTTTAAGTGAAGAGAGAGCCCAAAAGTAGCATAGACCAGAAAGGAACAAAGACAATCTACAGAAACAGGGACTTTACAGGTAATACAATGGCACTAAATTCGTATCTTCCAATAGTTACTCTGAATGTAAATGGCCTAAATGCCCCAACCAAAAGACACAGGGTATCAGATTGGATAAAAAAGCAAGACCCATCCATATGCTGTCTGCAAAAGACTCCTTTAGACCCAAAGACACCTCCAGATTGAAAGTGAGGGTCGTAGAAAACTGTTTATCATGCCAATGGACACCAAAAGTGAGCTGGGGTGGCAATCCTTATATCAGGCAAATTAGATTTTAAACTAAAGACTGTAATAGATGAGGAATGACACTATATCATAACTAAAGGGTCTACCCAACAAGAAGATCTAACAATTATAAATACTTATGCCTCTAATATGGGAGCAACCAATTATGTAAACTAATTAATAACAAAATTAAAGAAACACATTGATAGCAATACAATAATAGTAGGGGGCTTTAACACCCCACTCACAGCAATTGACAGATCATCTAAGCAAAAGATCAACAAGGAAACAAGGCTTTAAATGACACACTGGCCCAGATGGGCTTCACAGATATATTCAGAACATTCCATCCGAAAGCAACAGAATACACATTCTTCTCAAGTGCATGTGGAATATTCTCCAGAACAGATCACAAAAGATTGGGGTCATTTCCTGCATATTTTCAGACAACAATGCTTTGAAACTGGAGCTCAATCACAAGAGGAAAGTTGGAAAGAACTCAAATACATGGAGGCTAAAGAGCATCCTACTACAGAATGAGTGGGTCAACCAGGAAATTAAAGAAGAATTAAAAAAATTCATGGAAACAAATGAAAATGAAAACACAACTGTTCAAAATCTTTGAGATGCAGCAAAGACAGTCCTAAGAGGGAGATATATATAGTGATACAAGCCTTTCTCAAGAAACAAGAAAGGTCTAAAATACAAACCTAACCCTACACCTAAAGGAGCTGGAGAAAGAACAGCAAATAAAGCCTAAACCCAGCAGGAGAAGAGAAATAATAAAGGTTAGAGCAGAAATCAATGAAATAGAAACCAAAAGAACAGAACAGATCAACGAAACTGGAGCTGGTTCTTTGAAAGAAGATCGATAACCCCTGGCCAGACTTACCAAAAAGAAAAGAGAAAGGAGCAAAATTAACAAAATTATGAATGAAAGAGGAGAGATCACAACCAACACCAAAGAAATACAAACAATTATAAGAACATAGTATGAGCAACTATATGCCAACAAATTAGGAAATCTGGAAGAAATGGATGCATTCCTAGAAACATATAAACCACCAGAACTTAAAGACGAAGAAGAAGAAAACTTGAACAGACCCATAACCAGCACGGAAATTGAAGCAGTAATCGAAAATCTCCCAAAAAAACGAGTCCAGGGCTGGATGGCTTCCCAGGGGAATTCTACCAAACATTTAAAGAAGAATTAATACCTATTCTTCTGAACCTGTTTCAAAAAATAGAAATAGAAGGCAAACTTCGAAACTCTTTTGGCAAGACCAGCATTACTTTGATCTCAAAACCAGACAAAGACCCCACCAAAAAGGAGAATTACAGACCAACATCCCTGATGAACATGGATGTAAAAAATCTCACCAAAATACTAGCCAATAGGATCCAACAGTACATTAAAAGGACTATTCACCACAACCAAGTGGGATTTATTAGTGGGCTGCAAGAGTAGTTCAATATCCGCAAATCAATGTGATACACTATATTAACAAAAGAAAGGACAAAAATCATATGATCCTCTCAATAGATGCAGAAAAAGCATTTGACAAAGTACAGCATCCTTTCTTGATTAAAACTCTTTACAGTGTAGGGATAGAGGGAACATATCTAAAAGCCATCTACAAAAAGCCCACAGCAAATACCATTCTCAATGGGAAAAAACTGAGAGCTTTTCCCCTAAGGTCAGGAACACGGCAAGGATGTCCACTATTACCACTGTTGTTCATCACAGTACTAGAAGTCCTAGCCTCAGCAATCAGACAACAAGAAGAAATAAAAGGCATCTGAACTGGCAAAGAAGTCAAACTCTCACTTTTCACAGATGACATGAAACTCTATGTGGAAAACCCAAAAGACTCCACCCAAAATTGCTAGAACTCATACAGGAATTCAGCAAAGTGGCAGGATATAAAAACAATGCACAGAAATCAGGTGATTTTCTATACACTAACAATTAGAAGAAAGAGAAATTAAGGAGTTGATCCCATTTACAACTACACCCAAAACCATAAGATACCTAGGAAAAACCTAACCAAAGAGGCAAAGGATCTGTACTCAGAAAACTATAGAACACTCATGAAAGAAATTGAGGAAGACACAAAGAAATGGAAAAACCTTCCATGCTCATGGA
This sequence comes from Halichoerus grypus, assembly GCF_964656455.1. Taxonomy (NCBI): domain Eukaryota; kingdom Metazoa; phylum Chordata; class Mammalia; order Carnivora; family Phocidae; genus Halichoerus; species Halichoerus grypus. The sequence continues at coordinate 101,734,260 of NC_135715.1, forward strand.
TAGGAAGAACAAATATTGTGAAAATGTCTATGCGGCCTAGTGCAATCTATACATTCAATGAGATCCCTATCAAAATACCATCAGCTTTTTTCACAGAGCTGGAACAAATAATCCTAAAATTTGTACGGAACCACAAAAGACCCCAAATAGCCAAAGGAGTGTTGAAAAAGAGAACAAAACTGATGGCATCTCAATGCCAGACTTCAAGCTCTATTACAAAGCTGTAATCATCAAGACAGTATGGTAATGGCACAAAAACAGATACACAGATCAATGGAACAGAATAGAGAACCCAGAAATGAACCCTCAACTCTACAGTCAACTAATCTTTGACAAAGCAGGAAAAAATATCCAATCGGACAAAGACAGTCTCTTCAACACATGGTGTTAGGAAAACCAGACAGGCACATGCAGAAGAATGAAACTGGACCATTTCTTTAAACCATACACAAAAATAGACTCAAAATGGATGAAAGACCTAACTGCGAGACAGGAATCCATCAAAATCCTAGAGGAGAACATAGGCAGCATACCACCTCACACCAGTCAGAATGGCTAAAATTAACAAGTCAGGAAATGACAGATGTTGGCAAGGATGCGGAAAAAGGGGAACCCTCTTACACAGTTGGTGGAAATGCAAGTGGAAAAGCAGCCACTCTGGAAAACAGTATGGAGGTTCCTCAGAAAGTTGAAAATAGAGCTACCATACGATCCAGCAATGCCCTACTAGGAATTTACCCCAAAGATACAAATGTAGTGATCTGAAAGGCACCTGCACCCCAGTGTTTATAGCAGCAACGTCCACAATAGCCAAACTATGGAAAGTGCCCAGATCCATTGACAGATGAATGGATAAAGAAGATGTGGTATATGTATACAATGGAATACTACTCAGCCACTAAAAAACATGAAATCTTGCCATTTGCAACGATGTGGATGTAAAGTAGAGGGTATTATGCTAAGTGAAATAAGTCAATCAGAGAAAGACAATTATCATATGATCTCAGTCATATATGGAATTTAAGAAACAAAACAGAGGATCATAGGGGAAGGGAGGGAAAAATAAAACAAGACAAAATCAGAGAGGGAGACAAACCATAAGAGACTCTTAATCATAGGAAATAAACTGAGGGTTGCTGGAAGGGAGGGCTGTGGGGGGATGGGTAACTGGGAGATGGACATTAAGGAGGGCATGTGATGTAATGAGCACTGGGTATTATGTAAGACTGATGAATCACTGAACTCTACCTCTGAAACTAATAATACAGTATATGTTAATTAACTGAATTTAAATAGAAAAAGAAATATTTACAGGTGCATAAAAATACATGAAATGACTAGAGCAAATCTAGCAAAATGTATTCAATGAAACTAGAAAACATGGCTGGGAGAAATGAAAGAAGACATTCCTACCATGGATCAGGAAATTCAATACTATTAAGAAGTCAATTCTTCCAAATGAATTTATAGATTCAACATAATTCCAATCAAAAGTGTACATACTTAACAAGCTAATTATAAACCACATAAGGAAAAGCAAAGGACCTATAATAGACAGAATGATTTTGAAATAAAGTAGGAGTGAACACCATGTGATTTCAAGCTTTATTAGAAAGGTACTGTAACCAGATACTTTAGAATTCTGTCAAATGAGATGTAATGGTCAGTGAAACAGACCACAGCTCAGAAGAAGATCCACACATATATAACCAAATGATTTTTTATGAAGGTGCTAAGGTGAATCAATGAGAGAAAAATGGTTTCCAATAATGAGTATCAATTGAAAATTGAAAATCCATAAGCAAAACAAATAATCAAACAAAACCTACTCAAACCAAAACAAAATAACTAAATCTCTATCCTTAACTTTGTACCACATAAAAAAATTAACTCAAAATAGTTCTTGACCTACCTATATAACCTAAGGATATAGCACTTTTAGAAGAAAACACAGTAGAAGATCTTTGGGAACTTGGAATAAGCAAAAATTAATTAGGACTCAATAGCAGAATACATGAAAGAAAAAATAAAAACCGCACTGTTCCAAAATTCAAAACTTCTGTTCTTTTAAAGACAATGTCAGGAAAATAAAATGGAATATATAGACTTGAAAGGAAATTTTGGAAAAGACCTATATGTTAAAGGACTTGTTTCTAAAATATATAAAGAGCTCTGGGGTGCCTGATTGGCTATCAGTTGAGCACCTGATTCTTGATTTCAGCTCAGGTCATGATTTCAGAGTCGTGGGATCAAGCTCCATGTCGGATTCCATGCTCAGTGGGGAGTCTGCTTGAGATTCTCTCTCCCACTCCCTTTGCCCCTTCCACTACCCACCCCCCGCTCTCTTTCTTCCTAAAATAAATAAATAAATCTTAAAAAAAAACAAAAAACAAACTCTTATAATCCAATATAAATATGGGCTTGCCATTATTTTTATATATAAAAATATATATATTTTACATGTATATATATAACAGATATATGATATCTATTATGGATACAAACACATAAAAATATGCTATCATTAGACATTAGGAGAAGGCAAATTAAAATGACAATGAGATACCAGTACATACCCTGGAAAACAGCTAAAATTAAAAAGACTGAAAATACCAAGTGCTGACAAAGATGCAGAACCACTGGAACACTCATACGTTGTTACAAGGAATGCAAAATGATACAGTACTTAAAAAACAATTTGGCAGCTTTTTATAAAATTTAATCTGTGTTTTCCATATGACCCAATAGTCCCACTCCCAGTTATTTACTCAAGGGAAATGAAAATCTGTCCATACAAAGACCTGTACATGAATGATTCTAACAGTTTTACTCATAATGGCCCAAACTGATAAGATCCCAAATGGCCATTAACTGGTGGAGGGAAAAAAGTTGTTATATATCTATACACTGGAACATTACTCAGATATAAAAAAGAAGAAACTAATGACATATGCAAAACATGGATCAATATTCAAAAGCTTTATGGTAAATGAAAGAAGCCAGACACAAGGCTACATACTCTATGATTCTGTTTTTGGAACATTCAGGAAAATGCAAAACTACAGTTGTAGAAAGTAGATCTGTGACTGCTGAGGTGCAGAGGGCAGGTGTGAGGGAGACAACTACAAAGGCGTATCAGGAAACTTTTTGGGCAAATGGAAATATTCTTTATCTTGATTGTACTGATGATTTACTCAATGTATTTGTCAAGCCTCATCAAGCTATGTATTTTAAAAGGACAAATTTCACTGAATGTGAATTATACCTCAATATACCTCACTTAAAAAATTATCTTATATAAAAAAATTTCAGAATTGGAAAGGAGTAACACTCATTAGCATGTCTAAGTTCTACCATGCTAGTAAAAACAAGAACGTGTAATGAATCTACTTTATATTCACACTGAGATTTAAAAACTCTAACACCTCTACTTTGCACTTTTAGACAAACAGAATATGAGCACATCTATCTCCGTAGGGAACTAGAAACATAATACCAATTAAAAATGATTGACTTAAATAAACATTATTTGTAGCAATTATGTAGCAAAAACCACGGAAAAATCTGATGACAAAGATGAATATATGTATGTCCTTTAAATGAGAACGTGTAAAGCATGTTATATTCCCTCATCAAAGTGTACCCATATACTGGAAAAGATCAATATATGCACAGATATAATGGTGTCCACCATTGTTTACTTTGAATGTCTGAATTTTTCAATATCAGAGTTAAAGAATTAAATGGCAAAGACATGTTACAGTATGCAAATAAGCTGCTTAAATAAAAGCATTAAAATACATTAAATAATTTGTATCAAGAGAAACATATGCTGTCCCAGCAATGAGTACCTTGGCAATAGCAGTTTGTTTAAACATGCGGGTAATCAACCCCATGACAGTCTCGGTGGCACCTGAATTTGGAGCTCTCATTAATTTTTCCCACTCTTCAAAGCTGGTATTCAATTCCTATGTGGGAGAAAATAACAATGCTTAGAAATATGGCATAAAGAACAGAAGAACAGGGGCGCTGGGTGGCTCAGATTAAGCATCTGACTCTTGATTTCGGCTCAGGTCACGATCTCAGGGTTATGAGATACAGCTCCAAGTCAGGCTCGGCACTCAGTGGGAAGTCAGCTTGGGATTCTTTCCCTCTCCTTTTACCTGCCCCTCTGCTCCTCCCCTAGTTCATGCTATCTCTCAACTAACTAACTAAATTAATTAATTAAATCTTAAAAAAAACAGAACAGAAGAACAATTAATGCAATAATTTATTTTGTCCTACTTGTTTTCTTTTTTCTTTGTAAAGATATGAAAACAAATTCCCAAAGATACCAATGTGTTCATTGAAAAACATCAATATGGAGATAGGTCAGTCACATGTTCACACAAAAGACAGAAACCAATGAAAAGCTGTGGGTGAAAGCCAAGCCTTTGCTAACATCATAAATCAAACAATTAGAGCTTCCCCTTAAGAAAAAACATTTTGTGGGGTGCCTGGGTGGCTCAGACTTGGTTAAGCATCTGCCTTCAGCTCAGGTCATGATCCCAGGGTCCTGGGATCCAGCCCTGCATCGGGCTCCCTGCTCCGCGGGAAGTCTGCTTCTTCCTCTCCCTCTGCCTGCTGCTTCCCCTGCTTGTACACTCTCGCTCTCTCTGTCAAAAATAAATAAAATCTTTAAAAAAAAAAAAAAGAAAAAACATTTTGTAAAGTAAAAATAAAAATTTGCATACATAAGAAAGGAAACAGTGAAAATGTGTATGATAGCAAAGTATTTTCATAACAAGATATGATTTCATTTAAATAAGCATGAGGAATATTAGCTAAATAAAAATATAATGTAATCATATACTGACTCTTTTATTTTTCTTTCTAATGCTAAAATGGTGGATAAAGAAAATCATTATTCCTATTTTACCAATAACATATTGCCAATGTTTATAAAATGTCTCCTCAATCTTTCAAGATAAAACAATGCAATAAATAGTCTTTGTCAACAAAGTCCTGTCCAGATTTAAAGAAATTTCAGAGAAAACATAAGCACTGTACTCCCTAAAAGTATATGTAGATAAGGATTAGGTAAAATACAATTTGACTTTCTAATATATAGACCTTCACTTCTTCCAACATGATCATAGAGTTTTCAGATCTCAAGAAGAAGCTATATCCAAGTTATTCTAGAAGATAGCTCATACTTCAAAAAAATCCTAGAGCAAGAAACACAACTTCGCATCCTAATTATTGGGCTTTACACCCTACAGGTACTTAGAATTCTTAATAGTAAATCTTCGTTGCAGTTGAAGTGCTTTCATTCTATACTGAGCAGAAGTATTTTTTCTAAATCAGTAGGATACTGAATCTTTTCACATTTGATGACTAAAGTGAAATTCTTCCTGTTCTCTTCTTGAAATGATACAAAGCCAATCCATATGTTCTATTAATTAATCCTATTTTAAGAAAACAGACTTTGCCTTCTATGAAAAATCAGTATGTGCAATCTTTCATTAAAATGACTTAAAGTAAGACTTTGAATCAAACAAGCATTCTCACCTTGGCAGCTGCTGATGGAAGATCAAAGGGAATACGCTGTCTGACTTTAGGGGGCAGCTGGGTTAAAACATCAGTCTTCAATCTTCTGATCATTATGTCACTTAATAGCTGATGAAGTTCATTCAAATTTGATGCCCCTCTACAATCCCACTGAGGCCTTTTACCAAAAAATCTGTTAATATGAAGAAAAACCATGTAGCAAAGCTGAATGTTAGGAATGAAAAAAATCCAGTGTTTTCCTTTTAATGATAAGGAGCCATCACACTGTTTTTACTGTTACTTCTGAATGCAAATCAGTTTCCAAAAGCTCAGCCTGAGAAAGAGTAATGAGTAAGATTACAAATTAGTCTCAGTCATAGAAAATGTTAATTGTCTAACATACTGTTTACGATGAGTTAATGCAAGGTTAGAATGAACTGATAACTCTAAGTACCATTGGCATTTTGGGTGGGCTCAGAAATGGCAATGTGCTTAGCAGATCTAGCCCCAACTAGGCACTAACTGCCAGGACACCAGCTAGTCTACATAATAGCGAAACTACCTAAAATATTTGCCATATCCTCTAAGAGGAAGTATCTCCCACTGAGCTGTTAAGCATAGCAGATTCATCAGTTGGTGATCACTTGGCCTTTGAAAACACTGGACAGACAGTAAAGGAATTAAAAAAAAAAAGGACAGAAACTCACTATGAAAGAGAGAATGGGAAAGAAAACATAGGATAAAAAATTTCAACAAATGTTTAGAAGTCAATGCTGACAGATAAGTGATAGCTGACTTGGCAAAAGAAAAGAAGCCACAATGTAAAATGCTTGCAAAAGTGAGTATGTCCTCTAGACCTTTGAGAAGATTGGGAGTTGGAAGCACCAAGCACTGATGGCAGGTATAAAGACAAGGGTTGGAATCTACTGGCCTACTAATATCCCCCTAACATTGTGACAACCCAAAAACTACTCACAAAATTCCCAATCATCTTCTAGGGGCCCATGCTATTGAAGCTAGCTGGTGGAGAATAATTAACAGGAAAACTCTTATTAGGTTGTAACATGATTACTGATATTAATAATTAAATGACTATCCATTTTAATGGGATTTGTGTGGTATCTTAGCATAATAGTGTCAATTTGAGAAATTTGAAACTTGTTAACATTAATTTTTTTAATTAAACATATTTTGATAACAAACACACAAGAATAGTACAGACAACATTAAAAACATGCACTTGGGGGCACCTGGGTGGCTTAGTCAGTTAAGGGTCTGCTTTCAGCTCAGGCCATGATCCCAGGGTCCTGGGATTGACCCTCACATTGGGCTCCCTGCTCAGTGGGGAGTCTGCTTCTCTCTCTGCCTTTCCCCCTCCAGCTTGTGCTCTCTCTGTCAGGCTCAAATAAATAAATGAAATTAAAAAAAAAAAAACCATGCACTTGCATGTAGAATCAATTAGAAAAGTTGAGTGAACAGATCCAACTACTGTCTGATAAAATGATAGACACTGCTCAGTTGTGATCAAAAATAAATTCAATTCTTGTTTAAAAAAAGCTAAGTGCCGGGGCGCCTGGGTGACTCAGTAGTTAAGCGTCTGCCTTCGGCTCAGGTCATGATCCCAGGGTCCGGGAATCGAGCCCCGCATCAGGCTCCCTGCTCCGCGGGTAGCCTGCTTCTCCCTCTCCGACTCCCCCACTTGTGTTCCCTCTCTGGCTGTGTCTCTCTGTCAAATAAATAAATAAAATCTTAAAAAAAAAAAAAAAGAAGCTAAGTGCTGGCATTGTAAAAAAAGATTTACTAGATTTATTTATATTTGCCATAAATTATATTACAGAGAGTTGACTTCCTTTATGTTTTATGTCGCCATATTAATATTAAAAATTCACACACTAATGAAAATGGAAAAATAACTTGCCAATACACAATTATGTCACCATTTTGTCCATTCACAATCATATACTTAGGTTCATTTTGACCTTACGGTAAAAAAAAAAAAAAATCTAATGTTCAGAACTACCAATGATGGGAAAAAGGGGTTGGATCTTTTGTTTTTTTGTGAATGAAACGTTTACAATTAAAATGAATTATTTAGCACACTCTCCACCTATGCAATACATTCTGCAGGAATACAACATGCTAGGTGCAAGCCTTCTGGCACAATTGTTCCACACAGATGTCTTCAGACAGGCCAACCACACAGGCCGCACTGGCCTCCTTCAGAGCACCAATATTTGTGCTCTGAAAGGGCATGTCTGTTTAGAAGTCAGAGCAATCTAATTTCAGATGCCACCGTACTTGTAACAGGCTTGTGACAAAAAGGTTATTTCACTCCTCCAGGAGAGGATGAACTACTGAAAGAAGCTTTTGTAGCCAGTTGCCTCCTGGGTGCTTTACCACTGATTGATTGCAAGCCCTATGCTTGGTATGAGCCATGGTTTAGAGAAATCCTTTCTCCCAACACCCTTCTCTTTAGGCTGGAGTCAGACTGCAGGTTGCAACGACCCTAAAGAATACTGGCAGGGGACACCTGGGTGGCTCAGTTGGTTGGGCGTCTGCCTTCAGCTCAGGTCATGATCCCAGGGTCCTGGGATCAAGTCCTGCATCAGGCCCCTTGCTCAGAGGGGAGTCTGCTTCTCCCTCTGCCTGTCCCTTCCCCTGCTTGTGCTCTCTCTCTCTCTCTGAGAAATAAAATCTTAAAAAAACTAAAAAAAAAAAAAAAAAAAAAGTACTGGCAGGACAATATGCTGCTGAATCTCCTGCTTCAAGTTTGGGGTGCAAAGGGGAAATGAGATGGGGAGGGAAGGCTAAAAGAAATGCCACCTATAAATGTCTGGTCCCTTCCTGATAAATTTGATGATAACTATATATACTTTTGGAGTAGCCTATTCTTTTATTTAAGCAGCTTTATTGAGATGTAATTCATAATGCCATAAAATTCACCCACTTAAAGTATACAATTCAATGGTTTCTCATATACTCTCAGATATGTGCAACCATCACCACAGTAAATGTTAGAACGTTTTCAACATCTCAAGAAGGAACCCCATAATCTTTAGCTATCACTCCCTTAATCACTGTCCTGCATCCCAGCCCCAAGCAACCATTAATCTATTTTCTATCTCAAAAGATTTCCCTAAACTTTCATATACACAGACTCATATAATAGTCTTTTGTGACTATCTCTTCTCACTTTTCTTCTTTCATAGTGGTTTCAAGGTTCACCCATGCCGCAGCATGTATTCATTCTTTTTTAAGGCCAAATAATATTCCATTGTACAGAGAAACCACTATTATTTATCCATTTATCTGTTGACAGACATTTTTGGTTGTTTCCAACTTTTGGCTTTTACAAATAAACTGCTGAAAACATTCATGTACAAGTTTTTGTTTGGACATATATTTTTTTCATTTCTCTTGGGTATATACTTAGGTGTTGAGTAGCAGTCATATGGTAATACTACGTTTAATTATTTGAGGAAGTGCCAGATTGTTTTCCAAAGCAGCAGTACCAGTTTACATTCCCACCAGCACTGTTCAAGGATTCCATTTTTTCCAAAGCCTCACCAACACTTGTTATTTGACTTTTTGATTGTAGTCATACTGTTTGATTTGCATTTCCCTGATGTTTAATGATGAGAAACATTTTTTTCATGTGCTTGTTGGCCATTTGCGTATCATTTTTGGAGAATTGTCTATGCAAATCCTTTGCCCACTTTTGAATTGGGTTGTCTTTTTACTATTGAATTGTATGAGTTCTTTTTTTTATCATAAAGTTTAATTATGGTTCAGAAAAAATTGAGTGAATAACTTTCTCTGAAAAAATACACTGACTCTGTGTAGACTGCAGTTATTTTGGGAGGGGGCCAGTAAGTTAAACTGCCCTATTTTCTATTCTGAAAATCATAAAAAGTTCCATTTCCAGTCTGATTATAGAGATGCATGTGCCCAAAATGGCTGAGAATAAATACAACAAGAAAGGCAAAAGCTGCAAAGCTAAGGGCATGCAACAGACTCTAAGAGAACGTCTCAGAAATACCCGAAGTGGCAACAAGGAACGTTTGGCTGGAATTTGAAGTTCTTTTCAGGCATCTCTGTCTTTTGCTCCGTGTTTAAGGATGCGTGTGAACTCAATATAATTGAAATTTCCCTTTTTGTTGATAGGCGCTTCTCTGTACAGCTCATCCACTTCCTCGTCTGTAAACCGATCTCCCATGGTTGTCAGCAGCTCTCTCAGGTAATCTTCCTGGATGGTGCCAGTTGCTTCTTCATCAAAGCAAGCAAAGATGACATCTTCTGGATCTGTGCCATTTAACTTTTCACCAAACATAGTGAGAAACATGGTAAAATTTATGGGCCCGGGAGCCTCATTCATCATGGCATCCAGATACTCATCAGTTGGATTTTCCCCTAGGGAGGCAAGCATGTCATGCAAATCTTGTCAACAAAACCATCTCTGTTCTAATCAATCATGTTGAAGGCTTCTTTGAACTCCTGAATCTGTGACTGGTCAAACATGGCGAACATGTTGGATGTTGCGAGCTGGGGGCGCTTCTTGGTAGTCTTGGTCTTTGCCCTTTTGCTCGAAATGGTGGCGTTTAAATCCCTGCACAGCCGGGAGAATCCGAGCACTTCGGTAACCCCCTCGCTGCCCTGGCTGCTACTATCAACACCCTTCTACTCCCAGAGCCCCCTAAAACCAGTACTTCCATCCTCCGCTTAGCAAACCATTAGTCACCATTGTCGGAATTATATGAGTTCTTAACACATTCTAGACATGAGTCACTTATTAAATATATGCTTTCCCTATATTTTCTACCATTCTGTGGGTTGTCTTCATTTTCTTCATGGTGTCCTTTGAAGTACAGAAGTTATTAATCTTGATAAGGTTTAATTTGTCTAATTGGTATTTTGTTGCTCATGGTTTCAAAGTCATATTTAAGAATCCCTTGCCAAAACCAAGGAATAAATTTACCCCTATGCTTTCTTCTAATAGTTTTATAGTTTCTGGTTTTACATTTAGGTCTTTGATCCATTTTGAGTTGATTTTTGTATATGGAATGAGTTCAAAGTCCAATTTCATTCTTTTGCATATGGCTATCCCCGTACCATTTATTGAAAAGACTACTCTTTTCCCCATTCAATGGTCTTAGTTTCTTGTTAAAAATCAATTAACTGTATATGTATGAGTTTATTTCTGGGCTATTGATTCTCTTGTTGATCTAGATATTTATCCTTGTTACAATGTCCTGATTACATTGTCATGATTACCCTTCTAATCAACAGAGATACTGATAGACTCTTGAGTCTATAGAAAAGTTTGAGGAGTATTACCACCTTAACAGTGTTGGGTCTTTTTGATATATGAACATGGGATGTTTTTACAGTAATTTAGATCTTCTTAAATTTCTTTCAATGTTTTGTAGCTTTCAGAGTATTAGTTTTACACATCTTTTGTTAAATTTATTCTTAAGTATTTTATTCTTTTTGATGCTATTGTCAACAGAATTAACTTAATTTTCAGATTGTTCATTGCAAGTGTATAGAAATACAATTGATTTTTGTACAATGATATATCCTGCAACAATGCAGAAATCATTTATTAGGTCTAATGGTTTTTTAGTGGATTTCTTAGGATTTTCTATATACAAGATCAAGGCATCTGAAAATAGAGATAGTTTTACTTCTTCCTTTCCAATCTTATTGCAATTATTATTTTATTTTCTTATCTAATTGTTCTGGCTAGCATTTCCAGTACAAAGTTGAATGGAAGTGGCAAGAACAGATAACACTGTCTTAAGGAAAGCATTCAGTCTTTGACCATTAAGTATGGTGTTAGCTTTGGGTTATTTGTAAATAAATGCCCTTAACCAGGTTGAAAAAAATGGTAATTATATTTTTGATAGTGAAAATTACCCTTACAATGGTTTTTCAGAAATAAAATACCTTCCACTGGCAGATAAAAACTGAGTTGATGTGGTTCAAGCTAATGATAAGAAGGATCTGAACTGAGACTGTAGCTGTGAGAAAGAGTACGGTACACATTCAAGAAAGGTTAAAGCAGTAGAGTCTATAGGATGTGAAAAACGAATGGATATCAATAGTAAGCCACAGGCAACAGTTAAGTTGACTTCTAGGTTTTAACTAACATATGATTGAATCTTAACCAACCAAGATTGAATCCACTGGATGAAGAGCAATTTTCAGGGATGAAGCACAGTTTTTAATATCCTGACTTTTATGTGCTGATGGCATATTGATACACTGAAGATGCCTACTAGTTTAACACTGGATGTAGCAGTTTGGAAATCAGGAGAATAGAGTAAGTTGGAGATGTAGATACCACATGAATTTTAGAGTTAAAGCCAGAAAGGTGGTTGAAATTGGTCAGTGACAGGAAAAAAAAAAAAAAAATGAAAAGGAAAGATGGCCATTTTGTTTATCTTACCCTAGAAAATAGTTCTTTTATTTCCTGTATCAAACTTTTCTCCATATCACTGGCCTCTTTTAATATAAGGAATTGGCATAGCACCACTGGAATTCATGAGTTCTAATGCATGCTGAGATTAAAGAGAGCGAAAAACAGTTCTACAAAATCATTTTTAAAATACACTTATATTCAATAAAGATGCCACAAATATAGACAAATTATCAAAAAGATATACAATAAACCAGTGATAGATGACAGTCACTTGTAAAAACTGTACATGTCAATTTGTTATTTCTTTTTAAGATTTTATTTATTTATTTGACAGACAGAGAGAGAGAGAGATCACAGGCAGAGTGGCAGGCAGAGGGAGAGGGAGAAGCAGGCTCCCCGCTGAGCAGGGAGCCCGATGCGCGGCTTGATCCCAGGACCCTGGGATCATGACCTGAACCGAAGGCAGACACTTAACTAACTGAGCCACCCAGGCGCCCCACAATTTGTTATTTCTTAAAGGCAGATTATTACTTCCAAGAATAAGTGCATATATATGTTTAGCATTACACTATATGCATGTAAAATCTATATATATTTTATCAGGAAAATATGACTAATGATGACTACTTCCCCCCCATACTATAAACTTGTATGGTTTTAAAGTGTTCTTAAAAACTCAGCTGTCCTACACCAAGTATTCTATTATGCTTTATCAATTTTATGAGATTAGACAGTAGTCATAAAATTTCACTAAATAAGCAAAATTAGTTAACAGTTTCTCTTCCTAATAACTCATGCTCTCTCAATCTTCAACCCCATGAAGCTTATGAATATATGCTCTTTTATTATCTCCTTGTTTCTATTAACTCTTTTGTCTGCTTATTTCAGATGTTAAGTCCTAATATTATTTAATTTGTTTTAAATACTATTAGAAGTAGATCCTAACAACATGTGATTTCATGTTGGGAAGAATGAGGCATATTGTTTAAAAAAAAAAAAAAAAAGGTGACCAATCTTTCCCGACTAGGATCTGTTTACCATCTACTTTCATTGTAGCCACATGAACTTACCTTGGACTAGAAAGCTGCCTATAGCATTAAGCTGCTGTTTTTCAAATTTTAAAACTATATTTTTAAATAATATTTTTATTGAAGTAATACATGCACAAGTTTAAAAAAAAAACAAAAACTTTCAAACAATTTTGATCAGTAAGTCCAGGTTTTGATATATCCTCAAACTCAAGATAAATAATATTCAGAGAAAACAAAAAGCCACATTTGGGGACAAAGAAGATAAATGTCTCTGTAGCCTAGAAACAGAACAAAAATGTAAAGAAGAGAACAGGGTTGAAGATATCAATCTGCTTGTTTTAAGTCTAAGAGCAGACAGTGAGATCCAAGAACCAGGGATATAGAGACAAAGCATTTTCTATACAGTTTTAATATACAATAAATTTTCCAAGAACCACATGTATGCTGTTAATTCCACAGAATACTGTATATTTTTTTGTTTGAAATTTAACCCTGAGTTGCTTGCCAATTTGGAAAACCCATGCTGTTAACACCATGACTGTGGTAGCTGACCTGCAAACACACCAGATGTATTAGCTTACATTTCTAGAAAGAGTGCTCATAATGATTCTACACATATATCAAATTTCATTAATTAAATGATTCATACTTTTCCCCTTTAATATGTCTGATATTCACACATATGTATCAGTCTAGTTGGAGCAGTTTTTCTCTTAGTGGTGTGTAAAATAATAGTATATATTATAATCAAGGCAGTCTTGGATTCATAAAAATATGTATTTTGCTCTTATTTTAAATTGGCTTCTACTGTGGTCATTCCTACCTATTTACATCCTAAAGTACATATTATTTTGTTATAGTTCATATAATTTTTATTTCTCCTCTATGTTATACTGGGGTTTTATTAGTTTTTTTTGAACATACATGAAGACAGAGATTACTGCAACTATGAATTTTATTTCAGTATAAGAAGGGGAGCATTATATAGCATTTATTATAAAAAAGTGGACATTAGGTCGATAAAGTTGGAAAAACACTGCTCTACAATATAACCACCTCCCTGTTCTCATTATGGTCATTTATAGCTATTATGCAATTAATACATGAGACTAAGTTCTGAGGAAAAACAGTGTGTTTGTGTGTGTGTGTGTGTGTGTGTGTATTTCATGTACTTCAATCTTTAACACAAAGTAAATTTTAAAAAGCCCCCAAAGAGCAATAAAGACAGAAAAAAAACCCACAACATTTTAAGAAGATGAATGTATAAAATTTTCAATGTCATAAGCTAGAAAACTACAAGTATTCAGAAGGTCAGTGTAACTTGACATGCAAGATTACTTTGCTACAAAGATGCAAGAATGGTATAAACTTGTTGAATCAGTATATTGTACACCTGAAACTAACGTAACATTGGTGTGTCAACTAAAGACAGGATGGTGACTCTCATCACCATAAATAAAATGTAAAGAAGTATTTTGTAAGATAAAAAAGACAATAAATGGAACTCATCAAGTCAAATTGTCTTCAGTGGAATAAATATATCCCAGGGTATGTTGGTAGCTATGAACTACACTATCTCCGACCATTCTAATCTCTCCTACATAATACTAAGATAAACTTCCTAAAATGTAAATTATCTTGCTTAAAAACCTTCAACAGAAGACTTCTGGTTTCCAGTCCACCATGTAAAGAGCTTAGAAGTTACCACTCCATCCTAACAAGAAAAAATCTAAAAACTCTTCTAAGATTTGTCAGAGAAGTGAGGTCACGAAGTAAACCACTGCCCCCCAAACTAGAAAGACAGTGGATACAGAAAATCATAACGGACCAAGGCAGAATCCATGGGCAAAAACTTCCACGGAAACCAGTGCCAGAAGAGGCAAATCTGAACTGTAATTGATGAATTGCTAGAGGCTCAGTGGGAGCACTCTGAGTTAAAAACTCTAGGGGGGTCCAGTTGCACGGGGCCCGCAGACTTGCTTGAGTTTTACCTACAGGAGCTCTACTAGGTCCTTATAGTGAATATAAAAGAAAAGTCCTCTGATGCTTCTGGCATGGAGAAAAGAAAAGGATCGATTTTGAAATATTTCAGACATTCTGTTTAACTAGGCCTGTATTTAAGAAAAAGTATTTTACTGGAGCTTAATCTGCTAGGATTTTATTAGAGCCTGACTGCTCTAGAAGAAGGGAAATACCCAACTCCAGTCCCGCTAGCCATCCTTTCCCGACTAAGGGGGGAAAAGCCACCGAGAAGCACTGATTTATTTCACAGCCCAGGGTCATGAGTTTAACACAAGATTGAGACGTATAGACAACAGAAGGCTTCCCCTCACTCTACAGCTTACACCACTACATTATTAGAAGCCATTCACTGAAGTTCTTTTCACTCAGTTAATCACATCCACCTTTCGAAAAAAAAAAAAAAATTACAAGGCATCCTGAAAAGTAAAAATAGTCTGAAGAGACTGAACAAGCATCAGTATCAGAGTTATATATGGCAAGAATGCTAGAATTTTTTAAAAATATGATAGGAGGGGGGAAAGATGGCGGAGGAGTAGGGGACCCTATTTCAACTGGTCCCCGGAATTGAGCTGGATATCTACCAGACCACTCTGAGCACCCACGAAACCAGCCTGAGATGTAAGAAGATCTGGATCTCTACAAACAGAATATCGCAGGCAGTTGGTTTTGAGGTACGAAGCAGAGAGCCGTGATTCTGCGGGCAGCTATCGGAGGATAAACGCAGCGGGGGGGTGCCTGGACGTGGGGATCCTACACCACCGGTGAGTGACAGCCTCGCACGCTGCGGACGGGCACAGACTCCCAGACCGGTAGCGTCAGGAAAGGACTTTAGGGCAGCCCCCGGGGTGAAGGACCAGACCGGTGGGGTCGCGTGCACGGGAACTGCAGCCGTCCCGACAGAAACCCGGAGCGATGGTCGCGCACATGCAAACTGCAGCCTCCGAGACAGAAACCTGGTGCGCCGGGGTCGCACCGGTGAACTGCAACCCCCGGGGGTGGAAACCCCAAGCGGCGGAGTCGCGCGCGCGCGAACTGCAGTCCCCAGGACAGGACCCCAAGCGGCAGAGCCGCGCAAGCGCGTGCGCACGCGCGAACTGGGAGCGGCTGGTGGTTTTAGAAGCACAAAGGGCAGAGACGCACCCCGACCTGGAGGTAGGACTGGGAGCGCTGGGGAGGGGCGCACAACCCAGGACGCTGCAGTTTATAGCAGCACAGACAGAAACGGTGACAGTGTGGCCTGGAGAGCTCACTGAAGAACAGACTGAGGTCTCTCTGCTCTGAGGCAGAGGGTTGGAAACGGTCTCTTCTGCTCTGACTTGCGGAAGAGACCCGGAAAGCCCCCAGGGAAAGGCGCCAGAGAACAAAAGCCCCAAAGACTGATTCCCACTGAGCCCATCACCCGCCACAGGGGGGCAGGGCAACTACGCCCAAACAGGGTTGCCTGAGTAACAGCGCAGCAGGCCCCTCCAGCAGAAGACAGGCTGGGAAAACAAGAGGCCAACAACCCTAAGGTCCCAAGAAAACAGGTACATCTTGCTTGGGTTCTGGTCAATAATTTGGACTCTATACATTCCCTCAAACACCCATCAACAGAATGACTAGGAGGAGGAGCCCCCAAAACAGAAAAGACTCAGAGATTATGACTTATGCTGAAGATTTACAAATGGATGCAGATATAACCAAGATGTCGGAGATGGAATTCAGGCTAGCAATTGTGAAGACAATGACTAGAATGGAGAAATCAATTAATGGCAACATAGAGTCTCTAAGGGCAGAAATGAAAGGGGAATTGGCAGAACTTAAAAATGCTATCAATGAGATCCAATCCAATCTAGATAATCTAACAGCTAGGGTAACTGAGACAGAAGAGAGAATAAGCGATCTGGAAGACAGTATAATAGATAAAAAGGGAAAAGAGGAGGCCAGGGAAAAACAACTCAGAATCCATGAAAATAGAATCAGAGAAATAAGTGACACCATGAGGCGTTCCAATGTCAGAATCATTGGAATCCTGGAGGGAGTGGAGAGAGAGAGAGGGCTAGAAGATGTATTTCAGCAAATCGTAGCTGAGAACTTCCCTAATCTGGGGAATGAAACAAACATTCGAGTCCTAGAGGCAGAGAGGAGTCCTCCTAAGATCAAGGAAAACACGCCAACACCCCGGCATGTAATAGTAAAACTTGCAAATCTTAGAACCAAGGAAACCATCTTAAGGGCAGTTAGGGGGAAGAGATTCCTTACGTACAGAGGGAGGAACATCAGAATAACGTCAGACCTATCCACAGAGACCTGGCAAGCCAGAAAGGCCTGGCAAGACATATTCAGGGTACTAAATGAGAAGAACATGCAGCCAAGAATACTTTATCCGGCAAGGCTGTCATTTAGAATGGATGGAGAGATGCAGAGCTTCCACGACCGGCAGAAGCTGAAAGAATATGTGACCACTAAGCTGGCCCTGCAAGAAATATTAAGGGGGGTTCTATAAAAGGAGAAAGACCCCAAGAGTGATCTACAACAGAAATTTACAGGGACAATCTATAGAAACAACGTCTTCACAGGCAACATGATGACAATTAATTCATATCTTTCAATAATCACTCTCAACGTGAATGGCCTAAACGCTCCCATAAAACGGCACAGGGTTGCAGATTGGATAAAAAGACAGGACCCATCCATATGCTGTCTACAAGAGACTCATTTTGAACCTAAAGATACATCCAGACTGAAAGTGAAGGGATGGAGATCTATCTTCCATGCCAGCGGACCTCAAAAGAAAGCTGGGGTAGCAATTCTTATATCAGACAAATTAGATTTTAAACTAAAGTCTGTAATAAGAGACACAGAAGGACACTATATCATTCTTAAAGGGTCTATCCAACAAGAAGATCTAACAATTGTAAATATCTATGCCCCCAACATGGGAGCAGCCATCTACATGAGCCAACTGTTAACCAAAATAAAGAGTCATATTGATAACAATACGTTATCAATCTCTCAGCAATGGACAGATCATCTAAGCAGAAAGTCAACAAGGAAACAAGAGCTTTGAATGATACATTGGACCAGATGGACCTCATAGATATTTATAGAACATTCCACCCTAAAACGACAGAATACTCATTCTTCTCGAGCGCACATGGAACTTTCTCCAGAATAGACCATATACTGGGTCACAAATCAGGTCTCAACCGATACCAAAAGATTGAGATTATTCCCTGCATATTCTCAGACCACAATGCTCTAAAACTGGAACTCAATCACAAGAAAAAATTTGGCAGAAATTCAAACACTTGGAAGCTAAAGACCACTCTGCTCAAGAATGTTTGGGTCAACCAAGAAATCAAAGAAGAACTTAAACAATTCATGGAAATCAATGAGAACGAAAACACATCGGTCCAAAACCTATGGGATACTGCAAAGGCGGTCCTAAGGCGGAAATACATAGCCATCCAAGCCTCACTCAAAAAAATAGAAAAATCCCAAATTCACCAACTAACTCTACGACTTAAAGAACTAGAGAAAAAGCAACAAACGACGCCTAAGCCACGCATTAGAAGAGAAATAATTAAAATTAGAGTAGAAATCAATGAATTAGAAACCAGAAACACAGTAGATCAGATCAATGAAACTAGAAGTTGGTTCTTTGAAAGAATTAATAAGATTGATAAACCACTGGCCAGACTTATCCAAAAGAAGAGAGAAAGGACCCAAATTAATAAAATTATGAATGAAAGGGGAGAGATCACGACCAACAGCAAGGAAATAGAAACAATTATTACAAATTATTATCAACAACTATATGCCAATAAACTGAGCAATCTGGATGAAATGGAGGCCTTCCTGGAAACCTATAAGCTGCCAAGACTGAAACAGGAAGAAATTGACAACCTGAATAGGCCAATAACCAGTAACGAGATTGAAGCAGTGATCAAAAACCTCTCAAAAAACAAGAGTCCAGGGCCTGATGGATTCCCTGGGGAATTCTACCAAACATTCAAAGAAGAAATAATACCTATTCTACTGAAGCTGTTTCAAAAAATAGAAACAGAAGGAAAACTTCCAAACTCATTCTATGAGGCCAGCATTACCTTAATCCCCAAACCAGGCAAAGACCCCATCAAAAAGGAGAATTTCAGACCGATATCCCTGATGAATATGGATTCCAAAATCCTCAACAAAATCCTAGCTAATAGGATCCAACAATACATTAAAAGGATCATCCACCACGACCAAGTGGGATTTATCCCCGGGATGCAAGGGTGGTTCAACATTCGCAAATCAATCAATGTGATAGAACACATTAATAAGAGGAGGGAGAAGAACCATATGGTCCTCTCAATTGATGCAGAAAAAGCATTTGACAAAATACAACATCCTTTCCTGATTAAAACTCTCCAGAGTATAGAGATAGAGGGAACATTCCTCAAGCTCATAAAATCCATCTATGAAAAACCCACAGCGAATATCATCCTCAATGGGGAAAAGCTGAGAGCCTTTCCCTTAAGATCAGCAACACGTCAAGGGTGCCCACTCTCACCACTGTTGTTCAACATAGTACTAGAAGTCCTAGCAACAGCAATCAGACAACAAAAAGAAATAAAAGGTATTCAAATTGACAAAGAAGAAGTCAAACTCTCTCTTTTCACAGACGACATGATACTTTATGTGGAAAACCCAAAAGACTCCACCCCCAAATTACTAGAACTCATCCAGCAATTCAGTAATGTGGCAGGATACAAAATCAATGCACAGAAATCAGTTGCTTTCTTATACACTAACAATGCAACTGTTGAAAGAGAAATTAAAGAAACGATTCCATTTACAATAGCACCAAAAACCATAAGATACCTCGGAATAAACCTAACCAAAGAGGTAAAGGATCTATACTCCAGGAACTACAAAGCACTCATGAAAGAAATTGAAGAAGACACTAAAAGATGGAAAAATATTCCATGCTCATGGATCGGAAGAATAAACATTGTTAAAATGTCTATGCTACCCAGAGCAATCTATACCTTCAATGCCATCCCGACCAAAATTCCAATGACATTTTACAAAGTGCTGGAACAAACAATCCTAAAATTTGTATGGAATCAGAAAAGACCCCGAATCGCCAAGGAGATGTTGAAAAAGAAAAACAAAGCTGGGGGCATCACGTTGCCCGATCTCAAGCTATATTACAAAGCAGTGATCACCAAGACAGCATGGTACTCGCACAAAAACAGACATACAGACCAATGGAACAGAATAGAGAACCCAGATATGGACCCTCAACTCTATGGTCAAATAATCTTTGACAAAGCAGGAAAAAACATGCAATGGAAAAAAGACAGTCTCTTCAATAAATGGTGCTGGGAAAATTGGACAGCCACATGCAGAAGAATGAAACTCGACCATTCTCTAACACCATTCACAAAGATAAACTCAAAGTGGATGAAAGACCTCAATGTGAGACAGGAATCCATCAAAATCCTAGAGGAGAACATAGGCAGTAACCTCTTTGACATCGGCCACAGCAACTTCTTTCAAGATACATCTCCAAAAGCTAGTGAAACAAAAGCAAAAATGAACTTTTGGGACTTCATCAAGATAAAAAGCTTCTGCACAGCAAAGGAAACAGTCAACAAAACAAAGAGGCAACCCACAGAATGGGACAAGATATTTGCAAATGACACTACAGATAAAGGGCTGGTATCCAAAATCTATAAAGAACTTCTCAAACTCAACACCCAAAAAACAAATAATCAAGTCAAAAAGTGGGCAGAAGAGATGAACAGACACTTCTCTGAAGAAGACATACAAATGGCTAACAGACACATGAAAAAATGTTCATCATCATTAGCCATCAGGGAAATCCAAATCAAAACCACACTGAGATACCACCTTACACCAGTTAGAATGGCAAAAATGGACAGGGAAAGAAACAACAAATGTTGGAGAGGTTGTGGAGAAAGGGGAACCCTCTTACACTGTTGGTGGGAATGCAAGTTGGTACAGCCACTTTGGAAAACAGTGTGGAGGTTCCTCAAAAATTTAAAAATAGAGCTACCCTATGACCCAGCAATTGCACTCCTGGGTATTTACCCCAAAGACACAGATGTAGTGAAAAGAAGGGCCATATGCACCCCAATGTTCATAGCAGCAATGTCCGCAATAGCCAAACCGTGGAAAGAGCTGAGATGCCCTTCAACAGATGAATGGATAAAGAAGATGTGGTCCATATATACAATGGAATATTACTCAGCCATCAGAAAAGATGAATACCCAACTTTTACATCAACATGGATGGGACTGGAGGAGATTATGCTAAGTGAAATAAGTCAAGCAGAGAAGGTCAATTATCATATGGTTTCACTTATTTGTGGAACATAAGGAATAACATGGAGGACATTAAGAGAAGGAAGGGAAAAATGGGCGGGGGGAATTGGAGGGAGAGATGAACCATGAGAGACTATGGACCTGAGAAACAAACAGGGTTTTAGAGGGGAGGGGGGAGGGGGGATTGGTTAGCCCAGTGATGGGTATTAAGGAGGGCACATACTGCATGGAGCACTGGGTGTTATACGAAAACAATGGATCGTGGATCACTACATCAAAAACTAATGATGTATTGTACGGTGACTAACATAACATAATAAAATTAAAAAAAAAAAAAGAAAAGAATTAGGTATTCATAAAATAGATACTAGGCCAAAGAAGAATGAAAATACAATTGGCAAAATGTTTAATAAAGCATATACACACTTAAAAAAATATGATAAAAATGATAAAGGTATTGATGGGAAAATTAAACAAGCAAGAATAGATGTATAATATATACAGAGACAGGAAATTCGAAGAAAGAATAAAAGGGAAATGCTAAAGACCATAAACACTGTAACATAAATGAAGAATGTCTTTGATGGTCCCATTAATAGGCATGGCTGACAAGAGACTCTCTAAACTTCAGGGTATGGTAATAGAAAATTTCCAAACTGAAAAACAAAAGGAAAAAAGACTGAAAAAAAAAACATAAAAAAAATCCAAAACGTGTGGGAAAAACTGTAAAAAGTGTAATGTACATGTAATTGGAATACTAGACAGATAAGAAAGAGAGATTGGGACAGAAGAAACATTTGAAATAATAATGACTGAGAATTTTTCTAATTAATGTCAAGATACCAAAACACAGAACCAGTAAGTTCAGGGAACATCTAGCAGGATAAATGCCCAAAACACCATACCTAGGCATATCTTATCCAAACTTCAGAAAATCAAAGAAAGTCAAGGAAAAAAAACATTGTGCCTATATAGAAGCAAAAGTAAGGATTACATACAACTTCATCTCAGAAGCCATTAAAACAAGAAGAGAGTGGAGAGAAATATTTAAAGTGTTGAAAGAAAAAACTCACCAATCTAGAATTCTGTACTCTGCGAAATTAGTTTTCTTTCTTTTTAATTAAATTTAATTTATTTATTTGTCAGAGAGAGACTGAGAGAGCACAAGCGGGGGGGAGGGGCAAAGGGAGAAGCAGGCTCCCCGCTGAGCAAGGAGCCTGATGCAGGACTCAATCCCAGGACCCTGAGATGGGATAATGACCTGAGCCTAAGGCAGATGCTTAACTGATGAGCCACTTACGCGTCCCTCTGTGATATTAGTTTTTAAAAGTCAAGGAGAAATTAAGACTTTCTCAAACAAACAAAAATTAAGGAAATTTGTTGCTAAAAGACTGGCTTTGCAAGAAATACTAAAAGAAGTTCTTTAGAGAGAAGGAACATGATATAGGTCAGAAAATCGGATGTATATAAGGAAGGGAAGAACACTAGAGAATGAATAAGTGAAGGTAAAATAAAAACTTTTATTTTTCTTATTCTTAATTATCTAACAAATAACAGTTTGCTCAAAATAATAATAGCAACAATGTATGACATCATATTCTTTCTAACTATGCTTATAATAAGTAAAATGAATGACAGCGATCTATCTATGTTTATTCATAAGTGAAATGAATGACAGCAATGATACAAGGGATTGCAGGGAGGAATCAGGATTATTTTGATATTATAAGGTACCTGCACTACCACTGAAGTAGTATAGTGTTACTGACCATGGTTTGGCAATGACATTTGAGATAGAATACCAAAGGCACAATCTATGAAAGAAATAATTTGATGAGTGGGACTTCATTAAAATAAAAACATTCTGCTCTATGAAAGACAATATCGAGAGAATGATAAGATAAGCCACAGTTTGGGAAAAATATTTGCAAAAGATATATCTAGGAAGGACTATTTTCCAAAATATAAAAAGAATTCTTAAAACAGTAAGAAAAATGAACAACCTGATTTAAAAAAATGGCAAAAGATGTAGATGTAAACAGGCATCTCACCAAAGAAGATATACAGATTCCAAGAAAGCATATGAAATGATGTACATCATAAATCATTAGGGAATTGTAACATAAAACAACAATGAGATACCCATATAAACCTATTAGAATGGCTTATGTCTTAAACATTAACAATACCAAATGCTGACAAGGATGTGGAACAACAAGAAATCTCATTTATTGATAGAGGAAATGTAAAACGGTAAAGCCACTTTGGAAGATTGTCAGTTTCTTACAAAACTAAATATAGTCTTACCATACATACAGCAGTTATGCTCCTTGGTATTTACCCAAAGGATTTGAGAACTTACGTCTAAACAATAAACTGCACATGAATGCTTACAGCCAAACTGCCAAAACTTGGAAGGAACCAAGATATCCTTCAGCAGGTGAATGGGTAAGCAGTGGTATATCCCAGCAGTGGAATATTATTAGGCACTAAACAAGAATGAGCCATGAAAAGACATGGAGGAAACTTAAATGCATATTACTAAGTCAAAGAAGCCAATCTGAAAAAGCTATATACTATGTGATTCCAACTATTAAATGGTCTCAAAAAGCAAAACTATGGAAATAAAAAGATAAATCGTTGCCAGAAGTTACAGAGGAAGGAGGGATGAATAGGCAAAGCATAGAAAAATTTTAAGGCAGTAAAACTATTCCATATGCTACTACAATAGTAAATAAAAGGGAAATGCTAAAGACCATAAACACTGTAACATAAATGACAATATACCTTTGTCAAAACCCATAGAATGTGTAATACCAAGAGTGAACTGAAATGTAAACTATGGACACAAGGTAATAATGATGTGTCAATGAAGGTTCACTGACTATAATAAATGTACCACTGTGGTGCAGAATTTCATAGTGAGGGAGGTTTTACATTTGTGAGGACAGCGGGTATATGGAAACTCCCTGTACTTTCCACTCAATTTTGCTGTGAACCCACATGTGCTCTTAAAAAATAGTTTATTAATTAAAAAAAGTGGTGGGGGAGGGTTGCATATATCAATCTCTGTCCTCCATATTCCCCAAATTCCCTTCCCAAAGCCCACTGAGTCTATGGATCTTCTTAGCTAAGAGTGCCTATGCTGATGTCAGATTGCTTAGGATCTTGAGCTGAAGGCCTTTTAAGTGCCCAGTGCCCAAGAATTTAAAATCCTACTTTAAAAATAGGAGAAATAGAGGCACCTGGGTAGCTCAGTAGGTTAAGTGTCTGCCTCCGGCTCAGGTCATGATTCTGGGATCCAGAGATTGAGCCCTGCTTTGGGCTCCCTGCTCAGTGGGGAGTCTCCTTCTCCCTCTCCCTTTACCCCTTCCCCCACTCATGCTCTCTCTGTCTCTCTTAAATAAATAAAAATCTTTAAAAAATATATAAAAATAGGAGAAATAAAGTAAAAAAAGAAAACCAAAAAAATCCCCCCAATTAGCTCCAAACGTCAATAACATCAATTCCAAAGATAATAGTATAATCAAGTGTACTCTATGAAGTAATTCATTAAACCCTCACAACTCTGTAAGATAGGTAAAGTACCAGTATCATCTCTATTTTATGAACAAGAAACAGTATGGAAAGGTTGAAGAATTTGTCCAAGCTCTCAAAAGATGGTAACAGCAGTACTAGGATAAAAGCTTGGCAGTCAGAACCCAAAGTCCTGCTTGAATAAAACCCATCTTTGATATAACAATATGAAAATCATATTTAATATGGAACTTGGGATTATTTTGCTATGCCTGAGTTCATTTGTGTGTGTGTTTTGGAGGGGAAGGTGTACAAAAGCCAGGAGATTCCAAGACTAGGAAGCATTCCTGACTTCAGGTCAGGTCTTGCACTTTTCTTTCCTAACTCTCAATTTCCAAAATGTATGAAACAGGAAGGTTTTCTATTTCAGACAAATGATTGAATAAAATGCAGGTTGTATCAAATATGGACTATTAAGCAACTATTCATAAGAACCAAGCATGGGTTGGAGAGAATAGGAGAAGAATTTTGCAAATCATATTTCCAATATGGGATTAATATCCAAAATACATAAAGAACTCATCTAACCTAACAACAACAAAACAACCTGGTTTAAAAATGGGCAGAGGATCTAAGCAGACATTTTTCCAAAGAAGACATACAGATGGCCAAAAGGCACATGAAATGATGTTCACCATCACTAATTATTAGGGAAATGCAAATCAAAACCACAATGAGATAGCATCTCATACCTTTGGTATGGCTATTATCACAAAGACCAGAAATAGGAAGTGTTAAAGAGAATGTAGAGAAAAGAGAACCCTCACACTCTGTTTGTGGGAATGTATATTGGTGTAGCTACTACAGGATACAGTATGGAGATTCCTCAAAAAATTAAGACTAGAACCACCATATTATCTAGCTATTCTACTTCTGGGTATTTATGTAAAGAATAGTAAAATGCTGATTCAAAAAGATATATACACTTCTATGTCCACTGCAGCATTATTTAAAATAGCCAAGAAATGGCTATGTCCACTGATGGAAGAATGGATAAAGATGTGGTACACACACACAAACACACACAATGGAATACTACTCAGCCACAAAAAAAAATGAAACCTTGCCATTTGTGACAACATGGATTGATTTTCAGGGTATTATGCTAAGTGAAATAAGTCACACAGGGAAGGGCCATGGCAGGTGGGAAAAATGGGTGAAGGGGATCAATTGTATGGTGATGGATGGTAGCAAGACTTTTTGTGGTGATCCCTGTATAAAGATGTCTAATATAATGCTGTACACTTGAAACTTACCTAATGTTATATACCAATTTTACCTTTTTAAAATATTTCCACATGTCTCCAAATCCAGGAAAATAACACATTTTTATTAATTAACCACTGGACACATATTTATAATGCCTTTTCGACATTTTCTACTGCTTATACTTTGATTGCCTCTTCATGGGACAACTTTATATTATTTTTTACAAAGAAATAGGATAATTCAGACTCAAACCAAGCATGGATGACCAAATTCTGTTTTTTATCATTCTTACTTTTCAGAAGTTTCTTTCAGGCTTGTAACTTATTATCAGCATGTTGTATAAAATTACTTTTGAATTGTCAAATTTGAAAAATCTTCTATCAAGTTTCTGCCATAATCAGCTCTACGAATTCGAAGAATTATTCACAGATTAATCCTCTGGCCCTGTACATTTCAATTATGCTTCTCCATGATTCATATCCTTCCAGCACCAGGTACCAAGGACAAGTTCACAAAGCAGTACCTCTGCCATCTCTGCTCTAGGAGTATTCCTGGAAGCCATTCCCTCATTGAGTTGACTATCAAAAACTTAACTATACATGGAAATTACTGAGAACTACAAAAATATAGCCCACTAAACTCAAACTAAATGTACCTTCAATATACTTTCCTCTTACCCTGATCCCCAAAATGCTTGCTGATACTCCAATACCAGGACACAATATAAATACCCATATAATATATAGATATTACATTATACACACACACACCCCAAAATTGAACTAGAAAGAGATCTTTCAATCTATTAATATTAAAATAGCCTATTTCTATAAATATGACAGGGACATAAGACCCAGTGTAAGTTGCCAAAGCCCTTCCTAGAGCCTTGAAATGGGCTTATATAAATGGGGGATTCTGTAAGGTTCATTAGTTTTAGGGCAAAGAAAGAAAATTATACAAGTTTATAAGTGCAATAGCAAAGAGGTAAGGTATATAGATGAAAGAGGAAAAGTATAAGTAAATAATAAAAAAGAAATATTTTTTAAAGGACAAAATAGCAGCAGAATGGTTTAAGGTGTAATTAAACATAAAGGAAACTCAATTCCTAACAACCTAAAATTAACAACAACAAAATTTCTAATGTCTCTACACAAGTTATAAAACATGAATCTTAAAAACTACTTTGAGATTAACATAGCCCTTTTCTTATTCAGATTTACAGAATAAAATTTCATTTTTCCTTTTCTAAGTAAGAATAAATACAAACTTATTTTTCTTTCTGATAATATATAAATTTAAAAAGGTATTTCTCAATAGGCACAAATCACTAGCTCATAATGGTGAAATAGGAAGTTTATGGCCAAGAACACGCATGCTTATCTATCTGTGTTCCTAGAAACACACACTCAGACACATGAACACATAAAAGCACACATACAGAGTTAACAGTGGAATTTGGAAATTACCCTCTGATTTTTTTTTTTTTTTAATGTAAGTTCCTTTATGTCCCTTAATAGAAATCCTTTTTTTTAACCCCTACCTCCTGGGAAAAACTAATCTGTTTCTGCCCCTAAAGTTTTGCACGTTCCAGAATGGTATATAAATACAATCATATGGTGTGTAATCTTTTAAATCTGATTTCTTTCACTTACCATATGCATTTGAAATTCATCTATGTTGTTGTATGTATTTGTAGTTAATTTCTTTTCTGATGTGTAATATATTCCACTGTATGGATATATCATGACTTGTTTATATACTCACCAGTTGAAGACATCTGGATTGTTTCAAGTTTTAGGTGACTATAAAAAGCTGCTGTAAACATTTTGCATACAGATTTTTGGGTGAACATATGTTTTCATTTATCTTGACGAAACACCCTAATTGGGATCCTTGAGTTATACGGTAGGGGTATGTTTAAGTTCATAAGGAATTGGCATGATGTTTTCCAAAGTTCCTATACCATTTTGCATTCCCACCAGCAATATATGTAAGTTCCATTGTTCAGCGTTGTTGCCATCATTTGGTATTATCAGTGTGTAAAATATTACCTATTCTAATGCATGTGGACTGGTATCTCACTGTGGTTTCAACTACCAACTGTCTAATATCTAATAATATTGAGCATCTTTTGAAGTGCTTATATGAATTCCCTATATCTTCTTACATGAAGTCCCTAACCTAATGATTTAACATTTTTTATTATTGAGTTTTGAGAGATTTGATATACTCTTATAAATCCTTTTGTATATTTTAAAATGTGTATATATATAAACATAGATTGTTTATCAAATATGTGCTTTACAAATATTTTTCTTAGCCTGTGGCTTGTCCATTCATTCTCTTAATAGTGTTTTTAGAAAAGATTTTTTCAATTTTAAAGAAGTAAAATTCATCACGTCTGTCTTTTATAGTTCATGTTTTTTATATCCTATATAATAAAAAATACTTGCATAACCTAAGGTCACAAAGATTTTCTCCTTTATTTCCTTTTAGTAATTTTAAGTTTAGAATTCATTTTTAATTGATTTTAATTACACATAACATAAAATTTGTCATCTTAAAAATTTCTAAGTGTACAGTTCAGCAGTATCAAATAACTCATAAAAGTGTATAACCCTACCACCATTAATCTCCATAACTCTTTTTATCTCATAAAACTGAAACTCTGTATCCATTAAACAATAACTCCTCATTCACCAATACTTTCAGGCCCTGGCAATCTCCATTCTACTTTACCTCCCTATGATTTGACTACTCTAAGTACCCCATATAAGAGGAATCATATGGTATTTGTCTTTTGGAGACTGGCTTATTACATTCAACATAATGTCCTCAAGGTTCATCCATGTTGCAACATATGTCAGAATATCCTTTCTTCTTAAGGTTGAATACTATACACATTTTGCTTATCTAGTCATCCATTAAAGGACACTGGGGTTGATTCCACATTTTCACTACTGTGAATAATGCTGTTATGAATCAGGTGTACAAATAATCTCATCAAGACCCTGCTTTCAATTCTTTGGAATATATCCCAGAAGTAAAATTGCTGGATCATATGGTAATTCAGCCCACTGACTTCTGCCCTCCAAAGTTTCTGGTAAGATACCTGCTGAAAATCTTTTTGAGGATCTCTTATATGGGAGGAGTTGTTTATCACTTGCTGCTTTCAAGATTTTCTTTGTCTTTAGAATGTTTGATTATACTTTATTTCCATGTTGGTCTCTATGAGTTCATCTTTCTTAGAGTTCATTAAGCTTTTAGATGTATATAATCATGTCTCATCAAATTTGGAACGTCTTCAGTCACCTTCTTTCTTCAAATATTCTCTCAGCCCCTTTCTTTCTCTCTTCTGGGACTTCTACAATGTACATGTTTATCTATTTGATGGTCCCTTAGGTTCTGTTCACTTTTCTTCATACTTTTTTCTTTCTGTTCCTCAGACTCAAAAATTTCTGTTGCCCTATCTTCAAGGTCTTTGATTCTTAACTTCTGCCTGCTCAGATCTGTCTCTGAAACCCTCAATAAAGTTTTCATTTCAGTTCTTACACTTTTCAGCTCCAGAATTTCTTTTTGGTTTCTTTTTTTAGGTTTTCTACATCTTTATTTTTTGTTCAAATATCATTTTCTTGACTTTTTCCACATCTTCTTTAGTTCTTTGAGTATCTTTACAGAAGTTGTTTTACTCTTTGTCTAGATGTGTCATTAGGTCTTTTTCAGGGACTGTTTCTGTTGACTTATTTTTGTCCTTTCAATGGGTCATACTTTACTGTTGCTTTATATCCATTATGATTTTTTTGTTGAAAACTAAATGTTCAGATCTAATAATGTGGTAACTATATAAATCAGATTCTCCCCCTCCTCCGTGTTCTACTGTGGTTTTGTTGTTGTTATTCCTTTTGATTAATTATTCATTTATTTTTTTAACTTTTGTAAGCTGTCTCTGTGCCAAGGATAAGCCTGAGGTATAAACTTGAGGTCCTCTCCGTTCTCTTCTGACCCTACTCCCTTCCCTGGGTGTGCACAGTCACTTTCAAATTTAACCCATATATGCAGTTGTGTATGGATGTTTTAATCTTTAATGACTGGTTCCCAAAAGGAGAAAAAAAAGAAAAACTGGGGAATAGCACCAGCACCTTAAATCCTCTAGAAGTCACTTTAGCCAAAAGTTGGGGGGGGGGATTGCAATGGGGATAGGTGCAACAACAATGGATGCTCCCACTTCATCTGCACCTTTATGATGAGAAGCAGCAATCAGTTATCAGAGAAGAGATCTTTGATGAGAATGCGGTCATTTTTGCCCATCCTGGCTCCCACAAGTTGTGTGCAACTTGCTCTAGGAAGGTCAATGAAGCTGTCTGTCATGAAGCTGTAGGTGGAGGATGGTAACTATTACTTTGGTAAAAGCTGGAATTAACTGAAATTAACCACAATTTACTGTCCAGGCCTTCCCCTGGAAGTTGCAAATCTTCAATATACTCCAGAGTTCCAAAATTGTGATATCAAAGATTCTGCGAGTGTCAACTGCTGTCTAGATGGGAAGACAGGGGGCGCCTGGGTGGCTCAGTCATTAAGTGCCTTCGGCTCAGGTCATTATCCCAGGGTCCTGGGATCGAGCCCCACATCGGGCTCCCTGCTCCACGGGAAGCCTGCTTCTCCCTTTCCCACTCCCCCTGCTTGTGTTCCCTCTCTCGCTGTGTCTCTCTCTGTCAAATAAATAAATAAAATCTTTAAAAAAAAATTGATGGGAAGACAGATTCCTGATGATTCCTACTTTGGCATCTTCCCAGCATCCTCTATCATTCATTTCAGTTAAATTTTACATATGGTGTGAGATATGAATTGAGCTGCTGTTTCTGCTTTTCTTCTCTCTCTCAGTGTCTCTTTGTTTCTGCTTATGGAGATCTAACTATTCCAGGAACATTTGGTGAAAAGACACCTTTCCACATAGAACTGCCTTGCATCTTTCTAAAAAATCAGTTGACCATAGAGTTTCCTAATTGGTGAACATATGGGAGATGTGGGGGAGAGTGGAGTGACTAGAGAGGGCATGGAATCTCCACACCCCTTCCCTATACCTTGCCCTATGCATCTCTTACCTGGCTGTTCTTGAGCATTGAGGATAAAACTGTAATTTCTGGCAAGACCAAAGAGGACCAGGAAAGAAAATTAATGACAAAGGGGTTAGAGGCCCAGAGCTGAATATTCATATAGATGGAAATAATGCTTTATGTTTCTTTAGCAAAGCAAATATTAAGATGTATTTGAACTATCAGATAGTGATCAGGACCAAAAGAAGCTGATTTAACTGAAGCAAACTATTCACGTAAACAAAGCATACCTGTATCTCAATTACAGAGATAAGTAAACATGAATCCAAGAACTATTTTTCTAGCTATTTAGATACATTTGGAAGCAAGTTAAAAATTCATTCAGATCTATCAAAACATATTACTTCATGAAATATCTCGAAGTTATATTGTGACTTTGCAGCTCTTATGAAAACCTGAGTTAGAATTGCGAATATCCTAAGTGTAAGCTTAATGGCAAAGACCATGTCTTTGTATTCCTGGCACCTAGTATGATGCCTGACATATAATAAGTAGTTTATGAATTAATGAACAAATGGATGAGGTGACTAATGAATACACCTCAGAGTTCTTGAGAAAAGAAATACCCGAGGAAGCAAAACTAAAGCAATAACTGGAGTTTGCAGAGGGACATAAAGTTAAGCATACAAAATTAATCATATTTATCAATTATTTCTATGGAAAACCTTCCAACATGAGAAGAAATGAATATAAAAGCTATTAAATAATAAGACCAAAGAGAACGAGAGAAGAAATAGTGGATAAGCAATTTCAAAAAATTATAGTAAAGAGAAGGTATGTAGAGGCGATATTCTGGTTAAAACTCTTAACTATAAGGAACAAACAAAGGGTTGCTAGAGGGAAAGTAGGTGGGGGTGGATGGGATAACTGGGTGATGGGCATTAAGGAGGGCACTTGATATAACGAGCACTGGGTGTTATGTACAACTTATGAATCACTAAATTCTACCCCTGAAACTAATAATACACTATATGTTAACTAACTTGAATTTAAATAAAATCTTAAAAAAAAAACCATGGTGAGTAAACAAATACATTTATCCTCAATCAAAATGAATACAAAGCAATATGAATGTGTTAACTGACCAGGACAAAGATAATGGAAAACAAAAACAAGAACAGAAACACCAAAAACCACAACAGGCAACAATATGAACATATTCTAGAAGCAAAAAACAAAATAAAAAAAACAACTGAAGAAGCTAACAAAACCAAGAAAGCTAAAGACTAACAACTAAAAGAGGACTGTCCACAAACTCCTGGAATGTCTCAGAAACTAAAAGCATCAGCTACCTTAGAAGGTGGAAGTATGACATGGTAGCTAAAACCAGGGACACTGTTTAAAGTTTGTATAAGGAATGGTTAAATGCCCAGATTCTCTAGCCATTCTGATGTCATCGTGTTACTATCCCACCCCCACAAGACCATGGTTTTATTCTATAAAGAAAGTGAACTAGTGTTCAAACCTAAAAGACTAAGAATAGTCTTTGGGGGGGAGAGGGCGGAATGGTGCCATATGGAACCAAGACAGATTGAGAAAAGTCTACATGCTGAGAATTGACAACATTATTCTGCTTCCTTTGTTTATGCCACAAAGATGGTAGCTATGTTTAAACATCCACATACAGCACAAGTGACTTTGAAAGTGACTGTGCACACCCAGGGATACCTTTTTCTCTCAAAAACTTTAAAAGGTCACAAAGAAGACATAAAAATGGCTAACAGACACATGAAAAAATGCTCAACATCACTCAGCATCAGGGAAATACAAATCAAAACCACAATGAGATACTGCCTCACACCGGTCAGAATGGCTAAAATTCACAACACAGGAAACAACAGATGTTGGTGAGGATGCAGAGAAAGGGGAAACCTCTTAACACTGTTGGTGGGAATGCAAACTGGTGCAGCCACTCTGGAAAACAGTATGGAGGGTCCTCAAAAAGTTAAAAACAGAACTACCCTATGACCCAGCAATTGCACTACTAAGGTATTTATCAAAGGATACAAAAATAGTGATTCAAAGGGGCACATGCACCACATGTTTATAGCAGCAATGTCCATAATAGTCAAAACATGGAAAGAACCTAGATGGCCATCGACAGATGAATGGGTGAAGAAGATGTGGTGTGTATATATATATATATATATATATATATATATATATATATATATACAATGGAATATTACTCAACCATCAAAAAAAATGAAATCTTGCCATTCACAATGATGTGGATGGAACTAGAGGGTATTATGCTAAGCAAAATAAGTCAGTCAGAGAAAGACAAATACCATATGATTTCACTCATATGTGTAATTTAAGAAACAAAACATATGAGCATAGGGGAAGGGAAGGAAACATAAAATAAGATAAAAACAGAGAGGGAGGCAAACCATAGGAGACTCTTAACTCTAGGAAACAAACTGAGGGTTGCTGGAGAGGGGGTAGAGAGGGGTATGGGATAGTGGGTGATGGGCATTAAGGAGGGCACTTAATGTAATGAGCACTGGGTGCTTTATGCAACTGATGAATCACTAAATTCTACCCATGAAACTAATAATACCCTATATATTAACTAAATTGAATTTAAATAATTTTTTTAATTTTTATTTTTTTAAGATTTTGTAATATTTTTTAAAAATTTTTTTATTAACATAAATGTATTTGTTTCAGGGGTACAGGTCTGTGATTCATCAGTCTTACACAATTCACAGTGCTCACCATAGTACTTACCCTCCCCAATGTCCATCACCCAGCCACCCCATCCCTCCCACCCTCCTAAATAAAAAATTTTTAAAAAAATTTTAAGAGGTCACAAAAAGACCTCCATATATTAACATTTAGGGATTTCCCAGGGAAAAGCCCATACTTTTCTAGTCAAAAAGCTTTTCTAATCAACTTTTTATATTTTCAATCTTAAAATATGAATGGACATTCACAGATCAATAGGCATTGAAGAAAAGTATCCAATATGAACAACAGAGATGAAAACAAAATGAAAAGAAATTTAGAGTAAACATACAATGCAGCAAACAGAAAATTAAGAACAAAAAATAAAACAAAATAATAACAAAAACCTGAGCAGCAACAAGCATCCCAAAACAATAAGCATCCCCAAACACAGGAGGCTATGAAAGAAAGAAAGAAAAGCGACTAAGGGTATAAAGAGTAAAAAAAAAAAAAAAAAAAAAGATTAAAAATCTATAACATTTTAGCAATTTTCTTTAGTTAAATACAAAAATGCAACAGAAGACCTGGGTGATTAAGGAAGAAATGTCCCAAAAAGTAAAACAAAAATATCAGAAATTCAATTAAGTAAATAATAGAAGTTCCAGAAAGATACGTTGAAGGAAAGGAGAAAGAAAGTTAAAAATGAGTAATTTCCAGACATAAGCACTCAAATTACCATGTTGAAAGAGAATACCTACTGTCTATCAATAGAATAAAAAAAAAACTAAACAAAGGTATATTTTTATAAAATTAAAGATTAACCACAATAAAGGACAAGCTCAGAAGCTTCCAGAATGGGGAGACATATAAATATCTATGAGACATGCAAAGGGTCAAAAATGAGAATGGAGTTGTGATTCTTTTTTTTTTTTTTTTAAGATCCATTCATTTATTTGAGAGAGAGAGAGAACACCTGGGGGGGTGGGGAGAGGGAGAGGGAGAGGAAGACAAGCAGACTGTCTAATGAGCAGGAAGCTGGACGCAGGGCTCAATCCCAGAACCCTGAGATCATGACCTGAGCCGAAATCAAGAGTCAGATGCTTAACCAACTGAGCCACCCAGGCGCCCCAGATTGGCTTTAAATATTGGGTGGTTGCCTAAGCAACTGATACTCATTTACAACCTCTATAGCTAAAACCACCTAGGCTAAAACCACCTCTACAGCTAAAACCATGACTGAGCCACCCAGGCATAAAAGCATTGTGATTCTTAATAGCAACCTTGGTAGTAGAGGCAATGAAGAACTAACCTCAAAACTCTAAGGAAAAATGATTTTCAACACAGAAATATAAAATTATCAATTTAGAGATTATCTAGAAGCAGTCATACAAGAATTCAAAAAGTTTACTTTCTATGCACTATTCTTAGGAAGCTGTTGAGGGTTATCTTTCCAGAAAACTAGGAAATAGTCCAAAAGGAACCAAAGAAAAAAATGTACAAGATGATCCTGGAACATCTTCTCACATCAGATACTAAGAAAGCAATCAAAGCCTAGTAGCGTTGTATCAAAAGGACCATATTGAAAATGGTCCCATTTATTAAAGGTGGGACAATTTAACCAACAATAAAGATAATAGATAAAGTGAATTGAAAAAAAATGAGTTAAAAATAAAATTCTTAAATACTCAACAGACTAAGATTACAAAGTAACTTTCTTACCCTGATAAATAGCATCTATAAAAAATTATGAGAACTATATACTGAAAACTACACAGCACTGTAGAAAGAAATTAAATGAATGGAAAGACATCTCCCTTCATTAACTGGAAAGAGTTCATATTATTAAAGTGGCAAAACTCCCTCAAATAATGTGAACTTCAGCTGACATCTTTGCAAAAATTAACAAGCTAATCCTAAAATTCAGATAAAAATGCAAGGGTTACAGAACAGCCAAAAAACTCTTGAAAAAGAACAAAGTTAGAAGGCTTAACAATTACCAATTTAAAAAATGAAAATCCTCATTGGAAATCATTAGAGAATGTTAGCCAAACAACTTACTATTTTGAAAACTAACAAATAAAGAGAAAGTAAGCATTTTTCCTGCTTTTTCTAAATAAACTGAATGAATGATTTCCAAATAGTAGATAAGGGGAGGTTTTCCTTTATAGACCTATGTCAACTAATAAATGAAGGAAGAGTATTAGACTATAGCCCTTTTGTAATGCCTAAAGATTTAATAGATCATGTACTGAATGTTGACAGCTACTAACATCACAAAAAAAAGAGGCTTTAGATATCAAGAGCCTCTAATGGAAGAACATGACATTCCTATGAAAAAGAATTGCCAAAAAACTGAAGTCCCTAAGTCTAAATACTATTATAGAAATAAGAGAACAGAGGAACATGTTAAACTTCATGGGGATGGAAGCAGCAAAATCCAGATTACAGTAATAAATTATTTTCTTCAACAAATTAAAAATAAAGAAATAAAACAAGACAAAAGAGGGAAACCCTAGAGATTAAGAGAGACTTCACTAGAGATTAAGGGAAATATCTAACATTTGTTAAGTGTGAGCCTTTGGGTACTGATTTAAACTGTGTGGAGAAAGACAATTTTAAAAACCTGCGATATTATATTAAAAAGATAACTGAAAATTTGAACATTTATTGCATTTTTTTTTACTTTAAAGATTGACTATTATTTATTTTAATTTTTATGTACGATAATGGGATTCTAATTACTTGATTTTTGTGGAGTCCTTACTCTTTACAGACACAGTGTGAAATATTTTTAGCTAAAAGGAGATGTGTAGGGGCGCCTGGGTGGCTCAGTCATTAAGCAGCTGCCTTTGGCTCAGGTCATGATCCCAGAGTCCTGGGATCGAGCCCCACATCAGGCTCCTTGCTCAGTGGGAAGCCTGCTTCTCCCTCTCCTACTCCCCCTGCTTGTGTTCCCTCTCTCGCTGTGTTTTCTCTCTGTCAAATAAATAAATAAAATCTTAAAAAAAAGGGGGGGGGGCATGTGTAGGCTTTCTTTCAACATAACGTGGTGAAGTTACATGGGAATACAGGCATAATCTGCAGATCCTGAGGGTCTGGTTCCAGGCCACCAAAATAAAGGGAAATTGCAATAAAGAGAGTCAAACAAATTTTTCAGTTTTCTAGTGCATGTAAAAGTTATGTTAACAGTATTCCCTAGTTTATTAAATGTGCAAAAGTAATGCATCTAAAAAACAACATATACAGTTTAATTTTAAAATACTTTATTGCCAAAAATTGCTAACCATCATCTGAGTTTTCAGCAAGTCATAACCTTTTTGCTGGTGGAGGATCTTCCTTCAGTGATTATGGCTGCTAACTGATCAGGATGGTGGTTGCTGAAGGCTTGGTGGCTGTGGCAATTTCTTAAAATAAGACAACAATAAAGTTTGCCACATTGATTCACTCTTCCTTTCACAAATGATTTCTCTGTAGCATGTGACACTGTCTAATAGCATTTTACCCACAGAACTTCTTTCAACATTGGAGTCAATCCTTTCAAACTCTGCTGCTGCTTTAGCAACTAAATTTACATAATATTCTAAATCTTTTGTTGTCATTTCAACAATCTTCACAGCATCTTCACTAGTAGATATCATCTCAAGAAATCACTTTCTTTATTCATCCATAAGAAGAAAGTCCTCATCCATTAAAACTGTATGTGATTGTAGGAATTCATCATATCTTCTGGCTCCACTTCTAATTCTAGTTCTCCTGCTGTTTCCACCACATCTGTGGTTACTTCTTCCAACGAAGTCTTGAACGCTTCAAAGACATTCATAAGGATTGGAATCAATTTCTTACAAATTCCTGTTCATACTGATATTGTGAACTCTTCCCATGAATCATGAATGTTCTTAATGTCATCTCGAATCGTGAATACTCTCCAGAAGGTTTTCAATTGACTGCTCAGATTCATCAGAGGAATCACTCTGACAGCTGTTTCCTTACAAAATGTGTTTCTTAAATAATAAGACTTCAGTGTCAAAATTACTCCTTGACCCATGGGCTGCAGGATGGATGTTGTGTTAGCAGGCAAGAAAACAACATTCATCTCATTGTCCCTTTCTTTCCATCAGAGCTCCTGGGGAGCCAGGTGCATTTCAGTGAGCAGTGATATTTTGAGATGCATCTCTTTCTCTGAGCAGTAGGTCTCAAGAGTGGGCTTAAAATAGTCAGCTAACCATGTGGTAATCAGATGTGCTGTCATCCAGGCTTTTTTGTTCCATTTGTAGAATGCAGGCAGAGTAGATTGAGCATAATTCTTAAAGGCCGTAGGATTTTTGGAATGTAAATGAGCCCTGGATTCAACTTAAAGCCACCAGCCATACTAGCCCCTACCCAGAAACTCAGCCTGTCCTTTGAAGCTTTCAAGCCAGTCATTGACTTCTCCTCTCTAGCTATGAAGTCCTAGATGGCATCTTCTTTCAATAGAAGGCTGTTTCGTTTACACTGAAAATCTGTTGTTTAGTGTAGCCCCTTCATTAATGTTCCTAGCTAGATTTTCTGGAGAACTTGCTGCAGCTTCTACATCAGCATTTGTGACCTCCCCTTGCACTTTTATGTTCTGAAGACAGCTTTTGAACCAGCCTCTGCTAGCTTCAGACTTTTCTTCTGAGGCTTCCTCACCTCTCAGCCTTCACAGAATTGAAGAGAGTTAGGGCCTTGCTCTGGATTAAGCTTTGGTTAAGGGAATGTTGTGGCTGGCTTGCTCTTCAATCCAGACCATTGAAACCTTCTCCACATCAGTAACAAGGCTGTTGTGGGGCATGTGGGTGGCTTAGTTGGTTAAGTGTCTGCCTTTGGCTCAGGTCATGATCCCAGAGTCCTGGGATGGAGCCCCATCTGCTCAGCGGGGAGTCTGCTTCTCCCTCTCCCTCTGACCCTCCTTCCTGCTCGTGTTCTCTCTATCTCTCTGTCAAAAAAATAAATAAAACCTTAAAAAAAAAGTAATAAGGCTATTCTGCTTTCTTATCACTCATGTGTTCCCTGGAGTCACACTTTTAATGTCTTTCAAGAATATTTCCTTTGCATTCACAACTTGGCCAACTGTTTGGTGCAAGAGGCCCAGCTTTTAGCCTTTCTCAGCTTTTGACATAGCTTCCTCACTAAGCTTAATCATTTCTCGCTTTTGATTTAAAGTGAGAGACATGAAACTCTTCCTTTCACATGAACACTTAGAGGCCATGGTAGTGTTGTTAATTGGCCTAATTTCAGTATTATTGTGTCTCAGGGAGTAGAGAGGCCCAAGGAGAGGGAGATAGATGCGGGAACAGCTTGTCATTGGAATAGTCAGAACACATACAACATTTATCAATCCCTTGCCATCTTATGTGAGCGTGGTTTGTGGTGCCTCAAAACAATTACGATAGTAACGTGAAAGATCCCTAATCATAGATCACCATAACCAAATATAATTATAATGAAAAAGTTTGAAATATTAAGAGAATTACGAAAATGTGACACAGACACAAGATGTGAGCAAATGCTATTTAAAAAATGGCACTGATAGACTTGCTAGACACAGGGTTGTCAAAAACCTTCAATTTGTAAAAACTGCACTATCCGTGAAGCAAAATAAAGCAAAGCACAATAAAATGAGGCATGCCTGTATAGCTAAAGCAAGACTGGCTATGAACTGATAAATATCCAAGCTGATGAAGAGCACATGGGGAGTTCATGATACTATTCTACTTCTGTATATATTGAATTTTTTCCATAATAAAATATTAAAAAGAGGACCAGAAAATAAAGGAAAAAACAAAAGTCATAGAATCCAGGAATTTTGGGATGCAATATAGTAGAATGGCAAAAGAAAATTCAGGATGACACCTGTGCACCTATGTGCAAAGATAAAGCAGTTGGAAATTAGAGCAGAACAGAAGGCTGTGAGAAGGCAGCCTCCAGGAATATGAAAAAAAAAAAGAAAAAGAAAAGATTATTTTATGTGCTCATCTGACATTTTGGAAGCTGATAGATCTGTTGGAGTCTTTGAATAAAAAAATTGTGATGGCTTTATTAAAAACCAGAAGATGGAAAAAGGAAATAATTAATTATCAGATAAAAAGTTGACTAAGAAATAGTCAACTACTTGATCTTTTAGAGAACAATATTTAATTTATTTACCCCATTTTTTCTATTTATTTAGTGATTCATATAGACATGGACACTGAATTACCAAATAATTCAAACACCGGAAAGAGAATGGAAGAAAAATGGTGACAATGGGTATTTAAATTACTGCTTTATCACTTTTTAGTTTTGTGATTTGAACAAGGGACTTAATCTTTCCAAAATCTCAGTTTACTCATCTATAAAATGGACGTATCATCATCCTTGTAGAATTGTTGAAAGAATTAAAGATAATATATCTAAAATATATAGCTTATGTACAAAATATAATATGCAGCTAATAAAAATGATATATTTTAGTTATTGATGTAGAAAGCTATTCTAAAAATAGTGTTCAATGAAAAACACAATACCGAAGAGTATGTATAATATGGCTCTATTTATTTAAAATTGCCTACCTATCTATCTCCCTCTTTCTCTCTGTCCTTATTGACCTAAGCAGAGAATTATCTAAAGGGAAAGTTATCAAAACTTTGTATGGTTATTTCTACATAGTGAGAGTTCAGTTAATTTTTACTTACTTAAAAAACTTTTCTTGTTTGATCTGTTAAAATAATCATTTTTCCAAAGCAATACACTATCTTTAAATTTTAAAGGACAATAAAACAACCGAGAAAGACAAGTTAAAGCATGGGATGGGTGATGCTAAATGAAATTAGCAGATGATAGCATTACATACAGGCTATAAAGAAAAAAATGAAAACAATTTACTTGTTAGTATACTTGATTATAGTATTTTTTGTTCCAGTTTTACTATATAGTATTACATGATTTTTTGTCATATCACATGTATGTGTAAATTCTTACTCATATTAAACCTAAATCTACCACCCTATTAAGTTTCATTCATTGATAATAGTTTTGCCCCCTAAGGCCACAAAGACAAAAGTCTAATTCCTTTAAAACATGACAGATCTTTAAATATTTAAAGACTTGCTCCCCCCAAGCCCTCTGTTTTTCAAATTCCTATAGGCTTCATAAGATCAAGCACTATGTCTTGCTCATCTTTATATTGCCGGCAGGTCTGAAATAATGTCTTAAATATAGTAGGCAATCAATAATATAGGCATTTGTAGAGATGAATATGAAATACTCTCACTATTCTTGTCACCCTTTCCCAGCTATGTTTTCATTTGTTAACATGCTTCCTACAATATGACTTTTAGTTCCCTCTCAGTTCCTCACATTCCTTATCTCCAGTGACCTTCTAAAACTCTCCTCCAACCATTCCATTCCCATGACTATAACCAGTCCTGAAAAACAGCTCTAACCGGTAAATTCAGACATTCCACTCTGTACTGCCCCACTCTTCTTGCCCACTTGTTCACTTGTACCCATTTTATCTTCACTATCACATCAGGACCTTTCCGTCAACTGACCGCTCCACTTTGACCATATCCACAACATCCTTCCTGTCTTCATGTCTTTCCTCACCTTGTGTGGATTTCCCAGGCCATACATTACCTTTCCTTTTATCAATATTGCATAATTTCCTGGGGCACCTGGGTGGCTCAGTCAGTTAAGCGGCTGCCTTCAGCTCAGGTCATGGTCCCAGGGTCCTGGGATCGAGCCCCGCATCAGGCTCCCTGCTCGGCAGGAACCCTGCTTCTCCCTCTCCCACCCCCCTGCTTGTGTTCCCTCTCTTGCTGTGTCTCTGTCAGATAAATAAATAAAATATTAAAAAAAAAAAAATTTGCATAATTTCCTTGTCCCTCAGTCCATGCATCACAAGCTGGTAACAAAAATCTTGAACAGATCCAACCAAAAGCCTTTCCTAAGACCGTACCCACACTGCTAGGTGCTGCCAGGGAAATCGTACATTTGAGAGCACTGGTTAAACCTAAATTTCTGTTCTCAAATAGTTACTTGGTGCTGCTGTCAATTCAATCACACTAATCTCATGCTCTCACTCTCCCTTTCAGCAATATTTCACACTGTGTCGACACTCATCAAACATTCAATTCTCTACTTTTCCATTTCTCTAAACACATAACTGTCTTTCCCATTCCCTGAAAAAAACAAAAGTCACCATACGCAAACTCCCTCAACTTCTTGTCACCCCAGAAACTATGGATATTCTCAATAATACCATGCAGCCATAAAAAAAAGGATGAAATTATTTACATATACAAAAAAAGGACAAATAAGTAAAAAACACTGTATGTTTACACTATCTAGTATCTGGGTAAAAAAACATGAATTCCCTTGAAAATGCACATAATTTTTGTGGAAAAATTAAAAACTACCTAGAGTTTCCAGAAAAAGTGAGTGAAAGGGAGATTTCTCAAAGTATACACTCTTATATAGATTGAGAAGGTTGAACAATGTGAAAATGTTGTCTTAAAAAATAACAAACCAAACTTGTACACCTAGTCATGTTTGTGCCTTTCACGCTTTAAAACCCCACAATGCAGGGGCTAGGGGGGCAGGAGAAATGGAGAGTTACTGTTTAATGTTTGGGGTGATGAATAAATTCTGGAGATGGATGGTAGTGATGTTTGCACAACAATGTGAATGTACTTAATATAAATGAACTATAAACTCAAAAATGGTTAAAATAGTAAATTTTGTTATGTATATTTTACTAACAAAAAAATCCTATAGCACTAATAACTAAAAAGGAAAAAACACCTTCCAGTGCCTTCTTACTGCTATTCTGATGAAGAAAAAGATCCCATATAATATGACCCATGCCTAACTCCATTTTGTCTTGAGACTCTCTTCTATTAGTTCAACAATATTTATATGACCTGGACTACTTTTAGTTCCTCAAAGGCCTAGCAGTCTCTCTGGCTCTCAGGCTTAGCACATAAAATTCTTCTTCCTGGAATGCAAATAGATATCACTTACTCACAGGATACCCCTTCTGTCCTTTCTGACTTGATACTTCACTCTGTTAAACTCCGCCATAACATCCTTTACTTCCCTTTTACGACACTCATCACAAACGTTATTATCTGGTTAGTGTTTGACTTGAGAACTCAGTGAAGGTTGGAACCATGTAGGTCTTGTTCTCTAATGCATATCTGATGCTTAACACAAGGCATGGCAAATAACAGATACCCTTTAAATATTTTTGAATGAATGGATTAATCAAAATTAAACCATACTCCAGATGTAGTCTAATCAATGAGTGGAGTAGAACCATCCCTTACTCTGAATGTTAATCTGAATAATACGTCCCAATATTACTTTATTTTTATTAGTTATGACAGACAGTTGGCTTCAATTTAGCCTAGGGTTATTCAAAACCAGAAGTCTTTTTGAACTAAACTAGTGATAATAGGTAATGATTTCTCAAATCCCTTCCACACAAAGCAGACTTTCTAAGCATAAGTGCAGGATTTGTCCTATTAATTTTTATCTAATTATTTTTCAAACTTATCTTTGCCATCCAGTATATTAACTATTTCTCTCAGATTTGAGCCATTTGCAAATGGAATAGACCTGACCTCTATTTAGCCCACGGTTAAGAACATTAAATGTGACAATGCTGAGGACAAAGTACAGTGCAATTCCATAAGAGACATTTCTTGAAGCTGACATGACCTATTAATTAACACTTTTGGAAAATGGCTATAAATATGTTTAATATGTAGTATCATTCAGCATTTTCCCTCTCACAAAAATTTAGACAACTATTTCTCCTAAGAGGTGGAAATGGCACAAAATATCAGCAGTAAAGAAGGTTTAGAAAATTTGATAAGTTTTCGTAAAAATATGCTGAGATATTCTTAACCTTTAACCATGCCATCAGGGAGGACAAATTTGTCTTCCCATAGCGTGCCTTTTGAAAGTGGCTGCTGATAACAGAATGCTTCACTGGATTATCTATGTGTCCTCTTTTTCTGTGTAAAAGAACTTTATTAAAGTTGCCATTCCTGAGGTCTTTCTTACTTTCAGGAAATGTGAAAAAAAAATGCAAGATGAAGTCAAATACTAGGCAAGCCATTTAATGTTGCCAGGTAATAAAGTGACAGAGGGGGACTGGGTGATCTGTAAAGTCTTTTCTAGCTCTAATGTGCTAATGGTTGACAACTGAATGTGCTGCCTTATCCAAATCATATTTGCATTTATAGTGTC
The DNA here is from genome assembly GCF_964656455.1 of Halichoerus grypus. NCBI lineage: Eukaryota > Metazoa > Chordata > Mammalia > Carnivora > Phocidae > Halichoerus > Halichoerus grypus. The sequence goes on from NC_135715.1 coordinate 101,778,404, forward strand.
CTCTAAATATAATGCAGTAGAGTGAGTGATGTAAAGGGCTGTGGATATGGGATATTCTGGTTGAGTAATACTTTTTCTGTGACTCTCAAATCAAACCAGATAAGTAGTCATCTATACCTAGACTTCTCATCACCAAACCACATTTGTATTAGTATACTTCTGTTTGTGATCATATATGTATCTAATAAACTTTACAAAGATAAAGTTGTATTTTTGCTCAAGCTTCATTTAACTTAATTTGAATACAGTCATGATATTTCAAATATAAAATATGGGTCTAGAACTGAATAACTAACCATAATTTGCTTTCTGCAAAATTATAGTGTGAAATTGACATCTTCATGAAAGCAAAACATTATGGAAAAAATTTAACATTCCAAACTAACTTAAAATGCCAGGAAGTGCCTTGATCTGAATCAGAGTCTATGATACCATACTGGTTTCAAGGTAATAAAGAAAAGGAATAACATAAAAATTTTTAAATGGAATCTGGAAGAAAATGTCTTTTGAGAAGCATAATAATCTTGAAATGGCTTTCTCTAGTAAAAAGAAAACAACACAATCTCCCCAATCCTAAAGCATTTCCAAAATATAAACTTTTCTTTCAAACAGCATGTGTTAATAATCAAGAAAGGGACAGTTATACACTTTTGTTGTCATATGAAAGTCCTGATAATCAGAAAAGATGGAATACTTTCTGACCATTTAGGATTTCCTAGTCCCCCAAAGATAAATGCAATTAATATGTCTGTTTCTTTGTAAGCAAAATTTTGGCATTAGAGTTTCCTAACAATTTTGTAGTATCATGTCTATTTTGCATTATATATTAAAACTATGTATTATTATTTATGTATTTAAGACAATTGATTTTTTAAATAGTAACTTTGTGCTAGAACATCTTAATAAATTCTCTTTTGTGCATTTTTGAGCTGATCCCCTCAGGTTTTCCAAGTAAATAATATCAGCTGCAAATAATGATAATTTTGCCTTTTTCTTTCTAATTTTTACCTTTTTTGGGGGTAATTGAACTGATTAGTGCTGCCTGAATAAAGTAAACTGTGATGTCAGTGAACATCCTTGCTCCGGATTTAAAGTTTCATATGATACAGTGGCTTTGAGTATAGAACACATACACACATATACATTAAGATTATTAAAAACCACATATTCATGGATTGGAAGAATTAATCTTGTTATAATGTACACACTAACCAAAGCAATCTACAGAATCAATGCAATCCCTACTATAATACTAATGACATTTTTCACAGGACTAGAATAATCCTAAAATTCATATGGAACTACAAAAGACCTCGAATAGCCACAGCAATCTTGAAAAAAAAGAACAAAGCCAGAGGGATATATCACAATACCTGATTTCAAGCTATAATACAAAGACACAGTATTCATAGAATATGGCATTGGCACAAAAACAAACACATAGATTAATGGAATGGGATAGAGAGCCCAGAAATAAACCCACACTTACATGGTCAATTAATTTACAACAAAGGGGGCAAGATTATATGATAGGGCTACAGACAGTTTTTTCAATAAATGGTGTTGTGAAAACTGGACAGCTACATGCAAAAAAAATGAAAATGGACCACTTTCTTATATCATACACAAAAATAAAATTAAAATGGATTAAAGATCTAAATGTGAGAACTTAAACCATAAAATTCATAGAAGAAAATATATGCAGTAATCTCTTAGACATCACCCTTAGCAACATATTTATGGACTGTCTCCTCAGGCAAGGGAAACAAAAGCGAAAATAAACTATTAGGACTATATCAAACTAAAAAACTTTTGCAAAGCAAAGGAAACTATCAACAAAATAAAAAGGCAACCCAGAGAATGGGGAAAGATATTTGCCAGTGATATATCCAATAAAGGGTTAATATCCAAAATATATTAGGACTTATAAAACTCAACACCAAAAAAGCAAACAATGTGATTAAAAGATGGGCAGAGGATTTGAATAGACATTTTCTCAAAGAAGAAATACAGATAGCCAATAGACACATGGAAAGATGCTCAATTAACATTGCTAATCATCAAGGAAATGCAAACCTGAATGTGCTGCCTTCTCCAAATCATATTTGTATTTACAGTTTCCTCTAAATATAACCCAGTCAGAATGGCTAGTATCAAAAGAAATAACAAGTGTTGGGCGCCTGGGTGGCTCAGTCGGTTAAGCGTCTGCCTTGGGCTCAGGTCATGATCCCAGGGTCCTGGGATCAAGCCCCGCATCGGGCTCCCTGCTCGGCGGGAAGCCTGCTTCTCCCTCTCCCACTCTCCCTGCTTGTGTTCCCTCTCTTGCTGTGTCTCTGTCAAATAAATAAATACAATCTTTAAAAAAAAAAAAAAGAAATAACAAGTGTTGTCAAGGATGTGGAGAAAAAGAATCCCTTGTGCACTGTTACTGGGAATGTAAATTGGTACAACCGCTGTGGAGAACAACATGGAAGTTCCTCAAAAAATTAACAAGAGAAATACAATTTGATCCAGTAATTCCACTAGTGGGTATTTACTCAAAGAAAACAAAAACACTAATTCAAAATATACATGCACCCCTGTGTTTATAGTAGCATCATTTACAATAGCCAAATTATCGAAGCAGCCCACGTGTCCACTGATAGATGAATGGATAAAGAAGATGTGATATATAAATACAAAAAATAATCATCAGCCATAAAAAGGAATGATATCTTGCCATTTAAGACAACATGGATGGACCTAGAAGGTATTATGCTAAGTGAAATAAGACAGAGACAAACACCATATGCTTTAACTTACATATGGAACCTAAAAAACAAAATAAATGAACAAACAAACAAACTAAACATACTCTTAAACACAGGGAAGAAACTGGTAGTTGCTAGAGGGGAGTGGAGGTGGGTAGCTGGGTAAAATAGGTAAAGGGGATTAGGAGGTACAATCTTGCAGTTATAGAATAAATAAAACATGGAGATGAAAATTACAGTACATGGAATAAATTCAGTAACATTGTAATAATGTTGTATGGTGACAGATGGTCACTATACTTACCATGGTGAGCACTGAGTAATGTACAGAATTGTCAAATAACTATGTTGTATACCTGAAATTAATTTATCATTATATGTCAACTACACTTCAATAATTTAAAAATTATTAAATATTATAAAAGGATGGGTGCTGAATTTTGTCAAATTACATCTCAGCATAAATGGAGATGATATAATGAAGTTTTCCCTTTTCATTAGTAACATGACTATATTAATACATTTTCTAATATTAAACAATACTTGCTGATATGAATTCCATTTGCATCTGATTAACATATTAGATCTTTTCATGAGTTTCTCATTTATAATAATATTGAAGATTTCTACATTTATAATCTTAAGTAAAAAAAAGGTCCTTTTTTTTTCTGTATGATATTGTCTAATTTTGCTGTCAGTGAAATGCCTTCATACAAACAATCTGGAAGGACTCCTTCTATCTCTGTGCTCTACAGCCCTTTAAAAAGTATCAAAACACACTAGGGTTACTTTAAAAACTTGTAGAAAGGGTAAAGGAAAACATACACACACACACACACACACACACACACACACACACACACGCACTGGGGAAATAATGTGAGGGACTCATATCACAGACAAAGAGCTGATTTCTATAATATATAAAGATTTCCAATATATCGCTAAGAAAAAAAACAGCCAGTAAGTTTAGTAGGATGAAGGGCAAAGAACATAAACAGAAATTAGCAGGAAAAAAAGTATAAATGTCTCTTACATGCATAAAAAAATGTTCAACTGCATTTAATAACATAAGAAGGGAACAGTCAGAAGACATTGGCAAAATAAAATAATATCTGAACAGGTTGGAAAAGTGTGGGGAAAGAGACAATCTTATTGCTGGTGGGAATATAAACTAGTATAATGTTGGTAGAGCAGTCTGCAACAATCTAAAAAATATAAAAATACACATGCCCTTTTGTACCAGCAATTCCAATTCTATAAATTTATCCGACAGATTTAGTCCTGTGTGTGTGACATGAAATATTAAAATAACTCATAATTATTGAGTGCTCGCTGCGTGCCACTGACTATTCAAGCCCTTTATAAATATTAGCTAATGTAAGTCTCCTAATATCTCTCTGAGATAGGAATAATTTTCTCTTTTTACAGCTGAATATATGAAGGTATGGGGAGGTAGAATAACTTTCGTAAAATGAAACGTGGTAAGTACTGGATATGAATATGAAAGACAGATGGTCTAGCTCTAGTTTTCCATGCTTTTTGCCAATATCATGTACTGCCTCTCAAAACGTGCAAGGATATTCATTGTGGTATTGTATGCAACAGCTATGTACCACAAACAGACATCTATTGGTAGTAGACTAAATAAATTATAGTGCATGCAAATAGTGGAATACATGCAGCATTTAAAAATAAAAAAAGAACATCAAAGCTCTTTTAGGAACTGATATGGAAGGATCTCTAATAGATATTAGGTGAAGAGAGCAAACTACAGAACAGTGTGTACCTTATATTACTATATATGTAGAAATAGAATGAAACAATATTATACACACATAATCACATACGGTTTTTCATGCATGGAGTATCTCCAGAAAGATACACAATTAATTGCCAACATTGGTTACCTGTGAAGGAAAATGGCTGGCTGGGAGACATGAGTGGAAAGGGAACTTACTTTTCAATTTTGTACATTGTGCACATTTATCCGGTCAATACAGATAAATAATTTCAAAAACAAAATGGAAGGTAAAAAATAAAAGAAAAAAAAATGCCATTATCTACTTCTTTTATTTATTTTATGTATAGGTCTTTCACACAAGATTTTTTTTTTTTAATTTTTAAAAAAGATTTATTTATTTATTTATTTATTTGAGAAGGAGAAAGAGAGAGCATGAGCCCAGGTGGAGGTGCAGAGGGAGAGGGAGAAGCAGGCTCCCCATGGAGCAGGGAGCCCGATGCTGGGCTTGATCCCAGGACCCTGAGATCATGACCTGAGCCGAAGGCAGATGCTTAACCGACTGAGCCACCCAGGCACCCCACAAGATTTTACTTGAAGAAATTATTCCATGGCTACCACAAGTTTGAAAAGCACTGGAACAAAGAATGACTAATAAAACCTTAATGTTCGCAGTAAATATGCAAGAATTAAAATTTATAGAAAGTAGTTTGTCATACCTGATACGTGCATTACAGTATCTTTTGGCATACTCTGTCCATGTTCCAAATTTTTGTGGAAAGAGAGCTTCAATCTGCATGAAAAGCTGTAACAATACAAGTGTTCTCAATATGTTGCAACACTTTCAAGTAAGTATTATTACTATGATAAATCTAGTTAAAAAAATAGTGGAGTAAAAAAGAAAATCCACCTCTTCTTTCTCAGCCTCCTCCTTTTCTTCCATCCACCCATCTCTGCCATCCTATTCTTCAGGGGTAACTGCTACATTTTTCTCTAAAATACATTTACATATTTTGTATGCCTATATAGGGATATGTATATATTCTCTTTTATTCACATGAAGATGCTATTATACATATAAAACCAGGATTCTGTCCCCTAAAACATGTCTTAGACATCATTAGAGTACATATATATCTATTTTTATTTAGTTTTAAAAATTATCTAAGCAATGGTATTACTATAATAAAGTACCATTTAAAGGCTCATAGCACCCATTATCATGTAGAAGTACTGTAAAATATTTAAACAGTCTCCTAATCATGGACCTATAGGCTGTTTCTAGCTTTTATACAATGATATAAGTTAATAACTTCAGGTAAGTCTATGTGTGTGTATGTGTGCTTATATATATGTAGGCGTAGGTAGAATATCTACATCTCATCCATCAATCATTTATCTATTTATCCATCTATCCATCCACCTACCCACCCACCCGCCAATTGGTATTTCCATTAGATGAGTCTGTAGGATATATTTTTAGAAATGAAATAGGTGTGTTTAAGATATATGCTTTTTGAAGTTTGATGGATATTACTGTGTTCCACTGTAAAAAGCAAGTCCCATCAGTAGTATCATGAAATCTTTTCATTTTTATAACTTTGATACACTGCACATAGTGGTGTCTCATTATTATTTTAGTATACATTTTTAAAACAGCTGCTTTAGTTAGAAATAATTCATATACCACTTCCATTATTCACACTTTTAAAGTGTACAATTCAGTGGCTCTTAGTATATTCACAAAATGCCTCAATCACCACTATCTAATTCTTAAATATTTTTATCACTATAGACAGGAACGCCATACCCATTACTAGTCATTTCCCATTCTCTCCCTCAATCCTGGCAATCACTAATCTGATTCCTATTTCCATTACTTCGCCTTTCTGGATATTTCACATAAACAGAATCATACAATATGTAGCCTCTGTGTCCGACTTCATTCACTTAGCATAATGCTTTCAAGGTTCATCCATGTTGTAGAATGTATCAGTATTTCATTCCTTTTTATGGCTGCATTTTCATTATCCATTCATCAGTTATGAACATTGGCTTCTTACTACTTTTTGGATATTATAAATACTACTACTATGAACATCTGTATACAGTTTGTTTTTTTTTTGTGAACATATGTTTTCAGTTTTTTGTGTGTAAACTTAAAAAATGGAATTGCTACATCTTTTGGTAATTCTATTTTTAACTTTCTAAGTAATTGCCAGTGTGTTATCCAAGGATTGAAATTTATAGCTGTATATGTCTCCATTAAAAAAGAAAAAAGATCTCATGGGGCACCTGGGTGGCTTAGTCAGTTAAGCGTCTGCCTTCGGCTCAGGTCATGATCCCAGGGTCCTGGGATGGAGCCCCATGTCAAGCTCTCTGCTCAGCGGGGAGCCTGCTTCTCCCTCTCCCTTGCCCCTTCACTTGCTAGTGCTCTCTCTCTCTGTCAAATAAATAAATAAAATCTTAAAAAAAAAAGATCTCAAATCAATAATCTAACTTTCCACCTTAAGACATTGGGAAAGAAGGAGTACACAAAACGCAAAACAGACAGAAGGAGTAACATAATAAAGACTAGAATAGAAATAAACAACATAGAGATTGGAAAAACAACAGAAAAAATAATCAATGAAACCAAATATTGGTTTTGATAAGAACGAGAAAATTGACAAAATTTTAGCTTACATTAACCAAATTAAAAAAGAGAGAAAAGACTCAAGTTACTAAAATCACAAATAAAGGAGGGAACATTACTATCAACCTCACAGAAACACAAAGGACTATAAGGGAATATTATGAACAACTGTATGCTAATATCTTAGATACCTTAGATAAAATGGGAAAATTCCTATAAAGATACGTATCAAAATTGCTCAAGAAGAAATATACAATTGAATAGACATAATATTCAGTGAAGAGACTGAATGATTAATTTAAAAACTATCCACAAAGAAAAACTCAGGCCCAGATGGGTTCACCATTAAATTCTACCAAACATTTAAAAAAGAAGTAATACCAATGTTTCACAAACTCCTCTTAGAAACAGAAAAGGAGAGAATACTTCCCACCTCATTCTATGAAACCAGTACTGCCTTGACACCAAAACCAAAGATATAACAATAAAACTACAGATCACTATTTTTGTGAACATACACACAAAAATCATCAACAAAATAGAGCAAACTGAATCCAGGAACAAATAAAAAGGATGACATCCAGTCAAGAGAGATTTATCATGGAACGTAAAGTTGGTTTAACATCTGAAAATCAATGAACATAATACACTCTTATCAATAGCTGTCTCCCAAGCCTGGCTTACTAATCAGTAATAAAAGTGGCTACTGTATGTTGAGTGCTTACCATGTGCCAGGGCACATAGCAAGATACTTTAAAACCAGTATTTCCTTTAATTTTTAAACCCTACAAGACAAAAAGTACATTTTTTTTCTGTGACTCAGTGTTCATTAATGGAAAGGGCTTCTCTAGGTTACAACGACCCTTATAGACTCATAAGAATTTCAACTGTCATTTCTTCCTCCCAACCCTTTACTCCATACCCTACATAGCTCTTAAGAGTGGTAAAGCTAAATGGGGGTATCAAACAAATGCCTTATTTCTCCACCCAAGTAGTTATTCTACCTGATCTGAACATAAGTTCAGATACCTATACCTTCCCAGACCATGGATCTTTTTTTTTTTTTTTTTTAACATTTATTTATTTATTTGAGAGAGAGAGTGCAAGTAGGGATAACAGCAGAGTGAGAGGGAGAGAGGGAGAATCTTGGGTAAACTCTGTGCTCAGTGTGGAGCCTTAAGCAGGGCTCATCCCACGACCCCAAAATCATGACATGAGCCAAAACCAAGAGTCTGACGCTCAGCTGAATGAGCCACCCAGGCGCCCCCAAAACATGTATGTTGAAGTACAAGAGAAACAGGAAGAAGTTCTGTAATGCAACTCAAAAGATACAAAATAGATTAAACTCCAATCTTAAATTATATCCTTATAATGTCAAACAAACTGGATAAATGAAGACTAAAACCATATAAGAATCATAAGAAAACAAATGTGATGAATATTACAAATGTATACTAAATATGAAAACCTTATACTGAAAGTAAAAACTATTTTTTTATATACATGTACAAGCACAGGTAAGGTTCACATGTAAACAGAGAAAACAGTCATATAAAAGATATATTTAATCATTAATAGCCATCTAGAAATTCCCAATGATTATTTTTGGTGAAAGATTTTTTTTAAGCCAAAATTTAAGGATTTTAATACCTCTTCAGGCCTTCCCAAAGCTGGAGTTCCTGTAAGAAGAATGGCTCGTTTGGCTTTCTGTACTATTGGCAATAAAATCTTGCTGCGGGTTGCATTCCTGGACTTCATGTAGTGTGATTCATCCACTATAACTACGTTGAATTTCTGATTATTCAATGCATCTACCAAAGTCTCTGCATCTGTGGTTAAAAGACCATAACCCAGAACTGTCACTTTGCTGGTTGATATTTTCCTAGAAAAGAAAAAAAAAATCCATGTAATTTAAAAATATTTCAGTAACCAAGTTATCATAAACAACACAACTCTTCGGAAGAAGGAAAATAAAAGGAAAAATAAAAGGGATGGTATTACATTGCTAAAACTCAGTTTCTCTTAAGATTTTAGTTTTCAGGTATGATTAAGCAGAATCCAAAATTTAAAGGATAACTAAAACCAAATATTTGGTTAAATGGTTTTTGGAAGAGTTTGACAACCACCAAGCCACATTTTACTAGGATAAGGACATTACTCTCTAAGAATATTTATTTACAGGCATCTAGAATCATGGATAAAGTGGATACACAAATATTAACTGAGTATTCATTGAAGCCTTCCCACAAAGAGGACAGCAGTATTTTTCAAGCCAGGTGCTATTGGAATTTTGAAGACAATACTTAGTATTGCAGGGCTGCCCAGTGTACTGCAAGGCATTTCATATTCCTGGACTGTCACATTAAAGGCCAGCAGAGTGCTTGAAATTGTGACAACAAAAATTCACTCGCTGACGGGTGATCCAAAGCATGGGAAAGAGGAGAGGAGGATACAACTTTATGCAGACAAACACCGGCCTAAAGAGATCGTTCATATTTTGAACTACTTAATTATTCACACATCTATAGTATTCTTTACTATGTTGTAATGAAATTATTCATGTACATATTTATCTCCCTTGCTACCTCATAAAACTGATGAGGACAAAGAATGTATCTTATTCATCTTTGTATATATAGTGATAGGCTCCTAACCAGTTTGTAGAATGAAATAACTGGACAAATAAATGCATTAATAATAAAACACATTACTTTTGCATTTTCTATATCACCAGTAAAAATATACAGGATAGAGTCAATCTTCTACAGTTCCCTACCCTCTAAGAGAAATGGCAGAGCTCCTAAATAGCACAACACAACGATACAACAATTTCATTTAAAAATTTTTTTCAATTTATTTTTTAAATTTTAATTCCAGTGTAGTTAACAACAGTGTTATATTAGTTTCAGGTATATAATATAGTGATTCAACAATTCCATATATCACCCAGTAACCATCAAGGTAAGTTTACCCTTAATCCCCTTCACCTCTTTCATTCATTCACCCCACCCACCTCCCCTCTGATAAGCATCTATTTGTTCTCTACAGATAGGAGTCTGTTTCTTGGTTTGTGTCTTTTCTGCTTGTTCATTTGTTTTGTTTCTTAAATACCACATACAAGTGAGATCATATGATATTTGTCTTTCTCTGATTGGCTTATTTCACTTAGTATTATACTCTATAACACTGCAGGTTGGTGTAAATGGCAAGATTTCATTCTTTTTTATGGCTGAATAGTATCCCATTATGTATATACCACATCTTCGTCATCCATTCATCTGTCAATGGACACTTGGGCTGATTCCATAATTTGGGTATTGTAAATAATGCTGCAAAAAAATAGGAGTGCATATATCCTTTGGAATTAGTGTTTTCATATTCTTAGGGGAATACCCAGTAGTGTGATCATATGACAGTTCTTTTTTTTTTTTTTTTAATTTAAATTCAACTTAGTTAACATATAGTATAGTATTGGTTTCAGGAATAGAATTTATTGATTCATCACTTACATATAACACCCAAGTGCCCTCTTTAATGCCCATCACCCATTTAGCACATTCTCCCAGCCACCTCCCCTCCCTCAACCCTTAGTTTCTTGTCTATAGTTAAGAGTCTCTTATGGTTTGCTCCCTCCCTGTTATCTTATTTTATTTTTCCTTTCCTTCCTCTGTGTTCATCTGTATTGTTTCTTAAATTCCACATGAGTGAAATCATACAGTATTTTTTTCTCTGACTGACTTATTTCGCTTACCATAATATACTCTAGTTCCATCCACGTTGTTGCAAATGGCAAGATTTCATTCTTTTAGATTGCCAAGTAATAGTCCATAGTTTATGTATACCACATCCTCTTTATCCATTCATCAGTCAATGGACATTTGGGCTCTTTCCATAATTTGGCTATTCTTTTTTTTTTTTTTGACAGAGAGAGAGATAGCGAGAGCAGGAACACAAGCAGGGCGAGTGGGAGAGGGAGAGGGAGAAGCAGGCTTCCCGCTGAGCGAGAGAGCCCAATGTGGGGCTCGATCCCAGGACCCTGGGATCATGACCTGAGCCAAAGGCAGATGCTTAACGACTGAGCCACCCAGGTGCCCCATAATTTGGCTATTCTTGATAGTGCTATTATAAAGTTGGGGTGCATGTGCCTCTTTCAATCAGCATTTTTGTACCCTTTGGATAAATACCTAGTAGCGCAATTGCTGGGTTGTAGGGTTATTCTGTTTTAACTTTTTGAGGAACCTCCATACTGTTTTCCAGAGTGGCTGCACCAGTTTGCATTCCCACCAACAATACAAAAGGTTCCCCTTTCTCCGCAACCTCACCAACATCTGTTGTTTCCTGAGTTGTTCATTTTAGCCATTCTGACAGGTGTGAAGTGGTATCTCATTGTGGTTTTGATTTGTATTTCCCTGATGATAAGTGATGTTGAGCATTTTTTTATATGTCTATTAGCCATCTGGATGGTTTCTTTGGAAAAGTGTATTCATGTCTTCTGCCCAATGCTTAACTGACCATTATTTGTTTTTTGGGGTATTAAGTTTGATAAGTTCTTTATAGATTTTGGATACTAGCCCTTTATCTGATATATCATTTGCAAATACTTTTTCCATTCCATCAGTTGCCTTTTAGTTTTGTTGATTTTTTCCTTTGCCGTGCAGAAGCTTTTATTCCTTTGCTGTGCAGAAGATATTTATTTATTTATAAAACCGGCTGAACCAGTACTATACTGAACAACAGTGGTGAGGATGGACATCCTGTTGTGTTCCTGATCTTAGGGGAAAAGCTCTCAGTTTTTCCCCACTAAGGATGATACTACCTGTGGGTCTTTTGTATATGGCCTTTATGATCTGGAGGTATATTCTTTCTATCCTTACTCTTTTGAGGGTTTTCATTAAGAACGGATGCTATGTTGGGGCGCCTGGGTGGCTCAGTCGTTAAGTGTCTGCCTTTGGCTCAGGTCATGATCCCAGGGTCCTGGGATCGAGCCCCGCATTGGGCTCCCTGCTCGGCGGGAACCCTGCTTCTCCCTCTCCCACTCCTCCTGCTTGTGTTCCCTCTCTCACTGTGTCTCTGTCAAATAAATAAATAAAATCTTAAAAAAAAAAAAAAAGAAAGGATGCTATGTTTTGTCAAATGCTTTCTCTGCATCTATTGAGAAGACATATTGTCTTACTCTTCATTAATATAATCATGTTGATTAATTTGTGGATATTGAACTATCCCTGCAGCCTAGAAATAAATCATACTTGATTATGGTGAATAATCATTTTAATGTACTGTTGGATTCAATTAGCTAGTCTCCTGTTGAGAATTTTTGCATCCACGCTCATCAAGGATACTGGTCTGTAATTCTCCTTTTTAGTGGGGTCTTTGTCTTATTTTGAAATCAAGGTGATGCTGGCCTCATTTAATGACTTTGGAAGTTTTCCCTCCATTTCTATTTTTTGGAACAGCTTCAGAAGAATAGGAATTAATTCTTTAAATGTTTGGTAGAATTCCTCAGGGAAGCCATTCAACCTTGGACTCTTGTTTGTTGGGAGATTTTTGATTACTGATTCAATTTCTTTCCTGGTTATGGGTCTATTCAAATTTTCTATTTCTTCCTGTTTCAGTTTTGGTAGTTTATATGTTTAGAAACATATAATGGAATGTGTCCATTTCTTGCAGATTGCTCAATTTTTTGGCATATAATTGCTCATACTATTCTCTTACAATGGTATTTCTGCGGTGTGGTTGTGATCTCTCCTCTTTCATTCATGTTTTTATTTATTTGGGTCCTTCCTCTTTTCTTTTTGGATAAATCTGGGTAGGTGTTTCTCAATTTTATTAATTCTTTCAAAGAACCAGCTTCTAGTTTCATCGATCTGTTCTGTTTTTTTTTTTTTTTAATTTCTATATCATTTATTTATGTTCTAATCTTAATTACTTCCCTTCTTTTGTTGGTTTTAGGCATTATTTGCTGGTCTTTTTCCATCTCCTTTAGGTGTAAGGTTAGGTTTTTTATTTGAGGCTTTTCTTGCTTCTTGAGGAAGACCTTCCCTCTTAGGACTGCCTTTGCTACATCCCAAAGGTTTTGGACTGTTGTGTTTTCATTTTAATTTGCTTCCATGTATTTTTTAATTTCTTCCTTAATTTCCTGGTTAACCCATTCATTCTTTAGTAGGATGTTCTTTAACCTCCATGTATTTGTGGTCTTTCCAAATTTTTACTTGTAAGTTTCATAGCATTGTGGTCTAAAATATGCATGGTATGATCTCAAATTTTTTGTACCCATTAAGGCCTGAGTTGTGACCCAGCATGTAATCTATTCTGGAGAATGATCCGTGTGCACTCAAAAACAATGTGTATTCTGCTGCTTTAGGATGAAATGCTCTGAATATGTCTGTTAAGTCCATCTGGTCCAGTGTGTCATTCAAAGCCCTTGTTTACTTGTTGATCTTCTGCCTAGACGATCTGTCTGTTGCTGTGAGTGGGGTGTTAAAGTCCATTATTAATGGGGCACCTGGATGGCTCAGTTGGTTAAGCGGCTCCCTTCGGCTCAGGTCACAATCTCCGGACTGAGATCGAGCCCCACGTTGGTTGGATTCCCTGCTCAGTGGGGAGTCTGCTTCTCCCTCTCTCTCTGCTGTTCCCCTTGCTTGTGTGCTCTCTCTTTTAAATAAATAAAATCTTTAACAAAAATAATCCCCTATTATTATTGTATTATCAATGAGTTTAAGTTTGTTATTAACTGATTTATATAATTGGCTGCTCCCAAGTTGGGGGCAAAAATATTTACAATTGTTAGATCTTCTTGTTGGATAGACCCCTTTATTATGAAGTGTCCTTCTTCATCTCTTGTTACAGACATTGGTTTAAAATCTAGTTTGTCTGATATAAGTATGGCTACTCCAGCTTTATTTTGATGTTCATTAGTATGAGAGATGGTTGTCCATCCCCTCACTTTCCATCTGGAGGTGTCTTGGGTCTAAAACGAGTCTCTTGTAAGCAGCATATCAATGGGTCCTGTTTTTTTTAACCACTCTGATACCCTGTGTCTTTTGACTGGAGCATTGAGTCCATTTACATTCAGAGTAGTTACTGAGAGATATGGATTTACTGCCATCATATTACCAGTAAAGTTGCTGTTCCTGTGGATTGTGTCTGTTCCTTTCTAGTCTTTGTTGCTTTTCGTCTCTCCTTCCTGCTCAAAGGGTCCCCTTTAGTATTTCTTGCAGAACTGGTTTAATGTTCATGAACTCCTTTGGTTTTGCTTGTCTTAGAAACTCTATCTCCTATTCTGAATGACAGCCATGCTGGATAAAGTATTCTCATCTTCATATTTTTCTCATTTAGTATGCTGAATATATTATAACACTCCTTTCTGGCCTGCCAAGTTTCTGTGGACAGGTCTGCTGCTACTACCCTTGTAGGTTAAGGACCTTTTGTCCATAGCTGCTTTCAGAATTCTCTCTTTATCTTTGAATTTTGCAAGCTGCACTATGATATATCTTGGTGTTTACCTGTTTTTACTGATTTGGAGGGTAGCTCTCTGTGTCTCTTAGACTTGAATGCCTGTTTCCTTTCCCAGATTAGGGAAGTTCTCAACTATAATTTGTTCCAATAAACCTTCTGCCCCCTTTTCCTGCTCTTCTTTTTCTGGGACTCCTATGGTACGGATATGATTGTGCTTTGTGGAGTCATTGAGTTCTCTAAGTCTCAATTCATGATCTAATAGTTTTATTTCCCTATTTTTTCATTATTTTCCACAATTTTATCTTCTGTATCACCTATTCAATCCTCTGCTTCTTCCATCCTCATTGTGAGTACATCTAGTCAGTTTTGAATCTCAGTTGTAGCATTTTTTATTTCGGCCTGACTAGTTTTTAGGTGTTTTATAGCTACAGCCAGGGTTTCTCTGGTGTCTTCTATGTTTCTTTCATGCCCAGCTAGTATTCTCATGACTGTTCTAAATTCTTATTCAGATATATTGCTTATATCTGTTTTGATCAAATCCCTGCTTGTGATTTCTTTTTGATCTTTCTTTTGGGGAGATTTCCTCCATCTTGTCATTTAGGTTTCTGTATTTTGCATATTATGAAAACTTGTTATGTTTCCTGCTCCTGAGAGTAATACTATATTAAGAAGGGGTCACACACTGTCCAGGGCCTGGCATGTCAGGAAATGTTTCTGGCGTATGCTGTGTGTGCTGTGCTGTTGTGCTTTGGCTGCTCATTCCCACAGATCAGTCCTCTACAGAGTTCCTCCTTGCTTGCAGTGGGGAGTGTTTGGACCTTTAACTAGGTGTGCTTTGATTTATTTGTTAAGATAAGCCAGATTTAAAAACGGGGGGGGGGGCGCCTGGGTGGCTCAGTTGGCTGGGGGTCCGACTCTTAATTTTGGCTCAGGTCATGATTTCAGGGTTGAGGAATCAAGCCCCGTGTTGGGCTCCCTGCTCAGCAGGGGGCTTGCTTGGGTTTCACTCCCTCTGCCCCTCTCCCTGTTTGCACACACTCTTTCTAAAATAAATAAGTAAATCTTTAAAAAAAAGCCTGATCCAAAAAAATGAGAAAAGGAAACAAACCAATAAACTATAAGCCTGATACCAAAGAAAAAAGAAAAGAAAAGAAAGAAAAGAAAATATAAAAAATTTAAAAATTAAAATTAAAAACTAAGGAAAAAATAAAAATAAATAAAAAAAGAAAGCCTGGTCTTATTTCCACCACAACTGAAGCTGACATTTTGGAGCACTCTGGTGTTGAGTTGTGTAAGTTCTTTATTTTTTTTGGATTCTATTCCTTAATCACACAGGTCATTTGCAAATGTCTTCCCATTCAGTAGGCTGCCTTTAGATTTACTGATGGTCTCCTTAACTGTGCAGAAGCTTTTTATTTTGATGTAAACCCAATAGTTTATTTTTGCTATTGTTTCCCTTGCCTCAGGAGACATATCTAGAAAAAAGTTGCTACAGCTGATGCAGAGAAATTATTGCCCGTGCTCTCTTGGAGGATTTTTATGGTTTCAGGTCTCATGTTTAGGTCCTTAATCCATTTTGAGTTTATTTTTGTGTATGATGTAAGAAAGTAGTCCAGTTTCAGGGTGCCTGGGTGGCTTAGTTGGCTAAACATCTGCCTTCAGCTCAGGTCATGATCCCAGAGTTCTGGGATCTAGTCCCGCATCAGGCTCCTTGCTCAGTGGGGACCCTACTTCTCCCTCTGCCTGCTGCTCCCCCTGCTTATGCTCACTCTCTTTCTCTGTCAAATAAATAAAATCTTTAAAAAATTTTTTTAAAAAGAAAGTAGTCCAATTTCATTCTTTTGCATGTTGCTGTCCAGTTTTCTCAACATAATTTGTTGAAGATACTGTCTTTTTCCCATTGCATATTCTTGCCTCCTTTGTCGAAGATTAATTGACCATATAATTATGGGTTTATTTCTGGGTTTTCTATTCTGTTACATTGATTGATGTGTGTCAATTTTTGTGCCAGTACCATACTGTTTTGATTACTACAGCTTTGTATTATAACTTGAAGTCTGGAATTATGATGCCTCCAGTTTTGTTTTGTTTTTTTCAAGATTGCTCTGGCTATTCAGGATCTTTTGTGGTTCCAAATAAAATTTAGGATTGTTTATTCCAGTTCTCTTAAAAATGCGGTTGGTATTTTGATAGGGATTGCATTTATTGTGTAAATTGCTTTGGGTAGTAAAGACATTTTAACAATATTTGTTCTTCCAATCCATGAGCAGAGAATGTTTTTCCATTTCTTTGTGTTGTCCTCAATTTCTTCCATCAATGTTTTACAGTTTTCAGAGTACAGGCCTTTCACCTCTTTGGTTAAGTTTATTTCTAGGTTCTTACTATTTTTGGTGCAACTATAAACAGGATCGTTTTCTTGATTTCTCTTTCTGCTGCTTCATTATTAGTGTATAGACATGCAATAGATTTCTGTACATTTTGTGTCTTGTGATATTACTGAATTCATTTATCAGTTCTAGTAGTTTTTTAGTGGAGTCTTTATAGTTTTATATATAGCATATCATGTCATCTGCAAATAGTGAAAGTTTTACTTCTTCCTTTCCAATTTGGATGCCTTTTTGTCTGTTTGCTGTGGCTAGGACTTTCTCTACTATGTTGAATAAAAAAGTGAGAATGGATATCCCTGTCTTGTTCCCGACCTTAGGGAAAAGCTCTCAGTTTTCCCCATTAATGATGATGTTAGCTGTGGGTTTCTCATATAAGAACTTTATTATGTTGAGGTATGTTCTCTCTAAACTTACTTTGTTGAGGGTTTTTATCATGAATGAATCTTGTAGTTGTCAAATGCTTTTCCGCATCTATTAAAATGATCATATGGTTCTTATCTGTTCTCTTAGTGATGTGACGTAATGTAATATGTTGACTGATTTATGAATACTAAACCATCCCTGCATCCTGGAAATAAATCCCAATGGATCCTGGTGAATGATTTAAAAAAAATATATTGTTGGATTTACTTTGTTAGTATTTTTTTTTTAGGATTTTGCATCTATGTGCATAAGGGATATTGGCATGTAGTTCTCTTTTGGTGGTCTTTTTTCTGGTCTTGGTATCATGGCAATGGTGACCTAATAGAATGATTTGGAAGTTTTCCCTACTTTTCTGTTTTCTGGAATAGTTTGAGAAGAATAGGTATTAATGCTTCTTTAAATGTTTGGGAGAGGGGTGCCTGGGTGGCTCAGTGGTTAAGTGTCCAACTCCTGATTTCGGCTTGGGTTGTGATCTCAGGGTTGTGGGATCAGGCCCCATGTTGGGCTTCACACTGAGCATCAAACCTGCTTGGTATTCTTTCTCTCCCTCTCCCTCTGTCCCTCCACCGCTCTGCCCCCAGCTTGCATACTCTCTCTCTCTCAAATAAATAAATAAATCTTAAAGAAAAAAAAGAAATGTTTGGTAGAATTCTACTGTGAATTGATCTGCTCCTGGACTTTTGTTTGAGTTTTTGAATACTGATTCAAATACATTGCTGGTAACTGGCCTGTTCAAATTTTCTATAATCTCTTGTAATCTTATGTATTTCTGGAGTGTTGGTTGTTATATCTCCTTTTTCATTTCTGATTTTTTAAATTTAAAACCTCTCTCTTTTTATGAGTCTTTGTTTTCAAAGTATTATCTCCATTTATTATTTTTTTTCCGAAGAATAGTTTTTCTTCAGTCTTGAATGTCTTAGCTCCTCACATGGGCTTTGGTGGTGGTCACACACACAGGTCTTAATTGGGATGGGGGTGTTCAGTTCTTCTGTGCTTCAGGAGAGCGATTCCTAACTACCTTGCTGTGTATGGTACAACTCACACAGTAATGTAGTTTCACATACAGCTTGGGGAGAACACAGGCATTGAAGATACTTGCTTTGGAAATGTCCCGACAATGGTAGCCCTCTACTATGTTTTGAGTAATGAATTTCTTAATGGCTTTGCTCTTGGGCACACAACAAGCATAGCTGGTGCAGTGAAGAGTCTGCACGTGGCTGTGGCCCTTTTTGGCACAATTATTCCTTCTTTTCTTGGTCATCTTGGAAGTGAGGACCTAAGAGAGGATGGATCACTGTGTTTTCATTTGCATTTCTCTCTTAGCAATTTTTTATTTCTTCTTTGACTTCTTGGTTGATCCATTTATTATTTAGGAACATGTTATTTAACCTCCATGTATTTGTGTTCTTTCCAGATTATTTGTTGTGGTTGATTTCTAGTTTCATAGTGTTGTGATCAGAAAAGATGCATGGTAGGATCTAGATCTTTTTGAAGTTGTTGAGACTTGTTTTGTGGTCTAATATGGGATCTATTCTGGAGAATGTTCCAAAGTGAACTTCAAAAGAATGTGTATTAAGCTGTTTTAGGATGGAATGTTTTGAGTATATCTGTTAAATCCATCTGGTCCAATGTGTCATTCAAAGCCACTGTTTCCTTGTTGATTTGTTTGGATGATCTGTTTATTGACATAAGTGAGGTGTTAAAGACCACTACTATTATTGTACTACTATTGAGTAGTTCCTTTATTTTTGTTAATAAATATTTTATGTATTTGGGTGTTCCCACATTGTGTGCATAATATTAATAATTGCATGTTTTTCTTAATGTCAACTATATTTTAAGCCCTGGGTAAATCTAGCTAATATAGAGACTTAAAATTTTCTTTTTGTAGTCAAACACTAGGAAAGCTTTCTGAAGAAAAGTGTAGAATAAATATTACTAACTTAGGTATACTGAGAATCATATACAGAAGACAAGGGCTTGAATGTCCACTGAGAACAGTCCATGCATAAGTGGCATGTGCCAAAAGGAGTTACATGTATTTTTGGTAAATATATGTTGCCAGATATTGGTATATATCTAAAGTTGTTTCTTAAGCACTTGGAAGACACTGACTAAGTTTTTCTTTCCCTAAGGTGACATCCTCGAGAAGAGTTATACTCTGGGTTGTAGTACTATCTAACAGATACCAAATGTTATCCAAATAAAAATATTAGCCTCTATTTAATTGTAGAACAATATTTCCTAAAAAATAAAGAAAACTATATGAACTAAATAAAAGATGATAGAAGATACATATTTTAAGAAAATTAAATGTAAACTTTCAGATAAAATATAGCTAACAAAAAGTGGCTATAAATGCCTCAGTTCATTCTACATTCTCTAAATCCTTAAGTCTTAAATTTTATATAGTTTTATTGAAGAAGAGGAAATTTATAATTATTGCCAACATTTTATTTTGACCATGCAAATACTGTCCAAATGTCCTTAGACCCATAAAAATATATTTTATAGAATTTTAGTTCAAAGGTCAAAAGAGAAAAGGCCTCCAACTATTTTTTCAGGACATTCACAAAGGCCAAAATTATTTCTACAAATAGTCTTTATGTTATAAACAATCCTAGAGAATACAATACAATAAAATCATAATAAAAAATGTAACTATTGGGGGAGACGAACCATGAGAGACGATGGACTCTGAAAAACAAACTGAGGGTTCTAGAGGGGAGGGGGGTGGGAGGATGGGTTAGCCTGGTGATGGGTATTGAGGAGGGCACGTTCTGCATGGAGCACTGGGTGTTATGCACAAACAATGAATCATGGAACACTATATCTAAAACTAATGATGTAATGTATGGGGATTAACATAACAATAAAAAAATTTTTTAAAAAATGTAACTATTAACAGACATTTATTTCAAATATGTATATTGCCTTTTATTTGAGGCTCAGAAAGTGGTAATTTTGAATTTCTGGAAACATGATAATTTGCATAATTCACCTAGAAACACAATGTAACAAATTACTAATATTCAAATAGACTGGTTTATCCCAATGGCTAGAAAACAAATTTTAAAAACCCAGTAGCTATTTTATGATTTATTTTTGAGGAGATACTTCAAATAATCACAAAGCGAGTATATTCAATATAGAAAATATTAAAATTATAAATTAATATAATAAAGAAAATAAAACTGGTTAATACTAATTTTGAGTTATATATAAAACTTGCATATTAACCAACAACTTGGAAAGCAAAATCTGCCATTGATGCAGACAATAAAAGCTCACAAGGTTCAAGTTAATCATTGAAAAGTTGGGAAATTTAATTTTCAACCCCCAAATCGTCAGCTTTAAGTATATTTAAAGTATATATAAAATAGATATATTACATAAATCTTCAAAAGTATACGTATTTACGTTTAAAAATATATCATAAAGGAATTTAACATCAAATATACTGTTGAGTTTTAGATAAATAATTCATATTTAAAAATGTAAAATAAAATTCTCCACACTATTCTCTTAGTTCTAAATTATGACTTATAGATTATACTTTATTCCAAACATCAGTATATACTAAATACATGCAAGGCTTTTTTTTCCCCCCTCTAATGATGAAAAAATCGTTCTTACCCCACGTCAGTTTTATTCTGAATAACATTGATACCTTCTGGACCCAGCTCTGGGATCCATTTCTCTATTTCTTCCATCCAGGGATATCTCAGAGATGAAGGGACCACTATTAAAAGAGGCCATTCCTCCTTATAGAAGTAAGCAATTGCAATTGCCTGGATTGTCTTTCCTAGACCCATCTAAAATAAAAATAAATTAAAAATACATAAATATATAAGTAAATAAATGCTGAAATATTTTGAATGAAAATATTAATCAAATATTTACTTAAGAGTATTATCATCAAAATAATTTTCTAACGTAAATGGATTACATAGTTAATAAAAAGCACAAGATTATGATGACCTTTAAAATTCATTAAGCAAATTATGTTATCTTCTAAGCATTTGTGACTGGACTTAGAGACAAAATAACCTGTTATTTAAAATATTAGTTATATTGAATTCATATAACTTAATTTTATAAAGATGTATATGACCATTTATAAGTTCATCTCTTAGAGAGCACAAGGGTAAATGCCTTACCTATACAACACAATATCATGTTATTTTAAAGCTAGAATAAGCCCTAAATCATGCACATCTTACAAAAGAAATAAGCAGGGGCGCCTGGGTGGCTCAGATGGTTAAGCGTCTGCCTTCGGCTCAGGTCATGATCCCAGGGTGCTGGGATCAAGTCCCGCATCGGGCTCCCTGCTCCTTGGGAGCCTGCTTCTCCCTCTGCCTCTCTCTCTCTCTCTCTGTCTCTCATGAATAAATAAAGAAAAAATCTTTAAAAAAAAAAAAAAAAAAGAAATAAGCATACAGTGGTTAAATTCTCTATTCAACTTAACATTAATTGAATGCAAAACTAGTGTGAGAGCCCAGGTCTCTGGTGTCTTCCCACTTAATTGTTTTCACACTTATATCATAATGCCCCATTTCTAAGCAGTACCCATTTAAAAAGTAGTTACTAAATCAATGTTTTCATTTTTATTTTTTAAAGATTTTTTATTTATTTATTTGAGAGAGAGAGAATGAGAGAGAGAGCACATGAGAGGGGGGAGGGTCAGAGGGAGAAGCAGACTCCCCACCGAGCAGGGAGCCCGATGTGGGACTCGATCCAGGGACTCCAGGATCATGACCTGAGCCGAAGGCAGTCGCTTAACCAACTGAGTCACCCAGGCGCCCTAAATCAATGTTTTTCGTGGTTTTGTTCCTAACAGCCAGAATACGAAGACAACCCAAATGTACTTCAACTGGTACATGGATAAAAACTGGGGTACATCCATGTAATAGAATACTATTTATCAATAAAAAGGGAGCAAACTATTGCTATACACAACAACACGTTGCATTTTGCTACATGAAAGAAGTCAAACTCAAAAGCCACATACCATATGATTCCATGTTTATGTCATACAGAAAACACATCAGAGTCGAGGAGTGGGAGGAGAGCAGCATGAGGGAACTTTTGAGATGGTGGGGCTGTTTTGTATTTTGATTGTGGTGATAGTTACATGTCTGTACACATTTGTCGACCTATAGAACTGCGCATTTAAAAAGGATGAATTTACCTAAAAGAGTGAATTACACCTCAAGAACACTGACTTCTTTAAAAAAGTAGTTATTAGGGGCGCCTGGGTGGCTCAGTCATTAAGCGTCTGCCTTCAGCTCAGGTCATGATCCCAGGGTCCTGGGATCAAGCACTGCATTGGGCTCCCTGCTCCGCGGGAAGCCTGCTTCTCCTTCTCCCACTCCCCCTGCTTGTGTTCCCTCTCTCGCTATGTCTCTCTCTGTCAAATAAATAAATAAAATCTTTAAAAAAAAAAAAGTAGTTATTATTATGGATATAAGAGAGAGACTAAAAGATGTAAGGACTCCTGAGTTGATGTTTCAAAGAGAAAAAAGATATAGATACCTAATACAGTTAATTTAAAATGAATTTTAAATGCTGAACAAAATTAAAGAAGAGACAAAAAGGAAGTTTGGGATTTTTAGCAAGTCTCCACTAAGAAAATCTTGTTTTATGTATTTTTCATTAAACTACTGCTATTAACAATGACAAAAGTAATCCCAGAATATTCAAGCAAGCTAACATTTATATCAATCACACTCAGAAAGAGAAAACTAGTGCGAATTACTTAGAAGATGTTCTTTTGATTGGAATAAAGACTGTCAAATGGAGACAAGGTAAATGAAATGCAGTAAGTGACTTTGTTTCTGACCTGGTGTTCAGTAAGTGCTCAGATATTTGAATCCATGAGTGAATTAATGAGTAAATAAAGATCAAGATTGTTAAATTCTGTGGGACAGGCAAAACCCAGGCAGAGAAAAAACAGGAAGGAATACTGAAAAGATTTTAGTGCAAGAGCAGTATTATTAGCTAACATTTCAAAGTTCTGAGGCAAATCACATTCAAAAATAGAGCCAAAGCAGGGGCGCCTGGATAGCTGGGTGGCTCAGTCAGTTTAGCATCTGGCTCTTGATTACAGCTCAGGTCATGATCTTAGGGTTGTGAGAGTGAGCCCCGAGTTGGGCTCTGTGCTGGGTGTGGAGCCTGCTTAAGATCCTTTCTCTCCCTCTGCCCCTCTCCTGCAAAAAAGAAAAAAAAAAAAAAGCCAAAGCTAAGTCTAAAACCTTTAATGTATACAAATAACCTAAATGTCCATCAGTGGTTGAGCCGATAAAGAAGTCATGGTATATATATACAATGGAATATTATTCGAGAATAAAGGAAATCCTGCCATTTGCAACAACCTGAATGGAATGTGAGGACATTATGCTAAATGAAATAAGCCAGAGAGAGAATGATAGATACTGCATGGTATCATGTATACATAGAATCTTTGGACAAAAAAGAAAGAAAGCACCAAACTCACAGTAACAGAGAGTAAAAAAGTGGTTGCGGGGGCTAAGGGATAGGGAGAATAGGGAGAGGCTGGTAAAAGGGTACAAACTTTCAGCTGTAAGATGAATAAGGTCTGAGGAACTGATGGACAGCATTGTGACTACAGTTGATAACACAGTGTTGTATGATTGAGGTTTGGTGGGATGGTGGAACTAAGATGTTCTCAACAAAACAAAACAAAATGAAAAACCCAGAAAAGTATAGATATGTGCGATGAGTGATGTGTTAAATGTATAGGGGAAATCCTTTCACACTATATATGTGTGTCAGGTCATCATGATGCATACTTTATAGGTCTTGAAATTTGTTTTTCTGCTATACCTCAGTAAACCTAAAATTATAAAAAAATACTGGATATGTAAGCTTTTAATATTGAAACAAGATCCATTTGCAGATAAAAATCGTTTCCTATCTAGGGTGTGAAGAATAAAATTTTGGTTAAGTTAGGCAGGGCTTGGTAACTGGGTAACTTAGGAATATAGACATACATACACACACACAGCCTACATACTTTATTACAAAATTAAATCATTTTACAGCCTATTATTCTATATCTCTTTCTAAGGAATAGCATATAACCCCAACCTTTAGACCTACACAGCCAAATTTAAGATTTATTTGATGGTAGTAGACCTAACCCTAAGAGAAATAAATAACTTTTACATAACTTAGTTTTATAAAACCAAACCTAAGAGCAATTATGCACCAACATCGGGTATAATGACTGCTATATTTTCTTGTCCTCAAAAGCCCACCAATCCTCATAGCTGAACCCACTTAAACATCACTAGATTCTGGGACCAATATGATTCCAAGGCAGCAGAAATTTATAAATTACAGATGTTTCCTGGCTTGCTTATCCCTAACAACTATGACAAAGGAGCACAATTCCGGGAACTGAGCCATGGTCAATTCTGTGTGTGTAGACCATACCACCAAGTAACTCTGTGCCATAGCTATGGTTACCTGGCTTTGCTTCCTGCAGTGGGTTCATAGATCATTTTCTTAACTTCTATTTCTCTGGAAATAGGGGTCTGTTTGCTACCCTAATTTTCTGGAAAGTAGAAGTCTTTGTGCCTCAGATTCTATTACCGGGTCTTTTGCTTGCTGCTCATCTTTTGCTTGCTGCTAAATTTACTTGGTGCCTGTCTACCTAGAATTTTGTGTATTTCATGTAGTGGGACTAACAGTTATCTCTGTGTTAACCTGCCAGGCACCTTAAATTAAATTTCCTAATATTGTCTGCTACTGATATCAGGGTCACAGGTTTTCAACAGGGATGTGTGGAAACAAAAACTGAAACAATAGGTAGGAAAAAAGTTGGGAAAAGAGAAGTTATGGATTGAAAAAAGAGAGGGAACTGACATAAATACAGGAAAGAATAAGAATAATCAAGATGTGCTGAAAAGCTAATCTCATTAGAAGTTTGAATTTATTTTTATTTTCTAGTTCCCTAATCCTGCTTTCTTGTATATTTGCTATATTACACCAAATGAATAAGTTTTTAATTCCAGATGTGTCATTTTTCAGCTCTAAAATGTACATCAGAATCTTTTAAAATATATTTTTAGATTCTTTTTAATAGATTAAATTCTCTATTGAAATTTTTTATCTATTCATTTCTGTTGTCCACCACTTCCTTGATTCTCTTGAATAAAAAAACACTGTTATTTTAAAATCTCTTTCTGATAACACCAATATCTGATCAACTGTGGACTCTATTACCTAATTTTCCTTTTGGTACTGTTTCTCAGCATCCCTTATATTTTTAATTGGATTCTAGAAAATGATTGGTGAAGAAATTATAGAAGCTTTGGATGATATCTTCCCCCAGACAGAAATTAGGTTAAGTTTTCTTTTGACATACAAATTGAGTAAGAGCAGATACCTCATTCCCTTTAAGTCTTGGTTTAGGCAAGTTTATTTCATATTTGCCCTTATTACTAGGGTATGGTCTTTACTACTAGGAGGTGTACTTCTGGAGGTCACCACAAGCCCAAGCAGGGTATTTACCAAGATTTTTCTCCCTTGACAAGGCACAACTCTGATGTATGTCCTCAGCACCACAATAATGCTAAAATCTCTGCCTTGGTCTTTCTCCTCCAACTACAAATTTCTGCTGGGCTTTTTGGAGTCGCATCCTGGGCATGTACACTTTAAGAAATGGCCAATGATGTGAGGGTGATATCTATGCAGATTTCTTGGGTCTTTCTCTCAAGTTACCTTCTCTCTGGGATTTTTCCCTTCATTTCCCAATGGTACAATGCATAGTTTGATAGTTATAGACAGAGTAGTCTCTGATACAAACCGGTTTACGCAGCCTGTTTCAAATATGTGGCCTATGGCTTTAAGAAGAGAAAGAACTGAAGATACAGTGATCAATCTAGGCAGCTGAAGAAGAACGGAAAGTCAATTTGGGGAGCTATCAGTGTACTATTTCATTAAGTTTAGGAAATTCTAAATATTTTTTATTGTTCCCAGCTATCTTATCACATGATTTCTTAATAATATAAAAAAAATGACTGCCTTTTAAGAACTAAACTAATAAATTTTTTAAAAGTAAGTAAAAATCAAGAAATAAGGAGCCATTTTAAAAAGAAAGAAAGAATCCCAAGCCAATGAGTCTTAAGTATAAGAAATGGAAGGATTAATTTAGCTAAGAAGGTAACGTGTTGAATACAAGAATAAACAATGGGAGCAAAGCAAAGGGTATGATAAAAAGTCTGATTCCATTTTTAATGTTTGAATGCTGACAGCTTTTAAGCCCCATTAGTCCTCCTTACCCTCTTGCTCTAAATCCGGGCAAGCTGATAAGAAATGTGGGCATTACTTCCTTTAGCATCAGAGGGAAATTCAAAACCACAAAACCACAGCCCTTATGTTGAAAACCATGATCTTAGGCCAATTCCATGAACCCAATAAAAAATCAAGTCAGTCTCCTTTCCTTATTCTCTCATGTATCCTCTCACAGGCACAATTCAGTAAAAAATAAAATCTCATGGAACATCCTTGAATAAAACATGATTCAAACTAAAAGTATATGACTAAAATCTCATGCTCCCATTAAAGAAAGAGTGGATCACATAATACAGGAAAATTGAGTTCTAGATAAAATTTGTAAATAGGAAAATAATTGCTAGGACAATATTTTTACTATATATATATATATGAACTTTAAAAAAAAATGTACTTATATTTCAAGTATTTTCCGAAGAATTAAAATAGCATAACATTCAATTATAAAACCAAAAACACTCTCAAATAATGTGGGTATAAAAAAGTAACTATACTCAATAGGTGGTTCAAAGTCATTGGCTCTCACTACAAAAGAATTTGTTAAAGTAAAATGGTCCAGTGTTTCAAGATGATTAAGTCTAAATCAACTATTAAGAACCAAAGGCACAGGGGCGCCTGGGTGGCTCAGATGGTTAAGCACCTGCCTTCAGCTCAGGTGATGATCTCCAGGTCCCTGCTCAGCAGGGAATCTGTTTCTCCCTCTTCCTTTGACTCTCCCCACTGCTCCTGCTCTCTCTCTCTCTCTCTCTGTCTCAAATGAATAATAATAATCGAAAAAGAACCAAAGGCATAACAACTATCTAGGTACTACATAAGAAGAATTAAATAGAATACTTTAACTTCAAATATACATTTTATCAATGTATTCAAAATAATAAATCACTATTTTATTTAGGAGAATAAATTTGGATTTTCTAAATGTCTTACTCCACAAAATTAGTAAGAGAAATTAAACAACAATAATCTTAACTGACATACAGAATTTCATTTTCTTTCTTTTTTTTTTTTTTAAGATTTTATTTATTTATATTGACAGAGAGAGATAGTGAGAGCAGGAACACAAGCAGGGGGAGTGCAGGCTTCCTGCTGAGCAGGGAGCCTGATGTGGGGCTCGATCCCAGGACCCTGGGATCATGACCTGAGCTGAAAACAGAAGCTTAATGAAAAACAGAAGCTTAATGACTAAGCCACCCAGGCACCCCAGAATTTCATTTTCAATTTTTTGTATTGTGATTGCATTTATACAGTAAATGCATAAATCAGAAAATGCCTTCTGATTGAGAATTTTGTTTGACTAGAAGTTTCCAATTAAAAAAATTTTTTTTTGGAAGTTTCCAGTTTTAAAGTTATAAGCAATTTGTATTTTTAGGGTAAGGATGTAGGTTCATCTTTAGAGTAGGTGATCAATTTGTTCTAGATGAGATTCCTTTAAAGAAGACTTTTAGATATGCAGACTTTAAATCTTAATGACAGACTGAATTGAGTAAAGAAACCCACATATAGAAATGTCAGACTGAGGGCGCCTGGGTGGCTCAGTTGGTTAAGCGACTGCCTTCGGCTCAGGTCATGATCCTGGAGTCCCGGGATCGAGTCCCGCATCGGGCTCCCTGCTCAGCGGGGGGTCTGCTTCTCCCTCTGACCCTCTTCCCTCTTGTGCTGTCTCTCATTCTCTCTCTCAAATAAATAAAAAATAAAATCTTATAAAAAAAAAAATAAAAAAAAAAAAAGAAATGTCAGACTGAAATCTTATATTCAATTATTTATTACTGTTAAGGAGATGTATGGTTTAGCAGAACTATTTTTGTATCCTTGTAGATTAAATTATATAGGCATACCTCATTTTACTTGATTTATGTAATTTGCAAATAGTGTTTTTTAAAAATAGAAAGTTTGTGGAAACTCTACATCAAGCAAATCTACTGGTGCCATTTTTCGAATAACATTTGCTAATTTCATGTATCTGTGTCACACTTTGGTAATTCCTGCAATATTTCAAACTTTTTTATTATAATTATATTTGATTATGTGATCTATGATCAGGAATCTTCCATGTTACTATTATAATTGTTTTGGGGCACCACAAACCACACCCATATAAGATGGCAAACTTAAATATTGTGTGTGTTCTGACTATTGCAATGACAAGCTGTTCCCCCATCTATCTCCCTCTCCTTAGACCTCTCTATTTCCTGAGACACAACAATATTGAAATTAGGCCAATGAACAATCCTACCATGGCCTCTAAGTGTTCATGTGAAAGGAAGAATTGCATGTCTCTCACTTTAAATCAAAAACTAGAAATGATTAAGCTTAGTGAGGAAGGTATGTCAAAAGCTGAGAAAGGCCAAAAGCTGGGCCTCTTGTACCAAACAGTTGCCAAGTTGTGAAACATTCTTGAAAGAAATTAAAAATGCTACTTCAGGGAACACACAAATCATAAAAGAGCAAAAGAGCCTTATTACTGATATGGAGAAGGTTTCAATGGTCTGGACTGAAGAGCAAGCCAGCCACAACATTCCCTTAACCAAAGCTTAATCCAGAGCAAGGCCCTAACTCTCTTCAATTCTGTGAAGGCTGAGAGGTGAGGAAGCCTCAGAAGAAAAGTCTGAAGCTAGCAGAGGCTGGTTCAAAAGCTGTCTTCAGAACATAAAAGTGCAAGGGGAGGTCACAAATGCTGATGTAGAAGCTGCAGCAAGTTCTCCAGAAAATCTAGCTAGGAACATTAATGAAGGGGCTACACTAAACAACAGATTTTCAGTGTAAACGAAACAGCCTTCTATTGAAAGAAGATGCCATCTAGGACTTCATAGCTAGAGAGGAGAAGTCAATGACTGGCTTGAAAGCTTCAAAGGACAGGCTGAGTTTCTGGGTAGGGGCTAGTATGGCTGGTGGCTTTAAGTTGAATCCAGGGCTCATTTACATTCCAAAAATCCTACGGCCTTTAAGAATTATGCTCAATCTACTCTGCCTGCATTCTACAAATGGAACAAAAAAGCCTGGATGACAGCACATCTGATTACCACATGGTTAGCTGACTATTTTAAGCCCACTCTTGAGACCTACTGCTCAGAGAAAGAGATGCCTCTCAAAATATCACTGCTCACTGAAATGCACCTGGCTCCCCAGGAGCTCTGATGGAAAGAAAGGGACAATGAGATGAATGTTGTTTTCTTGCCTGCTAACACATCCATCCTGCAGCCCATGGGTCAAGGAGTAATTTTGACACTGAAGTCTTATTATTTAAGAAACACATTTTGTAAGGAAACAGCTGTCAGAGTGATTCCTCTGATGAATCTGAGCAGTCAATTGAAAACATTTTGGAGTATTCACCATTCTAGATGATATTAAGAACATTCATCGTGATTCATGGGAAGTGGTAAAAATATCAACATGAATAGGAGTTTGGAAAAAGTTGATTCCAACCCTCTTAGATGACTTTGAAAGGTTCAAGATGTTAGTGGAGGAAGTAACCGCAGATGTGGTAGAAATAGCAAGAGAACCAGAATTAGAAGTGGAGCCTGAAGATGTGATGAATTGGTATAATCTCATATAACACTTTAACAGATGAGGACTTTCTTCTTATGGATGTGGAAAGAAAGTGGCTTCTTGACATGGAAACTACTTCTGGTGAAGATGCTGTGAAGACTGTCAAAGTGAAAACAAAGGATTTAGAATATTACATAAACTTGGTAGATAAAGCAGTGGCCAAGTTTGAGAGGACTGACTCCTATTTTGAAAAAAGTTCTACTTTTACCCAGTTTATGTGGGTAAAATGTTATGTCAAACGGCATCACATGCTACAAAGAATTGTTTGTGTATTTTAAAGTTTTTATTTAAATTCCAGTTAGTTAACATATAGGGTAATATCAGTTTCAGGTGTACAATATAGTGATTCAACACTTCCATAAAACACCTGGGTCTTATTTTAAAAAAGTGCCACAGCCACCCCAATCTGCAGCAATTACCAACCTGATCAGTGAGCAGTCATCAACATCAAGGCAAGACCATCTGGCAGCAAAAAAATTATGACTTGCTGAAAGCTCAGATGTTGGTAGAGTGGTTTGTGACAGGTCTCCCCAAAATATGCCAATTTGTCATTAAGATTATTTTGCGTTAGTAACAATTAAAACCCTACAGGATTTAGGAAAAGCTCTTTACCTCCCCCACGATTGCCAAAAAGAATGTAGATGGAGGATTTGCTCTAGGAAGAGCCCTATCACTATAGATAACTGCACTGTAATATGTATGTATGTAACAGGTATGGAAGACAGTCAGGAAAGTCCTTTATGTCCCGTTGTTTCTAAATGGCCCAGCCAACATTTATGTACCAGTTACTCTTTTCATCATCCTGTGAGCTGCATTCCTTCCCTTTTAAGTCCAACATCTCTACCCCTTTCTTTTTGGTTCAAAATGATATGTATACCTTTTTTAACTGTCTTTGGAATTGCATTTCTATGTGGATTCCCAAAAAATATGAAATTAAACTGAATTTTCTCCTGTTAATCTGTATCTCATGTCAATTTGATCCTCAGTTTAGCCAGAAGTATCTTGAAGGGCAGAGTAAATGTCTTCCTACCCAACAACTGTTAGCATTTTGTAGCAGTATTTTAAGTTAAGGTATGTACATTTTTTTCCCCAACATAATGCTAGTGCACATTAACAGACTACAGCATAGTGGAAATACAACTTTTATATGCACTAGGAAACCAAAGAGTTCATTTGACTCACTTTATTGGGGTGGTCTGGAATTGCACCTGCAATATCTCCAAGGTATGCCTATAATTTCCTTTCCTATAGGTGATTTAGATGGTATGTTGCAAAATTATTGTTTCTTCTTAGATGTGTGTGTGTGCATGTGTGTGTTCATTCATGTATTTTTGTCTTACAGAAGACTAGGAGAGAGAACAGATCATAGGGATACAGACATACAGGCCTGATATTCTCTTTACTCAAGAATGAAGAGGCGACCTTTTCAGAAATGCTTTGTCACACTTCTCTGGTTGTCTAGCTCTTCCTCATGGATGGTAGCAGGCTTTCTCCTGAAGGGAAAACACTGGGATCAAATGAGGCTGGAAAGGAGGTGGTCTCGAGGGGCAAGACGATGGGATAAAACACTTCTTTATCTAAAAATAAGACACTTGAGGATGGCAGTAAAACTCAAGTAGGTCAGCTTACTGATACCATGTGGGAGATAGCAAAAAGAGTACAGTGATGAGGCTCTGCAATGAACAGAGAGGCTAGATCTGAGCAAATATACTTTAAAAATAACCATTTTTACTATTAGCAGTTAATTGTTACGCTTTCAGTAATGAAGTTTTATCCGTGACAAATTTCTAGGAAAGTTTCATTAAAAGTCATAGCTTTACAAATGGGAAAAATGTTATCAACAGGTAAATTTGAGTTAAGGGTATATGGAAGCTCTTTGTACTATTCATATTCTTGCAGCTCTTCTATATGAATGAAGTAATTTTCAAATAAAAATCTGAGGCAAAAAAGTTACAGTTCCACAACCTAGTATCACTTGTGCTGGGAGGAGGAATGAGAGGGCTGTCCTATATTTCAAAAAAGTGGCCAAGAGGAAATGATACTAAACTATTCCAGATAGTGCTGAAAGAAGAAAAACTTCTCAATTCTTTAAAAATTACTTTTAAGTCAATATAACACTGATATGAAAACCTGAAAGGCAGTACAAAAGATAATAAATGATCAGTCTCACCTGTGAGTATTGGCACAATCATTTTAAGTAGACTATTAGAACTTGGTAGACCACTGAACGTATAACAAATGACCAAAAGGAGATCAAGTCCAGGAATAAAAAGACTGTTCAACATAAGTAAGTCTGCTACTATAACTCGCAATGTTAACAGATCAAAGGAAAAATGTTCTATGGTAATCATTATGTTATGGTAATCAAATGTTTTATGGTAATCATTATATGCTAAAAAGGCATTATGTGCTAAAAAAAAAATATCAACACTCATTCTTGATAAAAGCCCTTTTATTTGTTGACTATTACACCAAGAGGATAATGTCTTCACGGGAGAAAAAGTATGTGTCACAAACAAAAAGGCTGTACTGTTTTTAATGGATAAAACATTCCCATTAATATCAGAAACAGAAATGAGAAAGAAATGAGATGTATAAATATTAGGACTGACAAGCAAAAAATACTTTAGTTGCAGATATTACCAAATACTTAGAAATCAGAAGAATCAATAGGAAAATAATTACTACTATTGGTAGTAATACCTAAGTATTACATGCAAAATTCAGATAAGTAGCTAGTTTCAAATTATGATGAAAAAAGTTTGGTACTTTGGTATTTTGGAAGGAATAATCACAACAGAACAATGAAACAGAAGAGAATATAACAACACGCAAATACCTATGGGAAATGAAAACATGATAAAAGTGGCATTTTAAGCTACTGAAAACAATGGTTCACTCAGTGCTATTAGGAAAATTGGCTAATGAAGGAAATCAGAGTATGTCACTCCAAAATAAGCCTCAATAGATTAATGATTACTTTAAAGTGATTATTTTTGAGAAACAGCAGACACAGAAGAAGTTGTGAAGATGGAGTAGACATTATAATTTTGTTTAAAAGGAAATCTCTATTTATGTGTCTCCCTCTCTATACCTGCAAGGGAGTGATGCCTGAAAACCACAAGAACTCTCATGAATGGAGAAGGCACTGACCTAAATCTGCATAACTAACCTTATCCTTGTTTAAGATGCTTTTCCTGGTAACCTCCCATAACTGCCTGAACCACCATCTTTCTTTTGTGTTTAGTTGAACATGGTATTTAAGGTGGTGGCTTGGGGCATCTCAGGGAGTTTAATCATTTTTCCTGGGTATCTCCACTGTGTACATGAAGTGTTCATTTTAATAAACTTCTATTTATATATTTTTTATTTTTTATACCAGAAGACTCAGCCAAGAACTCAGAAGGGTAGAGGGAAAATTATATTTCCTCCCTTACAATCATATTTAGCTTTAAAGAGTTATAAGACATAGTAAAACATGAGATATGTAACTATAATGTGAAATGTATATGTATTATGCATTCAAACATTACCACTCTTAAGATAAATAAAATATCATGACAGAATGATATAGATTGGTGGTAAAGCTTCATAGTTCAGAAGGAGATTTTCCATATATTTTTTCATATCTTTTTTAAAACCTCTTTTTTACAATTAAAATCAGATGAACAAACTGTAATAAGATTCTATTCATTTTCTCCATATGTATTATGGGATTAGTGCCTGGAGGCTTTTTT
Organism: Halichoerus grypus; assembly: GCF_964656455.1. NCBI lineage: Eukaryota > Metazoa > Chordata > Mammalia > Carnivora > Phocidae > Halichoerus > Halichoerus grypus. The sequence continues at coordinate 101,812,399 of NC_135715.1, forward strand.
GAAAGCGAAATTCTAACACAACACAAAGAACATAATTATAGATGCTGAGGAAATGAAGAAAGAAAAGGAATAGGAAAAAAAAGTAGCCGAAACTTTTGGTTTTGATCTAGGTTCTTTTTTTTTTTTTTTTTTTTGAGGGGGCAGGGGCAGAGGGAGAGGGAGAGAGAATCTTAAGCAGGCTCCATGCCCAGCGGGTGAGCCCAACATGGGGCTCAATCTCACAACCCTGAGATCATGACCTGAGCCAAAATCAAGAGTCGGATGCTTAACCCACTAAGCCACCCAGGCACCCCTTGACCTAGGTTCTTAAAATCTAACATACTCATGAATGACTCACTTGTTAAAAATTCAGGCTTCTGGGCACCAACTCCCCAAATTGTAATTTAAATAAATGAGACTTTTTTTGTCTAAACATTTTTTTATTTTTATATTTATTTTTATTTATTTATTTATTTATTTATTTATTTTTTTTTTAAAGATTTTATTTATTTATTTGAGACAGAGAGAATGAGAGAGAGAGAGCACATGAGAGGGGAGAGGGTCAGAGGGAGAAGCAGGCTCCCCACTGAGCAGGGAGCCCGATGCGGGACTCGATCCAGGGACTCCAGGATCATGACCTGAGCCGAAGGCAGTCGCTTAACCAACTGAGCCACCCAGGCGCCCCAATTTTTATTTATTTTTTAAACTGGACTTTTAAAATAATGACTCCTAAAGTGATTCTCGGTGGATGACTCTTAGGATGTATTTTAAGACTAACTACTCTAAAGAGTAAACTTCGGGGTAAAAAAATCTTAGCATATTTTGCTTAATTTTTGGCCATTTTATTCTCAAGATTAAAAAAAATGTGAAAACAGAATTGACACTTAGAGGATTTTGTTTTTGAACATATTAATTTCTTCATAACCTTGTTCCGTTAAGTGATCTTAAATTACAATTCCAAGGCAGTACCATAAACAGTGCTTTCCACTCCTAAAGAGAAAACAATAAGCCCAAAATAATGTCACTTAGAATAAGACCCCAAGTCAGTAAAACCAGACTTAATACCTCATCTAAGAGCAGTTTCAACTTCCCCCCAAAATGCAGTCTTAACAGGTCAGTGAGTAATTTTATGATGGACACCGAGTCTTCACACAGGCAATCTCCATTCGCCAAAGGAAGACGAGGTAATCTGCATTGTAAGATCCTCTGCTCTTCCCCCCTAAGGAAAAGAGACTTTGCCTGGAATAATCTATTCTTTCCTTTTGCTTATAACTTTCTAGCACCTGCCTTTCATTTTGTACAACTCTTTGGAGCTCCCCTCTACTTCTAGATGGCATGCTGTCTGATTCATGAATTGTTTAATAAAGCCAATCAGATCCTTAAATTTACTCTGTTGAATTTTGTCTTTCTAACACTACTTTGCTATTTAGTATATAGAGTAACTTCAACAAAAACAGAATTCTGCTTCTACCTTCACAATCTATTTAGATGAACTAACAATTTAACAGAAAAAGACATTTTAGAAATTTAATAAAGGCTCAAAAAGGAAATCTAATTTGCATGTTGCTTTATCTCTTATTTCATGTAGTCAATTAAAGGGCTATATTTAAGAGGTTATGATCAAAACTTAACTATTTAAAAAGTGGAAGAATAAATAACTTACATCACTAAAATATCAAGTTATGATGAACACAAAGAAATCAAACATAAAGCATTCCTAAATGGAAGCAAAATGTGTGGAAAAATACAAAATTATCCATGTGTTATAATAACACTGTAAATATGCTGTTCAGAAATGGAAACAAAAGAGTGTCTCAAAAGCATATGAAAACAAAGACTAGGAAACAAAGGACAGGAGCTTGGGAAGATGGTGAAATGGAAGCAAAATTTGTGGAAAAACACTGTAAATATGCTGTTCAGAAATGGAAACAAAAGAGTCTTTCAAAAGCATATGAAAACAAGTACTAAGAAACAAAGGACAGGAGCTTGGGAAGATGGTGGAGTAGGAGGACCCTAAGATCACCATGTGCCATGTTTACAACTAGATATCATCCACTTCCCGAGACAATAAATCAGAGAGCCATACGAATACTGGCACAGCAAACTGTACAACTAAATATAGAGAAGAATCTTCATCTGAAAGGTTAGGACAGTCAGAAAGGCGGAGGGAGGCTGCCCACTGGAAGGAGGGAGCTGCATGCACAGAGAGGGCAGAGAAAAGGGCACCCATACCAGGGAGCACAAACGTTAGTTTGGCTTCAAAAGACAGAGGTTTTGAATTCCATGAGTTTGGGATTGTTTGTTTTTAAAATTAATTAATTAATTAATTAATTTAGAGACAGAGAGAGGTTGTGGGCTAGGGGGTGGGAGGTGCAAAGGGAGAAGAAGAGAGAGAATCCTAAGCAGGCTCCACACCCAGCATGGAGCCCGATGCCAGGATTGATCTCACAACTCTGAGACCATGACCTGAGCCAAAATCAGGAGTCAGACACTTAAGAGAATCAGCCACCCAGATGGCCCTGAATTCTAAGTTTGTAAAACCAATGTGACTTGGAGCATGTAGCTTTAAAAGTTAGCTGACTCAGCACTGGAGGAGCTGGGAGGGCAAGTGATAGCCAGATCGATGCCCTTAAAGAAACAGCAGCCTACACTGAGAAGTAACATAAAAACTGCAATTTACACAGTGCCAGGGGCCAGTGGGAGACAGATTTGTTCATTCTGATTTCAGAGCATGTTGGGACACTTCAAAAACAAAGGTGCTGGCAGGTGTCATTTTCCTCTCCTGCTCCCCAGCATAAACACAGAGCCATCTGCAAAATGTAGGGCTGCACAGACACTTGATACCTAACCTGCTAGCAGTGCCCCACATCCATGTGTTTTCCTCAGGACTTGTCTGCCCCAAGTCTGCTAACCTCAGCCCTGGGCTCAGGGCAAATTTGTTAAAGCTGCACATTTGCCCACCAAGCCACCAGGTGCACAGCAACCACCTGGCTCCACATTCACCTGCCAGGCCAGGTGCCCCAGCCATCATAGCACACAGTGACAAGTGCCCAGCTTTGTACCTGGCCATCCTGGCCCACAGCCCCCAGTTTTGGGCGAACCCGAAGGACTAGTGGCCCAATGCAAATTTTGCTAACACTGCAGCTCTGTTCTCAAGTTCCCTGGTGGGCATGCCCCCTAAGAGCTTGCCTATCTGGGTCTCAGTAATACCACAGTGGCCAAGGGCAGCCGAAAACAGGAAGAGATCTAGTGCAGATAACTACACTGAAAGGAAAAATGACTCAGACACAACAGTAGGGTGTAAATGAGGCACAGAGGATACTGTACTGAACTGCCAGATTATGCTGTACAGGGAACATTACACCGAAGAGCAATCCAGGAGCTTTTCTTCATAAAGTCACTACTCTCAAGAGCAGAAGACACACCTAACTTGTTTAACACACAGAAACAGACATAGGCAGACAAAATAAGGAGACAGAGAAATTCATCCCAAGTAAAAGAAAAGGACAAGGCCACAGTCAGAGATTTAAGCGAAACAGATATAAATAACATGACTGATAGAGAATTTAAAGCAATGATCATAAGGATACTCACTGAACTTGAGAAAAGAGTGGAAGACATGAGTGAGACCCTTAACAGAGAGAGAACACAGCAGAGATGAAAGGCACAATAAACAAAATGAGAAACATGCATGATGGAATGAATGCAGGATGGAAGAAGCAGAGGAATGAATTAGCAACCTAGAAGACAGGAAATGGAAAGTAAGCAAGCTGAAGAAAACATAGAGAATAGAATGCCGCAAAACGAAAACAGACTTAGGGAACTCAGTGACTCCATCAAATGTAGTAACATTCATATTACAGGAGTCCCAGAAGAAGAGAGAGAAAAGGGGGAAGAAAATTTATTTGAAGAAACAATAGCTGAACATTTCCCTAATCTAGGGAAGGAAATACATATCCAGATCTAGGAGGCACAGAGAACTCCCATCAAAATCAACAAAAGCAGACCCACACCAAGACATATTGAATTAAATTGGTGAGACATAGTGACAAAGAAAAACTGTTAAAAACAGCAAGACAATTTATAAGGGAAAACCCAGAAGGCAATCAGGAGATTTTTCAACAGAAACTTTGAAAGCCAGAAGAGAGTGGCATGATATATTCAAAGTGCTGAGTGGGAAAAATCTACAGCCAAAAATATTCTATCCAGCAAGGCTATCATTCAAAATAGAAGGAGCAATAGTTTCCCAGACAAACAAAAACTAAAGGAGTTCATGACCCATGACCACTAAACCAGCTCTTCAAGAAATACTACAGAGGATTCATTGTGTGGAAAGGAGAGACCAAAAGTGACAGCATATAGGTAGGAAACACAAAACTAGAAAAAAAAAATTTCTGTAAAAAAAAAAAAAAGTCAAGGACACACACACACACAAAAGGATATATAACAGAATAACATAACAAAATGTGGAGAGGAGAAAAGAATGAGATTAAACTTAAATGACTATCATCTTAATATAGACTTCTACATGCACAAGAGGTTATATACAAACTTACTAGTAACTATTTATCAAAACCACTACAAAATATGCAAAGAATAAAGAGAAAGAAATCAAAATATATCACTAAAGAAAGACAGCAAAATATGAAAGAGAGAAAGGTAAGAAAAGAGAAAATCTTCAGAAACAACCAGAAAACAAGTAATAAAAATGGCAATAAACAAAAAGCCATCAATAATTACTTTGATTGTAAATGGACTAAACCTTCCAATCAAAAGAGACAAGGAGACAGAATTGATTAAAACAAAATAAGACCCATCTATATGCTGCCTACAAGAGACTCATTTTAGACCTAAAGACACCTGCAGATTGAAAGTGAGGAGAAGGACAAACCTGTATGTTTCAAATGGGTGTCAAAAGAAAGCCAGATTAGCATTATTTACAGGGACAAAGGACTTTAAAACAGACTATAACAAGAGACAAAGAAGGAAACTATAAAATAATAATAAAGGGGACTACCCAAATATATAGATATAAGCAAAAATTCTCAACAAAACATTAGCAAACCGAATTCAACAATACATTAAAAAATCACTCACCATGATCAAGTGGGATTTATTACCAGGATGCAAGGTCGTTCAATATTTGCAAAACAATCAGTGTGATACACCACATCAGTAAGAGAAAGGTAAGAACCATATGATCCTTTCAATAGATGAAGAAAAAGTATTTGAGAAAGTACAACACCCATTCATGAAAAAACCTCCATGAAGAAAGGTCAGAGGGAACACTCTTCAATATGATAAAAGCCATATATGAAAAACCCACAGCTAACATCATCCTCAGGGGAGAAAAACTGAGAGCTTTTCTCATAAGGTCAGGAACAAGAAATGGATGTCCACTCTCACCACTTTTATTCAACATAGTACTGGAAGTCCTAGCCACAGCAATCAGACAGCAAAAAGAAATCAAAGCCACACAGATCAGTAAGGAAGAAGTAAAACTGTCACTATTTGCAAATGACATGATACTATAGAGAGAAAACCCAAAGACTCCACCAAAAAACTGGTAAAACTGATAAATGAATTCAGTTAAGTCACAGGATACAAAATCAATGTACAGATATCTATCGCATTTTTTTCATTCTTTTTTGTACAGATATCTCTACACTCAATGTGGAGCTCAAACTCAGAACCCCAAGATCAAAAGTCCCATCCTCTTCTGAGACAGCCAGTGCCCCATCTGTTGCATTTCTATATAACAATGATGAAGCAGCAGAAAGAGAAATTAAGAAAACAATCCATTTTACAATTGCACCCAAAATAATAATATACCTAGGAATAAACCTAACCAAAGAGTTTAGTTAAAGACCTGTACTGTGAAAACTATAAAACATTGATGAAAGAAACTGAGGGGGACACAGAGAAATGTTAAGACATTCCATCCTCATGGATTGGAAGAACAAAGATTCTCAAAATGTCTATACTACCCAAAGCAAACTACATATTTAATGCAATGCCTATCAAAATATCAACAGCATTTGTCACAGAATTAGAACAAACAGTCCTAAAATTTTATGAAAATACAAAAGACCCATAATAGCAAAAGCAATCTTGGGAAAAAAAAGCAAAGCTGGAGGCATCATGATTCCGGATTTTAAGTTACATTACAAAGCTATAGTAATCAAGAGTATGGTACTGGCACGAAAATAGACACATCGATCAATGGAACAGAATAGAAAACCCAGAAATAAACCCACCATCCTATGGTCAATTATTCTTCAACAAAGAAGGAAAGAATATCCAATGGGAAAAACAAAGTCACTTCAACAAATGGTGTTGGGAAATCTAAACAGTAACATGCAAAAGAATGAAAGTAAACCACTTTCTTACACCATACACAAAATATACTCAAAATGGATTAAGGACCTAAATGTGAGACCTGAAACCATAAAAATCCTAGAAGAGAACACAGGCAATAACTTCTTTGACATCGGCCATAGCAATTTCTTTGTAGATATGTCTCCTGAAGTAAGGGAAACAAAAACAAAAATCAACTATTGTGACGATGTCAAAATAAAAAGCTTCTGCACAGCGAAGGAAAACAATTAGCAAACTAAAATGCATCCTATGTAATGGGAGAAGATATTTACAAATGACATATTGGGTAAGGGTTAGCATCCAAAGTATATAAAGAACTTACATAAGTCAACACCTAAAAAACAAACAATCCAATTAAAATTGGGCAGACCACATAGACATTTCTCCAAAGAAGATAAATAGATGGCCAACAGACACATGAAAAGATGTGGGGGGCGCTTGGGTCGCTTAGTCGGTTAAACGTCCAACTCTTGACTTCAGCAAACGGCATGATCTCAGGGTCATGAGATGAAGCCCCACACTGGGATCCACACTGGGTGTGGAGCCTACTAAAGATTCCCTCTCTCCCTCTCCCTCTACCCCCCACCTCCCTCTCTAAAAAACAAAATAAAATAAAAAAAATTAAAATGGATGATCAATATCATTCATCATCAGGGAAATGCAAATCAAACTACAGTGAGATACCAACTCACACTTGTCAGAAGGGCTAAAATAAAAAAGACAAAAAACAACAAGTGTTGGCTAGGATGTGGAGAAAAAGGTGCCCTCTTACACTGCTGTTGGGAATGAAAATTGGTACAGTCACTGTGTAAAACAGTATGGAGATTCCTCAAAAGTTAAAAATGGAATTACCCCATGATTTAGCAATCACACACTGGGTATTCATCCAAAAAATACAAGAACACTAATTCAAAGGGACACATGCACCCCTATGTTTATTGCAGCATTATTTACAACAGCCAAGGGTCCTTAGATAGATGAATGGATAAAGAAGATGTGTACACACACACACACACACACACGAGAATATTATTCAGCCATAAAAAGAATGAAATCCTGGGGTGCCTGGGTGGATAGTGAACATCTGCATTTGGCAAGCCTGATTGTTGCCACTGATGATCATAGATAAAATCAACTTAAGATTTTATAAAAGGTAAGATGAATAAATCCCTTGCTTAGCACTGTAAATGACTACGGTGGGATGTTCTGTATCCTTTTTTATATGGCAACACTGCAATTAATTTTAAGACAACATGAGAATTAAGAGTAAAGGATCTCATCTTGGGCACCTGGGTGGCTCAGTCGTTAAGCGTCTGCCTTTGGCTCAGGTCATGATCCCAGGGTCCTGGGATGGAGCCCCACATCGGGCTCCCTGCTCTGCAGGAAGCCTGCTTCTCCCTCTCCCACTCCCCCTGCTTGTGTTCCCTCTCTCTCTCTGTGTCTATCTCTGACAAGTAAATAAATAAAATCTTTAAAAAAAAAAAAAGATCTCATCTTGAAATTTAGATTAGAATATTAAAATAAAATTGTCTTCAGTTATATAATGACACATAAAAATTGTGGTAGAATAAGTAAGGCCACCACTTATTTGAGACATGAGGAAAATTCCTTCAAAATAAGGAATCAAATGCATATCAATGAAAAGCAAATCAATCATAGCTTCAGAGACAAAATTTTTACAAGGTTAAAACAATGCTCTCAGTTTAAAAAGTACTTGTATTAATCTGTCAGTTCATGTGTTGACATATAGCAATCACTTTAGAACCATGAGAAAGAACTTGAAATCTCAATCCAGTAATTTCTGAAGATGTTAATTAAGTAATGTCAGAGATTCAGTACTCAGATTCTGAACTGAGACCCTTTCAAGATGAGTCTTATATATATAACAAAGGAAGTAAAAAAGAAGACTTCTTAAAAGTTTTTTTAAAAGAAAAGTAAGAATTCACTTAAATGGTCATATAAAATGAAGAGGAAACATGCAAAAAGAAACAAAATGCTAATCACATCTTCTACCAGTTGCCAAAATGCCACTATTGACTAAAAATGGATCCTTAATGAGTTGGGTAGATAAGCTTTCATCAGTTAAAAAGTAAAAGATGGCCAACAAAGACTCAGATTGGGCTGGAGTATTATAGCTGAGATGGAAACAAGAATGTGAATCAAATAAGGCTGTAAAATGAATTTGTCATTTTAGAAAAAGACATGGAATCTTACCAAATATTAAAATTGCTGTTTAAATTTGCTTAGGCTGGGGCGCCTGGGTGGCTCAGTTGTTAAGCGTCTGCCTTCCAGCTCAGGTCATGGTCCCAGGGTCCTGGGATCAAGCCCCACATCAGGCTCCCTGCTCGGTGGGAAGCCTGCTTCTCCCTTTTCCACTCCCCCTGATGGTGTTCCCTCTCTCACTGTCTCTCTCTCTGTCAAATAAATAAATAAAATATTTTTTAAAAATTGCTTAGGCTGTAAAGAAAATTCTGGGTGACTAAGGAATAAAAAAGAGAAAACCATTAATATTTTATTACCTAAAAATAAATTTTTATATGTTTAGAGAATAGAGAGGGTTTGTGTGTGTGTGTGTGTGTGTGTGTGTGTGTGTGTCCAAAAGAAACCACCCCATATCAAGATGGATATCCCTGGGTCTAAACTATGTAATTTTCTTCCCTATGGCAGAATCTGTATAGACTGCTTCCATATTAGATGAAGTTATAGATAATTTCTCCTACAATGCAATGTCACATGAACCCCAGTGAAGGATTATAGAAAGGTGAAATATATTTAGTTCCTGACATGTTTATTGGGTAGGGATGCCCTTTGCTTTCCCAATATAGGTTAATATTGGATATCTTGTATGTTCTTTCTCTTTCTTTATCTTCTACTAGAACTAATAACGGCTCCAAATTTCTTAAATCAATCTATGTATAAAAAAGGCTTGGAAGTGTATAGCCCATCAATTATTAGTTAAGGAATTCAATTTTAATCCATGAAAAGAAATGAGATATGTCAAAATTATGATAATGGCATCATATGCTAGTCACAGTCCTCATTTATTAAATATTATCCATGTCAAAATAAATGATTGACTCTGCTTTTGTAGAACCAGTTAAGTAGAGAAAATGTAATATATTGGAACTACAGAAAACTTAATGAAAATGTTATCTAAGAAAATCTGCCTAAAAAATAATTCAAATTGGGTTTAGAATCAAAATAAATGTCATTTGCAAAATATTAATGACTATAATGATAAGCACAAATAATAAAAGTCAATTTATATGAGGACGATGCATATGTTAAGATCTAACCAGAGTTGATTTTAAATTACTGAAGTACTAGTGATATTAAAGATGGAGAAAATAGTTAATAGTCATTAAATTCATAGGTAATACAATGTAATGAACTAAAAAGTTACAGAAAATAACAAAATATCAAAATGTTGTAATAAAAAAGTAGTGAGTTTTAGGAATAAATGTTAGAATAAAAACAGTAAGATAACCAACACAATCAATGATATGTTGATATATATCAAAATAAACTAAAATACGGATTTTACAAAAAAAATAAAAGGTGACAAGAATATTCAGCTAATGTTATTTATTCATTTATGCTTTCTAATATTATTTATAGTATTATAAATAATACTATTTATCATTAATAGCCGCAGTACCAATATTAATAAAAAGAAAAGAAAAGTCATTTCATTTTATGTGGTATTAAAAAAGAAAACCACAAACCCCAAATGGCTTTATTAGGTTAGGGTCCCAATCAGTAAACTAAGATTTAATACAAAACCTAAGATTTAATACCTAATAGTTTCAAACCCCATTAAATGTCACCTTTAACCAGTCAACATGGGAATTTCCTGGTCAGCACTATGAAATTTACTCATAGTCCCCTCCTATTTCCCTTAGGAGGGTGACCTTTCCTAAAAGAATTAATTCTTCACTAATAATTTCCTTCTTTCCACTCCCTTTCTACCTTTAACCACCTTTCTTTTTCTGTAGCCTTTTGGAGCTCCCCTCTATTTGCTAGATGGAATGATACCTGATTCATCAATCAATTAATAAACTCAATTAGATCTTTAAAATTTACTCAGTTGAATTTTTGTTATTTAACAGATTTGGTGGCAGCAGTGGGATCTGAAGTGAATTACAGAACATTTGGAGACAATGAGAAACACAGGCATCGTACCCTGCAAAGCCTCTGACTACACTGTCCTTATTGCCATTTGCAGGGGCTGTGGGTAAATACTCTTGGCTCGGAGCTCTGCTTTTTTTTTTTTTGCTTTCAAGCACCTGATTGAATTGGATTTCCTCGAAGGACAGGTCTGCTTGAGGTGGCAGATGGTTTGCCTGGAGCCCAAATGAACTGGCATATTTGCCCAGATTCAAGTCCCTACTACCTTTTCAGACTACAGTTCCCCAGGCAGAAAACTCTTGCAAGTACCAAATGAATTTTTGTGGTGTGCATAGGGTTTTGTGGCCAGGATGCAGTAACTTCTCTTGGTTATTACCAATACATTAAGGAGTGCAAGCTCATTTGTCTTGCTTTGTGTAGATAAAGGTTATTGTTAACAGGGATCTCGAAGGCCTACAAGCTGCAAAAACTGATGAGTCCGGGCTGAGCATTTAAAGGCTATTAGAGTGCATGACACCTCAAGAAGACTCCTGTGATAAAAAAAGTTGGTCACAGAATAGGTTAAATTAACACTAGTTCACCCACCAATCTCAAGAAAACTTCTGTGTAACAAGGTACACTGTAAAACATGCACAATCCCTAACCCAGAAGCACATCTTTTTTTAGGTCTTAGTTCAACTCCAAGAAATCCAAAGGCTTAGCGAATGGGATCCTTAAATTCTAAAGAGTCAAGCACACCACCTTGCGGCACATCTGCTTATTTTATGTTTAAGAACTATAGTCCCGCGGGTGCCTGGGTGGCTCAGATGGTTAAGCGTCTGCCTTCAGCTCAGGTCATGATCCCAGAGTTCTGGGATTGAGTCCTGTGTCGGGCTCCCTGCTCAGCGAGGAGCCTGCTTCTCCCTCTGCCTCTCTGTCTCTCATGAATAAATAAATAAAAATCTTTAAGAACTATTGTCCCAGAAGTTACAGATATCTAGCAGAAACAGCAAAATTTTACTAAGCTGGTCTTCTGCCCTAAGGAACTTGGGTTGGTAACTGTCAGGTTGGGGGGGGGGGGGGCCCAAAATAAAGCCAGAGAGATATGTGGGCTAACTCCATTTGCAGCCAGGGTCCTACCAAACTGATGCCAACCCTCAGGAGAATTACAACTTAGAAATACAATGGCCATAATGGGGACCATCCCAATTAGATAAGATCATTTAAGAAGTGCTTTTGAAAGTGAGGGTCCCCAAATTAAACAGAATGGGATACCTGTTTTAATTGGCAAGCAGAAGCCTCCAAAAGGTTCCAAAATTCCAAAGTAGTTTCATTTATAGATTCATTGCAAAAGTCTAATGGAAAATTAAAGATGTAAGAAGTACCTAAAAGACAGACATAACTCCTACTGCTTCCCTCCTTCCTCCTTTGAGTACTCATTCTACTAATCTTCTGTCTCAATGTTTTTCCACTTTGAAAATACTACACAACTGTAAACAAAATGTGGACAAGTTAATGGCCTTACAGACATCCCCATCTCTGCCTTCAAAGAAGGGCCCCCATATGGGCCCCTCCCAGAGTTGATGAAACTGAGGAGTTTTCTGGTTAACTGCTCTGTTTTTACCTTAAACAACCAACTGGAAACTCTGGTAGGTACCTGAGCCTGCAGAGGGAATCCTGGAAAAACTGGCAAATACCAGCAATTGGTGAAAATTCTTAATAGTATCAGTTCTTTCCCTATCTCTGTAGTTCCCAGTCGAGAGAGGAAAATAAAATTTCATGTTGTCCCGTCCTTTCTAAATCCAAGGCCATTGGTCATGGATCCTTCTCTCCCAAAGATTGATAGTTATTGCCTTCTTCGTTTAGTTTTGCATAACTGGGCTTGACTTTATGCCTTTGAGAAATTGAAAGGGGCAACTGTCCTTATCTTACAAATCTTTACAAAACTACAAATGTAGCTCTTTACCAATCCCAAAACGTCTCCTTTTTATCTTATAGGGTTAATAAATTATTGGCTTTAGGAAAACAAAGTCCTTCTTGGAGGAACCTGCATTCTCTGTCCCTTAAAGTAATACATCTTATCATATCTTTAAAATGGATTTAGAAAGGACAGGACAAGTGAAAACGAAGAATAAAAAAAGAAGCCTTTTAAAAATATAAACTGCTGGGCACCTGGGTGGCTCAGTTGGTTGGGCGACTGCCTTCGGCTCAGGTCATGATCCCGGGGTCCGGGGATCGAGTCCCACATCGGGCTCCCGGCTCAGCGGGGAGCCTGCTTCTCCCTCTGACCCTCTCCTCTCTCATGCTGTTTCTCTCTCGCTCGCTCTCTAATAAATAAATAAAATCTTAAAAATAAAAATAAAAATATAAACTGCTAAAAGGGCTGTGTGTCCAAACTCTAGCACAGCCTCCTTAAGATTAATTCCAGTGACAAATACACATCTTAAAAATCTTCTCCACAAAAACCAGTAACTATAGGGTCCTTACATCTGTCTCTGTGTGTCCAAATATACATGTTGAAAATGTGAGATATTTTTCCACCTATGGATACTATTGCCAATTAATTTATAAAAGAACTCTATTTAGTTGGCTTGAGGACAAGCACTTTTAAGATTGGGCATTCTTAAACTCTCAGACAGAAATTAACTCAAATGTTTTTCAAGTTCATGTGATCTGGGAAAATATTCAGTTGTTGGTTTAATTAGAATGGACATATCTTTATAGTAATCAGCATTAAAATTGAAACTTTTATTCTGCATGGATACTTAAGTTCAACAAGTTGATGTGATCTCTGTTACAAAATTAAAAAGAAAAAAACTTCGGAGAATGACTAAATTTGTTGTCTCATAAGGTTTTTATGGGTAATCTAAGCATAATTAAGAACAATTAAACTGAAGAGGTATAAATAAAATTTAAAATTTTAGGTAAACTTTTAAGTAGTCTTCCAGATCTTTTGGTAAATTAAAACCTTAAAGTTTTGTTGAGTTAGGTTGAGTGATGAGTTAAGTTAAATTCACTAAATATTCAGATAATTTTCAAATAAGATAAAATACTAAAATATTGATCATGGAACACAGATTAATCTAGTTTTGGCTTGCTTATTACAGAGAAACTAAAGATAAACGTGGGTCTGTGAGTAAACATGTTTTGTGCTTTACTGAGAGAATGAATTATGAAGAAGCACATGTTTCTAGAAATTATGAAATGTATTCATAACTTTGCCAATCTAAAGAATGCTGGTTTAACAGTTCATAATTGCTTATTTATTAGCGTTAACTAGAAACTAAAATTTCTAAGAGTTCAGAAATCTAATAAGTGTAAATAAGTACTGGAAATACTGAGGGAAACAACTCTGTATGCAATGAGAGCAGGATGTGTGTTTTTGATTAAAAAAAAAAAGTATGAGGAATAGAGATGCATTTTTTTGTTATAGCTGTTGAGGGAAAGGAAAGTAATTTTGTCCTAAAGTGATCCTGGTTGTTTAAAGAAGCAAAATATAGGGCAAGATCTAAATGTAAAAAAGAAAGTTTTAGGCTTGTGGAAAAAGGATCTTTGAAAAGGAATTTCAGTGTGTGGTCAAGCTGGCTAAGACTGGAATACATTTAATTAAAAATAAGTTTCAAAGTAACTGGTCCAAAATTAGAATGTGGTTTTCTCCCTATTAAAAAGACAAAGTTTTCTTGGACTACAGGTCTGTTCTTGATAAGAAACTGTAAAAGGTTTTTTTTGTTTTGTTTTGTTTTTCCCCCTTAACCTATTAAGTAATCTGCCTAGAAAACAAGAGTCTGGGTTTTATCAAAATAACTTTCTATGTCTTTATCAGTCTCTGATTACTTAAGAAAGCTGAACTCTATTAAGAAAAGCTAAGTTTTTGTTTTGTTTTACATCTATTTAACTTTCTGCATTTGCCTGCAGTCTTTCACTGTCACCATGGTTAGGTGGACAATTAAGTATTGTTTCACAGTGACCTATGATCTTATTTGACCAAGTGTTTTTTAAAACCCTTTCATTTTTTTTGACAAACTTACCAAATCAAATTCTAAATGAAGTCTTTTTGACCTGAAAGAAACTGGGATTTTTTTCCAGAGGGTTCCCCGGAACACTCTAAAGGATCTATTAAACTAATTAGGCTTATTTGCCATGCTAAATTACATAAAGCCTTGTCAAATAAGTAGTAGTACTAAGGGGCGCTTGGGTGGCTCAGTCTGTTAAGCCTATGCCTTCAGCTCAGGTCATGATCCTGGAGTCCTGGGACTGAGCCCCACATCAGGCTCCCTGCTCTCAGTGGGGAGTCTGATTCTCCCTCTGCCCCTTCCCCTGCTCCTGTTTCCCGCCCCCTGCCTCTTACTCGCTCTCAAACAAAATCTTTTTTTTTAGAAAAAAGAAGTAGTACTAAATTTACTTTATGTTGTATTTGTAAAACTGTGGGCACATGGGGAAAAAGTTCATTCTGCTTCTGGAAAAAATTGCCCCTCCTGTCTGACTTTGGCCATCCTGACGTCCTTGTAACATGGCAGTAATCGGCTCTTGAATCTCAGAAATTAAGGTGGGTAAACAATGGCTGCAAATATTTTTAAATAAACAGTCAGGGCTATAGGGAAACCAAGACAGCCATTTGGTTCTTCTTGGCTCCCTGGCAAGCCCCACTTACTGGTTTTTACATTCCTTCACCTCCCATAGTGCATTTAGGTTGACTCAAATTATAAAAAGACACTGGTGGGGAAACTTCTATAATAAAACAACAACAGTGACTGGCAATGTCTGACTTGTCAGGTCCATAATTCTGAATAAACTATTTTTATTTCTAGAGGCCTCAGACTCCTCCTCTGGACGCTTTGAACACCTGTAGCAGGTGTTCATTCATCTGCCACTTACTATCGGTTATCAATTATGTTTTTATTATTGTATACATATTTTCTAGATGGGTTGAAGCCTTTTCCTGTGGCTAG
This sequence comes from Halichoerus grypus, assembly GCF_964656455.1. Taxonomy (NCBI): domain Eukaryota; kingdom Metazoa; phylum Chordata; class Mammalia; order Carnivora; family Phocidae; genus Halichoerus; species Halichoerus grypus. The sequence continues at coordinate 101,827,812 of NC_135715.1, forward strand.
GCTAATGCCATCACACTGGCAAAGAAACTATAAGAAAATGTGTTTCCCACTTGGGGGTATAACTTTGTATAATCTCCAGTGACTGAGGCACCTACTTCACTGGGCAAATCATATGAATCTTAATGAAAACCTTACAAACTTCTTGGAATCCATCAGTACACAACCATCTGCTAATCCCTTGTTGTCTCATGCAAGTATGACAACCTACTATAAGTCTCTAATGTCTTATACTTAAGTCTGTCAACAACAGCTTTAAAAAAGCCTTCCTAGATCCCAATTCAAAAGAATGTGTTGGCCACAGTCTAGAGATCAGTGACTGGGTACTCTAAAACAAAATAAGAGGAAGACAGCACTTAAGCCCTATTGGAAGGGAACTTACCAAGTGTTCCTGACCACTAACAATGTTGAAAAACTAAAAGGTACTGAGCTTTTGGTATACATCACACATCTAAAGAAGGCTCTCACCTAGTCCTGTATAGATGCTGGAAACCTCCAAATCAAACTGATGAGGAAGAGAAGTAGGTGACATCAAGGAAGACTGTTTCTGCCCAAGAGGACAGAATAAGGCTTCATACTTCAACTAAACATGACACCCTTTCTCCTTCTTTTCCTTTCCTCTATTGTGGCACTGGCCTAGAAAGATAACAACCTCAACTATATCTCCCAGGCCACTGCTAAGGGGGGCAATGATTAGAATTTAGAGCATACTTTCATTTCAGGCTGAAAAAAAGCAAAATGAAATCTCATTGGTTGACTCCCCTGGATTTTCATCATGAGTCAGAAAGGACCTACAAGGGCTGTTTCATGATTTAGGATTCTTTTGGCAGGTCCCCACTTCCCTGGTTAAGGATAAATGTAAACGAGGTTATGATCAGGAATTTTTCCTTAATTCTTGAAATTATCGCAGAATCTGATGCTAAAGGAATAGGTGCCAATGAAGATTCTTAGGCCATCTGGCCAAAAGAGTTCTTGATAATACAATAGCTCTTGATTATCTTTTACCTGAGTGAGGAGGTGTGTGCTGTAGCCAACACCATGTGCTATACCTGGATTAACACTTCTGTGGAAGTTGAAACTCAATTACATAAAATCACCGAGCAAGTCATTTGGCTTAAAAGAATGACTCCTTCAGGAGGGTCTTATTTCACTTGTTTGATTTTGATTGGTTTGGGTCTTGGGAACCATGGCTTCAAAGTACACTCGGAACAGTGGGAATTAACCTGTTTATAGTAATCATAATAATGTCCCTGGTGTGTTATATTCTCTCAAAAGTTTTAAACGCATGTTTGCAGCCACGAACCACCAAACAAATGATCTCCCTAAGACTGAAATGGCAAAAGAACTAAGAAAACTACCAACTTACAAACTGTGAACCTGTGAATATCACAGAGGTCAAGTAAAAACATCATGACCTGTGAATTACCACACAAAGGAACATCAATTGTGAGAACTTCAGAGGAGTAGCTGAGAGTGGCACTAATGCCTTAAATTGTGGTCACATCTCAGTTAAGCTCAGAGTATGATCAAAAGGGGCTAACTATTCACAAGAAAACCACAGGCCTCCAAATGGCATCATTTAGCATAAGGTCCCAAGTCAGTAAACCAAGGCTTAATACCTAACCTAACTGCAGTTTCAAACCCCATTAAAGGTCACTTTTAACCAGTCAACATGGGAATTTCCTGGTCAGCACTGGGAAATTTACTGATAGACCCCTTCCGATCCTCTTAGGAGGGAGATCGTGCCTAAAAATAACGAATTCTTTACTAATAACTTCCTTCTTTTCACTCCCTTTCTACCTTTAAACACTTTCTTTCTCTGTCGCCCTTTGGAGCTCCCCTCTACTTGCTAAATGGGATGCTGCCTGATTCATCAATCAATTAATAAAGCCAATTAGATCTTTAAATTTTACTCAGTTGAATTTTTGTTAACATTTGAAACTTAAGACATGGAAGAAAAAGGCCTTGGAGTAGCAAAAATAATTACAAGCAGACACAATAACTTAAAATAGTCTGAGATTTAAATAAAGGGCCTAACTTTTCTCAGTAGTTGATAACCTTGAACAAATGAAAAAAGGTTAAATTATCCTTAGTATACAATGTTTAAAGACACAGAAGCACATAGAAATCATATGAAAAATATCTTCCTTTCAAAACTGTTACGATAAACAAAAATTGGATGCTTGGCTGTCCTAAAGACTTTGACTATCAAGAAACATCTCATTTCCTATAGGCTTAAACGCATAAAATTTCACAACATTAAAATAACATCATCAAAAAATATATTCTAGTTTAACATTTTAAATTAGCTTTAGAGCTTGAGAGAAGGAGAATGAGATTAGAACTTGAAAAAAACGCCAAAGATTGAATCATTCTCCTGAAACCTTTTGCATCACTTATGAGTAAAATTATGTTAAGGTTAAGAAAGATACATACTTCATTTCACTGTAATATACAAAAAGAGGACACTAAGAATCTACAAAAACATTTCTCAAACTTTTTAAAAGCAATGTAAGCCTTTTCAAATAAAACATCAAACAGAAACTCAGCATTTGTATAGCACAAAACTAAGATGGCTATGGCTGAGGTAAAGGAGGGAACTCAGCTCCATACCATCAGCCTCAACCACGGTTATGGGAAATACAGCTCTGGGAAATATAGTGTGCAAACCATGGAAGATAAATTGGTCAATAAACTCAATTTTCCTTTTTCAATGCTGGTTTTCTACTTGCTCCTACAAGGCTTACTTCAAATCTACTTCCTCCAGAAAGCCTTGCAACTTAATCAAGCCAGAATGGTTCCGTCCATGAAAGTGCTATAGAATTTATATTTGTAAACTTCATTTCTAACATTTCCAATATCCTACAATTTACATTATAGTACACAGAGAGATATACTTGCCAATCTTCCATTCTTGATTAAAAGTTTCTCAGAGAATGGTTATCTTTCTTAATCCATATCCCTAAGAACTTACCAAATAGAAGATGCTCAATAACATTTATTTGTTGAAAACAGGAGGTTAAAGGTAGGTTAATCAATGTCTAAAGGCAAAAATGGCTTTAAAATGTTCTAATGTAAGAAAAATAAAACCGGGACTGATAACAATCCCTAGCTGCTCTCTATGAAAAGTTGGGTGCTCTACTGTGGAAAACACTATGAAGGTTCCTTAAAATATTAAAAACAGAATTACCACATCATCTAGTAAGTCCACTACTTGGTATTTACACAAAGAAAACAAAACACTAATTCAAAAATATATATACATCCCTATGTTTATTGCAGCATTATTTATAATAGCCAAGGTGGAAAGCAACCTACATGTCCATCAATAGATGAGTGGATAAGGAAGATGTGCTATATGTTTATCTGGAATATTGCTCAGCCATAAAAAAGAATGAAATCTTGCCATTCATAACAGTATAGATGGATCTAGAGGGTATTATGCTTAATTAAGTCAGACAAAGAAAAATACTATATGATTTCACTTATATCTGGAAGATCAAAAACAAAACAAACAGAAAGCAGAAACAGACCCACAAACACAGAGAACAAAGTAGTCATTGTCAGAGGGAAGGGGGGATGGGGAAATGGGGAAATGGGTGAAGGGGAGTAGGAGGTACAGACTTCCAGTTAAGGAGTGACTAAGCCATGAGGATGAGAGGGACGGCACAGGGAATATAGTCAATGGTATTGTAACAGCATTGTATGATGAAAGATGGGAGCTATACTTGTGGTGAGCACAGGATAACACAGACAGTTGATGAATCATTATGCTATACACCTGATACTAATGTAACATTGTATGTCAACTATACATCAATTAAAATTTTTTTTGGTCCAGCAGCCAGGTACATAGCAGCCACAGTGTGTCGCACACACCTGACACACCACACACAGCCACACATCCCCAGCTTCACTCCTATGTCCCTGTCAGCTGCCAGGTGCACAGTTGCCACCGTATGCCACACCCAGCCACAGCATTGGGCCCAGTGGCATACAGTGGCCAATCACACACCCCCAGTCACTTTTGTGCTTCATGGGAATCCGGCATAGGATTAGTGGCTTGGAGCAAATTATACACACACTGCAGCCCTGTTTCCAAGTTCCCCAGGAGGCTTGCCCCCTCAGAGCTAGCCTACTTGGGTCCCCCTAACACCATGAGAGCAAGAACAACCCACAACAGACAGACAGTCAGTGCTGATGACCGCACTGAAAGGAAAAGTAACTCACACAAAACAGCAGGGTGTAAAAGATGTATGTAGGATGCTCTCCTGAAGTGCCAGATTCTGGTGAACAGGGAACACTGCACTTCAAGACACTCCAGGAACTTTTCTTCATAGAGTCATTATTCTCAAGAGCAGAAGACACAGAAACAGAAACAGACAGGCAGACAAAATGAGGAGACAGAGAAATTTATCCCCAAAGAAAGAACAGGAAAAGGCTACAGCCAAAGATCTAAGTGAAAGAGATATAAATAACATGACTGATAGAGGATTCAAAGCAATGATCATAAGGATACTCACTGTACTTGAGAAAAGAGTAGAAGACGCGAGTAAGACCCTTAACACTAGATGAGGAATAACACAGCAGATACAGAGCACAATAAACAAAATGTGAAATACGCATGATGGAATGAACAGCAGGATAGAAGAAGCAGAGGAACAAATCAGCAACCTAGAAGACAGAGTAATGGAAAGTAAGCAAGCTGAACAAAACAGAGAAAACACTGATGCAAAATGAAAACAGACTTAGGGAACTCAGTGACTCCATCAACTGTAGTGACATTCATATTATAGGAGTCCCAGAAGAAGAAGAGAGAGAAAAGGGGGCAGGACATTTATTTGAAGAAACAATAGCTGAATATTTCCTTAATCTGGGGAAGGACATAAATATCCAGATCTAGGAGGCACAGAGAACTCCCATCAAAATCAACAAATGCAGACCCACACCAAGACATATTGAATTAAATTGGTGAGATACAGTTATAAAGAAAAAATGTTAAAAACAGCAAGACAAAAGAAGTCATTAATTACAAGGGAAAACCCAGAAGGCAATCAGGAGATTTTTCAACAGAAACTTTGAAAGCCAGAAGGGAGTGGCATGATGTATTCAAAGTGCTGAGTGGGAAAAATCTGCAGCCAAGAATACTCTATCCACCAAGGCTATCATTCAGGATAGAAGAAGTGATAAAGAGTTTCCCAGACAAATAAAAACTAGAGGAGTTCATGACCACTAAACCAGCACTGCAAGAAATATTATACGGGACTCACTGAGTGAAAAGCAGAGACCAAAAGTGACAGCATATAGGGAGGAAACACAAAACCAGAAAAAATGATTATTTTTGTAAAAAGCAGTCAAGGAACTCACCAAAAAAAAAAAAAAAAAAGGATATAAAACATAATAACATATTCCTAAAATGTCAGAAGGAGAGAAGTAAAGAATGGGTTGAAACTTAAACAACCATCATCTTAACATAGACATCTATCTATCTATCTATATATGCATAAGAGGTTATATACAAATCTAATGGTAACTATATATTGAAAACCAGGACCCCTGGTGGCTCAGTGGGGTATGTGTCCGACTTTTGATTTCATCTAAGGGTCGTGGGATCAAGCCCTGTGTCAGGCTCCAAGCTTAGTGGGGAGTCTGCTTGAGATTCTCTCTCTCGCCCTCTGCCACATTCTCTCTCTAAAATAAATAAGTAAATCTTTAAAAAAAACACTAAGCAGGCGCCTGGGTGGCTCAGTCATTAAGCGTCTGCCTTTGGCTCAGGTCATGATCCCAGGGTCCTGGGATCAAATCCCACATCAGGCTCCCTGCTCGGCCGGGAGTCTGCTTCTCCCTCTCCCATTCACCCTGCTTGTGTTCCTGCTCTCGCTATCTCTCTGTCGAATAAATAAATAAAATAAATAAATAAGTAAAAAATAAAAAATAAAAAAAACACTAAGAAATATGCAAAGAATAAAGAGAAAGATATCACTAAGAAAATCAGCAAAGCATGAAAGAGTAAAGATAAGAAAGGATCAGAGAAAATCTTCAGAAACCAGAAAACAAATAATAAAATGGTAATACATATCTATCAATAATTACTTTGATTGTAAATGGACTAAACCTTCCAATCAAAAGAGACAGGGAGACAGAATTGATTAAAACAAAACAAGACTCATCTATTGCCTACAAGAGACACATTTTAGATCTAAATACACCTGCATATTGAAAGTGAGAGGACAGAGTAACATCTATCATATAAATGGATGTCAGAAGAAAGCCAGAGTAGTAATACTTATAGCAGATAAGTAGACACTAAAACAAAGATTATACCAAGAGACAAAGAATGACACTATATAATAATAAAGAGGGCTAACCAACAAGAAGACATAAAATTGTAAATATTTATGCACCCAACATAGGAGCACCCAAATGCATAAAACAGTAACAAACTTAAAGGAACTAATTGATAATAATACACTAATACTAGGGGACTTTAACACCCCACTTACATCAATGGACAGATCACCTAAACAGAAAATCAATAAGGAAACAACGGCTGTGAAAGACACACCGGAAAAAATGGATTTCACAGATATATTCAGAACATTCCATCCTAAAACAGCAGAATACACCTTTCCATGTGCACATGGAATATTCTCCAGAATACATCACATATTAGCCCACAAAATAAATCTCAATAAATTCAAGCAGATCGAGGTCATATAATGCACATTTTCTGACCATAACATTATGAAACTCTTATGTATATTCACAATTATTGTCCAATTCCCAATGCAGCTGTGGCCTCTTTGGGCTTTTAAATTCTGGGGAAACTTAAGCCCATTATTAGAAAAGGGAAAACAGATTATGGTGTAATATTTAATTCTGACCACTCTTCTGATTTTAAATAATTTCTATTCATTAAGAACATTCCATTTAGTAAAAACTGGTGAGGCAGGAATGTTTGCAACATCCTCCTTACAATGTACTTGGAAGTGTTAATGTATATTAACAGTGCCTTAAGGTTCGATAATAGAAGCAGAGCCTTTCAAATGCTTATGTGGACTGTAAACATTAAATTACAGAAAGATACTTTGTGTCTGATTGTATCTGGGTAGGGTTTAACTCACCACTGCTGACACCTCTGCTTTTCAATTTGAATTTTTTCCAAGATTATTGAGAGAACATTGTAATAACCCAGCTGTATGAAACAGCAAGAACCCTGAACAAAATTACATCAGCTTCCAAAGAAATCAGAGTAAACTTCTTTAAAATTGAAAATGCAATCAATTGCATTCGTACTTTGCTAGTGTTCTAGATAAAAAAAATTTCACACTAAAAGATGACTTTTTTTGCACCATTTTTAAAAAATTTTTTTATTGTTATGTTAATCCCCATACATTACATCATTAGTTTTAGATATAGTGTTCCATGATTCATTGTTTGTGCATAACACCCAGTGCTCCATGCAGAACGTGCCCTCCTCAATACCCATCACCAGGCTAACCCATCCTCCCACCCCCCTCCCCTCTAGAACCCTCAGTTTGTTTTTCAGAGTCCATCATCTCTCATGGTTCTTCTCCCCCTCCGATTTCCCCCCCTTCATTCTTCCCCTCCTGCTACATTCTTCTTCTTCTTTTTTTCTTTCTTAACATATATTGCATTATTTGTTTCAGAGGTACAGATCTGATATTCAACAGTCTTGCACAATTCACAGCGCTTACCAGAACACATACCCTCCCCAGTGTCCATCACCCAGTCACCCCATCCCTCCCACCCCACCCCCCACTCCAGCAACCCTCAGTTTGTTTCCTGAGATTAAGAATTCCTCATATCAGTGAGGTCATATGATACATGTCTTTCTCTGTTTGACTTATTTCGCTCAGCATAATACCCTCCAGTTCCATCCACGTCGTTGCAAATGGCAAGATCTCATTCCTTTTGATGGCTGCATAATATTCCATTGTATATATATACCACCTCTTCTTTATCCATTCATCTGTTGATGGACATCTTGGCTCTTTCCACAGTTTGGCTATTGTGGACATTGCTGCTATAAACATCGGGGTGCACGTACCCTTTCGGGTCCCTACTTTTGTATCTTTGGGGTAAATACCCAGGAGTGCAATTGCTGGATCATATGGTAGCTCTATTTTCAACTTTTTGAGGAACCTCCATACTGTTTTCCAGAGTGGCTGCACCAGCTTGCATTCCCACCAACAGTGTAGGAAGGTTCCCCTTTCTCCGCATCCCCGCCAACATCTGTCATTTCCTGACTTGTTAATTTTAGCCATTCTGACTGGTGTGAGGTGGTATCTCATTGAGGTTTTGATTTGGATTTCCCTGATGCCGAGCGATATTGAACACTTTTTCATGTGTCTGTTGGCCGTTTGGATGTCTTCTTTGGAAAAATGTCTGTTCATGTCTTCTGCCCATTTCTTGATTGGATTCTTTGTTCTTTTGGTGTTGAGTTTGATGAGTTCTTTACAGATTTTGGATACTAGCCCTTTATCTGATATGTCATTTGCAAATATCTTCTCCCATTCTGTCAGTTGTCTTTTGGTTTTGTTGACTGTTTCCTTTGCTTTGCAAAAGCTTTTTATCTTGATGAAGTCCCAATAGTTCATTTTTGCCCTTGCTTCCCTTGCCTTTGGCGATGTTTCTAGGAAGAAGTTGCTGCGGCTGAGGTCGAAGAGGTTGCTGCCTGTGTTCTCCTTTAGGATTTTGATGGACTCCTGTCTCACATTGAGGTCTTTCAACCATTTGGAGTCTATTTTTGTGTGTGGTGTAAGGAAATGGTCCAGTTTCATTCTTCTGCATGTGGCTGTCCAATTTTCCCAACACCATTTGTTGAAGAGACTGTCTTTTTTCCATTGGACATTCTTTCCTGCTTTGTCAAAGATTAGTTGACCATATAGTTGAGGGTCCATTTCTGGGCTCTCTATTCTGTTCCATTGATCGATGTGTCTGTTTTTGTGCCAGTACCATACTGTCTTGATGATGACAGCTTTGTAGTAGAGCTGGAAGTCTGGAATTGTGATGCCGCCAGCTTTGCTTTTCTTTTTCAACATTCCCCTGGCTATGCGGGGTCTTTTCTGGTTCCATACAAATTTTAGGATTATTTGTTCCATTTCTTTGAAGAAAGTGGATGGTATTTTGATGGGGATTGCATTGAATGTGTAGATTGCTCTAGGTAGGATTGACATCTTCACAATATTTGTTCTTCCAATCCATGAGCATGGAACGTTTTTCCATTTCTTTGTGTCTTCCTCCATTTCTTTCATGAGTATTTTATAGTTTTCTGAGTACAGATCCTTTGCCTCTTTGGTTAGATTTATTCCTAGGTATCTTATGGTTTTGGGTGCAATTGTAAATGGGATCGACTCCTTAATTTCTCTTTCTTCTGACTTGTTGTTGGTGTATAGGAATGCCACTGACTTCTGTGCATTGATTTTATATCCTGCCACTTTACTGAATTCCTGTATGAGTTCTAGCAGTTTTGGGGTGGAGTCTTTGGGATTTTCCACATAAAGTATCATATCATCTGCAAAGAGTGAGAGTTTGACTTCTTCTTTGCCAATTTGGATGCCTTTGATTTCTTTTTGTTGTCTGATTGCTGTGGCTAGGACTTCCAATACTATGTTGAATAGCAGTGGTGATAGTGGACATCCCTGCCGCGTTCCTGACCTTAGGGGGAAAGCTCTCAGTTTTTCCCCATTGAGAATGATATTCGCTGTGGGTTTTTCATAGATGGCTTTTATGATATTGAGGTATGTACCCTCTATCCCTATACTCTGAAGATTTTTGACCAAGAAAGGATGCTGTACTTTGTCAAATGCTTTTTCTGCATCTATTGAGAGGATCATATGATTCTTGTTCTTTCTTTTGTTAATGTATTGTATCACGTTGATTGATTTGCGGATGTTGAACCAACCTTGCAGCCCAGGGATAAATCCGACTTGGTCGTGGTGAATAATCCTTTTAATGTACTGTTGGATCCTATTGGCTAGTATTTTGGTGAGAATTTTTGCATCCATGTTCATCAGGGATATTGGTCTGTAATTCTCCTTTTTGATGGGGTCTTTGTCTGGTTTTGGGATCAAGGTAATGCTGGCCTCATAAAATGAGTTTGGAAGTTTTCCTTCCATTTCTATTTTTTGGAACAGTTTCAGAAGGATAGGTATTAATTCTTCTTGAAATGTTTGGTAGAATTCCCCTGGGAAGCCATCTGGCCCTGGGCTTTTGTGTTTTGGGAGATTTTTGATGACTGCTTCTATTTCCTTAGTGGTTATAGGTCTGTTCAGGTTTTCTATTTCTTCCTGGTTCAGTTTTGGTAGTTGATACATCTCTAGGAATGCATCCATTACTTCCAGGTTATCTAATTTGCTGGCATAGAGTTGCTCATAATATGTTCTTATAATTGTATTTCTTTGGTGTTGGTTGTGATTTCTCCTCTTTCATTCACGATTTTGTTGATTTGGGTCATTTCTCTCTTCTTTTTGATAAGTCTGGCCAGGGGCTTATCAATCTTGTTAATTCTTTCAAAGAACCAGCTCCTAGTTTCGTTGATCTGTTCTACTGTTCTTTTGGTTTCTATTTCATTGATTTCTGCTCTGATCTTTATTATTTCTCTTCTCCTGCTGGGTTTAGGCTTTATTTGCTGTTCTTTCTCCAGCTCCTTTAGGTGTAGGGTTAGGTTGTGTACTTGAGACCTTTCTTGTTTCTTGAGAAAGGCTTGTATTGCTATATACTTTCCTCTTAGGACTGCCTTTGCTGCATCCCAAAGATTTTGAATAGTTGTGTAAAAGATGACTTTTTAATAAAGTGTATTAAAAGATCCCCTAACCCCAAAGCCCACTTAAAGGAATCTTTTCTCCTTTACCTCTGTGCCTAGAATAAGTGAAGGTGGATAGTAGTAGGCTGTGGACCTGATTTAAAATACTGGTAACTGGTAGACAAGATATCCCTCTTGTCCAAATAAAGAGACATTACTTGATGAGTTTCAATGGTTTCAAGTCAATGACAACAAAAACATTAATAAGAAAAAAAAAGTTCTCTCTCTTTCTCATTCATTCATTCATAAAGCATTAACAGGAAATGTATTCCCCAGATACTATTAGATAGACATGGCTTGAGTCCTAGGAGTTCCCATCTATGGGAGAGGAGCAGATGAGTACAGAACATAATTTAAACTATAGTAGAAATACGAGCACAAAAGAACTAGGCAACAAGGATGGTGATACAGAATAAGAGATATCTGAAGAGTGTTTTGAATGGTGATTTTGTTGATGGACTTGGGTAAAGAGTGGGATACAGAAGGAAAGGCATTCATCATAAAAAGAACAATGTAATACAGATATCATAGCATAAAAAGATACAAGACCAAAAGGAAAATCAATGAGAAAAAATTGATAAGTTAGACTTAAAATTACAAACTTCTGCTCTATGAAAGACACTTTTAAGAGAATGAAAAGCCACAAACTGGGAGGAAATATTTGCAAAACATATAACTGATAAAGGACTTGGACCTAAAATAGACAAGGAACTCTTAAAACTTAATAACAAAAAAGAAACAATCCAGTTTTAAAAATGAGGAAAAGAACTGAACAGAGACCACACCTATAGAGAGAGAGAGAGAGATGGCATATAAATATACAAAACGATGCTCAACATCATGAGAACCACAAATTAAAACAAAAAGAACACACTACTACACCCAATAGAATGGCTAAAATTAAAAAAAAAAATTAACTTGACAATACCAACTGTTAGTAAGGTTGCTGGGCAAGAGCATTCATTCATTGCTAGTAGAAATACAAAATGGCACAGGCACTTTGGAAGACAGTTTGACAGCCTCTGACAAAAATGAACGCAGTCTTACCACATATTATGGGTTTAATTGTGTCCCCCACAAAAGATATACTGAAGTCCTAACATCCCAGTACTTCAGGATGTGACCTTATTTGGATATAGGGTCGTTGCACATGCAATTAGTTAAGAAGATGTTATACTGGAGTAGGGTGAGCCCTTAATCCAATCTGACTGGTATCCTTATAAAAGAAGAGATATAAACAAACAGGGAGAACAGCACGTGAAGATGGAGGCAGGGATTGAAGTGATTCATCTATAAGCCCAGAACCACCAAGGACTGCTGGCCATCACCTGAAGCTAGAAGAGAGGCATCACACATATTCTCCCTCAGAACCCTCAGAAGGAACCAAACCTCCGGACACACTGATTTCAGATTTCTAGCCTACAGAATTGTGAGAGGATTAAATTTCTGTTGTTTTAAGCCAGAGAGCTTGTGAAACTTCCTTATGGCAGTTCTAGGAGACTAACCAAACTATACAATCCAGCAACTGCAGTCCTAGATAACTACCCAACTGATTAAAAACTTATCCAAACAAAAACCTACATGTGAACAATAACAGTAGCCTTAATAATTGTCAAAGACTGGAAGTAACTAAGATATCGCTTTATCTTGGTGACTGGAAAAACAAACTGCACATCCATAAAATGGATTATTCAGTCGTAAAAAGAAAAAGTTATCAAGCCACAAAAAGACATGGATGAATCTTAAAAGCATATGGCTAACTGAAGAGACCCAGTCTGAGAAAGCAGTGAACTGTGTCCTTCCAATTATATGACATTCTAAAAAAGGCAAAACAATAGTCATTAAACACATGAGTGGTTGTCTGGGGTATTGGCTTGGGAGGAATTAAATAAGTGAAGCACAGGGAACTGTTTAAGGCAGTAAAATTATTCTGTAGATACTGTAATGGTGAATACAAGACATAAAACATTTGTGAAAACCCATAGAACTTTACATTACAAAGAGTAAACTTAAATGTTCACAAATATTTTTTTAAAAAAGTTAGGTGGTCAGGGGATCTCATGATGGAATGCAGAATGTGATAAAAGAATTTAAATGTATCATTAAATATGAAACACTCTCACTGAAGGAAGTAGAGGAATAAGATGCTGAGCTAAGTAATTTTAGAATTGAGTGGAATCTGTAAGAATAATGGCAAAATGAACTGTACGTAAGCACTATATTCTAGTTGACAATTTTCTTTCCCAAGGGTATATGGGTTAACACTACTGAAACGACCATACCTGTATACTGGAATTGAACAATTAAGTAAATGGATGACAGATGGTGGGAGCCAGGATTCTTACTGTTGGAATGGGAGGTTATAGATAAGCAAGAGGAAGAGGCTAGAATTAACTACATGGTAATCAATTACAGTTGGAGACATAAGTATGAACAGATGGTTACATATAAAAGTATTTGTAAGTATGTGTATGTATGTGTGTATACACAAAAACACACACACAGACACACATACACATTTCTCCTTGCTCCATCAGCTGAAAGGATCTAAAAGAAATGACACCCCAATAGATATGAATACACACCTAGCCCCCTAGATTCTGGTTCTTATATCATTCTTCAATAAAAAGAAACCAGGATTTCTTAGAGAAATGGGTGATTCTAGGACTGGGACAAGAAATATATAAGATGAGGCTGGAGCACCTTGTAGTATTAAAAAGTAAGAAAATGCTCAAAATAATAAAAGAAAACCCTTCAAAAAAACCAAAACCCCAAATTGGACAAACAAAACAGCCCACAATGAAGGGAGTTTGTCAAAAGGACACAGGAGTGAATTGAAAGAGTTCCCCCTGGCCAAAGCTAGAACAATTTGAGCAACAAAAAAAATAAAGTAGCAGTGGATAATAACCCAAAACATAAAAATAAATATCCAGGAGTCCATACGGATAAAGTGAATGCATGAATGATTGAATTCCAAATAGTTTGTGTATTTATTCTGCCTTTAAGCAAATGGAGTATAACTCCATATTCCTTAATTATGGGCTGCATATAGTTACTTTCTTTCAAAAAATACAGTATGGAAAGGAAGGAAAAAATAGTAACTTTACAGTGGAGAAATCTGACACACACTGTATCAAGACAGGTGATTTACACCTATGGCGAAAAGTCATATTGATGGTATGTACCCTGGATCTGGCATGAGAGCAGAAAAAGAACATTAGGGGAAAACTGAGAAAACCTAAATAAAGTATAGTCTTTATTTAATCATAACACATGAATATTGGTTCATTAATTAAGACACATATACCATATTAATCTAAGACAATAATAGGGAACTGGATATGGGGTACACAAGAACTCTGTACTATCTGTAATTCTATAAATTCAAAACCTAAATAATTCTAAAAATCTAAAATAAAAGATTATTTTTTAAAAAGGACATTAAAAAAAATAAGGCTGGCCTTAAAAATAAGGAAAGTAAGGAAACAGGCAAATGATGCTGATTTAAAGGAATACAGATACTCACACCAGCGCAAAATGTTTATGCCATCACCCTTAATCTAACATTCAGCTACATTCATTTGAGTACTGTGTCCTGCAGATTCTTCTGTCCTAAAGACTCCTGTTGCTAAATATAGAAAGTTTGGCACCTAGAGACTTCGTATAGAATAGTAATTGATAGAGAGACTTACGAGCTGGATTACTTCAGGTCAAGTATTTCAGCTCCTAGCACATACTAGCTGCATATTCTTGGACAATTTACTTAACCTCTCTGTACCTCAGCTTTCTCATCTATAAAATGAGAATAATAATGATAATAATAATAATAATACCACCCCATAGGGTTGTTGTGAGGATGAAGTAAATTAATACACGTAAAGCATTAGAACAGAACCTGGCACACAGGTGTTAGTTAAGTGTTAACTATTTAACTAGTTCATTCATTCAACAAAAATGGATCAATAGACACAGGAAGCTTATAAATCCAAAAGAGTAAGAGCTCAAGGAGACAGTGTAATTCAGCCTGGGCCTGGTAAAGGAAATCTAAGATTTGTAGATACCAATGGAATAAAAACTGCCATCTCAGCTCACTTTGTCAAATGTGGGTAGTTTATAATAAAGGAAAACTAAAATTCTTCATGTCTATTTTAATTTCTTAGTCCTCAAATCTATAAAGTTAATATTGGCAGAGTATATATCACAGTATCAATTTTAAGGTCTTCTGAGCAAAAATAACCTTCAAAGGGGGTCCTTCACTGTTTCCACACATCTACACATTTCTGCCTGCAGAGAAACTGACAAGGGTTTTCAAACTTGACTTTTGCCTGTAGAAATACTTCTACCAGCATGGAACAAGACCCAGAGCCTCCCCCCTCCAAACTCCTCTTCCAGAGAAGCACCTTGACCAAAAGAAAAGCATTGATAATGATGACTATAGGGCCTTTGTTCCAAATATTTATCTATTAATGTGTCCCAAAATAGCCACAAAGGGAAACCAAGTAGGTCAGCCCTAACAAATGGTTTCCTTTTCTTTTGAAAAAGGAAGGAAGCAACACTTTATTTGGTATACTCCCCCCCCCCCACAAATGTTTTCTCAAGTAACAGGAAGGAGAAAACTTTTTAAAAAGTGTGTGTGTGTATGTGTGTGTGTGCGTGTGTTAGGGATGGGGAACTAAAATAGAGTATTAACAAAAAAATGTTAAATAAGATGAAAGTAGGAATTTTCTGGCTTTGATAATAGATACTGTAGACAAGTAAAGACAGAATCCATGCACTGAAACTTTTGTCCATTATGACACCATATTAGGCCATTATGAAAATCCAGGATATTAATCCCATCTTCTTAAGTAAAAATGAACATTGTAAAATTTTCTAATACTATATTTCTACAAAGAACAAGTTTTTTTTTTAAGATTTTATGTATTTATTTGACAGAGAGAGAGCACGAGCAGGGGGAGGGGCAGAGGGAGAAGCAGGCTCCCCACTAAGCAGGAAGCCCAATGTGGACCTGAGCCGAAGGCAAACACCTAACTGACTGAGCCACCCAGGCACCCCAAGAACAATAGTTTTTAAATACTTGACAAATAAGGTAGGAAATGTGTAGATTTAATATTTTTCTGCATGTATATCCTATTAAATTACCTGGTTTGTGTTAATGTGAAACTATTGTTCACATTTACAATTTTTCTTTTTAAGTAGGCTCCATGCCCAGTGTGGAGCCCAATGAAGGGCTTGAACTCACAACCTGGATATCAAGACCCAGGCTAAGATTAAGAGCTGGACGCTTAACCGACTGAGCCACCAGGTGCCCCTGCATTTACAA
The DNA here is from genome assembly GCF_964656455.1 of Halichoerus grypus. Lineage (NCBI taxonomy): Eukaryota > Metazoa > Chordata > Mammalia > Carnivora > Phocidae > Halichoerus > Halichoerus grypus. The sequence continues at coordinate 101,843,960 of NC_135715.1, forward strand.
CTTTTTAATGAATAAAGACTTTTAATAATTTTCAACTGAAGAACAAGGACAAAGTGGTTTACAAGTAATTATTAAAAAACAAGGTAACAGTGCAACAGCCGCACTGTGGACTGTGGTCTGAATTCCATTATTTATGGAACACAAATTGACAAGAGTTTCTGTATATTCATTACACAGTTCTTGAAACAATATTTAATTGCATTAAACCAAGATGGGGGGGGAGAATAGGAAGTGTTTAAAACAGTTTTTAAAGTTAATTTTATTAAATGTTGCAGCTTTGTTGTTCTCTAAAATTTAGTTTTCATTCCAATTTAAAGTTAATTATTACCTTATATACACTAGATAGATTATATAAGTTCACAAGGAATGACTACATTAGAAAAAGATAATAGTGGAAAAATACTAGAAGGAGGAGTAATGCCAGTTGAAGGAAGTCATTTGTTTCTAAAGCTAGGGAGGAAAGATCACAGTAGACAGCTACATTACACAACACTCCAAGTGGTTATTCAAGCATTTAAAAGAAGGAGGTTTGATAACAGAGATGTAAAATTGCCCTCCTAAGGCTTTTAGCTATTTGATAAGTCAAATATTCATCATATCAAAACATACTTTTTAATTTAAAAATCAGAAAAAGGTGGTTGACCTCCAAATTATAAACTACATTTCCTTCTGACTTGACTACCACTTTGTGATAAGAGCAAGAAAAGAACAGTATTAAAAAATCGAATGAAGGTCAAAACCAGAGTTCACATAATTTACATATATACAAGTTCTTTCTACTTCATCACTTTTACTAACTTTCATCCACATTAGTTTAGTAAGATTCCATAAAAATGGCATTTCAACTCTACTGCTAACAGAGAATATTAGAGGTTGTGAGCTATGATCTTACACTTGTGCATCACACTGTTGAGGATTCTTTTTTCATAATTAACATCACTGATAGGATTTAACATAATAACCCTGTAAAGTCGAATAGGTGCAAAAGAGGAAGTCTTTAAAATGTGGGTGAAAAGAGACAAGTAATTATGATGGACACAAAGTAAGAGTTTTTTTTTAAAGTGCTGAGGAAATATTAAATAGTTCTTTTAAATTTATTAAATTAAGAAATAAGAATGTTGTTGTACAAATGGTGTTGAAATCACTCAATATGTGACAAGTGCTATGAAACTGTAAATAGTAAGAGATGAGGAAAAGCAGTTGGTATAATGAAAAACTCGTACCGGCTAAAGGCTCATCATGAACTCCACACAATTCTTAGTCTAATGTTAACTGAGGAGAAGCAGGAGTTGGTTGAAGAAAAGTTAAGAAGGCTTAAGGGGCCAATCAAGTGTTTATTTTAATCCATGAACACTTCCATAGATTTAAGGCCCATTCAAATGTTCTATGATGTCTCCATGACATCAAAGTAAAGAACAAGGTAGCAATGACATAACACAGCTGTTAAGATTTTCCCTCTCTATCACCTGTGGAGAGATTATCAAGATGGTTGTTACCTGAGACAGTATAATCTCTATGGACATAAAATTGATCTGTTTAAAAACTGATATAGAGGTGCCTGGGTGGCTCAGTTGGTTGAGCATTGGACTCTTGGTTTTGGCTCAGGTGGTGATCTCAGGATTGTGGGATCGAGCTCCATGTTCCTTCAGATTCTCTCTCCCTTTCTCTCTCTATCCCTTTCTCTCTCCCTCCCCCACCGCTCCTCCCCCTGCTCACTTACACACTCTCTCTCTCTCTGTCTCTCTCTCTCGAATAAATAAATAAAATCTTTAAATGGACTGCCATAAAAAACTGATATAAACACACACATGCATCTATATATGTATCACACATATATTTTATATATATTATATAAAATGCTTATGCCTAGTTTTGAGGTTTTGTTTTTTTTTTTTTTAAGATTTTATTTATTTATTTGACAGATAGATAGAGAGCGCAAGTAGGCAGAGAGGCAGGCAGAGGGAGAGGGAGAAGCAGACTCCCCACTGAGCAGGGAGCCTGACGCGGGGCTCGATCCCAGGACCCTGGGATCATGACCTGAGCCGAAGGCAGCCGCTTAACCGACTGAGCCACCCAGGCGCCCCAGTTTTGAGGTTTTGAAGGATGAGTTTACATTTCTATTTGGTGAAAACACCCAGGGACTAAAAATGTGAGCCTCTTTCAGTCATTTTGGGCTCACAAATTTATTAATTTATGAAGAGACTTTTGGAATTCATCCTGTTCCAAAATAGAAATTGCTGCTGTTTCCCAAATGTCTATGTCCTGTCCCTTCAATTACATTGTTGAAATTCTTCATAGGCAATGACTATGTTTCTAACTCCTAACATCTAATCTAAAGAAATGCCTATATATACATATATATAGAATATGTATAGAATAAAGAGTTCAAACTAAAAACTTCAGTAATCATAAATCAGCATAAACCAAGAAACCTTGTATCAAACTTTCTGCACAGCATTCATGTGCATGTTACACTCTAATTCATTCTTTTTCTTAAAGAAGAGACTGTGGAGATCAGCCATTGGTGAGTCTATATGTAACTAAAGCTAAGACAGTCAATTGGGAGAATCTCTTTGGTTCCACTTTTATTTTTTTAAAAATTCAGTATGTTTTCTTCATTTCTGTTTTTTAAACGTTTTGCTGTTACTTTTAAAGGCATCATAAAAACAGCAACACATTTCTCAAACTGAATAAAAATTAGAACTTTATTGATTCACATTACTGAGAATGTATGTAAAGAGTATCATAATTTATACAACAAGAACTTCCATTTTAGTGAGAAAACATGAATATTATATATATATAAGTACATGGTACTTAAATGTACCAAATTGTTTTGTTTAGTGATAATAAAGTAACACTTTAATATTATGTTTCACACTCATAGGAAACAATTAACAATAACTTCTAGAGTAAATTCTTAAAAATTCAACTTTTAAGTAAGCAGTATTATGACAAAAAGAGTCCATTTCATTTGAGGCTGAATTTAAGCACATTCATGCTTTCTCTGCCAAGAACATAAAATTTTGGATCACTAATGTTAATATGTTTCAAGTACACACCTTGCATGCATGTGTGTGTATATACGCAAGCACAAACACATACACAACACATTCATTCTCATTCTCATTCTCTTTATCTGTCCCCTCTCCTTCTCTCTCTATATATAGACAGAGAGTCATTTGGAAAGACAAAGAATACATGGTAAATAGTAGACACCAAAAATTGGTTGTGGAATTTTATAAAAGATGTAAAAATCATGAAACACTTACTTCATCAGCCACCATACACCTGGAAAAAAATAAAAATAAAACCAAGTTAATATTTTAATGACCAAAGTCACCCATTTTAAAAGTTTTGATTAAGTAGCTTGCCAGAAAACAGTTTACAAATGTTAAAAGTACTAATCCAAAGAGACGTGTTTACAAGTGTGCTTGAGAACATGGGCCACTGCTGATTTTGTAAGACTCTCCAGCGGCCAGTGGCATATGGGTATGCAGGAGGGTTAGCTTCAGAAATGTTCCCCATGTCCACCCATGGCGATACTTACAATAACCCTTCAAAAATGAGGGCAACATGGCAAGTGATTGTACCAATGAATGCCCTCCTTACCAATAAATCTTAAAATTGGCCTTCTCTAGAGATGAGAAGAATGCTGTATTAAAGTACAAAAAAATGTATCTTAGCCACATATTAGCATGTTATACCTACAATTTTATAGCTACATTATATATGCTAAGCCTATTTGCAAGCTGAATTTTGGTTTCTACTACTATTTGGCTAAATTTTCTCTTCTCTATTCTTTCTTATTCACCAATAGAAGTAAATTCTGTCCACTGAAAATTGAAGATAGGGGTCATAAACTGAGAAAACAAAGAACAAAAAGAAAGAATAGCAGGTGTGGTTAGGATCATGAGGGGTCCCTTAGAAACACTGAGTACGTCATATGGGGAAAAGCCAATCTTGTAACTGAGGGGATTTCCAGACAACCTAGAAAACACTAGAATATTAGAATTAGAAAGGAATAAAGTACTTATTTCCATTCTCTTCTTCCCTTATTCCCAATGGTCTTAACATCACACAGTTTTATAAGATTTCTTTTAAAATAAAACACAAACTAAGAATTTGGTAATAAAAATACCATCAAAAGATAAGTTATAGGTAAAATGGAATTTCAATCTTAGAAAAAAAAGGTTACATAATGAGTATTTTTAGATAAAAATAAAATACAAATACTTGAACTGAAATTGAAAACATTCAAAAGTAAAAAAGTGTATTACATGTTTTGCAAACAAGTCTAACAAACAGAAAACTAAAAAATAATCTAAAAACATGATTTATTCCCAGAAAGGTCCACATGCATACTTATTTTTTCATTTTAAAATGCAATTCAAATTTGGTAAAGATGTCATTTGAAGTGTATATTAAGTGTCTACTATATACCTAGCACTGTTCTAAGTGCTAGAGATATATAGCAGTGAATTACAGAGTTCTTTCTTAATAGAAGGTGCCTGGAAGAAGACAATAAGCAAACATGTGGCTTAAGTGGTAAAAGGTGCTAATAAAACTCAAACAGGGTAAGGTGGTATAGGCAACATAGAAAAGGATCTGTTCTATAGAATGGTAGGGAACAGTCTTTATGATAAGGCAGTATGAATAGATTTGAGCAAGACACAATTAAAAAAAATTTTTTTTATTTAAATTCAGTTTAGTTAACATACACTATACTATTAGTTTCAGAGGTAGAATTTAGTGATTCATCAGTTGCATAGAACACCCAGTGCTCATTATATCAAGTGCCCTCCTTAATGCCCATCACCCAACTATCCCATACCCCTACCCACCTCTCCTCCAGCAATCCTGTTTGTTACATGCATAAGCCAGTATCTCCTACAGTTTGCCTCCCTCTCTTGTTTTTATCTTTATGTTTCCTTCCCTTTCCCTATGCTCATATGTTTTGTTTCTTAAATTCCACATATGCATGAAATCATATGGTATTTGTCCTTCTCTGACTTATTTCAATTAGCACCCTCTAATTCCATCCCATGTTGTTGCAAATGGCAAGATTTCATTCTTTTTGATGGCTGAGTAATATATATACCACATCTTCTTCATCCATTCATCTGTCAATAGACATCTGGGCTCTTTCCATACTTTGGCTATTGTGGACATTGCTGCTATAAACACTGTGGTGCATGTGCCCCTTTGAATCACTATGTTTGTATCCCTTGGAAAAATACCTAGTAGTGCAATTGCTGGGTCATGGGGTAGTTCTATTTTTAACTTTTGGAGGACCCTCCATACTGTTTTCCAGAGTGGCTGCACCGGTTTGCATTTCCACCAACAGGGTAAGAAGGTTCCTCTTTCTCTGCAACCTCACCAACATCTATTGTTTCCTGAGTTGTTCATTTTAGCCATTCTGACCGGTGTGAAGCAGTATCTCATTGTGGTTTTGATTTCTATTTCCTTGATGCCAAGTGATGTTGAGGATTTTTTTCATGTGTCTGCTGGCCATTTGAATGTCTTCTTTGGAGAAATGTCTGTTCATGTGAGCAAGACACAAATTTAATGAGGAAGAGAATCATGAGAAAATCTGGAAGAAGACTATTTTTTTTTTTTTTAAGATATTGTTTATTCATTTGAGACACAGAGATACAGAGAGAGAGAGAGTGAGCATGAGCAGGGGGAGAGGCAGAGGGAGAGGTAGAAGCAAGCTCCCCGCTGAGCCGGGAGCCAAATGCGGGGCTTGATGCGGGGCTCGATCCCAGGACCCTAGGATCATGACCTGAGCCGAAGGCTTAACCATCTGAGCCACACAGAAGAAGCCCTGGAAGCCCTGGAAGCCCTGAGCCCTGGAAGAAGAATATTCTTAAACAAAGTGATCAGCAAGGGCAAGGCCCTGAGATAAGAGGGTTATGATGCAATTAAGAAGGAAAAAGGAAGCTAATGTGACTAACATGCACTAAGTCATGAAAATGATAGAAAATAAGGTTGGAAGGCAGCTGGGAGAGCCGTATGGCATGGAGAGCCTCATAAGCGATTGCATGGAGTTTGGCTTTTCTTAGAAGCCTTTGGAGGGAAGCAACATTTTACCTTTTAAAAAGATTACTCTGGCTTATACAGAATAAACTGTAGAGGGCAAGAGCAGAAGCAGGAAGAACAGTAAGGAAGCACCTGCAGTAGACCAGGAGGGAAATAATGAGGTACAGATGAGTGGTAGAGGTAGAGGGGGTAAGAAGTGATCAATTTAGGTACATTCTGAAAGTACAGCCAATAGGATTTGTTGATCAATTGGGATGTGGATGTAAAAATAAAAGAGAGAAGTCAAGAATGAATCTTAAGATACTGGCTTATGCAATTAACCCTAAAAAATGGTGGAGATGCCATTCACTGAGATAAGAAAGACTCAGGAGAAGTAGGTCTGGTGATGACAATCAAGCATGGGACATGCAACCTTTGTATCCGTTAGATTACCATGTCGAACTGTTAAGTAGGCAACTGGATATGTGCATCAAGGGAATGGTAAGGACTAGGTAAGGACCAGGATTCCTGCAGTTAAGGACAGTTCAACAAGAAGACATGATTTTCAATGAGTCATCATAGAAAAACAACTGACCACGTCTCTGTCAAATAAATAAATAAAATCTTAAAAAAAAAAAAAAGAACAACTATCCATAAATGGAAAAACCAAGGCTGGCATTGGAATTATCATGATCAACACTAGAAGCTAAAAAACCATGAACGAGGATCCGGACTACCTGAACAGAAAGCAGAACTCATGAATCTTTATTCTAGCCAAGATATCCATTACTTGTAAGCAACGGCAAAAAGATATTTGAGGCCAACCAATATCTCCAAAATTATAAAACACAAGTAAACCAGAAAAGGAAAAACTACTTAAGAAAATAACCAAACAAAAAACACACCTTAATACAGATTCAAGACAGGAGAAGATAAAAAGGAAATCTAGTCAGCAATGAAGCTTCATATGCATGAATTTAATGGATGATGTGTATTCTACATAAGGACTCTAGAAGCAGAAGGGACATATTCTGAAAATCTGTAAGTGAAAAATTAAAGAGATTTTTTTTTTATTACCTCTCTTTAATTTTTCACTTACAGAAAAGGAGAGGGGGTACTAAAACTATTCTAAAGCAGAACACCAAACATAATTTTTAAAGTCAGGAAACTAAATGAAATCACCTAGGGAGTAAGAGTATAGGAAGAAGAGGAGAGAGCTATGGCTGACCCCTGTAGCACTCCAACAAACAGGGGTACGAAGTGGAAAAGGACCCAGCAAAAGGGACTGAAAAGGAGTGTCCAGTAATGTAAAAAGATACAAGAGGAGTATGATGCCCTGGAAGCCAAAGAAAGACATTTTTTTGAGAAGGGGAGAATGAGCAACTATAGTAAATGCTCTTAAAAACACCTAGTAAAATGAGGTCTGAAAATTGACCATGTGCTTTGGGAGGAGATCATTCATAACTCTGACAAGAGCAACTTTGATAAAATGTTAGGAGACAAAAGCCTCCCTTGAGTGGGTTCAAGAGAGAATGGGAAGAGAGGATGGGGAGAGAGGAAATAGAGATTACCGTCACAAAGAATTACCCTGTAAAGGGAAGAAGAGAAACATGGTAGTAGTTGGCAGGAAAACTAGGGTCCAGAGAACTTATTTATTTATTTTTATTTTATTTTTTTTTAATTTTGTTTTATTATGTTATGTTAATCACCATACATCATTAGTGTTTGATGTGGTGATCCATGATCCATTGTTTTCTTATAACACCCAGTGCTCCATGCAGTACGTGCCCTCCTTAATACCCATCACCGGGCTAACCAATCCCCCCATCCCCCTCCCCCCTCAAACCCTCAGTTTGTTTCTCAGAGTCCATAGTCTCTCATGGTTCATCTCTCCCTCCAATCTTCCCCCCTTCATTTTTCCCTTCCTTCTCCTAATGTCCTCCATGCTATTCCTTATGTTCCACAAATAAGTGAAACCATATGATAATTGACTTTCTCTGCTTGACTTATTTCACTTAGCTTAATCTCCTGCAGTCCTATCCACGTTGATGTAAAAGTTGGGTATTCATCCTTTCTGATGGCTGAGTAATATTCCGTTGTATATATGGACCACATCTTCTTTATCCATTCATCAGTTGAAGGGCATCTTGGCTCTTTCCACAGTTTGGCTATTGCGGACATTGCTGCTATGAACATTGGGGTTCATATGGCCCTTCTTTTCACTACATCTGTGTCTTTGGGGTAAATACCCAGGAGTGCAATTGCTGGGTCATAGGGTAGCTCTATTCTTAATTTTCTGAGGTACCTCCATACTGTTTTCCAAAGTGGCTGTACCAACTTGCATTCCCACCAACAGTGTAAGAGGGCTCCCCTTTCTCCACAACCTCTCCAACATTTGTTGTTTCTTGCCTTGTCAATTTTTGCCATTCCAACTGGTATAAGGTAGTATCTCAGGGTGGTTTTAATTTGCATTTCCCTGATGGCTAATGATGATGAACACAGAATAGGAGAAGATATTTGCAAATGATACTACAGATAAAGGGCTGGTATCCATGATCTATAAAGAACTTCTCAAACTCGACACCCAAAAAACAAATAATCAAGTTGAAAAATGGGCAGAAGACATGAACAGACACTTCTCCAAAGACGACATACAAACAGCTAACAGACACATGAAAAAATGTTCATCATCATTATTTATTTTTATTTTTTTAAGATTTTATTTATTTATTTGATAGAGAGATAGACAGAGAGCACAAGTAGGCAGAGCGGCAGGCAGAGGGAGAAGGAGAAGCAGGCTCTCCGTTGAGCAAGGAGCCCAGTGTGGGACTTGATCCCAGGACCCTGGGATCAGCTGCAGTCGCATAACTAACTGAGCCACCCAGACGCGGAGAAGACTTTTTTATAAACATAGAATAGTAAAAATAGCCCAATAAGTACCTTACTGATCCTATGAGTGAAATATCTAGCAGGCAGGTAGAAGTGTGAATTAGGAAATAAAGAATCAAGTCAAGACAATAAATAAAAATGAGAAAGTAGCTATGCATGAGATGATCATAGAAGAAACAGAAATGAATGGGGTTCTCATGTGGAAATTGTAAAAAGATGGAGAGGAATTTTTCATGGCTAGGCCCTTGGGAAACAGTCTCATTTAGGAAAAAAAAGGGAAGGAAGAGAAGTGTTCAAAGAAAACACAGATCAGGGTCTAAGAAGCCCAGGGGAAATACATTCACAAGAGAGTAAATGGGTTAACAGTATCCAAATACCACAAAGATGTTGCAAAGGATGAGGGCTAAAAGGCTATCATAAAAGTTACCAGGAGCTTACTTATAAGCATTATGCAAAAGTGGTTAAGAAGATGGTGGGCAGCAAAAAAGGGAGTCAACAGATACAGAGTAATTAAAAAGAAACTTTGGTAGCAAAAGAAAAAAAAAAGATTAAAAATAGAGCAGTAGCTACAGAACATGTTGGAAACCTTAAGAGTGGGCAAGGAGTTAATACTGTGAAAGAAAACAAGGAAGCTGACTGATGAAGACCTAACCGTGCTACCATAATTTAAAAAGGGAAAATATGGCCAATACAATTTCTTACTTCAGAGAAATTTTATACCACATTTGATGAAGCTAAATTCTACTTTGTAATCAAAAGACTATATCCATAACCACAGTTATAGAAATAAAAATACCCTTTTTTTCCCATTGGGAAATGGCAAACACAATGTGAGTTACAGAGACTTTAACCTACAGCTAAAAAGAAAACTTCCTTCTTTAAAGGAATATCCATTGTATTTGCCAAGCCTGGTTTGATGTGCCAACAGCTATATAATTCTATCTGAATTTTACAAGCAGTTCAGTTTTCCAATGTTACAAAAAATAAGTAATATTCTTTGTTCCAAATTCATGTTAATTGCTTGAATTATAATTTATCCAGCTTGGCTGCAGACATCAAAAAGCAACTTTTCATTTCACTGAGTTGTTCCCAAAACCTTGAGGCTCCTTACATTAATCTTCCACTTACAATATCAAGACATATATATTCCAGTGTTTGCAGCAGCCATATCTTTGGATGCACACGCTCAGTGTTTGCTATTTTTAACTCAAATTTTCATACAGCTAGAAGAGAAAACCCTAAACAGCATTATACTTTTCTGAGAATCATTTTACCCACCAGCTAAATTTCTAATCTAAGACTCACAGAACTGAACAATTTGTATTTAACTCAAACCTTTTCTCCAATTTCTTTCTATTAAAAAAACCCACCTTTTTAATAAATAACACCCATATTTCTTGAATATATCATGTCTAAAAAGAAAACAGCAAAAGGATATTTTGGTAACACTGATAATTCAGTGAGGTGAACACATGTAAAATGAACATATGTAAGATGTTTGGAATCGTAAGTGCAGAAATCAGGACTTGGTACCTGAACACAAGATCTGCTTAGTCAATTACCATGCATGCTTTGGCCTCAGAAGTGGGCTATTTCCTCTGGGAAAATATTAACCTTCTAGATATTTATATGCAATCTGTCCTTCAGGAAGAATCAACCATTTATATACTAAACCATATTATATCTCATACTACCCTTTAGTATATGTGTATAACTGACCAGTGCTAACTTACTGTAACTTTAATAAACCCCACACACTCTCCCCAAAGACAAAGCTACAGGGACCATGGGTTCAGAAGATCAAATCATAATACTTTTTCCAGCCAGAGCAAAGTCTCAAAATACTCCCCCCATAACTATAAAAGTTCAACATAATAAAATGGACTTTATTTTGTTTAGCTTTAATATTATTTATTTTTTGAACAGGGGATATATCCACATGTACACGATTCAAGAGGTACAAAAGTGGAAAGTCTCTCTCCAATCTCTATTCGTCAAGGGTGTCCCAGATATTAGCTGCTCTGAAGATGACAAAGTTACCAATTTCTTGTGTAGCCTTTTAGAAATATTCTGTTTAAGTATGTGTGTGTATATATAAGTATTATTATATATATACACACATATATATCTAATAACATTAGATTTAACCTTTCCTGACCTTGTGTAAAATCCCAAAAGTGCACCATATAGCACGTAACAGAATGAAAAAGAAAAGGAAAAAACTGAGGTTGAAATATTTTTTTTAGGGGTGCCTGGGTGGCTCAGATGGTTAGGTGTCTGCCTTTGGCTCAGGTCATGATCTCCAGGTCCTGGTATCGAGCCCCATGTTAGGCTCCCAGCTCAGTGGGGAGTCTGCTTTTCCCTCTACCCTCTGCCTCTCCCCCTGCTTGTGCTGTCTCTCTCTCTCTCAAATGAATAAATAAAATCTTTAAAAATATATATTATTTTTAAATCCTTGTTTCCATTGCTTTGGCAACTGAACCTTCAGGTTCAGTTCTCCTCTAGCTTGGCCTCTTCATAGACATCTGGGATAGAACAACCACTTCCTGGAAAAGCTCTCCTGGGCCTCCCAGATGCTCTGTTCTCCTAGCTCTCATCTCTGTGTCCTTCCTCTATGCCTCCACCTCTACCCACCTTGTTCAGTGTTCAACCTTTATAGTCATTTTCTCTTTGTGTTCTACCTCTATTCCTAAGGCTATAATCCATTCTCCTAGTTTTTAAGTGATACCCATATGAGTTCTAAATCTGTACCTAAGGCTTTTAGCATATGATCCAGATTCGCATTTAAAACCTCTATTTGGACATTTTTTTCCTTGATAACCTGAAGTTATTATAACATGCTATGTATGTTGATATTTGAAACTAAAGCTAAGTAAGCCCTAGACATTAAAATAAAATAAAATAAAATAAAAATTTCTAAAGGAGTTACTCAAACAATTAATCTGAGTGTGATTCTTACCCTTGGGCCAGAAATTTCTGTTTAAAATTAAAATTACAAAACAACAGTATTTATTTTGGTTGCATGTCAAATCAGTCTGCCCAATTTCTGTAAAAGCTTAAAGCAATGCTTTTATTTGCAAGTATATGATTAAATATATCCTAGACCTCTATATCCAGCTTCTTTGTCTCATCTATTTTATGAAATGATTAAGGAAAGTAGGCTGAGCTGTGATCAAATGAGGTAAGAGAGTACTTTGTAAATGGAAAAAACTTTATTGGTGTTTTGCTGGTGATAAGTTCTGTACAACAAATAACTATGCTCACTGTCAGAAACTAAATACTGGCAATGGATATAGGGGAGTTAGGACAGGAGCTTCAAATTTAGGCATTAAAAACACAAGGAGGGGCGCCTGGGTGGCTCAGTCATTAAGCGTCTGTCTTCGGCTCAGGTCATGATCCCAGCGTCCTGGGATCGAGCCCCGCATCGGGCTCCCTGCTCCACGGGAAGCCTGCTTCTCCCTCTCCCACTCCCCTGCTTGGGTTCTCTCTCTCGCTGTCTCTCTCTGTCAAATAAATAAATCTTTTTTAAAAAAAAAAAGAAGGAAATGTGACTGACTTTAAAAACTGGTTTTATAAACAATGTTTCCTTTAGGATGCAATGCAAGAATAGAAACTCAACTCAAAATGGTTTAATCACTAAAAATAATTAATATATCACATAATTCATAACAAGAAATTCAGGAGTGGGATGGTTACAGGGTGGTTAATTCCACAGCCCACTCATGTCATCTTTCTGTTCTGTCATCCTATAGCTCCAGACAATTCATCCTTATCCACCAATGTTCAGAAGCACAGGAAATGTGTACTTAAAGAATTCTCGAGTTTGTTAATAGGGAAGGAAGAGGAGAAAGACTTTAGGTAAAGCAACTCACATCTGCTGCACCTGTTATGACTTTGAAAACAAAATTAAGGGGCACCTGGGTGCCTCAGTAGGTTAAGCGTCTGCCTTCGGCTCAGGTCATGATCCTGGGGTCCTAAGATCCAGCCCCACATTGGGCTCCCTGCTCAGTGGGGAGTCTGCTTGTCCATCTCCCTCTGCTCCTCCCCCTGCTCGTGCAGTGCTTGTACTCTCTCTCTCAAATAAATAAAATCTCAAAAAAAGAAAAAGAAAACCAAGTTAAAAGGATATTTGGTGTTTTGTTTTCTTTTAGTTCTTTTTACCTTTATGAAACACGAGTCATACAGAAAGGGCATAAAAGGTACCTAAAAGATGTGGGGTAATATGAACAAATCCTTTGTATACCAAAAACGAAGTAAGTTTTTAAAAAGAATTGCTTTGTCTGTTCATAAGCATTAAAAAAAAATTAAACTAGTCCCTAATGCTTGATAATATCTTGAAAATATTGTGCTTCACTAGTCTGACTTCATTAGCACAAAATTGCCCCATAACTTTTACTAATAAGAGCAAAATAGGAAAAAATCTCTGCATTCGCCTAGATGGCTTTAAAAAAAAAAGGTGTGTATCAGCTGTTTTGAGAGAATTATTATTGTTTTCAGGATGTATAATAATTCCCACTGGGCCATTATATCACATACTAGCTTTCACACAATTATTTATTCTTGTTTATAAAGCTTCAGGTCAAAAAAGTTGATTATTCCTATAGCAATTAGTGGAAGATTTTTAGGGCTTAGTTAGATAATAACATTCATTAGAATATATTAGAGCTACAAACAAAATATAGTTTATATAAAAAGAAACCAAGGAGTAAGTTAGGTCTGCTTGATCTAGTCTAAAGTGATTTTAAAAGTAGAAAAAATGATTCATAGTATCAAAATGGCTTTGTTAATAAAGACAGGTACATCAGTGATACTTAAATGTTGACAGGCAGATAAATAAGTTAAATAATTTATTACAAATTGAGAGCCTCTCTCAGAATATAATAGAACACTAACCTTTATTTATGAATTCCTTTTTTGCCTGGTTTTGGATTTAATGAATTATATGTAAAATCTGAAAATATTTCAAAATGAGAACACATTTACAAAGAATAAACCACAAAATAAAAACAACTCAATTTACTATCATATTGTTTCAATTTACTTCTTCAATGACAGACACTTGAGCCCACTTGCACATAATAAAAAGCCAAACAGTAACGGCTAAAATAGACAGGATTATTTTCTACCTCACCCACCACCACGCCCCCTTCCTTAACAAGAAGTTTGGAGTTAGGTAAGTCCACGCTGGAGCAGTGGCCAGGTACCAGGGTCACCTACAGCCTTCTTGTTCTTTCCTTCCAGGTAGGTCAAAAGACAGCTGGCACAGTTCCAGGTTTGGCATCAATGTCTGATGCAGGAAGAAAGGAAGAGGATAAAAGGGCATCTGCCAAACAAGTCAACTCTATTTTAGCAAGGTTTCCCAGAATCATCATCCAGTGACTTCTACTGGTGTCTCATTGGCCACACAGTATCACATAACCACTCCTAATCAAAACGGAGTTTAGAAAAAAGTGTTTCAGCTGGTCACATAGACCCCACGCCCAGGGTTATATTTGTGAAGGAAAAGGTAAGAAGGGATTTGGGAAAGCAACCTCAGGCTCTGCCACAAATTCCAAGGGCAATTTTAGGTAAGAGTGATTTGGGAACACTGTAGCCTGTATTGCATACAGATCAAGTCAGCTCTGAGGTTTTATTGAAATCTGTATCAAATAGGTATATGGCCATGGCTATACTCAAGAAGAAAAGAAGTTCTTCATTTCATATTGACTATCACCGTTACTGATAATGAAAGTTAGAAGTTTGGAAGCTAGAAAAATCAATTCTCTTATTACTATGATGCTCTGCATGCATGCACTCCTATGTTTCAGGTGACATTTCAATTATTTCACTTTCCTCTATTCCAACTATTGTAAAAACCTCTACTCATTCAGTGTTCCACAATAACAAGTATTTAGTCTGAGTATGTGCAGGAGGAAAGATGCCTCATTCAATCTGAATTGTAAAACAGCATCAACTATACCCACAACTGAATAAAGTAGTTATTCAGATAATCCAGAAACTTTTAGAGTACTATTTTTTAGATTATAATCCACATGAAAACTCAGCACTAAACAATTAAAAACAAGAATTCTGACTCCTTTGAAACAAAAGTTTGCAAATTACTGTCCATGGGCCAAATCCGGCCTATCAGTTATTTTTGTAAATAAAGTTTTATCAGAATACAGTGCAGCTCATTCATTTACATATTATTAATAGCTACTTTTGTGTGACTAAAACAGAACTGAGTAGTAGTAACAGGGATTGTATGGCATGGAAAGTCTAAAATATTTACTATCTGGCCCTTAATAGAAAAAGTTTGCCAATCTCGGTCTCAGAATATATTCATGAACTACCTTTAATGACCTAAAGGCAGCTTCTGGTACAGTGCCAAAGGTTTACGAATTTTGTTTGGTAAAGAAAACCTTTCTATTAACACTGCATGGAGAAACAAAATGTGGATTTATCAGAAGAATGAGCAAAGCCCATACCAATAGATGTAATTTTATGGGACTAAGTTCAAAGAACCGTGCCTGAGTATAAAAACAGAATTGTTATAAATTCAGAATTGAGGAAATACAAAATAATAGTTGAGAAAGAAATCAGATGCCACAGATAGAAAGAGCTACAATGTCACACAGACAGCCAACTAGAGAAAAAGTAGTCTCAAATTGATAAAATTTTGTGCTTCACTTCCTCTGGCCAAATACTGAGATCTTTCTCTTTCAAAAGCATGTTATCAGCATTCTTCACAAATAGCATTCTAAGTACAACTCAATTATAAGAACAACAAAGAATATTAAGCAATATAACATTTCTTACAACATTTTGACATCATTATCTTGTGATTTAATGTGCCTAGAAAAAAAATCTGCTGCCCAATCTTATATGCTTTTTTTTCAAGAATATAAATTGAATGTCTATAAAAAGCCAATCTAGGAATTGAGGTGAACTACAGTTTCTTATGTCCTCATGCCCATTACTTCCTGGGTGTAACTTAGTAAGTGCTACTCTAAACCTTGAGTCTGTGGCCTTAGTTCCCATAGTCCTGAACATATTTTAAAAATCTGTGAATTTTAGTTGATGGCATATGTAATACATCACCTACTGAATGTACCCTTAAGAACCTAATGCTATCTGAGGTTGTAGTTTAAAAACACTGTATTTCTTTTTTCCAGCTTTACTGAGGTTTGACTGACAAATAAAAATTAAATATATTTAAGGTATACAATGAGATGTTTTGAGAGAGATATATATATATTTGAGATATATAGTGAAATGATTACCACAATCAAGTTAATTAACATATCCATCCCCTCAGTTACCATTTTTGTGTGTATGTGGTGAGAACACTTGAAATCTACTCTCTTAACATTTCAAGTATACAAGATATGATTATTAACTATAGTCACCATGCTGTGTTTTAGGTCTTCAGAACTTATTCATCTTACAACTGAAAGTTTGTACCCTTTGACCAACATCTCTTTTCCCTACATCCCAGTAACCACCATTCTACTCTATTACATTGAATTTGACTTTTTTTTTTTTAGATTTCACGTATAAGTGAGACTAAGCATTATTTCTCTTTTTACGTCTGGCTTATTTCACTCAGCATAATGTCCTCATTTCATCGATGTTGTCACACATGGCAGGACTAACTTCTTTTTTAAGGTTAAATAATATAGGGGCACCTGGGTAACTCAGTCGTTAAGCGTCTGCCTTTGGTTCAGGTCATGATCCCAGCATCCTGGGATCGAGCCCCGCATCAGGCTCCCTTCCCTGCTCAGCGGGAAGCCTGCTTCTCCTTCTCCAGCTCTTCCAGGCTTCTGTTCCCTCTCTTGCTATCTCTATCAAATAAATAAGTAAAATCTTTAAAAAAAAAAAAAGGTTGAATAATATACTCGTGTGTGTGTGTGTGTGTGTGTGTGTGTGTGTGTGTAAGCCACAACCATTTTCTCTATCCAGTCATCCACTAACCATGGCTATCTTATTTTGGCTACTGTGAATAATGCTGCAATGAATATAGGAGTGCAAATATCTCTTCCAGATAGGGATTTCATTTCCTTTGGATATATACCCAGAAATATGATTGCTGGGTCATGTGATAGTTCTATGTTTAATATTTTGAGGAACCTTCATACTGTTTTCCATAATAGCTGCACCAATTTACAATGCTACCAACAGTGCACAAAGGTTTCCTTTTCTCCACATCCTCATGAACACTTCTTAAATCTTTCAACTTTTTAATAATAGTTCTCCTAGCAGGTGTGAGATGATACCTCATTATGATTTTGATTTATTTGTATTTCCCTGAAGATGAGTGATGTTGAGAACATTTTCATGTACCTATTGGCTATTTGTATATCTTTTACAAAAATGTCTATTCAAGTCCTTAGCCCATTTTTTGATCAGGGTATTTGTTTTTTGCTTTTGAGTTGGAGGTGTTTCTTAGATATTTTCGATATAAACCCTTTAATAGATAAACAGTTTGCAAATATTTTCTCCCATTCCATAGGCTGCCTTCTCACTTTGTTTCCTTTGCTGTGCAGAAACTTTTTAGTTTGAGGTAATCCTGTTGATTTATTTTTGTTGCCAAAAAAAATAAATCATCACCATGATCAATGTCTAGGAGCTTACCTCCTCCTATGTTTTCTTCTAGGAGTTTTATAGTTTCAGATCTTATAAATGAGTCTTTAATCCATTTTGGGTTGATTTCTATGTATGAGGTAAGAAAAGGGGGGTGCCTGGGTCAATTAAACGTCTGCCTTCAGCTCAGGTCGCGATCCCAGGGTCCTGGGATTGAGCCCTGGGTAGGGCTCCCCGCTCAGCAGGGAGTCTGCCTCTCCCTCTCCATCTGCCTCTCCCCCAGCTCAAATATTTGAGGGAGAGCATGAGAGAGAGAGAGAGCACAAGTGGGGGAGGGGGGAAGGAGGAGTAGGTAGGGATAAAGGTTGAAGGATAACTTCAGCCTCACTCTTGTTCTAGGTCTTTACAGCAGCAGAATATCATATTGAAAGCATAGCCACCAGCACACTGCAAGAGTACAGCAGGGGACAGGCATGGGAAGCCCACTGTACTCCACATATGTAATCAAAGTTACTAATGCAAATGATGATTTACAGCATTTACTCCTCAGATTAAAATTAGGTTTTTGGGGGCTCCTGGGAGGCTCAATCAGTTAAGCATCTGACTCTTGATTTTGGCTTAAGTCATGATCTCAGGGTTGTGAGACTGAGCCCTGTGTCAGGTTTTGCACTGGGCATGGAGGATGCTTGGGATTCTCTCTCTCCCCCTTCCTTTGCCCCTCCCCCCACCTCTCTCCCTCTCTTAAAAGAAAAAAGAATTAGGTTTTTGGCTAAAGAAATGAAGAAAGGTTTCTGATTAAAGAGAAGTTTTAAGAAGAAGTAAAGCTACATTATATGTTCAAATGTTATCTTTAACTAGAAATCTTTCTTATTTCTTCATCACAGTGAATCCATCTTAACATGACAATAAATGAATTTTCTTTAAAAAACATAAACCCATAGGACAGAGGGAGAAAATAGCAAGCAAATTTCAGAAGGTGAAACCAGATGCACAACTGAAAAGCACCTTAGCAGACCTAAAAGTGAAACCCTACTTCAGCGAAAATAAAGCTGAAAAGCAATGTGACTGGTACTGAGGAACCCCCAAAGAGCTCAGAAAGTGGCACAATAAGGTACATTTGCAAGTAGGGTAAAAATAGGGAAGAAAACAGTATGATTTGTTAAAAGCTTATGAAACAGTTAAACTCCCAGATTCCCTACTTCATACAATGTCCTCCCACACCCTATCAAAGGTCTGAGTATATCTTCTGGAGAGAGTGAAGCAGAGTATATCACTAGACAGAGAAAGATCACTAGACATTTAAGAACAACTAATAATATTAAAGACAGATAATATTCAAAACATACTAAAAGAAAGTTGAAGGAAATCATGACTATTTAAAGAGAAAATAACTCAAGAAAAACTGTCATTAATATTCTCAGAGAGGAGGGGTGCCTGGGTGGCTCAGCAGTTAAGTGTCTGCCTTCGGCTCAGGTCATGATCCCAGGGTCCTGGGATCAAGCCCCGCATCGGGCTCCCTGCTCAGTGGGAAGCCTGCTTCTCCCTCTCCCACTCCCCCTGCTTGTGTTCCCTCTCTCTCTGTGTCTGTCAAATAAATAAAATCTTAAAAAAAAAAAAAATTCTCAGAGAGGATATATCACCCATGAAGTAAGAACAGAATGCTAGTAAGAGGAAATACTCAGAGAACAAAAAAATAGCTCTTGAAAATTAAAAAATAATACCAGAGATCAAAAGCTTAACAGAATAGAAAGATACAGTTGAAGAGAATTCTAACAAAGGACAAAAAGATAATGAGTTGAAAACAGGAAAAAAGAGAAAGGAACATTAGACGATCAACTCAAGACATCCATTATCTGAATAATGTGTAAAGAATAAAAAGAGAAAACGAGGATATAAACAATACTGATATTAACAATTTTTAAAGTTCCCCAACTAAAGGAAGTTGAGTTTTCATATTGAATTGGCTCAGCCAGTGCCTAGCACATAATATGAAAGTAACTTAATAGATAATGCCTAAACCGGGAAAATAAAAAAGCTGCAAACAATCAACTGTCCAGAAAGATTTATTTCTTGATTATGAGAACCACAGTTTCCTAATGAAATTAATGTCACAAGAACTATGCTTTCTTTGCTATGCTGAATTTAAGTAACCTGCTTTAAGGATACTAATGAATAATTGTTCCACAGAGAGTTCAATTCAATTCCAACAAATATTTACTGAGTTCCTAATTTGTGGTAAGCTCTTTTGATAAAAAGACAAAAATGTCCTAAATTTAAAAGATCTCGAGCCTATGGAGGCTTAGTCCAAATTAAACTGTGTAAACATTTATTTATTCATATAGATGAAAGACTGTCATATAAAATAGGAGGTAATCTTATTCTAGAGGACATTCTAGAATAATAGGACCAACAGGATCATAGGACCAATGGGAAGAAAGTATAGATGGAAAAATTTCATCTCAATACTAGTTTTCCCATGGTAAGAATAAACCAATTTTAAGTCTTATTATAGAACTACAATAATCAAAGCAATGTGGTGTTTGTCTAGAGTTGGTATATGAATCAACAGAACAGAATAGAGTGGAGAAATAAACCCACACATACATGATCAATTGATTTTCAACAAACATACCAGGACAATTTGATGGAGAAAGGACAGACTTCTCAACAAATGGGTACTAGAGTAACTGGACATGGAAAACAGAACAAAACAAAACCCTCAACCTCTATCTCATACCATATATAAAAATATACAAAATTTAAGTTGAAATGTATCATAAAACTATCGCCTTAACTGTTAAGCATCTAGAATAAAACCCAAAACATAACTATTGCTCCTTTCTAAAACCCAAAATGCAGTTCTATATTAAACTGAAATGTATACTAGCCCAGAACAATTTAATGGTACATACTGAGCTATAGCATAGCTGCTTAGTTGCATTTGAGATTTTCTAGTCAATTGTGTAATGGAAATTTCTTTCTTCTAAAAGTTACCGGTATTACTTTCTGAGAAATGAATCACTATATATTAAATGTAAAAATTCTTATACCAAATAGGATAAACTTTTGACTCCCTTTATTCATTTGTAGATTAAGTGGAATAATACCTAGTTTTATCATTTACTCTTAACATTCTGGTCAGAGGGAGAAGCAGACTCCCTGCCGAGCAGGGAGCCTGATGCGGGACTCGATCCAGGGACTCCAGGATCATGACCTGAGCCGAAGGCAGTCGCTTAACCAACTGAGCCACCCAGGCGCCCTACTCTTAATATTCTGTAATCTAGCCACTTTGGGATGGTCTTAGGATGTTTCCCAGATAATCTGTTCCATTTCCTGACCCCTCCCTGCAAACAAAATGGCAGTGACACTTTATCCTGATTTTTTTCTTTTTGGTTTATGCCTATTCCATCTTAATTAAATATGTATAAATAAAAAGAAAACTATATGTAAGAGATAAAAATACAAATTTGTGGGGAGGTCTAGGTGGCTCAATCAGTTAAGTGTCCAACTCTTGGTTTCAGCTCAGGTCATGATCTTGGAGTCATGAGATCAAGCCCCGCGTCAGGCTCTGTGCTCAGTGTAGAGACTGCTTGAGATTCTCTCTTGCTCTCCTTTTGCCCCTCTCCCTGCTCATGCTCTCTCTAAAATAAATAAAATCTTAAAAAAATACATAAATTTGTGGAAGAAAACAAAAAAAATCTGTGATATTGAATTAGTCTTTTCTTAGATAAGACACAAAAAGCACAAACTACTGAAAAGCTGATCAATTGGGCTTCATCAAAATTAACATCTGTTCTTCAAAAGACACTTGCTAAGATAAGTCACAGGCTAGGAGAACATGTATGTACTAGCCAGCAAAAGACTTGTATCCAGAATATATAAATAACACTTATAGTTCAATAATACAATTATTAAAATGGACAAAAGATCTGAATAGATATTTCACCGAAAAGATGTACAGATGGCCAAGAGGCACACAAAAATGTGCTCAACATCATTAGTCATCTGAGAACTGTAAATTAAAACCACAATAGGATACCATTACACAACTAGTAGAATGACTAAAATTAAAAAGATTTAGAAGGCCAAATCTTTGCAAGGATGCAGAGTGACTGGAATTGCTGGTGCAAATCAAAAATATACACCCACTTTAAAAAACAGCACAGTAGTCTCTTATAAAGTTAAACATAAATTTGCTATATGTCATAGCAATCCCACCCACCCCTGAGTATTTACACAAGAGAAATAAAAACATGCCCACACAAAGACCTGTGTGTGTACATCTATAGTAGCTTTACTCATAGCCATAAAAAACTATAAACAATCCAAAGTGTCCATCAACAGGCAAATGGCTAGATAAATTTTGGTACAGCCCTACAATGAAATACTACTCAGTAATAAAAAGGAATGATACATTCAGCAAATGGATCAATCTCAGAAGTATTATGTTAATAAGAGAAGCCAGGCACAAAATGCTACACATTGTATGACTCCATTTATATGAAGGTTTAGAATAAACAAAATTATAGGGACACAAATCAGTTGTTGTGAAAAGTTAGATTTGTAAGACGTGACTGTTCACAAAAGGGTACAAGGGAGCTGCCTAGGATAATGGAAGTCTTCTCTACCTTGACTTTGGCGGTAGTTACAAAATTGTATAAAGTTATCCAAACACACTGAACTGCAAACTTTAAAAGGGTGAATTCTACTATATGTAAATTATACTTGAATAAACTTGTCCTTAAAAATTTTTTAATTAATAAACCATCACGGTACTATAAATAAAGATGTCGATATGATTCCAACTACTGAGATTATTTATAAATCTTTGAAGAGACAATATTCAATTTTAAAGAACAGAGTCTTCTTAAGAGTTAAAAAAAAGTAACAAGAGAATATTAGAATAAGAAAAATGAAGCTAGCAGGAAATCAAAGATACTAAAATAATACACTTAAGCAAATCTCAATTACACAACTGGGATCTTAACTGTCAAAATAATCCCAAATAGACCATAATAAAAAATAAGAATTCAAATATGTCTAAAGGAATTTTAAAAATAGTCATTCAAATACATGAAAATGGGGAGTTTTAATGCTCTTAAAAGGTTATAAAAATGGAAATGCTTTTTTTCCTCTAAAATTTCAAGTTGAATAATCAGAAACCAAACCCCCTGCACAGTGACCCATAAGCAGGAAAGATATCATGAGCGTCCTGAGGAGCGAGGGCTTAAGCACCGCATCAGGCACCCTCCCTTCCTGGTCTGGAAATCTGCACCAGGAAGAGGAGCCCCCACAACATCTGGCTGTGAAAGTCAGCAGGGCTTTACTCCAGGAGAGCCAGCAGGCTATTGGAAACTGACTCTGTTTTAAAGGACACTACACAATATCACTCATTCTGAGACACAGCAGAGAAGGAGTGATATGAAAAGTGCCTGAGCCACATGTAAGACAGATTAAATTTTAGGGAGTATGCAAGAGGAACTTCTCCAAAATGGAAGGACTGGTAAGTACCATTTTTCTTCCCTCATTCGTGCAGAAGGGTGAGAGCTGTGGCACCCTCTCCCTACCCTGTTAACACTACTTGTCCCCATGCTGGACTTCTCCTGTGAACCCACCCAGCTCACCAGCCTGCCCTGGCTGGCATGCCTCCAAAGAATTCCTGCCTCATCAAACCTGGCAGGCAGTATCAGTGGGGCCACCAAACCCCAAAACAACAATGTTCAAAGTGACTACCACCCTGCCACACCCACAGGGCAGCCCTGGCCAAGACTCTGCACCCGCCAAAGCAACTCCTTGGGGAAGGGGGAAGGGCCACACCCATCAGCACATCAATAGCAGCTGCAGCAAGGCGTCTCAGCCAGCTGTTTGGGGGCTAACCCCACCCAATAGCCAGCCCACAGCAGCTACAGCAAGCCACTGTAGCCAGCCCCACCCATCAATGCAAGGGCAGCAGTAAGCAGCCCACACATGGAACAACTCTGGAGTACTTGGTTCTGGTGACCAGGGGGGATTGAGCTCCTAGGGCCCATAGGGTACTCCTACACAAGGCCACTAACTTCAAGATAAAGAGACATAGCTGAGCTAATACATACTAACAAACACAGAGAGACAAAAAAGAAAAGACAGAGGAACATGTAGCAAATAAAAGAATAAAACTAAACCTCAGAAAATAACTAAACAAAATGGAGATAACCAATCTACCTGATAAAGAATTCAAAGTAATGATCATGAAGAAGTTCACCAGACTTGAGAGAAGAAGGGTTGAATTCACCAAGGACTTCAACAAAAAGAGTAAAAATATAAAAAAGATCCAATTAGAGCTGAAGAACTCAATAACTGAAATGAAAAATACACTAGAGGGACTCAAAAGGAGATTAGATGATATAGAATAGATCAGCAATCTGGAAAATAGGTTAGTGGAGATCATCCAAACTGAACAACAAAAAGAAAAAAATGTATTAAAAAAATAATAAGGATAGGTTAAAGGACCACTGAAACAACATCAAGTACACTAACATTCACATTACAGGGCTCCCAGAAGAAGAGAGAGAAAAAGGCAGAAAACTTATTTGAAAAAATAATGGCTGAAAATTTCGCTAATCTGAAGAAGGAAACACACAATCAGGTAGGGGAAGCATGGACAGTCCCGAGCAAGATGAATTCAAAGAGATCACCACCAAGATACATAATAATTAAAATGTGAAAAAATTAAAATAGAGAATCTTAAGAGCAGCAAGAGAAAAGCAACTAGTTATGCACGAAAGACCCCTCCCAGCCATAAGGCTATCTATCACCAGATTTTTCATAGAAACTTTGCAAGCTACAACTCACAACCAAGAATAATCTACTGGTAAGGTTATCATTCAGAAGTAAAGGAGAGATAAAGAGCCTTCTAGAAAGAGAAAAGTAAAAGGCATTTATCACACTAACGCAGCCTTAAAATAAATGTTAAAGGGACTTCTTTAAGCAGAAAAGAAAAAGCCACAACTAGGCGTACCTGGGCGGCTCAGTGGGTTAAGTGTCTAATTCTTGATTTCGGCTCGGGTAGTGAGATCAAGCCCCGAGTCTGGCTCCGTGCCCAGTGAGTGGGGAGTCTGCTTGAGATTCTCTTTCTCCCTCTGCCCAGCCCTCCCTACACTCATGCGTGTGCTCTCTCTCTCTCTCTCTAAAATAAATAAATAAATCTTAAAAAAAAGTCACAACTAGAAGAAAATTACAAAAGAAATAATTTCAATGATAAAGGAAACATATGCTAAAGGTAATTAATTATTTATAAAGCTAGAATGAACGTAAAAAGACAAAAGTAGTAATTTTAATTATGTCTACACTAGTTGCTTTACCTACAATAATTAATTAAGAGATACACAAAATAAAAAGATGTAAATTATGACATCAAATACATACAGCAAGGAAGGGGGAAATAAAAACGTAACTTTTAGAATGTGTTCAAACTAAGCATCCATGAACTTAAAATAGATAGCTATGTATTTATAAGATGTTATATATGAACATCATAGTAATCACAAATCAAAAATCTACAACAGATACGCACACAAAAAAGAAAAAGTACTCCAAGCACAGCACTAAAGAAAGTCATCAAATCACAAAGGAAGAGTACAAGAAAACAAGAAAGGAACAGAGAACTACAAAAAGAATTAGGAGGCAATAAACAAAATAGCAGTAAGTACATATCTATCAATAATTACTTAAAATGTAACTGGACTAAATGATCTAATGAGAAGACACACAGTGAACGAACAAATTAAAAAAAAAAAAAAAAAAAGACCCATTTATATGCTCCTACCAGAGACTCACTTCAGACCTAAACGCAGATAAAGACTGAAAGTGAAAGGAAAGAAGATAATATTCCATGCAAATGGCAACAAAAATTACCTTGGGGTAGCAATATATATATTAGACAAAACAGACTTTAAAACAAAGACTGTAATAAGAGACAAAGAAGGGCAGTACATAATGATAAAGGGATAAACCCAACAAGAGGATATAACAATTGTAAATATCTATGCTCCCAACATAAGAGCATCTAAATACATAATACACATATTAATAGACATAAAGGGAGAAACTGATAATAATATAACAGTACGAAAAAACTTAAACCCCTTACATCAAAGGATAGATCATCCAGACAGAAAATAAAAAGGAAACAGGGGCGGGGCGCCTCAGTCGTTAAGCGTCTGCCTTCGGCTCGGGTCATGATCCCAGGGTCCTGGGATCGAGCCCCGCATCGGGCTCCCTGCTCCGCGGGAAGCCTGCTTCTCCCTCTCCCACTCCCCCTGCTTGTGTTCCCTCTCTCGCTGTGTCTCTCTCTGTCAAATAAATAAATAAAATCTTTAAAAAAAAAAGAAAAAAAAAAGGAAACAGGGGCTTTGAATGTCACATTAGACCAGATGAACTTAACAGATTTATACAGAACATCCTATCCAAAACAGCAGAATACACATTCTTTTCAAGTGAGCATGTAACATTCTCCAGGACAGATCACATGTCAGGCAACAAAACAAGTCTCAATAAATTTAAGAAGATGGAATCATACGAAGTATCTTTTCTGACCACAGTGGTATGAAAGTGGAAATCAGTTACCAGAAGAAAACAAAACAAAACAAAAAGCGAGACATGCACAGAAGCTAAACAACATGCTACTAAACAGACAATGAGTTAACAAAGAAATCAAAGAGAAAATCAAAGGATAACTGGAGACAAATGAAAATGGAAACAAAATTTTCTGGAATTGTTGGGATGTAGCAAAAGCAGTGCTCAGAGAGAAGTTTATAGTGATGCAGATCTATAGTGATGCAGGTCAAGAAACAACTAAAATCTCAAACAATCTAATCTACACCTAAAGGAAGTAAAAAAAAAAAAAAATCAAAGTCCAAAGTTAGTAGAAGGTAGGAAATAACAGTATCAGAGTGAAAGTAAATGAAATAGAGACTAAAAAGTAAGAAAAGATGAATACAACGAAGAGTTGGTTCTTTGAAAAGATAAAACTGAAAACTTTTAACCAGATAAGTCTAGCTAAAAAAAAAAAGGAAAAAGAGAAAAGAAAGAAGACTCAAAAATGAAAAAGGAGAAGTTACAATCAAAGCCACTGAAACAAAAAATTGTAAGATTTCTACAAAAAATTATATGCCAACAAATTGGACAAGCTCAAAGAAATGGATAAATTCCTAGAAACATATAATCTTCCAAAACTGAATCAGGAAGAATCAGAGACCAATTACTAGTAATGAAATTGCATTAATTATTAAAAAAAACCAAACAAACAACAAAACCAAAACAAAGAAACAAAAGTCCAGAACCAGATGGCTTCCAGGACCAGGTGAATTCCACCAAACACTTAGAGAAGAGTTAATAACTATCTCTATCAAACTATTCCGAAAAAATAGAAGAGGAAGGAATTCTTCTAAATTCATTCTACAAGGCCAGCATTACCATGTTGCCAAAACCAGAAAAGATATTACCAAAAAAAAAAAAGAAAGAAAGAAAAAAGATTACAAGCCAATATCCCTAATGAGCATGGATTGGACATGAAATTCCACAACAAAATATTATTAAGCTGAATTCAACAATACATTAAAAGGATCATGCATCACAATCAAGTGGGATACATTCAGGGGTGCAAGGACAGTTCAATATCCACAAATCAATCAACAAGATAAACCACAGTAATGAAATGAAGCTGAAAATTATACGATCATCTCAATAGACGGAGCAAAAGCATTTAACAAAATTTAACATTGAGTCATGATAGAAACTCAAAAAAGTGGGTATAGAGAAACATACCACAACATAAGGCCATATATGACAGGCCCACAGCAAACATACTCAGTGTTAAAAAGCTGAAAGCCTTTCCTCCAAGATTAGAAAGGAGACAAGAATGCCCACTCTTGCCACTTCTATTCAACATAATATTGGAAGAAGTCCTAGCCAGGGCTAATATCATACTCAATGATGAAAAGCTAAAAGTTTTTCCTCTAAGATTAAGAACAAGATAAGATGTCAAATGTCACCATTTTTATGTAACATAGTACTGTTAAGTCCTAGACACAGAAATCACACAAGAAAAAATAAGACATCCAATTGATAAGGAACAAATAAAACTGTCATTCTTTGCAGTGACATACTACATATAAGCAACCCTAAAGATCCACCAAAAAAACTATTAGAATTAATAAATAAATTCAATAGGGCGCCTGGGTGGCTCAGTCGGTTAGGCATCTGCCTTTAACTCAGGCTGTGATCCCAGGATCCTGGGATCAAGTCCCGCACTGGGCTCCCTGATTCACAGGGAGCCTGCTTCTCCCTCTGCCTCTCTCTCTCTGTGTCTCTCATGAATAAATAAAAATAAAATCTTTATAAAAAATAAATTCAATAAAGTTTGAGGATACAAAATTAATACATAGAAATAAGTCGCATTTCTGTATACTGATAACAAACCAGCAGAAAGAAGTTAAAACAATCCAAATTACAATAGCACCAAGAAAAACCCTAAAAATTAATTTAACCAAGGTGAAACTGAAGATGACATATAAATTAAAATATATACCATGCTCATAAATTAGAAGAATTAATATTGTTAAAATGTACATACTACCCAAACAATCTACAGATTCAATGCAATTTCTATCAAAATACCAGCACCATTTTTCATAGAACCACAATAAATAATCCTAAAATTTGTATGGACCCCCAAAAGACCCCAAATAGCCCAAGTTATCTTGAGAAAAAAGAACAAAGCTAGAGGTATCACAATCCCTGATTTCAAACTATACTACAAAGCTACAGTAATCAAAACAGTATGGTATTAGCACAAAAACAGAAAGATAGATCAATGTAACATAATAGAGAGTCCAGAAATAAACTCATACTTATTTGGTCAATTAATGTACAACAAAAGACTAAAGAATATACAACAGGGGGGGTGCTGGGGAGGCTCATTCTGTTAAGCATCTGACTCTTGATTTCAGATCAGGTCATGATCTTAGGTTTATGAGATTGAGCCCTGGGTGGGCTTTACACTCAGTGGTAGTCTGCTTCTCTCCCTCTCCCTCTGCCCCTCCCCCTGCTCATGCCCATGCTCTCTCTCTCTCTCTCTCTCTAAAAAATAAATAAATAAATCTTTAAAAAAAAAAACAACAATGGGGACAAAGAGAGACTCTTCAATAAATGATGTTGGGAAAAGTGGACAGCTATATTAAAAAATTAAAATTGAATCACTTTCTTATACTATATACAAAAATAAACTCAAAATGTATTTAAAATCTAAATGTAAGACCTGAAACCATAAAACTCCCAAAAGAAAACATAGGCAGTAAAATCTCAAACATGAGTCTTAGCAGTATTTTTTTGGATCTGTATCCTTGCGTAAAGGCAAAAAAAGCAAAAATTAACAAGTGGGTGTACATAAAACTAAAAAGCTTCTGTACAGCAAAGGAAATCATCAACAAAATGAAAACCTACAGAATGGGAGAAAATATTTGCATATCATATATCTGATACAAGGTTAACATCTATATATATGTAATTTGAAGATTTCATTTATTTATTGAGAGAGAGAGAGAGCATGCATGTGCACACAAGCTGGGAGAGGGGCAGAAAGAGAGGGAGAGATGTCAAGCAGACTCTGCGCTAAGCACGGAGATAGAAATGGGGCTCAATCTCATGACCCTGAGATGGTGACCTGAGCTAAAACCAAGAGTCGGACAAATGAGCCACCCAGGCACCCCCAAAATATATTTTAAAAAACCACATATGAGTCCATACCAAAAATAAAACAATCCAATTAAAAAGTGGGTAGACATTGTACCAAATGAATAGACATTTTTCCAAAGAAGACATATAGATGGCTAACAGATAGAAAGATGCTCAACATCACTACTCATCAGGGAAATACAAATCAAAACTGCAACAAGATCTCAACTCACACCAGTCAGAATGGGTACTATCTATAAGACAAGAAATAACAAGTATAGGCAAAGATGCGGAGAATGGGAACCCCTGTGCACTGTTGGTGAGTATGTAAATTGGTTCAGCCACTAGGGAAAACTATAGAGTTTACTCAAAAAATTAAAAATAAAAATACCATATAACCAATAATTCCACTACTTGGTATTTACCTAAAAAAAAAAAAAACACACTAATTTGTAAACATATACGCACCCCTATGTTTATGATAGCATTATGTACCATAGCCAAGATATGAAAGCAACCTAAGTGTCCATTAATAGAGGAGTGTATAAAGAAGATGTGGTATGGTGGAATATTACTCAGTCATAAGAAAGGAATGAGATCTTGCCATTCCAACAACATGGATAGACCTAGAGACTATTATGCTAAGACAAATAAGTTAATAAATAAGGAATGAAAAGTACAACACAGGTAATATAGTAAATAACATTGTAATAATGTTATGTGATGATTGATAATAGCCACACTTATCATGGTGAGCACAGTGTATAGAACTGTTGAATCACTATAATGTAAAACTGAAACTACTATAACATTGTACGTCAACAATACTTCAAGAAAAATAAAAAAATAAAGATATAAGTATCATTCTGTGATATAATCAGTAAAAAACAAAAACAAAAAAAATGAAATCTTGCCACTTGCAAAAAGGGTGAACCTAGAAGTTATCACACTAAGTCAAAGAAGTCAGAAAAACACAAATACCAAATAATTTCACCTATATGTGGAATATTTTTAAAAAATGAAAAACAAAACAAAACAAAACAAATAGAAACCAGAGTCATAAATACAGGGAACAAACTGGTGGTTGCCAAAGGGGGGCAGATAGCGGAATGTGTTAAATAAGTAGTGGGGATTAAGAGGTATAAACTTCCACTAAATACTCCAATCAAAAGACACAGGGTGTCAAAATGGATAAAAAAAAAAAAAGACCCATCTACATGCTGCCTATAAGAGACACATTTTAGACCCAAAGACACCCGCAGATTGAAAGTGAGGGGATGCAGAAACATCTATCATACAAATGGATGCCAAAAGAAAGCTGGAGTAGCAATATCTATATCAGACAAAATATACTTTAAAACAAAGACAGGGGCTGCCTGGGTGGCTCAGTTGGTTAAGTGTCTGCCTTCAGCTCAGGTCATGATCTTGGGGTCCTGGGATCAAGTCCCACATCAGGCTCCCTCTCAGCAGGGAGTCTGCTTCTCCCTCTCCCCTTCACGCCCCACTCATGCTCGCTCTTGCTTGCTCTCTCTCTCAAACAGATAAAATCTTTAAAAATAAATAAATAAAAATAAAATAAAATAAAACAAAGATGGTATCAAGAAAGAAAGAAAGACACTATAATAATAAAGGGAACAATCCAACAAGAAGATATAACAATTATAAATATTTACGCACCCCATATGGGAGCATTCAAATACATAAAACAATTAATAACAAACATAAAGTAACTAATCAATAATAATACAATAATACTAGGGGACTTTAATATTCCACAGTATTTGCTTTGAATGATACACTAGACCTGATGGATATAACAGATATATTCAGGACATTCCATCCTAAAACAGCAGAATACACTTCTTTTCAAGTGCACATGGAATATTCTCCAAATATATCACATATTAGGCCCCAAACAAGCCTCAATAAATTTAAGAAGACTGAAGTTATATCATGCACCTTTTCTGACCATAACACTATGAAACTAGAAGTCAACCACAAGAAAAAATCTGGAAAGAACACAAATACATGGATGTTAAATAACACGCTACTACACAATGAATGGGTCAACCAGGAAATCAAAGAAAAAGTTAAAAAAGTACATGGAAACAATGGAAAATAAAAACACAATGGTCCAAAACCTCTGGGATACAGCAAAAGTGGTTCTAAGAGGGAAGTTTAAAGCAATATAGGTCTACCTCAAGAAGCAAGAAAAATCTCAAATAAACGACCTAACCTTATACCTAAAGCAGCTAGAAAAAAACAACAAACATAACCTAAAACTGGCAAAAGGAAGGAAATAATAAGATTAGAGCAGAAATAAATGAAATAGAAACTAAAAAAAAACAACAGAACAGATCAATGAAACCAGCAGCTGGTTCTTTGAAAATATCTGTAAAATTGATAAAACCCTGGTCAGACTTATCAAGGAAAAAAGAGAAAAGACTCAAATATATAAAATCACAAATGAGAGAGGAGAAATAACCAACCCCACAGAATTACAAACAATCACAAGAGAATATTATGAAAACCTATATGCCAACACATTGGACAACCTAGAAAAAAATGGATAAATTCTTAGATATAAACTACATATAAACTACTATAACATTGTACGTCAACAATACTTCAAGAAAAATAAAAAAATAAAGATATAAGTATCATTCTGTGATATAATCAGTAAAAAACAAAAACAAAAAAAATGAAACAAAAAATTTCTTAGATATAAACTTACATATAAACTAACAAAACTGAGACATGAAGAAATAGAAAATTTGAACAGATTGATAAGTAGCAAAGATATTCAATCAGTAATCAAAAAGCATTCAACGAAAGTTCAGGACCCGATGACTTCACAGGCAAATTCTACCAAACATTTACAGAAGAGTTAGTATCTATTCTTCTCAAACTATTCCAAAAAATAAAAGAGGAAATAAAAATTCCAAGTTCATTCTATGAGGCCAGCATTACTCTCATACCAAAACCAGATACAGACATCACTAAAAAAGAGAACTATAGGCCAATATCCCTAATGAATACAGATGCAAAAATCCTCAACAAAATACTAGCAAACCAAATTCAACAATACATTAAAAAAAAATCATTCACCATGATCAAGTGGGACTTATTCCTGGGTTGCAAGGGTGGTTCAATATTTGCAAATCAATCAACTAGCAAACCAAATTCAACAATACATTAAAAAAAAAATCATTCACCATGATCAAGTGGGACTTATTCCTGGGTTGCAAGGGTGGTTCAATATTTGCAAATCAATCAACATGATACAACACATCAATAAGAGAAAGGATAAGAACCACATGATCATTTCACTAGATGCAGAAAAAGCATCTGACAAAGCACAACAACCATTCATGATAAAAACCCTCAACAACGGGGGCGCTTGGGTGGCTCAGTCGGTTAAGCCGCTGCCTTCGGCCCAGGTCGTGATTCCGGGGTCCTGGGATCGAGTCCCACATCGGGCTCCCTGCTGAGTGGGGAGCCTGCTTCTCCCTTTCCCTCTACCTGCCGCTCCGCCTGCTTGTACTCTCTCTCTTTAATAAAAATAAAAAATCTTTAAAAAAAAAAAAAAAAAACCCTCAACAAAGTATGTATAGTGGGAACATATCTCAACGTAATAAAGACCATATATGAAAAACTCAGAGCTAACATCAT
The DNA here is from genome assembly GCF_964656455.1 of Halichoerus grypus. Taxonomy (NCBI): domain Eukaryota; kingdom Metazoa; phylum Chordata; class Mammalia; order Carnivora; family Phocidae; genus Halichoerus; species Halichoerus grypus. The sequence goes on from NC_135715.1 coordinate 101,876,816, forward strand.
CCTCATTGGGGAAAAACTGAGAGCTCTTCCCTTAAGGTCAGGAACAAGACAAGAATATCCATTCTCACCACTTTTATTCAACATGGTACTGAAAGTTCTAGCCACAGCAATCAGACAAAAAAAGAAATCAAAGGCATCCAAATTGGTAAAGAAGAAGTAAAACTGTCACTATTTGCAGATGACATGATATTATATAGAGAAAACCCAAAAGACTCCACCACAAAACTGCTAGAACTAATCAACAAATTCAGTAAAGTCACAGGATACAAAATCAATGCACAGAAATTTGTTGCATTTCTATACATCAATAATGAAGCAGCAGAAAAAAAATTAAAAACACAGTCCCACTTATAATTACAACAAAAATAATAAGATACTGAGGAATAAACCTACCCAAAGAAGTAAAAGGCTGGTACTTTGATAAAACACTGATAAAAAAAACTGAAGATGACACAAAGAAATGGAAAGACATTCCATACTCATGCACTGAAAAAACAAATGTTAAAATATCTATAGTACCCAAAAGAATCCACACATTTAATGCAATCCCTATCAAAATACTAACAGCATTTTTCACAGAATTAGAACAAACAATCCTAAAATTTGTATGGAACCACAAAATTTAAAAAATAAATAAATAAATAAAGACCTGAATAGCCAAAACAATCTTGGAAAACAAAAGCAGAGCTGGAGACATCACAGTTCCAGACTTCAATTTATATTACAAAGCTGTAGTAATCAAAACAGTATGGTGCTGGCACAAAAATAGACATATAGATCAATGGAACAGAATAGAAAACCCAGAAACAAACCCACAATTTTATGGTCAATTCATCTTCAACAAAGGAGGCAAGAATATCCAATGGGAAAAAGACAGATTCGTCAACAAATGGTATTTAGGAAAACTGGACAGCAATATGCAGAAGAATGAAAATCAACCACTTTCTTATACCACATACAAAAATAAATTCAAAATGGATTAAAGACCTAAAAGTGAGACTTGAAACCATAAAAATCCTGGAAGATAACACAGGCAGTAACATCTCTGACATTGGCTGTAGCAACTGTTTTTTAGATATGTCTACGGAGACAAGGGAAAACAAAAGAAAAGTAAACTACTAGGGCTACATCAAAATAAAAAGCTTCTGCACAGCAAAGGAAAACAATCAACAAAACTAAAAGGCAATCTATGAAATGGGAGAAGATATTTGCAAAAACATATCCAATAAGGGGTTAAAATCCAAAATATATAAAGAACTTTTAAAACTCAACAGCCAAATAATAATCAAATTTAAAAATGAGAAGACATTAATGGATTTCTCCAAAGAAGACAAACAGATGGCAAAGATGACATACAGACACATGAAAAGATGTTCAACATCACTGATCATCGGGGAAATGCAAATCAAAACTACAATAAGAATCACCTCACACCTATCAGAATAGCTAAAATTAACAACACAAGAAACAAAAGGTGTTGGCGAGGATATGGAGAAAAAGAACACTTGTGCACTGCTGTTAGGAATGCGAACTGCTGCAGCCACTGTGGAAAACAGTATGAAGGTTCCTCAAAAATTTCAAAATAGAGGGGCGCCTGGGTGGCTCAGTTGTTAAGCATCTGCCTTCGGCTCAGGTTATGATCCCAGCCCCGCATCAGGCTCCCTGCTTGGTGGGAAGCCTGCTTCTCCCTCTCCCACTCCCCCTGCTTGTGTTCCCTCTCTCTCTCTCTGTCAAATAAATAAATAAATAAAATATTTAAAAAAATTTTTCAAAATAGAATTAAACCTACGATCCAGCAACTGCACTACTAGGTATATATCCAAAGAATACAAGAACACTAATTCAAAGGGATGCATGCACCCCAATGTTTATAGTAGCATAATTTGCAACATCCAAGATATGGAAGCAGCCCACAATTGATGAATGGATAAAGAAGATGTGATATATATCTACAACAGAATATCACTCAGACATAAGAAAGAATGAAATCTTGCCATTTGCAACAACATGGATGGATCCAGACAATATAATGCTGGGGTTCCTGGGTGGCTGAGTTGGTTAGGTGTCTGCCTTCGGCTCAGGTCATGATCCTGGAGTCCCAGGATCGAACCCGCATTGGGCTCCCTGCTTCTCCCTCAGCCCCTCACCTTGCTCGTGCTCTCTCTCTCACTCTCTCTCTCTCAAATAAAATCTAAAAATATAAAATAAAAATAAAGTTAAAAAAAAAAAGTTTAGACAATATGATGCTAAGCAAAATAAGTCAGTCAGAGAAAGACAAATACCTTATGATTTCAGTCATACATGGAATTTAAGAAACAAAACAAGCAAGCAAAGGGGAAAGAGAGAGAGAGAGAGACAAACCAAGAAGAGACTCTTAACTCTAGAGAACAAACTCATGGTTACCAGGGGGGATGCGTGAAATAGGTGATGGGGATTAAAGAGGGCACTTGTTGTGATGAGCACCATGTGATGTATGGAATTGTTGAATCACTATATTGTACAGATGAAACTAACATAACACTGTATGCTAAGTGTAATTAAAATAAAAACTTTTTTAAAAAGCTTTAAAAAGTACATGGAAAACCTTATATAAAGTGTGGTGTTGGAGGAAATGAAAATTTTATGCAAAATGTTTGCATATATGTAAACATGAATAGTAGCTAACTGTGGCAGACTGTATTGTCTAAAAGTGACTACAGCAGTATCTCCCATTACACACGTTTTTCTTGCAAGGTGATGTTGACTCTCCTCCTTAAATTAGGTGGGCCTGTAACTACAGCCAAAATAACACGAGGTGATTTTGACTTTCGAGGCTATTATAAAACAGAATGCAGCTTCTGCCTGATCCTCTTAAAATGCTTGTTCTTAGAATTCAGTCACCATGCTGTGAGGGTTTGAAGAGATCCCAGTGAAGAGCCAGAATCAACTACAAGGCAGATGACTAAGAAAGCCTTCAAGATGACTGCAGGCCCGCCATTGTCTGACCACAACTGCAGGAGAGAACCATTAGAGATAATAAAACAATAACTGCTGTTTTAAGCTACTAAGCTTCCTGGCAATTGATTATGTAGCAATAAATAATCCAAATAATAACAATCACTTAGTACCCAATCTGTGTCGGGCACTGTGCCAAATGCTGTACTATTATCATTTTATTTCACCCACACAACTGTTTAATGAGTAGGTGTTATTATTATCCACTTTTTGTAATGAGCAAAATGAGATTAACAGAGGCTAAATATAAGGCCACAATAAGTGGTAGAGCTGGTTACTGAAACAAAGAACTCCCTTACTTCAAAGTTTTTTGCATTAGATATTTTCTATGATTATAATAATAACCGTAATAACTCATTTATTGAGAGCTTATATGCCAATCACTTTTTGAAGTACTTCACATGTACTAATAACTCTTTTAATCCCCACAAACACCCTATAGAATGGAGGTATTACCATTATTTTCCTTTTATAGATTAGAAAGTTGAAACAGAGAACTTAAGTAATTTGCCCAAAGTCAAACAGCTAATTAGTCTAAGGGCCACCATTTAAATTGAAGCAATAAAGCTTCAGAGCCTTTTCATATCGCTTTTATATTATTCTTACAATTATACAGAGTTTCAGCTAAAATAGGATAAGAGATTAAATTTATCCTCCCACCTAAAACAACCAAAAAAACCCATGCAAAATACATATATATGTTTTTTAAAGATTTATTTATTTATTTTAAAGAGAGAGCACAGCAGGGAGGGGCAGAGGGAGAGGGAGAAGGAGAGTCTTAAGCAGACTCTGTGATGAGCATGGAGCCTGACGCGGGGCTCAGTCCCATGACCCTGAGATCATGACCTGAGCCAAAACCAAGTGCCAGACCCTTAACTGACTGAGCCACTCAGGTGCCCTGCAAAATAAACAATGGTTTTTAAGACATTGCACATGAGCCAAAAAAGGGCCGTGATTTCTGAACAACAGGTCAAAGGACATGAGCCCTACAAGTGCTAAAGGTTACTGCATGGAGAGAGCTTCCAAGAGGAACACACTGGTAGTCTCCACAGTCTCCTTGAGCGGAGACGATACTAGGAATGTGGGGAGATGAAGATCAAATTTCACAGGGTTGAGTAAAGAGGAAAGAGCTGCCCAAAGAGAGAGCTCCAGATATCTACAGAATCTGTCCAAGTACTGATCAGGGAATGCCCAAATCCAAGGAAACACTCACTTGAAATATTGGAGAGAACAACCTCCAGACCAGGAATAGTTTCTGCTCATAATTCATGGAATGTTGGGAACTCAGAAAGGTCTTGCTTCATAGCAAGGCAAAATCAGCCCTAGATTCAACACTGCTTTGGTCCTACTTGAATATGTTTTTAAAGACCCAAAAGAACCAAACCATTTCTAGATAAATTAGCTGGGTCCTAGAACAAAGCTCAACAATATTTATAAGAATATAAAAGTATCTAGTACCAACATGCCTCTGCTGTTAAAATACTTCGGTGATTTTTCTTCATCATTAATTTTTGTTAGAATTGCAGTCACCCATATGTTAATTAGTGTGGGCATGGCTGTAATAGCAAACAGACCCCAAAGTGTATAAATATTCAACTAAAAAAGGAATTTATTTCCCAATTATATAGTAATACAACAGGGGTGTCTCTGGTTGGTAAGCACCTCTTGTCTATCTAATTCAAGGACACAGGCTCCAGGAGGATCTGCCATTTTCTAGCTTTTCCATCTGGCTGGCAGAAGGGGAAAGTGAAGGAACACATTCGGAAAGTCTCTTTTTTGCTAATATTTCATTGCCTAGAATTCATTCACATGATTTTACTTTTACCTATAAGAAAGGTGAGGAAATGTATCCAGCTGTATACCCAAGAAGAAAAGGAAATGGATTTGGGGTGAATAGCTATCAGTCTTGTCATAGCCATTCTGTCAAAGCACTATTTATAACAATTTATTTTTAGAGGAAAGATGGGAGTTGCTTTGAGGCAGACTGTGTCAATCTAGTTAATCTTGTGCGTGAAGGAATTCTCATTCATCCTGGAAGGTTCCAGCCACCTAAAGCTCTGGTGATTTTTCCAAGGAATCCAGAAAGTCACACTTACTAATTGATCTGAAATTAGACCATCGCATTATGTGATGCCTGGCAAAGATTTTCGGTAGGTGGGAAGTACAGAAGTGAGGTAAACAGTCTATTCCTAGAGAACCTCAGACTATCCCTCTACTGATTACCTCTGAGTCTCTTTCTGATTCAATAATCTGTCACCTCTAACATAAGAACGCCTTTCAAATGGTCCCTAGCTTTTGAAACACGACTAGAAGGGGCAGGTTTGGGGGGAAAAATCACTAAATCCAGTATTTTTAAACTGAGATACAATTCACATACCACAAAATTCACTTTTAAACTGTATAATTCAGTGATTTATAGTATATTCACAAAGTTGTAAACTATCACCACTATGTAATTCCAGGAACTTTTATATAAATGTAATCATATATGTGGCCTTTTCACTAGCTCCATTAATTCAGCATATCTTCAAGATTCATCCATGTTGTAGAGTATATCAGTACTTCATTCCCTTTGAAGATGAATAATATTCCATTGTATGGATATACAACTTTCATTCATGAATTTATCAGTTAACAGGCATTTCCCTTGTTGCAATAAATGGGAGCGCATGTATCTTCTCAAGTTAGTGTTTTCATTTTCTTTGGATAAATACTCAGAAGTGGAATTGCTTGAATATATGGTAGTTCTATTTTTAATTTTTTGAGGAACCTCCATACTGTCTTCCATAGTGGTGGTACCAATTTATACTCCCACCAACAGTGCCCATGGTTCCCTTTTCTCCACATCCTCACCAATACTAGTTATTTTTTATCATATTGATAATAGTCATTCCAAGTGTGAGGTGGTACCTCATTGTGGTTTTGATTTGCATTTCTCTGATGATCAGTGATTTTGGACATCTTTTCATGTACCTTTTGGCCACCTGTATGTCTTAATTGAAAAAATATCTATTCAGATATTCTGACCATTTTTTAATCAGATTGTATGTTTGTTTTTGATATGGAGCTTTATGAGTTCCTTATGTATTTCGGATATTAACCCCTTAACAGATATATGATGTGAAAATATCTGCTCCCATTTGGAAGGTTACCTTTTCATTTTGTTGATGTTTTCCTTTGCTGTGCAGAAAGTTTTAAATTTTATATAGTCCTACTATTTATTTTTTGCTTTTGTTGCCTATGTTTTTGGTGGCAAAAAATCAATGCCAAGACCAATGTCATGGAGCTTACTGCCTATGCTTTCTTCTGGGAGTTTTATGGTTTCAGGTCTTACGTTCAAGTCTTTAATCCATTTTATTATTTTTTTTCTTTACTCCACTTTAGGTTAATTTTTGTATATGGTGTAATAGAGTGGTCCAGTTTTCTCAATACCAATAGAGACTGTCCTTTTCCCATTGTATATTCTTACTTCTTTTACAGGAGATAACTGATCATATATGTTCATGGGTTTATTTCTGTGCTCTATTCTGTTCCATTGATCTATGTGGCTCTTATGCCAGTATTATACTGTTTTGATTACTATAGCTTTGAAATACAGTTTGAAATCAAGGAGTGTGATGCCTCCAGCTTTGTTCTTCTTTCTCAAGATTGCTTTGACTACTCAGGATCTTTTGTGCTTCCATACAAATTTTAGGATTGTTTATTTCAGTGAAAAATGCCACTGGAATTTTGATAGGGACTTCACTGAATCTGTAGATTGCTTTGGGAGTATGGACATTTTAACAATATTGATTCTTCTAACACATGAGTATGAAATATCTTTCCATTGGTTTGTGTCTTCTTCAATTTCTTTCTTTTTTTAAAATTTTTATTTATTTGACACAGAGAGAGAGAGCACAAGCACCGGGGAACAGCAGGCAGAGGGAAAGGGAGAAGCAGGCTCCCTGCAGAGCAAGGAGCCTGTGCAGCACTCTATCCCAGGACCTTGGGATCATGACCTGAGTTGAAGGCAGACACTTAACTGACTGAGCCACCCAGGCACCCCTTCAATTTCTTTCATTAATATCTTATCATATTAATAAGATCACAACCTGAGCTGAAACCAAGTGTAAAGGTCTTTCACCTCCTTGGTTAAAGTTATTCCTAGGTATTTTATTCTTTTTGATGCAATTGTAAAAAGGATTATTTTCTTAACTTCTCTGAGACTTTATTATTAGTGTATGGAAATGCAACAGACTTTTGTTATACTGATTCTGTATCCTGTAACTTTACTGAATTTACTGATCGGTTCTAACATTTTCTTGGTGTAGTCTTTAGGGTTTTCTATATAAAATATCATGTCATCTGTAAATGTGACAATTTTATTTCTTCCTCTCTTATTTGCATGCTTTTTATTTCTTTTTCTTGTCTAACTGCTCTGGCTAGGACTTCCAAAACTATGTTGAATAAAGTGGCAAAAGTAGACATCCTTCTATTGTTCTTGATCTTAGAAAGCTTTCACCTTTTCACCACTGAGAAAGATCTCAGCTCTTGGCTTGTCATATATGGCCTTTATTAAATTGATGTACGTTCCTTCTATACCCACTTTGTTGAGAGTTTTTATCATGAACTAATGTTGAATTTTGTCAAAGACTTTTTTGGCATATACTAAGACGCTCATATGATTTTTATCCTTCATTTTTTTAATGCGGTCTATCACATTGATTGATCTGCAGATGTTGAAACATCCTTGCATTCCTAAAATAAAGCCCACTTGACCATGGTGTATGATCCTTTTTTTTTTTTTAAGATTTTATTTATTTTAGAGAGAGAGAGCACATGCACATGTGAACATGAGTGGGTTAAGGGGCAAAGGGAGAGGGAGAAAGAAAATCTCAAGCAGACTCCCCACCGAGCAAGGAGCCCGATGTGGGGCTCGATCCCTGGGGCTCAATCCCACGATCCTCAGATCATGACCTGAGTGGAAATCAAGTTGGCCGCTTAACAAACTGAGCCACCCAGGTGCCCAGATCTTTTTTTATCTTCAAAGACTTATTTATTTATTCGAGAGAGAGAGAGAGAGCACGAGTGGGAGGGCAGAGGGAAAGGGAGAGAAAATCTCAAGCTGACTCCATGCTGAGTGTGGAGTCCAACACAAGGCTCAATCTCACAACTCTGAGATCATGACCTGAGCTGAAACCAAGAGCTGGATGCTTACCAACTGTGCCACCCAAGCTCCCCAGTGTATGATCCTTTAGTGCATTGCTGAATGTGGCTTTCTAATATTTTACTGGATTTCTACATCTGTGTTAGTCAGGAGTATTGGCCTTTAATTTTGTTTCCTCGTGGCATTCTTGCCTGGTTTTAGTATCAAGGTAATGCTTGTCTTATAAAATAAGTTTGGAAGTATTCCCTCCTATTGTTTGAAGAGTTTAAGAATAATTATTAACTCTTCTTTGAAGACTTGGTAGAATTCAACAGTGAAGCCATCTGGTCATGGACTTTTGTTTGGAGGTTTCTGATTACCTATTCAATCTCCTTACTAGTAATCAGTCTGTTCAGATTTTCTACTTCATGATTCAGTCTTTATCCATTTTATCTAGGTTGTCCAATTTCTTGGCATATAATTGTTCATAGTAGTCTATTATGATCCTTTGTATTTCTGTCATACCTTTCATTTCTGATTTTATTTGTAGGAGTTTTGAAGTAGGGAAATATGAGTTTTTCTTTTTCAAAATTGCTTTGACTATTCTGGGCATCTTACTCCATATGAATTTTATGATCAGCTTGTCAATTCTACAAAAAAAAAAGGTAGCCAGAATCTTGATAGGGATTGCACTGAATCTATAATATATATTGGTTTTAGACGTACTGTTTTGACATATCTATTAAACGTGCAAATGGAGATGTTACGAAGTCTAGAGTTCACAGTAGAATAATACATCAATTGCTCAGTAACATATGATTGGTACTACAGGGATACTGAGCACCATCGATGAAAAAAATGTGATGCAAGTTTCAATAAACATTACTTGGAATCTGAAAAGTTTATGATAAAAAATAGAAATCTATTATAATACTATAATATTAAAAAAATAAAAAACACCCTGTATTAAATTCAATTGTATCACTTGATGTGAAGTTGGGGTCTGGGAGCAAACAAGCAAGACAGAATTCTTGAGATGTTTTCAGTGCAAAAAGGTGGTTTTATGGGGCGCCCGGGTGACTCAGTCGGTTAAGCATCTGCCTTCAGCTCAGGTCATGATCTCAGGGTCCTGGGATTGAGCCCCACATCAGGCTCCCTGCCACTCCTCCTCCTTGTGCGTGTGTGCTCTCTCTCTCTCTCTCTCTCTCTCTCTGTTAAATAAATAAATAAATCTTTTTTTTTTTTTTTTAAAGGTGGTTTTATTAAAGCATGGGGACAGGACCTGTGTGCAGTAAGACTGCACTGGGATAATGATGAGTGACTGATTATATACTTCTTAGTGGGGGTTAGGGATAGCTTAAATCTCTAAGGAATTTGGAAGCAAGACTTCCAGGACCTTGAGGGGCTAGCTGCCATTAAGATAAGGTTATTTACCACTGTCTAGTAAAACATAAGTCATGAGACCCTCCAGATATTTATCACTGGGCCGTATGTTTGAAGGATGGCTACTAACATATATCTTGGGGGGGCGGGTAGAGATAAAGGAAGTTTCCAAAGGTATTTTCATATGTTAAAGAAGACTTACAGGATCCTGGAGGTCTGGCTAACGACAGGCTAAGGTTGTTTTTTGCCTTTAGTAAAGTATTAACATTAAGGCAGTTATAAGTTCCTTGAGGAATGTCACTCTACCTGACTCAAGTATTTGTCAATGGGCTGCAAATTGTAAGGAGATTTAATTTTACCTACATTTCTTTTGCCCTTGTTTTCCACATCATCACTAATGTTCTATTTTTTAATTTGGATTGTAGGTTGACAATGCTAATTTTATTACTTTGCTTTATTAGAAACAATACCTTACATATGCTATTTTAAATGTAGTGAAGTGTTTGAATGTAGCCTTGAAATGGCAGGGGTGGGGGGTGGTGGGAAGCAACAGTATGATGGTTAACATTGTGGCTCAACTTCACTGAGCCATGCATTGCCCAGAAATTTGGGTAAAAGTTCAGGGTGTGTCTGTGAGGGTGTTTCTGAATGAGATTAACATTAGAATTAGTAGACAAAGTAAAGCATATTGTCCTCCCTAATCAGAGTAGGTCCTATTAAATCACTTAGCCTGAATAAAACAAGGGGCACCTGGGTGGTCCAGTAGGTTGAGCATCTTGATTTCAGCTCAGGTCTTCTTCTCAGGGTCATGGGTTCAGGCCCCACGTTGGAACCCTAATGGGCCCCACACAGGGCTCCACACTGGGCATGGAGCCTACTTCAAAAAAAAAAAAAAAAGAAGCCTGAATAAAACAAAAAGGCTAACCTTTCTACAAGTAAACAGGAACTCCTGCCTATCATCAAGCAGAGACAACAGTTTTTTTTTTTTTTCTTATTTGGACTTGAACTGAAACATCAGCTCTTCTTGGGTCTCAAGCTTGTATCCTATGGACTAGAACTTACAGCTTTGGCTCTCCTGGTTCTCTGGCCTTCACACTTGGACTAACTACATGATTGACTCTCCTGTGTCCCCAGCTTGCCAACTGCAGATCTCAGGACTTTTTGGCCTCCATAACCATGTGAGCCAATTCCTCATAATAAGTCTTGACAAAAATATAGATATGCTGTTGGTTCTGTTTCTCTGGAAAACCCTAATACGGATTTGAAGGGAAAAATAAAACTGATCAAGAGAAGTTAAGTAAATTGCTCAAGGTGAAACACATAATTAACATTAGAACAAAACTGGAACCCAGGTCTCTTAGCTCTTAGTCCAGCAGACAGACATTGTGGTTGAGAAATTCTAATTTAGGTTTATTGAAACCTCTTTTCCCCAAACATGTTACTCCTTATATCTTCTTTAATAACTAAAAAGGAAAAAAAAAAGATAGTGATCATGACTATTTCTCACTGTATGACAGATTCTCAGATTCTCAGAATTCACAGGGTCCTGATAATCCAATGATGGAATTGGTAATTACGGAAGAATATAATCATTCTACTTTGTTAACTCCTTCTGCCTCATTCTTCTCTCAGTTAAAACATAAGATTATTCTCATACACATGAGTTATTTCGGGCTGCAGTGCAATCAACATGCTATTAGAACTCATCTCTTCATCTCTTTTAATACATTTTCAGCTTATTCTGACAGCGTTAGTGCCCCACTCTATCCAGAGTAAAGTTTGAGGTTTAAATCAAAGGAAAAAGAAAGAAGCATGCCCTGGACACAGACGAATGAACATTACTACAAATACCTATTAAAAATGTCCTATTATCATTCTGTTGAAGAGAGCCCCTGAGAGAAGAAACCAGAATCCTTTGCTCCAATGAAAAATTATGATTCGGGGCACTTGGGTGGCTCAGTCATTAAGCATCTGCCTTTGGCTCAGGTCATGATCCCAGGGTCCTGGGATCGAGCCCCGCATCGGGCACCCTGCTCCACGGGAAGCCTGCTTCTCCCTATCCCACTCCCCCTGCTTGTGTTCCCTCTCTCGCTGTGTCTCTCTCTGTCAAATAAATAAATAAAATCTTATAAAAAAAAAAAAGAAAAATTATGATTCTTTGATTTAAAAAAAAAAGTTATTTAACTTTCTACCCGTCTTTTAAAATCAGGAAAAAAAAAAAAAGGTCCCCAAAATTAAGAACTGTACAAAGAAAAAAGTTTTCATCCAGTTCTAGGGCTAAAACCTACTTAGAAATTCTCCTTATGAAGAAAACTGTTTAACAGTGTAGTCATCTTTAGTGGACTCTATTCAAACTTTCAATATAATCTTCTGGAATAGTGACAATGAAAAAAAAGAGAAAAAGAAATCTGCTGGCTGATTTATTTACAGTAATTTGACAGTGGTAATAAAACTTTTTAAATTAAAAGAAGGAAGAATTTTAAGTAACAAATCTTTAGTTGATTTATTCCAAATTATAAAATTTAAAACCTTGGCTCTCAAGTCTTTTTTTCCCCCATTGTCTTCATCATTCTCAGAGGTGTGTATACCACCAACATCAGTAACATTTCATACTTTACAAAATCACTTGAAACAGAAAGGGAAATATATCAGAATATTCAGAGGGTGGGAAGGTAATCAATGTGGGGTGGGAGAGGCAATATAGATAAGATTTTAAGACTTCTCTTCCTGACCTGGCTAAGATTTACTATTTCAAATTTTTTATAAATGCAGCCACAAGAATTCCTTACTGCAACTGTCGTTTTTATTTTCCTGTCTACTGCTTAAATAGCAAATTGACCAAATGGCTAACAACTTTTGAACTTAAAAGTTTTCCACCCATCCAAAAGCATTATTATTAATAAAGTAATATTTTAAACTTCTTATTTAATGATTTTTGCATAAAATAAACCGAAGTAAGTTTAGTTTCATAAGGTCTCTGCTATCTGAGTAAGGCAATTTCTTATTTTCTTTACAAGTATTAAGTGTTCAATTTAATAAATTATACTCCTTGCTCCAATAAGGCTTCTCAGGACCAAATTGAATTAAATACCTTATTTTTTATTTAAAATAAACATATAACATGTATGATTCATATCTAATATAAACTATAATCCTATAGGATTATTATAGAGCTGTGCTATCCATTATGGTAGCCACTAGACAAATTAAATCTAAATTAATTAAAAGTAAATTAAATTAAAAATTCAGCCTCTCACCAGGGCAGCACCAATACTTGTTACCTAACTTGCTAACAGCACACCCTGCCCACGCATTATCCTATGGACATGCCCCCTCCGGCCAAGCCTTGGTTCCAGGTCTCCTCCCAAAGCAGATCTGGGCAAACCCTGCACACATCACAGGCCCCTACATGGGCTTCTATGAATCCACTGTCTCAAATTGTCCTGGCAGCTACAGGTCCCCTTACTCAGCAAACTGGTGCAATCCTTGCTGGTACTGGGCAATTCACCCCCACATTGTCCTGTTGACTTCCCCTTCCACAGACCCTTGGCTGGAACACATTCAAACTGGTGTCACAAACCTGACAGTGTGCAAGCAGCCCTGATAGGGGCCAGCAACATTCTAAAGTGACTCCTGCCCCAGGGGCAAGGGGAATATAATCACAGTCAAATTGAGGCCCCAGCAGTGGATTGGGGGCAGACATGTGGTCTGATTGCAGGCCCTGCGCCCAACAAAATCTTCTCTAGGGATAACACAAGGAAAGTGCCCTGTAGTTTGGAGCTACTGCATCTCTAGCAAATGCCTGTTTAGACTCAACTTAAGCCCAGGGAGGACCCAGACTTGCCCACCAACAACACAAGGACCAAACCTTGTCTACAACAGGCAAAGAGAGCCATGGTAGACAACTGGTCTGAAGGGAAAAGCAATTGAGCCACAACAGCAGGGTACATACAACACACATAGGAAATACCCCTGAAGCATCAGGTCCTGCTGAACAGGGGATACTGCATGGAAGGGCACTACAAGATTCCATCTTCATAAGGTCACTACTTTCAAGAGCAGGAGACACAGATGACTTTCTTAACACAAAGAAAAAGACACAGAGAGGTACACAAAACGAGAAGAGAGAAAAATATGTCCCAAATGAAAGAATAAGACAAAATCACAGAAAGAGACCTAATCAAAACAGAGATAAGTAATATGACTGATAGAGAATTTAAAGTAATGGTTATAAAGATATTCACTGGACTTGAGAACAGTGGAAGACCTCAGTGAGACCCTTAACAAAGAGATAGAAAATATAAAAAGGAACAAATTAGAGATGGAGAATTCAATAAATGAAATTAAAAATACACTGGATATATAGCAGGGAGTCCGCTTATCCCTCTCTGTCTCCCTCTCCTCTGCCCTTCCCCCGCTCATGTGTTCACACTCTCTCTCTCAAATAAATAAATAAAATATTTTCTAAAAAAGAAAAGGAGGAACGTGGTGACACCATAACCATAATGACATGTGCATTATAGGGATCTCAGAAGGAGGAGAGAGAAAAGGGGGCAGAAAATGTATTTAAATAACAGCTGAAAACTGGAATCTGGAGAAGGAAACAGAAATTGAGATCCAGGAGGCACAGAGAACCCCAACAAAATCAACCCAAGGAGGTCCACACCAAGACACAGTAATTAAAATGTTAAAAAGTAGTGATAAAAAGCAAATTCTAAAACAGCAAAAGAAAACAGTTACATACAAGGGAAACCCCATAAAGCTATCAGCTGAATTTTCAGCAGAAACTTTGCAGGCCAGAACAAAGTGGCATGATATATTCATAGTGCTGAAGGGAAAAAAAAAAAAAAAACCCTGCAGCCAAGAATACTCAATCCAGCAAGGCTATCATTCAGAACAGAAGGAGAGAAAAAGAGTTTCCCAGACAAATAAAAGTTAAAGGAATTCATGATCACTAAATCAGCCCTACAAGAAATGTTCAAAGGGACTCTTTGAGTGGAAAGGAAAGACTATAAGTAAGAGTAAGAAAAGTAGGAAGTTAAAAACAGTAAAAATAAGTGTATTTATAAAAATTAGTCAAGGTATTCACAAAATAGAAGAATGTAAAGTATGACACCATATACCTAAAGCATTGAGGGAGAGGACTAAAGAATGGGTTCAAACTAAAACAACCATCAACTTAATATAGACTACTATATGTAAAAGATGTTATATACAAACCTAATGGTAACCACAAACCAAAAACCAGTAATAGGGATGTAAAAAAAGAAAAAAAAGAAAGGAATCCAAGTATATCACTAAAGAAAGTCAGCAAATCATGAGACAATATAGAGCAAGAGAAAAAAGGAACAGAGAAGTACAAAAACAACCATCAAAAAGTAACAAAATGGCAATAAGTACATACCTATTAATAATTATTGTGAATGGGGGTACGTGGGTGGCTCTATTGGTTAAGTGTCTGCCTTTGGCTCAGGTCATGAGCCCAGGGTCCTGGGATCGAGCTCTGCTCAGAAGGGAGCCTGACTCTCCCTCTCCCCACTCATGCTCTCTCTCGCTCTCTCTAATAAATAAAATCTTTTGAGAAAATAATTACTGTGAATGTAAATGAACTAATGCTACAATCAAAAGACATAGGGTGAGTGAATGGATAAAAAAGCAAGACTATCTATAACCTACCTACAAGACACTCATTTCAGACCTAAAGACACATGTTGATTGAAAATGAAGGGATAGAAATAACTTTTTCATGCAAGTGGAAGTGAAAAGCCAGGGTAGCAATACTTATATGGGACAAACAGACTTTAACAAAGACTATACAAGAGACAAAGAGGGACACTATATAATCATAAAGGGAAAAATCCAACAAGAAGATAAAACAATTGTAAATATTTATGCACCCAACATGAAAACACAGAAATACATAAAACAGTTAATAACAAACCTAAAGGATCTGAAAGTAGATCATTCAAACAGAAAATCAACAAGGAAATAGTGGCTTTGAATGACATATTGGACTTGACGGATTTAACAGATATATTCAGAACATTCCATCCATAAACATCAGAATACACATTCCTTTCAACTGCACATGGAACATTCTCCAGAACTGATCACATATTAGGCCACAAAACAAGTTTCAACAAATTCAAAAAGATCAAAATCATACCATGCACCTTTTCTGACCACATGGTACGAAAGGAGAAATCAACCACAACAAACAATCTGGAAAGAGCACAAATACATGGAGGTTAACAGGCAATTAACAGGTCAACCAAGAAATCAAAGAAATAAAAAAACCACATGGAGACAAATGAAAATTTGTTCCAAAATCTTTGGCATGCTGTAACAAATGTTCTGAGAGGGAAGTTTATCACAATACAGGCCAACCTCAAGAAGGCAGAAAAATAAAAAACACAACCTAACCTTACACCTGAAGGAGCTAGAATTAGAACAAAGAAAACCCAAAACCAGTAGAAGGAAGGAAATAATAAAGATTAGAGCAGAAATAAATGAAATAGAAAATAAAAAACACTAGAACAGATCAATAAAACCAGGAGCTGGTTCTTTGAAAAGATCAACAAAATTGAAAAACCTTTAACCAAACTTAAAAAAAAAAAAAAGGAAAGAAAACTCAAGTAAATAAAATCAGAAACGAAAGAAGAGAAATAACTACTAACACCATAGAAATACAAAAGATTATAAGAGAATATTATTAAAAATTATATGCCAACAAATTGGACAACCTAAAAGAAATGGATAAGTTCCTAGAAACATATAACCTCCCAAAACTGAATCAAGAAGAAACAGAAAATATGAATAGACCAATCGATTACCAGAAATGAAACTGAATCAGTATTCAAAAAAACTCCCAAAAAACAAAAGCCTAGGACCAGATGGCTTCACAGGTGAATTCAACCAAACATTTAAAGAAGAGTTAATTAATACCTATTTTTCTCAAACTATTCCAATAAGTAGAAGATGAAGGAAAGCTTCCAAATTCATTCTATGAGGCCAGCGTTAACCTGATACCAAAACCAGGTAAAATACTACAAAAAAAAGGGAGAACTATAGGCCAGTATCTCATGAACACAGATGCAAAAAACTTCAAAAAAATATTGGCAATATGAATCCAACAATACATTAAAAAATCATTCACCACAATCAAGTGGCATTTATTCCTAAAATGCAAGGGTGGTTCAATATTTGCAAATCAATACACCACATCAACAAGATAAAGGATAAAAACCATGTGATCATTTCAGTAGATGCAGAAAAAGCATTAGACAAAGTACAACATACATTCGTGATAAAAACCCTCAACAAAGCAGATCTAGAGGAAACATACTGCAACATAATAAATGCCATATATGAAAATCCCATAGTTAACATCATGCCCAAAGGGGAAAAACTAAGAGCTTTTTCCCCTAAGATCTGGAACAAGACAAGGATATCCACTCTCCTATTATTCAACATACTACTGGAAGTCCTAACCACACCAATCAGACAAGAAAAAGGAATAAAAGGCATCCAAATTGATAAGGAAGAAGTAAAACTTTTACTACTTGCAGATGAAATAAAATTATAAATAGAAAACCCTAAATACTCTACCAAAACACTACTAGAATTGATAAATGAATTCAGTAAGGTCACAGGATACAAAATCAATATACAGAAATCTGTTGCATTCCTATACGCTAATAATGAAGCAGCAGAAAGAGAAATTAAGAAAACAATCCCACTTAAAATTGAACGAAAAATAATAAAATATATAGGAATAAGCTTAACCAAGGAGGTGAAAGACCTGTACTCTAATAACTATAAAATCTTCATGAAAAAAATTGAAGATGACACAAACAAATGGAACAATATTCCATGCTCATGGAATGGAAGCATAAGTATCGTTAAAATGTCTATATTACCCAAAGCAATATACACATTTAATGCAATGCCTATCAAAATACCAATAGTATTCTCCCAGAACTAGAACAAATAATCCTAAAATTTATATGGAACCACAAAAGTCCTGAATAGCCAAAGCAATCTTGAAAAACAAAAACAAAACTGGAAGTATCACAATCCCAAATTTCAAGATATACTACAAAGCTATAGTAATGGCACGAAAATAGACACATACATCAATGGAACAGAACAGAGAGTCCAGAAATAAATCCACAGCTATATGGTCAATCAATCTTCTACAAAGGAGGCAAGAATATGCAAAGGGAAAAAGACAGTCTCTTCAACAAATGATCCTAGGAAAACTGGACAGCTACATGCAAAAGAATGAAAGTCAGCCACTTTTCTACACCATACACGAAAACTCAAAATGGTTTAAGGACCTAAATGTGAGACTTAAAACCATAAAAATCCTGTAGGATAGCATAGGCAGTAATTTTTCTAGCTATGACTCCTGAGGCAAGGGAAACAAAAGCAAAAATAAAGTATTGGGACTATATCAAAATAAAAAGCTTCTGCACAGCAACGGAAACATCAACAAAAGTAAAAGACAACCTTCTAAAGGGTTAGTATCCAAGATATATAAAGAACTTATAGAACTTAACAACAAAAAATGAAATAATGCAATTTAAAAATGGGCAGAAGACATGAATAGACATTTTTCCAAAGAAGACATGAATGGCCAACAGACACATGAAAGATCGTCAACATCACTATCGTAGAGAAATACATATCGAAACCACAATGAGATTACTTCACACCATCAGAATGGCTAAAATCAGCAATACAAGAAACAAGTGTTGGAGTGGATGTGGAGAAAAAGGAACCCTTGTGCACTGTTAGTGGGAATGCAAATTGGTGCAGTCACTGTACAGTATGGAGGTTCCTTAAGAAATTAAAAATAGAATTACTCTATGATCCAGTAATTCTACTATGGGGTATTTACCCCAAGAATATGAAGAGACTAATTCAAAAAGATATATGCACCACTATGTTTATGGTAGCATTATTTACAGTAGCCAAGTTATGGAAGCAACCTAAGTGTCTATCAATAGAACATAGGTGTCTATCAATAGAAGAATAGAATTGCGTATGTGTGTGTGTGTATACAAGGGTATATATACATATACAGTGGAAGAATTTATCCATTAATATTCATCGTATCCAGGTATATATGGATATATACACATGGACATATATGTACAATGGAGTATTACTCAGCCATAAAAAAGAATGAAATCTTGCCATTGGCAGCAAGATGGATGGATCTATAGAGTATAATGCTAAGCAAAATAAGTCAGTCAGAGAAAGAGAAATACCATATGATTTCACTCATGTGGAATTTAAAAAACAACACAAACGAACAAGGAAAAAAGAGACAAGCCAGGAAACAAACTCTTAGCTACCGAGAACAAACGGATGGTTAGCAGAAGGAGGTGGGTAGGGGGATGGGGGAAATAGGTGAAGGCATTTAAGAATGCAATGAGTAGTAGTAAGTAATGTATAGGATTGTTGAATCACTATATTGTACCCCTGGAACTAACACTGTATGTTAACTATACTGGAATTAAAACAAAAATAAACAAAACAAAAAACAACAAATAGCCTTTTAATTTCCCAACTCAATATTGATAAGTCATGTACATTTCTAGGAATGTTATCTAATTTGGGAAAACCTCTATGAAGTTTCTTTCATACAGAGTTAATAGATCACTGGCTGTACACCTGAAACTAATATAACACTGTGTTTCAACTATACTTCAATAAAAATGTAATGAAACGAAAAAAAAAATTCAGCCCCTCCGTCACACTAGCCACATTTAAGTTCTCAAGAGCCACAGTAGCTAGCAGGTGTTATAATGGACAGCCACAAAGACAGAACATTTCCTTCATTAAAGGAAGTTCTACTAGACAGTGACAGAGAAAAGGCCTGAAAATCATCATTCAGGCGGATATTCCTATTGAGGATAAGAGTGAAAAATTTATACGCTCACCTTCATCACTCCTGGATAGTTGATGCATACATTATTCATAAATTACACTATGAATAAGAATGGCAGGTTTGACCTTCACAGTCAAGTAAGTGGTAAACAAAATGCCTGTAAATTAGGTCTAGTGGCAGATTCATGAAGCAGGTTTTTGCTATAGATAAATATAATCAACATTAATATTATAGTAGATTACGGTATTATAGTTTAGTAGTTCAGACTAAAACTGTGAGCTGATAAACTGAAAATACTGCACTTAACACTGACCAGACAGCTCTGAATAGGCTCTCTGGCAATAGGGTATGATGAAAAGACAGTAGTTCATTAATCAAACAAACTATTCAAATAGGGAGTCTACCATTTTCTGGCCAAGAAACATTAAATGCATTGGAGTCTGGCTTATTCATTAGCAAAACCTAGACAATAGTACATGTCTCAAAAGACTGTTACAAGGATTAAATAATTTAAAACATGTAAATCATTTAGCAGAGTCTCTAGGCAAGTTAAGAATTCAGTAAACATTCTTACCCTGAAAAAGACTAAATTGGATGTGAATTCAAATTAAAAGACAAATGTAACTTAAAGTAAAATAAAAACATTAATTACCTTAGTTTATTCAATCTTCAGATATATACACTTACACATACATTTGAATAAACTGCTGTGCCACTAATAAACACTTTATGGACTGGGTAATAACATAAAAGCACCAACAGACACTTCGTCTGACAAATCTAGTAGTGCAGGAGTCTTCTTTACTTCAGTTGATCACAAGTACTACAAAGCTCCTACTTCCCGGCAACTGAGGCCCCAAGGGTCACTTTAAAACTTATTCCCAATGACTGCATCCAGTTATAGAAGAAATTTGTGGTGACAATTCCCTTTAACTGAGTACACACATAGAAGCATAATATTTAAAAGCTTGTGATTTTGCTTTAAAAAAAAAAATCCAGGCTGCCTGGACTTTTAACCTCAGTCGGTTAAGCGTCTGCCTTCAGCTCAGGTTGTGATCCCGGGGTTCTGGGATCTAGTCCTGCATTGGGCTCCCTGCTCTGTGGGAAGCTGCTTCTCCCTCTGCCTCAGCCCTCCCCTCTCTCTCTTTCTCTCTTTCTCATGAATAAATAAAATCTTTAAAAATAAATAAAAATTTTTAAATTTTAAAAAAAGTCCAGGGGCACCTGGGTGGCTCAGTCGTTAAGCGTCTGCCTTCGGCTCAGGTCATGATCCCAGGGTCCTGGGATCGAGCCCCGCGTAGGGCTCCCTGCTCCGCGGGAAGCCTGCTTCTCCCTCTCCCACTCCCCCTGCTTGTGTTCCTTCTCTCGCTGTGTCTCTCTCTGTCAAATAAATAAAAAAATCTAAAAAAAAAAAAAAAAAAAAAAATTCCAGCAGGATGATAAAGCTTGGGGGATCTATGTGGGTTGGTAACTTGTTGAAGCTATTATATTATTCTTTTTCTGTTACATACATGCTTGAAAGGATCTATATTAAACATTTAAAAATTTTATGGAAGGATGACATAAGTAAGCAGAAATTTTTAAGTAGTCTTGCCTTTTCAGTAAATGGCATTTGGTCTTTCTTACAAATGCCAATTGCCCCTGCTTTTCCTTCTGTTTTTCCCCAAAAATGTATCAGAAACTTTCTCTTGACTAACATAAACATTGGCCACAGAAATTAGCTTTAGAATTATAAGCTTGGGAATTATTTGGGGCGCCTGGTTGGCTCAGTCAGTTATGCATCTGCCTTCAGCTCAGGTCATGATCTCAGGGTCCTGAGATAGAGCCCCGCATTCAGCTTCCTGCTCAGTGGGGAGTCTGCTTGTCTCCCTCCCTCTGTCCCTTACCCCCACTTCTGATCTCTCTCTCTCAAATAAATAAATAAAATCTTAAAAAAAAAAAAAAGCTTGGGAACAGTTTAATTCAGAGAAAAATCAAATACTCTGACCAAGTTCCAAATCCATTCATCTATAAACCATAAGCTTCTACCTATTAATGTTTGCAAATATCCACAATTCTCATCATTTTAAGAAGCAAAAAGGACAAGAAAAGGCTGAATTATAAAATCTCAGAGATGTACTACAGTCAATTTCAACAGACAGGTAAGGTCAATTCTTGAAACAAAATTGAGCAGTTATCATTTTGACATAAACTTACCCAAAAAAGTTTCTCAGAGGAAAATAGGCTTAAAGCTTTAATGTTTAATGCTTTTTTTAAATGCTTTTCCTCTTCAAAAAATAGAAGAGATGAAGTAATGCAACTTACCCAAAAAGCAAGTAAGTTCCCACTTGCTTTTGTTATTCTTCCTCCTTACCAGTCTCAGAGTCAGGGTAAAAATGGCAGTGGTAGCAAGTGGGGCTATGGGGACGTCCAGGGATCTATGTCACACTGTTCTCCTTAGAGTAGAGGCTGCAAACTGGCAGTCTGGCTCACAAAAGGACTTGTTTTGGACCCAGAGAGCTTTCTGGAAATTCATATTCGTTGCTAACATTTAAAAATCCTAATATTTCATTAAAAAAAAATCCTTGAAAGGGCACCTGGGTGGCTCAGTCAACCATCTGCCTGCAGCTCAGGTCAGGATCCCAGGGTCCTGGGATCAAGCCCCGCACTGGGGTCCCTGCTCGGTGGGGTCCCTGCTCCCTCACCCTCTGCTGCCCCCCGTCCCGTCGCTTGCGCTGCTCTTTCTCTTTGTCAAATAAATAAATAGATAATCTTTTTAAAAAAATCCTTGAAAAATGGAGAAATCTAGCAAAATTGGATGGGTCCTCTGGTGGGTCCTCTGGTATGACAATAACTGGCTGGACCCAAGTAGCAGCTATCCCCTGAGATATGAGGTAAGTGCTACCTACCTGGCCGCTGCAAGGTAGTTTGAGGAGGAGTTCAGGCATGGTTCTGAAGAGGATCTACAGTACAAAGTTACCTCATATGTATGCTTCTTTCACAGCATGCATATGCCACTCATCTAACTCCTGTGGCTTAAGGATCTCTCTATCACTTAATGTTGTAATAGGTGACAGGAGTTGCCAGATGGGAGTCTGTTAGATGTGTTAGGACTCCAGCTCTGCTTCGAAAGAAAACTATACAAACTACTCCAGACCCATTTAGTTAGAAGCTTTTGTACTCTGGGCAAGCAGGATGAACTGAGAAACAGCCCCAGCTTGACTGCACCCCAACACCAAAAAGAAAGTGGGTGGAAGAAGGCATTTCAGTCCACAGGAAAGCAGAAGGAGAACAGAATGGAAGAAGGTTAGAATTGGAATGGTACCCTCAGTTCCTAGTACAAGTAGGTATGATGCAAATGATTCCTGCATGCATGGATAAGTCTCTTCATTCTATCGATGAGGAAAATAAATCCTCAGCAGACTTATCAAAGGACACTCATGCAAAATATCTTAGATTCAGAAATTCTTAGTTCTTATTGCGTTTTAAGGTTCAGTTAAACATTTCTCCTTTAACTGGCAGTTACCTAATTCTGTCATCACCCTACCCATCTGTCGCTATAAAAACTTAATGAAATCTATATCCGGGAGTACAAGTCTGAGTTATTAAACATTTATTTTCAACTTCACATACATATTCAGTTTCATGTTCTGCAAATTAATTTAATCCAGCAAAAAACAACAACAACAACAAGAATTCAGAAAAATATGAAATCTTATTGCTTCATTTGTTCACCAAATTCCTTCTGGAATAGCCAGTCTGATACATCCTGAGAATGATAATGAACTGTCACTTGACCTGAATTTTAAACTTTCAAAGATTTTCATCAAAAGATTAGGTAACTGCCAGTTAAGGGGAAGAAAAAAAAATTAAAGTTGAAATTTAAATTTAGAAAGGATGCTCTGTTGATACAGTTTTTAAATAAGATAATTAAAATATAAGTTAATAAGAAAGTAGCATATTCACTGAGAGTATTTATCCTACCACATCATAAATGTTTAATGAGTAGCAAAATAAAGTTCATGGTTTCATCTAACAGATATTATGCAGACCAAGTAGCTGACAATCTAAATTATACACTTGAAGAGAAACATCGATTAAATGC
Organism: Halichoerus grypus; assembly: GCF_964656455.1. Lineage (NCBI taxonomy): Eukaryota > Metazoa > Chordata > Mammalia > Carnivora > Phocidae > Halichoerus > Halichoerus grypus. Next base: position 101,900,300 of record NC_135715.1, read on the forward strand.
TGGCAACTCAGAAGAGAGTCACCAGGAGAGTGAAGAATATGAAAAACACAACATATGAAGAATGAATGAATAAATTACTTTAAGAGGAAAAATGTTTGGAAATGTGAGGATGAGGCATTATGGCAATCTTCAAATACATATAAGGGCCTTGCAAAAACAGTTTTAGTTAAGTTGCTGAAACGGGAGGCAGCATTGTGTGGTGGGAAGAACAGTAAACTAGAAGTTAAGAACCTGCAGTATGAGTTTGGACACCAAGAGCTGTGTTTCAGATCTTGGATGAATCACTTCACCTCTGCGGGTCTCAGTTCTCTCTTCTATTAAATGGACAATAATAATACCTAAGTATCCTCCAGCTTTAGAATTCTGATTCATTGATCTGAAAAGTTATTGCACACAAAAGCTCTTAGAAAAAGAGCTTAGAAAAAGTTTAGATTCTTTAAAGTGCGATGCTATCACTATTACTGTGGACAGAATGTCTTCATTTCCTTTAAGGTAGAGGTATTTTCTCTCTGAGTCCAGTACTTCTTCCTATAACTTAGTTGTATTTCTTGCTACAGCTTCTCCTAGACCCAAGCTTACTTAAGATTGGAATAAGTGGCTTTCTTTTTCTTTTTCTTTTTTTTTAAAGATTTCATTTATTTATTTGACAGAGAGAGAGAGACAGTGAGAAAGGGAACACAAGCAGGGGTAGAGAGTAAGGGAGAAGCAGGCTCCCCGCCGAGCAGGGAGCCCGATGCAGGGCTTGATCCCAGGACCCTGGGATCATGACCTGAGCCAAAGGCAGATGCTTAACCGACTGAGCCACCCAGGCGCCCCTAAGTGGCTTTCATTCTCTGCTTGCATTTAAACTGAGCAGACTATTACCTCATTTTCCCCCTTGTACTATGCAGTCACAGGTTTCTCCCTTAAGACTTCCAAATACCAAGCCTCCTATTCTTATCCTCTTCAGTTATTACACTCCCAAATGAATTCCATGAACACTTCTAAACTGTATATGGTGTTCTTGCAGGTATACCACAGAGATCGGTTAAAGATGATGTGCAGAAATGAAGCAGCCTAATAGGCTGGTGCAGGTGATATATTAACCACCTCTAACTTCCCAACACCAACCTTAACTCACCTGCTTCAGTACCATGCTCATCTCCTTCCTCTTCAGAGGCGTACCACCCCATCTTACATTCTCAGCCCCTTCATTATTGATTAGCTTTTCTGTCACCTGTATCTTCTAATTGTCCATCTTTGCTGGATCATTTTTATTAGCATTTCCATAGGCTAAGTATTACTCAACTTAAAAACAAACAAGAATGCCTCCCTTTCCTTACTTTGCCTCTCTAGCTTCACTCTCTCCCACCTCAGCACAGCCAAGCTTCCAGCCTCATTTTGTGCCCTGTCTCACCCTCACCACTCCAGCCTACTGACCTTTTTTATTTCTTTAAGCACTGGCTCTGGAATCAAAATGTATGTTGGCTCCTCTATTTATACCAGTACGTGTAGGAAAATTACTTCACCTCTGTACCTTAGTTTTCTGCTTGTAAAGTGGGGGTACCAACTCAATATACGTATGTTAAATAAATAAATCACACATAGAATTTACACTTTAAATAACATAGTTAAATTTTCAGCTAACTATAATAAAGTTATATATAAAAAGTTGGCAGATAATCCAGGTATCTTATTCATTTCCATTATCTGCTATTTAGGACCACCATTAATGCTTACCAACGATCAGAGATGGTTGAATACTTAGGTCACTGCAAGTGTTCTTTTTTCCTTTTTTTTTAAAGATTTTATTTATTTATTTATTTGACAGAGAGAGACACAGCGAGAGGGAATACAAGCAGGGGGAGCGGGAGAGGGAGAAGAGAAGCAGGCTTCCCGCGGAGCAGGGAGCCCGATGTGGGGCTCGATCCCAGGACCCTGGGATCATGACCTGAGCCGAAGGCAGACGCTTAACGACTGAGTCACCCAGGCACCCACTGCAAGTGTTCTTGATAAATGCTCTAATTACTGCAATATTTTACTTAAAAAACAAGGAGAAACAGTTTTAAAATAATCTTTTGGAATAAATATGAATTTTTTCTATATATTTCCCTAAACAGTGTTCATTTTACCTGAAGTAAGCCCATGAAAATTCCCTACTATATTCCAGCCTCTTAGTAAGTGCATATTTGTCCTTCAAAATCAGCTTAGATTTAGTCCCCTGAGAAGCATTCTCATACAATCTTTGTTCCATGCCCTCATTTTCAATCAGTATGCATTCTGTACCTCGAACATCCTTCTACAGTAACATCCATCACACTACAATAAAATTTCTTTATGTATGTTCTGCTATTAGGCAATGTATTTCCTGAAAACAAGACAATGTCTTATCCACTTCTGCACTCCAAGGGCCTCTCTCTGTGTCCAGTAAATAGCCATTCAGTGGATATTTATTTGAAATTACCTCAGAAAACAAGTGAGTTATTTGGACTCTAATGTGAGGAACAATGGTTTAAGAAACAAAGTCCAATTCTATGAAAATGTTATTCCAATTGGGAATTATTTCTGGAAACTAGTTTTTACCTATATAACTTTTATCCCTAAGACAAAAAGACAAAATAAAAAATTCCCATAGATATGACAGACATATTTGCAAACAATGATTTAGTGGATAGAACTAAGTAAGAATCAGTTGTCACAAATAGCTTAAATTCTACTGAGAAAATCATCAAGAATTATCACCTCAACACATCTATCTGCAGACAGTAGGAGTAATATCTAAGATGAGATCATAGAAATTAAAGTATAAATGATAAAAAATAAAGATGCCCCATGAGTCCAAGCAATGATAATCTTAGATACAAGTATGAAAGATTCTAACTTAAAATTATCCTCTGAGGTCCCTGCTGATCAAATTAACTTTTCATTAACTAAGAAAAGTCTCAGGAAAAATGACAAATCAACAGTTTTCTACATGTGCAACATACCCTACTTAAAATTTTATGATACATACATACACAAATACAAAATGATAAATACATACATATACATACATGATATATATGTGTGTGTGTATATATATATATCAAAGAAATTAGGATTAACTTAATATGCTTTCATGCTGCCTCTTAACTAAAGCAAATAAGCATCTTGTAAAAATAATATTGGTAATTTGATCACAGCTTTAGTTACACGATGGGGTATGACAATTATAACAAGAATTACTATTGGGTCATAAGGAGAGTTATTTTAATAATCATATTAAACTCATTTTTAAAAATATATTAATAATCATAATAGAAATCAGTTTGAATAGAATCTCATTTTCAGAAGATTAAGGGGACAAATTGCTCATTAGATTTCTTTTTTTAACAGAGTTCAAGACAGGCATGCAATTCAACAGAAATTATATATATATATATATAACAGAATATATATATATAACAGAATATATATAACAGAAATTATATACCAGAAATTATATATATATATGCTACATCTGTAAACAGCAACAAAACACCCTTCAAAAGATTTATGTACAAAAATGCATATATACTGTGTTTTACAGCACAATAAAAATAAAAGAACAGAGGTTTTGTCTAGGTTGAAATCCCAACTCTATTAGATGAGCAAGTTACTTTACCTCTCAAAGCTATAGCTTTCATTTCAAAAAAGTTGGGATAACACCATCACCATCAAAGAGGTCTTATGATAATTAAAAAACATAAATGAAAGTGTCTTTTGGAAGACCTGTTTCACAGCAAGAACTGTCCTTTTACTATTTTCAAATGAAGGTTACATTCTTCTCAACCAATAGGAACTTTTTTTTTTTTTTAGTACAGTTGAGATTCTCAGTTTGGACAAAGAATGGTAAAAAGAGGAAGGAGAATTTGAATAAAACAGTAAGGCTTAGTTAGCACATGTGGTGCAAGAACCAAGGAAGCGTTCTTTAAAAATCAAACAACAACAAAAATCTCCATAGAAACAAAACCTAATTTGTGAAATCCAACCAAAACATTTTGGATAACATAACAAATATATTTAAAAATATCTAATGTTACTATGCAAAGGAATACCTTGATTAAACTTGAATTACCTAACGGGCTAATCTGTGATAACATCGCCATATAATATACTGTTTTTAATCAGTAAAACAGCATTAGCTGTTTATCAAGACCTAGATTACTACTTGCTAAAAGATAATTTAATTGTATTTATATAGGATTTAACAAATATTCTAATATACTCCAAAAGTAGGTATGTTTGATTCTCTTGATTTTAACCAATTTAAAAAACCTGAAGCACAGAGAAGTGAATTACTTCAAATACTGAATCAAACTTTTTGTCCTGTGAACAATGATTTTTTAAATGACAAAAAATGTTATTTCACTTTTTTTTTAACAGGAAGATATTCATGAAGGCAATGAAAGAACTTATAGAGATTTCTTTAATGAATGCAGCTCCATTAAGCAGCCTGCAGGAACATGGTATAAAAAGAAAAACGACACATACTGGCTTTTTCAAGTGTGGGTGTCTGGTATTCTTGGGATTTTTCACCCACTCATATGAGTCAGTTTTATATAACACTGTAACATATAATTTCCCTCCTACTCACAAGCCAACACTTCACAGATAACATCTCACCCTAAGTTATTTAAGGACTATGGTAACTGGGAACATTTTAATATTTTATAAAATGTGCAAACAACCAAATTATTACTATGTCAGCAACAAGTTCTTTGGCCTCCAAAGAAGCATTCCAGTATGGCTCAGTACTCTGTAAGAGTTTGGGGCACACGTTAACAAAATATGTGAATTGTTTCACTGTAGTCAAATATCCTAACTTCATTTAAAAACCTAGGTGTTTTACAAATACTAGTTATTTTGTGCATAGACAAAATCAAGTAATTAGGTAGTGATTTAACAATTACATTCTTACTGGGGAATTATTCCCAGGAACACTAAAGATGGTTAAATACTAGGGTTCAAGAAAAGTAAGATTGATTTAGTTTTCTCCACAGTATATGAAATATTCTAAATATCCAATTCCAAGGGTAATTGAAAGGTTATATACGTAAAATCAGATTACCACAAATATAAAGGGAATGTCCAGATCTTTTTTGTTGTCTACACTAAAATTCTTTTGCTTAGAACATTACTGAAAGACGGTGGTTTCATGACTAGAGTTTAAAAATCATTATGCTGAGACTTCTTCATTAAATTACTCATCATGATGAGATACCTTTAGTTTTCTTTCACTGGAAGGAAGGAGTCTCCCAAAGGAAGCAAGAAAAGCAGATAGGAATGAAGAATGCAATTTAAAATAGCAGATACAAGAATGAACCTCTTCCCTTAGAGACTCGTGGTATTATGAAAAGAAGCACCAACCTTATGTCTGATGGAAAACTAATTTAAAATAAAAAATACTATATTAGATGACCTCTCAGCACATGAGTCATTTCCACCTTATATAGTCTACTCAAATTAGACATGACCTGTTTAAAGCCCTCAGATGTTACATACAGCTTGGGTTATTTCAGGGTGTTCCCACTGCTGTTATAGGGCCTTTTTCCAATATCGAATGATGACATGTCAGAATCTATAGTATAACAGGATGCCATGTCAGCATTTCACTGTAACATAAACCTAAAATGTTCTCATGGATAGGGTGGTAGAATAGAAAGAACATATGCTAGAGTCAAGCAGAAATAGGTCCACATCTCCGCTACTTCTTTCATTAGCTTATAAATCGTATACTTGTGACAAATTATCCTGAGAGCTGATCGAACAGTTAAGCTGTCAGTAAATTTGTTATAAAAGATCTTCTTTGAGCTTTAGTTTCTTAATGGGTAAAAGAAATCTAGTAAGTATATACCACATAGGGTTATAGCCTTATACATGTGAAGTTTCTAGCACATAACATCTGCTTTATAAAATGAAATTCACATACCTACTCATTCCTATGCCCTAAGAAAGTATACCACCCAATAATACTACTAAAGGAATACCTTTTTTACTGGGGTAAAATATATATAACATAAAATTTACCATTTTCACCATGTTTAAGTGTCTAATTAAATGGTATTAAGTACATCCACATTGCTGTGTTACTATCACCACTGTCAATCTCCTGCACTTTTTATCATCCCAAACTGAAACTGTATCCAGTAAACAGTAACTCCCCATTACCCCACTCCTATCTCTAGCCTTTGGCCATTACTATTCTACTTTCTGTCTCTATGAATTTGACTATTCTAGGTACCTCATATAAGTGGAATCATATAATTTTTGTTCTTCAATTACACATTTTAAAGCGCCAAATAGCATATAGTAACAAAAATCATCTTTCATTAAAGAAAATAAAGAAATACATATCAATAGTACAAAAATGTTTATATATGTTCAAAATATTTCTGCTAGAAGGACACTCATATACTAACCAATTTTATGGTAATAAAAGGTAAACTACCAGTACTCACATACTACTCTCTATAAGTATAAAGTAGCAGTATACATATAAAAGGACCCAGGAAATGTACATTAACTTTGTCTCAAGATAGTTGGTAATACCCCAAAATATAAGGGAAAAGTGAAAGACAGCAAAAGAATATGGAAGTATCACATTAAATTTTTAAATATGTTTTTATAATATTGTATCATACCACACCACCACCAGGTAAGCCAACTGCATTATTTTGGTACCTACCAATAGATAATGGTGTCTTGGTATTTGTCTTAATAAAATCAAGGTCAATGTCAAAGATTTCTGGCACTGGCTAGGACAACACCAGAACAGCCTTTCCTGTTAGCCCCCAGGTGGCAGTGTGGCCCAGAGCAGTAGAAATCACTCTCAGCTCTGGAGCTCCAAACTAAAAAAAAAAAAAAAAAAAAAAAAAAAAGACCTTTTACAAGGGAAACTTACTTTCCTTAATAGATGAATATACTTAGAGAAATCTATGACAATAAAATCAAGAAGAATTAGTTTCATGCCAGTTGGAGTAACGAATATGAATTCAACGGAATCGGCCACGTTTGACCCCAACTCCTGCCCTGAATTTCTTTGTACAAAAGAATGGATACTGAAATATTTTTAACAATAGCTGTGGTTTGATTCCTATGTAGTTCAGTTACCACGATGGGATGAAGGTTAAATATTTTAAAAGCAGGGAGGGTATATATAAATACCAGAGAGGTAGCAGAGACACAGAACTAAGAAGAAACTCAAAAGGATGTGACCGTCATCCCAACACAGACCACCCACCCACACTATTCACACACAGGACTTACTGCAGGATACTGGTCATCGGGCTCTGCCTACAGGAGCAGATAGGAATGGTGGCATTTTTCTTCTGCAGAACAAAGGGCTGTTTTACTTTGTGTTTCATCTGTTGGTTTCCCCCCTTTCTAATGATAGAATCAACCATTCACTCTCCCAGTGACCACTTTTAACTGCTGCCAGAAACAGTAACTACTCATCAATGTAACATGCTTCCCATTTTTTGTCACTATTCCCAAAAGTCTGTTTTTGAATAAAAAAGCAGACTTGTTACTGATAAAAATCTGACCTTCTTCCCTCTGCAATAGTCTAATCAGGTCTAACCACTGAGTCTACACTTAGACACGAAGTGTTCACTTAACACTGGGGTCTCAGTTACTCTGTCTTTCCTGCTAGAGAGTATGTTCTTCCTGCCCTCCATCTACGTCTCTGACTGCAGTCATTCTGAATGTCTGAAATTCCCAGATATAATTCATCTACTCATAAATATTTTAAGTAACTCACAATAATTAAATCTAACACTTTTTGGGAATCTCTCTTGAACTGAGAATCATGTTATCATCCCCCATTTCACAAAGTTTTAAAATATGACCATGACTGTAATGGTGGAAATAAAGGGAACAAACAGACATGAGGCCAGCTACGGCCAAAGCACATGCTCTTTTTGCTCCACACCAGTGTTTTCAAGTGCTGGGCACCACAGCAGGCACTATGTAGATACTTTCTGGAAAGGCCAGTCATTAGAGTATTTCTTTATTCCATTAGATTATTTTGAGGATTCAAAAAAAATGCAAAGTGCTAGTGGATATTTAAATTCATTACAGAATGTTCCCTTATATTAAAAATAATCCAGCTCAACCTAGGAAAATTTTTAAAAGTTAATAAGGCAAATTTATAAACAAAAATATAATATTCCTATAAATTTGCTGATCTGTAAGTTAAAGAGCCCATCAAATGCAATGTGTGGACCCTGTTTCAAACTGATATGAAAAAACCAATAGTACAAAAGACACTTTGAGATAAGTGGGGAAAATTTTTAAATGGGCTAAATAATAGATATAATGAAGAATTAATTACCTTGAATTTATCAGCTGTGATAATTACACTATTTTTTTACATCCCTATTTTTAGAGATTAAAACTGAAGTGTTTATGGGTAAAATATAATTTCTTGAATTTACTTTAAAATATACCAGCTAAAGAAAAGTATGCTTTTATGGAAGAAATACAGAATAGAACAAATAACTAGAAATGTTCATAATTATTAAAGCTGGGTAACAACTACACGAAGTTTCCGTATACTATTCTATTTTTGAATACACTTGAAAATTTCCATAATAAAAATGTTTGGATAAAACAAACTGCAGTATTGAACTTTGTAAAATTTCTTTCTAGTATAAAACTTTGGGTAACCATGTTGCAAAATTCAGTACAGGGATACCCTGAAAATTCAACCACTATTCAGTTCTCCACATTTCTAATGACTTAAATTTTTTCTATTGTTTTATTTTTTTTTTTTAAGATTTTATTTATTTATTTGAGAGAGAGAATGAGATAGAGAGAGAGAGCATGGGGGGGGGGGGGAGGGTCAGAAGGAGAAGCAGACTCCCTGCTGAGCAGGGAGCCTGATGCGGAGCTCGATCCCAGGACTCCAGGATCATGACCTGAGCCGAAGGCAGTCGCTTAACCAATTGAGCCACCCAGGCACCCCTAAATTTTTTCTATTGTTTTAAACTCTTACCATCATATTGGTTCACAAATCATCACTGTTTTTACTTAGTGATTTTAAATTTAGTGTTAATTTTAATTTTACTTGTTGTGAAGTATGTGTGTATATATACATACACATACATATATGTGCCTATATATAGAGAACCCCTATGTTTACTGCAGCATTATTTATAATAACCAAGATACGGAAACAACATAAGTGTCCATTGAAAGAGGAATGAATAAAGAAGATGGGGCATATATACACAATGGAATATTACTTAGCCATAAAAGAGAATGAGACCTTGCTATTTGTGACAACATAGATGGGCCTAGAGAATACTATGCTAAATACATTAAGTCTGAAAAAGACAAATACCATGTGACTTCATTTGTATGTGGTATCTAAAAGATAAAAGAACAGGGGCGCCTGGGTGGCTCAGTTGGTTCAGCGTCTGCCTTCGGCTCAGGTCATGATCCCAGGGTCCTGGGATCGAGCCCCGCATCGGGCTCCCTGCTCGGTGGGAAGCCTGCTTCTTCCTCTCCCACTCCCCCTGCTTGTGTTCCCTCTCTCGCTGTGTCTCCGTCAAATAAATAAATAAAATCTTTAAAAAAAATAAAAGACAAAAGAACAAACATACAAACAAGAAGAAATAAACCCATAAATACAGAGAACAAACCAATAGTTGCCAGAGGGGAAGAGAGTAGGGAATGGGCAAAATGGATGAAGGGGAGTGGGAGATAATAGGCTGCCAGTTATGGAATGAATAACTCATGGGGATGAATGGTACAGCACAGGAAATAGTCAATAGAATTGTAATAGTGTTGTACGGTGACAGATGATAGCTACTCTTGTGGTAAGAATAGCACAGCATATAGAGTTGTGAAATCACTATGTTGTACCCCTGAAACCAATGTAACAGTATCAACTACACTTCAATAAAAACAAGAGAGAAAGAGGGAGAGAAAGAAAAATGCATGGATGGATAGGTATATTTAACATGACAATCACCAAAAATGGAACTTCAGAGGCAAAAGGTGATTAGAGGGCAAAACATCATATTCCATATAAATTCTCTGGAAGGAGTTTTCCAAAGTCGAAGTAATTTCACTGATTATTCTCCATTTTCTTCCTCCTACAGATTACTCCCATGCCAGGTGGCTTCAAACAGTTTGATCAATGAAGGTACCAGCTGGAGATTAGATAGTGGGAGGTGATTAGGGAATGGGAAGAAGGAGGTCTGCGAGTGGCTGGGTCCCACCAGAACCACAGGTGCTGCTTGTAGCCCCTAGCTATATGTTGGCTCTCTTAACTTCACCCATACCTCCTAATAGTCCCTCATTAAAATCTCTTAAATTGAACCATCTTAGCATATTTACTGACTAATTAAATAACAAAACAGAATATTAACAAGTTCAGGTAACATATAGAAACCATATGTGTGTGCTATTAAAATTTGTTATGAATTATTAACAATTATTATTAAAAATCCACATAAAATATAAAGAAGTTGAAGGTAAAAGAGTAAAAAAAGGTAGAGCTGGAAATTACTAATAGAAAGAAAGCTGGTGTTACTATATCAATGAAAGAAAGCTGGTGTTACTATATCAATATTAAACAAATTAGAGTTAAGTCAGAAAACATTACTAAGAATCGTAATGAAAAAGGAACATGGGGGCGCCTGGGTGGCTCAGTTGTTAAGCGTCTGCCTTCAGCTCAGGTCATGATCCCAGAGACGTGGGATCGAGCCCCACATTGGGCTCCCTGCTCGGCGGGAGGCCTGCTTCTCCCTCTCCCACTCCGCCTGCTTGTGTTCCCTCTCTCGCTGTGTCTCTCTCTGTCAAATAAATAAATAAAAGCTTTAAAAAAAAAAAAAAGGAACATGGAAAAATTCTCTAGGAAGATGAAGCAATTAGAAACTTGTTTGCAATTAATAACATAACCTCAAAATATGTAAAGCAAAAATCAACAGAAATACAAGAGTTAAACTGACAAAGAAGGGCATTTTAACAAATGTCTCTCTGTAATTGGTGGATTAAGAGAGCATAAAATTCAAAAGGGTAGGGAACAAAAAATTAACAAATTTAAGATAACATAAACAAATTATATATCCAACAATTAGAGGATACATATTCTCTTAAAGCACTCACAGAGCACTTACAAAAATGAACGAGGCTACAATCAATAAGTTATCTGATTGTCTCTAGAGATTAATTTGCATTTCCCAGAGTTTTAAACAAATGGAATCATACAGTACATAGTCTTTTTGGGAGTGGGGAGCTGGCTTCCCTCACCCAGTGTAATTATTTTGAAATTCATCCATGTTGATGCATGTATCAGTAGTTCACTGTCTTTTATTGAACAGTAGTGTGTTGTAATTTATCCATTCAACAGCTAATGGACATTGAATTTTTCCAGTTTTTGCCTATTATTAATCAAGCTACTATGAACATTTATCTCCCCCCCAAAAAAGAAATTGCATTTAAAAAAAGATTAATTATTTGAGAGAGGGAGAGAGAGAGAGCACAAGTGGGGGGGGGGGACAAAAGGGAGTGGGAGAAGCAGGCTCCCCGCTGAGCAGGCAGCCCAACATGGGCTGATGCCAGTACTCTGGGATCATGACCTGAGCCAAAGACAGATGCTTAACCGACTGAACCACCCAGGCACCCCTGCATTCTTTTTGATAAAGTAGTGAAACACTAATATTTCAATAGTGGTCTATGCTTAAAAAATCTATGTGCATACATATGTACAGACATATATGTGTACATATGTACATGTATATATGTATTTAAAAGCAAAGCACATTTAATATTTTTTGAAAGCTTTATTCACTTTAGAGAGAAAGAGTGCGAGAGCAAGAGAGCGCGAGAGCAAGAGAGCGCGAGAGCAAGCGAGGGAGGGGCAGAGGAAGAGAATCTCAAGCAGACTCCCTGCTGAGCAAAAAGTCCGATGGGAGGCTCAATCCCATGACCCCGAGATCATGACCCGAGCTGAAATCAAGAGTCTGACGCCCAACGGAATGAGCCACCCAGGTGCCCCCCACGTTTAATATTTTTGGTAAATTTGTTATTCACATATAAAAAATATAGAAAATTAAACAAATCTTAAGGCTACAACTTGATGAATTTTCATAAAATGAAGATATCCATGTAACAGCACCAAGATCAAGGAACAGAATATTATCAACACCCCAGAAGCCTCCCTTGTGACTGACCCTCTTCCTTTCATAATGCTCTCCCATTTAAGGGTGACCACTTCCTGAGTTCTAACACCATAAATTAGTATATTTATTTTATGTAAGTGATCATAAATAAATTAGTATCTTACATATATTTTATATAAATGGATATATACAGTTAATGTATGTATTCTTTTATGTCTGGCTTCTTTCACTCAACACCATGTCTGTAAGATTCATCCTGCTGTTATAGTAGCTATAATTTGTTCATTCTCATTGTTTTAAATTTTCTGTTGTGTGAATATACTACAGTTATTTCCCTTTCTACTGCTGATGGACAACTTTTACCTTTATGGATAATGCTGTAAAGAGCATTCTTATAGTGAACATATATATGTATCTATAGACCTAGAGATAGGATTACTAGGTCTCAGAATATATACATATGTTCACCTATAGTAGATATTGCCAAATAGTTTTCCAAAGTAGATGTGCCAATTTTCTTTTCTAACAGTAGTGTAAGATAATTACAGATACTTCACATCCCTGATTTTTTTTTTTTAATTAGGCCATTCTAGTGGGTGAGTAGTGGTATTGCAATTTTGCTTTTATATACATCTCCAACAGAAATTAGTACATATGTTGACCAAAGCACACTTAACTTTATTCCTCAAATCCACAGGATACTTTCAAATAAATAAGTCTGATTTTAAGTCAGGTTACCTAAAGCGAAAGCAGCAATTAAGCTCATCTATTAAAATGGATACCTATTTCTTCCAGCTTCATCAAGATATAATCGACTTATAACGTTGCGTAAGTTTAATGTGTACAATGTAATGATTTGATGTATGTATATATTTTGGGGTTTTTTTGTTTTTTTTTATTTTTTAAAGATTTTTATTTATTTATTGAGAGAGATAGTGGTAGAGAGAGAGCATGAGAGGGGGAGAGTCAGAGGGAGAAGCAGACTCCCCGCTGAGCAGGGAGCCCGATGCGGGACTCTATCTCGGGACTCCAGGATCATGACCTGAGCCGAATGCAGTCGCTTAAACAACTGAGCCACCCAGGCGCCCTGATGTATGTATATATTTTGAAATGACTACCACAATAAGGCTATTTAACACATCCATCACCAAACATAGTTACCAATTTTTGTGTAGTGAGAACATTTAAGATCTACTCTCTTAGTAACATTCAAGTAAACAGTCAAGTATATTTTTATAGTATATTATGTATATATATACTATAGTCATCACGCTATACATTAGATCCTTATAATTTATTCATCTTACAACTGAAAATTTGTACCCTTTAACCAACATCTCCCAAAGTCCCCCACACCCCAGCCCCTGGCAACCACTAATATGCTCTTTGTTTCTATGAGTTCAGCGTTTTTACATTCCACGTATAAATGAGATATAGCATTTGTCTTTCTCTGACATGTCATTTAGCATAATGCCAACAACGTTCATCCATGTTGTCACAAATTATAGAATTTCCTTCTTTTATGGCTGAATAACATTCCATTACAAAAAATACATGTATGTATACACACATAGATACATATACATATACACCACATTTTCTTTACCCATTCATCCATAAATGAACACTTAGCTGTTTCTATGTCTTGGCTACTGTGACTAACACTAAAATGAATGTAGGGTTGCAGATATCTCTTCAAGATACTGATTTCATTTCCTTTAGACATATACTCAGAAGTGGGATTGCTGGATCACACCGTACATCTTCTTTTCATTTGCTGAGGAAACTCCATACTGTTTTCCATAATGGCTTTACGAATTTACATTGCCACCAACAGTGCACAAGGGATCCCATTTCTCCACATCCTCGCCAGCATTTGTTATCTCTTACCTTTTTGATAAGAGCCTTTCTAATAAAAGGTATGAGCTTGTATCTCATTATGATTTTGATTTGTAATTCCCTGATTAGTAATGTTGACCACCTTTTCATGTACCTGTTAGCTATTTGTATGTCTTCTTTGGAAAAATGTCTATTTATGTCCTTTGCTCATTTTTTAATTGGATTATTTGGGTGTTTTTTGCTATTGAGTTGAACGAGTTTATTATGTATTTTGGATATTAAACCCTCAGTGGATATATAGTTTGCATATATTTTCTCCCATTCAATAGGCTGCCTTTTCATTTTGTTGACTGTATTTTCTGTTGTGCAGAAGCTTTTTATTTTGATGTAGTCCCATTTATTTATTTTTGCTTTTTTTTTTTTGGCTTGTGCAAAATGTATACCTATGCATCAATAACACTTTTCGACACAGCCAAGCCTCTCTCTACACACCCTTATAGGGTCCCTCGCTGCCTGGGGAGGAGGCAAAACAATGACATTCTAAAACTCAAATTAACACTATTTAGAATAGCAAGATTTTGTACTTCATAAATCAGATTACTTAGACTGTATAAAATTAATAAGTAAAATTGTTTAACTTATTTCGTCTGGCTTTTTTATATCCATACTTCAAGGTTCATTCATACTTTCACTTAATTACTCTTATCTTAAACTGAAATGATAAGCATGGTGATTTATACCCTAATATTAAAAGAGTTTAACAAAGAACTTTCTCATAGCAAAACCACCAGGTGTTTCAATATATTTGTTCACTGATGCAAAAATTCAATCTACATTCAGCGAAACAACTGAGGAGTGTAACACTACAAAAGCAGTATATCTAAATGGGTAATATAACAGAAAACTATTCAATTTTAGGAGAGAAAAGAAAACAATGAAAGCAATTAGGCTGTCATCAAGTGATACCTTAAAGAATACAAATTACTACAAAATCATCTCTTATACTTTTTGTAAAAGCTTTAAATACCACAAAGTCCTCTCTTCCTCCACGCAGACAGATAATTAAAACAAACTGTTCTGCCAGACTTTTCAGAAGAAATGAAATACAGTTTATTTCAGAACACTATCTATACAAAGAGTATTAACTAATGACAAAGGTAACAATGACAAGTCTAATTAATTCATTCAGTAACAGACTTCTTACATCTCATTGGATGTGAATAAGCAAACAACATACAGTAAACCTTCTTGTTCAACTATATACCAAAAATTTCATATATTAATAAGTTTGTCAATTATTTTTAACCATGTAAATCCACATATATGCAGACATAAATTCATGTATATAAATAATTATTTAATAAAGAGCTAAGTAATAGATACAATATGCAGCTTATTGGAGCACAGATTAAAAATTTAATGCATGGTTATTTATCATCTTTGAAAACTAGACAAAAAAGAGCATGGGTTACCAGAAATATTAAATATGAAAAACAAGACAACAACAACAACAACTAAAGTGGTATATCTGGAAAGAACACTTGACTAAACATCTCAGGGAAACAAAACAAAACAAAACAAAACAGCAAGACATAGTTCCAAAGTGAGAGGGACACTTGTATCGTAATCAAGAATCCTTTCCTCGCATCACCACAAGACAAGAAACAGACTGGTGGCCAGAATATCCCCAGGACCAGCCAGGCTACAAGGAGAAGCAGAGAAGGCAAGGCCTTCAATGAAAACTCCCAGATGGGGGGAAGCAGAGTAAGGGCAGGAATGACAGATTTGCAACATTAGCTACTTCGCTATGTTGATTTCGTTTGGCTCAGGAAATAAAATGAAAAAAAATACATATAAAAATAATGTCATAGAGAGAATAGGTGTTAGTCTAGAACATTATTAGAGCATTATTCTGGCCCTCTCTCAGGTGATCTTTTGCAAATAGCAGGCTCAGGAAAAATGTTCCTCAATGAATACAGAGTAGTAACTATAAAAAATCAATTCTACAAAAATAAAAAAAAGGGAAAAAGGGAAATCAAATGGAAAAACACACAGAAAAAAAAAAGTACCTATGAAGCAGATGAAAATCATAGTCAAACATTTTGCCACAGGGGCACCTGCGTGGCTCAGTCGTTAAGCATCTGCCTTCAGTTCAGGTCATGATCCCACGGTACTGGAATCGAGCCCCGAGTCTAGCTCTGCACTCAGCAAGGAATCTGCTTAAGACTCTCTCTCCCTCTGCCCCCTCCCCTGTGCTCTCTTTCTCTCTCTCTTAAATAAATAAATCTAAAAAAATAAACTTAAAGAAGCAATCACCTTTATGACACAAGAACCACAAAGCAGAGGTACAAGACTCAGGAAAGATATGGCAAGAAACATGAAGAACTTAAATGTGAGCTGAAGGTCAGAGAAGTAAAAGAAAAATAAATATCACTGAAATGAAGACAAAATGGAAGCAGGAGAGAATAGGTACTGCTAAAAAAAAAAAAAGGGGGTGGGGTGGGGGAGATTACACACGAGACAGGACTGAAAGGAAATTTTCAAAGGGAATGAAGAAACCAAAAGAGTTTTAGAGAAAAAATAAATTAAGAAACAAAAAGACAGAAAATACAAATGATACAGATGATAGGTCAAGACAAATCAACATAGGCATATTTGGTGTCTTTAAAGAAGAAAACCAAAATAAAAGAACTGAAAACTGTTCTCAATATAATTCAAGAAAAGTTTCCAGAAATTAAAGAAAAAGATAAACTAGAGATTAAAATAATAAAGCACAACAAGGAAAGAGACCTATAAGTGTCAACAACAAGCCATACCCTAGTACTGGATTGCCAAAATAAGTAGTGAGACAAAAAAAATTAAAAAAAAAAAAAAACAACCATCTCCAAAGAGGAAAAAGCCAAGCAGCCCTCAGGCTTGTCTACAGCAAACAGTGGAACAATAACTATAACACCAGCCAGAAAAGAAACTGGGACTGAGAATTTTTTTTTTTTAAAGATTTTATTTATTTGACAGAGAGAGAGAGAGAAGAGCAGGGGGAGCAGCAGAGGGAGAGGGAGAAGCAGGCTCCCTGCTGAGCAAGGAGCCCGACGCAGGGCTCGATCCCAGGACCCTGAGATTATGACCTGAGCTGAAGGTAGACGCTTAACCGACTGAGCCACCCAGGTGCCCTGGGACTGAGAAATTTCTTACTCAGCCAATTTGTCATTTAGTATAAACTCAGTGAAAAGACATTTTTAAATGCAAGAAATTGGGTAAATGACTTCCTATTAGCCCTTCTAAAAGAACTTTGAGAAGATAACCCCAACCAAAGAACACTGTGCAAAACAAAATGGACGAGAGGAAAGCAATGAAAGTACTTAGTTCTTTAAATAATCTGGGTACAGAAAAGAATGTAACAGTTACAGACAATGACTGCACAGAAATGACATACTTAACAAGAGGCAAAGAGGAGAAAAAGGCAAAGATCATCTAAAGTTTGCAAAAAATATATAATACATATTTCATAGGAACAAATTTAAGTATTTTTAAAGATACAAAGGTGAATATCAAGAAAAATAATTTAACCAATATGATGTGCTGAGAAAGAAGGACAGAAAGGAAGGAAAAGGTAATACACCAAATGCCACTGTACATAATTGGGAATAAGAAAACACTGCGTAATAAAATAAAAGAGAGAATCAACTGTATTACGCAAGGCTATAGTTACAAAGATTACTAATGGATTCAAGCTCCAAACCCTTCAATTTACTAAAAGTGTATACTAAACATGAAGAAAACTTTGATGCTACTATAGTAATATATTTAATGGATCATATAGTGATTATATAGTAACATATTTTTAGGAACAGAAACCATAACAAATGCTATGATGGCAAAATTAAGACCAAATACAGCTCTAATGTCAATGAATGAAAGTGAGCTTAATACTACTTAAAAGAAAAGACAAACGGAATCACAAAGTGAAATACAAATCTGGAACTTAAAAACTCATTTAAAAGAAGTGTCTCAAAAATGTTGAAAATAGAAAAATAGTTAAAGGCATGCAAGGAAAATATGGTCAGAAAGAAATCGTTGTTGGGAAATTATATAATATTAAATTTGGAATATAATAGGAAAGAATTAAGTAATTCTATAATAAGGGTATTTTACAATGATAGCAAGTATAATCTTTAATGAATGAAGACTTAATAGTAAGATTTCAGCTCCCAGTGCTATGGTGGTTTATAAAGTCTCAGATCCTTCCCTTTGCAAACACCTAGAAATGCTAACTTAGATAAAATACCATCTTTTAAAATGCAGAGCTGTTCTGAAGAAAAGTAAAAAAATTTACAACTGCCAGAAACAAAAGAGAAAAATCAAAACCTGAGTGATAGGTGAGTGATAAAACTACAGGCCACAATGAAGGTGTCTGCAAACACCATCAACAGGGAATCTTATGACTTAACAGCCAAGCAGAGCAATGGTAATAAGGTCTTATATCTACACAAAGCAGAGGTTGAAAATGACTCCTAAACAAACCCTAAGCCTAAGAAAGCTATAACCTAAGTAAAAATGGAAAAGGGGTGACAATAAAAAAAAATTTAAAAAAAGACAAATATGGGGGGAAAAAACTGAAAACAGATTTATATACATATGGTCAAGTGCTTTTTCAGAAGGATGTCAAGGTAATTTTTGGGACAGAAGAGACTTTACTCTGGCACCACCAGAAAGGGTGCCAGAGTAACTGGATATCAATATGAAAGACTGAACCTAGAACTATTGTCTTATCCCATACACAAAAATTAATTTGAGATGAATCATATATCAAAACATAAAAGCTAAAACTAGAAAGCTTCCAAAAGAAAACATAGGGACATTGTGATCCTGGGGTAGGAAAAGACCTCTTCGTGACAACATAAAAAGCATTAACTACATAAGAACTTGATAAATTAGATTTTATGAAATTAAAAATTTCTTGGGGCACCTGGGTGGCTCAGTTGGTTGAGCGTCTGCCTTCAGCTCGGATAGTGATCTCAGGGTCCTGGGATTGAGTCCCATGTTGGGCTCCCTGCTCAGTGGGGAGTCTGCTTCTCCCTACCTCTCTGCCTCTCCCACCCACAGGCTTGTTTTCTCTCTCTCTCTCGCAAATGAATAAAATCTTTAAAAAAAAAAAAAAAGAAAATTAAAAATTTCTGTTCATCAAAAGGCAAAAAATTTATTTCAACTGAAGAAAAACCAGAGTATTAAGAATTTCTGTTCATCAAAGAATACTATAAAGAAAATTAAAAAAGCAAACTACAGACTAGGAGAAATTATAATACATGTATCTGACAAAGGTCTTCTATGCATAATAAAAGAATTCCTTCAATCAATAATAAAGAGACAGTAATTAAAACATATGTAAAACATTAACATATGTTGAAAGAGGCCAACATTATTAGTCTTTAGGAAAATACAAATTCAAAATCAGTGAGTTACTGGGGTGCCTGGGTGGCTCAGTCGGTTGAGTATCAGACTCTTGATTTCAGCTCAGGTTATGATCTCAAGGTCCTGGGATCCAGCCCATCATTGGGCTCCCTGCTCAGTGGGGAGTCTGCTTCTCCCTCTCCCTCTGCCTCTCCCTCCACTCATGCTCTCTCTCTCACACACACACACAAATAAAATCTTAAAAAAAAAAAAGGCAATAGAATTGAAAACATGTCCACAAAAGGACTTGTCCATAAATGTTAACACCATCTTTATTCATAAGACTCCCAAACTAGAATCAACCCATATGTCCATCAGCAAGTGAATGAACAAAATAACTCTTATATTCAGAGATCAAAACTATATATGAATCTCAAAAACATGATGAGCAAAAGTCGTCAGAGACTCATATCACCTGCATGATTCCTTTTGCAACAAGTTCCAAAATAGACTAAAGTAAGCTATGGTATAGTAAGGGATTATAACCCACTAGGAATCCAAGAGAACGGATGAATGGATGGATAGATAAATGGGTAGAAACAGACAGGGAAAAAGAGAAAAAGAGAGAGATTGTTGCAACAGAAGGGAGGGCTCTTCCTTACAGTAAAATGCCAATTAATAAATCATCATTTCATAACTATCAGGGGAAAAATTATTTTGAGCAAGAACATGTATGGAAGTTAAATTCAAAAGAGAAAACTAGATAAGGGGAAGCATATTTACATGGTCTGAACATCTCATGTTAGTTGTTTGTTAAATAGGCAACAATTGTGAGAGGGAAAAATAGCAACTATGTGGTAGAGAGTGTGGTAGTTATAACACTTTGCCTAACAATCAAAATTAACACTACCATTCCGGAAAAAAAAATAAATAACACTACCACTGAGGGGCTGATAGATACTGTGTACCTTCAAAAGCAGTATCTTGAGAAGGATAGAACTTCTTTCTCCCTTGTGTACTAATCCAGAATGGACTGCACAATCTAAATCCTATAATGAGAAAATGTTTAAAAAAATTGAGACACATTCTATAAAATACGTTGGCCTATATTCAGTGTCATGAAAGTCTGAAAAACAACATATATGGAGATTAAAGATTAAATCTTGTGAATTTGATGATTGTACTGTGGTTATGTTAGAGAATATTTTTGTTCTTAAAATATGAACTATTCTTAAATACTGTAGGTTAAAGGAGAAAGATATATGCAACCTAATCTCAAATGGCTTTGAAAAAAATAAATACTACTTTGTGTGCAAGTGCACGTGTGTGTGTGTGTGTGTGTGTGTGTGTGTGTGTGTAGAAAGACAGAAGAGGGAGAGAGAATAATACAACAATAAAGGAAAAGTGCTAAGATGTTAGAAATTAGTGTATCGAGGTAAAGGGTATATGAAAGTTATTTCTGTACCTTTTTTAAATCAAAGTTTAAATTATTTCAAAATTAAAAGTTAAAAAAATAAAGAGCATCAAGTAACCATAAAAAAACATATTCTGGTGACAAAAGTCAGCTCAATAGTTTCCTAATTCATGGGGATGAGGTTGATTAGAAAGAGGTCTATTCTGGGTGGTAGAAGTGTTCTATATATTGACAGAGGTATTAAAAAACACATGGGTAGACAAACATCAGAATTCACTGAAATATACACATAAAACCTGTGCATCTGTGCATTTTATTAAATTTAATTATATCTAAATTTTTTTAAAAGCCACTAAAGAAACTTATGGTTTAACATGAAGTGATAATTAATTATCAAAATTCATAATCACAAGCCTACCTGAAAATGTATTTGAGGTTTTGAATTTATACTGCCTCTGTGCTGTGGGAAAAAAACCAAGAACTTAATTTTGCAAATCCTCCCTAAAAAAATTAACCATTCTTTAAGTCTCTCAAGATTCAGAGATTAAGATTACCTAATTATAAAAACAAAAATTTTAAAAATTAGCAAATACATTGGGAAATAAACCATCATGAATAACAAGAACAAAAGTAAAATTAGCCTCCAAAGGACTTCAGATATGTAAAATAAGTATGTTCTAAATATTTACAGAAAGAAGAGATGGAATTAAAACATGGCAAGAAGCAAGATATTATCAACATAACCAGCAGACAGGAACTGGATATTCGAGGACTTAAAAATACACTATCTGACATCAAAAACAGAAAATAAATGTTTCTGTTCTCCAATTTCAAGATAGGGAAGGACTAACTGTTCTTTGACATCAGTCAGCTAATCCTAAGTATACTGTGATATTGAGCAAATACTTAAAACATTCCGGCTTTTTAAAGACTCCAAACTTCCCCAAACTCTGATTCAACACCAATTCTTTGCTATGTTTGCCATGTTTAAGAAGCACAGTTTCTCCCTTGCTTAGCAAGTAATAAATTCAGCCTCTTTGTTTCAGCAATAATTAATGGGTTTTGGTTTCAAGTATTTTGAGTGATGGTCTTTTCCTTTAGCGAATCCAATAAATTAATTTAATAGCAAAATTTAGGATTAGTAAAGAAGAATATAAGTAAACCACAAATATCCAAATAAAGCACAGAAAGTTTTTAAAAAATAAAATAATAAGAGATATATAGAACACAGAGAAAAGGTCTAATATAGGTATAATGGGAGACCAAGGAGAAAAGAATGGGGCAAAAATAATATTTGAAGAGATTTCAAGAAATTGAGTATTTTCTTAGAACTAATAAATGACATCAACCCACAGATGAAAAACTTTAAATGCAAACCTAGGCACATCATACATAGCAAAACTTTTGGATAACCAAACAAGGACAAAATCTTAGAAAAGCCAGAGGGAGGAAATGACATTTTACAGCAACATCAAAAATACTAAACACCTAGGAATAAATATAATGATATACATGAAAGAATTATATACTGAAAACTATAAAATCTTATTGAGGGGTGCCTGGGTGGCTCAGTTGTTAAGCATCTGCCTTCGGCTCAGGTCATGATCCCAGGGTCCTGGGATCGAGCCCCGCATCGGGCTCCCTGCTCCGCAGGAAGCCTGCTTCTCCCTCTCCCACTCCCCTTGCTTGTGTTCCCTCTCTCACTGTGTCTCTCTCTGTCAAATAAATAAATAAAATCTTAAAAAAAAAACCTTATTGAAAAGAAATTAAAGGAAAGAATAATTGAGATGAAAATAAATGAAGGACAATTAAATAAGGAAAAATATTCACATTAATTGATTAAAATACTTTATACTGTAAAGATATCAATTCTCCCCAAACTGATCTACAGATACAAAACAATCCCATTCACAATTGCAGCAGCTTTTTTGGTGAAAAATGATAAATGATTTCTACAACTTATAGGCAATGCAAAGGGTCAACAAGAGCTGAGGCAATTTTGAAAAAAATAATAAAGTTGTAAGACTTATGCTATCTCAGACCAAAATATCTATTATAGTTATAATAATTAAGAAGTATGGTGCTGACACAGACTGACAATCAGAAAAATAAAACAAAGAATCTATACCTGTACTGTCCCATATGGTAGCCACCAGACACGTGGCTAAATTTAAATTAATTAAAATTCATTAACATATGAAATTCAGTCCTTAGTTACACTTGCCATATTTCAAGAACTCAGCAGTCACATGTGGCTACTGAATTAAACAGCATATATATGAACATTTCCATAATGGCAGAAAGTTCCATTAGACAGCACTTATCTAGAAAGACACACATAAAATTATATGATTTATGGCAAAGGTCTAATATAGTAGGGAAAAGTTAGTCTTTCCAATAAATTGTGATGGATCAATCAGACACCAATAGACAAAAGTAAATAATACAATAATAAATATATAATCAACTTTGATCCCCACCTTATACCACATACAAAACTCAATTCTAAGTGGAATGTAGACTTGAATGTAAGAAATAAAACAGGGATGCCTGGATGGCTCAGTCGGTTAAACGTCTGCCTTCGGCTCAGGTCATGATCCCAGGGTCCTGGGATCGAGTCCCACATTGGTATCCTTGCTCAGCTGGGAGCCTGCCTCTCCCTCTGCCTGCCGCTCCCCCTGCTTATGCCTCCTCTCTCTCTCTCACTCTCTGACAAATAAATAAACAAAATCTTAAAAAAATAAAAATTAAAAAATTAAAAAATAAAAACTTTGTTTTTATAAAAACTTTGTTTTATTTTTAATTTTTTAATTTTTTTTTAAGATTTTATTTATTTATTTGACAGAGAGAGACACAGCGAGAGAGGGAACACAAGCAGGGGGTGTGGGAGAGGGAGAAGCAGGCTTCCCGTGGAGCAGGGAGCCAGATGAGGGGCTCGATCCCAGGACCCTGGAATCATGACCTGAGCCAAAGGCAGACGCTTAACGACTGAGCCACCCAAGCACCCCAAAACAATAAAGTTTTTCGAAGACATAGAAAATAAACTTCACAACCTTGTAGTAAACAAAGGTTTATAAAATAAGATGCAAAAAGTGCCAGCCATAAAATACAATACCAATAATGAGTATTTAAGATACATTAAAACTGAGAACTTTGCTTATCAAAAGAGATCAGTGAGAGAGAGAAAAGGAAAACTGTAGCCTGATAAATTTTATTTGCAACATATATATCTGACAAAAAATTTGTATCCAGAATATAAATATGACAAAACACTCCTAGAAAACAATTAGGCCAACAACCTGGTAGAAAAATGGATAACATATGAACAGACACTTAATAATAAAGGACGACAGAATGGCTAATAAGCATACGAAAAGGTGTTAAATTTCATTTGTTATCAGAAAAGTGCAAATGAAAACCTAAATGGGTATCATTATATACTTGCCAGAATACCTAAAATGAAATTAAAGATAGGCAATAAGAAGTGTTGGTGAAGAAGTGATACAGCTGGCTCTTACACATTATTGATATAAGAATTGGTACACTTTGAAAACTGTCTGAGTTATTGGTTGAATTATGTCCCCACAAAACTTATATGTTAAAGTTCTAACACCCAGTGCCTCAGAATGTGACCTTATTTGGAAACAGAATCGGTGCGGATATAATTAGTTAAAATTAGATTATTAAGGTGGGCCTTAATCCAATAATGACTGGTGTCCTTAAAGAAAGGGAATAGACATGAATAGAGAGAAGATGATGTGAAAAGACATTGGAAGAAGACAGTGTTCTACAAATCATGGAAAGAGACCTGGAACAGATCCTTCCCTCACAACCCTAAGTGGGAATCAACTCTTTTTTACACCTTGAATTTGGACTTCTAGACTCCAGAAATGTGAGACAATAAATTTCTGTTGTTTAAGTCACCCAGTTGTGGTATTTCATTATGACAGCCCTGGCAAACTAATACAGGAAGTTATTTACTTGTAATACATACAGATCTTATGACACAACAATTATACTTCTTGGTATACACATGACAGAAATATATGTGTATGTTATGTATTTACCAAAAGATTTGTATAAGAATGTTCATAACATTATTATTTGTAAAAGCCCCAAACTAGTAATAATTCAAATATTCATCAACAGTGAATGAATAAAAAAAATTATGGTATATTTACACAGTGGAATTTTATATGAGAATGAACCAACTACAACCACATGCAATAACAAGAAAGAATATCACAATGATGTTGAGCAAAAGAACTCAGACACAAAAGATACATATGGATGATTACAATGATACAGTCAAATATATAAAAGTAATCTGTAGATTGAGAAGTTAGGGTAAGTAGTTACCTTTGGAGAGGAAGGAGGCAGTAGTGATTGGGAAGGGGCAAGAGAAAGGTTTCTGGGATGCGGGTAATGTACTATTTCCTGATCTTGGTGATGGTGATACTGTAAAAATTTTTCAAGTTGTACACTTATAATCTGCATACTTTTTTCCATATATTTTATACATCATTTCAAAAAATTCTTTAAACACTGAATAGGTAAGTTAAATGGATTAGAATAACTAAATTATGATCTTTTATTTTTAAAAAGAGATCTTTAAAAGTAGCCATATTGTAGCAGAGATAGACACAGAAAATATAAGACACGTTAATGGAAGCATAAGATAGAGTGAAAAGGTTAAGTTTAAGTCTAATTGACGTTGCAGAAGAAGAAAATAAACAGAATGAGTACGAATCAATATTTAAAGACATAGGGGTGCCTGGGTGGCTCAGTTGGTTGAGCGTCTGCCTTCCACTCAGGTCATGATTGTGGGGTCCTGGGATGGAACCCTGCGTCGGGCTCCCTGCTCAGCAGGGAGTCTGCTTGTCCCTGTCCCTCTCTCCCCTACCACCGCTCATGCTCTTGCTCTCAAATAAATAAATAAAATCTTTAAAAATAATTTTTAAAAATAGATAATAGCTGAGAATTTTCCAGAATCAACATGACATAAATTCCAGATTAAAAAATGCACAATAATCTCAAGGAGAATAGACAAGAAGAAAACCACACTGAATAAATTATTGTGATACTGCAGAACTCCAAAGACCAAGAGAAAATCTTAAAATCAGATACAGAAAAAGATTGGATCCAATCAGAAAACACAGATGACCTACAAAGGAATGAAAATCAGACTGATCACTTCTTTTTTCAAATTTTCAAACTGACAGAAAATCCAAAGAGAATACTATAGCGAGCACCCTTAACCACTCACCAGCTTCAGTGTTAACATTGTGACTGACTTACTCAAAGTTTATCTAAACATATATATGTCCTTTCCTTTTGGGAAAATACAGAAAGTAGGCTGCTATCACAATTCTTCATCCCAAATTCTTTATCATGCACTTTCCAAGAACAAGAACATTCAACTACAACATCATTACCTCACCCATGATAATTGACATTAATTCAATAACACCACTCTAAGAGAGCACAGATGAAATTTTCCTAGTTATCCTAATATGTCCTCTAAAGCTTTTTTTTACTTATCCAGGATCTAATCAAGATTTATGTATTACTTTCAGATGTTTTAACTTTTCGGTCTCTCAATTTAGGACATTCTCATCACTTCCCTTGGTTTTTCATGACACTGTATCATTTGAAGAGTTCAGGTCAATTGTCCTAAAAAAATACCTCACATTCTGAACTGGTTTGACTGTTTCCCCATTATCAACAGGACAAGTATTTCCAGAAAGAAATGTTGTATAACTCCTGTGCAGCACATTATGCCTATAGCTGCCCCACTATTGGTTATACTAAATGAACATTTTGTAATTTTCTCTTTGTAATCAGTAAGTCAACTGCAAAGTAAGTTTTTGAGACTCAAGAGCATACTTTTTAATGGCAACCATGAAAGACATTAAGTCAATAGGATACAACCTTCCACGTGCTAGGAAAAAAATGGCTATTAATGTAGAGCTGTATTGTCAACTAAAATATAATTCAAGAAGGCAAAATGAGGTATATCCTAAAATTATTATTTCAAGATACAGTAAAAAAAAATTAATAGGAAGACTATGTACACACACAAAAAACTGGTTTGCACAAACTTTTGTTGTTTTCTTTTTTATATATATACACACTCCAAAATTAAATATTTTTAGCATGTCTTGAAAAAAGTACTTTACCTGCCATCTCTTCTGAGGGCAAAAGCAATGCCATCTTTCTGGAAAGGAAGCAGCTTTGCTCTTAGTTTGTCAGGTAAAAAATCCAACTGTTTATAAGAATCTTCATTTGTCAAACAAGAAATCTGAGGTGTAAGAGACTTTTTTATCTTATGAACTTTAGGCATCCTGATCCTAAAAAAAAAGAAATCACAAAAGAGGAGGGGTAGGGAAATAGCTATTACTGAGTGTATTAGAGAACTAAACATAAATAATAATAAAGTACTTACCATTAGCTTTGATATACTATCTACATAGATATAAATTGGTTACATCACAATCCAAAATGAGCTATTAAGAAAATTCAAAGCACTAAGTCCAAAAGCAATTACTTAGTGCACAATTCGGGAACTCAGCATCCTTTATTTCATTTATATTTCAAATTGAACCATATACATAACCATTATCCTGTTTTAAGCAATAAATGTTTTACTGAAAGTTTATACATCAGCCAGATTTTTAAGACTAAATAATTTTTTAAATAAGGAATGATTTGCTACAGAAAGAGGAATTCTTTTCTAATTAATCCTTTTGTAGATGTACATTTTCATATCACACCAAATTTTCTAAGAATGGGATAAAACTGCATTTTAAAAATTACAAAATACAAAGATATTAACTCCAAATTTATAATTAAATCAATATTAAATGAGACTCATTTTTAAATATTAAAATGAATTCTTTTAAATCAAATGAATACACAGTATAAACTCTGCCTGACTGGCACCTCCCTCACCCCTGGGTTTCCACAAATGTCAATTTAATTTTCTATATGAAAATTTCATATATCTGTAAATTCTCAGAGCTCTGCAAGAAAAAGTCCTATTAAATCACTAAACTATAAAACTTCTTTAATAATACTTCGTATTTAGGTTGCACCTTTTCATCTGTTTATGTGTAATCTCACTTCATCTTTAAAACAAATTCACTTTTTTCTCAATTGCTTGCAGACTTATAAAATTTTACCCCACCCAAAAAAAAATCATCAACCTCTGTATCCAATGTCTAAGAATCTCAAGAATTCAGTGCGTATTTGTTAATAAATAGATATTACATGCCAGGATCTAGAGAAGCAAGGACCATACCCTCACAGAGCTTACATTCTTAAGGGGGAGACTAAAAATAAATAAATAAATGATTAATTACAGTATAGTGTAAATATTATGAAGGAACTTAAGATCGTAACAGCCAATTTAGGTAGGCTGACCAGGTAAGGACTCTCCTAGATGATGCTTACTCCATAGACTGAAGGGTGTGAAAGAGTCAACCAAGTTCAAAACTGAGAGAAGAGCCCTCCCAGCAGACAGCATCAGCGGAAAGGCTCCAAGCTGAGAAAGGGCTGAGTGATCTTTAGAAACAGAAAGGAGGCCAATGTGGCTGAACCAAGGGAGAGAATAGTATGAGATGAAGCTATTGAGATAAGCAAGAGTAAAATCATAGAAGGCCCTGATAAGGGCTTTGGATTCTATTTTAAGAATGAAGGGGAGCCAATCCAGCTCTGCCATCCAAAACACTATTAACCAGAAGTGGCTATTTAAGTTAAAAATTAAAACTCCAGGCATGGTGTGAAGAAGAGACAAGAATGACCTCCGGACAGCCAAAGCCCATGCCACTATATCTCCGCGTCCAGTGCCACCGTCACCACCATGCCCAAGAGAAAGGCTGAAGTGGATGCTAAAGGAGATAAAGCTAAGGTGAAGAATGAGCCATAGAGAAGATCTGCAAAGTTATCTGCTAAACCTGCTCCTCTAAAGCCAGAGCCCAAGCCTAGAAAGGCCCCTGCAAAGAAGGGAGAGAAGGTACCCAATGGGCAAAGATTGGGAATAACCCTGCAGAAAACAGAGATGCCAAAACAGACCAGGCACAGAAAGCTGAAGGTGCTGGAGATGCCAAGTGAAGTGTGTGCATTTTTGATAGCTGTGTATTTCTTGTGACTGTACAGTTTGAAATACTATTTTTTATCAAGTTTTATAAAAATGCAGAATTTTGCTTTACTTTTTTCTTTTAAGCTATGTTGTTAGCACACAGAACATTTCATTGTTGTTTGGGGGGAAGGGCATATATCACTAACAGAGTATCTCTGAAGCTAGACTGATACAAATGGAAAAACACCATTCCCTTGTAGTTTTGAGAATCTTCCTTTTGGTTCCCAGGAGGAGGGATTCCTTGATGTTGAAACACATTAGCCACCTTGGCACAAATGCCTTGTGGTGTGGAAAAACTAAAATTCTTTTTTTTTGTCCTCTTCTCCCTGTCTGCCTTCAACATAGACTTAACTCCCTTAAACCCAGAGATCTGTTGGAACTTGACCCCAAGACATGGTTCCCAGTATATGTCAGGCAATCTGGACTTTACAGTGTCACCATGGAGATGGCATCCCTCAAAAGACCTCCTTTTTTAGCTTGTGGATCTTCAGATTGCTAATTATGCTATCTTCATTTCATTTCCTGAAAGTCAGTGTCTGCTTGTGAAAAGGTTGTTGAACAACATGCTAAATGTGAAATGTCAACCCTCACTCTAAACTTCCCCTGTTCAGGGGATCAGATGAAGACTCCATTGGGTTTTATAGTGGCTTTCTGATTTTGGTAATCCATGGAAGAAGGGAGTATAATAGTTACAGAATATTGTTAATGACTATCTTCCCATGTGCTGCCTGAAATACCATGATTGTTTATGAAAAGTATCTTTAATAAAGCTGGATACAGTTTGGCTTGGAAAAAAATAATAAAAATAAAAAAAATTAAAACTTCAGTTCCTCAGTTGCATCAGCCATGTTTCAAGTGCTCAGTGGCCACTTGTGGCTAGTGGCTATCATACTGAACAGTGAAGATATATACCATTTCAATCTTCACTGAAAGCTGTATTAGACAGCACTTACTGGAGAGTTTTAAGCAGGAGCGAGACACACTCTTATATTTTAAAAACTACCAGTAGAAGACAAAGCTATTAATAGAAAGAAATGTCCCTAGAGGACTTGGCCAGTCCATAAAGGCCCCACTACATCTGAAGGCCACTGGATTTGGATATGACTTATGACAGACTCAAACCTGTCTGATAAGGTCCTCCTAAACACCAGTGAGTAGGCATCCCTTCTCAACACCACCACCAAAACACTGAGTAAATAACAGAGAATGGTTCAAAAAGCGTAAAGCATTAAAGCAAGAAATTTATTACCAGGCTGAAACAGACAAGGCGAGAATCATCTTTGGCAGTAGAACTGGAGAGGTTCAGGAAATGAATCAGAAGTAAAGCAAACAGAACTTGCTGATGGAAGACATGTGGAGAATGAGGGACATGTGAACTCAAGATGTACATTTAGAGTGATGGAATTTATGCAAATTTATTGAGATAGTAAAGACTAAGGAAGAAACGGATTGGGGAGAAAAAAATCAATACATCTTTTAGAAATATATAAACTTTGAGATGGTTGTAAATTATGAAGTGGAAATGTCTAATAGATTTGGAAATACATGAGTCTGGAACCCTAGGGAGAGAACAAGGCTGGATATATGTATTTGGGAGTTGACATAGGATAGTCTATCTACATTATTCTTTGAGGCCACCCAACATCTGGGACCCCTGCTATGTCTAGGAATTTCCTCATATTACAAATCTGAGTAGGAGTCAGATACCATGTCCCAATAGAAAAGCTGGAAATAGCAAATTCTTGCTTTCTCAGCCTGCCTTACAGAAATTGGATTTGCTAATTAGATATACCCATTCCAGACTTTAATCCAGAAAGTCAAAACTCAAAGAAGCAATGAATAAGTGAAACCCATTCTGGCAAGGGTAGCAGCAGTAGAAAGTGCCACGTCTGCTTTCCAAAACTAATAGGGTTTCAGAAGCAATTTTGAGGGTTAACGTTTTAAGGAGTACCTCATACCATTAGTTTAGGGTGGAACACTAGCAAGAAGCTCAGAAAAAAAAATACAAAAACCATTTTACTGTCTATTATCTTTGCTTTCTTTACATTGTAAAAATTTTTAACGAACACCAAGAAAAAAATACCTGCTAAAATGAGGTCATACTGCAACTTATCTGATTTATTTTAGTAAGACTGAATCAAGCACTACATTTGTAAAAATAAACAATGAAACTAAAGCCATCTTAATAAAAAAATTGTTGTAAGAGAGTCGCAAATAAGAGAAAAAATATAGATGAAGATTAAAAAAGTCTACAATAGTACAAAAATGTTTAGAAAACTTTCAATTGAACTAAAATTGTGGTATGTCTGCTTCACTGATGATTCAAATAGGTATTTGGATACATAAAGAACTTAAAAATAAGTAGTGGTACGATTAATTAATAACACAGGGATATTCCAGTTAATATTCAAAATAAAATAATTTTAAAATACCCTTTCCCACTTATACTATAGAAAGTCTAAAAATTATATTATAATAAAAAATACCTCATTTAGGTCAGTCATATAGGTTCGTCTGCTGCAAAAGGTCAGGTGTAACCAATATTGTGTTAATAAAGGAAGACTTGGGCTTCATCTTCTCTCTAACTTATCAAGAAACTAATACTAAGTGTGTATGTCTATCTAATCATGAAAAGTATAGAGAATTTAGTTCAGAAATTTAGGAAAAAGTTTTATTCAGTGTATACATACAACTTTATTTTTTAGTAAGATTGGGGGAGCTGGTAAGATGGAACCAACAATATTTACCTTTTAATACCATGTTATTAAAATTATCAAAATTAAAATCATTGGCTAGGGAAGTTTAGTAAAAGCAAAATCTAGCAGAACTCATTTTCTGAGCAATTCTCTTCATAAACAACACTTGAGAAGTGAATAAAGGGAAGTTTTCATTTTCAATATTTTATTTAAGATCAAGATGGCATTTTTATAATCAATTGGGAACAAGATAAATTCAAATGGAATTTACTGATACATTCCTAAATAAATATTAGAATCGTGTTGAGGAGAATCAGCTATTGTTGAAATATAGTACTAATAAATTTATTTGGAAATAAAAACCAAATGGCTGCTCAGAGAAATTATAGACTTTGAGGAGATGATTTTGTTACTTTTATTTTTTTAATTAAGGATTTGTTCAATGAGGGATGTGTGGCTGGCTCAGTCAGTAGAGCATGCAATTCTTGGTCGGAGGGTTGCAATTTCAAGCCCCACACTGGGTGTAGAGATTACTTAAAAATAAAATTTAATTTATAGGGCACCTGGGTGGCTCAGTCGTTAAGCGTCTGCCTTCAGCTTAGGTCATGATCCCGGGGTCCTGGGATCGAGCCCCGCATCGGGCTCCCTGCTCCACGGGAAGCCTGCTTCTCCCTCTCTCACTCCCCCTGCTTGTGTTCCCTCTCTTGCTGTGTCTCTATCAAATGAATAAATAAAAAATCTTAAAAAATTTTAATTTAATTTAAAAAAGAATTTGTTGGATGAAATAAGCAGTAGATATAGATACAGACAAAAAGAGAATCAGTGAATAGAAGACACATTAAATAGAAATGAAGTAAAATGCCAATTAAAAGAAAAAGATTATCATACTGGATTTAAAAATCAGTATCTATATGCTGCTTTAAAAAGACACATCTTAAACACCGAATGGAAAAGAATGAAAAAAAACATATTATGCATATCAAAATAGAGCTGGTATAGTTTTATTAACATAAAGCAACAAATATTGGCTAAAAGGGCATTATTAGAAATAAAGGGTATTTTATAATGATAAAAGGTTTAGCTTACTAAAAACATAAACATTGCCTTAAAATATGTAAAAAATAAAATGCAAATACACAAAAACAAAAGGAAAATCTGAGAAAGGAGAATAGCCAAATCTATAATTACAGTGGAAGACTTTAATATATTTCTTTCAGTAATTGATTGTATAAGCAGATTAAAAATAGAAAAAGGATATGGAAGATTTGAAGAACCCAATATACAAACTTGAGCCATTTAGTGAATGACAGATGTATTCCTTTCAAGCTCATTCTATGAAGCCAGCCTAAACTTGATTGTAGAAGCTGCTTTTTTTTTTTTTTTAAGATTTTATTTATTTATTTGTCAGAGAGAGAGCACAAGCAGGGGAAGCAGCAGGCAGAGGGAGAAGCAGATTCCCTGATGAGCAAGGAATCTGATGCGGGACTCGATCCCAGGATCCTGGGATCATGACCTGCACCAAAGGCAGACATTTAACTGACTGAGCCACCCAGGCGTCCGGTAGAGGCTGCTTTTAGACAACAGGCTTGAGCAATGGAATGTAGAACAAGGCAAAAGAGCCCACAGCGACCACCTAGCTGAATACAGACAGGCCCATCAGGAAACCCACCTCAAAATATCCATAAGCCCTAACTGACCAATGGAGTACTAACAAACACACATTTACCAAAAAAGGGAAAATTCCATATATCCCAATACCTCCTCACCCTCCCCCTTTAAAAACAACCCTCAACCACTGCCTCATTGCAGTCTCTCCTCTGCTGTCCTGCCCCTTGCTCCCTTGTGGTGTATTTAATAAACTTCTATCTCCTTTGTCCCGCCTCAGGTGAATTCTTTCACCACCCATATCAAAAGCCCCCACCCAATCATCATCACCCCACATTTGAGGGCCCCCATCAGGTTGGGAGAAACACACTGATCTGACAAACACAATACAAACATACACATGTGAGCACACACACACACAAGCCATTTTCTCATATTCATGGGTAAACAAAATATTAGCAAACCAAAGACAGCAATAAATTAAAAGCCTAAAATATCAAGACATGTAAAATGGGCTTATTTTAGGGAAAATAAAATAAAATAAAATGGGCTTATTTTAGGAACACAAGCCTAGTTAAACTTTCAAAACTCAATCAAACCCAAAATAATCTTGAAAATGAACAAACTTGGACTTATACTTCCTGGTTGTAAAACTTAGCACAAAGCTACCTAAGACAGTGTAGTACTAGCATGATGATAGACAGATCAATGGAATAGATTTTAGAGTCCAGAAATAAACTCTTACATTTATGGTTAGTTCATTTTTCACAGGGGTGCCAAAACAATTCAACAGGAAAAGAACAGTCTTTCCAAGAAATAGCACTAGAGCAACTAGATATCCCGATACAAAAGAATGAACTTGGACCCCTAACTAACACCATACATAAAAATTAACTCAAAATGGATCAAAGACTAAAATGTAGTAGCCAAAATGGAAAAACTCTTACAAGAAAGTAAAAGAATAAATCTTCATGACCTTGGGTTATGCGACGGTTTCTTAGATACAAAGCCAAAACTAAAAGCAACAACAACAAAATAGATAAACTGGACTTCACCAAAATTAAAAACTTTACAGCTACAAATCAAGAGAATGAAGACAGCTCAAAGAAGGGGAGACAATATTTGTACATTGTGTATGACAAAAATGTATAAAGAAGAATTACAACTGAATAATAAAAAAAAATCCAATTTAAAAATGGGCAAAAGATCTGAATACACATTTCTCCAAAGAAGGTATATACATGGCCAATAAGCACACAAAAGTATGTTCAACACCATTAGTAGTAAGGAAACTGCAAATCAAAACCAAAATAAGACACTTCACACTCATTAGGACAGCTAAAGGAAAAACGATAGATAGTAACAAGTGTTGACAAAAGTGTAGAGAAATTAGAACCTTCAAACACTGCTTGTGGAAATGTATAAAAATATAGCACTGTAGAAAACGGTCTGGCAGTTCATCAAAATTTTAAACATAATTGCTTACCATAAGACCTGGAAATTCTACCTCTAGATATATACCCAAAAGAAACAAAAACACATACACACAAAAGCTTGCATACAAATTTTCATAGCAGTATTATTCATAAAAGTAAAAATGGGAAACAAACAAAATGTCCATCACCTGATGAACTGGTAAAGAAAATACAGTGTATCCATACAATGGAGTATTATTTGACAATAAAATGCAATGAAACACTGATATATGCTATAACATGGATGAACACTGAAAACATTACACTAAGTGACAAAAGCCAGTCACAATGAACCACATATTGTGTAATTCCATTTATATGAAAGGTCCAGATTAGGCAAATTCATACAGACATAAAGTAAATGAATAGTTGCCTAGGGTTAGAGTCGGGACAGGGGGTGGGAAAAGTAGGATGGCAGAGAACAGAGAGCAATTGCTAATGAGTACTAGGTTTTTTTTTAAAGTAATGAAAATGTTCTAAAATTAGATTGTGATGATGGTTCCAAAACTCTATGAATATAACAAAACTCACAGAATTGCAAAATAAGTGAATTTTACGGTATGCGCATTACATCTCAATTAAGCTGTTAAAAAATGCACTGTGAAAAAAGCTCAATCAATGTAATCCTCAAAAATAACAAAATAAAGAAGTTGTACAGTCATTTCAACAGTGGCGAAATAAGCATTTGATAAAATTTGAAATTCATTTACAACAAAAGCTACCTGACATAGGAAAAATAGAAGAGAACTTCCTTAATATGATACAAGTTTTTACCAAAAACCTTCAGCAAACATCATACTTAAGGTAAAATGTTGAAAGCTTTACCTGCAAGGTCATAAAAGACACAAATATGCCTGTTATTGCCAATTTTATTTAATAGTGGAATCACCTCAGTTGAATAAGACAAAAGGAAAAGGACAAAGAAATAAGAGAAAAAAAAATTAAAATTTGGTTCCAGTCCAAGACAGCAACGTAAGAAGATCCTGAACTCACTTCCTCCATGGACACACCAATTCTACACCTATTTACTACAGAACAACTCCTCCTGAAGAACTGAGGGCTGAGTGAACAACTTCTATACAACAAAAGATAGACCACATAGAGAAAGGCAAGAGAGATGAAGACATGGTAACAAAGAAATGCCACCTCTGATGCTGCAATCTGCAGTGTGAAGGGATAAGACTGAAAGACACAGAGCAGATTCTTCTACCCTGGGGCACAGAAAAAAAAAGCGACAGTTTAAAAGGGCAACTGCAATATAAAGGAACTAGCTCTAGAACCCTGCTGAATGGTGGAGCTGCTGGAACTCTCTCCAAGTATGAGAGGCTGGCAAACCCCACATTTACGCACATCCTCCACCTTGAGAGTACAGATGGCAGCAGGGTCCAGGTGTTAATAGCCAGCCTACCACATTAGTGACCACAGGGTCCCTGGCCCATAGCAGCCCCGGATGCCCTGGGCACAGAAGAAAATGTCAGGGTTTCGAAGAGAGGCTAGTTTGTAAAATATCCAGCCATAGATCTCCATCAAACAGCAAGGGAGCTGCTGGAACTCTCTCCAGGGTGGAGGAGCTAGAGAGCATCACAGTTTACATTCTGTATCCACTTTGATAGTGCAAACAGGAGCAGGGTCTGGGTGCCCTATGTAGCTTATTTGCTCAGTGAGCCATGGGCCCCTAGCCCACACCAGGGCCAGCCATCCCACGAAAACAGCCCCAGAGCAGCACACACAAGGACACTCCTGGTCAGCACTTGCTTACAACTCCAGCCATACTGCCAAGGTGATACAGGACCGAAGCACCCCAGAACACCCCAGGCCCACACCACTCTGGCTCCAGAAAGCTTGCTAAGGCAGCCCTGGTACAGAGTGCTCCAGGACCTCCCGGTTCACCCCTGCTTAGGCTCCAGCCACCCATGCAAGGCACCCCCTCCACAGAGCATTCCAGGAATCCCCAGCCCATGCCCACATCAGTTTTAGCTACCTGCCAAGGGCACCACCTATATGGAATGCAGCAGGACACCACTGTCCCCACCCCACAAAGTTTCCAGCCACCTTGCCAGGGCACCCCCTGCATGAGCACATCAGAACATTCTAGCCTCTAACAGTCTCAGCTCCAGTCACCCCACCAGGGAATCCCCTGTGCTACGCATCCCAGGACATCCTGGCTTGCACCCACTTCAGGTTCAACTGTCCTCCCAGGGCACCATCTACATGGAGAGCCCTAGGAAATGCCCCACCCATGCATACTTCAGCTATAACTATCTGAACAAGGTGCCCCTGCATGTAGCACAAGGGACACCCTGGCCTGCACCCTGCCTCAGCTCCAGCTGCCCCACCAGGGCACCCT
Organism: Halichoerus grypus; assembly: GCF_964656455.1. Lineage (NCBI taxonomy): Eukaryota > Metazoa > Chordata > Mammalia > Carnivora > Phocidae > Halichoerus > Halichoerus grypus. Next base: position 101,937,335 of record NC_135715.1, read on the forward strand.
CTATGCAGCAAACCCTGGGACACTTCAACTTCAACTTCAGGTACCCTGCCAGAGTGCCCTTTGTGCAGAGAACCCAGGGACTGCACTGGCCCGCACCCACTTCAGCTTTAGCTGTCCTACCAAGGCACTCTCTGCACAGTCCCAGGACACTCTGGATAGCATGCATTTCAACTTTAGCTGTCTTGCCAGGGTGCCCCCTGCACAAAGAGCCCTGAGACCACCCCAATGTATGCCCACTTCAGCTCAGGCCATCATATCAGGTCAGCACCAGTACAGACTGTCCCAGGAACCCCAGTGCACCCCAGACACAGCTCCAGCCGGCCAGCCAAAGTCACCAGGCACACACAGTCTTCACAGGGGACAATTACAGAATCAGCTGTTCCACCTAATCCACAGAAACAAATACAGAAAGTCAAGCAAAATGAGACAGAGGAATATGCTCCAAATGAAACAAAACAAAAGCAATACGCTTGGTAAAAGTTTAAAGTAATGATCATAAAAATGCTTACCACACGGAAAAGTGGAAAAAATTAATGACAATTTTGACAAAGAGAAAATATAAAAAAATAACCAATCAGAATTGAGGAATACAATAAGTGAAATAAAAATTACACTAGAGGGAATCAACAAAACATTAGAGGATGCAGAAGAACAGATCAGTGATCTGGAAGACAGGGTTTGGAAAATACCTGAGATGAACAGCAAAAAACAAATTCAAAGCACAATAATTTTAAAAATGAGGATAAGGTAAAGGTTCTCTTAGACAAGACCAAATGAACAATCACATTATAGGGGTCCCAGAAGAAGAAGAAAGAAAAAGGTAGAGAACTTGTTTGAAAAAATAATAGACGTAAACTTCCCTAACCTGGGAAGGAACAGACATCCAGATTCAGTAAGCATAGAGAGTTCCAAAAAAGATAGCCCAAGAAGGTGCACACTATGACATATAGTAATTAAAATGTCAAAGGTTTAAGATAAAGAGAGAATTTTAAAATCAGCAAGAAGTAAGTTACATACAGGGGAAACACTCTAAGGCTGTCAGCTGATTTCTCAGCAGAACCTTTACAGACCAGAAATGAGTGGCATGATATATTCAGAATGCTCAAAGGAAAAAAACCTACAACCAAAAATAGTCTATCCAGGAGGATTATCATTCAGAATTGAAGTAGAGATAGAATTGCCAGATAAACAAAAGCTAGGAGTATATCACCACTAAAGCATCCTTACAAGAAATCTTAAAGGGAATTCTTTAAGTGGAAAAGGAAAGTTCATAATTAGAAGAAAATTACAAATAAAAATATGAAAAATAAGGGGCACTTGGGTGGCTCAGTCTGTTAAGCATCCAATTCTTGATTTTGGCTCAGGTCATGACCTCAGGGTTGTGACATCAATGTAATCAAGCTTAAGTGACCATCAAATTAATATAGACTGCTATATAATTAGAATACTACATCTGAACCTCATGGTAACCACAAACACAATGCCTATAATAAATACACAAAAAATAAAGAGAAAGAAAGCCAAGCATAACACTACAGAAAGTAATCAATCACTAGGAAAGAGAGCAAGAGAAGAAAAAAGGATAGAGAAGACCTACAAAAACAACTAAAAACAATTAACAAAATAGCAATAGACCACATGCCCAGTAATAATTACTTTAGATGTAAATAGATTAAATGATATAATCAAAAGACAAAGGGGGGCAGAAAATTTTTAAAAAAGAGAGAGAGAGAGACCAATCTATACACTGCCTACAAGAGACTCCCTTCAGGGGTGCCCGGGTGGCTCAGTCCGTTAAGCGTCTGCCTTCAACTCAGGTCATGATCCCAGAATCCAGGGATCAAGCCCAACATCAGGCTCCCTCTGCTCAGCGGGGAGCCTGCTTCTCCCTCCCCCGCTCCCACTGCTTGTGCTCTCTCTGTCAAATGAATAAATCTTTGAAAAAAAAAAAAAGAGAGAGACTCCCTTCAGACCTAAAAATACATAGAAAACGAAAGTTAAAGGAAGGAAAAAGATACTCCATGCAAATAAAGTGAGAAAAAAGCCAGGGTAGCAATACTTCTATCAGACAAAACAGACTTTAAAACTAAGAATATAACAAGAGACAAAAAAGGACACTACATAATGATAAAGGGGACAATTCAAAAGGTGATATAACAATTGTAAACATCTATGCACCCAATGATGGAGCACCAAAACACATAACGCAAAAGTTAATACAGATAAAGGGAGAAATTGACAGTAATAAAATAATAGTAGGATACTTTAACACCTCAGTTACATCAATGGATAGTTCATCCAAGCAGAAAACCAATAAGGAAACACCACCTTTGAATTAAACCAGAAGGACGTAACAGATACATACAGAACATCTGATCCCCAAACAGCAAAATACACATTCTTTTCAAGTGCACAGGGAACATTCTCCAGGACAGATCACATCTTAGGCCACAGAACAAGTCTCAATAAATTTAAGAAGACTGAAATCATATCATGCATCTTTTCTGACCACAACAGTATGAACCTAGAAATTAATCACATGAAAAAACTGGAAAAAACACAAATAGGTCACCAAAGAAACCGAAGAAGAAATTAAAAAATACATGGAGACAAATGAAAATGAAAACACAATGGTCCAAAGTTTTTGGGACATAGAAAAAACAGTTCTGAGAGGGAAATATTTAGTGATACAGGCCTACCTCAAGAAACAATATAAATCTCAAAGAAACAATCTAACCTTACAACTAAAGGAACTAGAACAAGAACTAACAAAGCCCACAGTTAGTAGGAGAAAGGAATTAATAAAGATCAGAATAGAAATAAATGAAACAGAGACTAAAATCAAAACAAAAAAAATAGAAAAGATCAATGAAACTAAGAACTGGTTCTTAGAAAAGATAAACAAAATTGAAAAACCTTTAGCCAGACTTATCAAAAAACAAAATCAAACAGGAGAAAAATAAAATTAGAAATGAAAGAGAAGTAACATTCAACACCACAGAAATATGAAGAATTGTAAGACAATACTATAAAAAATTATATGCCAACAAGTGGACAATGTAGAAGAAACAGATAAATTCCTAGATACACAATGTCCCAAATCTGAATCAGGAAGACATAGAAAATCTGTACAGACTAATTAATGGTAAGAAAATTAAACTGGTAATCAAAAAGCTCCCAACAAACAAAAGTCCAACACCAGATGGCTTCACAGGCAAATTTTACCAAATATTTAAAGAAGAATGAATACCTATTCTCCTCAAACTAGTCCAAAGAATAAAATAGAAAAAAAAAACAAAAAAACTTCCAAATTCATTCTATGAGGCCAGCATTACCCTGATACCAAAGACACTACTAAAAAAAGAAAACTACTATATCCCTGAACACAGATGCAAAAATCTTCAACAAAATACTAGCAAGCCACATTCACAATACATTAAAAGGATGAGTCACCACAATCAAGAGGGTTTGTTCCGGGGACATAATAATGGTTCAATATTAGCAAATCAGTCAACGTGATATGCCACAATCAACAAAATTAAGGATAAAAATCATTTGTTCAATCCCAATAGATGCAGAAAAAGCATTTGACAAAAATCAACATCTGTTCATGATAAAAACTCTCAAAACAGGTTTATATGGACAATACCTAAACATAATAAAGGCCATATATGAAAAAACCATAGCTAACATCATACTCAATGGTGAAAAACAAAGAGCTTTTCCTTTAAGATCAGGAACAAGACAAGCATGTCCACTCTCACCACTTTAATTTAACATAATATTGGAAATTTTAGCCACAGCAATCAGACAAGAAAAATAAATTAAAGGTATCCAAGTTACTAAGGAAGAAGTTAACTTGTCACTATTTGCAGATTACCTGATACTACACATAGAAAACTCTAATGGGTATGTGCTATGGTGAGTGCTGTGAATTGTGCAAGACTGTTGAATCACAGATCTGTACCTCTGAAACCAATAATGCAATATATGCTAAGAAAAAAGAAGAAGAGGGCGCCTGGGTGGCTCAGTTGGTTAAGCGACTGCCTTCGGCTCAGGTCATGATCCTGGAGTCCCTGGATCGAGTCCCGCATCGGGCTCCCTGCTCGGCGGGGAGCCTGCTTCTCCCTCTGACCCTCCCCCCTCTCATGTGCTCTCTCTCTCTCATTCTCTCTGTCTCAAATAAATAAATAAAATTTAAAAAAAAAAAAAAAAGAAAAAAGAAGAAGAAGAAGATAGCAGGAGGGGAAGAATGAAGGGGGGGAAATCGGAGGGGGAGATGAACCATGAGAGACGATGGACTCTGAAAAACAAACTGAGGGTTCTAGAGGGGAGGGAGGTGGGAGGATGGGTTAGCCTGGTGATGGGTATTAAAGAGGGCAGGTTCTGCATGGAGCACTGGGTGTTATGCACAAACAATGAATCATGGAACACTACATCAAAAACTAATGATGTAATGTATGGTGATTAACATTAACAATAAAAAAATTAAAAAAAAAAAAAAGAAAACTCTAATGACTCCACGGGCACCTGGGTGGCTCCGTCAGTTAAGGATCTGACTTCAGCTCAGGTCATGATCTCAGGTCCTGGGATCGAGTACTACGATGGGCTCGGTGCTCAGCAGGGAATCTGCTTGTCCTTCTCCCTCTCCCTCTGCCCCTCCCCCTGCTCATGCGCACTCTCTCTCTCTCTCTAATAAATAAAATCTTTAAAGAAAATTCTAAAGACTCCACATAAAACTATTAAAATACATGAATTCGGTAAAGTTGAAGGATACAAAATTAATACACATACATCAGTTGCATTTCTATACACTAATAACAAAGTAGCAGAAAGAAAAATTAAAACAATCCCAGTAAAAAGAATAAAATACCTAGAAATAAACTTAACCACAAAGATCAAAGACTTACTCTGGAAACTATAAAATATTGATGAAGAAATGAACGATGGCACAAATAGAAAGACCCTCCATGCTCATGCACTGGAAGAATATTGTTAAAATGTCCCAACTACCCGAAGCAATCTACAGATTCAATGCAATCCCTATCAAAATACCAATGGCATTTTTCACAGAATTACAACAAATAACCCTAAAACTCATATGGAACCACAAAAGACCCTGAACAACCAACGCAATCTTGAGAAAGAACAAAGCTGGAGGTATTACAGTCCCAGATTTCAAAATATACTACAAAGCTATAGTAATCAAAACAATATGGTACTGGCACAAAAACAAGACACATAGATCATCAGAACAGAAAAGAAAGTCCAGAAATAAACCCATGCTTATATGGTCAACTAATCTATGACAAAGGAGGCAACAATACATAATAAGAAAAAGACGGTCTCTTCAATAAATGGTGCTGGGAATACTAGACAGCTACATGCAAAAGAATGAAACTGGACCCCTTTCTCACATCATACACAAAAATAAACTCAAAATGGATTAAAGACCGGGGCGCCTGGGTGGCTCAGTTGTTAAGCGTCTGCCTTCGGCTCAGGTCATGATCCCACAGTCCTGGGATTGAGCCCCACATCGGGCTCCCTGCTCAGTGGGAAGCCTGCTTCTCCCTTTCCCGCTCCCCCTGCTTGTGTTCCTTCTCTCACTGTGTCTCTCTCTGTCAAAAAAGAAATAAAATCTTTTTTAAAAAAAAAATGGATTAAAGACCTAAATGTGAGACATGAAACCATAAAACTCCTAGAAGAAAACACAGGCAGTAATTTCTTTGACTTTGCAACATTTTTCTAGATATGTCTCCTCAGGCAAGGGATACAAAAGCAAAAATAAACTATCGGGACTATAACAAAATAAAAAGGGAAGGAAACCATCCACAAAAAGAAAAGGCAACCTAGTGAATGGGAAAAGATATCTGCAAAAGATCTATCTGGTAAGGCATTAATATCCAAAATATATAAAGAACTTACACAACTCAACACCGAAAAAACAAATAAATCTGATTAAAAATGGGCAGAGGACCTAAATAGACATTTTTCTAAAGAAGACATACAGATGGCCAACAGACACATGAAAAGATGCTCAACATCACTAGTCATCAGGGAAATGCAGATCAAAATCACAATGAATTATCACTTTAACCTTGTCAGAATACCTAGAATCAAAAAGATAAGAAATAATAAGTGTTGGCGAGGATGCAGAGAGAAAGGAACCCTCACACACTATTGCAATTGCTGCAGCCACTGTGAGAAACAGTATGGAGGTTCCTCAAAAAATTAAAAAGAGAATTACCATATGATCCAGTAATTCCCCTAGTGGGTATTTTCCCAAAGAAAACAAAAACACTAACTCAAAAAGATATATGCACCCTATGTTTACTGCATCATTACTTACAATAACCAAGAAACCCAAGTGTCCCTCAATAAATAAATGAGTAAACAAGTTGGGGTATATATACAATGGACTATTACTCAGCCATAAAAAAGGATGAAATCTTGCCATTTGCAACAACATGGATGGACCAAAAGAGTATTACACTAAGTGAAATAAGTCAGACAAAGAAAGACAAATACTATGTGATTTCACTTATATGTGGAATCTAAAAAACAAAACAAATGAATAAACAAACAAGCAAAGAGCAGAAACAGACCCATAAATAGAACACACCAATGGATGTAGTAGCAGTGGTGGGAGGGAGGCATGAGCAAAATGGGTGTAGGACAGTGGGAGATACAAGTTCCTAGTTATGGAACAAATAAGTCACAGGGATAAAAGATACAGCATAAGGAGTATAGTCAATGGTATTATAATTAAAGTTGCATGATAATTAAAGTTGCATGAAGCTATGTGGTGAGCATAATGTATAGACTTGTCAAATCATTATATTGTATGCCCAAAACCAATGTAACATTTATGTCAACTATACTTCAATTAAAAATATAAAGTAAAAAAATTAAAATGTAACAGATGACATAGCAGGATTATGTAGACAGAACAAAAATAATTTATATATAATTAGTAGGTTTATAAGCAAATTTAGTAAGATTAATGAATACATAATCAATATACAGAGTCAACTGTGTTCCTCTATATAAACAAAAAGCAGAAAATAAAATTTTAAACTAAAACCATTCTCAAGAGCATCAAAAAATTCAAATTTTAGAAATAAGCCTAATAAAAAGAAATACAAGAACTGTAAACAAAAATTATAAGAGATGTTTAGTAAAATTAAACAAGACATAAAACAAAGAAGTGATAACCCTGTTAATAGATTGGAACTGATTATAATATAAACAAACTCTTGAGATGATGTGACATGTCACTAAAACAACATGAACATCAGCAAAAACAGGTATTAGTTCTGAAGGTGGGGGAGAAAACTGATATTTTTGGAGTGCCTATCACAGTGTCTTCTTTTTGCCAAGAATTTGAACACATACTGTCTCATTTAATCCTAAGAACTTTATGCAACAAGTACTTTTTTCTTCACTAATGAGGAAACTATGACACAGTGAGTGAGAAAGCCAGGATTCAAATGTAAGCTTCTATGGCTACAAAGCCTAAAAAGAAGTAAATCTTCATCCAAAGAATTAAAACACAAGCAAAAGTCAAACAAACTAACAGGGCGCCTGGGTGGCTCAGTTGGCTAATCGTCTGCCTTTAGGTCAGGTCATGATATCAGGGTCCGGGGACTGAGCCCAGTGTCCAGCTCCCCGCTCAGCAGGGAGTCCACTTGTCTCTCTGTCCCTCCCCCCGTTCGTTCTCTTTGTCTCTCTCTCTCTCAAATAAATAAATAAAATCTTTAAAACAAACGAAAAAACAAATCCTGTCTTGATGTATGCTCCTAGGAAGATGGGGTATGCAATCACTGGGAAAAATTGTTTGACAATTTCTTAAATAACTAAACATGCAACTACCATCTGACTCAGCAACGGTACTCCTGGGCATTTATCCTAAAGAAATCAAAACTTATGTCCACAAAAACAAACAAACAAACAAAAAATACACATACACAAAAAAACAACTATTCATGAATGTTTACAGTAGTTTTATTCATAACAGTCAAACACTAGAAAGAACTCAGTTATACTCATAGTGAATGGTCAAACTGTGGTACATCCATATCATGGAACACTATTCACAAAAAAGAGGCACAACTGATACACACAACAATCTGGATAAATCTCCAGAGAATTATGCTGAGTGAAAAAAAGCCAATCTTGAAAGTTTACATATTGTTTGATTCCATTTATATAACATTCCTGTAATGATAAAATTATAGAAGTGGAGAAGGGATTAGTAGTTGCCAGGGGTGAAGGTGGAGAGGGACAGAAGTGATGGTTGCAACATGAGATATCCCTGTGGGATGCAACTGTTCTCTATCTTAATTATGTCAATATCCTGGTTGTGATATTGTACTATAGTTTTTTAAGATGTTACCATTGAGGAAAACCGGGTAAAGCATATGCAGGATCTCTTTGCATTATCTCTCACAACAGTATGTGAATTTACAATGATCTCAAAATAAAGTTTAATTTAAAAAAATGGGAAAACACTCTAGCTTAACACACAGCAATGGATCTCAAAGTGCAGGAGGAGGTCCACAAAGATAATACTCTAAGATTATGTAGCCACTGACAAGTAAAACATATACCTGGGTCTCTGCTTCCTTTTCAACACAGGAATGCACCACCTCTGCTTCAGAGCTAAATCACAGTGAAAATATCTATCTTAAACAGTCAAAATATTTGCCCTGAAAAGAATTTCAGTTAAAAAATAAGTAATTATCTAATGAATCTTATTCCTGAATTTCATTCTTTCACGCATTCAACAAAAATATATTTGGGTGTTGACATGGAGCAGACACTGCACTAGGCTCTGGAAACATAATAATACAAAAAATAGATGTAGTTTTGAAGAAATACTATAGGGAAAGTACTAGGTATTAAAGAAGCATATAACAAAAATTCAGTTTTCAAATTTGGAGGTTTGGAAGGCTTCCTAAGAGATACATACAAAGCTGAGACATAAAGAATACACAATAACGAGATGAGAAGCATATACAAAGGCCCTGATTTGGAAATAAAAGGCAGAGAGCAGGTAGGAATTCTTAGTCTTCATTTTACTGGACCTATCAGTAAATCATTCCTTCCTCATTAAATCACGTTTTTCATTTAAGATTCTAGAACACCACATCCCCATGGTTTCTATCCTACTTCAATGGTCATTCTTGCTCAGTCTACACTTGGGCTGGTTCTTCCTCATCTCCCTGCCCACTTAAGGTTAGAGTGTGCCACAGCTCAGTTCTTAGTAACCCTTGCTCTATCCTTCAGAGATATCATTAGTGGCATGGCTTTAAATATTACCTCTATGCCAATGACTCCCACATTTATATAAAGAGATCAGACCTCTCCTGAACTTCAGACTCGTAAATCTAACCAAACATCTCTACCTAGCAGTCTAATGGGCATCTCAAACTTAACACAACTAAAACTGAACTCTAGATCTTTCTCTCAAACCCTGTTCCATCCACAATCTTCCCCATCTCATCTTTCCAGTTGTCCACACCAATTCCTTGACTCCTCTCAGTGTCTCTCATCCTGCATATCCAATTCATTAGCAACTCCTGTTACATCCAAAATATACCCAGAATCCCACCATTTCCTACTGCCTCTAAATCCACTCACCCGATCTGAGCTACTATCATTTCTAGTCTGAATTTCTGCAAGAATCTGACTGATATCCCAGCTTCTACCTCCCTCCCTACATTCTCCTCTCAATGTAGCAGTCAGTGAAATACTTTGAAAAGGTAAGTCTGATCCTAACACTCCTCAGCAGTTCCCAGTTTTAGTCAGATAAAAGGTCTATTAATGGCTTATAAGCCCTTCTACAATCTGCTCCCACTCCTACTACCGTCCCTCCTCACTTTTTCTTCTCTGTCACAATGATGTCCTTACATGTTCCTGCTTTGGACTCTGCACTAGCTGGTCCACTGGCTTATACCACTCTTCCCCCAATTATCTACATGGCTACTTCTCTTGATTCCTTCAAGAGTCTTTTCTGAAATGTCAAATTTAAAATCTGACTACCTTATTTAAAATTTCAACTTTCACGCTTGCTTCAGCAGCACATATACTAAAATTGGAACGACACAGAGATTAGCATGGCCTATGCCCAAGGATGACACACAAATTCATGAATTGTTACATATTTTTCAGAGAAAGAATTTTAAAGTAAATGTGGCAACAATATGTGATTCTGGGTCAAGGGCATATGGGAGTTCTTGGCACTATTCTTGTGACTTTCTGTATGTCTTAAACTATTTCAGAATAAAAGTTTAAAAATTTAAAAACAAAAAACAAACAAGAATTGCAACTCCCTATTATCTCTACCTTACCCTACGTTTTCTTTCTTGACAGCACTTACCACTTTGTAAGACACTATATGATTTAGTTTCCTATTGCAGTTTTTGTCTTTCCCCATGAGGGTATAAGCTCCAAAAGGACAGAGATTCTTGTCTGTTTTGTTTCCTGGTGTATTCCATGCATCTAGATATGCCCGGCACCAAGCACTCAATATTATTTGTTACATTCAAGTTTCAAAGGACAGGGGTACCATGATTAGAGAGTTTAGAGGTAGAGTAGTTCATAGAGATGAGGAAGTATAAAGTAGGACCATAGGAGTGCATGGCTGAACTAGTGTGGAAATCAAATTCACAGGAGAGGGGCGCCTGCGTGGCTCAGTCGTTAAGCGTCTGCCTTCGGCTCAGGTCATGATCCCAGGGTCCTGGGATCGAGCCCCGCATCGGGCTCCCTGCTCAGCGGGAAGCTGCTTCTCCCTCTCCCACTCCCCCTGCTTGTGTTCCCTCTCTCGCTGTGTCTCTCTCTGACAAATAAATAAAATCTTTAAAAAAAAAAAAAAATTCACAGGAGACACAGCAGTCCAGGAACTAAGAAACTAGCATGTTGTGTCAATTGGGCTAAACATTCAAACGCAGAAATCACCCTAAGTAGACAGAAAGACAGTAAGTCAAATTCAAGTTTTAGCAGGGAAATTGGGGACACAGTTTGCAGAATGATTAAGATTAGAGGGAGGGTTGTTTATTGAATACAGATTAAGGCTCCCTATTAGGATATTAGGGTATTAGAATACCCTGAAGAGTCATCTCTTTGCTGGTGCTCTTCCCACGCTGGCATTGTTCTTCCCTCAGTCACTGGGTGCCCTTCTCTAAAGAGCCTTCTTTGCTCACCCAGCTAAGAAGACAGCTGTCTCACATACTCCTTTTTTTTTATGGCATATGTAATTCCTACCTCCCATGAGGCTAGGAGCCATGCCCGATTCAACTTTGTATTCCTTCCTGTCCCCAGCACACTGTGCACATTCTCTACCAGTATTTGTTGAATGAATAAAATAAATAATTTGTGATTAAAAAAAGTTCTAAGATAGAAAGGATGCCTATATATGGAAAATTCTTCCTACTACAGAGTATCAATCAAATCTTCTGTTGAAATTAAGATCAAATTCAGTTAATCCAGATAACTAAATTTCATAAATTCATCCTAGTCAAACAAAAAAATGATCCGTGGAAATGGTTCCAAGTAGTACAGCAGTTTGGCTACATAGATACAACCAGTAAATACTGTGACAATGAAATGCCTTAACAAATCTTGGAGGACCTATGATAAAACATCTGATTACTCACACCTCCTCTCCTCCCATCCCACTAATAATAAGAGGCAGGTGGATAGAGGCAAGGGAAGAGGACTAGAAGCCAGGAACCTCAGTAAATACCTCTCCCAACTAGGGAAGTAACCATGTAATAACATAAATAATTCCAAGTTCCTTATTGGGGATATAAATTTGGCTTGAAAAAGTACCAGTTCCTGCAAGTGGTTAATATGGAGGTCTATTGGACAATTCTGCTTTAAAGTACATGGATTCCAGAAACCACAGATTCACAAAAAAACAAAACAAAGTTTATCGTTGTAAGTTTCAAAAGGTAGTCAATGAAGAAGTCTACTTATCCACTCAAATATTTTCAAAGTGATTATACACAAAGTCATATATTCAATCACAGAAACTCTTCAAATCTGAACAAGACTTGAAAATGTACCTATGTCACATTTTAACATACTCAGTGCTTTCATAATAGCATACATTCTCTTTACGTTTATATCTGATGTAGCTATATTTAAAAATTGTCAGTTAAGCTACAACCTAAATTAAATAAATGGAAATCACATTTTTTGTCAATAAAACTGAATATTCTAAAATGATAAGTTAATTTCAGTAAATTACAAAATTATATAATATTTAAAAAATCATTTATGGGGCTTTAAAAACTACCATATCTAGTATCTAATTACTTTAAAAGCAAGGACACTAGAACCTTTCATTCTGTAGGCAACTGTTTCCAGAATAATGATACAATACCTCCCACTTATTGAGTGACCTCTCTGTGAGCACATTTTTTTTTTAATCTCTTGTAATTCTCAAAACAACTCACAAAGTATTATTATCCTCACATTAAGGTCAAAAAAATTGAGGTTCAGGAAAATTGATGTGAAATAATTTCTTACCAGTTAGCAACTGGTTATATTAAGTAAGCCTGGAACGGTGATTTTTCTAATTTTAAGTCTGAATTTTTGCCATTATACAACACTGCCTCTTAAAATCACTCACTCAAGAGATACTTTTTGAGTGCCCATTATGTACCAGGCATTGCAGAAAATACCACGTATACAAAGATGAGTTTGTGCCATTGCAGCCTCACATCTTAGCCCAATCTAGGGCAGAAATAAGACTTATAAACAAATAATTGCAACACAATGCAATAAGTGCTATGAAAGAAGTAGATATATATGAATACCATATAATAGTGGATGTGTTTGCTCTGTGTAAGGTAGCAAGCAATCAAAGAAGGCTTCACTTATGAGAAAAAAATGCTTGGTATATAAGAGACATTATATTAAGTATTTTTTTTAAAAGATTTATTTGAGAGAGTGAGTGAGCACATGGTGGGAGGGGCAGAAGAAGAGGGAGAGAGAATCCCAAGCAGACTGGGTACAGAGCCCCACACTGGGCTCGATCCCAGGACCCTGAGATCATGACCTGAGCCGAAATCAAGAGTCAGACACCTAACCAACTAAGCAATCCAGGTGCCCCTATATTAAATTAAATGTTGATGCAAGTTGAAACTTAAAGGAAAAGCAGGGTTTGCAGATGGACAATCAATGTAAGGATATTCTAGACAGGAAGATGCCTTATTTGCAAAAGCACAAAGTTTCAGAAAAGCCTAAGCAGTTTAGCATAGCTAAAAAATACAGTGCTTGTGACAAGTGGTAGAGAAGTAATATTATGCCAGGTTAGGGAGGTTCTCATATGCCATGTGAAAATGAGTCTGGACTTTATCCTGTAAGAAACTGGGGACCTTTCTTAGACTTTGATCAGGCCATTAGTTTACAAAGATTACCTTGTCAAATATGGAAAAATAGATGTAAGGGTTGGAACAACATTTTAGAAGTCTACCACAAATAGCCCAGGTAATACAATTTATAATTTTTTTGCTTCAGACTCCTATATTTAATTACCTACCTGACATTTTGGACATCTCACAGACATTTCTAGCCTAAATGTCCAAAATCAAAGTCTTATTTCTCCACCAAACTTGGGTGCTCCCTGTCCAATCTCTCAGTCATAGTACAACCATGCAAGTTACTCAAACCAGCAACTTGGGTTCGCTCTTGATTTCTCCCTCTCCTTTACCCACCAAACTAAATCCATTTATTACTAATTATTCCTAAGGCATATCTCAAATGCATCCATTTCTTTCCAGTTCCATTGCCATCCCAAGCTATTACTGCTCAACTGGAATACTGCAATAGCTCCCAAATGGACTCCCTGACATTTTCCTTAATATCAGTTGGTTTCCTTAAAGCACTTATTATAATTAGCAATTCCTCTATTTACTTGAATTTTGTCTTTCCCTCCTATTAGAATGCCTTCATAAAATCAAAGACCATAAACTGTCTTGTTTATCATTTTACAGCACACTAGCATCAGCCAGGTCAATAAACAGTATTAACACAACTACCACATACTTACTATAGGCCAGGCACTATTTTATGTGTTTTATGTATATGAAGTCATTTAATCCTCACAACAACCTGTGATGTAGGTATTCTTTTTTTTTTTTTAAGATTTTTTATTTATTTGACAGAGAGAGACACAGCGAGAGAGGGAACACAAGCAGGGGGAGTGGGAGAGGGAGAAGCAGGCCTCCCGCCAAGCAGGGAGCCCGACGCCGGGCTCGATCCCAGGACCCCGGGATCATGACCCGAGCCAAAGGCAGATGCCTAAAGAATGAGCCACCCAGGCGCCCCTGTGATGTAGGTATTCTATTGATAAGAAAACTAAGGCACAGATTGCTAACTAATCTGCACAAGGTCACCCAACAAGTACATGGCAGAACCTAGAATCAAACCTAGGCAGTCTGGAGCCCATTCTCTTGATTATTAGCTAGTACTTCTCTTAGTAGGTGCTCAATAAATATTAACAATATTTATTATTTATTTATATTGTTAATAAACAAATGAGAAGAGGAACAGGTTTAGGGGACATGCTAAGTTTGAAGTACTTGGAGAAGACTATGAAGTACAGAGGGATAGTTACAATAAGCATGCCAAAGGGGCGCCTAGGTGGCTCAGCCAGTTAAGTGTCTGCCTTGGGCTCAGGTCATGATCCCAGAGTCCTGGGATCAAGACCCACATCAGACTAACTGTCTTGAGGAGGGAGTCTGCTTCTCCCTCTGCCCCTCCCCCATCTCATGTTTTCCCTCTCTCTCTCTCTCTCTCTCTTTCAAATAAATAAATAAAATCTTTTTAAAAAAATAAGCATGCAGAAGTCATCAGCTTCTACTGGAAACCACCTGTAAAATGGAAGCCCCTTTATAATAAAAAGCGATCATATAATTTTTAAAAAATTGGAAATGCTCTTAAACTGTAATCTTTTAGATCCAATTCTGTAATAAAAACATGTTTTCACAAAGCACAGAGAGCCCCCATTGAGCCTTGACTGTATCTGAAAAATTCTGTATTAATAAGAAATGAAATACTTGTCATTAAGTAGCATTCAGTATCTATATAAATGTTAAACTTGTACTTTATTAAAATATAGAAGTGCCGAGATGTACTTTTGACAAAATGATACCAAAATCCATCTAAAAAATACAAGAAAATATGACAATAACAAGAAAATACCGAAAAAAGAAAAGTGGAAGCACACTTTACCTACTTGATATCAAAACATAGTCTAAAGTTAGAGAAATTAAGATAATGTGTATGGTTCAAGTCGAAGACAGAACAATGGGGGAAAAAAAACAGAGTCCAAACAAAATCAAGTATGTATAAATTGTAAAATTAAATGTAAGAACAAATTTTAAATTATATATTCATACTATTTTTTATTATCTAATTTATAAGCATCAGAAATGTTTTTCTAAGCATCACAAATAAACTAGAAACTGTAAAAGAAAAAAGGCAGATTTCAAAAGTAAAATAATTAAAACTATTTCATGGAAAAACAGCATTAAAATTTAAAAAGACAAATTTCAAAATGAGAGTCAAGGCTTGCAAAATATGAGAGTTAAAAACCTAAGAAGTAATTCCTTTAAAATTAAGAGATCATGATAGCCAATAACAAGCTACTTAAAAGAGATTAAACAATGGACACTACACATATAAAAAATGCTCAACATCAACAGAATTCAGTTACAAACAAAATAATGAAGAATCACTTTTTGCAATCTGATTGGATGGGATAAAAGATGGGAAGTGGGTGCTCTCAAACACTGTTAGTAAGAAAATGGGCACAACCTTTCTGAAGAGCAATTTAGGAATTATAGAGTATTTGTGGTTAAATAACCTACTTCTAAAAAGTTAGATTTACAGGATAATCAGACAAGCATATAAAGATTTGTTCACAAGAGCATTCTTTTTAAATGTTAATAACCGACCCAACAATCCCACTTCTGGGCACATATCCAAAAGAAATGAAAACAGGATCTTGAAGACATATGTGCACATCCATGTTGGCTGCAGCATTATTCACAATAGCTAAGAGGTAGAAGCAATCTAAATGTCTAATGGCAGAGGAACAGATAAATAAAATGTAGTGTATACACACACAAACAGGAATATTATTCAGCTTTGAAAAAGGAAATCCAGTCATACACTACAACATGGATGAACCTTGAGGATACAATGGTAAGTCAAACAAGCCAGTCAAAGAAGAACCAATACTGCCATGAGTTCACTCATACAAGTGAACTCAAGTAGTTTAACTCTTCAAAAAAAGTAGAATGGTAGATGCCAAGGGCTGTGGGAGGGGGAAAAGGGAGTTGTACAAAAAGTGCAGTTTCAGTTTTACAAGATGAAAAAGTTCCATGTATCTGTTTAATGACAAGGTACATATACTTGACACTATTGTACTATACACTTAAAAATGGTTAAGATTGTAAATTTTATGTTTTTTACCACAATCAAAAAAAGTTAATCAAAAATACTATCCATCAAGTAGGAATTATCTTAGAGACATACAATGAAATACCAGATAGCAACCAAAAATGATATTTTAAAAATGACATTAATATATATCCAGTCATATCCACAGCCTATTGTTGAATTAAAAAAAGTTTACAAAAAAGCAAGGTAGTATGATAGCATTCATGCAAATGTCTGTACCTATAACAGATCTGTAAGGATATTCACCCCAATTTAATGGTGGTATCTCTGGATAACAGTATTACAGATGACCTCCTTTTTTATATTTTCCTTGTTTTTAAATACAATGAGTACATACTATGTACGTGACAGAGAATACTTCAAAAGAAGTGACTGCCACCATTTGTTCCAGAATTCTAGAATGGAATTTTACATTTCTCTCTCCCTATGTGTCTATAGCACATATTGGGGAATTAATAAATATTTGAGAGGCAAGATGAGTAGTGATTAAGAGATCAGAAATGAGACAGACCTGGATATGAATCTCAGCTCAGCTCCAAAATTTACTGATCAAGGCCTTAAAGTCTTAATGAACGTCACTGAACACCAATTTCTTCAACTATAAATGTCACATAACAATACTTGCAGATTATTTCAAGAAAAATGTACTTAAAGCACTTAATATCATTCCTGGCTGGGGAAACACTCAATAAAAAATGATGGCCACAATTACTATTTCTTACTTGAAGAACTCACAACAAAAACAAAACTAAGCATCTATAGGAAACTACACTGCAAAATTATACTGAAAATCCCAACTGCATTAAGAAAACAAGAGACCTATATTGTACACCTTAAACTAATACTATATGTTAACAAACTTGAATTAAAATATTACCAAAAAAAAGAGATAATGCTTTGACTGTTGGTCCCACAACACTGATGCTTTACTGAAGAAAAAAAAAAAAAAACCCAAGAATGGTAATGGACCATTTTTGAGTATTAATCCTGTACCCTTCCGTAGCTTATCTCCTTCCAACCAGTCTTTAGTAGAGTGTTTGTATGTAAGGGAGTTGTTAGTTCAGAACTTCTAAGACCATTTTTATTCAAACAGACGACCTGAAGCCATGCTTCATGCACGCAAAGCGGCTAAAAACATTAGAGGCACCCTCCACAAATACACGGGTGCAATCTAATCGTGAGCAAGTCAAAAGGTAAGAAAAATGGGACTCTGGGATTGAAGACTAGAGGTGGAGAATGGCATTCCGGACTTAGGAACTACCGCCATCCCATTTCACCCACTCTTTCTTTAAAACACAATTACATGCCGTTCAACTTCCTATCTCTCTCGAAAGAAACTACTGACTTGCCCGCCACGCCACTCCGAAAGCCACACCTGGTGTATTCGCTGCAGAATCTCCAACTCCCGCCACAGGTTTGGCTTGCGTCCGCCCCAAGGCGGAAGTGACTTCAAAGGGACAAACTGAAAGTAAGAGAGTTCAAATACCAGGAATCTAAAACCCCTGCGGCGTTCTGAGAAGACTCTTCTCTGAGTACCCTTCTCTTTTATGCCTTCCTCTTCTGTTAGGGTGGCAAAAAGGATTCGCCGCACACTTGCAACTTGTTCCCCGCTCCAAACTCCAATCATTTAAGGTCGTCTCCTCTCATTGGTCAACGAAGTGCCATGGGTATCTCCCAGGAACTACAATTCCCGTCAGGCCCCACGGGAAGTAAAAGCAGGAAAGGACAGCGGCGGGGGCAAAGCACGTTGGGAAATGTAGTCCCCCGCAGGCCGAACAGAGCAGTAACTCCGCCTTCCCCCACTGAAGCTGGAGAAACCAGGTGTTCGGCTTAGAACCCGTTACCGCTAAAGGGAGGAGCCAAGCCCTTAAACAGCATTCCTCACTTCCCCCTCCCATGGAGGATAAAAATGTTCATTCACTCCAAGAAAGCTTTATAAATATTCCCTAAAGAAATATGGTTGTCTTTCCGATATCTCCAGGTCAGTAAAAACTCCACAGAACTCTGCCACCTCAGGCTCCCAACTCGTGGGAAAAGGTGCCTTTTTTACAAGTGGGCAAAATGGCTGTCCTCTTAGTTTTACCATTGGTTGTCCTTTGCGTCCTTCAAGGGCGGTTACTTATCACCGATTGGTTCTTTTTCTCTTGAGGGTGGAGGAAGACTTGGCACGGCTCTCCCGCGGCCCGGGAGGAGATAAAGGGGAGGAGAGAAGGCAGTTTTTTCAAGCCTGATTGGATGATCCTCCTGTCACTCGGAGGATGTATAACCTATGATTTGTGGACTGCCCCTCAAAGAGAACGAAGAGGCGGGGCTAGTGCGTGGTGGGAAGGGGCGGGATTCTGCCAGCCGCGGCTGCCGCTGGAGCCGGTGTCCGGGCTGGTGATGGGGTTAATTCCCTTTCGTAAGACTCTTACTTGCACCCACCCAGCCCCGCCGTCGCCCCGCCGCGCCGCGCTCCAACCGCCTCCTCCTCCTCCTCCTCCTCAGTAACGCGGGTAAGAGATGCCCTCCCCTCCCCCCTCCAGCTCCCCGGGAATAACGCGCCTCGGTCCCCTCCCCCGCCCGCCAACCGGTAGCGCTAACGGAGAAGGAGGCAGGCAGGGGAGAGGTGTGTGAGAAGGTGGCCTTCCCCGCCGAGCCATCGGCGCCCCAGCCAGGCCCCCGCCGAGGTGCTGCTGCTGCCAGCCCGCCGGGAGGTCGGGTTCCGAGGGAGCCCGGCTCGCCTGGCCCGCCGCTGCGGCTGCGGCTGCAGCTGCATCCACTACCTTGTGCCCACCGCCCCCACCCGGGGGCCATGTGAAAAGCAAACCCCTCGAGGCCTAGCGGAGGAGGCAGGGGAAAGGTTCCCGAGTCCCTGCTATGGCTGCTGCTTGCTGCCTTTGCAGCCCCAGGGACTCGGGAACCAGCCACAGCAGGCCTGCCAGGAGCGGGTGCCGTGCGTGTTTCTGCTCTCTCGGGTGGCTGGCGCCGATGCCTCGGGCTCCCCGGCCCACCCCACGCCTCAGCCCCCGGCCTTGCACCGGGAGAATTTTTAGAAAGGAAATAAGGCGTTCCGACCAGTTGGTAAAATGTAGGCATATCTTGCCTGTGGTACAAGAAAAAAGCACAATGGGATTATTGAAAAGAAAGTTGAATGACTGTTAGTGCCACGGACCCCGGGGGTCAGATTTACACACCTTATGGTTGAGCCTTAGGAGCAAACCTATGTTTTTGAAGGTTTTTTTGTTCCCTTTTTTTGTTACTAGGTGCAGAGGAGAGTGCCTCTGCATTTTGAGCTTGCTTTTATGTAGAAACAAATTGTTGAGGCTGTCTTGTCCCGTGTGTAATTTCCTGGATAGCAAGTTAAGTAAAAGTAAGGCTTAGTAAATAGCAGATGATTTTTCTAATATGATGTCCCAGAAAATATGTGTATATAGATCTAAGTATCCATGGTTATAGTTTGTCAAATTGTAATTCTGAAGAAACCCTTTGCTGTTAGCTTGTATGTCATTGATTACAAGAACTTTTGAGTAATGAAAGGTGGTTAAAGTCTAACTGGAAGCTAACCTAGTTGTAATATTTGAAAGAGTAAGATCTATGTAATATTTAATATAGTCGATACCAGTGTAACTAGAGTAATTGGACATGCTTCAGTTTAATAAAATTTGGCATATTTGAGAGCGATTGCTTTTTTCTCACATATTGATTAGGCGCTCATCTTTTCACGCCGTGTGTGTGTGTGTTTTGCGTGGGTGAGTATGTCCTTAAATAATGGATTCTATAATTTGTTGTAGACAAGGCTGTATCAAAGGTAAAATTTTAGGCCCACTTCTGAGGCTTAACTTGTTACCAGAGTAAACTTGGCTTCTGAAAAAATAATCAGAGTTTTGACTATGTGTTAGACCATTTCTTCAGGGTCTAAGGAGATCCTACTGGCTTAATGATCTTACATGTTCCATAGCTAATATACTTGCACACAGAATTACATAGATCCTACATTCAGGATATGGAAGAAATGTGGATGTGTGCTAAAAAAATGAAACCCTGGAAGGTAAATTCGCACAGCTCCCCACAAAGCACTGATAAGTATATATGTATTCACGTGTCACTCAGCTTAGCATTTTCTATAACTTGTTGGCTAATTGATAAGTTACAGAATTGATACTTTCAGATCTCATATATTTTATGTACAGAAAGGGCTGATGAAAATACAGGAGACTTTTACATTCTCTTACTAGCTGTGGGACCCTTTTATGAGCCTCAGCTCAGTCTCCTCATGTATAAAGTTGGGATGATGGCACTTAACTCTTTGAGTTGTGAGGATTAGAGATGAAGTATATAAAGCTCCTACTATTGTGTTTAATACATAGCATGTGTTATTAAATATTAACTTACTAATGCATCTTAAGAGAATGAGTGATATACATGCACAAGATGTTGAAGCCTCAGAACTTGCTCTGTTATGGCAGAGTACGACGGGAGTTTTCATTTATATAGGGACTGAAATTGGTGCAGTTTGCTGCTAGCCATTTTTCAAAGTAAAAGGTATGTGGGAAACTGGTAATCAGATACTGAAGAGTTGTTGATTTTAGAGAAGGTTTTTAATTTTTGCGTTAAAATCCCCATGTTTGGAATATCTTTCAAATGAATTATTTGGAATAAAAGTATGTGGTAAATTGTTGTAGTGATAAATTGTAAAATCTTTTAAATTTTAGTTAGCTGATAGGTGTTTCAAGGTTTATATTGTTGCTTTCCATATTCACTGTGCTATCAGGCTACTGACAAGCAACTCTTTAATACAGAGTGAAGATTAAGTAAGTCATTTGAATTCATTATGGCCATAGGCTGACTGCAGTTTTGTTGCTGTTTTTAATTCTCAATATTTATCAGTACTTGAGTGTTTCTTTTCTGTGAAACAGTATCCCAGATACATTGTTCCTTTCTCTTTTCAGGCACTTTTGAAAATGTATTGGTCTTCACATATAATAGTGTCTTTTGAGTTTGTCCCGGTAGGCAAATTAAAGTTTAACATGAAGTTTTATTGTGAAGTCTTCTGATAGTAAGGCCTGGCCAGGGTTCACGGCAGCTGTACCTTATGCTGAATGGTGAATGAACACAGTATGATTGGATGCTCCTTTGGGGAGCGTTACATGGCATCAGCAGAATATTTTATAAAATTGAAATAAACTTTTTCAAAAATTATGCAGAAGAAATGCACTGCCATGCCTTGCCAAATAAAGAGATTTTCTAGTACTGGCACTTTAGAATACCTAATTATACACATTTGAGTTGATGTTAACTTTTAATTCCGCAGAAACAGAAGCACTGAGAGTTGATAAAGTTTTTATTTTCTCCATTCTTGAAAATATTACAATAATAAACACTTAAGACTTGATGGGTTTATAATATATTGTTGCTATTTGAATTAGAAAATTTCACTATTAACACTTTCATGATCTATTGTAAATACTCTGGCAGTCTGTGTGTCAAAGAGGTGTGGCTATAAATAGCAGTCAACTTTTCAAAAGGCTCTTATAGCTCCAAATCATAGAATCTATACTCTGTAGTCACACCTGTATACAGTGATGATAACTTATTATTTATAATTTATAATTTAAGATAACTAGGATACATAAGGAGCATGTCAGTTTTTTCTCAGTATAATAGTAATTTTTTCCTAAAAAAGTAAAATAGTCTTGCATTTGATCCTGTGAAGTCTCATGTTTACTAGTAATACAGACATGTGCAAAGAATCAAATCTTAAAATCAAACAGAATTTTATTAAGTTAACTTTGCTTTCCAAATAAGGATATGTTATATAAATTAAGCAAATTTGTGTGTACCTGATAAGATGTAAGCATGTGTATCTTTTCCAGAATTTAATTCAATTAGTCATCGGATGATGGTTGAAATAAGAGATGAGTTATTTAATCCTGGCTCAAAGCTAGTTCTTTGTCTTATTTTCCAACAGTTTGGTTTTTTCCCAGATTTTGTCCTTGAAAATTTTGCCTCTTCTTACCTTCTTAGTCTCTACATGTGCCTATTAACTTAAAATTTTTTCCCAATGAGTTTTGAAAACCTGTACTTACGATCTTTGTTGTTCTCTTTGCCTTGTGAACTGTAGATTTGTAACTTTAAAAAAAAAAAACTTCTACCTGTAAGCTCACTTCTCTAAGCAAATCGTGGTTTTTGTGCCTTCTTATTTCATAAATACTAAACCATATAGCATGTTTAAATTATTGTTCTTATAGCCTGCTTGACTAGTGCTTTCATCTACAACTCCCTATAAGTACTTTCTCTTGAAAAGAAATTAAGTATGGAAAATAAGTTACATATGTTTTTATTCTTGACCTTTCTTCTTGAAGGGCAATAATTTGATATTGTCTTGCCTAAGAGCTTAAAGTACTATGATTTGACTTCTCCCAACTTTAGTTTTATCACTGACAGATAAAAATTAATTTTGTGGGCTAGTTGTACGGTTAACTTTACTAACCTTTCTTCTGCTTGAAAGATATTCCTTAACCGGTATATCAACTTATAGTCTGAGTTGGAAGTTTAACTGCAGATTTACCTTGATGCCTTGTTTCTCAATAGGGAGAGAAGCTATGGAATTTAATTACAAAAGAAAGGTCTAATGTTGTGGGGAAAAAAACTGTAAATGTATGCAAAGCAAGGACTTAAATGAACATAAGGCCCTCATTTTTAAAGTGCTCTTGGGAAAGATGCTTATTACAGAATTGCTATGTTTAAAAATAGTATGTTTTTGCTGGAAACAACCCAAATCCCTTCCTTGAGTGAATGGTTAAACTATTCTATATCCATACTATGGAATACTATGCAGCAATAAAAAGGAACAAACCACTGATAAAGTAACTTAGGTGGATCTTAAAGTAATTACACCAAGTGAAAAAAACAATTTTAAAATGGGACAACCGTGTGGTCTCATTTATATAACATTCTCAAAATGGCAAATTATAAAGATAGAGCACAGATTAGTGGTCGCCAGGCATTAGAGATGGGGTTTGAGGGAGCAGGATGGTTGTAACTATAAAGGGGTAGCATGAGGGATCTTTGTAGTAATGGAACGGGTCTGTGTCTTGATTGTATGGTGGTTACCTAAATCTACATCGCATAGAAACACAGACAAATGGGGGCACTTAGGTGGCTCAGTTTGTTAAGTGTCTGACTCCAGATTTCGGCTCAGTTCATGATCTCAGGGTGGTAAGATGGAGCCTCGAGTCAGACTCTGCACTGTGCGTGGAGCCTGCTTAAGAGTCTCTCCCTCTGCCCCTCCACCCCACTCAAGCATGAGCACTTGTGCATATGCACTCTCTCACTCTCTAAAAAAAAAAAAAAGAAAGACAAATGAGTGCATGTAAAACTGGCAAAATCTGAATAAGGTTGTATATCAATGTCAATCCCTGCTTTTGATGTTGAACTGTATTTACATAATGCTATCATTGGGGGAAACAGTGAAGAGTACAGGGGAGCTTTCTATACTTTTTTTTGCAACTTCCTATGAATATATAATTATTTGAAAAATGAAAGTTAAGCGCAAACCCCGGTATTTACATATATGTTCCTGTATAGTATTGAGAAAAAATATAATTTTAAGCAAATATCCTTTAAAATACCATTCATACATTTTATATTGTTCATTTGTGTTAGTTTTACCAAGTCAAGTTCACATGCATCTGAGGACAACAGAAATACCTCTACATCAGACATATCCAAGGTGCAGTTTCTGTTTTCATTTTATATGCCTTGTTTTCCCTAAATGCCAATTCTTTCTTCATTCTCCTTTTATAAAGGCTTGCTACCCTTTGACTTCTCAACCCCTCTTCATATAAACTAAAAGGAATCTGACATTAGTTATCTATATTGTTCATTTTCTAGTTGCAGTAAAAGGATTTTGTCAAGAGGCTATGTATTCATTATTTAACCACATATTTATATATTAAACCTATTGATTATAAAAAAAAAAAGATGTTATCTTCTTGTAAAGACATACAGAACCAGCAAATAAATCATTTGGGGGAAGAAAGTGATATAAGTGCTTGTTAAGTTACACTGTAGTTACTGTATGACCCTACACTTTTTAATACAAAAGTACTAAATGTTCTAAAGCAACTGGAGAGTAATGTGAGGAGGCCAAAAGTAAAAGTTAGACCACCAACTTGGGGAGGATACATCTTTTGTGATATGGATGACCTTGATCCATTTGGAGTTAATTTTTGTGTGTGGTATGAGGTAGGGGGTCCAAATTCATTCTTTTACACGTGGATATCATTTTTATCTCCACACCATTTGTTGAAAACATTGTTCTTTCCCTGTTGAATTGTCTTGGCACTTTTGTTGACCATAAATGTAGGAGGTTATTTCTCAACTCTAAATTCTATTACATTGACTTATAGGTCTATCACTAGACCAGTAGTACCACACCGTTTGATTATGTAACTTTGTAACAAGTTTTTAAATTGGGACTTCTGAGTCCTCCAACTTTGCTCTTTTTCAGAATTGTTATGGCTATTCTGGGTCCCTTTTATTTCTTCACTAGTTTAAGATCAGCCTGGACTTTTGATACAGATTGTGGCAAACACGTAGGTAGGTTTGGTAATTTGGGGAATATTACCATTTTTAACAGTATTATATAAGAGAATTTCTTTAACATGTAATGATTCATTTAAAAAGAATAATAAACTCATTGCATATTAATATAAATACCATATTTTATGAAAAATAACTTTCCAAATTAAAAAATAGCAAGAAGAATGGGATTGTTTTACATTTTTGCAAATCTCCTTAATGTCTGACTTATCAGAAGGTAGCTGGGTTCTTTTATCTGCTTTTGCATTCACTCTGATAGGACATTTGATTTTGGTTGAAATATAAGAAGACAATTTGGCCACAAACCAATATTCAGAAGAAAAGTGAGGGGCCTCATGGACCCTTTGAAAGGATCTTGATCGACAGTGGTCCTTGAACCACACTTTGAAAACAGCTTGTCCAGTGGAAAGAAATACATGTTTGGAAACTCAAGAGACTTGATTAAATATCACAAGTCTTCCACTGAACAACTGATACGATTTTGAGCCTTTCAATCTGTTTCTTCATCTGTAAAATGGGGAAAATGACACCATACTTTGAAGGGAGGAAACAAGATCATGCCTGTAAGGTTTTGGGAATATAGAAACCACCAAAGAATTGATTCTTGTTCTCTTCCATTCATACTTGTTCACCTCTGTCTGTTGTATGGGATTAGCTAATTTTTTTCCACGGAAAGTTCACATACCACAGCATGGTAACCTTTATGTAAATTTGGTTCATTGTAGTGGTATTTACTTAAGAGTGGAGCTTTATTTATATAGTTTTCTATTATCATTCCTTTTAGCTAGGAATCACGGTAAGAAGGAAAGAGAAGGGTCGACAAAGAAGGTAAAAGAATTTATCAGAAATGGGGGAGTAATTTTGATGCCTTCTTTAAGATCATTTGTCACTCACTCCAGACCTGCTATTAATGTTGAAGAATTAAGGAAACTGCCAAAAAATCCTCTGCCTTAAATTAAAGAATGGTTCTTTAGCATGTATTCAATTAATAAAATTGAAGTATAAATGACTCCAAATCTTTAATGATTCTATAATACTGAACCAAATCATATATAGTGTTCTAAAAAAAAAAAAAAAACTCTTGCCACTAAAACTCTACATCATTAGAGTAGTAAGTTTAACTTTGCATTTATCTGCAAAACTAAATAAAGTGAATTGATTGTTAGTATATAGGACATGGAAAGTGTGGATTCATTCATTCAGAAAGTGTTTATTGAAAACTTACTTTGTACCCTCCACTGGTTTTGTAAAACAGAGAATGCCTTTGCCCTCCTAGATCTCATTTTCTTGTGGGTGAGACAAAGAAATGAAATATATATAAAATATAATGTCAGATAGAAATATAGAAATTATTGCAATGAAAACAAAAGCAGGTTGAGAGCTTAAGGATTGACGGAATGAGGTATAGGGTCTATTTGTTGAGACTGGGTGACCAGGGAAGACCTCTTGACATTTGAGCAAACTCTTGAATGAAGTAAGGGAACAAGCCATGAGATATGTAAGGGAAGAACATTCCGGGTAGAAGGTACAAAGTGCAAAGGCCATGAAATGGAGGAGATGGAGATGGAACTTATACTTGTTTACTGATGTTCAGCAGCATTGTCCTGAAGACAGTATTTAAAGGAACAAGTACATTAAGAACACTTTGAGGTGTGGCTCTGGGACTGTCAGCTGTGCATATTTTTAGCCAAATGAATCATTTCCACTGTAGACCCTCTTAATCCCAAATGTACTGCATTTTAAGGGACATTTGCAAAGTCTCAACCCAAATCTTTAATCTTCACTTATCAAGGATTTCTTGTCTTTTCAGTGCTAAACCAAAAGATGCAGTAGTTTTTCTTAAACAAAATTAACCTGCATTTACATAGAGCAGTAGGCACATCTTTGTGTTGGAATGTGAGAATTCATCTTGTCCAACCTCAGTAGTTCTCAGGGATCAATCCAGTGGCAATCACCTGGGCAGCTTGTCCTAAAGTTATCTGCTTTTCATTTCCTTTTTTCTTCCAGAGGGTATTAGAATGAGGACAGGAGAGAGAGATGCCTGGCTCCTGCCTTTCAAGCCAGCTGTGGTGGGGATCTGATAGGACAGAGAAATCAGGCAGACAGTCATTAAGCCTTTGCTTGAACTATTCTTGTGACAGGAGTACATTTCTAAGGGATGTTTCAGCGTCTTCAGGTATATAGTCACAGATATGGATATATACATATATACAGATGTGTACATAGTGTAGATTTGTATGTTTATATTTGTGTGTGTGTGTGTGTATATAGCTTTTTTTTTTTTTTTTTTTTTTGATATATGGAGGAAGGGCATAGTCAGCGGAGAGGAGATCTAGTTGGAGGAGAAGAGTGTAATTGAAATGTTAATCATAAAGGTGCATCAATATCCATGTCAAAAATATCCCACACAAAAAGTAGTGCCCCCAGAGAGTAGAACCTAAGGTGTGGGTAAGGATGGGAGACTTTACCTGCCCAGGTGTAAGACCCTCCTGCTTGGCCTAGTTGTCCTAATAACGGGGAAAAGGGAAAGGAAAAGTAACCCTGTAAATGTCCTCGGTAGGTATGTGTCTCCCCATTTTATTCCCCCTGGATGTTTAGCACCCTCTTTAGACTTACCAGATTGTATTCCATATTATTACTGGCTGAGAGACTCCATCCTAGTCCTCAAAGTGCATTAGATCTTGTCACAGTACGAGGAAGCTAGACCATAATGATACCACTTTCTGGTTTTAGGTTTTTATATTATGCAAGATGGTACGATCACAGGAAAGAAATGTTTTGAAGGACAGTTTTAAAAACTATTTTTAAATTATTTTGATAAGCTGATTTGAAAAATATGCTCAGAATTAAGTGTTTTGGCTTTTTTAACTTGGGTAATTTTGCCAACTTGTGTGTCTTTTAAAGTCAAAAATATTTCATTAAAAAAGGAAAAAATAAATTAAAATTTTTTAAAATATTTAATACACTCAACAGATTGTAAGCTTTACTTTTTGACTGGGATAAAAACTGAACCAGTTTAAAACTCACTGCTTTTCTAAAATGAACTTTTTGGAAAGTTTGTAGTTTTTAAAAGCTTTTTTAAAAATCAAATCAGTGTATTGCACATAAAAATCAAATAGTACAGTGGATCTGTAATTGATTATCATTCCCTTATCTACTATCTTATTATCTGGATTCAGGAGTGTCTTGAAGAGAGCTAGAATGTTCTTAGCACCAAAAATCAAATGCATTCTTCTTTATGCTTCCATCAATTTATCAAAATCATGTCACATTGTTTTCTTACACATTGAAAGCATGGATTTTCTGTAACTTTTTAAAATTTATTCTGGAGTTTCTAATTGTCTTTTCTTCTGATTGACAAGCAATAATGTACCATCAACATATCAAAGTTATTCAGTCTCAGTTTCATGGAGGCCTCTTTACCTCAGAGATTTTCTTTTGGATTCTTGTTTCTTGCCCTCATCCTGGGACTTCCCTTCTGCCCTTTGAGGTTGAGTCAGCTGTTTGCTGACTTCTGTGGATCCTTCATCTCTTGGTTTTTATACTCATTTTGCTAGATTATAGCCTGAGATATTTTCCTTTAAAAGGTTGCTTGAAAAGTAAACCTTTTCAGACTTTAGATGCCTGAAGTCTTTATTCTGCCATCATACCTGATGGAGGGTATAGAATGCTAACTTCAGAGTCATTTCCCCTTTGTACTTATATGTGTCGCTGGTGTCTTCTAGCATCTGGGTTGCTTTTGAGAAACCTGCTGCTGAAATTGTCCAAGCATATACAAAGTTTGATAGGTGACTCATTTCTACAGTTAACATTTTGCTCTGTTTGCTTTATTCTAGATCAGTCCATCTCATTTTTTTGACACATTTCAAAATAAATTTCAAGGATCAGTATACTTCACTCCTGAACACTTTGGCATGCATGTAAATAACTAGAGTTCAGTATTTGATTATTTTTTATGGGTAAATATACATACAGGAGATGCATAAATCAGGAACTTACCATTCAGTGAATTTTCAACAAATTGTATACATAGACTCATGTGTCTGTCAAGATATAGAACATTACCATCACGCCAGTAAACAACAACCAAAAGTTTTGATTCATTTTCATCATATATTTTCCTGTGCTAGGGACTTACATAAATGGAATCATACAATATGTGCTCTTTTGTGTAAGGCTTCTTTAATTCAGCATGTTTTTCACATTTATCCATGTTGTTGCATGTATGAATTTGTTTTTCTATTCTGTCGATTGCCACCTATGTGTTGTTTCTGCTTTTTATCTAAAATAAAGCTGTTTGGGGGGCGCCTGGGTGGCTCAGTCATTGAGCGTCTGCCTTCGGCTTGGGTCATGATCTCAGGGTCCTGGGATCAAGCCCCGCATCAGGCTCCCTACTCCGCGGGAAGCCTGCTTCTCCCTCTCCCACTCCCCCTGCTTGTGTTCCCTCTCTCGCTATCTCTCTCTGTCAAATAAATAAATAAAATCTTTTTTTAAAAAAAATAAAAAAATAAATAATAAATAAATAAATAAATAAAATAAAGCTGTTTGACTCGCAAGAATATTTGAGAATAAGTTTTAAACTTCAAATTAGAAACACCTGCTAACATGCAGTGTACAGCACAAAAATCCATTTATTTCTTTTGTCCATTCATTTCCTAGATCTTGAATTTTTGTTAATACAAAATTAAGGCACAATAGCTGAGAATATTGTCATGCCTTTTTTTTTTTTAAGATTATTTATTTATTTATTTGACAGAGAGATAGAGAGCACAAGTAGGCAGAGCGGCAGGCAGAGGGAGAGGGAGAAGCCGGCTCTCTGCTGAGCAGGGAGCCCGATGCGGGGCTCGATCCCAGGACCCTGGGATCATGACCTGAGCCGAAGGCAGCTGCTTAACCGCCTGAGCCACCCAGGCGCCCCGTCACGCTTTTTTATTTCTTGCTATACAAAAAGCAAGTAGAAAGATTATTTAAATCATCCTCATTTTAAAAAATCTCTCGGGGCGCCTGGGTGGCTCAGTCGTTAAGCGTCTGCCTTCGGCTCAGGTCATGATCCCAGGGTCCTGGGATCAAGCCCCGCATCGGGCTCCCTGTTTGGCGGGAGGCCTGCTTCTCCCTCTTCCATGTCCCGCTTGTGTTCCCTCTCTCGCTCGCTCTCTCTCTCTCTGTCAAAATAAATAAATAAAATCTTTAGAAAATAAAAATGAATAAAAAAAAATAATCTCTACACCCAACATGGGGCTAAACTCACAACCCCAAGATCAAGAGTCACATATTCTGCTGATTGAGCCAGCCAGGCACCCCGTAAAGTCATCCCCTTTTTTTAAAGTTTTGAACATTCTTATTGAAATTTTAGGATTAACCTGTGTTTCCTAGTCCATTGACTGATTTTAGGTAATTGGGTGTTTAAAGTAATTGTCTTTCCTAGAAATTAGCATTTCAGCACATAAAGTCATTGAATTTTAGAGGTAGAAGTTTTTAAAGAATATATTAATTTGACATTAACTTTTATATGAATCACCCTTAATCTAGAGAGGCATGACCTTTTGAGTTATGTTTTGTGTCTACTATGCAGGAGTACTGTGTATTTCACTTATTTTTTAATAAAGATTGTCGCTTCTACTGGTAATTGTTTTGAAATTTTAAAGACCCAATTTTAAAATCGTATATACGTGATCTAGAGGGTCTTTTCTAGCTTAAAATTTTGTTAAATTTTTATGGTAAATAAGAATGAAATTTTCTGGTTGCCATATTACATTACACAAAAGGGTTATCCTGGTATAATGTTCCAGTGTACACATTCCACAGCTTTTTGTGAGTGTTAATGTTATGCCTAATGAATGCTGATTTTGAAATTTAATTAAAACAAAAAGAGAGTAGTGTCTTTTGTAGTCTAGTTTTCAGGCCGTGTTTGTGGCGTATGAAAATTATTTTATGGCTTTTCCAAAACTACATGCAGCTGCTACACAACGTTTCAGTAGCATTTACCTTACTACTGAAATGGAAAACCCAGTAATAAAATAGGCAACAGTTTGAGAGGATTGATTTAAATGTTAAATACTGCTTATGTGTACCTGGACTTTATTGGCGTATAACACCTATACTTTAATTTTAGAAAGGACTTATTCATCTTTTCTCATGTCATTTTTTTCTTGGTTTATGTGGCATTTGTGAAAATGCTTAAAGAAATGCTGGTACTACGATAAGGGATAATTGATGTTCTTGTTTGTGAAAGTTCCACTAAAATCACAGAAATGACCACTAAATAAATTGCTTCTGTCCTTGAAGACATAAACTCTACTTTCAAGAAGCTCATGACTTAGTGGAAATCCATTAGAGTCAAAATTTCCATATTGTAAATGGCTGCAGCTTCCATTTCCTTTTCTTGATTTCTCCTCCACCTACTTGTTCTTCTCTTCTTTCCCCTTGTCTTTGAACATATTTACTTAAAGATAGGACAGGATGAATGAGCTATGAAAAAGGAGGAACAAGGGGCACCTGGCCAGCTCCAGTACTAGAGCATGCCATTCTTGATCTTGGGGTTGTAAGTTCAAGCCCCACAGTTGACGTAGAGATTACTTACAAATGAAATCTTTAAAAAAAAAAAAAGGAAAAGAAAGGACAGGAATCTCAATCCAAGGGGTTTACCCTTCTAAATGCACAATAGAAAACCAAGTGAAAGTTGGTGGTCAGGTAACTATGAATTGAATTGCTCTCACGTATCCTATCATAAAATCCTGTCATAAAGAATACAGGTATTCTAGGGACACCTGGGTGGCTTAGTCAGTTAAGTGTCTACCTTCGGTTCAGGTCGTGGTCCCGGGTCCTGGGATAGAGCCCCATATTTAGGGGCTCCCTGCTCAGCAGGGAGTCTGCTTCTCTCTCTCCTTCTGCCCCTCCCCCTACTTGTGCTCTCTCTTGCTCTCACTC
This sequence comes from Halichoerus grypus, assembly GCF_964656455.1. Classification (NCBI taxonomy): domain Eukaryota; kingdom Metazoa; phylum Chordata; class Mammalia; order Carnivora; family Phocidae; genus Halichoerus; species Halichoerus grypus. Next base: position 101,969,324 of record NC_135715.1, read on the forward strand.
TCTCTCGCAAATAAATTTTTTTTTAAAAGAATACAGGTATTCTTGTCTTGATCTCATTTCTCTCACAACTCTTCACCTGGCATCCTATGCTTCAAAGATACTAAATTAACAGCCCAGCCAAGACTTCATCACACATCTCTAAACTACAAGTCCAACTTTATACTATACCAAGTATAAAGGAATTAATCAGGTCAATTAATATGCTTTTTTTTTTAGCCTCAGAACTTAACGGAGGCAAGTTTATTGGAGAATATTTCAAGATAGCTTGTCATACTACAACAAACTCCTCCATACTTTGTTCATTTATACGTTACAGTGTTACTTGCTTAAAACTAATTACTTATGTATTTAGAGGACCTTCCCTCTTGACTCAAGTGCTAGTTATTTATGACATTATAACCAAGCCTGAGCTACTCAGAGTGGGCTAATTAAGAAATTTAATAGTGTACATTGTACATTATAGCCCATACAAGAGTTGGCTTGATTTTCTGGCTAATGGAAATATCATGCGGCAACAGTTATGTTGGGATACAGATAAATTCCTAACTTTCCAGCCATTTCTTAACTAATTTCTTAATTATGTGTCATTGGTGGTAAAGGGTGATCAACCAAATGACCAAATGTGAATGGCCCAGTATAAGACCCTCCACGAATAATTAGTGCATATTACTTGCTTTATACTGAGTCAAATGTGTTTGCTTTCATCTTATTTTAGTATGTGTGCTGCCGAAGCAAGCACTGTTTGCTTTCATCTTAAAGACAGACCTAGAGAACCACTAACCTACTTTCAGTCTCTATAGATTTGCCTCTTCCGGACATCTCATATACATGAAATCATACAATATGTCATTTTTTGTGACTGTCTTTTCACTTAAGCATAGTTTTTAAGAATCATCTATGTTGTAGCATGAATCAGTGCTTCTTTCCTTTTTGTGACTGAATAATACACCACTGTATGGATATACCACATTTTTTTAATCCATCAGTTGAGGAGCATTTGAGTTGTTTCTACTTCTTGGCAATTATGAATAACACTGCTATGAAATTTTTTGTATAAGTTTTGTGTGGGTATATGTTTTCATTTCCCTTGGGTATATACCTAGGAGTGGAATTGCTGGGTCACATGATAACTGTGTTTAGCCATTTGAAGGACTGACAAGCTATTTTCCAGAGTAGCTGTACAATTTTGCATTCCCAGCAGCAATATGAAGGGGTTGCAGTCTCCTCATACTCACCAGTGCTGTCATTGTCAGTCTTTGATTATAGTGATTTTCATAGGTGTGCAGTAATATCTTGTTGTGGTTCTGATCTGCATTTCATTAATGATTAAAGATGTTGAACATTTTTTCATGTACTTATTATTGGCTACTGTTGAGTTTATGTAGACCTTGATATCTAGATGTTTGTGTAGCTTTTATGCACTCTACAATTACTCAGTATTTAGGCTCTGTGTTCCACAGAAAATGCCAGTGTATATATGAACACATTAAAGGTCCTAGTTAGTTCTATGTCCTGTTGGAGAATTGGAGAGATACTGATTCATCTGTTTTTCCAAACTTATGTGATATTTAGGATAGTCACTAGTTTGCCTGGGACAGTCCCAGTTAATGCCTATTGTTGTGGCATAATTATAAAAGTGCCCTCTTTCACTTTGAAGTGCCCTGATTTGGACAATAAATGATATGGCCATCCTACTGACAATTAACCTAGAGTATTTAAATACACACTTGCTACCTACTAGATCAGAGCCTCCGAGAAAGGTGCCTGGAAATAAGTTTTTAGCAACTTCAAGGTCAAGCACATTTATATTATTCTAGCAGAATGCTGGTGTTGCTCTGTGACCCAAAACCCATTATCATTGTTTTAGTGGGACAGTGAGTTCCAAGTTAAAATTTGAGAGAAATAATTTCATTTGATAAGCTAGCGCCATCCTTCTCCTTAAAGTAACGATAGAGGAGGAATATTTCATAATACACGTGTTGGACAGGCTCTTAGGGGCAAAAGAGTATGGGAAAAGAAAGGGAAATACATTTCTAGAAGTAGGGTGGTCTCAGGATGGAGGCAATGAGCAAAACTGAACATCTCGGTAATGTTTCCCTTTAAGTTGGATGAGAGTAGAGGAGAGATTCATGAAGATGTTCTTCATACCTGAGAACTGGGATCAAGAACTAATGGCAGAGGTGTGGGAGAAGTTTTTTCAGATTCCGAGGCTAGGTTACAGAAAAAAATGTAGTACCATTGGTTTTTATTTATTTGGGGGTCAGTGAGATTTGAGAATATTTCTACACATGGTCATTTGTAAGTCAGGCACTTGTAAGAGATCTGTATTTTTACACAGGTGTCAGAGATGCCCATCCAAGTTTTTTAAGATTTTTTTATTTGCTAATTGTATAACTGTCTTTAAGATGAAAGCAAACACATTTGACTCAGTATAAAGCAAGTAATATGCACTAATTATTCGTGGAGGGTCTTATACTGGGCCATTCACATTTGGTCATTTGGTTGATCACCCTTTACCACCAATGACACATAATTAAGAAATTAGTTAAGAAATGGCTGGAAAGTTAGGAATTTATCTGTATCCCAACGTAACTGTTGCCTCATGATATTTCCATTAGCCAGAAAATCAAGCCAACTCTTATATGGGCTGTAATACCAAGGAACACAGTCTTCAATATAATTATCCACACCACAGTATTTCATCCAAAAACTCTTTGGTTGGGGGGGGACTTTTTTTTTTTTTTTAGCTTTATTGAGGTATAATGGATGTACAATGAACTGCATATATTCAAAGTGTATTTGGAAGAGATGCTGGTTTTTTTAATTGATGCTATGGCAAGTCTGCCATTATAATTTGTCTTCTGAGCATACAGTAACTGAGTGGAGAAATGAAACAGCTTGTTAATTTAACTTGGGGAAACTGTCATGAATTATTTATAGTAAGATGATTTACATTGGATTATTACTAAGACTTGTCCATATTTATGGAGCAAGTACTCTTGTCTCCAAAAGCTAGTGACTTTTCATTTGTATATATTTATCTGAGAGAACAAGAGCAAATAATGATGTGCCAAATGAAGAACACAATAATAACTGCTTGAGAAGTTCAAAAGAATAAGGAATGGCTGGACTGGAGAGGTTAGGGAAAGTTGTGAGGAAGAAAGTAGGTCATGAAACAGGTAACGACAACACAGGAAGGGGTCCAGTAGAGTTTGAGCTAGAGCTTAGAGAATAGATTTAATTCACTAGGTAGACATGGATGAAAGAACATTCTAGAGAAGGGAAGAACCAGTGAGTATAGGTAATGAAAGGTGAGTGGTCTGGCTTGGCTGCAGTCTGGGATGGTTGAGGGGAAATAAAAATGGAAAGTTAAGTTTGGGTAAAATTGGTGAAGATTTTAAATGCCAGACTGAAGGATTTAAATGGTGTCTCTGAGTCAAGGGGAACTACTGAAGATTTTCTTGAGCAAGATAGTTGATTTCAGATTTCCTTGCCTTATTATTACTTGGGCTGTGTTTTTCTTGAGGTATTTATAATGCTACTTCTGCCTCTTTATGCTATTAGCCTTTTTTCCTTTAATACTTTAGTTGTGGTTATCAGGAAATTGGTTTTTAAATTCTTTTTTTTATTGACTTTTTTTCATAGTTTTTTTTTAATTTTATTTTATTATGTTAATCAACCTGTCACCTTATTTTTCTTGGTATTATCAAATCTCTTTAATTACAATAAAGTAATAATACTAGATCTGGAAGAGAGGGACAAAATAATTTCCACTACTATTATAGTATTAAAAGTATGGCTTAATTCAGTAAATATTACGAATTTTCAAGAATATGAATTTTAGGCAACATAATTGAGTCTGGAAAGATTTAAAGATACTGGGCCCTCCTTGTATATGAAGATCCAAAATTATACTGTCTCATTTTCTTGACCTTTATTTTAAAATATATATTTAGAGAAGCAAAGCAAGTTCAGCTTAAGAAAATTATGTTTTGTTTTGTTTTGTTTTGTTTTCTGGAATGTAAAGGATCCGTAGACATTATAAATGTAGACTTTAGGAAAAAGTGAGAAGGTCCCAAGAGTATTTTTCTAGTCTCATCTCATCATTTGTTGATTTCTTAACTTCAAATATATAGATAAAAACTGCATTTAAAATGTGAAGTACATGTAACTGTTTATCTTAAAGCCAAATTCAGGTTGTGAGAATTTAATAATACAATTTCCTTAAACCCATGTTGGATTATGTGTAAATACTTTTATGGCTTTTAGAGTAATTTTCTGTTTTTTTTGTTTTGTTTTTTTTAAAGATTTATTTGACAGAGAGAGACTGTGAGAGAGGGAACACAAGCAAGGGGAGTGGGGGAGGGAGAAGCAGGCTTCCCACGGAGCAGGGAGCCCGATGCGGGGCTCGATCCCAGGACCCTGGGATCATGACCTGAGCTGAAGGCAGACGCTTAACGACTGAGCCACCCAAGCGCCCTGTAATTTTCTGTTTTTATTTTCTAGTATTATTTGACTACTTTTTTATTTCCTAGGAATTAACTGTCCCTTAAATGTGATACTGCATAAAGTATTTTCATTTGATCTCCTACAGAAGAAAATAATAAGCATTTAAGACTCTCTGATCTGGTTCTACTATACTGTCCATTCATTTGTTCATTTAGCAATTACTTCAAAAAAACATTTAGTGAATATCTGCCTGGCTTTGAGAATTCAAAAATCAATGATTTGGACTCTTGCCCTGGAGGAGCCCAATCTAATAGGAGAGGCGATCTAAATAAGTAATTACAAATCCACTTGATAATTTGTTTTGTTTTGTTTGTTTAAAAAAAAGCAAAAGGTGTGTTGAGGTACGTACAGGGTGCAGTGGAGCAACATCCTGCCTTAATTCTTACCTTACCATTTCTCTTTTGTTTTTAACACATACAACCTTGTAGCAAAGTAGCTTTTAAAGCAAAAAAGTATTACTAGAGATAAAAAAGCAGGACTTTCTAAAGGTAAAAGTTTCAGTTCAAAATGAAAACAGCCATTTTAAATTATATGTACCTAATAATGGACAGAACCATAGAAAATAGATAAATAACAATAAAAGGGGATGCCATAAACACTGATGAGCACAGGAATAATAAAATTTCGCTAATCTGCATATTTAATCCCCTATGTGTGTCAAAAACCTTTAAAGATGAAATGGATAAAGCTTTTCCTGTTTAACGATACCATTTCTTAACACACAGGGTTAACCCTACTCAGATCAAACAACTGAGTGATCCCTAAAATCCTCATGCAGTTTCTCACTTCCAGTCTTTGCTCATATTTCTTCAAACTGAAATTACCATTTACTAATCCTTCCCTCCCCCACTATGTATGTCACGTTTCTGTAACCTGTTTTTAAATGCCAATTTTGTTTTGAAACATACCAGAACTGCTCTCTCACATTTGTTCCTCTGAGGCACTATATATGTGTCATTTTTAACTTTTATTACTCTGAACCTTGTGTTAAATGTAGTTCATCGTGTACACAACCTCTCCTCCATTAACTACCTGCCTTCCCCCTATATCCAAAGAAGCACTGCTCCATTTTAAAATTACCTGAGGTCAAGGACTTGGTCAGCTTGATAGAATACCTTGTATACCACTGTACTTAATAAATGTGGAATTAAATGTAATTAGATATCTTGTATTGATTCGTGAGAATAGTAGGACTGAACCTTACAGCTCTAGAATATTTTAGTAACAGGTTGAGAAAAAGAAACTTCTTTTTCATAAATTCAAAGATAGTCTACTTCAAGATAAAATTTTGTCAAAACCTTATCTTGAGTAAAATTTTTCCCCCTTGGTTTAAGCGTGACTCTGATAAGAAATGATTACAATCTGATAACTGGCAGATACCCTTTGTTTAATGAACTCAAGACTCATGTCCTATTCATTAGCCTGATGCCTGTATCCCAGTTAATGCCATATCCCAGTCTTAACACTGCGGTTAGGTTGATCCATGAACACTGAACTGTCCTTATCCTTCCTAATGCTCTCATGTTTCCTCTCTGGACCAAAGTATGTCTTCATGGCTACTTGAGGAACTTGCTTTTCCGTCTAGTTGGGAGAATTGATTTTCAAACTGCTAATTGACATTATCTTGTTTTGAACACTGCCATATAAGAAACTGATAGTGTAATTGCTAAGGATAAATACTAACCTGAAAAAAAATGCTTTGTAGTATACTTTTGTTCTGTTAAGCCATATTAAAATTACCTTTTCTAGAAACCTTTTCAGAGAGATATTAGCCACCTGTTCACCCATTTTGTTTCAAGTAAATTCTCATTGGTGTGTTACTTCACCAAGGCCAGTGCCCTGACCTTCATTTCTAGATCACCCACATGGTCTCCTTTCTATGCTTTTTCTGATATGTGGGTGGTATTAAAAGAAGATAGAGAAGTATTTGTATTTAACCTTTTCTTTAATCAATGTTGGCTTGGACTTGGATCGTAATACTTTTAATTATCTCTTTTGTATTTCACAGCCTGCATTTATGGTTTTCTTTTCTCCTCTGTCTTTAAGCCCCCTTGCCTCCTCTTATTTTCATAAATGAATTTCTCTCCTTTTTTCTGAAGACATTGAGGCTATTTATTATGTATGGGATCACTGAATTAGGTGTGGGCACTTCAGAAGTATCTGTCTCGATGCCCATACTCTTTTTTCTTCTATGACTCCCAAGTGAAGAGATGTCCCTCTCCTTCAAACCTACTCCTCACCTTTCTTTAGAATGTGTTGATCCCTAACTGTGTGCCAGGGATTGTGACAGGATTTCTAGGAAACACAGTAATGAGTAAGATACAATTTTATTTTATTTTTCGAGAGAGGGTGCACAAGCGGGGGTGGGGCTGGGGGGCAGAGAGAGAACCTTAAGCAGACTCCATGACCCTGAGATCATGAGCTGAGCCACCCAGGTGCCCCAAGATATAATTCTTAAAAGAAGCTTACTGGTCTGTGTTTGTGCTGTTTGCAGTGTTCTCATCTTTGTCATTTGTTCATTTTTGTTTGTATTCCGAGAAGTAGAGAATTTTTTAATGGAAAGGAGAAAGATTGTTTTCCCTCAAGGAGATAAGAGGTGGGAGCCTCTTTTACATTATACCTTCTCCTTCTTCCCATTTGAGATTTCTGAAAGGAGTATATTATGTCTCTAAAGTGTGTGGTAGCAAAAAAGAAAAAGCTGAAGATCTACTGCTGTGGTAAAGATTCCTATATATATTTTACTAATCCCAACCTTTTGAACAGCTTAAATCCAGTTATTTCTTATTTTGTGTGTATAATTTATACATATGAAATATATGTGATATATACAAAATTATATATACATTTGACCCTTGAGCAGCATGAGTTTGAACTGTGTGGGTTTACTTCTGTGCAGATTATTTTCAATAAATACAGTATGGTACTATAAATGTATTTTCTCACAATTTTCTTAACATTTTCTCTAGCTTACTTTATTATATGAATATGGTACATGATACATATAATGTACAAAATATGTGTTAATTGACTGTTTATGTTATTGGTAAGGCTTCCAGTCAGCAGTAGGTTATTAGTAGTTCAGTTCTGAGGGACTTAAAAGTTATGCATGGATTTTCAACTATGCAGGGGTCAGTACCCCTAGCCCCTGCGGGGGTGTGTGTGTGTATGTGTGTGTGTGTGTGTAAAATTCCATGCTCTAATTATACATCAATACAGTATCTCATTGGAATGTGGTACTTTTATATATAGTTAATATATGTTCTCTTTATGAGTTTATGTGTGCACAATCCTAAACCTAGGGCAGAAAAATCTTGAAACTGGGTGATTGGCAGGTTTTGTTTTGTTTTATTTTATTGTGGTAAAATACATGTAACATAAAATTTACCATCTTAACCATTTTTAAGTGTATAATTCAGTAATGTTAAGTATATTCATGTTGTGCAACCAATCTCCGGAACTCTTCATCTTGCAAAACTGAAACTCATGCCCATTAAACAATAACTCCCCATTCCCTTTTCCCCAGCTCCTGGCAGCCAGTATTGTACTTTGGATCTCTATGAATTTGACTACTCTAGGTACCTCAAGTGGAATCATAACAGTATTTGTCTTTTTGTGACTGGCTTATTTCATTGAGCATAATGTCCTCAAAGTTTATCCATGTGTCAGAATTTCCTTCTTTTTTTTTAAATTAAGTTTTTTAATTCTGGTATAGTTAACATAAAGTGTTACATTAGCTTCAGGTGTAAAATTTAGTGATTCAACAATTCTGTACATTACTCAAGGCTCATCATGATAAGTATACTCTTTAATCCCCACCACCTATTTCACCCATCCCCCCATTCACCGCCTCTCTGGTAATCATCAGTTCTTTATAGTTAAGAGTCTTTTTTTCTTTCTTTCTTTCTTTTCTTTTTTTTTTTTAATTTTTATTTATTTGAAAGAGGGAGAGAGCACATGTGCATGCCCTTGCGGGGTGGGGGGAGGGGCGCAGGGAGAGAATCTGAAACAGACTCCCCACCATTGTGCAGAGCCCACCATGTTCGATCCCACGACCCCTGAGATCAAGCCAAGAGTCAGATGCTCAACCGACTGAGCCACCCAGGCGCTGCACTGTTTCTTTTTTCTTTTTTTTTTTTTTTTTTAAGACTTTATTTTTAAGTAATCTCTGCACCCAGTGTGGGGCTCGAACTCACAAGCCCGAGATCAAGAGTTGCATAGTCTGTCTTCTCTTTTTTTTCCCCTTTGTTCATTTGTTTTTGTTTCTTAAGTTCCACATGTGAGTGAAATCATATGGTATTTCTTTTTCTCTGACTTATTTCGCTTAGCATTATATGCTCTACCTCCATCCATGTTATTGCAGATGGCACAATTTCATTCTTTTTTATGGCTGAATAATATTCCCCATCTTCTTTATCCATTCACCTATCGATGGATACTTGGGGCTGCTTCCATAATTTGGCTTTTGTAAATAATGCTACAATAAACATAGGAGTGCATGTATCCCTTTGAATTAGTGTTTTTATATTCTTTAAATAAATACCCAATAGTATGATTACTAGATTATAGGGTAGTTCTGTTTTTAACTTTTTGAGGAACCTCCATACTGTTCTCCCCAATGGCTGTACCAGTTTGCATTCCCACCAAGAGTGCAAGAGGGATCCTTTTTCTCCCCATCCTTGTCAATACTTATTGTTTCTTGTGTTTTCAATTTTAGCCATTCTGACAGGTGTGACGTGATATCGCATTGTAGTTTTGATTTGAATTTCCCTTATGATGAATGCTGTTGACCATCTTTTCATGTGTCTGTTGACCATCTGTATGTCTTTGGAAAAATGTCTGTTCATGTCTTCTGCCCATTTTTTAATTGGATTGTTTTTTGGGTGTTGAGTTGTATCAGTTCTTGATATATTTTGGATACTAACCCTTCATTGGATTTGTCTTTGCAAATATCTTCTCCCATTCCATAGATGGCCTTTTAGTTTTATTGATTGTTTCCTTCACTGTGCAGAAGCTTTTTATTTTGATGTAGTCAAAAATAGTTTATTTTTGCTTTTGTTTCCCTTGCCTCAGGAGACATATCTAGAAAAATGTTGCTGTAGCCAATGTCAGAGATATTACTGCCTGTGTGCTCTCTCTTTTAGGATTTTTATGGTTTCCAGTCTCACATTTAGGTCTTTAATCCATCTTGAATTTATTTTGATGTCCATCTTGAATTTATATATGGTGTAAGAAAGTGATCCAGTTTCATTCTTTTGTGTGTAGCTCTCCAACACCATTTGTTGAAGATACTTTTTCCTATTGCATATTCTTGCCTCCTTTGTCCAAGACTAACTGACCATATAACTGTGGGTTTTATTTCTGAGTTTTCTATTCTATTCTATTGATCTATGTGTCTGTTTTTGTGCCAGTACCTTACTGTTTTGATTCCTGCAGTTTTATAATATAACTTGAAGTCTGGAATTGATGAAACAAATTGAAGATGATGTAAAGAAATGGAAAGACATTCCATGCTCATGGATTGGGAGAACAAATACTGTTAAAATGTCTATACTACCCAAAGTAATCCGCACATTTAATGTAATCCCTATCAAAATACCAACAGCATTTTTCACAGAAGTAGAACAAACAATCCTAAAATTTGTATGGAATCACAAAAGACCTTGAATAGCCAAAGCAGTCTTGAAAAAGAAAAACAAAACTATAGATAATTTCCTTCTTTTTTAAGTCTGAGACAAAAATTCTTTTGTATATATTACATTTTGTGTATCTGTTCATCTGTTGGTGGACATTTGGGTTGTTTCCAGCTTTTGGCTACTGTCAGTAATGCTGCAGTGAATGTAAGTATACAAATATCCCTTTGAGACCCCACTTTCAGGTTTTTTGGGTATATACCCAGAAGTAGAATTACAAGATCATATAGAATTCTGTTTGTGAGTTTTCGTGGATTCACCATGATGTTTTTCACAATGCCTGCACCATTTTACATTTCTACTAACATTGCACAGGAGTTCTCGTTTCTCCACATTCTCACCAAAACTTGTTATTTTCTGCTCTTTTAATAGTAGGTGTGAGGTGGCCTTTATTTGCATACCTCTAGTTATTTATGATGGTGAGCATCTTTTCATGTGGTTGTTTGCCATTTGTATATCTTCTTTGGAGAAATTTCTGTTCACGTCCTTTGCCCATTTTTTAATGGGGATTATTTGCTTTCTTATTGTTGAGTTGGAGGTGTTTTTTGTTTATATTGTAGATTTATTGGGCTTCAGTTTTAAGCAATACTTTTTAAAAGCCAGATTCCATTGTTATTTAATGACATGTGTTAAAATGTGCTGTACATGTAACTGGAAGCCTAAATATTGGATGCTTCACAAAGTAATAATATAAGGAAGAGTACTGGTATTTTTTTCCTTAGCAACAATTGAAGCTATATATCAGAAATATAGTTAGACACTGTACAGTTTCAAGTTGTTTCCAGAGGACTAAGTTAGACATGGGAAAATATATATCATATGTGGTTTTTAAGAAATTAACTTTACTCTTCAGTCAGTTTTTAATAAATCAATCTAAGAGTATAGTATAATTACACATTTCTAGTGTAAATTAGAATTGTCTTAATTGATGAAGTTGTTTTTAAAATGCATTATAAACTTCTTAGGATTTCCCAAGTTTACAAGTCAGTTATATTATTGTTGAAAGTATCGGTCATCTAAGGAATGCTGTTCCTAAAATTCTGGTATCTATATCAGTTGGCTATTTCATAAATATTTTTACACATCTGGGATAAGTTTAGTATTTCTTTAAAAACTTTTTCATTTTTGTTTCTAGTCTTCAAAACTTTATGTTGTATAAAAGACATTTGTATTTGAAAAGAAATAAACATTCACCAAGGTACAATGAAAAATAAAGCAGTAGATGAGAAAGTTGAAAGCCACTGGACTGCCAGAAGCTTCTGAAATATAGAAGTACTTTTTTTTTTAAGACTAATATTTCTTTAAGAGAACCTCCACTTCTATTAGCTTCCTTAGGATTACGTGGAGAGGAACAGTTTATGACCTAAGCCATTTTATAACAGTAAAGATCCCAGGCTTTTGTTATTGCTGGAAAATATTCCTAGCAGTACCAGTAGGAATCGTGGTCCATGGAAAAGGCATTTGGCACAGCAAGATCTAATTTTAAAGGGGTATCTAAGACAAAGCTATGCCCTTTCCTTCAGTATCATCTTTTTTAAACCATAAATTTTGAAAATATTATGGGTGGAATTATAACCCCACCCACAATGCAAAACTCTTATGTTGAAGTCCTAACCTCCAGTACCTCAGAATATAACCTTGCTTGGAAATAGAGTCATTGCAGATAGAGTGGTTAAGATGAAGTCTTACTGGAGTACGGTAAGCCTCTAATCCAATATAACTGATATCATTATAAAAGGTGAAATTTGGAGATAGATACTTATACAGGGAAAATGCTGGGTAAACAGGAAGACTACCATTGAAAGTCAAGGAGAGAGTCCGGGAATAGACCTCTCAAAAGGAACCAATGCTGCCAGCAACCTTGATTTTGGACTTGTAGCCTCTAAAACTGTGAGACAATGTATTTCTGTTACTTAAGCTACCCAGTTGCAGTATTTCATTTGCAGCAACCTTAGCAAATTAGTACAAAGATGAAATGGTCCATGCCCATTCTATCCTAACAAATAAACGTCCTCCTTTGTGCCGATGACATAATCCTGCTGTTGCATTCAGGAATCAGCTTAAAAAGCAAGTACACATCAGCTATCAAGGAAATGGAAATCAAAACCACAGTGAGATACTACTTCATACCTACAGTTTATAATCAAAACAGCAGATAAGAACAAGTGTTATTGAGGATGTGGAGAAACTAGGATCTTATACCACCCATGGTTATTAAAATGGCACAGCTTTGAAAAACTGCCAGTTCCTCAAAATGAGTAAGCATTTAAATGATTGAACATTAGTTACCATAGACCCAGGAATTCCACTGTTAGGTATATAACCGAAGGAAAAGAAAATGTAAGTTCACAGAGAATTTATACATGAATGTTCATAACGTCATTATTTGTAATAGTGAAAAAGTGGAAACAACACAAATGTCCTTCAACTGAAAAATGAATAAACAAAAGTTGGTATATCCATTCAGTGGAAGATTATATGATAGCAAAAATGAGGTATTGATTCATGGTACAACATAGATTAACCTTGAAACCATTCTAAGTAAAAGAAGACAGTCACAAAAGACCACATATTGTGTGATTCCATGTATATGAATGTCCGGAATAGGTCATCTCTGGAGACACAAAGTAAATTAGTGGTTGCCTAGGGTTTTGAGAATGGGGGCAATTAGGGGGTGATGGCCAAGAGAAATGGGGTTGCTTTTTCAGGTAATGAAAATGTTCTGAAATTGATGGTGGTAAAGTTGTACAATTCCTTGAATATACTAAGAGCGTAGGATTACACATTTAAATGAGTAAACTGCATGGTATGTGAATTGTATCTCAATAAAGCAGTTTTTTAAAAAACAGAACACATGATAAATCACTGTAATTTGTGGGCAGGAGGAACAATTGATTGAATAATCATTTATTACACATACTGTATATCAGGTTCTTTGTTAAATACTAGGTATGAAAAGACAATTAAGAGACTTAAGTTCCTTCTTAGTTGTAGAGACAGAATCATTAGCAACTAACTTTAATAAAACAAAAATCAAAATTGTCATTTTGGAGCAACACTCACTAGATTTCAGAGGGGGAAAAGAACTATTAAAATTCTTCTACTTCTGTTCTCTAGATCTTACAGTTTCATCATTTTCCTATATAGCTAGATCATATTGCTGTAGCTTCCTACAGAAATGTAGTTTACCCTTGTAGGAAAGGTGCCACGGGTTAAAGATTGAATAACATAAAACACAGGCTAATGTCTAGGCTTGACAGCCTTTTTTCTTTCTTAATGAGTCATTTAAACCCCATCTTGGCTCTAGTTCAGAGACCTAGAACTGGGAGTCTAGGACAAGTGCCCTTCTTGTCCCACTTGTTCAGCAGTGGCAATTAGCAATATAGTTATCCTAAGTTGGTATTTTTTTGTTGGTTTACTCCTGGTTTTCTGGGGTTGATTTTGCCATTTATTTTGCTTTACTAATTTGGAATTTATTTCTTTTAGTGGTTACCCTTTTTTTTTTTTAAGATTTTATTTATTTATTTGACAGAGAGAGAGAGCACAAGCAGGGGGAGCCACAGGCAGAGGGAGAGGGAGAAGCAGGCTCCCCGCTGAGCAGGGAGCCCGACGCTGGGCTCTATCCCAGGACCCTGGGATCATGACCTAAGCCGAAGGCAGAACGCTTAAATGATTGAGCCACCCAGGTGCCCAGTGGTTACCCTTTTTTACTATGCATATTTAACATAAATAGATCATTAGTGTCTTATTCTACTTCCCAAACAATACCAAGGGTCTTTGAACTCTTTATCTCTGATTAGTGTTCTGCTCCTTTAATTTTAAGCAACAGAAATCCAAAGCATATCAACTTAACAAAAGGGGAGTACTGTGGGATGTCTTTTTTAAAAACACTAATCCCCATTCATGAGGGTTCCATGAATTATGACTTCATGACCTAAGCTCCTCCCAGAGGTCCTACCTCCTAACACCTTCACATTGGGCATTAGTATTTCAACATGAATTTTAGGGGGACCATTCAGACCACATACCTGGTAGACGGCACTCAAGTGTTAGTCATTATCATCTTTGTTGTCATCATTTCATCACCTTAGAATTGGAGCTAAAGAAATGGGGGGCCAGGGGGTGCCTGGGTGGCTCAGTCGTTAAGCGTCTGCCTTCGGCTCAGGTCATGATCCCAGGGTCCTGGGATTGAGCCCTACATCAGGCTCCCTGCTCCGCAGGAAGCCTGCTTTCTCCCTCTCCCACTCCCACTCGCCCTGCTTGTGTTCCCTCTCTCGCTGTCTCTCTCTCTCTCTCAAATAAATAAATAAAATCTTTAAAAAAAAAAAAAATGGGCCAGTAGTCCATTAATTAAGTTTTTGGTTTTTTTGGTTTTTTTTGAAGATTTTTGGAGCTGTAGCATTTGGGCCATTTACTGATAATGTGTACCTTATTATTGACTGAATTATTGAGCATAGAAAACGGGGTTAAATATAGCTTGGAGAGATTTAGGGAAGAACATTTCAGTACTAAGTATTGTCAGCTCTTGGGATTGGTTGTCATGAGAGATGGGGGAAATTGTATTTATCAAACCAAAGTCCGTGAACATAATTTGTGGTGATTTGGTCAGTATTTTCCATTTTTAAGGTGGCTAAATGTATTTTGAAACCTTTAAAATGATAGTCATGTTTTTAAAAATACTCTGAAACCTTTTTGAATTGTCAGTAATAGCTATGGCCTTACTGATTAGTATCTTCAGCAGAACTTTTCTTTAAGGATTTCCTTCTCTGAAAGTCAGAATACAACTAAACAAAATTTAGAGATTACTACATTTTAATCTACTTCCATTTTTAAATTGTTTGCCTACTGAGATCTTAAAACTAACCTTTATTAATGGTGTTCACGATTTTGCAGAATATGTTACCTGTCATCCCTTTTTTTTCATTCCTTAATACCTGTTTGATATTTTGTTCCCTGAAATGTTTTGAAATGTTAGAAAAATCACTGGGTTCTTCTTGTATTTCTTCTATTTTTGTAATTTTTTCCTTAAGTCCTTGACCACCTTAATTGCTACATTAGTGTTAGATACTTAAGTAGTGCTGAGTCCCTTGGCCTTTGCATTTCCCTACCTCTCACACTACAATCCACCTGTTTATTATCTCCAATTGAATATTTTAGACAGTTGTTTATTAGTTTGTTGTTTCTTATCAATAGTTGGTTGAAAGATCTATCCCAGTGAATGTTTGAAGTATGCCTGACAGTGTTTTGTCTTTTTGAAATGTGGAACTAAAATTAATTTCAAGTTTTTAGCTTTCTCATAGTAATAATGGTGGTGAACTTTGTTTAGAAGTTTATATGTTGTACTTCATCTCATTTCTTATACCTCCTTCCTCATTTTCTATATTGATACTGATTATTAACATAAAAAGGCGATCTTAGTTTTTGTAATTTCCTTGTGAGATGTAGACTGTTAAAATTACTTTTCAGTCTTCCTAATGTGATAACATATTCTGGTATGATTAGTTTTTTTTCTGTCATTTGATCTTTAGTGTGTGTTTTAAAATATTTTTTATCATTTATATAGTTTCCTATTATGCCTGACAGATGAGTATAGGGCAGGTATGCCGACTTACCTGGGTTTTTTAAAACCTATAGTGAACTGTGAACTAAGTTTTTAAAACTTGATATGTTTGTGTAAATGAAAGTCTTTTTACCAAGTAATGAAATATTCACTTGCTAAATTAAAGAAAAAAGAGATACTCCAGGGGCCCCTGAGTGCTCAGTCGTTAAGCGTCTGCCTTCAGCTCAGGTCATGATCCCAGGGTCCTGGGATCGAGCCCCGCATCGGGCTCGCTGCTCAGCGGGGAGCCTGCTTCTCCCTCTCCCACTCCCCCTGCTTGTGTTCCCTCTCTTGCTGTGTCTCTTTCTGTCAAATAAATAAATAAAATCTTTTAAAAAAAAAAAGGGGGTACTCCAATTTATGTCTTTTAGTATGCCCAGTAGATATGGCTGAACAATCTATAAAATATTTTGCTATCATCATGTATAATTCAGCTTGCAGCTGTTCCATAACTTACTAAATCAATTCAGTGGAAAGTGTTGAGATTTTTAAATGACCAAATTACCAAGTTTTCCCTGCAGTGATGGCATAGGAATTACTTTATTTTTATTTACAAAGTGACTACATGTACATTTTTTTTGCAAGACCTATCAATTCTTCTGTTCTAAATCATTTAATGTTTAAAATTTCAAGTTTTTATGAATCATTAGTAACATTGTGGGCATACTAAAAATTGAAGGCTATGTAAACTAAACAATTTAATCCAGACATGCTGCAGATGATGTTTAGGTTCCTTTGTCTTAGTTGTAACACACATAAAGCATTTTTACTTTACCACCAGCTGCAATATTACGATACATTTCTTTCTAACTCAATTTTAAAACCATTTCATTAAGATTTATACTAAAAATGAAAATTATAGTTGAAATATTTAGAACCATGAAATCTTTGAGTTAGAATGAAATATGTGAGTTGTGATGGAGACTTGGCAGTGCTTTCCCATATCAGTACTGTTCTGCTTCCTTGGACATCAGGCACAACACACTTCCCAACCCTGTTGCAGTTAAGTGGTGCCACATGAGTCCTTCTGGAGGGTGAGCAGAAGAGAGTCATGGAGGGTAGGTGTTGTGATGGCAGAGACACTTAGAGAAGGAAGCAAGAAGTCACAGGTAGAAGTAGCATGAATCTTTGAGTCCTCACACAGAGGGCAGATAGTATATATTTTAGGTTTTGCAGACTACGTACCATTCCTGTCACGCATTCTTTTTTGTCGTTTGTTTTATATTGTTTTCACAGATCTTTAAAAATGAAAGAAACCATGTTAGCTCAAGGGACATATGAAAGGGGCAGCAGGTCCTAACATCTATACTAGAGAGTCACCTGACTGGTATCAAATGTATGGTGCAAGTGAAACAAGTTTTTGTGTTAATCCCGTGAGTTGTAGTGTTATTTATTACAGCATAACCTGACTAATATACAGGTGATCTCATCTGAATCCCTCACCCCACCAGATTCCTGCAGAATGCTTCTGACATCAGGAATCTCCATACTGCACATTCTGTAAAAGGGCCTGTTCCATTATAGTTCAACTCCAGATGTAAGAAACTTTTCTCTTTTTAGTAAGCCAAATTCTTGATACCATTTTATCTCTTGGCTCCATTTGTGCTTCTGGATAAAGTTTATACTTTATGGCAGCTTTTTATTATTATATGATAGTTTTCAGATCTCTCCTAGAGTGATAATTCTGAAAACAGAATAAAAAATGATTTTTAAAAATTAAACTCAGAATAAAATTATATAAACTAGAAAGTGTTAAGCTGCACTTAATTTTAGGAAAAACAGTTGCATAAGTGGTAAGACAGACTCAGTTCATGAGAAAAAACTTGTCAACTTAGTGTAAAGCAGTAAAATGACAATTGAAAAATTAATCCAATTGTAACCTTGTCTTCTGTTTAGTGCAGGTATCTTTCTACTGTTTGACAACCAGTGTAGCCACATCTATTCAATTAAAGGCAACCAGTTCTAAAGGAAAAATCGACAAAGTTAGTGTATAAGAATGGTCACTAGGATGGCTAGACCAAAAGTCTAGAAACCATATCACAGAGAAAATGATTAAAGAAAGTGGGGAGATTTCCTATTAAAGAGAAATGGGCCATCAGACATCATATGGTCATACTCAAGTGTTTATAATGAAATCCATCTTTTAATAGTTTTCTCTCTGTATCTTCACAGAGGATGGCTAATTTAGGCTGTTTGTGGGAATAAGGCATATGGATATCCAGGGTTAGGGAGAGACTGAGATATCAGATCTTTAAGGTTTGTGAGCTTTAAGCAGTTATTCCAAAAGTGAATATTAGCTTCTACATTTGATCTTTCTAGCCATCTTTGAGCATTATCCCTAAAGCTTCCATAGCATATTTGGTTATTAACTTTTTAAAATCATAAAGCATATGGTCTATAGTATATTAACAAAAAGTAACCCTGTTCAAAATTGTGGTTATTATTATATGATTTACTTTTCTATCCTAGTTCTTAGTAATTAAAGATCATATGTTGTTTTCTTCTTCTTCCTTTTTAGTTGCTTTTCTTGTAATAATTCAGTCTAGAATTTTGCTGGGGACTGACCTCAAATTTACCAGTCTTTACACCATTTATTGAAAATTGGGAGATCACTTACCAATATCTAGACTTCTGAAAAATTTCATCTCCTTAGTTTTAAAAAACTTACCATTTCAGGTTTATTTACGCTATCAGGTTCATGAGATGACCTGAACAGTTGATCACTTGAGATTTTAAGTTGGCTATGTGTTTTGGCCTTCTTATCCCTACCTTAGTCCTGTACTTTTAGCAAGTATCTTTTTAAAGCCAAGTGTGTTTAATAAACTAAACTTACCTGGCTGGGACATATTCAGCTTTAGGAAAGGTAAACTTCCTGTTTCAATTGCAGTTTAAGTGTTTACTATTGATTTCATTTAATTTCTTGTGGAAATAAATGAGCTCTTCCTTTTACTTCTCACCTTACCATTTGCTGTTAGGTTGATAACTGTGGTGATCACAAGTACTGGTTTACACCTGTTGCCCTGTGAAAAATAATGTGCCCCCCTTCACTCTCCCTAATTTGGACAGAAAATTACATGGTCAGTCTCTCTGTCATTTGCTTATGGCCATCATTGGCAGAAATATTTTGGATTCAGGTGTTTTGGATTTTTTGGCTGATAACTTGATTGCTTCATTTATCCCTTACAACAGCAAGTAGTCTACAGGACGATACTTGGGTACCTTGAAATCCTTAGCAAGGAGAATAATTCACAAATGTGTATGTCATCATTGTGCAGGGGTCATATAATCTAATTTTTGCCTATGCACCACCAAAGGAAGTATTAGAATTGCCTTTTAATTTAAAGAAAGAAAAATTCTCTCTGTTCTGAAGGATTTGGTACATTTTCTCATTTCTGAGAATGAAAACTGCATGTCTCTCTTGTTCCCCTTTTGCCCTTGCTGCTTTAACACTCAGACCCAAATTAATCCTCAATCAGATTATCTGTAGTAGCTGTTTTGATAGTTAACATATGTCTTCCTTTCCGTGAGAGTGATTTTATGGTATACTCTTTGGCACTTTGGAAGCCATCTTAAACTTGGGACGAGGTAATTGGTATAAAATCATAACCTTTTCAGCACTCAATAAATGTTAGCCATTACTATTTTTGAAATAAACTGAGGCTGGGTGGAGAAAGTACGCAAAGCTGAGTGTAATATTTTTATAACCCTGGTACAGGGAACAAAGACCAACAACTAAAAATAAGCTAGCTACTTAGTACTAGCCTTAAAATAAGTTTTAACGTTTATGGTTTGGCTCTTTATTATGTGTTGTCCTGTATATTTTGTATCTCTACCTCAGCAGTAAGGTAGTCATGGACAGTTGCTTAATCTTTGCGTCTATTTTTGAGAGGAGAATAAGGTAAGTCTGACAGAGTCACATTTCCCACAAGTATAGAAAGTGGCATGTAGATTTTTACTGATTTTTATAAACAAATACCTAATATACATTTTAGAAGACCGTTAAGAAAAATACAAATCAACCAAAATAATGAAAACTAGCCACTAATAAAAAAAAGAAAAGAAAAGAAAAGAAAACTAGCCACTAATAAATTATTATTATGGAGAGAAAACCACTGTTAACATTTGGTATATATCCTTCCAGACTTTAAAAAATGTATTTTTTGCATTTCCTAGCCAAATAGTTATCACTAAGTTAATAAGTAATTCCTTTTTTTATTTTAACAAAAAATGAGATCATTTTGTACATACTGTTTTGTGGTCTGGTTTGTTTCTTTTTCACCTAAATATCATCATCTTGAGTGCCAATAAAGGAATTTCTGCAGCTTATTGAGTGTATTTCCATTTACTCAGCCAGTCCTGTAGTGTTTACACTTGTTCAGTTTTTCTTACTGTAGTATGATACATGTTGTAATTTTTTCTTTTGGGTAAAATTCCTCTAAGTAGTCTTCCTGGATCAAAGGATATGTTCAGTATAAGGCTTTTGATATATACTGCTAAATTTTACCTCCAAAGTTTTTGGACCATTTTTCACTCCCACCAACAATGTATGAAAATGCCCATTTTTCTGGGCCCTCCATGCACTTGTCAGAGTTCTCTTCTGTCCTTACCAGTGAAAAACGCTCTTCTCTAAAATTGTGCTTTTCTTTAATCCAAAATCTTTAATTTCTTTTCTGTGAAATACCTATTTTTTTGCCTATTTTTCACAGGTATGTTCATCTTTTTCTTCTTTATTTAGAAATTAAAAATATCCTTTAACAGTAATTATTAAATTTTTATTACTGGAAATTATTGCACAGAGCTAACTGAAGATGCTTTGCAGTTTCAACAATAAGAATAAATTACTGCCTTTTGCAATGAGAAGATATGTTTGAAATTTAAATGCAGATATACATATAGTGAATTGAAAACTTTACCAAATAATTTATGATTCAGATATCACTCTTGAATTTCATTTTATCTGAAAGGTTCTCCTCAACAACCACTCTCCCTGAGCTAGAAACACTAAGTAGAATACTAGATTTCTCTTTTTCTGTTTTCATAAACTTGGCAGTTGCTTTGGAATACTGATCTAGGATACGTATAAAATGCTTGATATTATTTTACCTGTTCCCTCTATAGAAGGGGCATGAGTTAGGGGTAAGAGTGGTACTGCCAACAGACCTTACAAGATATCATTTATGTTGGTGGATTTACACAACTGTAGTGTTTGGAGCCTCAACTTTGAAGTTTTGTTTTTGATTCACTTTACTCACATAAAGCAAGTACTCAGGTCATATATGTTAATAAAGTTTACAGAGAATGAATAAATCCAGATGTCAGATTATTAATTGATTGTGAGAGTTGAGTTTTGTTTTAGTCAGCATTACCAGTGCATTCTATCCAGGGTAACCTGCATGGGCTAGCTGATTATAATTAGAAGGTTTTTGGTGACCAGGGTGCAGATTAAAGTGAGTTGGTTGGTTGGATGGTCGCAGAGGAATATACCTATTCTAGGGAAGGAACAATCAAATCTATAGGCCTGGGCAAAATGGTTTCTTCCTTGTTGGTGTTGGCACTCCTGACTCTCGTACTTGTCTTCAAGATCAGGGTCTCAACTTTTTCAAGTATGAAAGAATTTCGTTTTAATTTCTAAAAGGTCAGTAGTAAAATGCCTGGGATATAGATCTTGCTGTTACTCAGCAGTCTGCAGTTTGTAGTCTGGTAATCCCTGCAATAGCCTATAAATCCTGCTTCTCTTTATAGACTTGGTCCAGTTAAGGCCCAATATAATTAATAAGTACTCACTCCTTGAGACTATATACCCACGTACTTTAGGTGCTATTAAACTCTGGAGTCATATTTACAGTGACTTGATTTATTCCCAAAGATAGACAATTGTGTAGTATGTTTGCATGCACATACACACATAAGCTTTACTTTTGACCCATATAGTGTAATCTTTTTATTACTACAAGGAGAAGGTTGGGGGCACACTGCTTGCCTGAAGTACTGCCAAGAATGGTAAAGTTGATAATTCCAGCAATGCAGAATATATCAAGATACAGCTCTCATATCTTGCCTTTAAAAAAACTAAGTTAGGTCTTCCTATTTTTAATTAAATGTCTAAAATGACGTGGTATTGGGGCGCCTGGGTGGCTCAGTCGTTAAGCGTCTGCCTTCAGCTCAGGTCATGGTCCCAGGGTCCTGGGATCGAGCCCCGCATCGGGCTCCCCGCTCTGCGGGAAGCCTGCTTCTCCCTCTCCCACTCCTCCTGCTTGTGTTCCCTCTCTGTCAAATAAATAAAACCTTTAAAAAAAAAAAAAAAATGACGTGGTATTCATAACAGCTCCTTTTCATTGAAGGGCTAAACCATGCCTAAGAATCATCTACTGGTCTCATTTCAGGGTTTATTTCTGTATGTAGGGTTTTTTTGTCTTTTTATTATTCTTCTCTTTTTAATTGTTTCACTAGAACCCCTATTCAAAGGGTGAATATTGGATGACCTGTTAGAAGAAAGGAGTGGAGGGATACGGAGTTAACACTTTGCTGCTGAGGAACAGTTTCCACATAGGTAACCACCTCAGGTAGATAAGAGGCCTACCAGTTCTGTTCTGGGATTTCTCTGATGTGAAAGACAAAGAATGTGCAAAGAGACAGCAAAGGGAAGACTTCTTCCTCCCCCAGCTCCACCCCAGGGAATCATGATCTTAACAAACTTCAGCTCTATAAAACCAGTTGCTCAGGCCAGAAACTTTAGCATCACATTTATTTTCTCCGTCTCTCCCCAATCCAGTAATCCCGTTTTGTTTTGTTTTCACTGGCTTTATATTCTGGAGTATATGGACCAGACTTGCCCTACTTTGTACCACAAAAAGGAAACAAGACTAGATGGTAATGTTTGCCATTTAAACCAATTAAGAATGTAGAAGAGATTGGGCACCTGTGTGGCTCAGTTGGTTAAATGTCTGCCTTCAGCTCAGGTCATGATCTTGGAGTCCTGGGAATCAAGCCCTGAATCAGCTCCCCGCTCAACAGGGAGTCTGCTTCTCCCTGGCCCTCTGCCTCTCCCCTTGCCTGTTCTCACTCTCTCTCTCAAATAAATAAAGGATCCTTCCATTTAAAAAAAAATGTAGAAGACATTCAAAAAATTATACAATCACAAATAGGTGATATATCAAAGTGAATAAGCACATGGACTCTGCAGCTAGACTACTCATTTCAAATCCTTGCTTTACAACTAGCTAGTTGTGTGACCTTGGGCAAACCTAAACCTACCTACCTATACCTACCTGTCACATAGTAAACCCTTTCTAAGCGTTAGGTCATGGTCCTTTTCCTGTTTTTGTCCAAGAATTAGAAGAATCTGTTCTTTGGCTAATAAATTTGTATCTATTAATTATCAATAGCTCTTTTATTTAGGTAGAGTATTTGAGGTAGTCATTTTAAAATTTAAGCAACTGAGTCATCCTTATTCTTTGCCACTTAAGTTTTTGTTCCACCAGTTGATCTCCAGATTAATTCTCTGGTTGTTAATTGATATACAACTTAAGTGATCTGGATGTTGAATGTCGTGTCCAATTGTAATGCATTTTCTTACATGTCTCTCTAATTTAGGAATGTATAAGCAAATAGTGCCTTAGCCCATATGCTTGGCAAAAAAAAAAAAAAAAAAAATCTTTCGTTTGTTGGTGGTTAAGTGATTAGCTGGTTACCTTCAGCCTCTTGGAAATTTATTTTGTATAACTTAATTTTGTCAGCTAAGAAGGGGATGATGAACACCAGAAAAACTGGTTCATATACCCAAACGGACCGAAAACTTCTTTGGAAAAAAAAAATGATATCCCACACTTCATGCAAGAATCAGAATTGATTTCCCCTGGAACATATAGGTAGCTCCAGTTGGTTAAGCATGCAACTCTTGATTTGGGCTCCGCCCCGCATCGGGCTCCTTGATGTGCATGGAGCATGCTGAAGGTTTTCTTTCCCCCCTCCCTCCGCCCCACCCCCATCTCCCTCCCTCCCTCTTTTTTTTTTCCCTCCTACCCTCCCTTTCTAAAAACAAAAGAAAAAAATATCAGTTTCCCCTTAAAGCTATCCAGTTCTCCCAAAGTTGTAGAAATGAGCATGAAAATAATGAAATTAAGTAAATCTTAGACATTGCTGTTGAGATGTAAAATAAAGCTTTTCACCAATATTACCAGAGGACTTGTTACTCTTGCATGACATCAGATACACATTTTCATTATTCTAGGTCCTTTGTCTTTGATTAGGCTTTGCTATCTCATTTTCAAAACTGTTATTTTTAAAGATTTATTTATGTATTTTAAGAGAGAGAAAGTGTTGGAGGGGAGGGGCAAAGGGGGAGAGAATCTCAAGCAGACTCCCTGCTGAGCGCAGAGCCATCACAGGGCTCAGGTCTCACAACCCCGAAGTCACGACCTGAGATGAAATCAAGAGTTGTGCACTTAACTATCTGAGCCACCTAAGGCGCCCCTCAAAACTTTTTTTTTTTTTTTTTTTTTTTTTAAGATTTTTATTTATTTATTTGAGAGAGCGAGAATGAGAGAGAGAGAGAGTACATGAGAGGGGGGAGGGTTAGAGGGAGAAGCAGGCTCCTCGCCGAGCAGGGAGCCCGATGCGGGACTCGATCCAGGGACTCCAGGATCATGACCTGAGCCGAAGGCAGTCGCCCAACCAACTGAGCCACCCAGGCGCCCCCTCAAAACTATTTTTGATGTACATATCTTTTGTGACCAAATTTCCTTCAAGAAGACTCGTTTAGGCAATGACTTTATAAAAAAACTGCCTTTCTACCCCTTAGAAAAGTTAATACACACCTTTTAACATTCTTTGACTCATTTCTCTTGAGCCCAAAGATGACTATACCTTGCTTTAACACATGTTCTACTACCAGAATTCCTGGAATCAATATGTATTTTTAGTTAATGTGGAGTATAGAATGTTTGCTGGTAATTGTTTTTCAAATATGTCACATATAGATAAATTGGATTTTGTCGAATTAAAAGGTTTTGTATTTCAGTGGACATCATTGAGAAATACAACCCATTTGAAAAGGATAAAATATTTGAAAATATCTAATAAGGGACTTTTATGTGGAAAATGCATAAAGAACTATTAAAACTCTATAGTAAAGACACATAATCTAATTTTTAAATGAGCAAATGATCTAAATAGACATTTCTCCAAAGAAGATATACCTATGGCCAAGCACATGGCAGGGTAACAGACATCATTAGCTATCAGGGGAAATGCACATTACAGCCACAATGAGATACCACTTTATACCCACTGAGATGGCTGTAATCAAAAAGACAGATAATAAATGTTGGCAAGGATAGAGAGAAATTGGAACTCTCCTACACTGCTAGCGGGAATGCAAAATTGTACAGCCACTTGGGAAAGTAGAGTTGCCATTTGACCCAGCAATTTGACTCATAGGTATATAGCCTAGAGAAGTAAAAACATATGTCCACTCAAAAACTTGTACATGAATGTTCATGGCAGCATATTCATGATAACCAAAAGATGGGAAACAACCCTCAAGTGTCTATCATTTTTATATGAAATGTTCAGAATAGGGAAATCTATAGAGACAATAGATTAATGATTATCTAGGGCTGGGTAGGGGTTGTAGGGATTAGGCCATAATAGTTAAACCATACAGGGTTTCTTTATGGGGTGATGAAAATGTTCTAAAATTGATTGTGGTGATAGTTACACAATTCTGTGAATATACTAAACATTATTGAATTGTACACTTTTTTTTTTTTTTAAGATTTTATTTATTTATTTGAGAGAGAGAGAATGAGAGAGAGCACATGAGAGGGGGGAGGGTCAGAGGGAGAAGCAGACTCCCTGCCGAGCAGGGAGCCTGATGCAGGACTCGATCCAGGGACTCCAGGATCATGACCTGAGCCGAAGGCAGTCGCTTAACCAACTGAGCCACCCAGGCGCCCTGAATTGTACACTTTAAATGGGCAAATAATATGGTATGTGAATTCTATCTCAATAAAACTGTTACAAAAAGTAAATGTCAGGAGGGCTTCCACTGAAGACAGTGGTGGCCATGTAGCTACTGTCTCTCAATTTTCCTTGGGAAAAATACAGAATGAGAAGAAAAAATTTATATAAAACTTGTAGATATAGCATAATTTGAGAGAATTTAAAACCTCAAAATAAATTTAAGTAAAAAGAAAAAATATAAAATCTAGCATATGAGCTCTCACATTCACTCCATCCTGTCTGCCACACAACATTTTATGGCAAGCAAAGCTCCCCCCCAAAAAAAGGAGGGGCAAAATGGAGAGGGAAGCTAAGCTTGATCTAAACACTCAGCCAGAAAGACTAAGTACACACTAAAAATTCTAAAAGAAAAAGGATTCAAATCGGAGTAGGGAAAGAACGTAAAGATACAATTTGAGGCGGCAGCTTTCAAAATGTCTAGCTTCAGGGGAGGGAAGAAGGCACATAAGGAAGGGAGACGCCTTCTTTGGCAGTTGGGTGGTGAAGAAAGAGTAAAGCAAAAGCAGGAAATTCAGAATCCAGCAAGACAAAGGGAACCATAAAACTGCAGGATTCATAACCAACTTCTCCCCCAGAACAAAACAGTTGGCTGAAATATCTGGAATTTGCAATATTGACAGAAGAGGGCACCATTGAAATAGGTATCTGTAAATCATCCCTCTAAAATAGTATTCAGATGAAAATTCATAGCCGTAAGCAGATTTATCTGTAAAAATGAAAATAAGTGAATTCAGTTTCCAGCTCAAAACAGAATCTAGAAAAACAACAGCAGAGTAAACCTGAGGAGAGCACAGGAAGGAAATAACAAAGATAAAAGTAGAAATTAATGAGGTAGAGAATAGAAAAACAGTAGACCTAATTAATCTATATAATGAATTTCTTTTAAATTACCAAAATAGACATTACTAGCTAACTTGATCATGTAGAGGAATAAAGCAAAAATATGCAAAATAAGATAAGGGTGAAAATAACTAGTGAAAACAAATTTTTTTTATTTTAAAATTCATAAGAGACTACTTAGCAGACCTCACAGCAATTAATTTGAAAACCTAGATGAATAATTTCCTAGGGAAATACAGATTACCAAAATTGAGTGAGAAATTTTAAACAGACCAATTTCCACAGAAGAAATAATGTTATTAAGAAATTACCCCCACTAAAAAGCATCAGCTAAAAAGCCAGATGGTTTCATAGAGGATTTCTACTGAACCCCATTTTATTTCCACTGCTATATAAATTGTTCCAGAGCATTGAAAATTATAGAAAATGGGCGCCTGGGTGGCTCAGTTGGTTAAGCGACTGCCTTTGGCTCAGGTCATGATCCTGGAGTCCCGGGATTGAGTCCCACATCAGGCTCCCTGCTCAGCAGGCAGTCTGCTTCTCCCTCTGACCCTCCTCCCTCTCATGCTCTCTGTCTCTCAATCTCTCTCGCAAATAAATAAAAGCTTAAAAAAAAAAAAATTAAATAAAAAAAAGAAAGAAAATTATAAAAAATTTCCTAATCCTTTTATGGAACAAATGTGGTGATACTTAACCTGATGAGAACAGTACGAAATAAAAAGAAAAGCACTACAATATCCCTTATGAATATCGATACAAAAATACTAAATAATATCATTGTTATTATTAAGTAATATGATATGATCATATGAGATTTATTCATTCCAAGAATTCAGGGATGGTTCAGTATTAGGATATCTATTAATATGATACTCCATATTAATAGATTTGGTAAGAAAAATCATCTCCATAGATACTGAAAGAGCTTCAAAAAAAAAAAAATTGACCCATTCATGATAAAAATAAAACACACACACATATCAACTCAAGGAAATAGAAATTGCAGGATACTTTTTTAAATTAAAAAAATCCTTAGTTCTAAAGCCAGAAAGCTTATAAGATGGGAAATACTAGTGGTATTTCCACATTATATGAAAACAAGGTGAGTGCTCGCTATCTCTACTAATATTCAACATTGTAATGGAAGTATTAAGAAATATAATTAGGTAAGAAATTAATCAGAGGCATGAGAATGGGTAAAGAAGTAAAATTATCTCTATTTGCATATTTTATGGTAGTATAGCTAGCAAACAGAGGATCACTGGTAAGACTAAATCAAACAAAAGAATTCAGTAAAGTAGCAGTATATAAAATTAACTTGGCCTCATATACACAATTACCAATTAATACTCGTAATGGTGGTGAAAACCCCAATTACAATAGCAACAAAGAAGGTTAAATACTTAGGAATAAACTTAAAAAGAATTGTGCAAAACCTATATGAGAATAATTTCCTAACATTTTTGAAGGTCAGTGGTAGACTTGAATAGGACAACTGCATTATAATTTCTAAATTCAATGCAATCCCAGCGATAGTACCAAGAAACTTTTTATTAATAAAGATAGACTCATTGGTATTCAGTTATATGGAAAAACAAACATACAATAATAGCCAAGAAGAGACTAAAAAAGGAAAAACTGCCAGGAGGAACTTCCCCTACCAGACATTAAAACATCTACCATACAACTTCTACAATTAAAAAAGTGTCCTACTGCCACAGGAATAAAATAGAGCAATGGAATAGAAAGCCCAGAAACAAACCAAGGTACAAGTGGAAATAATAAAGGTGGCATTTCATATCACTCAGGTAGAGAAGGCCTTTTTAATAAGTGGTATCAGGATATCTGGGTAGCCATTTGGAAAGAGATAAAATTAGATCCTCATTTTGCACAAGAATAGACTTAATGTGAAAGTTTGTATAGAGATATTCATAGCATTATTCATAATATCCAAAAAGTGGAAACAACACAAATGTCTATCACTCAAAAAATGGATAGACAAAATGTGATAGTCATACAATGAAATATTATATGGCAATAGCAAGTGGTATTGTATGTACTGTAGTATATTGTATATACTACAACATGGAAGAAACTTGAAAACGTGCTAAGTGAAAGAAGGTAGTCAGAAAAGGCCACAGATTTTATTAATTATTTACATGAAATGTCCATAACAGGCAAATGATAGCAACAGGTGAGTGGTTGCTAGGGGTTGAGGGAATTTGGGGTGAAGGGGAATGACTGCTAAAAGGTACAGTGTTTCTCTTTGAGGTGATGAAAATGTTCTAAATTTGGTCAAAGTATTGGTGGTTGAACAACTCTGAATATACTGAAAACCATTGAATTAGATACTTTAAATGGGCAAATTGTATGGCATATGAATTATATATTAATAAAACTCTTACCAAATAATAATAATAAACTTCAGATGGATAAAATTTTCCAAAAGAGAGACAGAGATCATACAAGTACTAGAAGAAATTGGATTTTCTTGTTTAACCATGGTGTATGGAAAGATTTTCCTGCTATGACTCAAAAGTCCAGAAGAAGTAAAAGATTGATAAAGTGGATTTCATAAAAATAAGAACATTTTGCATGGCAAAAACCACTATGAGGAAAGTTGAAAGACAGCTGACAAACTAGGAAAAAATATTGTCAACATATACCACAGACAAAGGTTTAGTAAAGAACTCTTTTTTTTTTTTTTTAAGATTTATTTATTTATTTGAGAGAGTGCATGGGTGCATACGGGATTGACGGGTGGGGGCTGGGAGCGGGAAGAGGGAGAGAGAGTCCCAAGCAGGCTGAGCACAGAGCCTGATGTGGGGCTCGATCTCATGACCCTGAGATCACAACCTGAGTGGAAACCAGAGTCTGGCACAACTGACTGCGCCACCCAGGTTCCCCATGAACTCTTAATAATTAAAGGACAAAAAATATAGAGAGAGAGACAAAGGACCAAAGACATGATGGAAAAATGGGGGAAAGACATAAACAGACAACTCACAATGTAAATATGACCCTTAATTTTTTGGGGGGGGGGCGCCTGGGTGGCTCAGTCGTTAAGCGTCTGCCTTTGGCTCAGGTCATGATCCCAGGGTCCTGGGATCGAGTCCCACATCGGCTCCCTGCTCGGCAAGAAGCCTGCTTCTCCCTCTCCCATTCCCCCTGCTTGTGTTCCTGCTCTCGCTATCTCTCTCGGTCAAATAAATAAATAAAATCTTTAGGAAAAAAAAAAAATTTTTTTTTTAAGTTTAATCTCACTTAAAACTAGAGAAATACAAAGTAAACAGCATTGAAATAACATTTCTTACTGGTCAGATTGATGAAAATTAAAAAGAATGACAGCACATTCTCTTGTGAGATTATTGGCAAGTAGGCATCCTTATTACACACTGCTGGTGGAAAATGCAAACTGGCATAGCCCTTCTTCTGGAGGGCAGTTGGCAATCCCTAATAAAAACACATGCTTTTTTTTTTTTTTAAGATTTTGTTTATTTGAGAGAGAGGGAGAGAATGAGAGAGCTCAAGCAGGGAGAGCAGGAGAGGGAGAAGGAGAAGCAGACTCCCCACTGAGCAAGGAGCCCAGCGTGGGGCTTGATCCCAGGACCCTGAGATCATGACCTGAGCTGAAGGCAGACGCCTAACCGACTGAGCCACCCAGGTGCCCCAATACACATGCACTTTTAAAAAAATTTATTTAATCTCTACACCCAATGTGGGGCTCGAATTCACAACTCCAAGATCAAGAGTCGCGTGCTCCTCCGACTGAGCCAGCCGGGCACCCCTTACACGTGCACTTTTGACACAACAGTCCCACTTGTAGGAATCTTCTGTAAAGATAACCCTTCCATATGCACAAGTTTGTTCATTTTAGGAGTGTTTGTAGTTGCAAAATACTGAAATGCCCATTCAGGAGAATGGCTGAATCAATTATGGTAAAGCCACACAATAGAGTACTATGTTGCTGTAAGAAAGAAAGGATTATCTCTGAACTGTTATGGTGCAACTAAGTGAAAAGAATAAAGTATAGGGTGCCTGGGTGGCTCAGTTGGTTAAGCGACTGCCTTCAGCTCAGGTTATGATCCTGGAGCCCCGGGATCGAGTCCCATATCGGGCTCCCTGCTCAGCGGGGGGTCTGCTTCTCTCTCTGACTCTCTTCCCTCTCGGGCTCTCTGTCTCTCATTCTCTCTCTCAAATAAATAAATAAAATCTTTAAAAAAAAAAAAGAATAAAGTATAAAAGTGTATACTGTCCTACTCTGTGTAAGTAGAGCGAAGTATACACATGTATCTGCTTATTTGTGCAAAAAATACAGGAATGATAAACCAAAAACTAATGAAATTGGTTTCCTATAGGAAATGAGTGGGAATGTGGTAGAAAGGTTGGGGATAGTGGGAATGAGATACTTGGGATGAGGAGGAAGTAACATGTCTCCAACTATACTTTTCTTTATAATTCTGACTCTTAGAACTCTGGTGATATTTCACATGCCCTCCAGAAATAAATAAAAATCAACCCAGTGTGTGTGTTTGGGCAGGCAGAGGGGTGAGGGTGGGGATTCCAAAATGGAATACAAATCCTAGCCAGTGAACCTAACTATATTACAAATAAATAATGTAAGTACAGTGACTTGAGTGGGGAAGAAAAGAACTAACCTTGGGAAACAGTACTTATGTACTCTGAAGACAAAAAGAACAAATATTGTACTAAATGTGTTCTTCCAGAGGTATTGGTTGGGAGTTCTGAGACTATCTTTTTTGTATACTGAGTTTGAACAACTAAGTGAATATATCATAGATAACAAAAGTACGATTTCTCACTGTTGGATAAAGCACTTAAAGATAGTGAAAGGAATAGTCTAGAATGAACAGTGTTTTCTTTCCCTGGAGTTGGACATATCATTAAATCATGAACCCATGATTGAATGCATATGCAAATGCAGAAATACAAAAGTAAATATAGATGTATGAATGTTTATGTCCTAGCTCTCTCTCTCTTGAGAGGGACAAAGAGCACTGAGACCCTAGTCAGAATGAGCACATGAGTGCCCAGATCCTCTGTAAATACCATTTCCTGGAAAAAAGGAAACATGGATCCTTGGAGAAGTGGCTCTGTCTGAGTCTGGGACCCAGAAAATATGAATGAGCCTGGAATGTCATGTAGTACCAGAAAGTAATTTTTTAAATGAGGGTATTAGATTATAATATATATTCAAATATTCATACATATAAAACAAAATTAAAGGGGGAGAAGGGATAGTGCTTTCTTACAATGGAATTCCAATAACTATATACTTCCAATAAGTATAGAAGAGAAGAAGGAAATGAAAATCATCCTTAGGCAAACAGCATTGTAATAATTATTGCATGCAAGAAGTATCAGTGGGTGCTAATATTGGCAAAATTATGATGAGGAACAAGATGTTTTCAAAGTTACCAAATGCCTCCCGACAAGATACTTATTAATTACAAAGGGGAAAAAAGCAACTGTATAGGAGAAACATGGCAGATACCACCTTAAGTAATCAAAGTAAAAATCACCAGTTATAAGACAACATGGCAACATCATGTATACCCGGATGTGGTACACTAAGAAGGGTATAATTTCACTTCCGTGTTATTCTTGCCAAAAACGCATTATCTTAATTTAATCTAACTTCTAATGAGAAAATAAGGCAAACCTAAATTGACCTTCTATAAAATAACTGACCATTGTGTTTCAAAGGTGTAAAGGTCATGAAAGACAAAATCTGAGGAACTGTCACAGATTGAAGGGAGGGAGGGTAAGCAGACATGACAACTAAATGCAACGTGAGATCCTGGATTGGATCCTAGCTCAGGAAAAGGTATTAAAAAGCTCTTATTGGGGCGCCTGGGTGGCTCAGTCGGTTAAGCATCTGCCTTCAGCTCAGGTCATGATCCCAGCGTCCTGGGATCAAGCCCCGC
Organism: Halichoerus grypus; assembly: GCF_964656455.1. NCBI lineage: Eukaryota > Metazoa > Chordata > Mammalia > Carnivora > Phocidae > Halichoerus > Halichoerus grypus. Next base: position 102,001,933 of record NC_135715.1, read on the forward strand.
GTCGGGCTCTGTGCTCGGTAGGGAGCCCGCTTCTCCCTGTCCCACTGCTTGCCTGTCTGCCTGCTTGTGCTCTTTCTCTCCCTCTGTCAAATAAATAAAATCTTTAAAAAAAAAAAAAATTAAAAGCTCTTATTGATTGATAAACTGGAGAATTAATTTGCTTCAAGAATTTAACTAGGGTCAGATTAGTTTATAGTATTCTATCGTTGTTAATTTTCTGACTTCAGTAATTGTACTATCATTATGTAACATGTTATCATTAGGAGAAGTTGATTGAAGTATATACAGGTACTCTGCTACTTTTACAACTTTTCCCCAATTCTAAAATTATTTCCAAATAGAACGTTTTTAAAAAACAGATAAGGGCTTGAGATACAGGTACCTTCTACTGCCTGAACTCTTGTTACCTGAACTCAGAAACCGGATAAATTTTGACAAAACAGTAACCTTTGCTGTCAGAACTCTGACTATTTGAAATAAGGGTGAATAGATTCACCAAATACATGTATTTATTATTGATATTTATGTTGCAGTATTGTTGAAACTTGGTCTAGTATTTATTTTTATTCCCCAGGGGTCAACCTTCGGGTCCTTGCTTATTCTCTCTCTCTTTCTCAGAGAGCTCATCCATTTATTTGGCATCAGCTGTCACCCTTTCATTGAAAAATCTGTTCATGTCACCAACCTGATCGTCTTCACTGTCTCCCTAATTAGTCGCAATAAAAGTTCTAGAATTAGTCGCAATAAAAGTTCTAGCTCTTAAACTTCACTCACAAGTCCTTGGCTGTTTTGCTCCGACTTACATCTTCACTCTCATTTTTAAAACTCTTACCCTTCCTTGAGTTTGAAGTTCTTGCTTTGCTGAGCTACTCTCAGTTCACCAAATTTACTCATACTATGCCTTTTGGTTCCTGCTCATACTGTTTCTTCTCCCCCAAATCATTCACTGGCCCCTTAGATGCTTCCGTAGCGTCACTTAGTTCCCCTGTTGTAGCACGCACCACGCTATTATAATAATGTTTGTATCTCTCATCAGACTATCTGTGGTATAAAGAATACATTGGAAAGGGACATGGCTATTTTAAAGCTAGAGAGACCAGTTCCCCTGCTTGGGGAAATCAAGCAGGAAGGCAACAATGGTAATGCGATGGAATCCCAACATTTATTTTTATTTTTTTATTTTTTTATTTTTTAATCCAAACATTTAGAAAGTAGATTGCAAGACCCTTGAGGGCAGGGTTGTCCTGTTTGCCATTAGATCCATAGCTGGGAGACGCTCATGAATCCTGCCTTAAAGTCATAAATGAAATGTGGAACATTTCACTTTACCTGTCTTGATACCTTACTTCTGTAATTAACTGCGAAAGTCTGTGAAATATTGATTCAGTTCATCTGACTAACTGGGGAATATCTTACTACTCTAGAATCTTCTCTGTGTGCCATGTTGAGTTGAAGAGGATGATTGGGCTTGTTTATTTGCTCCCTTGCTAATTTGTTTACTTGATTTTGGTGGGGATGAGCTTGGGTAGATAAGAAATTAGTGATTCTGGGACACCTGGGTGGCTCAGTGGGTTAAGCATCTGCCTTCAGCTCAGGTCATAATGCCAGGGTTCTGGGATCAAGTCCCACATCGGGCTCCTTGCTCATTGGGGAACTTGCTTCCCCCTCTGCGTGCCCCTCCCCCTGATTGTGCTGAGTCTCTCTCTCTGACAAATAAATAAATAAAATCTTAAAAAAGAAATTAGTGATTCTGCCCCATGTCAGTTTTCCATGCCAAATGTCCTACTTATTATAGTAGCATCAACATTCTTTCCCTTCCCCAGTTTTTAGTGTTTGGTGGATCGTTGACCTAACCTTCCCTGTCATTTCATCAGTCGTCCATAACTTGCCAAGTTTTGCCTTGAAGTGTCTCCACTGCCTTCATTTTCTTTCCTAAATAGCACTCCCATCTGCAACCATAGTCATCTTATATTTAGATTATTATAAGAACCTCCCAGGTTACATTATTACTTTCTTTGCCTCATTATCCTCAACTTAGATTCACAGTTATTTTGACTTTAAGCTTTGACCCTGAAGTATCTCAGTGAATTTAATTTTTTGACAGAATGGTAGTAAATGAGATAATAGATGAGGGCTTTGTAAATATATATCCCTTCGCTCTTGCTTTATTCTTCTTTAAAATCTTTCCATTTTAAACTCTAATGTTTGATTCTTAAGGTCTTTCATAATTGAGCCAATATTTGTTTAGCCTTAATTTCTACAGAGGAAGGGAATCGTGTACTAATCAAGAGTAAAGGCTGTAGAATTTAAATCCAGCCTCACGTCTTGGGTCTGACACTACACAAGACAAATCACTTAATCTGGTTGTACCATTGACTTTTCAACTTTAAAATAGGGATGGGTGCCTGGGTGGCTCAGTTGGTTGAGCAACTGCCTTCAGCTCAGGTCATGATCCTGGAGTCCCGGGATCGAGTCCCACGTCGGGCTCCCTGCTCAGCAGGGAGTCTGCTTCTCCCTCTGACCCTCCCCCCTCTCATGTGCTCTCTCTCTCCTCTCATCCTCTCTCTCAAATAAATAAAATCTTTAAAAAAAAAATAAAAAAAATTAAAAAAAATAGGGATAATAATGTCTCCTTTAGGGTTATTGTCATGAGGTCTAATTAAATTAACATTTACAAACTGCTTGCTACCTAGCATACTACATTTGCCACATTTTTCTGACATTGGTAACAAATAAAAGTGTATTGACATTAATCGTAGGTGATCATTACTGAAGCACTCAAAACATGTATATTTTTGTAATGTAACTGCACGTATGTATTAATTGGACAGGAAACACTTAAGACATGAAGTAGTTTCACTTTGGGGGAGGTAATATCAGGTTCAGCATATGTTAAAAATGCTGAACATAGCATCTAAATGTAAGTAATAAGACAACTGGAGACTCGTTAGGACAGGACACGGGAAAAGCAATCAAGGAGTGAACTTCATTGTTCACAAGATGAAAGGAATCCATCCCATGAGGGACATAATCCCTGCATGTGTATATTATCCACCTTTGCAATTTATTAAATGCACTGATTGCAAACAAGCCAACAGTTAGGCCAGATTAATTTGGGGCAATTTGTAAGTAGTGTGTGATAAAAACTTGTTAAAGAATCTGATTAGCGAGGCACTTGTGTGGCTCAGTCGTTTAAGCATCCGACTCATGGTTTTGGCTCAGGTTGTGATTTTGGGATCCTGGGATGGAGCCCTGAGTTGGGCTTTGCGGGGAATCTGCTTGGGGGGGCTCTCTCTCTGCCTCTGCCCCTCTCCCCACTCACACGCGCTCTCTCACTCTCTCTCAAATAAATAAATCTTTAAAAAAATCTGATTAGCTAGTTTATACTACCATCCAGTTTACAGTAAGACAGGCAGTCATCATGTCACTTCACTTCTAAGCTTTAGTTGCCAAACTATAAAATAAGGTGGGGACTAGGTAAGAGTGTTCTTGAGGTTCATTGCAAATGTATAAAATTCTATTAGTTATTTCATAAATCAACAAAAGCATTTTACTAAAGGTGTATAATATAAAAAGAAGTGTCTTGACCAAGCCAAGACTCAAGATTTTCGTACTTTTGTTGTTTATTGACAATTATTGGAAATAAGTGTTTCTATTGAGGGGGGCTATTCTGGCTGAAAAATAAAAATAGACACAGGAAATGAATTTCTTCTTTTTATGTTGCTGTGATTTCATTTTCAGTAAAAGTAGCAGAATCTTAAGGAAATGAGGAAATTGCCAGGGTTCAAATGTATCTCTAACACAGAATACCACATGGAGAGACTAGCTTACTCAGTAGCACAAGGAGTGTGTTAGGGGGTGGAGGGAGGTGTAGAAACCCACATTCTTTGGCATGGAGTAGTAGAAAGAACCCTCCCTTAGCAGGATAATGTCTTCTGCATCTTATTTTTTAATACTTTAAAGTGAAGTATTTTTACCAAATTACAGAGTTTTCGAAAGGAAAATATATTTGCTAATAAAGTATTGCCTTATGACAGTCTCCCTGCCCCCCTTTTATAACATTATAAAAAAATAATCCTAATAAAAGTACACCACAGTTTAAAAGATATGTCAAATTCCATACATAAAAAAAGCTACAATAGATTAAGACTTTACCTCAAAAAGAAAAAAGGAAGGAAGACTGCTAGAACAGGTTATACAGAAAAGTTTAAAGATAGTAGTATAATGAGCATCCAAATACCTTCTGGTTTGACCAGTTCTTAATATTTTGCCATATTTGCTTGTTCTGTCTCTTTGGCTAATGTATTTTTATCATACCCCCAAATTTTAATATTGATAAAAATTTCATCTCATATAGTAACCATACGATTGACACCTCCCCCCAGTTGTTTGTAAATATCCTTCATAGTTTTTTTAAGAATCCAGAATCCACTCAAACATAACACTTCATATTTGTTGTCATATCTCTCTAGTCTTTCATAATTTTGCTTATTTTTTTCATAATATTGATATATGAAGCGTTCAAGCTAGCTGTCTTGTAGAATGGTCCACAGTATAAATTTGTCTGATTGTTTCTTCACGACTAGATTCAGCTGAAATATTTTCAGAGGAATATCACATAGGTTGTTATTTTTGTCCCCTACTGCATTACATCAGGAAGCCTGTGATGTTAAATTTGGTCACTTGGTTAAGGTAGAGTCTGCAGGTTGTAAACATATCTTTTACTCTTTGTAATTAAAAATTACCATAAATTGGAGAGTATCTTGTGCAGTAACTGTCTTTCACCCAGTAGGTTGTGTCATATATTCCTGATCTTTGCCAGAATCTGTTTTTACATTACTAGTTGCAAAATACTGATTTTCTACTTGTAGGAAAATGTTAACTTTTTAAAAAATTAGTTCCCGTAAGACGTCCCTTGCTTATGGTAATCATTTGCTCTTTTTATTTACAATGTCTTGGGAAATATGTGAGAGAACTAGATTCAGATGTTGTTTTCACCTTTAAAGGTCAGGTACTTAAAAAGTCAAGTGAGAGCTAAGGCACCAAAAAGTTAAGAAAGTTTATCAGGAATGTCAGTAATTAGATTTAGACAATTAAATTTCTGTTATTAGTCCCATAGTTGCCCTAGTTCCTATAATTCGGTTGGGAATTAGGTTTTTACCTTATAATTACAGTTAAACAATATGTTAATAGAGTCAGTGTGCTTCAGTTTTTGCAGAGGACATTACTGAGCATTCTAAGAAGTATAGTATGAAACTTGAGATGCAAGCAAAAAATGAAATTCTTTAATTCATCTTTCTTTTCCTGAGGATTTATTCGTGAAAGTTTTCCTTTGTTACCTGACCTTGTTGGCATGTTTTAAGCACATTTCTAAGGCATCATAAGAAACCTTTCTAAATCTGTTGCACTATTTATTTGTGTGGAATACCTAACAGGGTGCAGACAAGGTGACTTGGTAATTAATGATAATAGTATCCATTAATGGTTATTAATGGTATAGTATCCAAAAGGAATATTGAAGGTTCTGTGTCTTATTGGCTAGTTGTAGATGTTCCTAAATGAAAGGTTCATTATCGGGGCGCCTGGGTGGCTCAGTCGTTAAGCGTCTGCCTTCGGTTCAGGTCATGATCCTGGAGTCCTGGGATCGAGCCCCGCATTAGGCTCCCTGCTCCGCGGGAAGCCTGCTTCTCCCTCTCCCACTGCCCCTGCTTGTGTTCCCTCTCTCACTGTGTCTCTCTCTGTCAAATAAATAAATAAAATCTTTAAACAAAAAAAAAAAGAAAGGTTCATTATCCATGGAATTCACTATTAACATCTAAGTCCTTTCCCTTCAGAATCTACTTGACAGTAATATAACTACATTTTAAAATGTTTTTAGTTATGATTTTTCACTAATTCAAAATTCCTTGAATTTATAAGGCCTAAAAATTTCCAAAGCTCAAAGAGAAATGGAATCATGTGGAACATTATCATCCACGTATACAAGTGGATTTATCCTGACCTTTCTGACTAGTAGAAATACTCATTTTAATTTTTGCCACAATGAAAGTGAGTTCCTTCATTATTCTGCATTTTAGTTTGTCCATCTGTTTCATAGCAAAAGACTTTATTATGGTTTTTAAGAAAAGCTGCCTTGAATTTGTTTCTCATAAGTAACAGATTCTATCTGAGAAAAAATCATTTGTACCCTTTGATAAAAGCAGTAACCATTTATGGAAAAGTCAAGAACTTGGATATTTGTTTTGGGATTCTCATGCTTGATTTTTACCTCTTAACACATACCTAGATACCAAAAAGTACAGGGCATGGTAAGGATTGTACACTGGGGAGGTAGGTATTTTGAGGAACTTTAAGTAAATTAATGTGAAACCTCTCAGTCAAGAATCCCTGATAGTAGCTGCTGTTACCACCTTTGTTGTTTGTATAGTCAGGGAAGGTTTTGTGGATTTAAATCTATTATTAAGTCTATTTATAGGACTGAAATAGAGCCTATTTTTGAGAAAGGAATAACATTTCCAAGTTAAAAAGTCAGTGTCTTTTATTTTGCTGTTTGCTAGCTGGTATATAGTGCACTGCTGATCTTTTAGAGCGTATCAACTCTTTAAGACTTAATCTTTTAGTGGCAGAGAAAAGTAGTATGTCTGGTTGGTGGGATACTTTTTTCTTCCAATGTACCAGTAATGTATAAGCCTTGTCTGATTAGGATCCGTACAAGATTCCTGTATGCTTACAGAAAGTATGATCTTTGTTTCACAGAATGGGAAACAGGCATGTGCTTTACCCAGCTATCACAGAAATCAATGCTGAGAATTTAAAAAACACATTTGTCTGCTTATTTGGTGTTTTACCCAACAGACACAATTGGTTGTCTGTTTTCTTCATTTTATTTTGTGTGTCTGCTCCTAGATATTGAATGTTTAATAAGTTGTTTTGGGTTTTTTTTTTTTTATTTGATTTCGGTTAATTCCTTTTCTTGTAAGTCCACCACTTGAGCTCATCTAGACAACAAGCATTTGACACAAGGCAGAATTGTCCTCTGATCTCAGTTCTGTTGCTGTCTCCATCTGTTGGTGTGAAGAAGTAATGCTCTTGCCAGAATAAGCGAGCTCATTTTAATTTTAGCAAAAACAAATTGACAAATAAGGAATTATGCTCTTAATTGCATTTTCTTCCTTTGTGACAGTTAAGTCAGTTTGAAGATGCAAAACTATGATGGGATGTCAGCTTCCATAGTCAGATTGTCTTTATTTTTTTATAGACTTTTTTGCTAATGATACTAAAAGTGTCAAAGAGAGTTATTAAAAAGCTGATATATTAACCATGCCTAGATTCTATACCTTTTGTTTTAGGGAATTCAGAGACAGGTAATTATCTCAACTTTTTTCACCAGTGTGAGGTCAGGAATCAGTGTGCAAAATTTAAGAGTGAGAAATCTCAAAAATCCTGACAGCCTTTGCACATTCACAGTTTCATGGGCTTTTGCATCATTGCTTCTGAATTGCTAATGAAGAGCTCAATATAGCTTCTGATGCATTTCAGATATTCTGGTGGTGACTGGCTAGAGTGTTACTGACATCACAACATACAGCTGTTGACTTTCTATTGTCTCTGAGTCCTCGGCAAGTGCTTTAGACTGCTCTAAAGCAGCGCTCTCCCGATGCCTGACTAATCAGCTGGCTGTGTGTGCGGGAGCTCTGTAGAGGAGCAATGCAGAGCACCAGTTTACAGATACTATGGGAAGTATATCTTCATTCACTCTGTATGATGAAGCAAACACCAGTACAATGAAGGTATGTATGGGACTCTTCGTTTATTTGCTAAATGTGTACAAAAGGTAATCAAATATATGAAGAGTTATTCTTCATGTCACTTAGTACCATAATTTTGCTAGGGGCATGTGTGGTAAAATCCTTACCTTGTCCAAAATGAGAGTATGTTTTAAAAATGGTTTTTGCTTATTTTTGCAAAGATAGATTTGTTTAGGTTGATAGAATGAGTAGTAGGAGTCATTTACTTCTTAGCCGAGGACAAGTTTCTCCTCCCCTACCCCCAAATTTGTGGTAACTCTTTGTACTGTATTGATTGAACAGTTTATCTGTATGCTCCTTATTATTTGTGTATAACAGAACAAATTGTCATTTGGCGAAATGATTTCTTTCAGGTTCATCTTAAATAGACATGCTGTATGGCTTGTTGAATCTTAAAAATTTCATTGTGGAACAAGTGCAGTATAGATGAGAGTCTTCTTTTGAAAATAGGAAACTAAGAACCTTAACTTTCAAAGATGATATTAATTTTTTGTACCCTTTTTAGGGGGAAGAGGTAGAATAATTTTTAAAGTGCTTGTAACAGAGCAATACCTAGATCTGTCATTGCTGTGATTAGCATAATCATACCACATTGCAAAGGAGTTAATGCTAATAAAACTCTGTAATTTTAAAGAACTATCTTATTTCTAATCATACTGTCTAAAAATTTTGACATTTACCTTGATATTTTATAATTCTTCAAAACAGGAATCTCACCATATAGGTGAGGTATACTGAGATGACTAAAATATGTCCATTAGTGTGTAACTGGCTCGTTTGAAAGGTTTTTGAGAGTTTTGCTTCCTTTTCACCTACAGTTAGCCGAAATTTTACCAGTATATGGAATTTCTGTGCTATTTTCAACCCCCCCCCATAAGAAAGTTATTTTGATCTTGAGAAATAACTCCTCTCTTTTAGAGGAAACAGGAGGAAAATCACTAAATTGCCTATTATCAATGCTGAATATCATTACTTCTCTTTCTTTTGTTTCTTTCTCCTTCCCAGTTGTGTAAGTAATTAGGATCATGAAAATATTAATAGCTACTAATAAAATTAGGGTCTTTTATCAGATACATTATTTCAGCCTAATGCCAGGAGAATTTCATCATTTCTCTTTTAAGCTTCAGGGTTTCTTTGAAGTTTTATGTTGAGAAGTAGAAAAGAAAAAAATTAAATAGCACATTCTCTGAATTCTTGCCTACAACTGCTTTCATCCATCTTTTGTCATATTCTACTTTTTTAAATACCTTTCCTCTTTTTTATTCTTTTTTTTTTCCTTTAAGTTTCTGGTTGCATCTCTCTCTGCCTTCGCCTGCCCCACCCGTGTGTGTGTGTGTGTGTGTGTGTGTGAGAGAGAGAGAGAGAGAGAGAGAGAGAGACTTTCTGAGTGTCTCTTCCTGTCACTCCTCTCTCCCTCTTTCCTTCCCCCAGCCTGTTGGTCTTTCCCACTTTGTCTCAGTCTCTTTCCCTTTCTGTCCATCTGTCTGGTGTCTCAAGGTCTCTCTTCCTGTCTTTCTTTCTTTTCTGCTCATCTGATTCTCCCTCTTCCTGGTATCTCCCTCTCTGTTTTTGCCTCTCTGTCCCTGTCTAGCCATCTCTGTATCTCCCTCTCTGTCTTTCTCTGTCTATCTCTTTTCTCCCTTTCTGTTGGTCTCTGTCTGTCTCTCCCTCTGCCTTTGTCTCTGGGTTCTCAGTGTGCCCCTTCCTCCCTCTTTCTTTCTGTCTGTCCTCTCCCCTACCCCTTCCTTCTTCCTCACTTACCATCTTCTTACTCTTCGGTGCCTCACCTTCTCCCTACCTCTCTGACCCTCTTTCTGTCTTTCCCATTCTCCCTGACTGCCCTTCTCTTTCTGTGTCCCTCCCTCCCTTTCTTGGCATTTTGCTCACTTTTCACCCTACCCTCAGGTCTTTCTGTCTTTCCTGACCAAGCTTTACTCACACACTTACACTCTCCAATTTTCATTGTCATACAGTTTTTCATTTTTCATTGGAACCAGATCTGCACTTGACTTTAATTTTTTTTTTTTTTTTGGTTAATTAATAGCAGTTACTAGTTGCATTTTAATTTATGTTAATTAAACCCTGTGCTTTCTAAAAGATATTAAGGGGTAAATAATTACATATATTTTAAATAAACAGATTTTACCCTTTGCTCAATTTCTTTATTTTTAGAAACTTATGTTTCAGGCCTTATAAGTGGATTGAAATGACTACATATTGAAATTATCATTTAAAATGTTTTGCCTTCCAAAGAGACATGTTTACACTGTTAAAGGGAATTCTTTTTCTCTTAAATAATTTTTGTATTTTTCAAGATTTTTAACTTTTCAAGATAATTAAGACAATATCCCACCTCATAATTGTGTTCCAGGTTATGGTAAACTTGTATTATTTTTAATACCTATATGGCTTTTTTTTATACCATCCTGTATTTTCCAAATGTGTTACATTGGACATATGTTGGGATTTTTTTTCTTTCATTTTTAACTTTTTACTTTGAAATAATTATAGATTTACCGGAAACAGCAAAAATAGTACACAGAGGTCCCATGTGTGTTTTTAAAGATTTTTAAGATTTTTTAAATGCTTTCCTCAAGATTTTGTATCTAGTGTCTCAGTTTTTAAAAATATTCTGAAGAACAAAAATTCACTTAGCATTTACCTGTTTACATAATCACAAACCTAGCAACTGTCATTATACTGTGTTTGCTTTGTTTTGTGAAGCAGATTGAGACAGCAATTTGATGAAGGCAATAGTATTTCTTAAATAGCATGGTGGTTTCGTGATAACTAGCATAGAACTATCTGGGAAGAAAAATTCACAGTTAACAAGTTATGTATGTTTAAAAAGCAAAGAAAGCTATGTAAGATGAAAATCTTCTCAGAGCAGAGTTAAATGTCATTTTCACATATATCTCTCCTCTGAAATTATGTAGCACTTGTCATTTCTACCTTCTTTTGTTTCCTGCCCTGCTTGTTATAGTTTGCTTCTCTGCTGTTCAGTCAGACTCCTGGTCCTGTGGGGTGGGAGTGAAATAGGACTGAAAAGTCATTGTCTCTGTAAACTTTCTCATCATACCTCTCTGGCTGACCAACCCTTATTCTGATTGATACAGGTTATCTTTAATAAAATTAATACAGTGATTTTTATTTTTTCAGACTAAGATCCTCTAAGCCATAGAGTTCCACAGATGTGCCTTAGTAACTAGAGGGAAGCCTGAAGCCCAGTTAATGTCTCTTGACCCAGCCCCACCTTCTCATTTGACGAGAGCAAGGTTGGGGGGAGGGGGGAATGAAGGGAGGGGAAATGTGTGTGTGTGTGTATGCACATATATATATATTCTATATTTTATACACAACATGCATATAAAAATATTACATGTAAAATATAAAATAAGACTTGCTAATTCTAGGATTCATGTATATGCTTCTGGAGAACCAAGAAACCCTGAAAGCCACATGCAAAAATGTCTCTGAACATACACAAGTATGAGTGCTGCGTTTCTACAGAAAAGATCCTTGGATTTAATAAGACTCTCAAGAGGATCCTTTCATGGTCTAAAAATAATTAAGAATTACTGCTTTATGGTGTCTATAAATCATTAATCTATATGGATTTAACATTTTCTCTCTTTCCCTTTATTTTCAAATGCTTAGAAGGGTGTATGATTTCCTCCAACAGGAGGCACTTCCACAAAAATCATATGTAGTTTTTTTCAAGTAGTTTGAACATACGCAATGACTGATTACCACACACATCTGATGTCAAACTACAATACGGGATCACCAGAGAGATACAGCAGAATGTTCTGTTACCTCAGTACTTTCAAAGTACTTTTAAACCACAACTTCTTTTAATAGGTCGAAAAGGAATGCCAAAATCATTGAGGACTGCATGCCCCCATTGAGCTCCAATGAAACAGTTGTAAAGAAAGCAAGAAATTTATTACATATTAATAACTACTAAAACAATTTGATGTGGACATGGCTAGGAAATAATGAACGAAAGTCATTAAAAAATCAGATCTGAAATGTATTAGACATTGAATTTATTCATTTTTTGCAAAGCCATAGGCAGTTGAACCAGTTAAATTAGACAGAACCTTAGGTGTTTTAAAGAGAAATTTTATCTGCTCATTGTACAAGTTCAGTGTATGGTGTGAATGCTAGAGACCATGAAGGTCTCAGCGGTGTTCACTCATGCCTAGTAGCAGCATCCTCAAGCTATAAAAGTATTTGCACTTTGTTGTACACATCCTTTTGTCGAGTCTGAAGGTAGACGAGGGCAACTGAAAGACAGCACCTGTTCTACCTCAAGCTGTTTTTAAGCTATTTTTACTGACCATGAAATACTCTTTGACCGAAAGAAGAAATAAAACATTTTTGAGCTTTTTTTTTTCCCTCCAATCATAATCCCTAGGTGCTTTCTTGAAAGAGGGTTGTGATCCTTTGTTAGAAAGAATGTAGTTGGCAGTTCAAGAAATAAAGAGTGGCATATCAGTAGTTATAAAACAGAATGCCAATTGTAACCTAAATTAAAATCCTATAAAGGAAACAGATTTTGTTGTAAGAAAGAAATGGGTTGTTGGGTCTACTGATTCAAATGCTAGAGAAAATATGAAGTTTCACATGTTGATGAAATATATTAAGCCATCAAAGAACCTTTGGGTGGATTAGATACATGTGCCAGAAGCCCAGCATGAGTTTTACTAAGACTCTTTGATGACAGAGCTTAATACTTCTAAGGCCTTCAAAGAATTTTCATTGTGATCCTTTGATAAGAATGAAATGCTCGTCATGGCTAAAAAGTACATGGAGGTAAATTCACTTAGTTATATTAGTTATACAGAGAAAAAAATACCAAATGAAATAGAATTCTGAAGGAGTAAAGGGAACATCACATCACAGTCTAGCTAAAATACCATGAAGACTATAAAGGTTTCTTATGGGACCAGCCTAGCACTTGGCACAGTCTATGTAAAGTATATACCTTCTCATTGATGGCATTAAGAATGGCTGAATATGCTCATGATGATGTTCACTTTTATTCATGAGCTATAAACTACAGATATGCTATGAACCTAGCACAAAATACATTGGTAAGGAATGTAACGAATGAGACTAGACAATGCAAAAGGTTGATAATTGCAGTGACTTCTTATACCAGCTAACCTGGAGTTGGGCTTAACTTCACAGGTTAAGGACACGGTACTCCCTACAAATCTACTCTCACTTCAGACACCAAACCACCCTCACTTCTGACCAGCTGGCTATAAATATGAAGGTTCCTATTACCCTCTCAGAATTGATAATTCACTAGAACAACTTAACTCAGGAAAGTGCTAAACTTAAAATTACAGTTTTCTTATAAAGGATGCAGTCAGCACCAAAGGAAAGACACACAGGGCCAGATCTAGGAGAATCCCAAATGCAGAGCTTCCCTTGCCCTCTCTCTGTGGAGTTAGGATGCATTATCTTCCCATTCAGTGATATGTGACAATAGGCAGAATGTTGCCGTCCAGGAATCTCACCCAGGCTTCAGCATTCATAGTTTTTATTGGAGTTTTGTTACATGAAAGATTGAATCATTGGCTGTGCAGTTGAACTCATACTCCCGCCCCACCCTTCCCTTCTAAGAGGTCATGCTGCTATCGCATGGTTCAAAACCCCAACTTGCTAATTACCTGGTTAGTCTTTCTGGTGTGACCTGTCCCCATCCTGGATCATTCATTAGCATAAACTACTTAGGGGCCCACCATGAGTCACCTCATTAGGGTAAACTATCAGGACATAACCAGTAGTAACAAAGACACTCCCATGGCAAGGATTTGGAAGCTACCTCCCAGGAACAAAGGAAAAGGCCAGCCAAATTCTTCATTATACAATATTTTATTCTCTATCATATTTCTTGGTGTTCTGTATTAGGTAAATAATTTACTTTTGTGGTTCTCATTATTTAGAAGAGAAAAACTTGAGTTCCAGACTGAATACATCAATATTTCTCCCTCCAACCAGTTCCCTCTATCCAGTTGCATTGCTTAGAAGCATCTCTGAGTAGATAATACACTATTTAAAGAATGAACTATAATCATTTAAACTCAATATGGAATAAAAATCCATGTTCTCTCTCCTTACGTGCCCATTATCTTAAGTTCTTGTCTCATCCTCATTATCTGTGCCCAGTTTCCAAGAATCTAAACGTTTAAATGTTCTTTGTTTATTTCCCAAAGCATGATCAGATGGTAAGACCAGTCGTTTTTTCTCTTTGTAGTCTTTAAAAGAGATTTTGTTATGTGCCAAGAGAGCTTATTAGAACTTGATCTATTTCAATCCTACATTTAACACAAAAGTAGGGAGGTCCCAGTTTAATCCCAGACTGTGATAGGTTTAGAATTAAGGCAAAATACATTTTATCCTCACTACCACTGTATTAAGAGGTGGTTAATAAAGCTTTCAACTATGGAGTTACATTAATGGCCCTCACATACTGCGTTGTCTCTTGCCTTCCTCTCCCAATATCTAAATGCCTTTAGAATCTCGCCAGGTTACCCCAGGATTCTCCAGGTATCTCCTGGGAGCTCCTGAACAGCTCTTTTGTACTATTCCAATTTTGTCTTTCTCTGGTGCACTACCAGTTTTGGTAGTGCTTGCAATAATTTGCTCATGTCCCTGCCCAAGGTTCCATCTCCTAGAGCATCCAACATCAGTCTTCAGGGTACCATATTCCCTAGAGTCTTCTGTTCCTGGCTCCATCACATGGGTACCGTAAAGCTTTTTGTCTCCCACTTCTCTGCTGCTTTGGTTCACTAATGAAAACATTCCCTTTAGCTTCTGCTTTGGCTCAAACTAGGGCCCCTGCTACATGAAGATACATGTAGAGCTCTTTTAGTACTCTAGCTTTCCTAATTTCTAACTTTTTACCTTTTGATTTGGTTTTACCTTTTGATTTGATTTCTTTTTAAATCAAATCTGTTTTTAAATTAAATCTCTTTTAGAGACAGCGCGCGCGCGCACACACATACACACACACACACACACACACACACACACACACACGCAGGCTTGGGGGAAGGGCAGAGGAAGAGGGAGAGAAGCAGACTCCCCCCCTGAGCAGGGAGCCCAAAGCAGGGCTCAATCATACAACCTGAGCCAAAATCAAGAGTCAGATGCTTATCCAACTAAGCCACCGAGGCACCCGTGACATTACTAGGCTTCTTAAGCCTGTACCACACAGTACTATAAAGTCAGATCTGGAATGGTTGTGAAAGGACATTTGGCCTGTTCTATAGCCAAATTGCACCTGAGCTATCTCATTTAAATCACTCCCATTACACTGACCTCAGTTACAGAATTATAGAAACCCTAAATCTTGTAGTCTACAGACTTCTCCTGGAGAACTGTGCCTAAATGGTCCTGGATGTAGGTGTCAGACTTAAAGAGCCTCCCCTTAGAGATTCACTCCAGGACTTATCCTCACCCACTGTTCTCCCCAACCCCTACAGTCATCCCAACTTCCTGACTTCCAGCAAGAAATGTTCTGGGTAAAATAGAAAATGTATTTATTAGATATGAATTCCCTCAGTTTCTGAGGACAATGAATACTTTTAAGGTCTATGTCTCTATTTGTGCTCCCGACCCCGTTTTTTTCTTTTCTTTCCACTTCAGATTTTTCTTCTAATTCTTATTCTTTTTTCCTCTTAAACCTCCAGCCTCTCTCTCCTTTCTCTTCTGGCTTCTCTTTGGCCTACACACTTTCCATCCTGACAGTCTTCCACTAACTTTGCATCTTCTGTTAACTTTGTTGCCAAATCTGGTAGACTCTTTTTGTTCCTCCACCTCTCTACTCATCATCTGTAAGGGTCTGTGGTGCTCTAGGGATTCTATCCTAAGCCTACTTCTTGTCTTGCTTGGTGGCTCCTTATCAATTTCATCTATGTTGATAATTCAAGGCTTCCATCTATCCAGTGATTATACCCAAATAAATAGAATCAGCCCTGCCTTCTCTCCTTAGCTCCAGGTCATCCAACATCCTGTTAGATTTCTCCACCCAGATGTCCTGAAGGTACCTTAAACTTACTGTGTTCATAACAGAAATCATTGTTCTGCACCAAATCCTTTTTTTCCCCCTCAGATATTTCCTGTGTCGTGGGTAGCAAGCACCACCTACACCTTCACTGTGTTGTATCCTAACGATTTCAGTTATCACAGCCCTAACCTTTTCCCTGACCACTCCTGTATCTAGTTGGCTTCCCCCAGGTAGTTACTTTCTGTTATATCTCTTCATTTCTAGAGGCAATAATATAGGTAATGGCTAATAGCAAGGGCTCTGGAACCATACTATCTGAATTCAAATTCTAACTCTGCCACTCAGTAGTCTTACAACCTTGGGCAAGCTGATTACCCGTTCTCTGCCTCACTTGCCTTGTTTGTAGAATTGGGATAATAAGAGTACCAACCTTACAGGGTTATTATGAGGATTAAATTAATTAATACAGTGAAAGCTTTGGGAATAGTGCTTTGTGAATAATAATAGCTATTTCAGAGTTTGCTGTTAATATTATTGATTTTAACACACATATCACAGTCAGTAATTATCTTGTTGACTTTTTCCCTGCTGTAGAATGGAAGCAGTTTGAGTAAAAGGGTCCTATCCGCCTGTTTCACTGCGATAATCCTTAGCAGTCAGAGCAGTGCTTAGCACATAGTACCTAACCAAAAGATTAGAATGAATGAGTGAAATCTCTTTTTTCCTTTTCAGCCTTCTCAGTCCTTTGTCTAGGCTCTAGTCACTTTCCACCACAATTCTTATAACATTTTACCTGGTAGAACAGAGTCCATCTACAATTGTAACTGAAATAATTCTCTATGGCTTCTCTTAAAATACGTTCCTCTATTATTCAGGCTTTCTATCCCTCATGAGATCAAGGGTAAACTTCTAGTCTTAACTTCAAATATATCCACCCTTTGATGCTATTTTCCTATTGTTTGTTTTTAGAACATGTTTTTAATGAAAAATGTCAAGACCAAAAAAAGAAGCATTACAGCAAAAATTCAGTACTTACTACTCAAAATTAGCAATGCTGACCTTTTGTTATATTTGCTACAAGTCTTTTTTTTTTTTAAGAAATAGAATAATAATAAAGACATGATTGAAGTCCCTTTTCTGTCTCACCTGAAACCTTTTCCTTTCCCTCCCCAGAGAGAACTACGTGAAATAGATTTGTACCATTACCATCAGTGCTTGAGTGGTTTTTAAATGTTTATGTAAGTTGCATTGTATTGTAGAGATAATTCTGCTTTTCCGCTAAACATTCTGACATTCTTTTGGAGACTTGTATTGCTACAGCTTTAGTTCATGCATTTTAATTGTTTATCATACGGTGCAGCAGGAGTATACTACAGTTCTTACACTTTTAAAAAAAAAATCAATGCCTCTATTGGTAAACATTTGGTCTTTCCCATTCTTTGCTTTTAAATAAAACAATTCAGTGGATATTTTTGTACATGTCTCCTCATGCACATATAAGTGTTTCTTTAGTGTGTAGATCGAGAAGTAGAAGTGCTGGGCTGTAACATAAGAGGAATTTAAACCTCATCTGAGATCACAGATTGTTTACTAAAGTGAACTCACAGCAGCTGAGAGTTCCCATTCCCCATGCCATCACACCTCTAGGTATCATCAGTTTTTTTGGTTTGTTTGTTGGTTGGTTTGTCTTCACCTCGAACATATATACTCTCTTTCCATTAAATGGGCTTTTTTTTCCTATCTTCCCCATTTCACCACTGAGAATGCAACATGTTCTTGTAACATCTTACGTCTCTGTAACACTTCTTCTCTAAAAGTAATTTGTTTCATAGTCTTGTAAGGACTCTTATTTGCACCCATTCTTCAACTTACCAAGTCTTTTCCCCTCTCCTTAAATATCATCTTAAAATTATTTTATATAGTTGTTGATAAATGTCATTGCTAACCATCTCTCTTGGGTTTCACCAACTCCATTAGGTCAAGGTAGTTCTTTCTCTTTTGCTCTTGTAAAACGTAGCTAATACTTATTGCAGCTTTGTTGCTTTCTGTGGTTCCTCATTACATTTCTGGATGGTAGTAGCTGTTTATAAATCACATAGACATTGAGCATTTTGAAATATTGGTGCTTATATTCTTCTTCAAGTAACTGACTCTGAGAATGTAAATTTTCATTCTTTCTAAATAGAGCATAAGCCGTTTTCCTTGTCGTTCTCACCAGAGGCCCATGACCAA
This sequence comes from Halichoerus grypus, assembly GCF_964656455.1. Taxonomy (NCBI): domain Eukaryota; kingdom Metazoa; phylum Chordata; class Mammalia; order Carnivora; family Phocidae; genus Halichoerus; species Halichoerus grypus. The sequence goes on from NC_135715.1 coordinate 102,019,999, forward strand.
TTGGTTGTGTTGATTGCTGACCTTAAGAGAAGAAGCTGATGTGTGTTGGTCTTGTGCAACTTGGTTTATTTTCTAAATTTGCCTGCCTGATTACATGTTTTACTCTGAAGGAAGAAATAAGCACTGTGTTCATCTAATGAAATGACACTGAATAACCAGGTAGTCATAAGAGAAGAAAAATGCAGTGTGCTTTGCCAAATTCTCTTTCAGATAACTTCAGTAATGTAATTCTTTTTTCCCTCAATACTCATGTGAAGAGTACTTAATTTTTACCTGTATGAGCCGGATTTCTTCCTCGTAACAAAATTAATTGATTTTTTGATGTTTTGTTAACCTGGAGTGAACTGATTTTCTTCATGTGAAAGTAGACTATTTATTTTTGTAAATGCCTAACTTTTCAATTCTTTTGTGCTGTAGAACCAAATAGTAGACCCCAGGCATAATAAACTGATCCTTTGAATTAGCAGTATTGTATTTTTATTGCTGAAAATTCTATCTGAAATTTTCACTAAAGAAACTACACATTCATGGATTGCATATACTAGTCTGTCTTTTCAAATATTGATCCCAATTCTGTCTTGCTTTGTTTCCTTGAAGAAGGTACTTAAGTATTCATATTTACCATTTGTAAACTACTAGGCTTCACATTGTTCCTTAGCCACAAACTGAATCCTTATTGCCAACCAGGTATACCCTGTTTGATAGTGATGATTACCGAGATAGGGAGATTAAGAGAAACTGGATGATTATGCAGCAGTTCTGATATTTCGGTAGTGATTAGCTTTATTGACCACTATAAGTTAATAGTGCTGCCTTGCTGTGCAGCAAAGAACAATACGTAGTTCCTATCCATGTGAAAAGGCTAAGTTTACTTTTTGTAATGAACACAATGCTAAGGGAGTGAGTACATGTTGTAAGAACTCTTGAGGGGCGCCTGGGTGGCTCAGTTGATTAAGCGTCTGCCTTCGGCTCAGGTCATGATCCCAGAGTCCTGGGATCCAGCCCCATGTTGGGTTCTCGCTCTCCCTCTGCCTGCCGCTCCTTCTGCTTGTGCGCGTGCTCTCTCTCTTCCGTCTGTCAAATAAATAAATAAAATTGTTTTAAAAAGAAGAAAGAACTCTTGAAATAAAGGTGTTCTCTAAATACAGACTGCCCCCCCTCTGGGTACATAGGACTGATGATAGAGCACTGTGGGTAAGAAAGAGCCTGGAGTGGGACACCTGTGTGACCTTGGACAAATCACTTAATTTCTCTGTGCCTTAGTTTCCTAATCTGTAAAACAGGGGTGATAACAGGACCTACTTAGAATTATTGTGAGCTCTAAATTTATTAATTATGAAAGATAGTAGAACAGCACCTGGCACGTGGCAAGCTATATATTAGTATTAATTTTTGGTGGTAATTATTTGTGTTTCTTTTGTAGATTGCCTATTCCCCATTTCTCTCTTTTTTTCTCCTCTTGATTTATAAAAGCTGCTTTACTTTAGATACTTTGACCCTTTCTGTTGGAAATAGATTTTATCATTTGCCTTTTAATCTCTTTGTTATACTTTGTCATACAGAAATATTAAAACTTTATTGTACGTTTTATTAATATTTCTTTGATAGCTTCTAGATTTTTACGTCATGCTTGGTAAGGGCTCTCCCAATAATTATAAAAATATTTCTTGTATTTCCTTGTACTTTTATAGTTTGTTGTGTTTTTTTTTTTTAGGTTACGATCTTTAAGTTTACCTTTGATTCCCTTTTGCTTATGGTGCCAGGTGGGTGCAAACCTTTTTGTGCATGTGGTTCTGAAGATTTTATTATTTATACAGACGTTTATCTTTTGTTGGCTACCTGGTAGCACAGAAATTGCATATAATCAAATCTCTGACTTGTTCCTAATAAATAACATGTTAGCAGTTGCAAGAATGTTTATTCAAATTTGAATATGAATTTTGAGCACATATATCCATCTCTTTTAGGTTGAAACAGATTGAGACAATTTTTAAATACCAGTAACAGGTACTCACATGTATGCACTTAACAAATACCAACATTTTGCTAACTTTCTCTAAGTTGCCTTTCTGTTGTAGAAACTTACCAAATTTATATACGTTTTTAAATTGCTTTCACTTACTGTATAACAATTTATTACATTAGAGTGACTCCTAATTGTTATGGCAGAGACACCATATGCCATCCCGATCTTGTAGCTTCCTATACTTGACCCCCACATGCCCATACAGCCTTGAGTAACTCCAGAAGTGTAGGCATTATGCCAAGATAAAAAGGTTTTTGTTTTAGTGAGTACCAAAAAGCTGTATTATCTCTTTTATTTGAAGATGTGGAGAGGAAAAACATTTTTATTTAAAACATTCAGTCTTGGGGTGCTTGGGTGTCTCATTCGGTTAAGCGTCGGACTGTTGGTTTCGGCTCAGGTCATGATCTCATGGATCAGAGGATCGAGCCCTGCATAGGGCATCTTGCTCAGCAGAGTCTGCTTGAAGATTCTCTCCCTCTGCCCTACCGCCACTCACTCACTCTCCCTCTCAAATGAATAAATAAATCATAAAAAAAAACCAAACATTCAGTCTTCCCAATAAGTTTATGAGTGAAATGTTCCTTTTCCTACTTTACAGCTCAGAAAATTGTGGCTCAGAAAGATTAAGTGATTTCCAAAGTCATAACTGGCAGAGCTGGGTTTTAAACTCTGGTATAATGCTAATGCACTTGATCATTATCTCTTTCCCAGGAAATAATAACTGGTCATTTTGGTTCAAAATCATTTATTTATTTAGTTTGTCAAGTGTGGAATATTGACAAGTATTGGTTATCACATTGGTTGTGTGATTTGGGACAGGTCATTTGACTTCTGGGTGCTAATAGCTTGCATGGTAAATTATTAGATTCAACTAGGTGGTTCCTAAGGTTCATTGGGGTTCCTCAGAACTGAGTGTTTACCTCTTTATATTGTGCCTCGTCCTCCTTACCCCTTGCAGCTATTGCCTTTTTTAGTTCTTTTTTTTTTTAAGATTTATTTATTTTAGTGAGAGAGAGAGCACGTGCAGGGGGAGGGGCATAGGGAGAGGGAGAGAGAGAATCTCAAGCAGGCTCCATTCTCAGCGTGGAGCCTGACATGGGGCTCGATCTCACAAGCCGGAGGTCATGACCCCAGCCAAAACCAAGAGTCAGACACTTAACTGACTGAGCCATCTAGGAGCACCCCCCCCCCTTTTTTCTTATATGGATTATAGCCTTGCTTTGCAATTTCAAACTTAAAGGATTCATGATTGAATCACAAGTCCTTTACTAAAAAAAACCACACACATAATAATTTGGGTGCTTAGTGGGTGCTGCCATCTTGTGTCTACCATTCTATGAGACAAAAAGTTAAAAATCAGAAAAATTAAATCGAAGTATTTTTTGTTCTTGTTTTTTGTGAAAATTAAACAAAACAGTTATTTGATTTAGTGGCTTAGCAGCCTCGATGAAATAGAGAGGATGGTGTCAGAAAACAACTTGGACATTTGTTGATCCCTCCTGTTATCTCTTAGTGAAATTGAGATGTGAAAACTAATGTGAATCTATATCAGGTTTCTAAATTATTATATTTCAAATTAGTTTTTGAAGAGCTAGTATAAGATGTGAATGGTTCTGTGATGCATGGTTGGCAATATTATCTCTTGGTGCTTACACCATTCTATATTCAGTTGTTTCACCTTAAAACTGTACTGATCAGTTTATTGACAACAGCACTGTCAAAGGAAAATGGAAAAGCTATGTAGGATTTTTAGAGCTGTGTATTTACTATAATATATTCATTTGCACCAGAGAAACATAAAATGAAACTGACTTTAAAAACAGATGACACTGAAAGAATTTTGGCATTTCAGATGTCTTTGAAAATAGTCATTCTACCCTTCATAGACATTTGCTTTTAACAGACCAATGTGGGTTTCTTTGAAGATGTTAAATGACTTATTACAGCCTTTTGTTCTTTTGTACTCTTAAAAATCTAGAGTATGATCATTATTCACAACTTCAGTCTTCCCTTAAGTCCATAGAGTTGTAGCTCTGGAAGAAAACTCTTCTTGTAGTTAAGCATTCTCGGTCACAATCTTAGGCAAATCTTTTTTTCCTTTATCTATAAAATAAACAGTTATCTCCCTTACAACACTGACCACATACTGAATTCTTATTATATGTTAGTTCCCTTTTTTCTTCTCCCCTCTGCTTTTACTGATAAATTCTCGGTGTGCCCTGAGTGACTTCAGGCTCACAAAATACATGTCATAACTAAGCATTCTGACTTGTTTAGGACAAGAAAATAATAAATTCACCAACAGTAGCATTTTTAATTTCTGAATACTATATAGTGTTCCATTTCTCTTGGCTATTTTGTTAAAACATTTCCTTTTGTTTTAATTTTAGGCCACTGAAAGGTATGATATATTTGATCCACAACAGTCCTCAGCCCAGGAACTTACAGTGGTGACAAGGACATGGGACTCCTCCTGCCAGATTCCAGATGGTTCAATACACTTGACATCCTGGCTGACAACTGCGGAAAAGAACCTTGGATTACTTTATTTTATTTTTGTGGGACACCACGATCCCAGTTCCATAGGATACGTCAGGTAACCTGTCTGAACACTTGAGAAAAACACATCCCTTTTTCTTTCAAAATCTTACGAATAACAAGGAACCAGAGTATTTTAAGAAATGCCGTATCTCTTAATAACCTTATTGTTTTGAGAATGAGCCAATTAACTCTGGTATGGAATATAATTAAGGAAGACTTTTAAATTCAGTTTAGTCTACCTGTGACTTTAGAATCTATTTCTCCCTCTTTTTTTTTGTTTTTTAACCTTTTCAGATTGTTTATGGACTTCTGAAATTTGTGTTTAGATATTTTTTGTTCGTCTGTTTAGATATTGTTATTATGTTAAGCGATATATTGTGGCAGTCATTTCACAGTATATGCGAGTATCAAATCATTATGTCATGTACCTTGAACTTACACATTGTTATATGTCAGTTATATCTCAAGCTAGAAAAAAATATAAGTTGTTGACATCAAGTTCTCCTCTTCAACATCACATTTCTCACAGGATCTAAATTGATACCTGTCCCCCATACATTCCTATCTGATACCCAGTATAAAGTCCCCAGTGTTTTCTTAACCTCACTAAAGATATGAAATATATTAGCATCCTATGGATTTGATTTCCTCAGTGTCTGGTAATACATGTTGTTAGGCACTGAATCACATTAGTCAGGAGAGTTTTCAATGCTTGATTCCTAATGCAGACTGTTAATGCACATTCCCAACTGTATTTTGTATATAATGTTGCTGTTTTTTTTTTTTTAATTATTTCCTTTTGGAATTGAAAGAAAATTTAAGAATTTTAGAACTTTAGGAATAAGTGAAGATTATAATATGAATACATTTTTCTTACAGGATGATACTCCTGAAATCCTTTTAGAAAAAAAAGATTTCTCATGTCATCTAAATATGTATTTTTTATAACTCTGCAACCATTATCTTTTGCTTTGATATGGCTCACTCCTTAATGTTTCTTAAGACCCTTTAAAAGTGAAATGTACGGGTACCTGGGTGGCTCAGTCGGCTAAGTGTCTGCCTTTGGCTCAGGTCATAATGGGATCGAGCCCCGCATCGGGCTCCCTGCTCAGTGGGGGGTCTGCTGCTTCTTCTCCCTCTCCCTCTGCCTACTGCTACCCCTGCTTGTGCTCGCTGTCTGTCAAATAAATAAAAATCTTAAAAAAAAAAAAAAGTGATATGTAAATCAGAATTACCTGGTATCCTTATTATAGCTCGTATCTCGTTGTATTATGGTTTTTTTAATTTGTATATGTCTGCCACTAAGCTCTGTACTCTTTGAAAGCAGGAATTTTGCTTCTACCTGTGTAAACTCAACATTATTCCTGGACCATAGAAGGCACTTAGTCAATATTGTACAGTACCCGAATTTAAGAAATGTTTCAAACTGAACTTAATTTTTTTTCCTTTCTTGCTAAGGCTTCAAGTTCCCTGTAGAATTCTAAAATAACCTTTGCTGATGAGGATGTCTGATACTGTTACTGTAAAAAATGAAACTGAAACAATGAAGGATTTGGAGGCAGAAGTGAAAGATACAACCAGAGTTGAAAATCTTATCAAATCAGAAAACTATGGGAAGATTTTGGCAGAGAAGAATGAACGTTGTATTGACAACAATATTGATTTGCAGGTAAACAGGATTTTCTCTCTGGCTACAAATACTAAATACTCAAGATAGAGTTATACTCTTTATACCAAACTCACTTTCAGAATTCTAAAAGGTTAAGTTGACCCTTTGGGACATGCTGACCGGCTGGTTTTTTAGCGGTCTGGATTAGCTTGTTGAGTGTAGCTCTTTGAATTGCTTATATCTTTGATTTGCTTTGTATTTACTTGTAATTGCTTTTATTTGTATGTGGCCAATATGTTTTTTATTGGCATTCTACTTTTTCATACCATTCTGCACCTGTTAGTGTCGTGAGAGTTCAGAGTCTAACCTAAGAGCCCTTAAAAGAGAGCAGAATAAGCATTGAAAACTATAGTTCTCTTGGCAAAAACAACCCTCCAGGGAAGCAATCATCCATGACTAAGAAAAGTGGTTGGTGGGGAAAAAAGAAGTCACTTGAGGCTTTTGTCACTACACATATATGATGACAGAATTAACCGTGGAGAAGGCTTTTAATTCCAGGCATAGATGGAAATTGATGAGTTGGTCAACAGATTCAAGATAGGTAAAAAATTATTTCAGGTAGTACATACATTCACTTCTAAGTGTTCCAGTTATCTTCTTGCTATAAAAGACATTACTGCAAAACAAAGGGTTACTAATTTTTAAACACCATTTTATTTTTTAATATTACATGATTTATGAGTCCGAAAGAATAAGGGCTTGGCTTACTGAACTTTCTATTGCACAAGGCATCAAAAGTGGTTTTTGCTGGTATTTAACTGACAGATGGGCTGGCGTGGAAGGTCCAAACTGTTTCACCCACATATCTGGCACCTTGGTAGGAACGGCAGAAATGTAGTCTCAGCTGGAACTGGGAGCGCCTACCTATGGCCCCTCCAACATGGGAGGCCCAGGGTAGTTAGACTTACCGTGTGACAACTCAGGGCGTCACAGAAACAGTGTTCCAAAAGCCAAGCACAGCTGCAAGCGTTCTTTTGACCTAGGCTCAGAAGTCCCAGAATGTCTCTTCCACTGTTGTCTTTTTTTTTTTTTTTTAATTTTATTGTTATGTTAATCCCCATACATTACATCATTAGTTTTAGATATAGTGTTCCATGATTCATTGTTTGTGCATAACACCCAGTGCTCCATGCAGAACGTGCCCTCCTCAATACCCATCACCAGGCTAACCCATCCTCCCACCCCCCCCCCCAGAACCCTCAGTTTGTTTTTCAGAGTCCATCGTCTCTCATGGTTCTTCTAGTAGGAAAGACCTTTAATCTGCCACAAAAAACTTACCTTAAAATACTATTTTTAACTCATTTGTTTTAGTTTAGCCCTATGGATAAAGAATTCTGCTTTTGGAGAAAATATTTTATCATTACTCTATCATTCTTAATACATCCTGGAGATCTTGAGGGCTACATGAGGGCTACTTTGTTTTTATTTGTTTTGTAAGTAAAGAAGATTCTTTTGAAGGTTATTTCATACCTTCGTTCAGTCAAAAACTTTGTTTATTCCCCAGTATATGCCAGAAATGTGTTAGAAAATGAAAGCAACTCACACAGCTATAAAAAAGCATTTAGGCCCCACTTATTAAGTATAGTCAAGTGGTAATTACCTAAGAAATGGGGAGAAATCACGTACTTTTCCTAGGCATTTTTAGTAATAGCACTTTTTAAAACAAAAAATTGCCAAGCCTGCAATCACTATACTTGGTGATGGCAGTATGCCAGTATCCTGATTGAATCAGAGAAAATCTGCTAAAATTCTATTTTATTCATGATTGAAATAGTAGATTTCATTTTAGTCCCTTTTTTACACCTAATGTTCACTCTTCTAGGTCATGCTTATAAACAAGCGATTAATTTGGATTACTGCATTTCCAACTGTGTCTATTGTGTTGCCCTTGGCAATAAGCACAAGAGCATTCTGATGATGACTATCGAATCATGGCCCAATTGTTGATATTATAGGAGAATTTCATGCATTACCCAAACGCTTATTGAAGGCCTATTCTATGTCAAGGAAATACTATAGTAAGCAAAAATGGCATGGTCTCTGATATCATATTCCATATAGCATCATGACTGTAAAGGTTGGGAAGAGGAACAAAGAGAACATGAGAATTCATTTAATCCATTGAATGCTATATTCACAGTTTATTCAAACGTTTATTAAGAATTTACTATGTGTGAGAATATTAACTCTGCTTGGAACAACTGTGTTAAGAGAATAGAATCTTGTTAACAAGAATCTGGCTAATACAAAGTTACCTTTTAACTTAATACGGAATTACTCTTTATGAAATGCCTTTCTTCTAACATACGAGTAGACAGTTCATCTTTCTTTGGTACCTCTAAGATACTGCCTAAAGATTTAATTTTAGTAGCAACTATTATTAGGGGCACCTGGGTGGCTCATTCGGTTAAGTGTGCAACTCCTGATCTCAGCTCAGGTCTTGCGTTCGAGCCCCACGTTCATGGGCTCGAAAATAGCAACTGTTATTTTTACTCAAATTTAGATGTATGTGCGAACTAACATAGGTTTCCCATTAAGAATTTTGAATAAACCAATATATTCTCTACTTTCTTCTATATCATTTTGAAAGTGAACTACCATGAATAAACTTATGTCCAATTGTCTTGCTTCAGCACAGTAATACTTGAAGTGACCTAGGAAAATGAAAATGTTTTCCTCAACAATCATACATTTTATCCATTTCCAAGTCTTAATTTCCTGGCCATCCCCTTAGTATTTTATTTAGAAAAAGTCATTTTTTTAAAAGATATTATTTATTTATTTATTTGAGAGAGAGAGAGAAAGCAAGAGACAGCACAAGTGGAGAGGAAGGGGCGGAGGGAGAGGAAGAAGCAGACTCCTCGCTGAGCAGGGAGCCCAATGCAGGGCTCCATCCCAGGACCCTGGGATCATGACTTGAGTCGAAGGCAGACATTTATCCTACTGAGCCACCTAGGCGCCCCTAGAAAAAGTCATTTTTAAATGAAGGGATATATTAACTTCTTTAATACTATGAAGAAATCTTACGATTTTCTACTATCTGTTAAAGATAGCATTTACATGAAAAATTTCATCCAACTAGGGAGAAGCCAGCAAACGTTGGACATCGCGGTGGATCGTTACAAGTAGAGACTCTCTCATAGAGCTCCTTAACCTTTGCTTTTATAAATAATTCTACTTGCGTGACTCTCTACTTTTAAAAAATTTTAGTTGTGTTTTTTATTCCAAGTTTTGCTTCAGGTTATAATCTTTTACAGAATTTTAAGGATTACTTCCTTAAGAATACTTTAGTGCTAATTCAAGCAATCTGTGTGCATTAATATCAAGAAGTTAACTTACCCATGTAATTGCTGTGGAGTTGTTCTGAACTATTGATTATGGTCCCAAATAATTGTGCATAGTTTTTGCTTAGTAACTTTTCTACTGCCACACGCTAGTCCTATTGCAAATCTTAAGTTGCATATTGGACTTTCTATGATTATGAAGTATTTAGAAGATAGAGGTGATGAGGAGCCAAGTTTCTAAATTTTGTTTGATTACAACTAATATGTAATGTGGGGTGAATGGTGGGGGCAGGGGAGGAAGTGTTTGCTTTGGTTTTCTTTGTATAACTAATTTATGTGACGTCTGGTGTTTGGTTTTTCTCAGCCATAGAATTTTCAGATTAAATTTAGGGTAAATTAATTGTGTTGATTTTTTGCAATAATTTATTTGAAATGTAAAATTAGGAATCTTGTACTCTGCTTACTTACTAATGGGTCATACTCAACTTTCCCATTCTTATACAGTTGTATCTTTTTACTTGACAAATGTTTTGCCTAGGTGTGTTCATCCGTGTACATGTGTATGTAAACACGATCCAAAACATATTTTAGAGCAATTTAAACAATGGTCTCTCGACAAACTATTTATTGAACAATAGGATGGCCAATTCAGTCTGTGTTGGTTACCTTTGTTTTGGAGGAAATAACCGATTTTTGTTAACAACTAGGCCTTTATGTGCCAAAGTGCATGAACAGCTTCTGATATATATGAGTGAATTTTCCAGACACAGAATCAGTTGAAGTGGGTGTTTAGTATATTCTCAGTTTCTGTAGCAGGCCCTTTGATAATCAAGATGATACTCTTACATTTTGTATCACCTAGTTAGTTCCAGTGCATATCTTTAAAAAGGGGAAGATGGGGCATGTAAGAGACAAGAAAGCAATGGCAATCTAATAAGGTTATCAGAAAAATTCAAGGTATAGGTACACTTCAACAGATGAATGGGCATTAAATTCCTTAACTGATGAAACATGCAAAGAAGTTTTTATTTGATGGGTTGAATAAAAGTCTGTTTATACAAAATCATACATAGCTTCACCGTTTTCCTATTTGTCTAACAAAGATATAAAGGATGTATATAACATACCTGATACACAGTGAGAGCCTGGCAAATGGTAGATTCTCTTAACCGTATCATATTTATAATCATTAGCATGTTATTAATTATTTAATAGCAATAGTACAACTGTATGGCTCCTCACATTGGTCCCTTTATTGTCACACAACATCCTTTTTTTAGTGATAAAATAAAAAAACTTACTTTTTGATATAAGCTCCCCAAAATTTCAGTGCAGTTTTTTTTCCTTTGCATTAAGTTCTAGATCTTTATACTGTACTTTTATTGTCTTTTATTAATATTTAATGAGTTCAACTTTTAAAACTAAAATTCACTTCCCATAGTGCACTTTAATTTTTAAATTATTTCAAGGACTTGATACTCTTTCTATTGAACCTCTTATATGCACATAAGATAGCTAGCACTTATAAACACATTTGCTTTTCACAGTGCTTCATTATTACATGTATATAGAAGTTCACTTCTTACAGATGTAGAAATCTTTTTACATAATATTTTACTTCCTCCAATAAATTCCAATAGGATGCTGAGATCCTTAATCTTTAATATAAGGGGTAACTAAACCAGATAAGTCTGTGAGTTTCTCCATGGACTTTTCCTTAGAGTCTAAGATTTAGGGCTTTGGATATTTAACCCTGTGTTCTTTTGCCCAAAGTGTAAAATGATATAAACCCGTTAGTGATTGGTGTTGGTTTGTCGGTTTATTGATTTAAAAGTCCTGTCTTCCAACTCAGAAAACTTTGATGTTTTCTATAATTCCAGTGGAAATGATCAGCCCGACTCCATGGTTTTTATTGCTGCTGACCTTAAGCTAGACATTTAACACTTCAATTCATTATCTCCTCCTACATAATTACCATTAATCCTTACTATTAACTTAAAAAGTACTGAGAATTAGTAAACTCTTCAAGGTGTATTAGGAGTCTTAGTTGAAGCATTTCAACCATTATAATTTATTTTGTTCATAGTAATTACGTATGAAAAATGATCCCCTTTTTGAAATAGATTTCCTCTTAATTGAGGGTCTTTAATTGGTGGCTGTTTTTATGCTAACACATAGTATAACTCATAAAGATTATTCTTTCTTAGCAGTACCTAATTGTCATTGTTCATCATTCCACGTTTTGTTTTTTGTGTTTTTTTCACTTTTCTTTTATAATAAAGAGCCTTCAAACAGATCTAAACTATTCTTAGTAGTACAGGGAAAGGTAAGAAAACTACTGAAACTATTAGACCAAAAGAGACATTTATGGTAAGGAAAAAGGAAAAAAAAAAACACCTATGTACCATTTCTTTATATTAAGTTGACTACATAGATTTAAGTTTCTGTTTCTTTTGTTGTTAGTTGTAAAACTGTCTGGTTTGGCTTAGCAGTTAAGGTACAAGTAATGTTTTGAGAATCCTTCCACGTTCATATTCTGAAACAAATTCTAGATCTGTTTAAAGTTCCTTTATTGTAAACAAAAGACCAAAGTACTGAAATCATCAATGATGTTTGTTTTTATTTGCCCTCAAAATTGATCTACAGGGTAGTTAATTTAAGAATAGTTTACATTTATTGTGCTATTACACCTTAACCACTTATTCCTAAACCTCAGTTTTTCTCCAGGATAGTAGCTTGTAGTTCTGACCCGTTTCAAACTGAAGTTCTTTAAGCATATTTCATATTCTGCATGCATTTATTGGCCTAATACATGTTTTGTATCAAACAATGTTAATTATAAATTGGGGACCTTGTCCCTTAGCATCTTTCTAGAGATGTTAAGTTCTGTTAAACAACCTGCTAAATTTTTACTGTGACAATAAAATTCTGGTAAAAATGAAAAGCAAAACAATAGAGAAAATCAATGAAACCAGGAGTTGGTTCTTCAAAAAAATCAACCAAATTGGCAAAACTTTAGCTAGATGGACTAAGAAAAAACAAGACTCAAATTACTAAAATCAGAAATGAAAGTGGGGACATTACTACCAATTCTACAAAATAAAAAGATTATAAACGACTGTGGTAGTCTAAATGACTGTGCACCAACAAACTGGATAGTGTAGAGGAAATGAACAAATTGCTAGAAACATAAAACCTAAGAAGACAAAATCATGAAGACACGAAATCTGAAAAGACCTGTAGCTAGTAAGGAGATTGAATCAGTAATCAAAAATCTTCCAGCAGAGAAAGGCCCTGGACCTGATGACTTTACTGGTGAATTTTACCAAACATTTAAAAAAGTAATACCAGGGGCTCCTGGGTGGCTCAGTTGGTTAAGTGTCCGACTCTTGATTTTGGTTCAGGTTGTGATCTCAGGGTCATGGGATCAAGCCCCACATTGGGTTCTGTGCTCAATGGGAGTCTGCTTGAGATTCTGTCTCTCTCCCTCTCCTTCTGCCCCTCCCCCTGCTCTCTCTTTCTCTCTCTAAGATAAATAAATTAATATTTAAAAAGTAATACCAATCCTTCTCCAACTTTTCCAAAAAATTACAGAGAAGGAAACTCGTCCGAACTCATTCTGTGTTTCCAGCATTACTGTGATACCAAAGCCAGACAAAGATACTACAAAAAACTAAAGACCAATGTCCTTTATGAACATTGATGCAAAAATCTTTAGCAGAATACTAGTAAATTGAATTCAGCAGCATATGAAAAGATTATATGCCCTGACCAAGTGGGATTTAATCCTGAAATTCAAGGATGGTTCAACATATAAAAATCCATCAGTTAAACACAGTATGTTAACAGAATGAAAGGAATAAAACATTCGACCATCTCAATTGATGCAGAAAAGGCATTTCACAAATTCAACACCCTTTTTTGATAAAACATTCAAAAAAACTTGTAATGGAAGGAAACTGCATCAACATAATAAAAGCCATATATGAAGAACCAACATTGTTCATACTCAGTAGCAAAAGACTTAAAGCTTTTCCTCTAAAATCAGGAACAGGGCAAAGATGCCTGCTTTCACCACTTCTATTCAACATAGTACTAGTAAATTCTAGCCAGAGCAATTAGACAAGAAAAAGAAATAAAAGGCATCTAAATTGGAAAGGAAGAAATAAAATTTCTGCAGATGATATGATCTTATATATAGAAAACTGTAAAGATTCCCTAAAAAGCCGTTAAAACTAATAAATGAATTTAGTAAAGTAGCAGAACACAAAATCACACACACACACACACAATTGGGTTGCACTTCCATACAGTAACAACAAACAGTCTGAAAAGGAAATTGTAAAAGCAATTCAATTTACAATAGCATCAAAAGAATAAAATACTGGGGCATCTGGGTGGCTCAGTTGGTTAAGTGTCCAACTCTTGGTTTTTCCTGAGGTCATGATCTCAGGATGGTGAGATGGAGCCCCACATCAGGCTCTACACTGGACATGGAGCCTGCTTAAGATTCTTTCTCTTGCTCTCCCTCTGCTCCCCCTTAAAAAAAATCCAAAAGAATAAAGTACGTAGGAATTAACTTAAGGAAGTAAAAAACTTGTACAATGAAAACTGTATAATGTTGCTTAAAATGACATAACTAGATGGAAACACATCCCATGTTTATGAACAGATTTGATATTGTTAAAATGTCAGTACTACCCAAAATGATCTACAGATTTAATGCAATCCCTATCAAAATCCAAATGACATTTTTTGCTGAAATAGAAAAACCCATTCTAAAATTCATAGGGAATCTGATGGGACCCAGAATAGAATTAAGAAAATAATTTTTCTTGATTGAGGATTATTTGACATACAGTATATTAGCTTCAAGTATACAACAGTGATGCAGCCTTTGTATACACTGTGAAATGTATACCTCAATAAATCTAGTTACCATCTCAGCATACAAAATTAATATAATATATTATAATATAATATTATTGACTATATTCCCCATGCTGTGCATAACATCCCCTGTAACTTACTTTGTAACTGGACGTTTGTACTCCTTGATTCCCTTTACTCATTTTGCTCCACCCTACACCCACCAAAACGATCTTGAAAAAGAACAAAATTAGAGGACTCACACATCCCATTTTCAAAACTTATATCAAAGCTACGGTAATCAAAACTGTTGTACTGACAAAAAGACTTATAGACCAATGTAAGAAAATAGCCCAGAAATAGACTCTTGCATTGCATATATGGTCAAATGATTTTTGAGAAGGTGCCAACACCATGGAGAAAGGACAGTCTTTTTAACAAATGGTGACTGGGACAGCTGGATATCCACATGCAAAAGAAGGAGGTTGGAGCTTTACCTAATGCTGTATATAAAAATTAACACAAAATGAATGAAAGACCTAAACATAAGAGCTAAAATATGAAACTCTTAGAAGAAACAGGGGGAAAGCATCATGACATTGGATTTGGCAATGATTTCTTAAATATGACACCAAAGGGGCCAGCCAAGAGGGCTTTTTCAGTCCCTAACTGACCGTACCTCCAAGACACCCCAGTCCCCAGGGATACCTGCTACAATCTGCATATCTGAGAGAGAACAGGCCATGGAGCTGGGGCTGCCAGACCTGTTAAAAGTTGACAACTTTAAGGAGGTCAAAGGGTAAATACTACAAAACCACAAAACATACTGAAGAAGGTGTGGGTTGATATCCCCAAGATTCTGCATCCCAACAACCTCCCAGCTGATGCCAGCATTGGCTGTTGACAGGCTAATGGGCTGTACTTTGAACAGTGAGGATGTTAGATGCCTAAGAGAAAAGCAACAACACTAATAAAGGAAAACAACCATTAAGCTATGGAAGCTATGCCAACCAAATGATTAGTCACAGCAGACTCCTTGACCCTTGGGTGTTTCCAGCAAAAACCCACACAGCCCAGAGCAGTGATACGCTGGTCATGGCCCCACAGACAACAGGAGGAAAGCCACTAGGCTGGTTCAGTATTACTAAAGAGGGAATGTGGCATTCTCAAGAAAAGAGTCGATGCTGAGATCTGAGACAAGACTATATTAATCTTCTGGTGCCAGACCCAATGCCTGGGAACTTGAGAGTATGTGTTTGGGTTCAGAGTGGATGGGTTTCCTTTTGAAAACCATGGACCTCCTGAAAACCTTAAGAACTTGGGGAAGAAATCCTTGGAGGAGAGGTGCCCTCTGTTAATCCCATTGACATTTCTTCCCAAAAAAGATCCTGAGTTGGAAAGAGAAGCTCAAAGTAATGACCCACCATTTTGGAGTTAAATTCATTAAACTCAAAGATTCAGAGCTGAAGTTTCCAAAGTTCAACTGAGCACTCCTTCCATTTTCCAGATACCTACGCTGATGGAAATGAATTACACAGGGTCACCTGGGGAGCCAGTGGCATAATTGAGACTCGCCTCTAGCCTTCTACCTCCATTTGTTTTTTCCAGAGCAGTGATACCTCATTTTTGCCCAACTACCCTAAAAGCAGCATCTGTGTTTCAGTGCATTTTCCAGCGAACTCAAGCTCTTTTTGCCGAGTCTTGTAGATGTTACAACATTGCAAAAATGAGGACACTCCAGGGGGCATCCCTGTCCGAGGCTTTGACTTGCTTCCTAATTTGTGAGACTTGTCTGATGAGAGTCAGATAAGATAGGGTGTTCTCAAGATGGATGGGTTTTAGAAAGGGAAAATAAAATGCTAAACTCACATGCATACATGCCACAGATTGGCTCAGGAAAGGTATTCAGCATCTCTATCAGGCTGATGAGGGGAGACTAGGGACAGATGAATCTTGCTTTAACATGATTCTTGCCATAAGTAGGTTTTCTCAGCTGAAAACTACCATGGAGGCTTATTCCAGGATGGCTAATCAAGATTTGTTAGGCAGTGTTGGCCTTGAGTTAGAAGTGGTTTGAAGACCATCTTGCTGTGTGCCCTGAACCACCTTGCTTTCTTTACTGAGAGGCTCTACTAGTCCATGAAAGTTGCCAACACAGATGACTCCACCCTAATCAGGATCATGGTCACTGAAGATTGATCTTGTACAAATAAAACAGATGTTCAGTCAGGTGTATCAGAAGACTGTAGGCACAGTGATTGCAAGTGACACTAGTGGAGATTACTAAAGGTTCCCTCTGGCCTTTGTGGGCCAGTAGGAGGTATTTTTTAAATGAATGAAGCCATTCAAAGATTATTCTTCAAAGCAGTGACTGACCCCATGCAGCAAGATCAATTATCACGTAACCAAAAGAGCTTGTTACTAAGGGCTGTGTCAGAGTAATGTGCTTGGTTTGCACCTTTAGTTATTGCCTTAATTCCAATGTTAATTTTTCTCCATATACAATCAATGTAAAGTCATATCTCATGGTATTTATAAAGCATAATTCTCACTGGTCTTACTCTAATCAGAGTATCAAAGGGAATATAAATCAAATCTCTAAAAGGGGGAGGGGAATTAACTTGGGACAAAACATTGGATTTAGCAATGACTTCTTGGATATGACACCAAAGGCCCAGGTAACAAAAGAAAAAAAGACAAATTGGACTTCATGAAGATTCTTTTAAATTGTGCATTAAAAGCCATTGTCAACAGAGTAAAAAGGCAGTGGCAACCCGTAGGAGGAAACATCTGTAAGTCGTGTATCTGACAAGTGATTAATAACCAGAATATATAAAGAATTCCTAAAAACACAACTATGAAACAACTGTATTCAAAAATGGGCAAAGGACTTGAATAGACATTTCTCTAAAGAAGATCTGTGAATAGCCAATAAGTACATGAAAAGAGACAAATCATCATTAATCATTAGGGAAAAGCAAATCAAAACTACAGTGAGATACTACCTCACACACCCATTAGGATGGATATCAAAAACCAAAAACAAGTGTTGGCAGAGATGTGGAGGAATTGAAACCTTGTACACTCTTGGTGGGAATTTAAAATGGGACAGCCACTATGGAAAACAGTATAGCAGTTCTTCAAAAAATTAAAAATAGCATTACCATATAGTCCAGCAATTCTACTTTTAAGTATATAACCCCAAAAAAACTGAAAGCAGAATTTTGAATATATATTTGTATGCCCTTGTTCTTAGCAACATTACTCACGATAGTTGAAACATTGAATCAACCCAAATGCGTCCATCAACATAGGAACGGATGAGCACACTTTGGTGTATACATACAATATAATATTACTCAGCCTTAGAAAGGAAGGAAATTCTGCAGTATGCTATAACATGGATAAATCTTGAGGTCATTATGCTAAATGAAATAACCCAATCACAAAAGGCAAATACTGTATGATTCTACTTACATGAAGTACTTCAAATAGAACATTAAGACGAAGAATGGTGGTTGCCAGGGACTGTGGGGAGAGGAGAATGGGAATTATATTTAATTAGGTATAGAGTTTCAGTTTTACAAGATGAAAAAAATTATGGATGTGGATGGTAGTGATGGTTGTACAACATTATAAATGTATTTAATACTACTGAACTGTATACTTAATTGTTAAGATGGTAAATTTTGTGTGTATTTTTCTGGTTAAAAAAATGGGAAAAAGTTAAAGCATGCTTTAAGTAATAAGATACATTTTTTAAGAAATTGTATTCCTATTACAGCCAAATCTGGCAGCCAAATTGATACCAAAATATAAAACAAAGGCTATTTACTTTAATAAACAGAACTTGTTTTCTCTGCTTTGTTCTTGTGTATATATTATGTAATTTCAGTTCTTTGCTATTTGAAGTGAAATTATAACTGATTTTTATTGAGTAATGCCACTTTGGCAGGTTATAATCTACTTATGTAGTAGTGTATTAGTTTTCTGTTGCAGCATAGCATATACTATAAACTTAGATGCTTAAAAGAACATCCCCTTGTCAACTCACAGTTCCGTAGATTGGAAGCTAAGTTGGGCTCAGCCAAGTTCTTTGTCTAGGGTTTCACAACGCCAAAATCCAAGGTGTTGGCCAGGCTGGGCCCTCATCTGAAAACTTGGGAGAAGAATTTGCTTCCAAGCTCATTCCAGTTGCTGGCATAACTTAGTTCCTCACAGCTAGCTGTAAGCCTGAGATCCATGTTTCCTGACTGACTTCTCAGCCAAGGGCCACTCTGCTCCTAGAGCCTGCCTACAGTCCTCCCACGGCCTCTCCATCTTGGCAGCCAGCAATGGTGTGTCATTTCCTTCTCACCCTTTATTTCTGACTTGCCTTTCTGCTCCCAACTAAAGTAAACTTTCAACTTTTAAAGGGCTCTCCTGATTGGATCAGACCCAGCTGAGTTATCTCTGTATCTTAACATGAATTTATTTGGGATTTTAATTGTATCTATAAAACCCCCTTCCACAGCCTTACTTATACTTAGATTGGAGTTTGATTAAATAATCAGAGGATGGGAGTTTGGGGAAGCCATCTTTAGTGTTCTGTCTGCCACAGAGAGTATTTGATCCACAAGAAGGTTTTTTATAGGTCTGATGTAAAGTGTACTAGACTGAGGTTCTGAAGGTCTTGAGTTCTGTTTGACTGTTTAGTAATTCTGAACTTGGACTATGAGATTCTTGAGACCAGAACTGTCTTACTTATCTCTGTAGCCCCAGTGCCTGGCAGTGTCTTGTATATAAGAGGAACTCAGAACATGTTAATTAAATGAAGTCACACTGAGATAATTTTACCTCTCTATTTTCTTTTCATCTTCATCATCATCAGAGGTTCCTACAGAATTAAAACTGAGCTGGTGAATGCATGTATAAGTCTATGAAAACTATAAATCATTACTATAGGAGTAACATACAGTATCCTCACTTAATTTTTTTTTTTTAAGTTAAATCTTACGGCTAGTGAGCAGAAGTAGGACATTGGTCTTCTGACAGGCTAGATTCCTAACCTTTAATAACCTATTACATATATATAGTGCTTTAGGTTTTACAAAACCCCTTTTTTAAATCTGCCTTTTAATGAACCTATTCAAGAGCCTTGAAAACTAGTACAAATAGTATGAGCTTTTATACAGATGAGAATAAACTGAAAAATTTGACCAGGATCACCTACTTATAAGCAAAGCTAGAGATTTAAATTCAGTCCTCCTGCATAGGAAATACAGCTTGTATTTGCCAATTCCTCATCTCTTTTATTTTAAAATTTTTTAATAGAAAGTTTTATACCCCTGATATTTAGAATTATAAGGGATGACCGAGGATGGGAGTAAGTTACAAATTCTTTTTTCTTCTAATGCCTTGGAACTCATTTACTTTTGTGCATTTTCTAGTATTCATCTCTTGATTTTCTCCCACTTTTTTGCCTGTAAGCCCTCACTCCATGATGTAGCATAACTTTTTAAGTTGTGTGTTTTAGACTGTTAGAAATCCTCTTGACCAAATTAAAGAAAGTAAATGGGAACAGAGGACAGTCCTGACATGTAGAAGCTCTCGTAGGGAGCACTGATGTGTGCATCTGCATGCACTTACGTGCTGCTTCCTTCTCTGTAAGACATGGAAAGTCATTTTTCTTTATTTTTTCTATTTTCCTTTTGTTGTCACTGCTAAATTTGTAGTATGCATAGTCCAGGGACAAAATCCCCAAAATACAGTGCTGCTTATCTTTCAAGAACTTTGGGCACAAAATGGGGGACAGGACACACTGTTACTGCAGATTCTCATTTCTGTTGGTTTTACAGAAGGCTTTCTTGGATGTTAGAATGAAATGGTGGCTTTTTTTCATAGGTCAAGCATGCTAATCTAGATATTAAGGACTTTTTTTTTAATGTTTCATGTTTGGTACCAAACTAGCTTCTTGCTTTTAATATGTATGAATGATAGATACCTGTCTGGTATTGGGGTTAGAGAGGTAGATTGGAGGTGGTAAAGTGTGTTTAAAACCTATCTGGCTCTATTTCACAGACACTTCAGCTGCTTTCCCAAACCAAAGCCTGGTATCACAAACTACAGCTGGTTGCCCCAGCAGGTGTCCCAGTCATGTGATTGACAATCTTACAGTCATGCTGAATGAACATGCACATTGTAACTCTGCCCTCTTTTCTTCATTTCTGCTTCATTGTCTTACCCTAGACCAGGCAAATAGGATTCCATCACTAACAAACTGGTGGTGAACTTCTTACAGTGTTGAAAAGACGCCGTAGATAGATGGTTGTACTCTGACTTGATGTGCATTTGAAACATTCTTCTTAATAAGTTTGGAATTTTTCTAAGTGTAGCTACTTAAAATGCCTCAGGGTTTTGTGTGTGTGTGTGTGTGTGTATGTGTGTGTGTGTGTTCCTAATCTTAAAGTATCATGTGTTATAAAATAACTTAAGTGTATTTTATTTTGGTACTACCTAAGAAGTTACCTTACAAGTTCCATTTAGCTCAGTTAACATGAGAATTGTGGCCATTTGCTGACTTAAAGAAAATACCAACCCACAGAATGGTTTTAGAGAATCTTCCACAAGTGTACTTCTGGGAGGAATCAATACTTTTTTACTTAAAACCAACTTTGATTTCCTCATTTCCAATACTTTGTGCAGGTAGTTTCTCTGTGGTTTAGGATTATGAATTAAGCAACAAACTCTCTGTTTCGGTATGATATTTAATACAAATCTTTCTTGTGTGTTCAGCGGCCATTGCAGTCATTTGGACAGACAGGAAAAAGGTCTAAGGTATAGTAAATATTTTGTGCTGGCATGCCAAGGGCCTTCCTTCATGCTTGATGAATCCTTGTTTTCATACAGCGCTGCATTCAGTTTAGTTTTGTCATATTTTGTTTGGGGCAGAAAGCTTATTTTGTTTTATTTGGGGTTTTTGTCTTGCCTAGTCGCTTTTGTGCATTGCTTTTATATCTTTAATGGTTCTCTATAGAGAAAATGGCTTTCTTACCATTCTTTGGGTTTTGAAATTAGAATTAGTCCCATTCTTGCTATTGCTACAGTTTTCGAAACTGCAGTTATTTGTTTTCACTCTTAACAAAGGGTTTTGTGATATTTAATGATATATTTAACTTGTACATTTCACCTACTTTTATACATGGCAGAAACTATAAAGAAACTTTCTAAGAAACTCTAGGGGGCTTTTGGATATGCCCTAGATTTGTGAAATGTAGTGTTAATTTTAAATACTTTTCTTTAGTCAAGCTCAAAGTTAAAGCTAGTTCGGAGCCTTGCAGTGTGTGAAGAATCTCCACCACCCCCTACAGCAGAGATATCACAGGAGAACCAGGTAAAAAAAAAACAAACAAAAACAAAAACAAAACAAAACAAAATTGTTATTTAAAGACATGGTGCAGTAACCTGCTTCCTGGAGAATACTTTTTCATAAGGTTAAATAAAAGTTGTATATGCATGTGTGTGCATTATGTATGTGTTTTCATTCGTTTGTTTTATTTTTAATGAGTGAAACTGATTTCATAATACTTGCTACTGAAGATACACATGAAAAGGTGGAAAAACCTTATTACTTCAATCTAAGGCTTAGTGCAGTAGCTTCTCTCTGGAAAAATGTAGGGATTATATACTTAACTGGGAATATGACTTTAAGGGATTATAAATTATTATTGAAAAGTTATAAAATACTAAAGTAGTACTTAGACTGAATGTAATTGTGGTGAAATTTGCCCTTTTGATTTTGGCTTTTATAAATTTGTTAAACACTTACTGCTTGTGTGTGAAGAGGAGAGACTACCCAAGACTTTGGCTTGATGTATTATTTTACTTATTAACCTGAATGCATGGTGAAGCCAGTTTTCTAGTTAGGTTGGCTGTAATAGTTTAATACTTCTAATTTCTCTTCTGTCTGTGCTTATAAAATATTGAACAACTGAGGTTCAAGCAAATGGTTCAGTTTGCCTTTTGTATTCTTTCTAATGCTATGGCTTTACTTTTCTAATAATCTCAGCTATGCATTGATCTTTGTCTCATGTTACCTTTGGACATTTATACATAAATATTTTAGGACCCTCTACCAATGTTTTTATCAAGTGTGATAATTTTGCCTGTTTGTGCTTTGTTCTACTTCTTAAGGATATATCATGTCTGATATCCCCTTACATCCCATTAATCCATTTTCAAAGAACTAAAGCAACTTCATGGTTATTTAAGAAACTATGACTAAAAAGAGGAAGGAAAAAAATGACCATGCAGGTTGTACATCTTTTTTTTTTTTAAATAAATGCCAATTGTACATTTATTAATTCAAAAAAAGACTGTTGTGCTTTACCTTGATTTAGAAGCTTATACCCTCAAAACCCTCCTGTAGATACTGAAGATAGTTGTCACATATTTAGAACGTGTTGGGTTCTTTAAAAATACTTCACTTCTTTGTTTCCAAAATACAAGAAAAGGAAGGTTTTGAAAATAAATTATTTATTGTCAATGAATATATACAAATTCGTTTCCTTTGAAATTTGTTCAAGTGTCAGGAACATGGGGTTCAAAATTTGTGATTTTTATTTAAAATTTAACTACATGGTTAGAAGATAACTGTATATTCTATAAAGTTGATACACTTTAGTAATAAAATAATGGACTTTCTAGCAAGAAGCTGAAATATAATCAAAATATTTTATTAAGAATTTTTGCCTGGAGAACATTTTTAAATGTTAACCTTTGGCTTTTACATGGTTGTTGACAAGGCTGAAGAGTTATGGCACACTTTGGAAGAAATGAATGAAATTTTTTTTAAATAGCAATTTTAAAAGTTATATTGTACAAGTCAGAGTAAACAGTACACCTGTACAAGGTGGAGCAGTGGATATTGTAACGTTTTTTGAAAATTCATTTCTTCATTCCGCTATCCAAAATGTTGCATCATCTTAGCCTCATGCAATTAATCCAAGGATATTGAGAAAATGAGAAGGGTCAGGCATTCATAAGACTGTTAATACGGAAAAAGTACATACTTTTTTGAGAAAAAGTGTAATGTGATCTTAGGTCTTATTCAGTACATTTTAACCTGATCTGAAAAATATTAGAGGGAAAATTCTTACAGTGCTACATAAATATGCCTAGTGAAAATTCATATGAGAAAAAATATCAAGATTGTATGTTGTATATTAATACATATATTATTGATCAGAGATAATAATTTTTGTGTTTATATAAAGTTCAAAAAGCTGAGTTTATAGCATGTGAAAAATGAATAAGGTATTTATGCCAGAGTTCAGTATTCCACTTACTAGGTTCTTTCTCAGTTTCTCTTGGATACAATAAATTTTTTCTTTTCAGATAGTAACCCATTATTATTCTCTCTGAGCAAAAGATATTCCTTTTAGTAAAAAGTTGTCTTCTTCCAAGCCTTGAGTTAACTAAATTGCACCTGAACGGGAATTAGAAAATGAACTATTTCTCATGAAATGTGGTAGTATCTAATTCTTGGCAGTAGAGACACTTTCCAACTAATAATGCCTGCTTCAGAATGTGATTTTTGAGGAATTAATTTGGAATAAAACTCATTATTCAAAAGATTGAGAGGCAATTAAAAGAGAAATGTCACTTGTGTCTGATGAGAGCTTATGAGAGGGAAGTGACCTCAATAACAGATTTCAATGACAGAGTGAAGAGTAAAGGAGTTACAGCTTCCTATGGAGATGTTGCTATCCTTCCAGTTATTTATAGTTAGAAGAGTTCATTTAAAAGGACTACTGAGTTTAAAATATGTCTCATTTATTTGCTACTAAAAACAAGGCCTCAGTACCAACTGAAAGCAAGGCCTCAATGTATGAAGCCTACTGGATTTTTAAATACATTTCATCTTGATAAAATAATTTAGTATCTGTAATTAAAATGTAGGGCTTTGGGAAGGGAATTTAGCAATGAAATTTGATAATGGAAGTTCCTTTTAGTGAAGGTCTGAATGTGAAATCTTTCCTTCCAACCTGGATTCCATAGATTATTCTTGAGTAGGAGTAGAATTTATAAGTCAGGAAAACTTCTGTAATATTCTACTTCTGAAACATAGTTCTGGGATTCATTTTTAAATATCTGTTTTACATTTAGGAATAGAATAAGGAAAATAGATTAGAAAACGAGTCATAATGAGAAAAACGACTTACCAGTTGATGAATATATGAAGTTGTTTAATATATGAAGTTTAGTAAGCAAGATAAAGGAAGGGCATAAAGCAAGTATTCATCATTCTAATAAAAATTGCCATGCAGAGCTTTTGCCCTGTATTCTAAGCACAAATTTGAACTGAAGTAGAATGGGAAGCAGAAGTAAAAGGAGATAAAAATAGCAGTCACCAACCCTATAGGAAAAAATACATATATATATATATATATATATATATGATTTGAAATTCTGCCAAATATTATTTCAAAAAAATTATGTGGGGGGAAAAAAAGGTTAATAAAATTCTTGTGGTTGCAAGTTCAACTCCTGAAATTTATATCCCCTTTGATGTTGACTTATTAGACCTATTTCCACCACAGCTATCGCCCAGAAAAGTGAAGTAATTATCTGATCAGAGTTTTTCATCACTAAAGAATAGTATCATTTAGTGTACAAATAGATCATACCTCTAGCATTAGTAGAACTGGTCTGGAAGTGATTCTACCTTTATAACTTTGCCTGAATAAACAGAGCAATGTGATTTGATTTTTTTTTTTTTTTTTTTTTTTTTTTTTTGCCTTTTTAGGCTATGTGAATTCATTTCCAACAATTTCTTTGGGTTCTGAAATTATATGTAATGACACTATTTTTGAAATGGAATGTAGAATTCCTTCTCCTTTTCAGTTTTATAGAATGTGATCACTTCACAGTTAAATATTACATATCCAGAAGGAAAACAATCTTGTTTGAAACCTTTCTAAAACTTTGTGGTGATTGAAGGAGGAACAGTAATGTGTAAATCATAAATTAAAAATAATCAGTTGTGTGGATTTGGTTTTGGAAAGTTTTACTTACATTTTTATATGTTAAGAGAATGGAGGAGTATGAGATTATAATGGATACTCAAAAAATTATTTTTTAAGTGTTGACTTGTCACTCGTTCGTATTGTCATAATTGATGATAATTATTTCTTTTGTTTGGCTGTGGCTTCTCCAGTACAAAAATAGGTTAAGAAGACCTTGCTCCTGACTCTCTAGGGGTTTCACAAGTAGATATCTTCAGAGTAATGTGGAAAATACTTACATTCTCTGAAGTAATTTTGAGGATATGTTTCAATTGATATATTCAACTCAAAACATTAATTTTAACATTTTCTGTCTGGACTTAGATAAAAATAAAAATATTAAGTTGTATTCCAGTTTGAAGAATCTAATTGGATAACATAAAAACTGTGTCCCTTTCCTCCTATACAGTTTTGTGTTACTCAAGAAATAAAATGTATGGTATTAACTAAATTGCTTTATATTTTCATTTATAACTGATTTTGCCTTCCAACAGGAGAAAATTCAGATCCAGTTAACGCAATCATTTGAAAAAGAGGAGAAGCCCTCAAAAGATGAAGCAGAAAAAGAAAAAGCCAGTGATAAGTTGCCCAGAAAAATGTTATCAAGAGGTTTGCGATTTATTTCTGTGTTTTCAAACAAAATTTTCATTTTAATATCAATAATTCCATCCTTTACCCCCAGAAAAATTAAAAATAGTATATCTGTAGTAAAAATGCTAACAGAACAGACTGAAGGGATGATAAAATATTTGTTCATCTGGGCAAAATGGCAACACAAATCTGAACATCAGTAAGATGCTTCAGCCAAAAAACTGCAACATACGCCAGAATCACTGAGGCAGGTAACTGTCTTGACCTCTTATTGGTCTCTCATAATGGAATACTGGAATCACTATAATTTGAATACTTGATTCCGCTAAAAATACTACTACTCTTTAATTCTTTGTGATACAACGATCTGATGCCAAAATATTCAGTATCCAGTAAGAATATTCTTGGAAACCCAGAATGTTTATCTTTCATAATCAGTTTCAAGGAACTCCACCATCATCTAGCATTGCAAGTCAATAAAAATGCTTCTTTGATTTATAAACCCAGTTACATTGGCCAGTATTATAAACAGCGAAAGTATATTACATTTAGGGGGAAGAACTTAAATATGCAAAACTATGCATGAGTAGTCTGAAAAACTATTTTGAAAGCAAGCCTTTGGTGATAGACTTGATCAAATCTAATTAAATACTCTTTCAGAACTAGAATTCCTACCTAACTCCAAATTATTGCCTCTACATATATTCATAACTGAACTAAGCTGTCTTAATTTGCACTAATTGTAGATGATTTAACTCATTCTAATTTTTCACTCAAGGAGGCATTTTTAATCATGAGAATTGTCGTGTGTATATAAAAGGGTCTTTAAAGAATTTAGAGTAAATTAAACTGGCACATGTGAGAAAAAATTTTAAGAACATGAATGTACATGCAGTTATATAAATCAATGTCATGTTTATTATATGGGAATAGAAAGCTTGTGGTCATCTGAGTTCATCATAAATTCCCTTTTCCTAATTTGTCAGTTTTTTTCCCATGTGGGGCATCTCATTTAAGATTATGCATCATGTGTGAAAGGGAAAGGGATTTGTTTTCAAACAGCTTTATACTGGGTTTTTGTGTTGTTGTTTTTTAGATTCCAGTCAAGAATACACTGATTCAACTGGCATAGATCTACATGAATTTTTAGTAAATACATTAAAAAACAATCCCAGGTAAAAATTAAATTTATAAGGTTTACATTGCTTAGAGTACCATAATTTTGCTATGTTTGTTTTCATTACTGAGTTAGAATATTAGAATAAGATTGCAGTGTTTGAAGAACACCAGAAACATTTTAGTTTCTTAGGGCTAAGATGTTGTTGGTCTACTATATGAACATGTATAAATAGTTCTTTGCATTATTCATGTCCCATGATATAAAAATAACTGATCCTTTTTGTAGGAATTTTTGGAAATACAGAATCACCAAGATATTTTGGCTCTTAATTGAGGTAGAGAGGTAATCATGAATCATGGAAAAGAAAAAGAAAAAACTTCCCTCGTAATAATACTCTCAACCACATAAGAACTTGGTGTATTCATTTATATGAGTTTTTGAACTTAGCTAAATGCAGAATTTTTGTTCCTTCTCAGGTATTAACCTTCAACCCATAGATTTTTAAGGTCCTTATGTGGGTCACTGTGAAACCCTTTGTATTGCCAGGGTACTAATGAATAGACTCTAACTTTCTGGTAGGTCATTGACCCCTTTGTGGCATTCTCCCCACAAAAAGGCTTATCTACAAAATACACGTCCATGGGGTAGAAGACTCCAAGGTTGAGAATCCCTCTTCTAGATGTTAGCTTCCCAGAGTGATAGTTTTTTAACATACACTAAAATGAAAGTAAAACAGTTTCTTTGGGTATATGCACATGGAAGAAAACAGGAATAATTCTCTTTAGTCTCACTGAGGCTTATGTCATGCTTCAAGATAATCTTTTTTTCATTCAGGATTTATTGTAGTCAGTATCATCTGGGTTTTCTATTTTACATTTAACATAAACGCCAAAAAGAGAACCACCAAAATGAAAAGTGGTCTCCTTGTAAAAAGGGCTGAAGGAGTATACAGTATGGAGTGAGGAAGAAGATAAGACAAGTCTACATAACTTTTTCAGTTCAAGTTTATTCCTCAGTGGTCCCAAAAGAACAATTAATTCATTAGTTCATTGAACAAGCATTTACTGAGCACCTGTCATGTTCCAAGCATTGTGCTAAAAAATAGTAGATATAAAGATAAAGAAGATATAATCTCTACCCTAAAGTATTCACCATTTCTGAGCTAGAAAAAAAGACATGATATATAATTGAAATAGAATTGAGGTGTGGGGAGCCTGGTTCTGCCGCTCTGACTGCTTGTGTACTCTCTCTCTGTCAAATAAATACAGAAAATTTTTTTAAAAAACAAAATAGAATTGATGTTGTTCAAGAAGTTTTTGGAGTTCTATAAAAATCCAGGGAGGAGGCCTCAACCTCGTTTTGAAAGGATATGGGAAGACTTCACTGAAAATATATGCCTGAGCTGAGCCTTGAATTCACAGTGCTTTAAGTAGAAGCTCTCCGTATAGAGAAGCATGAGAAAAGCATTCTAGATAGATACACACGCATTGACAAGATACAGTAGTGTGTGAGTAGTATACTTCCTTTCTTACACACTACTGTGCGGGACTGTACATTCTGGCTCCAGCAGGGAGGCGTATGGCAGGTGATTCTAGAAAGTGATGGGGAAGGTGTTGGTGAGGTATGAAGACAGCCCATTTCCATTTGTCCTTGACCTAAGATTGTACCAACATTATGGGGTGGTGAGTCCAGAAGTGTACCATTTAAGTACTGAGTTTGACATGCTAAGTTGAAGAATAATTAATGGATTTTGTATAGGGTAATGCCGTATAATCAGATGTGCATTTTAGAAAGATTACTTTGGCAGTGAGGGACCAATACCACAAACAAGGAGTGTGGCTAGGAGACCATAGGGAAGAATAGAGAAAGATACTTAGGAAGTACCATGGTAGTGGTGTGATATGGTAGAACAGAATAGCTACTAGGTTTCTGGCTAGGCTGACAGCCCCATTAACTGCGAAAGTGGGTAAGGAGCAGGCCTGAATGGAATAGGGCATGTTCTGTTATAAATAAGTATAGTTTGAGGTGCCTGATGAAAAATCAGGAGATGAGATCTGTCCAAAATTAAAAAGCTCTGGTTTTCAAGTAAATGGGCCTGACTCAAGTAATAGATTCGGGAGTCACTAGTAGAGATGGAGCTTGAGGAGGATGTGTTTGCCCTGAGAGATGGATTAAATGAGAAGGATAAAATTCTGTGGAAAGACAGCATAAACAAGGTAGATGAGAAAGGAAGAGACTTAAGTCTTAAAAGCAGAACAATCATGAGAACATTTGTCTTAGTTAGCTGGGGCAGGGAGTGGCGGCCTGGGTGACTCAGTCAGTTAAGCATCTGACTCTTGATTTCTGTTCAGGTCATGATCTCAAGGTCATGAGGTCGAGCCCCTCGTCAGACTCCACCCTGGTTTTGAAGCCTGCTTGAGATTCTATCTCTTTCTCCCTCTCCTGCTGTCGTTCCCCGCTCCCCCCACCCACCCCACCCTCTTTTTCTGTCTCAAGAAAAATGAAGTCAGCCAGGGGGTCAGAAGCCAGGAGCTGTTTCATGAAAGATAAAATAACACAGGGACTTGAAAATAGAAGTACCAAAATCAGCCTACTAGGTTGAGAAATTAGGAAATTGCTGGCTATTTTAATAAATTGTTCCATTTGGGGTGGGATGGTGGAAACCAGAACTCAGTGGGTTGAGGAATAAGGGGGAAGGTAGAAAACGCGTAGCTAATTTCCATGAAACAAAATAGGATGCTAGAAAGGCAGAATTTTTCTTTGCTCTGAACCTGTAGGAGAGACCTTGGTAAGGACAACAATTAGAAGTCTATTTTTATACATCCCAAAATATCTTTCTATTGTAAGTTCTCTGTTTTCTTCTACAAATGCAAAATTTATAAAGTTATCTGCATATATATTTTTAAGTGTACAATTTAATGGTTTTATTATACCCACAGATATATGTAGCCATCACTACAGTCAATTTTAGAATTTTTTCATCATTCCAAAAACAAACCCTGTATTCTTTAGCTATCATCTTCCTATGCTCTGAGCTCTAATCTACTTTATATCTCTATAGATTTTCCTGTTTGGGATATCTCATAGGAATGAAATCATGTGTATGTGGTCTTTTGTGGACTGGCTTCATTCACGTAGCATAATATTTTCAGGTTTCCTCCATGTTGTAGCATGTATCAGTACTTTATTTTTTTTCTGTGTATGCATTTATATTTGGATAAACATAAGTGAATAATTCATGTAATGGCTAGTGTATAAGTTATTACTAATGTCAGTGTGGTTTAGAAAGTTGTAGCAAATGTTAAATTTTTGTGAGAAATAAAATTTGCTTAATTAATGACTCAGTGTTCCCTCAATGAAACACACAATTAATTGCCAGATATACATGGTACAAAAGTAGTAGTAAGTATGACAGGTTTCCAGTAAAACTTTCAAGATTCAGTATTGCTCAGAGAGTTCTGCTAGATTTTAAGCAGATTTATTTTTAGTAATATAAAAATTCAATGTTTCATTTCAAAATTTTTCTTCTGATCATAAAATTTTTATCTTATTCTTAGCCAAATAAATAAACTTAGCTCCAAATGTAAAATAATTTATCAGTAATTCTTACTGCAAAAAGTATTTGCAGAGGCTATGTTAACTAGTCATTGCTGAATTAGAACCTAAGAACCTAAAATTGACTTTGATAGAAATTATACTCAGTGACATGATCTTCTACCTATTTTTGTATTGATTTTATACCATTTTGTGTAAATTCCATGTGTAGTAAAGAAATATGGATAATACAGGCAACTGTGTTACATAACTAATGGAGGGGAGAAACTTTTGGATTAATCCTGAGAATGGGTATTTTAAAAGTAATTTGGTTTGCTCTGGGGAATGTCATATAATAGTTCTGTTTTAATTTCTAAAATTGCTTTTATTGGAAGTAATGTTTATTTTATTTATTTGCTGTAAATGTTTGGCCAGGCTCATATGGAATATTGGGAAAGGGGGTGGTCAGATAGAGGCATTATTGTTTTCTGGGTTTTTTTTATTTGCCACTGATATTACCAGCTGTGTACAGTTTCTCTAAAGTTATTTCTGGTATAATGGCTAGAACACTGATAACTAAAAGATTTTTGCCCCTTCATTTTAACTTTAGGTAATAGCTTATTGATTGGTTTGATTGAGATCCCTGTTCTTCTTATTTTTAAAATAATAGCATACAGGGGCGCCTGGGTGGCTGTCATTAAGCGTCTGCCTTCGGCTCAGGTCATGATCCCAGGGTCCTGGGATCGAGCCCTGCATCGGGCTCCCTGCTCCGCGGGAAGTCTCTTTCTCTCTCTCCCTCTCCCCCTGCTTGTGATCCTGCTCTCACTGTGTCTCTCTCTGTCAAATAAATAAAATCTTTAAAAAAATAAAATAAAATAAAATAATAGACAGCATACATTGGTTCCCTTTAAAAGAGTGTACAATAATTTCAATAAGTATGCCCACTTTTAGGTTCATGTGCTAAAAACCTTATGCCTTGGGAAAAGTAATTTGTGCACCTGTTAGTTTGAGTCCTGTATGCAGTGCTTCTCTAAAGGGTTATTAATTTTTTAACTTACAGTCATTACCAAAATATCTAACCTTTATTACATATTACAGGAAGCATATACTAAGCTGTAGTGGATAAAAGGCAGGAAGTGTAAATCTTAAGAATTTAGGAAGATTACCGGCCTTATTTTTCTAATAAGTTATACTTCTTAGTAACTAAGAGTTTAGTAAACTAAGCAGGGAGGCTTAGTTTAAATAGTATGTGGTCCAGATAATGATAAAAAATCCTCTGCAAGACATCCAAACGGCCAACAGACATTTGAAAAAGTGCTCAACATCACTCAGCATCAGGGAAATACAACTCAAAACCTCAGTGAGATACCACCTCACACCAGTCAGAATGGCTAAAATGAACAAGTCAGGAAACAGCAGTTGTTGGCGAGGATGTGGAGAAAGGGGGACCCTCCTGCAGTGTTGGTGGGAATGCAAGCTGGTGCAGCCACTCTGGAAAACAGTATGGAGGTTCCTCAAAAAGTTGAAAATAGAGCTACCCTATGACCCAGCAATTGCACTACTGGGTATTTACCCCAAAGATACAAATGTAGTGATCCGAAGGGGCACATGCACCCCAATGTTTGTAGAAGCAATGTCCACAATAGCCAAACTATGGAAAGAGCCTAGATGTCCATCAACAGATGAATGGATAAATAAGATGTGGTATATATAGACACACACACACACACACACACACACACAATGGAATATTATGCAGCCATCAAAAAAATGAAATCTTGCCATTTGCAACGACATGGTTGGAACTAGAGGGTATTATGCTAAGCGAAATAAGTCAATCAGAGAGAGAAGTTTCATATGATCTCACTAATAGGAGGAATTTGAGAAACAAGACAGAGGATGATAGGGGAAGGGAGGGAAAAATGAAACAAGACGAAACCAGAGAGGGAGACAAACCATAAGAGACTCTTAATCTCAGGAAAAACTGAGGGTTGCTGGAGTGGAGGGGGGTGGGAGAGATGGGGTGGCTGGGTGATGGACACTGGGGAGGGTATGTACTATGGTGTGCGCTATGAATTATGTAAGACTGATGAATCACAGACCTGTACCCCTGAAACAAATAATACGTTACATGTTAATAAAAAAAAAAATCCTCTGCAATCCATAGATCTACATGTGAAAGAAAAAAAGAAGCCTGAATTTTTATCAGTAGCTAGTAGAATTGTTAGAATTTTTTCTTTCATGGAGACAACAGAAATTTCTTTTCAGTAGCAATATATTCACTGAAGAACATTTCACAGATCTTTTGCCCGCTGTTCAAAAACAGAAAACAATTTTTTTTCTATCTTGTATGATACAAGTATTCCTAACCTGGCTTCCCTCCACCACTCCCATTTGCATGGTAAATGTTTTTCCATCCCTTCACTTTCAATCTGCATGTGTCTCTAGGTCTGAAATTTGTAGATAGCATATAGATGGATCATCTTTTTTTAATCCATTCATTCACCCTATATCTTTTGATTGAAGCATTTAGTCCATTTAAAGTAATTATTGGTAAGTGTGTACTTATAGCCATTTTGTTACTTGTTTTCTGGTTGTTTTATAGTTCTCTGTTCTTTTCTTACTTCTCTTGGCTCTCTTCCCTTGTGGTCTGATGAGTTTCTTCAGTGTTATGCTTGGATTCCTTTCTCTTTTTATGTGTGCATCTATTGCAGGTTTTTGATTTGTGGTTACTGTTATGTTCGTATATAACATACATATAGCAGTCTATATGAAGTTGATGGTTGCTTAAGTTTTAACTACGTTAAAAGCACAAAATTTTTACTTCCCTCCCCCATGTTTTATATATATATGATATCACATTTTACATCCTTTTATTTTGTGTACCCCTTGCCTGATTTTTATAGATATAATTTATTTTACCACTTGTGTGTTTTAACCTCCATATTGGCTTTATTAGTGATTAATCTATTACCTTTATTATAGGTTTGCACTTACCTGTGAAACAGAAGACCAACTTGAAAGTACTATTTCATGAATGCTTAATGAATTGCCTGCCTCAGATTCCTTTTTTTTTTTTTTAACAATAAGTATATAAAATACATCAGGAAAGTTAGAATTATTTCATCTCAATACACATTGTATTCAAAAGGTTAAATGAAAAGAGGGTCTTATAGTTACATAAATTAGTCCTTTTGTTGGGGGGAGCCATCTGAAGTAAACCTTCCCAACCGCCCCAAAAAACTTCGGGGAAAAAATATTAAAAGACTTTATGAGTGAAATAATTTGATTAATAGATTCCGTGCGGATACATTTGTTGAGCTCCTCTATATAGTCCAAATAAGTATACAATGACAATTGTGATAAATGCTTTTAAAGAAAAGTGTGAAAGAGATTCTAAGAAAGAATATAGAAAGTTGTTCTAGGCAAAGGAAACAGCATGTTCAAGTAACCAGAGACAGGAAGAAGCTTGGCAAGTACAGAGATAAGCCAAAATGGTAAGAGTTTTGTGATTAAGGGGCAGAAGATGAGGCTGAAGAGGTAGATAAATGTAGGCCCCATTACAGCTACTTATTTTTAACCTAAGAGCAGTGGGAAGCCTATGATAAATATTTAACCAAGGCAATAACATGTGGTCACATGTGTGTTTTTAGAAGATCGTTATGGATGTTCCAGGTAGAATAGATAAGGAGGGAACAAGGGAAGACACAGAGAAACAATAGACGACGGTTTTAGTAGTCAAGCCAGAGATCCTGCTTGCTTGGATCCAGGGTAGCAGCAGTGAGAAAAAGAAGAAAAATAGAAGGCAGATAAAATTTGCAGTAGTAATTAACTGCATAGGAGGATTAGAAAAAGGATTATAGCAGGCCACAGATGCTTCTAGTACAGTATGCTGGGTGAAAGAAAGTGCCACTTACTGAGACGAGGAATACTAAAGGTGAACCAGGCTTGGGGCAGAATTGAATGTTGCTAGAATTTGTGTTAAAGTGTAATCTGGTTTTCAGCTTTGGGTTTAAAGTCACCAGGTAGGCATGTTTTTCTCTTGAGTTTTCAACTAATGTATGAATATATATATGTGTATATATATATATCAAATATTACTCGGTTTTTATGAGACTTCTTTGCAACTAGAGGGAGGGTCAAACTCAGGGCTGATGTATAGTATAGACTTTCAGGTAGCTTAAGCAGGAGCACCACATCCTCTGTCCTATTAGAGTTAGAGGATTCTACTCTGTATTGTTTATTTGAGAGGGAAACATTAAACTTCGGCCTAGTTTTCTTGATCTCTAAAAATTCAGGGACAGAACTGAATGATCTCTAAAGCTACTTCTAGTTTGAAGATTCTCAGAGCGTTTGTTTGTTTCACATGCACATGAAATTCCCAGTGAGCACAAAAACACTCATTTGAGCCATGTCCTTGGTATGTGAGCAAGGTGGTCCTTTGGGGAGTAGTGATACCGTTAATATTCGTTAGAGCATATGTGCGTTAAATAGGACCCTAGTGGTCTAAAGGAGCACATGCAGGTTCTCCCTAGAGTCCTTATTTATTTTTCATATTGGAAGCCTTGAGTTCATTTTTATTTTTATGGCAAAAATTTCCAAAGTCTTAAAAATGTATGATGCAAGTTTACAGAATGATTTGAAAAGGCTTCTCCTTCTGAGTTAGAATTAGTAATGTAATTCATACTTCTCTGCTATAATTCCATCTGTATACTAGAATTAGATTCCCACAGGAGTATTCCTGTTATTACTGGCCTTGCATGTTCTTTAGAGTACTGTTTCTATAGAGTTCAGGATAACAAAGTCATGAGCCTAACTAAAGATGTCTGTTCCTGCTATTTCTCAGCTTTATTAAGGAAGTAAAGACTAATATGCTCTTATTATCCATGTATCTACAGAACAGACTCCAACATAGTGATACTTAGCAGATCAAAATATATCTGTTTTAAGAATGGCCACATGTTGGTAATTGTTGAAGTTGGGTAAAGGCTACATTAAAATTCATTACACGGTTCTCCGTACATTTGTGTATGTGTGAAATTTTCCATAATAAAAAATTTAAAAAAGTAATCTCTTATTTTTTTCTAAACATTACTTTTTTAGAAATCATGTATATATTCTGGCATCAAGTTTGTGATATTCCTCAAAAATGCAGTTTTTAGGGAAAAATTTAGCCATAATAATTCAGTATTTATGATTATTTCAGTGTTAAGTTTTATATATGAGTCTTCATATTTTGTTTCAGGGACAGAATGATGCTGTTGAAATTGGAACAAGAAATTTTAGATTTCATTGGTAATAATGAGTAAGTCCTGACATTTAACAAGAAAACAAATTGTCATCATAGTTCTCCTTGACTTACTAAATTAGTTTTTCTTCTACTTCTAGGTCTCCACGTAAAAAATTTCCCCCAATGACATCTTACCATAGGATGCTATTACACAGAGTAGCTGCTTACTTTGGATTAGACCACAATGTTGATCAGAGTGGGAAGTCTGTCATAGTAAACAAAACTAGTAATACAAGAATGTAAGTATCAACAAATGTAGGCATTTGTTAAGTACGTATGTGACCATACTTTATCTTTCTACAGCACCTTTCATCCGAGGTTTTCCACGTTTTAGCAGCCTAATTAAGCGTTATGACAACCTTATGTAATAGGGCCAAAAAATACATAAAATGTATTTTAGCACACTAGATACAAAATGAACCAGTCTAGACTAAAATAAGGCAAATCGATAAGGACTGGTTTAAAAGCGCAAAAACAAAAAAACTTGAGAAGTCCTATCAGTTATGTTTGAAAACCATTCACTTGGATTTTTTAGTTAATGTAATTTAGATAGCTGTGGCCAACTTTAAGCAAATTTGGGGTTTTTTGCTTGGTTTTTTAATTCAAGTTAATACAGTGTAAAAAAATTTTTTTTAAGGCAGATTTTGACACCCTCACATTGAATTAATCTCCCATCATTTTACCATCCTTTCAACCTCTAGTTTTGCTTCTTTATCCCACAAATCTCAAGAAGGTGGGAATGTTGATTAATACAGTATTATCCATAATGTTGTATCCCCCTTCTGAGCTATATATAATTGACTGACGTAAAGTTTTTAAGGAGTTAAGAGGAGCCATTTGCTTTAAAAAGTGATAGCCTTATAGTGTTGCTGAATTATATCATCAGTGTTGGTATTTGGAAGCAAAAGGCCCAATGCAGAGGTACCTAAAATTTTAACATGTACACAGCACCTCTTCTGCCTATTTGTAAAACTAATCCTAAAACACCTAGTTGATTTCAGCTAATATTTATACTTTGGTGGTAATCTGCTTATCGGGAGCATTTTCTATATCAATTTCATATGTGGCAGCAGTGGGTCTGTGGTAATGAGCAGCAGTCAGCTTCAGACGACATAGATAATGCTAAAATTAATTATTTTTCTGCTTTTCTTGAAGCTACGTTTCTCTTAGGGTCTTATCTATGAACTATTCAATTTGCATGGTTGTATTTAATTCACTTACATCCCTTCTGTTATAATGGCCTTTACTCTTACAGCTGCCATATTGTTTACTGCAACAAAGTTGGTTTTCTTCCATTTCATATGGTGTTTTGTCAACTAAATATATAACAGTGGTGGAACCTAGTATTTTTAAATTTTTGTTCCTACAATTAAAATTAGTGAAGATAGATGTCTTTGAAAAGTATCTTGTCTTTCTTTAGAGATTATATTTTACCTACTGCAAATGTGAATCTGATTTAATATTCCTCTACTTGTCCCTTACTCTTAAAAATATCCTCATCAATTAGTCTTTGCCCAATTCGTTATATCATAGCTCAAGTAACCATAAGATTTGAGCTGAACTGAAGGTGAATAGAACTCTAATTCATTTAGCCAATACCTTTCAACATTACTCAGAGCTGCTGGATACCCAACCACATGTACATTAGCAGGCATTTTGTCTAACATTTCGACTGATGACTCTAAGGTTTTCGATACAGTGTAACCTCAGTTATTTGAATGCTATGAATGGTGTCAGAAAGCTTTAGGATTCTCTTTATCAAAGTCATCAAAAGTTGAGCTAAACACAGATGTTCATGATGTACTTAAAGAAGAATGGATCAGTAGTGTAATTATAACTAGACATTCAGATCATTGAAGTTACACTGTATTCTTATTTTATATCTTCTGAAATATGAAGAAGGTTGTAAATCAGAAAACCTTAGAGATCTGCTCCACATTGAATAAATGCAAACTTACCTTTTCCTCATAGGCAAATTACCCGCTCCAGCCTTGAACCAGTGGTGTTGTGGATGTCAACAACCCGGTGTCCACTGGGGTGTCTCAATGGAGCGGGAAGTTGGCGATTGCAGGGCAGTAATATCAGGCATCTATAAAAGAAAGAGGTAAGACAGTCTTAAGGTTAGCTGAAATGCCTGCCAATGCTATTTGGTGTGGGAATCCAGCTGCTTTAGAAAAGTTACCAGGCCTTAGGTCAAACATTATAGTTGACTTTGGAATAAGAATCTCTCACCCAAGTATAGACTCCTTCAAGAAGAAAATATGACTTTGAACAGCTACAAAAATAGTTGATAAAAGTAAGCTGGGTAATCATGTGACAGAAATAACATACTGCCATCTTCAGAACTAAATAGATAATCTTTCAAACTCCTACTAAAGAAAGCAGTCTTTTCTTCCTCATTTTGGTCATGAAATTGTTTTTACTCTTTTTATTGTTCTTCCTAGTTATGTACATAGCTCTGTGTGGAGATCTGCTCTTGTTTCGCTTATCTGAGTATATTTTAAAGTAGAGATTTCTTCAGCTTACTTAGATTATTCTTATTTTTAAATCTCCTTTTGCATAATTTGACAGGATGTAGAAACAGTACTTTAAAAATTCACTAGGTTAAAACAAATATTCAGAAGAGTTACTTGAATATTATATATACTATATATATATATATATATGGTCATGTTTGCTGAAGATATCATTACTTAGGTTTATTTGGTTTAGGAATTTACTTGGAATATTCACAATACATTATGTCCCTATATAATACATATTTAAACTATATGTAAAAATCTACTCGGGTTCGGTTAGACTTCCTTTGTGCCTCTAAATATATTTTTATGTATCATGTATTTCAAAAGAATAATTCCAATTTTATAATAAGATGTTATTAAGTCACAAGAGTATTAAATAAATTAATTTGTTGAAGCTAACAATATATTTTAGAAAGTGAAGTTTTACATAATTTTAGTTTTCCACAGAACATAACCTTATGTCTGTCTTCTGGATCTCATTAGAACTTGAAACATTTCTGTAGAGGAAAGACCATTCAGCCATTGTTACGATTTCATAATTATTCCTTAAGGTCCAAAACTTTAATGAAGTTTTAACCTCCAAAAAAAGAACTATTTTTTAACCTGTTCCAAGTAATATAAAACAAAGATGTACCCTGCTGTAATTAAGAATTCTTGGTAACTTGGTAGCATTTTGAATGAGCCTCCTAGGTTTTAGGTAATTCAAACACAAAATATTTTATTACTTTAAATTACGTCACACCAAACCAGGTACTGTAAGAATGTAACATAAGATGAAGTATTATATACTTTTTTCTTTCTCCTGGAATTTTTTCTTAGATTTAGAGGAGGAAATGCAAAAAGGATAAATAGACTTTGAATCTGACGTACCAGCAGTCCAACTTAGCCATGCGCTTGCCCTTGACCCTGAACAGTTGCTTAAGCCATTTGACCCTTAGGTTTTTTTAGTATTATTTATAATAATAACAAACTTCTGTTGAGTATTTCCTGTTTTAAGTGCTGTTCATCTATTAATTCATTTCCTTTTCAGAGCAAGCCTATGAAGTGAGTATACTATAATTCAGTTTATAAATGAGGAAACTAGGGAACAGAAAGGTTAAGTAGCTTGTGCACATCCTGAAGCAACTAAAGTGGTAAAGCTGAATATTTGAACCCAAGCAGTCTGATTCCAGAGCCCACAGTGTATTTTTCATAATGGCCTTTCAATCGTAACATAAGGTGGTTAATATTTTCTCATAAGATTATTATCAAGAGTGAATGAGATAACACAAGTATTAATTATTAGTGGCACTAGCGAGTGGGAATTTTTTATTGCTTTGATTACATAAAATATTATATTTAACTTTACTGTAAATAATGTGTACTATCTCTTCTTTTCCCGTGGGGTTTTTTTAGACCTGATCAGAAATTCAATGAACATATTAAGGATGATAAAGGTGAAGATTTTCAGAAACGATATATCCTCAAGAGAGATAACTCCAGCTTTGACAAAGATGATAATCAGGTAATCTGTGACAGTTGCAGCTTTTTTCTAGGTCAGGACTTATACCAGTAGATCATTTTCCCAAGAATTAATTGTCCTTGTTTCTTTAGATGAGAATACGTTTGAAAGACGACAGAAGAAGCAAATCTATAGAAGAAAGGGAAGAAGAGTACCAGAGAGCTAGAGACCGAATATTTTCCCAAGATGTATGTACTGACTTAGATTTAGATCTCACTGTTAGGATATATACTAATTGCATTATAGGAATTCATTCCTTCTATCATCTATTGATCATTTATTTGTAACCATATTTGTTATGTATAAAGTCACTTATTAGAAATATTGAGATCTCTCTTGTTCATATTAATAATTTAATAGCTTATAAAATGCTACATTGCAGCAGTTAGATAAATATTTCAAATGTTGCGTGCAGATAGACTACAGGAGCAGTATATCAGACTGAGTATATAGTTTGTGTAATTTTTTTTTCTTCCAGACCTCTCACAGACTTGAGATCTTAAGAGCATTGGTCATAGTCTACAAAATCATGTACTCTAAATTCTTCTCGGTAGTAGACTTTTCTCGATAAGTAACTTGTTTCTTCTTTTAAAATAAAACTA
Source organism: Halichoerus grypus (assembly GCF_964656455.1). Classification (NCBI taxonomy): domain Eukaryota; kingdom Metazoa; phylum Chordata; class Mammalia; order Carnivora; family Phocidae; genus Halichoerus; species Halichoerus grypus. Next base: position 102,060,593 of record NC_135715.1, read on the forward strand.
ATTAGGGGCAACTGGGTAGCTTCGTCAGTTAAGAGTCAGTCTCTTGATCTAGGCTCAGGTCTTGATCTCAGGGTTGTGAGTTCAAGCCCCGCGTTGGCTCTACACTGGGTGTGGCACCTACTTTTAAAAAAACAATTAAATAAATAAAACTAATTAATTTTTAGATTATATTTGTTTTCTACTTTTAAGTGATTATATGAAAAATCTTTCAAGTGGCTAATTATTTTATACATGTATTTGAGAAGAGATTCAGTTTGGTTTTACCTGTGTCTATTAAGTACCCATTCTGTACAGTACTAGGTATTATTCAAGGACATAGGAATGCATGTAATTTGCGTTAACACTGCCAGAGATAAAAATTTCCTCAATATTAAAAAAAAAAAGAGTAACATTAAAATCTATCAGTTAATATTCATACAAACCTTATTGAGCACCAATAGTATGTGGTGTGCGTACTCAACAAATCTCAACGACAAAGTTGAGATTTTAGCCCAGGTCTGCTGCACTCAGAGCCTAAACTAGATGTATTTCTCTCTCTAGTTTATAAAGTCTCTACGCCAGTAAATAGCCAGGTAATGACAATATGGTGTATGATTTGTGCAGAGACATGACGGTAAAATAAAGGACACAGCTGAGAAGCACCACAAACCAGAACTGAGGCGTGAGGGGGAGAGTTAGCTTCCAAGAGGAGACCTAAAGGAACCCTCTAAGTAGAGGGTCAGTATTTGCAGAGGCCCAGAGATAAAGGAGAACTTGACAGATAAGGAATTAAAAGATTCAGAGAAGCTGGACTATAGCCTAGGTGACAGAGGAAGTGAGGAAAGTTTAGATTAGAGAAATAAGCAGGAAGCAGATGACTTGACCATGAAAGCTGGTTAAGGTGGTTGGGCTTTTAGTTAGAGCAGGAGTCAGCAAACTTTTTCTGTAAAGGGCCAGATAATTAGTATTTTAGGCTTTTAGAGCCATGCAGTCTTTATTGCAATAACTCACATCTGCATTTTTAATGTGAAAGCAGACCTAGAAAATACATAAATGAATGGGCATGGCTGTGTGCCAGTAAAACTTTTATTTGCAAAAACAGGTGGCTGACCAGTTTGCTGACCCCTGTGCTAGAACATGAGGGAGCTATTAAGGAGGGAAGAGGCGTGATCAGATTAACATTTTAGAGAGACTGCTGTGCCTTCTGTTGTTTAAACTGGATGAAAGGGGCAAAAACTGGTAGCGGAAAACTAGTTAGAAGACTGTCGTAATAATAGAAGGAAAAATGGTGGTTGCCTGAGCTAGGTTACTAGCATTAGAAGAGTGGCTCTGATCTGCATTGAGGTAGAGCTGCTTGTTCATTGGTACAGCCGCGGCCGAAGCACAGGTGATCAAACTACTTGTTGAGTGAATGAGGTAGAATCTACAGATTGGTGTATACCTTCCATATATAATCATGAAAATGAGTTCACTTGTTTGGAAGAGAATATTTGAATTTCAAATTAATCTGTACCACAAAAATGAATGGCTTCAAGATGTGTATCTGTTAAAAGAATGCATGTGTCTCTAAGCCAGAAATAATTTCATTATTATTTATTTTGCATCCTAATCACCATTTTGGATTTTGTGGGCAGGGTGGGTGATACTTTTTAAATATTATTACATATGATTTTGATTGTCATCATTGGTTTACAGATGCATGATGTATTTGACAAAAGCTCAACTTTTTATATCTATTCTTTCTTTCTAGTCCCTGTGTTCCCAAGAGAATTATATTATTGACAAAAGGTGAGGGAATTTATAACGTTCGTTTGTTAACTATCTGACTGATGCTAATAAAAATTAAAATGTCTTATTAAAATGCCAACAGAATCCAAGACGAGGATGCTAATAGTACCCAGCAGAGGCGTCAGATATTTAGGTATTGGAAGCATGTTTTCATGCTATATTGAAAAATCAAAGCATTTTCTTCTCTATTCTTTCCCCTTTTGTTCCTATTAGCTTCTTAAAGTTGTATTTCTAAATTACAGAGTTAATAAAGATGCTTCAGGGAGGTCAACAAATAGCCATCAAAGCAGCACCGAGAATGAGCTGAAGTATTCTGAACCACGACCCTGGAGCAGCACGGATTCTGACAGTTCTCTCCGAAACTTCAAGCCTGCTGTAACTAAAGCCAGCAGCTTCAGTGGAATCTCAGTCCTGACAAGAGGTGATAGTTCTGGGAGCAGCAAAAGCATAGGCAGGCTTTCAAAAACAGGTATAAATATTTGTCTACAGCTGTGCAATCAACTGTTGTCTTACCCATTAATCATGTGGCTTTTGCAGTTATCCTAACATATAAAATTCTTACCAGCAGTGCATTGAGCACCTCCACAGTACTTAAGAGGTAATATATGTATCAACATTAAGATTCATTCTCTGTTGGAGAGAGATTTACAAACATCAATTAAAGTAAAAATTCTCTATTGTGACATAAACTTAATCAAGTTAGTTCAGTAAAATGTTGTCTCTTATTTGAGTCCCCAGAGGTGGTTGGAAATTTTTCATTGCTTATTTATAATTGGAAGGCCTCATTTCTCACCCGGGATTATTTAACATTGATTGCATTTTCAGCTAATACTATCAATTATTGATTGCATTTTTCATGATAAAGTCCTTCATTTGCTATTCAAAACATCAATAAAATTGTCGAGAAGTTTCTCAGGAATTTTAAAACTAAGGAAAAATAATGTGCTGTAATTATTGTGAGTGAGTAAAAATTTTAGTAACATCCTCATTTTCCTAGTTTCTTTGCTTTTACAGTGCCTGACATTTAGGCTCATACATTTTCTCTTCACCTTCACCAACTGGGTTCAGTACTAGAGAAGCTCACGTCTTTCTTAGAATCCTTATAGATCTTTATTTTTATCCCAAAATAAGCATTGAAAGTTAGCAGAAATGGCTATCTTTAGCTTATTTGGGTTAGCCTAGACATATGGTATTATACAGGTAACAATCAAAGGGAGAGATTTGAAGGTAGCCGAGTATTTTTTTTTTAAACCTTATCTATTAGTCAGTGCTTTAAATTGTTAAGGCTTATGAATTGCACTTGTCACCTTTTCAGCTTATAATATGGATATTAAAAATGTCTTAGTGTATATGATAGAATATTGCTAGAGATAGGTAAATTTTATTAATATAAAAAATATGCATGTGTACAAAATATGCATTTATTTGGAAAATGGCCACTCAGTCATCACAACAGAAAAAAATTATTTATGAGAATGTTACTTAGGCGCATACTGCTGAATAAAAACATTTAAGATCATCTACTGTTTTTAATTTGTATTATCTTCAGAGATGAAAAGAAACATTGCCTCTTTTAATAGGGAAAAATTATTTTTGATGGAGTTTTTATCAGTAGTCATTTGGCACAATTTAAAATAGAAGTTATCCTTCAGAAGGCAAATCTGTATAGTGTATCATATTTGTTGATTTCATTCATTAAAGATTAATTCTCCATCCCAGAGTCAACTCTTATTCAAAACCTAATTAGCTATATACATTTTCCAAATCTTTTCCTTTCTTTGATTGTCTTATTATCCACTTTCAGCTATTATCCTGAAAGTCAGTGACATTTTCAGTCTCTGGGTAATAGAAAAGGAAATAAGATTGCAGGAATGAAAACAGCTAAAAATAAATTATCAAATTTACTAAGTTTAGTGAAAATAAATTTTAAACTGATGCTAATCTAATATAAGTACTTAGATTATTTTTCATGCTGTCTTTGTCCCTTGATATGATAAAAAAATGCAAAGTTGACTTTATAGGAAGATGCTATGATTATGAGCTTAAAATGGAATTCTGCGGTGAAACTTCACAGTTGTTTCTCTTGATAGAGAATTTATCATTTTTGTTATCTCCTACACTATTCTTAATCTTTCTGTGTTCTTATAGATAAGGGGTTTCTGATATAAGAGGTTTTGGGCATTTGGCTGTGCTATGTTCTTTTTCCTGGGGGAAAATTATAATCTGTATATTCCTAAGTATTAATCTAAAAAGGTAAAATGTACATAACCTTGTGCTTTGGGGAATGTGGGTAATGTGCTTTTTGTGGCTGTCTGTGGCTGGTGGTATTATAAACTTGCTTAAGTTGCATGCTTTGGCTATGAGATCTCTGATAACTTATGTGATCCGTTTGCTGTATTAAACTTGTTCATGATGGGGAGGGGAAGCAAAATTACACAGTAAATCAAAAATACCCAATGCTTTTATGTGGTAACCGCATGTTATGCAATGTGAATTTTATTGTTACGTATTTAAAACCTGCGTTTTTATATGAGGTTTAAAAAATCCATATTTTTCATTACTCCTCCCCTAGGTTCTGAGTCTTCTGGTAGTGTAGGGTCATCTACGGGCTCTCTTTCTCACATCCAGCAGCCTCTTCCAGGTACAGCTCTCAGCCAGTCTTCTCATGGCGCACCTGTCGTCTATCCAACTGTCAGCACTCATAGCTCTCTTTCCTTTGATGGTGGCCTAAATGGGCAAGTCGCATCTCCTAGCACTAGCTTCTTTTTGCTTCCCTTGGAAGCGGCAGGCATACCACCTGGCAGTATTCTGATCAACCCACAAACAGGTTGGTATCCAGAAAAAGGTGTTTATTTCAGTTGAGATAGCAGGAGTTATTGAAAATTAAAGAATGTACTAAATGTATTATTTGTATATGTGTTGTCAGCTTTTTATTTTTCATGAGTAATTAGCATTTTCCCTAGAACTTTAATAAAACATTTCTGCTAGAAAATGTTCCAAGACATATATTTATATCAGAAAGTATTTTTCTCTTTGTAACATCCAGATGTCATCTTTTAGGCCAAATAATGGCCTAACCATAATTGAAAAAAACAGTTCATTTCCTAGAAATAAGACAAACACCACTGAAAGAACTTTATTTGATTTAAAAAAATAAAAATTATCCTGGGGAAAATAGTATGTGTTTCATGAAGAGGGAGAGAGTAAGCAGCTCTTATTCATTATAGAATGAAGTAGAAAGAACCTATAAGTAATTGTTCTCCTGAATATGGTAATTGTTTTCTCCTGAGGAAAAGGTAAGGGACTTATTCTTATTCTTATTATTAGAAAAAGGAACTAGGTAGTCTTTATGAATTAATATTGAAGACACATATTCTTTCAGTTAGGTAATAATTCTCATTTATTCAGCATTTACTATGTGTCATATAATGTGCTAGGTGCTTTAAATACATTATTTATAATCATTGTAACAACCCTATTAGGTAGGTGAAATCCTCATTTACAGATAAGGAAACTGAACCTCAGAGACTCAGAAACTGTAGTCATAATATGTTTCATTATGCATGCAGTATGAGCAAATATGGAAAACAGGATCTTTTGAAAGATCACTTGAAGTCTTTGGTCTCTATTCACAGTATTATAGTCCAATAATTTTGTGAGATAATGAGAACAATCTTATAAATCATTTGATAACCTTCCTTAGAAATTCTCACACTTAGCTGATGTGGTCACATCAGTATGGTAGTAGCTGGGCAAGGTAGGTACAGGTGAGAGTATCAGGGTCTCTGTGTGCTCCTGAACCTTTCCTTTTGTTCGTTGTAGAGAAGACCATGGCTTGGAACTCGTTACCTTCAGATTTCTTTGCATCTCTTTTTTAAGATAAAGTGTTCAGACTATTGTTTCTATTATAAGAATTGAATAACTGACTATTCAGAAATTCAGTTTTTGCTTAATAACCATTGTCTTCCTATCCTTCAGATTTATTATATTACTAAACTTCTTGTTTTCCTGAAGCAGGATATAAGATGACTTAATTTACTGTTTACTATTATTTTTCATTCAAAACATCTTAGTTAATGAGTTTTTGATAATATGAAAGGTTTAACTGAATAGGAAATGATAGAGTGAGCAACTGATCAACCTGAAATTGAATTGTAGTCTTAATGTGTCCAAAAGTGATCTCTTTGCTTTTTGAGAACAGCATGACAACACATCCAACTTTTTTCAGACAATCCTTAAGTTACTTTTAAAACATGCTTCCACCCAAATCTTCTCCACCATTTTTTTTCATAATTATTTAACCATCAATAAATACCCAGTATGACTTGAATTTGAAGGAATTTTTCCTCTTGGTATCATTGGAGCAGTATATTCTTCTCTCCCCACAATTATTTTATTTTATTCTATGTCATAAGTTCCAAAAAAAAATGGCACGGGGATTTATCATGGAAGAAAGGATATTATGAAAACAATTTTAAGAACTATTATTCAGTCAGATTTCTCTTTCTTCTGTATTCCTTCCATTCTAAATGGATATATCATAGTGTATTTCACATAGTCCTTTTTGTTTGTTTGTTTGTTTGTTTTGTTTTGTTTTTAAGATTTTATTTATTTATTTGACAGAGACAGACAGCGAGAGAGGGAACACAAGCAGGGGGATTAAGAGAGGGAGAAGTAGGCTTTCCACTGAGCAGGGAGCCCAATGCAGGACTCGATCCCAGGACCCTGGGATCATGACCTAAGCCAAAGGCAGATGCTTAATGACTGAGCCACCCAGGCACCCTGTTTTCTTTTTTTTTTTTTAAATAATATACTATATAGGATAAGGAAAAATACTAATTTTTGTGAATTTATTTACATATGCATTGAAAAAAAAGTCTGGAAGAAGGTATCTAAATTGTTAACTATAAGATTATTTTCTTTTGATCTCTATTTTTTGGTTATTTTCCCACAATAAAAATATTACTTTCTATAATAAAAAAAAAGTTGTTTAGAATGTATGTATAGAAAAGAGAATAGAATTTATTTACTTGAGCACTTAAGATAACCCCCGTAATTAGTAAGCAATAACAACAAGCCACAGAATCAATACAAAAGTTTTCTCTCTTACCTATGAATCAAGCTCACTGGAATTAAAAAGAAATTATTTTAGAAGAAGTTATAAAATAAGGACTCTGCCATCGAGTCCATGATTTGAAATTTGAAGCTATCAACCATTTTTAATTTTCATCCAGTGTTAATTTCACTACTCAAGTATACACAGTGTGGTCTATAAATTAGCTCTTTCTCACCACCTAATACAGGCTAATTAATTAGTAATATTCCAGTTATCCCAAAGTCAAGAATTTTTTCTTAAAACTGAATTGTGTTACAACACTACAGGACCACAATCCTATACCTGAGTCCCTGGAGCAAGATATGTTTCAGGATTCAGAGGTTTTCGAAAAACACTACATATTATTAAATAACTTCAGTAGGTTTTGGAGCAGCACCCCCATAGTAAAATGCTGCAGCACAGTTTTCAAATATTTACACTAAGTGAGAAAAAGAGTATTAAAATAACCTCTTGCAAGGTCAGACTTTGTTTCCCCTGCTGAGTAAATCTTTTGGTTTTCAGAAACTTGGGTCTTTAGGATTGTGAATAAGGATTATAGACATGTGTTGTAAATTATTCATAAAATGAACTATGTTCGATCTCTATTGTTAAAGTATTTTTTTCCCTCCTCTTTTAATTTTTCAGGTCAGCCCTTCATAAACCCAGATGGAAGTCCAGTTGTGTATAATCCTCCTATGACTCAACAACCAGTTAGAACCCAAGTGCCTGGACCTCCACAGCCACCTTTGCCACCTCCACCACCTCAACAACAAGCAGCTAATCACATTTTCTCACAGGTGCACATATCCATGATTACATAATGCTAAGTTCATCTGCTTTTGCATATTTGGGGCTAAACTCACTAATTATATTTGGGTAGCCCAAGTATTTCTTAGAACTTTAATATTCTGTACCAGTGATGTCCCATTCCCTGCTTGTAGGAAGAAAGGTTAATTTCACAGGATTTTCAGCTAATAAATATAGAATGTATATTGGAAAGAAGGAAATTTTGTGTCTTATGAGCCTATGTGGTGAGTATGTTCTCCCTATTCTACAACAGCAAGAAATGGAGAAAAGGAGTAAAAAAAAAAAAAAACAACTAAGACTATCCCACTGAGCAAAGTAAGTTCCTCTAAGGTTCAACAGATCAAGAAGATAGAAGAAACTGAGTTGAGTTGCTCAAGTTCTGCAGGTTACCCTCCATCCCACCTACCCTATGAAAGAGAGAGGCAAAAACATTCTGAATTAGAATTCACAGAAGCACTCTTAGCAGTGTCTTGAATTTGTATAAATGTTTAGAGTTTACACATACACTTTCACCTTTTTCCCCTATAGATGTGTTACTCATCTTTGGGGAACCTGATTATACCAGTGTAAATTCTTTTATTTTATTCTATCTTTTAAAGGTTGTGTAACATCTCAAAGACAGTTTGTACAGTTAGTTACACCTCTTTTTCCCCATAAGACTATCTAAATATTCTACTGGTGAGAACTTGCAGAATACTTTCTGATGATGTATGAAAGAAGTATGATGAGAAACTTGAACTGGAGAAATTTCATTAGTTTTGCTCACAAGTTATATCGTTTGTATTGCAAGGGTGAAGAACATATGAGCAGTTTGATAAGATTATCAAATATTTTGAAAGTTTTGTAGGTAATTGTACCTCTGGCAATTAAAACTCCTAATAGGCAAGGCAGCTTATATAAAGTAGAAGGGTTTCTAGGTTTCTGCTGTGCTTCTAAGACAGTACAAATACATGTAGAGGAAGTTGCCTAAACCTGTTTCCAAAGACTGCCGTATCTGCTTCGCAGCCCCATTTAATTACAAACTCTCAGGTACACGTTAGACTACGTAAAACTCCCTCCCTGGCCTTCTGTGCCTTGCCTTCATTCGGTTTGGTCCTGAAGTGTTTTTCCTTCATCGTGCTGTCACGTAATTGTCTTTGTAGTGCTATGTATTTCACCAGGAGCTTTATAGGCCTGATTTTCATTTCATTCAATGGAAATAATGTTTGTCTGGCAGCTTCAAAAAAGTCTAAAGGGTTTATCTGTGGTTATATATTTCAGATTATTATCTCTTAGAAATAATTTTGTCTGATTCACAGATGAGACAATCCTAAATGAAGGTGTAGACAGCTTACTTTAGAAATAGAGCCTTAATGGACTGTAATTTGAAATCTTGCAATATGCATCAAACTTCATGGCTGATTTTCCTGGTATTGCCTCAGGTGTTTCAGGTAATTCACCATCAGATACCAGGAGAAAGAATTGACAAACAAATGATACTCAGTAACCATTTTTTGCACTGAGATAATCCATCCATGAAGTTTCAAATAACCAAACAAAATAATACTGTGATTTCCAAAGCCTTCAGATGGGCTACATGTCTTAAAATCAATCACTTCAAGTGGTTGTTGTTTTGCAGCCAGTTGCAATTTAAGTAGGGAAAGGAAGTGCTAAGGCTTTTTCTTTTCTAAGTGGTATCAGAATTTCACTTTGATCAACCAGTGTTCTCACCCACATTTGACTCATTACAACTTGACACTCTGGGAGACGTTAATTCATACCATTGGTGCTTGTAGGACTCCCCTTTCTTTTATCCCCCAGCAGTCTAAAGCTTTTGTTTCATCTGACACTTACATAGTAGGTCAAGATGTCTGGAAGAAAGTTATGTCTTAATGGTTGTCTGACTTAATAACAGATCGAATAGCCTGTACTTTGGAAATTCTAGAGCTACTGTACCTCATTTAAAGGTATGTGGTATGTGCTGCCATCCATTAGGAAGCTTGCTAACTGCTGACCAAGAGGTTAGTGAGGGACCAGTGGCTCTATAGATCTTTCAGCTTTTACCTTTTGTAGTACTTTTACTTTAATTTTAGATTTTTTGTGGGATTCTGATCTAAGACTTTCACTTTTTAGAAACTCTTGCATTGATTTTGTGGTAGAAGTGCAACTCATCATTACTCATCTTAGTTGTCAGAACAATTTCTCTGTATTTAGATTATTTCCTGGGCAGTCTTATTCAGTTCATTTATTTTGCATTTGTAAAGTATTCTTCTAGAAAATACTGCCCAGAGGGAGATTCATGTATGTACATTTTAACCAAAAGTAAGAGTTTTCACTGGATAAAATTACCTGGGTTCCTCCGGTGTTTGCTTTACATGACTGTCTACATACAGGTCACTTAACTTATCTTAGCCTGATTGCCACCTGTAATGTGGATGACCAGAGTCTTTAAGCTGTATGCCTATTACCCCTTAGGAATAAACTAGATAATATAAATGCAAGACTGGGAAACTAAATCAGATGCCAGTGTTAGCCTGCGGATGACCAGCTGTACTCCTTAAGGTTTAGAAATGATTAAATCTTTTTTCATTTTTTTATAACACCTGTTTTTGATTGTCCCTGGGAAACATAAAACTTATTTTATTTTCCTGAAATGCAGGAGTATTTCATTACCAAAAAAAATTTCAAGTAACTAATTTTTTAGCTCCTGGCATCTACTCTCTCGATAAAAATTTTTAGTTGCAAGAAAAATGTGTTTATCTTCCTTGTGTAAAAGAGATATGTTTGTGCGTGTTCCTTGTGTGTGTGTGTGTGTGTGTGTGTGTGTGTGTGTGGTTCTTTAGGTTGTTATTCTTAATGGTACCCACAGTATATTTTTCTTTAAAAATTGCAAAAACTTCAGGCCCTTTGGTCCCCAAAGAGTATTTAATCATGCCTTATCAAATAGAGAGGGTAATTGGCATACATATTGTATAAGTTTTCATTGTCTGATAATGAGTGAAGTTCTCTTTTATTATCTAGTGTCATAATGCTAAACAGAGCAACTCCTCCATCAAACGAGGAAGTAAGAATGAGTGGTTTTGCTTTTACTGACTTAACCTGGGGACTTTGGTTAGATAATAGGATTTGAAATGTCTAAATTACCTGTTTCTGTGAATCTAATAGAGAAATATTTTTATGAAAAAATTATCTAATTGTATATTAAAGCATAGGTATTCTTAAAAAATTTTTACTATGCAGTTTCTTCATTTAGCATCATTTTTGTTGTTTCCTATATCATTGTATAAGATGACTTTATAAATGTAGTTATAAGCTATTGCCAAAAAAGTGTAACTTTCCATTTTATGCAACTCTTGTAACATTTTATTCTGACATTAACATTGTTTGCCAACCTGTTATTCCTTAGCCTGTTCGTCCTCTGCAGTCCTCTTCACAGCCTGTTCAGTACTCTACAGCCCCTTACCCATCCCCGCTCCTGCCAGTCTCACCCACCCAGCAATATTCCGTGGTACTATATCTCTATTCACCTCCTGCATTGTTTCTGTGGGCTGATGTGTGATGGATGCTCATGAACGTGATTAATGTGATACGAACTTCTGTGATTATTTAAAGTCTTGGACACATATATACTGAAAAAGTGTTTCTGACCTGTATTAGAAATAATTTAATCTCTACTGTATAATATTTGTTATATTTGCATATTACCGTGGTTATATAAGTCCAAATCTTTTCCTGCCTTTTCATAATGAAATGATTTTCAGGTTGAGTATTCTAGTCCTAAGATAGTTTAGCTACTTTTCTCACTTGAGGTCAGTGCTATCTTTGCAATCCTGGAGTGGCAGCTTTCATCTGGGTTTAAGGCTTTCTGTTCTTTCCCCAATAACCTAATAATAGGTCCATTAAACTACATACCAGTTATTAGGGTGAATTGGACCTTACAGCTACATAAGACATTATGTATATTTCCAAAGAAGATCCCTAGATATTTAATCTGTGACTGTAAAGAAGTGATAACCACCTTCAATCCAAAGTATGCCCCAAATTATACTTCTCAGTAAGAGCTTAGAAGCACCAGTGCTGTGTATTCTCTGTGTAACCTTCTCTAGTTACTAGTGACTTCTCTAATAACCATGTAAAGTACTTCCTGCCTAGTGCCTAACATGAAATTAGTATTCGATAAGTTGTTACTTTCCTTCCCTTGAAATGAGTCTCAGCCTAACACACTTTTCCCAGTGATGCTGTTATTTTGCCAGACTATATGGCATCACGTTTTGACATTACTTTTCAAGTTAAAATGTAAACTATATCTTAAAGTCACTTGACACTTTTTAGAAGCGTTTTCTTTTATTGGGAGTGTTTTTGTTTTGAGCTGGCGGCAACCTTATTTAACAGCATCGGCTCTGAATGATTTTCAAAAATGACTTCCAGTCTGAAAAAATAAAATTTTGCCGGCATTGAGAAGATTGAAAGCATCATTAAGAATAGCATAATAGCCTCAAAAATGTTTTGAAAAATGGTGGATAATTGGAATAAGAAAATGACTTTTTTTTTTTTTTGAGATGACTCTGATGGTGGTGTATAGTTAAAATATTTGGCCAGATTACTATGTAATTACAGCTAATAAGTATATTTTGGTACATTTTTCCCTTTTGAAAGTATTCATTGAATTAGGCTAATAGTGCTAGAGTATGTCAGAGCAGCATTGGAAGAGTAAAACCACATATTTTCAGTCATTGAATCAGGTTCCCCTTTGCGATCCCTTGTCTTCTCTGTAGCCATAATGTACTTTGCAAAAAACCAGCAGACTGTAGAAATTGCAGACATGTCAACTTTGACAACTCAATTGCCACAATTTTTTAAGTAACTTTTTCCAAAATTCTCCTCTTAACAAATTGTGATATATATTGTTGCCAATCTATGTCTCTTTGGGAGAAAGGGGATGCCATTTTAACCCCATTTTTATCATTTCAGTGATATTGTCTAGACCAGTCAGAACTGGTCCTTACGCTGTTGAGTCAGAGAAAACATTTGTCAGATGGCATGTAAATCATCACCCTCTCGTGGCCGGACATCATTGCCTGCTCACCAAGTAGCAAAAGCAGTAGGAAACTGTCATTTGGATTAAATTTGTGTTAACATCTGACTTTAAGAAGAGACTGAAAAACACTAGGGAAGAATAGAATTTATGGCCAAATGATTTTTGAGAGATTAGAAGACTGGGGTGGATAGATTTTATATATTTTATTTCATTTCTACTAGTATATTCAACAGGTATGCTAAGATATACAGAGGTCATAGAAGCAGAATCTTGCCTTTTAGGAAGAGAGGTAAAGAGTGTAAATTAGTGCCATGCCTTGCTAGTTACCTGGTCCTTGAGGTCTCTTCAGAAAATGTTAACTGTATAATATAAATATGTCCAGTTTCACTTCCACATCCTAATGTGCCTTTAATCGTCATTTAGTGTCTTTTCATTTTTATTGTGAAATGTTGTTACACCCTACTCTTCTGCATGCTATGCACTCTACTAGATACACTTTATAAGTAATTTGTAATGACAGCATTGTAATATTCCTACTTTCCTGCCTTAGAGTTCTAATTTTATTGACACTGTTCTATTAAGTCATATCTGTTGTAGATGTATGATATCCATAATGCATACTACTGCAAATCATCTTAAAATATATGAAGTGGGGGTTTTTCGATAAGCTTGGTTGATAAGATTTTGGTAAGTATGTATGGAAGGCTTACTGATTTCTGACTTTTCCCTTTTTTAGCAGGACAACCTTGGGTCTCAGTTTAGCCACATGAGTCTTGCCCGCCAGCCATCTGCAGATGGTTCTGACCCTCATGCCACCATGTTCCAGTCCACTGTTGTTCTTCAGTCCCCACAGCAGTCTGGTTATATCATGACGGCAGCCCCTCCACCACCACCGCCGCCGCCGCCACCACCTCCCCCGCCTCCCCTGCCACCCGGGCAGCCAGTCCCTACTGCTGGCTATTCTGCCTCTGGCCATCCTGTCAGCCAGCCTGTGCTGCAGCAGCAGGGATACATTCAGCAGCCCTCACCACAGGTACGGCGCTTTTTCATCTTTTCTCTCCCATGGAAACCTCTTCATTTAAGATCAGTTTAACCCTAACTAGAGAGCTTACTTTTAATTTCATGTGGAGAGAATTTGTGACAATGTATAAACAAAGCTGGTCATCATCTTCCCTTCTCTGGAGATTCTCAAATATATGCTAGACAACCACATGACTGGTAGACCCTTCAGTTGGCTGGATGGTTAAAAATAGGCGACCTTTGGGTTTCCTCTTGACTGATTTGTTTTAATTGGCTTAAGAGAAACACAATAAGGTAAATACACTGTAAAAATAAAATGATGCATTTCAGGAAGAAGTAGGTTAATTTAGGGAGAATTAATAACATCGTAATACTAATAAAGCTTTATTGTTATTTCTCTACATTTACTTAGATATTCCTTAATTTTTCTCAACAATATTTTGTAGTTTTCATTATATAAATATTGCATATATTTTATTAAATATATCTCTAAGTATGTAATGTTTTTAAATGCTTCGTGGGGCGCCTGAGTACTCAGTCGGTTAAGCGTCTGCCTTTAGCTCAGGTCATGATCTCAGGGTCCTGGGATTGAGCCCTGTATCAGGATCCCTGCTCAGCAAAGAATCTGCTTCTCCCTCTCTCTCTCTGACCCTTCTCCCCTCCCCCGCACTTGCACATGCGCTCGCTTTCTCTCAAATAAATAAAATCCTTAAAAAAAAAAAATGCTTAATATTCTAAAGGAGATTATTTTAAAATTTCATTTTCTATTCATTTGCTCATATGTAGAAATAAGGTTGATTTTTGTGTATTGATCTTGTATCCTGTAGACTTTCTAAATTTAATTATTCTAGTACTTTTTTCATAGACTGCTTAGGATTTTCCAATACATATGCCTTTTATTCCTTTTTCTTGCCTTATTGAATTACCTATGAGTGCTAATGTTGAATATACACACAACACAACAGGGAGAAGTAAAATCCCTAGAATTCATTTATTAACTTAAAGCCAAATTTTGAAAGTACATATTCTTCCTTGTTTCCAGTCTTAGGAAAAGCATTTGGTCTTTCATCATTAACTATGATACTATCTGTGAGTTTTTTGCCCTCTATCATGCCCTCTATCAGGTTGAGAAAATTCTCTTAGTTTGGTGAGAGTCTTTACCATGACTTGAGTATTAAATCTTATGAAATCTCCTTTTCTGCATCTATTGAGATGATCATGTGATTTTTCCCTTTTATTCTATTTATACAGTGAATTACTGTGACTTTTGAATGTTAAGTTAATCCTTTCATTTTGAGAGCACACTCCCACTTAGTCATGATAGAATATCTTTTTATATATTGCTGGATTCATCTTGCTTATATTTTCTTATGGATTTTTGCATGCATGTTCATAATGGTTATTGGTCTGTAGTTTGTGTATAATGTCTTTTTCAGGTTGTAGTATCAAGATGGCAGTGATACTGGCTTCAAATGAATGGGATATTGTTGCCTCCTTCATTTCCTAAAACAGTTGGTGTAGGATTCTTCTTAACATCCTTCTTAAATATTTGCTAGAATTCACTAATGCATCTGGACTTGGAGTTTTCTGTGGTGAAGACTTTAAAATTACAGAGTCAATTTTTTAGTGGATATAGAGCTAATCCAATTTCCTATTCCTTTTTGGATTGAATTTTGTAGTTTGTATCAATTTAATTGTCAAATTTATTGGCAAAAGGTCAGTCATGATATCCCCTTATTATAATTTTAGTATCTTAAGGATCTATAGTGGTGTGGCGCCTGGGTGGCTCAGTCGTTAAGCGTCTGCCTTCGGCTCAGGTCATGATCCCAGGGTTCTGGGATCGAGCCCGGCGTCGGGCTCCCTGCTCGGCGGGAAGCCTGCTTCTCCCTCTCCCACTCCCCCTGCTTGTGTTCCCTCTCTCGCTGTGTCTCTCTCTGTCAAATAAATAAACAAAACCTTTAAAAAAAAAAAAAGATCTATAGTGGTATCACCTCTGTAATTCTTAATGTTGGTAGTTTCACTCCTCTCTTCTTTTTGCTTTATTTACTCAAGAGATTTATCAATTCCATTGATGTTTTTTAAAAACCAACTTAGGATTTCATTAATTTTATTATTCATTTTCTATTTGAACGATTTCTACTTTTACCATTGTTTTCTTCTTTTCTGCTTATTTTGGGTTTCATTTGCTCCTTTGTGTCTGGCTTCTTAAGGTGGAAGCATAGATCATTGATTTTTAGATTGTTCTTCCTTTCTAACATAAATTTTTTAATGCTATAAATTTCCCTCTAATTACCATTTTAGCTGCAACACACAAAACTGGATGTGTTGTTTTTGTTATCATTTTGTTCAGAATGTTTTGTCTCTTTTTTGTATGTGTATGACTTTTTTGACAGATGATTTATTTAGAAGTGTGTTATTTAATTTCCACATACTTGGGGCTTTCTAAATACCTTATTATTACTGATTTCTATTTTAATTTCATGTGGTCAGAGAATCTAAGATTTCATTGTTTTGGAATCTCTTGTTATTTTATGTACCAGTATGTAGTCTTTTGGGGGAAGATCATGTGCACTTGAAAAGAATTTGTATTCTAGGGGCGCCTGGGTGGCTCAGTCGTTAAGCGTCTGCCTTCGGCTCAGGTCGTGATCCCAGGGTCCTGGGATCAAGCCCTGCATCGGGCTCCCTGCTCAGCGGGAAGCCTGCTTCTCCCTCTCCTGCTCCCCCTGCTTGTGTTCCCTCTCTCGCTGTCTCTCTCTGTCATATAAATAAATAACACCTTTAAAAAAAAAAAAAAAGAATTTGTATTCTAGGGACGCCTGGGTGGCTGAGTCGGTTAAGCGTCTGCCATCGGCTCAGGTCATGATCCCAGGGTCCGGGGATTGAACCCCGCATCGGGCTCCCTGCTCAGCGAGAGCCTGCTTCTCCCTCTCCCTCTGCCTGCCGCTCTGCCTGCTTGTGCTCTTTCTGTCTCTCTGTCAAATAAATAAATTAAATCTTAAAAAAAAAGAAAAGAACTTGTATTCTATCATTTTAGTGTTTTGTGATTTCTTTTGGTTTTGTTTTGAGATAAAGTTCACATAACATAAAATTAACCATTTCAAAGTGAGCAATTCAGTGACATTTAGTACATACACAGTGTTTTCCAACAATCACCTCTCTCTAGTTCCAAAACATTTTATTTTTATCACCCCAAAAGAAAACTCTACTCATTAAGCATTTACTACCTAATTGCCCCAGCCCCCAGCTCCTGGCAACCACCAGTCTGCATTCTGTCTCCAAGGATTTGCCTATTTTGGATACTTCCTATTAATGGACTCATGCAATATTGTTACCCTCTGTGTTTGGCTTCTTTAGCTTAACATGTTTGATGGTTAATCCACGTTGTAGCATGTATCAGTACCTCATTCCTTCTCCTTCTTTTGTCTGAATAATATACCATTGTATGAATATACCACCATTTGTTCATTCCACCTTTTGCCCATTGTAAACAGTGCTGTTATGAACATGTAGGTACATGTTTTTATTCAGATATCCACTTTCATTTATTTGGGTATATACATAGGAATAAAATTGCTGAATTATATGGTATATCTATGTTTAACTTTTTGAGAAATCGCCAGCCTGTTTTCCACAGTGTCATTTTATATTCCCGTCTGCAATGTATAGAGGTTCCAGTTTCTCCACATTTTGACAAAGTAACACTTACTATTTACCTTTTTTAAAAGTTGTTATTATTATCTCAGCTATCCTGGTGATGTGAAGTGGGTATTTCATTGTGGTTTTGACTTGTATTTCCCTAATGATTGGTGGTGTTGATCATCTGTTCATGTACTTGTTGGCTGTTGTCTGTCTTTGGAGAAATGTCTCTTTTAAGTCCTTTGCCAATTTTTTCAGGAGATTGTCTTTTTGTTGTTCAGTTGTAAGAGTTCTTTATATATACTATATACTAGACCCTCATCAGGTGTGTGATTTGCAAATATGTTCACCTGTTCTATTGATTGTCTTTTGACTTTTTGATAATGTCCCTA
This sequence comes from Halichoerus grypus, assembly GCF_964656455.1. Classification (NCBI taxonomy): domain Eukaryota; kingdom Metazoa; phylum Chordata; class Mammalia; order Carnivora; family Phocidae; genus Halichoerus; species Halichoerus grypus. The sequence continues at coordinate 102,078,327 of NC_135715.1, forward strand.
ATGTATAAAAATTTAACTTTGATGAAATCCATTTTATCTCTTTTCATTTTACTGCTCATTGCTTTTCTAGTCATATCTAAGAATCCATTGCCAAATCCAAAGTCATGAAGATTTTATCCTTATGTTCTCTTTTAAGAGTTTTGTGGTCTTTAGCTCCAATAATTAGATCTTTTATCCATTTTGAGTTGATTTTTGCATATGATAATGAGGCATAAGCGTCCAACGTCATTCTTTTGCATGTATGTATCTATCTGTTCTGGCATCATTTGTTGAAGCATTCTTTTCCCACTGAATGATTTTGGTACCTTTGTCAAATATCAGTTAACCATAAATGTAAGAGTTTATTTCTGGGCTCTCAGTTTATGCTATTCTCTATGTTTCCACTTTTATGCCAGTACTACACTATTATATTACTATATCTTTGTGGTAAGTTTCAAAATCAGGGATTGTGAGTCTTCCAACTGTTCTTTTTCAAGATTGCTTTGACTATTTGCTGATATAGCTTGCGATTCCATGTAAATTTGATGGTTGGCTTTTCCATTTCTGCAAAAGAGGCCATTAAAATTTTGATAGAGATTGCATTGAATCTGTGGATTGCTTTGGATATTACTGCATCTTAATATTAAATCTTCCAGTCTTAATGAACATGCGATGTCTTTCCATTTACTTAGGTCGTCTTTAATTTCTTTCATATTTTACTGTTCCTTGCATTTAGTATTCTCTAAGTATTAGTTGAGCCAATGTGGTTGATTTGTGTCTTTCAGATCTTTTATCCAGTTCTACCAATAAGTGATAGTGGATTTGTCTATTTCTCCCTTAAATTCTGCCAGTTTTTTTAATAATATTGAAACCTATATTAAGCGATTTATATTTATCATTTCTACCTAATATATTGACTCCTACCATTATGAAATGTTTTTCTCTCTCTAGTACTGTTTCTTGTCTTAAAACCTATTTTATCTGACTTTAATATAGTGACTTCAGCATTCTTTTGATGAGCATTTAAGTGGTATGCCTTTTCCATCCTCTAATTTGTGACCTTAATATTTAAAGTCTGTCTTTTGCATATAGTTATATAGTTCATCTTTGCTGTTCTATCTAGTCTCATTGGAATGTCTAGTCCTCTTAGCTTTAATAGGTCTATTGACATGGTTAGAGGTAGGTATGCCACATTGCTATTTGTTTTCCATTTGTTCTATCTCTGTTTTATTCCTATATGCCTCCTATCCTACCTTTTGTATTATTTGAACTCCTTTAGTGTTCTAATTTATTTTTTCTTTGGCCTTTTTACTACAGTCCTTTAAATCTCATGTTTGTATAGTTTCTTTAGGGATATGATCTGTATCTTTAGGTTATTACTATCTATTTCAAGTTCATATGAAACTGCAAGTAAAATATAGTAGTCATATTGACAGTATAATTTTATTTACCTTCCATTGTTTGTGCTGTTGTCATATACATTGCATGTGTATACATTATAAATAAAATATATCATGGTTACGATTTTTGCCTTAAACAATGATGTCTTTTTTTTAATTAAGTGGGAGAACAGTGTATACTCTTATTTATACACATACTGAAGAGTATAATAATAGATTAAGATCTGAAATTAGGACATACCTATTGCTTGCTGATACCTCCAGGAACAATTAAGGGATCACAAATGTATTGCATCTAATGGTTCAAAAACAGAAGAATGTTAACAGTAAATTTAGGAAATTCTTGGCTTATAACTGATCTAGAAATTCTGTATTCAACTGGTTTCCAGATGAAATAGGCACTCTTTAAGATGTCTACAGATGTCTCTTCTTTTAGAAGTAACCCGATTGGAAGACAGAACCTGAAAGAGCTTATGAAGCTAATAAAGTTAATTTACCACAAACTTCTACATCACTGAATTGATTGTTTATTCCTTATTCCAAACTAGGTCAGATTACTTTAAGAGAAATGCACAACTGATATAAATAGCTCCGGAAGGAAATAGAATTAAGCTAGTCTTACTGGGTTTTTCCCCAGCTTTATTAAGATATAATTGACAAATAAGATTTGTATTGGCATTTTAATTTACATTAGAAGTATGAGAAAAAGAATGGAACCAGCGCAACTGTGTATTAGCGTGAGAATAGATAAATAGGCTGATTTATACAATGACTGCAGTTCAGCATTCAGATTGAATGAGCATGAGTGTACATGTTTCAACCAAGATAAGTGTCGAAAAAGAATGTTAATTGCAAAATAAGTTGCATAGAGTTTTATGTAGTAGAGCACCATAAATGTAAATTTTTTAAATCCTCAACAATTTTCTTTACGGATAACATATATATAGTAACAGTTTAAAAACATTTATAGGAATCATATATACCAACTATAGGATAATGGTTTTTCTGTTGAACATAGAGCAAAAGAATGTTGGAGTGAGCCCTTAGCTATTTTAATAGTGTTTGGTTTTATAAAAGAGGGAGAAAAATCTGAAACAATTATGCCCCAAAACTTTAAACCTATTAAATCTAATTGATGGGCATATTTGTAGGTGTCTTTTGTTACGTATACTGCATGCTTGAAATTTTTAAAAAATTTTTCAGTTAAAGCTAAGAAAATATTTTTTTAGATGGCATTAAAAAGAAGTATTACTCATTACACTCTGTTGTTCCTCAGAGAAGACATTTCTATTGCAAGTGAAATGGACTTTTTTTCTTTCAATACTTACCCTAGATGCCAGCCTGTTACTGTGCTCCAGGCCACTATCACTCCAGTCAACCTCAGTACCGCCCAGTCCCTTCTGTCCATTACAATTCACATCTAAACCAACCACTGCCACAGCCTGCACAGCAGACAGGTGAGTAATATTTCTGAGGCTATGATCTCTTAGCTACGGATATTGCTTTTTTCATTCTGCTTTATTTCAGTCTTCATTAAGATATTGCCACACTCTGCCTGTCAGGGGTCTCAGATATGATCCATATGAATATACAAACCACTGAGATTGAAAGAGTGGGCAAATCTTAGCACCTGCCAGAAAATAACTCTTGCCAGGTTTATATGGTAAAGTGTTTAGAGCCATAATGAGAAGACTGTACCAGGCCAAGCAGAGTGGTGAGCAGCTGCATGTTGCTCCCTGCCATTGTAGTAAAGCCTCCTTTGGGGACCAATAATCCACCTCTGTTAACAACAAAAGAGAGATGAGGCAAGCTACAATGTCTCCTGAACAGCTAACTAGAAGCAAGGACCCAAGTGACCCAACTTTGAGAATTTAGCCTGGTGAAGATGTTTTGATATTGGTGAAGATATTTGATATTTAAAAGGAATGATGTCCTTAAATATCTTTTTTGTGTTTTGTTTTTCGGTTTGCTGGTTGTATAGTGAAAGGTATTTTTAAACCAAATGCAATCTAATACTAGGCATATCTCATATGTTAAAACTCAAAAGATTCTTTTCCTTTTGCCCCTCTTAAATTTTCTTTAAGCTTTCAGTGAAAACTGCTGTGACCTCAGTGGAAAAAACGATCTTGACTGAATTCCTTTCTGTGCTTCCCACCTAGATTTGTATTTCTGCCCTAGATGTGTAATAAGGTACTTTTCAGCCTTCCATACCTCTAGCGGTTGAAGCGGAATGTTTATTGGTATCTTTGAGGCCTTTTTAGCTGGTTGTCACTGTTGGAGGCTCTCACACTATATCAGCATGACTCACTGAGGCCACAAAACCCTCCACTTAGGTAGTTTCTTGCTCTTGATATTATGTGCAAGTCTTAAGGGGAGCCGCAGTTTTAGGAGAAAGATGCCTGCACCAGGCAATCTGAAGAGAAGTATTCTTGCTTCTCCCCACTTGAGCAGTCTTCGGTGATCATTGTGACTCACCAACTTCTTAAACCAGAGAGGATTCTTACTTATCACCCGTGTAGGGGAACTTTCAGGTTCTTAATCCATTGTTCCTAGGAGTCATCTTACACTTAGTATAAGGTCTTCCCATTTTTGTGGCAAATGTTCTTCCAAAGGATATTGAGTACAAACATTGTTCATTTTAGCCAACTTAGAATTTGTCTTCTTTCTTAATTGTGACTCCCTTTAGTTCAAGTTTTCGTGAAGTTTGATAATACAGTCCGCTTCAAATTAGTACAGGCTCTAATTTTGAAAGTCATCAAAAGTTGTTCTTTATATGAGAATATTCATTGTGACACTGTTCATTCATTAACTTTAAACACATTGTTGTTTTATTCTAATAAAAATTATTTTCTGAGTTTTCCTGGGCCACAGTGACTGATGTTTCATATTGTTTTGTCTTGATTTTTTTTCTTTCAAAATTATAATACAGACTATAGTTAATGTCATGATAACAAAAAAGAAATTTACCTTTACTCTCCCAATTCAAATATCTTCTGTGTGACTAATTAACTTAGTTTATTAGTACAGCCAATTGAGGCAAGCAGAGATCCTTTGCTCTATATTTGTTTGAGCTTATTAGTTTCATTCTTTTCCATCGCTAAACTTTTATTCCTCTGCATTGTCAAACTGCCTACAGAATGAAAACTTTCAGTCACAGGCCGGACCAGTGTGCTTTTACAAATGCATCTCAGCAAAAATATTCCCACGTAATGGAAAACAACTGAATATGCCACTCCTCCCAGTTGAAGGCCAAAATATCTATGTTATAGGTAGTAGGTGTTTTTATCATCAGTGATACTTTAATTGTGGATTTTTTTCTAATGCTAATTATGGTGAGAAGGAAGGAAACGAAAGTAAGTTAGATTGCATCCATATAGAACAGGCACAGAAAAAAGTACATCTGAATAGTTTTTGACATTATGTTTGACTCTTAAAGTCATCATAATATAACTTGTTATATAAAATTTGTCCTTCCAGTTATTTTATGTACTGTCCTCTCAGTTTACAGGCGTAAGTTAGTTGAATATCATTCAGTGTGAAGAAAAAAAAGAGAAATTAATCCTCAAAGCATTCCTTACCTGAAAGGGAAAGGAATGTTATGTTAATAAGTACAATAGCAAATTCCTCTTTAAAGAAAAGTTCATAGTGCCAGTGGCAAGTATTGTGTTGGTAATTTTAACCTTTTAATGGAATTAGTAGTATTTTAACTACTAAAAAAGTTATAATCTAAAAATTTGTAGTTAGCTGATGGTTATTTTTTATCTTAAAGCATATAGAAAAGTGTGCATTTATGTTTGTGTATATCCTAATAGAAAAGTAAAATGCAGTGGGAAATGGACAAGGCAATTTTTTCTAATTTTTTTTTTTTAACAGATTTATAGCAATTTCTCCTTCCATAATTTACATTTTGATATGTACACATCATACTTTCTGGATTTCATTTTTTTATTCTTTTCCTTATATTTCCCTATATACATTCCACCATCCCGGTCTGATTAAAATTAGAAATAATTTGTTAATGTCTCTTACATTTTTGTTTCTTGTCAAACAACATTAAGTGAAGAAACATATTTTCTTTTATTACATAAAAGGGTAAGACTAATTGTTCAACCAAATAATGAAAACAATAAATTTGGAACAGTTCTTCACTGGGGCACAAATAAATAATTTTTAAATGTTTGTATGTGAATTTAAAGAAATTGTCCCCTAACTTAACAAATCCAATCGAATTAAGTGGTTTTTGGGGTTTTGGGGGTTTTGTTTTTTGGGGTTTTTTGTTTGTTTTTACCTATTGAATTAAGTATTCTTAAACCAGGGGATATGGCAAGAGAAATAAAAGATTTTCTGTTATTTTCCCTTTTGGCGGCAGGAAGAAGGTTGGGGAGATATCTCAAGGATAAAATGCTTTGGTCTTCTATCCCACATGCGTGTCAGAGGTCCACAATAGTTATTGATCCCCTTAACAACAAACCTCTCATCTCTTACGGGACTTGAATTGAAAACAGTGCTAACCCTGTTGCTGAGGAATGAATATATATATCTTGTGTTATGAATATGAAACTGTCGTGGTCATTCAAAACAAGGTTAAGTCAACCCCAGTCAACAGAAGCAGAAGAAATTCTGGCTACGTGAGGATTTTCAGACAATGGAATGTATAGTGTGAAAGAAAACAAAATAGGAGTAAAATCCTGACAGCCCTTCTTCATTTTTAACTGGTATTAGATCTATCACTTAAAGCTTCTGGGTTTCAATTTACTTGCTTGCAAAGGGAGGTTTACTGTATTGGCTATTGAAGCCTCTGTGTACTCTAAAATTCCATGATTCTGGTTTCTATCTTATGTGAGACCTTTTTAGTTCAGAAAGGTAGAATATTGGAAGACTGGTTTGCAATAGCTTAGTGACTTACTGTCAATAACTGGAGTCACACAGACAACTATTTCAAAAGATACGGTTATTTGCCATTTACAATAGTAAGGATTTATTATCTTAACCCTTTATCATAAACTTTACAGCTTGAATACTATAAGGTATACTACATGTAAGGAGCTTGATATAAAGAAACCGTTCCTGCACATAGTACTTAGAGCAAAGATTTTGGGTTTATGCGGCCCTGGCTGTTTTCTGTGTAGCTGCTTTCATTCTTATGACTCTTTTTTGAAAGGTTTGCAGCTTTACCATATATGTTTAATATTTTGCAATAATTGGCCTTGTTCCTGAGCTGTTGGATTCGGGGCCGTAGCACTGTCTGAGAGGTTTACATTTCTCACAGTGAACCGGTCTCTTTTTCAGCTGCTTCCTGGCTTCCTTTTACTCAGGTTTCCACTGCTTTTTTTCTTTCTTTTTTTTTTTTTAATGCTGTATTAAGGTATTAATATTTGCTTATATTTTCCATATAATGCCTTTTATTCATGCATCATACTCAGAAATAGGGATTTGAATTTAAATGACAACCTTGTCTTAATATAATTTACCTTTTAAAAATTTGTGAAAGCTATTGCTTTAATTTCTTTTCCAAAGCAGATTTGAATGACAGATTCAGTTTGGTTTATAGCTTTTCTTAAAAATCTAATGGCTTAAGCATGCCAAACTCATTAGCAAAAGTCTATTGCTACATAACTTTTAAGGAATATTAGTGTGCATTAATGCATGCCATCTAATGGACCTAAGACACCTAAAAGCATCTGAAACTACTTTGGCTCTGACTAAGGATATAATTCAATTTTTTTCCCCCAAACTGTGATATTTTATGCATGTGGGAAGCAAAATGACTTTGTAAAATGAAATGTCATTTTAGTTTTGCCGCCAGTTGATAAATGCAAAGAATATCAATGCATTATATCATCAGTATTAGCTTTTCAGGTAACTCAAACTATGTGGTTCCAATTAAGCTTCGTTACCAGCAGACTATAGTAGGTTCCCGATGAACCACACCATAGAAGGAACATTTTAGGATAAACAATCTGTGACATGTGGAGAATATTGGCAGCATTGCAGAACACAAATTTAAAGCTGACTTGGTATAAAAGCAAGGAAGAAATTGATATATTGGATAAGCATCAGAGGGATGATATTAACAGGGGACTTAGCTGTGTTAAATAGGGACTTTGGTACAAAGTTAGTTTCTTTACTGGCATCTTTTGACTCAAGTAAGAGGAATTTTGTAATGATGTTACTTCGTGATGGCCCTGGTTATCCTTGTTTTTTTCATTGATTCTATGAGCTTTTCTGAGTATTGTGTAACCAGCACAGATTCAGACATTGTGTAATACCTACAAATCCACCTATTTCCCTTTTCCCTCTCCATTAACCTGCCGCCACTGAAACTTGGAGCCAAAAGTATCTGGTAAGTACCCACCGATTTCCTTGAGCTGTGCAGACTCTTCCATGGGGTCATCATTTAAATAGCCCTGAGTTATAACCTCTACGTGGCTGTTTTTATTAGATTCGTTTTTTTGTGTTTGTGTTTATGTTTATTTCAGGCACAGAAGTAGTGGAGCAGAAGGTGATACAGGAGAAAGAGTAGTGAAGGTGTGCTGGTGTTTGTGTCTTCTTCTAAGTGCACCAGACACTATCCTTAGTTGGACTTGCCTGCTCACTAAAAATGTGCTGCAGGTGTGTAAGACAGACCAGGATTACAAACTTGAGGTTTTGAGGATTTGGAAACAGTTCATCTAAATTGCACTGTAGATACCTAGTTACATATAAACTTAGAGTTGGCAAAAATGGCTTATCAAAACAAAAACAAATCTCCCCTCACACTGCTTCTGCTATACAAGTTTAGTCTTGAAAAACTTAAATGAAATCACCTTAGATTTAGGGCTGTTCTGACAAAGCAGTTCTTCGGTTCTTTTTATTATCTTTCTTATTATATCTAATTCGTATTACTAAGAATGCTTTCCTTTAACACAGACGCTGTTCAGGTCACCTGCATAAAGTAAAACTAGCCTGTTAAAGCCTGTGCAATACTTTTCTGCTGAGCACTGTGTTTCCTTCTTGCTCTCTTCTCTGTTGAAGTGAAAGAGAGTTAAAAATAGAATATTCTTTGGAGCCCTCCAGGGAAGTGCCTAAGCCATCAATTTATATTGTCCTAGTTCTCTTTGCTTGCAGAATTGATTGTACTCTTCTCTGAAAGTGCTGGAAGAAATGGGGTAATATTGCAGCAGTGCAGTCCTTTAACAAAGGAGAATGACATTGTTAAGTAACACCTATGTTGAGGTCTGGAGGTTTTTACTCTGTTGTTTGGTATCACTTTTATCAGCATTGCTTACTTTACAAAATACAAGTTTTCCCACAATATTGACACAAATTTCTACAGATGATATAGATCCTATTTTCCTCTGACTTCCAGGTTAAACCTAGATAGATCAAAGGAATGATTTGTGGTTTTTTTAATTTCTGATATACTGAAACACTTATTATTAAAGGAAGAATAATTTAGGTGTAGCCAAGTTGGTGATATATTGCGTGTTAGAATACTGGAAATACTCTTAGAATTTTTTTTTTCTTCTTCCAAGTTTTTATTTAAATTCCAGCTAGTTAACATAGAGTGCAATATTAGCTTCAGGAATAGAATTTAGTGATTCATCACTTACATACAACACCTGGTGCTCACCACCACAAGTGCCCTCCTTAATACCCGCCACCTATTTTTTTTTTAAAGTTTATTTATCTAAGTCATCTCTACACCCAACATGGAGCTGGAACTTACAACCTCGAGACCAAGGGTCACATGCTCTTCTGACTGAGGCAGCCAGGTGCCTCTACCCAATCACCTATTTAACCCATCCCCCTGTCCACCTCCCCTCCAGCAACCTAATGGTACTTTTCATTCTCTAGGAATCTACTTCCTCTTTCCAGGTCTTCAGCTTTCTCCCTCTTTTCGAGATCACTATTTTTTTTTTTACTCATACTTGGCAGTCTTCAAACTATACCATCTAAACTATCAGAACTATGTCCCTTCCCTTCCTTTTAGACTGAATAATTAGATAATGAACTTGAACCACAGTGCCACTTCTCTACTGCCACTCTGTAACAGTTGACACTTAGCAGCCTGAGATTCCTTTGCTTAAACACAGGTTCAGAGGAATTTGTGAGTAACTTGAACAGTTCTTTTAAATGTAAATTTTATTTACCAAGTGTGCATAAAGTGAGGCATACTTGTGATTAGATGATCCTTTATATTATGTTGCTAATAAATTATTGATGACTTTGTCTTGCATAGACAGTGGTAAGGTTCTTTAATTTGATTAGTAGAATGATGTGGTGGATTTTTCTGTTTTTAGTGCTTTCGAACTGAATATTTCTAGTTTTCCCTGTGGTTATAGTAACTTTAACCAACATAATTCCCATGGTCTTACGTCACCCAAAAAAGTCGATTAATCTTTTTTCCAACTTTTTTTTATTTTTATTTAAGTAATCTCTACACCCAACATGGGGCTCGAACTCACGACCCCAAGAACAAGAGTCACACATTCTTCTGACTGAGCTAGCCGGGCGCCCCAGTCTTTTTGCAACTTTTAATATCCTGCTCTTTAGAGAATATACTCCAAAATTAGATACTTTTGGGGTGCCTGGGTGGTTTAGTAGGTTAAGCGTCTGCCTTCGGCTCAGGTCATGATCCCAGAGTCCTGGGATCGAGTCCCACATCAGGCTTCCAGCTCAGCAGGGAGTCTCCTTCTCCCTCTCTGCCTGACACTCTCCCTGCTTGTGCGCACTCTCACTCTCTCTCTCTCTGACCAATAAATCAAATCTTTAAAAAAAATTACATACTTTTCAACTAGTTACTAGGTTGTGGGTTTTTTGTTGTCATTATTGGAATGAGTGGTCTGGCATCTCATTGTGACTTCTAGAAAAACGTTTAGGCACCTGTCCAAATTACCCTAGAATTCACCTCCTGAGGTGCTAGTCATACAGAGTATCAAATGTTAAATGATACTTTTTTTCAGCCATAACAGGCTTAGAGTTAAGAGTCCTTAAGCCCTGGCAGCTTCCTGCCCAGTGGGGTTCATACCTGGTGAGTTTTCCTGCCTCAAATATAAACGTGAATGTAAAGCTACTCTGTATAGAAAAAAAAATCATTGCTTCACAAGCACTTAAGACTTAACCCATGATACAGAACATTGCCCTTTGTACACAGGCATCCAGGTTAAAGCTAGCTTTGCCCCACCAGGTAGAGGCTGATTTCTTGGCAAAACAAGTCAACTTTGCAGAGAAGAGATCCAGATAATGAAAATTCTGTTAAATCTTGTGTGGATTCATCTGAGATATAGAAACAGAGTATACATTTTGAGCAAAGTCAGCCTTTGAAGCAAAAAAGCAAAGCTAAACCCCAACAAGAAACATTGAAGATTGGCATGAAAATACTTAGGTTGAGAGACACAGATCAAGGGACATGAACCTGAAACATGTCACCATTTGAGCCTCCTTTTCCTCTTCCAACTGTTTCATGTACATGTGAGATCTAATTATAATAAGGCAAGGAAGTGTAATCTTGAAATACAGGAGGTCACAAACCACGCACCTTGAGAGTAATGGGCAAAACAAGTAAAGAAGAGTCCCTCCCAAGGAGAGGACATTATGGGCTGATCGTTTAAACTCTTTGATGTATGGTCTTTTTTTTTTAGCTCCAAGTTCATATAACTACCATCTGCACCAACTGTTCAGCAACTTTTCACTCTGATTCCTATTTTGGATAACCATATTTATACATACAATCTTAAATTCAAATGAAAAAGGTTCCCTTGTTGTTTGACTATTTGCAATAATTTTTTTCCTATAATTAAATTTATCTTGAGACAAGTATCTTAAACTACAGTAAAAGTCTTCATTAACCAAAATACTAAAAAAATGGAAGGAGACCAAGTATATAGTGTTCCACTTATTTGAGCAGTATTACTCTAATACTCTTTCTACTTCAACATTTGTCCCTGAGAAAAGTAAATTTTAGAATCAGACTACTATGTGAAAATCCCAGCTACAACACTTACCAGGAGGTAACCTTGGGCAATGTGGTGTGAACCTCTCTGTGCTTTTGTTTCTTCATCTCACTTCATATATAAAGTGCTTAGAACAGTGCCCAAAACCTAGTAAATGTCATGTAATGTTAGCTACTAATGTTACTTTGTGTTACCATTAAAAAAAAAAAAGAACATTATGTAGTATCCTAAATGAAAAGGCATAGGAATTTTGGGCTAAATTTGTGTTTGGTCTGAATTCCAGAGTGGCCAGAGGAAACCGACATAGTTTGTTCTAAAATATTTAGTCTTTTTGTCTTGTTAGCTTCTTAACATATGCCCTTTCCTTAAAGTACAACAGAGTCACATCAATTGACTTCTTTTCTCATCCTTGAATTGTTAACTTGAGGTCTAAATATGTTCTAAGAAAATTTACTTAAATAGTTCCTTCCCATTTTTTTTGTTTTGTTTTTGTTTTTATTTAAATTCAATTAACATATAGTGTATTATTAGTTTCAGAGGTAGAGGTCAGTGATGCATCAGGCTTATATAACACCCAGTGCTCATTACATCACATGTCCTCCTTAATGCCCATCACCCAGTTACCCCATCCCCCCAGCCCCCTTCCCTCCAGCAACCCTCAGTTTGTTTCCTATGAATAAGAGTCTCTTATGGTTTGTCTTCCTCTCTGATTTCGTCTTGTTTTATTTTCCCCTCCCTTCCCGTATGATCCTCTGTTTTGTTTCTTAAATTCCACATTTGAGTGAGATCATATGGTAATTGTCTTCCTCTGATTGACTTCCCATCATTTCTAAAAATTTCTGTTAATCTTATCTATCCATAGCTATGGAAACATTACATGGAAAAGGTTTTAAAACAGTATGTGTGCCATTTCTATAAACAGTGTAAGTGGATATTTATATTATATCTGAGCATAGAAATAAGGCTGTCTATATATACATGTAAATTGTGATTATCTATGAGTAATTGTTCTACAAAAATGGATTTTTCTATAGTGGCTTTTTCCTTTTTTGTATTTTCCAAATGTTCTACTATGAAAACCTATAGTATAATCAAGTAAGGCTTTTTTAAGAGATGTTTTAAATGTCCAGACTTATTCAGAAATATTGAAATAAAACCTTTGTTTCAAGCTTTCTGTATTAAATGTAAACTAAAACAGTTTGGTGTTACTCCTTATCAAGTAAACACTTCGAGATTAATGACATGAAATCTGCATTTCAGCTGCAGTGCAGATTCTAAGGAGAGGATTTATGAGTGACCAAGAATTCATTAATTCACTGAGGTGCTTTGTAATCATGCGGTCAAGTTTCATTTTAATGAAAGGGCAATTTAATGTGTTTAACCGTATTTTAAACATGTTACCTTAAAACTTAAGTTCAGCTTTTGCTTACAGAGCCATTTGCTGAACATGAAGAGTGAAAAATGCCATTCTCGGTCTGCCTGTCAGCATGCATAGTAAGCTTCTGGTTTCATGTAGAAGCATATATTATTTTGATTCTCTATTAAGAATATGTTTTTCTCTATTATCTATTCAGTGAGTATAATATTGAATGCCTGCTTACTGGCTTAGCCCTGCAATAGCTGATACGGGTTTCTTTGTTTTTAATGGGGGTGGAGAAGGGGGATGTTAAAGTTTCTAACCTTACTCTTAAAAAGCACACCATTTAATTTTTGGTTTTTTAAGGCATACATCATGAGAGAACAATTAAAGAGATCAATTTTATATTACCTGTAGAGTTTCTTTAAGTATAATTAACATACAATGTCGTTAGTTTCAAGTGTACAATATAATCATTCAACAGTTCTGTACATTACTCAGTGTTCATCAGGATACCTGTACTCCTAATCCCTTCACCTGTTTCACCCATCCTGCCAACCACCTCCCCTTTCATAACAACCTGTTTATTCTTTTTATTTAAGAGTCTGGTTTTTGTTTCAATCTTTCTGTTCCTTCCTTTGTTTTGTTTTCCAAATTCCAAATATGAGTGAAATTATATGGTATCTGTCTTTCTCTAGGTGTATCCATGTTGTAGCAAATAGCAGATTTCATTATTTTTTATGGCTGAGTAATAGTCCATGGTGTACATATATTATACCACATCTTCTTTATCCACTCATCTATCAGTGGACCCTTGGATTGCCTCCATATCTTGGGTATTGTAAGTAATCCTGCAGTAAACATAGGGGTGCATATATCTTTTTGAATTACTGTTTTCATTTTCTTCGGGTAAATACCCACTAGTGGAATTACTGGATCATATGGTAATTCTACTTTTAATTTTTTGAAGAACCTCCATGCTGTTTTCCACCATGGCTGCACTGGTTAATATTCCTCCCAACAGTGCACAAGGGTTCCTTTTTCTCTACATTCTCACCGCTTGTTATTTCCTGTGTTTTTTGATTTTAGCCATTCTGACAGGTATAAGGTGATATCTCATTGGGGTTTTGATTTGCATTTCCCTGATGATGAGTGATGTTGAGCATCTTTTCATGTGTCTGTTGGCCATCTGTATGTCTTCTTTAAAGAAATGTCTGTTCATGTCCTCTGCCATTTTTTAATTGGATTATTTGAAGGTTCTTGTTGTTGACTTGTGTAAGTTCTTTATATATTTTGGATATTAACCGCTTACCGGATATATCATTTGCAAATATCTTTTCCCATTCAGTAGGTTACTTTTTTTGTTTTGTTGATGGTTTATTTTGCTGTGCAGAAGCTTTTTAGTTTGGTATAGTCCCAATTGTTTAATTTTGCTATTTCTCTTACCCAAGGAGACCTATCTAGAGAAATGTTTCTAAGGCAATGTCAAAGAAGAAATTACTGCCTAGGGGGCGCCTGACTCAGTCAGTAGCGCATGTGACTTTTGATCCCAGGGTCGTGAATTCAGGCCCCCTGTTGGCTGTAGAAATTACTTTTAAAAAATGAGTAAGCTGGGGTGCCTGGGTGGCTCAGTTGGTTAAGCAACTGCCCTCAGCACAGGTCATGATTCCAGAGTCCTAGGATTGAGTCCCACATTGGGCTCCCAGCTTAGCGGGGAGCCTGCTTCTCCCTCTGACCCTCTCCCCTCTCATGCTGTTTCTCTCTCTCTCTCTCTCTCTCAAATAAATAAATAAAATCTTAAAAGAAAATAAAAAATGAATAAGTAAACTCTTAAAAAATAAATTACAGCATATGTTTTTTTCCAGGATTTTTATGATTTCAGGTCTCATACTTAACGACTCTAATTCATTTTGAGTTTATTTGTATATGGTGTAAGAAAATGGTCCTGTTTCATTCTTCTGCATGTAGTTGCCCAGTTTTCCCAGGACCATTTGTTGAAGAAACTTTTTCCCATTGTATGTTCTTGTCTCCTTTGTCATAAATTAATTGACCATATAAATATGATTTATTTATGGGCTTTCTATTCTGTTCTGTTGATCCGTGTGTCTCTCTGTGTGCCAGTACCATACTATTTTGATTACTACAGATTTATACTGTAGTTTGAAATCTAGGAATGTGATACCTCCAGCTTTGTTCTTTTTCAAGATTGTTTTGTCTATTCAGGGTCTTCTCTGGTTCCATACAAATTTTCGGATTGTTTGTTCTAGTTCAGTAAAAAATGTTTTAGGTAGTATGGACATTTTAACAATATTGATTCTTCTAATCCATGAGCATGGAATATCTTTCCATTTGTTTGTGTCATCTTTGATTTCTCTTATTAATGTTTGGTAGTTTCAAAGTACCTTCTTGATTAAGTTTACTCCTAGGTATTTTATTCTTGATGCAATTACAAGTGAGATTGTTTTCTTAATTTCTCTTTCTGCTACTTTATTATTAGTGTATAGTAATGCAACAGATTTCTGTATGTTAATTTTGTATCCTGTGTCCTACTAAACTCATTTATCAGTTCTAGTAGTTTTTTGGTGGAATTTTCAGGGTTTTCTATATATAATATTATGTCATCTCCAATAGTGAAATTTTTACTTCATCCTTTCCAATTTGGATGACTTTTATTTCTTGTCTGATTACTGGGGCTAGGGCTTCCAGTACTTTGTTGAATAAGAGTAGTGAGAGTAAACATCCTTGTCTTGTTCCTGCTCTTAGAGGAAAAGCTTTTTCACCACTGAGTATGATATTAGCTGTGGGTTTTTTGTATGTGGGCTTTATTATGTATGTTTGTTCCCTCTAAACCTACTTTGTTGAGGGTTTTTTTTTTTTTTAAGATTTTTATTTATTTATTTGACAGAGCAAAAGAGCACAAGCAGGGGGAGCAGCAGAGGGAGAGGGAGAAGGATGCCCCCCACTGAGCAAGGAGCCTGATGCGGGGCTCCATACCAGGACCCCAGGATCGTGACTGGAGCTGAAGGCAGATGCTTAACCATCTGAGCCCCCAGGCACCCCTGTTGAGGGTTTTTATCATGAATGGATGTTGTCCTTTATCAAATGCTTTTTCTGCATCTACTGAGATGATGATGTGGTTTTATCCTTTCTCTTGTTAATGTGATGTATCACATTGATTGATTCGCAAATATTGAACCACGCTTGCATCCCTGGAATAAATTTCACTCTACACTGGTGAATGATTTTTTTTAATGTATTGTTGGATTTGGTTTACTAATATTTTGTTGAGAATTTTTGCATCTGTGTTCATCAGAGATATTGGCCAGTAGTTTTCCTTTTTTGTAGTGTATCTGGTTTTGGTATCAGAGTAGTTCTGGCCTCATACAATGAACTTAGAAGCTTTCCTTCCTCTTCTCTTTTTTTTGGAATAGTTTGAGAATAGGTATTAACTTTTCTTTAAATGTTTGATAGAGGGCACCTGGGTGGCTCAGTTGGTTAAGCGACTGCCTTCGGCTCAGGTCATGATTCCAGGGTCCTGGGATCGAGCCCTGCATTGTGCTCCCTGCTCAGCCGGAAGCCTGCTTCTCCCTCTTCCACTCACCCCTGTTTGTGTTCCCTCTCTCGCTGTCTCTCTCTCTCTCTCTCTCTGTCAATTAAATAAATAAATAAAATCTTTAAAAAAATAAAAAAAAAAAAAATAAATGTTTGATAGAGGTCGCCCAGGTGGCTCAGTCAGTTAGACTTCTGCCTTCAGCTCAGGTCATGATCCCAGGGGTTCTGGGATTGAGTCCTGCATCGGGCTCCCTCCTCAGCAGGGAGTCTTCTCCCTTTACCCCTCCCCCCTGCTTGTGATCTCTCATACTCTCTTTCTCTCTCTCTCTCAAATAAATAAATAAAAACTTTTAAAATAAATAAAGTTTGATAGAATTCCCCTGTGAAGCCATCTGGTCCTGGACTTCTGTTTTGGGGCAGCTTTTGGATTGCTGATTCAATTTCATTGCTAGTAATTGAGAGATTCAGATTTTCTATTTCTTCCTAATTTCATTTTGGAAGATTATATGTTTCTAGGAATGTATCCATTCTTTCCAGATTGTCCCAATTTGTGGCATATAATTTTTTATAATACTCTTTTATAATCCTTTGTATTTCTGTGGCTGTCAGCTATTTCTCCTCCTTTATTTCTGATTTTATTTAAGTCCTTTCTCTTTGTATCTGTCTCTCTCTTGGTCTTTATGAATCTGGGTAATGGTTTATCTGTTCAGAGAATCAGTTCCTGGTTTCATTGATCTGTTCTGTTGTGTTTTTAGTCTCTATTTCATTTATTTCTGCTCTAAAATTTATTATTTCCTTCCTTCTACTGGCTTTGGGGTTTGTTCTTTTCCTAGCTCCTTTAGGTCTAAGATTAGGTTGTTTATTTGAAAATTTTCTTGCTTCTTGAGGTAGGCTTGTATTGCTGTAAACTTCTCTGTTAGAACAGTTTTTGCTGCATCCCAAGGATTTTGGACCATTGTGTTTTCATTTTCATTTGTCTCCATGTATTTTTTGATTTCCTCTTTGATTTCTTGGTTGAGCCATCCATTGTTTAGTAGCATGTTATTTAGCTTCCATGTATTCGTATTCTTTTCAGATTTTTTCTTGTGATTGATTTCTAGTTTCATACCATGTAGTCAGAAAAGATGCATGATATGTTTTCAGTTTTTTTCAGTTTACTGAAATTTGTTTTGTGGCATAACAAGTGATCTGTTCTGGAGACTGTTTCATGTGCATTTGAATGTATGTTACAGTGTTTTTTGAAAGAATATTCTGAATATATCTGATAGGTCCACCTGATCCCAATGTGTCATTCACAGCCACTGCTTCCTTGTTTTCTGTCTGGATGATCTATCCATTGATTGATGATCTATCCATCATGATCTATCCACTGATTATCCATGTAACATTGGAGTGTTACAGTCCCATACTATTAATTGTATTACTATCAATTTCTTCTTTGATGTCTCTTAATAGTTACTTTATGTTAATTTAAGTATTCCCGTGTTGGGTGCATAAATATTTACAATTGTTATATCCTGTTGTTAGATTGTTCCCTTTATCATTATGTAGTATCCTTCTTTGTCTCTTGTTACAGTCTTTGTTTTAAAGACTATTTTGTCTTATGTAAGTATTGCTTCCCCAGCTTTCTTTTCACTTCCATTTGCATGATAAATGTTTTTGTATCCCTTAACTTTCAACCTGCATGATTATTTAGGTCTGAAGTAAGACTTTTAGACATCACATACATGGGTCTTGCCTTTTTTTTTTTTTTTTTTTTAAGATTTTACTTACTCGTTTGTCAGAGAGAGAGCAAAAGCAGGTAGAGCGGCAGGTTGAGGGAGAAGCAGGCTCCCTGCTAAGCAAGGAGCCTGATGCGGGACTTGATGCCAGGACCCTGGGATCATGACCTGAGCCAAAGGAAGATGCTTAACCAACTGAGCCACCCAGGCATCCCAGGGTCTTGCTTTTTTTATCCATTCGTTCACCGTATGTCTTTTAGTTGGTACATTTAGTCTATTTACATTCAAAGTAGTTATTGTTGGGTATATATTTACTGCTCTTTTGTTAACTTGTTTTATGGTTGTTTTTGTAGTTCTCTTTTCCTTTCTTTTGCTCTCTTCCCTTGTGGTTTGCTGGCTTTCTCCAGTGAAATGCTTAGATTCCTTTCTCTTTATTTTGTGTATCTATTGCAGATTTTTGATTTGTGGTTACCATTAGGTTCATATGTAACATCTTATGCATTAGCCGTTTATATTACATTGATGTCAATTTAACTTTGAACCTGTTGTAAGAGAACTAATTTATAATCTCCTCCAACCCACATTCTATGTATATGATGTCATATTTTACATCCTTTTATTTTGTGGATCCCTTAAACGCTTTTTATAGATATAATTTAATGTACTGCTTTTGTGCTTTAACCTCTGTAATGATTTTATAAATGGTTAATCCACCACTTTTATTGTGTTTGTATTTACATATGAAATTTTATTCTTTCATAATGTTGTTACTCCTGATTATGGCCTTCTTTCCACTCAAAGAGTTCCCTTTAATTTCTCTTGTAAGTCTGGTTTAATTGTGGTGAAGTCTTTTAACTTTTGTTTGCCTAGAAAACTCTCTCTCTTTCTATTCTGAATGATAATCTTGCCAGTCATAGTGTTCTTGTTGGTGGTTTCTTTCCTTTCAGTACTTTGAGGTATATCATATTACTCTGGCTTGCAAAGTTTCTGCTGAAAAATCAGCTTATTGTCTTCTGCGATTTTCCTCCTAAGTAACTGTTTTCTTTTCTGTTGCTGCTTTTTAAATTCTCTCATTATCACTGCTTATAATTACTAAGTATCTTGGTGTGGACCTCCTTGGGTTGATTTTGTTGGAGGCCCTCTGTGCCTTCTGGATTTGGATGTCTGTTTCTTTCGTCAGATTCGGGAATTTTTCAGCTTTTATTTCTTCAAATAAATTTTCTGCCTCTTTTTCTCTCTCATTTCTTTCTGGGATCCCAATAATGGAAATGTTATTACACTTGATGATGTTGCTGAGCTCCCTTAACCCATTCTCATTTTTTATTATTATTTTTTCTTTTTGGTTTTCATTACCCTGCCTTCTAGGTTAGTGGTCTGTTTTTCTGCATCCTCTAATCTGCTGATTCCTTCTAGTATATTTTTCATTTCAGTTACTGAATTCTTCATTCTGACTGGTTTTTTGTTTGTTTGTTTTTTTCTCTTTGTTGAAGTTCTTGTTGAGTTTGTCCATTTTTTTCCCCAAGTCCAGTTAGTATCTTTGTATCATTACAAAGTATCATTACTTTGAATTATTTATCCAGGCATATTGCTGATCTCGGTTTCATTTAGCTCTTTTTTTTGCAATTTTTGTCCTGTTCTTTCATTTGGGACATATTCTTGTCTCCTCATTTTGTCTAACTCTCTGTGTTTGTTTCTGTGTATTAGGAAAGTCAGCTATGTCTACTGATCTTGAAAGTAGTGGCCTTAGGAAGAAGGGTGGTGCCCTGTAGCACAATGTTTCCTGTTGATCTGAACCCGGTTCTTCAGGGTGTCTCCTCCATGGGTTGCGTGTGCGCTGCTGCCGTATCTGAGCCACATTTGCCTTCAGTCCTCTTAGCTGCAGTGGCCCACCTTGCATGCTGTGGGCAGGATTTAGTCCCTGTGCTGTTTAGGGCCACTGTGGGCTTGTAGTTGGGCAGTGTCAGCAGTCAGACCAGATGCCTGCCCTCATCCAATTCACTGGGTCTACAATAGCACTGCCCTGCAGGGTCCCCTGAGAGGCTTTTGTAGGTAGGTGGGGCCAGCAGTCAGACCAGATGCCTACCCCCAATTTGTCTGGCATGGCTGCAGTGATCCCAAACTGCAGGGCTCTCTTCCTGTGCTGCCACTTGAGAGCTTTTTGTTGGTGGATGTGATTGGCAGTCAGATCAGCTGTCTGCCCCCAGTCCATCTGCTGGGGCTGCAGTGGAACTGGTTTGTGTGGTTATCTTGCCCTCTCCCCAGGACAGGAGTCACTTTGGAGTGCCTCCCATCCCTGTCCACGCTGCTTGCAGGATGTGATGCAGCAGGAGCCACATAGGAGGGTTACTTACAGCTTTTAAAACATCTGGAAATAAGGCAGTGAACAAAATTATGTTAATATGAGCTTCTTAGGAAATATATTTTCTTTTAAAGTGCTTGACATTCTTGTTTTTAATAGCTCCACTATTGTTTTAAGAATATGCTACCAGGGGCGCCTGGGTGGCTCAGTCCTTAAGCGTCTGCCTTCGGCTCAAGTCATGATCCCAGGGTCCTGGGATCGAGCCCCGCATCGGGCTTCCTGCTCCGTGGGGAGTCTGCTTCTCCCTCTCCCACTCCCCCTGCTTGTGTTCCCTCTCTCGCTGTCTCTGTCAAATAAATAAAATCTTTAAAAAAAAGAATATGCTACCAGTGTATTTATGCTACTTCTGAATGAAGTACTAACATTTAGTCATTGTTCTATTTTCCAAGTCTTTCAAATCTAGAACTTCGTGTTCTCACAACTCTTCTACTTCTACTTTTCCCCACGGGTATTATTCATTTTATACTTTTTTCTGACTTTTTTTTTTTTCCGTAAATTCAAGCTCAGATGTCTACCGCTGTCAGGATTAATTTCTGCCTCCTGCTTTCATAAGTCCTATTTATACTACTATTCTAATATGGTGTCAGGGCTAAGCATACCTAATTCAAAGACAGGGACCTTATTCATCTTTATATCACCCTCCAGTCATATCCTGGGTTTACAGCCTACTACACTCTGTTACAAATGATGAGGTGCTGGAGTCACATGTTTTAGATTTCGTGTTATGTTGTCACATTTTGAAAATGTGCATGTTTGTGTGGAGATACACTGTGACATGGATATTGATTGGGATTAGGTTGCATTAGGGAATCTAAAATACCATTGGAAACTTACTGATGCAAATTCCATAACGCAGTATTCTGTGACATGGAATCTATAACTATTTATTGAGTTTTCGCTGTCAGATGTTTTTTCCTAAGAGAGAATTTTTAGGCTGGGAGGCTCCAATGTGAATCTCCAAAAATTAGTGAATTTAAATAAAGGAAATCGGAGCCACATCTGTCCATAAATTGGCATTTTTTTTCAAAGTTGTATTTCAAGATAACATAACTTTGAAAGTATTTTGAATAAACTACAAAAGTAGTATGAGAAATAGTTGAAGTTCCTTGGGGGGATGTGACTATATAAGTCAAGGTATTTGAAGTCAGGTTATGTTGCAGCGAATTCTGCCAGGTTTCTACATTTTTCTTGTCAATTGTAGTGGACTATATTCTTACAAGACCATTGTAAGTTACTTTTCCAGTCTATAAAGAGCTGAGCCCAAATTCTGACACTGTGGTCTATGCTTCTGTATGTGTATGTTCTGAGGTAATGTTTCCAACACAAGAAAAGGTTGTATCTTCACTTCCCATTTCCATTCCTGCCCTTTATGTTCCTAGGAGTGGAAATGTGTCAATGTATGCTTTGATGGTGTTTGGAATTTAGAGCATGAATTTGAAGTACATGTGATTTGATAAACTGAAAAGAGGATTGACTGTTAATTGTTAGACTAAAGGGCAAGAAATAAGCTTCCCCTTGTCCTTTATCTGCCTACAAGTTTAAGTATTACAGAAAATTCATTCACAGAAAAGTTGAGAAAATAGCATATTATCAATCACTTCATTACTGACTAGGATTAGAATATAAATTTTTTGTACAAAGTTAGATTACTCAGAAGTCATTTGTAACATGGCCATAAAGCACTATTGCCGTAGAAATAGCATAATTTTACAAAACCTTTCACTTCTAACTAGTTCACTATAACTGGATTTTTACTTTGTTGGTGTTAATATGTTGATTAGTTAACAAATATGCTTTGTATTTCTATATTTAGAGAAGGTTAATGCTAGATTTTATTCAATTACTTAGTCATTGAGCAGAATCATTGAGGCTGAAAGGCAACTGCAGTGATGCTGTTGTCTATAGTCAAATACCTGAGATGCGATCTTTGCCATTTCTGTTGCTTTAGGGATTAATAAGGATAGAAATGAAAACTGCTATTTATAGGATAGTGAAATATATTTATGGTATTACCAGAGAAATCATTTCACTGACATTTAGTTGTGGGAGTTTGTATAGGCAATACTATAGTTTGGTTCATCTTTGTAGAAACTTTTTAAATACCCTGAAGCTGGATGGTTAGTTATTTTTATCTGATTTCTTTTAAAAAAGAAAAAAATGATTTCTGGTAACTTCTAGTAATTTACGTAAGTTTTGAGCTGGTTGGTTTACCTAAAGGAATCCTCTTGGGGTCAAGAAGCAAAATCAATTCCTATTTTCTTTTTTTTTTTTTAATACAATTCTTATTCACTACTCAAAGCTTATCATTGTGGTTATTTAAATAACTGATGAATTCACTTGGTAAAAGTAAATGTATACTCTTAATTTACTACTTAAGTTACTAATAGTGCCTTTAGTTTAGAGAAGAGTTGTCCCTTAGGTGTCTGATTTGTGACTGCAGTCAAATTATTTAATCTCTTTCATGATCTGTTTCTCTGTCAAGTGACCTTAATAATATAATAAGGAAATAATCTAAAAATTTGCTAAGTGACTCCATTTTCCTTGTGCCCTTGACACATTCCTAGTATAAGGATTCCTATTTTAGTATGACAACCATTCTATAAAAGCGATTCTCCTCTCTCCTACTTTTGGTCTTCAGAAGGGCCAGCTTCCTTGGCATGCACCCTCTGATGTAACACAGGGCCCTGTGTTTGGTTTAATGTTCTGCTATTACCAACTCAAAATTCTCAATAATTTTTAACAAGCACCCCTGCATTTTCCTCTTGCCCAGGGACCAGGAATTACGTAACCAGTACTGATCCTCAGACACTAGTTGTCGTAATAGATTGTAATATACACTGAAAAGTAATTGTCTGTAAACCAAGTCTGTGACCATATAAATTGCCTCAACTATAAAGGAAATCTTTGTACACAAATTTTATTTGAATGCATTTTAAGCGGAGAAAAATATAGCTGGGAGTTACCTGTACAGTAAACCCTTTAAATGTCAGCTCTCATAATAGAGGGTTTTTAAGATTTGCTATTTTAACAGAATTTTGTCATTTCAAAACACAAAAGTATTTGCTTAAAACACAGAAACATTCTATTAGATGAAAAAGAATAAATTCAAAGCAGGGTTTAACTCACTGTGCCATTACAGGTTATCAAGTTATACCCAACCACCAGCAAAACTACCAAGGACTAGTTGGAGTTCAGCAACCCCAGAGTCAGAGCCTAGTTGGTGGCCAACCCAACAGCATTGGAAATCAGATCCAAGGAGTAGTCATCCCATATCCTTCAGTGCCATCATACCAGGTATGTGGTCACTATTGCCATCTTTGGATGGAGGAGATTTTGAGTAAATAAAATGTATAGCCACAGTTCATCTCCTCTCTTTTTTTTATATAGGGAAAATGCTTTTGTGATATATAACTTTATAGTCTTAAGAGTTTTATTAGTTATAGCAGCTTTGTTTTATCCTCATTGTATTGCTTTATTCATTCACTTTTTTAATTTTTATAAATAATTAAATGTGAACTACAATGTTAACCACATTGGTAGTAGCAAGTAAATTTTGTTTGGCATTGTCTGTGTTTCCAACGATATAAGTATATAATAAGCAAGTATCTTATTCAATTCTTCAGCTTCTTAGAAAGTCTCTTTTGAGGAAAGAGTGGAATGAGAGGGAAAATAATGGTAGAGGTAGGTACCTAAAAGAGTGAGGTAGAGTACAAACTATAAATCAGTGTTTACGGAATAGAGAAGAATGTTAAGTTCTCCATGCTGGAACTGATCTTTTTCCCCACCTCACTCCCAGAAAAGAATGGCATATCATGTATTTAAAATGTTGTGGATTTTAATTTATAGTTCTAAAGTAGAAGTATCTATTATTTCATAAATAAGTCAAATATATCTAGTATAATACGGCACATTTTCAGAAATTTGTTTTACCCTTCCTTCATCTTTCTGAATAACTTGCAAGTGACTTTATTAGCCTCATGGTTTTCCGTAGCTGAGCCTAATGTTAAAAAATCAAAGACCATTTTCATTCATCTCAACAAGGTAAAGACAATCTAGTTAGGAAGATAAATGTACATATAAACAAGTTGATGATAGTGCACAGACCCATAACTAAAAGGATTATGAAGTAGAGCCATGAACAGATTAGGAACTTAAATGTACAAGTTCTCTGGAAAGATAAAAACCTTTAACTAGCTCTTAAGAGAAAATTATGGGCATAAATTGGTTAAGAAGAAATCCTGGGGATGGGGAAGGATATGAGTAAAGGTGCTAGCATATTTCATATAATTCCAGAAATTTTAAATTGAAATTAAATGTAAACTATGGAATTGTCAAGGACTAGTGAGCACTACGATATATCTAGGAAATATATATATATATATATATATATATATGTCTAGTTTTCTAGCTTCTTGATAATAGAAAGCAACTAAGGAAAAAAGAAAAGATTAATCACAGATCTGTACCTCTGAAACAAATAATGCAATATATGTTAAGAAAAAAAAAAAGAAGAAGAAGAAGATAGCAGGAAGGGAAGAATGAAGGGGGGAAAATCGGAGGGGGAGACGAACCATGAGAGACGATGGACTCTGGAAAACAACCTGAGGGTTCTAGAGGGGAGGGGGGTGGGAAGATGGGTTAGCCTGGTGATGGGTATTAAAGAGGGCACGTTCTGCATGGAGCACTGGGTGTTATGCACAATGAATCATGGAACACTACATCAAAAACTAATGATGTAATGTATGGTGATTAACATAACAATAAAAAATTTTTTAAAAAAAGATTAATCATAGAACTAGGTTTTACATCTTTATTTTCTCTCCCATCCCCGTGCTTCTTCCTTATCCTCTGTGCTTGAGCCCAGCACGTGGGACTGCCCATTCCCTTCTTCTCCATAGATAGACATTAGAGAGAATCAGTACCAGGCCAGGAACTCTCTCCTGTCAAGGACCTTGGTTGTGCTACCTAACCCAGTCCATTGAGCGCCTGTTAGATGTCTAGGCACTGTGCAAATAAGATCTGCCCTTTACCTCTAGGGGCTCACAGTCTAGTGCAAGTAATACAATTTTTAAATAAATTACAGACTTGTTAGTGTAGTTTTGGGGTTTTTTTAAGCTAGATACTGGAAATGTGTCAGAGCTAAGACAGGAATTACAATTTCTATAGCATACTTTTTTATAAGTTATAAATCATTTCTCAAGGTATTTTATATAATCCTCATACTGGGTAAAAGACTATGAGAAGGATAGCCCTGTAGAGCAATTAGAGCCTGCTTTATAATTCCTGCTACCTCTGGTAGAGAGGCTGAGTGGGAATAAAATGCTGTCCAAAAAATAAGTCAGAAAAATCATCTGTCCTCAGTAGACTGTATTTGGTGGCCACATGTCTCAAATACTGTTCCCTCTCTTTTGCTACTTTAATTTTTCTTTACCACTAGTTGTAGGTCTGTTCTATAGTTTAAATCATCTAGATTGAACTGTGTTGTTTTCCCTGGATCTGCTTTGAGTATATATTAACTTAGATACAATCAGAAATAATAATCTTAGAATGTTATACTCCCTTAGTAGGCAAAAACACTGATATATATTATGTTATACAGAGTTGGATAAATCATACCAGTAGCTTTCTCTTTGCAATAATTGAGCCAAATTGAAAGTAATTAAGGGATTACTGTGTATTTTGAAAAGACTAGTTTGCATTTCAGAAGTTAATCACCTTCTAAATCATGGAAGCCAGGTATAGAGAATAATGAAATGGTTAAAGAGCTGAAGCTCTGGAGCCAGAGGGTATAGTATCAAATCTTAACTTCCCTACTTACTGGCTATACACCCTTGGGCAAGATACTTAACCTCAATTTCCCCATCTATAAAACGGGGGTGATAAAAGTACCTTCTTAAGGTTATTAGGAAGACTTAATATTATAACACACATAAAGTCATTAGAACAGAACCTGATGCATGGTGGTAAATAAATACTTAGTAATGTTAATTTGCATTATCATCACTATTACTACTATTATTGCTACTGCTGTTGCTAACATCATCATCATCATAACCGTCTGAAGCTTTTATATTGGCCTTATTTACCAAAATCAGTATATTCCACCTGTAATGTTGTGGCACAAGAACCCATTACAACAGAACAACAACAGAAGAGTCCATTGTGTCTGTGGTTTCTATTTTAGAAACCAGAGACCTGAAAAATCCATTGTGTTCATGTGGGTTCTATGTAGATAGTATAGAAAACAGAACTAAAAGATACACTGTTCACCAGACGTCTACTCTGCTAGATCCTGCAAGTAGAGATTACAGTGGAGATAATGCCTCCCATGAGATGGAGGTAGCATCTCATTTTTTCACATAAGGAGCTGTTGGGCCTCACAATAGTTAAGTCATTTGCCTAATGTCACATAGATAGCTAAAGGATGAAACCAATACCACATCTAGATATCTTAAGCTCCAAAACTCACACTTTCTGATCCAGTTTATCTCACTGGTGCCCTACCTGCGTTTTATTTAGCTCTGTCTGAGATGTACTGTATTATTTACTCTTTCCACGTCAAATGATCATCCTTATTTGGAAACCATTTCTTTTTTAAAACAACTTTTACTTAAGGATGTAAGTCACATTTTATTTTTATAATCTAATGCATCTAGCCTATTGTTTAGTTGATAAATGCTAGCCAAAAACAAAAGCTGGCTGAAAGGGCAGAAATAAAGTGGTAGTACTGTGGCTAACTTATCATGACTATTGGCAGTTTAGCTTATTCCTAAATGTTGATATTGGAAAAGTTTATGGAGGCTGGAGACATTATCATTTGCAAGGTTTTGAAGAACATTTTTCCCTTTAAATTGTCTTTCAAATTCTAGGTTTCACTGCCTCAAAGTTCTCAAGGAATTGCCCATCAGACTTATCAACAGCCTATTATGTTCCCTAATCAGTCTAATCAAGGATCTATGCCCACAACAGGAATGCCAGTTTACTATAGTGTCATTCCGCCTGGCCAACAAAATAATTTAAGGTGAGTACAACCAAGAAACCTAATCCTATAGCTGCTCATTGTTTATCAGGATTATGATCTGTTACTAATTTTAAAGTTGATTAAGGAGCGTGACCTGAAATCATTATCTAATATAGAATAGAAAAAGTAGGATACAGTCTCCTTTTCTCATAGTTTTTCTAACAAAATCAGGATAAGCCAGGCATTTCATATGTAACCTAAAGAAGAGTCAGATCTTCTCTCATTTGCCTAAAAGTAGGCCATTCTCATCTTAGCCAGATGGAATAGTAGTTGGCCATGGACCCTGGAGTTGGAGCATTTACTATTGTAAGATTTTTGTAGGAGTTGGGGGAGAATATAACCTCAGCAACAGAATTTCTTGCTAAAATTTTTCAGGCTCTAGGGAGCTCAATTTTCATCAGTAAGAAGAAGGAGGCATATAGGAGAAGCAAATGATAGTAGCTCTATATAAAAGCAAGTCATGAAGCTACTTCTTTAGCTACTTCAACTTGGAAGAGCAGAAGCTCTTCTGATAAGCCGAATGTGATACAGAGTAATCTTCCTTTGAATTGGGTAACTTTAGTCCATTATTCAGAAAGTATTACAGGGGCTCAGTCCAGTTAAGCATCTGCCTTCAGCTTAGGTCATCATCTCAGGGTCCTGGGATCAAACCCCATGTTGGGCTCTCTGCTCAGCAGGGAGTCTGCTTTTCCCTCTCACTTTCCCTCTGTTCTCTCTCTCTCAAATAAATAAAATCTTTAAAAAAAAGAAAAAGAAAGAAAGAAAACAAAATATTACAGTCTTTCATTATTTCATGACATCCCTGTAAGGTGGCCAGAGGGACTACAGTGCTCTTTTTAAGAAAGAGGACCTATGTTCTAATTGCTGATAAGAGGTTGACACTGGTTATGGTTACAGATAATGGTATTTAGGGGTGAGAAAGTGATTGACAGACTTGCTTCATTGAATCTACTTGGGAGAATGGAAACTTGGCTCTCATTTTATTTGTTATCAAACACACACACACACACACACATAGGAACTCACATATTTCCTCAGCCTTGATTCTCATTTTATTTGTTGTCACACACACACACAGGACTCAACATACTTCCTTGCCCTTTCCGGCTCTGTGGTTTCACAGATTGAAGAGGCCCAGGCTTTTTAAACAGTGAGTTGGTTGTGAATCATAGGCAACTTTGGAGTTTTAAATTCTAATGAGCCCAGCTCTTTAAAGGTAGAGGGACTACACAATGAAAATAGAAATGTGTACTGTGTTAAATTTCCCATTTGTTGTTTAAGTTTAAAATCTCTAAATAAGGGGAAGATACTCCCAGTCTGAACCCCTTTTTCCAATTTAGGTAAATTTGGGGTCTGTAATGCCAGTTCAGGTTCAGAAGTGTCAGAAGCAGAATTCTGTGCTAAAGCAGGTGAAATAGATGGTGTGAAAATGGCTGGGTTATCTGCTTCTTGAACCAAAGTATAACCTTTTATCTGAGAGAAATTTACCAAAGAAATCATTCCAGTGTAGAACAGAGGCTAAGAGAAGTTGGTATTAATTCAGTGACTTGTTCAAGATCAAAAACACCTGTTTTTATAAGTTAACTTATGTAGACCTACATGCTGGGTAGAGGAGCTTTCTTGAAGGAAGATCAAGCCTAAAAGGACCTATATAAAATGACTTAGACTTTAAACTTTCCCGTGTTTGTTATATTTATCAATACCTTAAACAGAAACAATCTTGTCCCCTTGATTTGCAAGAGAACTGACCCCAGGAGTGTGTGTAGAGGTGAGAGCACAGCTTTGTACTGTCCCCCCACATTCAACTTTAAGTATGACAGCAGGATCTAAAAGCTGTCATAACTACACTTTGGAAAGAACCATACCAACTTTTAGTTCCTGGGCCTGCTTCTGCAAGAAAATAAAAATTTGGTGAGCTAGCCTTGGCTGGAGGAATAGCTTGGAAGCCCAGCAATTAAATGGGAAGTGAGATTCCTCTCCAACTTGAATCTTGAGAAAAAGTTTTGGGAATTACTCGCAGGTTAGGGCTATGACCTAAGTGAGTCAAAGAAATTTGAAATAAGCTAGCTGTTACTTGACAGTAGAGATTGTTACTATGTAACAAACTAGCACTGATCTCTTCCAACTACCAATTGCCAGTGTGAGAAATGGAATGAATGAGTTGCACATAAAGCAAGAATGTATATCCTGGGGCGCCTGGGTGGCTCAGTTGGTTAAGTCTGCCTTCGGCTCAGGTCATGGTCCCAGGGTCCTGGGATTGAGTCCCATGTTGGGTTCCTTGCTCAGCGGGGAGCCTGCTTCTCCCTCTCCCTCTGCCCCTCCCCCTGCTCGTGCTCTGTCTGTCTCTGTCTCTCTGACAAACAGATAAAATCTTTGGGGGGAAAAAAAAAGAATGTGTATCCTGTCAGAATTGTATTCTGGTACCTTTTATGCTAGTTATTAGGTAGGAATACAAGTCATACAGAATTAATTAAGGATACCTTTGGGTGAAAACCATTTCTAACTAATGTTATTTTCCAAAATATAACAGCATTTCTTACAGAAAATTTTGTTTCTGATTCTGGGCAATATTTAATAAGCAAATTGCTTAATATTTCAGATTTCCAACTTAAAAATCAACTGTTAGCATTTATTAACCAGATCATTACTATCCAAGGGCCAATACTAGAGAGACCATTCCTTCATAAATCTAGATTTACTAGCTTGTATAAATTATATTTTATCTTACATATTCCACTGTGTTTACATGCAGAGCAGAGGTTTGTCTGAATATTCCAGCATCTAGAACAGGGCCCAGTCCAGGATAGAAGCTTGGTAAATGCATACTGAATGAACACAGTTCCTTAGTGGTAAAGGCCAACTTACACATATGTATTGGTACATATATGTTATTCCTTATTGTTTATGTAGAATTATTGGCCTTAATATTATTATTTTGTTTCTGTAACCTCTATATACTTTTTAAATTTTTCATTTTTTTACTACAAAATAAATTATGCTTGTTGACACAAGTTAAACAATCAATACAAAAATGTGTAAAAACAAAGCTAATCATCATGCCCCACTCTGCCCTCACCTCCAGGTAACCAGTGTTCATATGATAGTATGTGCATTCTGTCACATTAGCCTCCTGACCAAACAAACATATACACATATAAAATACACATATATTGAAATTAGGTGGTAAATTCTAATGAAATAGACATTATCTTGCATTTTTTCTTTAATAGTGTATTGTGAATATCAGATTAGTAAAATTCCGTCTAAGACATTCTCGTTTTATGTGTGGTTTTTTTCCTCATTTCTTCACAAACATAATTTTACATAAATGAAATCATGTCATACAAGCTATCTATCTATCTATCTATCTATCTATCTATTGTTCTAACCTCCTTCTCTCCCCCGACCCTTTCAATGAATCATTCCCCATATACACACATGCTGGGTAACCCATGTTTCTATCCTGGTTTATATCCTTCCTCACTTTCCTCCTTGTACCTAATCACATGCTAACATAAATAGGTATGGAGACATAATTAAGATTAACACAGACCCAAAATGGAATTTATAAATAATTTTAAATATGAAATGTCTACAGCTTGGGTTTTTTTTAATACACAACCATATGATGTTTGAAATATGATGAGAGAATTTAATCTTTCAAATTTAGTATTACAAATGATACAGTAGTTTTTTTCCTGTAGCTTCATTTGTTTATTTTATGACACTGGGCTTGTAACCTCTGCCATTTTCTCAGGAGTCCAAATGTATGCATTATTCCTTGAGGCTCTTCATCTTGGAATCTAATTGATTTGATATCAGGTTATGAAATGGTCTAACTTAGGTACTTTTTTAAATAACTGAATCTTGTGCCTTTAGTCATTAATTGATGGGGGGGCATGATATGGTTAGAAAGAAGATGAGCTTTGGAATCAAACAAAACCTGACTTCAAGCCTTTGTGACTTTAGGCAAGTTACTTAGTCTTTTTGCACTTTGGTTTTCTCATTTGTAAAATAAGAACACCTTTCAGGATTGGTGTGAGGAATTCCATGTGTAGGACTTTGTGTATGAAAATTATTCTAAAATATAGGGTGCCTGGGTGTCTCGGTTGGGCAACTGCCTTCAGCTCGAGTCATGATCCTGGAGTCCTGGGATTGAGTCCCACATCGGACTCCCCGCTCGGCGGGGAGTCTGCTTCTCCCTGTGACCCTCCCCCCTCTCATGCTCTCTCTGTCTCATTCTTTCTCTCTCAAATAAATAGACTCTTTAAATAAATAAATAAATAAAATATATACTTGCCTGTGTTCTTAAGTAGAGGACACTAAAAATAGTTAAACTTTTTATTGCTGATTCAGAGCCATAATCCTGAGCATGTTGGAGATATTTTCATTTACTTTCTAAACTTAGGGTCTTTCTTTGTCAGTTATTGTCAGTGTAAGTGCTCTAAATCTGCAGTGGAGTTACCAGAACTAAGTTTTTAAAAAGAAAGGCTGTGAGTCAGATGCTGGAGGGCTCTACTTTGAAAAAAGGTTGTGATATCTTTGAGGAATTTGTGACTTCTGTTTTAATAGTTCCATGCCTTTACTGCTTACCTGGTTCCGAGCTCTCTTCCCCTTTATTGTGGTGGCTGCACACTTCCCTGAAAAGCAGTAAGAAAGCTGGAAGAAACCATAGAATATCATTAGTCTTTCCTTGAAGCAGAAAGTATTTTTGAGTGTTGTTCCCATGTAGACTAAATATAGTAAAATGTTCATTTGTTTTCCGAATTATTTGTGTTTTCTGTGTGAACAGAATTTACATATTTGTTCTTTTCTGGTAATGCCAAGTCAAGACTTCTTAAAAGACACTCCATTTTGTAGATTTAAAAAAATTTATCTCTACTTCACTGAATTTCAAACCTGTATTTTTGCCAAAACGTTAAACTGAGGAAAGAAAAAATATATTACATTATCTCTTCAGAGTCACTTACATAAAGAGAGATCTGTAAAGTTGATCACATTGTGGATTTGTATTTGCAAATTTGTGTATTCCCTATAATTTATTTGTAATCCCAAAATAGATATTTGCAGGCTTTTTCAGTCATTTGCGGATATGCAGAGAACAGTGAAAAATTTGAGTCACCCGACGAACACATTCTCAGCTGAGGTCAAACAAGTTGACACTCTTCCTCCTTACTTCGGTTCTCATACTGTAAATATTCTTTTCAGCCTGTTTGGTGCCACAGTTTTGGCATTTTTGTGCTATTATTTGGTGATGTTGCTGCTTAAAATGGCCCCCAAGCATAGTACTGAAGTTCTAGTGTTCCTAATCACAAGAAGGCTGTGTGATGTGTCTTATGGAGTAAATATGTATGTTCTGGCATTAATTATATTGTTGCTGGCCATCAGATTAATGTTAAGGAATCAACAATGTGGCATATCCAGAAAAAGGAAAAAGAAATTCACCAGTCTGTAGGTTGAGATCGCTCCAGAAAATGCTAAAGTAACATCTAAAGTGCGTGATCAAGCTATGGAAAGGATGGAAAAGCAGATAAATTTGTGGATTTCTGGGCCAACAAGCAATACAAAAAAAACATAGAGACAACATTGTTCTAAGGCCAAAACCAAAGAGATTTATGGTCAGATTACTCTGGGTCAGGAAAATGTTAAAGCCTTCTCAAGTAACGTTTCATTATAAAGAAATACTGCATATAATTAATTATTGTAAGGAATCTATATTAAATAAAATATCTTTAAACAGAAACACATAAAAACAGGTTATGTATTGAACAGTCGATGAAGATGTTGTGAGCAGAGGCTCTCAGTAACCTAACCCTGTATTTCCTGTGGGGACAATGGCTCGGTATTTGCTAATTCAGTGTTCGTATGACTTTTAGAACATAATTGTCAGGAATAACAAGAACCAACTAAATCTTACGCCTCATACTGTGTTAGGTACCATAAACGCATGCAGAATGCAGTAGTAATATAGAGTTCATATTGTTACTGAGTTTTAATTATTACTACTGCTAAAGCCTACTTAATCTTAGTAAAACATGATGATCAAGTAAAGACTATAAAATTTGACAAATCTGTAGCCTTTATTTTTCAGAACACTAAAGAGTTTGCTTTCCTCTCTAATGCCAAAGACTCAATCCAGCAAGAATTCATATATTTAAATATATTTAGATAAGGAAGAAAGATAGGACATAATCCTTGTCCTTAGAGAGCTATAATTTTTTATGGAAAGCTAAATTTATACATAAGGAACAAGAAGAAAATCATACAAAATGCATATAAGGAAGGGATAATTAGGGGCACTTGGGTGGCTCAGTCAGTTAAGCTTCAGCCTTGGGCTCATGTCAGGATCCCAGAGTCCTGGGATGGAGCCCCACATCAGGCTCCTTGCTCAGCGGGGAGTCTGCTTCTCCCTTTCCCTCTACCCTTCCCTGCTGCTCATGTTCTCTCTCTCTCAAATATATAAATAAAATCTTAAAAAAAGGGGGGGGGAAGGGATAATTTGAGAGTATTAAAATATGTATAGATACTAAGCAAATGGTATATGACCATATTATCATTTGAGCCCTACCTATCTGGTCAACATTTCTTCACCTTCAGTTTCATTCCATCTAAAATGGTGTTTTTATTCCAGAAAGCTTACAAATGCAGATAAAACCTTTCTTCCAAAATTTTTTCTTGTCTAAACATTTTACTTTTCTAGAAGCTTGTCCTCAGAGTGTCCTCTGAAAAGAATAAGAATGTGTGTTTGTTTTTATTTTACATATAGACTATGAAACCCGAAAAGGTTAACCATAGAATTTAACCTAAAGGCCTTAACTCTTCGGCCCTGATTTGTAGCACCC
The DNA here is from genome assembly GCF_964656455.1 of Halichoerus grypus. NCBI lineage: Eukaryota > Metazoa > Chordata > Mammalia > Carnivora > Phocidae > Halichoerus > Halichoerus grypus. The sequence goes on from NC_135715.1 coordinate 102,112,493, forward strand.
TACCTTGTTAACTATCTACTAGTGATTCCTAATCTTATCAGCATGTTAGAATCACTTATAGGGCTCTGTTAAAAGTACTGGTCATAATCCCTAGTTTTCCACATTCTCCTTTCACTGGCTTGGGCCTGCTCTTAAGCCTGAACATAATTTTTTTTGAAGCCCTCTGGCAACAAGCCTTGAAGCCTTCAGGCAACAAGAGTTAAGACCCATTCACCTGCACCTAACCAGCCCTTCTTATCTTTATCCATAGACGTGAGCTGTGTGTAGCCATAACCCAGTAATATTTTACACATTTGCAAGAAAATTATGTCTGTCACTATTTATTTGCAAACTTTCATCCAAGACCCAATGTTTGAAGATAAAACTGTGTAAATTACCCCATATCAACAAGTATACTCAGTTTTAGATGGGAAGTATATGTTAAACTCTGAGCTTACAAGGTCCTCATCCAAACATTCTTTATGTTTTTACTAAATGGACTGTAATGAGCTTCATTCCGTTACCAGATTATAAGAAGAGAAGATTTCTGTAAGAACAATAAGTGAGACTTTGTTTTAAAAATGTCTTCCTTAGCTTGAGTTGCTTAGCAACTTCTTTTTTTTTTTTCTTTTTTTTTGGGAGAGATTCCTTATGCAGAAAAATAGAATTTGAATTATTATTTTTACTTTCCGCTCAGCCTTCCAGTTATCACTGAGGCTACTTTGTGTTTAGATTAGATTGTGGTGTTGTTATGTGTACTGTGAAGATTTGGCATAGCCTGATATACGTTACATGTCTTGTCACTTTCAGCAAGCCATATAGTGGTCAGAGAAACTAGTTTTACAACTAATCGTAGGATTTCTGTCCGTTTTTGGTATAGAGAGAAAATTAATTCCATTCCTACAGTGTCTTCAAAAGTGGCAAGCTAGTTGGATAAATCTTCAAAATGCCCTCATTTTTGGTGGGTTTTTTCCTCATGTTTTACCTTTCATTTTTTCATTTTTATCTTGAAACTCAAAAGGAGAATATATACCTTTGTTTTTGATCTGTCATCTCAAAGGGTTAGAATACACAGAGAAACTTGAAGAGATTGTAACCTCTATTTTTCAGAACTTGCTATAAAAATGCTTCACAGTATCTTTATGAAATGATGAAAAAGAAAACCTACTTTTAAGTCTTTTCCCTTTTTCCTCCCCACAGTATATTTTTCCCCATTTTTATATTCTGCTATTCCTGTGGTATCCCCTTTGTCCTACTTCTGGAACCTGTCTTGGATTAATTTTATTTCTCCTAAACTTCTGGTTTTGCATTTTAATTTTTTCATTTGCCTCAGCCATCCTTTGAAATAATTGTCAATAACAAAGTGGCAATCTGAGCCATACCTTTTAGTGAAGTTTTGCTTTTGTTGTTATTAACAAGGAAGTTAACACCTAACCGAGAGAAATAAAATGGAGTAAGAAAATGACTTTTGGAGCTAAAACATTGTCTTTCCGTAACATTCATTTTCTCTTCACTGAATATAAAATCTTCTTACTATTTTTGTAAGCATGAATTTATTGCAAATTCATTAGAAAACTAAATTTTACTGCGTAAATGATGTTAAATGGGAAGGAAAGAGGGTGCTATAGCTATTTGATTTTTTTGTGAATTCACCAAAATGACTGATAGTACTAATATTTTAGATTAAAATAATAGTACTTCATAGGTTCTTAAAGAATTGGGAGGAGTGGTAACCTTTCATGCAAAAATCTCTTCATTTTATACATATGTAAACTGACCATACTTGTGGCCCTCCCTCCTTCTCTCAGTGGGTATCTGTCAACAACAGAAAATATTTCTCCTACATCTGTATTTTGTCTTTAAAACAGTCTTTTCTCCATTTCTCATTATATATGATACATAGTCATTGTAGAAAATTTGAAAATATAGAAGAATTACAAAGTGTGAAAAAGGAAATCAACTACAGTCTCATTACCCAGAAATAATTACTGTTAAATTTTGGTGCAGGAGCAGCTGGGTGGCTCATTCGGTTGAGTGTCTGCCTTCGGCTCAGGTCATGATCTCCGGGTCCTGGGATCGAGCCCCACGTCAGGCTCCCTGCTCGGTGGGGAGTCTGCTTCTCCCTCTACCCACCCACCCCCACTTTGTGTGCTCTCTCTCTCTTTCACTCTCTCAAATAAATAAATAAAATCTTAAAAAAATTTTTTTTGGTGCACTTCTCAAGTCATTTCTCAGTGCACACATAATATGTAAACTTTATTAGGAATTAAATGTTTTAAACATTGTATTTTCTGTATTTTTAACTGTATTATTCATCAGCTCTGGTTTAAAAATTAAACCATATAAAAATACAAAGTAAAATTTTAAAATTCTGCCTTACCCATTGCCCTTTGTGCAAAGCAATTACTATTCACCAAAATAATCACCATTTAGACTTTGGTATGTACTTTCTAACACTTTTACTACTTTTAAGTAGACATGTAAAATAGTTGTGGTTTGAAAAGAGAGCATCACCATTTTGTTTTTGAGGTAAAGAGATTAGGAGTGTTTTTGTTTTTACTGTGAATTTTTTTTGCATATGTGGGATTATTTAAATGTTTTATTCTGCAGCTTGTTTTTTTTCATTAAATGTTACTTTTGAACATCTTTCCAGAGAGTATTTGAATTTTTCCTTTTAGGTTAGAATGGAGAGAAACCAGCTTGTAAGAGGTCAGGCTAAGGAATTTGTGTTTTAGACTTTTAATAATAGCAAAAAATGTGGTTTCTGAAGTATGAAATTGATGTGATAATGTGTTTGTTTTTGTTTGTTTGTTTTTTAATTAGTTCATAGCAATTGTTGAGATACATTTGAATTCAGCAGAGACCACAAGCATCAAGTAGCAGGATCCCTGGTTGTGGTGGTCCCAGTAGGAAAGGGATACATTTAGGTGGCCCTTTGAAAGAAGATACAAATATTTGGTGATATTGTAAGTGAGGATTAAAGAAAAAAATTCAGATATCTTGATGGAAAATGTTTCACTAGCAACAATAGAATGCTAGGGTTGGAGATTAGTGTAATTATTATTTGAATATCATTTACTTAAAAATACCTACTAGAGGGGGACCTGGGTGGCTCAGTCGGTTAAGCATCTGCCTTCGGCTCAGGTCATGATCCCAGGGTCCTGGGATCGAGCCCCACATCGGGCTCCCTGTTTGAGGGGAAGCCTGCTTTTCCCTCTCCCATTCCCCCTGCTTGTGTTCCTGCTCTCGCTATCTCTCTCTCTGTCAAATGAATAAATAAAATATTTAAAAAAAAAAAAATACCTACTAGATCTAGGGTCAACAGACTTTTCTGTAACAGGCCAGAAAGGAAATACTTTAGGTTTTAAAGGCAAGAATATAAGAAAATAAATTTCCAGGGGCGCCTGGGTGGCTCAGTCGTTAAGCATCTGCCTTCGGCTCAGGTCATGATCCCAGTGTCCTGTGATCGAGCCCCACATTGGGCTCCCTGCTCAGCGGGAAGCCTGCTTTTCCCTCTCCCACTCCCCCTGCTTGTGTTCCTGCTCTCGCTTTCTCTCTCTCTGTCAAATAAATAAATAAAATCTTTAAAAAAAAGAAAAGAAATTTCCAGGGGCGCCTTGGTGGCTCAGTAGGTTAAGCATCCAACTCTTGATTTTGGCTCAGGTCATGATCTCAAGGTCCTGAGATCGAGCCCCACATCAGGCTCCCCACTTAATAGGGAGTCTGCTTGTCTCCCTCCCCTTGTTCGTGTGCTCGCATGCTCTTTCTCTCAAATAAATAAATATTTTAAATCAATAAATTTCCAAAGAAATTTTATTGACAATTCAAAATATAGCAATAATTGAGCATAGTGTTTTCTTTTTTAATACAGGCCTATTAATGAGAATAGAATTACTTTAGGTAGGGAGATAGCATTTCATTTAATTGGGGCTCAAAGTGAGTGTTCTCTATCATCAAATTGATTGCAAATATTTATCAGTAAACACCATTCTTGGCATGTGGGCTGTTCAGAAGCAGACACTGGGTCATAATTGGCCCAGTGGCCATAGTTCGCCAGTACCTATACTAGATGATTAATAGCCAGTAAAAAAGACCAACAGGAAATGGTCTGAAATGAAGACTGATCATATAGGAAAAGAGGGAAAGAGAAGCCAACATACAAGGAGATTTCAAAGATTAACAGTCAGGTGTTGCTGGGGAGCATGAAAACCATTAAGAGGGAAAGACATTGGATGTAAGAACCTGGAAGGTCTGCAACCTTCCAGAAGGTATGTAGTAGATTAGAGAACTCTGAAAAGGAAATGACAAGTTTAGACAGTTCATGAAGTCTTGTGTATGAAGGGTCCAGAGTATTTATTCAAAAATAGATACTACTTTTTTGAAAGATAGAAAGGAAAGAACTTTTATATAAAGGAAAAATTCAGATTAAAAAGTATATTTTTTAAACATTAGGGGAAAAGAAAATCTGTTAATCTCCCCTGTCTACTTTTTGAATCATTAGATTTTCACTACTTAATTCGCCATGTACATTTTAAGTTTTTCCAAACTGTTTCTAAGTATCCACAGTGACATTCTGCACAGCCCAAGATTTTGAATGGCTTTCCATTTTATTTGGTATTTTTCCAGGCCATAGGTAACCTAGATAACATGCAGTCCCCTGAAATAGGCCAAGTTTAGGAGGCAGAAGAGGTTTGTCTTGGAATGCCCATCTGGCCCCATGTATTTTATATTGCAAATAATTCCGGTGGCTTGGGAGCGTGCTGACTTTGTATTTTACTTACTGCTGTTGGGAACAATATGTGGCAAGTTGATGAAACGATCTTAAAAATCTACATCCTTTGGTCTTCCATTTCTAGCCAAGATGGGGTGTTAGGGACTGAATTTATCCTCCTACCTTAACTTAAAAACCAGAGAAATATATGAAACAAGTTTTCTTTAAACAGGGAAGGACTTATAAACCCTGAGAGAAGAACATAAAATGAGTCATCAGTGCCCCAGCTTGCTACCTTGAGAGAGTTTCCCGGCTACCACACAGGGAGGGGTCCCCAAGAGAGCCTCTCTCTAAATTAAGGAGATGAGGTTAGGAGTGCAAGGAAGCCAAGGTGGCTGGAGTTTACAGGGCAGAGTGCTGAAGAGAAGAGGCTACCAAGAAAAAGCTGTGGAGATCTACAGAGGGACACTTTTGAGTCTAGTTGATTTCTGCCTGGTGCTTGTATGTGCAAAAACCATACAGGGCCAGGAACAGGACAGTCCCTGGAACTCACACAAGGACAGGAATAGTTTATAGTCCTAGCAGCCAGAATGTCAAAACCTCATAGTATATGAGGCATTGAGTAGAGGACCTAAAAGGATGTTATCTCAGTAGTGGGGGAACATTAGCCCTGGATTATAGGCTGCTCTGGTCATGCCTAAAGAAAAGAAGGACTCAAAAGGATTAATTTGTTTCTAGATAACTGTGACCCAGAACAAAGCTCAAAAGTACTGTTAAAAAATACAAGAATACCCAACACTCAACAAGGTTAAATTTGCAATGCCTGCCATCCAACCAGAAATTACCAAGTATGGAAAGAAATAGGAAACTAAGGCCAATCATGAGGAGAAAAAACAGTTAATTAAAACTGATTGTGAAACAATGTAAATATAAAATTCAGAGAGAGAAAAAAGACAGGAGAAAAAATGAATAGAGCAGCAGTGCTTTTCAAGGGGCCTAATACTTGTGTAATTGGCATTCTCAAAAGAGAGAAAAGGAGAGAACAAAAAAAATTTGAATAAGTCATGGATGAAGTTTTTTTAAATTTGATGAAAATTATAAACCACAGTTTCAAAAAGTTCAACCATCTCCAAGCAAAAGAAGCCTGAAGGAAAAAACTTCTAGAAAAATGGTAAAGAGAATATTGTAAAAGCAGCCAGAGAAAAAAAGACATTAGATATAAAGGAACAAAGGTAAGAATGGCAGCACACTTCTTGCTCGAAACAATACAAGCTGGAACACAGTGTCACAACATCTTTATTTGAAGTAGTGAAAGAAAAAATCTGGAATTTTGTACCAGTAAATATGTTTTTCAGAAACAAAGGTGAAATGAAGACTATTTCAAATGTACAAAAACGGAATTAATAATCACCAGCTACTTCCACTGCAAGAAATGTTAAAGGAAGTCTTTCAGATAGAAAGAAAACTGTATCTAGTGGAAACTGGCCCTGTACAAAAGAATAAAAATTAAAAGTCAAGCAGTATACTGCTCAAAAAATCAAATATCTTAGAAAGGACTTGTGGAGAATATATCAAGAGTTCTCAAACCTCGGTCAAAACAAAAACACACCTTGGGAAGCAGTTTGTTTAAAAAGTTAAACTTAAAACTTGCTGTGTGACCCAACTATTCCACTTCTAGGTATTTAACCAAGAGAAATGAAAACTGGGACCAACCCAAATGTCCAGCAACATCTGAATGGATAAACAATTTGTGTTATATTCATCAATGGCATATTATTTAGCAAATAAAAGAATGAACTGTTGATACATACAACAACATGGATGAATCTCATAATTATCCTGAGTGAAGAAAAGCCAGACAAAGGTATATACCATATGATTCCATTTATATAAAACTCTAGAAAATGCACCCTAATATCTTTGGTGACAGAAAGCGGATCAGTGTTTGGCCAGGGAGTGGTTAAGGGGGAGTTGAGGGGGAAGAAAGGAGGGAGGTACTACAATGAGGCATAATGCAATTTTGGGGGTTAGTGAAGGTTTCATGGTATATACATATGTCAGAACTCAAATAATACACATTGTGTGCAGTTTATTTTCTGTTCAGTTAATACCTCCATAAAGCTATAAAAATATGATCTTGGTCTCCTTTTCTAAAAGTTTGAGCAAAGACTAGTTTTATTTAAAACCTACAGTCAGTTCAGTGTCTGTCTAACTCTTGATTTCATCAGCTCAGGTCATGATCTCAGCATTGTGAGATTAAGCCCTGCATTGGGCCCTGGATGGTCTGCTGGAGATTCTCTTTCTCCCCCTCCCTCTGCATCCCCCCCACCCTGTTCACACACTTTCTCTCTCACTCAAATAAATAAATCTTTAACAAAAAATATAAAAAAATAAAATGAAGAGAAAAGCTGCAAAACCAAGAAATCTTTAAAATCGAGTTTTTAAGGAAACGTAAATACTGCAGAGCAGTTAACAGAGGCATAAAAGTAGACTCACAATAATTAATTTTAAAACCTTTTACAGAATCATTTTGAAGATGAATTTTTTTAAAGATATTTATTAGAGAGAGCATGGGGGGTGGGGCAAAGGGAGAGGGTGAAGCAGACTCCCCACTGAGCAGGGAGCCCAATGTGGGCATTTATGCAGAAAACAAACAGAAACTAAACATCTTGTGATGTTGAAGATGTGCATACCTAATTCTGTGGTTTAGCAGTTTTGCTACTAGGTTTATACCTTAAAATAGAAGTCATCAGTATCCCACAAATCAAATATGATGCACAAGCTAAGAATGGTTTTTAAATTTTTTTTATAATTTTTTAATTTAAATTCAGTTAATTAACATATAATGTATTATTGGTTTCAGAGGTAGAGGTCAGTGATTCATCAGTCTTACATAATCCCCAGTGCTCATTACATCATGTGCCCTCATTATCCAGCACCCAGCCACCCCATCCTCCTTGGTTTTTAAATTTTAAAGGATAATTTTAAAAATGAAAGAAGACTAGGCAATGGAGACCATACATATCCCATAGAGCCTAAATATGTATACTAGCTGGTCCTTTACAAAAAAATTTTCCAGCTTCTGCCTTAAAACCTTAACAGATATGTACCAGAGACCTGTACATGAGTGTTTGTAGCAGCAACCCAAATAGAATGGATAAATGTCTTATGGTGTATTCATTCAGAGAACAGCCATACAACAGTTAGAGGTGCATGTTGGGGGAGGTTTGGGGACTACTAAGATATTAGTGATGTTTTGTTTATTTATTTGAATGGCGGTTCAATTTATAATTCTTTGAACTGTATAACGTATTTCTGGCCATTCTTGTCATATATATATATTTCAAACCCCAAAAAAGGTAATAAAAGCACTTGAAGAGAGACTTAACTATGGGGAAAGACTCTAGGAGATAAAAACCAAGTGAATGAGAGGAGAGGAAATAGAGACAACTTTTGAGGAGGATTGTTTTCATAAAAAGGAACATTGAATTTCGATCTTACATGGGAAGGGAAAAGGAGGTCAGGAAAGAATGTCCTTTTCTTAATTGGAAAAAGAAGTGTTACTATGTTGAAGGGAAAGAGAGTAGAAAGATTTGTCACTATAGGAGGAGGGGGGAGTTGTAAGGTCCCCAAAGAGGGGGTGAGCCAACATTCAAATGTAAGTATGTAAGCCTTAGCTAAGAATGCAGAGGATTTACATATGGTAATTGAGGAAAAGCCAAGTACACAAGATATTAGTAGGGGGTAGGTGCAGTAAGGAGTTTATGAAAATTCTTTTCTCATGGCTTTGTTTTTTTCACTGATTTAGGATATGAAGTATATTGTCAAAGAGTAGACGAATACTGTAAAGTGTTTTAATGTAAAGATCCAGTATGGTAACATTAAGACATTTCAAAAGGAAAGCAGCAAGATGTGAGGAAATGTGACAATTATGTCTGATAAAAGTTTATTATATAGGGCGCCTGGGTGGCTCAGTTGGTTAAGCAACTGCCTTCGGCTCAGGTCATGATCCTGGAGTCCCGGGATCGAGTCCCGCATCGGGCTCCCTGCTCAGCGGGGAGTCTGCTTCTCCCTCTGATCCTCCCCCTCTCATGCTCTCTGTCTCCCATTCTCTCTCTCAGATAAATAAATAAAATCTTTAAAAAAAAAAAAAAAAAAAAAAGTTTATTATATAAAATACTTTTGTCACTTCTGTATGTTCTAGAATAAGAACAGTGAGACTCGACAAACAAAAACTAATAGTAAATTATCACATGAGAAAATGTTTACTCTCACCAGCAATCTAAGAAATGAGAATTTAAGGCAACTTTAAACAGTGTTATACATAAAGACAAATATTGCTGGTTGCTAGGCATATGAAAAGCCCACTTTTCTATAAATCAGTCTGATGACATTTAACAGAACACAAAATTGCTATACTTGTTTATTCTGTAATTCTATCTCTAAAAGTTTACCACATATATAATCCACTCATAAAATTAAAATTGCTGCAAGACAAGTTACAACAGTGCTGTTATTAATAAAATCTAACAAAAAAGATGCAAAAGAAATATATGGAGTGGTATTGTCATAACATTGTACGGTGACAGATCTACACTTGTGGTGACGTAGCATAACATACACAGAAGGGGAATCACTGTGTTGTGTATCTGAAACTAACAGAACAGTCTGTCAACTATACTTCAATTTGAAAGGGTTTTTTTTTTAAGTCTAAAAGAAATACGGAATAATTTTTAGTAGTTTATTTTTTTTAAACCTTTTATTTTATTTATTTATTTGAGAGACAGCAAGAGAGCTCAAGTGGGGAGAGGGGCAGAGGGAGAAGCAGACTCCCTGCTGAGCAGGGAGCCTGACCTGGGGCCTCAACCCGGGACTCCTGGACTCTGGGATCATGACCTGAGCCACCCGGGCCCCCTGAATAGTTTATTTTTTTTTAAGATTTATTTATTTATTTTGAGAGAGAGAGAACATGAGTGGGAGGAGCAGAGAGAGAATCTCAAGCAGACTCCACAATGAGCATGGAGCCTGGCACAGGCTCTATCCCAGGACCCTGAGATCATGACTTAAGCCAAAACCAAGAGCCAGACACTCAACCAACTGCACCACACAGGCACCCTGGCTTTTGAATAAACTATCAATTTCCTATTTTTCTGCTAGGCCGATTAAGTTTGGTTTAAATTTATAGGGGCGCACCTGGCTGGTTCAGTCGCTAGAGTGCGCAACTCTTAATCTCAGGGTTATGAGTTTAAGCCCCACGTTGGGCATGAAGCCTACTTTAAAAAAAAAAAAAAAAACTATAATGAAATTTGCTTCGTTGACACACATGGTATGTCAGACATTGGTACCAGTGGGTTTCAAAGTGTTTGTTCTTTGTTAACTGCTTTAAACTTTTTTTTTTTTTCAAGATTTTATTTATTTGTCAGAGGGATAGAGCACAAGCAGGGGGAGCGGCAGGCAAAGGGAGAAGCAGGCTCCCCACTGAGCAAGGAGCCCGATGCAGGACTTGATCCCAGGACCCCGGGATCATGACCTGAGCTGAAAGCAGATGCTTAACAACTGAGCCACCCAGGCATCCCAATGTGATAGAACTTCTTTGTGAATAATTTTATATATATATATATATGTACACACACACACACCATTTTTGTCCGTTCTACCATTTCCTTATTTATCTTTATTTGCAACAGTATTATTGAGATAAAATCACATACTGTATAATTCAGCTACTCAAAATGTAGTTTTTAGTATATTCACAGATATGTACCCATCACCACAGTCAATTTTAGAATCTTTTCGTCTCTTCAAAAAGAAACCCTGAGGTGGGAAAAAAGCAAGTGTCCATCAGCAGATTAGTGAATAAACAAAATGTGGGGTATTCCATACTATGGAATATTTTTCAGCCTTAAAAGGAAGGAAATTCAGACATGCTGCATCATGGATGAATCTTAAAGACATTATGCTATATGAAATAAGCCAGTTACAAAAAGACAAGTATTGTATGATTCCACTTATATGAGGTAACTAGAGTAGTCATATTCACAGAATGGTGGTTCCATGGGCTGGGGAAAGGAGTGGGGAGCTGGTATTTACTGGGTACAGTTTCAGTTTGGCAAGATGAAAAGAGTTCTGGAGATGGATGGTGGTAATGATTGTACAATAATGTGAATATACTTAATGACACTGACCTACACACTTAAAAATGGTAAATTGTAAGTTATGTGTATTTCACCACAATTAAACGTTTTAATGTGAATATACTGATGAAAATAAAAAGGAAATAAACTCTACTCTTTAGCTATCACCGTTTAATACCACCACCACCATCATTTCCCAGCCACTAATCTACTTTCTGCCTCTATAGATTTCCCTGTTATGGACATTTCATATGAATGGAATCATAGGTAGTCTTTTGTGATGAGCTACTTATATTCGGCATAATGTTTTTAAGGTTCTTCTGTGTTAGCATATATCAGTAGTTCGCTACTTTTATAGATGAATAATATTCCATTGTATGGATCTACCACATTGTGCTTATCCATTTGTCAGTTGAAGGACATTAGGGTTGGTTCCACACAGTACTGCCATAAACATTAGTTTGTAAGTTTTTGTGTGGGCATATGTTTTCATGTCTCTCGGGTATATACCTAGGAGTGGAATCACTGGATCATGGTGACTCTGTTTAATCATTTGAGGAACTGCCAGACTTTTCCAAAGCAGCCACACCATTTTAAATTCCCTTAAGCAATGCATGAGTGATTTAATTTCTCCACATCCTTGCCAATACTTGTTAATTATTTGACTTGTTTATTATAGCCCTTCTAGTAATGTCTCATTGTGATTTTGATATTGATTTCCTTGATGACTAAGATATTGAATATCTCTTCATGTGCTCATTAGCCATTTGTATATCTTCCTTGGAATATGTCTGTTCAGATACTTTGCCCAATATAATTGGGTTATATGTCTCTTTATTATTGAATTGTAAGAGTTCTTCCTGTATTCTGATAAAAGTCCCTTAGCAGATGTATGACTTACAAATATTTTCTCCCATTTTGTCGGTTGTCTTTTCACTTTATTCATGTAGTCCTTTCAAATACAAAAGTATTTAACTTTGATGTTCAGTTTATCTATTTTTCTATTGTTGCTCATTCTTTTGGTGTCATATCAAATAATTACTAACTCCCAAGATCACAAAGATTCCTGTCTATATTTTCTTCTAAAAATTTTATAGTCTTAGCTCTGACATTTAAATCTTTGATCCATTTTTAGTTAATTTTTTTATATGGTAAGAGACTAGACCTAACTACAGTCTTTTGCACATGGCTGTCTAGTTGCCCCAGCACCATTTGTTGAAAAGACTATTCTTCTCCCATTGAATGGTCTTGGAACACTTCACAAAAGTCAGATGATTGGGGCGCCTATGTAGCTCAGTCCCTTAAGTGTCTGCCTTCGGCTCAGGTCATGATCTTAGGGTCCTGGGATCAAGCCCAACGTTGGGCTCCCTGCTCAGCAGGGAATCTGCTCGTCCCTCTCCCTCCGCACTTCCCCCATTCTTGTGCTCTCTTGCACAGATGCGCTCTCTCAAATAAGTAAAATCTTTTTTAAAAGATCAGATAATCGTAGATGTCTGGGTTTATTTCTGAATACTCTTCTATTAATCAATATGTCTATCCTGTGCCAGTGCCACACTGTATTGATGAAATTTGAAATTAGGGTATGTGAGTCCTCCCAACTTTGATCTTTATCGAGATTGTTTTGGCTATTCTGGGTCTTTTGCAATTTTATATGAATTTTACAATCAGCTTGTCAGTTTCCACAAAGAAGTCAGCTGGGATTCTGGTGAGAATTGCATTGAATCTGTAGATTAATTTGAAGTATTGACGTCTTAACTATGTTAAGTCTTCCATTCCATGAATATGGGATGTTTTCCAGTTATTTAGATCTTTTATTTGTTTTAACAATGTTCCTGAGTTTTCAGAGTCAATTTTGTTTTTCTTTTCTTAAGCGTATACCTAAGTATTTCATTTTTTTAATGATACTATAATGGAATTGCTTTAATTTTATTTTGCTCATTCATTGGAAATGTATAGAAATACAATTTATTTTTGTATATATTGTATTTTGTATGTATTTTTATTTTGTATTGATCTTGTATCATACAACCTTGTTGAACTGATTGACTAGTTATAATACTCCTTCAGTGGATTTTTTAGGATTTTCCATATATAAGATCATATCATCTGTGAAGATAATAATTTTGCTTCTTCATTTTCAATCTGGATGCCTTTTCTTTTCTTGCCTAATTTCTCTGTCTAGAACCTCAGCACAATGTTCAGTACAATAATGAGAGCAAACATCCTTGTTTATGAATTTAGCAGGAGAGCACCCATTCTTTCACCTTAAGTATGATGTTAGCTGTGGATTTTTTATTGATACTCTATGTCAAGTTGAGATAATTCTCTTCTATTCCTAGTTTGTTGAATATTTTTATTATGGAAGAGTATTAGATTTTGTCAAATACATTTTCTGCACCTACTGAGATCATGTGATTTTTGTTTTTTATTCTGTTGATATGATATATTACATTAATAGATTTTTCAGATACAAAATGGCCCTGGCATTCCTAGGGTAAATCCTATTCAGTCTTAGTATATAATTATTTTCATGTGTTGCTGGGTTCACTTGCTAGTATAGTATATTAAGGATTTTTGCATCTGTATTCACAAGAAATATCAGTCTGTTGTTTTCTTGTGATACTTTTGTCTGATTTTAGTATGGGGTAATACTAGCCCTATAGAAGGAGTTGGAAAGTGTTCTATTTTTTGGAAGATTGTATGAGGAAGTGTTAATTTAAATGTTTGATGGAATTCACTGTTGAAGGCTTCTATGCTGGAACTTTTGTGTTTATAAGTTGCTTTTTGATTACTACTTCAGTTTCTTGATTTGTTTTAGGTCTATTCAGATTATGTCTCCTTGAGTTCATTTTGGTAGTTACATATTTCTAGGAATTTGATCTAATCTGTTGGTATACAGTTTTTCATAGTGTTCCTTTATTATGCTTTTTATTTCTATAGAGTCAGTAGTATCCCCTCTTTGTTTCTGATTCTAATAATTTGGGTTTTCTCTTTTTTTTCTTTGTCAGTCTAACAAAAAGTTTGTCAGTTTTGTTGATATTTTCAATGAACCATATTTGGGATTTGATTTTTTTCCTGTTTTTCTTTTCTGTATTTTATTTCCATTGTAATCTTTATTATTTACTTTCTTCCACTTGCTTTAGGTTTGGTTTGCTCTTTCCCCTTCCCCTCATGTCTTAAGATGGAAATGTAGGTTACTGCTTTGAAATCATTCTTTCTTCAAATAGGCATTTGCATTTCCCTCTAAGCACTGCTTTAGTTCTCTCCTTTAGTATGTTGTATCTTCATTGTCATTCATCTCAAAGTATTTTCTGGTTACCTTTTGATTTCTTCTTTGATCCATTGGTTATTTAGGGTTGCATTGTTTAATTATCACTCATTTGTGTTCCCAGTTTTTTCCTGTTGATTTCTAATCTCATTCCATTGTGGTTGGAGAACATACTTTGTATTGTTTCTATCCTTTAAAATTTTTGAGGTTTGTTTCATTGCCTAGTATATGGTCTGTCCTGCAGAATGTTCTGTGTGCACTTGAAAATTATTGTGTATTCTGTTGTCATTGGATTGAGGGTTCTGTAGATGTCTTCTAGGTCTGGTTGGTTTATAGTTTTATCCAAGTCTTCTATTTCTTTATTAATCTTCTGTGTTATTATTTTATCCATTATTGAAAGTGGACCATTGCATTCTTCACATGTTATTATGGATTGTCTATTTCTCCCTTCATTCCATCAGTGTTTGTTTCATGTATTTTGGTGCTCCTTTATTAGGGGCTGATATGTTTATAACTGTTACATTGTCCAACTTACACTTTTTCATTATGAAATCTTTATTTCTCAAAACGTTTTTTGTTTTAAATTAAGTCCATCTTATATTAATATATAATCACTCCAACTTTCTCACGGTCACTGTTTGCATGATATATCTTTTTCCATCCTTTTATTCCTGTGTGTCTCCTATAGACAGTGTATGATCATTTTTTTAATTCTTATGACAATCTCTGTCTTTTGATTGAATTCTTTAATCCATTCACATTTAATGTTATTGATATAATTGACTTATGTCTACCATTTTGCTTTGGTTTTCTCTTTCTCATGTGTTTTATTTCTCCATTTCTACTTTTCCTGTTTTATTTGCATTAAGTGAATATTTCCTAATGTCATTTCTTCTTTAATGATTTTTTTTTTACTTTTTTAGCATTTTTTAGTGATTTTTCTAGGATTTACCATATACATCTTAACGTATCCAAATCAACTTCTTATTTATACTAGCTTAATTGTAGTGTCACATAGAAAAAAGTACCCGTTCTAATTATCACGTTCCCTCCCATCTGTAGGCATTTCCTTATCCCACTGTAGATTTGCTCCTACCTATTTCCTTTGTGCTTTTATTGACAGATATATTACATTTCTATATGCTATGGGCCCAACATTACATTATATATATACATTCTTTTATACAGTTTTTTTTTTTAAATCAACTAGAAGAAAGGAAGTAAAATATGCATTTCTCCTGTCTTGTACAATCACATAATTTCCTGTACTGGTTGTATCCATCCACTTAGGCTGCCATAACAAAATACCATAGACTACTTGGCCTAAAAACAGAAACATATTTTCTCACTGTTCTGGAGACTGGAAGTCCAAGATTGATTAAAGTACCAACAGGGTTGATGTCTGTCAAGGATTCTCCCCTTGGGCTGTCAGCAGCTGCCTTCTTGCTGTGTGCTCACATAGCCTTTCCTAAGTATGTGCAAGCAGAGAGAGTGAAAAGAAACTCTCTAATGTCTCTTCTTAAAAGAGTACTAACCCCGTTGGACCAGGACCCCACCCACATGACCTCATCTAACTCTAATTACTTCTCAAAGGCCTCACCTCCCAATACCATCACATTGGAGTTAGGGCTTCAACATGTGAATGTGAGGAGGGGCAAACATTCAGTCCATGATCCTGGTACTCTTTATCATTTTATGTATATTCTAATTAGTATTTACTGTAAGGTGTGTCTGGCAGCAACAAATTCTCTCAGTTTTTATTTACTAGGGAAAGTTTTTATTTTGCCTTCATGTTTGAAAGAATAGCTTTGCTGGATATAGGAGTCTTGGTTGACAGTTTTTTCTCTTTGACCACTCTGAATGTTTTATCCTACTGCCTTCTGGCCTCCCTCCCATCTGCTGAAAAGTCAGCTATTAATCTTAATGGGGTTTCATTATAAGTAGCTAGTCATTTTTTTTCCTTGTTATTTGTCTTTGATTTTCAGCATTTTTATTATGATGTCTCTTTGGATCTTTTTGCCTTTATCCTGTTTAGAGTTCATTGAGGTTCCTGATGAGTAAGTCATTGTTTTTCAATAAATTTGGGATATTTCCAGCCATTATTTCTTGGATTTTTTTTTTTTTCTCTTTCTCTCCTCTGATAATCCCATTATACATGTGTTGGTGTACTTGATGATGTCTCACATTTGTTTGAGGCTCTTTTTTCTCTTTGATCTTTCTTCTCTTGGTTCTTCAGCTTGCATGATCTATCTGTTCACTTATTCTTTCTCTTGCCAGTTCACATCTACTGTTGAGCCCTTCTGGTGAATATTTTATTTTAACTGTTTTTCAATGCCATAATTTCCATTTGGTTCTTTTTTATAATTTCTTTGTCTTTATTAATATTCTCTGTTTGTTAATGTGATATTGTCACCATTTTTTCTTCCTTAAACATGGTTTCCTTTGGTTCTATGAACTTGCTTCTAATGATTACTTTATGGTCTTTTTCTGATGAATGTGTGAAAAATCTGTTCTTTTTTGTAGAAACTGTCTGTTTCCTGCTTTTATCTAATGTATAAGTCATACTTTCCTGTTTCTTTGCATGCCCTGTATTTTTTTTCAATAGACATTTTAGATGATATATTTTAGCAACTTTGGGTACTTGATGTTGTTTAATTTTTTTCATCTTTTTTTTTTTCTTTTTTTTTTTTTTAGTCTAAAGTAGGCTCCATGCCCAGCAGAGTCCAGCGCAGGGCTTGAGCTCACAACCCTGAGATGAGATCAAGAGTCGGACATTTAACCAACTGAGCCATCTAGGCACCCCTGTTGTTTACTTTATTTGTTTAGTGACTTACTGGATCATTTTAGTGAAGTCTCTTTTACTTTCTCCCACCCCCGATGTTCAGCCTCTGATCTTCCTCAAGAAGGGAAAGCTTTGGGTATTCTCACTGTCATTCTAGGATGACAATGTTTTTAGGACTGTCTTCCTCTCTCCCTTAGAACACCCAACTGTTAAACTCTACTAACTGCCAGCTCATTGCTCTATTGTTTTTAACAATGCCCTGGTGCATAAATTGCTCTACAAAGTAATCCTATCAAAATCTGGCTCCTTTGAAGGTAAAGTTTCTGGGGTCAGTGTTTGATTTTTATTCTGGTCTCAAGAGGACTCCTTCCAGCTCTTTTTTCACCTGATGCTCTCCTGCAAACTAGCAGACCTACAGTTTAGCCTGAATCTCCCAGTTGTCTTTACCACAACCTGTGCCGTTCTTGACTGCACATGTAGGCTTGAACTTCTTCCCCTTCTGTTGCAATTAAGATAGTTCTTTTGGGAGGAAATTAGGTGCTGTTTTATGGTGTTTACTCCTCAGAATAATCTCTGAGTGAGAGCTCTGGAGCTGGAGATGTGGACAATCATAAGCTTCTTTCAGAATCACACCCTAACTCCCCATGAGCTGAATATTTGGTGGAGAGTGAGGGAACCACAACCTAGGGTCCTCAGCTTACCTCTCCTGGCATGGAATCACCACTTAAGGAGCTGGGGCAAGAGTGATCATGCCAGGGCCCAGTACTTGCTCAACATGTCATACCCACAGTAGACCCTCAGTTCTACAAATGGAGGTTGGGGGAATAGGAGTTTCCACCTCCCTACCTCACTCACACTGGACTTAGCTTCAGCACAGGTATTTGAGGGCAAGATGAGAAAGCTGACATACGACTCCTCCTTGGAAGAAAGCCCTCCATCTGGGTGCTGCAAGGAGAAGGAGCTCTGTGTTCTTGGCTGCAGCTGTCTGGAGTAGTCTCTCACTAAACTGGGGGGACAAGGGGGAGCAGTCTTGGTTCAAATACCAGACTAACCTTTCTTGCCAAATTTTTGTAGATGTTCTTAAGATGTTTCTTATTTACTAGTCATCCTTAGAACCATTTCCAGAGGCCTTAAGTGGTTGCTTTTTTTATAGTTTCACCAGTTCCACTAGGGAGCAGTTTAACAGAATTGCTGTCATGCCAGAAATCAGTTTCTAATAGGTGAAATACTAATTTAAAAAATATGAAATTACACTATTCTGGCATCCCATCTTTTGAAATTATATTTAAAAGATTTGATGAAGCTGTTTGAGGAACAGGATCCATGTTCCTTAGCTTATCCCTATAGGTGTATAACCATCATCCTCAGTGTCAATGGCAGTATTATGGTGTCACTCTAAGAGCAGATTTAATAAGTAGCTAAATTATTTCCAGAAAGAGCAACTTAAGATCAACTATAATAAAGCTAAAATTACTGCTTGGCCTGTGTTTTCTGCCACTTCACTGAGCTACTAAAGTGATGTATCCAACAGGTCCAGTAACACAGCTGCTTAATGATAGCAAGTTCATCCTAGTGAGTTGGTCAGAATATGGTTCTTCTCAAAATCAGTCATTCTCCCAAGAGCACCAGAGATATATTTATGGTTGATTGTGTTTGATAATAGCTGCCCTTACAGTGCTCAAGCCAAAGACATTTTTATGTGAAATATTATAGTGGACTTTTGGCTCTCATGCCAGTAATTGAAAAATTCAAAGTTCATTTGTAAGGAAAATGTTAGCCCTTACTACAGGTACTTTTGCAGCCTACCTGTTTATTTAATGGGAAATAATCCTGTCATAAGGCCAGTTTTCCACCCCAGTCCCTCAGTTTCATAGTAAAATATGAACTGTGTCTCATATCGAAAGACTGGATTCTTCTATAATTAACCACATGCTTTAAATTCATCATAGAATATAGTTATGATATGTCTGTAATCCAGCACCCGCCAGAGGCTTAAATGCTTGCTGCTTTTATCATCCCGGCAGAGTTTTATCCTCTGGGTTCACCGTTTTGTCTTAGCTGCCAAGAAACACAAAGCTAGATTCAGTGCTCAATGAAAGCAACAATTTTATCTCAGGTGGCCTTATCCCATCTTTGTTTTATTTGTCTTTTAAATATTTTCTTTTCTATTGAGTTTTTAGAAATAGTTTACATTTGGGAATAGGTAAGCTGTAAATGAGTATTTGTATAAATATGAACATTTAACCAGAAAGCTAAGGAAAATTGGCCATTCTCATTTAAGGGAAAACCTAAAATATTGTACCGTAAAAATTTTATTTGATATTTATTTTTAATTGAGCATGTAGTTTGGTGAGATTCTAATTAGTTGAGAGTTTTATTTATATTGTCCTAAGTAAGTACCATCATCACAAAAATATATAAGCAAAAAGGTTATAAGGCCAAAAACTAATATTTTCTTCTAGACACAGCAAGCTCAGCTGAGCAGCTGATCCTCAAATGAATTGAAGGTTTATGTTGCAGAGGATCAGTGTTAACTGTCTCCATCCAGATGGCCTCACTCTGACATTTGCTGAGGAGTTCTGAGGAGATTCAGATCAGTCACTGAAATTAAATCCCTAAACAACATTTAAACGTCAAACTTTCTAGGCAGTTTTCATTGGATATTTTTAGTGTTTATTTTTTATACTTATATAATGTATGCATGCCTTTTTGGAAAATACCAAATAGTATAAATTGTCAAGAATCAGCTATATTCCCACAACCCTAAGTTGACTTTTATTGTCACATTCATATTTTTCCTTTGTCTTTTTTCTGTTCATATAGTTTGAAAAGAACATATAGTTTGGGCACCTGGGTGGCTCAGTCCGTTGAGTGTCCGACAATTGATTTTGGCTCAGGTCATGATCTTGGGGTCATGGGATCAAGCCCCTCGTTGGGCTCCGAGCTCACAACAGAGTCTGCTTGTCCTTCTCCCTCCCCATTTGTACCTCCCCCTGCTCACACCCTCCCTCTCTCTCTCTCAAATAAATAAATAAATCTTTAAAAAAAAAAAAAGAACATACAGGTTGTATTCATCTTTTTCACTTTATTGAACCACTTAGTGAGCAATCTGAATTTCTTTCTTGGCATAGAGTCCTTAGAGGGAAATTAGTAAGTTAAAAAGTATGTCTGTTTTTAAGGTCCTTAAGTGCATTTTGACAAAATCTTCCTTTGATTTACAATCCTTGTAGGTACTGACTTGTTTTTGTTGTTTTCATGTTTCGTAAAGACGTATCTCATTTTAATTCGGTTCTTTGATCATTAATGAAGATGTACATTTTTGCATTTGACTATTTGTATTTTGAATTTTTTGGACAAGTCTTTCCTCATATTTGGTAAGGTAAAGATTAATCACACATTTACTGAAGAGAGAGCTGAAGTTCAAAGACATACTACAAATAAATGGAATTTGAACTCAAACCCATGCTGCCCTCTGACACCCAAATCCGTGGTGCTTTCCACTGTATCAAGTATTAAATGTCAAAAGCCATTAAAATAGAGAGCAATGTAATATCACTTGAATTTGCAAGAATATCCAATGAGTATATCTTAATAAGAATTAATTTCCACTCATCGTGTATCAAATAGATTACCATGATCTAATCAAAGAGGCATCAGGAGTACTCCTTAAAAGGACTGTTTAAGCATTCATAAATGGTTATAGGACACTTTTTAAAATTCTTCATACTTTGGTAGACTACAGTAGGTTTCTGATTTTAAAAATACATAATGTGTTTATCATTTTTCCCATTATGGCTTTGATTCCAAAATACAGTAAGAATGCAAAAACAAATGACTAGAGGAAAGAGGAATTTTTACCTATGAATTATCGTGGAACATTGTAGGAATAAGTGCACATTATAGAAAACCCAGAAGAAGAAACTTTTCAGATATTTACATCATTTATCAATCTCTGCTGATCCCATAGACGCAATTTTGCAGCAATTTGACCTGGCTGTACCAAAGAATGGGAAGGGACAGCTCCTAAAAAATAATAGCAAAACAATTGGTATAAGTGGCAAGGCCAATTTTTGTTGCAATGAACTCTAATACCTTTGAAAGTTGATATTATTAGTTTTAATTTACATTCATGGTTTTCAGGAAGCTTGGGACCAAATGGATTCATGGGATTGATGTTTTATTTTCCTGTTCAGTGGTAGTGTCTGAATTTCAAGAACTAGGCGTGGTGTTTTGCTTTAAAGTCCCCTTTCTGGGGCACCTGGCTTGGCTCAGTCGGTTGAGCATTTGCCTTCGGCTCAGGTCATGATCCCAGCATCCTGGATCGAGTCCCATGTCGGGCTCCGTGCTCGACAGAGAATCTGCTACTCCCTCTCCCTCTTCTTGTGCTCTCTCTCTCTCTGTCAAATAAATAAATAAAAATCTTTAAAATAAAATAAAAAATTAAAAGTACCCTTTCTGTTTATACCCTGTCTTCTAAAGGAGAAATTTTTGAAATTACTACAAAACGGTTTTTCCTTTTTGATATATTATTTAAATATTTGTAGTTTTAAAGTGAGAGTGTTATTTAAAAAGCTGACTCTTTTGCTTTTCTTTTTCTTTCTAACCTATTCTAGTTCTGCCTTTGTAAAAGACAAAATAGATGGTAATTGAAAATAGACCATTTAAGAAATTTAAGAGAGAGATTCATTGCCCAGTCTATATCCCTTGAAGTGTCTTCATGTCTTTTGGAGGAGATCAGTTAGTCTTGGAACTCAGTTTTATAATTCATTTACCTAAGGGATAATCTAGGACTACAAAACCAATTTATACTAACTATATAAAACTAAAACCCACTAAACTGGTAAAGTGAATGGCGATTTGTAGTTTAGTAGGTTGGGATATATCACTCATCTCAGTGACCTGAATATTCTTATTCCTATTCTGGGTGGCTTCCTGTCACTCATATGCTTCAGAACTTGGATAAGCCATTAGAAGGTGCTTAGTGAACAAGATCAGGGTGAGGGGTCCTGTATGGCCCAAGGGGGCATGTATCCCAATTAGAACAGAACCTAAAAATCCTTCCATCCTATGGTGAAACTTTCTGTTCTCCTGGTAGCAGCATGTTTACAAACCATGTCTTGGGCTGTGTTATTTCCACAGCTTAGCTAAGACTCATAATGCATCCCAATCATAATTAATATCAATTTCAGGAAGTACTGTTTTTACATTTTGTCATACGGTCCCAAATCACCTTTTGTGAAATCCTCCCTTTACAGCCCTTTCTTTTTCCTTTTTATTGAACCACAATGAGTTACTGCCACTAAAAAATAAAACTTTATGAATTTTTAGTAATTGGAGAATTGTCAGCCTAATTTAGAGAAACATTTTTAACTTTTTATTATAGAAATTCTTCAATGCACATAAATGTAAAGTGCACTGAACCCCCATGTACCCGTAACTTCTACAGTTATTAACTAATGACCCATCTGTTTTCCTCTAAAGCTCTATTTCACCCTCTTCCCATATGATTTTAAATAAATTCAGATATCATGGCATTTCAATCATGAGTATTTCAGTTTAGGAATACCTGAAAGTTGTTTTTTTTTTTTTAACCCACAGAACTACACTTCTGCATGTTAAAAATTGTAATCGTTAACTTCTTAGTTATATCAAATATCTAGTTAGCATTTTTATTTCCAACTACCCTACAAATATTGCTTATGTTTTTACACATTTGTCTTTTTGAGTGTCCCATAGTGTGAATTTTACTGATTGTGTCATGGTGTTGAACACATCTTCCTATAGTCTTTATAATAATTCAGTAGTTGGATCTAACATATTTTTAATGCAAAAAGTTGTTAAAGCTAGATTAAGAAATTACACTATGTAAGGAAAGTTTTTTTAAATGATGAAAAAAGACTGGTAACTAATGGGGTTTTATATATAAATTAAGACTGATTACTTGAGGGGTGCCTGGCTGGCTCAGTCAGTGGAGCATGCAATTCTTGATGTTGGAGTTGTGAGTTCAAGCCCCACATTGGGTGTAGAGATTACTTTAAAAAAAAAAAATATTCTGATTACTTGAGAATTCTCAGAAAGAACTAATAGTATCACTCTCTAATTTGAAACTATTTTCCTCAGGACGCCTGGGTGGCTCAGTAGTTAAGTGTCTGCCTTCGGCTCAGGTCATGATCCCAGGGTCCTGGGATCAAGCCCTGCATCGGGCTCCCTGCTCCGCGGGAAGCCTGCTTCTGCCTCTCCCACTCCCCCTACTTGTGTTCCCTCTCTCGCTGTCAAATAAATAAATATAATCTTAAAAAAAAAAAAAAGGAAAGAAACTATTTTCCTCAAAGAATTTGCTAAACAGAGAAAACTTTAAAGACACATTGTGACAGATTCCATGTTAGTTTGAGTCTCAAAGATTAACTTGAAAAATAAAGAAAAGGGGTGCCTGGGTGACTCAGTCTGTTAAGCATCTGCCTTCAGCTCAGGACATGATCCTGGGGTCCTGGGATCGAGTCCCATGTGGGGCTCCCTGCTCGGCAGGGAGTCTACTTCTCCCTCTGCCTCTCCCCTCTACTCCTGCTCTCTCTCTTTCTCAAATAAAATCTTTTTAAAAAGAAAAATACAGGAAAAACTGAATAGTTTTATACTAGCAGCCTTTAATTTTGTCAGTATTTATGTTAGAATATGTCAGAATTATGTTTTACTATTTCCTTTATTCTTAGTACATATTTTAAGCAATAAAACAGGGGCACCTGGGTGGCTCAGTTGGCTAAGCATCTGCCTTCAGCTCAGGTCATGATCTCAGGATCCTGGGATCAAGGCCCAAGTTGGGCTCCCTGCTGAGCAGAGAGTCTCCTTCTCCATCTCCCTCTGCTGCTCTCCCTGCTTGTGTGCTCTCTCTCTCTCTGTCAAATAAATAAATCTTTTTTTAAAAAAGGCAGTAAAACATTTTTCTCTTGAGTCTCATTGTTGTCAAACTGTGTATCTTTTCTAAAATATAGCTTAGTGAGATCCAAGTAAGTTAATTTTTCATTTTGTAAAGTTAGTGAGTTATTTTTCTTCTTTTTAAAATAATTATTTGAATAATAAAAAAAAGTCTTATTTAGAATTAAGTTGTAAAGGAGTAAGAGCAATGAAATTAGGAGTGGTGTTTCCTGATTTTAAAAAAAATCAGTATTACTGTCATAACATAGATTTTTGTCCAAAAAGTAATTGTTCATAACTCTTAGAGAATAAAGGTAGATTTTATTTTTACTCCTAATCAATTTGAAAAATAATTTCATTTAAATAAATTTGTAGGTTTGTTCTTTCAAAGAATCTTTACAGTCCTCTCCATCTCACTGTGCTGTGTTTTTGTGTTTGTCTGATTTTTCCCCCATAGCTCATCAGTAGGTTACTTGCCACATCCAGGATCAGAACAAGTACAGTTTCCTCGAACTACTTCACCATGCAATTCCCAGCAGCTTCAAAGCCACCAGTGTGCAGGTATGAATATAATTGGAAAATAGGTAATGGTTTGTCCACTTGAGAAATTAAGTTCCTTAGGCATTTCTCAAATGCGGTTTTCAACTTGTTATGTGCTGAGATATAGCCAAGATATTTAGGGTGCTTTGCAAATTCAGAGCTAACAGTTCCCGTCCGCTCCTTCCTTTTCTGCTGTTATTACTCCCACACTGCTATTCTGTTTCTCTTCCTCAGACTCTCCTTCCTTCCCTGCCTCATAAACATTGATGTTCTCTGGGATCATCTCCTTACTCTTCATGCTCTTCCTAGCGGATGCATCTATCTCCAAGGCTTCAACAACTGTTTTTTGCCAGCGCCTCTCAAATCTTCTTTTGGCTGAGAAGAGGCAGATAGCCAACTGCCTACTGGGCATCCCTACCTGGTTGTGCCAGAGGCACTTTAGATTTAATACTCCTCCCTCTTCCTGCATCCCTTACGTCATCTTCTCTCTAGGGACCAAAAAGTTTTCAAAGTCGTAATCACCTCTCTTCTTTCTCTCCTTTCACATTCGTGATGCCACCATTCCTTCAAATATCATGCCTTCTTTCCTTCCCCACTGCCACCGTTCTTGGTCAGTCTTTTCACATCTTATTTGCAGCAATCTCCTGAGTATTTTGCTGGTTTCATGTTTCCCCCACACCCAGCTTCCCACCTCCCCAACACACACACACACACACACACACACACACACACACACACACACACACACTGTTCAAGAAATACTTTCCTGAAACAAAAGTCTCTTTATGTCATTCCTCTGAATCAGGAATGTGCATGGATTCTCTGTCTAAACTCCCTAGCAAGTAAGCCTCCTATTTATATTTACATGTTCAAGTCAAACAGAACTGTGTTTCGAGAAAGTACCATGCTTTTTTATGCCAAAGACACTTTTGTACCTGTTCCTCCCTCTGCCTGAAATGCCCATCCACCATTATTTGCCAAAATCCTGCTCGTGCTTAAGGTTTGACTCAAAAATCACCTCTTCTACAAAGGCTTCCCTAGCACTTAAAATAGAGTTTGTTTCTTCTTTTTTTGGCTTCTGTAGTGTCTTAATCCTTTATCATGATGCCATATTTTATTATAATGATTTATTGACATATGTAAATCTCTGAGAAACAGAGAAACAGTAAATGATTATCAAATAAATGGCTAATAGTGTGCATCCAGCATGGCTGCTGTTGTTGAGGAGAACTTTGAGGTGTCCCTAAGCAGTCAGCCCTCTGTGGTTTGCCTCGCTGGTCAGCCTGGCTCTACTTCTAGGGAACTGGAAACTACCATTTTGGTTACTGCAGTGAGAACTAAGGCCCTCGAGTCATAAGAATCCTACCTTACCTTACGCTGAAGGGGTGGGTGGCAGGAAACATACATGCCTAATACTAGTAGTGCTGCAGTCTAATACACAAGAGAAATAAATCAGATAAGGAGACAGATAAAATAGACTGTTTATCTCTGCTATACACTTAACAAGTGTTTGTGCATGCATGTGATCAGTACAACTTTTTAAAGTTAGCCAAAGAGGGGCGCCTGGGTGGCTCAGTCGTTAAGCGTCTGCCTTCGGCTCAGGTCATGATCCCAGGGTCCTGGGATCGAGCCACGCATCAGGCTCCCCGCTCAGCGGGAAGCCTGCTTCTCCCTCTCACACTCCCGCTGCTCTCTTGCTCTGTCTCTCTCTGTCAAATAAATAAAATCTTTAAAATAAATAAAGTTAGCCAAGGAAGTCTTTGCTGCTGGTCCAGATGAGAACTTGTAATAAAAGAGGTTAAATGATTTTCCCAGAGTCCTAGAACATTTCAGAGTACTAAAATTGTGCTTTCTGATTCCCACATCCCAAACTTTTTCTTCTCTGTGTATTTAATGCCAGTGTTAAAATTAGTTTATTTTTTAAATTAATCACTTTTATAGATAATGTCTCAATTATGCTACTCTCTACTAGGTCCGGTAGTAGGTAATTGGACTTCCCTGAGTAACTGTGGAACTGTGTTATTTTTAGAATAAGATGTTTAGGCCTACAGAGTCCCATTTTAATGCCTTTTTAAACACAAATGCTTGTAGCATGAAGCTCTAGGGCTTAAATCTGGCTCGCATATATGATAGTAAAGTTTTGGTCAGAAGTGTAAAATTATTGCCATTTTCTTAGTGTTTAAAGATACCAGCTAGTTGGTAAAGTATACTGATTGCAGTGTCCCAACTCTAATTTCCAGCTGTGCCACCTCCGCCCCCTGGTGGAGGAATGGTGATGATGCAGCTCAATGTACCAAACAATCCACAATCTCGTGCCCACTCACCCCCACAATGGAAACAAAACAAATATTACTGTGATCACCAGAGAGGGCAGAAGTGTGTGGAATTTAGCAATGTAGACAATATTGTTCAGGTAAGATGCTTCTTTTGTTTATTATAATTTATAACTTTCTACATTTTAGACACATGTGATAGACCTTATAAGGCTTGACTTTGAATTTGAAATCCTCTCAGATTAGTAAAGAAGTTTGAACATTCTCTATATCCACACTATTTCTTTCAATATGTAAATATTATTTTTCAACTTTTGCATATTCAAAATATTTTTAATTTAAAAAAATCAGAAGATATACTAGATCTAAAATTTGATTTAAAAAAATTAAGTCATTTTCCTACCTTTTCCATATGAACTATTAGTGTAACCAGAAGGTTGATGCGAGAACATTCTTTATTGTAGAAGAAATACAGTTAATAAATGTAAAAGCAATGGTGGACTTTTTGGAATTTCACTAAAATAATGGATCAAAGAAAATCATCAGCACACGTCAGGAACATTAGAAAAAGGTTTATGGGGGAATTTAAAATGGATAGATTAGGCAGACAACACATGAAGCAACTGATCAATTATAAGATCACTAAAAAGTGGGTCAACCAAATATTACTTGCCTCCTAATGTAGTGTGGAAGGAAGTACACAGCATCAGTTATAATGTACTCTTATCAAAAACACGGAGCCTGAATCGAACCAAGCCTCTAAATCTAGCTATTAATTTACAGAAAATATAGGAAGGGGGAAAAAAACAACTTATACCATGGAATATTTTACTGGACAAATTGGCCTCATTTCTTTAAAAAAAAAAAATAGCATTTTGAAATGAAGGGTG
The DNA here is from genome assembly GCF_964656455.1 of Halichoerus grypus. Taxonomy (NCBI): domain Eukaryota; kingdom Metazoa; phylum Chordata; class Mammalia; order Carnivora; family Phocidae; genus Halichoerus; species Halichoerus grypus. The sequence goes on from NC_135715.1 coordinate 102,139,979, forward strand.
AGTCTTTCATAGATTAAAAGATACTCAGTTGTTATAATCAGATAAAACATGCACATCTTCCTTGGATTTTGAACACTCAGAAGACATTTTTCAGCATAGAGAGGATATTTAAATATGTTAATTTTGTTAGTATGAGAATCATGTTTTGATTTTTTTTTTAGAAAATAATAGTTCCTGGGGCGCCTGGGTGGCTCATTTGGTTGGGCATCTGACTCTTGATGTCAGCTGAGGTCTTGTTCTCAGAGTCATGAGTTCAAGCCCCACATTGGGCTCCACACTGGATGTGGAGCCTACTTAAAAAAAAGTAGTTCCATTAGATAAAAATATTTATATATTAAAATATTTGCAAGTGAAATGCTGTGATATCTGAGATTTGCTTAAAACTCTTTAGGGGGAACAAAGCAGGGGAAAACACAGTCAAAGTTGGGTGATGGGTCCATGGAAGTTCATTATGTTCATATACATTGGGTGTAGAGATTACTTAAAAAAAACTAAAATAACATCCCGAGAGAAAATATTAATAAATAAATATTTTTTAAAGATGAACTGAATAAGGGGCGCCTGGGTAGCTCAGTCATTAAGCGTCTGCCTTCGGCTCAGGTCATGATCCCAGGGTCCTGGGATCGAGCCCCACATCGGGCTCCCTGCTCTGCGGGGAGCCTGCTTCTCCCTCTCCCCTCCCCCTGCTGGTGTTCCCTCTCTCGCTGGTTTCTCTCTGTCAAATAAATAAATAAAATCTTTTAAAAAAAAGATGAACTGAATAAATATTTCAATGCACATGACAAAATCAGAATAAAAAGGGCAAAGATCAATTTATAGGCTAGCTCACAAAATAAAATGAAAATATAAAAATATTTTTATCTATATTGGGGAAATTTAGGAAGACTAAAATTTGCAGTGTTGGCAGAGATGTCCAGTTACAAACTCTCTTGTACATTCTTGATGATACTACAAATTGATAGAACTCTTCTTGGAGGCAGTTTGATGACATTTTTGAAAATGTAGAAGGCACATAGCAATTCAACACCAAAACCACAAACAATCCAATTAAAAATTGGGCAGAGGACTTCAATAGACATTTTTCCAAAGAAGACATACAGATGGCCAACAGATACATGAAAAGATGTTCAATATCACTCATCAGGGAAATGCAAATCGAAACCACAATGAGATATCACTTTACACCTATCAGAATGGCTAAAATCAAGAAGACAAGAAATAGCAAGTGTTGACAAGGATGTAGAGGAAAAGGAACCCTCATGCACTGTTGGTGGGAATGCAAACTGGTATAGCCACTGTGGAAAACAGTTTGGACTTCCCTCAAAAAATTAAAAATAGAAATACCATGTGATGTAATAATTCTACTGGGTATTTATCCAAAGAAAATGGGAACACTAATTCAAGAAAATTTAAGCAGCCCTGCATTTATTTCAGAATTGTTTACAATAGCCAAGATATGGAAGCAACCTAACTGTACAATGATAGATGAATGGATAAGGAAGGTGTGGTATATATAAACAATGGAGTATTACTCAACCATTAAAAAGGATAAGATCTTGCCATTTGCATCAGCATGGATGGACCTAGAGAGTATTATGCTAAATTAAATAAGTCAGACTGAGAAAGACAAATACCATATGATTTCACTCATATGTGGTATCTAAAAAACAAAACAAATGAATAAACAAAAAGCAGAGTCAGACCTATAAATACATAGAACAAACTGATGGTTGCCAGAGGGATGGGAGGATGGGGAAGTGGACATAATAGATGAAGGGGAGTGGGAGATACAGGCGATACATTCATATGGAATGCATAAGTCATGGGGATGAAACATTCATCATAAGGAATATAGTCAGTGATAATTGTAATAGCATTGTGTGGTGTCAGATGGTAGCTATACTTGTGGTGAGTATAGCATAATATATAGAGAAGTTGAGTCACTGTGTTGTACACTGGAAACTAATGTAACTGTCAACTGTACTCAAATTAAAAAAAAAAATTAATGTAGAAGGTACATAGCCTTTGATCCACAAATTTACTTCTAGAACTTTGTCCAATAAAAACTGTGGAACAAGCATATAAGAATACGTGTACACGGATATTTCTTTCTTACCTGTTGTAACCTTGAAAAGCTAAAAATATCTTGATATTCAACAGTGGATAACCGATTAAATAAATTACTATGCCATTTAGGAAAATATCTTAAGTGTAGGTACTAAGAAGAATGGGATATACCTACTACCCAAATGGTAGTTTCTAAATACCATTCTCCAAACTAAAAGCAACCAGGGCTCCTTAGTGGAATGACTGTTGCCAGGGTTCATTCAGGGAAAAGTACAAGATGATTCTGGAACATGTTGCTGTGCCAGCAGGTAATGAAGTACTTAAAGGATGATGGAGATGTGTCAAGGGACACAGGACCAGGCTTGAATACTTTAGGAATAAAATAAGAAATGAATGATCACCCATAAAATAAAATAGAACCCATGAGTCCTTACTGATATAAATGAATGAATGGGGAAAAAGTGAAGCTCTTCTTTACAGTAAAATGTGAACTGTAAAAAATAGAAAGAATGATAGAATTAGAAAATCACCACCTGCAAACCACCAGGCAAGAATCATCACTGGAGGAGAGAGGATTCTAGGAAAATGGCAGAGTAGAAGCATCAGGAGTCTCTCCCTCCACCTAGAAATAATTGCACTGGTAGAATCTGTCTGATATAACAATTTTGGAGCTCTAGAATCTATTGAAGGCTTGCAACTGCCAGGAAAAGCTTGGGTGATAAATTGTAATTAAATTCAGTCAAATTCGGCTTTTAGCCCAGTAGCAGCTACCTTTCCTTAGCTCCGCCCCCAGACAGGCAACTGTGCACGTTGTTACTAGAGCAGCTTACAGGAGTCAGGGTGGGCAAAAAGGACCGTGTCCTCCAAATACAAAGGATTTGTGTTCTCATCATGGGTCTCTGCTTCTGATCACAGAGGTGTAGACAAAGGGGCAGTAATCACTGTTGGTGCACCTCCCCACATTGTTGCAAATCTCTTCCCCTGACACTTCTAGGGGACTTAAAGGGACAAAACCCTGTTTTTCCTCCCTTCATTGTTCTCTTGGAATCCATTTTGGGAGCCACACAGTAAGCCTAGGACATTCAAAAGCAACTGAATATATAGGGCACATGCCAGGGAAAGGCACAGGCCAAACCCTGAGAAGACCTCAAGGTTATACCTCAGGCCGATCTTTGGCACAGAGACAGGCTGCAACAGTCAATAAACAAAAACCATAACAGCAACAACAAAACACAACAAACCCTGGGAAGGGGGGGAGAATCTGATTTCCAGTTACCACATTGTTAGATCCAAATGTCCAATTTTCAACAAAGAGTCACAAGGCATGCAAAGAAACAGGACAGTATGGCCCATGCAAGGGAAGAAAAAAGAAGTCAACATAAAATTGTCCCTGAAAAAGACCTGATGACACATCTCCTGGACAAAGACCTTAAAACAGCTGTCTTCAGGTTGCTCAAAGAACTACAGAAAGATACGGAAAAAGACAAGAAAACAATATATGAACAAAATTGAAATATCATTAAAGAGATAGAAAACCTAAAAAGAAGCCAAAAAGAAATTCTGGAGCTGAAAATACAATAACTGAAATGAAAAGTTCAGTGAAGGAAGTCAGTGGCAGATATGAGCAGGCTGAAGAGAGAATCAGAGAACTTGAAGACAAGACAGTGGAAATGATCAAGTCCGAGGAACAGACAGAAAAAATAATGAATAAATGTGAACAGAGCCTAAGGGACCTGTGGAACACCATCAAGTTGACCAACATACATGTAGTGGTTGTCCCAAAAGGAGAAGAGAAATATTTGCAGAAATAATGGTTGGAAACATACCAAATTTGATAAAAGACGTGAATATAAACATCAAGCAGCTTGACAAATTCCAGGTAAGAACTGCCAAAATACCCACAGTGAAATACAATATAATCAGTCTCAAAAAATAAAGACAGAATATTAAAAGCAGCAGGAAAGAAACAACTTGACACATTTAAAAGATCCTCAGAAAGATTATCAGCAGATTTCTCATCAGAAACTGGAGGCCAGAGGCAGCAGACCAGTATATTCAAAGTGTTAAAAGAAAAAAAAAAATGTTAACCAAGAATCCCATACCTGGCAAAACTGCCCTTCAAAAGTGAGGTAGAAATTAAAATCCCCAGATAAACAAAAGCTGAGACCTACACTGCAAGAAATTCTCAAAGGAGTCCTGCGGAGTGAAATAGAACACTAGACAGTAAGACAAAGCTATACGAAGAAATACAGTTCTCAATTAAGTTAAACACATGAGCAGTTATAAAAGCTGGTTGTACCAATGGTCCATAACTCTACTTTTTGCTTTCTACATAATTTAAGAGACTAATGCACTTAAAGGAATTACTGGTTTATGTTTTGGGGCACACAATGTATAAAGATGTGGTTTTATGACATCAGCAACCAAAGGGGTGGGAACAGAGCCGTAAAGGAGCAGAGTTTTTGTATATTATTGAAGTTAGACTGGTATAAATTCAAATTAGAGTGTTGTGACTTTAGGATGTTAGGTGTAATACCCAAGGTAAACCACACCCCCCCCCAAAAAAAAAACCTAGGGAATATATACAGAAGGAAATGAGTAAGGAATTTAAACATTTTACTACAAAAAATGGAGTAAACACAGAAGAAGACAGTAATGCAAGAAACGAAGGGTGGGGAGGAAGCTGGAAGGCATATAGAAAACAAAGCAAAATGACAAAGGTAAGTCCTTCTTTATCAGTAGTTCTTTTAACTGTAAAGACAGAGATTGGCAGAGTGGTTAAAAACACCCGATCTAACTATATGCTGTCTACGAGATTCACTTTAGGTCCAAAAACACAAATCAATTGAAAATGAAAGGATGCAAAAAGATATTTCATGAAAATAGTAACCAAAAGAGAATAGGGGTTATTATTGCTAATATTAAACAAAGTAAGTCTCTAGATCCAAAAAATTTTCAAGATACAGAAGTTCAATACAGCAAGAAGATAAAATAGTTATAAACCTGATTATATTAACCTAATAATTACTTACCTGATAACAGACTGTCACATAATAGTTGGAAACTTTAATGCCCTACTCTCAATAAGGGATACCACAACCAGGCAAGAGGTAAGTAAGGAAATGGAAAGCTTAAACACAACAAACCAACTAGATCCAACAGAGGTGTAGAGAACACTCTCCCTGACAACAGCAACATTTATACTCTTCCTGTGTACATGGGACATATTCTTGGATAGACTGTCTATATGTTAGGCCGCAAGTTAAATCTCAGTAGATTTTAAAGGGTACATATCAGCCAACATTGTACTGGCAGTCCTACCTAGAGCAATTAGTCAAGAAAAAGAAATAAAAGGCATCCAAATTGGAAAGGAAGAAGTAAAATTCTCTGTTTACAGAAAATATGATCTCCCCCTAAGACACTTAAAACGAGAAAAGAAAAAATAATAACTTCACAACAAAGAAACCTGGCAGACACCACCTTAACCAAGTGATGGAAGTAAATATCACCAGGACTGTGTTGACACGTGGACCTCAAGTTCCCTCTCCTGATGCATTGAGAAGGACACATCGTCCCTTCTCTAGTAGTCCTTACCCAAATGTGCACTGTGAATTTGGGCATGAGGAAGCAGCAGGCAAACCCAAATTGAGGGACATTCTACAAAATAACTGATCTTCAAAATGACCTTCAAAAATGTCAAAGTCATGAGAGAGAAAAAAGACTAAGTCTGTGTTCCCAATTTAAAAGAAAAAGGAAAAAGGAGGACCTGGGTGGTTCAGTCAATTAAGCATCCAACTCTTGATTTCAGCTCAGGTCTTGATCTCAGGGTTGTGAGTTCAAGCCCCAAGCTACTTAAAAAAAAAAAAAAAGTTGAAAGAGACATAACAACTAAATGCACCATTTGATTCTGGACTAAAAAGGGAGATTTTTTTTTTCTTTTTTTTTTTTGTTATAAAGTATGTTAGTGGGACAATTGGTGAAATTTGAATAAATTCTATAGATTACATAATATTGCTGTGTTGTTAATTGCCTGATTTTGATAATTCTTTGATAATTCTAAGGACTTTTCTTAGAAGCATCTTTATTTCAAGTGTTCTTAAACACTCCACTACATACAGAGTAGAATCACTTTTATTTAGATTTTGATGATCCTACTCTGGTTAATTATATAGGAGAATGTCCTTGTTTTTAGGGAAAAGACACTAAGTTATTTTGGGATGGGGGTATTGTAAGCAACTCATTCTCAAACGAAAAAAGTAACAGTATATACAGAGAGAGATAAAGATTCAAAAGTATGCAGAGAGAGATAAAAAATATAAGAAAATAACATTTGGGAAATCTGAGAATTCTTTGTACCATTTTTGGTAATTGTTCTTTAGGGATGAATTGTTTAAAAACAAAATGTTAAACAGTTACCATGACAAAAAGAATGAGATAAATGGATATTTTTTGTCATGGAAAAGTATCTACAATATTACTGTCCAGGTACAAAAGCAAGATTCAAAAATAGGGTGTATAGTCTACTTCCGTTTTTGTAAAACATAGACATATGGATACATATGCATAGAAACAATCTTCCAGTGTGTATCTTCAGAAGTTGAAAATTATAAATTTCTGTTTTAATTTTTTTAATAAATACATATTTGTAATCAGAAAAAAATAAGAAATTTGTCCAAAAGTTAATTTGCAAAGAGCATGACTAAAATGCTAACCTGCTTTTTTGATGTGATTACAGCACAGCCCTCAACTCAGTAGTCCCATTATTTCACCAGCTCAGTCGCCAGCACCAGCTCAGCTGACCACCCTCAAAACTGTCCGTCCCTCTGGACCACCCCTTTCCATCATACCTCAGTTTTCTAGACCTTTCGTTCCAGGGCAAGGTAAGTGCACGAAACTAGTCACAGCTTCAGAGGATTGTAGGGCATCCCCGCCCCTGGTGTTGAGTGGAATCACTGTATTGTACACCTGAAACTCTTACAACCCTGTATGTTAACTACACTGAAATTAAATTTTTTTAAAAAATTAAAAATTGAAGATAAAAGACATCCCTTCCCAATCACTTTGTGATTCCCCTTGGTACTGTTTTCAGTTCTCCACAGGACTGCATTTCTACCTCCACCCAGGCATATGTGTTTATTACCATATACTGTCCTAACCTTGATGTTTCATCACTAGTTAATAATTACTAGCTTAGTAACTACTTCCATTTAATAATTACTTATGTGATAGAGTTAAAATGACCATAATTTACTATCTTTAGACTCCATTTCTCTATAGTAGTAATAGGCAATGCTATAAATTTGTTTTTTATTTCTAATTTTTATATCAGAGTAGTATATGTCAAGAGGTTATTCAAAAGCGTATTCAGCAGTTACTGAGTCCTCACTGTGCCCTTGACATACAAAGATGAATAAGGTGAAGTCCTCACCCTCACTGACCCTCAGTCTAGTTGGAGGAACAGCAAATGGATGATTCTAAAATAATACGGAAAACATTAATTATATTTTCTGGAATTTATCCTAAGGATAATGCACACAACGATTTATCCACAGAAGAGTTTGGGTCTATAGCAGAAAAATGCAAAACAACCTAAATGTCCATCAGTAAGGATTAGATTTGGTTTATCTGTATAAGGAATACTATGCAGTTATCCACAAATCATTTTTAAAGAATCGTTAGAAGAAATATTCACAGTACAGTGAGTGATTTCAAAAAAACAGGTTACATAAAGAGGAGTGGGAGATACAAACTTCCAGTTATGGAATGAGTAAGTCCCAGGGATGGGGAGCGCAGCATAGGGGAATATACTCAGTTGTATTATAATGGTGACAGATGGTAGCCGCACTTGCGGTGAGCATAGCATAACGCATGAGTTGTGCAGTCACTGTGTTGTACACCTGAAACTAATGTGATATTGTGTGTCAACTATACTGCAATTTAAAAAGGCAGCACTTGGCTGGCTCAGTCTGTAGAGCATGTGACTCTTGATCTTGGGGTCATGAGTTTGAGCCCACATCGGGCATAGAGATTACTTAATTAAAAAAATGTTTTTAATTAAAAATAAAAGTTACGTGGGCATTTCAAAAAAGAAGATATACAAATGTCCAGCAAGCCTTTGAACAGGTGCGCAACATCATTCATTATTCATTAGGGAAAGGAATATTAAAATCCGAATGAGATATCACTTCGCCCCCACTAGAATGGCTATAATCAAAAAGATTAACACAACTGAATGTAGGTGAAGTTACAGAGCAACTAAAATTCTTGCACATTGGTGTAGAGGTGTAAAATTTTAAAACCACTTTAGAAAAAGATTTGAGTTTCTTACAAAGTTAATCACTTACCTTGCAATGCAGCAGTTCCACTCCTAGGTATTTACCCAAGAAATATGAAAACATGTCTATGCAGGCTTGTACCACAGCATATATAACAACCTATTTTATTATAATAGCCCAAACTGGACACGACCTAATGTCCACCAAACGGAGACTATTAGATAAACAAATTGTAATGTATCCTTAAAGTGGAATACTGCTCAACAATTTGAACAAAGCAAACTGACTGCAGTGACATCAATGAATCTCAGAGTCAGGTTAAGCAAAAAACAAGTCAGACACAAAAAAGAAGACCTACTATATGATTCTAATTAATTGAAATCCAGTTATAGGCAAACTAAGCTATGATGTTAGAAATCAGGTAGTAATGTGGATGGGATATTGAATTGACTGTGAAGGCGCTTGAGGGAACTTTTCAGGGGATGGAAACGTTCATTGTCTTTTTTGGGTTGTGATTACATGGACTTTTACAATTGTTAGAATTCATCAGACCCAACACCAAAGATACGCATTTTATTTTACGTAAATTATATCTCAATTTTTTAAAGACTTATAGGGGTGACTGGGTGGCTCAGTTGGTTAAGCATCTGCCTTCGGCTCAGGTTCCTCTGTCCCTCCCCCATCCCACTCATGCTCTCTCTCTCAAATAAATAAATAAAATCTTTAAAAAAAAAAGACTTATAAAATACACACATGTACATATGTGCAAGCACACATATGTAGAACAAAGACTGAAAAGATACATACCAAAATGTTAGAAGTGATAGAATTACCAGACAGGTTTTTATTTCCTCCTTTGTAATTCTGTTTCCAAATTTTCTACAAAGCCACATACCTTAAATTTAAACAGTATATGGCAATATAGTAATATTGGGATGCATGGTCTAGTATGAATGCCCCAAGAGGAGCACATAGCATGGCTTATAAGGAGGGGTCTTTGATTACTGCTGTCTACAGCTCATCTCCATATTTCAAAAGAATACTGCTCCATGATGTAAACTTAACTGACTTTCTTGAAACTGTTTTTTATGCATCTTCATGCTTCTCTGATCTCAACGTTAAGCCACCATGGCATATCTGCCCTTCAGATAGTGCTTGGGAAAGAGCAAGTGTGTCACAGGTGTGTCCTGCCAGGGAGCTGCCCTAGCACCTTCACACTGTTCATCTGAAAAGAGCTCCATGGAGTGGAGAGAAGTCTACACCTTGCTTTTTGTCTGTTAGGAAGCTTTCAGGAGAAGGGACGTATGGTTCCCTGAAGTGCTTTTCTAGCACCTATGCATAATCCCCCTCCAAATACAGAATGTACTGAATTGGGGAACTTATGGTTAAAAATAAAATGAGAAATTTTTTTTTTTAAGATTTTATTTGTTTATTTGACAGAGATAGAGAGCACAAGTAGACAGAGTGGCAGGCAGAGGGAGAGGGAGAAACAGGCTTCCCGCTGAGCAGGGAGCCGGACGTGGGGCTCGATCCCAGGACCCCAGGATTATGACCTGAGCCAAAGGCAGCCGCTTAACCGACTGAGCCATCCAGGCTCCCTGAGAAATTTTTTTTTTAAGATTTATTTATTTTAGAGAGAGAGTGCACATGTGTGAGCAGGGGCGGGAGGAAGAGGGAGACAGAATCCTCAAGCAGACTCCCTGCTGAGCATGGAGCCCGATGTAGGGCTCAATCCCTGGACCCTGAGATCAAGACCTGAGCCCAAATCAAGAGTCAGAAACAAGCAATCGAGCCACCCAGGCGTCCCTAAAATGAGAATATTAACAAATGAAAACATTATTCTCCAGGACAAGGTTTTTACCATCAGCATTTATTAATCCCTTTAAAGAGTGTTCAAGAGCAGACCCAAGACCTAAAGTATAAATATACCCATTGGTTAAGACTATAAAAATCTTTGTAATGGGCATTTGGCTGGCTTAGTTGAAAGAGCTTAACTCTTGACCTCAGGGTCATGAGTCCAAGCCCCACAATGGGTGTAGAGATTATTAAAAAAATAAATAAATAAATGAACTTTTTTTTTCCTTTTTTTTCTTTCTTTTTTTTTGAGAGGGAGACAGAGGTGGTGGGGAGTGACAGAGGGAGAGGGAGAGAGAATTTTTTTCCCCCAATGTCATTATCTTTTTTTTTAACTTTTTTAATTTAAATTTAATTAATTAACATATAATGTATTATTGGTTTCAGAGGTACAGGCCTGTGATTCATCAGTCTTATATAATATGCAGTGCTCATTACATCACGTCCCCTCCTTAATGTTCATCACCCAGTTACCCCATCCCACCACTCCCCTCCCCTCCAGCAACCCTCAGTTTGTTTCCTATGATTAAGATTCTCTTATGGTTTGTCTCCCTCTCTGGTTTTGTCTTGTTTTATTTTTTCCTCTCTTGAGAGAGAGAGAATCTTAAGCATGCGTGTGGAGCCCAATGCCGGGCTTGACCCTGAGATCATGATGTGAGCTGAAATCAAGAGTCGGATGTTTAGGGGCGCCTGGGTGGCTCAGTCGTTAACCGTCTGCCTTCAGCTCAGGTCATGATCCCAGGGTCCTGGGATCGAGCCCCGCTTCGGGCTCCCTGCTCAGAGGGAAGCCTGCTTCCCCCTCTCCCACTCCCCCTGCTTGTGTTCCCTCTCTCGCTGTCTCTCTCTCTGTCAAGTAAATAAATAATCTTAAAAAAAAAAAAAAGAGTCGGATGTTTAACCAACTGAGCCACCCAGGCTCCCCAAAATAAATGAACTTTTAAAAAAATGTTTGTGGGCACCTGGGTGGCTCAGTCGTTAAGCATCTGCCTTTGGCTCAGGTCATGATCCCAGGGTCCTGGGATCGAGTCCTGCATCGGGCTCCCTGCTCAGCGGGAAGCCTGCTTCTCCCTCTCCCACTCCCCCTGCTTGTGTTCCTGCTCTCACTGTCTCTCTCTCTGTCAAATAAATAAAATCTTTAATAAATAAATAAAAATAAATAAAAAATGTAATGAGTGTATATAAACGTATTCATGCATATATTTTTAGTAATTAATAGTGACTTTGGGGAGGGGAACCTGGCTGGCTCAATCAGAACATGCAACTCTTGATGTCGGGGTTGTGGGTTTGAGCCCCACATTGGGTGTAGAGATTACTGAAAAAAAAATTAAGAATACTTTTTTTAAAAAAGCAGTAACTTTGGGGAGATAGAGAGCTTAATGTTTTTCCAGGGTTTTTTCCTTCTCCTGAAATGTAAGTTATATCAATTTTTAATCATCATAGAAAATGTGGATTTTAGCATCTCAAGTGGGTGGAATGGGTATTACAGTTATTTTGAAGGATTTCATATCGAATGTTAAGGTAAATTAGGGAACTTTCTCTCCATCCTATCCCCTTTCCACCCAGTTCCCACCGCTTACCTTCCTTCATAGCCACTGTTAGTCATTATTCCTCTCATAAATTTACCCCAGCTCTTTAAAGGAAAAATGGAAAATTTTAATCCTTTTTTTTTTTTTAAAGATTTTATTTATTTATTTGACAGAGAGAGAAACACAGCAAGAGAGGGAACAAGCAGGGGCAGAGGGAGAGGGAGAAGCAGGCTTCCTGCAGAGCAGGGAGCCCGATGCGGGGCTCGATCCCAGGACACCGGGATCATGACCTGAGCCGAAGGCAGACGCCCAACAACTGAGCCACCCAGGCGCCACTTTTAATCCTTTTTAAAAATACGTCAGTACCTACATTTTTTTTATTCTACGAAATGTGTTTCCCCTAGTCATCTTAACTATTTTGGACAATTTAGAAAACTTTGGAAAGTACTTTGATAAATGAGCAGAGAACAATGTAAAAATGTTTTCTTCCTGACTTTCAGGAGATGCCAGATATCCGTTACTTGGCCAGCCTCTGCAGTACAACCCTCCTGCTGTTCTGCATGGACACATTCCAGCCCAACAGGTGTGAAAGCTAGCTGTCTGACGACCTAGGCTTTGTTGGCAGAACATCATACTTGGGTTGCAGAGAGTGTAGGGGGCCCTGGGCCCGCTCGTTGGCACTGCAAAGGGAGACCTGTGTGCCTCAGCCAGCTGATGTATCAGTGTCATCTGGCTGCATTGAGTGCGGGTCTGGCCCCACTGAGAACAGACAAAGGAGAAGGTGGTGTGCTGTTTGCCTGAGCAGTCATGCACTAGCACTCTCCAAAAGGGGGCAGAGGGTGGCTGGGGCGTCAGGGCACCCTTGCTTAAGAAAGACAAGTGACTGGTCATAGTGAGGGACAGAAATGCCATTGCCACAGGAGCCTCGGATTGGATTTTTTCTGCTGAAGTACAAAACCCAGACTGAGTATGTTTAGGTGTTAAGTGTCTAAATATTACAGTCACATTTTTCAGCACTATGAACCTTATTTCTCATCTGTTTGTGGGGTTTCAGGGTCAATCTGGCAACAGACATGGAAACCGAGGAAGGAAACAAGCTAAAAAAGCTGCATCCACTGACCTTGGTGCAGGAGAAGCAGGTATGTCCCTGAGAGGCAATTGGATGTGGTTCTGCAAACTGTTGGCCAGTTCAACAGTCTTTAAACATAAATGGGCTTTCCGCTTCATGAAGTCTTGCACAACCTTACAAGAAATTATGCCATCTGTAATGTAGGGCTCTTAAAATAGATTCTTTTAATTGTCTCATTTTCAGATTTCAGAGTACAGTAAGGTCAGGTGGATTTAGGAAGGATGAAGGGACCAAAGGAAAAAGTTACGTGTGAAAGGAACAGGTAGAATGACACTCTTTGCCTCCCTATTTTTGGAGAAAGGAAATAGTCCTTACACCCACGCAGAAATAGTCTGATGAACAAATAACTGCCTTTATTTGGCAGTTGGGCGTTCAGGTATGCACTCAACAGCCTTGGGTGGTTACAGCAAGTGCTCTTACGTTTATTTTACAATGGGAACAGGAAATTCAGGAAACAGCCCAAGATAACACACCTAACTTAGAGAATCCACTATACAATGCTGTGTTTTCTATGTACAACTGTCAGTCAAGACTGAGACGGGTAATTTAGTACCATTAGCTCTACACCCCCTGCCTTAGGGGTAAGTAGAAATGATTTAAAAGATGGCCATAATTATAGTTTTGTGGGTTTGAATGGTTTCACAAAAATCCCATTCATTTCTTATGTCGTATTTGGGTCTTCAGTACTTTTTGCCCACCATCTTGGTAACAGGGATTATTAATTCTACACCTTTTCCATTCTAGTTGTTGGGAAAGTCTTGGAAATTACTGAACTACCAGATGGAATAACTCGCATGGAAGCCGAGAAGCTTTTTGGGGAACTCTTTAAAATTGGCGCCAAGATCCGGTGGCTCCGGGACCCTCAATCCCAGCCCCAGCTGCGTCGTCACCCCCTCTGCTGTGGCAGCGGGGACAACACCGTCAACCCTGAACGCTCTAAACCCAGTGACTTGGCCTCCACATATACAGTCTTAGCCACATTCCCCTCCATTTCAGCTGCACAGAATGCATTGAAGAAACAAATTAACTCGGTTAACAAGTTTAAGCTGAGAACGAGCAAGAAGCACTATGACTTTCACATTCTGGAAAGGGCAAGTTCTCAGTAACAGAGCCACCTTGGACCCTTGGCCTTTATGATTCCCCTGTCCTCACCCATCTTTAATTGGCTTGGTATTTGGAGCTTCTGTTAACATGATAGAGACTCCTAGGACGTGTGGTCATGGCGTTATAGCTTTTGAAGACAGGCCAGTGATCCAGCAAAGGGTGAAAATTACACATTTCACCCCAAATGACTGTAGGAATCCACATCGGAATGATACAGAGTTAGCAGCTTTTTCTGAGGAAATGCTGTTCAAATGCCTCCTAACTTTTATAGTTATTTTGTTTTATATTTCTGAATTCTTGTATCAGATCCAAAGCTCTATTGTACAGCAAAGTCTTCTTCAAAATGATTACAACCAGTTGCAGCCTGTGTTTCTTTTTTGCAGCCAGCACAATGTGAGCCAACATAGAATCTGGAGGGAAAAGAATGCAGGAGTGGAATAACCAAGTCAAAGCCATGTACTATCTTTTGGGGGGGCTGGAGGGTACCTAAGGAGAGCCCACAAATGGAAGATTACTCTTCCCCTATATCTCTAAACATAGAAACAATTTTCAGAAAACGCAGAGCTCTCTCATAAGGTGTTTTCCTTATTCATTTAGGTAGTATGAACATTAGGTGTAAAGTAAATTATGTTCTTAACACTTCTTAATCAAACCACTTAGATTCAAAGGGGAATAGGAATCATTTTAGGCAAGAAAATACTTCCACTTTTTTTTTTTTTAAGTGTCCCTCTGATAACTAAATGCCACTTACTTTGCATTCCCCTCCTTGTGGATTTTTTTGTCACCTAAGGAAATGCATTTGATGAGTGCTGGAAACTTCTTAAGTGGTTTATAATTTGTTTTCATTGTTTGCAGCGGATCACTGGACATCAAAGATTCATTGCACTTATGAACAAGGAACTTTTTTTCAATTTCTGTGTAATTTGCAAGGCTGTACAATGTGTGCTGATGCAAGCCTTTTTCAGTTCAAGAGAATAAATGTTTACAAATATAGACCCATTTTGTCTTTTGTAAATTAAAAACACCTTTTTAAATGAGTATCAGTATTGGAGACTTAACCCGTCTTGAAGATTTCAATTTTAAATTTACAAAAGATGATAGACAGTAAAACCACTAGTTTTACGAAAGTCCTACAAAACATCGCTTTCTCGGTGGGAGTGATTGCTGTGGGTATGATTCATGTCATTTTGTTCTATCATAAAGTTAATACCAATTAATTAAAGACGGTTTTGAGTATGAATATACTTAAAGTCAGACAACTGAAAATAGAACATTATGTTTGTTTGGACAAAGAATCCGTGGTTTTAGCTAATATATTGAGCACCCCATTGTCCAGTTTAGCTCAAGTGCTTTATAGAAAGCTTTTTCCATTTGTTAGCCAAGCACAAACTGCTTGTGAAACCCAAAAGGTGGGAGTGTCTGCCATCTGCAACTTGCCTGGAGCCTGGTTTGCTTCCAGCCCAGACTACGGGTTTACTTTGCAACTCAAGATCAACAGGTGTTACCAGACTCTGGCGCAGATGCTCACTCACTCTAAAGCTTTTGCAAAGTCCCACTTGGTCTCAGGGAATCCCAGGCCTCCCCGCAAGCTGGTACATCCTGATGTTGAAGATTTTACTCCTGGGAGAAGTTGGAGCATGCCTCAGATTAAGGAGCCATGCACAGAGGAAGAAGTAAGAAAGTGCCTCACTTCCAAGGCCAGCTGAATTTTTATTAGTTTTGACTGGAGAGAGTCAAAGGAGAGGATACACAGTTAGGGACAGCACTGCAGCAAGAATTATTACTCAGTCATATATGGGGGATGGAGACCAAAAACCACAACCTTTTGGTTTATTTCAATTCTCTGAACATTTAACTCCTGTAATAGGATTCCTGGTAAACCTAAGTGGTTTGTTTTTTTTTTTTCATTGAGATATAATTGACATACAACATTATATGTTTCAGGTATACAACATAATGATTTGATAGTTGTATGTGTTGCAAAATGATCACCACAATGTCTAACTAACATCCATCACTTCATATAGTTACCAATTTTTTTATGTGATGAGAACTTTTTTTGAGAGAGCCCACGCATCTGGTTGGGGGGGGGGTTGCGGCGCAGAGGGAGAAAGAGAATCTTAAGCAGGCTCCACACCCAGAGCAGAGCCCATCACAGGACTAAGTCTCACAACCCTGAGATCATGACCTGAGCCCAAATCAAGAGCTGCTTGACTGACCGAGGCACCCAGATGCCCCTTATGTATGATGAGAACTTTTAAAACATGCTCTCTTTAGCAACTTTCAAATATACAATACAGTATTATTAACTATAGTCACCATGCTATACATTAAAACCTGTTTTTTCTTTCAACACTTGGTATACCCTGCCCAGAGAAAATAGGTCAGAAACCAGAGCAAAGCTATTGTGAAGTCAGGTCTTAGCCACCCCACCACCACCACTGCAGTTCCCTGACAATCACATGGTAATATTGCCAATCCCCCACATACAAAAATATGCATACATTCCCTAGACTATATTCCCCTGTTCTTTTTGATCTTCTAGAATCTGATTTCACCTACAGAAAAAAGGTGGGAGGAAGAAGCACACACAGGAAGCTTTTAAGATGTGATTTGGCCCAGACTTCAAACCTTCTAAAGACAACTTCAGATGTCCCACAGCGTTGGCTGTGGATTCTCCGAGAGCACTGGCTGTATTTAGGGACAGATACTACTTTTGCCAATAAAACAGGCCATTCTTACCTATGCCAATAATAGCAGCTCCATCAGCCCCTTCTTTGGGAACGATAGAGGTCACTTTATAAATTTTGGTCCACTTCTGCTACTTTATGTATTAGAAAGCTGAGGATACAGCTTAATATTTTTGAGCCCTTGGTCCATGAAGAACACGAATATATTGGGGATGTGTTTGTGAATCTAGAGCACAAAGTATTTGCCATGGTGCCAGCAGTAATCAGTAATTAGCTTGTCATCCGAACTGACAGAATAGGTGTCTGAACCCTCAACCAAGCTAGCCATTGTTGTTCTGATCCCACCGGGAGGGACCTGCAGCTTGGGAATAGTATGGAAACACAGGTCTCAGTAGAACCCACACTGCCTGAGTGGCTTGAGAAGAGTCAAAGCCAGCCTCAGGCAGCAGCAAAAGTTGGGTTCTCCACATGTCATCAGCAACAGAAAAAATGCAAGTTTAAGACTTCAGCAGAGGCCAGCCACAGGGCCTTTGTGAAGGCGGCCAGATCCCCTCTCCCAGTATACTACCTGCCCACATAATGAAATACAGTATGTCTAGTCCTCAAAAGCAGAGAGCACAGACTCCCATCTCCTGCTAGGGTCCAGTATGGCAGTAGCATCAAGGGGCTCTATGCATGCTGGTATGATTCAAATCTAGCCCCACGTTGCTTGGAATTCTAGAAGCCTTATGAGTTGATGCTAAAAACCAGAGCTCACATGAACACATGCAGCCTATATGTAGCCCTTCACCAGTCTAGTAACAGGCAGGTATGGTTGCCCTTTAATCTAGCCCATGCCTACATATGCTCAGGCTGCATATTGCATATCAATTCTTTTCCCCTTTAGTGTCTATGCTTGGAATCATTTTGGTTTGATTTCACCAGCATAAGAATATTGGAAATGTATAATGAAAAGACGGTAGGAATTTCTGAATCAGAAAACAGAAGTTGGTTCTTTGCAAAGGGAGGGGGAAGCACTGAAATAGATAAATCATTAGCTACATAATCTTCCCAATACACCTCAAAAAATCCCAGACTGTTTCAGTTATCTCTTGCTGTTTAACAAACCACCCAGAATTGAGTGCTTTAAAGCAACAATCCTATGGGTCAGGAATTGGGGGAGCCTCAAAAAGGGTGGCTTTGCTCCTCTCTACCTGAAATTAGCTGCCCTCAGCTCAGAATGGCCTGGGCTGGAAGTTCCAAAATGGTCTCGTTCACATCTGAGGTCCAGGGGCTGACTCCCCACTATGATGCCTCAGTTTTCTACGTGGACACTCTCTTCTTGAGGTCTTGGAGCCAGCCCACAACAGAGGAAATAAAATCCACCTCTTGATGAGAGAGGGGGCCAAAAGGCGTGTAGGATGAAAGATGTGGCAGCAACCAATTTTGGAAACAATTTACCACAAACACAAATAGACAAAATAGACAAAAAAAGTCCCATTGACTCTGCCTCCCAACCAATTCCTGAAGCTGACCACTTCATTTCCATTACCCCCACCCAATCCAAGCTATCAACATCTGGTGTTTGAACTACTGAAACGACCTTCCTAACCAGTCTCCCAGCTTGCACTCTTGCTCCCATGTCCTCACATCCCCAGAATGACCTAAAATATAATTCCCCTGCCAAAATCCTTCAATGGCTTTCTAGTATTAAATAGCAAATGTTTATCTTGGCTTACAGAACTCTACTACATGATCTAGCCCTGTCTAGTCTCTGATCTTACCTCATACCAGGGTATCTGTACTTGCTGTTCCCTCTACCTGGAATGCTCTTCCCGTGAACTCTGCCGAGCCAACTCCTTTATCTCTCATATAGGTGTTCCCAGCAGAGAGATCTTTATTAGCCAACCATTCACAACCTTCTATATCATTTTATCTCAATTTTCTGCATATTATTTACCACTATTAGGTATTTTCTTTGTTTTCTGTCTACCACTAGAATATAAATTCCATGAGATCAGAGATCTTGCCTGTCTTGCTTGTGGCTTTATTCCCAAGCACCTGTTAGTTGTTCAACAAATATTTGTTGACTGCTTCATGACAAAGAGAGGACCAGAAGAACCCGAGCTTCCAGCCATGGTCATTTTGCTGGTCTTGAGCTCTCCTACTAAGTGATGTCAGGAGATGGCAGGGAGCTGGAGTAGAAGGATGATTCACATACCGTGCTCTGGCTGTCTTGGCACTTAGTTCAGTTCCTTAATGACTGGAGCTACAGCAGTGCTGCTTGGTCACAAGAGAAAGTGGAACAAAATATGCATACAAATCCCCTGGGTAATTTTTCCCCTGGGTAATCTTTTAAATTGCAAATCCTCATTCAGTAGGTCCGGGATAGGGCTTAAGAGTCCCACATTTCTACCAAACTTCAAGTCGATGATGCTGCTGGTACTCAGACCACACCTGGAGTAAGCACTAAGGCATCCCTATTTTCAGAGAAATAACTCCAAGCACATAGCTAGAACTGGGACTTGCCTGGACGTCCTGAGAGGAAGAGGCTATTATTATTCCAGGTGAGGAGAAAATTCCTATGAGTAGTTGAAAATCATGCAGCTCTGACACATCATTAGCGTCATTTACCCCACATGTAAACAGAAGAAACAAGCATCTTCAACTAACATGGATGAGAGCCAATAAAGTATTCATTTTATACTTTGGCCCCCACAGTATCACATCAGTACAAATATCTATGAGTTATTCCTCTTTAATTGTGGTCTACATTATCCTATATTCCACTGTCACCAAAACATCACTCTTGGTGGAGGACATCTGTCAAATTTGGACACCTTTTGAATATCCTTTATATTTCTATATTTGGGGAAATTCCCATATTACAAGTCCTTCTTCCCCAGAAGAGTGGCCAGGATGACTCAATTCCTAGCTTCCCTTTGCTCAGAAGACCAAGGCTGTGATAGGGCTTGTGATCTGAGTCTCCACCAGCCACATTTACATCCAGGAGAATGGGATTAGGAAGAGAACAAAGAGAGGAAGCAGGCATTGCACAGAATTCCTTGTAGTTGTATTGTTTCTGTGTATCTATACTACATACCTGATCTCATTTCATTCTTAAAATAATCCATGGAGGTCAGTATGACTAGCTACATTTTATCGAAGCTTGGAGAGATTAAACAAGCTAATAAGTCTTTTCATCAGTTTTAAGATTTTATTTATTTGAGAGAGAGAGAATGAGAGACAGAGAGCTCCAGAGACTGTGCCCTAAACTCTGTATCCCTTTCTTAATTGTATGTAACACAGTTTATTCTTTTTTTAAAAGATTTTATTTATTTATTAGCAAGAGAGCATGAACAGGGGGATGGGCAGAAGGAGATGGAGAAGCAGACTCCCCTGCTGAGCAGGGAGCCTGATACAGGGCTCGATCCCAGGACCCTGGGATCATGACCTGAGCCGAAGGCAGACACTTAACCGACTGAGCCACCCAGGCACCCCTAACACAGTTTATTCTGTATTATGTGACTTATTTGGTTTTAAATATGTACTGCCGGGCGCCTGGGTGGCTCAGTTGGTTAAGCCACTGCCTTCGGCTCACGTCATGATCCTGGAGTCCAAGGATCGAGTCCCACGTCGGGCTCCCTGCTCAGCGGGGAGTCTGCTTCTCCCTCTGACCCTCCCCCTTCTCATGCTCTATCTCATTCTCTCTCTCAAATAAATAAATAAAATCTTTAAAAATAAATAAATAAATAAATAAGTACTGCCAAGAATTGCTAGTTATCCTCCCATTTTATTCCAATTCCTGAAGCTCTATTATCCAAAATGGTAGCTACTAGATACATGTAGCTAGTAAATGAATTACATTTAAATTAAATTAAATATAAATCCAGTTTCGCAGTTGCACTAGCCAAATTTCAAATGCTCAATAGCCACATGTGGTTAGTGGCTACCGTACTGAATAGAGGAGATATAAAACATTCCCTCCATTGCAGAAAATTCTATCAGACAACACTGTCCTAAAAACTGATAACATCTCATACATCCTTGATGTCTACCTAACATATACAGTAGACATGTTGACTAGACAAAGACTGCAAATACAGTATGGATTATACAGGGGTGCCCGGCTGGCTGAGCCAGTAGAGCATGTGACTCTTGATCTTGGGGTCATGAGTTTGAACCCCATGTTGGGTGTAGAGTTGACTTTAAAAAAAAGTATGGATGGGGCGCCTGGGTGGCTCAGTCGTTAAGCATCTGCCTTCAGCTCTGGTCATGATCCCAGGGTCCTGGGATCAAGCCCCTGCATCCGGCTCCCTGCTCAGCGGGAAGCCTGCTTCTCCCTCTCCCACTCCCCCTGCTTGTGTTCCCTCTCTTGCTGCCTCTGTCAAATAAATAAAATCTTTAAAAAAAGAAGTATGGATTGTATGATTTGAGAGTATAAGCTCAAAAATATGCAGACATGCGGGGTAGAACAGTCAACGTGTCTTCTATCTTTGGTAGCATAGGAGAGCAGTGTAGTGTCTGAAGACCCCTGCCATTTCATACCTGCACAACTGCAATAGGTTCTGAGTGCTCTCTCCTCATTTCCCTCACCATCTACTCTCCACTCTGCAATCGGGGTGAACTTTTCATTTTTTTTTTTATTATTTTTAAAAAAGATTTATTTGTTTATTTATTTGAGAGAGAGCATGAGCAGGAGAAAGGGAGAGGGAGAGAGAATCTCAAGCAGACTCCCTGCTCAGCGCAGAGCCTGACATGGGGCTGAATCCCACAACTCTGAGATCATGATCTGAGCTGAAGCCAAGAGTTGGATGCTTAACTAAATGAGCTACCCAGGTGCCCTGGGGTGAACTTTTTAAAACACAAATCATATCATGTCACTTTCCTGTTTAATACCTTTCAGTGACTTTCCACTGTCCAAAATCCTTAACATTACCTCCTAGGTCTTGCATGCTATGACCCTTGCCTACCAACCTCTCTAGGCTTACCTGGCACTTGCCCTCTCCCTTCCTAGGTTCTGGTCACACTGGACCTCCCTAAGCTTCACAAACATGCCAAATTGTTTTGTCTCCAGAGTTCTGTACAGTGGTAATCTTCTGCCAGAAACGGGTTCTTCCCCATCTATGGCAGAGATCAGTTAGTTTTTCAGCAAATTATGAGGAGGTGGATATGTCTCTCTCTTCTCCAGCACATTGCCAGATTAGGATTTCCTGCCCTCTGCACCTAGATGGCCATGTGACTGAGTTTTAGCCTACAATGTGAGCAGAAGTACATGCCTGGCCCCTAAACCTTCTGAGACATTTCTTTTGTCTTTGTTAATCAGAGTGGGGGCTAGAAGCTAGCTGTTATCAGTATCATCAGAAGGCTTGATAGAAGTGCAAAATCTCTGGTCCAACCTCACACCTACTTGAATCAGAATCTGCATTTTTAACAAAGATTTCCAGGTGATCTGTAGACATTGAAATTTGCTTGTTGGCTGCATGTGGAGGATCTAACGGAGATCTCCAGGGTGTCAAGAAAAGGAGCAGCCACTGGATGGGAAGATTCAAGAGTTCTTGACTATACAGAGCAGAGCCCCATGCACCAACTCCCCTTTATACCTCTGGTTGGCATAGTCTATGAAGTGAATGAGAAATAAGCCTTTCTTGTGTGAAGCCACTGAAATTTGAGGATTTTTTCCCCATGTAACTTACCCTCTGCCCGGAACATTTGTTCTTGCCACCTTACACCAACTTCTGGTTAATCTGTGCTCACACTTCAGATCTTACCTCAAATATCACTTCCTTCAGGTAGCCTGCTCTTCTTTTAGAGCTCCCTATTTCAGTCCTCCAGACTAAGTCATTTCTGCCAGTATTAACCCTAATAATATCCTGTCCTTTCTCTTTGAAGCATTAATCACAATGGTAATTATATGAGTAATTGGTCAATTGGTTGCTTAATGTTTTTCTATCCATCAGCATGTAATTTTCAGAGCAGGAAAAATGACTACTGCTTTTGTTTACTAATACATTCTCAGATCCTACCAGGGCCTTTCTCAACAAATATTTGTCCAGTAATTAAATGAAGAAATGATCTAGCTGAGTCAAATGCTTTGAATCCTGAAAGGCACACATTTATTTTTCTTAAGTATGGTTTTGGCAGGCAGGCAGAAATAATAGCTAGCATGTATAAAGCAGTTAATTACTATGTGCCTAGCACTTGCTCAACACTTACAAAGGTCCCTATTTTATGACAATAGCCCTAAAAGGAGAGTTTCTATTTTTATCCCAGTTTACTAGTGAGGGAACTGAAGTGAGAGAGAGGTGAAGAAATTTCCGAAGGTCACACAGTAACTGTTGGCTGTATAATTGAGCCAGGAAAGCCTGACTCCAGAGTCCATGGGCTTAATTACTTACATTACTGCCTTAAGCCTTGTTAATAGAGTGACTGCCACTTTTATTGGTCTTATTCACCTGGATCTCTATGAGAAGCGGGAAAAGAATGCCATCCCATCTTCACTCATGAAAATTTGATTGTTGTGAGTGAAGTTTGGAATATATTCAAATGTTCCTTCTCTCCTTTTAAATTCATATGCATCTATAAGCCTTATATCGTAACTATTCTCTCACTGGTCTATAGGCAAGTGATTATCCTTTGTATAATCATTTTAATTTCTTTACACTTTTCCCTCTTTCACTCAAGAAAAAACAAAAACAGAGAATATTATTTTCCCTTTACATGTTTTTTATATAAATGGCTTTGCAATATGTAAGTCATATAGCCTCCTCTGGTGGTAAAGAGGTGCAAGCTTCTATGGAATAAAAAAAGGCGGGTGGGGGGAGGTTAAAAAAGCAGGTGTAGGACTTTATATTTCAAGGTGATATTACCAAGCCAGCTTTGACTTCTTTTTCAAGCAATGGTAAAGGGCTGGCACTGAATCATCCACCTTCTTGTGAATATTGGGTATCTTGAAACTTACGAATGGATTTATGTCTAAAGTTATATTTTTCCCCCTCTTCCTGTTAAAATGGAAGGGGTATCTCCTCTGCTTGTGCTCTGGGTCCCATTGCAGCTTGTTTAGAACCGTGGTGTGTACAATAAGCAACATTTGACTTACAGTAACTGTCCTAGTTATTATCTCACAAGACTTGTGTCATCATAGATACCAGTGCTTTCCATATTCCATTTTGTCATTCTCAGAGTGTTGGCAATGTCGTTCCTCATGGCCACAAGATAGCTGCAGCAGTACCAGGCATCATATGCACACAACCACATACAGCAAAGAAGGGTTGTGCTTTCTTCCATGTGTCTCTTTTTATTAGGAAAATTCCTCCTAGAAGTGCCACCCTCCCTTCCCATGAGGCCCTGCAAGGAAGGGGAGGTTGAAAAAATAAGTGTCTGGCAGTTTCCCCTCTCAATGGGGAAACTCTGGCAGCAAGGGATAATGGGGGCGTGGAAAAAGAATGATTGTCAGGTGGGCTCTTAGCAGAATTTGCCATATACCTCATATTCCTTCCGATCTTCACAGAGCCCTCCCTCTTTCCTGTGTTTCCATAGCTCTTTTCTATCAGTACTGAATTGTGTACATATTTCTTCAATCATTTAAAAAGGCTGTTCTTTACCATTCCAAATCCCTGTACCCCTTTCTTCCTTCCGTTCACACTTACTGACATCCCTTCCTTACTTCCCCCTTCTCTCTTCAACCCATTGCCATCTAACTTACACAGAGAATCCAAAGCCCCCCTTGCTAAGTTGATAATCACTTCTATGTTGCTAAAAACTATGGACATTTAAAGATCTTATCTAAATTGACCCAACAGTAGGATTCAACATAGCTGCTTCTCACTCCCTTCTCAAAACTCTCTCTACCCTTGGTTTCTTTGGTATCACATTCTCCCATTTTCCTCCACACAGTCCCTCCCTCCAACCCCACCATTTTTCCTGGGTTTCCTTTATTGGTTTATACTTTTCTATACAACCCTGTAGATGTTAGAGGTTGAGACTTCAGTCATATACCCTTGTCTTCCCTGACTTTGCATACTCCATAAGTGATATCATCCTCCAGAGCCTCAATTGTCCCCTGTATGTAGAAAATCCCTACCTCAAGGTTTAAGAACTGTTTTCTGAGCTCCAAACCTAGTATCTGCCTACTTAATATCTCCACTTTGTGTCTCCAGCACTCCAAAAACATGTCTAATTTTGAACTCACGTCTTCATACACTCCTCCCCCTCAACCTGCTCTTCCTTCAATGTTCTCCCTCTCAGTAGACCTTCTATACAATTTCTCAAGACAGGAACCCAAGATTTTTTCTTGACTGCTCCTTCCTCAAATTCTGTATCTAATAAATCAACAACACTGTTGGGTCTGCTTCCAAAACATCCAAAGTATCCACCTCTCCATTTCCCTTACACATGGACAGTAGCCTCTTAAACCAGTCTCTTCACATTCACCCATCCCACTTCCAGTCCAGTCCATTTAAACTGTAGCATAGTTAAATGTTAAAAACACAAGTCTTATATGTAACTCCTCTGTTTAAAATTCTTCAATGGCTTTCTGCAACTTTTAGAAAAATGTCTGCAATCTTTAACAGGATTTCCAAGGCCTTGTATGATCTAATTCTTGCCTTTCTTTCCAGCCTCATCTGCACCGCACTCCCCTTTCTATGTTTTAGCCACACTGGACATTTTAGTTCAAGTGTACTGTTCTCACTGGCTTCAGAGCATTCACATTACTGCTTCCTCTACTTTGATTAGTCTTTTCCTTCACCTGGTTAGATTTTCCCTGACATGTCATTTCCTCAGGAAGGGCTTTCCTTACCCCTGCTATCCATGTTTGGTCATCACACATTTTTGGTCATCATCACACATTTCTGAAGCACTTAGAATTTCCCCTTTGTGACATTCATCCTCACTTACAATCACTTGTTCAGTGTCTGCCTTCCTCTTTAGATTGTGCAGTCACAAAGGCAGGGCCCTGTCTGATTGCCTCACTGTATCCATGCCTAGTATGTATGTCTGGCTCATAGTAGATGAGCAATAAACATTTGATAAATGAATTAAAGGCTATGAATGATTCTTACATTAGAAATAAAGACATCACTCTACTGAAAGAATTTACAGGTCAATTGAATTTTTTTTAAGACTTTATTTATATATTTGACAGAGACACAGCGAGAGAGGGAACACAAGCAGGGGGAGTGGGAGAGGGGGAAGCAGGCTTCCCGCGGAGCAGGGTGCCCCATGTGTGGCTCGATCTGAGGACCCTGGGATCATGACCTGAGTCGAAGGCAGCGCTTAACGACTGAGCCACCCAGGCGCCCCTAGGTTAACTGAATTTTAAGAAATCCATTTAAAGTTGATATTGAAGAACAACTCTTAATTCTTCTTGAGAAATGATGTCCTATAGAAGCAGCATTATGTTTCCATGTATAAGAACACTATATAAGAGGCCTGATTGGAAAAAAGTAAATACAAATCAGAGTGGAATCTGTTAACTATTTTTAGGTAAAATATTTATAGGAAAGAGGTGTTTTCAGATGTAGTATCTTAATCCTGCAAAGACTGTCAAATGGTTGTACTGCTGAGGGGGCAATTCAATTGATGTAGAATGTATAATATAATAACATATGCAACTTTAAAAAAGCCATATAAGCCTTAGCTAATAGTTATTAGAGACTGTGTAATTCCAGAAAGTATTAAGTATAGACCAGTTTTCATGTTATTAAAATTATTTTTAAAGATTTCATTTTTAAGTAATCTCTACACACAAGGTGGGGCTGGAACTCAGGACCCTAAGATCAAGAGTCACATGCTCCACCCACTGAGCCGGCCAGGAGCCACGGGATGGCAACCGAGCACAAAAGGCCATATCTTGATTATAGAACATTCACATATAAAATTGTAAACGAAAGCATTATCTGTCCTCCTCCTTTGGATTACCATGGAGAGTGAATGATTATTCTCTGCTTTTAAGTCACTTTAGAAAGCAGCTGTGGCACTAGCAGAGCCAGTGTTCTGAGGTTTTGGAAACGCCTAGGAGACTGCTGGAAGCTTGCATTCTACCAACACCTCCCCTCAGGTACACGGGCTGTATGGTATTACACAGGTTGACGTTGCGGTTTTTACCCTTTCTCTTCAGGGTTGGGCTGCTAAGTTCAGCAGAAGTCGAAGCGCACTTAGTTCCATACAGAGAAACACCTACCCTCTCACACAATGGCCACTACTCATAATAAAGAATTACATCGTCCACAATTAGGGTTTCACCCGGGGCGGGGACGACTTCCTCCATACTTAATGTCTCAGGGAGGCGGCGCAGAGCACCTCCTCGACAGTGAGCCCTGCGTCCTCTCCTCCCCTTTACAGATTGGAAAAAGGCTTTCTCATTGCTGCCCCCTTCAGCTGTGCCCCGGAAACCACAGTTACGTTTTCCACATAGGAGAAAAGAAGCCTAAGAAGACTACAATTCCCGTCATGCCTCATGAAGGCGTCGCCGACGCGCCGGAGCGGTTAGTCAGCTTTCCCACTGGCTCTTTCCACTTCCGGAACTGCAGGGTCTGAGGCCTAGAGGCCGCGCGCACACACCAACTTGCCAACGAGACAAGGCACTGGGGCGCGGTGTCAACGGCGACGTGTGGCGTCACGGGACGCAGGGCGCGCCTGGTTCGCGCGCTTGCGCGCGTCCTAGGGGACTGCTGACGGGATTGCGTGCTTGCGCCGAGGCGGGGGGCAGACCAGCTGGGGCTGCGGGGGCCGCGGGGCCAGACGAAGGAGAGGGCGGGGCCAGCTTCGGGACAGCGGCGACAACACTCCGAGCGAGCGCCTGGGCCCGAGGAGAGCGATGTTGTGGTTCCAGGGCGCCATTCCGGCCGCCATCGCGTCGGCCAAGAGGAGCGGCGCGGTCTTCGTGGTATTCGTGGCAGGTGAAGGGGGCGGGGGCCCGAGTTGTGGCCGAACACCCCTCCGGCCTACCTCCAATCCTAGGATCCACCAGCCTTTCCTCCGTGCTCCGACAGGCCCAGGCTGCCGTCCCTGGCTTCTCAGCGCTTCCCCCTTCCGTTTGGGGCATGCCGAGCCTGCCTAGGCCCCCAGCTCCCGCTTCTCCCAGCACCCCGGCGGGAGGCACGGTCCCCGCCTCGCCGCCAAAGCTTGCTGAGCCCCGCTTACAGCTCTGGCGGGGCACGGGGCAGCGTCCGGCAGGCCCTCGCCGCCCACCCCCGCTGAGCCCCCTAAGGAGTTGGCGCACTTAGACCCCAACAGCCCCCTCTCGGGGACCTCAGTAGATCTCTCTGTCCCCTAGGACCCACCTCGGGATGCTTAACGTTCGTGTAGCGTAAGTGTTTAGGTGGGGATAGAGACAGGCCATTCGACAGGGAGTTGGGTTCGTAATTAGTTGTGGACTGTCAGGAAGAAAGCTGTGTCATCGGTAAGCAACAAAGAGAAGCCACCTGATGTTCACGGCTACTGGCGGTCGTTACGTTCCTGAAACGCAAACTTTTGAGCTTTATATAGGTTGGATTTTTTTTTTTTCAATTGTAATAGGGGGAGAGAGTCTAATGTGGAATATTTGCTTTGTTGCAAGTTGTTTTTTGTACCGTTTGTTTAGAAGAAGACGTTCAGTCTTTGGTTCGTTTTGCTGTCTACCTAGTCTAATATCTACAGTTTCGAGAACGTGAGCTAACTCATTTATCCGTGTTACTCTGGTTTATTTTGCTCCGTCTTTTATTACCACCCTATTTTATCACAGAAATCATCTAGATTTATAGTAGATCTAAGCCTCTATGGTTTTGCTGTTCTCATTACATGAGCCAAATTAGTGTTTGTGACTTCTATTAATTTGAGGTGTATTATTTCAGCAATTTGTGCTTAATAACGGTGTACTCATTCACTTATGACTCTTGGGAGAGTAGATAACAGCTCTATAACTTTATGCACTGCAGTGAAGAAATGCTAAAATATGAGTTTCACTTAACATAAAATTTGAAATTTATAATTGTTTTAAGTTATGCCAAATTTTTAGTTCAGTGTTGTTAATTAGAAAAGCAGTTTGATCCTCTTATGCTGCTTTAGAGTTGTATTTTACATACATAACTGCTATAATCCTGTAAGGAAAAAAAAGTGGGATAAAAAAGGGATTACAAAGGAAAGGAGAATTAAATGATACTTAACTATGCTCATTAAGAGTATATTAATAGTTTTATGACATTTTAAGTTGTTTTTCACATAAAATCTTGGTTGATTCTTTGATAAGTAGAACAGGTATTATTATACCCATTTGTAGATGAGGAAATTTATGTCCACAGTGGTTAAGTGACCTGCACCAGCATCACAAAAAGTATTTCCATCTTGTCTTGACAAATTTTTTTTTTAGCAGCTTCAGGTGTGTTTTTTTGTTTTGGTTTTGTTTTGTTTGTTTGTTTCTTAAGAAAAACCAAGAACTGTAGACTTCATGTATTAATGAAATTGGTGTAGCAGTCAGGAAATCTAGGATTATGGTAGTCATTTAAAAAAAAATTATTTATTTTAGGGGGGAAGGGCAGAGGGAGAGGGAGGGAATCCTCAGGTAGACTCCCAGCTGAGTGGGGAGCCCAGTGCTGGGCTTGATCCCAGGACCCTGAGATCCTGATCTGAGCCGAAATCAAGAGTCGGACACTTAACTGATTGAACCATCCAGGCTCCCTGATGGTAGTCATTTTTTAAACAAAAAACACAACTGATGGTGTCTAAATGATCCTAGAAGATCTTTTTGGGCTAAATAGTTAATTTGAAATAAGAAATTCTAGAATGAACATAGGAAACAGTAGTGGTAGTTATTACTATAGCAAAATAAAGTTAGAGGTCTTTGGGACTGTGTGTGTGTGTGTATACATTCTTCAGTTAACTTTTTACTGATGAGCACATATTATGTTTGTAGAATATCAATGAATGTTTGTTGAATGTTTGTAGGAACACCGTTAGCAATCTGTCAAAGGAGTTTGTCCCTTGACCTGTTCAAAATACTGTTGGCTTTCCTAGAGTTTTTAGGAATCTCCAACACTAGGTAGGATTAGTTTCACTCCAGGAATATGTAGATATTGGGGTCTTGAAACTGCAACACTTACATATTGCTTAGACCTTTGTTCATAGCCAGAACTTACGATTTTCTTAGATGGGATACCTTTACAATAATAAACCAACTCAGTAGAAAATTAAAAAGATATCTTAAAGGCTGGAAGAAGTGGTCTTAAGGGTATACTTTGTTTCATATAACCCCTCATTTGGGAAGCACTTCACGCAAGTTGATTTCATGGATGAATTAAAGAAAATTGTAGAATTAAAACTGGAGAGATTACTACTAGTTCAGAGAAGAACTTAGCAAGTATTTTCAAGGTATTATGTCTTTGTAAATTGAAAGAAATAAAACTGAAGATTTTGATTCTGTTCTTGGGAAGGTAGAATATTCTGACAAGGATCCGGAAGCAAAGGTGTCAGTTCACAGACTAGTGTTGCTAGTGGGCTAAACTTCTCATGACAGACACTATTTACTGCCCTTTTAGGTTCAAAAAGACCACAAAAGCTTTTAGATTTTGACTAGTTGACGTTTTCTGGATTGGAATTCCTGGCTGTACTAAGATCTGCAACTCTTTGTTTCTGAGTTTGTATTGTTCTTTTGTTTGTTTGTTTTTAAGATTTTATTTTTTTAAAAATCTCTACACCCCATGTGAGGCTCGAACTCACAACCCTGAGATCAAGAGTCACATGCTCTACCTACTGAGCTAGCCAGGTGTCCTTGTATTGTTCTTTTTAAGTGTCTTTACTTTGGGTACTGCTGATACTACCAAAGATACAACATTTTCTACTAAAATTTTAGGCTGACCTAACTCCATAGCATAGTTCATATACCGATTAATAAGAAACTAAAGATACTGAAGTCGGCAGTTAATAATCTTACTCCGTAGAGTTAATGTAGGTCACAGTGAGTTAAGTAATTCCATTCAACCTTACGTCTCTGTTAGTCAAGCAGGTGTTGCTGCCACTAGGCTGAGCTATGGACAGACACTGCTAACGGGGATGTGATATTTGGGACCCTCCCCAGATGGTACAACATAGTAAGAAGTACTAACCTCAGAAATAGGAGATCCATACTTCTAGCTACCCACTCGTCATCCCCACTTAGATGCCTCATAGGATTCTCAAGTATAAAAGTATGTTTACTGCCTGAACTTGTGTTTCTCCCCATCAGTGTTGTACATTTAGTAAATGGCACGACTTTTACATTCAGGTGGATAAACCATAGTGTGGGAGTCATCTTTGAATCTCAACTCTTTAGTCTCCTCTTGTCTCGTGTTCCGTGTTGTTTATGACATTCCCAGTCACACAGGCCTTTTCCTACACGTAAAATCCTGCTTAGTGAACTGTTCAGACTCTTGGCCCAGCTCAGCCTTTTCATCCTTTATGTCTTCCCTTAAATGCCACCCCAGAGAAGGCTTCCCTGACTGATCTAAAAAGGTCTTGTTATTTTCTTAGATCTGTTCTTTTTTTCACCGTATTTATTACTATAATTATTTGTAATTGTTTACTAAACAAGTACATTTCTTGTACCTTTAGATTTTTAAACTCCACGGAGGGCAGGCAGTGTCTCATTTGTTTCACATTTAGCTTATAGTTTTCCTCATTTGCTTCCTCAACATCTGGGAGTCTGCTAATGGGCATTCTTTTTGGTCCTGGTCTGTGGATGCGTTCTACTCCCTATTTACTTTTCCATGGCCAGATTTGTCAAGCTCCTATTCCTGGATCATCTCACATAGAATATACTCAAATATGCAGCATTAGGGGTGCCTGGGTGCCTCAGTCGTTAAGCGTCTGCCTTCGGCTCAGGTCATGATCCCAGGGTCCTGGGATCGAGCCCTGCATCGGGCTCCCTGCTCCGCGGGAAGCCTGCTTCTCCCTCTCCCACTCCCCCTGCTTGTGTTCCCTCTCTCGTTGTGTCTCTGTCAAATAAATAAATAAAATCTTTAAAAAATATGTATATATATGCAGCATTAGTCAATTATTGTAGGTATGCCAAGATACTTACTATACCAGAAATTTAGCTGTTCATTCCACAAAATACTTATTGAGGGCTTGCTATATGCCAGGTACTTACCATATGCCAGCTTGTATTGTAGGCATTTGAGTTATATTAGTAAATAAAGAAAACAGTCCTTGCTTTCATGGAGCCTGCTTTCTAGTTGAGGGAGACAGTAAATATAGTAATAAAACACATGGTTTATTAGAAGATCCTAAGTATTACAGGGGGAAAAAAAGACCAGGAGATTAGGGAACTTTGGGGATGTCTGAAGGCTGTCATTTTGTTTTTTATTTGTATATATTTGTATATATGGGACTTGTGGGACTTGAGCTCATGACCCTGAGATCAAGAGTCGCATGCTCTACTGACTGAGCCAGCTAGCTGCCCCTAAAGGCTGTCATTTTAAAGTAGTGTGTAGTAGGGAAGGCTTTATTGAGAAGGTAATATTTGACCAAGAACTTAAAGGAGTTGAGTGTTAACCATCTAAATATCTGAGGAAAGAACATTCCAGGCAGAGGAAACAACTAGTACAAAGACCTTAAAGTAAGAGTGTTTTTGTATTAGCTGAATAGGAATAAGGTAAAGAGAAATGAGGTCAGAGGTAACTGGAGGTATGAGACCATTTGTAGGGAGTTTGACTTTTAATGTGAGGGAAATTGGGAGCCATTGTAGGATTTTGAGCAGAGGACTGATGTGGTAAGACTCTAATGAAAGTTGCCATGTTAAGAACAGACTGAGAAGCTTTGCCACATCTACTGCAGCCAGCAGTCAGACTGTTGGCGTTCCAGAAAATGTCGACATCACTGTGAAGGGATGCATAGTTATTGTGAAAGGCCCCAGAGGAACCCTGTGAAGGGACTTCAGTCACATCAGTGTAGAACTCCATCTCCTTGGAAGGAGAAAGAAGAGCCTCTGAGTTGACAAATGGTGGGGAAATAGAAAAGAACTGGCTACTATTCCCATTACCTGTAGTCCTGTACAGTATATGATCTGGGGGAGGGGGTGCTCCTGACTGGCTCAGTCGGTAGAGCATGTGATTCTTAACGTGGGGTCGTGAGTTTGAGCCCCATGATGGATGTAGAGATTACTTTTTTTTTTAAGATTTTATTTATTTATTTGACAGAGAGAGACACAGTGAGAAGGAACACAAGCAGGGGGAGTGGGAGAGGGAGAAGCAGGCTTCCTGCGGAGCAGGGAGCCCGATGTGGGGCTCAATCCCAGGACCCTGGGATCATGACCTGAGCCGAAGGCAGACGCTTAACAACTGAGCCAACCAGGCTCCCCTGGTATATAGATTACTTTAAAAAAAAAAGAAAAAAGAACGTGATCAAGGGGGCTACACTGGGCTTCCCTTACAAGATGAGGTCTTTGTATGGTCACTTCCCCATAAATATTGTTATTCAGTAGAATGGTTCTCTTGTTGAAATCTGGAATTTCTTGGTTGAAAAACACATCTGTGGGGTTTGGATGAGGCCAAGTATTGTTTGTTCAGTGTCTCAAGTCCAGAAAGATGAGTTAATTTTGAAGGAAATGACATTGGACTTGTATCAAACTCAGCTGCTTTGATTTAGCAAGCCACAACAGTTAAAAACAAGGATATCAGTAAATTTTTGGACGGTATCTATGTTTCTGAAAAAGGCAGAGTTCAGCAGGCTAATGAATAAGATCTAAGTTGTCCAGCTACAGCAACAGCAAGATGCTAGATGACTTTTCAGACTTATTTGTGGTATTTTAAAAGATGCAGTAAAAGCTATATTGATTGGCGTGGGGTGGGGGAGCTAGATTGGGAAGGGAGACCAGTTAGGAGGCTATTGTAATCATCTAGGTGACATGTGGTAGATTAAATCAGGGTGGTAGCAGTGAAAGTGGTAAGAAATAGTTACATTCTGGATATATTTTGGAGATAGAGTCAGCTGAAGTCAAGGATAATTAGTTTTTAGCCTAAAAACTGAAAGGATGGAGTTACCTTAAACAGGTAACTGAGATGAGGAAGGCTGAGGGTGGATTAAATAGGGGAAAGGGGCTACACATGAGAAGAAAACAGCTTATGGAAGAATAGATACAGAATTATCTCATTTTTGGTAAACAAAAATGTGACCTGAGAACTTTTTTAATCTTTAAATTGGCAGAGGTTGTTCACTTTTGAGAAAGCACTTAGCTCTGCTAAACATCAGAAGTATTTTTCATTGACTTACTTGGGTAAGTTTCCTTCTGCCCACCAGTAAGTGGTTATGTCAAAGTCTAGACATTACAAGTCTAAAAAGGAAGTAATATCTGATAGATAGAACTTTTAAAACATTTTGTTATTGAAGTATGACATACAGTATATTAAGTGAAATATATTAAGTGAGCAGCTCAGTGAATTTTTATATATTAACACACTCGTGTAACTCTCATCCAGATAAGATATAAATATTTCCAGCACCCCCAGAAGGCTCCTTCATGCTCTTTCCCAGTCAGTAGCACCTCCACCCAGGTAACTGCTATGCTGAACTCTATCACCATAGATAACTTCTGGATCAGCATAACTTTTTTGTTTTTAATAAAGATTTTATTTATTTATTTGACAGAGAGAGCGCACAAGCAGGCAGAGAGGCAGGCAGAGGGAGAGGGAGAAGCAGGCTCTCCGCTGAGCAGGGAGCCTGATGCGGGGCTCGAACCCAGGACCCTGGGATCACAACCTGAGTCGAAGGCAGCTGCTTAACCGACTGAGCCACCCAGGCGCTCCAGCATAACTTTTGTTTTTTTTTAGATTTATTTATTTTAGAGAGAGAGCATGTGTGCATGCATGTGAGCAGGGGGAGGGACAGAGGGAAAGGAAGAGAGAAGCAGACTCCTGCTGAGTGTGGAGCCCATCTCAGGTCTCGATCTCAAGACCCTGAGATCATGACCCGAGCCGAAATCAAGAGTGGACATTTAACCACCTGAGCCACCCAGGTGCCCCTGGATCAGCATATCTTTTAAAATTAGCATACCTATAATAAAAGGCAAGTCCAAAACTGCAATCAGAATTGCACCTGCTTCTGTCTACCTTGGAGGAATTCTGGGGAGTGATGCTGTGGTGTGGGAACATTGAGCTCGACAGAAAAGTGCTACATAAAGGAAGAGTATTGTGCATTTATTTTCTAAAATTACATGCACAAAAGCCAAAATAGCTGCTGTACATTTCTACTATGCCTTCCAATTATTGTGATACCATTTGCTTCATAATTTGGATGTCTTTTTTTAGAAAATACTTTGTAAAGTCGAGATACCTTCATTCTTTTTCATTACATCGTCATTTATTTTTTTTTAGCTGTCTAAGCTGTTTTTCATTACTTTTTATAATGTTAACAGTGTATATAATCATGCTTTTCATTTTATGCGAAAATTTTAGTTTTCAAACTTGGTAGAAAATACCAATTGTAGTATTTGTGGAATTATATTTTATTTGAAATTCCATATTCTAAGGGAAAAGAATCTGCAGATATTGGGCTTATAAGTATCCTTGAAATGTTTTACAGGTGATGATGAGCAGTCTACACAGATGGCTGCAAGTTGGGAAGATGAGAAAGTGACAGAAGCATCTTCAGACAGTTTTGTTGCTATTAAAATCGATACCAAAAGGTTTGCTTATATATGTTAATTTTTTAAAGATTATAACCATTGTCTTTTGTTGAGATTTATGGTGATACTCTTACATTATAAGAATGTTGATTTTTCTCTAGGGCATGTTGGGGACTTAAATTCTGATTGCCATTTTCCAAATACATCATGATATCTTGCTGAAAAACTTTTAAGTTCTGCTGGTCCACCAAGCAGCAATGTGACATGTACCAGGAATTCAAAAGAATGTGATCCTTAGCTTCTAAGAACTTGGAAGTAACTGTAAATTATAAATTATATATTGATTATCTCTGGAAGGTTGACCACTCTTTTGGATCCTATTTTTGGAATGAAGCTGTTTAATTCAGTAGGAGTAAGGACTTTTTTAGGTCCTCACAGTACTTGATATCCACAAGTCTCTTTTATTTGTTAATCCATTCCTTCTCCTCCCCCCTTAAAAATGTTTTTTTATTGTAGAAAATTTCAAACATATACACAAGTAAGTGAAAGTGTAATGAACTCCCATGTACTTGTCAACTACTTTGGTAATTATCAACTTATAGTCAGTCTTGTTTGAGCTATACCCCGACCCATTTCCACTCATCCCATATACTTTTGTGGCAAATCTCAGTCATCATGTCACTTCATCAATGAATGTTTTAGTATGTCTCTAAAAAATATATTTTTTAACATTAATTAACCTAAATTTAATATGTGAAAAACTAAATTTTTAACATAACTGTAATACTTCAAAAACAAATTAATAAAAGTTTCTTAATAGCAAATACCCAGCTACTGTTCATATTTTCAGTTGTCTTATTTATGTCATAGTTGTATTCTTAATTTATTATAATTTGTTTGGTTGAGGATCCATCATGGTCCACACACTGTGATGTGTTGATCTCTCTCAAGTCTCCTTTAGTCTGTAGACCCCCCCCCCTTTTTTTTCTTTGCAGTTAATATTTTGGAGAAACTAGGTCATTCGTTCTTTAGTTTCCTACGGTATGGATTTTGTTGACTGCATCCCTGTTAGTGTTATCTAATATGTTCCTCTGTCCTCTATTTCCTGTAAATTGACAGTTGGATTCAGGTTAGATTTTTTTTTCCATCAAGACTACCTCATAAGTAGTGGTAATGTCTTCCATTCTTCCATTAGAAGGCACATAATGACCTGTTGTCTTATCTTTATGATGTTAGCAGCAGGCATCAATGATCAGTCCTAGAAGCATTAATTCATTAGCAACTATAAAATGGCATTTTTGTCCTTTTGATACTGATAATATCAGAATGAGTGGTGGTTGAAAATTACTGTCAAGATTAAAATATTTAGCAATTTACCTGGTAAGTTTGTACGTTTGTTTTTTTTTTTAATTTTATTTATTTAAGTAATGTCTACACCCAACGTGGGGCTCAAACTCATGACCCTGAGATCAAGAGTCACATGCTCTTCTGACTGAGCCATCCAGGTGCCCCAGTTTGAAAATTTTTTACTAAAAATTTTTCAATATTAAAAATGTCATAAAACACATCATAGTGGTTTGCCTCACAGCAGGAGTTATTGAACTATATATTTATTGAGCTATAATCCTTAAAAAAAAAAGAATCTTACCATTTTAATGTATATCCTATCATTTATATTGTCCATTATTTCCAGAAGTACCAGTAATGGCAGGAGGAGTGTAGGAGTATATTGGAAATGGGGAAGAGATGAGAATATCAGAATTCTTGAGGTTATACACAGACTGATGTATCTAGCAGTTTTTTTTTTATTGAGAAAGAGAGAGGGGGGAGAGGGGGAGGGGCAGAGGGAGCGGGAGAGAGAGAATCTTAAGTAGGCTTCATGCCCAGTGAGGAGCCCACTGCAGGGCTTGATTTCACATCCCTGAGATCATGACCTGAGCCAAAATCAAGAGTTGGACGCTTAACCAACTGAGTCACCCAGGAGCCCTGTATCTAGCATTTTTCAAAACAAATTTTATTTTATTTTTTTAAAAACAAATTTCTAAAAGCAGTTGCAGGGATACCTGTGTATAGGATGGTTGCTATTTGTTTCATTATGGACTGCCTGCTAATAGAATCTAATGTGTCTTAACTGATGAAAGTAAATTTTATATATTATATAATAATTATGAAATTATCTAATGTTTTAGTAACATTCTAGTGTGCATTTATTTATAGAGATAGCCTGTGTTGAAAATAGACTGGTAGGAAATACATCAGAAATTTACATTGGTGGGGCGCCTGCCTCCTGGCTCAGTGGGTTAAGGGTCCCACTCTTGATTTCCGCTCAGATCATAATCTCAGGGTCCTGGGATAGAGCCCTGTGTTGGGCTCTGTGCTCAGCAGGGAGTCTACTTGAAGATTCTCTCTCTCCTCTCCTGTTGCCCCTCCCCCCCCAAATAAATAAATCTTTAAAAAAAGTTTACTTTGGTTAGTTTTGGGAAGGTAGGACTCTTCGTAATTTTTTTCTTTATACTTTCCCATTCTATTTTCAGATGTTTTTATGATCATGGTTTATATTCAGAAAATGAAACAAATTTCTAATTCTTGGAAATATTAATTTGATTCTTGGTATTATTGACCCACAGTGATTAGTATCTCTTACTTGTATCATAATGTAAAGTCCCACCTATCCCTGTCCCTAACCACCCAGTTCCCTTCTCTGCAGTAACCAAATCTATTTTCCTCCCCTTTCTTACATTCTCGTTTATTTTCCTCCCCTTTTTTTACAAAAGTGGTAGCATTTTGATACACTTTTTTGTATCTTTTTAATGATTGCTTAGTTTTTACTGGTGGATATTTAGGTTGTTTTGAATCATTACTTATTACAAAGTACTGTATTATCATTTGCACAAGTAAGTTATAAGCATTAATAGCCTCTTGTTACAAGTTAAGATATTGTATTGAGGTATACTTGCTGCTGAGGAAGCAACATGGCAGATACCTGCTTGATTTTTAGTCCCCAGATCCAGCCACCAGTTTGTGGGTTGCAAGAGCAAGTAGCTCTTTAATCCGAAAATTATAAAACAAACCAGAAAAGGTCTGTAAAATAAGAATTGCACTTTTCTCCTCCCACCTGATGACTGTGAAAGGAACTAGTACTTTCAGAAAAATCATTTTAATTGGTTCAGTAAATTTTTATAAAAACAACTGAGTATTTGGAAAACGCATGCATCTAGTGATTTTCTGTTTGATTTTGTTTTACAGTGAAGCCTGCCTACAATTTTCACAAATCTGTATCCTTTCAATAAAGAATTGGTTTGATATATATTTTGCTTGAGGATTTGCCTTTCTTTTAGTTAATTCATGACATTTTGAAATTATTCATTTTTATTTAGGAACTCTTGCATTCTTGTTTATTGAAAATTTATGTTGCTAAGTGTCCTTTGAGATAATACATTGTAACAAAGGGGATCATAGAGAGTTTTTTTATTGTCAATATCTGGAAAGCAGTATGGAGCAGTTTGGTTGGAATGTTAGAAGAAGCTGTTAAGGGGCAAGATAGATGTAAAAGTGACAATAGAGGGGAATGTAGTGGATGTTCTCCACTCAGTTATACAATACAAATAAAACATATATCAGTTTATCTATCACATGCATGATAAGCATAATGATAAGGTAGTTGAAATTATTTGGTAAACATGTTAGCGGATAACATTGTGAAATTCACAAAGATTTGTTTTGCTTTTTTATCAGTAATATTTCATAAAATTATCCCCTTGTTTTTCATGAATTGTTAGACTTAATTAAATTGTACAGATCCCGTAGTGTGTGTTCCATCCAGTTTCTTTATTGGAGACAGTGGAATTCCCTTGGAAGTAATAGCAGGAAGTGTTTCTGCAGATGAACTTGTTACCAGAATTCACAAAGTCCGGCAGGTGAGAAGGAACAGAATTTCTTTATTATAAACATGGGAAAATGGTATGTCAGAAACTTGACATTGGAATATTTTTGGAGCTGCTCTGTATAATCAGGAACCTGCCATGCCATTAAACTTTTAAAAGGTAGTAAATATTATTTTCCTGGATTGGTTTTGAAAATAGCATTGTGAAGTTGTAAGTACCTGAACCTAATGAGTGACTTCTTACTCTCCCTTCTTTCCTCCCTCACCTAACTACTAATACACATCACTATTCCTTTGTTGCAAGAGAGAGGTTGCACATTAAGTTCCCAAACTGTATTGCTTGACACATTTTAAGGAATTTAGTCAATTTCTCATTAGTGTCCTCTTTGGGCAAATGGCTAAGATAGCTTCAAACTTTTTTCCTAGAATTCTAATTTGAAGGAAAATCATTGTGCTTTGAAAATCTTTTTATGTTCTTGTCACATTATAGTTGAATTCCATAGTGTGATTATACCATGTGTAGGATTACACAGTTTAGATTCATGTACTTAGAAGGTTTAGTACTTTTCCCTCCTGTAGAGACAATTGACTTATATTTTGGCCTCATCTGCCAGGTAGATTTAGATACTTACCTGTTCATTAAATTCCAATGTGTTTTCTCCCTAGATGCACTCATTAAAAGGTGAAACATCGGTGGCAAATGGCAGCCAGTCAGAAAGTTCAGTCTCTACTCCACCCACCTCATGTGAACCTAACAACACTTCTGAAAACTCTCAGTCCAGAAATGTGGAGCTTTGTGAGACACCACCCACTTCTGATAGAAAGTCAGATTCTGCAACAGGTAATTTTTAGTGTACCCTTTTGGGTATAGGTAGAAGTACTCCATCACTTTGTTTTAAAGGCCAGGGATTAATATCCTTAAAAATAGCATGTTTCTCAAACTCTGTCATACTCATTTAACTTAAAATTTAAAGGTTGTCTTAAATACAGGTGTTGGTCATACAGTGGCAGAAGAGAATAAAGTCAGTGAATATGCTTTTCAAATCCAAATAGGCAACAGTCCAGAATAGTTGATTTGTAATTTCTTTTACTGTGCTGTAGTTCAGGGACTGTCATTATGACACTTAACAATTTTATAAATATCTTTCCAGCCAGAGGATCTTGAAAGGTCCAAATGAACTAATGTATTTGGAATTGTTTTTATAACCTATAAGATACCATACACATTTAAAAAATAGTATTTGCATTTTTAGAAATTAGAATTAAAAGATAAAATTGTGGAAATAAAAGATGTGACTGCAGAGGGGTTGATAGAAAAGGCAAAAGAGAAAATTTATACTATATATTAGGGATTGTGTTCAGAGTTGCTTGGTGTAATATATCTTTGTATTGGGCAACATAGAGTTAGATAAATCAAGAAGTTAGTAGATTAGTATCCTAAAAGATAATCCTACTCTAGCATCCCAGATAGATAATTATCAAACCTCTATTTACTGACAGGAAGCTCATTACCTTGCAAGAAAGCCTACTGTCAAAGTCCTAGTTTTTAGAAAAATTCTTCTTTATATTGAGATGAAATTTGATGCCCTGTAATTTCTCATTAACTTTAGTGCAACTTAAGAAGTTACACATAACAGGTTTTGAATATTTGAAGAATAGCTGCCATGTCCCCTCTCAGTAGTCTCATTTTGAGGTTTACATCTGCAGATCATTCAAATTCTGGATGCATACAGAACGAGGGGATGCTATAGTGAATGTAGCCCATTTAACTGTACAGCAGGATACTTAATCTTTTACGTTTATCTGGATATTTATCATTGCCAAATTCTTCATTCCCTTTCGAGTATGTTTTCCTCTGGTATCATTTTCTTTCAGCCTGAAAATTTTCCCTTAGCATTTCTTTTCTTTCTTTCTTTTTTTTTAAGATTTATTTATGTATTTGAGAGAGAGAGGGCATGCGCAAGGGGAGGGGGGGGGAGAATTTTCAAGCAGACTCCCTGCTGAGCAAGGAGCCCAGTGCAGGGCTGTATCTCATGACCCATGAGAATATGACCTGAGGTGAAACCAAGAGTTGGACATGTAACTGACTTAGCCACCCAGGTGCCCCTTGCTTAGCATTTCTGACTATACAGGTCTTTTGGTAAAATACTTCTCTTTGTCTCTGAAAAATGATTTTATCTTCATTCTAGAGGGGTATTTTTACTGGATACAAAATTTGGGGTTTACAGTTATTTTTTTCAACCCTTTAAGGATCTTCTGGTCTCCATAGTTTTCTGATGAGAACTTTCTGTTGGTAGCAGTGTTTCCCCATATATGGAATATATTGCTTTGGTTTTCAGCAGTTTGACCATATTATGCCTAGATGGGCTTTTCTTTGTGTTTATTCCGCTTGGGGTTTGCTGAGCTTCTTAAATCTGAAAATGTATGACTTTTACTAAATTTGGGGAATTTGGAGCCATTATTTATTTAACTATTTTTCTCTTAGCTTGCTAGAAATAATTACATGTATGCTAGGCTTCTTTGATATTATCCCACAGGTTCACTTTTTTCTTTTTTTCCTCTTTAGATTGGATAATCTTGTTGATCTATAAGTTCACTGATTTTTCTTTATCATCTCTTTCTGCTCTGCTCTTAAGCCCATCTAGTGAATTGTTATTTTATTTTTATTCTAAGATTTTTTTTTTTTTAAGATTTTATTTATTTATTTGACAGAGAGAGACACAGCAAAAGAAGGAACACAAGCGGGGAGCGGGAGAGGGAGAAGCAGGCTTTCCGCTGAGCAGGGAGCCTGATGCGGGGCTCGATCCCAGGACCCTGGGATCATGACCTAAAGCTGAAGGCAGACGCTTAATGACTGAGCCACCCAGGCACCCCTGAGATTTTTATTTTTAAGTAATCTCTTTGTCCAGTGTGGGACTCAGACTTAAAACCCTGAGATCAAGAGTCATATTCTCTACTAACTGAGTTAGCCAGGTGCCCCTAGTGGATTTTTATTTTAGATAAAATTTGGTAACATATTTATACTTTTTTTAAGTTGACCTTTTCTTAATAGGCTTTTTTTTTTTTACTTTTAAGTTCTGAGAAGTATTTATTAAGTGCCACATTGTCTTTATAAGCTGATTGACAGCTTTTAAAGTTTTTCCATTATATATTTTTGCAACAAAAGTAAAATGTTTGTCTTGACAAATGAGAAGTTCCGATGAAGCAAAAATGAAAAACCAGAATACCTGTTACCTCAGATAGCCACTGTTAAGCCATTTAAGTATATACTTTAAGTTTTTTCTTTGCATATTAATATAAAATATACATTTTTTACAAAAATGGGATACAACATATACTTTTTGAAAATTTTCTTTCACTTAACGATATATAATGTACATCTTTTCATGGAAATGGGTGAGACCCATGATTGAAAAAGGGAAACTTCCAGCTTGTTGGTGGGGAAAACCCAATTTTATGCCAGTTACAAGTGAAGCACCTAGAATAAAGCCATGCGAAAAGTTATGATTGAGATGGGGAAAGGTAATTGAGAAGATACAACCTTCAGGTGGCAATACTTACATCAGGCAAAGCAGAATTGAAGGCCGAACACATTAAATAGGATGAGGACGATTCCATCTCGCCTTCCAGTGCATAACCATCAATTTGTTGTGTACTCTTTTCATTTCTTCCATCTCCTCTGCTACCTTTATCATCTCCTCATTGCTTAAATTTCTGCTGTGTGTGTCCCCTCTAAATTGCAGGCGAGAGCGAGCCAGCCTCTCTTTAAAGCTTCCTTCTTCTAGCTTATGTTTTCCCACTCCACAAGGAGGCTGCTCCATGGGAGGGGGATCTTCAAAAAGGTCCCTTCCAGAAAGGTGCTCCTGAGGAGGGTGCTCCTCGGATACCAGCATCTCGGGAAGGAGCTCCTGGGGAAAGAACTCCTCCTCCGAGGACTGCTCCTTGGAAGATGGTTCCTCTGGAGACTGCTTTTCGGGAGAGTGCTCCACAGGAGGCTGCTCCTCATCCATCTTGGGTGCGCTCTGTGGCTGTTCTTCATTTTCTTTGCAGGATTTTTCCGTGTTCAGGACGGTCTGGACCTCTCCTGGCGGTTTGCTCTAGGAGTCCTCTCCTCGAGGCGCACTGCTGTGACCTGCAGATCTGCAGACTTCCTTCTCCTCTTCCCCTCGACCAAAGGGCAGGAGGCAGACGGTGTCTGGACAGGCAAAAAGGACCAGGAGAGAGGGACTCGGGCAGACATAGGCTCCTGGTCACGTGAGGGCTGCCCGTCACCGCCGAGCTCAGATCCCG
The DNA here is from genome assembly GCF_964656455.1 of Halichoerus grypus. Taxonomy (NCBI): domain Eukaryota; kingdom Metazoa; phylum Chordata; class Mammalia; order Carnivora; family Phocidae; genus Halichoerus; species Halichoerus grypus. The sequence goes on from NC_135715.1 coordinate 102,183,350, forward strand.
TTACCTTCTTAATAGAGTTTTAAAATATTTTTTATTTTTATTTTTATTAGAGAGAGAACTCGTACAAGTGGGGGAGGAGAAGAAGGAGAGAGAGAATATTAAGCAGGCTCCATGCTCAGTGCAGAGCCCAATGTGGGGCTCGATCTCATGACCCTGAGATCATGACCTGAGCTGAAATCAAGAATCGGTCACTGAACCGACTGAGCCACCCTATAGACTTTTTTTTAGAGCAGTTCTAGGTTTACAACAAAATTAAGAGGAAGGTACAGATTTCCTATATACCTTCTGCCCCACAATCTACATCCTTCACGGAAGTGGTACATTTGTTACAACTAATGAATCCACATTTGACACCATTGTAATCAGGCAAAGTCCATAGTTTACATTAGAGTTTTCTCTTGGTGTTCTACATTCTATGAGTTTGGACAAATGTATAATATAGAACAAAGTATTTTTACTGCCCTAAAGGTCCTCTGTGCTCTGCCTGTTCATCCTTACTGATCTTTAGTTTTGCCTTTTCCAAAATGTCATATAGTAGTGTTTTCAAATTGGCTTCTTTCACTTAGTAATATGCATTTAAGCTTCCCTCATGTCTTTTCATCACTTGATAGCTCATTTCTTTTTAGAGCTGAATAATATTCCATTGTCTAGATGTAGCACAGTTTATTAATCCATTCACCTACTGAAGGGACATCTTGGTTTCTTCCAAGTTTTAGCAATTATGAATAAAGCCGCTGTAAGCATCTGTGTGCAGGTTTCTGTGTGAATATAAGTTTTTTTACTTTCCTTGGGTAAATACCAAGGTCATGATTGCTGGATTGTGTGCTAAGAATATGTTTAGTTTTGTAAGAAGCCATCAAGCTGTCTTCCAAAGTGGCTGTACCATTTTGCAGGTAAAATGATTCTAGATTTTCTTATTCTTCCTTCCATCTCCTCCTCCTCTTTTAACTTTTTATTTTGAAATAGTTTGACTCACAGAAAGTTACAGTAGTTATACTTGGTCCCTGAGTACCATTTACCAACATTTTATTCAATTTATCTTTTAATTCATTTCATTTTTCTTTACCTCATTGAGTTATAATGGCTCTAGCTCATCTCAGGATTGCCGTTTTTTTTGTCTTTTCCCCTAATAATGAGTCACATTTTCCTTTTGGATCTTGTGTCAAGAAATTTTGGATTGTATCTTGTACATTGTTATAGACACTCTGGATTCTGTTATATTCCTACAAACCGTGTTGATGCTTTTGTTTCAGTAGGCACTTAACTTTAACTCAAACTCTGCCTTACCTGAAGTGTGAGTAGAAGCTCTAATCTCAGTTCTTTATAGCTTTTTTTTTCTTACTTCGTTATGGAAAATTTCAGACTTCTAGAAAAGTAGAGAAAACAGTGTAAGAAATCCCATGAACTCACTGCCTGTCTTCAACTCCTGCCTACTCATGGCTGGTATTGTTTCATTGGAGCTCCCTACTCCTCTTCTCCTTCTCACTTATTATTTAGAACAAATCTCAGGCATTATATCATTTCATTTTTAAAATATTAGTATGTAAAAGATGAGAACTTTGTCTGTCTGTCTGTCTATCTATCTATCTGTCTATCTATCTATCATCTATAGTAGGCTCCATGCCCAGTGTGAAGCCCAGCTTGGGGCTTGAACTCATGACCCTGAGATCAAGACCTGAGCTGAGATCAAGAGTCAGTTACTTAACTGACTGAGCCACGCAGGCGCCCCTAAAAGATGAGAACTTTAAAAAAATAACCACAGGGCACCTGGGTGGCTCAGTCGTTAAGCGTCTGCCTTTGGCTCAGGTCATGATCCCAGGGTTCTGAGATCGAGCCCCACATCGGGCTCCCTGCTCTGCGGGAGGCCTGCTTCTCCCTCTCCCTCTCCACCTGCTTGTGTTCCCTCTCTTGCTGTGGCTCTTTCTGTCAAATAAATAAAATATTAAAAATAAATAAATAAATAACCACAAATTGGTATCCCTTATGAAACATAGAAAATTGAACAGTAATTCCTTTTTATCATTAATTATCTAGGCAGTATTTATATTACACTAAATTTTTGTTTGTTTGGAGTCAGTCCAGTATATTGTTATTGCTTGATGAGTCTTCCTTTTTCTTTTTTTTTTTTTGTCTTATTTTTCATTTCATAAACAGTTTCCCATTCTCACTGTTTTTTTTCTGTAACTGCCCGCAGTCTGGATTTTGCTGCATTCTTTTTTTTTTTTTTTTAAGTTTTTATTTTAATCACCCGGTGCTCATCACAAGTGCACTCCTTAATCCCTGTCACCTATTTCATCCATCCCCCCACCTGTCCACCTCCCCTATGGTAACCATCAGTTCTCTGTAGTTAAGAGTCTGTTTCTTGGTTTGTGTCTCTTTTTTCTCACTTTGCTCATTTGTTTTGTTTCTTAAATTCCCCATATGAGTGAAATCATTGGTATTTGTCTTTCTCTGACTGACTTATTGCTCTTAGCATTATACTCTGTAGCTCTATCCATGCAGTTGCAAATAGCAAGATTCCATTCTTTTTTATGGCTGAATAATATTCCTCTGTGTGTGTGTGTCTGTGTGTGTGTGTGTGTGTGTGTGTGTGTACCACATCTTCTTTATCTGTTCATCAGTCAGTGGACTTTGGGCTACTTCCATAATTTGGCTATTGTAAATAATGCTGCTATAAATACAGGGTTGCATGTATGACTTTGAATTAGTGTTTTTATGTTCTTTGAGTAAATACGTAGTGGTGCAATTGCTGGGTCATAGGGTAGTTCTATTTTTAACTATTTGAAAAACCTCTACACTGTTTTCCAGAGTGGCTGCACCAGTTTGCATTCCCATCAATAGTACAAGAGGGTTTCCTTTCTCCACATTCTCTTCAACACTTCTTTTTGATTTTAACCATTCTGATAGGTGTGAGGTGATATCACACTGTAGTTTTGATTTACATTTCCCTGATAGGTGATGATGAGCATCTTTTCATGTATGTGTTGACCATTTGGATGTCTTCTTTGGAGAAATGTCTGTTCATATCTTTGCCCATTTTTAAGTTGGATTATTTATTTTCGGGGTGTTGAGGTTTAGTTTTAGATTTTTTTTTTTTTTTAAGATTTCTATATATTTTAGAGAGTGCACATGTGAGTGGGGTGAGGGGCGGAGGGGGGAGGGAGAGGGACAAGCAGACTCCCTGCTGAGCACAGAGCCTGATGCAGGGCTGAACCCCATGACCCTGAGACCATGACCCAAGCTGAAATCAAGAGTTGGATGCCCAACCAACTGAGCCACCCAGGCACCCCTAAGGTTTTATTTTTAAGTAATCTCCGTAACCAGTGTAGGGCACAAACTCACAACCCCAGGATTAAGAGTAGCGTGCTCCATTGAATGAGCCAGCCAGTTGCCCCATGGGTGTTGAATTTTTGTTAAGTTCTTTATATATTTTGGTTACTAACCCTTTATCAGATACGTCATTTGCAAGTATCTTCTTCCATTCCAGAGATTGCCTTTTAGTTTTGTTGATTGTTTACTTTGCTATACAGAGTAGTCCCAATAGTTTTTGCTTTTGTTTCCCTTGCCTCAGGACATATATCTAGAAAGATGTTGTTACAGTTGATATCAGAGAAACTACTGCCTGTGTTCTCTTCTAGGATTTTTATGGTTTCAGGTCTCACATTTGGGTCTTTAATCCATTTTGAGTTTATTTTTGTGTGTATGGTGTAAGAAAGTGGGCCAGTTTCATTCTTTTGCATGTAGCTGTCCAGTTTTCCCAGCACCTTTTGTTGAAGATTCTTTTTCCCATTGCATATTCTTTCCTGCTTTGTCGAAGATTAATTGACCATATAAGTTGTGGCTTTATTTTCGGTTTTCTGTTTTGTGCCAGTACTATACTGTTTTGATTACTACTGCTTTGTGATATAACTTGAAGTTCATAATTGTGATGCCTCCAGCTTTGCTTTTCAAGATTGCTTTGGCTATTTTGGGCTTTTTTGTGGTTCCATACAAATTTTAGGATTGTCTGTTCTAGTTCTTTGAAAAATGCTGTTGGTATTTTGATAGAGACTGTATTAAATGTGTAGATTACTTCAGGTAGTATAGACATTTTAACAATATTTGTTCTTCCAGTCCATGGGCATAGCATCTTTCCATTTCTTTGTGTCCTCTTCACTTTCTTTCATCAGTGTTTTATAGTTTTTAGAGTACTGGTCTTTCACCTCTTTGGGTAGGTTTATTCCTAGATATCTCATTATTTTTGGTCTAGTTGTAAATGGGATTATGTTCCTAATTTCTCTTTCTGCTGCTTCATTGGTGCATAGAAATGTAACATTTCTGTGCAATGATTTTGTTATCTGCAACTTTACTGAACTCATTTATCAGTTCTAGCTGTTTTTTGGTGGCGTCTTTTTGGGTTTTCTCTGTATGATATCATGTCATCTGTAAATAGTGAAAGTTTTACTTCTTCCTTGCCAATTTGGATGCCTTTTATTTCTTTTTGTTGTCTCATTGCTGTGGCTAGGACTTCCAATACTGTGTTGAATAAAAGTGGTGAGAGTGGCCATCCTTGTTTTGTTCCTGACCTTAGGGGAAAAGCTTTTTCCCCATTGAGGAGGATGTTAGCTGTGGATTTTGTGTATGTGTGGCCTTTATTATGTTGAGATCTGTTCTCTCTAGACCTACTTTGTTGAGGGTTTTTGTCATGAATGGATGTTGTACTTTGTCATATCCATTTTTTCTGTCTATTGAAATGATCATGTGATTCTTATCCTTTCTCTGTATTGATGTGGCGTATCACGTTGATCGATACATAAATATTGAGCCACCCTTGGAACCTGTGAATAAATCCCATTTGATTGTGGCAAATGATTGCTTTTTATTTTTAATTTTTTTTAACTAAACTCTACCCCCATGTGGAGTTTGAACTCGACCCTGAGATCAAGAGTCACATGCTCTGCTAGCTGAGCCAGCCAGGCACCCCATGGTGATTTTTTTTTTTAATGTATTGTTGGATTTAGTTTGCTGGTATTTTGTTGAGGATATTTGCATATGTATTCATCAGAGATACTGACCTGTAGTTTTCTTTTTGTGTGTTGTCTGTTTGGTTTTGGTATCAGGGTAATGCTAGCCTCATGGAATATATTTGGAAGTTTTCCTTCCTTTTCTAGTTTTTTGAATCTTTGAGAAGAATAGGTATTAACTCTTCCTTATTTGATAGAATTTGCCTGTTAAGCCATCTGGTCCTGGACTTTTGGTTCTTGGGAGTGTTTTGATTACTGATTCAGTTTCTTTGCTAGTAATTGGTCTGTTCAAATTTTCTGTTTTCTTCCAGTTTCTCTTTCAGTAGTTTATATGTTTCTAGGTATTTATCCATTTCTCCTGGGTTGTTCAGTTTGTTGGCATATATTTTATTACAATATTCTCTTACAGTTGTTTGTATTTCTGTGGTGTTGGTTGTTATTTCTCTTCTCTTACTTTGTTGATTCTATGTATTTGAGTCTTGTCTCTTTTTTTCTTGCTAAGTTTCGCTAGAGGTTAATCAATTTTATTGATGTTTTTTCAAAGAACCAGCTCCTGATTTCATTGATCTGTTCGAATGTTTTTTAGTTTCTATTTCACTTCTTTCTTTCTTTTTTTTTTTTTTTTAAAGATTTTATTTATTTGACAGAGAGACAGCGAGAGAGGGAACACGAGCAGGGGTAGTGGGAGAGGGAGAAGCAGGCCTCCCGCGGAGCAGGGAGCCTGATGCGGGGCTCGATCCCAGGACCCTGGGATCATGACCTGAGCCGAAGGCAAACGCTTAATGACTGAGCCACCCAGGCGCCCCTCTATTTCACTTATTTCTGCTCTATATTATTTCCTTCCTTCTGCTGGTTTTAGGTTTGTTGGTTGTTCTTTTTCTAGCTCTTTGATGTATAAGGTTAGGTTGTTTGAGATTTTTCTTGCTTCTCCGGTTAGGCTTGTATTGCTATAAATTTCTCTCTTAATACTGCTTTTGCTGCATCCTAAATGTTTTGAACTATTGTGTTTTCATTTTCATTTGTTTCTCTGTGCTTTTTATTTCTTCTTTTATTTCCTGGTTTGACCCATTCATTGTTCAGTAGCATATTATTTAACTTCCATGTATTTGTGGTCTCTCCAGATTTTCCTTGTGGTTGACTTCTGGTTTCATAGTGTTGTGGTCAGACAAGATGCACGGTATGACTTAAGTGTTTTTGAATTTGTTGAGGCTTGTTTTGTGGCCTAATATGTGATCTCTTCTGGAGAATGTTTTAAAAGAATGTGTATCCTGTTGCTTTAGGATGGAATGTTCTTGATATATCTGTTAAATCCATTTGGTTCATTAGGTGTGTGTGCCCCTTTGAGTCACTGTTTTTGTATTCTTTGGATAAATACCTGGTAGTGCAATTGCTGGGTCGTAGGGTAGTTCTATTTTTGATTTTCTGAGGAACCTCCACATAGCAGCTATATCCACAATAGCCAAAATATGGGAAGAGCCCAAATGTCCATTGATGGATGAATGGATAAAGAAGATGTGGCATGTGCGTGTGCATGCGCGCACACACACATACAGGAGTATTATTCAGGCATCAGAAAGAACGTAATCTTGCCATTTGCAATGACAGGGATGGAACTAGAGCATACTATGCTAAGTGAAGTAAGTCAGTCAGAGAAAGACAAATACCATACGATTTCACTCAGTGGAATTTAAGAAACAAAACAGATGAACTTAGGGGAAGGGAAGGAAAAATAAAATAAAAAGAGAGAGGGAGGTAAACCATAAGAGACTCTTAACTATAGAGAACAAACTGAGGGGTGCTGGAGGGGAGGTGGGGGGGGATGGGTTAAATGGGCGATGGGCACTTGTTGTAATGAGCACTGGATATTATATGCAGGTGATGAATCACTAAATTCTACCCCTGAAACTAATACTACACCATATGTTAACTAACTTGAATTTAAATAAAAATCTTGAAAGGAAAAAAAAAATCCATCTGGTTCAGTGTGTCATTCAAAGCCATTGTTTCCTTGTTGATGTTCTGTTTAGGTGATCTGTCCATTGATATAAGTGGGGTGTTCAAGTCCCCTACTATTATTGTATTATTATTGATTAGTTCCTTTATGTTTATTATTAACTGTTTTATGTATTTGGGTGCTTCTGTGTTGGGTACATGAATATTTACAATTATTATATTTTCTTGTTGGATTGTCCCCTTTATTATTATATAGTATCCTTCTTTGTGTCATTATAGTCTTTGTTTTAAAGTCTATTTTGTCCGATATAAGTATTGCTCCTCTAGCTTTCTTTTGACATCCATTTGCATGATAAATGTTTCTTCATCCCCTCACTTTTTTTTTCTTTTTTAAGATTTTATTTATTTATTTGAAACAGAGAGAGAACATGAGTGGGGGGGGGGCAGAGGAGAGTGAGAAGCAGACTCCTTGTTGAGCAGAGAGCCCCACTCAGGGCTTGATCCCAGGACTCTGGGATCATGACCTGAGCTGAAGGCAGATGCTTAACTGACTGAGCCACTCAGGCACCCCATCCCCTCACTTTCAGTGCAGATGTATTTAGGTCTAAATTGAGTCTCTTGTAGGCAGCATATAGATGGGTCTTGTTTTCTTATCCATTCTGTCACCCTGTCTTTCGATTGGGGTTTTAGTCCATTTACATTCAAAGTAATTATTGATAGATACGTATTTATTGCCATTTTATTATTCGTTTTGTGTTTGTTTCTGAAGATTCTCTCTGATCCTTTCTTATCTTTCTCTCTTTCATGGTTTGCTGATTTTCTTCAGTGATATATTTGGATTTCTTTTTTTTTATTCTTTGCATATTTATTAGTGGTTTTGATTGGTGGTTTCCATTAGATTTGTATATAACATCTTCTGTATGTAGCAGTCTGTTTTAAATTGATGGTTGTTTAAGTTTGAACCAATTTTCCTCCCCATGTTTTAGGTATATGGTGTCATATTTTACATCATTTTATTTTGAGAGCTCCTTGACTGATTTTTTATATAAATATTCATTTTTACTGTTTTTATGTTTCCTACCTTCATACTGTCATTTTTGGTCTTTCCTTTCCTTTCCATTCCCCTTTAATGTTACTTGCAGGACTGGTGTGGTAGTCGTGAGCTCCTTTAGGTTTTGTTTGTCTGAGAAACTCTTTACCTCTCCTTCTATTCTGAATGATAGCCTTGCTGGATAGAGTATTCCTGGCTGCAGGTTTTTCCCTTTCAGCACTTGGTATATATCATGCAACTCCTTTCTGGCTTGGAAAGTTTCTGGTGAAAAATCCTCTGATTGCCATATGGTGTTTCCTTTTTATGTAACTGTCGTCTTTTATTTCACTGCTTAGTATTTTTTCTTTTTTCTTTTTCCTTTTTTTTTTAAAGATTTTATTTTTGAGTAGTCTCTACACCCAATGTGGGGCTCAAACCTACAACCCTGAGATTGAGTCACACACTCCACTGATTGAGCCAGACAGGCACCCCTTAAAATTTTTTCTCTCTTACTATATTTTGGCATTTTAATTGCAATATGTCTTGGTGTGGATCTGCTTTTATTGATTTTGTTGGGGGTTCTCTGTGCATCCTGGATCTGGATATCTGTTTCCTTCCCCAGATTTGGGAAGTTTTCAGCTATTATTTCTTCACATAAATTCTCTGTCCCCTTTTCTCTCTCCCCTTCTTCTTCTGGGACCCCTGTAATACAAATTTTATGTTTGATGTTTTCACTGAGTTCCCTAAGTCTGTTCTCGTTTTGCATAATTCTTTTTTCTTGCTTTTGTTCAGTTTGATTACTTTCCATTACTCTTGTCTCCTAGGTCATTAATTCATTCCTCTGCTTCTTCCAGCATGCTATTCCTTCCTTCAAGTGTGTTTCTCATTTAGTTTATTGAGCCATTTATCTCTGTTATGTTCTTTCTTTTTTTTTTTAAGATTTTATTAATTTTTTTTTTTTTTTTAAAGATTTTATTTATTTGACAGAGAGAGAGACAGCGAGAGAGGGAACACAAGCAGGGGGAGTGGGAGAGGGAGAAGCAGGCTTCCCGCTGAGCAGGGAGCCCGATGCGGGGCTCGATCCCAGGACCCTGGGATCATGACCTGAGCCGAAGGCAGACGCTTAACGACTGAGCCACCCAGGCGCCCCAAGATTTTATTAATTTGAGAGAGAGCATGCCTGTGCACATGAACGGGGGGAAGGGGCAGAGGGAGAAGCAGACTCCCTGCTGTGCAGGGAGCCTGATGCGGGTCTCGATCACAGGACTCTGAGATCATGACCTGAGCTGAAGGCAGCTGCCTAACTGACTGAGCCACCCAGGCACCCCTCTGCTATCTTATTTCTTATCTCTGTGTTAATGGTCATTGATGTCTTCTACTCTTTTCTCAAGTCCAGTGAGTATCCTTATGATCATTGCTTTAAATTCTCCATCAGGCATATTACTTATATCTGTTTTGCTTAGATCTCCAGCCATGGCCTTGTTTTGTTCTTTAATTTGGGACAAATTCCTCTGTCCTCACATTTTGTCTAAGTCTCTGTGCCTGTTTCTGTGTGTTAGGAAAGTCTGCTACGTCTCCTGTTCTTGAGGGTAATGATTTAATGAAGAAGAGGTCCTGTAGTGCCCTGCAGTGTAGCATCCTCTGTTCCCCAGGGCCTGCGCTTCTGGGAGTGTGTCCAACGTGTGCTTCATGCACTCTGCTGTTGTGTCCTGGCTGCTTTATGCTTCAGGCCAGTTGTCTGCAGATGCTCTCTTTGTCTTTTTGTCTTTTGTGGACAGTGTTTGGTTCCTGGCCTGAAAGTGGTGTGCCCTGGTCTGCTTGCGAAATGACACCTGTCACCACCGCCACCAGAATTGAGGCCCCACTATACTCCAGGGTTGGGAGATGTGTTGTGAGCAGGGATTTGGGCTGGTCTTTCAGGGAAGGGGGCCCACCATGCCAGGACTGAGGCAGTATGACTGGGAAGGGTAGTTTTTCCAGAGTGTGAGGGGGCAGGGCTTGTTCTAAGCAAGTTAGGTAGCCAGTGTGGGTGCTGTGCTGTTTCCCGCTTGTGGCTGTGTTTATGCTGAGGGGTGAGGGAGGGAAATGGTGCTGGCCAGTTCCTTTGTTTCTGGAGGGGTCTCTCTGTCAGTGCTGCTTCTCTGGGACACAGTCTGAGATGAGCAACTAACTTCCCCATTATGTGCTCCAGGTACTCTTTAGATCACTGTTTTCCATGCTGCATGTCTGTGGGCTGTTTGCCCTGCCTTTTCTCCAAGAGCAGCCCCAGTGTCCTCTGAGCTCTCCCAGAGCCAAGCACACTGACCTTTAAAACTCCAGGCTTTAAGCCCCGCTGGTTAGAAGAACTTATGAAATTTGGGCCCTCTTGCTTTCCAAGCCAGTTGCTCTGGGGGTTTGTCTTCCCTGTGCACTCCCCTGTCTTATCTGTTTCTCACCCTTCTCCATAACCACAGTCCTCTCTCCGCCTCAACATCCATGATTCGTTTCTCTTCCAAATTGCGTCTCTGCATTTCCTACCTTCTTTGATGTGACTTCTTTTCTACTTTTAGTTGTGGAGTATGTTCTGCCAGTCTTCAGGTATATTTAGGATAATTTGATAGTTATCTATTTGTATCTGTGGGATGAGACCAGCCTAGGGTCCTCCTACTTCACCTCCATCTTCCCCTCACTGTGGACCTTGCTGCATTCTTATGGTATTATGTAAATATTCTTCTAAGTTGTTAGTTAAAATTACAGGCTTGATCAGATTTAGGTTCATTATGTATTCTTTTTTGGCAAGACTGCTTTGTAAGTGGGAGATACATTATGCCTAATTATCCAGTTATGTTTTTAAACCTTCAATTAGAACTTTTAATAAATTTTCATTATGTTTGGATGTTTATCAGTTGTTTTAGTTTAACGTTTTTTTGAAAATCTGGAACTTTTCATTCATTAATTACCTGTTAAATATGAGCTAATATAAGCTTTTCATGCATATAAGCTGTTTCATGCATAAAGTTATAAATGTATATTCTGTACTTTCAAGTCACTCTGCCATGCCATTGGAAATGTTACTGTATATAACATCTGTCCATTTTTCTTTGTGTTTAGTCATAGATCCATCTAACTGTATTGTTCACCTTTTTTTTCAACTGTCTACAAGTTATTTTCCACAGTTCTGTTAATTTTTTTGCTGTATTAAGATATGAGTGTCCTTGGCATTCATTTTATTTATTAAAGAAATTGATTTATTTCCTATTGAACACACACCAGATGTTAGTGGTTACCACTCCTTATTCAAGGGTTGCATTTAGTGATGTGCCAGTAAATATTTAAGAAGAGGCTCTGGCGGGGGTGGGGTGAGGGCCCTTATTGGCAGTATTTGCTAATTTCCAAGGTGTAAACACTCCTGCTGTGGCTGATTTCAGATTATCTAGGTGATGCCACTGAATGCAGAGGTAGGAATAGATGTGCATCATCAGCTCTACTTAGTAATTCTCCTATTCCACCACCACTGTGATAGCTGAAGCACTTACTTTGTGCTATCTTAGTAAAAGTGTAAGTGGGGGCACCTGGGTGGCTCAGTCGTTAAGCGTCTGCCTTTGGCTCAGGTCATGATCCCAGGGTCCTGGGATCAAGCCCCGCATCGGGCTCCCTGCTCCGCAGGAAGCCTGCTTCTCCCTCTCCCACTCCCCCTGCTTGTGTTCCCTCTCTCACTGTGTCTCTCTCTGTCATATAAATAAATAAATAAATCTTTAAAAAAAATTAAATTAAAAAAAAGTAAAAGTGTAAGCATTTTATTTGAATTAACATAACTCTATGAGGTTACTCTTCCCATTTTATAGATAAGACCCAGATTAAGTAATTTACTAAAGTCATAGAACAGGATTTGAATCCAGATTTTGTTTCTTCATAGTCCTTGCTCTTTTTTTTTTTTTTAAAAATTTATTTATTTGACACAGAGAGAGAGAGAGAGAGCACAAGCAGGGGGAGTGGCAGGGAGAGGGAGAAGCAGCCTCCCCGCTGAGCAGGGAGTCCAATGCGGGGCTCGATCCCAGGGCCCTGGGATCATGACCTGAGCCGAAAGCAGATGCTTAACGAACTGAGCCACCCAGGCACCCCAGTCCTTGCTCTTTCAAAGATCAAAAATGTAAAGAATCAAGTTAGTCACAGTGGTAAGGAAAAAAATGGCAGAGGTTCTAAAGAGAAGTACCAGAACGTAGTTATTCTCTACAAGCCAAGGAGAAAATTCTGGCCTTCAGGAAACTTTTTTTTAAGATTTTATTTTATTTACTTATTTTTTTTTTTGAGAGAGAGAGAGTGCAAGCTGGGGAGGAGCAGAGGGAGAGGGACAAGCAGTCTTTGCGCTGAGTGCAGAGCCCGACACAGGACTCGATCTCATGACCTGGAGATCATGACCTGAGCCGAAATCAAGAGTCAGATGCTTAGCTGACTGAGCCACCCAGATGCCCCAGGAAATTTTTTAAAATATACAGATCTTCCTTGATTTATGATGCGGTTACAGCCTGATACACCCATTCTAAGTTGAAAATATTGTAAGTCAGAAATGAATTTAATACACCTAAACTATTGAACATCATAGCTTAGTCTAGCCTACCTTAAACATGCTCAGAACACTTAAACAGTAGCTTACAGTTGGGCGAAGTCATCTAACACAAAGCCTATTTTATAATGAAGGGTTGACTCTCTGATGTAATTTATGGACTACTGTAGTGAAAGTGCGAACAGAATGGTTGTATGGGTACAGAATGATATAAGTGTGTTAGTTGTTTGTCCTTGTGATTTTGTGGTTGACTGAGAGCTGCCACTGTCCATTATCACAAGACAGTATCTTAGTGCATTATCTGTAGCCCAGGAAAAGATCAAAATTGGAAGTATGGTTTCTAGAATGTGTATTACTTGTGCACCATCATGAAGTTGAAAAACTGTAAGGCAAACCATAGTTAAGTTGGAGGCCATCTAGTACTAGTGTAGATAAAAATAGCTTCTTTAAGGAATTACTCTGGTTTGCAAAAGCCGATCACTTGGGCCAGTATAAGTCTAGAGTGATACCCAGGATCAGACTTTGCCTCTAGAACTTTACGTGTGACTGTGACTACTGTATTGGACAGCATAGATACTGGACAGTGATGCTCTAGAGTGAAGCCTACCCATGGTCAGTCATGCTTACTCTTTTTGTTATGTTCCCGAACTTCTGCCAGGATAATACTTCTTCATATTTTCCCTTTGACCCTGACTTTGGTGGCCCTCAGCCAGGGTAACTACCTTATTTTCCACTTATATACTGTTGTATCCAGATCCAAATGCCAAAATTAGTAATTGCTCATTTCTTTCTTTCTCTCTCTCTCTCTCTTTTTTTTTTTTTTAAGTAAACTCTACGTCCAGTGTGGGGCTCAAACTCACAAACCTGAATTGCATGCTCTAGTGACTGAGCCCAGCCAGGTGCCCCAGTAATCACTCATTTCTTATCTTCTTCATTATTAGGAAAAATTTGTAATGTTTAAGAAGATTAACAAATGGGGGCGCCTGGGTGGCTCAGTCGTTAAGTGTCTGCCTTCCGCTCAGGTCATGATCCCAGGGTCCTGGGATCGAGCCCCGCATCGGGCTCCCTGCTCAGCAGGAAGCCTGCTTCTCCCTCTCCCACTCCCCCTGCTTATGTTCCCTCTCTCGCTGTCTCTCTCTCTCTCTCTCTGTCAAATAAACAAAAATCTTAAAAAAAAAAAAAAAAGATTAACAAATGTAACCTAAAACATTTATACATTTTAAAATTTGGCATTAAATACAATATTCTTATTTCTTTTTATTAAATAATTAAGGAGGAGAAAGTTCAGGCCATGCCAGTCCATCTCAGGAGCCTGGTGGATGTTCAAATCAGAGACCTCCGGAGGACCTCACTGTCAGAGTGGAAAGGTTTGCTCTTATTTTTGCAAATAGTATTTTTAAAAGAGAGTGGTTTTCAGTTACTTAATTAATTTGAATAAAAGTTAAAATTACACAAATGAAGTTTCAGAATCTTGGGTTGAAATTTTTTATTACCTGGCCAACTTATTTGTATCCATAAAAACTATATTCTACAAATAAAGTTGGGTATCTGAAGTCATCAGTCACCTTTAGGTCTGATCAGCCTAAGAATCTCTTTCACTGGTTTTTGGTACATGTGTGTTTGTCTCCATCACTTCTGCTTTTAACTCTCTATGCCATAGGATAGTAAGTTCCAGGTGGGAAGAACTTCAGCTACTTTTATGACTGTACTGAGCCTTGGTTTTGCATAAGTGGGTGTCTGTTAAATGTCATGTGTTATTAGTTGGTGTAATAATCAGATACAGATTTCTGACTTTTTGTGGTTTGTAGTTTAGTATTTTTAATAATACAGAAATTACCAAATTAGAGTCCTTTATAGTATGATTCTTTTTTTTTTTTTTTTTAAAGATTTTATTTGACACAGACATAGCAAGAGAGGGAATACAAGCAGAAGGAGTGGGAGAGGGAGAAGCAGGGAGCCCGATGTAGGGCTCGATCCCAGGACTCTGGGATCATGACCCGAGCTGAAGGCAGATGCTTAAGGACTGAGCCACCCAGGCGCCCCTATAGTATGATTCTTAAGTTACATGAATTGTGAATGGATAAAGCAGGAATATTTTTTAATCCTGACCTAAAACAACTTAGTGTTATATGGAAGTTAAAATTCCTTAGACTTGAGTTTCTTGTCCACACAGATGCTATGGGGAAACAAGTTTCAAAATGACTACTGACATTGGGCATTTGGGTTTGCTCATGACTGAGAATCAGCTTTATTTCAGCAAAACCTAGATTCTGATGGTTCTTTGTAGGAGTCAGGGCAGGGCCAAGATCTTGAGCTAAAAAGGATAGATTTGCTCACGGTGGTGAGAAGAGGTAGAAGGCTCAAAGAATATTAGCAGGGAACCAAAGTTCACCCAGTGGTTCATCCTCTTTGTTTCATTCTGTTTTGCTAACACCAAGTCCATCACTGGACATCTTTATTTGTACCACCTTGGGGGGAAGTGACAATAAAAGGTCAGAAAAGGATTTGGAGACTTGGGGGGAATGAGAGGACACACAGCAGATATCCCTTCATTGTAAGGTGGGCTTATGTGCTATTTAATTGCAGTGTGAAAGGGGAGTTTCTCTTGTTTCATAATAGCTTCCAGCCAGGCGCCCCTTCCATTCTTAAGTAAGAGCGTGTCTGCCCCTGTCTGCCTATATGGTGCTATAAACAAATATACCATCTTTAATTAAAAGAAACTACGCTGGTGTATATGTGTTACGTATAGTATATTGAGTCAGATAAAGACAGTTTAAGACATAGAAGAAAACATTTATATTAATATCTATGAAAGGGAAATTAAGGGATTTTTTTCTTTGCTTTCTTCTGAGGTTGCCAAACTGTCTTCATTGAGCATTGTTACTTTTATAATCGCATATCAGGATAGAGTGGGTCTACAAGTTGTTTGAGATCCTTAAACTGAAAAAAACTTCAAAGCACTCTTGGAGATACATACATGTATATTTTTTTAAACCATATACTGTTAGAACCCGTTACATGAAATGTATGTGGGCTAGGGCCTTTTAAAAAAGGACACTAGTGTTAAAATTGGATGAAATGTTGGCATACTTACAAATGGAACAGTTTTCATTGGGAAGTAACTGTTCTCTGTTTAAACAACTTTTGAAAAATCCAGGTCATATAATTAAACCATAAAAGCATTTCAGATTGTTGTTGAGATTAGTTTATCAGACTCAGCTAACCAGTAAAGCCTAGGTACTAATACAGATTATTTCCTACACTGTGGTCCTGTATTTTATTCATCTGAGTTGTAACCTCTTAGGAGTTTTGTTTCTTTTATGGAATTGGATTCACTGACAATGACAACTAAAAACAATAGCCTGTATAATATTCCTATCCCAAATGGCATCTTAGCTCATCATTTTACCCTTCAGGTGGCCTTCATCTCCATCATCCCTTGTCATAGACTCTGTAGTGCTTTTATGCCGTTGACTTACCCATCTTCTGCAGGTTATTCGGCTCTGAAACCCTAATGTACTGCTAGTTTCCCTGGCCCATAGAACTGAGCTGCAGTGCTTTTTCGCAGCCCAGATAAATGTGACACATCAAATACCTATGGTGTAATCTGATATTTATAGAATTTTGTAATACTAAGCTCTGTGAAGCAAAATACATACATTTTTCTCTAACTTTGAATATATTTTAAAATTTCTGTCATACAGATTAAAAACTCAGCCTTGGGCGCCTAGGTGGCTCAGTCGTTAAGCGTCTGCCTTCAGCTCAGGTCATGATCCCGGGGTCCTGGGATCGAGCCCCGCATCGGGCTCCCTGCTTGGAGGGAAGCCTGCTTCTCCCTCTCCCACTCCCCTTGCTTGTGTTCCTCTCTCGCTGTGTCTCTCTCTGTCAAATAAATAAAATCTTTAAAAATGATAATAATAAAAAAACTCAGCCTTAAAATTTGGCAGGTTGGATTATTAAATATAGGATTCTCATCATCCTCTCAAGCTATAACATCTGTTTCCAGAGACCAAGTTTTGGAAAACTAAGTACTTCCCACTAGATCTTAGGCTTTTTTCTCATCTGGCTTCAAGGAGATGGAGTTTTGTTAGGTGAAAAGGTGACTAAATCAAATTGATGTCAGCTCAGAAACTCATTCTATCCCATACATATTAAGAAAAAAAATCTGGGGCGCCTGGGTGGCTCAGTTGGTTGAGCGTCTGCCTTTGGCTTGGGTCGTGATCTCAGGATCCTGGCATCAAGCCCTGCATCAGGCTCCCTGCTCAGCGGAGAGCTTGCTTCTCTCTCTCCCTCTGCTGCTCCCCTTGCTTGTGCCCTCTCTCTGTCAAATAGTCTTAAAAAAAAAGAAAAAAAACTGTCTTAAAGGGAAGTAAACTTGATTTTTTAAGAAACAGATTGATGATTTGTAATTGTGAGATATCAGTTTTTCTTCTTAATATTAATTAAAACATATACAATTTTATTTTCAAAGCTAAAAGATGTGAAACTTGAATCTTTTTTTTTTTTTTTTTTAATAATCTCTGTGCCCAACGTGGGGCTCGAACTCACGACCCTGAGATCAAGAGTTGTATGCTCTACCAACTGATCTGGTCAGGTGGCCCTGAAATTTGAATCTTTTAGCGACTCACATGAAAAGATAAATCTTTAGTTAAATTTTGCTTATGTTTTTATGTCATTATGTTTAAAAATTGGCAGAATTCTCTGGGAAAGATAATAGATATATTATCAATTAATTGTACCATCAATTCCAACCTTTTTTTGGGGAAAGGTTTCAAGCCTGAAAAAGTTGAAAGAATAGTATAATGACCTTTTTTTTTTGCCAATTTATTTGAAAGTTGCAGACATCATTTTCATTTTACCCTAAATACTTCAGTGTGTATCTCCTAAGAATAAAAACATTGGCTGAGATTTTATGGGCTCGGAGCAGGGGCTACAGCCTAGGAAGGGGCCTGGGAGTCTCTGCCTACTGATTCATGCCCTACCCCATTCCTCAGGCCAATGAACACAATTTAGCAGTAGATTCCTGGATGCGGGAGTGATGAAACAGTCAATAGTTATGTCATTGAGTAAGATGCAATGGGCTTTTCAACTAGATTAGAACAAAATAGCATCTGTTTTTCTCAGAAGAGAATTCTGCAAGTGGCATGTAATTAAAGACATTTTCAGATATTAGTATAATCCCATTGTCACACTCAGATTATAAATATATGATACAGTAAAATATCTGATAAGCAGTCATTCAGATTTGCCCAGTTATTTCAGTAATGTCCTTTATAACTTTTTTTTCCCTGATACAGGATCCATTCAAGGATCATTCATTGAATTTAGTTTAGTCTCTTTTAATTCAAAACATTTCCTTTGTTTTGTTTGTTTTTGTTTTTATGTTTCATGACTTGGACATTCTTTAAGTGTCTAGGCTAATTGTTTCTAGAATGTCTTTTTTTTTTTAAGATTTTATTTGTCAGAGAGAGAGTGCGGGAGCGGCAGGCAGAGGGAGAAGCAGGCTCCCCACTGAGCAGGGAGCCCGATGCCTGGGATCATGACCTGAGCTGAAGGCAGATGCTTAACCCACTGAGCCACCCAGGCGTCCCGGTTTCTGGAATGTCCTTTGATTTGGTTCCTGTTTTATCATTCTAGGTTCAGGTTAAAGTATGAGAACATTACGTAGGTAATGTTTGTCTTTCTCATTACTCACATGAGGAGGCACCTGATATCAGATGTTTGCATTATTGGTGATGTTAAGTTTAATTATTAATTAAGATGGTGTCTGTTGGATTTCTTGATTATAAATATGCCCTTTTCCCTAATTAATAAGTATCTATAGGGTGATTCTTTGAAACAGTGAATATGCTGTTCCTCAAAAGCTTTTACCCGGTGGTTCTGGCATCTATTATTTTTGCTTGGATCAGTTATTTCATTGGTAGTTGAAAATGGTGATTTTTTTTTTTCTAGTTTTGTACCTTCTAATTTCATACCTTATACATTTTTTAGCTAGCATTCTTCTGTAGAGAACTGCTTTGATCCACCTCTTCCTACTTTCTTTCCCCTACCTTTTTTTCAGTAAACTTACTAGACACCAGCACCCAGATCAAGAAATAGAAAATTACTAGTGTACTCCATACACTAGGGGTCTGAGAACCCCTTCACAATGAGTACTTTCCTCCCCAAAATAACCACTGTCCTGCATCTAACACCATAGCTGAGTTTTGCCTGCTCATAAACAAACTTCATAATGGAATCACCACATGTTCTCTCTCTGCTCTCCTTTGCTTCAGCTCTTTTGTGCTGCTGCTTGTGGCAATAATTGGTATACTCTTGTTGCTGTATAGTATTCTTTTATTTGACTGATTCATTCTTTTTTTTTTTTTTTTTTAAGATTTTATTTATTTGACAGAGAGAGATAGTGAGAGAGGGAACACAAGCAGGGGGAGAGGGAGAGGGAGAAGCAGGCTTCTCGCTGAGCAGGGAACCCGACGCGGGGCTTGATCCCAGGATACTGGGATCATGACCTGAGCGGAAGGCAGATGCTTAACGACTGAGCCACCCAGGCGCCCTTGACTAATTCATTCTGTTGATGGATTTTGTTTTCATTTTGGGGGCTATTATGAACAGGGCTGCTGTATGAGCATTCTTTTACATGTCTTGGTGGACATATCTTTTGGGTGTATTTGCAGGAGCAGAAAAGGGTCATTAAACACTTGCCAAACAGTTTTCCAGAGTGGTTGTACCAGTTTATAACTCCCCTCAGCAGTAAGACATTTTATGGATCCTTTTTTTCCTCTGCATTACAGTTCACTTCTCTTATCATTCTTTTTGGTGCACACCTTACCATTGATTTGACTAGTGACATCCTCTTCATTCTTGCTCTTCTGTTCTTTGATGTATGTCCCCATCATTCTTTGAGCACTCCCTTGATTTCTGGTTCAGGTTGTTTAACTGAGCTTTAGCAAACACTTACACTGTGTAACTGAAATCCCTCTGAGAAAGTACCATTAATTTTTAAAAAATTGAAGTAATTAGATATCACAAAACTCATAGTGGGTTTTAATGTATTCACTAGGTTTTGCAACCATTACTACTGTTTGCTTTCATAATTGTTTTTAATTGATGAACTTCTTAAGAGTTGGGAATCAGTTTTGGTATTGGTTTTTATAAATGCTAGCCTTCAGTTTTTTGCTTTTACTTTTAACAATTTGTGCTATATTGCTGTTTACTTCTGTGTGGCGGTAGCATTTGTAACTCATTAATTTATGTACTTATTTGAAGATGTGTATGTATGTTTTAAAATCAGTATCAGATATATCGGTGGGGGAAAGGAAAACTAATGGTTAATAAGTAGGAGGTGGAACTAGGCTTCTAAAAGGCTCCCACTGACTGATTATGGATTTCTCTTGGGGCCGGAGGCCAGGCAGATGAGTTGCTCCTTTGCCTGCAGGAGCTTTTTTTGTTTGTTACTTCATTTCCCAGTTGTTTTTAGTGAAAGGAATCTCCCATTTGTTTATTATATTAATAAGATGTGTCTCCATTAATGTATTTTTTTTTTAAACTTTTTATATACAGACTCACTAAAAAACTCGAAGAAAGAAGAGAAGAGAAAAGGAAAGAGGAGGAACAGGTAAAGTTCACGTACATCATCATTTCACTCTTCCAGTAAGTGAGGGAATGTTTGATTCCTGCTCAATTTGGCAGACCTTGGATGGCTTTCTGGTTACAGTTGAGTGTTGAAGCACAGTGAAGGGAATTACCTGGCTTCCTTAGTAGGATCATAGTGTATACTTTTTTGTAAATTGCTAGGAATAAGTTTGATCATCTTTTTTCCCCCTGCAGTGAGTCTTTTACATTAAGAATAAAGGGAATTGAATTAAAATTGTATTATTTTGATGCAGATGAAATTCTTAGTTCCTTTTTATGCAAAAGAAATTTGTAGACATTTTGCTGAATTTTCCCTCTGGTGTTGCCACATTGTGGTACACCATTCATTTTTCTCATCGTGTGCCCCTAAACTACATCATCTCTTTGAGGTTGTAGTATCAGAAAGTTATCAATTCTTTATGCCAAATAAATGACTACCTTGTCCTTAGAGGGTAACATTTACTTTACAAACCAAAGACCTAGAATTCTTTTTTCAAATCACATCACAAATTATATCATAAGCTTAATAGAAATGCTAAGATATGTAGGTTGATAGACACTTGACCTTTAACTCATACTGTTAATAAATTCTCTAGACCCTTATATTTTACAAAGTTATTTTATTCCTTTAGCTGTGCCCTGCAACCAGCTCATATAAAATAATACCTAAGGTGGATTATTAAGTTGTCTTTTGGGCTCATAAGACTTACCCTCTCTTTAATTTAGAGAGAAATTAAGAAGGAAATTGAGAGGAGAAAAACTGGAAAAGAAATGTTGGATTATAAAAGAAAACAAGAAGAAGAATTAACAAAAAGAATGTTAGAGGAAAGAAACAGAGAAAAGGCAGAAGATAGGGCAGCTCGAGAGCGTATAAAACAGCAGATTGCGTTGGTGAGTAGTCGTTTATTTTTAGTGCTTGACTCTTGTGCAATTGTTTTTCCATGCACAGTGGTTTTGGTTTACTACCAGCCCATGAACACAAAAATAGTAGATTTTAGTGACTCAAAGAGTACCAATTTTCAGCTTCCTTTTAGTAGAAATTGTATATTGGATAGCTATCGGCCAACTCTTGATTTTGGCTCAGGTTGTGATCTCACTGTTGTGAGATTAAGCCCTGTGTCGGGCTCTGAGCTGGGCGTGGAGTCTGCTTAAGATTCCCCCTCTCCCTTTGCCCCTCTCCCCCTCCAAAAAACCATAAAATATAGTTAAAATTGGGGGGCATGCCCGGGTGGCTCAGTCCGTTAAGCGGCTGACTCTTAATTTTGGCTCAGGTCATGATCTCAGGGTTGTGAGATCGAGCTACACGTTGGGCTCCATGCTGGGCTTGGAGCCTGCTTAAGACTCTCTCTGTCCCTTTCCCTCTGCCCTCACCCCCTGTAACAAAAAAAAAAAAATTAAAAATTGGGATTGGATGAAGTTGTAGTATATATATATACACAATGGAATATTATTCAGCCATAAAATGAATGAAATCTTGCCATTTGCAACAACTTGGATGGAGGTAGAGAGTATTATGCTAAGTGAAATAAGTCAATCAGAAAAAGACAAATACCATATGGATTTCACTCATATGTGGAATTTAAGAAACAAAACAAATGAGCAAAGGAAAAAGAGAGAAACCGAGAAACAGACTCTTAACTCTAGAGAACAAACTGCTGGTTACCAGAGGGAAGGTGGTCGGGGGGATGGGTGAAATAGGTGATGGGGATTAAGGAGTGCACTTGTCGGATGAGCACCAGGTGATGTATGGGGTTGTTGAGTCACTATACTGAACACCTGAAACCAATATAACAATGTATGTTAATTATATTGAAATTAAAACAAAAACTTGATAAAAGATTAAAATTGAGATGATTTTTTTCAAAGTAATTTTTCTCTATGTTATGAATTTTATCAGTAGTCAAATGTAGTTTTCAAAAATTCCCTAGGGATGTGAGGGCGATCTGGCTGCTACATCTGTCATGCTATTGATTGCCAGGGTTGATTCAGATAATCTGGCTGGCTAGGTGTGTGTCCCCTTCCTCCCTCACTGCTCCATGTGTGTCCTTTCTGAAGCTGCGCTCCCCTGCTAGAACCTCCAAACAAGCTCTCAAGGTCCATTTGTAGAAGAACGTAGTTAGGCTTCCAAGACTCAGACACATCCAAATGAGGTGCTGCACGTGGCAGTCTGCCTTTCTTTAAAAAAAAAAAAATCCCTAGAAAAGAAGCTTAGAACTGGTTATGTAGCATTCTCCTGTAGTCACAACTGTTCTTTTCTGGGACATTCAGAAGATATAGACACATCAAGTAGGAGGTTAAGATGGTTTTGCAACAACTGCTTTTATTTATTTATTTTTAAAGATTTTTTAAATTTATTTGACTGAGAGATAGCACAGAGAGGCAGAGTGGCAGGCAGAGGGAGAAGCAGGCTCTCCGCTGAGCAGAGAGCCCGATGCGGGGCTCGATCCCAGGGCCCTGGGATCATGAGCTGAGCTGAAGGCAGGTGCCCAACCGACTGAGCCACCCAGGCGCCCCGCAACAACTGCTTTTAGAATTAAGCAGTTATAATACATATGAAAGCCATGTCTACCTTAATAATATTGTTCATTTGTTTATGCAACAAATATTTGTTGATTACCTACTGTGTGTCAGATCTTTTTCTAGGCTCTGGCGATACAGTAGTGACCAAAATCAAGTCCTTGTTTGTTTAATAAACAACTTCGCTGGTCTCTGATAGTTCATAAAACTAAAAAATAGCGGATCCAGAGTGATAAAGTTTACAGATGGCTTTAAGAAATCTCATATGCTAGAGCTACCCTATGACCCAGCAATTGCACTACTGGGTATTTACCCCAAAAACACAGATGTAGTGAAAAGAAGGGCCATATGCACCCCAATGTTCATAGCAGCAATGTCCGCAATAGCCAAACTGTGGGAAGAGCCGAGATGCCCTTCAACAGACGAATGGATAAAGAAGATGTGGTCCATATATACAATGGAATATTACTCAGCCACCAGAAAGGATGAATACCCAACTTTTACATCAACATGGATGGGACTGCAGGAGATTATGCTAAGTGAAATAAGTCAAGCAGAGAAAGTCAATTATCATATGGTTTCACTTATTTGTGGAACATAAGGAATAGCATGGAGAACATTAGGAGAAGGAAGGGAAAAACGAAGGGGGGAAATCAGAGGGAGAGATGAACCATGAGAGACTATGGACTCTGAGAAACAATCTGAGGGTTTTAGGGGGGGGTGGGGGGATGGGTTAGCCCGGTGATGGGTATTAAGGAGGGCACATACTGCATGGAGCACTGGGTGTTATACGAAAACAGTGAATCGTGGATCACTACATCAAAAACTAGTGCTGTATTATATGATGACTAACATAACAAAATAAAATTTAAAAAAAAAACCTCGTATACATTTGTGTTTGTTCCTTGTGTTTAGAAATACGTGAATAGATCATTCTAGCAGTGAAAGATAATTAGTGTCTAATACCTGTTTTAAAGGACCGTGCAGAGAGAGCTGCTCGTTTTGCAAAGACAAAAGAAGAAGTAGAAGCTGCTAAAGCTGCTGCTTTGCTGGCCAAACAGGCAGAAATGGAAGTCAAAAGGGAGTCTTCTGCAAGAGAAAGAAGGTACTTTATTTCCTGCTAAGTTATCTGTGCGTACATAGCCGCTGAGGAGAACAGCAGTTGTGAGCTGCTTTTTAACACTATTGTGTGCTGTGGCTATAGTAAGTAGTTCCAGGAGGATGTAATGACCAGTGTGGCAGTTGCCAGTGGTATTTGTCATTGAATGTGAGTGTACAGTGTAACAGTACAAAATAAGTCACTTCTAAAAGAAGGCTCAAGAAATCTATTTTCAAAAGACAGAAAACACATACATTGAAATGATTATAGTGGTTATCTTACATGTATTAGGATTCTTTAGTTGTGAGAATCTCAGATCAAATAAGATTAAGCAAAAGAGGGAATCCATTGGCTTTGCAGTTGGGATTTCCATTGATGGATTTGATTAGGTATAGCTAGATACAGGGATTTAAAAGATAACATTTTCTCTCTCTCTTTTTAATCTCTTGGGGTTTTTTTTTTGTTTTAGCTTCATTCTCAAAGAAACTTTTATGATGATGGTGAACCCAGGGCTTCTTGGCACATTCAGGATCTTGAGCTCCTGATCCCAGAGAGGAAAAACTCTTTCTCAAATCCTATATCATTAAGTAGGGAGAATTCTGATTGGCCTTATTTGGCTGATGCGGCCACCTTCAGCTCAATCCCTGTGTCTGCTTAAATTGGCTCCCTGCTTGGGGGAGTTCACATGCTCACTTCTGTGGTGAGGAGGTCAGGGAAATGTTACCGATAATCATAACAGAATGAATGACAGGTGGCAGGGATAAGACAGTTCCCAAAACAAAAATATGTTGTAAAGAGAAAAATACAGATTTCCAGTACATCCTAGTTGGATTATGGTTAATATTTTCTTTTCTGTACTTTTCTGTCTTTTTTTTTTTTTTTAAGATTTTATTTATTTGAAAGAGAAAGAGCACGAGCATACACACATGAGGGGGGCGGGTAGGGGCAGAGGGAGAGGGAGAAGCAGACTCCCCACTGAGCAGGGAGCCCAGTGTAGGGCTCGAGCCCAGGACCCTGAGATCATGACCTGAGCCAAAGACAGATGCTTAACCAACTGAGCCACCCAGGCATTCCTGTACTTTTCTGTATTTTCTGTATTGGAAAATTAATGAGCATTCCTTTTGTAATCAGAAAAAGTACCTTTTTTTTTTTTTTAAAGATTTTATTTTTAAGTAATCTCCATGCCCATTTTGGCGCTCAAACTCACAAGCCCAAGATCAGGAGTTGCATGCTTCACCAACTGAGCCAGCCAGACACCCCAGAAAAACTACTTTTTATTTTGTTTTTTCAATTTTTACCACGTTTATTTTATAATCATGATTTCTGAGTCCTTATTAAGTTGATACAGTTTGAGGAAATAAATACTTCCTTCCCTTTTTGTTGCATAGGTACTAGTGGAGGAAGGGGAACAGAATATGAGAATAAGCAAAGGATGTAGGGAGCAGAAAGATGAAGTCAAAGAGAGACAGTGTTTATATGAACCCTCTGGAAGCAGTACCAACCAACAAAGTACAGAGCTTACAACATGAGTAAAAACTACTTTTTAAAAACTATTATCCAAAAGTAATAAAATACTTAATATATTTAATGAAAGTGTAAGTCTCGCATACTGAGAACTAGAAAACATTTTTTAAAGAATTAAAGCAGACATAAACACATGGAAAGACATTCTGTGTTCATAGATCAGAGGACTTAATATTCTTAAGATGGCAGTACAAAAGGGGCTTGAGAGATGAAAAGAAAAAGGGGCAAAAAATGGCTGTACTCCCCAAACTGATCTGTAGATTCAACAAAATCCCTATTAAAATCCCAGGTGATTTTTTTTTTGCCAAAATTTTTGCATAAAAATTCATATGGAAATGCAAGGGACCCAGAATAGTCAAAATTATCTGGAAAAAGAACAAAGTTGGGACACTCAGATTTTTTTAATTTTAAATTAAAAGCTACAGTAACCCGGACAGTGTGGTATTGGCATAAGGATGAATGTATGGATCACTGTAATAGAATTGAGTCTCCAGAAATAAACGCATGCATTTCCCCAATGTTTATAGCAGCAATGTCCACAGTAGCCAAACTATGGAAGGAGCCCAGATGTCCATCAACAGGAGAATGGATAAAGAAAATGTGGTGTCTGTATGCAATGGAATATTACTCAGCCATCAAAAAGAATGAAATCTTGCCATTTGCAACAACATGGATGGAACTAGAGAGTATTATGCTAAGCGAAATCAGTCAGAGAAAGACAAATACCATATGATTTCACTCATATGTGGAATTTAAGAAACAAAGCAGATAAACATAGGGGAAGGAAAGGAAAAATAAAAAGAGGAAAGCAAAACCATAAGAGACTCTTAACTATAGGGAGCAAACTGAGGGTTGCTGGAGGGGCGGTGGATGGGGGGATGGGGTAATTGGGTGATGGATTAAGGAGGTCACTTGATGTAATGAGCACTGGGTGTTTTATGCAACTGATGAATCACTAAATTCTACCCCTGAAACTAATAATATACTATATGTTAACTAAATTGAATTTAAATAAAAAATTAAAATAATAAAATCTTTAGAAAAAAAGGAAAGAAACTCATGCATTTATGATCGATTGATTTTTGAAAATGGTACCAGGGTCATTCAATGGGGGAAAGAAAGGGCTCTTTCACAAATGGTGCTTGGACACATCCGAAAGAATGAATTTGAACCCTTTCTTCAAGTATAAACTCTTAGGAAAAAAATGAGAAAATCTTGTGTTCTCGGAAAAGGCAGTGATTCTTAGACATGACACCAAAAGCACGAGGAACAAAAGAAAACAATAGATAAATTGGACTTCATCAAAATTAAAAATTTTGTGTTTCAAGGGACATCATCAATAAAGTGAAAAGATAGCCCCCAGAATTGGAGAAAATATTTGCAAACCATATAGCTGATGAGAGACTTGTATCTAGAATACAAAAAGGAGTTTTTAATAACTTAACAGTAAAAAGCAAACAACCCAGTTTTTAAATATGGGAAAAGGATTTAAATAGACATTTCTCCAGAGAAGATCTACAAATGGTCAGTAAGCCATATAAAAAGATACTCAACATTATTAGTCATTAGGAAAATTAAATCAAAACCACAATGAGATACTGTTTAATGCCCTTCAGCATGCCTAAGCTTAAAAAAGCAACAACAAATCTTGGCAAGGATGTGGACACTTTGAAACTCTCCTACACTGCTGATGGGATTATAAATATTATTCAGTAATTAAAAGGAATGAAGTCCTGACACATGCTACAACATGGATGAACTTTGAGAACATAATGTTACATGAAAGCCAGTTACCAAAAAGTCACACATTCTACTATTCCATATAATGGAATTTGTCTGAAATGGGCAAATTCTCAGAGGCAGAAAGTAGATAAGTGCTTGCCAAAGGGCTAGATGAGGGAGGAGTAGGGAGCAATTGCTGATGGGTTCAGGGTTTCTTTTTGGGGTGATGAGAATGTTTTGTTGGAATTAAATAGTGGGGATGGTTGCACAACTATGACTATAATAAAAACCACTAAATTAATTGTATGCTTTATTTTTTTTAGAAGATTTTAGTTATTTGAGAGAGAGGGAGACAGTGGGAGAGAGCATGACTGAGGAGGAGAGGGAGAAGCAGGGCCCCTGCTAAGTAGGTAGCCCAGTGTGGGGCTCGAGCCAGGATCCCAGGATCATGACCTGAGCCAAAGGAAGACGCCTAACCAACTAAGCCACCCAGGCGCCCCTAATTGTATGCTTTAAAAGGGTGAATTAAAATTCAGTTGGTGGAGCATGCAACTCTTGATCTCGGGGTTGTGAGTTCGAGCCCCAACTCAGATGTAGAGATTACTTAAAAATCTTTAAAAAATAAATAAAAGGGTGAATTTTATGTTACGTAAATTATATCTCAATAAAGCTGTTACTAAAAAATAATAAGAGGGCTCACATTGTGGGAAAAAACCCATTTTTATTTTGCACATTTTCACTTCATTTTCTCTTTTAATGATATTGTTTGAGAATATGTAGAGGTAAAGATGCTGATGTTAATCTTCTTTTTTCATAGCACTGTTGCAAGAATTCAGTTTCGTCTTCCTGATGGTTCGTCCTTTACAAATCAGTTCCCTTCTGATGCTCCTCTAGAAGAAGCAAGACAGTTTGCTGCACAGGTAAATTTATGTCTTGTCTTGAGTTGTAGTAAAGGTAGATGAATAGGTTATTAAAATGTAGGAGGAGAAAATTTCCAAGCCTGATTTGTAGAGTGTAAGTCATGACTTATCCCCAGGAGGGAAGCACCAGACACCTCTGGGGTGTTGTGGAGCTTCCAGCATGTATTAGTGCCACATAAGGAAAGCACATCTGTTTCTTGTGCAGAAATAGGGATTTCCTGATACTGTAAAATAGGCTTTGGAAACTTTTCTCACTGCTTTTGCAAATGATTATCCAAAGGTCTAATCTGAGGGAGTTGTCACCTGTAAAAGGATGCAGTTTTTCTTCCTCTCTCTTCACATTTTCTGCAGGTCACCTTGGGGCTGGCCATTTTTCCACCATCTGCCAGGTGGCCAGGCCTAAAGATCAGTAATCTTTATTTGGTAACAGGTATCTTCTTCCAGAATATGGCCTTACTCAAAATCTCAGTTGGTGTGAAATTTTGTATCTTAGAAAATAAGATACGAGTAATTTCCAATTACAGTTGACCCTTGAACAGTGTGGGTATTAAGGGTTGCCAAACTCCTGCACAGTTGAAAATCCATGTATAATTTTCGATTCTGCAAAAACTGAACTGCTACTAGCCTACTGTTGACCAGAACCCTTACCAGTAACAGTCGATTAACACATATTTTGTATATTATATGTATCATATATATTGTATTCTTACAATAAAGTTAGCTAGAGGAAAGAGAATGTTAAGAAAATCATAAGGAAGAGAACATACATTTATAATGCTGTACTATAAAAAATCCGTGTCTAGGTGGGCCCACACAGTTCACACCCATGTTGTTCAAGGATCAGCTGTAGTTTTTATTCTCTGAATGAGTCCTTTTTCAAAAAGGATTCTAGGCATTCGATGTCCTTTAGGATCTGGGCTCATGATATGCCCCACTCTTGGTCTCATGTAGCTTTTCAAGGTCTTTCCCCTAGACCTCATCTCCCCATTTAGTCTGCTTTCTCACTTGTGGATCCCAAGAGAGTACCTAAAAAGCTGTCTGCCTTCCTCCACTGGTGAGCTGGGCTTTGCAATGTAAAAACATTTTTAAGAACTCTTTTTCCCTAAGCTTACAGTGGAACCAACCCCCAGTAGCTCTTTTATTCTTCTTTTGCCCTGGAGCCCCACTTGGGGCCTCCCAAAAGGGAATACTTACTCCTGGCCTGAGTCGTACCACTGCTACCATAGGTAAGTGAAGGAGGAAGCCACATGAGAAAAAAAATCTTTGCATCAGTCCTATTAGAACTTTATTTCAGTACAGTAACCTAATTTTGTATTTTTGTATTTCTTCATGTTAGAGTAAGAACAGTGAAAGGTATGTATATGACCTCCAGTTAAAAAAAATACAAAGAACAAAGGTGTTGGTCTGTTTCTTTGGAATCTTCTAGGGAGAGAGAAACGCTTATCTAAGATTTTACAGGTATAGGTGACTTAAAATTATGAAGGTGATCGTGATGCTGCCCAGTGTAGGTTCCTGGATCTGGGAGTGTGTGTGGCAGGGATTAGACTATGGGCCATTTATTTTTTTGAGACAAGGAAGACGTGAAACTCCTGATGTTATATATATGAGGAAAGTTCTGGACTATTCCAGATTTTTAATAGGGAATGCCTGTAATCCAGATGTATATCGGAGAGATAGTAATACAAGTTTACCAAAGTATAGTGAAAACTAATGGCAAACTGTAGGAATATTCAAAAGAGACAACTGTTCATTTTTACTCAATTTATTTAGATGGTTTTAGGAACTGTAATCTTGCGATTTTGTGATCATTTTTGGCTTGTAAAAGCTTTTAGGTACTATTTGGATTTGGTAGCTTTGAGCTACTTTTTGAAGCACAAAGTTTTTATAAAGGTTTTGTGAGTTTACCTTTGAATGAACTTCTTCAAAATTTATTTCATTTTTTTTTAAGATTTTTAAAATTTATTTGTCAGAGCACAAGCAGGGGGAGAGGCAGACAGGGAGAAGCAGGCTCCTCGCTGAGCAAGGAGCCCGATGTGGGACTGGAGCCCTATGCAGGACTCAATCCCAGGATCCTGAGATTATAACCTGCGCTAAAGGCAGCCACTTAACCGACTGAGCCGCCCAGGCGTCCCAAATTTTTTTTTTTTTTTAAGATTTTATTTATTTATTTGACAGAGCGAGTGAGCACAAACAGGCAGAGTGGCAGGCAGAGGGAGAGGGAGAAGCAGACTCCCTGCTGAGCAGGGAGCCCAATGCGGGGCTCGATCCCAGGAACCTGGGATCATGACCTGAGCGGAAGGCAGATGCTTAACCCACTAAGCCACCCAGGCGCGCCCCCCCACCCTTTTTTTTTAAGATTTTATTTTTTGAGAGAGAGAGTACGTGCAGGGTGGGGCACAGGGGGGAGGGAGAGGGAGAGAGAATCTGGAGCAGACTCTGTGCTGAGCAGGGCCTGAACTCACAAACCTGAGATCATGACTTGACCCAAAACCAAGAGTCGGACACTTAACTGACTTAGCCCCTGAATGAACTTTAAAATTAAGGTAGTTTGAATTAAAGCAGTTGTTTTGGATGCATTTGGGTATGTAATATCTTACTTTAAAAAGGCACCTTTGTAAGGTTTTAAACTTACATTATGTTACAGACTGTTGGCAACACTTACGGTAATTTTTCACTAGCAACCATGTTTCCCCGGAGGGAATTTACCAAAGAAGATTATAAAAAGAAATTGTTGGATTTGGAACTTGCCCCAAGTGCTTCAGTGGTACTATTGCCGGTATGTATATATGTATTTTTTTTTTTTCTATCTTTACAATCCTATTTGTTCTACTCCTGATCATTTCTTAAAATCAGTGGAAGGGAAGGTGAAACATGTACTGTGTGTAATTAAATTCACATTGTCCAAAAATATTAGATTAATTTATTGTTCCATTGTCCTGTGTGTTTTATATTTCTATTGCTAATGAGGCATTAAATAAATATTTTAATTTTCACCTTTTTTCCTCACCTATTTTCATGTACAAAAATGACCAGTAAGAGAAGAAAATAAGAAATGCACAGTATTGGTATAATGTATGGTTTTAGTGTCTTTTATTTATGTATGACCCTACTGTTTATGAAGTTTTTAAAAAAAAGATTTTAACATAAAAGTAACATTGATTTTTAAATATATTGATCACATTTGATCCTCACAACAGTATTTTAATCTCTGATGAAGAGGCTCAGAAACTTTAAATGACTTGGCCAAGGCATCCCCTAAGTGCTAGAGATGGAGAGCCTGGTCTTCTGTATTTTGATTAGGATAGTTTTCCTGGTTCTGAACTAGAGCCCCACACCTGAAACAATTAGTCTTAATCAGGATTAATTTGTATTCACTGAGGTTTTGAAACCTTTCCCTTGTTTTTAATAAGCAAGGAAGACTTTTCTTACCAAAGTTGTTGATTTCATTACAAACAGAAGGTTAGTTCTCTTAAAAATAATTGGTTCATTTCACCAAGAACTACTTTCAGTGTTGTGATTACTCCTTTAAAAAACAGAGCTCCTGGAGTTCCCAGAAGTTTATATAAAATATACATTTGAAAAACAGCAGAAGATGGTAATGGTACCTTCTTGCAGTAAACTAAAGTCAATAGGACTTTGTTTTCCAGATAAAAGATTCATCTAGAACCTTGAGTGTGATGTGATTGGGCTCATGGAGCCTTTATTGAGGTTTATTTCTTAATTTTTAGGCAGGAAGAACAACCACATCCATGGTACATTCTTCCAGTGGAGACTTTTGGACATTGTTGGGGACAGTCCTTTACCCATTCCTGGCCATCTGGAGATTGATTAGCAACTTCCTATTTAGTAACCCTCCTGCACAGACCTCTGTGAGAGCAGCATCATCGGAGTCCTCAAACCTTGCATCATCTAGCAACTCAGAAAAAAGGTATTTGTTTGTGTTTACCCATTTCAGAATGTGTTAGTAATGTTCAAATTCAAAATGAACATTTTTGTTATGGGTACTTTGCCATCTTTCTACATAAGGGAAAAAATTTAAATGTTCTGAAGTTTTACTCTATCATCTCTCCTGGGATGCTCACTACCTGAGTTTTCTCAACCATCTTTCTAGAACCTGCTCCACAAAAATCAGCATCACGTCCGCTGATTTTATTTATTGACTTCTCCTTATCCTGTAACTGTAAAGGCAGATTTTTTTTTTCCAGGCCTAAATAGTAGTATCTTTCTTGCTAACCATGTTTTGTCCAACAAGATATTTCATTTAATTAATTTCTCACAGTAATCTTGCATACATTTTTTTGGAGGTGTCACTGTGCTTTAGATAATTTTAATCCCTGGTAGCTTCTTGATCTGCTTCCTGTCTTCTTCCTGTCTTCATTCAGAGAAAGACCAAACTGAGAAAACTGGATATTCACTTGAAAATGGAGCCTTCTTCAGAGTGTTATTTTACACTAGTCCCTTAAACAAGAGGCCTTCTTTTTATTGCACATGGCCAAGGTTAGAATGGTAATTCTAAACAACACCAATGATTTTAGCTCATACCTCTGTTAAGATTCTGCATATTTGAAACAGGTTAATGGAAGTATTTTCCTGGAAGGTGGGATTGTAGCTTTTTCTAATTAAATAATAGCACGATTTATTATAATATATACCTCTTGCTGTTAAACACTGTTCAGCCATTAATACGCATTATAGCACATACACCAATCTTCTGTGATAAGTAATGAAAATCCTTGCTTCGGTCTGCCATCAGCAAATAAAGTCCTTGGTCTTATATCCTATTGACTCTCTAGATGAAGATTTAGTGAATATTGTGATTGGGCTGATTTGGCCTTTATCTTGGTTTCTTTTGTAGCTATTAGGAAGACCAATCATATCCTTAGTACATTACTTAAGTGGGGATACAGGGAAATTCTTCTCTAGACTGGGAACGGCATTCAAACTAGGTCTTTTTTTTTTTTTTAAGATTTTTATTTGACAGAGAGAGATAGCGAGAGCAGGAACACAAGCAGGGGGAGTGGGAGAGGGAGAAGCAGGCTTCCCGCGGAGCAGGGAGCCCGATGTGGGACTTGATCCCAGGACCCTGGGATCATGACCTGAGCCGAAGGCAGACGCTTAACGACTAAACCACCCAGGCGCCCCCAAACTAGGTCTTGTTAGTGCTGAATTTTAGAACTCTTACCGAGCATTGGGTAGATGCATTTAATTCTGAATTACTGTTACATAGCATAGCTTGCTATGTGGGTTTGTTTTTCTTTTTTTTTACTATTATTTTTTTTATTAAGTAAACTACACCCAGTGTGGGGCTCAAGCTCATGAACCTGAGACCAAGAGACACAAGCTCTTCTGACTAAGCCAGCCAGGTGCCCTGCTGTGTGGTCTTTTAAAACTTTTTTCAAATAAGGGAAGAGATACTAGGTTGGGGCAAAGGATGGATGAATGTATATCTTGAGAGCAAAGCTTTGTGTTCCACTGTTGGTCCCCCTCCTTCACCCCACTGACCATTGGAGAATGTATTAGCTTAAATTTCACCCATTTTCCTTTCCATTTTCAGATGCTGAAAGCCTGTTTGTTCTTTTTTTTTTTTTTAGTGTCATTTATGAAATACATTTATTCATTGGACAGTAAAACATATTTTCCTACAAACCTTTTCCTTTCTATTCTCAATCTATTCATTTAGTCACTCAAGAAATAAAATTCATAGTCAACTTCTTTTCTCCCTTTTTCCTTACCCTTCTATATCTAATCTGTCAAAGTTTCACAGATTTAATCTCCTAAATATATTTTGTTTCATTCCTTTCCACTGCCTTAGTCAAAGATCTCATAATTTCTCACCAGAATCATTGGAATAATCCAGTTGATCTTCCTGCCACTAGATTTACATCTGTCCCTTGTTTTAACCAGATTATTGCGTGAGTTAACTTATTTTTTTTTTTTGATTATTAACATATATTATATTATTTGTTTCAGGGGTACAGGTCTGTGATTCATCAGTCTTACACAATACACAGCACTCACCACAACACATACCCTACCCAATGTCCATCACCCAGCCACCCCATTCCCTCACCCCCCCAGCAACCCTCAGTTTGTTTCCTGAGATAAGAGTCTCTCATGGTTTGTCTCCCTCTCCAGTTTCATCTTGTTTCATTTTTTCCTCTCTTCCCCTATCCTCTGCCTTGTTTCTTAAATTCCACATATCAGTGAGATCATATGATAATTGTCTTTCTCTGATTGACTTACTTCACTTAGCATAATACCCTGTAGTTCCATCCACATTGTTGCAAATGGCAAGATTTCATTTTTGATGGCTGTGTAATATCCGTTGTATATCCATTGTGTGTGTGTGTTTGTGTGTGTGTACACACCACATCTTTGTCCATTCATCTGTCGATGGATATCTGGGCTCTTTCCATAGTTTGGCTATTGTGGACATTGCTGCTATAAACGTTGGGGTATATGTGCCTCTTCGGATCACTACATTTGTATCTTTGGGGTAAATACCCAGTAATGCAATTGCTGGGTCATTGGGTAGCTCTATTTTTCAACTTTTTGAGGAACTGCCATATTGTTTTCCAGAGTGGTGCACCAGCTTGCATTCCCACCAACAGTGTAGAAGGGTTCCCCTTTCTCTGCATCCTCACCAACATCTGTCATTTCCTGACTTGTTAATTTTAGCCATTCTGACTGGTGTGAAATGGTATCTCATTGTGGTATCTCATCCCTGATGCTGAGTGATGCTGAGCACTTATTTATGTGTCTGTTGGCCACTTGGATGTCTTCTTTGCAGAAGACCTGTCTGTTCATGTCTTTTGCCCATTTCTTGATTGGATTATTTGTTGTGTGTTGAGTTTGATAAGTTCTTTATAGATTTTGGATACTAGCCCTTTATCTGATATGTCATTTGCAAATATCTTCTCCCATTTTGTCGGTTGTCTTTTGGTTTTGTTGATTGTTTCCTTTGCTGTGCAAAAGCTTTTTATCTTGATGAAATCCCAATAGTTCATTTTTGCCTTTGTTTCTCTTGCCTTTGGCAACATGTCTAGCAAGAGGCTGCTGCAGCCAAAGTCGAAGAGGTTGCTTTCTGTGTTCTTCTCAAGGATTTTGATGGATTCCTGTGTCACATTTAGGTCTTTCATACATTTTGAGTCTATTTTTGTGTATGGTGTAAGGAAATGGTCCAGGTTCATTCTTCTGCATGTGGCTCTCCAACTTTCCCAACACCATTTGTTGAAGAGACTGTCTTTTTTCCATTGGATATTCTTTCCTGCTTTGTTGAAGATTAGTTGGCCATAGGGTTGAGGGTCCATTTCCGAGTTCTCTGTTCTGTTCCATTGATCTATGTGTCTGTTTTTGTCCCAGTACCCTACTGTCTTGATGATTACAGCTTTGTAATAGAGCTTTGAAGTCTGGAATTGTGATGCCACCAGCTTTGGTTTTCTTTTTCAACACTCCTCTGGCTGTTCGGGGTCTTTTCTGGTTCCATGCACATTTTAGGATTATTTGTTCAAGTTCTGTGAAAAAAGTTGATGGTATTTTGATAGGGATTGCATTGAATGTGTAGATTGCTCTAGATAGCGTAGACATTTTAACAATATTTGTTCTTCTAATCCATGAGCATGGAACATTTTCCATTTCTTTGTGTCTTCCTGGATTTATTTCATGAGTGTTTTATAGTTTTCTGAGTACAGATTCTTTGCCTCTTTGGTTAGATTTATTCTTAGGTATCTTATGGTTTGGGGTGTAGTTTTAAATGGGATCGACTCCTTAATTGCTCTTTCTTCTGTGTCGTTGGTATATAGAAATGCATCTGATTTCTGTACATTAATTTTATATCCTGCCACTTTACTGAATTCCTGTATGAGTTCTAGCAGTTTTGGGGTGGAGTCTTCTGGGTTTTCCACATAAAGTATCAAATCATGTGCAGAGAGTGAGAGTTTGACTTCTTCTTTGCCAATTTGGATGCCTTTGATTTCTTTTTGTTGTCTGATTGCTGAGGCTGGACTTCTAGTAGTATGTTGAACAGCAGTGGTGATAGTGGACTTCCTGCTGTGTTCCTGACGTTAGGGGAAAAGCTCTCAGTTTTTCCCCATTGAGAATGATATTCGCTGTGGGTTTTTTTTTTTTTAAAGAATTTTTTTTTTTTTTTTATTCATTTGAGACAGAGAGATACAGAGAGAGAGAGAGAGAGAGAGTAGGAGCAGTGGGGAAAGGTGGAGGGAGAGGGAGAAGCAGACTCCCCACTGAGCAGGGAGCCTGATGTGGGGCTCGATCCCAGGACCTGGAGATCATGACCTGAGCCGAAGGCAGACGCTTAACGACTGAGCCACCCAGGCGCCCCTCGCTGTGGGTTTTTCATAGATGGCTTTTATGATATTGAGGTATGTACCCTCTATCCCTACACTCTGAAGAGTTTTGATCAAGAAAGGATGCTGTACTTTGTCAAATGCTTTTTCTGCATCTATTGAGAGCATCATATGGTTCTTGTCCTTTCTTTTAATAATGTAGCGTATCACATTGATGATTTGTGGATGTTGAACCACCCTTGCAGCCCAGGAATAAATCCCACGTGGTCGTGCTGAATAACCCTTTAATATACTGTTGGATCCTATTGGCTAGTATTTTGGTGAGAATTTTTACATCCATGTTCATCAGGGATATTGGTCTGTAATTTTCCTTTTTGGTAGGGTCTTTGTCTGCTTTGGGGATCAAGGTAATGCTGGCCTCATAAAAAGAGTTTGAAAGTTTTCCTTCCATTCCTATTTTTTGGAACAGTTTCAGAAGAATGGGTATTAATTCCTCTTCAGATGTTTGGTAGAATTCCCCTGGGAAGCCATCTGGCCCTGGGCTCTTGTTTGTTGGGAGATTTTTGATTAATGCTACAATTTCCCTGCTAGTTATGGGTCTGTTCAGGTTTTCTATTTCTTCCTGGTTCAGTTTTGATAGTTTATACGTCTCTAGGAATGCATCCATTTCTTCCATGTTGTCTAATTTGTTGGCATATAGTTGCTAATAATATGTTCTCATAATTGTATTTCTTCGGTGTTGGTTGTGATCTCTCCTCTTTCATTCGTGATTTTATTTGTGTCCTTTCTCTTTTCTTTTTGATAAGTCTAGCCAGGGGTTTATCAATCTTTTTTTTTTTTTTTTTAATGTTTATTTATTCATGAAAGTTAGAGAGAGGCAGAGGCAGAGGGAGAAGCAGGCTCCCCGCCTAGCAGGGAGCCCGATGCGGGCTCGATCCCAGGACCCTGGGATCATGACCTGAGCCGAAGGCAAACGCTTAACCATCTGAGCCACCCAGGCACCCCCAGGGGTTTATCAATCTTATTAATACTTTCAGAGAACCAGCTCCTAGTTTCATTGATCTGTTCTACTGTTCTTTTGGTTTCTATTTCAGTGATTTCTGCTCTAATCTTTATTATTTCTCTTCTGCTGGGTTTAGGCTTTATTTGCTGTTCTTTCTCCAGCTCCTTTAGGTATAGGGTTAGGCTGTGTATTTGAGACCTTTCATGTTTCTTGAGAAAGTCTTGTAGTACTATATACTTCCCTCTTAGGACCACCTTTGCTGCCTCCCAAAGATTTTGAACAGTTGTGTTTTCATTTTCATTTGTTTCCATGAGTTTTTAAAATTCTTACTTAATTTCCTGGTTGACCCACACATTTTTTAGTAGGATGCTCTTTAGCCTCCATGTATTTGAGTTCTTTCCAACTTTCCTCTTGTGATTGAGTTCCAGTTTCAAAGCATGGTGGTCCAAAAATATGCAGGGAATGATCCCAGTCTTTTGGTACTGGTTGAGACCTGATTTGTAACCCAGGATGTGATCTATTCTGGAGAATGTTCCATGGGCACTAGAGAAGAATGTGTATTCTGTTGCTTTGGGATGGAATGTTCTGAATGTATCTGTGAAGTCCATCTGGTCCCGTGTATCATTCAAAGCCCTTATTTCCTTGTTGATCTTCTGCTTAGATGATCTGTCCATTGCAGTGAGGGGGTTGTTAAAGTCCCCTAGTATTATTGTAAATGTGTTTCTTTGATTTTGTCATTAACTGGCTTATATAATTGGCTGCTCCCATGTTAGGGGCATAAATATTTACAATTGTTAGATCTTCTTGTTGAATAGACCCTTTAATTATGATATAGTGTCCTTCTTCATCTCTTACTACAGTCTTTGGTTAAAAATCTTATTTGTTTAATATAAGATTGCTACCCCAGCTTTCTTCTGATGTCCCATTAGCATGATAAATGGTTTTCGACCCCCTCACTTTGAAACTGGAGGTGTCTTTGGGTCTAAAATGAGTCTCTTGCAGACAGCATATTGGTGGGTCTTGCTTTTTTATCCAGTTTGATATCCCATGTCTTTTGATTAGGGCAGTTAGCCCATTTACATTCAGGGTAACTATTGAAAGATACGAATTTAGTGCCATTGTATTGCCTGTAAGGTGACTGTTACTTTATATTGTCTGTGTTCCTTTCTGGTCTGTGTTACTTTTAGGCTCTCTCTTTGCTTAGGGCTGGTTTGGTGATCACAAATTCTTTTAGTTTGTTTGTCCTGGAAGCTTTTTATCACTCCTTCTATTTTCAGTGACAGCCAGCTGGATAAAGTATTCTTGGCTGGTATTTTTTCGTTTAGTACCCTGAACATATCATGCCAGTCCTTTCTGGCCTGCCAGGTCTCTGTGGATAGGTCTGCTGCCAATCTAATGTTTCTACAATTGTAGGTTACAGACCTCTTGTCCCAAGCTGCTTACAGGATTTTCTCTTTGTCTTTGAGATTTGTAAGTTTTACTATTGGATGTTGGGGTGTTGACCTATTTTTATTGATTTTGACAGGAGTTCTTTGTGCCTCCTGGATTTTGATGCCTATTTCCTTCTCCAAATTAGGGAAGTTCTCCACTATAATTTGCTCCAGTATACTTTCTGCCCCCCCCTTATTCTTCTTCTGGGAGAATTATTTTATTCTCTAATTATTTTAATATTGTTTCACTTTATGGTATCACTTATCTCTCAGACTCTCCCCTCATAATCCAGTAGTTTATCTCTTTTTCTCAGCTGCTTTATTCTCCATCATTTGGTCTTCTTTATCACTAATTTTTTCTTCTGCTGCCTCACTTATCCTAGCAGTTAGAGCCTCCGTTTTTGATTGCACCTCATTAATAGCATTTTTTATTTCAATTTGGTTAGACTTTAGTTCTTTTATTTCTCCAGGAAGGGATTCTCTAGTGTCTTCTATGCTTTTTTCAAGCCCAGCTAGTATCTTTATAATCATTATTCTGAACTCCAGTTCTGACATCTTACTAATGTCCATATTGATGAAGTCCCTGGCAGTCAGTACTGCCTCTTGTTCTCTTTTTTAAGTTTTTCCATCTTGTCATTCTGTCCAGAGAATAGATGAACGAGAGAACAAAATATTCAAAGGTCAACCATGACCTCAGAGAAATATACACTAAACAAATCAGAAGAGACCCAAAACTGGGGGGAAAAAAGGGAGAGAATGTGATCAGGCTGGTGAATAGAACAGAGCCATACACTAGATTTTGGGTGTATTTTGGTCTGTTAGAAGAAACTGCATCTCAGAAGTTTAAAGAAAGAAAAACATATATATATATATATACACACACACACACACATATATATATACACACACACACAAAAATAAGGTAAAATATAATGAAGGGATAGAATATGGCTGTAAAAATGGAAATTAAAGATTTTAAGAAAGGAATTGATAAGTTGGTTTAAAAAGGAAAGAAGAAAAAAAAAAAATTAAAGTTGAAAGACTAAGAATCCCGGGGGATAAAAAGCTATGAGTTCTATGTGGTATATTCCCCTAGTGCTGGAGTTCTGCCGTTCTCATTGATCAGTAAACTTGGTCTTGGCTGGCTGTTCTTGCTCATCTTCTGGGGGAGGGTCCTGTTGCCGTGGTTCCCAAATGTCTTTGCTGGAGACGGAATTGCCCCACCCTTGCCGGGTCCGGGCTAAGTAATCTGCTCGGGTTTGCTCTCGTAGCTTTTGTTCCCTGCAAGCTTTCCGTACAGCTTTGGAGGACGAGAGTGAAAATGGCGGCCTCCCAGTCTCTGCCCCAGAGGAGCCAAGAACTTGGGGCCCCACTCCTCAGTGCGCCCCCAGAGAAAAGCAGTCAGTCACTCCCGTCTCCCTGGTCTCTGGCCGCACTCCATGCTTACCCGGCCTGTGACCGAACATTTCTATCTCTGGCACCTGGCCCTGTGTGGAGTCTCCAAACCCAGCAGATCCCTGCGGTGCGCTCCCGTGCCGCTCCTCCCGGGGGAGGAAGGGGAGTCTCCCCGGATCTGCCGCTTGTTGGGTTCCTGCTGGAAGAGCAGTGGCCTGACTGTGCCGCGGATCACGGTTTATGGCAACCCTGAGCTGAGAGCCCACTCCTCAGCTCTGTCTCTGCAGCCGGCTTCCCCGCTCTGATACCTGGGAGCTCTGCCGCACTCAGGCACCCCCGGTCTTTCTGTGACCCTGAGGGTCCTGAGACTACATTGTCCCAGCGAGGGTTCCAGCCCCGCTTAGCCACTGGAGCGACGTCCCTCAGCGGAGCCGACTTCTAAAAGTTCCGGTTTTGTGCTCCGCTGCTCTATTACTTGCCGGGAGCGGCTGACGGGGTCTCCCTCCCGCCACGGTCTGTCTTCCCAAATACCGCCTTGGATTCGCTTCTCTGCACCGCCTGCCTTCCAGAAAGTGGTCACTTTTCTGTTCATAGCGTTGCAGCTATTCTTTTCTTCGATCTCCTGTTGAGTTCCTAGGTGTTTAGAATGGTTTGATAAACTATCTAGCTGAGTTCCTGGGACCAGACGAAATTTAGGTCTCCTGCTCCTTCGCCATCTTGGACTCTATCTGCCGGTATAAATCAATCCTTCTTACAGAGTATGAAAGGATTAAAAATTAATAATTGATGATTTCTGTAAATTAGGCTAGAAATGGAGCTTGGATAAGCTCTAGGGTGCCGTGTAAGTTATACACATTTTAGTAGATAAATCAGTTTGAGTAAATAATAAAGATTAGTTAGCAGATGGCCCTATTCTCCTAAAGCTTAGAAAGTCATCAAGAGATCCATGATAATGGAGCAGGGACTGGGCTGGTTTGGCTTGGAGAACAGATGAAGTTAACCTGCCAAAACGTGTATAGTCTTGTGCCGGGTTAGCATATGATTATCTCCCCTGGACTCTCCGTAAAGTACAGCTGCCTGTCCTGATGGAAGTGTAAAGGAAACAGCTTTGTATTACTGCTGTTTTCACTTTTTGTCACTTTCTATTTTCTCCCTCTCTCCTTACATCAGGGACCCAGTCAGGAAAAGAGTGCTGGAGAAACGGGGGGAAGACTTTAAAAAGGAGGGGAAGATCTACAGATTGAGGACTCAAGATGATGGTGAAGATGAAAACAACACCTGGAATGGAAATTCTACTCAACAGATGTAGTGTGACAAGTACAGTATGTGCAATAATCATTGTTTCCCTTATGATTTAATGCAACTAAAATTCTACTGGAGAAGTGGGACTGCTTTTTTGTTTTCCAGCTGGTCTATAACGTGTCCCTTTATTCTTGCTTAGTGGGTTAAAGTTGTTTAACTCCTCGGACAACTCAAGAGATGAAGTAACTGGCCACTAGGTCCTTGCATATGGTAACCAACTGCTAGAAGCCTAAAAGAATCAAAAGTTCTGCCACAGCCCCCCTTTATCAGCTTTCTTACTCAGTATCTCATATACCCGTTAGCCCCATGCTCTCAGATGACACGTTTTGTTTAGAGCTATTTTGCTCTAGAACTCTTAAGTCCACACAAAGTAACTGGTATGTCACTGAGTAATTTGACTCGGAGTCAGAGCATTTTTAACTAGCCAATCAGATGATAATTTATGTTTAACTTTTCTCTTTTTGCTCATCAGCTGCAAGCAAAATCTTGTAGTTTTTAAACACTGAATAAAAAATCTTTTCCAAAAATTGAAATGATCTTAGTTTTGCTTTAAGTTTTGTTATCCTAGCATCTTTTTGTTGCACAGGGCTCTGTTGAGGTCATGTGTTTAATTTTTTTCCCCCCCAGTACTGCCCTGGAGCTATCTCAGGAAAGTGGCTGTGACTACCCTACTTGATATAGGAGGAAGATGTTTTCTGACACACATGGATGCTATGTTACTGTCTGTCCTAAGTCAGTGAGGCATCACTTTGCGTAATGTTATGTATGGTCTTTGTTCTCCTCAGATGCAAAACAGCTGCTGAGTTACAGCTAGTTCTCTCTCGCCTTTATCATGAAGTTTTGCTCTGGACAATCACCTTTCAAAGACCTAAGGTACCTGTAGGTAGGACAGGAAGTATGGAATAAAGATACGCCTTTTGCTCATTTGGTTTATTCTTAAGAATTTTAAAGAGATTGTTAACCTGACTTACACGATACTTCATCCCTTTGTTTTTGGTAATGGAGACCACTAACTCATCATGTTTGAAAAAGAGAGTAAGCTTGACAGTTCCTCTTTTAACCTTCCATTTTTAGATTGGAAGATAGTGCTTTTGAGTGAACTTATAGACTTAATTTTGTAACAGGAGGAAGAAATTTTCTCAGAGCAAACTTTGTTTTTCACTTACGAAATAACGATTTTTAAAAATGCTAAAGGGAAACAAGGCAAGGAAACAGCCAGTCTGTGTTGTTGGTAAGAGTGAAAACTGGTATACTGTTTCTGGAAAACATCAGCAACCTTAAATGGTTCAAACTCCTTGATCATTTTTTCTAAGGAATGATCATAAGTGTAGACAAAGTTTAGGTACAAACATAATCATTAGGTGTTACACCAACCAAATGCCTTCTGCAGAAATTAACTTTTGATGAGGAGAAATGGTACAGTACTAATTTAACAATTCAGTTTAACATACATTCATTGACTACCTGTTATGTGTTGTGGGGGGGGGGAAGCAGAATACAGATTTGTAGGTACAGTATGATCTCAGCTTTATAAACACATTTTATATATAAATAGTACCTGTATTAACATAGTGTGAAGAAAACAACCAAACATTAACAATGGTAAGATGGTTATATGTTCTTTTAATTCTTTTTGCACCCTAATAGGTTTTCCCAATTTTCTGCAATGATCATATTACTTGCATAATTTAAAAAGTGAGTTTGGAAAAGAAAAACTTCCACCAGGCATCCCATTTAAGTCAAGGATTGTAATCTTAAAAAATACAGCAATATGTGATTTTAAAAAAACCCAAAACCTTTCAAATGGGTGTGACCCTGCTAATAACTATTAGAAATATGCTTGCAGAAACTTGGAGTATCTCAAGTCTGTTTGCTTGAAAAAAATTAAATATCAGAGAAACGGACATAAAAGAATGGTTCACAATCTTTGAGTAGGAGGATTCCCTCCTCAGCTTTATAATTTAAAAAGTATGCTTGGTAAAAAAAATTCAAAACTATAATATAGAAGGCTGTAAAATGAAAACGAAGTCTCTTTCCTTGCATCTTACCCCCAGTTCTAGTCCTCAGAGGTAACCTCTAATAACAGTTTCTTTTGTAATCTTCAGAAAAATGTTATGCATATAGAAGCCAATATGTGATATTTTCTAAATATGATCATATATATACTACTCTGCATCTAGTTTTTTACTTACACAGTCTCGAAGATCTTTCCCTGTCAACACATAGCTACCTCATTCTTATTAATGTCTGTGTAACATTTTACTTGATAAATGTACCCCAACTTATCCATTATCTGGTGGCATCTGTTATTGTAGGGTTTTTTGTTTTTGTTTGTTTTTTTTCCCGCTTGTTTTTGTTCTTCCATTAGAAATACTGCTATACTGAGCATCTTTGGGGCAGTATCTTCTTAGCTGTGAAAATACACCAGTAGGATATGTTTGTATAACTGAGTCATGGAGTGTTTGTAGTTTGGATTATAAATGAAGCTGCCAGAGTACCACCTCTAAAGGCTCTATGAATTTACACCTCCGACCAACAGTGTCTGAGAATGTTGATTTCCCCACATTCTTACCAACACTTATATTTTTCATCTTTGTCAGTGGTAGATGAAAAATTGTATGCATTTTATATGCATTGTGTTGATCACGAATGTAGCTGTCTTTTAATATTATTGGTCATTTCAATTTATTTTGAGAACTGCCTGTATTGGCCAGTTTTTGTTTTTCATCTTTACTGATTTATAAGAATTCCATGTACATAAAGAAATTTAGGGGGCGCCTGGGTGGCTCAGTCGTTAAGCGTCTGCCTTCGGCTCAGGTCATGATCCCAGGGTCCTGGGATCAAGCCCCGCATCGGGCTCCCTGCTCAGCTGGGAGCCTGCTTCTCCCTCTCCCACTCCCCCTGCTTGTGTTCCCTCTCTCGCTGTGTCTCTCTCTGCCAAATAAATAAATAAAATCTTTAAAAAAAAAAAAAAAAATTTAGCCCTTTGTCTAAGCATATGCTATATTCTCTCCCTGTTTATCTTTTGATGAGTATGTTGACAGTAATTTTTTTGCCACAGTATTTGTGTGATCAAATTTATCAGTGTTTTTCTTTATGGCCTCTGGGTCCTAAGTCTTATAAATACCTCTCTTTGCAAATTAATTTTAAAAAATTCACCTATCCTAGTATTCTTATGGTTTCAGTTTTTTTACATTTAAATCTAGTATCCTGGGATGGGATCTGGCTCCCTTCCTTGTGGCTTACATCCTCAGGAGCTAACCTCTTGACCCACCACCATTCATGGACTACTCTGTCTGTCCCCCTAATTTGGCATGCCCCCTTTGTCCTGGCCTTTATGCGCATATGTAGTTGTTTATGTGTACAGTCTTGTCTTTTGTTGATCTTTTCTCTCTGCTACCAAGCTATATTTTTTTTATAACTAGCTCTATAATGTTTTAATGTTCTTTTTTTGCCTAGATTGTTCTGCTCTTCCTACAAGTTTATTTAATGCGAAACTATCAATCAGTGTATGCCCCCCTCCTCAAA
Source organism: Halichoerus grypus (assembly GCF_964656455.1). Taxonomy (NCBI): domain Eukaryota; kingdom Metazoa; phylum Chordata; class Mammalia; order Carnivora; family Phocidae; genus Halichoerus; species Halichoerus grypus. The sequence continues at coordinate 102,228,257 of NC_135715.1, forward strand.
AAAGTTACATTGAATTTTGAGATTTTAGAGGTAATTGACAATTTAGAATTCTGAGTCTTTCAGTTTTAGAACCACCCTTACCCCCATCTGACAAACTTTTCTTATCTATTGACGGAGGAAAATGTTTCTATACCATAAATTGTCGGTTGGGGCCCCCAGCAGTGAAACATTTGATAGGAATTTTCTACAGATACAACAAATTCAGGTAAGGAATGCCTGCAAGAAACAAAATTTCAAGCATTATCAGTCATTTATTTAATTTTATTTTAAGTAAACTCCACACCACATGTGGGGCTGAAACTCATGACCCCGTGGTCAAGAGTAGCATGCTCCACTGACCAAGCCAGCCAGGCACCCCCATGATCACTCTTTTAAAGCTAGCTGAAAACTACTCTTTATTTATAAATAACATTCAATTCCCTGATACCTATAAAGAATGTATAGACCAAATAAGTTTTTAAGTATTCTGTACTGAGATTGTCTATTATTAGCACATTGTGGGGAATTGATAAAGACCACATCATCTTTCTGTACTTCTACCACTACTTTGGATGTGTTTTGTGAATGAACACACAAAAGGAGCAGGTGTGCTTTCTATGCCGTCTGCAAAATGTGCTTGCTAGGGACAGTGAGACATGGTCCTTTATCCTCAAGAGGCTGATAGAGAAATACACACTTCCAGTATAATATGGACAAGCTGTAATAGGGGATATTTATAAGCAAAGTAGAGGAAGGAATGTTTTGGGGAATTCAGGGGAAGCTATGCAGAGGGAAAAGTGCATTATTTGAGCTGAGATTGAAGGCATTTTCAGAAGAAGGGGCATCCTAGGGGGAAGAATAGTATTTGCAAAGACACAAAGGAAGAGGGGATAGTCAAGGGCTTACACAAGGTTCAGAATTACCACAAATTGAGAGGGAAAGAAGAGAAACAGGCTAAGTGAACCAAGGGCAGATTACATGGGCCTTGAAGGCTATACTTGGGTCCTTAGAAGTCATTCTGGGCAGGGGAAAGGCAGGAAGGACATAAAAGGTGGCTATGAGGGGAATAAAGGTTCATTCAGAGGTCATCTCTCTTTGGATGTTAGGGTATCTCTGCTCAGGGAATATGTAATATAAGCAGAAAGCATGGGTCTGGTGGAAAAGCTTAGAAGCCCCAGAGGGCTTGTGTGACTGTGTAAATTCTGCAGAACTTACCTTCTCAAGGAGAAGCAGCCATAGGATATAGGATATAGCTCACGGTACCATTTTTTTTTTCTGAGCAACACAAGGTCTGAGGCTGAGAGGCAATTTGAAGAGAGGGCAGGAGATGACAGTGCAGTCCATCTACACAGTGGAGATGATGTCTTATAAAAAGGATTGCTATGGTTTTTACTCCTATTTCCACAAGAGCCAAGTGCAGGGTCTTCCAGTGCTCTAATGAATTCCTGATACTGGGACAACATGCATGTATTTCCATTTTAATTGGAGATTGAGAGCCTTCAAGATTCATGTAGTCTCTAACAGTGCAGAAGGCCGTTGTGAAGAAATCTGGCATGGGCAGAGTGGAAGGTCCTAAGGAGTTTTGTGGGCAGTGAAGGTATACAGGCAAACTCGGCTTGTTTCGCAGAACTGGAGCAAGTGGTAACTTGTGGGTCAGAACTTGTGGCTCAATTCCTGTTGGCCTGCTTGTGTTTTCCCTTGCTTGGAGTGCTTACAGTACTTGTATGACAGAAACGTCACACATGAGATGCCGAGAATTGCCAGAGAAAAGAGTACGTACAAAGCTGTCTGGGCTTCTGTCGCACCTAGTGTTAGCCCCAGAAACTGAACTTCCTCCTCTTGCAGGGGGCTGACGGTAGGTCCAGCATCTAGGAGAGGAAGACAGAGGACAGTTTATGCACTCATACAGATGTAGTTACCAAATCAGTGTTAACCAATATTAAGCCCAAGCTAGGTCCTTGGAATAGAGTCACACAGGTATCCAGAGTGAGCTCCTGGCTGAGGTGACAGGATGCATCCCTTTCCTCGAGTTACTGAACCTCTGACGTAGTTGTATTTTTTTAAAAATCTGTCAACAGTTGGAGTAAAGTGGATAATTATCTTTTCTGTAGTAATTAATGCTTTTTCAGTCATTCAAGTATTAGGCCCCTTACATCATGCCAAGCACTGTGTTTGCAGTCATTATATTAGATCATCACATCCACCTGGAGGCATGTGCCTAGTTTCTTGCCTCAGGTTGCACAGTTAGTGGTAGGGCTGGGGTAAGAATCTAGACTTGCTCTTCCCAGACCAGGGTCTAGTTTCTAGATGTAACATTAATCCTCAGTTCCTTTGTTTCATCGTAAGAATGTCTGGAGCATTCAAAGAAAATATTGGTTGAATGAATGAATAAATGAATGAAAATAAATATGAGAAAGGCAGAGAGGAGGGGAATAAACTAGAAGAAAATAGACTGAAAAGGCCCTGCTCACCTTCTGGCTTTAATCCCTCCCAGAGCCACGGCTCACCTTCTGGCTGGAGGCAAGGGTGCGGCCCCGCAGCAGGGTCAGGGAAGCCATTGCACCGGGCTATAGAGGCGAAGAACTTGGCTGATGCTTTTGGGATTCTTGGCAGAGAAGGGTCCGTGTAGTTCACAAAATGCAGACCAAACCTCTCTGCAAAGCCTGTGGCCCACTCAAAGTTGTCCATCACACTCCAAACTGTGTATCCTCGAAGGTCCACCTTATCCTGCACAGCTGCCCAAATGCAGAGGCCACAGCATGAGCTTCCTTTGTCTTATAAGACCCCATTCCGCTGGGCCTACAGGAGCCACGCCTGCCCACAGCTCTCCCACAGTCCCCGCTTAAGAGCCATCAGCATTTTCCTAGAAAGGCTCAGTCCTGAATGGGAATCAGGAACATGGGTAGGCTACATTAATCCTGCTGAGGCACCTGCAATCCTCTGTCTCCACATGTTGGGATACCAGTCTTGGGGAGTGCCTTAGAGTGTTAATGCTTCTTCCTAAAGAAAAGAAGTGGCCCTTGGAAAAGATTTTCACTGGGCTAGGACTTTCTAAGCATTTCTTTCTGCTGCTGCAGCACTCTTTCACTCAGTTACTTACAGGCCCTTGTCCTAATGCCATCCCAGGGGGTTCTGCCGAGCTGAGGGTCTCAGACTTTTGCTTGAGGAACAAAAGACCCTACAGACAGCCCCTGCAGCCTGCTCCTCCTCCTCCTAGCCCCTGCCTTCAGCAGGTCGCTGCTGTTCAGGGACATCAGACATCAGGGATCATCTGGCAGAGCAGATGACTCTGGCCAGGAATTCAGGTCTCACTCTTAGCAGGCAATGGGGTTTGCTTGCTGAGCTTACATCTAGGAAGGAAAAGACTCAGAGTGCAGCCTCAAAGAAAAGCTTAAACCCATCAGGAGTGAGAAGCTGCCTTTTTTTCATGATGGGGTCTCGTGGATGCAGTATTCCCCTAACTGGAGACGTTAGCAGGTGTTTCCAGTGGTGAAAGGTGCACACGGAGGAAGGGATGCGCCTTCCCTACCTTTGAGGGCTTCATTGATGTAACTGCGGAGGTAGTAGATCCTTAGGGTGTCATTGAGGTCTGTTTCTCCCCGTTGGGACACTCCATTCTCTGTTACATAAATTGGGGGGTTGTTGTACTCCTCCTTTAACCAGTTCAGTATCTTCCTGAAGCCAAAAGGTGTTATCTTCAGCCAGAAGGAACCAGAGTCAGGCCAGGAGCGATCTGTAATGGAGGCAACTCCCCTACACAGGTTCAAACACGAGAGATTGGGTCTCAGTTTGTAAATCCCAAGAGGCCCTTTGCACAAAACACGAAGCAGGATTTATACTAGGCAAAGCCTTAGGTTTAGTCTAGACTTGACAGTCATAACTAACCGCAGAAGAGTCAGGTTGCCTCACGTTCTCCTCTTTTCATTAGTTCTAGTCGTACTGCTCATTGCTGGTGTAGCTGTGACAGGCCACCTGAGCTCTCTGTTTGCACCTCTACAGATGAATGGCTTTACTCATGGACTGAACCGTCCAAAGGCTGTGAAAGGCTCTGGGATTCCCTGATCACAGCCTCCAGTAGGATCTGAGTGCTGTGTCAGGAGAGAGAATGGGCTTCCCTGCGTCAGTGACATCTAGTCAACACCACAGGTGTGGCCCCAGGCACCCATGGTTGGGGTCCCCATTTGGTGAGGGCAGGCAGCAGATAGGCTGGGACCTGCTTTAAGTGCCCAAGACCCTGCCTCTCTCCAGTGATGGACCAGGAGAGGGCAACAGCTTGTGCCAAAGCAGCACCTGCTGGGGGAAGCACAAAAACTTGAACGTCTCCAGAATCACACTTTTTTTTTTTTTTTAATTTTGCCTAACCTACAGTGCAATATTGGTTTCCAGAGTAGAATTCAGTGATTTGTCACTTACATAAAATACCCAGTGCTCATCACCACAAGTGCCCTCCTTAAAACCTGTCACTCATGCAGCCCATCCCCACCCACCTCCCTCCACCAACCCTGTTTGTTCTCTATTAAGAGTCTCCTATGGTTTGTTTCCCTCTCTCCTTTCTTCTTCTCCCCTTCCCATATGTTCTCTGTTTTCCTTCTTAAATTTCACATATGAGTGAGATGACATGGTATTTGTCTTTCTCTGCAGAGTCATACATTTCAAATAAGGATGAATTATTTAGATCTTAATGTCCAAATCCTTCAGAAAAAAAAAAATACAGTCTTATCAGTAACTGAATTTATCTTTCTCAGCTGAACTGGACCCAGAACTTTTTGTAAGTTTGAACACAGGTCACGGGGAGACAGTGCAAGGAACCATGAGGCAGCAAGAGTCCAGTGAGTGCTCGGACAGGGACCAGCAGGGGGATGTTCTCAGCCCCCTCAGCGAGTCTGACTCTGGGGTTTGCAGAATGCAGTGTGGGGGAGGGTAGGTGTTTGTTTTAAAAGAACCTAGATGGATTCACAGCTGATGTGGAAACATGCTCATTATAAAAGGAACAAGATAGTACATATATATACATATAATCTTGGTTTTTGGCAATATATTTTTATGTATAAATACATACTACATAAACTGTACTATATATCTTACATAGTTTATATAATGTATGTCTTTACATGTTATATTGATGAAGAGAAGGAGAGGTAGTATACCCCCTACACATACGCATACACTTCTGGAATGACACCCACAAGAATTTCTATTCTTGCTTTCTGATGTTTCCACCATGAGTGCATTTGTGTAATGCAGAAATAATAGTTTCACCTTTACCCCAAAAAGGGGGGGGAGGGGGAGGAAACACCAACCTTACTGTTACTTTGACTGAAATACATCTGATAAGTGAAACAAATTTGACAAAAGAAGAAAACCAAGGGAAGAAAAATACTTGAAGTCTTGAACATGTTTGACAAAAACTTCAAGTATGTCTGTCTCAATGGGAAGCACTTTGGAAATGCTAGCTGGTATTACTAGCAGACTGACAGAGGTTTGATTAGGTGTCTCAGGAGCGGACTCATCTTCAAATCCCAGGAAGTATGGCACCAGGAGGCAGCCTTCCTGAGGCTGTGCAACAAGAGCTGGGCAAAGAGGCAGCTTGCCGTCTTCTCCAGAGATTGTTCCAAACGCCCTGTCGGCCGACTCACCTGTCTGCATCAAAGGAAGAGATCCAAGAGGCGTAGTCCAGGTTGTAGGCCAGGATGGTGGTGTAGTGATTGAACCCAAAAAAGTCATAGGTGCCATTGATCCTCCTTTTCTCACTCTCCGTGAACTCGGGGAGCCTGGATGGAAGGAGCCATGAGAAGTGGGGGGCTTGAGCATCATGCTTTGGGAAGAGAACGTCCCAGGGCAGGGTTGGGAGAGCGCTCTAACTATAGGCCTGGTGGTGATGGGTGGGCAGCTGTCCAGAAGCAAGGAGAGGTCCCTCCAGCTGCTGCTGAAGCACCCGAGGCGAGGCTCCTCCCACCAGACCATAAACTTCCCTGCCCTTTTTTGTGACAAGACCCTCTCTCTTCTTGCGTTGGCCAAATGAAACAAGTGACTTTTATAAACCACCTCTTCAGGGCCATACAGACATTATGTACACACATGTCCATATCCACAGATACATTTTTATTTACTTCAAAAATTGACATGCAACTTCAGAGGTTTACCATCTATGATAGATTTTGAAATCAAGAACATGTCAGAGATATATCCCTTGAGACTAATCCTTCATGGTCACCAGGTTTTAATATCATTTGTATTTCCATAATCTGCCCTTTCTAAGGTACTTTGTTTCTGTTGTGGTTTGTTTAGGCTTGCCTCTTTTCTCCAAAGTCCATCCTTATAATAGGGGAAATATTTTTTAAAATTTATTGAACTTTTGAGATTTGGACTTTTATGCTCATATGATTTTACTACACTTTTTTTTTCTTTTCTTAAACCTCTTGTGGAGCATTTTCCACGTGTAGTCTAAGTGAGGCTTTTCTACTGAACGTGACTGACAGGCACTTGGGGGCAGCACTTACAGGTTCTGCAGCCACATCTGATGGCATGTGTGTCCTGACAGGGAACCCCTGGGGCTGCTAGTTTAGGCTTGCTTAGAGATGACCCTGCTTGGGCAGCTGACACTTTCATTTTGATTGAGATTTTTGCTGCCATTCACCTGGTGGATCAAAGCCTTCCCCCACTGGGGTTTCTGAAATGCTGGGAGAAAACTAAAGCCCAAACCCCTCATGCCCCTCACTCTCTTGCCCAGAAGCTAGCAGTAGCTCCTTAGGGCTTGTGGCATCAAGGCTGAGCCCCTGTGCCTGGCACCCCCACCCCCAAGCCACTGGGCCAGTCCTCCCAACCCTCAATTGCAGGTACCCCGCTCATTCCCACCAGGCCACGCTCACGCCCTTCCCCTCAGTTGGAATGCCCTCTGCTCTCCCACACTTCATTGTCAAGGCCCAGCTTAACTGAAGTCCCACCTTGTCCATGAAGTCTCCTGGTTCTACTCAGCCCACCCTCATCTCATCTTCTGAGTTTTCTTTGTATGGAGAAATTCAGGAGAGAACTTTAGTGGTGAAGTTACTCTCTTCCCAGCTGGCGTGTCGGCAGCTTGAGGAGCCAGACTTGGAAGCCTCCCCTTACGTGGACTTTACTGGATGTGGCCCTGACCTGGGCACACGGAGGTGCTCAGCAGAGTTGTGTCGGTGGACTAGAGTGCCAACTTGCTTGGTGGAGACCGGAGTTGGCAGATCAGACCTTGACGCACAGTCCGTTCCACAGGACTTGCCCCAACCAGGGCAGGAGTGCGTTGTAAGGATGGGGACTGGAGTATTGAACCTGCACAGCTGGGCTACATAAGGGAAAGACTCGCCGGCTATGTTAGGAATTCATACCTTTGGAATTCCTTTTATCCTCGAGGCCCTGCTCATGGAGGGGAGGGTCAGGTCACTCTGTCCCCTTCCGCACACCTCACCGCTTAATCCTAGCCAGATGACTCTTAAACTCAGAGTGTGGGCCCTAGAGTCAGCTTGGTTTCAACTCCCGACTCTGTCACTTCAGTAGCTGGGTAATCTTGCCATAATCTTTGTGCCTCAGTTTATTCCTCCTTAAATAGGACTAAGAGTGCCATTGGAAGATGGATAAATGCTAGGTGTCATTGCTATTACTCCCTTGACAGGAAGAGGAGTGGGCCCTAAGTAGGACTGCTTTGGTGCAACCATCACCTCCTACAGGCCAAATGACAAAAAGCACATGCCTGGCAGTCACCCACTCCTACCCACATTCACTCATAAGGTGGTGATGATAATAGTAAATAGGATGAGCTGGGGAATTTGTCCCTGCTGGAGGTGGTGGGTTACTAAGAAGTGGGTGCCCTTGAGACATATTTCCTGGCTGTTCTACAGAGAATAACCGCATCTACCTTTTGTCAAACACATAGCAAGGCCCTGTCCTCGGCTGAGAGCTTCACATACACAATCATGTTCAGTCTCCCCAGCAAGCAGGGAAGCTCAGAGATACAGTAACTTGCCTAAGACAGGCCTCTCTGACCCCAACGGCCACACTCTTACCACTGAGCTGTCTACCAGGAGCCTCAGTTTGGTATCACAGACCAGACTTCCTCCTGACCTTTCCTTGGCTGAGCACTTGGGCACCAGGACCTACCGAGACTTGCTGAGGCCTGCAGCCAAGCTCCTGTCACGGATCCGTGTCTTCATCACCTCGTTGTAATCGCCATTCTTGAAAATAGGATGTGCAAACCAGCCTCCCATAAACTGCAGGTGGGGTGGGGGTGACAACCTGGGCATTAACAGGGGGTCACACTAGGAGACAGCAGCTTTCCTGCTCACAAGTCACTCAGAACCCACCCCTTCCTCCCAGCACCTCCCTTCCCCACCCCGTCTTAAACTTGCATCTCTGCAGCTGTTTGCATGTTCCAGCTTAAATGCCCACAGGTCTTCCCACATGCTACCATCTCCTTGCGGGGATTCTCAAACCCTGCAGCTCAAAAGGAGGTGAACTGCACTGAGCACTGCCTCAGGACTCAATAGATGCTGCCTGGCTGCCCTTGGCAGGGTCCTGCAGAAGAGCAGGAGAGACTAGAAGCTTCCAGGCCGTGGATTTCCTCTTATCACAGAGCAGGCCCTTCCCCATCATCCTGCCTAAGGATCAACCAGAACGGCTCTGGGGAGGGCTGAGTTGCAAGGGTTTCCTGGCTGCCCAAGGCCAAAAGTTCCCTGGGGAACTTTTCAACCTATTTTCTTGAATGGGGTCTAGACCATCCTTACCCTTACGGGGGATATGTGTGGCACCCAAATGCTATGATGCTGGGGTCCTGAGAGGCTTCTTCGGTCTCTCCCTATCCCCTTACCTGCTGGCTGATGCCTTAAATGTGGGGTGAGGGCAGCCTTCCATTCTCAGAGAGGCGGCTTTGGAACACACACACCCTGGCAAAAGAGGCTTTGGCGCACTCGAGGTAACAAAGTGTTCCTTTCTGTGGAAGCTGATTTTAGGGTATGTATCATGATCCTGGGCCGCAGTATCACAGTTGAACAGGTGGCTCAATCTAATGAGATTAGAGCCTAACATTTCCTGAGGTTTGGGGTTTTGATTTCAGGAAAATTATTGCTCTACTTTACCAGTTCTGTGAGTCTAAAATGAGAGATGCATTATTTTTGTTCCAAGACTTTTTCCCTAGCTGGCTAATAAATGGGAAAATTAAGCTCTTATTTGCATTCATTAATTTGATCGCTGTTACCAAGTTCTCTTGTGAGAAGTCTGGCAAACAAAGACCCAGGTTGTCCCCTCAGAATGCTGCTGTCTTCAGGCTCCTCCACAGAGCCTAACGGGGGGTCAGTGTGGAGAGACCCTTGCCTTTCTTTTCTGATGCTGAAACATGGGAGAGGGTGCTTTCTAACCCCATCAGAGACACGAGCAAGAACCAGGGAAAAGCTGTGCCTTGACAAAGGCCATTCTTTTCTCTCCTGATGTCAGGGGCTCACACTGAAGGAAGGATGGGCTATTTCGTTGGCACCTGCTTACTAGTGACTCTTCTTTCTTTCCTTTTTTTTTTTAAGAAAGATTATTTTAGAGAGAGCGTGAGCAGGGGCAGGGACAGAAGGAAAGGGGGAGAATCTTAAGCAGACTCTGTGCTGAGCACAGAACCCCATACAGGGCTAGATCTCACGACCCTGACGACATGACCTGAGCCAAAAATCAAGAGTCAGACGCTTACCCAACTGAGCCAGCTAGGCACCCCGTGACTACTTTCTAGGAGCAAAATTCCATGACCAAAGGTGCATGTCCTTATGTTAAACTCAAAGAATTGGAAAATTATGGGCACTAATGAATTTCACAAAATTCTTAGGCCGAATACATAAAATTAGATGGTGAAGTGTGACATTGCAGCCCAGCTCTATCAGCTACTATAATCAAACCAGAGATTGAAGAGATGGAATTTCTGTTACCTTCAAGCCAGTGTTGCATGCAGCAAGGACTACATGGACAAATCATTTTTAAGACTTAAAACTCAACCCCAAAGAACTCTGATCGCAGCAAACCTATGATATAGATAGGTAGCCTCTGCTTCACAGATGAGAAAACTAAGGTACAAAAATGTTTAGGTGATTTTCCCAAGCTCACGAAATCAGGTAATAGCAAAACAGGGCCTTGAACCTAAATCTTTGTTTTGCAATCTAATTCCATTTCCATTAGCTGATGACAGGAGGGAAAGACAGGCAAGAGTATTAACAATGCCCAGAGGAAACACAGACCTGAACGTATCTCCTGGCGGCCTCCACATCCTCCTGGTTGGAGGGGTCTCTGGGCTCAGCCCAGTCACTGCTGATGGTGATGGAAATCACGCCACCTTGCCTGGCGCGGTACACATCATTGTACAGATGCCAGGCCTCAGCATGAGCCTTCAGGAGGTTGTGGCCAACGATGTAGGGGGCAGTGCCAGGCCTAAAGGAGATTCCTGGAAACACAGGGATGTCAATGAAGAATGAACATGGCCAAGAATATTGTTCTCTCCCTACAGATAACTTCTATGTTTGGGAAAAAGCGTGTAGATTTTGGTCTTAGGAGGAAGCGAAATCAAATCCTGGCTGTGTAACTTTGGTTTCTAGCTGGCTGTGTAACTTTGGGTAATTCAGTCTTTCAGATTCCTCCTTGGCAAAGTGAGCAATAAGAAAGTTCTTGTGAGAAGGAAATGGGAGTGTGTATGTGAAGCACCTAGCAGCACTGTGTCTGGTGAGAAGATGGTAAATGTTGGTTTCTGTAACGTCCTCCCAAAGAGTGGCTCCTACAGATCGGGCCAGGTACCCAGCAGAGTATGTGCCTTGGGAGTGGACATCCTGGAACTCTGTGGGGACCTACAGTGGAAGTAAGGGTTGGAGAATTCGGCTGATGAAAGCAGCTGATAAGAGATGCCTTGAGAGCAAATGTTGTGAGAAAGGCCACCTCTTACGTGTTGAAGGAAGTTGAAGGAATGGTAAACCAAAGCACCAACCAAGGACCAATGGGAGATAAATTGCCATTCACCTGGTGGATCAAAGCCTTCCCCCACTGGGGTTTCTTGGAGACCCTGACCAAGGACCAATGGGAGATAAATGTGGTAACGACTTAAGCTCAGAACTAGAGAAAAGGTGAATTGGATGGTTCTAAAGGCACAAGAACAGGTCCACAATCCCTTATTCAAAACCCTTCAGGTCTATGTGGTCTGGAAGTACAAGGGTTTTGTGTCTTAGAAAAGTAGTAAGTTGCAGATAACTTTACACAGCACCCCAACCGGACCCAGGAGAGCGCTCTGTAATCAAGGACCCAAATGTGGCTGCAGCAGAAATGCCCACATTAAGTGGGGTAATGTCCGTAAGCAGCCTCGTATTGGTTCAAGTCAGGATGAGCTCAGGTGAGCCGAATCAGTTCTTGGAAACTTGGGTTTTGAAGTTGCAGAAAACACACTGTGGACCTGTACAGTCTGATGGCTTGTCCTTTCCTACATCAATTAGTCCCTGTCTCTGATCTCAGGAAGCTTTCCATCTGAGGCAGGGCAAAAAAAGCACAAAGAAATGAAGCCATTTGGAGGTAATGACCCGTAAAATCCATGTTTAGCAAAAAGTGGTGTCAGAAGGGGAAACCTGCTGTGTCAGGCAGCCTTGAACAAGAGCAGGGATTCAGAGGCAGCACCACTGAGCTTTCTTGGCCTCTTCTTCCAGGGCCACCTGGATTTCAAGTTTTGGTGGGGCTAAGAATGCCATGCTCCAAAGAGCTGGCAAGTTGAGCCTGGGACCCTCACCTGGAGCTGATGTCCCGTAGCCATAGCCCTGGTTAGCGATGACAAAGGGCTCGTTCAGGGTGATCCAAAACTTCACCTTGTCCCCGAGCCTCTGGAAGAGCACCTCTGCATACTCTTTAAACCGCTGCACGATGGTCTCATTCTCCCAGCCTCCAACATCCTGGAGTGCCTGTGGCAGATCCCAGTGGTACATGGTCACCTGTGGAGAAAGCAAGATCAGCAGCTCCATCCAGAGTGCTCCAACCACAGCAGAGAAGGAATGAGAAGACAAAACAGTTCAAAGGTTCTTTGGTGGGATGGGGAGGGCAGCAGTGTTGAAGTGTGAGAGAATCAGCATCTGGGTCGGAGAAGACTGGGTTTGAGTCCCGGCTCTGCCGCCTGCCCGCTGTGTGACCCTGGCTCAGGCACTGAGACCTGCACATCATGGAGTCGTGGTGGGGCCAGGGATCCTCACCACTAGTGCTTCAGAACCTCCCCGCGTAGACCGTGCTGAGCGTCTGAGGCACTGAGGCTCCGGGAGAGTGGAGGTGTTTCCCTGATAAAGGGACACCCCCGAGAACATCATCCAGTGTGTCTGCATGTTCTTCCTGTGCAGCTGGGAACCCTTTGCTGGAGATGGCCCCCCTGGCCATGTCCACGTGGCCTTCCCCTTGATGCCCTCACACACCCCATCTTGGCTAAGCGGGGTCTCCACTGTCCTCGGTCTGCACAGGGCCTGCTAACCATCTTCAGCCCAGACGCAGTCTCTCCCTTTGCCTGGCATGCCTTCCCCTGCCCACGTATCCATCCAGATTCTCCTCTCTATTCAAGCCCCACACCGCCCTAGCGCCTTTGCTTTCCACCATGGCTCGGTGCCCTCAAGGGCTCTACCGTCCTTGGCCCTGAGCTGCCTGCTCTCTGATGGTGTTCGGAATTGTGTGTGATGAAGTTCATTGTCCACTCAGACCCTGGGTCCCACAGGGCAGCCACCTGGCCATGTTTTCTCTCCACATTCATGGTAATAAGTGCTGCATGGCTAGTTAGCTCCTGCCATGGTATCAGTATGGGCAAAGAAGTCCAGATAGCACTTTATTTGGGGCGGGGTGGGGGGGAGTTGTAACCATGGGGATTACAGTCTGGCTGCAGTATGTAATCTCAGCCATACAGCAGAGGAAATGCAGAGCTTCGTAGAAGGTGCCCTCCACCGCTTTACCACACGTGCCCAGGGCAAGAGGCAAAGCGTCCTTAGGCTCCCAAGTAAAACTTTAAAATTTTGGTGAGATCCAAGTAAGCTCACAAGTGAGCTTCTGTATCATTATTCATAATAACTCTGAGCTGAAAACCACATGCCCTTTTGCCCCAGTAATTCTGCTCCTAGGACCACAGCCTACAGATAAATTTACAGCCAGGTGACTCACTGCACTACTGGTTAAAATGGCAAAAGACTGGAAAAGTCACAGGGAAGAGTGTTGATAAAAAGGAAAAGTAGTTCTAGAGGTAAGGAACAAACAGAATTCCACATAACTTAAAAAAAAAAAATCGACAAGGAAACTAGATATGGATATGGAAATATGGGTCAGAAATACTGTTAAAAAAAAGCAAGTACCAAACTGCATGTATGTGAGAGTTATGAAAAAAGAGGGAGAAAGGAGCAGACATGCACACATGTATACATCTCCTGGCTAATCGATGCAAAAGGAGGCCATGAGAACCTAGCCAACTTGACTGCCTTCTTTAAGCCAGGGAACTGGATGGCTGGGGGTCAGAGATTGCAGGCAAATCTTCATTGTGGACTCTTACACCTTTAAAATTCTGTGCCATGTGAATTTATTGACAGTTCAAAACTTGAATCTGAAAAGAGCATTTTGTGTATGGAACAAAGAGCCCCCTGCCCCAGCTGGCTCCCACATGTGGACTGTACCAGATCCTGGCCAGGGCCCGACCTCACCTGGGGCTTGATGGCGGCGGCCAGCAGCGCGTCAATGAGCCGCACGTAGTAGTTGAGACCCGCTTCATTGATGTACTTGGTGGTTCCATCTGGGAGGATGCGCGACCAGGCAACAGAGAAGCGATAGTGGGACACACCCAGGTTCTGCAGGGCGACCACGTCCTCAGCAATCTTGTGGTAACTGTCACAGGCCACATCGCCGGTGTCGTCATTGCCAACCCTCAGTGGTGTGTGAGAAAACGTGTCCCAAATACTGAGTCCTTTGCCATCTGCTCTCCATGCGCCTTCAATCTCAAGGTGACAAGACATGGTCTAGTTAAGTGCTGCAGTCAAGCCCCCCCAAGTTCCTGTCAACAGGGGTGTCGTGAGTCAGGACGCAAGGCAGAGTCACCTCCTCTGGAAAACTTCTCTGGCCACCCTCTGATTTCTGAGCTCCTGCAGCCTTCCGTACATGCTGTCTGTCCACCCCAGCACTGTCACTCTGCGTCACGCAGTTGCGGGAGCGCTGACGGACCTCCCTAGGGGCTTTCGTCTGGGTGTCCCAGCGCTCAACACAGCAGAGTCTGGTGTATGGCAGGTGCTCACTAGAAGTCGGAATGAACAATGCCACATGCCTCCAGTCCCCATCAAGGTCAAACAAATACCAGTGGTGCCACTGTGGAGGCAGAATTTCTAATTTCTAACCCGTGTCATGGTTTCTATGCCTCCTTTCTCTCCTCCCACCTACCTTATAGGGAAAGTGACCATAAGCCACTGGGCAAATGCCTACTTAGAGACTTAGGTAATGGGACAGGTACAAGTTCTGTAATTTACTTTTTTTTTTAATTGATTTATTTTGGAGACAGAGCAAGCATGCACGAGCTGGGGTGGGGGGCAGGGGCAGAAAGAGAGGGAAAGAGAGAATCCCAGGTAGACTCCCCACCAAGCAAGGAGCCTGATGCGGGGCTTGATCCCACAACCCTGCCATCACGACCTGAGCCGAAATCAAGAGTCGGACACTTCACTGACTGAGCCACCCAGGCGCCCCTACTTCACTTTAAAGCACTACAGCACATGTGCTGTGACGTTATGTGACTGGCCGCCGCCAAGGTAGTGCTGGTATCCCAGCCAGGAACACCCGCCCAGGCATGGCCTGCACAGCCCCCATGCGAGCGGTGGGCCCAGGGCCAGCAGGCCCGCACCGGTGCAGGAGATGGCCTTGGGGGCTGGGAGACTGGTGAATGCAGGGAGATGGAGAAAATAAGTGACAAGGTTGAGGCTCTTCGGAGCTAGATTTTTCACCACTGGAGAAAGGAGATACAAATACGGGCAATGGGAAGGCTAGCATTAAGCCTATGGAGTGGGGTTGGAAGAGGAGATATCAGTATGAACTCACTGTTTTTCAATCTACATAGAGATGGGGTGGATGTAGAAATACATACAAGTGCATGTGTTTGTGTGCGTGTACACATGTGTATTTCCTGGCTCTGTCTATGCGGGAGCTGAGGAATGCAGACACCCCAGTGGTGGTGAGCACACCCAGCACCTAGACCTTGGGTTCTAAATGCCCCATCCGGTAAAAGAGGCTGGGGCTCATTAGAGAAATAGATGGTTACAAGGCTGGGGCAGAAAAGGCCCAAGATGAGCCTGGAGCATCTTGTACCAGAAAGAACTAAGAAAGTGCTCAAAGAATGATGGGCCATGTGAAAGGGACACAGGATCAGGCTAAAAGACACCCCCCCCATGGGAAAATGTGAACATCTAAATACATAACACTAGCAAAAGTATAACTCATTGAATAAAATAGGACTCCATGAGACCATACTGCTGATGTATATTTATATAGTATGAGTAAATAGGAGAAAAGTAAAAGCTTGACCCTTCTGTTGAGTGCCACCTAACAAATACAAGAGGAATGATGAAATGAGAAAAATCAGTTTGTCGGCTATCACTATAATAACCGATTCAGGCAAAAATTATTAACGGTTGCTAGAATAGGTAAAATTTGATGAGGAACAGGTTACTTATAGGGTTTCCAAGTAGCTCCCCACAAAATACTTATCATTTATAACTATAAAATACTAATTTTATGGTAGAGAAACCTGGAAAAGACCTTCTCATTCAAGTGATAAAATCAGTTTCATATACATATAATATCTATGTGTATGTATATACACACACAGAACATAAGGCAAATGGTAAAATTTTAACAGTTGAGGAATATGGGAAAAGGGTTTATAGGAGTCCTCTACTATTTCTGCAGCTTTTCTCTACGTTCAAAAAGATTTCCAAATAAGAGGTTTTAATAAGAATGCACGATCAGGGGCGCCGGGGTGGTGCAGTTGGTTGACGCAGTCTGACTCTTGGTTTTGGCTCAGGTCCTGATCTCAGGGTTGTGAGATCGAGCCCCGTGCTGGACTCATGCTCAGCGCGAAGTTTCTTTAAGACTGTCTCTCCCTCTCCTTCTGCCCTTCCCCCATATGCATGAATGCTCTCTCTCAAATAAATAAATCAATCTAAGAAAAAAAAAAAGAATGTACAATCAGGTGATATCTAATCAGGAAGCCCACACTATAAGCACTTCTCATCTATTCTTGATTTGTACATGACACTTTGCTAATTAGATGATCTAAGGTCACAGATGACGAGAATTGTGCCTGCTAACCGCCTGATGAATAGAAGTGGGTGCTTGCTGAAGCCAATTTAATCATTCAAGATGTGGGTTGGCGAAAAGCTTTTTAAGACACTCCTTTCCCTGGCATGGACAGGGCTTAAGAATCCTACAGGGCCTGCAGCCTGTGCCCTCGAATCAATTCCTAACCCTTCCTGTGTCCAGCTGTAAACCTGCGGGGTAGCGGTTCTCCCCCAGGGGCTATTTTGTCCCAGAATAGACATTTAGCAATGTCCAGAAACATTTTTAGTTGTTACAAGTTGGGGAGGAATGTCCTGATGTCTAGTGGCTAAAGACCAGAGAGGCTGCTAAACATCCAGCAGGGCAGAGGAAAGCCCCAAAACAAGGAATCATCCATGCCAATGTCCATCAGGCCGAACTGGGGAAACCCTGGACAGTGGGTTCTGTTGGCCTGAAGTGAGAGTAACAGAATATTGTCTCTGAAATCTTGGCATTTCCTCAAATGATTCTTTCATGCAAGGTGTTGGCCAGAGCACCGAAGAGGACCAAGAACTGGGGTTTCCTCCAGCCCACAGAACAGGATCCATGAACAGTTTTTGTGTTTGTACGTTTACTTAATCATGTCTGGACATGGCAGAATTTGGCCTGAGACTTCGCTGTAACCTGGTAGTGTGGTCATCTGGGAGTAGCGAACCCTCACCTCCCTCCAAAACATTTTCAGCAGCTCTGGTTGTCTAGAACACACCCAAGGGCTGAGCGCATCCTGGGTCAGGTCAGCTCACAGCACTGACCCTGACCAGGTCCCACAGGGAGCACACAGAGCGCCCCTACTCCTGCTTCAAAGGCAATCAGCAGAGGCAGAAGATGTAAAGCAGTGACTCCTCACTAACTGCCTGGGCAAGTCACGCTTTGCTTTTTATCTTTCATTTTTCTGGCGAAAAGCAAAACCCTTATGTTTTCTGTATCAGTGAGCTTCATTTGGCATGAATAAGCTAACACTGAGATGTGGTCAGGACATCAAAACAAGCCCAGGCCCCTGTGACAGCCATTCTGAGCCAACTGCCTGCTCAGAAGAGGCTGGGTGACAAATAGCCCCATTCCAGCAGAGAAGCTTCCTGTTCGCACGTCTCTGCCTAAGTGTCTGTGCCCAGCTTCACTGCTCCGTTTTGCCTGCCAACACCCGTCTCAGCACAGCCCTAGAAGCTGGTCTGCCTGAATATGGGGATGTGAAGAAGCCGGGCTGTTCAGGGAAAGGACCTCCCCGACTCCCTGCATGGTACCTGTACTTCCCTCCCACAGGTCTGTGAGAAGCCCCTGCTCTTAACTGCCCTCCCGGGGGGTGCACAGAAAGTACGCAACACATGTTGCTGAACGGCCCCGGACTTCTCACCTGATAGGCGGCGGAAGCCGCACTCCAGATGAAGCCCTCGGGAAAATGTCCATAGAGAAACTCATCTTCCCTGGGCTGTGGCATGCCGTTGTTGGTGATGACCTCTGTGTAGTACCTGGCCGAGGCTCTGGCTGTGCGAGGCCTGTTTGTGTTATTGAAATCGACATGGTACAGTCCAAACTTGACTGTGTAGCCATTCAGCCACTCAAAGTTGTCCATCAGAGACCATGCAGAATAGCCTCGAAGGTCTACACCATCCAGTCTGTAGGCTGGGAACATCCCAAAGGGAGCAGAGAAGAGCTTTACACCAGGAGGGTGAGGTTCCCCAGGAAGCCTAGCCAAGACTGGCCCCTCATTCAAGACAGTAGTCCTAAACCATTACCTCCTACACACAAGTAATGTATGCCCAGATAGACATATCACCTTGTCTTTTTTGCCAGCACTGATGCCCTCACAGCAATAATTAATGACTGATCTTTGCAAAATCAAATTCTTTTGTTGGGGTAAAGGGACATGCCTCAAATCAAGAGTCTCAGCCCACTTTAGAAGTTAAACATACAAATGTGAATTAGAGAAGAGTTTCTTGTTCTGGGGTGCATGGAACTCACCAGAATATAAGCTCCATGTTATCTTTTTGTTCACTGCACTTAGAATAGAACTTGTCACATAGCAGTTGCTCAGTAAGGAATGGATGGACCCATGAAAATACTCTTTATTTGTGGGAAGATGACCGTAGCTTTTTTTCAGATTTCTGAAGGGATATGTAACCCCAGATAGGAAAAGAATTATGGAGTTAGGGCCTAAGAGAGACTTGTTGATGGTTTGGAATCCACTCTGCCAAACTATGGATGCTGGAAGATTCTGTAGAGGGGACATGAATGCTCACATACCTTTCAAAGCTTCATTGATGTAGGTTTTGTGGTAAAATATCCTATCGGTATCTTCCACTTTCGGATTACTCAGCCCCACTCCGTTTTCAGTGATGTAAATGGGGATGTCCCCATACTCTTCCTTGATCCAGTTGAGCAGTCTTCGCGTCCCCCAGGGCGCAGCTCTGTTCATTGCTGTGGAAGGCCATGAAGAGTCCTCCTCCTCGGTTTTCTCCTGGTCATCTTCATAGGAGGGTGGGTTTAACCTGGGCGTTTTGTGCTGCACGATTCTGGAGTAGTAGGTGTTGAGGCAGAACACGTCGGCTGTAGCCCTGATGTACCTCTTCTCTTCCTCAGTGAAGCTTGGCAGGCGGGAGGTGGCTAAGTGTTGAAGTTCACTCCTATTCCCCACTTTCCACTTCATGGCATCGGGATAGTCTCCATTTCGGAAAATGGGGTGGGCGAACCAGCCCAGTGAGAACTGCAGTGATCGGTCAGCTGCCTCCACGTCCCTCAGGATCTCCGGTGACTTGGGCTCTGCCCAGTGTGTACTGAGGCTCAAAGAGATGACCCCCTTCTGTTCCTGCCTATATTTCTCATCATAAGTGTGATAGACTCTGGCATGAGCTTTGATGATTGCATGGCCAATCCTGTAAGGTGCCCAGCCTGGGTCCTTCACCTGTGGAGGAAACTCCCCTGAGCCATAACCTAACCATGCCTGATATGTGGGCTCATTAAAGGTCATCCAGAACTTGACTCTGTCCCCAAAGGTCTGGAAACAAAAGTCCGCATAGCTGTTAAACAACTCAATCAAGGAAGGATTTTCCCAGCCTCCAATATCCTGGAGGGCCTGGGGCAGGTCCCAGTGGAACAGTGTCACCATGGGTGAGATGTTGCTTGCCACCAAGCCATTGATCAGCCTGTTGTAATAATCAACACCATGTCTGTTGATAGAACTGTTTCTCCCTGTTGGGAAAATCCGAGACCAGGAGAGAGAGAAGCGATAGGCCTTCACCTTCAAAGCTCGAAGCATATTCAGATCGGCATCCAATTGGTTATAGCTGTCACAGGCGATGTCTCCAGTGGCGTTGTCTTTCACACTGCTCCCTGGTGTGTGGGTGAAGTTATCCCAGATGCTAGGGCCTTTGCCATCAGCATCCCAAGCTCCTTCAATCTGATAGGCTGATGAAGACACGCCCCACAGAAAGTCATCCCTGAAAGTGCCATGGTAGAACAGATCTCTTTCAAACTTGGGTTGGTTGGAGAACTTTTCCCAAACTACTTTAGCCTTGGAGGGCACATCAGATGGAAAAGTGAAGGCTCTCATTTTAGGCGGAAAGTTTGCTGTACTGGGTGGTGGCAGTCTCTTTACTACCTTGGGAAGGAAACCGTTCTTTTCAATGATGCTGGTGAAAAAGTAGGCAGACTTCCTGGGAGTCCTTGGCTTGCTGCTATCATTGAAGCTGACGTGGTGCAGCCCAAACCTCTGGCTGTAACCAGAGGGGCCTTCGAAGCCATCCATGAGGGCACGAGCGATGTAAGATCGGACATCCACCAAGTCCTCCTTAACAGCTACAGAAAAAAACAAAACTCAGGATTATTTTAATGTCTCTATTACTGATGTTGCTATTTAAAGGTTTTCCTTTTGATATGCACACTTTGGAGGGGACTTGGGTTACCCCAAAAATGCTAACCCTTTTTCCTTAGAATGAATAAAAGAAAAATTCCTAAGACCCTACAAATCATCAGGCCACATCTATGGTCATAAGTCTCAATCCAGAGGAGCATCCCTGCCTTAAAATGAATATGAGAATGTGTCCCATCTGCTATTATCAGGGCTTCTTGATTTTTTATAGAATGCATAAATATTTACAATGTACTTTTGTTTTTCCTTATGTTTAGCAATACGGACATAAAATGATCACACAGCCCATCTTTAAAAAGAGAAATAAAGCCTACAGTAAGGTATTCCCTGGTACAGTGGGTTGAATAGTGATTCCCAAAAAGATATGTCCAAATCTTAACTTCCCATACCAGTGAATGTAATCTTATTTGGAAAAAGAGTCTTTGTAGATGTAATTAAATTAAGGATCTTAAGATGAGATCATCCTACATTAACTGGGTGAGTCAGAAATCCAATGGCAAGCATCCTTAAAAGAGAAATAGAGAAGGTCCACATGAAGATGGAGGCCGAGATTGGGGTGATACAGTCACTAGCCAGGGAATGCCTGGAGCCACCAGAAGCTGGAAGAGGCAAGGAAAGAGTCTACTCTGAAGACTTTGGAGGGAGAGTGGCCCTACTGACATCTCTATTTTGGACTTCTGGCCTCCAGAAATATGAGAAAATATGAAAGAAAGAAAGAGAGAGGGAGGGAGGGAGGGAGGGAGGGAGGGAGGGAGGGAGGGAAAGAGAGAGAGAGAGAAAGAAAGAAAGAAAGAAAAAGAAAGAAAGAGAAAAAGAAAGAAAGGAAAGAAAGAGAGAGAGAGAGAGAAAGGAAGGAAAAGAAAAAGAAGAAAGTCTAGTGAGTCAACCAAAAACCAGCATCAGAGTAAAGCAATGGCTTTGGGCTCAAACTGGGAACCAGCAAAGTATTAAGCCCTATTTTTAACAGATTACACAGCCTCTCAACAAGCACTAACTGTATAAGAGGCAGGTAATTCATATATTTTGTATAGTTCATTTAATCATTCAATAAATAATTTAGTAAGCACCTACATTGTCCCAGGCTGTAATAGGCTCTGGAAACAAAGAGGAATAGAAGCCTCATAGGTTTGTGGGTATTGCTGAGACAGAAATAGAAAGGCGTACCGTTTCACTCACTGGCTGTTTGGGCACATCATGTAATTTCTCTGAGCATCAGTTTTCACAATTGTTCTATGAGGATATCTGCTTACTGTGCCTGGGTGGCTCAGTCAGTTAACCATCTGCCTTTGGCTCAGGTCATGATCCCAGGGTCCTGGGATTGAGCCCCGCATCGGGCTCCCTGCTCAGTGGGGAGCCTGCTTCTCCCTCTCCCACTGCTGCTCCCCCCTGCTTGTGCTCTCTCGCTCTCCCATTCTCTATCAAATAAATAAATAAAATCTTTTAAAAAATTATTAGGGGCGCCTGGGTGGCTCAGTTGTTAAGCGTCTGCCTTCGGCTCAGGTCATGATCTCAGGGTCCTGGGATCGAGCCCCGTGTCGGGCTCCCTGCTCCGCGGGAAGCCTGCTTCTCCCTCTCCCGCTCCCCCTGCTTGTGTTCCCTCTCTCGCTGTGTCTGTCAAATAAATGAATAAAAGCTTTAAAAAAATTATTAAAAAAATTAAAAATAGAATTACCCTATGATCCAGTAATTCTACTACTGGGTATTTACCCAAAGAATATAAAAACACTAATTCAAAAAGATATATGCACTCTGGGGCGCCTGGGTGGCTCAGTCGTTAAGCGTCTGCCTTCGACTCAGGTCATGATCCCGGGGTCCTGGGATCGAGCCCTGCATCGGGCTCCCTGCTCAGCAGGAAGCCTGCTTCTCCCTCTCCCACTCCCCCTGCTTGTGATCCCTCTCTTGCTGTGTCTCTCTCTGTCAAATAAATAAAATCTTAAAAAAAAAAAAAAAGATATATGCGCCCTGTTCATTGCAGCATTAGTTACAACAGCCAAATTATGGAAGCAGCCCAAATGTCTATCAAAAGATGAATGGATAAAGAAGATGTGGTATTTATATATACAATGCAGTATTACCCAACTGTAGAAAAGAATGAAATCTTACCAATTGCAACAACATGGATGGATAGAGGGTATAACGCCAAGTGAAATAAGTCCATTAGGTAAATACAAATACCATATGATTTCATTCATATGTGGAATTTAAGAAACAAAACAAAGAATACAAGAGACAAACCAAGACTCTTAACCATAGAGAACAAACTGATGGTTACCAAAGGGGAGGGGGTGCGGGGATGGGTGAAATAGGTGAAGGAGATTATGAGTACATTTATCATGAGGAGCACTATGTATAGAATTGTCAGATCACTATATTGTATACCTAAAACCAATATAACACTGTATGTTAACTATACTGGAATTAAAATTCAAAAAAATTTTAAAAGACATACATACAAAAGAATGATTCTGTAGATATGAATTAATTGGATCAAAGTGAATGGTGTGGAATGTAGGTGTTATAGCTGGTTAAAGAAGATGGAGATGAATGTGGCCAGAACAATGAGGGAAGATTTAATGGGTTGGAGTCCCATCTTATAATGCCATTGTCATCCTATATTGTAATTTTCTGTGTTCCTCAGTAGACTCTGAGTGTCCTATGGGAAAAGATGATATTTGTTCACTATTTAACCCCTACAGTCTTGTGCAATGTGTGGCACATAATAGGCACTGAATACGTTTTTATTAAATGAATGCATTAGAAGATGATGAGTCTTGATCAGTGGATAAGACTCAGATGGGCAGAATGTAGAAGGCATTATAGGGAATAAGAACATAGGAACAAAGACTTGAGGCTTCTGGGGGAGACAGGAGGGTAATGTTCAGGATTCATGATATTACTACTACTACTACTTTTTGGCTTCATTTTCTTGGAAGACTGTCTTTGTCTCATTAAACAAAACTCTGAAGACTTGGAGAAATACCAAGTACCAAGTACCAAGAAGTACCAAGAAGTTCCAATCACCAGCATATCCACCATTCTTACCCTTGAGCACCTCGTTGATATATTTTTTGAAGTAGTCTACTCTCAAGGAATCTTCAAAGAGATCTTCGGTCTCCCCTATGGGCATGCCATTCCCAGCCAGGTAGATCGGAACTGTTCCTCTTGTATATTCCAAATATGCAAACTGCAACAGTCTCCTTATACCCCAGGGCACCACATAAATCCAAGGGGATGAGGTCTGGGGCCATGCAGGGTCCACATGTTGGGAGAAGCCTCCAATGGTATCATAGCTGGGGATGCAGGAATCTTCTTGGGCCTTGCTGATAAGGCGGGAGGTATAATGAGACAGACCCAGAAAATCAGCGGAGCCTTTGAGGAGCTGCTTCTCTGCCTCGGTGAACTCAGGGAGCTGGGCCACAGGACTGGGGCACTGTTGGTTCATCTGTTGGATCTGGGCCTTCAGGGCAGCAGGGTAGTCTCCATCCACAAAGATGGGGTGTGCAAACCAGCCCAGCATGAAGTGCAAGAAGCGTTCAGAGGCTCTGAGGTCCTCAGGCCTCTCTGGAGACAGAGGTTCTGCCCAGTCTGAGTTCAACACAATGCCCACACGTCCCTGCTGCCGTGGACGATAGTGGCTATTATAGTGGTGCCAAACTCTGGCATGAGCCTTGAGAACCAAATGAGCCACCTTGTGAGGAAGAAAGAAGGAAATACAGTGCTTAATAACAACCAACAGCAAAGCCAACAACCATAAGCCAAGAGCAAGTCTACAACAACATCAACAAGTTAACACCAATGTCAATGTTACCAATGTTAATGACAACACTAACACTGAAAATGTCCACGTCAATAACAAGAGTAACGTAAACAATATCAGCAAGTCATCAACAAGTTAACGCCAGTGTCAGGGGCGCCTGGGTGGCTCAGTCGTTAAGTGTCTGCCTTCGGCTCAGGTCATGATCCCAGGGTCCTGGGATCGAGCCCCACATCGGGCTCCCTGTTCAGCGGGGAGGCCTGCTTCTCCCTCTGCCCCTCCCCCTGCTTGTGTTCCCTCTCTTGCTGTCTGTAGAATAAATAAATAAAAAATCTTAAAAAAAAAAATTAATGCCAATGTCAACAAGTCAGCAATATCAATAAGAAGTTAAGACGGATGCTAACAATCTCAGTAAATCAACGACATGGACAATGTTGACATGGACAACACCATCAACACCAGTGCCAGCAATATCAACAATGCAGACAACAGAGTCAGTAAGTCAATGACAATGTCAATGAGTCACCACCACTGACAGGTCAACAGCAGCATCATCAATAACCATATTTCGTAGTAAACACTGTTAATGAATTCTCTCATGAATTTCTTACAACCTTATATGGCAAGTATAATTATTATTACCACTGTACAGAGGAGGGAAACAAGATCCAGAGATGTAGAATGCAGGAAGTCTGACTCTAGGCCTGTACTGTCCCAAACAATGCTATTCTGCCTTTGTTCTCAATAATCCTTATTGACTAATTCATCAACAACGAATTTGGGGGGTCATTTCAGTTGACATACAAGGGATGGGACAATTCTTTCTAACCTACCTGTCTTCCTTTCTACTTAATGAAATCTAGGAAGAAAACCATGACCAGGAATCTCTTTGTAGACTTAACTCAAGGTCTTACAAAAGTCAACAGCTTCCTTTGGCAGAGCACCATGGGAAAACGGGCAAAAGCAGGGTGCCTGGAGTATAACAAACCTAGATTTGAATCTTGACTTTGTCACTAACTTGCTGAGTAAACTCAAACAATCTTCTCATTCAGTTTCCTTGTCTGCAAGAAGCGGTAATT
Organism: Halichoerus grypus; assembly: GCF_964656455.1. Classification (NCBI taxonomy): domain Eukaryota; kingdom Metazoa; phylum Chordata; class Mammalia; order Carnivora; family Phocidae; genus Halichoerus; species Halichoerus grypus. Next base: position 102,253,269 of record NC_135715.1, read on the forward strand.
ACGGATCCATTTAGGACAAAGTAAGATCGTGTATACCAAGCACCAAGCAGGAAGCTGGAGTGCAGGAGGGAGCTTGCTGCAGTCTAGCTTCCTTTCCTTTTTCGTTATCATCATCTGAAGAGGACGACACTTATTTTTGAAGAATTTATTACCAAAATATGCTCTAGGAAGTGAAACTCCTCACTGCTTCTCATGTTCCAAATGTTAGTCCTTAACTGGGTCCTCAACTCCATGGCAAACTGTGCTCCTTTCCAAAAAGCAGGAATGCTTGCCCTCTAAACCAGTCCGCGTCAGGCAGGGGGCTCAGTGGAGGATCAGAGAACTAGCAGCACCAGCTACTTGTAAGAACACGGAAAAGGGTTAATGACATGTCAGGTGAAAAATGCGCACTAGGGTGATTGTGATGTGTCAGTGTAGGGTCATCAACTGTAACAAATGTACCATGCTGGTGGGGAGGGGGTGTTGATGATGGGGGAATCTAGGGGGAGGGGCAGAGGGTATATGGGAAATCTAGGTAACTTCTGTTCAATTTTGATGTGAACTTCAAACTACTGTAAAAAAATAAAGTCTACTCTAAAAATATGCACTAAGTTGAGGGGCGCCTGGGTGGCTCAGTCGTTAAGCGTCTGCCTTTGGCTCAGGTCATGATCCCAGGGTCCTGGGATCGAGCCCCACATTGGGCTCCCTGCTCGGTGGGAAGCCTGCTTCTCCCTCTCCCACTCCCCCTGCTTGTGTTCCCTCTCTCGCTGTGTCTCTCTCTGTCAAATAAATAAATAAAATCTTTAAAAAAAAATAAAAATAAAAATATGCACTAAATTGAGTGCACTCTGAGTACACTGTGAATGCAAGGGAGCCAGGACTGGATGGAAACAAGGGCAGAATTAGGAGGGACACTTTTTCTTTGAAATTTTCCCTTGATGGTATTATACTATTTTAACTAATACATAAAAGCAAGATGTGAAAGAGCAAAGTGAGGTGGACTTTCTAGGAGCCACACTTGTAGGGATAAGAAGCCAAAGGAGAAGCCTAAGGAGAAGAGATTAGGATGAGTTTTACAATGAGGAGACAAATAGAAAGGTTTCAACCTTCCATTTTCCGAAATGTTCTCTCTGTGTATACGGTCACTTTGCTGAACGAGAGCAGAGTGGAAGCCTTGACTTCAGTGTTATAGGGATTTTTGGCATTTCATCAAGTCACTGATTCCGATTTTTCTAGTGCATTCTGACTGTGGACATTTTGGACTGTTCTCTAATTTTCTTATATGTATTTGTATCATCTCCTCCAAAAAGTTTTAAATCTCAAGGACATGGGCCATGCATCCTCCTTAACACCCAGCATGGGGCACAGCAAAGACTCCTATTTCTGAACAGAACCCAAGTGCTGCAGGAGAAAGCCAGACTAAAGGTCCATCCTGGAGAAGGCTGCCAGGGGAAGCGGAGATTCTGAAGAAATATGGAAATGACGGAAAGGACCTGTATTAAGCCATTTAAATTTTTGTCTCCAGTATATACATCCCCTTCTTGTGGGAATGATACGCTGACTAGGCTCTGGAAAGCCAAACCCTTTCTCCCGCCCCACCTCTCAGCCAGTGTGTGAAGGGTAGAGCTGGGATCGGGACCCAGACCAGTGCCGGCATTCCAGTCCCCTAGCCTAGACCCAGTGACCGGTTCAGGGATGGGCACGCCCCCCGTGCAGCAGCCCCGAGGCCCAGGAACGCGTTTGCTGGGAATGCCACAAGAGAGGCAAGCTTTCCTGCTCGTCTTGAAAGAGGGTTTCGCAGGCAGCGCAAGTAGAAAGCCAGTAGGGGGGCAAGAGAGGAAGAGAAATCGAGTACTAGTGGCCGCGTTTTGGGTCTGATCAGGCTCCACTGAGACCAGCTAAAACCCAGACTTTTCCGTTTCCTGAGCAGCCAGATTCCCTCTTTGCTTGGGTCAGCCTAGGTTTGGTTTTCCGTCACCTCCACTAAGAGTCCTGGCTGACGTGGAGAACTTGCTGTGGAGTCAAGCAGACTTGGGCCCGAACTCTGGCTTCAAACGGCTGCCCGCCTACGGATGCCATCATGAAGCAGTTTCTGCTCTCCGGGCCCCCAGTTCCCTCAGCCACCAGCGCCGTGCCACGGATGTAATGACTTTTGCAAGTGCCAGCACGGTGTCTGGACAAAACAAGGTGATTAACAATTTCCCGTGCCTTCCCTCCCCCGCTCTGGCTTTCTTTAAAGGACGGGAAGGAGAGGCCTGCTGAAGAGAAGAGAAAAGGACTTTTCCCCCAGAGAAAGGTCTCCCCCAGTGAGGCGGCCCACGGGGCCGAGAGGTACCTTAAAAGAGGCCACCCCCGGGTCCGAGATGCCCGGCGCGTGTCGGCCAGTGCCATAGCCGGCGTAGCTCATCACCCACGGCTCGTGGAAGGTCACCCACAGCTTCACGCGGTCCCCGAAGGCGGCGAAGCAGAAAGCCGCGTAGTCCAGGAAGGCGTCCACCACGCTGTCGTTCTGCCAGCCGCCGTGCTCCTGCAGCGCCCGGGGCAGGTCCCAGTGGAAGAGCGTGGCCATGGGCTGGATGCGCGCGTCCAGCAAGCCGTCCACGAGCCTGCTGTAGTAGGCGACGCCGCGGTGGCTGGGCTGGCGCCCGCGCCCGCCGGGGAAGATGCGGGACCAGGAGATGGAGAACTTGTACACCTGAGCTCCGAGGCCCCGAAGCAGGGCCACGTCGGTGTCCACCTTGTGGTAACTGTCGCTGGCCACCTCCGGCGTCGCGGCGCCCTGGGCGGCGTTCGGGCGCCCCAGTGGGTCCCAGACGCTCGGCCCTCTTCCGCCCTCGGCCCAGCCGCCTTCCACGTTAAAGGCTCCCGTGGAGACGCCCCAGAGGAAGCCTTCGGGGAAAACATCCCGCAGGAACGCGTCTCTTTCGGCCCCGGACTGGCTGGCAAACGTCCCCCAGACTCTCCGGTAGGCCGAGGCCCGCTGCACCGCCGCCTGAAGGGCCGGGCCGGCGGCCGGCGAGCAGGGCCCGCTGCGGGGTTGGGAAGACAAGGGGACACGGGAATGGCTCTGCGGGTCCTCCGCCCTGTGACGGCAACGTGTGTCATCAGTTAGGGCTCCAGGGACACGGAGTCAAAAGCCATCCGCCCCAGGTTGTGGGCAGGAAGGGACTGAGGGGTGGGAAAATTACTATTATTGCCCCTCCTTAGGTACATCGTTATTGCTCCTGCAGGAGTCAAAACACTGTGCCAAGCCTCCTGTTCCCTGTATTAGCTTGTCCTTGAGTACCGGTTTTGGTTCTGATGCCATGCTTTTTTCTTATTTATTATTTATTAAAAAAAAAAACATAGCTAATTGGGGCCCCTCGGTGGCTCAGTGGGCTAAGCATCAGACTCGATTTCCACTCAGGTTCTGATCTCAGGGTCCTGATATCGAGCCCTGTGTTGGTTTCCTGATTAAGAGTCTCTCTCTCCCTCTGCCCCTACCCACCTCGCTTGCTCGCTCTAATTAAATAAAAACAACATAGTTAATAATAATGATGGCTTTAATTCATTCTGCCTTGATTCTGTGCTGGCCACTGTGATAAGAATGTAGGTCTCATTTAATTTTCACAAATTTATGAGATAAGTACTATAATTATGTATTCTTACCCTGCAGAAAAGGAAACAGAGACTTAGAGAAATAAGTTCTGGGCATCAGGGGACCAGCACCTATAAACCAGCTGGTACAGAAGTAGTTCAATAACTGAGCTACTGGTATAGCTCTACTGATACGCACCAGCTAAATATTAACACTAGCTCTTCCACCGAGACCTGCCCCGGGGCACTGCAGGAGCACCGTGAGTGGCAGTCCTTTCTTCATGCTGCCTGGATTATGGACATAATGGCAGGATCTCAAGCATCCGTCCTGGACCATAAGGTAGAAGCAAGATAGGAGCCTTGATTCCCAATGATTATACCTATTCTAGATTATCCATCTCCAGTCTTTTTTTAAGATTTTATTTATTTATTCGAGAGAGAGAACCAATGTGGGGAGAGGCAGAGGAAGAGGGAGAAGCAGACTCCCCGCTGAGTAGAGAGCCTGACATGGGGCTCGATCCCAGGACCCCAGGATCATGACCTGAGCTGAAGTCAGACGCTTAATTGAGCCATCCAGGTGCCCCCATCTCCAGTCTTTTTAATGTAAATGAACTCCTATCTTCTTTTTTTTTTTTTAAGATTTTATTTATTTGACAGAGAGAGACACAGCAAGAGAGGTAACACAAGCAGGGAGAGTGGGAGAGGGAGAGGGAGAAGCAGGCTTCCTGCCGAGCAGGCAGCCCGATGCGGGGCTCAATGCGGGGCTCGATCCCAGGACCCTGGGATCATGACCTGAGCCGAAGGCAGATGCTTAACGACTGAGCCACCCAGGCTCCCCTCTTATTTTCTTTTAAATGAGAACTTCTCCTTGATCACACAGTTTGCAAATCATTGAGCAGTCTGTGGTATCACTATATTTGTGTGTAGACATTTATATATTTTTAATATTTCATATATATTCAGATAAATATATATGTGAAATAAAACAATGTAAAAATGCTATCCTTCCATGAATGCAGTCTATTTTCTATTTTATTTTTAGTCCATTTCTCTCCTTCTGTCTTTCATTCTTTTATTTTTTTTTAAATAAAACAGTTTTTTCTAACATTTCAAAACAAACCCTAAATTGGTTTCCCAATCTCCAAGTTCTGGCCTGCAGGCTGGAAAGCACAGTTCAATAGCATGGGGCAGTTCCACCAGCAGAGGGCAACCTTGAGGAAGGGTCTGTGCAGGTGGGTGTGTTTGGTCTGGGGAAGAAAATATATGGGGTGGGGGTGGGGGGTGCAAGGAGGTGCAGTACAAGAGCATCTCCTGTCCAAGGGCCATCATGTGGAGAGAGGATGACGTTTGTACTAGGTTGGCCCAGAGCACAGAACTGGTAGAAATGACAGGGACTCTGCAGAGGGACCTCCATCCCATGGAGCAAAACCTGGGTCTTCCAAACCTAAGCACCTTCTGTTTTTTGAAGCATCAACTAACACATTTGCTAAAACAGCAGTAGGGGTGAAATGATCTATAGTTATGGATTATTCATAATATATGCAGGTCTCTGGAGCACAGTCAGGGACACAGGTGACACCCACTCAGTGAAGAGCCTCAGCTGCTCTGACCCAACCCTCCTGACCCTGACTGTCCTCCTGGCTTGGAGAAAATGAGGTCTTGAAGAAATAAACAAACAGCCCCTGTCTAAAATACAATTTGCTCTAAAGGCTTTTTTTTTTTTTAAGTTTAAAAATTATTTATGTAAGGAATCTCTACACCCAACATGGGGCTAGAACTCACAATCCTGAGATCAAGAGTCACGTGTTCTTCTGACTGAGCCAGCAAGGTGCCCCTCAATTTACTCTAAAGGTTTTAATGCTGGGAGTCCTGGGTTTGCCTAACTTGGGAAGAGATTTAGCACACAAAGCCTCAATCCCTATGCCCAGGCCTTCCAGGTAGCCCTCCTTCAGCTGTCCCTCCCCGGCCCCCAGCTGCCTCAGAGCATCCCAGATAACGCTCTTTCTTCCCTGTCTGGGGAGCAGTGCCGTGTTTCCTGCCACGGTCTGGTGTCAGAGTCATTTGTGGGCCTCTCTGTCTCCCCGCTGAGGTCTAAGATCCTCAAAGGGAAAACCATGTTAATCCTGTTGGAAACCCGCTGCCCCCACTTGCTCCTGCCCCCAGTGGGCTCTCCACCAATGTCCACCTGAGTGAGGACCCCTGGCTGTTAGTTTGATGTTAGCCAGCGTTGGACCTTTGCTTCAGGCCAAGGTTTAGAGGGAGAACCTTAGAGCTGGTGTCACATGACGTCTTGTGGTTTTGCAATCACTGAGCTTTCAGGGCAACCCTTCTTTCTTTATGGCCTGTTGAGTTCTATTTTCTGAAAAGACATGGCCCAGCACTCCTCTACTGACTCTAAGTGTGGTAAGGGAGCAGTTCTGACCTGTCTCCTCTTTCCACCGTTCACACTCCTAGGACAAAGCCTTACATGTAGCAGCTGCTTCGGGTTTGTTGATTTGACCTGCTGGCTTGAAGTGAGTTGAGAGGATTGAACAACAGAATGAAATATACAAGTGCTGGAAGAGGAAAAGGACAAAGAGGTGGTAGCAACTGAAGTGTATGACTTTGGACAGAGCTGTCCTAGCAAAGTCTAAGGTGAAGGGCAAGGAGAGCTCTAGCTGAAAGTCTGGGAAGCCCAACGATTCTTTCCGGTCTTTGTCCTTTGTCAAAACATGGTGCATGAAGCTCATGCATGTAACACACCCATGGAAGGCTGAGGGTTCTGGGGAACAACCCATGCTGGTTTCCACACCATCTTGTCTTAATCACTTGAGAAGCACATTAGATTATGAGTGTGTGAGGGTGTCATTATGGGGGTCCTCAAACCTGCTCTAATTTTTTTTTAAATATGCCATTTATAAATGTTGTTACTTCAGTTGTTCAGTAAGAAATTATTTGCAACCCCACCATAGATTAAAACCTTTCAGAGGCCCCTGGGTGGCACAGTCTGTTAAGCATCTGACTCTTGGTTTCGGCTCAGGTTGTGATTTCATGGGTCGTGGGATCAAGCCCTACATCGGGCTCTGTGCTCAGTGTGGAGTCCGCTTGGGTTTCTCTCTCTCCATTTCCCTCTGCTCCTCCTCCCTTGCTCTCTCCCTCTCTCTAAAATAAATAAATCTTAAAAAAAAATTAAATAAAACCTCTCAGAACACCACTGATTTAGGCTTCTGCCCCACTGCAACTGCTGAATCTCCAACCTACACTGTCTCCTTGTGGGAAAGATGTTTCACAGTTCACAGGAGGAAACAGGTGTAGAGAACTCACCTCACTTACTCAGGTCATGACTTCAGTGGGGTGGTCAGATCTATCTTTAACTCAGCCTTCCACAAACTCACACTACCTGCAACAAGATCTTAAACTAGAAGGCAGGGGTTCAAATCCCAGCTCGGCTTGCTGTGCTCACTTGGGCAAAATGCAAGGCTCCCAAGTGCAGAGTGACAAGTGAGATGCAGAAACACGTGGGCCCAGAGTCAGATGCAGTGGGAGCCAGGCTCTCTCACTGCCTTCCCCTCTGAGCCTTCATTTCTCACCATGATAAAAATCACTGGCCAAGAGGCAGTGAGCCAACATCGTGGCTGGAACTAGCCTAAGCTAAGCAAAATAAGTCAGTCAGAGGCAGATGACAACAGTCCCCTGAGAGTACACATGTGAAAGATTAGTCTTCAAATATCAGCTATTTAATAGATTTCAACAGGAAATCTAACATTACCTTGTCTTGGAACTTCGTGAACAGCTTAGGAGCGTATTAAGATCAAACCCAATGGTGAGAACCTGGTGTTCACTTATGGCTGTAAAATAAGAAGTTTAATTAACACTCCCTGAAGCCCAACCAACAATATTCATGACTCTCATCAATTGTTTTCTTATTTATACAACACACCTAAGCTCCAAGCAATCATTCTAAGCCCCCTGGAAAATACCACAGGCCGAAGATGTAAGGAGCTCAGGAGTGATTTCCATGTACCTAGAACAGTGGTTCTCAAACTTCTGTGTGCATCCGAATCACCTGCAGAGCTTGTTAAACACAGCTTGCTGGGCCCACCCCATAGTTTCTGAAGCAGTGCACTGACGTGGGGCTCAAGGATTTGAATATCTACCAAGTTCCCAGGTGATGCTGATGCTGCTAGTCTGAAGACCACACATGGAGAACAACTGATTTAGAAGAACTCAAACATCAGAAAGAGATGGAATTTTTTATAATTGTCGTGAACTACGCATAAACAATAAATTGACCATTTTAGCCATTTAGAAAGGGGTGGGACTTAAGAACAGAAATCATTATGCCATCAAAAGTGAGTTAGGGTGAGGGTTATTAAGTTGTATCTATGGATAAGTGTCATGAGGTCTTTGAAGCTAGCTCAGCACTGGTTACAGGTAGTAGAGAAGGCACTAGTGACTTCTACCATACTCTGCCTTATAGGGCGACTGGAATGAATATCAGGACACCCAGGAACCTGCCCCTCCCTAGTAGCCCTCAGCTCCTGATGCCTTAACACAATCCACCTTTCCCTTGATGTGATTGGACCCGGAGTGATCTCTTGATCCATGGCTCACCAATCAGATTCACTCTCATGAATTTGAACTAAGAGACACAGAGAAGATGGTCCATGAGCTGTGGGTCTTAGACCTGAAGGCTTCAGTGAGGTGCCCACCAGGGCCACGTGTGAGCTGAGGTAATGGGGAAAAGAGCAAGGGTAAGCAGAGCGGGGGCAAAGGTGAGAGATCTTGGAGGGAGCGGTAATGAAAAGGGATACTCAGGCACAGAGCAGTTCCCATGCTTATACCTGAACCTGGAAGCCGGATGGTCTTTATTTCCACAAGACCAAGGCATCTTTGTCATTTTTGTACAGAACCTGTCTTCTTTCTTGAGTCAATGGGAGCTAAGGGACCAATAATACAAAGGCAAGGGACATTAAACCTGTCTGGCGTGGGCTCTCAGACCAGCCCTCTTCTGGTCCCTCCTCTTATTGGAACCCCAGACTTCTAAAACTGCTACTCCCCAAGCCAATGTACCAAATGTCACTGAAAACCTCTCCAGCAAAAGGGGAACCCTCCTACACTGTGGTGGGAAGGCAAGCTGGTGCAGCCACTCTGGAAAACAGTATGGAGGTTCCTCAAAAAGTTAAAGATAAAAATACCCTACAATCTAGCAATTGCACTACTAGGTATTTACTCAAAGGATACAAAAATAGTGACTTGAAGGGGCAGCTGCCCCCTCCATGTTTATAACAGCACTATCAACAACAGCCAAATTATGGACAGAGCCCAAATGTCCATCAACTGATGAATGCATAAAGAAGATGTGGTGTAAATATGCAATGGAATATTACTCAGCCATCAGAAAGAATGAAATCTTGTCATTTTCAACATCATGGCTGGAACTAGCCTAAGCTAAGCAAAATAAGTCAGTCAGAGAAAGACAAATACCATATGATTTCACTCATATGTGGAATTTAAGAAACAAAACTGATGAACATAGGGGAAGGGAAGGAAAAATAAGATAAAAACAGAGAGAGAGGCAAACCATAAGACTCTTAAATATAGAGAACAAACTGAGGTTGCTGGGGGGAGGTGGGGGGGGTGGGCTAGATGGGTGATGGGCATTAAGGAGGGCATTTGTGATGAGCACGGGGTGTTCTTTGTAAGTGATGAATCACTACATTCTCCTCCTGAAACCAATACTAAACTGTATGCCAGCTAACTTGAATTGAAATAAAAACTTGGAAGGACAAAAACAAACCTCTCCAGCAATGGTCCACTCACCCTCGAGAAGGCTGAAGAGCAGCCCGGTTGAGTTCTTTCTGGTGGAAGGGCAGTCCTGGAATCTCAGATTGAAGATGAAAATTTTCACTTTTGGCTCAATAGTCTGAAAAAGATCAAAGCCAGCAAGTGAATGGAAGCTGCCTAGAGTAAGTGTTTTGATAACAGGGACAGATCTTCAAGATGAGAAGCTATAAACACTCTAGTTTGGGAAATGTTCTCTAGCCAGGTCAATTAATAAAGGGAGCAGACTCTAGACCCTGAGGGAAACCAGTCTACACTTTTCAGTAACATTAGCCACCCTCCCCATTGACCCCCAGCAAAGAGACAGGTTCCACATGCTTACAAGGCTCCTCCTAGAACCAGGCACTAAGTGTTGGGACCAGGAACAAGGCCATCCACTCATGTTAGGGGCCTTTGTTACTACAAGAAGCTTAATCAGGTGTCACCATAACAGTATTTATGAATGTCTGGGGTTTGCTTCAAAACAATCTGGCTTGAGGGGCACCTGGGTGGCTCAGTCTGTTAGGTGACCGACTCTTGATCTCAACTCAGGTCTTGATCTCAGGGTCGTGAGTTAAAAACAACAAGAGCAACAACAAAAAAAACCCACTCTGGCTTGAGAAGGGAAAGGTAGGCGATAGATGGAACAAGGTCAGCCATGAGTCAATAGCTTTTGAAGTTGGGGATGGCATCATGATACTTTTCTTTCTACCTTTGGATATATTTGACATTTCCCATGATAAAAAGTTAAAAGGAGTGGTCCTCATTCAAATGGAACAGGTGTGACTTTTCTCCCATTTCTAAACCATGTCACTGTGGAAGGAAACATTTGTAGGTTGACCTGTCATTTGACTTCACCTTAAATTACCTTTTTTGGGGAGGCTGGGTTTGGTCATTTTCCCCACACCAAGTTTTTCCTCCTCTGAGGGGCTAAAGGCCACTGAGAGATACCAATACCACCACTGCCAAAGAAGGCAGGCACATTATTTTCTGAGTCACCTGCAACAGTGTCCCTTCTTTACAGATAAGGTGCCTTCAGCTTTGAGAAGCTAAGTGGCCCAGGACCACAATTAGTAGAGTTGCAGCTCACACACAGCCCTTGTCCTTTCCCCGTGCTGGGTCAGTGTGGGAAAGCCCAACTATTAAGAACACAGAGGGTTTTCTCTTTCCTGCAAGGTCAATACACAGTGGGGGCAGCCTGTGATATCACAGGATGGGAGAGCTGGAGGAGCCTTCTGCTGGGTGGAGAATTCCCTGGGTGAGCAGGGCCTTTCCTGCTAAGACGATGTGGGAGGCTGCTCATGGACCTCCTGCAGAATTCAGAAGTGCTGTGGCTCTTTATCGAGGTGCTGGGCCTGAGGATGCCCTCCAGCCCTAAAACACTGGTGTGCTGGTGGGAGGTGCAGCAGCTGAGGGTCCCTGAGGCTCAGAGAGGGACAGGCAAGTGCTCTGGGGAGGGTGAAGGGAAACGGGAAAGGAGTGGGCACCTGCTCCTCGCTGCCCTGCCTTATCTTCCCTGCAGCCCCAGGAGGACGCAGGGAGGCTGGGCTGAGGAGGGACGGTAGGTATGCTGGGAAGGAAGCTGTGGGTGGTGTGATTCGGGTTCCCGGGGAGAACTCAGCTGTTCTTCCTGTCCTGGGGGTGCTAACTGTGTGGGAATGCCACAGGCTCATAACCGACGACCGCAGAGAGGGACAGTCTCCTCTCCAGCTCGGTTCTCTCCTCATAGCTGGTGATCGGGGTGGTCATCCTGAATCTCTGGGGCTGCCTCTGAGCTGTCAAGTGCAACATCTGGAATTTAATTCCTACCTAAGGAAATAAAAGGAACAAAGAATCGCAGCAGGGCATAATCAATGGCTGCCAAGTTTGTCCAGGGAAGGTTTTACTGTTTGGCTGGCCAGCTATTGACTGAGGGTTCACAGCTGTATCTGGGCACTGGTGGGAGCAAGTCTTCTTGAAAATGTTTTGATATAAAAAAGGAAACCTGGTAAACCACATCCTCAAGCAGAAATTAAGCCCCAGCTCTGTTGACGGGCTCTCCGAAGCGTGCTGCGTCTGCATAACCCAGACAGTTTTAAAATGTCAGCTTTGTCTGAACCCATTAACTGAGCAACAAGCTCTGGTTGACTTCCTTAAGGATGATAAAAGACAGATTTAGTTATCACAGGCATCGGAAGGTCTTGAAGACACTACTTAAGTGCCGCTGAAGGACCAGAAATCTGGCTAGCAAGCCCACCAGGGCAGGCTCTGGGTCAAGGCAATCTGGTTTCAGGTAAGAAGATATTTACTAAAAAAAAAAAAAAAAAAAAAAAAAAAAATTATATATATATTTACAAAAACTAAAATTATATGTGATTTTCAAAAACGCCACTCTCATTATAATGTCCCCAACACCTTGGAATTACTTTTGTTTTGGAGAGGCAGTGTGGTGTCACAAGAAAGCCTGCTTCCAATCCCAACTCTGCTCCCCACCTAGTGTCTGACCTTGGTTATGTTTCTTACGTGCTGGGGTCTGCTGTGAGGGGAGAAATATTGTGAGGATAAAGTGCCCCACGTGGTGCTGGGCACAGAGCAGCCATGAAAATCACAGCGGCTATCACTCAAACGTCTTGCGACTGCATCTGCTGGCTTTATGAGATCCTATTACTTGTAGATAATAAAAGTGGTGGTGCCTACAAGGGGCAGCAGGAAACCCACAGACCCCGGGGGTGGGACTGATGCTAATTTGTCCGTTTCCAGCTTCCAGCCTCAGGTCGAATGGAGATTCCACCTAGCTGCAGCCCTGAGGGTTTGACACTGAGGAGCTTGGCCTTTCAACAGATAATTCCTCTAACAATCCATCCGGCTTGGTGGTGGGGATGCTGGGATTCCAAACCAGGAGGCACAGGGCAGAAAGAAGAGGGGAGCGGCTTTGTGCCCACCCCTGCAAGAGCAACAGGAAGGCACGGGTGAATGCTGGTGGCCGGGCATCCCCAGAGAGGCCTGTGAGAAGGTAGCTCTTCAGGGGTAAGTATGGAAATGCTGCTAGGATTCGGAAGGTACAATCCGTTCTACCCTGTCAGGAGGTGGGGGGAATAGTCAGGACTCCGGGGAATTTGGAGTTTGTCGTCCTCAAGGAAGTAGCTCAGCAGTGACCAAGCACAGGGGAGAAAGCTAACAGGTAGGTAGGTGGCAACCAACATACTTTCTCTAACTAGTCACAATCATTACCCTCGAGGAAAACAATACTGGGAACAGGACGAAAGGGCCTAAGGTTACAGCAAGGTTCCCAGAGCTGGCCTCTGATTTAGCAGACCTGGGTGTGAAATGTCTTTTTTTTTTCCCAGTTGTGGGGAAATACACATACAATTTACCACCGTAACCATTTTCACGTGTATAGTTCAGTGGCATTAAGTCCATTCACGCTGTTGTATAACCATGACCACTGTCCATGAAATTCCTTCTTAAATCTTAGAAAGAACACTGAAATTTCAATTCTCAGATTTCTACACAAGAGATCACGTAAATATTTAACATGATAACCCTGTGATCTCTGCCAGGGAAGACTGCCTGACCACCACCCCCGGCCCGATGTTCTCCAGCCATGCATTCAAGGGCGATCTCCCCCAGTGCAACTCTATATCTCTGCCAACTGTGGGGGCAAGCTCAGTTTACTCATCAGCCAGGCCATTAAATGTCTACCATGCTGTTGGGAACCTTCTCCATTCATCACCAATATAGGAAATGGCTCAAATTACCTGCAATTTACTCAGCTTCTGTGGCAAACTTGCTTCACTTTGGCATTCATATGACAAATCAAGAGAGAGGAAATCGACAGTGCCCTAGAAATAAATAAATAGGGTTGTTAGAACGTAAGCAATTTCAAGGCAAACTACTGTTCGGAAATAGCCTTTTTTCTTTCTCCTCCTATTCCTAAACTGATACTCTGAAGTGAGATTTTCCAAGGGAAAAGCAGGCAGAGGACAAGCTGGGACAGCATGAGAATGTGTGTGTGGGATGTTCTGTTGGGAATACATCACCAGAGACTTAGCAAAGTGCTTGGCATACAGTAAGTGCTTGATCAATGTATATGATTAAATGAGTGAATGAATGAAGTACTGTATGCCAGAAATTGTGGGCTCCCACCAAACAGGTGAGCACTAAGGGAGTCAGAGGCCAGAGCTGCCCTGGTCAGCAGTCCTCCCATTTTGCCGGGATGGAGAGAGTGGAGCCCTCAGACACCCACAGGACCCTCAGGGATCTCTCTAGACCCTACTGGGATTTTGGGGATCTTTTTAATTGTAGGCTATAGTCACTGGCTACTGTCAGGCCACAGTTTAAAGTCTGCCCTAGTGGACCCTAGCTTGGCCCATAGTATCGGAGAACACAGCTCTCACGGTCCTGGACATACCACCCTGCATACATTCTAAGAACTTCAGATTCGCAGAGTAAACCCATAAAGATCCACTGGGATTCCCTCTCTGCCTTTCTCAGAAGTCATTCTATCCTTATCAGGACTAGATCATCACCTGTCATCTCTCCTCCACAGATGATCTGTTCTTTCAGGACAAAGACCCTGGATAACGGCATCCGATGACAACCAAGGGCCCTGTGGACCTTCGATAACTGACTCACCAGTGGTTCCCTCTGGCTTTCCTAATCAAGTCGTCATCAGTGTTTACCAAATAGTCCACACCTTGCTCCACTTTCCTGAGTATCACTCCAGCCCTTCTCCCCTCACCCTCTCAGCTCTTACTTTGGTCTGTTGATTCTGTACAACACATATAGTCGTTGAGTTCCTACCCTTAAAATCACTGTGCTCAGTGCAGCAGATGAGGATTCGCATTTAAAGAGTAAGAACCACAGAAGCTTACCAATTAATAGAGTGTTAGCAAATGCGCCAATGACATGAAAAAACACGGAGAGTTAGAAATGTGATAAGCAAAGTCCACACCAGTGGTCTTCAAACTCACCTGGGAACTGGGGAAGCCTATGAAGACCCAGGACGGTCCCTCCCCATTAAGCCGTGGCCCTTATGTGCCTTACTAGCTCTCCAGGTGGTTCTGATTCACAAGGCTTGGGAAGTGCTGGTCTAAATAAAGGGCTAAGTGTTCCAAGTGGAGAGAGAGCACATCAGGTTGAGCAAGGGAGTATTATTAAATGAGGCCTCCTGATGGAGAGCATATGCGCATGTATGTTGTAAATGGGTAGAATTTTGTTGGAAGAGATTTGAGCAAGGCTAGGATAGGAAACTCACATGAGTGCCCATGCAAGTGAGCAGGAAGAAAGCATAGCATACACACTGGGAAAAACAGGAGGGGCGACCCGAGAGAGAGCAAGACAGCCCAAGTGAGCCACACTCTGGAAGGCCCTGAGGAATTTGCACCAATTCTTGCAATCTGTGGCAAAATACACATTATATAAAATTTAGCAAGTTCAGTGTCATTAGGTGCATTCACATTATTGAGCCACCATCACCACCATCCATGCAATGCATTTTAAAGTCTCAGAGCGAGCACTGAGTGTAGCTTCCCAGTAGGGAACTGATAAAGACTGTGCTCTTGGAAAATCCAGAAGCCCTGGGTGGCATGGACTGGGGCAAAGAGACCAGTTCAAAGGCTATTGCTCAACAAGCACTTTTGTGATCAGCACTTTGGTCTTCTGGGTTCATGACCGATAGCGGTTATTACCCCTTGTAAATTAATTTAGATGGCATTCTGGCCAAACAATCAGCCTCGGAGCTGGTTATTCAGAACCTTATCTCATCTGCATTTTAAGTTCCTGAGCTGGTAAATCTGAGGGCCGGACCCTGACCCACGGAGCCTCCATGGACATGGAGACACCCGTGTCTGTCATCCAGCACCATGCTATCTATAAGGCACCCTGTCGAATGCCACAGAACTACAGAAATCAGCTATTTTGTCTGATGACTTTCCACACTGCCCAGCAGCCAAGCTTACAGAGGCCAAAGCTGTTTAATTCTCAGATTTTTATTTAAACTTTTCTTATTAAAATTGTAGTTAAAAAGTTATGTTTAGAGGAGGCAGGAACCAAGATGGTACTCCAGGGAGCACATTACTTAAAAAACAAAACCCTTTACTCTTCCTTGTATCTGTTTTGCTACAAACTGGCCTCTCCTCTAATAAGCTATTTTGGACTCGGACTAAAAAATCAGAGCACACAGAGGTGTTGGACTTTTTTGCATAGACAAAAGCTGGGGCTGCAACAAATGAGATTTTGTTTGTAAACATGAATCTAGAGAATGGACCGCACTCAGAAGAGGCACTTACAAAAATGTCAAGCTGACAGATGAAAACTTCTCTTGTGCTCTAAAATTAAAATCACAACTTTCCTCAGATGTTACAAATACTACTTGGGGCGACTGTCATCACCTTGGCAAGCAAAGATGCGGATGGTTCCAGCAGGAGCTCCGGGACGGCGTCAGCTCGCAGGACCACAGAGAGCTTTCCACCTAAAACCAACCAGAGGAACCAGCTGCAGGTGAGCGAGGTAGGACTGGGACCACGGAAGCTGCGTGGGGACTCTTTTCCTGTTCTGTGTTCATCGACTTTAAAAAAAGATTTCTTTTTTAAAGCCACCTGGGTGGCTCAGTTAAGCGACTGCCTTCTGTTCAGGTCATGATCTCAGGGTCCTGGGATCGAGTCCCGCAACGGGCTCCCTGCTCAGCTGGGAGTTTTCTTCTCCCTCTGCCCCTCTCATGCTTGTGCTCTCTCTCTCTCTCTCAAATAAAGTAAAGCCTTTAAAAAAGGGTGGGGGAGGATTTCTGAAGAAATCACTTACATCCCTTTACCCCAGCTGGAAGATTTTGGATAACAAGGTGGCTTTAAAAACATCACTTACATCACTTTACCCCAGCTGAAAGATTTTGGATAACAAGGTGGCTTTAAAAACAAAAAAGTCCCTTTACAGAATGTTCCATTTAAAGCAGGACCCTGAAATACAGGACACCTGTAAGTCTTTTAGAAGAATAAAAGCAATTACCATGCCCTGCCCCTCCACAGTGTAGAAGGCGGTGTGGGGATAACTGCTTCCTCACCTGCTTAAAGGCAGGGTGCTCTCGGGAAGCTGCTGTTCCCAGGTCCTCGCTCACTGGAGGAACAGCTGTTCAGACCCTACTGCGCATGCACAGAGGGGAACCGAAGGCACTGTGAACACCTGCCGCGTGGACCCACTTGCTTTGATCTTGGATTACCCAAAGTGGTGCTGGTACTTGTGTGCCTCGGAATCCCCCGCGTGCTTGTCCGCGGACTGGGCTGAGCCCACAACAAGTGCACTTTAAGGAGCCTCCCAGGTGCTCTTGACCACCCTTTGAGAACACTGCGGTGGGGGAGGGCTTCTTCAGCTGTTTGCATTGTGCTCTAGGATTCTTTCTTGCGCTTGAGTGTTTCTCTCCCCCTGGATTGTGTGCTTGCTGAGGAGCAAAATTTAAAACATCTCCTTAATCCCTCCAGATATCAACTTCAATACTGGATGCATAGGAGACCTGGGGTTTGGAAACACTAAACAAAAACTGAAAAAAACCGGAGTTTGAGAGTTAAACTGTAAGGCTGTATGCCTGACTTCACTTTCACCCAAATTCTCTCAGGAGAAGATCTCCTGAGACAATGAAACCACCACTGAGAACTACAAGAGTGCTTGGCTTTGTTTGCCTTTGTTTTAGTAATCTCTATGCCCAACGTGGGATTCGAACTCAGAACCCCCAAGATCAAGAGTCACTCGCTCTTCAAACTGAGCCAGCCAGGTGCCCCCAAAGGGGCTTTATTTTGATAAACATGATAGAACTTTGAAATCTTCTGAGTAAGGAATATCACTTAGAGACATTCAGTCCTCGTTCTGATAAGATAGCGCCATTATCTAGTTACTCAGTGATTGTGCCGGATGGTTCCGTTTCGCCTTTCACAGATTTCCGTGCTTTGGTCCATCATCATGTCAGCACACATGGAACATACAGCTTGTGCTTAACAGTTTAAGATGTACAATTTAGCGTCATCTCTAGACTAATGAAACAAGACTACAGTTAATCCCTAAGCAGAATGAACTCACAAAGCATTTCTATTTGACTCTGCAAGCTGCTTTTAGAATTAGAGTGAACAAATGTACTTGAAGTTCCAGAAATTCTTACACAAAATAATCAAACTTCCCCACCATGGTTGCCAAACTTTTCCCAGTGCAAGCATAAACTATCCTTCTTAAAATGCTGCAAAAGGCAGATTACTCAAAACTATCCCTTACAGGGATGTCATGAAATAAATGAAAGACTTATATTTTGTTTTCTTTCTTTCTTTTTTTTTTTTAAGATTTTATTTATTTGAGAGAGAGAGAACAGAGGGAAAGTGAGAGGGAGAAGCAGACTCCCTGCTGAGTAGAGAGCCTGACATGGGGCTCGATCCCAGGACCCCAGGATCATGACCTGAGCCGAAGACAGATGCTTAATCACTGAGCCACCCAGGCACCTCAGAATATAATTTTTTAAAAATTTTGGTAAAATATATATAACATAAAATTTACCATTAAATTTTTATTTTTACTTACTTATTCTTTTGAGAGAGAGAAAGAAAGGAAAGGATGGGGTCTGGGGAAGGGGAGAGGGAGAGGGAGAGAGAATCTCAAGCAGACTCCCTGCTGAGTGCAGAGCCCAATGTAGGGCTTGATCTCACGACCCTGAGATCATGACCTGAGCTGAAATCAAGAGTCGGATGCTTAACCGACTGAGCCACCCAGGCACCCCTACCATTATATATATATATATTTTTAAGATTTTACTTATTTGAGAGAGAAAGTGAGAGCTCAAGCATGGGGAGGAGCAGAGGGATAGGGACAAGCCGACTCCGTGCTGAGTGTGCAGCGTGACAAAATGCTCGATCCCACGACCCCGAGATCACAACCTGAGCTGAAATCAAGTCAGAAGCTCAACCGACTGAGCCACCCAGGTGTCCCACCATTAAATTTTTTAAGTGTACATTTCAGTGGCATTAAGTACATTCACTTTGTTGTGCAACCATCACCACCATCCATCTTCAAAACTTTTCCAACATCTCAAACTAAAACTCTGTATTCATTGAACAGGTAACTCCCCATTTCCTTGTCCCTGGTAACCACTATTCTACTTCCTGTCTCTGTGAATTTGATTATTGTAGGTCCTTTGTGTATGTGGAATCCTACAATAATTGGCCTTCTGTTACTGGCTTATTTCACTTAGCATAATGTCTTCAAGGTTCATCCATGTTATGGTACGTGTCAGAATTTCATTCCTTTTTAAGATCGAATAATATTCCATTGTATGTAAATAGCACATTTTGTTTATCCACTCATCCATCCATGGGCATTTGGGTTATTTCAAACTTTCAGCTATGTAAATAACACTGCTATGAAGATAGGTGTATAAATACCTGTTTAAGTCCCTGCTTTCAGTTCTTTTGTGTCTGTTCCCACAGGTGCTAGATGATATGGTAATTTTATGTTTAATTTCTTGAGGAACTGCCATACTCTTTTTCCATACTGGCTACATCATTTCACACTCCTGTCAGCAATGCATAAAGATTATAATTTCTCTATATCTTCACCAACACCTGTGATTTTCTGCTTTCTAAAATAATAGCTATTCTTATGGATGTGAAGATCTGGATAGCACATTGTGGTTTTGATTTGCTTTCCATAATGGCTGAGCATTCTTAATGATTGAGGTGATTTTTGTATATAGTGCAAGGTTAGGGTCCAACTTTGTTCCTTTGTATGTGGATGTTCAGTTTTCCCAGGAACACTTGTTGAAAAGACTCTCTTTTCCCCACTGAAAGTTCAGTCTTTGCACTTTTGTAGAAAATCATTTGACCATATAGGCAAGGGTTTATTTGTGGACTTTCTGTTTTATTCCATTGGTATATATGTATGTCCTTACACTAGTACCACACTATTTTGATTATTGTAGCTTTGTAGTAAGTTTTTAAATCAGGAAATGTGAGTCTTCCAACTTTGTTCTTTTTCTTTTCTTTTTTAAAAAGATTTTATTTATTTGAGAGAGAGAATGAGAGAGAGAGAGAGCATGAGAGGGGGGAGGGTCAGAGGGAGAAGCAGACTCCCTACTGAGCAGGGAGCCCGACGTGGGACTCGATCCCGGGACTCTAGGATCATGACCTGAGCCGAAGGCAGTTGCTTAACCAACTGAGCCACCCAGGCGCCCCTACCTTGTTCTTTTTCAAGATTGTTTTGGCTATTTGGGGTCCTTTAAGATTCCATACATATTTAAGGATGGATTTTTCTATTTTTGCAAAAACTGTCACTAGGATTTTGATAGGGATTTTATTGAATCTGTAGATTGCTTTGGGTAGTACTGAAATCTCAACAATATTAAGTCTTCCAATCCATGAACAAAGGATGTCTTTCCATTTATTTTTGTTTTCTTCACCTTCTTTCAGCAATGTTTTAAAGTTTTCAGTGTACAAGTCTTTTGCCTCCTTGGTTAAGTTTTAAAAATAACTGTTTTAAAAAAGATTTTATTTATTTGGAAGAGAGAGAGAAAGAGAGAGATGAGTGGGGGCAGAGGGAGAGGGATAAGCAGACTCCCTGCTGAGCAAGGAGCCTGATGCAGGGCTCGGTCCCAGGACTCCGGGATCATGACCTGAGCTGAAGGCAGACGCTTTACTGACTGAGCCACCCAGGTACCCCTAGAAAATAACTTTAAAAAACTACTTGTTAGAGGGAGCATAACTTGGGGCATCTGGCTGGCTCAGTCAGTAGAGCATCCAACTCTTTTATTTTAAACTCTTTTTTTTAAAGATTTTATTTATTCATTTGAGGGAGAGAGCACAAGCAGGAGAGGCAGAGGGAAATGGAGAAGCAGAGGGAGAAGCAGAGGGAGAGGGAGAAGCAAACTCCCCGCTGAGTTGGGAGCCCAAAGTGGGGCTCAATCCCAGGACCCTGAGATCATGACCTGAGCCGAAGGCAGATGCTTAACCATCTGAGCCACCCAGGCACCGAGAGCATCCAACTCTTAATCTCAGAGTTGTGAATTTAAGCCCCACATTGGGCATGGAGCTTACTTAAAAAAAAAAAAAAAAATGAGGGAGCATAACTCCCCAGTCATTAAGTGTAAGCTGTGTATGGTGACTTCTTTCCAAAGAGTGCAGGTTGGAAAGGAGGAAAAAAGAGTAACTTTACCCTAGAGATACCTGACAAATACAATCTCAATTAGGTGATCAGGGTCAACTTCAACAGTATAAATCATGTTGATGGTATGTGCCCTTGATATGATATGATGAAAATAGCACTTTATTCTGTAATCTTCCTTCCTAAAACTCATAATCTCAGCCTATCCATGAGAGAAATATCCAACAAATCCCAATAGAGGTAGTCACAAAAGACCACATATTATATTATTCCATTCATATGAAATGTTCAGAACAGGGAAATCTATAGAGACAGGAAGCTAATTAGTGGTTGTTTAGGGCTGAGGTGAGAGAGGGGAACGGGGGTAGTAGGATGATAGTTGGAGCCCCATGTTGGGTACAGAGACTACTCAAAAATGAAATCTTTAAAGTATACAGTTCAGTGGTTTTTAGTATAGTCACAAAGCTATGCAATCATATCCACTAATTCTAAAACAGTTTCATCACCAAAACCAAAATTTCTTATCCATTAGCAGTCACTTCCCGTTCTCTCTTCTAGCCCTAGACATTGCTAATCTACTGTAGTGTCTCTATGCCTATTCTGGAGATTTAATATAAATGAAATCATATAATATGTGGTCTTTTCTGACGAGCTGCTTTCACTTAGCTTAATGTCTTCAAGGTGCACCTGTTTTGTGGCATGTATCATTCCTTTTTGGGTAATTAATATTCCATTTTATGTATACACCACATGTTGTTTATCCATCAGTTGAGGGACATTAGGGTTGTTCCCACTTTGGGTTATTATGAAAAATGCTGTTATGAATGTTTGTGATAAGTTTTCGCCCGGACATTTATTTTCATTGCTCTTGGAGATATACCTAAGAGACGAATTGTTGAGTCATAGGGTAACTCTAAAGTTTATCTGTTTGACAAACTGCCAGACTGTTTTCCAAAACAGCTGCACCATCATTCATTCCCACCAGTGGTGTGGTTTCCAAATTCCCTACATCATCACCAACACTTGCTTTTGTATATTTTGTTTTTATTACAGCCATCCTAGTTGATCTGAGGTGGTATTCTATTTTAATTGTTGGATTGAGAAGTCACTCACTGGGTATTTATTATAGTATTTTGCTTTTTTTTTTTTTTAAAAAAAAGCAGTTCAGTAATTTTTTATAGTATTTTGCTTTTAACCAATATATTTTATACAACTTTTTTGTGTATATTAGGTGATATATTTTAAAAAGAACAAAAGGCTATGGGATTGGACTAAAGGAGAGGAGAATAAGAGAGAGAAAGAAGAAAACCACCTTTGGGAATAGGAAGGAGACTGGAAAAAGAATTTATTTTGTGTCCTGCATTATATTGGGGTAGAAAATCTAATGATATTGATGAAACACAAAATGAAGGATAGGAGGAATGAGCAGCAGAAGAAAAGGAAAATATGAGCTTAAAAAGCAGCCTTTAGTAACCTGATGAAGATTAAAAATGGAATCTGTAAACATTTTGATAAACATGTTTATACAGTTTTATAATCAAAATAAGTCTATGGAGTCTGTCTTCAAAACAAGACAGATTTTCCTTTGTTTGAGATGAACCAAGTTCAGTCTTGCCTTCTTTCAAAGTTCATTTACCCAGTGCTTCTTCAGTAGAATTATAGCCAACAAACATTTACTTGCTCACCCTCTCCAAGGAGGGTTCTTCTTTCCAAAGAATCCAGTTTCAAATTCAACCTCCCCTCATCTCCCACCCTCTACTCCCAGCTCACTAAAATGACTGCTGGGCTTGTCGCTGTCCCCCTGCAGGGGCTCTTCTCTCCACCTGGAATCCTCTTCTCCAATCCATTTGCTAGCTCCCTCCCTTGCTGTCCTTTCTGAGGACAATCTTCCCGACACCCCCGTCTGAAATGGCCCTGTCCACACTCACACTTTCTTCCCTTGCCCTGCTTTCATTTTTAACATAGAAAAAATATTTGATCTCTTTATAATCAAATACATGCAAATGAAGCATATAAGAAGATAATAGTTTTCAGCTGTCAAATTACCAATAACAAAGATGATTACATCATTGAAGACAGGCTGAGTCGGGTCAGAGCAGTTTTAAAACTGTTGGTATACACTGGGGCGCCTAGGTGGCTCAGTTGGTCGGGCAACTGCCTTGGGCTCAGGTCATGATCCCAGAGTCCTGGGATCGGGTACCACTGTCGAGTCCCATGTCAAGTCCCATGTCAGGCTCCCCACGTCGGGCTCCCAGCTCGGCGGGGAGCCTGCTTCTTCCTCTTAACCCTCTCCCCTCTCATGCTGTTTTTTTCTCTCTCTCTCAAATAAATAAATAAATAAATAAATAAAATCTTTTTAAAAAAACTGTTGGTATACACTATTAAAACTTTTCTGGAAGATAATTTAGCAACATGCTTTAAAGTCTTAAAGAGTGCATGTTTTTTGACCTAGTAATTTCAATTCCAAGAATCAGAAAGAATTCATCAGAAAGTAGGCAAAGGTTTATATATAGGAACATTCATTGCAGTGTAATTCATAATGGTGAAAATTAAATAAACTTATGTATAAAATAATATATATGGGGCACCTGGGTGGCTCATTTGGTTAAGCCTCTGTCTTCGGCTCAGGTCATGATCCTGGAGTCCTGGGATGGAGCTCCGCATTGGGCTCCCCGTGAGCAGAGAGTCTGCTTCTCCCTCTGACCTTCCCCCCTCTCATTCTCTCTCAAATAAATAAAATCTTTAAATAAATAAATATTTCTCTCATTTATATATATATTATTTTATTTATATTTTAAAGGATTTTATTTATTTATTTGAGAGCAAGAGATAGAGATAGCCAGAGAGAGCACAAGCAGAGAGGAGAGGGAGAAGCAGGCTCCCTGATGAGCAGGGAGGCCGACTCGGGGCTCGATCCCAGGACTCTGGGATCATGACCTGAGCTTAACCAACTGAGCTACCCCGGCACCCCATGAAAGAAATATTTAAAACTCTGATCACTTTATATGATGAGAATCTGTAAGACCATTGAAAATCATGCTCTTGGAACACCTGGGTGGCTCAGCTGGTTAAGCGTCTGTCTTCAGCTCAGGTCATGATCCCAGGGTCCTGGGATGGAGTCCCACATCGGGCTCCCTGCTCAGCGGGGAGTCTGCTTCTCCCTCTCCCTCTGCCTCTCCCCATCTGCTTGTGCTCTCTCACTCTGACAAATAAATAAATAAAATCTTTAAAAAAAATCATGCTCTCTTTCAATGAATTTTTAATAAAATGAGAATATACTTATAAAATATCTTAAGTTTAAACAGTAGGATTTACAAGTATGGCATATATGTTACATACTATGTATACAAATATACATACTGCCCAAACCTACTGAATCAGAACCTGAATCAAAATTAGCTTTGAAGCAGGAATATGGACAATTGCAATTACGCTCTTCTCACTACCTATCAGTATATCCCTATTTTATCTGTCTTCTTTGCTGGAATGAAAACTTCAGCTAGAATGCATAACTTGCTTTGCAGGAGAGAAAGGGGAGACTGAGGGAGGACGGGCAATCCTGAAGCCTTGGAGAGTCGGAGGCAGGACTGGAGAAGGAAGGGCAGAAAGATACTCCGTGGTGGCACAGACTCAAGATTGGGGAAGGAGTGCTGAAAAGAGATTTTCAAAGGAAATGCTGGGCACTCTGCAATATGAGCCACTTGTGCCCCTCTCCATGGGGAAGTTTTCAGTACAATGTTATTTTCTCACTAATGAATACACATGACAAGATTATTGAAGGGGAGTGGGAAGAAATGCGAAGTCCTGCTGTAAGGAGGGTAGGGGAGGGTGGGTGATGAAGATGGCCAGTGGGTCAGCCATCGGGGTGAGTGTGCACTTACCTTGAGAAGCATATTTTTCATGGTAAATCTCATAGGCTTTTCTGTGGGCATCAGTGAGGGTCTGGAGACGTGAAGATCTTGATTCCTGTTGGGGAAGCTCTTTTATCACCTCCTCCAAGTCACTAAACGTGAACCAGATCTCAACCAGGTCCCCAAAGGAGTGGAAGGCGAATGTGGCATAGTCTGCAAAGAGATCAGCAAAGACTGCACTTCTCCGGATGGTGCTGGCAGGGAGGGTCCGGTGATGCAGAACGACCAGGGGCTGAAGCTGCGCTGTCTTGAGGGTCTCGAGGAATCGCCGGTAGCACTGCACTGTCTTGCTGTCTGGGTTCTCGGAGCTTCCTGCTGGGAGAAGTTGTGCCCACGGCAGAAATACTTTATAATGGCTGATCTCACTGGCACGAACACGCCTGAAGTACTCCGGCAGGGAAGAGGGCAGTGGTTGTTGACAAACATAAACGCTTTTGTCCTCTGCTGCAAAGTTAGAACCTTGGGTTCCCAGTGGACCACCCAGGTTGTACAGCAAGTCATTGGTGAGAGGACCAGCAGCTGAAATGAAGTTTCTATCAGATTCCCAATCTAACCCCCAGCATGAAAAGCTTAGGAGGACAATAAACACTGAATTCCAAGCCAGCTCCATTTTCAAGGACCTGTTAGGAAGTATGTGGAATCCTTACTTTTATAACAATAGCGAGGTTGTAAAATGCTAAGTGATTATTAACACTTAATATTTAACTGGGTTATCTATGGTAATGAAATCAGTGCACGGCTTACCAGCATAATATCAAAAATTTAAAGACCATAGAGATAACACGAAAACCTCAAACATCTCACATAATTTAAGCAGATGAGCCTGGAAAATGTATGAAGGGGAAAAGTAGTCCACATTTTTCCCTGAATTATGAATTATTTTAAAATTCGTTTACATAATAGAACAAAGGTGAGTCCTTGTCAAGCCTTTCTCCCCCCTTAAAAAATGTAAGTAGGGGCGCCTGGGTGGCTCAGTTGGTTAAATGTTGGACTCTTGGTTTTAGCTCAGGTCATGATCTCGGGGTCCTGGGATCAAGCCCTCCATCGGGCTCTGCACTCATCACGGAGTCTGCTTGAGATTCTCTCCCTCTCCCTCTGCCCTTCCCCCTGCTCTCTCTCTCTAAAATAAATAAAGAAAATCTTTTTAAAAATCATAAAATGTAAAGAAATATATATAAGTAAATGATGAACATTGTGTAAAAGATTCAAATATAGAAACATATATGAAAAACCTGTAAATTCCCCTTCCCCAGCCCCCCTTGCCTTCCTCAGGTAAGCACTCTCAACACTGTGCTTCCTTCCAGTTTTCTTTCTTTCTGTAGTTCAATGATTATTCAGGAGTCAGAATGCTTGGGTTTAAATCTTATCTGGTGAAAGTTACTTAATTTCTCCATGCCTGTTTCCTCATTGGTAAAAATAGTGAATAGATAAGTTGTGAGAATGAAATGAGATCATTCTTTAGCATGTTTAGAACAATGCAACTCAATGAAAACTATTACTAAATATATACAAATGCAAACATATGTAAGTATATAACATTTTAAACATATAATTTAACGTATATGGGATTATGCCTTATGTATTGTTCCTCAGGTTTCTTTTTTTCCACTTAACAGCTCCTGGAACTCTGTCTATATCAGAATATATAGAACCACTTATTTTTAACAGATGCATAGCATTCCACATAAGGATGTACCCTAATTGAAGCTCTAGTATATAGAACACTGGTTAATTCCTAATTTTAATGTGTTGCAAATGAATATCTATATCTATACATCTTTGTCTAGATGTATGACCATGTCTTTAAGACAGAGTCTTAGAAATTAAGTTCTGGACTCAATGTTATACACATTAGAATTTTGATTGAAATCCAAATAGTCTTCCAAAACAGGCTTCTTCAAATTTAAATCCTACCTAATGTTAGAAGGATGCCTAAATCTCTACTTTGCTAACACCTGTTATAAAACTTCACATTTTTCACACTTTGAAAGATGAAAATATTATCTTCTTGTTGATTTCTCATTTTTCTGCTTAAAGGGGATAGCTAGCTGTTCGTGTTATACCATATATGTGTGGGGTTATTTCTGGGCTATTTTGTTCCCTTCACCTATGTGTCTGTTTTTAGGCCAATACCATACTATTTTGATTACTATAGCTTTGTAATATAGTTTGAAATCAGGGAATGTGATGCCTCCAGCTTTGTTTTTCTTTCTCAAGATTGCTTTGGCTTGTCAGGGCCTTTTGTGGTTCCATATACATTTTAGAATTGTTTGTTCTATTTCTATGAAAAATGCCAGTGGAATTTTGTTAGGGATTACATTAAATCCATAGATTGGGTTGTATGGACATTTTAACAATGTTAATTCTTCCAATTCATGAGCATGGAATATCTTCCCATTTATTTGTATCTTCTTCAATTTACTTCATCAATGTCTTATGGTTTTCAGTGTACAGGTCTTTCACATCTTTGGTTAAATCTACTCCTAGGTATTTTATTCTTGATGCAATTGTGAGATTGTTTTCTTAAATTCTCTTTCCAATAGTTCATTGTTAGTGTATAGAAATTCAACACATTTTTGCATATTGATTTTGTATGTTACAACTTTACTGAATTTATTGATTCCAACAATTTTTTTTGGTGGATTCTCTAGAGTTTTCTATATGTAATATCATATCATCTGCAAATAGTGACAGTTTACATCTTCCTTTCTGATTTGGATTCCTTTCATTTCATTTTCTTGCCTAATTGCTCTGGCTTAGACTTCCAATACTAGATTAATAAAAGTAGTGAGAGTGGGCATTCTTGTCTCCTTCCTGACCTTAGGTGAATAGTTTTCAGCTTTTTGCTATTTGAGTATGATGTTAGCTGTGGGCTTGTTGTATATGGCCTTTATTATGTTGAGGTACATTCCCTCTACACCCACTTTGTTGAGTTTTTATCATAAATGGATGTTGAATTTTGTCAAGTGCTTTTTTCTTCATCTACTGAGGTGGTCATATTTTTGTCCTTCATTTTGTTAATGTGGTGTATCACACTGATTTTCAGATGTTGAACCATCCTTACATCCCTGGAACAAATCCCACTTGATCATGGTGTATGATCCTTTTAATATATTTTTTAATTTGGTGTACTAATATTATGTAAGGACTTTTGCATCAATGTTCATCAGAGACATTGCCTGTAATTTTTTCATTTGGTGACCTTGTCTGATTTTGGTATTAGGGTAATGCTGGCCTTGTAAAATAAGTTTATGTGTTCCCTCCTCTTCTATTTTTTGGAAGAGTTGGAGGACTGGCATTAATTTTCTTTAAATGTGTGGTAGAATTCACTATTGAATTCATATAATCCTGTACTTTTGTTTGTTGGGAGGTTTTTGATTATTGATTCAAACTCCTTACTAGTAATTGGTCTGTTCAGATTTTCTATTTCTTTATGACTCAGTCTTGGTAGGTTGTATATTTCTAGGAATTTATTTCTCCTAGGTTGTTCTATTTGTGTACAATTGCTCACAGTAGTCTCTTACCATCCTTTGTATTTCTGTGCTATCAGTTTTAATGTCTCCTCTTCTTTTGGATTTTGAGTCTTCTCTTTTTTTCTTGGTGAGTCTAGTTAAAGGTTTGTCTTTTTTCTTTTCAAAAACCAGCTGTTTCATTGAGCTTTTCTATTGTCTAATTTTAGTCTTTATTTTCTGTTATTTCCTTCCTTCTACTAACATTTGTTCTTTTCTAGTTCTTTGAGATGTTAAGTTAGGTTGTTTATTTGAGATCTTTATTTCTTTTTTTTTTTTTTTATAAGATTTTATTTATTTATTTGAGACAGAGAGAATGAGAGAGAGAGAGCACATGAGAGGGGGGAGGGTCAGAGGGAGAAGCAGGCTCCCTGCTGAGCAGGGAGCCCGATGCGGGACTCGATCCAGGGACTCCAGGATCATGACCTGAGCCGAAGGCAGTCGCTTAACCAACTGAGCCACCCAGGCGCCCATTGAGATCTTTGTTTCTTGATGTAGCTATTTATCCCTGTAAAGTTCCCTCTTAGGGGCACCTGGCTGGCTCAGTTGGAAGAGTGTGTGAGTCTTGATCTAGGGGTCATGAATTTGAGCCCCATGTTAGGTTTAGAGATTACTTAAATCAATAAAACAACAAAAAAAATAAGTTCCCTCTTTGAACTGCTTTTGCTGCATTCCATAAATTTTTGTATGTTGTATTTCCATTTTCATTTGTCTCAGGTATTTTAGAATTTTTTATTTCTTCTTTGAAATTGGTTGTTTGGTAGCATGTTTCATCTCCACATACTTGTTGATTTCCTAGTTTTTTTGTTTGCTTGTTTTAAGGTTTTACTTATTTGAGAGAGAGAGATATTGAGAGAGCAAGTGGGAGGAGGGGCAGAGGGAGAAGCAGATTCCCTGTGGAGCAGGGAGCCCGACACGGGACTCAATCCCAGGACCCTGGGATCACAACCTGAGCCGAAGGCAGATGCTTAACAGACTGAGCCACCCAGGTGCCCCCGTTTTCTTCTGTAATTGATTTCTAGTTTCACACTAGATTATGGTCAGAAAAGATGCTTAATGATTTCAATCTTCTTCAATTTATTGACTTATTTTGTTGCATAACATGATCTACCCTGGAGAATGTTCCCTGTGTGCTTAAGAACGTGTGTTGTTACTTTTGGATGGACTATCCTATATATGCCTGTTAAGTCCATCTGGTCTAATAGGTCATTTAAATCAATGTTTCCTTATTAGTATTTTGTCTGGATTATCTATTCATTGGTCAAAGTGGGTACTGAAGTCTTCTACTATTATTGTATTGCTACCTATTTCTCCCTTTAGGTGTGTTAATACTTGCTTTATGTATTTAGGTACTCCTATGGCTATATTTGCATTTTTTTCCATGTGTCCTGGAGGTAATTTCCATTTCAAACATGTAGGTTTACTCCATTTTTGTTTGTATATCCTACAGTACAGTTATACCACAATTTATGTAGTCATTTCTTTATTGATGGATACCTGTGGGGATTTTGTGGGAAATACATTATAGCTCAATTAACTTAAAACATTCAAGTCTTCCCATTCAGAAACATGTTACATCTATCCATTTACTAAACATGTGTCTAATTTCTCCATAAGGATCTTATACATGCTCCATCATCCATTAGCCACTTCACCTCCTTGACAAGTAACTTGTACAGAAGGGTGTGTGGAAATATAAGCACACTTATTCAGACATGCAAAAACTGGGGCTTTATTTATAGTAATGACCTCACCTTGCTCTGGAAGCCCCCACTCAAATGGCAAAATTGGGAAGAGGAGGATTCACCAAAAAACTCATCTTTCCTATGCTTCAAATTTCCCTTTAGGTAAGTACTTATCAAATTAAAGTTCAAATTTGTCAGGGTGTTTCTTTCAGGACCTCCCCATCTCATTTCATCATGTCGGAAGTCAGTGCAGAGAGGGGCTCTTTCTTGCTGTCCCGAGTTTTCACTAGCCTGTTAACTGAATGTCCTGCCTGTTATTTGTGCCTTATGCTAGCATCTCCTAACTGCCTCAACAGGAAGCTTGGTATCCTAAACCCTGAGGTTTCCTCTTCCCAACAGCTTCTACCTTCATTAGTTAGGAACATACTTTTGACAAGAGGAGTTTATAGTCTGTATCTGCTAACTGCACAATTTCTCTATCCATTCCCAGTCCTCCTCACCCTACTGTTTTCAAGCCATTGGAGAATGAACTCACATAAAACATATAAACATTCCCTAACTGGTCCTGCAGGGCCCCAAATGCCATCTGTTGTTAAAGGGTGCAACAGTGTGAACTGCTACATCATGAACATACTAATGATGAAAAAGTATAATAAACGTTTCATTTTTATAAACTGTCTGAAAAAATAAAACACAGAACTGGAATAAACCTTGGAAAGTAATCTCCAAAGCCCCTTATCCGTCATACTAATTCTAAGGACGACTCCTCACAGGAACCTAATCCTAGAGGCTTATAATGCTATAAACTTCCACCCACCTACCCATTAAACAAAAAGGGAAAGACTCATGTTTGTGAGTACAGCTGCCCCCCACCACCCTGAATAATTGAAGTTTGAACTGTGTGGCTCCATTTATACATGGATTTTTTTCAATAAATATATTGGAAAATTTTTTAGAGATCTGCAACAATTTGAAAAAACTTGTAGACAAGACTTACAGCCTGGAAATACTGAAAAAATTAAGAAAAAGTATTACTTTAAGAATACAATATGGGCGCCTGGGTGGCTCAGTCGTTAAGCGTCTGCCTTTAGCTCAGGTCATGATCTCAGGGTCCTGGGATTGAGCCCCCTGCTCAGTGGGGAGCCTGCTTCTCCCTTTCCCACTACCCCTGTTTGTGTTCCTCTCTCACTGTCTCTATCTCTGTCAAATAAATAAAATCTTAAAAAAAATACAATATATGTGTTAATCAACTCTTTATATTATCAGTAAGGCTTCCAGTCAACAGTAGGCCATTAGTTAAGTTTTTGGGAAGTCAAAATTAATACACAGATTTTTGACTGGACGATCTGGTGCCCCTGACCTCCATGTTATTCAAGGGTCAACTGCAGATGAAAGCAGTAATTAGAGAAGGGAGGAAATAAATCTAATAGACAACTGAAGAACATATTATTTTATTTTGATGAAGAAAAGCAGTCATTGGCAATTATAAAGTTATTCACATACCATAAAAGTACTGCACCTTTTCCTATATATGTGAAAACAAGGTCTTGGTTACAGAGACCAAACACTGGGTTCCAACTTCATTTAGACAATAAACACAGCTTATGTTAATACAAAAGCGTATTACAGGAATGTGACATACAGGACACCAACTAGGTTCTTACTCCTCAAAATAAATTTTACTGAAGCCTTGCTCGCAGAAACGTTTCTCTTGCTAGTAGAGCTACATCTGTACTCCAGGCCAGGACGTAGGGGCCACAGTCTCTCAGTTAGTTACTTTCAGTATCTCAATCTTCCAGCGAGTAATTAGGGTTAACTACCAAGTAGGGATCTTCTTCATAGCTCTCACTTCCTTCTGTGGAGCCTTTCAATCCAGCTTGGGTGAGCTCAATTAGAACATGATCCTGTGAACACAAACATTTGTCCTCATGTCTCCAGCGGTATTGTAAAAGTGCCCCCATCCATAGAACTTGATCCTTCTGAGTGTTTGCTATTAGCGTTTTCTTCCATTTCCCCTTCAGAAGGACTTAGAAAAAGGACTACCCCTTAAAATCTTTACCAAGGTTCTGTTAAACTCCTTTCCCACTAGGATACAGACCCTTTCATACCATAAACCTCTTGAAAAATTACAAAATACATAGATGAGCTCAACAACATTGTGATTTCAGTAAGGTTTCCTGGCATACTACAGCCTATAAATATAATTTCAAAAAAGATAAGATGGGGTGCCTGGGTGGTTCAATCAGTTAAGTGTCTGCCTTCGGCTCAGGTCATGATCCCAGGGTCCGGGGATAGGGCCCCACATCGGGCTCCTTGCTCAGTGGGAAGCCTGCTTCTCCCTCTCCCTCTGCTGCTCCCCCTGCTTGTGCTCTCTCTCAAATAAATAAACAAAATCTTAAAAAAAAAAAAAAAAGGTAAGATAACAATGCATGAATTTTAAGATTATGCAACTGTGTAAAATCGAATGA
Source organism: Halichoerus grypus (assembly GCF_964656455.1). Classification (NCBI taxonomy): domain Eukaryota; kingdom Metazoa; phylum Chordata; class Mammalia; order Carnivora; family Phocidae; genus Halichoerus; species Halichoerus grypus. The sequence continues at coordinate 102,285,302 of NC_135715.1, forward strand.
TAAATATGCTTATCATTCTGTTTATCACTCTGATAAAAGTGTTTTAATTTCACTTATGTTAATTTCTAATTACTGGCCACTGAACTCTTTCATATACCATCCATTCATAATTCAGTTAGAAGCAGAATCTAAAGATAATCAACATGGAAAAATTTTCACTCTGAGCTATGAGCTAATAAAAAAAGGTAGAACATGCCACATGTACCTGTGATTCATTCTAAAATAACCAAACAAATGAAGGGCACCTGGGTGGTTCAGTTGCTTCGGCATCCGACTCTTAATTTCAGCTTAGGTCATGATGTCAGAGTTGTGACATCAAACCCCCGCATCAGGCGTGGAGCCTGTTTAAGATTCTCTCCTTCTCCCTTTGCCCCTCCCCCCGGCCCCCCAGGGCATGTGTGTTCTCTAAAAAAACAAGACTAACCCACAAAGGAGAGGGACTTCCGGCCAAGCCCATAGAGAACTCAGGAAACAGTGATTTGATCCAAAGAAGGCAGAAATGTCCCATAGTATGAGCACTATTGTCACTAAGAGGGACTGAACACTTTCAAGAGATCACTTTATGTACTAACACACTCTCACAGGGAGAACACCTTATCAGCACAGTATAATTTCTCTAGTATTCTGTAGTGAGCTAGCTCAGGTGGTGTAAAGTTAAAAAGGTAGCCCCAGTTCAGATCAGCTAATTTCACCAGGTGTCCCAATGTGGATTTCTTGTGTGGGTCATTTTATCTTACACTGATCCCAGGAGACACTAGGGAGGGAAGGGCTTGGCCTGGTGCAAACACTGCCCAGCACTAGAAAGACCTCTGAATGCACACCACCCCAATTCAGCTTTATCTTCATAAATATTATTTATTAAATTCTGATCTGAGTAATTGTTCTCAACACCCCGCTCCAAAAGACACCACCTGTAATCATACACTCACATCTACTCCCACAAGTAAATAACTTTTCAGATGACACAACACTGATATGTGACACCCATAATATTCATATAGTGGACACTGTAAAGTGAACTGCAGGATGGCTGAATCTGCCGTTTAAACAGAAATATTCAATCATTCAACAAATATTTGACCTCTTTATGTGCCAGGCACCACTACAGATCTTGGGGATATAGTAGTTAACAAAACAAAGTTCCTGCCCTCTTGGTGCTTGCATTCTAATGAGACAAACTGAACAGACAATGATAAGCACTATGAAATAACGTGAAGCAGGTTAGGGAGTGATACCAAGGAGGCTCTTATTCTGACAGGCCAGGCAAGAACCACCTCTTTGAGAAGGTAACATCTGAGCAGACATCAGAATGTTAGAGGGGATTTGGGTAAAGAGACAAAGGAGGAAGACAAGTGAAAGGTCTTCATGTTTGGTGTGTCTAAGAATAGTGACAAGGCCAGCACCACTGAGTAGCAACAGGAAGAGTCCTACGCAATGAGGTGAACAAGGGATTTGATTGTGTAAGTTTTGCAGGCTACGGTATGGAGACGAGATTTTACTGCAAACATGAGGGAAGGACTGGAAGGTAGGGCACTAAACATTCTGATTTGTTAGAAGCTCTGTCGGCTGCTGGACACAGAGCCAGTACAGAGGAGGACAGTTAGGAGGCTCCTGTGAAAGTCCACGCATGGGAGCTTAAGATGTGAAGGTGGGGAGAACAGAACACAGAATACACATACTGAAGGCAGGGCTCATGGGGTTTGCTGCTAAAAGGAGAAGCTATGAGGGAAAATTGGAATCATGGATGATTCTAAGGTAGAAGGCTTAGAACAAGTAAGTACATGGGCATGGGGGAAGAACTGTTTTGAACACACTGAGTGTGAGATGCCTATAGTTCACATGTAGGCAGCTGGCTAGACATGCGGAGTTGAGAGGTGAGAGCTAAATCTGGGAGTCATCAATAGATGGGTTTAAACTCATAGAACCCAATGAGATCACTCAGGTAATCAATGTAAATAGAAAAGATGTCTGAGGACTGAGGACAGCACTCCATTTAAAAAGTTACAAGACTTGAGAAAAGAGACTAAGACGAAATAATCAGAGAGATAGGAGAAGAGCCAGGAAAATATGGTGACTTAGAAGGAGCAATCAACGTGACAAATGCTAATGACAGGCTGAATACAGAGAATGACCAACTGATGTAGGTAGGGAGGAATATGCCTGTAATGGTCCGTAAGAGAGTGGGAGAAGTCACAGCACTGCACAGCGTCATTGTGAGGTTGGTAAGACGCAGTAAAGAATGATCCGCTTGAGATTAGTGGTCATGAATTTAAAGTAGGACATGGCCCGTGGTGGTATGCCTTTCTCCAGATACTTTTAACTGCTTGGATGCAGAATAGTTAAAGAATTATATTTAACCAAGGCTGGGGTTTCACCAATCAAGTAAAACAGAGAGATTACAGCTTAAAGTTTGAGAAAAGAGTGATCATTGGGACAGAACATATGTAGGCTGGGTGATGTGGGAAGTGAGGATATGGGGAAGAGGAAACACAGAAAACAGGAGATAGGGGTCAGAATGCTTGCAGGTTTATGGTTATGGGAGTAGAAAACAAAGGTTAAAAACACTCAGACAGTAAGACCCTAAATCCACCTTCCCAGATTTAACTTAGGTTCTGCTTGTTTCAGCAGAGGAAAGAAGTCAATTAACTGCTGTAAATTCTTTTTTACAATTCATAATTCTAAGTAGATCCCAAGAATTCAAAATAAATGAACATGAGGCATGGACTCCCTCCCCCATTAATAATCATGCAGGAGTAGTTCTGTACGTACATAGTGGGTGAGTCGATGAATGACTTTCTCTATGATTCTTTTTTTATTTATAAGTTCCTCTTCGGAATCTATTTCTGATTCGATTTCCTTCAAGTACCAGTTAACAAGCTCACTCCTCTTTAATGCCGACTCATCCTCTTCTGCAACAAAAAATACATTTCAAAAGGATTAAATTTTCCTTCTAGCAAATTGTATTGCCAATCCTTGGGGTTTGCATACACAACAAGATAATGTGCAGATTAGATAACCATCAACCTGTCAGAAAGTGTATCTGCTGAAGTAAGATTTGCAATGTTCCAGCGTAAGCCTGAAATAACCTGTCATATTACTTGTATTAAAGTATGCTTCACTTTATCCTGAGGAAAAAAAATCTAATAAATAGAGATTATAAGAAACAAGTTTCTTAAAGCTATTAAGATTTCAAAGTATGAAGGTGTTTCCTCCACCTTCTATGCTTCATTACCCATGGGAACGTTTGCCAATAGCAACTGAAAGCATAAATTAGCAACAGCAAACAAAACTTCTTAAACATAACTTTTCCTCTTTGGAACACGGAAGATTTCATGCAGCTGAGATCAACCAAGAAGTGAACCATGGGCTTTCACTCAAAATAAAAAATTACCAATTTATTTCAGTAAGGTCTATCTATACTGAATGACTTTCTACTTCTTAAGACTCCAAAGCAGAACTCTAAAGTCACAAGAAAAGTTGGAACTTGGATAATACAACTACTACAGAAAGTATAATAAAAGAAAACTACTCAGTCTTGACTCTAGCTATTGCTAATAAAATACAAAATCAAAAACAAGAAAATTCTAGCTTTACTGACAATGCCTTTGAAAAGTTTTATTATGGGTGTACTGAAACTTCATTATCTAAACGTTCTTGGTAAGTGACCTTCTTGGTTTAAAGTTGTGCTCCCTGTGGGGGGAGCCTAGGTAGGTCATGATCCCAGAGTCCTGGGATGGATCCCACATCGGGCTTCCTGTTCACCCTCTGCCCCACCCCCCAGCTTGTGCTTGTGCTTTCTCTCTCTCGCAAAAATAAGTAAAATCTTAAAAAAAAAAAAAAAGTTGTGGGGCGCGTGGGTGGCTCAATCGGTTAAGCATTTGCCTTCGGCTCAGGTCATGATCCCAGGGTCCTGGGATCGAGCCCCGCATCGGGCTCTCTGCTCAGCGGAGAGCTTGCTTCTCCCTCTCCCTCCTGCTCTGCCTACTTGTGCTCTCTGTCAAATAAATAAATAAAATCTTTAAAAAAAAAAAAAAAAGGTTGTGCTTCCTGCGCTAGACTAGAGAACAGCTGTCTACCTGAAGACTGAGAATTCACAACTTACTTGACTGGGTGAATAGTATTTTTTTTTTTTGAAGGAAGACCTAGCAGAATTTGTCTGTGGAATGCAGATAGTGTCTGGGTGCTAACCATACCTCTATTCCATTAATGGTTTGCCATGTTTAAAATTCAGTTGCATGATAAAGAGAAAAATGAAATACAATGTGAACACACGAACATGTAAGCTCCCCAATGTTTTTATGTGAGAAGAGGGTGGGGCTAAAACCTGTCTGTCCTAGTGGCCTCTTTACTGCCTTCTCTCCTTCCCGCGCCTGGCCTACAGTTCCAAGGAAACAGGGGAAAAACTACAGGGCTGAAATCTTTAGTAAGCTAAGACAATCTCTGCTGTTCTCTTCTTCCATCACAGACAGCACACTGTGATGAGAGAATATGTATGGAAGCCAGCATTTGGGGATTTTTAAGTAAGAACTACCTGATGGCTAACCACCTAATGAAAGTTTAAGTTCGACCCCTTGATTTCATCATTTTTCCTTCTGCCTTGTGGTTAACTATAGGCATGTTAGAATAGCACAGTAAATCAGTCAAGGTAGAAGTGTACTAATGTCCAGGTATCACACTTTACCTATGGAGAAATGAGGATTTTACTTCATTTCTAGTACAGAATAACCTGGGCTAATATGGTCCTTTCAGTTCAATTACTTGGCTACGAGATATAAACAACCTAGACTCCATCCATTTGAAGTAAAGCTATTCTAAGGAACAGTGATTTTGCATCTGCATAAACATTTGCTAAGTGCTTCTTTACATATTATCAGATCCCAACTTCTGCTTCTCAAAAACATTACAATAGGCCAAGGACATTAAACAAATGACCTTTGTCTGACAATGAACTTACAGGTAAATGTCCAGACTGTCAGCTATACTGATATCCCAAAGACTTTCTTTGCCAAAGCGAGCTTGTGTAACATTTATTATCTCTTCTGACAAAACAGAATCTTTAGCAACAGAAGTGGGTTATGCAAATACAACCTACATAATGACTGAGCATGTGTGCACACTAGGTACAGCCTTACCTTCCTCCATCTTTCTGAGGTGAAGTACAATAAGGTTGGAGATTCGGCAGTACTCGGGGAAGCTCAGCCTTAAGGAGGCTTTAGGAACCAAATCTTGGTTTATGTCTTCACTGTGGCCATTGATTCCATTCACAGGAGCAGGGCTGTCAACATGACCTAAGTAAAATATCAACCATATGAATCTTGTTTTTGTGCCTCCAACACTCCCCTATCAAATGTTTGTAAGTATACTACTTCTATTTTATTTATTTTTTTTAAAGATTTTATTTATTTATTTGACAGAGACAGTGAGAGCAGGAACACAAGCAGGGGCAGTGGGAGAGAGAGAAGCAGGCTTCCCGCCGAGCAGGGAGCCCGATGTGGGACTCGATCCCAGGACTCTGGGATCATGACCTGAGCCGAAGGCAGACGCTTAACGACTGAGCCACCCAGGTGCCCTACTACTTCTATTTTAATACTAACTTCTAAATAAGCATTTAGTTATACTCAGTATTTAGTAATTTTACAAATAAATTAGAAGCAAATTTGTAAATGCTACTAGTGAAGACAAAAACTAATTTGAAAGCAGGTGCTTGGGTGGCTCAGTTGGTTAAACGTCTGATTCTTGATTTTGGCTCAGGTCAGGACCTCAGGGTTGTGAGATGGAGCCCCACGAAGGACTCCATGTGTGGAGCCTCCTTAAGATTCTCTCTGCCCCTCGTCCCTCCTTGTGTGAGTGCACTCTCTCTCTCTCAAAACAAAAAACAACCCAAAAAAAAACTAAAGTGGAAGGAATGGGAAGGATGGCAGATACAAAGCTTTCATGACCTAAAAGTTCATTTGCAATATTATACACAAAATTTAAAAATCTGGTATTTGTCTGGAACATGTGTTTAATTCAAAAGCAAAATAATGATAAATAAGGCCGGGGAATTAGGTCCACTCTTACCATTTTGGTATATTTTCTTTCAGTCTTTCAAGCATATATATTTTATATTAACTATTTAATTGTATTTTACTTTGTAAATAGTACAATATCCATTTTTTCCCTTTTGCTATATAGACTTCAAAACTATCAACAAGTATACATCTCAGAGAACATTTTGGTCCCTAACTCCAGAACAGTAAACAAGTGTCTCACCATTGATGCCATCTGGGCCCTCATCTACCTCCATCTGGGCCTCTTCTTCTTGATCTAGATTAACATCAGGTGTTTCTACACGGATGATTGACTTATTCAGTAGCCTGAAAGCTTCCTTCACATGTTTAGGCTGGACCTAAACCAATCAAGATGAAGTAAATCAGAAAGTCAGTGTTCTTGATACACCACACAGATTTTCTCCATACCAAATCACAGTGGCATTTTAGTTTTCTCACACACACATAGAATATGAGTTAACACCATAAATTCACCAGAATGGCTTATAAGGACCAATAATATATAGTACTGGAAAGAATGTAGAACAACTTTCATTCACTGCTGGTGGGAATATAAATTGATACAACCACTATGGAAAAGCATTTTGGCAGTCTTAACTGAACACACCTACAACTTATGACAACAATTCCACTTCTAGGTGTATACCCAACAGAAATGTACACACACATATATAGACCAAAAGACATGTATATCCCATGAGAACCCAAATTGGAAACTATCCAAATATCCATTAACAGAACAGGTGAATCACTGTGATGTATTGACAGAATATTACAAAGCAATGAAAACAGGCAAACTATTGCTACACAAAGCCTGGATGGTATCTTATAGTGTTAATGCTGTATAAAAGAAACCAGACACAAGGGGGACATATTCTATGATCGCGCTTATATAGAGTAATGGTTATCCTTAAATCCTCACATATATGGTCAAAATTATTTTTGACAAGGGTGTCAAGACCACTCCTTGGGGAAAGCATAGTCTCTTCAACAAATGGTACTGTGGAAACTGGGTATCTTATATAAAAGAATGAAGTTAGACCCCTGCCTTACATCACATACAAAATTAACTTAAAATAGATTGAAGACCTAAAACTATAAAACTTTTGTAAGAAAACACAGGAAAAAAGCCTCAGGACATTGGATTTGATAATGGTGTCAAAAGCATAGGCAACAAAAGAGAAAAATGACAAATGAAACAGTATAAAATTCCAAAAACTTCTGAGCATCAAGGTAATCAACAGAGTAAAAAAGGCAACCTACAGAATGGGATAAAGTATCTGCATGTTATATATCTAATAAGGGATTAATATCCAAAACATATAAATACCCATGTTCATCACAGCATTATTCACAACAGCCAAGAGGTGGAAGTGACCCAAATGTCCACTGATGGATCAATGGGTAAATAAAATGTGGTACACAGTATCTCCCCTTATTCTCAGGGATTATGTTCCAAGAGCCCCAGTGGATGCCTAAACTGCAGATAGTACTTAACCTTAGATAAACTGTTTTTTCCTATTCATACATACCTATGATAAAGTTTATCAACTAGGTACAGTAAGAGCTTAACAATAACTAATAATAAAATGGAACAATTACAATAATATACTGTAATGAAAGTTATGTGAATGTGGTCTCTCTCTCTCAAAATAACTTATTACATTGTACTCACCCTTCTTGTGATGTGATGATGTAGCTTTAGGCTACTACTGACTTTCTCACAATACTTCAGGAGGATCATCTACCTCTTAATGGTAACTCACCTCTATATGTACTCTATAATCTATGACATGATTATTTCATCATATTAATCTAACTATATTTAATAAATGTTTACCAGCAACCTTCAAGGGACAAATCCTAGCATCGTGTATCCTATGAGCACTCAACTGTCATACCAAAGATAAAAACATGCTTATAAACCAACAAATCAATTGCTCTTTCCTCCTGTTATGTTAAGGTGACTTTGATACCTCGTCACAGCAGTGCATCCGAGCCATTGCTTCAGAGAGACGGATCATGCTCTCGAGCTGTCGCACTGTAATCCTCCATGAAGACTTGGTTACCCCAGAGCCATCCCTCTGGCGGAGACGTTTATACTGTTCCACAATGAAGTCCTCTGACTCTTTAGAAATCTGTTTCAGAACATCACCGAAGTCAGAGCTTTTCTACTTGATAGGAGCTGCATTAAACATAAGTTTAAGAGCCTTCCAGGTAGAGACACTCTGGGGAACTGTGAGGGTCAAAACTCTGTAGTCAACAAAGAATTATCACCGAAATGCATTTCAAAAGAAATTAAACTGGGGTGCCTGGGTGGCTCAGTTGGTTAAGGGACTGCCTTCGGCTTAGGTCATGTTCCTAGGGTCCTGGGATGGAGCCCCACATCAGGCTCCCTGCTCAGCGGGGGGCCTGCTTCTCCCTCTCCTTCTGCTGCTCCCCCTGCCTGTGCTCTCCTGCTCTCTCTCTGTCAAATAAATAAAATCTTAAAAAACAAACAAACAAACAAAAAACACTAAACTAAGGATGCCTGTGAATTTCATATACTAATTTTGTCAACAGGAATACAGCAGGGTATTTAAGCAAATGCCATTTCTAAAAGACACAGAACAAGCTAAAGCAGTGGAATAGGATGTAATGCCTTTTAAACCCAAGATGCCAAAGCTCATTAAAAAAATTAATGCTCAAACTATTCTTGAAACTCAGTTAATTAACTTATGCTGTCTTTGAGAAAAAGAGAGGTCTACACACACACACACACACACACACACACACACACACACACTCCAGCTATTTCAGTAAACCTTATTATTTGTTGAATAATAACAACAAAGTGAGAATACTAAAAAGAATACTCAGTTTTTCAGAGCGAGGAACTCAGCCCATTAAGGAAGCCTGCCAAGGTCATAGGACCGGTACACAGTCATAGAGAACAAAAGCCTCCTTAAACATATGTGACCAATAACCCTTAGTTTTAAATGCCTCATTAAGCTTCTTTCAGGACAATGAGAATCAATCTCAATATTATGGATAATCAGTGAAGGTGATAGATAATTAAAATCTAAGGGCAACTCCCCAAAGTTGAGCCAGACAATAGTGTAAAAACCTCACCCAGAATCAAATTTTTTTTTTTTTTGGTATTCTATTTTAGGAAAATGTTAAACAAAACAAATGGATTACAAAGTTTACTTTAAAAATAAATGTCCTGGATCCAGTACAGATTCAATTAAATGAACTACATCAATTACTGTAAAATATTAAGCCATGTTCATCACAATGACCTAAAGGAATCCAAATTTTTCCTTAAAGATTCCAGAACATTCAGTAGACTACTGATTTGAGCTCATATAATTTTAAGATTCTTAGGAATAATGGCTGAAATAAAAGTATGTCCGACTTTATTTGGTTATCCAAAATTCTTCACCCATAAAAATCTTATTAGCACCTAACAAGTAAAAGAAAATTATTCACATTTTTAGAAAATTTCCTCTTCCCAATTTTCTGAAGAAACATTGTTCTCAAAACAGAAAAACCTCAAAAAGAAAACAAAAACAAACAAAAAAACCCCCCCAAAACAAAAAAAAACCCCAAACAAGTACAGGTTCAGTTAATTTCCACAGAACCCTTTTTAATGCCCTCTTCAATGCCCTATGCCAGTACAAAAGGGCAAGTTACCTTGGGTTTAAACTGTCTTGCAAAGAGAAGATACCTCCTGATATCATCAAGGGAATAGACACGATCAATGGAATCCTCAATTCTTGAATGCAAGTCTACTATACGTCTGGCAATAGCATAATCTGTAACCTAATTCAAAAGAAGATCACTTTGGTCAGTCACAATAATATCCACTCCAGATTATCCCTGGCATTACAAAATTATTTATAGCTAAAAACAAGCTCTAATATGCCAATGAAAGCTGTATCAATGGGTACCAAGTCTCTGAGCAAAGTTTGGTACCAGTTTCATTTAAAATCAAAAGTTCTTTTTTTTTTTCCAAAGATTTTTATTTATTTATTTGACAGAGAGAGACACAGCGAGAGAGGGAACACAAGCGGGGGAGTGGGAGAAGGAGAAGCAGGCTTCCCGCTGAGCAGGGAGCCCGATGTGGGGCTCGATCCCAGGATCCTGGGATCATGACCTGAGCCGAAGGCAGACGCTTTACGACTGAGCCACCCAGGCACCCCTAAAATTAATAGTTTAATGCATACCTTTGCCCCACGCTAAGAATATTCCTGAAGGAATTAATGGACTTTAATAACAACACCAGAATTAAGATTTCTAGGGTGCTCCGTATATACCAGGCAGTTGCCTTAAGTGTGTCTAGAAGCATTTAACTCATGCAACCCTCACAAAAATCTTATTAGGTAGGTAATATTATCCCTATTTTACAGATAAGTAAATTGAGGCCCAGAGAGGTAAAGTAGCTTTTCTGACATCACAATACATAATGGAGCCAGGATTTGAACAGTCTAGCTTCAGAGTCCATGCTCTTAGCCACAATATTATATTGCCACTTGTGAATATATGAAGATAATCAAAGAATTGTTATTCACATTGAAAAAAAAAGACGCCTAGGTGGCTCAGTCGGTTAAGTGGCTGCCTGCCGCTCCTCCCTGCATGTGCTCTCTCTCTCTTTCTGACAAATAAATGAATAAAATCTTAAAAAAAATCACACTAAAAATAAGCAATTTTCTCTCCTATAGTACAAAAAAACCATAGATATATAGAGAAATGTTAATATGTGAATAAAGGGTACATGGGTGCTACATGCACTATTCTATTTCTTGCAACTTTTGTGTAAGTTTGAAATTATTTCCAAATAAAAAGTTTAAAAACTAAATTAAAGAATCACACACAGGGGTGCCTGGGTGGCTCAGTCGGTTAAGCGGCTGCCTTCGGCTCAGGTCATGATCCCATGGTCCTGGGATCAAGCCCCACATAGGACTCTCTGCTCAGCAGGGAGCTTGCTTCTCCCTCTCCCTCTGCCTACCACTCTGCCTATTTGTGCTCTCTCTGTCAAATAAATAAAATCTTTAAAGAATCACACACAAACACAAATATATGAAAATCAGACAACTCCCAGCTATGAGGGTGGAGATAGGGAAGGGGGAGGACTGGGTTAAATATTTATATGGATTTGTGAAGGGAAAAAACAAAACATAAAAAACTAAAAATCCCCAAACATTCACATAATGGAAGGCAGCTTTTATTTAGATAATAAAGTTTCGCTATAAGCAAGAGGTAATCGTTTTGTCTAATGTAATGTAGGGACTTTTCATGCTTAGCAATTAACTGTATAGCCTAGAATGTTAGCTTCCATATAATGTCATTTTGTACTTCTGTGCACATCTGAGCTGTGCAATGTGGCTGAATATTTAAGTCTAGGTATAAATAACTTTAATAACTAACATGTTAGAATCCAAGTAAATCTACAAGTTTACAGTTAACCTTAAAACTGTTACATAATTAGGAGAAAAGTGTGATATACATTCAACAACTGGGTGGGAAGATATAGGAAGATAAATGACTTATGATTTGGTGGAAAAAAACTAATTTTTTCCAAGCTTACTAAAAAACAAACAAACAAAAAACAACACCCAACAAAAAAAAAGTCCTGTAAAAATCTTTAAGAGTATGGCTGGGAGTTAACCATAATGTTTCCTTTTATCTCTTCAGAATTAAAAAAAAGTAACAAAAACAACAAAAAACTCAATATTCCTCAGCACAATTAAGTGGAGCCAGCAATTAAAGTGACTTTATTTTGATTTTCTTAATAAACCTTTTGCCCAATCTTATGCCATTCTGAGAGAAATGAAAGTCAGTGCGAACACATGCACCAGCCGTTCAAGAGTACATCCTACAGTCTTGTCTCCTTCAGTTACTCAAACTGGAAATAACAAAGGAACCCAAGAGCGACAGTTCACACAGTTACCTCATTACATTCATCCACAAGTATAAAGAAGAGATCAAATCGGGACATAATGGGAGCTGACAAATTTATATTTTGTTTCAAAGATTTTGATCTGTCATAGTGTCCACTGATTGGGTTTGCTGCTGCCAAAATGGACGTCCTGGCATTCAGAGTAGCCTGACCATAAAAGAAATCATTGTTATAGGTTTAAAAAGACATCTGGAATGGTCAATAAACATAGGACAAAATGCTCAATCTTACTCATAATTAACTAAATGCAAACCAAAATATTAAGGCATCATTTTTCACCTACTGAATCATCAAAATTAAAGTCTGGTAACGTATAGCTAACAGGCAGTCCCATATTAATGGTGGGGTTATGACACACACATTTTTTAAGCCAGCAATTTGTTAGGAATTTATCTTGCAGCTAGGTACAGGAAGATGCATGTTCAAGGATGTTTACTACAATATGGCTTGTAATCAAAAGGCTGAAAATGACCAAATGTCACTCTATGGGAGTCTAATGAGCCAAACTGGGGGACACAAGACTTGAAAACCATGTAGTAAAATAAATACTAAAATGGATCTAATATGTGCTGGTATAGAAAGATTGCCAAAACAAAATTATGAAGTTAAATGAGCAAAGAACTAACTTATATGTATTATGCTTACTTATATATGAAAAATTTCTGAAAGGGCCATAACTTCTGAACATTTATTGGTGATAGGAGTTGCAGGGGAAGATTTCACCTTTTAATTTATATTTTATTCTACTGCTTAAATTTTCCTTACCTATTTGAATGCATTACTTTTATTTAAAAAGTTTGGTTTCTCTCTAATATTGGTTACAGTACTGTTCTTATTATTTTCATTTAAATAATCTGTTGACTCTGATTATTTTTTGTTACAACTGGAAGCACACATTACCAAAGAATATAGAAGCTTGGTGGAAATTCTGAGAAGTGAAATGCTAAAAATTTTACCAATGCTTTCTCTATTTTCTGTCATAGCAATACATTTTCTAAGTACCCTAAAAAGCGCCTATAATTTGGATTAATAATGCTCAGGACTATGTTTCCCACTTCAAGGATCAGCATTTCATGTTGAAATAATGCATTTTATCCAAGTGAACGTTTCTAGAGCTACACTAATCTTTAAGGCTAAGGCATGATGCAGCAGAACAGAAGTGAACATACATACCTTCACTCCTGCTTTAGTGATAGAGATGGTCTGCTGTTCCATAGCCTCGTGAATAGCAACTTGATCCCGCACATCCATCTTATCAAATTCATCAATACAACATACACCCTCGTAACCAAACAAATTAGCATAAGAAATTGCCTTTGAGATGTCAAATGCCAAGTATACACTCAAGTTTGCTACTACAGAGATCTTTTCATTCTCTAAGTAACTCTAAGGTAGGTAACTAAGCAATCTTAATTTCCCCTACTAGATAGAGTAGGATAGTTCGACAGATTCCAGAGCTAGAAGGAACCATATATGTGGACTCATTTTAAACCAAGAGCAAGATTAAAAACATACAGTTACTTACTGCATCCTTATTCAACATCAGAACTTTGTGTAAATCTCTAGGTCAAATATTCTGGGTCACCTTAGCACTCATTTTAGGCTGGGGTAGTGAAAGGTAAAGTTGGAACAACATTTATAAACGTATAGCTACAGCTTATATGCTTTCACAGATCTAACAGATCTATGTCAAATACATGTAAAATGCAAGAGACATACTCATAGAGGTGTCATGGTCTGGAAAGGAACAAATGCTGGGAACCACTAGTCACAGCAAACACATGCTCAGGCCAGGCAATACATTCTAGAGAAGCTCAGAAAGCAATTAATGATGACTATCTCAAATTCTAAGTTAATAAAACTATGAATTATTTACTAAAAAATGGTTTTTTTTTTAAAGGCTTTCTCTTTAATAGAAATTTATAGGCCTTTTTGATAGGGTAGGGGCTATTCTGATTTCTTTAGTAAAGTATAAAATGTTCTTACATTATCAGCCAACATCAAAGCTCCAGCTTCAATGACAAATTCATGAGATTCTTCATCTCTTACAACAGCTGCTGTTAAGCCAGCAGCACTGGATGCTTTGCCACTGGTGTAGACAGCTCTGGGGCTGAACTCCTCCACGTGCCTGTTCAACGTTATCATATTCGTTAACACATGACTACAAAAGCATCTTTTCTAGAAATGTCAGCTGACAGGGCTTATGTCAATCAAAAATTGAAATATCTCTTTTTCTTTTTTTTAAAGATTTTATTTATTTATTTGACACAGAGAGAGGAAGATAGAGAGAGCACAAGCGAGGGAGCGGCAGGCAGCCAGAGGGAGAGAGTGAAGCAGGCTCCCTGCTGAGCAAGGAGCCCGATGCGGGACTTGATCCCAGAACCCTGGGATCATGACCTGAGCCGAAGGCAGCCGCTTAACTGACTGAGCCACCCAGGCGCCCCCAAAAATTGAAATTTCTTAAAGAACATCTGAGAGAGGTATTAAACATAAGCAATTCATAAAGACATATGTCACAGACTAAACAGAAAGCCTTATATCTCCTTTGGCCTTTTAAATCAACTTAAATCCATTCCTGTCAAATGGAAGATGAAGTTCATACATGACAAGAACATCATTTTTTTTCTTTTTCTTTTTTTTATTATGTTATGTTAATCACCATACATTACATCATTAGTTTTTGATGTAGTGTTCCATGATCCATTGTTTGTGTATAACACCCAGTGCTCCATTCAATACATGCCCTCTTTAATACCCATCACCAGGCTAACCCATCCTCCCACCCCCCTCCCCTCTAGAACCCTCAATTTGTTTCTCAGAGTCCACAGTCTCTCATGGTCCATCTCCCCCGACAAGAACATCATTTTAAAGAAGTCTTTAATAATTAAGTTTGGCAACAATGATCTATTAGAAGGCCTTGCAGTTAAAAAACAAGACAAAACTGTATCTGAGATTTATTCCAAAATAATAGATTGGTTTAAGATCTAAACATTAATAATATGCCATAGCAACAGAATAAAGGATAAGAACAATCTTGATAGATGCAGAAAAAGCATGTGACAAAATCCAACACCCTTTTATGATAAAAAGTCAACAAACTAGAAATATAAGAATTTCCCACAACTTAATAAGGGCATCTATAAAAACCCACAGCTAACATCATACTTAATGGTAATAGGCTGAATGCTTTCTCCCTAAGTTCAGGAACAAGATACAGATGTTCGCTCTTGTCATTTCTGTGCAACATTATATTGAAAAGTCTAGCCAGGGCAATTGGGGAAGAAAAACAAAAAGGCATATATATTTGAAAGGAAGAACTATCACTATTCCCAGATAACATGACCTTATAGTTAGAAAATCCTATGGAATCCACTAAAACAGAATAAATGAGTGCTTGCAAGATTGCAAGATAAAAGATCAACCATCTATTGTATTTCTATACACCTGCAATGAACAAGTAAAAAATGAAAATAAGAAAACAGTTCTACTTACAATAGCATGAAAAAGAATAAAATACTTATGAACAAATTTAAGAAGCACAAGCTTATACTGTGAAAACTACAAAACACCATTGAAAAAAATTAAAAACCTAAATAAATGCAAAGATATCCCATGTTCATGGATCAGAAGACTTAAAATTGTTAAAAAGATAATATACCTCAAATTGATCTACATATTAATGCAATCTCTATTAGTATCACAACTCGCTTTGTAGAAACTGACAAAGCAGATCCTAAAATTCATGTAGGGGACACCTGGGTGTCTCAGCTGGTTGGGTGTCCGATTCTTGATTTCAGCTTGGATCATGATCTCAGGGTTGTGAGATCGAGCCCCACATTGGGCTCCACTCTGGATGTGAAGCCTGCTTGGGATTCTCTTTCTCCCTCTCCCTCTGCTCCTCCCCCTGCCACTCATGTGCGCTCTCTCTAAAACAAACTAAAAAATAAAAAATTAAAAAAAAAAATAATAAAATTCATGTGAAAACTCAAGGTACCCAGAATAGCCAAAACAATCTGGAAAAAGAAGAGTTGGATGACTCACATTTCTGATTTTAAAACTTACTACAAAACTATAGTAATCAAGATAGTGTGATATTGGCCTAAGGACAGACATCGAGATTATGAAATGTTACTGAGAGGCCAGAAATAAACCCTGACACTTACAGTCAACTGATTTTCAACAAAGGTGCCAAAAACAATTCAACAGGCTAAAAGAATAGTCTTGGTATTCAAATAACTGGATATCCACAGGCAAAAGAATAAAGTTGGACCCCTACCTCATACTATATAAAAAATTAACTCAAAATGGATCAAGGACCTTATTTATTTATTTATTTACTTGAGAGAGAGTGAGACAGAGAGAGAGAGAGAGAACGCTAGTGGGGGGAGGAGCAGAGGGAGAGGGAGAAGCAGACTCCCCACTGAGCACAGAGCCCGATGTGGGGCTGGATCCCAGGACTCCAGGATCATGACCCGAGACGAATGCAGACGCTTAACCAACTGAGCCACCCAGGTGCCCCAAGGACCTAAATTTTAAAAGCTAAAATTAACCCAAAGAATTACAAGCAGAGACTTGAACAGATACTTGCACATCAATGTTCACAGCAGCATTATTCACAATAGCCCAAAGGTGGAAACCCAAATGTCTATCAATGGATGAACAGATAAAACAAAAGGTGGTTAAGTCCATACAATCAATTATTATTCACTCTTTAAAAGAAAGGAATTCTAAGATATTCTACAACAAGGGTGACCCCTCACTATTATGCTAAGTAAAATAAACCAGTCACAAAAGGACAAATACTATATGATTCCATGTATATGAGGGACCTAGAATAATCAAATTTAGAGACAGAAAGTAGGATTGTGGTTGCTAAGGGCTGGGACAGGGGTAAATGTGAAGTTACTGTTTTAATGCAGAGACTTTCAGTTTGGGAGATGAAGGAGTTCTGAAGATGGATGGTGGTGATGACTGCACAATTTGAATGTACTTAATGCCACTGAAATGTACATATAAAAATGTTTAAAATGGTAAATGTGAGGTATATTTTACAATTTAAAAAAAATGGTGAACTTATATGCTAATGTTCATAGCAGCATTGCTTATAAAAGCCAAAGTAAAAACAATCCAAATGCCCATTACTGATAAATAGACAACTAAATGTGGTAAATACGTATGATAGAATATTAGGTAATAAAAGGACATGAAGTACCGGCATGCTCCAACATGGCTGAACCTTGAACACATTATGCTAAATAGAAGAAGCCAGTCAAAATGAATCACATAGTATATGATTCCATTTATAGGAAATGTCCAGATAGAGACTCAAACATAGATTAGTGGTTGCCTATGGCCAGTGGGGAGAATGAAGGCTGCTAGTGGGTATGGGATTTCTTTTTGGGTAATGAAAATGTTGTAAACTTAGTTTGGTGATGGTCATACAACACCGTGAATATACTAAAACCACTGAACTGTATACTTTGAAGAGGTGGATTTTATGATATGGAAATTATACTGCAATAAAGATGCTAAAAGATATAAATAGATATAAAAGGCTATTTCTAAGATAACTGTGTACAATTCTGTTACCAACAGCAACACTGTGGCACATCTTTTTTGTGGTGGTGGAGGGGAGGTGGGAACAGAGGAAATGAAAAGAATCCCCCCCCCCCCCCCGCTTTTTAAAGATTTTATTTGACACAGAGAGAGAGAGAAAGAACACGAACATAAGCAGGGGGAGCGGCAGAGGGAGAGGCAGGCTCCCCGCTGGGCAGGGACCTGGACGCAGGGCTGGGATCCCAGGACCCTGGGATCATGACCTGAGCCGAAGGCAGACACTTAACAGACTGAGCCACCCAGGCACCCCAGATGAATTCCTTTCAACCTAGGACTACTATTTTCAAATCTAAAGCCTAGTCCTTGATATATGTGAAGGAAATAATATTTACTTATAAAATTCCAAACCAACTAAAAATGTTCTCTGTTCTAGAACAGTGCCATTTTGCAAATTTCCCAAACAAATAAAGGAAAAGCAGCTTGATATAGTATGAAGAGCAAAAGCTTTGCAGTCAGATACATCTGAATTCTAATATTCATGGCTCAGCAGTCACTTGTTAGCTATGACAAGTTGGGTAATTTACTAAGTTTCAGAGAAGTTTTGTTTGCCTCCCCCCAAAAAGATGATTATTTTACATGCCTGTCTGGGTGCTGCTAGGACAAGATGCATATACATATACAGCACCAAGAACACAGCAGGTGTTTCAAAACTGGTTGCTTTTATTTTGACCTCCAAGTTTCTTAAAAGTTTGAAAGTAAGCTAGTATTTGCTATAGCTTCTAAAAATAAGCAAAACTGATAAAACAGTACACATACTGATAAGGTTAGCATAATGTGTCTCATCCTTATTGCACTGCTATTGGAAAGCAGTTTCCTAGTTAAAAACCTTAAAAATGGGGGCGCCTGGGTGGCTCATTCATTAAGTGTCTGCCTTCGGCTCAGGTCATGATCCCAGGGTCCTGGGATCGAGTCCTGCATCGGGCTCCCTGCTCCGCGGGAAGCCTGCTTCTCCCTCTCCCACTCCCCCTGCTTGTGTTCCCTCTCTTGCTGTGTCTCTCTCTGTCAAATAAATAAAATCTTAAAAAAAAACACAAAAACCTTAAAAATGTTTTGTATCCTTAGTCTCAGCAATCCCATGCTTAGGGATTTTCCCAAAGGAAACAAAACAAAATAAAATAAAAATTTATACAAATCATGATGTTCACTGTATCGATATCCATAATCATTAAAATAAATGAAGACAGGCTAGGAAAATAATTTTTAAGTTATGGTACACCAATAAAAAATGGTGAAAATAAACATGGAAATTAGGGCAAATTAAAATTAAAAATTGCTATGCTGGGGTGCCTGGGTGGCTCAGTCGTTAAGCGTCTGCCTTCTGCTCAGGTCATGATCCCAGGGTCCTGTCATCAAGCCCTGCATCGGGATCCTTGCTCCACAGGAAGCCTGCTTCTCCCTCTCCCACTCCCCCTGCTTGTGTTCCCTCCCTCGCTGTGTCCCTGTCAAATAAATAAATAAAATCTTAAAAAAAAAAATAGCTATGCTATGATTTATAACCATGAAAATACATATTCATGTATCCAAAGACTTATAAAAAGATTATACGAAGACATTATACAAGGATTAAAAGAATTCTAAATGGGATTGAGATTATAGGCAATTTTTCCCTGTTCTAAAAAATTGTAAAATGTTGTCACATTCTGTTAAACGAATTAAGGTGATTTAATCTAAGCAAGTTATATTTTCAACAGTCATAATCTATACTCCTGCTTTAGTAAAGGCACACTGACTGCATTCTTGACAGCACAGAAAACCTGGAACTATACACACTGTTTTTTCCAATGTACTACCTCAGGCAAACACTTACTTGAGAAACTGGCTCTTAGCTGTACTTGGGTCACCAACAATGCAAACATTTATGTCCCCTCGAAGAGAGGTTCCTTCCCCTGTTGTCTTTGGAACACCACCAAAGAGCATCAGCAAGACACCCCGTTTTACTTCATCATTGCCTAAAAAGAAA
Source organism: Halichoerus grypus (assembly GCF_964656455.1). NCBI lineage: Eukaryota > Metazoa > Chordata > Mammalia > Carnivora > Phocidae > Halichoerus > Halichoerus grypus. The sequence continues at coordinate 102,304,869 of NC_135715.1, forward strand.
ACACAAGGTATTTTTCAATATGAGGTTAAACAATTTCACAAGAAACTACAAGACATGTTTACTAATCAAGAGCCAAGAGAGCTGAAGTGAAGTGTAAGACTGAATAAAAACATCTGGCCTCTAATCTCGGTTCTTGCTTTGTGAACTTAAAGCCACCCAACCACTGTCCCAATGTTCTCACCTATACCACAGATGTCACCAATGGTGATGCTCACCATCCTAAGAGTCTTTCCTTCAGGTCCTACTTCCTCATAAAGCCTTTTCTGATGTAGTACTTCTCAAAATAACTCCATAAATAAACTATGTCCAGCACAGCACACTGCACTTACTAGTTCTTTCTAACAGCAGATCTTGCTGTTGTATCCAGAGTTTGAGGAAACAGTCCATGATTTACTTCTTTTGTATCACCAACAGTGAATAGTGCTAAATACAAAAACACTCTAAATGAACTGCTATGGATTAGATAAGATGCTGAATGTGATTTATGGCTGCTTCTACAAGCTTTTTATGAATCCAATATAAGAAGGAAATGTACAGAAAAAAAACTGGATCTTTAAAAATGTGCTGTTAAAAATCCATTTTTTCTGTGCTCATCATTATGACTTTTTGTGAATTCTATCAACTAAGCGCTGGGCACATTTACACAAACCACCCCTTAAAGGCAGAAAAAAGAATCCATTCCACAAACAAAACTTCTCTGACTTATGATCTTTGAAACAAATGTGTTGGGAAGCATCATGGTTTTTAAATAGTATACAAATTCTTTGATGCTTCTCACTTGAAAATGGACCTTAAGTCTCTTCTGTTTAGGAGTGGCTGGCCTTTATATCTTGCTTCTAAAAAATAGCACAGGGTGAAGTGAGGGTGTGTAACTTCTGAGACTAGGTAGGTCCTGAGAAGCATTTTATTTCCTCCCTGCTTTGCTCTCTTGGATGCATGATCTAGAGGAAGCCAGTTGCTGGTTTGTGAGAACACTAAAACAGCCCTATGGAAGAGATTCATGTGGCAAGTAATTGAGCTAACAGCTAGCACTAACAGGTAAGTCCTTCAGCCTAGTCAAGCTTTCAGATGACTGCAGCCCCAGCTGATATCTTAGCTGCATCCTCGTGAAAGACTGAGTAGGAACCATTCAGCCAGAACCACCCAAGCTTCTCTCAAATCCTGACCCATAGACTGTATGAGACACTATTTGTTGTTTGAAGCCACTAAGTTTTGGGGGTAATTTGTTATGCAGCAATAGATTAATTTCTGGGGGGGGGGGAGTAGAGCTAGATCAAAATTGGGACTCCTACTACTCAATTAAGGGAGGACACTCTAAAATCCACAAAAGATTATTAACATAAAGGATTTCAGTTCAATTTCACTGGCCAAATATTTAGATAGAAAAAAAATTACTTTACTTTTAAATAGTTAAAAATATATACCTAAGAGAAATACCCATAACCCCATGAGTTCCTGCCATAACTCCAATTCAGTATGAAAGGATGGAAAAAACAAGGGTAAAGCACGAGGCTTGAAAATTTAGTCACATCCTTCAACACACAAAGGGGATTAAATGATGGTGGGCAACTAGCAACCAACAGCCAAGGAAACATAAAGAAACCACTGAAAGTACAGACATAGTACATATGTCTGATTATAGGTACTCCTTCTTGAAATCTCCTTCTTGAAAAAAAAATCAGTATATTAGTCTAACATATTAGAATATACTTAAGTACAGTTCTACCCTAAAGCCAGAAAAAGAAGCCTAAATGAACTTTTTTCTTTTAAAAAAAAAATCATGTTAAAATATACATAACATAAAATTTACTATAATTTTTAAGTGTACAATTCAGCAGAATTAAATATACTATGTTTTATAACCACCACCCTTATCCGTTCTCCAGAACTTTTCATCATCCTCAACAGAGACTTTATCCATGAAACACTAACTCCCCAGTCCCCCGCTCCCCAGATAACCTCTTTCTATTTTATGTCCCTATGAACTTGCCTATTCTAGGTACCTCATTTTAAGTGGAATCATGTAATATCTGTCTTTTGTAAATGACTCTAACACCCCTTGTAAGTCCACTAAAAAACCTTTTGATCTGATTTATGTGCTGTAAGAAATCACTTATTGCTGTTTTAAAAAAATTTTTAAGTTCCAGTATAGTTAACATAGGTATTCATTGCTATTTCTTAATCATCATTTTGATTTCAAGTTTATGCCACAAATGGAAAAAACTCTTACCATGTATAGTAGGGAACAGGCTGGTACAGAGATTGTGGTACAGATTTTTATCCTGACTCATTTCAAACACTTTCTCCCACTCCTTCACAGTCATTTGGTTCTTAATGCTCTCAGCGGTCTGTTCCTCATCTCGGAGCTCTTTCCCTCCAAACTGAGGGGTGAAGAAAGGAAAATATACTTGCACGGAACAGTCAAAGTAAAGTGAAACAGAGAGAGCTTCATTACAAACAAAAAATAGCCTGGGAAGTCAACTTCAGAATCTCTTGACTACAAAGGTTTTCAAAAAAATCCCCAAACTTGTAAGGCCTAAGTCAATCAAGATACTGAAGAGTTTGTCATTTCTCCAGTGAATTGAAAACAAAAAAGCTCACAGTTTTATATTGCTATCGAAATGAATCTGAACGCTCAAGAGATGAGCCATAATAAAATGTTAATCACTGATACGAACATAGAGTAACATAGTATTATATCCACCCCTCTTCTTCCAATACTGGACTATTTTCCAAACTTTTTCTCACTGCTTTCCCACTAAGGACACAGAATCAAGTTTTACACAACTATTAATACCAGGAATCCATCGCTCACAGAAAGATCAAGTTACTTTACTTCCCAGATTACTAAATTTTTCTATTTGTACTTTCTCCAGGAGCATGATAGAGCAACTGTGTTAATTAAAAAAAAAATAAAATTATACCATGGATAATTTTTATCAATGCTCTTAAGGCATTGAGCTCTTAAACATGAGAACAGGTTTTTCCTCAAGGTCAGAAACACATGAAAAGATTTGAATCAGGGGTGCCTGGGTTGCTCAGTTGGTTAAGCAACTGCCTTTGGCTCAGGTCATGATCTTGGGATCCTGGGATCAAGCCCCGCATCAGGCTCCTTGTTCAGCGGGAGTCCCTCTCCTTCTGCTGCTCGCTTATGCGAGCTCTCACAAATAAAATCTTAAAAAAAAAAAACCAAACAACCAAAAAACACAAAAACTAAAGAACCCTCCCACCCCACCATTAACACTGACTAGATAACTCAGCAGTTTCAGAAGCCTATATTGTTGTGGCAGCCCCAGGGGACGTCTTTCTCAACCTTTTCCATTCTATTAAGACTCACCCTTGGGTTGGTGGGTGCAACACAGCAGGCAAGAAAGACCAGCCTGTATGAAAGATCCCTAACACCAAGAGCCCGGAGTCCTCGAATGCCTTCCGTCTCATATCCATCAACACCACTTACACGGGAATTAGTTTCTGCACGTGCTCCTGAAAGAATGAATGACAGTTTGTTTCACAGCTCAAATATCAAAGGTGCTGAGACTCAAAATTGCTTAAATAAACAAAACCCGTAAATCCAAAGATTTCATTTAGGCCTTGAAATTTTTCAGAACTGTACTTTTTGATGCAAAATCAATTTGTCTCTATTCTTATCATATTTCCTTGGTCACCCTGATGGATAGCCAAAAATAAGGAAGATTCAAGAAGCTGAATGTTCTGTAGTTTCAGGTAATGAGAATTTGTTAGATTTGAGCCAAAGATTACTGACCTGGTATGCTAAGCTTAGAGACATCAGGCACAACAATTAGAGTCCCTGTAAAGTCACACTTGTCACCAGCTTGAGCTGACTCCACAGCTTCAGCTCTCAAGATCACTTCTAAACTTCGGGGGATACTCCCTCGAGGAAGCTCAGCTTGAGTCTCTTGAATACGAACCTGTAACAATGGCCAAGAAGGAGAAGAGATTATCTTTCAAATGCCATATAATCTAAAGTAATGCCACAAATATCAACATATTCCAAATTCTTACCATTTGCAGACTTTTGACATTTGCCAAAATTCACTGTAAAAATTCTCTACCCTAATACTCCTCGCAATTTGGTAAGAGATAACATCTACTTAAAAACTTCACCTTTAGGGGGCACCTGGGTGGCTCAATTAAGTATCTGCCTTCAGCTCAGGTGATGATCCCAGGGTCCTGGGATCGAGTCCCAAGTCAGGCTCCCTGCTCAGCAGGGATCTGCTTTTCCCTCGCCCTGTCCCTCTGTGTGCGCGCTCGCGCTCTCTCTCAAATAGTGCCTAGAGGTGAATTATTAGCATAAACTGAATCTGAACGCAACAGAAGATAATACCTTTTGAAAATCAACAAATCTTGATTTATTTGTATCCAGCAAGAATCTCCTTCTGTTGGCACAAACTGGATTTCGGCAGATGTTCGGCTGTGTGTATTTGAACTGCTGTTCTACATCCTTGATCACTGTCTGACAGTCCAAGCACAGGAATGTTCCACTCACAAGCTCTGGGTGAACGGGATGAGTCCGTACCACCTGCCCACTGATGCGAGTGAGCAAACCAATTCTGGATGATGTGAGTTCTCGAATTCTGTTTAAAGATAGATGTCTCATTAGTAAATATTCATTTCCAAACTAAGAAATGTTTCTTTTTTTTTTTAAAGATTTTATTTATTTATTTGACAAAGAGATAGCACAAGTAGGCAGATCAGCAGGCAGAGGGAGAGGGAGAAGCAGGCCTCCTGCTGAGCAGGGAGCCCAATGTGGGGCTCAATCCCAGGACCCTGGGATCATGACCTGAGCCGAAAGATGCTTAACTGACTGAGCCACCCAAGCGCCCCGAAATGTTTCCATTTTAATGATAGGGTATTCAAGGATAAATTTATGTTAAAACAAACAAACAAAAACAAAACAACAAGAGAAGGAATTCTTTGGACTTCTCCAAGAATGATTTAGTCAATGTGCCCATTCCTAAATTGGACAGTGTATATGCATTCACAGCAAAAAACATCAATATGAAAACTAAAGGACACCAAAGAAATGAAATTACAACTATAAAACAGATGATCCCATTTTATTTTATATGCAAATGTTCTCTGCTTACCTACAATTTCTAAATAATCATGTATTAGTTTCACAATAAAATCATCACAGGAAAAAAATGGTATACTCAGAAGTTCAGAAACACTTCCTTTACCTCACAAACCCATTTTATATTAAATAACTTGTTAATTTTACAAGTAATTTCAGTAGTTTAAGTTTTCAAAATATCACTTCAATTTCTTCCAGTAAATTTATTCTTTAAATAACTGCTAACAGGAAAAAATGTTTTAAAGTTATGCCATTTAAGCTCTGACAAAAATTTCCAAAGATTCATGATTTTCTGTGACTGTTCTCAGTTTTCGTATTTTCTCACTTGACTGATTTTTCCCCAGATGTCCCCTGAAAGGCGTCCTGAAATATGACAATCCCCAGAAATGGCTTGATTTAACTTACTTCCTATTTCATCTCCCTAGAAAAATGTATTTCTCCAAAACCAAACTTTCTAGATAATTAAGCCTAACTCTTTACACATATAAAACTAAACCTACGGGTGCCTGGGTGGCTCAGTCAATTAAGCGTCTGCCTTCGGCTCAGATCATGATCCTGGGGTCCTGGGATCAAGCCCTGTGTTTCTCCCTGCTCAGCAGGGTGTCCGCTTCTTCCTGTCCCTCTGCCCCTCTTCCCTGCTTGTGCTCGCTCTCCTACTTGCTCTCTCTCAAGTAAATAGATAAAATCTTAAAAACAAAAACAAAAAAAAACTAAATCTCCTGAGTTTTTTAATCATTAAATGATGCCTATACTGTTTGGTGAATTCCTGTTCTTCCAAAGAAGGGTTTCTTACTTGTGTCTGGTAGGTAGGTCTTGGAATGCAACATAAAAATCCTTGGCAAGAGGAATCTCTTTTCGGTCTTTGACGAAGGTTTTCAAGGCCCGACACAGGTAAGGGTAAACTCTGAAAAGCAAACAAACGAACAAAAATCACACGTCCTCTTCAAGAGGCCTACCAAGGCCTTTCATGCTTATGAACAGCTGAGACTAAGCAATTTCATCTGGCTACAACCAAGCCTTAAAATTTAACTATGCAGGACACTTATATTGTCTAGTCTAGGTTTATGAGCCTCTTCCAATCCTCTCCTATCCACCATAAATAGATCTAAGACAAAAGAAACACAAAAGATAAAATGCTATACCCAAATATCCACTATCTTTAAATTAGCACTTAGCACTGACACTGTAGGCCACTCCTCTGTCCAAGATGAATCTACCTGAACAACCTTGGTGGTTTACAATCCAGCAAGACAGTCTCCCATTTGATGTCAAGGCCTGGTATATTTTTCTAGGTATAATTTTTGACTGATAAGAAACGGATGAGGGGAGAAATTTGTGTACTGACATGAGAGCAAACTGGCAGAAACATACCACTTGATCGGTTAGACTGAAGTGTCTTGATACAAGTTCCCAGTAGTTGTTACAGCTTGGTTTGTTTAAGCAGTGGGATCTGGAAGTCCTCTGAACAATGAGCTACCTTCAGGAGACAGAACTGCTACATGGCCTGTGCATGAGGTATGGGTATAGGTATTTCTACCACCAGCCTGGATTTTCTATCTCCCTCACTCATCAATACAACTTTTCCTGCTGTGTATTCTTACAATAAACTCTGCTGCTTATCCCTGAAACTATTCTCGATGATCAGAAACACTGAAACAAGTCATCCATCTCCCAGCCCACCATGTAAAGGAACAGGGTTGTCTCTCCTTACTTCTGGGTCTTCATTTCTCTTTCACAACTGTCCACAATGTTTATTTTAACCTAGTTTTATTTATACAGATTGTCACATTTATTTATTAACGTTTATTTATATATGTATTTACATAATGTTATTTATTAATTTATTAATCCAAATGCTGACAAAGATTTGTTTAAAGAGATGTTTCTTATTTTATACAGCAATTAAAAATAAAATGAAAGACTAATTAATGTCTAGTTTCTGCCCAAAAGAAATACCATTCAGCTATTAAAATGTTTTCCAGGGATTTTATAGGATATGGAAAATTATGTTATACTGTTAAGTGAAGGCAGGCGACTATATCTACAGTATGACCTCAACAGTTACATAATACCCAGAAATAAAACAAAATGTGCCAGAAGATCCTTGGGAAACTCCACATTTGCAGACCTGCTAATGATGGTTATCTATGGATGGTGAGAATATATATGTAATCCCACTATCCACAGATATGTGTGTATTCCCTCTACTTATCTCTACTTTCTACCTTTCCTACAACATACACATTACTTTCATAATCAGAAAAAAATTAAACTTTAAGGACAATGTCATACTTTAAAGACACCCTGATCAAGAATAGGATCCACACACTTTCTCAAATACCTACTCCTGGGGGCAAGGGAAAGGATCAAATGAATGACACAGCAATAGCACTGAATGCCTGAAAGAAAGTAAGCGATCCTCTGAAAATGGGAAAGCTACATAGAAGGCGTAGGTTTTCAACATTCGCATGTGAAAAATATTCGGCTCCACAAAGGCCTAAATTAGTTCAACTAAAATGACCACTGGCTCTATCAAAGGGCCTCTGTGACAGCTGGCTTTTGCCTCACAAATGAACACTTGGCAGTTCAAGAAGATCTGGATTCACAGGCTCCATGCCTATTTAAAGTAAAGAAGATTAATACACCATACCTATAGAACTCTTCTTGAATGGTGGTAGAAAGTTGTTGGTTAAATTGCTCCAGGTCCACAAAACTCACAACCAACGTGTTTCTCTCGGGACGAATGAGCTCCTCTGCTAACTGTAAGTACTTAATTTCTCCATCACTGTTCTGGAACCTGCAGGTACATGTAAGTCAGATTAAACTTAAGAATTAGGTAGTAAAAAGAAGAATCTAGATGCCTGATAACTCAGTGTATTGGTTAAAATTCATCAGCTGTAGGGTCAGACAGGCTCACTTTACTAATTGTGTAACTTGGGGCAAGTTAGTTATCCCCCTTTTTTGAGAAAAAATAAATAAATTAGGACATTGCTTTATCGCAGAAGATTACTGTGAAGTTTAAATGAGAATGCCTGTAAAATGCTTTGCACAGAGCTTAGAACACAGAAAAACTAGGCCTTCCAATTTTAATCTGCATTTCTTAATTTAGTATTTTCTAATAAAAAATGCCAACTAGGGCGCCTGGGTGGCTCAGTAGTTAAGCATCTGCCTTCGGCTCAAGTCATGATCCCAGGGTCCTGGGATTGAGCCCCACATCGGGCTCCCTGCTCAGCAGGAAGCCTGCTTCTCCCTCTCCCACTCCCCCTGCTTGTGTTCCTGCTCTCGCTATCTCTCTCTCTGTCAAATAAATAAATAAATAAATAATCTTAAAAAAAAAAAAAAGCCAACTATTCTTTTATTATTGTTATGTATAATTAAGATTGGAAAATATTAAACCAAGAAATGCAGGTTGAAATCCAAAGATTCAGTTACTATAGGGAAAACTAACAGACTAGTTGCTAATTTAAAAACATGAAAATACAGAGATGAGGTGCTTCACTGTCCAAGACCTCAGGAAAACAAACATCTATACACACAATATAAAGGATTATCACAAATATTTTTCTTTTTGTTCTTTTAACATAAAATGCAGATTCATTTTGAGGCAAAAATCAATTCCTTCTTCAAATACAGCATGCTCTGTTAAGATATATACTGGACATCTACCTGCAAAGCATTATGCCAGAGATACTTGAAGCTAAAAATGACAGTGTTGTTCCTGCCCTAGGATTGACACTCTCACAGGAGACACTCCTATTAAAGAGAGGTAACAAGAGAATCTAAACATCCATGACAAATGAGTAAAGAAAATGTATAGAACACATACAAAGGAATACTACTCAGCCTTAAAAAGGAAAGTCTGCTATATGTGTCAACAAAGATGAACTCTGAGGACATTACATTAAATGAAATAAGCCGATCGCAGCAAGACAAATATTGCATGATCCTGCCTATATGAGATATCTAAAATAGTCAAATTAATACAGTCCAAGTGGAATGAGGGCAGCTGGCTGGCTTAGTTGGTAGAGCATGTGACTCTTGATCTCAGGGTTAGGAGTTCAAGCCCCAGGTTGGGTGCTGAGCTTACATTAAATAGACAGACAGCAGAATGGTGGTTGCCAGAGGCTAGAGTAAGGTGGGAAATGTGGAGGTACTAATCAATAGGCATAAGGTTTCAGCCAAGTGAGACTGAATAAGCTTTAAGAGATCTACTGTGTAACATTGTACTTATAGTCAATGATACTATATTGTACAGCTAAAAATTTGTTAAGAGGTTAGTCTCATGTTGTGTTCTTTCCACAATAAAATCAAGGAAAAGGGGTGCCTGGGTGGCTCAGTCATTAAGTGTCCGCCTTCGGCTCAGGTCATGATCCCCGGGTCCTGGGATTGAGCCCCCATCGGGCTCCCTGCTCAGTGGGAAGCCTGCTTCTCTCTCTCCCACTCCCCCTGCTTGTGTTCCCTCTCTTGCTGTCTCTTTCTGTCTAATAAATAAAATCTTTAAAGTAAATAAATAAATAAATAAAATCAAGGGGAAAAAAAAAGTACAAGAAATGTGCCGGGGGACTATAAACTAATTCTGCCCAACAAGAACATGTAGAAAGGCTTCAAGAATTCAAAAGGTTCAGAATTTGAAAGAAAACAAAAACACCAAAAAACCCCCAGTGGTGGTGAGACTGACTGCAGATGTTGGCAACTAAGTGGCAATGTCAGCAAAGGTATAGGAACAGGGATGGTTGTGGAAAGGTACAGGAACAGGCTGGTTGTGAAAGATGAAACTGGGAAGAGCTGTGAAGAATTTGGGACTTTATTCCATAAACAAGGGCAAATCAAAGCTGGAATTTTGAGAGGAAGTTAACATCCCCCCCCCATAAAGTGATTATCTGTCTTATCTATCATCATCCCCAGCACCTAGCTGTATGGTAAACTGCAAGGTAACGAAGGCAATTATATCCTTTGTTAAAATTAAACATTCATTGAGGATTTTTGCAATATGGTGTGGTGGCCAGGTGGGGTTAAGGGTGGGATTTACATTCAAGATGAAGTGGCTGACAGGTAGATATAAGATACTCTACAGAGATAATGGAAAATGGCACCTTAGGAGCATAAAGGAAGAAAGGATTGGTGCTGCCTGAAAGGTTTATAGGGTTTCACAAAGGAGTTGTGAGTCTTTAACTGGCTTTGAAAGATGAAGAGCTGTTAGGCAGAGGTACAGAATGTAAATTAAATTATTGTTTTAAATATATCAGAATTTCCTAAGACAGCAGAATTATTCACAGTAGTAAAAGTGTGGAAACAACCCAAAAGTCAGTGGATGAATGGACAAAAAGTGGTACACGCATACAGTTAAAATACCATTCAGCCTTAAAAAGAAATTGACACATGCTGTATACACGGATGAACCTTTAAGACATTATGGTGGAATAAGCTGGTCACAAAAGGACACACACTCCAAGTATATGAGATAACCATATAGTGACATTCATAGGAAGGAGAAGGGTGGTTGCCAGGTGCTGGGGCGGGGTGGGGGATTGGGGTTACTGTTTAGTGGTTGCAGAGTGTCAGTTTGAGAACACCAAAAAGAGTTCTGGAGATGGATGATGGTGATAGTTGCTTAATAAGGTGCATGTATGTACTTCATGCCACTCAACTCTCCACTTAAAAAAGTTAAATGCCAAGTTTTGTTATGTATATTTTACAATAAACAAAAAAAGAATTTCATAAGACACTCCAAAGTCCATAGTCTTAGGGAAAGAAGTGATACATCTGCACTATCTAAGAAAAGTAACTGGCGGCAGTGGCGGAAAGCCAGGCAGGGAGGTTATGAGAGGACAGGAGCTTGGAAGGCAACTGACCAAAAAAAAAAAAAGTCCGTGCATGGGGAGGGGGGCGGTGGAAGGAAAGGGAGGGATGGATGGAAGGAGCGTGCTCACTTTCAAGCAGGTCGGGGGCTCTCCCCTCCCCCCGCAGCATCTGTCTACGCGCAGGGTTCACTCTAGTACTTTTATCTCCAAAGGCTCCAGGGGTTGCCCGGGCCCTCGGCGCCCCCAACACCAAGGGGCCTGGCTGTCCGGTCCAATCAGGACTCTGCAGGGATCCCCACTCGATCGTGCTACTTATCCTCCCCGAGCCTCAGTTTCCGTACAGGTACCCAGGGCCGACGGGACCACCAGCCTTACAGGCGGTGAAGACTGAATGATGGGACCAAAGCGCTGCCCATTGAGTCTGAGGAAGGGCTCGCGGTGGATTTTAGTGCCCCGCGGCAGCCCGGCTAAGCCCCAAGTGGGGCGTGGGACGCTCTGCAAGGCGCGTGACCCCTCCATTCCCCAATACACGGCGGCCCCACGGCCCCGGGAGCCGCGAGTCGGCGGGCCCCGGGAGCCGGAAGCGGGGAGGGGCAGCTCGGGGAAGTTCCGCGAGGAAGGGGCGCCCGCCGACTTACTCCTCCAAGAAATCCAGGAACAGTTTCTGACACTTCTCTGCCACCTCGTCGCGCACTTCCAAGTGCTGGCTGCCGGCGCCCGGGTCCGCTGCGGCCGCGAGGTCCATGGCTGCCTGGAGCCGAGGGGTCGCAGCCGACACGCTCCGCAGCCACGAGTCGCTTCACCACCGACGCTACAGCTTTGCGCGCGCCGCCGCCGCCACTGCTCGCCCCCTCGCCCCACCGGGATGGCCGGAACCAATCGCGGCGCAAGAGCTCGCGGATTTCGCGCCAAACCTGCCCAATGAGCGCGGCTTCTCCCTCAGCCCCGCCCACGGAGCCGGGATTTCGCGCCAAATGCTAAGACCTGGAGGAAGCCCGCGGGTTCTGCCTTTGCGCCTGCGTAGTGTGGCCGTGTCACCGGCAGTTTGGTTTCTGGAACAGGTTGGATCTCGGTTCGGGTGGTTTTTCAAATGTTCTTCAAATCATTTCACTGATATTAACTGAGCAGTAGACATAAAGCTCTATGGAAAAGAGAAATGAGTAAGATTCAGACCTGCTTGAGCCGTGTAATTGGAGGAAATAAACTAAATCACCGGGTAAAGCTGTACAAGAGCCCAAAGAGATGTATAAATAGTACCAGGGAGGGGCGTTGGCAGAGTTATTGTAGTTGGTGCTGACTGGGGAAAATCAGCGAAATGTTTGACATTGTTGATTAACTCCTCTCCTAAACTCAACTGTTGGTTTGCGTCCTCTTGATTTTCTTTACTCTCTTTTTGGCAATCTTTACCCAACTTCGTTCCACTTGCCTTTTCTCCTATTTGGTCATTTTTGGTTAGCCTTTGTAGATGCCTCTTCTTCAGTGAGCCCCTTAAGTGGTCTGGTCCCAGGGCCCTTCTTTCTCCTAAAGAAGCTCTGTTGGGCGACCCTCTTCATTCCTGTTGTTGCAGGATCGTTGAGTAAGTCTGGTCAAGAAGGAATTCTTGAGGGGTTTTACGGTGCAACTTAGTAAGTTTACTTAAATAGCACGGGGCTAGGACCCGTCAGCAGAAAGAGCTGCACCTTTGCTGTGTGAAACTGGTGGTTATATACTTAGTGGTCAAGGGGGAGGGGACGTGCAGGAAGTATTAGATCATAAATATTTTCTTGGAATTTCTACTCATAAAACTACTTTCACAAGAGTTCTTTGGTGCTTATTCAGCTTGATATTATTGGTGAGATGTACATGCAGTCATGAGACTCTTTAAGAATGTAGCAGCCAGCACTTATTTGATCCTTATCAGAATTAGGCAGGCAATAGGTCAGCCTTCTGCGCTAAAGATGAACATTTTTCTTTTTTTTTTTTTTTTTTAAGATTTTTGATTTATTTATTTGACAGAGAGAGTGAGAGAGCACAAGCAGGGGGGAGCAGGAGAGGGAGAGGGAGAGGGAGAAGCAGGCTCCCCACCGAGCAGGGAGCCCGATGCGGGACTCGATCCCAGGACCGTGGGATCATGACCTGAGCCAAAGGCAGACGCCCAACCATCTGAGCCACCCACGTGCCCCAAGATGAACATTTTTCTGCTTCTATCTCTCATCACCATCGCTTCTGGGTGCCAATGACTTCCAACTTGTGTATCACCAACCAGTACTCTTTCTTGGGCTTCCAAGAGATTAAGAGAAGCCTGGACCACTTCCATTTCTTGAGGCTTCCACACATGAAAATATTTTTTTCTTAATGCCAAACAGGGTGACAAAAGTTACTGTAATTCCTTTAACACCGCCACGCGTGTACAAATACACTCTTCACAAAATACAAGGTTTAACAAAAATGCTCACTGCTGATGTACTATCTGAGACTGTATGTCTTACCTCATTTGAAGGGGATGGGAACACTTGTGGCCCTGTATCCCTCAGCTCTTCACAACGTCCAGATTCTGGACATCACCACTTGTATGCATTTTAGGAACCTCAAAGTCCATGTGCTACAGGACAGTCATAACCCTCATGCTACTAAGAATGGATCTAGGAGATAGCTAAGAGCAGTTTGCTGACCCGATTTGGTCTCTTCCTCTCCAAAGGTCTCATCTTTCTTTCCCATTTTTCCTTTCTGCCCTCCTCTTTCTCTTCTATCCTCAGGGTCAATTTCTCAGAACTTTAGTCTCACATACAGAAGGAAAAAAGCAAGGAAAAAGAGTGCAGAGTTCCAGGCTAATTTGGAGCTATGCTCACTGAGAAAATTGGGATTTCCTCTTCTCAGCTCTCCACACCTCACAGGTCCTCCCTTCCTCTCTCAGACATGCACCTGTGGCCCAGAATAGTACATGAGGTCTCCAAGTGAGGGTTGTGGGAATTCTTTCCATAGCAGGAGGAGGGTGTGGGTTATGAAACATCTCTCTGCTATGTCCCAGAGAGTCATATGCCTGTGGGTATGTATAGGCCTGAGATTGCCATTCTTAGAAAGGCCTGCTTGCAAGGTTGGCCTTTGGCTGGCACTTGGGAACTTGACGGGTAAAAGTTCCCTACACTGATAAGACAGTTTCCCTAAATGATAAGGATGGCTCACTGTGCCTAAAATATTTGTGCAAACAATGTAGTTTATGCTGAATTTGTTCTAAGAGTCTGGAATCTTGATATGTGCTAGTTAGAGGGTGCCTATGTGACCAGACCCCAGTAAAAACTCTGGGCTACTCTAATGAGCTTCCCTGGTAAACAGTGTGACGCGTGTTGTCACGGTTAGATGCTGGGGTGGAATTAAATGCATTCCCTATGACTCCATAAGAAGAGGACTCTGGGATGCTTGTGTTTGGTCTCCTTTGGACTGCTCCATGTGCCTTTTCTCTTTGCTGATTTTATTTTCTATCCTTTTGCTGTAATAAATGGTAGCTGGGAGTACAATTATATGCTGAGTCCTGTGAGCCCTCCTAGCAAAGTATCAAAACTGAGGACCCCCAACACTATATATATATATAAAACCTTCTTGTAAAGAGAATTTTAAACATACTCAAATATAGACAGAATAGTATAATGAACTTCCATTATATAGCCCCAATAACTGTCAACATGTGGCCATTCCTGGTCCAACAACACACTTCTCTGCTTTTCCTTCTCCACTGTTACTATTGTCTTTAAAAAAACCTATTTTAGAATGGTTTTAGATTTACTAAAAGTTGTGCAAGATAGTACATCCATTCTCATATATTCTGTGCCTGTTTTTCCCTATTGGTACCATCTTACTATAATACATTTGTCACAACTAAAGAATCAGCTTTGGCACAGTACTATTAGCTAAACTCCATACTTTATTTGAGTTTTGCTAGTTTCCCCCTAATGTCCTTTTTCTCTTCTCGGATTCCATCCAGGATACCACATTACATCGTACTGTCATGTCTCCTTAGTCTCCTCAGGTCTGTGACAGTTACTTAGGCTTCCCTTGGTTTTGATGACATCGATAGTTTTGAGGAATACTGCTCAGATATTTTGCAAAACATCCCTCAATTGGGATTTGTCTAATGTTTTTCTCATGATTAAACTGTAGTTACTGGTTTTGGAAGGAAGACCACAGAAGTAAAGTATAGTTCTTACCACTCCCTTACAATTTTGGAGCAAATCCTAGGTGTATCATTTCATATGTAGACATTTCAGAATGAATCTCTAGAAGATACAGACTATTGGAATGTTACTCAGTCATAAAAAAAGAATGATATCTTGCCATTTGTGACATGAATGAACTCAGAGAGTATTTATGCTAAGTGAAATAAGTCAAGCAAAGACACATACCATATGGTTTCACTTACATATGGGATCTAAAAAACAAAACAAATGAACAAATAGAAACAGAATCATAAATACAGAGAACTGATGATTGCCAGAGGGGAAGGGGGTGGGGGATGGGCGAAATCAGTGAAGGGGATCAAGAGGTACAAACTTCCAGTTATAAATAAATTATGGAGATGAAACTACAGCATAGGGAATATAGTCAATGAGATTGTAATAACATGATGACAGAAGGTGACTGTGCTTATGGTGAGCACTGAGTAATGTATAGAATTGTTGAGTCACTATGTTGTACACTTGAAACTAATATAACATTGTACATCAACTATATTTCAATAAAAAAAAGGGCTATTTTTCCAGAGACATATCTTTGGCTGGGAAGGAACATTCCTTCAAACAGCTGTAGCAGTACAGATTAATGATGCTGATTCTTTTAAATCAAACTATAATAATTTAAATCAAACTATAATATTTTCCTGGATTACCAACACTTTATCTCACTTTGAATAAAACTACTAGATTAAATTTTGATGTGATTTATTTTAGCTGGTGTGCAATATTCAATAAGATATTTACCAAACATACTATGAGGTATTTTTTTCCAAATATAGTCAATCCCCAACTTATAAAATATTAATATATCCTATCTCTTATTTAACAGGATAAGAAAATTTCATGCTAGCTACTGACCAAATTAGTTTTTAGCAGTACTTGATGAAATGCCTTTTTAGTCATTTGCTTTTCTCTTTAGTTACCTACAGATGAGAAGGTAGGATTTGATCATGATGTATATCAAAAGTAGGGGTGAGGGCAGTGGGAATGATGGCAGTTTTTACCTATTTTTATATGATACTTGTTTAATTTTTCCTAAAAGCTAAATATCAGAATTATACACATACACAGTTACTGAAAAAATATTTAAAACTTTCATCATACTTCTCATTTCACAATTTATTTAAACCATACCTTACATTATATTATTATAAATTAAAAGAATGAGAAACTGCATTCAGACTTACTCTTGTTTTTATAGCTGTTATAAAAATGGATACATTAATCACATTGTACCCATGTTATTTTAATATTGATTCAACAGTTTTTAATCATCACCTTTACAAATTGTATTCCATATTTAGTCCCCCAGTGGTTATTAGACTATTCCTCTTTTTTTAAAAGATTTTATTTATTTATTTGAGAGAGAGAGAGCAGGAGCATGCGAGACAGAGAGAGAGCACAAACGGAAGGACAGCAGAGGGAGAGGGACAAGCAGACTCCCTCCTGGGCAGGGAGCCCAACACAGGGCTGGATCCCAGGACCCTGGGATCATGACCTGAGCCGAAGTCAGATGCTCAACCAAAAACGAGCCACCCAGGCTCCCCTAGACTATTTATTGAAACAAGTATTAATACATCTGTTTGTATTGAAAAACGAAGTTGGGTACTAACAAACAGTAAGTATGATTAGGCTGATTTAAAATGAGGATGGGCTTTGCTTAGTGGGTTAAATGGTGGGCATTTTCCAGAATCATATTTTAAAAAGATTATAAAATGAAAACACTTCATTAAAAAATGTATAAACAGAGGTGTGTTGAAGTTAACATTTTTTTTTTGATTCTCAGTTTAGAAGAGAGAGATTTGGGCAGCAGAAACATGTTGAGAAATCCTCAGAAGAGATGATGGAAAAGCTTTGGAAGTAGATGCAGTCACCCGGGGAGCATCTGAAGAAAGAGAAAAGGCAGATCCAAGCATGAAAGCTGGAGACGACCAGCAGTAAAGGAGAGGCTGAGGAGGAAATGCCATGGGGGAGACTAAGAAAGAACAGCCAGAGAAATAGGAGGAGAATCTCAAAAGTCAAAAGAGGAGATTCCAGAAACATTTCTTGTCAATAGAGAGTGCTGCAGAGCAGTCCCAGAGGACAGCAACTGAACATGGTAGAAGGAGTTTCAGGGACATGGAAGGGGTGGAAGTCAGATTGCAGGGGGGTGAAGGGAGGCCAGGAAGCAGACTGACAGGCAGCCATGCTTTACCAAGTCAGTCTGCAATGACAGAGTGGATTGTGAGGGACCTGCTCTGCTCTGCCCTGGGTTGAGAGACCCTTAACCCAAGCTTTGGTGCTTTTGAAACCATTAGCTGTTGGAGCAGGAGTGCAGGGAGAGAGAGCCAGCCAAGTCAGCGGTTACTGCCTCCCCTTGGCAACCCAGGAGAAGAGGGGGGACTACGTGGCCCCCAACTTTTGTGATGAGATGTGTGTCATACTCTATGGAGGCTTCCCGCTATTCCCTCTTCCACTCTGATGGCCAGGGTCACCACCTATGGTAGGCAAGGCCCGGGGCTGCTGGAATCCAGTCCGACTCCAGCCTTTCACCAGGGAGGAAGGAAAACTTTGTTCCGGATTGCACAGAGCCACCAGATGGGCTAGCCGCTTCCCTGCAAATAGCCTATCTCTCTCCAAGGATCTTGGCCTTAGCTAATCCCACTTCTCCTCCCCAAAAGGCAAATATGGGGGAGATGTTTTGCTCTACACAGGTGTGGGCAATGAAGGAGTACTCACTTAGAACTTTGCACCAGAATCCAGTCACATCAGGAAGGACATTTTGTATGCCGAGTAAATGCTGTAGCTTAAACAGTTAAGCACATGAGCTCTGGACTGGAATCCTGACCACTACTTAACTGATCTTGGGTAAGTTACTTAACCTCTCTGTGCAAGAGGGTTTTATCTGTGGGATAATAATAGTATCTGCTAACAAGGCTGTTGCCATAAAAATTAAGTGAGAGAATATGTGTAAAGTGCTTCATAATATGTGTAAATATGCCTGGCACATATATCATACTCATATTCTATTATTTAACCCTGTTCAGGACTGATTAATTATAACTCCGTGTCTAAAATGTTTTCCATAAAAGTATATTTATATAATATAAATACATTATGGTGTACCATATGTACGTGTGTAATGTGTGTGTGTATGTGTCTGTGAAACCTTGCTTTGAGTGTGCTTACGTGTGCTCAGCCGAAGAGAGCCACTGTAACCCTCTGTACCAGTAAAGGTTCATTAGCCCACCACACTGCAAAACTGCATACCACCATCTGCTGACGTGGGTGTATTCTGCACCTCAGCTGTATTTAGGACTAGCAGTTGGAGGTTGGTGGAAGACGGACTTTAGGAAGGGCATCATAAACATCACTGCCACCTGGGAGCAGAGACCGAGAATGTGTAGGATGTATGCCTGGGAGAAACTATTGGAGTTTTGAGGAGGCCAAGATTAAATGCCAATATTCCAGGAGTATGTTCCCCTGAAGACTGTGCTATGAGGACCCACGTGGGGCTGATCTGGCTGGCACTCCCATTTGTAGGGATCCATAGTCCCCTTATCAGCATGGGACATGTGCTCATAACTATTAGACCTGTCTCCTTACTGTCCCACCTGCTTTGTGAAGCTTTCTGACCTCCCCACCTATGATTCTCCCTCTTTTCTCTGAACTCTGGAAACAGTACATCACCCAGTTGGCACAAGCAGTTTTCTGCCTTAATTTGGTTGGTTTTCATTTCAGGTTGTTATCTTTTGGCTTGATGCCAGACATTTTCATTGAGTGATTAAAACTGGGAACTTGGGAAGACTTAAAATCATTTAAGAAGGGGGGCGGAGCAAGATGGCGGAGGAGTAGGAGACCTGGATTTCGTCTCCTCTCAGGAATTCAGCTGGATAGGGATCAAACCATTCTGAACACCTACAAACTCAACAAGAGATCGAAGAAAAGAATAGCAACAACTCTCTGAACAGAAAAGCGACCACTTTCTGGAAGGTAGGACGAGCGGAGAAGTGAATCCGAGGCGATATTCGGGAGGATAGACGGCGGGGGAGGGGCCTCCGTCAGCCGCTTCTGGCAAGTGATAGAGCCACGGAGCACAAAATCGGAACTTTTAGAAGTCTGCTCCGCTGAGGGACGTCACTCTGGTGGCGAAGTGGGGGGTGGAACCCTCGCGGGACAGTGTGGTCTCAGGACCCTCGGGGTCACAGAAAGACCGGGGGTGCCTGAGTGCGGCAGAGCTCCCAGGTATCGGAGCAGGGAAGCCGGCTGCAGAGACGGAGCCCAGGCGCGGGCTCTCAGCTCGGGGTTGCTATAAACCGTGATCCGCGGCACAGTCGGGTCACTGCTCCTCCAGCAGGGACCCAACAAGCGGCAGATCCGGGGAGACTCACCTTCTTCCCCCGGGAGGAGAGGTGCGGGAGCGCACCGCGGGGATCTGCTGGGTTTGGAGACTCCACCCGGGGTCGGATGCCAGATAGAAAGGCGCGGTCACAGGCCGGGTGAGCGTGGAGTGCGGCCGGAGACCGGGGAGACGGGAGTGACTGACGGCTTTTCTCTGGGGGCTCGCTGAGGAGCGGGACCCCGAGTTCTCGGCTCCGCCGGGGCGGAGACTGGGAGGCCGCCATTTTCACTCTCCGCCTCCAAAGCTGTACGGGAAGCTTGCAGGGAACAAAAGCTCCGGAGAGCAAACCCGAGCAGATTACTTAGCCCGGACCGGCAAGGGCGGGGCAATTCTGCCTCCGGCAGAGACATTTGGGAACCACGGCAACAGGCCCCTCCCCCAGAAGATCAGCGAGAACAGCCAGCCAAGACCAAGTTTACCGATCAATGAGAACGGCAGAACTCCAGCGCTAGGGGAATACTGCACATAGAATTCATGGCTTTTTTACCATGATTCTTTAGTCTTTCAAAGTTAATTATTTTTTTTAACTGTCTTTTTTTCTTTTTTCCTTTTTTCTTTTTTTTTTGAATTTTTCTTTTTCCCTTTT
Source organism: Halichoerus grypus (assembly GCF_964656455.1). Taxonomy (NCBI): domain Eukaryota; kingdom Metazoa; phylum Chordata; class Mammalia; order Carnivora; family Phocidae; genus Halichoerus; species Halichoerus grypus. The sequence goes on from NC_135715.1 coordinate 102,324,937, forward strand.
TCAACCAACATCTTATCAATCCCTTTTTTAAAAAAAAACATTTTTATTTTTCATTTTTAAAGTCATATTCTATCCCTTCATAGTAGTTACCCGTATTTTTGGCATATATATATAAGTTGTTCTCTCTTTAAAATCTTGAGATAGTTTCTTCTAACAGATCAAAATATACTCTAAATCTCTAGTGTATGGTTTTTTTCTACTCCCCTGCCTGATCACATTCTCTCCCTTTTTTCTTTCTTTCTTTCTTTCTTTTTTAATCCTATTCTTTCTTTTTTCAAACAACTTATCAAATCCTTTTTAAAAATTTTTTATAATTTCCATCTTTACAGTCATATTCCATCCCTTCATCATATCAACCCTTATTTTTGTACATATATAAGTTTTTCTTTCTTTAAAATTTTGGGAGGGACTTTCTTTTAACAGACCAAAATACACCCAAAATCTAGTGTGTGGCACTGATCTATAATCCAGCCTGATCATATTTGATCACATTCTGTTTTTGTTTTGTTTTGTTTTGTCCTGCTTTTGTTTGTTTTTATCTTTATCTTTTTCTTTTTTCTTTTTTTCTTTCTTTTTCTTTTTTCTCTCTTTCCCTTTCTTTACCCACTGCTTCAGGTCTTTTCTGATTTGTTTAGAGTATATTTTCTGGGGACGTTGTTACCCTGCTAGCATTTTGTTCTCTCATTAATCTATTCTCCTCTGCACAAAATGACAAGATGGAAAAAATCACCTCAACAAAAAGAACAAGAGGTAGTACCGACTGCCAGGGACCTACTCAATACGGACATTAGTACGATGTCAGATCTGGAGTTCAGAATCATCACTTTAAAGATACTAGCTGGGCTTGAAAAAAACATGGAAGTTATTAGAGAAACCCTTTCTGGAGAAGTAAAAGAACTAAAATCTAACCAAGTAGAAATCAAAAAGGCTATCAATGAGGTGCAATCAAATATGGGGGCGCTAACTGCTAGGATAAATGAGGCAGAAGAAAGAATCAGTGAGATAGAAGACCAAATGATGGAAAATCAAGAAGCTGAGAAAAAGAGAGATAAACAACTACTGGATCATGAGGGCAGAATTCGAGAGATAAACGATACCATAAGACGAAACAACATTAGAATAATTGGGATCCCAGAAGAAGAAGAAAGAGAGAGAGGGGCAGAAGGTATAATGGAGCAAATTATAGCAGAGAACTTCCCTAATTTGGGGAAGGAAACAGGCATCAAAATCCAGGAAGCACAGAGAACCCCTCTCAAAATCAATAAAAATAGGTCAACACCCCGACATCTAATAGTAAAACTTACGAGTCTCAGAGACAAAGAGAAAATCCTGAAAGCAGCTCGGGAGAAGAGATATGTAACCTACAATGGTAGAAACATTAGATTGGCAACAGACTTATCCACAGAGACCTGGCAGGCCAGAAAGGACTGGCAGGACATATTCAGAGCACTAAATGAGAAAAATATGCAGCCAAGAATACTATATCCAGCTAGGCTGTCATTGAAAATAGAAGGAGAGATAAAAAGCTTCCAGGACAAACAAAAACTAAAGGAATTTGCAAACACGAAACCAGCCCTACAACAAATATTGAAAGGGGTCCTCTAAGCAAAGAGAGAGCCTAAAAGCAACATAGACCAGAAAGGAACACAAACAATATACAGTAACAGTCACTTTACAGGCAATACAATGGCACTGAATTCCTATCTTTCAATAGTTACCCTGAATGTAAATGGGCTAAATGCCCCAATCAAAAGACACAGGCTATCAGATTGGATTAAAAAACAAGACCCATCGATATGCTGTCTGCAAGAGACTCATTTTAGACCCAAAGACACCCCCAGATTGAAAGTGAGGGGGTGGAAAACCATTTACCATGCTAATGGACACCAAAAGAAAGCTGGGGTGGCAATCCTTCTATCAGACAAATTAGATTTTAAACCAAAGACTGTAATAAGAGATGAGGAAGGACACTATATCCTACTTAAAGGGTCTATCCAACAAGAAGATCTAACAATTGTAAATATCTATGCCCCTAACATGGGAGCAACCAATTATATAAAGCAATTAATAACAAAAGCAAAGAAACACATTGACAACAATACAATAATAGTGGGGGACTTTAACACCCCCCTCACTGAAATGGACAGATCGTCTAAGCAAAAGATCAACAAGGAAATAAAGACTTTAAATGACACACTGGACCAAATGGACTTCACAGACATATTCAGAACATTCCATCCCAAAGCAACGGAATACACATTCTTCTCTAGTGCCCATGGAACATTCTCCAGAATAGATCACATCCTAGGTCATAAATCAGGTCTCAACCGGTACCAGAAGATTGGGATCATCCCCTGCATATTTTCAGACCACAATGCTTTGAAACTAGAACTCAATCACAAGAGGAAAGTCGGAAAGAACTCAAATACATGGAGGCTAAAGAGCATCCTACTGAAGAATGAATGGGTCAACCAGGAAATTAAAGAAGAATTAAAAAAATTCATGGAAACCAATGAAAATGAAAACACAACTATTCAAAATCTTTGGGATACAGCAAAGGCAGTCCTAAGAGGAAAGTATATAGCAATACAAGCCTTTCTCAAGAAACAAGAAAGGTCTCAAGTACACAACCTAACCCTACACCTAAAGGAGCTGGAGAAAGAACAGCAAATAAAGCCTAAACCCAGCAGGAGAAGAGAAATAATAAAGATCAGAGCAGAAATCAATGAAATAGAAACCAAAAGAACAGTAGAACAGATCAACGAAACTAGGAGCTGGTTCTTTGAAAGAATTAACAAGATTGATAAGCCCCTGGCCAGACTTATCAAAAAGAAAAGAGAAATGACCCAAATCAACAAAATCATGAATGAAAGAGGAGAAATCACAACCAACACCAAAGAAATACAAACAATTATAAGAACATATTATGAGCAACTCTATGCCAGCAAATTAGATAACCTGGAAGTAATGGATGCATTCCTAGAGATGTATCAACTACCAAAACTGAACCAGGAAGAAATAGAAAACCTGAACAGACCTATAACCACTAAGGAAATAGAAGCAGTCATCAAAAATCTCCCAAAACACAAAAGCCCAGGGCCAGATGGCTTCCCAGGGGAATTCTACCAAACATTTCAAGAAGAATTAATACCTATCCTTCTGAAACTGTTCCAAAAAATAGAAATGGAAGGAAAACTTCCAAACTCATTTTATGAGGCCAGCATTACCTTGATCCCAAAACCAGACAAAGACCCCATCAAAAAGGAGAATTACAGACCAATATCCCTGATGAACATGGATGCAAAAATTCTCACCAAAATACTAGCCAATAGGATCCAACAGTACATTAAAAGGATTATTCACCACGACCAAGTCGGATTTATCCCTGGGCTGCAAGGTTGGTTCAACATCCGCAAATCAATCAACGTGATACAATACATTAACAAAAGAAAGAACAAGAATCATATGATCCTCTCAATAGATGCAGAAAAAGCATTTGACAAAGTACAGCATCCTTTCTTGATCAAAACTCTTCAGAGTATAGGCATAGAGGGTACATACCTCAATATCATAAAAGCCATCTATGAAAAACCCACAGCGAATATCATTCTCAATGGGGAAAAACTGAGAGCTTTCCCCCTAAGGTCAGGAACGCGGCAGGGATGTCCACTATCACCACTGCTATTCAACATAGTATTAGAAGTCCTAGCCACAGCAATCAGACAACAAAAAGAAATCAAAGGCATCCAAATTGGCAAAGAAGAAGTCAAACTCTCACTCTTTGCAGATGATATGATACTTTTTGTGGAAAATCCCAAAGACTCCACCCCAAAACTGCTAGAACTCATACAGGAATTCAGTAAAGTGGCAGGATATAAAATCAATGCACAGAAGTCAGTGGCATTCCTATACACCAACAACAAGTCAGAAGAAAGAGAAATTAAGGAGTCGATCCCATTTACAATTGCACCCAAAACCATAAGATACCTAGGAATAAATCTAACCAAAGAGGCAAAGGATCTGTACTCAGAAAACTATAAAATACTCATGAAAGAAATTGAGGAAGACACAAAGAAATGGAAAAACATTCCATGCTCATGGATTGGAAGAACAAATATTGTGAAGATGTCAATCCTACCTAGAGCAATCTACACATTCAATGCAATCCCCATCAAAATACCATCCACTTTCTTCAAAGAAATGGAACAAATAATCCTAAAATTTGTATGGAACCAGAAAAGACCCCGCATAGCCAGAGGAATGTTGAAAAAGAAAAGCAAAGCTGGCGGCATCACAATTCCGGACTTCCAGCTCTACTACAAAGCTGTCATCATCAAGACAGTATGGTACTGGCACAAAAACAGGCACATAGATCAATGGAACAGAATAGAGAGCCCAGAAATGGACCCTCAACTCTATGGTCAACTAATCTTTGACAAAGCAGGAAAGAATGTCCAATGGAAAAAAGACAGTCTCTTCAACAAATGGTGTTGGGAAAATTGGACAGCCACATGCAGAAGAATGAAACTGGACCATTTCCTTACACCACACACAAAAATAGACTCCAAATGGTTGAAAGACCTCAATGTGAGACAGGAGTCCATCAAAATCCTAAAGGAGAACACAGGCAGCAACCTCTTCGACCTCAGCCGCAGCAACTTCTTCCTAGAAACATCACCAAAGGCAAGGGAAGCAAGGGCAAAAATGAACTATTGGGACTTCATCAAGATAAAAAGCTTTTGCAAAGCAAAGGAAACAGTCAACAAAACCAAAAGACAACTGACAGAATGGGAGAAGATATTTGCAAATGACATATCAGATAAAGGGCTAGTATCCAAAATCTATAAAGAACTCATCAAACTCAACACCAAAAGAACAAAGAATCCAATCAAGAAATGGGCAGAAGACATGAACAGACATTTTTCCAAAGAAGACATCCAAATGGCCAACAGACACATGAAAAAGTGTTCAATATCGCTCGGCATCAGGGAAATCCAAATCAAAACCTCAATGAGATACCACCTCACACCAGTCAGAATGGCTAAAATTAACAAGTCAGGAAATGACAGATGTTGGCGGGGATGCAGAGAAAGGGGAACCCTCCTACACTGTTGGTGGGAATGCAAGCTGGTGCAGCCACTCTGGAAAACAGTGTGGAGGTTCCTCAAAAAGTTGAAAATAGAGCTACCATACGATCCAGCAATTGCACTACTGGGTATTTACCCCAAAGATACAAAAGTAGGGACCCGAAAGGCTACGTGCACCCCGATGTTTATAGCAGCAATGTCCACAATAGCCAAACTGTGGAAAGAGCCAAGATGTCCATCAACAGATGAATGGATAAAGAAGAGGTGGTATATATATACAATGGAATATTATGCAGCCATCAAAAGGAATGAGATCTTGCCATTTGCAACGACGTGGATGGAACTGGAGGGTATTATGCTGAGCGAAATAAGTCAAACAGAGAAAGACATGTATTATATGACCTCACTGATATGAGGAATTCTTAATCTCAGGAAACAAACTGAGGGTTGCTGGAGTGGGGGGTGGGGTGGGAGGGATGGGGTGACTGGGTGATGGACACTGGGGAGGGTATGTGTTCTGGTAAGCGCTGTGAATTGTGCAAGACTGTTGAATCTCAGATCTGTACCTCTGAAACAAATAATGCAATATATGTTAAGAAAGAAAAAAAGAAGAAGAAGAATGTAGCAGGAGGGGAAGAATGAAGGGGGGGAAATTGGAGGGGGAGAAGAACCATGAGAGACAATGGACTCTGAAAAACAAACTGAGGGTTCTAGAGGGGAGGGGGGTGGGAGGATGGGTTAGCCTGGTGATGGGTATTGAGGAGGGCACGTTCTGCATGGAGCACTGGGTGTTATGCACAAACAATGAATCATGGAACACTATATCTAAAACTAATGATGTAATGTATGGGGATTAACATAACAATAAAAAAATTTAAATAAAAAAAATCATTTAAGAAAAAAAGAGCACATTTTCTTAAAATTTTTTGGTGTGCATAATGGAAAAATTTCAAATATATAAAAAAGCAGAGAGAATAGAATTATGCACCCCCCATGTATCCATCATCTAGTCCAATCTTGCTGGATCTATAAGCTCACCATCTTCTCCTGATGCCAAATTATTTGGGAACAAATTTCTGACATATAATTTCTTTTGTAAATATTCTAGTATGTAACGTATCTTTAAAAGATGAGCATTCTTAAAAAATACATACATATATATGTGTATGTATGTGTACATATGTGTATGTATATATGTATGTATATGTGTATGTATGTGTGTGTATATATATATGTATATGTGTATGTATGTGTGTGTATATATATATGTATATGTATACATCTATCATCTATCAATCTATCTATCTATCTATCTATCTATCTATCTATCTATCTATCTATCTATATCACCACTATATCACTTTTTCAGATGCTCTTATGCATCCGGTCAGATCTTCCCAGGCTCACCTGTCTCTCATTCCAGTTCCATGTGGGCTCTGAGCCACTTGATTGCATCTCCTTACCCCTGTGCCTCTCAGGTTTCCCTGTTGTCAGCACTGAGGAACTGGCTCATGCCTCTCAGAAGCACCGTGGAGGAGAAATGAAGTGAAGGCCCTAAGAGAATCTTTGATCAATGGAAGAGGAGAGTCAGTGGTTAAATTTTTTATCCTTAATGCATCCCCTACCAATGGCTATTTAGATTAGCTTAGGGTTTTTTTCCCTCTTTTCCTTCCCTTATTCCCCATTAGAAACAACAGTGCATTAAACATCTTTGTATGTGTGTGTATTTCTTGAGGATAAATTCTTGGAAGGGCAGGCCCTAGGTGAGAGGGAATGGACATTCTACATTTTCATAAACTGCCAAGTTATTTTTCAATAAAGTTGTACCAATTTATTTTTTTTCTTTTTTAAAGATTTTATTTATTTATTTATTAGAGAGTGAGCGAGAGAGAAACAGCATGAGAGGGGAGAGGGTCAGAGGGAGAAGCAGGCTCCCCGCCGAGCTGGGAGCCCGATGTGGGACTCCATCCCAGGACCCCGGGATCATGACCTGAGCCGAAGGCAGTCGCTTAACCAACTGAGCCACCCAGGTGCCCACCAATTTATTTTCTTAACAACACACAGGACATTTTCATTTTTTTAAAAGATTACTTATTTATTTGAGAGAGAAAGTGTGCACAAGTGGGGGGAGGGGCAGAGGGAGAGGGAGAGAGAGAATCTTAAGCAGACTCCCTGCTGAGTGGGAACCCATGCCCCATGAGATCATGACCTGAGCCGAAATAATGAGTTGAATGATTAACCGACTGAGCCACCTTTGTGCCCCAAGGGCATTTTCATTTTAAGTGTAATAAGAACCTTAAGGCAAATGGATTCAGTTCTGACCTTAGAATTACAGGCTGTGGTCTTCTGATGGAAAAAGATTATTTGGGCAATAGAAGCTACCTGGTGCCCCTAAAATTTCAGCAATCCCCGTACTTTGTTCCATTCATTTATTTATTCAATCATGCAACAAATATTTATTTTATTTTATTTTTTTAAAGATTTTATTTATCTGAGAGAGAGTGAGAGAGAGAGTGCACGAGAGGGGGTAGGGTCAGAGGAAGAAGCAGACTCCCCACTGAGCAGGGAGCCCGATGCGGGACTCGATCCTGGGACTCCAGGATCATGACCTGAGCCGAAGGCAGTCGCTTAACCAACTGAGCCACCCAGGTGCCTCCATGCAACAAATATTTAATGAGTACCTACTATATGCCAGTACTAAGATAGAAACTAGTGATACCATAGTGAGCAGACAAAAGTCCCTGCCTGTCATGGAGCTTACATTCTAGGGAGCCAGGCACACTGGAGCATACTGAAGACTTTGATATAATTCATTCCTCTCTCTACCAATAATTACCCAGTGTTTCACAAAGAGATAAAACCCATCTCCTTGGCTTGAAATGGAAAAAGAAAATTTCACACCCCATTCTTCAAAGACAAAGAGATTCATATAGTTCATGTGCAGTTGTGGCAGGCTGTGTGAGTGTCATGGGTTAATCATCCATTTTTCATCAGCTCCAGGAGATCATCCTGGGCCTAGGGGACTGGTGGTTGACAGGCAACTCAGAAAAAGATGCACTTCCAAGCAGTTCAGATGGAACCAAATGAAACATTTTTCTGATCTGAGCTGCAAGCCCAACAAGTTATTCTGAAGTAACTAAACGAAACAAAAACACAAACACAAAACCAAAAAGAGCCCAAGCTCTTCTCAGCAGTTAGAGAGAGGATTGTATGACCCATAGCAGCTCTCTAGAAAGCATCGGGTTGCAGGGTATGTGGGAGGCAACAGGATGGCTAGTCTGATTCCCAGCATGACTGCAACTGAAATATCCAAGGGTGTGGTCTCTATGGGTTTTGTGTTATATTTTAATTAACAGGACAAAGGGCTCTAGTGCTTTGTGCGGCTACTAGTCCCTTCTGTGCTACAGCTTGGTGTGTGTATTCTGTTATTCACTCATCAAAGTGCTGACGTATCTTGCAGTGGGCAGCCGTTTTTGTATATAGGGCTGAGAGGGGTGCCTGGGTGGCTCAGTCGGTTGGGTGTCTGCCTTCGGCTCAGGTCATGCTCCTGGGGTCCTGGGCTTGAGCCCCGAGTAGGGCTCCCTGCTCAGCGGGGAGCCTGCTTCTCCCTCTGCCTCTGTCCTTCCCCACTGCCCCCCACCCTGCTCACGCTCTCTCTCTCTCTCTCTCAAATAAATAAAATCTTAAAAAAAAAAAAAAAAGGTAGGGCCTTAGAAACTTACCTAAAGATGGAAGCAAATTGCAGAAATATGCCAGTATACGTAATATGTAAAGTATAAAGTGATACACAAGAGGAAAGTAGAAATGGAGGATTCTAATAGTGTGTTTTCTGTAAAATGAGATAATCATTGATTCCCTATTTTATAGTAAATTATAATTTTAACAACTGCAGGTAATACACATTAACAGAAGAAGAGCAGAGACACAGATAAACAAAAAGATAATAAAAACCATCTCAAGTTGTATCACACAGAAATATTACTTGTTAACATTTTGGTGCTGTACCTCCTTCCTTGTGAAACACACTATTATGTGAGCTGGGTTTTTTTTTTTTTTCCTTTTAGAAGTCAACAATATATAATGAACATCTTTTCAGTTGGTAAATATATTTCAGTATTATTTTAATGGCTGTCTAGATTACTGTGAAGTCCATCCAGGTAGTATATTTTTACAAATTTAATTAAATATTTATTTTTATTTTTAAAAAATTTTATTTATTTGAGAGAGAGAGAGCATGAGCAGGGGGAGGGTTGGAGGTGGGGTAGAGGGAGAGGAAGACACAGACTCTCTGCTGAGTAGGGAGCCTGACATGGGGCTCGATCCCAGGACCCTGAGATCATGACCCGAGTTGAAGGCAGCCGCTTAACTGACTGAGCCGCCCAGGCGCCCCAGTTTAAATCTTTAGATAATTTTTTGATGAGGAATTAATGAGTCAAAGGGGAAAACATTTTAATACTCTTAATATAGGTTACCACACTGACCTCTAGAAAACTTGTGCACTCTGTACAGCATTATAGTAGTACCACTGCAAGTTTGTTCTTCCTTGCCAATTTAAGATGGAAAAATGAGACCACATTTAGTTTTTACATATATTCTAATCATTTCCTAAGACACCTTACCAGCTTTCAATAAATACAGTTCAGTGTATTGCACTAAGCCTGGATCTCTTTGTTCCACCATGGCTTATACAAGGGTACCATACCTTTTTCAGGCCATGGCTGAATCTGGTGATGGTCATATGAGGAGAAGCCCTACTGGATTATCTGGTGTCAGACATTTCCCCTCCCCCCAGTGCGTAACAGCTACTGCTAATAAGGTTAGTTAAACCTGCCATATTGTGACTCTTCCTTGCCTCCTAGTTTTTGGCATGAGGAGCCTAAAATGGCAGAGCAGCAGCTGTGGTTTCAGGTTTATGGGGCTCTACTGTGTCTCCTGGTAGAGATGTTACTGTCCTGGAGCCAGGACCTCTGGATCCTGGGTCTCAAGCTCTGCAGAAGGGCACAAATTTCCCGAAGGGGATTACTGGAAGAGATGATGAGCAGGGCCACTCCTTCCAACTCTTGTATCCTGGACCCTTGCATTCCATCTGATGGGCACCATGCATCTTACAGTGGTTGTTGATTCAAGGTATATACATACCATGTCCTGGAGGTGGTGCCCCCTCCCTGCACAGTATCTCCATACTGGCACCTTGGTCAAACCTTCAGAAGGCTCCTCTATCATTCTAGAAGGCTTCAAGCTTCTGGGTGGTGCAGAATGTAATAGAATCAGTGTTGGAAACTCAAATGAGTTGAGAAAGAGCTGAGCTGTCAAGTGTCTGAATAGTTGATTCAAGCAAGAAGCCCAAAGTGAAAGCCATAAATCCCTTACCACTATGATATTGAGCAAGATGCTGAAAGCAGAGAAAGCAAAATCTTCTCTGTTGCACTTTCCCCCATGGACTGATGAGTGGTGGAGGGTCAGGTGGATCAGTGCAGAGGTGGGGTCATCTCATTATTGAGGTAACCTTGAACAAAAGGCGATGGTAGGGGCGCCCGGGTGGCTCAGTCGATTGGACGGCTGACTCTTGATTTCAGCTCAGGTCATGATCTCAGGGTCCTGGGATCCAGCCCTAAGTTGGGCTCTGCACTAGGTGGGGAGTCTGCTTGAGGATTCTCTCTCTCCCTCTCCCTTTGCCCCCCCCCCCACTCATGTGTTCTCTCTCGCTCTCTCTCTCTCAAATAAATAAATAAATCTTAAAAAGAAGCTATGGTAGTTTTATGGACACTGAGGTGGAGGCTAGAATGAGGGGGAAAGTACTGAGTTAGTGTGGGAAAAAGCGTCTTCAAGGTTTCCCCCTCCTCTCTTCCTTTCTTTTTTTTCCCAAACTTTTATTTACATTCTAGTTAGTTAACATACAGTGCAATATTAGTTTCAGGAGTAGAATTCAGTGGTTCATCACTTACATACAACACCCAGTGCTCCTCATAAAAGTACCCTCTTTAATATCCATCCCCCATCTAGCCCATCCCCCACCCACCTCCCTCCATCAACTCTCAGTTTGTTCTCTGTTATTGAGTCTCTTATGGTTTGGTTTGTTTCCCCCTCTCTCTTTTCCCCCCTCTCATATGTTCACCTGTTTTGTTTCTGAAATTCCACATATGGTATTTGTCTTTCTCTGACTGACTTATTTCTCTTAGCATAATATATCCTAGCTCCATCCATGTCATTGCAAATGGCAAGATTTCATTCTTTTTTAAAAGTATTTTATTTTTTTAAGATTTTATTTATTTATTTGAGAGAGAGCAAGATCACGAGCAGGGGGGAGGGGTAGAGGGAGAAGCTGACTCCCTACTGAGCAGGGAGCCCAATGTGGGACTCAATCCCAGGACCCCGGGATCATGACCTGAGCTGAAGGCAGATGCTTAACCACCTGAGCCACCCAGGTGCCCCAAGATTTCATTCTTTTTGATGGCTGAGTAATATTCTATTTTATATATATATATGTGTGTGTGTGTGTATATATATATCACATCGTTTTTTTTTTTAAAGATTTTATTTATTTATTTAATTGACACAGAGAGAGAGAACACCAGCAGGGGGAGTCGGAGAGGGAGAAGCAGGCTTCCCGCCGAGCAGGGAGCCTGATGTGGGGCTTGATCCTAGGACCCTGGGATCATGACCCGAGCCGAAGGCAGTTGCTTAACCAACTGGGCCACCCAGGCGCCCCTATACCACATCTTTTTTATCCATTTATCAGTCAGTGGACATTTGGGCTCTTTGTATAGTTTGGCTATTGTTGATAATGCTGCTATCAATATTGGGGTACATGTACCCCTTCGAATCTGTATTTTTGTATCCTTTGGGTAAATACTTAGTGGTGCAATTGCTGGGTCATAAGGTAGTTCTATTTTTAACTTTTTGAGGAACCCCCATACTGTTTTCCAGAGTGGCTGCACCAGTTTGCATTCCCACCAACAGTGCAAGAGGGTTCCCCTCTCTCCGCATCCTTGCCAACATCTGTTGTTTCCTGTGTTGTTCATTTTACCCATTCTGACAAGTGTGAGGTGGTAACTCATGGTTTTGATTTGTATTTCCCTGATGATGAATGATGTTGAGCATCTTTTCAAGTGTCTGTTAGCCATCTGGATGTCTTCTTTGTAAAAGTGTCTATTCATGGTTTCTGCCCATTTCTTAACTGGATTATTTGTTTTTTGGGTGTTGAGTTTGATAAGTTCTGTATAGATTTTGGATACTAACCCTTTATTGGGTATGTTGTTCGCAAATATCTTATCCCATTCTGGAGGCTGTCTTTTAATTTTGTTGATTGTTTCCTTCACTGTACAGAAGCTTTTTAATCTTGATGAAGCCCCAATAGTTCATTTTCGCTTTTGTTTTCCTTGCCTCCAGAGATGCGTATAGTAAGAATTCGCTAAGGCTGAGGCTGCCTGTGTTCTCCTGTAGGATTTTGATGGTTTCCTGTCTCACATTTAGGTCTTTTATCCATTTTCAATTTATTTTTGTGTATGGTGTAAAAAAGTGGTCCAGTTTCATTCTTCTGCATGTTGCTGATCAGTTTTTCCAACACCATTTGTTGAAGAGACTGTCTTTTTTTCCATTGGATATTCTTTCCTGCTTTGTTGAAGATTAGTTGACCATATAGTTGTGGGTCCATTTCTGGGTTCTCTGTTCTGTTCCATTGATCTATGTGTCTTTTTTTGTGCCAGTACCATACAGTCTTCATGACTACAGCTTTGCAGTATAGCTTGAAGTTCAGAATTGTGATGCCTCCAGCTTTGCTTTCCTTTTTTAGTATTGTTTTGATTATTTGGGGTCTTTTGTGGTTCCACACAAATTTTAGGAGTGTTTCTTCTAGCTCTGTGAAAAATGCTGGTGGTATTTTGGTAGGGATTGCATTAAATGTGTAGATTTCTTTGGGTAGTATAGACATTTTAACAATATTTGTTCTTCCAATTCATGAGCATGGAATGTTTTTCCACTTCTTTGTGTCCTCTTCAATTTCTTTCATAAGTGTTCTGTAGTTTTCAGAGTACAGACCTTTTACCTCTTTAGTTAGGTTTATTCCTAGATATCTTACCGTTTTTGGTGTAATTGTAAATGAGATCGATTCCTTGATTTCTTTTTCTGCTGCTTCGTTATTTGTGTATAGAAATGCAACAGATTTCTGTATGTTGATTTTATATCCTGAGACTTTGCTGAATTCATGTATTAGTTCTAGCAATTTTTTGGTGGAGTCCTTTGGGTTTTCTATATAGAGTATCATGTTGTCAGCAAATAGTGAAAGCTTGACTTCTTCCTTGCTGATTTGGATGCCTTTTATTTTTTTTTTGTTGTCTCATTGATGAGGCTAAGACTTCCAGTACTATGTTAAATATTAATGGTGAGAGTGGACATCCCTGTCTTGTTCCTGAACATAGGGGAAAGGCTCTCAGTTTTTCCCCATTGAGGATGGTAGTAGCTGTGGGTCTTTCATATATGGCCTTTATGATGTTGAGGTATGTTCCATCTATACCTACTTTGTTGAGGGTTTTTATCAAGAATGGATGCTGCATTTTGTTAAATGCTTTTTCTGCATCTATTGAGATCATATAGTTCTTATTCTTTCTTTTATTAAAATGTGTATCATGTTGATTGATTTGTGAATATTGAACCGCCCCTGCAGCCCAGGAGTAAATCCCACTCGATCGTGGTGATTAATTCTTTTTTTTTAAAAAAAGATTTTATTTATTTATTTGACAGAGAGAGAGAGCAGAAGCAGGGGGAGTAGCAGGCAGAGGGAGAGGGAGAAGCACGCCCCCGCTGCTGAGCCACCTGGGTTCCCTGGATCTAGGTTCTTTTAAAAGCAGACCAAACACACCTAGGATCTAGCTTCCCTTTTTTTCCCACCTGGAAAAAATGACAAGGCAGAGGCATTCACCCCCAAAAGAAAGAACAGGAAGAAGTAACAGTCAGGGATTTAATCAATACAGATATAAGTAAGATGTCTGAACTAGAATTTAAAACAACAATTATAAACATACTAGCTGGGCTTGAAAAAAGCATAGAATACACTAGAGAATCCCTAACTGCATAGACAAAAGAACTAAAATCTAGTCAGGCTGAAAGTGAAAATGATAGAACTGAGATGCAAACCCAAATGGATGCCATAAAAATGAGGATGGACAAATCAGAGGAATGAATCAGTGATATAGAAGATACAATTATGGGGTGCCTGGGTGGCTCAGTTGGGTAAGCGTCTGCCTTTGTCTCAGGTCATGATCCCGGGGTCCTGGGATAGAGTCCCACATTGGGCTCCCTGCTCAGCGGGGAGTCTGCTTCTCCCTCTACCCTTCCCCCCTCCTCTTGATCTCTCTCTTTCATTCACTCTCTCTCAAATAAATTAATAAATAAATAAATTAATAAATTAATAAAATCTTTAAAAAAAGAAGATACAATTATGGAAAATAATGAAGCTGAAAAGAAGAGGGAAAGAAAGGTATTAGATCACGAAAGTAGACTTAGGGAACTCAGTGACTCCTTAAAATGAAATAACATTTGTATCATAAGAGTCCCAGAAGATGAAGAGAGAGATAAAGGGCAGAAGGTTTAGTTGAGCAAATTATAGCTAAAAACTCCCCTAATCTGGGGAAGGAAACAGACAGTGAAATCCAAGAAGCACAGAGAACTCCCATTAAATTCAACAAAAGCCGGCCATCACCAAGATATATCATAGTCAATTTCACAAAATACACAGACAAGAAAAGAATCCTGAAAGCAGCAAGGGAAAAAAAGTCCTTAAACTATAAGGGAAGATAGATCAGGTTCACAGCAGATGTCCACAGAAATGTGGCAGGCCAGAAGAAAGTGGCAGGATATATTCAACATGCTGAATGGGAAAAATATGCAGCCAAGAATACTTTACCCAGCAAGGCTGTCATTCAGAATAGAAGGAAAGATAAGGAGTTTCCCAGACAAACAAAACCTAAAGTAGTTCATGACCACCAAACCAGCCTTGCAAGAAATATTAAAGGGGATTCTTTGAGTGGGGAAAAAAAGACCAAAAGCAACAAAGACTAGAAAGGACCAGAGAACATCACCAGAAACACCAACTTTACAGGTAACACAATGGCACTAAATTTATATCTATCAATAATCACTCTGAATGTAAATGGACTAAATACTCCAATCTGACACAAGGTGTCAGAATGGATAAAAACCAAACCAAACCAAACCAAAACAAGACCCATCTACATGCTGCCCACAAGAGACTCATTTTAGACCTAAAGACAACTGCAGATTGAAAGTGAGGGAATGGATGGGTGCCTGGGTGGCTCAGTTGTTAAGTTGCTGCCTTCGGCTCAGGTCATGATCCCAGGGTCCTGGGATCAAGCCCCATATCAGGCTCCTTGCTCAGCAGGGAGCCTGCCTCTCCCTCTGTCTGCTGCTTCTCCTACTTGTGCTTGTTCTTTCTCTTTCTCTCTGTCAAATAAATAAATAAAATCTTAAAAAAAAAAAAAAAGAAAGTGAGGGGGTGGAGAACCATCTGTCATGCTAATGGATATCAAAAGAAAGTTGGAGTAGCCATACTTATATCAGACAAACTAAATTTTAAACAAAAGACTGTAACAAGAGTTACATTATATCATAATTAAGGGGTCTATCTATCAAGATCTTACAGTTGTAAATATTTATGCCCCCAACTTGGGAGCACCAAATATATAAATCAATTAATAATAAACATAAAGAAACTCATTGATAATAATACAATAATAGTAGATTTTAACACCCCACTTACAGCAATGAACAGATCATCTAAGTAGAAAATCAACAAGGAAACAATGGCTTTGAATGACATATTGCACCAGATGGACTTAACAGATATATTCAGAACATTTTATCCTAAAGCAGCAGAATACACATTCTCTTTGAGTGCACATGGAGTGTTCTCCAGAATACATCACATACTAGGTCACAAATCAGCCCTCAACAAGTACAAAAAAATTGAGATCATACTATGCATATTTTCAGACCCCAATGCTATGAAACTTGAAGTCAACCACAAGAGAAAATTTGGAAAGACCACAAATACACAGAATTTAAAGAACATCCTACTAAAGAATGAATAGGTTAACCAGTAAAATAAAAAAGAAATTAAAAATCCATGGAAGCAAATGAAAATGAAAACACAACAGTCCAAAACCTTTGGGATGCAGAAAGGGCAGTCCTAAGAAGGAAGTGTATGGCAATATAGGCATACCCAAGAAGCAAGAAAAGTCTCAAATACATAACCTAACCCTACACCTAAATGACCTAGAAAACTAACAATAAATAAAGCCTAAAGCCAGCAGAAGAAGGAAAATAATAAAGATTAGAGCAGAAATAAATGATACAGAAACAACAACAACAATAATAACAAAAACCCAGTAGAACAAATAAACAAAACTAAGAGCTGGTTCTTTGAAAGAATTAATAAAATTGATAAACCTTTAGCCAGATTTATCAAAAAGGAAAGAGAAAGGACCCAAATAAATAAAATCACGAATGAAAGAGGAGAGATCACAACCAACACCACTGAACAAATAATTATAAGATACTATTATGAAAAATCCTATGCCAACAAACTGGGCAATCTGAAAGAAATGGACAAATTCCTAGAAACATACAGACTACCAAAGCTGAAAAGGAAGAAATAAGAAATTTGAACAGACCCATAACCAGCCAAGAAATTGAATCAGTAATCAAAAATCTCCCAATAAGCAAAAGTCCAGGGCCAGATGGCTTCCCAGGGAATTCTACCAGACATTTAAACATTTAAAGAAGAGTTAATACCTATTTTTCTCCAATTCTCTCTCTCTCTTTTTTTTTTTTTAAAGATTTTATTTTTTTGAGAGATAGTGAGTGAGCAAGAGAGAGCACAGGAGCAGAGGCAGAGGGAGAAGCAGACTCCCCTGATGAGAAGGGAGCCAATGCGGGGCCCGATCCCAGGACCCTGGGATCATGACCTGAGCCAAAGTCAGACGCTTAACAACTGAGCCACCCAGGTGTCCCTTCTCCAATTGTTTCAAAAAATAGAAATGGAAGGGAAACTTCCAAACTCCTTCTATGAGGCCAGCATTATCTTGATTCCAAAACCAGACAAAGACCCCACTAAAAAGGAGAATTATAAGCCAACCCCCTTGATGAACATGAATGCGAAAATTCTCAACAAGATACTCGCAAATCAAATCCAATAATACATTAAAAGAATTATTCACCAGGGCGCCTGGGTGGCTCCGTTGGTTGAGCATCCAACTCCTGATTTCGGCTCAGTTCATGGTCTTGGGGTCACGTGTCGGGCTCTGAGCTCAGCGTGGAGTCTGCTTGAGATTCTCTCCCTCTCCTTCTGCCCCTCCCCGCATTGGTGTGCTCGCTCTCTCTCTCCCTCTCTCGCTAAAATAAGTAAATAAATAAAATCTTAAAAAGAATTGGGGCACCTGGGTGCCTCAGTTGGTTAAGTGTCTGCCTTTGGCTCAGGTTATGATCCCGGGGTCCTGGGATTGAGCCCCGCATTGGGCTCCCTGCTTAGTGGAGAGCCCCCTTCTCCCTCTCCCTCTGCTGTTCCCCCTGCTTGTGCTCTCTCTCTCTGTGTCAAATAAATAAATAAAATATTTTTAAAAAGAAAAGAAGCCAGATCCAAAAATAATAAAATAAAATAAAACAGAAGCTAAATCCTATTTCCCCTAGAGCTGAAGCCTTGCAGCACTCTATGATCAGTAGACTTGGTGCATGCAAGGGGTTTGTGCTGGTCTTCTCGGGGAGGGGCCTGTTGTGTTGATTCTCAGACAAACTTGCCCTAGTGGAGATGCACCTGCAGGGTGCATCCCCCTCTTCTCTTCTCTAAGGAGGTCTCAGCAGACCTGTAGAACACTTCTACCCAAGACTTCAGATAGAAAAACCCAAGAATGAAGGTTAGGAATATAAATATGCGAGGAGTGTGACTAGCCAAAGGGTCTGAATCCTTGATTGCTTCTCCCTTCAGAGATTGTGATGCATTGGCTGTGCACCAGACCGCCAGGGCACCTTTCCCCTATGAGGCCTGCCAGGTAAGGCCTTTGTAATCACCTATGGCCAGGCCTAAAAAATCACACATAGATTTTTAACAAGGTGCTAGACTCCCCAATCAGTAGACCCCATGGTATTGTGCCTACTGTTTTGCTATAAAGTAGGACTCTTAGTATGAGTTGTAGTGTGGGATTCCATGTTGCTCGATCAAAATTTGTAAGCTGCTGGATATTGTTACTAGATGAGACTTTGTGGAAAGGAAAGAAAAACCCATACCTTAAGTATGTGTTGAGTCAAGTCAAGGGGAATGGCCGCCCTTTCTAGGGTGGAAGGGTCCAATGTAATCAACTTGCTAAAAAGTGAAGGGTTGGTTTCCTCAAGAGATGGTGCCATACTGGGGCTCAGCACTGATTTCTGTCACTAACAGATAGGACATTTAGCAGTGAGAATAATTAGATCAGCTTTGGTGTGTGGAAACTCATACTGGGTCCATATCCACTATCTCTGCCACTGGGCTACTCTTTCAAGAGCCTATTGTGCCAGCCTTGCAGTGGCTGACATCAGCTGGCCCAGTCACTCTGTCCACCAATGCCTCCTCCGTGGTACTTCTTCTCTGGGGGGCATTAACATGTGATGCTAAGATCTTTACATTTTGTGCATATGTCTTTTTTTTTTCAAAGATTTTATTTATTTATTTGACAGAGACAGCGAGAGAGGGAACACAGCAGGGGGAGTGGGAGAGGGAGAAGCAGGCTTCCTGCTGAGCAGGGAGCCCGATGCGGGACTCGATCCCAGGACCCTGGGATCACGACCTGAGCCGAAGGCAGATGCTTAACAACTGAGCCACCCAGGTGCCCCACATATGTCTTTTTTATAAGCCTCCTTATTCCCAATTTCCAAACTTTCTCTTTCCCTGCCTCTGACTAATCAGCGTAGCCATTTCATTTGCGCACAAATGAATGTATAGTCTTACCTAGGGCCACTTCTCTTTCTATACAAAACAGATAGCCAGAGGCACTGTCCACTGGAAGGATTTAAAATCTTTCAAGTCCACCCTTGAGTTACCACTCAAGGGTAGTAGTGTTCAACAGCAGTTACTTGCAAAGTCAGCCCAACCCTGAACCAAATATGGCCCTTTTCTTCCTCTGCCAACAGGTCCTTTCCCCCTCTGTCCCATACAAGGCCATAAGTTTGAGCTGAGGAGCAATGAAGCACCAGTAGTGATGACAAGGGACCCTGAGAGTCCTGATCATCTAACTTACTTGGGCCTTTTTCTATTCAAGTCCAGTCCCAGATGTACAACCCACTATCTTATGATGGATTGCTATTGACCCTTATAATTTGGTGGATCTGATAGAACCCAGCACATAATGGGAAGGTCTGGCCACATGGTCACTTGATGTCCTATAATCAGGTGCTCTATCTCCACCAGGGCCCTGTAGCAAGCCAGGGGCTGTTTACTGAATGGTGTATAGTTTTCTGCTGCAGATGGCATAGCATTGCTCCAGAACCTATGGGGACTATGTTGTGATTCTCCTCTTGAGGCTGCCTATAAACTCCACATGGTATCTTTTCCACCAGTGATACAATTAGAACCATGGGTTCTGCTGCTTGAACCACAGCCTGGACCTGGTGTAGAGCCCTCTCCTGTTCTAGGCACTACTCATACCTGAGAGCATTCCACATAGATGGGTCAGAGCAGTATTCTGTGAAGTAGTCTGTTAAGAGTTATTAGTTCCATGTGTTCTAGACTTGGAAAGTAAAAAGAAAGTAGGATATTATTATTATTATTACACTTTCTGAATGTCTTATAAAAAGTGGGGCAACCATAAAAATGTATGGAGGAAATCTCTTTAATCCACAATCATGAATGCAGCAGAGTGTTTAAAGCAAACACTAGAAATGATTAAGCTTAGTGAGGAAGGCATGTTGAAAGCCGAGACAGGCTGAAAGCTAGGCCTCTTGTGCCAGCTAGTCAAGTTGTAAATGTGAAGGAAAAGTTCTTGAAGGATATTAAAAGTGCTACTCCAGTGAACACCTAAATGATAAGAAAGTGGAACAGCCTTATTGCTGATATGGATAAAGTTTTGTGGTCTCGATTGATCAAAGCAATCAGAACATTTCCTTAACCAAAGCTTAAACCAGGGCAAGGCTTTAGCCCTCTTCAATTCTGAGAGAGGTAAGGAAGCTGCAGAAGAAAAGTTGGAAGCTAGCAGAGGTTGGTTCATGATGTGTAAGGCAAGAAGCCATCTCTTTAACATAAAAGTGCAAGGTGAAGCAGCAAGTACTGATGTAGAAGCTGCAGCAAGTTATGCAGAACATCAAGCTAAGATGACTACTGAAATTGATGATAATAAACAGATTTTCAATGTAGACAAAACAGCCTTCTGTTGAGAGAAGATGCCTCTAGTGCTTTCATAGCTAGAGAGAAGTCAATGCCTGGCTCCAAATCTTCAAAGCACAGGCTGACTCTCTTCTTAGGGGCTAATGCAGCTGGTGACTTGAAGTGAAAGCCAATGCTCATTTGCCATTCTGAACATCCTAGAGCCCTTACAAATTATGCTCAACCTATTCTGTGTGTGGTCTATAAACAACAAAGCCTGGAAGACAGCACATCTATTTACAACATGGTTTACTGACTATTTTAAGCCCACTGCTCAGACCAACTGCTCAGAATAAAGGATTCCTATAAAAATATTACTGCTTATTGACAATGCTGCTTGTCACCCAAGAGCTCTGATGGAGATGTGCAATGAGATGAATGTTTTCATGCCTGCTAACACAACATCCATTCCATAGCCATGGGTCAAGGAGTAATTTTGACTTTCAAGTCTTATTACTTAAGAAATACCTTTCATAAGGCTACAGCTGCCATAGATAGTGATTCCCCTGATGGATCTGGGCAAAGACAATTGAAAACCTTCGAAAAAGGATTCACCATTCCAGATGCCATTGGAACATTCATGATTCATGGGAAGGGGTCAAAATATCATCACGAACAAGAGTTTGGAGGAAGTTTATTCCAACCTTCATGGATGACTTTGAGAAGTTCAAACTTCACTGGAGGAAACAGCAAGAACTAGAATTAGAAATGGAACCTGAAGGTGGCTGAATTGCTGTTCTTTTTTTTTTTTTTTTCCTTTCCAATGCATCAGATAAAACACTGGCTAATGGTTCAGCTGGATCAACAGGGTTAATCTGATGGGGAAAAATGTTATGTCATCAGCTGCATTATTGCTTCTACCTTATGATAAAAATTTAATGGGTGAGGAGTTCCTTCTTATAGATGAGCAAGGAAAGTGGTTTCTTGAGATGGAACCTATGTCTGGTGAAGATGCTGTGAAGGTTGTTTAAATGACAACAAAGGATTTAGAATATCACATTAATTTAGTTGATCAAGCAGTGGCAGGGTTTGAGAGGATTGACTCCAATTCTGAAAGAAGTTCAATTGTGGGTAAAATGCTATCAAACAGTGTGATATGCTACAGAGAAATTGTTCATGAAGGAGTCAATTGATGCAGCAAGCTTCGTTATGGTTTTATTTTAGGAAATTGCCACAGCCACCCCAACCTGTAGCAACCACCACCGTGATCAGTCAGGAGCTGTCAACATTGAGACAAGACCCTCTACCAGCAAACAGATTATGACTGGCTGAAGATGGTTAGCATTCTTTAACAATAAAGTCCTTTTGTTTATTTTTATTTTTTAAAAATATTTATTTATTTATTTTAAAGAGAGAGAGAGAGAGCAAGCAGGGAGGGGCAGAGGGAGAGAGAAACTTTAGCAGACTCCTTGCTGAATTCGAAGCCTGATGCAGGACTTGATGTTGCAATGCCGAGATCATGACCTGAGCTGAAACCGAGTTGGACACTTAACCAACTGTGCCACCCAGGGCCCTAGCACAATGTACTTTTAAATTAAGGGATGCATATTGGTTTTTTTTTTGACATATTGCATACTTAACAGACTACAGTATAGTGTAAACATAACTTTTATATGCACTGAGAAACCAAAAAATCTCATTTGACTTGTTTTATTGAGATATTCACTTTATTGGGGTGGTCTGGAATTGATTTGCAGTATCTCCAAGGTATGCCTGTAGTTAATTTGAAAATGATTTCTGTAAAGATTTGACTAAATTAGAAAAATGGATGAACTATTTTGAAGCTGAAATAATCCATCAGTATATGTCATCTACTTATTTTTTAAAAGCACATATGAGGGGTGCCTGGGTGGCTCAGTTGGTTAAGCATCTGCCTTTGGCTCAGGTCATGATCCCAGGGTCCTGGGATCGAGTCCCGCATTGGGCTCCCTGCTCAGCGGGAAGCCTGTTTCTCCTTTTCCCTTTGCCACCCCCCCCCGCCCCCGTCCACTTGTGCTCTCTGACTCCCTCTTTTTCTGGCAAATAAATAAATAAAATCTTAAAAAAAAAAAAAAGCACATAGGAAAAAAAGCATAGGGTTAAAAATGACATTGCTGTTTATATCCTTTCAGACCTCTCTGAGTACACACACATATTTGGATATGTACATATCATTTTCCGTAAACAGTGTGACACGGTATCTAGGTTGGGTCCCGGTGGAAAACACATGGCACACTCAGGAGTGATATGCTTGAAGACAGTTTTGTGAAGTGCTCATAAACAAAGGTTTGGGAAGCTTTAAAGAAAACAGAAAGGGATGGTGATGTACTCTAGAACTAGTAACTATAGGAAGCTATTACCACCTCTAGACCTGAAGGGGCAAAGAGAGAGAGTAGTTAACTGGAACCTGAGAAGAAGCTGTGGCTATATGGAGGGAGTTGTGACCTTCTGCTCAGTGCAGGCTGTGGTCTTCAGGAGAGGACAGCAGAAATGGCCAAAATATGGCTCAGCAGAGAAGGAAAATAAATATCCTGACCTTTCTCTTCTCCTTTCATTTGATCTCGTGTTGGTGCTTTCCAAAGACCAAATCCAATCAGAAGCCATTGAGAAGGGTACTTGGTTGATGCAGTCTATAGGGGGCCTCCTAGGGCACACATCAGAGTGGAAAAGGGCAGAGAGTGGGGAGAAGGGGGGAAATAAAGAATGTCTAGCTCACAGACAGAGCTTTCAATAACAATAACTATACATATATGTAGTCCTAGCTTTGCATGGTTCTGATATATACAACTCTCAGTTACCACTGTTTTGTTAAATTACACCAGTCTTCTAACAACATGGTTCAAATTCCAGTTATCATGGTATATTACAATTGCAAAAATACAAACTTCACGGCTAACTCTCCAGTCCACAAATCGTTCTGCAAATAACAGATGTTCATCATGTTTAGGGATCAATCATGTCACCTCTTTCAAAATCTGTCAGTGATTGGTCACTGCACATGTTGTTAGTTTATACAGACAGCAAAATGTGTAGTTGCGTTGCCTCCTTGTCTCCCACTAATGAACCTATGTGACATTTTATAAAAGCAGATAATTGAAAGAGGGAACTGGCTAACAAAGATGAAAGTAACACAAAGAGGGATGCCTGGGTGGCTCAGTTGGTTAAGCGTCCCCCTTCAGCTCAGCTCATAATCCCAGGGTCCTGGGATCGAGTCCCACATCGGGCTCCTTGCTCAGCAGGGAGCCTGCTTCTCCCTCTGCCTGACGCTCCCCCTGCTTGTGCTCACTTGCGTGCTCTCTCTCTGACAAATAAATAAATAAATAAATAAATAAATAAATAAATAAATAAAATCTTAAAAAAAAAAGTAACACAAAGAAAAACAGAATTCCATAAGTGAAATCTGAATAGAATGTACATGGAGTCAGAAATAGTAGCTGACCATGGAGACATGGTCCTATTTGAGAAACTCCAGATATGCAGCCAGAGGAACTTAGTAAAGATGAACTTATTGACATGAACAAGGAAAGTAGTTGTGATTGAAAGGATGAAGATATCTCAGAGGAAGTGACAACAGCAAAATATTTCACATTAAAGGAACTCTTGCAGATATTTCATGACACTGCAAGTACAAAGGATAAAGTGTGGGAGGCTATCTGAACTCAGGAAGTAGTATGGTAATTCACCAAGGTATAGGAGAGTCACTCCATACTGAAAGTTTTATGACTAGAAGAGCAGTACTGTTCAAATTACTCTTGCTAAGTTTTCTTACAAAGGAATAAAACAATTGAATTCTTAATCTTGTAATGTTTTAAATCATAATGTACTAAATATTAGTTTTCCTATTTTTTGTTTGACAAATTTTAAAAGTCATAGAATAATCCTATTCTCCTCCCCTCCTTTTTTAACATTGTTTTGCAATTTAGTTTGTATGGTGATTTTTAGGGTCCTACACAACTGTGCAAAGCAAGGATTGCCTGTATTGTGTTTTCCAATGACTGATTAACATTCTATAACATGCACAAAAGCATTATTTAGTGGAAATTTGGGTTTTTTGCATTTTTTCTACTGGTATAAACAATGCTGCAATAAATATCCTTAAAACATCTTATTTTGTGCACCTGAATTCTTAGGACAAATTCTAACAATGACGGGTCAGAGGCTATGCACCTTCACATTTTGATATGTGCTGCTAAACTGCCTTCCTGACAGGCTGGCTGGTGCCAGTTTACACTTCACCAACAGTGCCTCCAAGTTTCCAATTCTCCGTCCATGTCTTATCATCATTGCCAGTTTGATATCTCAGTGTTTCAATTTGATTGCCAGAGAAGTTGAAAATCTTGAAGAGATAAGGTTTTAAGAAGTTACTTGGAGGGGCGCCTGGGTGGCTCAGTTGGTTAAGCGACTGCCTTCAGCTCAGGTCATGATCCCGGAGTCCCGGGATCGAGTCCCTCATCGGGCTCCCAGCTCAGTGGGGAGCCTGCTTCTCCCTCTGACCCTCTCCCCTCTCATGCTGTTTCTCTCTCGCTCGCTCTCTAATGAATAAATAAATAAAATCTTCAAAAAAAAAAAAAAAGTTACTTGGAAAGAGAGTTCCCTAAAGATTACTCATGTTGTAAGTAGACAGAGCGTTTACTTGCTCTAGCGACATAATGACGTCTTGATCTATTAAAAACAAGGGAAGCCACCAGTCCATCTCTCTGAGCAGCAATTAAGAGTCTGGTGTTTCGTTTTAATTAAGCAAAACAAACAATGATTTGAAGAAAGAGTGTACAGAAAAGTGGTAAGACTTTACAAACTGGTGGCTACCACTCTACCAGATGGCTTGTTTTTAAAGGCCTCTGGGTCACACTTTGGTCTTTCAACTAAATATATACACACAGGGTCAGATTTAAATGAACATAATATACTGTCAGATGTGAATGTAAAAATAAACTCCTGTGTAAAAACATTTTATCCTGGGCTTATTATTAAGTTTCATCCCTGAACTACCAAAATTAACCAATTTATAAGTAGTATCAGGCACAAGCCATGTATTCGTTTTGCTATGAATATGGGGCTATAAAAAGTTTAAGATGCGGTCTCTGCCCTCATCATTAACAATACCTGTTCAAGGAATATATTTTATATGCATAGAACTACAAAGGAGCTTTTACCTGTGTCTCTCACTTAGTCCCCACAATCCTGCAAGGTAGGAATTAACTACTATGCAGATGAGGAGATCTGAGACTCAATTACACACCTATTTCCTGTCAGGACTGAACTCAAAGTTTTCTAATTCCCCATTGCTATACCAAATTGTTTAAAAAATCCAGTTGAAGAAACAACCGGAATGAAGAGTAACAAGAATTTTAGACAAAAATTAGGTATAAAACCATGTGGTCTCAATAGTAAGGTGGTATAGTTTTCTATGGGTTGAATAGCCTAGGGTGTAGTCGATTGGATAGATCAATATTTAGAAGATCCTGAGCAACCTTGGGAGCAAAAGAGCCATTCTTCTAAGTGTGTGGGATCTTGAGAGACAGATGCAGGTATGGGAAAGGAAGGGTTGAAGGAGCTTTGCCAGGGTCCTATGAGATAAAAGGAAAACATTTTATGGCTGAGCAAAGGGAAGGAATGACAGATGCAGCTTCTCTGAAGAAGGGTCAGAACATCAAGGGGCAGGTGGTGTGGGCTCTGCTGTACTGGTGAAGTAACGTATCATACAGTTGAACAAAGGGCTACTCTGGTGAGTTCACCATAGTCCTTTGTGTTGGTGTTGACATTTGGAACAAAGTGGCAAAATAAAAATGTTTCTATTGGACTTTTGAGAAACTGAAGTCACCAGATAACAAATACAACTCAAAATCTAGAGAAATCCTCAAATGCCAGCAGGGTGAATTAAAACAGAAATTAGGGGAATGTTGTATTTTCTCTACAACTAGTGCCAAAGCCGGTATCACTGAGTCTGTAACTGCAGCCTTAAAAAAAAAAAAAAAAAAAAAAAAAAAAGACCAGGCTGACACATGCAAGAGAGTATTTTAATGGTCTAAATATTTCCAGATATGTCAATTATATCTCAATAAAGCTGGAAGAATAAAGAACCCCTTCCCCGTTAAAAACCACCTTCCAGAGCTTGCAGGAGGCTGTTTGCTGAAAAATATATTCTTATATGATCCATCTGTATAGTAATGTACTAAAAAGAAACATTTACTTCAAGGAAAAAAAATTTAGAAGTCTTGAACTCATGTTTCAGCCTGAGTTAACAAAGTTTTACTTCATAAAG
This sequence comes from Halichoerus grypus, assembly GCF_964656455.1. Taxonomy (NCBI): domain Eukaryota; kingdom Metazoa; phylum Chordata; class Mammalia; order Carnivora; family Phocidae; genus Halichoerus; species Halichoerus grypus. The sequence continues at coordinate 102,351,668 of NC_135715.1, forward strand.
TGCTGTTAACTATAAATAAGTTACAGAGAAAAAAGAAATCTGAAATACAGGAAGTTATTCAGTCCAAGAGATGGTCCATGGCAAAAACCTCAAAACAAATTTGACTCTACCCTAGAACCCTTTGTCTCTCCATGCAACAGCCAAAGAGAGAACTTACTGTGGAGCCTGCTACGCTCAGCCACTACAAAAGCCAACTGGGCAACAATTCAATATGAAAACTACTGTGCTAGGAGATAGCATTTACTCATTGTTCAGATATTATTTTCTTCTTTCATGTTATAATCATCCTCCTCAAGATGGTCCATAGGGTTTACATGTGATAACTCCTTCTATGTGAACACATGTCAAGAACAAAACCAAAATAAAATCAGCCAAAAATATTTTGTAGGACAGTATGATAAAGCATTTATTGAAAGCATAAATGATGGCATAACTCCCAGCAAAGAATATATGAACAAAAATAGGCATAAATGAGGTAAGAACTAATTAGAAATTTTAGAAATGAAAAATATAGCCACTGGAAAAAAATCAATAAATGGGGTTTAGACTAGACATATTTGAAGAGTAATTAAATAAATTAGAAGATAGCACTGAGGAACTCAATCAGAACATAGAACAGAGACAAAGATGAAAAATATGAGAATAGGGGTGGCTGGGTGGCTCAGTCGTTGGGCGTCTGCCTTTGGCTCAGGTCATGATCCCAGGGTCCTGGGATCGAGCCTCGCGTTGGGCTCCCTGCTCAGCGGGAGGCCTGCTTCTCCCTCTCCCACTCCCCCTGCTTGTGTTCCTTCTCTTGCTTTGTATCTCTCTGTCAAATAAATAAATAAAATCTTAAAAAAAAAAAAAAAGAAAAATATGAGAATAGTTAGAGACCTAATAGAATATTCAGAGGCCCAAGCTTAGCCAACTGGAGTTAAAAAAAAAATGGAGCAAATGGTAAAGAGCAATATTGAAGAGATACTTGCTGAGAAGTTTTCATAATTGAAAAATAGATGTGGGTCTTAGACAAAAAGCACATTCATTACTAAGCAAGATGAATAACTGTTGAACAGATCACAAATATCAAAGATATCTTTGATATCTTTGATATTTGTGTAGAATATCAGAGATAAAGAGGCAACTTAAAAGCTTCCAAGGAAAGAGGCCAGATGATCTACAAAGAAAAACAATTATACTGACAGCAAACTGTTCATAGACAACAAGAGAACTGAATGGTATAGTATTTTAAAGTGCTAAGGGAAAAATAACTGCCAACGTAGAATTTTATACTGCGCCAAACTATCACTCAAGAGGACAGCACATTTTAGCGTTTATAATCAACAGGCTCTAACTTAAAGATATACTAAAGGAAAGAATACTAAATAATACTAAATACTAAAGAAGAAGTGAACCCAGATGAAATGTACAGATATAAAAAATGGCACAAAACTTGATAAAAATAAAAGTCAGTATATTAACTACAGACTATAAAAAAAAGAAAACTGTAACTTAGCAAACTAGGGGAAAAAAACCTTACAGAAAGCAGAAGGAAGGAAAATGATACAAGAGCAAAATTAATGAACAACAACAACAAAACAAACACAGAGGATCGATAGGATCAAAAGCTCAAGATATTAGGTGAAGTAATTTAAAAAAATAGAGAAATGCCTAATAAGACCTTAATGATTAAAGAGAAAAAAAGTACAAGAAGATGAAGTTAAAAAATTTTAAAACCCTAAGAGAATACTGGGAACCTTATCCCATTAAATAGAAAACTTTCTATCTCAAACAAAACTTTTCTTTCCTTTCCTTTTTTTAAAGATTTTACTTATGTATTTGCTTATTTATTTAGACAGAGTATGAGCAGGGGGAGGGACAGAAGGAGAGGGAAAGAGAGAATCTCAAGCAGACTCCACACTGAATGCAGAGCCTGACTGGGAGCTCGATCTCACGACCCTGAGATCATGACCTGAGCCAAAATCAAGAGTCAGACGCTTAACCGGCTAAGCCACCCAGGCACCCCTCAAACAAACCTTTTCAAAAATCAGAGGCTGATATGCCATAGATATCCAAACTGGAGAAAAAATATAAAAAAGAAAACAATGGCTATAAACAGAGACATAAAATCCTTAAATAAAAAATTAGTAACTATAAGTGGACTATAGAAGTTAAGAATGTACATTATAGTCTCTAGAGCAACCACTAAAAAACAATACAAAGAAGTTCAATTAAAATACTAATAGGAAAGTGAAATACTAAAAAAAAAATATTTAAAGTCATTACAAAAAAGACAAGAAAGGAAAAACAGGAACAAAAAACAGAGGAAGCAAGTAGAAAACATTAAATGGTAGATACAAATCTAACCATATAAACAACTACATTAAATCTTTTGGGATAAACTTTCCAATTAACATGTAGAGATTGTCAGAATGTATAAATAAGACCCAACTATATGCTGTCTGTAAGAAACTCACTAAACACAAATACAGGTGGGCTGAAGGTAAATGATGAAAAAAGATATGTGCAAACAATAAGCACAAGATGTTAATAGCAATATTAAGATCAGATAAAACAGATTTTAAGAGGGAGCATTACCAGAGTTATAAAGGGACATTTCATCAGATAAAAGGGTCAATTAATCAGGAATATGTAAAAATCATAATATGTATTGCATGCCTAATAACATATACAAAGAGCTTCTCAATACTCGAATCAAAATTTTATGGAATTAAATAGACAATTCCAAAATCATCTGTTCAATTTCTGCGACTGATAGAACTAGACAAAAAACCCAGCAAAGATGGAAGTTCTGAACAACACTATCAATACTATTTCTATCAGTATACCCAACAAGGGCAGACTATACAACCTTTCCAGAAGCACACGGTTAGATTTACAGAGATGTGATGAACTAGTACACGGAACACCAAAAACTACTAAATGCGATGATATTTCATATTCTTGGATTGGAAGACTCAAACTATTAAGATAGCAATTCTCCTCAAATTGATCTATAGAATTAATAAAATCCAAGTCAAAATCCTAGCAGACTTTTTTGAAATTGACATGATGATACAAAAATTTAAATGAAAAGTCACAGGACTTAGAATAGTTAAAATAAACCTGAAAAAGAGGAGGAACAAGACTGGAGGACTTAAACTCCCTGATTCAAGATTTACTTAAAACTGCAAAAATCAAGGTATTGTAGTATTGATGCAAGAATAGACAATATGGGGCGCCTGGGTGGCTCAGTTGGTTAAGCGACTGCCTTCGGCTCAGGTCATGATCCTGGAGTCCCGGGATCGAGTCCCTCATCGGGGGGTCCCTGCTCAGCAGGGAGTCTGCTTCTCCCTCTGACCCTCCCCCCTCTCATGTGCTTTCTCTCTCTCTCACTCTCTCTCTCTCTCAAATAAATAAAATCTTAAAAAAAAAGAACAGACAATATGGATCAATGGAATAGAACAGAGTTTAGAAATAGACCCATACCTATAGGGTCAACTCTTTTCTACAAAGGTGCTAAGGTAATTCTACAGGGAAAGGATAGTCTTTTCAACAAATGGTGCTGAATCAACTAAATATCAGTATGAGGGGGTCGGGGTGGGGGAAGAACCTTGACCCTTACAAATACCATATACAAAAATTAACTCAAAATGGATCATAGACCTAAATATAAGAGCTCAAATTACTGAAATTATAGAAAAAAATATAAAACACTTGTGACACTGGCTGAGGCAGAGATTTCTTAAACAGATCATAAGCACAGCCATAAAATTTAAAACTTTTGCTCTTTGAAAGGCAGTTAAGAAAAAAAAAAAAGGCAAGCCACAGACTGGAAGAAACAAGTTGCCAAACATACATCTGTCAGAGTCCTCATATTCAGAATATATAGAGTTCTTATAACTCAAGTAGAAGACAATCAACCCAATAAAAGAAATGGGCAAAAGATATAAAGACACTTCCACAAAGATACAGATATAGCCAATAAGCATATGAAAAGATGCTTAACATCATTAATCAGTAGGGAAATGCAAATTAGAGCCACAATGAGATACTACTATACAATCACTACAACAGCTAAAATTAAAAAGCCTGACATTTCTAAGTGTTGGTGATGATGTGGAGCAGCTTAAATTTTCATTCCCTGCTAGTAGAAATGCACAATGGCACAGCTACTTTGGAAAACAGATTGGCAGTATCTTACAAAGTTAAACATAGACTTCTCATATTACTCAGAAATTTCACTCCTCAGTATCTACCTAATAGAAATGAGAATATGTCTACACAGACTTCCAATGTTCACAGAGGCATTATTTATTATAGATTAAAATCTGGACATACTTATATGTCCATCAACTGAATGGGTAAGTAAATTATGGCATATCTATTCTATACACTCATCAATAAAAAGAAACATACTGGGGCACCTGGGTGACTCAGTCAGTTGAGCATCCGATTCTTGATTTCGGCTCAGATCATGATACCGGATCAGGTCATGATCTCAGGGTTGTGTGACTGAGCCCAAGTGGGGCTCCACACTGGGTGTGGAGCCTACTTAAGATTCTCTCCCTCTCCCCCTTTCCCTTCCTTCCCCTCTCCCTCTCTAAAAAAAAAAAAATATATATATATATATATATATAATATATATATATTATACATATATACTATTAATACATGCAACATGGATGAACCTCAAAAGCATAATGAATGCTTAAAGAAATCAAGCACAAAAGACTATTATATTGTTCCATTTATATGGAACTCTAGAAAAGGCAAAACAATTGTAATTAAAATAGATCTTTAGTTGCCAGAGGTGGAGACTGACTAAAAAGATGTACTACAGAACTTGCTGGGGCAATGAAAATGTTCTGCAGTTTGATTATGGTACAGGTTACTTCACTGTATAAAATTACCAAAATTAATCAAAATGACACACTTAAGGTAAGTGAATTTTGTTGTATATATTAGCAAGTTGAATTCAGTAGTACATACATACATACATAGTAGTACATACATACATTACAAAGTAATATGTAGTGATCAAATACTATTTGTTCCAGAAAAATACTAGGAATTTCTATTACTGTAATCTACCATATTCAAAACTAAAAGAAAAAAAAATTGGGCGCCTGGGTGGCTCAGTTGGTTAACCGTCTGCCTTCGGCTCAGGTCATGATCCCAGGGTCCTGGGATCGAGCCCCGCATCGGGCTCCCTGCTCTGCGGGAAGCCTGCTTCTCGATCTTCCTTTCCCTCTGCCCCTCTCCCCCCACTCATATTTTCTATCTCAAATAAATAAAAATTAAAAAAAAAGAAAAAAATTGCAGCAAATACAGAAAAAGTATTTGACAAATTCAACAGTCATTCGTAACAGAAACTCGTAACAAATGGAATCTTCATTAACCTGACAAAAGCATCTGTTAAAAATCTACAGAAAATATCACACTTAATCTTGAGACTTTACAAGTATATAAATAACAACCAAGAAAAGCATGGCCCCATCACTGCTTTTATTCAACCTTCTACTTGAGGGCTCAACTAATGAAATAAGTAAGTATGATATAAGAATTAGAAGAAATAAAACTGCTTATCTGCCAGATATTACTCTAGATGACAGGCACTGTTCTAATGGTTTCACGCTTTTTAAACCCCACAATAGTCCCATGAGATAGGATTATGCAAATGAGGAAAGTTAAGGATAAGCCAATTACCCAAGGTTATACAGCTAGCGAACAGCAAAATCAGGATGTGAGTCCAGGCAGTACAGCCACAGAATACATACCTTTTACTCCTGTGCTACCCTTCTTCACATCTGTCTACGTTGAAAATACAAGACACTCAATACAAACTATAAAACTAAAAGTTCAAGTATGTTGCTGCGCACACACAAAAACATAAAAACTGGTAACTGATAGTGTTCTTATGCCTCAGTAACAGACAACTTAAAAATGTTGGAAAAAAGATCCCATTTCCAATAGAAAATAGTAAGGTACTCTAGCATAAACTAAAAATTAAAGAACAATTTTCAAGGATAGTCAAGAGTACCAATATATTTTATAATTAAAAAAATACCAAAATGAAGGGATATACAATGTTCATTCACTGGAATACTAAAGAGAAGAAAATTCCAAGTCTTTCAGATTAGTCTACAGATTTACGGTAATTCCAATCAAAATCCCAGAATATATCAAATAAATCTGCACAAATAAATACTAGGTAATGTTAATAGAAAGATAAGTATTTAGGTAAAATATAACATGAAAAAGAATTAAAAAACACTGCATTCGGGGGTGCCTGGGTGGCTCAGTCGTTAAGCATCTGCCTTCGGCTCAGGTCATGATCCCAGGGTCCTGGGATCGAGCCCCGCATCAGGCTCCCTGCTCGGTGGGAAGCCTGCTTATCTCTCTCCCGCTCCCCCTGCTTGTGTTCCCTCTCTCACTGTGTCTCTCTGTTAAATAAATAAAATCTTTAAAAAAAAAAAAAAAAAGAATGCTAGCAGATGGCCCAGGGTGATCATGAAAGACATTTAAAAAACAAAAACAAAAACAGAAAAACACTGCATTCATATAACAGTCACCACTAGGGTAGGAAAGAATAGGATCAGAGTGGGTACACATGACACCTTAACGGTTTCCATGTCTTTTCCCCTAAAAAATGAAAATAAAATATTTGAAAGCAAATATGACCATGTTAAGATTTGATAAAGCTGGGTGGCAAGTACATGGATGACCTTTTTATCATGATCTAATCTGGTTGGCATGTTTGGAATACTTCATAATAAAAAAATTAGATAAAAAAGATCATTTATCAGGGGCACCTGGGTGGCTCAGTTGGTTAAGTGTCTGCCTTCAGCTCAGGTCATGATCCCAGAGTCCTGGGATGGAGTCCCACATTGGGCTCCCTGCTCGGCAGGAAGCCTGCTTCTCCTTCTCCCTCTGCCCCCCCCCCCCCAGCCCACTTGTGCTCTCTGGCTTTCTCTGTCAAATAAATAAGTAAAATCTTAAAAAAATATCATATCATTCTAATACTTTACATTTAACAATTTACATTATTTTGAAAGAAGCTATGATTCTATGAATTTGAGAATAGCTTTAGGCTATTTTATTTTAGGGCCTGGGAATTAATACACAAAAAGATGGTTAGTAGTCCATTTATTCTAGGTGTAGCTTAAATTTATTAAATAGTTTTAGAGTGCCTACTATACTCAAGATAGTCTGTAGGATATGAAGGAAAGATATAAAAATTTAGTCTCTACTTTCACAGAAGCTTATAATCTAGGTGGTGAAATAAATTAACTTTCCAAAGTAACAGGCAGATGTTTATGGTCCGGGGTAATGTCCTACCTTTCAGACCTCCCTGTTTTTCTGTGTTATTTTTTCTTTTCCTGTAGGAAAATATCGGTTTTGTTTCTGCCCATTACATGTGGTTCACTGTAAAATTAACATTAGCATCAACCATCTAGAGGGAAGGTGTTCCTAACTGTAATTGTTACACAAAAGTTTCTTTTTGGTAGGGAAAATGAGAGTGCATTTTAGTGACATTCACTAAATATTAGTACCAGTTAAGAATAAAAAAAAATTCTGTAGTATTTTTAACCTATATGAAATAAACTACTAAGCAACCCAAGCTTTCAGCTTTAAGAATTCTATCCTCTTATACCCAATCTGAACTTATATCTTGATATGAATATATGTTATGAATATATCAGCTTTCATTTGTTTTTAGGTATTTACATAAACTAATTGTGTACTTTTTCTTTTCCCAAATTATAAATGCCAAGAACCAGTTACAAAATCAGACTGCCATGAAGTTACACAAAGACAACTATGACTAGCTTTAAAATTTTATTGAAATTCAGGTTAGAATTCAACAATTTAATACAGCATTATATTGATTATCTTCTAACCAGTATTCTCACCTGCTTTACATGATTTCTGGGCACAACTTTAAAGAATTGATACTTTCTGCCTAATTTTCCATGATATGCCAATTATACATTCATTAAAATCTCAGATACTGCCCTAAAATTGTCCTTATTTCAATGTCAGAATTTAAAAAAATAAGCTCAAATATTGAAAATTTAAGACATTAATATCATAGCTACTATAGTATAGAAAAGAAAAAAAACCTTACACAATCTGAACTGTTTAAAATTAACATTTATTGTACTAATGCAATATGAATTTTTAACATAACCAATTTTTCATTAAAATGTTCAACCATTTCCTACTGAAGCATGTCCAAAGTTATAAAAATCTTCTCTTTTAAAGTAACCTATAGTGAATTAATCCAAAGTAACTGTGGCATTTTAGAGAAGACATTTACTCCATTGCATATTTTAAGTAACTAAGGATAGCCTGATCAATAGCACGTTACTGGAAAGAATAAAGAAAGCATAGCTTTCTTTAAGGAGTGAGTCGTTTGGGATCACGGGGAAACATTGAGGTCTGACGAACATTGTGCAATCCCAAAAAAAGCATCGTCACTCGTTCCAACCCTGGGGAAAACAAAATAATCATTAATTCCTTTTCTGAAAACCTTTCAGGGTCTTACTTACTGAAACTACCAACACAGTATCACTGATCAAAAAAATACTTCTATTATTTTGAGTTTATTTAAAATGAATTATTTTGGAACACCTGGGTGGCTTAATCAGTTAGTTGAGCATCTGATTCTTGATTTCTGTTCACGTCATGATCTCAGGGTTGTAGGATCCAGCCCTGTGTCGGGCTCTGCACTGTGCAGGGAGCCTGCTTAGGATTCTCTCTTCCTCTCCCTTTGCACCCCCCCCGCCCGCCCTTGTGCACCTATTATTCTCGCTACAAAATAAAATATAATAAAATGGACTGTTTTGGGTCTGACTCAGGAATAGAAAAAAAGAAATGATGCTGTATGTGGGAAGGACTAAATCAGATATCCTTAAGTTCTCTGGATTCTGTGAACTACAAAAATCTTGTAAATGTCCAAAACTTACAATTTAAATAAACACAGAAAAGCCATTTTATAAGTCTATATGTGGGGCGTCTGGGTGGCTCAGTAGGTTAAGTGTCCGACTTTTGATGTTAGCTCAGGTCGTGATCTCAGGGTGTGAGATCAAACCCCACATTGGGCTCAGGCGCTAGGCATGGAGCCTGCTTAAGATTCTCTCTTTCCCTCTCTCCCTCCCCTCAAGCTCTCTCTTAAGAAAAAAAAAAAAAATACACACACACACACACACACACACACACACACACACATATATGTGCCTACATGTTTGCCTATATGTTTTCAAATGGGACCAGAATCTTAATTATGTAGTCCAGGCCATCAATATAAGATGAGAGCCATAAACTTGTTCAAGGAAGTTTATTAATGGAAATACCAGAAATTTATTGTAATTCAATAGATAAGTAACATGGTGGTTCTTAGTATAAAAGACTCTAGGATACATTACTGTAAATGTTCCAAGTGCAGAAGAGACTGATTTTGACATGTGACTTAAATATTGTATTACTGGCAAGAATTAAGACCATGTATCACCTAAGAAACAGAGCAGAACTAGCAAATGAAACTTCATGTGTGCAATTTATCTATTTTACCCAAGTTGTATAAGACATGTATTACAGAAAAAAGGCAAGGTCAAAGAATATTTTTATATAGTAATGACTTTTAATTTTAAAGGAATGTATTTAACACTAAAACAAATAAATATAAGAGCATTAACATTGTTATTGCTATTCCTTACCAAAAAAATCTGCAAATATTTGAACCTTGTATTACAGTAATCTAATACTAATCTTAAAATAAAAACACCATATCCCATCTTCCCTTCAATCATTAATTACCAAAAAATGAGTAGTATTTGATAACCATTCAAATGGTCTTCACAAGTATGATTAAAATTTACACTGTGTAACAAAAATTTTCAAAATATACAAAATGCACATTACTGAATATTTTAAGAGAAAATAGTTGTCACTCTCCCATTAAAAATTAAACTATATATCCAACGTAGCACTGGTATCAATAACAAAAGGCTGGTATCAATCCACATGTCCATCAGTAAGAAGCTGGTTAACAAGATTATGGTGTACCCTTTCAATGGACTGATTCTATGTAGTATTAAAAATATCTTTTTAAAAGTATATTTTTGCATATGCAAAGATTATTTTTGCAAAGGTATAAAGAAAACTAGAAACAATAGTTTCCTGTAGGGAGGTGAATACACACTCTTCTATACCCTTTTAATTTGGTAAATTTTAAAGTATATTACCTATTCACCAACCCCCCCAAAACAAACAACAAAAATTTTAATAAAACTATAAATTCAGAATTCTTTTAAGAGTCTCTGATATGGACATCCAAAATTGAGCTAAACATTTATCCTTTTATTTATTTATTTTAAAAAGATTTCTTTATTTTTTTAAGTAGTCTCTACACCCATTATGGGGCTCGAACTCACAAGCCTGAGATTAAGAGCTGCATGCTGCACTAACTGAGCCAGCCAGGCACTCCTTACCCTTTTTAAATCAGAGTGGTATCTTACATATACTCTAGAAGTGGTCCTAAAAGTCAATGAAATGTTACATTACAACAAAAAATTTCGCAGCAATCTGAGCTAACTTGAGGGAGAGCTTTAATTTGGGCTAATCAGAATGAACTCATGGATGCAGAGAGAAAATAGGATACTCAATTTATAAGATGTTTTGCTTCTAAACTCTTCAGAGAAAAAGATGGCTAGAAATGTATTACAATATTTTAGAATACACAAATTAGCTGTTCATTTTGTTCCCTTGAAATCAAATTTTTCATTTAGTCACAACTCAACTTAAAAATTTGTTATAATACTTAGCACGCATGGACTTATTTGTAAGCAACAGCAATATACAAAATTTAGTTTTTGGAGTCCAGTGCTGAAGAAATTAGAACTGAATGAACACTCTGCCAAATGAAATCTGGGTTGGAAATATATAGTCATAATATTAAAATAATATTACCAATGCCTCCGCCAGCATGAGGAGGGGCTCCAAAGCGGAAGGAATCAATGTATGCCTTAATTTTCTCCAAATCTAAAAAAAAGACAAAAACAAACTCAAAAACCAAACATAATGTATCATCTTACTTAGTAACTTAAAAAAAGGTACAAAAGCAATTATCGTTCAATAAAAATTAAAACAAATGATGATGTTTCTAAGAAGTCTTTAAAAGGTTTAAAATGTATTGCTTTCACAATATATATTACTCTCCCAAATATATTTAAGTTGCTTACCAATTCCATGATGTAAGGCTCGCTCTGTTAGCAGCTGAGGATCATGTATTCTTTGAGCTCCTGATAGTATTTCTTCTCCTCTCATGAACATATCATAAGAGTTGGACTGTTTCTTCAGGGAAAAGCAAACACAAGAAAAGACCACTCTTCAAGTTACTGTCATTCTATTTCCATTACTCACATGAGGAATAAAAAAAAAATCTCTTTTGCACGAAGAACAAGTCCATTTTTCCCTACAATTAATGATGCAATCTCCTCCAATGAACACAATTGTTTCTCTAAAACAAGGTTAAACTAGTGAGAGCTCAATAATAACTTCTTCCTTCCCTCTATCAGATTTTATGATCCCCTTCTCCTACACCTTCCAATAACAAATTAGAGTGCCATATCTAACTTTAAGAAGTAGTGCTGATTCTCATTTCACTTTATTTTTTATTTTTTTAAGATTTTATTTATTTGACAGAGAGATAGAGAGCGAGCACAAGTAGGCAGAGCGGCAGGCAGAGGGAGAGGGAGAAGCAGACTCCCCGCTGAGCAGGGGCCCAATCCCAGTACCCCGGGATTATGATCTGAGCTGAAGGCAGCCGTTTAACTGACTGAGCCACCCAGGAGCCCCTCTCATTTCACTTTATCATCTGAAATGTTTTTAGGTGTGATATGATTTGGGGTCATTCTTGGAACTTCAAATTATCAACAGGTGTTAGTCTTTTTAATTAAAAAAAAATTTTTTTTTATTTTAACAAAAGTAAATGGAACATCAATTTGCCATAGCTTCACCTATTCCCATATCAGGTTTTAAGTTATTTTCCCTGTCTTTGGACAAACCAATGGTTCTCAAAGTGTGATTCCTGGATCTCAAAGTATGATTCCCGGATCTCAAAGTATGATTCCTGGTAGCCTCAGTATTACCCAGAACTCGTTAGAAATACAAATTATCAAGCTCTCCCAAGACCAGCTAATCAGGAAGTCTGGTGATGGGGCCCGGTCATCTGTGTTTTAAAAAGCCCCCCAAGTGATTCTGACGCACACTGAAGTTTGGGAACCACTGCAATGGAAAAACAGTAAAAGGCCACAAAACACAAATTAGATGAACTCCCAGGACAAACTGTTGTTCTTAGTTCAAAGTCAATGATAATATGATGTGTTAAAGTCTGCAAGTCTAATGATACTATTTACTATTTAAATGGCATCTCTTCCTCATAAATCTTTAAAAAAATGACCCTTGAAAATGATTTTTAATGCAGGTTTTGGGACTAATTTTTTAGAATTCTCACATTTCATGGTATTCTTTTGACTTAAGAATTGATAGAAACTAGTAGTAATATGTATAACAATGGCCCATTAAAATTGCAAATTACTAAGGAAAACCATTATTCCCATGGTCACAATAAAGTTTTCCTTCTCACCAAAACAAATTACTTAAAATAAAATTACTTACAGGATTTCTTGGGTCAGGCATGGTATAGAAAGGTCTTACAGCCAATGGATATTTATCAAGAATATAAAAGTCTGTATCATACTATAAAAAGAATGATTAAAATTAATTTTAAAAAATTTTAACAAAAGTAAAAAGAAGGCTAACATTTTGATAATTGTCCTTTTAAAAGTAAGTTTTGTTCTTCAAAATTACTATAATTACATTGTATATACAATAAGTATTCTGTTTCTTTCAATTAACATTTGTATCCTCTAGTATTTTGCCATCATGTTAAAAATTTCTCCAATACTTAAATTGTGGGAGCTATTGACTATTCTATCATAGTTCAAATATTCGTTTTCTTTTTTTTTTTTTGGACTTGTAATCTCTTTCCAATTTCTTCCCCATTGAAAACTATGCTGTGATAAACTTCTTTGAATTTCATTCTTTTCTTTGCTAATCTAATTCATTTACTCTTTCAGATGCAATTTGTTAACTTCCTGTTAAATTATCCTAAATCTCTTTGGGTTTTACAAAAACTACATTAAATCTATAAATTACTTTAGGAAAAATTGACATCTTTTACAATATTCATCTTCAAAAAAACCTTGATTATTTTCCCAATTTAAATTTTTGTGCGAACATCTAAAAGGAATTTGGTAGTTTTCTTCATATGAAAACTATAATTGAACTAAATAAGTAACATTAACATGAAATTATGACATTTTTGTTACAAAAAATAGTTACTACATGACCTAGATTTAATTAAAAAGAAACCAATCACATTTCAACTCTTTTGACATTAAACATTTTTGCTAAAACTCAAGCGTAGAGGGAATGTCAACAGAGCTGACAAACTGGAATCTGCTCTGCTGAAACAGCATTTTGAAGCTATAAACTCAACACAGCAGTTTCAGAAATAGGTTAGCTCCCCAGTCAATTTTGAGTGCAGCCAGCAGGAGGAGCTCAACGACTGTTTTCATTTATACACAATTCTCTTAATTTCTTGGCTTCTTTGGAGTTTTAGAAAATGAGATAGGAAAGCAGCTTTCACAAAAGAGGCCGAAAAGAACCTCATTCACCTTCAAGTCCCATGAGTCATCAGGGGTACTCAGGGAAGACCATTTCTAAAGAATTTCAAATCATCTTGAGATTGTTTCTAATCTAACAGTCTGATACAGATACCACTTTTAGAGGGACCTCAGTACAACTTAGTACAAAAATCAGATACTGAGCTAATCAAACTGAGCAAAGCCTATCTGAATATTTTTTATTTTTCCAAGAATTAAAAAAAAAAATTGTTCCTTGTGGTTTTTTATTTGTTCTGGGATCTTACCATTCTGGAAAACTGTTCCCCCTCAACTATTCTTTAGTACCAGAATATGTTTCAGATTTAGAAAAAGAAATCCAGCATGCACAAGAGTCCTACCTTTTCCTTTACCAAACGACCCAAGAGTTTTTCATTTGGTGTACTGAAAAACAAAAACAAAAACCCCCATGAAATTAGGTGTTTGAAGATCAAATAGCAACTTAAAGAGTAAGGCCCCTCTTCTATTTGAGGTTCTCAAAGGATAAAAAATGTGGTCAAAATACATAGTTGTCTATCCTGCTCCTTTTTTAAAAGGCAAGTACAGTCACAACATTTAGTAGGTGCTGCTCAAAAATATTTAAATAAAACAATAAACAGATATAGCAATTCACAGATTCAGAAATAACATGGATGAAATAATTTCCTACAATTATATATAATTAAAGTTCACTATAGCAACATAGGCTATTCTTGCCATTAAGTGGTTCTACTTCAAGATGCTCTCTCCTTTTGTTACTCTTTATCAAAGGTTTATAAAACAAAAATCGGTATTTCCAAGTCTTTAAAATGTAATCGTGTTTCTATAGCTAAGAGGCTGTTATTTTAGCTTCTATCCTAGGTAAGAACAACTGACAAAATACTCAAGAAAATATTGCTCAGCTTAAAATAATCATAGAATTTATAGTTTGCCTTAAAAATGTAATCTAGCAATGAAGGAGATGCTTAAAACCATAAACGTATATTTCTGTTAAACAAAAATAAAGGGTTTTGAGCAAAATATGCTTAAAAAAGCCCCAAAAAAGACAATAACCATTCCTTTCATTCCTATATCCATACGAATTATTGTGAGGGCTTAAATATTTTAACTTAAGAACCCTTGAGAAAAATGTACTAAGTACTGTAGACAATAATTTCTTTATTAAACTACATAATTTATTCAAATTATAAGTTATATGATCTGAATTTAGATAACATAATACTATATAACAAAGAACAGATATTTTTATAACTTTTGGAGATATTAATTTTATGCCCTAGTCCGGTGTGGGGATGGATTAAGACTGCTGTCTACCCTCTCTAACACCACTGATTTAGAGAGGTAACATATTAGATGATAAAAAGATCACAGGCCAAAGTCCCTATATATTCTTTAAAGTGTTACAAATATGGGGGTGTGGTAGGGTAAAAAATGGTGTTTATAAACAAAACTATCAAAGCTCAGGCAAACCACATTAAACATAATATTTTATTTCAGATCACACATTAAACAAAACAGCATCATACTATATATATACCAAAGTTAATAAAACTGAAGTTTATCAGCTGGGTGGAAAAAATCATCATTCATTAATATATGCATTCTTTCATATCTTAAACCTAATTACTAAAGTTTAAAAAATCAGAGTCAAACCTCAGATCTTCTTCATCTCCCATTTCGATTCCAGCTTCCCTAAGCATAGCCAATGCTTCACAATACTCGAGTCTTAAAGTTGGCTCCAAAAATTTGAATGGCTCACACGGGAATTGTTTATTCACTGTCTGAATTTCAGTTTGAAACCTATTTGTACAAGATAGAGTTAATAAAAAAAAAAAAAAAAATGTGTCGTGTTCTCCCCACAAGAGGTCACTGTAGCAATACATAACACATTTTTTAAGAAAGATTTTACTAATATAAGTGAGATAATGAGTAGATAGCTTTATTCTTCTACAACTTGATACATTTTTTTTTTTTTAAACAAAGAAACAACATTTTTAACATTTCACAGGAGTCACTGTATGTGCGATGATGAGGAAAGGGCAATCTGAGTAGGTTCAGGGGTAGTAGCAGCTCCATGGTCAGCGAAGTGCCTTTTCCAGCTGAGCCACTCAGCCCCACCCCCACAGACCCTCCTAGCTGTCTGGGAAACCCATTCCCTAATGGCTGGCTGACATGAACCCAAGAGTCTACTCTACATACTATTAGTTCTATGTGTTCCACTGATAACAATTTTGAAATTCAGAGGTAACTCAAAAGTAAATGCTTTTATTTTATTTAATTAATTTATTTTTTAGAGGGGGGAAGGGAGGGGCAGAGGGAAAGGGAGAAAGACAATTTTAAGCAGGCTCCATGCTCAGCACTGGGCCCGACGCAGGGCTCCATCTCACAACCCTGAGATCATGACCTGACCCAAAATCAAGAGTTGGGCGCTTAACCAACTGAGCCACCCAGGAGCCCCTAAAAGGAAATGCTTTTAGAGAAAGTTGTTTTGTGTAAAATCAGCCTCAATACAAAAATTGGAGACTTGCAGTCTCTTTTTTTTATTTTATTTTATTATGTTATGTTAATTACCATACGTTACATCATTAGTTTTTGATGTAGTGTTCCATGATTCATTGTTTGTGTATAACACCCAGTGCTCCATTCAGTCCGTGCCCTCTTTAATACCCATCACCAGGCTAACCCAACCCCCCACCCCCCTCCCCTCTAGAACCCTCAGTTTGTTTCTCAGAGTCCATAGTCTCTCATGGTTTGTCTCCCCCTCTGATTCCCCCCCCTTCATTTTTCCCTTCCTGCTATCTTCTTTTTTTAACATATATTATTTGTTTCAGAGGTGCAGGTTTGTGATTCATCAGTCTTAAACAATTCACAGCGCTCACCATAGCACATACCCTCCCCAATGTCTATCACCCAGCCACTCCATCCCTCCCACCTCCCACCACTCCAGCAACCCTCAGTTTGTTTCCTGAGATTAAGAATTCCTCATATCAGTGAGATCATATGATACATGTCTTTCTCTGATTGACTTATTTTGCTCAGCATAATACCCTCCAGTTCCATCCACATTGTTGCAAATGGCAAGATTTCATTCCTTTTGATGGCTGTATACTATTCCTGTGTGTGTGTGTGTGTGTGTGTGTGTGTGTGTGTACACACACACACACACACACACATCTTCTTTATCCATTCATCTGTCGATGGACATCTTGGCTCTTTCCATAGTTTGGCTATTGTGGACATTGCTGCTATAAACATCAGGGTGCACGTACCCCTTTGGATCCCTACATTTGTATCTTTGGGGTAAATACCCAGTAGTGCAACTGTAGTAGTAGAAACAGCTAAGAAAAAATATCTGGTAGGTACTGAGTACCTAACTATGTCACATAAAATCATTCTTTGAATCAGTGTATGCACCAGGAAAAAGTGTTACCAAGAAATTATTTACATTAAAGATGAAATTTAAATACTCAAAATATTTAACACCTTTCTTAGTCTCCTCTTGTTTTGTCACCACAGTGGCATTAAAGGATTAAAAACTTTATACCTCGTATCAGCTAACACTGTTAGTAACGTAAAATACCCATTTTATGAGGCATTAGAAAGAACTGACTTTTTAATCCTTTAACAACACTTGTTATCCGCAAGGTAGACCAAATTAATGAATATTTGTCTTATCTTCCCCCATTCCCATTATACGGTAAGTCTGTGAGTGCAATCTCCCATTTTAATAACCACTATAGTACAGTGTCTAGCCTTTAAACAGCGGGCACAAATGTTTACTGTATTGAATTGTGGAAGATCATATTTTAGTAAGATTTAAAAAGTATATTTTTGCCACTTATGGATGAAATGATAGCTGGGATTTGCTTCAAAATAATAGGGGATGGGAGAAATGGGTAAACAAAACTGGCCATGGGTTAACAATGGCTGAAATTGGGTGATGAGTACATGGGGGTTCATTAGGCTAGTCTCTATTTTGTATGTGTCTTGAAATTTTACATAATTGACAGAATTGAAAAAGTATGTTTATATTCCATGAAAACACTAGAAATTAAAACATTATCATTTCCTGATTAGTCTTAAAGACTTTCATGGGAGCAATAAAGCTTAGCCATTGATTTATTCAAATCTTGATGTAAGAAGGGTTAAGAAGATCCCAATAATTGATTTCTAAATTCTTTCTTTGCTTTGGATATTAACCCAATCATGTCTATCAATATTTTAAAATACATTTGCCTATTATTCTTCTATGAGAGATAAGTACTAAGGATAAACATGAGAGGTATATGACACTAGCCAGGTAACACAACTTACAACTGACAGAGAAACTCAGAATTCCTAAATGACTTACAGAATATAAAAATAAGGCTTTTATTTCTAGGTTGCCACCTTAAATCTACTTGAAAAAGTCCAGTGATGATGGTGTCTGAATCTCTAATTTGTAAACAGAGATTTGATTAATCCCAAGGGCCCGATTAATGCTCGATCTATTATTACAAAAACTGAAGTGGAAATTTCATATCCCAATATTAGAGAAGATATCAATACCCAAAATAAATGGGCTTCAGAAACCTTCTTGAATTATAAATGTGGGGAAAAAAAAAAAAAAAGAGAAAAGCTCTGTTCCTTCACTGTAGTTTCAAAGGGTATTTTATTTTATAAGGAAACATCAGTTGTTCCATAGACTACGTGAACGAAAGTTGCTTAAAATAAACGGCATTGAAATTTTCAGAGTACAAAGGTTTAAAAAAAAAGGCTGTCTACAATGAGCTAGTCATCAACATACCAATGCAATGCGGAGAATGCCTGGAAAATATCGGTACTTATGCTACAAGATTTTTGTAAGATCAATGATTAATTTCTGCGTCCTTGAAATTACTCATTAGACTTGCAATGGAGTAAATAAGATTCATAGTATTTTTGAACTCTTTTTAAGTATCAATGAAGCATATCCAAATACATCAACAATTAACAGTTAAATCAGTGGTCTTTAAATAAAAATTTCAAATACAGCCCTTTGTCAATTATCAAAGTGCTAGATAAGTCTACAATAGCCTACTTAATATTTAGTACTGTCTCAAGTATGGAGAAAGTAAAAAAAGACTCTCTTGTTCCTACTTAACTTGTTTTCCATTTTCTTTTCCTATTTTCTCTGTGTTAAACATCATCACAAGTAAACAACTTTCAATGACCTTTAAGGAAGAAACTATTTGCCAGTTTAGAGGGTGTACCTAATGTGAACATTTTACATAATTCAATTCTCTGCACATCCTGAACATGTCTAACAATTTTCTGTAAGATTCTTATCACCACATTATTACCACTACCAGTTTAATAATAAACTGCTATAAAAGTAACATAGGTGCTATTTCTTTCAGACATTCAGGATATTTAATATAAAGGGAAAAAAAAAAATAGTTAGACTGGTTCACAATCTGGTAAACTTCCCCACCAAAATAAGGTTAACTAGCTGATCCAACTGACTTGGATCCAGAAGTACTATTCTGACTGTTCATTTTTTCACTAATTAACTATTGATCATCTATGTGGCAAGTCCTCTCCCCACCATATATATATGTATATTCAATATAAACTTAGTTTACATGTTTCAGTTCAAGAATTACTTTATTTTGGAGAACCCAAATTGGTTAGACATTAAGTCCATCTAAGGGATATACAGTATTTGTTTTTACCTTTTTTGGAGTCCTTTGAATATTTGTACTAAGGTGTCAGCAATTTCTTCCACAACTTCATGGTAATGGTAATTAAAAGCCATTTCAATGTCCAAACCAACAAATTCAGTTAGATGTCTGTGGGTATTTGAGTCTTCAGCTCTGAATACTGTAACGTTATTAAGAGAAATAAATAGTAAATAGTGCTTTAAAGTTTTGCAAAAATTGTGATTTAAATACAAAATTTTATTTACTAGTACTCAAATGGTATTATTTTCATTTATCATTATGGGGTTCTGGAAAGACTTTGGATAAGCCATATACTTCAGCATTCTCTTGGACAGCAAGTTCATTACCAACTCCTACAGTCATGTAGTAAAAGCTCTAACAAATGTAAATTAATAAATGAGGCTTCGGAGAATCCTAAGGGAATGCAAGGTCCTGAAGTGCCTTCTCAATGATTAAAAATAGTGAGTTCTTCTCAATTTTATTAAAACTTGACTCCAGCTAAATGAAATCTGTACCAGTGAAGTAACTTTATATATATATTCCAGCCATTACCTCTGTCCAGCTCTTACTGTCCTCACTGCACTTTCTTCCTTTTCCAGTCTTCCTGACTCTAGCTCTGCTCCATCTTTCACATCACTTTAAGACTAAAATTCCTACAACACATCCTTGCTCAGTAATTAACTATTGATCATCATGGTTCCCAAATAGCACTGTAATAGAATATAAAATGACAAAAAATCTAAAACCTTTATGCTTTCATATTTAATCTTACCCTATATTTTCCGTTTATTCTTAACGCTACGTAGCCTTTTTATTTTCTCCCATGCTCTTTACTCATTCTGCTTCTGCTGACTAGAATGCCATTTCTGTAGTCTGTATCTCCTACTCTGTTCTTAAAGCCCACTTCAGTTTGCATTTTCCTTTATGGTAACTATAGCAAATTCCATCTTCTCCCTCTTTTTACACTATCTATACCCCATAATTAACACCAATCTTGCTGTGAAAACCAGTTGATTATTCCCTGCAACTGCTATATGTATGCATGTCTTTTTCTGTCTTGGGAGAAGGAACAATGTTTCTTCCCTTGTCACTCAAAACATAGTTTACTAATTGGCAGCATCAGCAGTACCTGGGAGCTTGTGAGAACTGTAGAATCTCAAGCTTCCCTCCAGACCTACTGGTTGGAATCTGCATTTTAACAAGATCCTCAAGTAATTCATGCACACATGAACATCTGAGAAGTGCTGGTTGATTTTTCTTTTATGTACATGTTACCTAGCACAATGCTATGTATGTAGCAGGCATTCAACAAATTAGTAAATTCAGAAAATTAACACAATTAATGCTCTTGCCAGTTTCTCTAACAGCAGGCATTTAATTTTTATTTAGCTATCAAAAAACTTACATATATAAAATAACTTGTAAGTTTTACAGAACGAAGCAAAGCTGGTTTTTGCTTATAATCGGCTTCATTAAAGAATCTACCACATGATTATGTGTCCATGCTTAACTTTTAATTTCTAATGGACTTTAGCATATTCTCAATAGTAAGAACAGTACAAATAGTGATAGTAAAACAGAACAGCTTTGAAATAAATTGGTAGCAAAGTACCCAGAAGTACATTTGTAAACTTACAAGAGTAGTAAGGGGCTATCAAGGACAACAAAATACATTATTTGGAAGACTGCAACTACTTGTTCGAAATTTCGTGTTCATGGAGAGTTGAAAGGCGAGTCCAAACAGGAGCTAATTCTGTTCTAATTACACTGAAATAATAATAAATAATATACTCAAGGTATATTTCAGAGGGTATATATTTTCAAGGCATGCATTTTTAAAATGAGATATTCCCAAGGCAAACATTTTCTTCAGCAATCCTCTGTAGGAATATAAAATGCTTATGAATCTATTCACATAAATGATGTTCAGCTACTTAAAGAACTATTGAGCATACAATTTTTTTTTTTTTTTTAGGAAATGTCTACCCAAGCACATTATCATTTTTACCTAAAAGTCTAGTGTTTATATAGCCAACATATAAAAGGATTTAAGCTTCCAAAATGTCTGTATGCAAAATGTGTTCCTAAAACCTTAACTATTGTACAATTAATAAATTTTGAGAAAACTATAACCACCAAAACCTTACCTGGTCCAATACAGAAAACCTTCTCAAAATCAGCACAAATACACATTTGCTTGTACAGCTGTGGGGACTGGGCCAGGTATGCATTATTTTTAAAATATGACACAGTAAATACATTGGCTCCTCCTTCACTGGCAGCTGAAATGTAAACATTTATGTTATTATAACCAACTGCAAGCTTATCAATGCAAATTTCTAATAAAAACAGTTTATGCTTTTAAGTATTTCACTTAAAAAAAATAAAAAATTTCAGAGAAACTATATATGATTTATACCTGATTCTAAACCATTTATAATTTAGGAGAGATTTACTTCTTTGGCTATATCTTCACTTTATCAGATATATACACTTCCTTTCTGCATCAATTTCAAATCTATTAAAACTACTTTGGAGTTGTAAATATTTTTTTCAAAAAGGAAAAGATATTCTTACTGATTTTTCTAAGTATCAAGAAAGCAATGTTCAATTCTTGATTTATAAATAAATGCCACTTGTAACACATTTTTTAGTGTTATTTAAGCAACTCTAAAAAGGGTAAAGTGATTAAAATAAGATTCTCATATGAGACTGAGAATTAATGAGATTTTCCCACTTGCAGTATTTAGTAATATTACAATGCAGTTTATACAAAACAAAATTGCAATACCAATTTAGAAAGAAACCTACATAATGAAAGTAGTTTCTGGTACAACTTACATAATATCAATCTTGCTTCATCTGTTACTGCCTCATTTTATAATCACTATACATAATGACTCTTGAAACAAGAAGATGCTATATTATTGATGTCAGTGATATGTGACTGCTGATATATATATATATATATGGCATAGTCTTCAAAATAAAAAGTCTCACGGATAAACCTTAAGGGACAGTTGGGATTCTCAATTTAAAAAAAAAAAACAAACTAAGCAACTTGGGAGAAAGCAAATTTATTTTTAAAAATTAAGAGAAATGTCTTAAAGCATACCTGAGATAATTTTAGGAGTTTGGATCTCCATAAAACCCTTGTGAATTAAAGTTTCTCGGAAAAGATGGCAGATGCCAGACTGGAGACGGAAGACTGCCTGACTAGTTGATGTCTAAAAGACAATAATAAAATCTAATGAAATCAATTTGACACATTAACTGAGATGGAGTATTTTCTAATCAGGCCACCTGCCTAGAAGGTTCACAGAGAAAACAATTCATTATATGAGAGAAAAGTTAGGTTATATGACAATTAGTATAAGGATATATCTTGGAATTTCTTCCTATTATAGGAGAATGGCAATTTTGCTCTTTAAAATCTCCAACATCTCCAACTTGACTTTGCTGAGAGTCTATAAAAGATTAGAGAGTAGTTTAAACATAAACTAAGATGCTTAAAAGACTTCAAGTACCAACAATGCTTCCCAAAATGTAAAGTCAAAGTAGAGGTTAAAACTGTGAATGCCTAGGGGCACCTGGGTGGCTCAGTCCGGACGTTAAGTGTCAGACTCTTGATTTCCACTCCGGTCATGATCTCAGGGTCATGAGATCAAGCCTTGTGTCAGGCTCCTAGCTCAGCACTCAGCGGGGAGTCTGCTTGAGATTCTCTCTCTCTCCCTCTCCCCTTTGCCCCCTACCCCACTTGCGTGTATATGTGTGTGTGTGTGTGTGTGTGCACGCGTGCGTGTGTGCACTCTCTCTCTCTCAAATAAATAAATCTTAAAAAAAATGTGAACGCTTACAAGGGCCAGACAAATAACATAAATGGAATAAATGAATGATACTTCCTGGGTGGTGCAGGGCATAGCAGAGGACATAATGCCTCATCTAGAGTGCTAGCTAATGTTGCCATGCCACAGTATTGCCAGATTCACCTCCAACTTTTTAAGAAAAGCCATCTAGATTTAATGTGTAAATCCTCACTTTTCAACAGTAGCAATGAATTTAAATTAAAAAAAAAAAAAAAGATGCTGAAGAAAAATACTTTGGGGCCAAATTCTATAGGCACAACCAATAATTTCTGTGAATAAATAGCATGGGTAAAAAGAGTATGATGTCTACCTACTGTGGCCAAAATTATGAAACATCTGAGGTTTCTAGGCAGTATCAAGAGGACTACTGATTATTGTTATAGCCTTTTCTATAGACTACAAATTAAAATGGAAAAGGAAAGGGACAAAAAAGCAAATAATCAGGGGAGACATACGAGTGTATAATAAAGGTAGACCCATACGACCGCAGAAAAGTTGTAAAGAACTCTTAAGGTGACAAAGGATTTAAGCTTTAGGTAGAATATTTAAGGAGGAAGATGTGGTCAAAACATTAAGAAAGAAAGATGACATTGGTTTTACTACAATGGTGAAACCACTGAACTCTTTCACTTGCAACCAAACCAGAAAGGGAAACAGAAGACCTATGAGATTACTAAATAAACCACCAGGGCCAACTACTTCTTTATTATTAATTCTGGGCTCAGATCAAATTCAAAGGATTGAGGCATTAATTACTAATCTCCACCTGGTCCACATTCTAGAATGTCATACAATTTCTTTCACAATTTTGTAGTGATATTAATGGTTATGTTTTTACTTATTAACTTGTCTAAAACAGGTATCACCTGGCAGCAAGCCCATTTATTGGCTTCATGTTCCTTTGTCATTTTAAAACAAAGCAAGTCAATACCCTGTGAATTATTACTTGACCGTCCTCGTTGCCTGCAATTATATTTAGGGAAAGGGTCAGTCAGAAAGGTAAATTGTTTCTTGTATTGTCGTACGTACAGGCAAATGCCAATTAGTTCTATAACTCTGAGACAGGTGTGGTATCCCTGCCCACCTTGATTTCGGCACAGTCACGTCACTTAATAAATAAATGAGGCATACCCTAAGATCAATGACTCTGTTGTCTAATCTTGTATCCTGGTTAACAGTAGCTCTTCCTTCCTAAAAAAAGATGAAAAAACAGATTTTACTAATTTTTTTAAGAACACAAAAACACTTTTAAGAAGCCATGTTTACTTCTAAGTGAGAACAGGTGTGCTTATGTGTGTTAATATTACACCCCCAAATCAGGGATTCAAGAAACAAGAAGCAGGGCCAGAGAGAAGCTATTGTTAAAAGAGAGATGGAAAGAAGAGAAATGCAAATGAACAGAGGTTAATGCTTTCCTTCCATCTCCCACCCCACCAAAGCCTGGCCTCATTACTGGGACATGAGAAGAATTAATCACTTGCACCTTCATTGATTCCTGGATTTTACCTGCTACAGACTAAAGGACTAGATAAAAGCTGACAGAGTAGTGGTTCTCAAAGTATGTTCTGGGCACCACTGAAGGTCCCAAAGACACTTTCAGGGAGTCCATGAAGTCAAACCTATTTTTCACAGTGACAAATTTTCACTCTGTACTGAGTTTTCCCAAGGCTTCATGATGTGTGCTACCACAACAGAATGAATGCAGAGGCAGGTATGAGAATCTAATTGTTGTCCATTAAGGCAGACATTACAAAGATCTGTAGATATGTAAGACAATGTCACTCTTGACACTAAATTATTTTTTGTTTTTGGAAATATTTTTCAAGGGGCGCCTGGGTGGCTCAGTCATTAAGCGTCTGCCTTCGGCTCAGGTCATGATCCCAGGGTCCTGGGATCGAGCCCCGCATCGGGCTCCCTGCTTGGCAGGAAGCCTGCTTCTCCCTCTCCCACAACCCCACTTGTATTCCCTCTCTCGCTGTGTCTCTCTAATAAATGTTATTTATTAAATAAATAAATAAAATCTTAAAAAAAAAAAAGAAAAGTTTTCAAAAATGTTATTTTTATCATTCATATAGGATTAATATATATAAACACATAATATACCTACATTACTGTTACTTTTATTAATACATACTAAGAATTTCCTATTCTAATTTCTAATATTATAAATATTGATAAAGATATACAAAAACAAAAGTTTATGGGGGAAATTATTTTTAAGAGTGTAAAGGGATCCTGGGACCAAAAAGTTGGAGAACTGTTGATGTGAGAGTAAATTTAGATAAAAAATGAAGCTCAAATCACTTCACAGGTACCCTTCATACAAAAATAGGACATCAAGTTTTCAATGTTCTATAAATTAAACATACAGAGGAAGCAAAATATTTCAAAAATGTAATTTTAACCTCTTCTCCTTCCACCTCAGGCCGGACAGCATCATCCAGCTGCAGGGGCAGGCGGGGTTCAGCCAAACTGATCACATAAATCTGAAAGTGAGAGATTACCAAAAATATCATGAAGCACACAAAACCTGTTATCTTTTACTTAAAAAAAATCTACAGTTGACATAAATATGAAGCTATGTTTGCATATATCTTAACTGAAACTACTTGCTAAAATCAAACAAAGATGTACATGTTTTTTCACTTATAAAATGGGAATCATAGTATTTCTTGCCTATTTCCCTAGGTTGTTGGAAGTCAAATGAGAGAACATATATACAAATACTTTGTAAACTCTAATGTGCATACCAGTGTGACAAATAAGTACTAACTGGGGTCAAGGGGTCTGAGTTTACGGCCTTGCTTTGTCACATAAAAGCTGTTGTTAGGCAAATCATTTAACCTCAGAGCTTCAATATTCTACTCTGTAAAATAAGGTCTGAGGTAAGAATCAAATGGAGTAATGAATATGAAAACACTTTGCTCTTTTGAAAGGGCCATTAAACAAATGTGTTATTATCACTGTTCACAGCATTTGGCCATTTCTACTGCTAGGACCAAAGTCACCCCAACTCTGCTGTCCATCAACTCCCTTTTCTCATTCTTTTTCTAAATATCCTTTCCTTGCCATCTTTCATCAAACATGTTATATCTCATTTCCTGCTACTCTCCTGGTTTGGAGCTGCCATAGAAGGTATTCCTCTATGGTGTTAAAATTCCTTTTTATTTGTTAAATTCACTCACATTAATTGCACATTTTAGTGCTAAAATGCAGTTAGGTCATAAAAAATGAGCTAGGGTTTTTTGGCTACTCTTAAAACATGTTACCCTATTAGTTACTCCCAACTATGCCTGGAAAACCTGTTAAAGCACGAAAGGGAAACAGACCTTATTTAGTTAATTCAGGAAAGGAAATTACATTCTTCCAGTTGGTAGATCATATTTAGCGTTCAGTTCAGACTCTTTAAGAAAAAGTGTCAGAAGGATACTCCAGTCCTTCTGATAGTAAAATAGAATTGTCACCACCTTCTATGCTCAAGTATAGTGTTTCCCTTCGATGAGTTAATAGAAACTTGATTTCCAATGCAAAGTTGTAGAATGGAACAGCTCCCTCTTCTATTTTTATAACTAGTAGAAATTCACTTCATTAGGTTGTGAGCATCCTACAAATTCACACAGTGCTGGCTCAAAGTATGTACTCAGTAACTGCTGGCTGAATAAATAAATAACTGATAAGAGTCAGTGCTTACTATAAGACCCTTTTTAAAATATAACACTTTATACTTTGTGAGATACTTTATAATTATTTCCATTAAGGCAAAATTTGTAAGCTCTTTAGGCTTTATATTTATCATTTATATTTATTAGGGTTGTATTGAATGCTAGATAATTAGAATATTTTAGAATACATTTGCTCTACCCACTAAAATTTTATTTATTGAAGTATTGAAAAAGATATGTTACTTGGAGGATGGGGGTTGTTTTACTTGGTCAGCATACGCTTAGGTTGGTCTGCCTTTATAGGTTACACACTTCTTGGTGTGGTTGGTTTGAAATGAAGCTCACACAAAGAAAAAAAAGTAATCTGGCAAGTTAGGTCAGTAAAAAACACAAGATTTTCTAAGTCTTGAGGAGTTCCCATGATGATTCCAGTTAAATATGACCTTACTCTCAAATGAGTGGTATGAGTCCATCTTTCTGTAATCTGTCAATCTGCCTGACTGCTCTATCTTATATATGCTCACACACAAGCAAATAAACATATAGGGATAAGGGCAGGAAGTGGCTACTTTAAGAGAAATTTAATGATGCATATGGTAGATACAAACTAGGCCTGGACCTGAGAACTGCAGGTTCGAAACTGCAGGGTTATTTCAAAAGTACTAAATATGTGTGAGTTCACTTATAGTATTTTAAAAGTCAATGATAACGAGCACTTATAGTTTTTATTTCTGAGGAGGAAATAGACGTGGGAAAAATCTTGTATGAAAGGAAGTTATTGCTGGAATGTAAGACCGACACAGTTTTGTCTCTTTTGATTTCTCTATAAAGTATCAGTAATATAATGACTATAAGGAAATATAATCATTAAAAATTAGTATAATTAGTCAACCTTTAGAGGTATACTGTCATAAGAAAGTTCATAGCAAAATACATGCATAATAGCAAACAAAGCTTTTTAGATGTGTTTTCTATTTTTCCCTATGTGACTATGGTATATTGTTTGTTTGCAAAAAATGGCTCTAATAATTCCTCAGCCTCCTATATACATGTCTTTTTTCAATGATGTTGCCTCTTCCCATCAAGAGGTGGAATCTCTTTCTCCATCCCTTAAATCTA
This sequence comes from Halichoerus grypus, assembly GCF_964656455.1. Taxonomy (NCBI): domain Eukaryota; kingdom Metazoa; phylum Chordata; class Mammalia; order Carnivora; family Phocidae; genus Halichoerus; species Halichoerus grypus. The sequence continues at coordinate 102,379,702 of NC_135715.1, forward strand.
ATTAAGTTATTTCATGTGACTTGCTTTGACCAATGACATATTTAGCAAACGTGACACAAGGAGAAGCTTGAAAAGTGCTTGCACACTAGGGCTTCCCTCTCTTGCTGCTGGGAACCCTTCTGGTACCATGTCAGCAAGCCTGGGCTAGCCCGCTGGACGCACAGAGGCCACAGGGAGAAATGTCCCAGAAATATCAGTAGGCCCAGCTGATGTCATGCAGAGTAGATGAGTCACCCCAGATAGGCTGACTCTAACTGCCCCATACACAGAATCATGAGCAAATAAATGTTTTAAGTATTGGGGTGGTTTGTTATAGGACAAAAGCTAATTGATTCGGTAATCGATTTATAAATCTCAATATTTTATATCAACTCTAAGAACACATAGATTTGATATGAATGGTTATGAGAACCACTCAAATCTATTTCTGTACCCAAATTTATATTTTGAAAAAAGTTACCTTTTGAACATGTAACTCTACGTCTTGCTGTGTACAGCTTCCAATTTTCTGATTCACTTTTCTCACTACACCTTCTACATCTACGATGCTCTCTTTGTTAATGCTGTCAAAAGAAAAAATTCACAACTTTAATCATCTCATCAGAGGTGTCAGAATTCATTTGGTGTTTCAACAGTAAAGCCGAAATATTAAACTCTTTTTTAATACAGTAAGCCACTTGAGATAAAGCCAGTCTATTTAACCTACTTACAATAAGCTATTATGTAGCACACCTTGTGAGATTTCTTGAAGAGATGATTTTCTAGATGCCATAATTTAGTTACCATTCATAAAATACTCTGAACATAAATGGCAACAGGACCAGCACTGAATTGTGAAAAGTAGAAAAAAGTCTTTCAATTATTTATCAAAGAACATTTCCCTTCCTATAGTTGAAATTTACAAAGATCAGCATTTCTTCCTATAAGGAGAAGCATGGGCTTCAATAAATGCAATTACTGGTATGTAATGGAATTAAATAATAGAAGAAGGTCAACTGAAAAGATTTCAAGGTAATAAAAGGATATTAGTTGCTGCAATTAAGCTCTCCACACCTATAGTTTCTGAGTACACACTGTCAGTGAATTTATGGCAGACAGCCCACAGGATTGTGCAATCCCATTTAAGAATGTCTACATGAAGCTCAATATACACTAAATGGGTCACCTAGGCAGTTGAATTTTATAACAAACTTGAATTTTGAACATAAGACACTCATATTCTGAAATACAAAATTTATTAAGTAGCTTATTAAGCTCACCAATTGATTATTTTTTGATTTCTAGGACATAACCAAGGGAGAAAGGGTATAATCCAAAATGGTGGTTCCCATACAAAATGTACCAGTTTTATGTATATTATTGTACTGACAGAATATATCATAATATATTTGTGGAAAAGGATAAATATTTAACTTTCAGTTTTGGAGAGTGATGTCAGCATCATGGCAGCTCAACTGGCCAAAATTATCAATGTAAAACTACCAATTAAAACTCTCAGGTGATAATTGGAACTGCAGAAGTGAGGTGAAAAGAGAAGAAGGAAGAAAAATGCAAAAGTGGTAACTGGGAGACAGTGGAGTTTCTGACACAGCTGGCATAATAGAAAGGGCAAACATGCATCAAGAAAATCTGTTCTGGACTCCCTGTTTATCTGCTCTGTCATAAGCCCCCGTTAACTTTTATATTGACCTTTCATGGCTAAAGTCCCAACCCAGAATCCTGCAAAATGAATTACAAGAATCTAAAAAAAAAACAAAAGAAAAAAAAAAAGAGGAAAGAAAAAGAAGATTTAACTTTCACAGGAAAAGTTCTATTTATTCTGATGAGGAACTGGATCCTTAGTAGTTGCGGTGCCATTTGACAAGATTTCAGAAATCCAACAATGCTTATTTTACCCAAGAGAACACCACAATCCATTTCAATGAACATTTGCTCAGGGTTGGAAAATGATCAAAATGAGGATAAGAGGTGAAAAGTGGTGAAGAAAGGAAGAAAAATTTTCATTTCACTTTACTACACTGTCTAAAGCTCTATATGTCTGGTATCAACTTTAAAAGAAACCCAAAAATATGCCTATTTCTTACATTCATAAGTCTCCTGCACTAGAGCCATTACCTAATATCTAGCTAAAACTTCATAGCCTCAGATAATGTACTAATGAGTAATGCCTTATTCTTCAATGTTGCCAAAAATTTTTTTTAAGGTCTTAGCTTATCTCTATGGTGCACTGAATTCTTGCTCTCAAGTCTTTGCTCCCCTATTGTAGTAGTATTCATCCACACTTTTGCCATAGATTCAAGGTAGACAGAAGGTAACTTTTTGCCTCTTGGCTTTGGCCATATGACTTGCTTTATTAATGACATATCAGTGGATGTGATGCCAGTAAAGGCTTGAAATGTGCTTGTGCAGCTGAACTTGCCCTTCAGCATTTCTGCTTTTCTCCATAAGATGATGTCTCAAGTAGCTGTTGGTCCAAGGAAGCTGAGAAACACAAGGAGCAGACCAGGACACAAACCACAGCTTCAAAACAAGCTTAGATGGGGCGCCTGGGTGGCTCAGCTGGTTAAGCGACTGCCTTCGGCTCAGGTCATGATCCTGGAGTCCCTGGATCGAGTCCCGCATCAGGCTCCCTGCTCAGCAAGGAGCCTGCTTCTCCCTCTGACCCTCCCCCCTCTCATGTGCTCTCTCTCTCTCATTCTCTCTGTCTCAAATAAATAAATAAAATCTTAAAAAAAAAAAACAAGCTTAGATGAGCTGAATTCTAGCTGACCCACAGATATATGAGCAAGAAATCAAGGTTTATTGTTGTATGCTGCTGAATTTTTACTATTGGTGAAGTATACAATACATACAACTTACCATTTTAACCACTGTTAGATGTGTAATTCAGTGGCATTCACAATTTTGTGCAACCACCACCACTATCCATTTCTAGAACTTTTTCATTATGCCAGAAACTCTGAACTCATTAAACAATTAACTCTGCACTCATTCCAACTTCCTCCCACCCCCACCTCAGCTCCTGGTAACCTCTATTCTACTACTTTCTGTCTCTATGAACTTAATTACTCTAGGTACCTCAAGCATGTGGAACTGTAATATTTGTCCTTTTGTGTTTGACTTATCTCACCTGGCATAAAGTTTTCAAGGTTCATCTATATTATAGCTTGTATCAAAACTTCATTCCTTTTTAAGGCTGAATAATATTTCATTATATGTACATAATACATTTTGTTTATACATTCATCTGTTGATGGACATTTGGGTTGTTTTAGGTTATTGTGAAAAATGCTGCTTTGAACAATAGCATAACAAATATCTGTTTGAGTTCCCACTTTCAACTCTTTTGGGTATCTATCTAGAAGTGGAATTGTTGGATCATATGATAATTTTATGTTTAACTTTTTGAGGAACTGCCATATTGTTTTCCAGAGCAGCAGTACCATTTTACATTTCCCACCAGCAATGCATGAGGGTTCCAATTTCGCTACATCACTAATACTCATTATTCTTCCTTTTTTTGGGGGGGGGTAATAGTCATCCTAATGGATATGAAGTGATATCTCGTTGTGGTTTTGGTTTGCATTTCCCAAATGACTAGTGATGTTGAGCATCTTTTCACGTGCTTATTGGCCATCTATATATTTTCTTTGGAGAAACGTCTATTCAAGTCCCTTGCGCATTTTGGAATTGGGTTGTTGTTGTTATAAGTTATCGGAGTTTTTACATGTTCTAGATATTAATCCTTTATCAGATATATGATTTGCAAATATTTTCTCCCATTCTGTGGATTGTCTTTTCACTCTCTTGATAGTGCCCTTTGATGCATAAAATGTGTTAGTTTCAATGAAGTCAAATTAATCTAGATTTACTTTCGTCACTTCTACTTTTGGTGTTGTATCTAAGAAATCACTGCTAAATCCAATGTCATAAAGCTTCTGGCCTATGTTTTCTTCTAAGAGTTTTATAGTTTCAGCTCTTATATTTAGGTAATTGATCTGTTTTTTAAAAAAAAGATTTTATTTATTTGCCAGAGAGAGAAAGAAAGAGAGAGCACAAGCAGGGGGAGTAGCAGGCAGAGGGAGAAGCAGGGTCCCTGCTGAGCAAGAAGCCCAATGCGGGATTCAATCCCAGGACCCTGGGATCATGACCTGAGCCAAAGGCAGATGCTTAACTGACTGAGCCACCCAGGCGTCCCGGTAATTGATCCATTTTCAGTTAATTTTATATATGGTGTACGGTAAGGTCTTTGGCATATGGATATCCGGTTTTCCCAGCACCATTTGTTGAGAAGACCATCCTTTCCCCATTGAAAGGTCTTGGTACCCTTGTCAAAATTCCGTTGGCCATTTAAGCCAGGGTTTGTTTATGTGCTCTCTCTTCTATTCCATTGGTTTATATGTCTATTTTCTTTTTTTTTTTAAGATTTTATTTATTTATTTGAGAGAGAGAGAGAGAGAGAGCACATGGGGGGGGAGGGTCAGAGGGAGGAGCAGACTCCCTGCTGAGCAGGGAGCTTGATGCGGGACTCGATCCCGGGACTCCAGGATCATGACCTGAGCCGAAGGCAGTCACCTAACCAACTGAGCCACCCAGGCGCCCTATATGTCTATTCTTATGTTAGTATCACATACTTTTGGTTACTATAGTTTTATAGGAAGTTTTGAAATCAGGGAGTGCAAGTCCTCTAAATTTGGTTTTTTTTTTCTCAAAACCGTTTTGGCTGTTCTGGGCCCCTTGAGAGTCCACATGAATTTTAAGATGGATTTTTCTATTTCTGCAAAAAATGCCATTGGGATTTTTGAAAGGGATTGCACTGAATCTGCAGATGGCTTTGAGTAGTCTTACCATACTGCAGAATTTAAGATGGTTTGTTACACAGTAGTTTTTTTGCAATAGCTGACTAATAATACAATCGTAAGTTTAAAAACATAAAATTAAAAAAAAAAATGCTTGAGTTCAAAGCGATCATCTGATCCTAAAAAAGGACTCTGAAATAAGTGAAAGTTTATTTGTACTTATTACATACACACTGGAATCCTCCAGTATGTATTATGCATTGTAAAGGGATTTAAAAAAGATATACAAAATCTGACTATGAAATATTAGGCTTGATTTAATATCAAACACAGCAGAATTTACCCATTCAAATGAATACTGCCCTCTTCAAAGTGACTTTCAGGGAAAGGTTGTAGGGACTCTAAATGTGTTTCAAAATTAGCACTGCCTAAAACAATCTTAAAACAACTTATCTGGAATTACCTCTTGGTTTTGTCACATAAATTATTTTTTGAGGGGCCAATCTCATTTATACCTATTGTTTACTACTTGTCAGAAATGCCGACGACCATGACGGAATTCTGTGTGGGGGATAAAAGGAGAGCCCCTCCAAAAAAGAAAAATCAAAAGAGAGTGGCATTAGAGATGCAAGGAAGCAACATGTTTCAAAAAGGAGAGAATAATATATCAGCTATAGGGTTAATATAGAGATTAACCTTACATATAGGATTAATACAGATAGATTAATTAATATATCAACTATAGGTTGACTGTCTCCAAACATTTCTGATAATTTGATATACTCTATCAGTAAAAAAAATTGGAGGGTATGTACCCCAATGTGTATATAATTTATTTTTTTCAGATTTTATTTATTTGAGAGAAAGAGAGAGAGAGAGAGGGAGAGCACGTGTACAAGCAGGGGGAGACTGCCTGCTGGGCAGGGAGCCTGATGCAGGGCTCAATCCTAGGACCCTGAGATCATGACCTGAGCCAAAGGCAGCCACTTAACTGACTGAGCCACCTAGGCACCCATATTTTATTTATTTTAAAATTATATACATGTAATCCTAAGCGTAAGTATTACCCTTAGACAAACATAAAATCAGGGTAAGGTTCATAATTAGCAATAGTGAATGCAGATTCATACTTTACGAGTCTTCCTGGTAATTCCTTATTTGGAAGCAATGACATCTTGTCCAATCTTATTAGATTCTCCCTTGCCCTTCTTTCTCACACACACACACACACACACACACACACACACACACAAAGCAGTGCAGAACCTGGCTGATACAAAGATCTGTAAGAGTAGAAGTGTCAGCATTAACATTTCTCATACGTGCTTATGTTTTAAATTTCATCCTCAATCTGTGGTCTTTATATAAAAATATAATTTTTAACTTTAACAACTGGTATTCAAATTAACTGTAGCCCTTTATAGGAGTCACTATAACTTTAGCTTGAAACTTCATTTTTTTTCTCCAAATTTTTAAATTAGAAAAAAATGGAACGAAGACCACTGAAGGAAATATTACAGATCACTTAACCACTTGGACCTTAAACTTGCTACTCCTTCTTTCTTTTTTTTTCCTTCTAGCTTGAAACTTTAAACACTGTTTACATTCACTGTACTCCTTAACAGCAGTCAATACAAAAAAGGCCTCTATGGCTGCCTTTAAAAAAATTTTGTCTTTACAAAACTCAACCATAGGGCGCCTGGGTGGCTCAGATGGTTAAGTGTCGGCCTTCGGCTCAGGTCATGATCCCAGGGTCCTGGGATTGAGTCCTGCATCGGGCTCCCTGCTACTTGGGAGCCTGCTTCTCCCTCTGCTTCTCTTTCTCTCTGTCTCTCATGAATAAATAAATAAAATCTTTAAAAAAAAAAAAAAACTCAACCATAACTAACACAAGATTACTGTGTTCATTACTTTAAAATGGCACTAAATAAAAAATAATTTTAAAAAGAAAAAAGAGATGACTTCTTCTCTTAACTCAAACACCAGCTACTAAATATTAGAAAGTTAATGTCAACGTAAGACGGAGATCCAGAAACACAGGCCTGGATAGGTATCCCATCTTCCTGCTTCCAGACAAATTTCATTTAAAGACCACAAACCATTTTGGACACACAATTAAGAACCTCTTCTTAAAGATCTCTAGGGAATGAGATGTGCCAACCTTCCTATGTAACTCATTTAGTTGCTTCATTTTTATATGCATTCAACCATGAGAAAATTGATCTTTCCAACAAACTGATTAAAATAACGTGTCGAAGAGTCCTGTGGCACTTAAATCCAATTAGTGAGTCAACTTTTCAGATTAGTATATTGATGAATTGGATATTCCTAGGAAAGATAAGTGGGGAAAACAACTGACCCTATTATTAAGTGCCAATGTTGCTCTTAAGGAATACACTCAAAAGCTAGAAACTGCTAGCGGTACAATCTAGTTAGTAAGGCAAAGATAAGCACCTCAGATTTAATATCTAAAGTAAATGCTAAGATAGTTATCCACTTAAGATATTAAAAGTGACCTCATATTTTGCCTTTTAAATGATTGGGAAACCCCAGCTGGAACTATCTGATTTGATATTTTTAATAGTGGAGTCCTTGCTTTTTTCCACCTGGTATATGGCCAGAGGGAATAGACTTAAATGTAGGGACTCATGGAATTAACATATAAATACCATTATTTCTGCCACTTTGTTGCGTAGGAGTTCACATGTTTTAAATGTCCAGTCTCTTAGGGTAGCACTATTCAAAATGGAAACACCTTGAGAATAAACAAACAGTCCTTAGGCACTCCTCTAAAGATAATCGCAAGCATTTCACAAATAAGAACTAAGACAAAATGAAAATTAACTGAGGATTAGAAATGGCCTTTTTCTCATGGACATATTTCTAAGCATGCTATTTTCCAAACCAAAGACTCTAGCAGAAAGGGTGGTTAGCTGACTCACTAACTAAGCTGCTACCTTTCCAAAGTGAATGTATTAGTAAATATTCATTTGAATTACTCATGCTTTGCTGGTCCTCAAATTTCTAAAGTAAGCTAAAAACATCTATAAGTAAGGATTTTTGCTTCATTTAAATAAGTAACAGAATCCACCAGAATTTATATGTTGCTGTTCATGTGTTGTTTTTAATCATAATACAAGGCTGATGATATATTGAGCAATACAAGTCATAGTGTTTTCCAAATTTTTCTTTTCTAATTATAATTGTAGTTAGAAACCAAGGGATGAAGAGGAATGAGATACTGAAGAGTTCAGTGAAACAATGAAAACAGGGGGCAGCCTATAAACCTCTATTTTCATTATAAAGTAGAATACATTCCACTAGGTCCGGCTTAGAATAAAAATCAACTGTTGTGCCACAAATACACAATATACTCCTTAACCTCGTTGTTAGATTATGGGATCAGGAGTCTATGGGGCGTTCACATTCCAGGGCAAAAGAAAGGGGAACAGTGGGTAAGGATGCAGTGTGGGTAGTTCTGGGAATGGAACTGGCTTGTATAAGGTCAGATGAGGACAGAAAAAGTAGGACAAAAAGGGGAGACTGGTAAAAAGACCAGAAGTCTTGATGAGGTCCAACAGAAGATTAGGAGGCATGGGACAGGTAAAAAGTTGGAAATTATGGTTAGAGAGAATCGCCACTGGAGTTTAAAATTAAGTTCTAAGGACCGAAATCCAAGTGACGGCCCCAGGAGTGAGTTATTAAAATGAATAGTGAAGCTAGTGGAGGAGAAGTAAGGAATTTTAAGGCCAAGCTATTCCAAATGAATACCTAAAGACATTTAGCATGAGATGATTTGAAATGAGAGGAATACAGTACTATCAGCCAGAAAAATAAAATGGCTTTGAGTAAAATATCCTATTTCATTCAGTCTTTGGAACTCCATGAACTCAAAAGGCTAGAACTTCTCTCCAATTTACTCAGCACAGATAAGCTTAGGTGATACTGCTAGCTGCCTATTCAAACCCACTCTCCTTGTCTTCATGGCTAACAGAGCCCCACTCCCATTCAGTATCCACTCTATCTGGCAAAGTGCTCTAAGAGAAGGTGAGCCCATCACAGGTCCAGAGAGTGGGTCGTGTTTAGTCCCAGCCCATCCTGGGAATTTAGTCCAGATTGACAGTGTCATTTCCACATAGTATCTCAAACCGGAAACTCTGAAGTAATTTTCCACTTCTTTCTTTTCCTCACCCCCACACATCAGCAGTCAGTAAACAGATAAGACTCATGTTTTTACCTACTCACTGGGCAAACATGGTTATCTCTTAAGAGTACCATCAGTTTTGCTATAATACTTGTTTTGAAAATGTGAATTCCAACACAATTGATACATTAGGTATCAATTGAAGAATAATGAGAAGTTTATGCTACCTATGCCAGACTTCATCAGTTGAGAAACACAAGGTCAATATAGACAACTGTACTCAGGTGAACTCAAAACACATACACCTCAAACATCTATCTATGTTACATGCCACACCTATCCACATCTGGCGGTACAATTTTCCTTTAGCTTTCAGCCAGCCTTCCTTCCACCCACTTCACAATAATCTACAAGCTGTAACTCTCTGCCACCCATTTCCACAAGGAAACAGCATGTTTTTAAAATTTTTATTTATTTGAGAGAGACAGAACAAGAGCATGAGCAGGGTTGTGGGAGGGTCAAAGGGAGAGGAAGAAGCAGACTCCCCGCCAAGCAGGACACCCGATGCGGGGCTCGATACCAGGACCCCAGGATCATGACTGACTGAGCCACCCAGGTGCCCAAACATCATGTTTTGATTTGTTATGATTTCTCTTCTATGTAGAATCTAAAAGAAAACCAAAACGAACAAACGGCAAAATCAGACCTATAAATACAGACCTATAAATATATCAGAGCACACTGATGGTTGCCAGACAGGAGAGGGATGGAAGGACAGGCAAAATAGGTGAAGGGGAGTGGGAGGTACAGACTTCCAGTTACAGAATGAGTAAGTCATGGAGATGAAAGGTATATATATAGTCAGGGAACATAGTCAATGGTATTGTGATAGCACTGTATGGTAAGAGATGATAGCTACACTTGTGGTGAGCATAGCACAGAGCTGTCCAGTTACTATGCTGTACACCTGAAACTAATGTAACATGACATGGTGTGTCAACTATACTTCAATAAAAAAAATAAAAATGTGATACTTACTGTAGTATTATTTATGTATTTCTCAACCATTCAAGATGTATCAAGCTATTCTACCTATATTTAAAAAAATTAGGTTATTTTTAAAAAATTATGTCACTGATGACCATTGTGCTACTAATCCATTTTCCATATAAACGTTGAGGTTTTTACTGCATAATTTTGCACAGCACATGATTTTTAGGAAAGCATCTGTTATGTTACAGCAGAACTGAATGATTATTAGCTCTACTTTATAAAAAGTTAACCCTAAAGGACAACCATATTGTGACTGCCCCAACATCTCCTCCCTTGCTGACAACAGAGCAATTCTGAGAGGATTTTTGTTTGTACAAGTGTGTAACAAAAGCGATGAGTTAAGGAATAGCATCGGTTATCCAGCCAAACTCTTTCATTTCCTTCCTGAGTCCAGAATCTTAGTAAACGATAAATTCTTTTTTTATATTCAGAATTTGTGGACTTATTTTCCACATCAATTGCATACACGGTTGCTTTGTTGATTGACTCTGTTTTACTACTCACAAGAGTGCTAAGAATGTGCAAGATGCACTGTGTGGCAATGTTGATGATGATAAGAAAAAAAGACAAAAGGTTAAGTAAAAGTAGATGCAGTTATTAAATCTGCCTAGTGAATTTTAGGTTTCATGTTTATAATTATAGCTATCAAATATTTTTCATATTGAAATTATTCAAGAAAAATAATTATCTTTGCAAACACAAACTCTTTCATTTCTCCCCCCACGCCCAACGCTCCCCACCCCTGCTGTTTCCATTTTAATAGCATGCTTTTTAACAATGGGGTGACTCCTTAGGAAGCCAACTACTGCTTTATGGTAGAGGAGACAAGTTCACTAGTATTAATGATAGCTAGAAAAAAAATTTTAATTTCTCCTTTGGAACTGTTTTTAGCATTAACTTATGACTCAACATAAAAATATTTTTATTACTTTATCATCAGTTATACTTTTAAAACCAAAATTATTATTTTTAACCAGTTTTGGTTTTCAACTCGGGCAAGTATCTAAAAGTCATTATCACCATCAGGAAACAAAACAGGTATCTATCTATCTATCTATCTATCTATCTATCTATCTATCATCAATCAACTATGTATCAGAATAAACTACACACTGGAGAAAAGATACTGTTTAGGCAAAAAGCATTACTTTGAGACCGAAAGCATTTCCCAGGCATGAATATATTTCAATAACAGTAAGGTTGTATTCTAAGTGAGCTATATTATGGAGGGCTTTGAACTACTATCATTAGACTATCTCAGAGAAATAGGATGACATAGGAGGAATGTGAGCCCTAGAGTCAGAGACCTTACACTTAGTATTTAAATTTCAATTTCCTCAGCTGTAAAAATGAAGACATAAAAAAAAACAGTCTATTATCTCATAGCGCTGCTCTGAGGATCAAGGGCAAAGTACAAGTATGGCATTTTGCAGCTTCATATTTAGTGTATAGGAATATTTAATTATTACTGCTGCTATTGTTATAAGCAATAATATTAATAATGTTGCTGTTATTTGCCTGTACATCAGACTCTGATGCACTGCATCCCAATAAGTATAAAATTCATGCTAGACACTGGAAAGCTCAGCAAGATAAAGGAAGGGCAGGCACTATAATGAATTTTAATTATAGATTGTTTCTTAAACATTTTTTTTGTTTCTTAAAAATAATATTTCACATGTAATAAAAGTCCAGGGGTGTATGTGGGGGGGGTGTGTGTGTGTGGGCAGGGGCTTCCTTCCATGGTCTTTCATCAAAGAAATATATGTCGCCAGTTAACAGAGGTCACTGAAGAGTATCCCATCATTATTCATATAATCTGCTCAATACATTCAAGATAATGATGGAAGGTTAATAGCATAACCTTTGTATGAACAGTAGTTTTTACCTTTTATTTCACATTATTTTAGGTACCACATACTTAAGCCCCTCAAAGTGCTTCTACCAAATATCCTGTCACAGTAAAGGCCTAAAACATATTTAGAAATCCTATATATGAATATATGCTAATTGTTACCTGTTCATAGTAGGGATAAACCTGGGAGTTGGATGAAAGCTAGGTCATGACTACAATTACAATTTTAGGTAGTCCTCAGCTCATATTTTTCAAAACCATTCCCATTTTATTCCTATCTATCCTCTGCTCCCTCCGCCCCAAATCAATAATGGTGAAAAAGACACTATTTTAAGCTTTTCTTTTTTGCATATTTACATATTCTAATATCAACAGAATATCAACAAAAACTATTAAAATTTTAACACTTCCAGAAACTTGAGTATTAAAAGTTTATAGCAAAAAACAGCAACAAATTTGTTAGCTTTCTGGTTGTTAAAAATAATTTCTTGAATCTTAACCATACTCAGTGAGAAGTGTGCCCCACAGATCTACATAACCACCCATATTCAAAATGAATAATTTGTAAATCTTGGGAAAGGTGTAATAAAAGATTTAAAAAAAAGGATAGACTATAAAGTTGCTACACACTAGTTTTTCAAGTAATGCACCAACATAAAGTGGAACAATGATGTAAATTAAATATACAATTCATTGAGGCAAAGAACTGAAAACTCCCAAACATGAGAAACCACATATTTGCCAGTTAAATCAAAATAGCATCTGAAAAGCATAAATTATGTAAGTTGTTTTAAAAATAACAAACCACCTTTTGATAATAAAAATCTGTATTCAATTCTTTTTTTTTTTTTTAAGATTTTATTTATTTGTTTGAGAGAGAGAATGAGAGAGAGAGAGAGAGCACATGAGAGGGGGGAGGGTCAGAGGGAGAAGCGATGCGGGACTTGATCCTTGGACTCCAGGATCATGACCTGAGCCGAAGGCAGTCGCTTAACAAACTGAGCCACCCAGGAGCCCCCCCCCCGCTTTTTTAAATGTAGTCTTTATGCCCAGCGTGGAGTCCAGCACGGGGCTTGAACTCACGATCCTGAGATCGAGACCTGAGCTGAGATCAAGAGGTGGATGCTTATCCCACTGAGCCACCCAGGCACCCCTCTGTATTCCAATTCTTTTTTTTTTTTTTTAAGATTTTATTTATTCATTCATGAGAGACAGAGAAAGATAGAGAGAGGGAGAAGGGAGCCTGACTCAGGACTCAATCCTCAGACCCTAGGATCAGGACCTGAGCCGAAGGCAGACACTCAACCGACTGAGCCACCCAGACACCCTGTATTCTAAATCTAAGGTAGGCACAACTTGGTTTATAGGTCAAATAACTTCTATTACAGTGAATCAGTACTATCACTCAATCTAGACTTTTATATTTCCCAGGCAAGTAGAAATGAAGATGTTTATTAAAAAAGGTTCTTGGGGCGCCTGGGTGGCTCAGTTGGTTGGGCGACTGCCTTGGGCTCGGGTCGTGGTCCCGGGGTCCTGGGATCGATTCCCACATCGGGCTCCCTGCTCAGCAGGGGGCCTGTTTCTCCCTCTCCCTCTGCCGTTCTCCTGCTCTCTGTCTGCCAAATAAACAAATAAAATCTTAAAAAAATAAATAAATAAAGAAGGTTCTTAGCTGTAAAGAATGAAGACCAGCATATGGTAAAAAAATTTATGAAGTCACATGGCTAGTTAGTGGGAAGCCAAGTTTCTGGGCTCTCTGGCCCTCTATTATTACACCCAGCTGCCCAAAGGTGGTTTGTAAAAATTAATGGTTTAATAAATCATCCTAGTAGTTCTAAGATGACTTATTTTGTGAACTCATTTGTCTTCACCAAACTCCAATAATGAGTTCAAAATAAACTAGGTAAAAAATTAAGTACTACTCAATATGGCACAGACCACTGGTTCTCAAACTACTACATGGGCTCTCTTTCATGGTATAAACAATGTCAGGGACCACTTTATTTGGTTTTATCATGTTACTTAAATACCTACAAATATAAAAGTAGTATGAATCCATATGCTTAAAGCCCTTAACTTTATTCTATTTTTTTAAGTTTTAATTTAAATTCTAGTTAGTTAGCATATAGTGTACTATTAGTTTCAGGTGTACAATATAGTGATTCAACATTTCCATACATCACCCAATGCTCATCACAAGTGTACTCCTTAATCCCCCATCACCTATTTCATTCATCTTCCTCACCCACCTCCCCTCTGGTAACCATCAGTTTGTTCTCTATAGGTAAGAATCTGTTTTCTTGGTTTGCCCCCCTCTCTTTTCTTCCCTTTGCTTGCTTGCTTTTTTCTTAAATTCCACAAATGAGTGAAATCATATTTGTCTTTCTCTGACTTATTTCGATTAGCAAAATACTCTCTAGCTCCATCCATGTTGTTGCAAATGGCAAGATTTCATTCTTTTTTATGGCTGAGTAATATTCCATTGGGTGGGTGTATGTATGTATATATATAAAATACATATTTTATATATATATCACATATATATACATATACTATATATATACTATATCTTTTTTTTTTTTTTAAGATTTTATTTATATACTTGACATAGAGCAAGATCAAGAGAGAGAGAGCACAGAGGAATGGTGAGAGCACAGAGGCAGAGGGAGAAGGAGGCTCCCCACTGAGCAGAAGCCCGATGCGGGGCTCAATCCCAGGACTCTGGGATCATGACCCGAGCCAAAGGCAGACGCTTAACCGACTGAGCCACCCAGGCGCCCCTATACTATATCTTCTTTATCCATTCATCAATTGATGGACACTTAGGCTGTTTCCATAATTTGGCTACTGTAGATAATGTTGCCATAAATATCGGGGCACATGTATCCCTTTGAATAGTATTTTTGTATTCTCTGTTTAAATACCTAGTAGTGTGATTGCTGGATTATAGGACAGTTCTATTTTTAACTTTTTGAGGAACCTCCATACTGCTTTCCATAGTGTATAGCCCTTATATTTTTGCGACAATTTATTGAGATAACATTCACACACCATACAATTTCTCATTTAAAGTGTAAAATTCAGTGTTTTTTTACAGATATTTACAGATTTTTGCAACCACAATTTTAGAACATTTTCATCACCATAAATAGAAATTCTGTACCCTTTAGCTATCACTCTCTTATCCCCTCATTCTTCCCCTAGTCCAAGCAACCACTAATGTACTTCCTGCCTATATTAGCCCTTAACTTTACATCAAAATGAATTTTAAAGGAAAATGAAAGCAAATATTAAAAATAACAAAATTCAAATAATATTAAAGTTTGCTAAAACTCAAATGCTGACATTAAAGTTATAGTCTCAGATCCAGTTCTATATTTAATCTGTTTCTGTATCTTTACTTTATTACCAGTAAGGTGAAGAACGTCTGCTCACAATTATATAACATGTTAAGTCTGAGGTTGATTTAGGACAATTAGGCCCCATAATTAACCCAAATACTGCAAATAGCAATCCAAGAATGATAATTTAAATAAAGTATCAGTTGATAATTTTATAAAACTATCTTGTTCATATGAAAGTTAATAATGTAGCATTGTTAACAGAAATTTGAATCAAATAGGTATCTAATCTGATAACTACTAGAACTGGAAACATTTTTCCTTGCATAGGAACTATTATATTGTTAGTGATCTGCTGTCTCTATATAGACAAAAATAGGATTCAATAAATCTGCTGGAATAGCACAGGCTTTTAAAAGTTAAGGATGCCTCTTAACTATTAAGTACCACCTGTAATCCAACTTGTTCTCAGCACGTGTTGCTATTCAAACCACAGTAAAATCATCATTAGTACAGAACATGGATATCGTCTGGCTTCAGCTAGCATGAACACAGCTGTAAATATGACAGTAAATGCTATATGAAAAGTACTGAATTCACACAGCAGTTTTCTGTTACAAGTTAGCATTTAAAATGACATGGAGGGGCGCCTGGGTGGCTCAGTCGTTAAGCGTCTGCCTTCAGCTCAGGTCATGATTCCAGCGTCCTGGGATCGAGCCCCACATCGGGCTCCCTGCTCCACGGGAAGCCTGCTTCTCCCTCTCCCATTCCCCCTGCTTGTGTTCCTTCTCTCGCTGTGTCTCTCTCTGTCAAATAAATAAATAAAATCTTTAAAAAAAAAAAAAAAATGACATGGAAAAATACCCTTACATAATAACTTTAAGATAATCACCGAAATGTACACTAAATTAAAAAAAAACAAACAAAAAACTTCCAGCCTCCTAAGAACATATATCTATGGACCCCAAAGAAATGAAAAGAGAAATGAATGACTGAGGATCATCAAAGACATGGGCTTAAGCTAAGTGACAAAGAATGAGGATTCAACGAATAAAAGCAAAACCTTTAAAATAAGAGGAAGAGAGGTCACTGCCCAATATGAAGACATATATGGCAAAGTAGTGGGAAATAACATTGTGGTGAGGGAATCAGTAGGCAGAATTAATATTGCACATGGTTGGAAACAGGAAGCCATTAAAGATTTTAGATAAAAATACCACTTGAAAATAAACTGGCAAGTATAGACTTAAGGAAGAGCAAGAAGAGCTTGTATAAATATTAAGTTTATATATGACTGGACTATTTTGTTCCAACCCAACTAACATGTGGCAGAAATTACAAAAAACAATACTAAAAAGAGAACCAAAAAAAAAAAAAAAAAGTCAAATGCCTTAGAAAACTCATTTGGAGAGACAAAAAGAAGATTTTACTCTCAAAAAAATTTTAGAAAATAACTATATGATTACTTTCATTCTAGTGTCATATCTGAAAATTATTCTTCATGCTTAAGACTATAGATAGTCCATGTGAGCTTAAGGGTTTTGCAGTATGGTATAATAATAATATGTGAGTATAACTGACCACAGCAAGTTATAAAAATACTTACTTTTCATCTTTTACTGTCAAGTAATTTCTTTCTAATGTTATTTATGATTTAACAATAACCTCACACCTTAGATTCTTGTTTTACAGAAATGCCAGCACTGCCAGAGCAAGTAACTTCAAAGATAAATGTATGACAGCTACCTTAATCTTTGTTTTCACAATGGAGCCAATGAACATCCATTTTATTTTTTAAAGATTTTATTTCTTTATTTGTGAGATAGAAAGAGAGAGAGTGAGAGCACAAGCAGGGGAAGCAGCAGGCAGAGGGAGAAGCAGGCTCCCTGCTGATCCCAGGACCCTGGGATCACGACCTGAGCTGAAGGCAGATGCTTAACCGACTGAGCCATCCAGGCGGCCCTGAACACCCATTTTAAATAAAATAGTTTATGTAAAGCCTAACTAGTAACGATAATTTTTAGGAAAAGGATTCTGAAAGATGAAGAAAAAAACCAACACAATTTTTTCCTAAAAAAGTTCTGAAAGTTCTTTAGAATTCATATTATAACCTCACTTGATTTATTATTATTCATGAAAGGAACAGGTAATTTTCAAAGGAAAATTTTTCTGTTCTTGATTTTCTTCTTTAAAAATTGGCACTTTGATTATAAGATCATACTACTGGCTTTCTGTCAGAAATGACATGTGCCTTAGACTATTACCAAGAAAGATCAGGATTTCAGAACTACCTGAGAAGTACAGTCTAAAGTAATGTAAAAAAAGGCAAGTTGACTGACCTATCAGCAGCATGAAATCATGTTCCTAAGAAAATTATCAACCAACCACAAAAATTAAAAACTCATCATTTTTACATGGGCGGACCTAGAGGGGTATTATGCTAAGTGAAATAAGTCAGACAAAGACAAATACCGTATGATTTCACTTTTATGTGGAATCTAAAAAACAAAACAAATGAACCAATAAAGAAGCAGAAATATACCCATAAATACAAAGAAAAAACCGGCAGTTGCCAAGGGGAGGAAGAATGGGAGGATGGGCAAAAAAAAGGTGAAGGGAGTAGGAGATACAGGCTTCCAGTTATGGGATGAGTTAAGTCACAGAGATGAAAGGTACAGCATAAGGAATAGTTAATGGTATTGTAATAGCATTGTATGGTGACAGATGGTAGCTACACTTGATGGTGAGCATAGTATAATGCACTGAGTTCCTGAATCACCATGTTGTACACCTAAACTAATATAACACTGTGTGTCAACCATACTTCAGTTAAAAAAAAAACAAACCTTTTTTGCCACAGAGTCTTAGTCATGAGAATCTTCCTCTTTCACAAGGTAGCGAAGTTATTAACACACTTACTCTTAATTACTCAGGCTAGATACTTTAACGTATGAGTAGTGCCAAAAATTAAATAATTAACCTAACTAAGTACCACATGTTAAGCCTATTGTATAAAATTGGCTTCATTCACTTGTATATAACCAAAGGCTTTATAATTTGCAACAGCTCTATTATGAAACCATCTTTTCCCACACATTACTAATTATATAAAGTCCATTTAATACATGTTCTTTGCTTAAAAAAAAAAAAAATCTGAGTCACAATTTAATTAAGCTGAATTACATCTAGATCTTGAGTTCTACTTCAGGATTATGAAATCCAGACTAATTTATCTAAATTCTTGCCTTGTCTAAGACAAAAATCTCACGTTATACTATATCATTTATATGAAGACCCTTCTTTAATTTATGTATTATGAGGACATTAGTGAACTAAATTCTATTTGGGAGACCATTTGCAAGTAGGTCTGCCAGCTAGTAAGCTTTGGTTGACCTCTCATATGGTCAATTGCTGTTAATCAAGTCGCAGAAGTTTGAGAAGACCCAAAGTAATAAGAAATAACTATTTGTGGACTACTTCTAAAGACATCAAATGAATTCACTGTCCTTTTGTCAGTAGGATATCTCTTAGTAAATACTAAGGGTAAGTGGGAATTTCAAAAGATTTTTATTTTTTATTTTTATTTTTAAAAAAGATTTTATTTATTTATTTGACACAGAGACAGAGACAGCTAGAGAGGGAACACAAGCAGTGGGAGCGGGAGAGGGAGAAGCAGGCTCCTGGCTGAGCAGGGAGCCCGATGCGGGGCTCGATCCCAGGACCCTGGGATCACGACCTGAGCCGAAGGCAGACACTTAACCGAATGAGCCACCCAGGCGCCCCTCAAAAGATTTTTAGACTAGAATATTTTCTTTAGGCATGTAACACTAAGGTTATAATGCAATTTAATGGAAACACACATTCTATATAAACTGTCAGCTTCATATATTAGTTTTCAGAACCAATTTAATACACAAAAGACAAAAGCCATAAGGTTATTTGCTGATTTGAAGTTGACTTTTTCCCAGTATTTTTCAGTACATTTAATATAATTTAGCATATACATCTATGGTTTCCAGGGGCTCTATTTATAGAAGGCTCTGTGTGGAAAGTTTATTTCTAGGGACCAAGTTTATCTATGTCCCATGTCACAGGACTGACCTTAAAAGGCTAGTTGACAATGTACCCCACAAGCACACACCATTATAGACCATGAGATGAAAACAGCAAACCTACTCACCAAAAGATACAGACAGAAGAGATAGAAGTCTCTGGGTAGTAGGATTGGGAGAGGGTGAGGTGGGACTACTGTACCAGTAATACAAATACTACTGAGTTCATCAGTGAACTGAGGTAATTAGTGGCTCTGGAGTTTTTAAACCAGAATACAGACACTGCTGTGGTACAATAAAACTAAATGTGATAAATAAATCTCTAAACCCATACCAGTTACTGAGCATCCACTACCTGTGAAACACTCAGGGAGTCAGGGAGGGCCCAAATATAAATTAGGATGTTAAACTAGATCGTTTTTTAGTTCCTTTCTAGTCCTAAAATTGATAATTCTTTCTATATTCACTCATCTTTGAAAGTATACAACTAAAGAACAGAGATAAAAATCAATCGAAAAATATAACATTTATCCTAGATTTAATTTCTTTTAAAAAACATTTATGCCTATGAAGTATGCTATTACTTAAAATATAAAGATCATCCATTTTTCCAAATCAGATACCTTGATCATTATCATGGAAATAAAATTTTGATTAAATTGAGAAAAACATACAAACAAAACTATCCACATTACCAACTATTATTACCTTAGAGCTACAGCATGCACAAGCACTACACTATCTCTATATCCTGCCTCTTGCAAACTTAATAAAACAATGCATTTCTACAGGAACTCTGAGCCAGACAGCAAGACTTGGGTGGGGGCGGGGGGGGAGTGGGTTGATTTTTACTTTTCTTTAACCCTTTTAATGTCAAAGTTAAAAGCTGTAAAATGTTATGACATCTGTTTTACCTCCTTTAGAAGGGAATCATTTGCAAAACTACACTCTCATTTTATATGCTTTTATTTTTCAGTTAGAAAACTTGTTGCTTAATACGCAAATCTCAAAACTGGGGGAGGGAGGAACTGAAGCTCAACAAACACAACAAAATAAAGTTGCTTTGCTATGTTGAGGCTGCCAGGCTTTTTGTTACTCTACTTGAAAGTAAATGTGACTTGTCTGTAGAGAGTGCTGCTTCAGCAGTTCCAAATGAATTTCAAGCCTGTGCTCCATATTTTCTCTTTTGTAAGTTTAATGTATTCAGCAATACTGAACTGACAATTTAAATAACTACATTTTTAAACAAACGAAGCATTGATGTTAATGTATGAAAATGGTCCAAACCCCTGGGAGTCTTGGTTCCCACCATTGTTTATTCTGACAACAGGATATAATTGCTTACTTACTTGGCAGCAAATTTAACCATCTGCTTGCTTGCATGGTCTCCCACCGCCACGAGTGCCTGGACATTAAACTGCTGCTGACGTAGGACTAAGAAACACTGCTTCCCTGAATAAGACAGAAAGAACACAAGTGTATTAAGGACACGCTACTTCAGGTTTTACAAAGAAGAAAAATGTTTCTCTACTTTAAAATTGAGCCAAAATTTACTATACTCATTAGGTACGTACATACATGTATCTGGCTTCCACGGCCCAAATACTCAGACTGTTGACAAGCTTTAAAGAAACCCAAGTTCCCACTATGAGTAACAAAAATGCTTTTAACATGTTTGTTATGAGAACATAGGCAAATCACCAATTCCAAAAAAAATATTATAAATCAGAAAATTATTCTGTCATTGCATTGATTAAACAAATTTCAAGTAACTTCAGATCACTTTCAACATTCATTCAAATAACAAGTGTATTCTTCAGGCAAAGGCACTGTGCTAACCACTATGGGATCTTCGATCATCAATGATGAAACCACAGAAGTGCTAATAAAGTGCTTAATATCAAGAACACAAGCATTCTGTGCAGGTGGTCCATTTTACTTCCCACCAAAGTACATTTTAAAGAGCACTTAGAATGACAGGCCAGTTTCTTCCATGTTCTATTTTCCTCTGTTTTCCTTTATCATATTCCTCATCTTTCATCCTTTATAAGAGTTTCGCATTTTCCTCTTCACTCCAAATATCTTTTTTTTTTTTTAAAAGATTTTATCTATTTATTTGAGAGAGAGGAAGAGAGTGAGCAAGAGAGCACAAGCTAGGGGAGTTGCAGAGGGAGAGGGAAAAGCAGGCTCCCCACTGCGCAGGGAGTCCAACGCAGGGCTCAATCCCAGGTCCCTAGGATCATGGCCTGAGCCAAAGGCAGATGCTTAACCAACTGAGCCACCCAAGTGCCCCTCCAAATAACTTACTTTGCATATAAAAGATCATTCCCTTTATCCTCTATAACCAGTTTTATTTTTACATATTCTGGGCCTCATGAGCCCCCCAATCTCTCCTCCTTTCATAAGGAACTGCCATTTCCTATTCTTAACCTTTTCAAAAATATTATTCTAATAGATTCAGTGACTCTTTATCCTTGTGACATCCTTTTCCTCCAAACCAGATTCTTTTTAAGTCTCTGATCAAGTTTTGGGAAATTAATTCCTCATAAAACAAGTTAAATCTTTATAAGACCACTTTTCTCATCAGATTGTTTTATAAAACATCAAAAGATTTCAGTTTTTAAAGTCCTTGCAAAAAAAAAGCAAAAATGCAAGCAGACTTAGTCATTACTTTCAACATATAGTGTTTTGAAACACAAATCAGACCACAATCATGAGTCTAAAAAAAAACTTGCAAAGTGCCAACAGAGACATAATTTATGGACTTCAGAGTAACATATGACTTACATATTTTTTTTTTAAAAGAGATTTTATTTATTTATCTGACAGCGAGAGAGAGACCGCGAGAGCAGGAACAGAAGCAGGGGGAGTGGGAGAGGGAGAAGCAGGCCTCCTGCGGAGCAGGGAGCCTGATGCGGTGCTCGATCCCAGGACCCTGGGATCATGACCTGAGCCAAAGGCAGATGCTTAACGACAGCCACCCAGGCACCCCATGACTTACATATTTTTAACCACCAAATATACATTTATTTTCCCTTTCCTTTGGACTATGATGCAGTCATAAAGTAAAATCTTAAAAACGAAAGTTACACGTACTAAACACATTCAAGGGGATTTTAAGATACTGAATGGATAAAGATTGTTACCGTGAAGAAATCTGCAGATGGATCAAAATGACATTATCCTGGGAACGACTGAAACCACAGAATGTTTGAGAAACCTTTAACAGAATGTTTCTGTGAAATGGAAGGGAATGTGATTTAGTAAATATTTTAGCTGCTCTAATAGGGCAGATAGGCAGCACAGACCTAGCTGCACTACAAAGCCATGCTGTGATGAACTCCAATGCTACACAAAAGACCTTGAGAGAGAAAGGAGCTCTAGAGGACTTACAAAAAGGGTTAGCACATGAAAATGTCTCTGGGTCAGCACTAGGGGGTAACAGTGTAAGGGTTGGTAAAGAGTAAAAGGTTTGAAATCAAAAGACCTAGGATCCTATCCTATCACTTCCTAGGAAGGGGCCTGAGGGAAAATTATTAAACTACTTTATGCTTAAGTTCTTCATCTGCAAAATGGAGAAAATAATAGTATGTCACTCATGGGGTTTTCTCCTACAATCTTGAGGATTATACAGGTAATATATTTAGAACTGTGACACACCCAATTAATGTTAAGTATGAATTAATGTTATTAATTAATGTTAATAATTATTAATAGCACCACTGCTACTGGCTACTTATTTGATTGACTACCATTCCTTTTTCACATTTGGATTACAATGTGCAACAACCATGCCAGGTGCTGGGAACACAAAGTAAATATTTGATAGACAATCATGATAGACTATTATGCGAAGAAGGTGATAAAACCATATAAAGTATAATCCCAATTTTGTCTAAGTATATTAATATCGTGCAGAGGAAAAAAAACAGCAAAATGTGAAACTGATTGGATAGAAAAAAACACCACAATGTGGCTACTAACAGATGTGAAATTATGGGAAATTATGCTGTTCTTCGTATTTTTTTTTTTCTCTGAACTTTCTACAGTAAGCATGTACTATTTTTCTAATCAGAAAAAATACTTTTTAAGGGAATAATACAGTCAGGGAGGTAGGTATAGAAGAAACGTAAGGGTTGAAAGGAAATCTTGGCCATCTTCAAGATTTAACACAAATAGTATGTAGAACCTGGTGAGTTCTAGGAGGCTAAATATAGAAGCAAATGTGCTCCCTAAGATTTGACCTCACTGCTAGGGAAAACAAATCAAGAAATCAGTGGTAATGGGTGGAGTGAAAATTGTTCACTGTTCTCTTTTAATGTTTAATGTGTTTATTGTATGTAATTCTAAATATTACACCTCTTATTTTTTAAAAAAGGAAACAGATGGAAGGGAGGGGATGAAGTAGTAAAACCAGCACCATGAGATATTATATAAACCTACAAGTAAAAATGTATCAGCACAAAAACATCCAGATTAATGCAACAGAAAAATAAACTCAAAATAGACCCTATTAGAGAAAAGAAATTCTAATTCTAGATAGAATTCAGAAAATTAAAAAAACCCAACAAATAAAAAACTGAGTAAAAAATGAAACTGAATATTAAACTGTACAAAAAAGGAGGGGAGACCTTTCCAAGTTTAAAAGTTACAGAATATCTATATACAAAAAAACTGAAATACTGGGAAAAATTATTTGCTGAATGACATAACCTATATGAGTTAACATCCTTAATACATAGAGATCATAAAGATTTATAAGTAAAGGACACTGAGATTCTAATAGGTAAATGGGCAATAAACTATAACAAATCATTTGAAAGAAAGAGAAAAAGCCTGAGTAGGTAAATATAAGGAAAAAAATGAAATGAAGGTAATTCAAGTTGAAGCAAACAATGATGACACATAATTTACCTCTCAAATTTAAAAATATGTAATGTTATCTAATGCTTGATAGAATTAAGTGAAAACCGTTCCTTCATAAGTTGCTGATGGCAAAGTAAAGTTGCATATGCTTTCGGAGAATCATTTGGCAATGGGCATTAAAAGCTTAAAATCGTTCTCTTTGCTTCAAGAAATTTATTTCTTAGAATGTATGTTAAGGGGGCACCTGGGTGGCTCAGCTGGTTAAGTGTCTGCCTGCGGCTCAGGTCATGATCTAGGGGCGTCCGGCTCCCTGCTCAGCGGGGAGTCTGCTTCTCCCTCTCCCTCTAACCTCCCCCCCATGCCCCGGTTCATGCTCTCTCTCTTAAATAAATAAAATCTTTAAAAAAAATGTATGTTAAGGAAATTGAGTATGGAAAGAGTCAAAGTGACAAAGATGTTCACAGCAGTATTACTTCTATAAAAGCACTGAAGCTCTATTATCACTCCATATTTAGGCAGTCTTTACTAGTGGAATGATCTACATGTGACTTTAATGCTATGGTTCCCAGGTTTTTGGTGTTCAAAGCACTTTCAAATACTAGAACCTTGATGGTCCACTCAAAAAGATTTTTAAAAGACTCAAAAAACCCACAAAAATCCAGTACTGGTTTCCTGGTAAGTAGACCTGTCTACTCAGACTACTTCTATCAAGTACTTTCAAGACCAAGTTCTTGGCTGTTCGTAAACAAAATTGTTCCTTCCTTGGCTCTGGTTGGTGATACACTGCACTGCATGACCTGCTTTGTTTTGCATTTTGCAAGGCACTATCTCATAGACATTGGTGAGTGATAATGGGGAGCAGCATGTGAACTGCCATACCTTTTATGTAAATTTAAAAAACAAAGAATATACCCATGCTTGTAAACCCATTTTTTCCTGGAAGGATACACAAGAAACAATGGTCATTTTGGAGGGGAAGAGATTGTGATGACATGGAGAAACTAGAATTGTGAGACTATTTTTCCTTTTATATCTTTTTTTTTTAAAGATTTTTAAATTTATTTTTGCGAAGAGAGAGAGAAAGTGAGACAGCGAGCATGAGCAGGGGGAGGGGCACAGGGAGAACCAGACTCCAGGCTGAGCAGGGAGCCCAATGTGGGACTCAATCCCCGGACCCCAGGACCATTACCCGAGCTGAAGGCAGACGCTTAACTGACTGAGCCACCCAGGCGACCTTTCCTTTTATATCTTTTTTGCACCTTTAGAATTTTAATTTTTACTATATCCATATATTACCTTTTATTCTAAGAAGCAAATATGTAATTTCTCACTTTAGCAAAAAAGTCCTCTCTGTGTAAGTTAGTATTGGAATTTTATAACAAAGACTAATCAACTGTTAAATATTTCTCATCTTTCTTCTTGGAACCCGCCAACCAGGAGACAGTTTATAGAAAGGAAGATAGAGTCAATGTTCAAAATAGCTGAATAAATTTGCTACTTTTGGATATTTTAAATTTAGCTCCTAACAGTTACGAATTTGTGTTGCATTTTGATTCTTAAGTTTTTAGAAGAGGCAGTTTATTTCTTAAGTTTACACAAGAGTCCTGTTCTGGAAAATGTAAAGTTTGATACCTTGTATAGCACCTGGTGCATTCTTTATTTCTAAGCTGAAGAACAAACACGGTCCTGGTCAGGACAAAAAGGCTCACCCTCATCTCCATTACGGTGATAGCTCAGTAATAAAGTGAGCTTTTGTGGGAGAATTACGTTATCCAACATGTGAGGCAATCTTATGTTTTCATCTCTTCCTACTGTCTTTTAGCTTGCCAAACTCCTGAATTCATTATTTAGATAATGTACCTTAACTTCCTAATACCCAACATTAACATTTTCCTTCATCATTTATGTTAATTCATTACCGAATAAAACAGCAATGACCTAAATATTCTAAAGTACTTTCCATTTGTTATTTCCCCTGAAATATTCTTGCATGAACATAAATTGAGGTCCTAAACTATCTGATAACCAAAATAAACTAGCTATTTTAGAAGTATAAGTAAGTTTTCAGAAAGGACAGTACTGAAGGAGAAGTATTTTGTGCCAATGACTTCAATGTAGTATATATAAAATGTGAAAGGAGTCACAGATATTTCAATTACTCTTTCAGTATGCAGGCTTCAGCTCATAAGCTTTCACAATCTAAAGAAATAAATTTTAAGTGTATCACTAAGAGTTCAAAATTTCTCATTGCTCCTGTATAAACCACTTGATTTTAGGGATAGGATACATAAATCTAGTAAGAAATCTGATTTAATTTTTAAAAATTTATGAAATACTACCCTTAAGAATATTTGTTATAATAAGTTGTGGTTTGGTTTTTTTTTTGACATAACAGGATTCTAGTTGTCATACTTCTGACACTATGATTTTGACACTTCCATTTCCTTATTTGTGGTTTTCTAGAGCTTTGCACTACTTGAAATTGCCAGCATGGGTTATTTCCCCCAAGTCCAGTTTTAATGTGTTAACTACTTTTGGAGTTAAGGCACCTGAATGCTTCCAAGTAAGTCATATTTACTGGCAATTTTTCCTATGTAAGGAAGAAGGGAGTAGCAGCAATCAGGGTTTTGCAAATTCAAACCATAAGACTCTATTTCTTTCTTTAGATAATCTACTTTTTATTTTTTTTTAAAGATTTTATTTATTTGAGAGAGAGAGAAAGAGAGAAAGTGAGCGCGCACAAGCAGAGGGAGCGGCAGGCAGAGGGAGAGGCAGGCTCCCCTCAAAGCAGAGAACTTGATGCCGGGCTCGACCCCAGGACCCCGGGGATCATGACCTGAGCCCAAAGCAGACGCTTAACTGACTGAGCCACCCAGGCGCTCCTAGATAATCTACTTTGGCAGAAATAAAAAACATTGATGATCATTATTGGTAACAATATAGAGAAAGTGGTACTGTCATATACTTTTGGGACTATTACCTGACCAGTTTTTTTGGAGGATAATCTGGTGTAAGAAATTTTAAATAAGCATACATATGCCCTTCAACCCAAGAATTTCACTTCTAGAGATCTACCTTGGAAAAATACTGCCTTATGTAGATCTATAACTAGTATCATGGAAAGATGTCCAAGAAACACTTAATTGAAAATTTAAAAAGTTGCAAAATAACATGTAAAATATATCATCTACGTAAAATAAGACAAGTTAAAAGTCACATGCACAAAACAAAAACCTATATGTGTGCATATGTGCATTAAAAAGAAAGATTTTTAGAAAGACACTGAACAAATTATTAGGAATTAACAGAAAGGCTGAGGCAGAGGATAGTGTGTAGAGAAGAAAAAAGGGAGTATCAATTCTGTATTCTCAGAAAAATTTATGTAAAGATATTGATGTATTACTTAGGTAACTTACAGCTTAAATACAGATACAAACATATATACAAACTTAAAAACAAAAAGATTTTCCAATAAAAAATTATGAAAACCAGATTAATGCAAAATTCCAAGGAAAAAAACACTGAAACTTAACCTAGTACTATACTAAAAGAATACTACCCACACCTTTGCCAAATTCAGTTTATTCCAAGAATCCAAAAATGGTTCAACATTAAGAAATCCAACTACTATAAATCATTACAATTACAAAGAGTTGATTCTTGTTATTTGTGGTAGTTATGTTCTATAAAGTCAGCATGAACAATGAATTTGCAAACACCAAACCATTTTTCCTAGGGGAAATACAAGGTTAGGTTCCCGTGAGCCTCTGGTCACAAAATTTTCACCAGTCCATCAATACATAACCTTGTTTTGTAGGTGTTTGTTTGAAGGCACACTCTTTAATATATATTGTTGATTCATTAACATTGAACTAACGGCCAACAGCACTGTAACTCATGCTTGAATGAAGCTTATCTAACACATGTATTTTCTAAGCAAGGCATAAGCCTTCTTGCACTTAGGGACACTAAAGTACTTTAGCACTATGCTTGGTGGCCACTGTAAACAGCCATATCACCAACTTTTACAAAGCACAAGACTATGAAGAATGTGGCATTAAATAGATTGTGAAAGAACACTTGTTCAAGAGAGCTGATACAAGAAGGCAGAGCTTCACTGTTTGACCTCAGCTGGGAACATGTGCATTGGGCGACTCAAGTGTTTTGCCTCTCTGCACATGTACATGTCTGGCATTTCTGTGAATGAGAGCGAAAGTGCTGCAGGTATTGATTTTGGGGTTACAACTACATTTTAGCAAGCAGGAGAATTTGCAAATACACAATCCATGAATAAAGAGGATCAACTACATTTTAATTTTTTATTATATGGAAAATCTCAAAAAACACAAAAGCAGAGAGATTAGTATATGAACCTCTATATAAATACACTCAATACAATTATATTTTGAGGGAAAAAAAACTGATGAAAAAAGGTCTAGTAAAATTTAACATCTATTCCTGATAACAGAAAATTTGGACTAGAAGAAAACTTCTTTTAATCTAGTCTTTAAACTTTGGCATTGTTTTCTAATGACATTTTATGCAGAACACCCAAAGTCATGAAATAACTCATCAGGAGTTTAAATCTCTGCTGTTTGAAAAATTCTTCATTGAGGGAATCCCCGTAGTACTGAAGAATCTACTAATCATTGCAAAGAGAAACAAAAAATGAGATAAACATTTGAAAGAAAAGGACAAGATCATTATTTGTAAATGATACCAATGTCTACCTACAATCCCCATGTACTTCAATAATTATCAACTCATGGACATTCTTGTTTCAGCTTTATCCCAATCCTCATATCCCTCTATTCCTATACTACTGTGAAGCAAATTTCAGCCACATTATTTCATCCATACATAATTCAGTATGGATCCCTAAGAGATAAGATCTTTTTAAAAATAACATTACCACAGTACAATTATCCCAACTTAAAAAAGAGTATTTTTTAACATCAAACATCCAGCCAATGTTCAAACTTCCAAGAGTCTCAAGTGTCCTTCCTTCCTTCATTTATTTAACTATATATTTAACTTCTGATCCAAATAAGTGACTGTTGAGAGATAAAATTCTTAAGTCCATCCCTCCCTTTTCAATTTATTTGTCTAAGAGATATGGTCATTTTTGCCCAGTAGTTTCCTATAGTCTAAATTTTGCTGATTGCATCCTCATTGTTACTTAACATATTCCTTTGTCCTATGTTTTTCCTATAGGTTGGTGGTTAGATCTAAAGGCTGCATGAGATTCAGGTACAATTTTTTTGGGCAAGACTACTGCATTGGGTGGTGTTGAATTCTTTCATGAATAGACATAAAATATTTCTGGTTGTTTCTCTATTGTGTCATTAGCAGTCACTGGTGATGAAAGCCTGGGTAATTTACTAGGGGCAAAATGATGAAGTTCTAACATACTTTTTTTTCATTTTATTAGATGGAATACCTCTCCAGCAACTTCCCCCTATCTACCATTTGGTTAGCCAGTGATACTCAACTCATTCAGAAATGGTACTTTCTCTTTAACAGTTTTCAAAATAATGAGCTTGTTTCATTGGTGACCAACCAGGTTTTGTTGCCTGTCTTAGCATTATTATAAATTTAAGGATTTAAAAATATCTGATGTGTTTCGATTCACTGCGGTTATCCTTACTGATACTCAAATTGTTCCATTTGGGGGATGGGTGCAAAGGGAAATATTCTTGGCTCAGGCCTACATGTAGCATGCATTGTATCTTTTAACTTGCTAAATAACTATGTTTAGGAAACATACAAAGGCTCCCAGTCTAATGGGAGAAAGACAAGTAAATGAAGGATTACAATACAATGTGGTTATCTTTTGGTAGAATAAATGGCCCAAACTTTCAGAAAGGCAAATCAACATTTTTGAAAAAATTAAAACTCCACCAGTTTTCTCAAAGTCCAACAGTATTCAGCTATTTGAGGGGGGAGTATATTGGAAGAATAGACAAACGTTTAGTTCTAGTGATCCTGAGAGTGAGATATACGTATATGTACATGAGATCTATGTATAAAATGGTGTACATTAATGCTATAATAAATATTTTAGAACAAGTAAGAAATGTAACATAGAATGTATTAGATATTACAGAAGTAATTAGCTCTGCTGGGGAGACTAAGTACCTTAGAAAACTACCACATTCCGTTCATATTCTACCAATTACTAGGAGTTCTTGGGCCTATCATTTGAAGCGTCAGTATCCTCATTTACAAAGTGGAATAACAAAGCCTGTTCTGCCTACTTCACAAATTTGTAGGGATTATCAAATGTGCAAAGTGTGTGAAAAGTATAAAATTATAAACTAATGTTAAGTGTCAATATTTTTAGACAATTTTGAACACTAGGCTAAGACAATTTTCTATAAGGAACAGGCCTAAGTTATCCTCATCTTTCTTCTTTGTTGTTAATGCTAAATTCTTAGTACTGCCTGACAGAACTTTCTACACTGACAAAAATATTCTGTATTTATGCTATATTTGGGAGCCACTAGCCATTGTGGCTATTAAATACTCAAAATACAGCTCGTAACTTGAACTACTGAATTTAAATTTAAATTTAAATAGTTAAAGGTAGCCAGTGGTCACTGTATTGGACAACCTGAACGTAGCCTTATTTCTTTGTTACCTATCTTGCTATCTAAATTAAATATTACAAATATAAGAATATTAACATATGAAAAGCTTCTCAAACATACTCTTCACTTAAAAAAATTAAACTTTTGGGGTGCCTGGGTGGCTCAGTTGATTAGGTGTCCCATTTTTAATTTTGGCTCAGGTCATGATCTCAGGGTTGTGAGACAGAACCCCGTGTTGGGCTCTGCACTCAGTGTGGAGCCTGCTTGGGATTCTCTCTCTCTCCCTCTCCCGCAACTCAAAAACAACAACAAACCCAAAAAGAAACAAACAAACAAAAAAACCCCAAAAAAACCAACCTTAAAATTTTGAGAGGTGCTAGAAAAGTACCTTAAAGTCTTGGATTTAATCTGAGTCTTTAAGGTCAAATTATTTTTAAGGATGTCTTTTATTAATTTTTTGTTTTTAAGTAGGCTCTACACCCATGGCGGAGCCCAACATGGGGCTTGAACTCACGACCCAGAGATCAAGACTTTAGCTGAGATCAAGAGTTGGAGTTCAGGAGGAGTAAGATGGCGGAAGAGTAGGAGACCCAAATTTTGTCTGGTCCCAGGAATTCAGCTAGATAGTTATCAAACCATTCTGAACACCTACAAACTCAACAGGAGATCGAAGAAAAGAATAGCAGCAATTCTATGAACAGAAAAGTGACCACTTTCTGGAAGGAAAAATGTCTTCTCTTGAGCACAGATATAAAGGGTAAGAAATATCAGCAGGAAAAAAAAAAAGTCTGGGGAGTTTAACCAACTGAGCCATCCAGGCACCCTAAGGATGTCCTGTAAGAACTAAAATTAATTAAACATGGATTAATGCTTCACAGTGATTTAAGAAAGAAAATAAATCTTTTTGTTTTGTTTTTAAAGATTTATTTTGGTCTGTGAGGAATTTGCAAAACAAAAAATTCAGAGTCCTTACCAAAAGGGCTATAATTATGAAATCAATCTTACCTTTAGCTCTACTTGTATGAACCCTTGCACGCACCCAAACAACTTCATCAGCTTTGTGTACTGTCAAGTCACTAACCCGAACCAAAACTCGATCTGCAGCAAATAAGTAAAACAATTTTGTAATTCAGAATTTACAAAGTCATAATTATTTTGGTTTAACAGCTAGCGTAAGTACTCGGTATTATCTTTTTTTTTTTTAAAGATTTTATTTATTTGACAGAGAGACACAGTGAGAGAGGGAATACAAGCAGGGGAAGTGGGAGAGGGAGAAGCAGGCTTCCCGCAGAGCAGGGAGCCCGATGTAGGGCTCGATCCCAGGACCCTGGGATCACGACCCGAGCCGAAGGCAGACGCTTAAGGACTGAGCCACCCAGGCACCCCAGTACTTGGTATTATCTTAAGTAATTTTCAATCTCTGATAACACTTTCTTTTCTATCATTCTCCATATGCAATTTGCTTCAAGTTTTATGAATTATACTAAGTACATCTCTAAAATCTATCCAATTCTTTCATCTTCATTGCCACCATCTCAAACCAAAATACCATTTAGTTTGCCTAAACTACAGCAACAGCCTCATAATTGGCATTCCCTGATCCCCTAATTCTGTCTACATTGGACTCAAAGAGATAGTTTCAAAATGCAAATCTCTTGAATACTTCAGTGACTTACAGGGCCAAATACAGCCTGTCTTCACCTGCCTTTGCCTAAAGGGACATGGTATTTTCCCTTGCCTGCCATAGTATATAAGTGAACCGCACAGGGTTGGATTTTCTGCCAGGCCTGGATAGTCATGGTACCAGGACACAAAGAATGATCCAGGGAAGGCATGTTCCTCAAAATGAACTAATCAAAGTCCTTCTGTGGGACTTACTAGAGAGACATGGGAATGAAGCTCTCTTCCCTGGGGTTCCTGAGCTGAGATGGTGTAGGCCTGGGCTGTAGCCACTACTTTTCCCAGTACTTGAGATGGCAGGTTGAGAGAATAAGGCCAATAACCTAAAGGAAGTGGAGCCAAAAAGTGAAGACAGAAAGTATAGATGCTGCTTGAGCCTCTAGATTCAATTATGCTGTCTGCTATCTCATACTTTGTTTCCTATAGTTATGTGAGCCAATAAATTCCCTTTTTGGCTGTAAGTGAGCCCCCCAACGCTAATTACAAAATACTATATTTATCCAGAAATCCCCAAATAGGAAAACTGTGACAAAACAACTATTATGTCAAGATAGTGACATAAGGCAATCATGATCCAGAAATCATTTTATTATTTTATATGCAATAATTTGAATATCAAAGAAAAATTTAAGTATTAATTAAAAACATAGTAATAGACATGACATCATAACATCAAGAGTAATAAAAGATCTCTATTCTCAAGAGTTACATTGCCTAATTGTAACCAAATCTGTCAATATCACATGCAGCAAAACCTAGTTACTACATTACTAAAAATACTTTTGGGAGGATATTATAATGAAATCAAATTATAAATCTATTTTACCTACTTTGCTAAATGTATTTGTAACTTGTCTCTTGAAACAAGAAGATGAAGCTTAGAGAGAATCTGATTTACAGAACACCATGGTTCTCATTGCCAGAAACAAAGAGAAAGAATGAGGAATTTTTAAGCCATTTTGCAGAACATTGCCAACAGACCTTATAAATTAAGCCAATTTCCAAATTTGCTGTGTAAACTCAGGCAAAAGAAAGTGTGAAAGAGAAAAGACAGACAAAGCAGCATAAAAATTTAAAAGACAAATCTGAAAATGCCAAGACTGAAAAAGGAAATGACTTATTAACTAGTCAGTCAAAACTCAAAAGCAAATGAAACAGAGTAACATAAATCTAAAAGAATGAGGTTATAAGTGGCATGATTAGAGTAATTTTAAGAGTACTTTTTAAAAAAAGATTTTATTTATTCATTTGAGAGAGTGAAAGAGATCACAAAGGGAGAGGCTGAGCAGAGAGCCTGATGCAGTATGGGGCTTGGGACTTGATCCCAGGACCTAGAGATCATGACCTGAGCCCAAGGCAGATGCTTAACCGACTGAGCCACCCAGGTGCCCCTTGATATTACTTTTGAAAACAAAGAGTATCATTTCTTTTTTTGTGTAGCATTAGAACTAATTAGCACGGGGTTCTCAACCTTCAACACATCCACAAATACTTGAGACACATGTCACACTCTCATCAGTATGACTGGCTGAGACAATGATCATGGGCAGCAGGATTTCAGTTTGAAAATCTACTGCCTCTTCCACACTTTTAAGTCACTAGCATTAGAACAAAGGAATTTGGAGAAATGGAAGCACATGCGAAGGAAACTTCGTGTTGAACCAAGTATTAGGATTTTAGCAGAGATAAACCAAAGGTAGAATTTTCCTGTTATATTACTGTTACCAGGTGACATACATAGTTTATCCCCCCTACCCCATGAGAAGAAATTATAAGTGGAAGACAGTAGTCTGGCTTTGCTAACCAAATGGGAACAGTGTAGCAATAGGTGATTGGAGCTCACTTAAAAGACTGAAACTCCAGTGAGCTTCTTTGTTATAGTTCAAGGAAGTTCAATTCAGGAAGATACTGAAAAAAAAGTCTCAAATCACCCCTCCTGCTTGTCCTGGCAAGGGAATGTCATCTTCTATACTATATTGTTTGTATTCCATTTTATACTAAATTATTTTACTCCAGCATCTTTGCTTTTGGAAATAGTTTATTTTTAGCAAACCATTTGTCTTATATTGTACATTTTTCCAAGAAAGTTGAGAAGTAAAAGTGACTTTGTGGCAGTGCAATAAATCAAATCCCAAAGTACAATAAAACTGACCTGGAGGTTATTTCCAAAGCATAAAATTCATAGGCAGGCTTCTGAATCAGAAGTACATAAAAAGAGGAAAGAAAGAAAGAGAGAGAGAGAGAGAAAGAAGTACCTAGTACTTCCAATGGGCCAGAACTTAAAGTTCTGCAGTTGTACCAAAGTTTGAATGATCTGGGGTGTCTACCAAAAGAAAAGTGATTGTTAAATAGTTGACACTAAGATAAATCTGATATTACACACATACAAATATATAAAAATACAAACAAAAGGAAGAAATAAATAGAAATAGAAAACCTACAGGTCTGAGTGAAACAGCATGTGACAAGTCAATTGCAAAGAAATATAATAAAGTCAAGGGGGAAAAGGAAAGGAGGTGGCTTCATAAAACATGCAAAAAGGCTGCATATAATGAAGGCAGTTAATATTAACCATTCTTCTTTATCTCCTAGGCTAGAGCTAAATCTTAGTTAAAGCTTGTACCTTATCTTTTTAATATAATTTACCATTTAAAGTTAACTCTTTAATGTATTTTTCTTCCCTTTCTAGAGTAGTAACCCTAGACTGACAATGATTATGCAGGGTTATGGCACTTGCTTGGGTTATTCATTTAACCTTTTCAGAGTTATGCCAATCTTACTTAACTTCATGAAGAGCTTTCCTGGAATTAGAAAGACCAAAAAAAAAAAAAAAAAGGCTTTATTATCATAAAGCTACTAACCTGGTTTTTCTTGTGATTGTATCATTGAAGATACTCCATATCTCTCTTTAGCATAATCCTACAAAAAAATGGTTTTGGATTATGATTTTTTATTTACATACAAATAGCACATTATACACATACATACAAATAACAGAATATAAAAATGAATTTATTTTGGGGCGCCTGGGTGGCTCAGATGGTTAAGCATCTGCCTTCGGCTCAGGTCATGATCTTAGGGTCCTGGGATCGAGCCCCGCATCGAATAAGCAGGGAGCCTTCTTCTCCCTCTACCTCTACTGTTCCCCCTGCTTGTGCTCTCTCGCTCTGTCAAATAAATGAATAAAATCTTTAAAAAAAAAAAATTTATTTTAACTTTCAGTACCATTTTATTAATTTAGAGAGCCAGTAGTTTCAAAGTGTGGAAATCTGCCATATCATTTACCTATATATAGAAAAAGTTTCTTTTGTTTTGAAGATCACCTGTCCTGGATGGATATACCATATACAACAGCACTCAAAGATAAAATTTTCACACATATACAACACATCTTAACTACCTTCTTCAAAAAGAACATTAAATGACTTCAAAGCAGGGATATAAATTTCCTCTGTGAAGGGAGTAGGATGAAGTACCAGTTTTTATTAACTTCCTATTACAGCAAGAGATGTTCAAAGAGAACCAACATTTTTGGGTAAGCTTTCTGAGCACCAGATGTCCTCAGTTTTTAGAAATCCGAGATGTTGGATATAAGCTACTACAACTTTGTAAAAATATTCACCAGCTTCCTGTTTCTAAAACTACCTTCAGCATATAGGATTGCAAGGGGTTGGAAATAGACAATATCTAACTTCTTGTTACATTTTAAAGTCAAGAGCAGGAAACAGGAGATCTATGGTACAGACTATTAACAACATACTTACAGAATAGCTAAGTGGCCTTTTATTTTAATCTCACTTTACTTCTAAAATGGTATCTTAAGATCCTTCTAGCTATAAAATGACATAATTCCATCAGAATGTCTACCTTATAATCTAGATCTATGCTATCTGCAAAGGAGCACAGTTTACATAATTAGATCAAGAAATAGCGAAAATAATTTCCTTAGATTTTACAAGGTACTTTAAGACATAAGGAAGCAATTAGTTTCTGTCACTCCCTAGTTATCTGCTGGAATCCTCTCCTTTAGATCTGGCAGATATTGGAGTTTGTGTTTATACCAAAATACACCAGACATATTAAGGTGAATACTGAATAATTTTTTTTTTCCAAATTAAAAAAAAAAAAAAACACC
The DNA here is from genome assembly GCF_964656455.1 of Halichoerus grypus. Taxonomy (NCBI): domain Eukaryota; kingdom Metazoa; phylum Chordata; class Mammalia; order Carnivora; family Phocidae; genus Halichoerus; species Halichoerus grypus. The sequence continues at coordinate 102,416,217 of NC_135715.1, forward strand.
TAAAGACAAAGATAACCCAGCCCTAACAGATAGTCACACAACGCAGCATGAGGCCACCATAAACAGACTACAGCGTGTGAATACAGGGTCACTTACCAGTACTGTTCATATTTCAGCAACTTTTATTTCATCTAATATTATTAAGATGACCCATTCCTTATGTAGCTTATCACAGATTCATAACTCCTCAAGTGAAAAGTTAGGAGCTGGGTAGGGCTATTGAGGCTCGGTTATCCTACAGCACAGTGTTGTAGGACGGCTTCAAACTTTCATTTCTGAAAAGCACTGAAGGACCACTGGGTATTATGAATTACCCACATGATTTTGAATCACTTCATCTCAAATGCTTGCTCTGCAAACTTCCCTACCTACCTCACTGGGTCACTAGAAGGGAGAAAGTAAATAAAAATGGCAAGCGTTCTTTGAAGCGGTCACATGGTAAATAGTCATTAAACATATCGGCAGATCGTTTTACTAAGTACCGTCATTACTTGCAAAAACATTAGGAACACGAGAGCTGAGGAAAAAATCGATTACTAGTGGACATTAAAATTTTACGGGGCAAGGAGTAGGGGCGATTACATGAGGGACGTGCCTAACCCAGGGAAGCGTGTGACCCCGCCGCTCCTACTTCCGGGACAGTCGGTGCTCCACGTCCACCCCACCCCGGGACACGCTTCTGTTAAGCTAGGCCTCCCAAGCGTCCCTGTGAGAAATGAGATCCGGGGTGGGTCTGGCCACGCTGCTCGCGCAAGGGCCCTGGAAGCGCAGTGAGGGCTCTGGGCATCCCGGCCCCAGGCCCGCGGCCTGCAAGCCAAGTGCCAAAAGGGAGCCGGAGGCAGGGCCCCGCTCACCCTACTCCCTCCCTCAGCGCGGTGCGGCCCAGGCGGTCTGTTTTCCCAGCCCCGAGGAAGGAGGACACCCACTTCCGCGGCATCCATGATCTCCCGCGGCTTCTCCTGACTCTTGCGGCTTTGGTTGGCGCTGGGCATCGGGACAATGGGACGGGGCAGCGGTCACCACCCTTCCTCGCAGGCTTCCGTAGGACAGGCAACGGGGCTGCTCTCTGCCACACAGTCTCCGCCCTCCCGGCACTCCAGCCAGCACGCGCGCTCGGACTCCCTGTGGAGGGTCGGCCTCGGAAAGATCGCGAGAACTGAGATTCTTGAGCGTGTAAGGCGAGCTCCTCAGTGCCGCCGTCTCTTCTTGCCCCGCCCCTACGGGCGTTTACCTGGAGTTTGAGGGAGTCCCTGGGAATGCGTTCGGAGTCTCGCGGGACTGGCTCTGAGGACTTGGGTGCCTGAGGAGTGGGCATGCCCCGGACCTCCGTCGTTTTTCACTCTTATCCCCGCTGCGACTTTTGCTCGGTTCTCATTTCAGTCTTATTTACCCCTACTGGCTTTAAATGCAGACTGTTCCCTAAAACATTCACCCAAGCTCAGGCGTCGGCTTTTCCTCCCTCGGACTTTCCCGCCTTCATACTCCGCAGCGGCATCGTAGCTGCCTGCGTTTACGGGAGACCTCTTCGCAAACTGCTCTCTGTATTGGGGTCACAGGAGTGCTGGGTTAAAAGCAGTTGGCTTGCTAAGGTAGGATTGAGTACCACTACCCAAGTGATAGGTGAGGTGTCAACATAATGGTAGAAACCCCATACAATTGCACTGATTACCTGGACCCACTGCATTATTTCAGGATGTGCATAATGTTGGTTGTTTAAGGGACAAATCACCCTGTTAGGCTTTTAAAAAATTGTGATCCATGAGCCGTTTATCGCAAGTGAAAGTAATTTGGGGGCTAGATTACTGTCTCTCCTGCTAGACTTCTTTGCACTCTGTCAAGTTTTAACTATCTTAGTAATGTCTTAGCCAGGCACAAGTGGCACAGTTAATACTCGTTAAAGAGTGCAGAGAGATCCCAGGGCAAATAAAAGGGCTCTGGAGGCTGCCTAATTTAGGTCCTTGGATACAGTCGTGAGAAGACAGACATTCCTGCCCTTGTGTAGCTTACCTTTTTTCTGATTGTAGCTGAGAAGAGAGATGCTATGAAAGTTTCTTTGAGGGCATTCACCTCAGGGTTCCCTGAGGAAGTGATTCTTCAACTAAAATCTAAAGTAGGTGTAGGGGCCAGCCAGGTGAAGAGGGACTGAAAAAACAGAATATTCAAGACGAGGGGGTAAAGAGAGAAAGATCATGGTCAGGTTTGGAGGTAGTACGCATGAAATGCTTTTGAGACATCCGAGGGGAGATGTCCAGCTAATCACTGGCCTTGTGGGGTCTGGAGCATAAAATAGAGGTCTGGGCTACGGATAAAGACGGGTAAGACAGGAGAGGTAGGTGGTAATTGAAGTCCTGGACTAGAAAAGAATGTTACAGGAAGAGAGTATTAACATTGATCCTCAACTGCTACGTAGACCTCAAGTAAGATGATGACTGAAAAATATTCGTTGGATTTAGTAACATAGAGGCCATTGGTATTCTTAGTAAACACTGTTTATGGCAAAGTGATGGGGTCAGAATTGGCTGAGAAGTGAGTGACAGTGAAGAAATGAAAGTACTGCGAAAGTGATTCTAACAAACCTTTATATGGTGCTTACTATTTGCCGAGCATTATCAGTGTTTTAAATTTTTAAAAATTCTTAGATGAAACAATATTAAGTGTACGATATAGTGATTCAACTTTTATATATGTTATGAAATGCTTACCACATAAACTGCAGTTACCATCTATTACCATATAACTTTATTACAATATTATTGGTTATATTCCCTATGCTGTACTTTATATCCCCATGACTTATTTTTTAAATTTTTTTTTTACTTTTTAAAGATTTTATTTATTTGAGAGAGAGCAAGAGAAAGAGATCAGAAGGAGAGGGAGAAGCAGACTCCCCGCTGAGCAGAGAGCCCAACTAGGGGCTAGATCCCAGGACTCTGGAATCATGACCTGAGCTAAAGGCAGACGCTTAACCGACTGAGCCACCCAGGCTCCCCCACCGCCAACAACTTATTTTATAACTGGAAGTTTGTACCTCTTAATCCCCTTTACCTGTTTTGCCCATCCCCTCACCCTCTCCCCTCTGGCAACCACCAGTTCCCTGTATTTATGATTCTACATTTTGTTCTTTTCTTTTTTAGATTCTACATATAAGTAAAATCATATATTTGTCTTCCTCCGTCTGACTTATTTCACTCAGCATAATGCCCTCTAGGTCTATCCATGTTGCCCTCGATGGCAAAATTTCATTCTTTTTATGGCTGAGAAATATTCCATTGTGTATATACCACATTGTCTTTGTCCACTCATCTATCAGTGGACACTTAGGTTGCTTCCATGTCTTGGCTATTGTAAATAATGCTGCAATGAACATAGAAGTGCATATATCTTTTTTAATTAGGGTTTTTTTAAAATTAGGGTTTTCATTTTCTTTGGGTCAATACCCAGAGTGGAATTACTGAATCATATGGTAGTACTATTTTTGATTTTTTGAGGAAACTCCGTACTGTTTTCCATAATGGTTGCACCAATTTACATTCCCACCCACAGTGCCCAAGGGTTCCTTTTTATCCACATCCTTGCTAACACTTGTTATTTCTTGTCTTTTTGATACTAGCCATTCTGACAGGTGTGAGATGATATCTTACTGTGGCTTTGATTTGCATTTTCCTGACGATTAGTGATGTTGAGCATCTTTTCATGTATCTGTTGGTCATTTGTATGTCTTTGGAAAAATATCTGTTCAGGTCCTCTGCCTGTTTTAATCAGATTTTTGGGGGGTGTTGAGTTGTATAAATTCTTCATATGTTTTGAATAGTAATCCCTTATCAGATAACGTCATTTGCAAATATCTTCTTCTATTCAGTAGGCTGCCTTTTTGTTTTGTTGATGGTTTCCTTTGTGTGTTAAAGCCTTTTTTTTTTTTTTTTTTTTTTGGTGTAGTCCCAATAGTTTATTTTTGCTTTTGTTTCCCTTGTCTGAGGAAAAATATCTGGAAAAATGTTGCTAAGCCTGATGTTAAAGAGATTACTGCCTCTATTCTTCTAGGATTTTTATAGTTTCAGGTTCTATATTTAGGTCTTTAATCCATTTTGAGTTTATTTTTGCCTGTGGTGTAAAAAAGCAGTCCATTTTTATTCTTTTTCGAGTAGCTGTCCTGTTTGCTCAGCACCATTTATTGAAGAGACTGTCTTTTCCCCATTGTATAGTCTCCTTTGTTGTAGATTAATTGACCATATAAGCTTGGGTTTATTCCTGGGATCTCTGTTCTGTTTCATTGATATATGTGTCTGTTTTTGTGCCACTGCCATACTCTCTGATTACTATAGTTTTGTACTATAGTTTGAAATCTAGGAATGTGATACCTCCAGCTTTGCTTTTCTCAAGATTCCTTTGGCTATTTGGCATATTTTTTGGTACTATACAAATTTTAGGATTATTCATTCTAATGATGTGAAAAGTGCTATTGGTATATTGATAGGAATTGCACTGAATCTGTAGATTGTTTTGGGTAGTATAGACATTTTAATAATATCAATTCTTTTTTTTTTTTTTAAAGATTTTATTTATTTGACAGAGAGAGACACAGTGAGAGAGGGAACACAAGCAGGGGGAGTGGGAGAGGGAGAAGCAGGCTTCCCATGGAGCAGGGAGCCCAATGTGGGGCTCCATCCCAGGACCCTGGGATCATGACCTGAGCTGAAGGGAGACGCTTAACGACTGAGCCACCCAGGCGCCCCAACAATATCAATTCTTCTAATCTGTGAGCATCTTTCCATTTATTTATGTTATCTTCAATTTCTTTTATCAATGTTTTATAGTTTTCAGAGTACAGGTCTTTCACCTCCTTGGTTAAATTTATTCCTAGATATTTTATTCTTTTTGATGTAATTATAAATGGGATTGTTTTCTTTTTTCCTTTTTAAAGATTTTATTTATTTATTTGAGAGAGAGAGAATGAGAGACAGAGAGCACGAGAGGGAAGAGGGCAGAGGGAGAAGCAGACCCCCCGCCGAGCAGGGAGCCCGATGTGGGACTCGATCCTGGGACTCCAGGATCATGACCTGAGCTGAAGGCAGTCGCTTAACCAACTGAGCCACCCAGTCGCCCAAATGGGACTGTTTTCTTAATTTCTCTTTCTTTTTTAAAGATTTTATTTATTTCACAGAGAGAGAGACAGCAAGAGCAGGAACACAAGCAGGGGAAGTGGGAGAGGGAGAAGCAGGCTTCCCACGGAGCAGGGAGCCTGACACGGGGCTTGATCCCAGGACCCTGGGATCATGACCTGAGCCGAAGGCAGACGTTTAATGACTGAGCCACCCAGGTGCCCCTTAATTTCTCTTTCTGCTAGTTTGTTATTGGTGTATACAAATGCAATATATTTCTATATATTAATTTTGTATCTTGCAACTTTACTGATTCCCTTTATCAGTTTTAATAGTTCTTTGGTGGAGTCTTTAAGGTTTTCTCATATAGTATCATGTCATCTGCAAATAGTGAAAATTTTACTTCTTTCTTGCCAATTTGGATGCCTTTTATTTCTTTTTGTTGTGTGATTGCTGTGGGTAGGACTTCCAGTTGAATAAAAGTGGTGGCAGGGGGCATCCTTATCTTGTTTCTGATCTCAGAGGAAAAGCGTTTAGCTTTTCACTATTGAGTATGATGTTAGCTGTGGGTTTGTCATAAATGACCTTCCCTCTATACCCACTTTGCTGAAAGTTTTTATCATGAATGGATGTTGAATTTTGTCAAATGCCTTTTCTGTATCTATTGAGATGATTGTATGGTTTTTATCCTTCATTTTGTTGATGTGATATATCACATTGATTGATTTGTGGATGTTGAACCATCCCTTGTATCCCTAGAATAAATCCCACTTGATCGTGGTTTATAATCCTTTTAATGTATTGTTGAATTAGATTTGCTAATATTTGTTGAAGATTTTTGCATTTATGTTCATCAGGGATATTGGCCTATAACTTTCTTTTTTTGTGGTGTCTTTGTTTGGTTTTGGTATCAGGTAATGTTGGCCTCATAGGATGAATTTGGAAGTATTCTTTCCTCTTCTATATTTTGGAATAGCTTGAGAAGGATAGGAATTAACTTTTAAAATATTTGGTAGAATTCACTTGTTAAGCCATCTGGTCCTGGACTTCTCTTTGTTGGGAGTTTTTGTATTGATTCAATTTTATTACTAGTAATCAGTCTGTTCAGATATAATTCAGTCTTGGTAGATTGTGTGTTTCTAGGAATTTATCTATTTCTTTTTTGTTGTCCATTTTGTTGGCATAATTTTCTAGTCTCTTATAATTGTATTTCTGTGGTCTCAGTTGTAAGTTGTCTTTCATCTGATTTCTTTCATTTATTTGAGTTCTCTCTTTTATTTCTTGAGAGTATGGCTAAAGGTTTATCAATTTTGTTTATCTTTTCAGAGAACATTTCTTAGTTTCATTCATCTTTTATATTGTTTTTTGTTTGTTTTGTTTATTTCTACTCTCATCTTTATTATTTAATTTCTTCTACTAACTTTGGGCTTTGATTATTCTCTTTTCTAGCTCCTTTAGTGGTAAGGTTAGATTGTTTATTTGAGATTTTTCTTGGTTCTTGAGGTGGGCCTGAATTGCTATAATCTTTCTTCTTAGAATTGCTTACTGTATCCCAAAGATTTTGGACCATTTTGTTTCCATTTTCATTTGTCTCAAAGTATTTTTTAATTTTCTCTTCGATTTCTTTGTTGACCCATGGTTGTTTAGTAGTTTGTTGTTTATTTTCCATGTTTGTGTGTTTTATTCTGACTTTTTTCTTGTAACTGATTTCTAGTTTTGTACCATTGTGGTTGGAAAGGATGTTTGATATGATTGTAGTCTTCTTAAATTGACTGAGACTTGTTTTTTGGCCTAATATGTGATCTGTCCTGGAGAATGTTCCATGTGCATTTGAAAAGAATGTGTCTTTTGCTGTTTTGGGATGAAATGTTCTCTATATATCTGTTAAGTCCATCTGGTCAAATGTGTCATTTAAAACCACTGTTTCCTTGTTGATTTTCTGTTTGGATGATCTATCCACTGATGTAAGTGGGGTATTAAAGTCTCTTACTATTATTGTATTGCTTGTCAATTTCTCCCTTGAAGTCTTTCAACATTTGCTTTACATATTTAGGTGCTCCTTTGTAGGTGCATAAATATTCACAAATGTTATATCCTCTTGTTGGATTGATCCCTTTATTATGTGATGCCCTTCTTTGTTACTTGTTATAGTCTTTGTTTTAAAGTCTATTTTGTCTGGGGTGCCTGGGTGGCTCAGTTGGTTAATCATCTGCCTTCGGCTCAGGTCATGATTCCAGGGTCCTGGGATTGAGCCCCGTGTTGGGCTCTCTGCTTGTCGGGGAGCCTGCTTCTCCCTCTCCCCCTGCCTGCTGCTCCCCCTGCGTGTGCTCTCTCTCTCTGTCAAATAAATAAATAAAATCTTTAAAAAATAGTAAAGTGTATTTTATCTGATATAAGTATTGCTACACCAGTTTTTTCTTCACTTCCATTTGAATGGAATATCTTTTTCCATCCCTTCATTTTTGGTCTGTATGTGACTTGAGATCTGAAATGAGTCTCTTATAGGTCTTGTTCTTTACCTATTTAGTCACCCTTTGTGTTTTGATTGGAGTATTTAGTCCATTTACCTTTAAAGTTATTATTGTTAGGTGTGTACTTATTGTCATTTTGTTAGGTGTGTACTTATTGTCATTTTGTTAAATGTCTGGTTGTTTTTGTAGTTCTTCTCTATTCCTTTTTTCTTATCTTGCTCTCTTCCCTGGTGAATTAATGAATTTTTTTAGTGTTATGCTTGGATAACTTTCTCTTTATTTTTTGTGTACCTGTTATAGAATTTTGGTTTGTGGTTACCACGTGGTTCATGTGTAACACCCTATGTACATAGCAGTCTATTTTAAGTTGATGGTTGCTTAAGTTCAAACACATTCTAAAGGCACTACATTTTTACACCCCCTTCCACATTTTATGTTTTTGATGTTATATTTTATGTTTTTTCATTTTGTGTATCCCTTAACTAATTACTGTAAATGTAGTTGATTTTTACTACTTTTATCTTTTTAACCTTCATAATAGCTATGTAAATGATTGATCTATTACCTTTACTGTATGTTTGCTTTTACCAGTGAAATTTTTCTTTCATAATTTTTTTTACTTTTGGTTATGATTTTTTCTTTTCCACGTAAATAAGTCCCCTTAATATTTCTTATAAGTCTGGTTTAGTGGTGATAAACCCCTTTGGAAATTTTTTGTTTCTCCTTCAATTCTGAATGATAACTTTATCAGGTAGAGTATTCTTGGTTGTTGGTTTTTTCCTTTCAGCACTTAGAACATATCATGCCACTCTCTTCTGGCCTGCAAAATTTCTCCTGAAAAATCAGCTGATAGCCTTATAGGGTTTCCTCTTATAGGTAACTAGTTGCTTCTCTCTTGCTGCTTTTAATGTTCTGTCTTTATCTTTAATTTTTAACATTTTAGTTTTTATGTGTCTTGGTGTGGCCTCTTTGGGTTCATCTTGTCTGGGGCTTTCTGTGCTTCCTGGATCTGGATGTCTGTTTTTTCCCCCAGGTTAGGGAAGTTTTCAGCTATTATTTCTTCAAATAAATTTTCTGTCCCTTTCTCTCTCTGTTCTGTTTACGGGACCCCTATAATGTGAATGTTAGTATGCTTGATGTTTTTCCAGAGGTCCCTTAAAATTCTTCATTTTTAAAAATTCTTTTTGCTGTTCAGCTTGGGTGATTTTCATTACCCATCTTCCAGATTCCTGATCTGTTCTTCTGAATCTTCTAATCTGCTGTTGATTCCCTCTAGTGTGTTTTTCATTTCAGTTATTGTATTTTTTAGATCTGATCGGTTCTTTTTTATATCTTTGTTAAAGTTTTCATTGAATTCATCCACTGTTCTCCCAACTTCGTTGAGCATCCTTATGGACCATTACTTTGACCTCTTTATTAGGTTGATTGCTTATCTCTGTTTCATTTAGTTCTTTTTTTTTTTTTAGTTTTATTGTAAGTAATCTCTACACCCCATGTGGGGCTCAAACTCATGACCCTGAGATCAAGAGTCACATGCTCTTCTGGCTGAGCCAGCCAGGTGCCCCTCTTTAGTTCTCTTTCTGAGGTTTTTGTCTTGTTCTTTCATTTGGCATGTTGTTTCTGGGTGTTAGGAAGGTCAGCTACATCTCCATGTCTTGAAAGTAGTGGCCATATAAAGAAGGTGTCTTATGGGGCCCAGAAGCACAATCCACCCTGGTTACCAGAACCAGGCACTCCAAGGATATTCCCTGTGTGGGCTGTGTGTACCTTCCTATTGTAACTGGGCTATAACTACTGTAGATGTGCTGGTGGATGGGGCTGGCCTTCCTCCTTTCCCCTGGGTGGAAATCATTTTGAAGGAGCACTGGTCCTGGTCAAGGCTGTCTATTGGGTGTGGCAGGATGGTAGTCACTTTGGGGAAGTGGTGCCTGCTGGAATATGTGGGTTGGGTGGGGCAGGTCTGCAGGGGAACATCAGGGTAGGTTGAGTGGTCCTGGCAAGGTGGAGGGAGAGTGTCAGAACTGGCACCCACCACTGTTGGGCCAGGTAGGATAAAGGAGGGGAAGAGAAATGGTGCCCACCAGCACTTCTGTTCCTGGGTAAAGTTCTTACAGATCCCTGCTTCTCTACACATGTCCTAAAAGTATTTTTGGGTTTGGTTCCTGACCAGACTGCATCTCTCTCCCTCCTACCCTCTGGATGTGGCTTTTTCTTTATATTTTCAGCTGTGGAAGAGCTGTTATGTTAGTCTTCAGGTCATTTTCAGAAAGTTGCTCTATATTTAGTTGTATCTTTTGTGTGTCCGTGGGAGGAGGTGAGCTCACTACTTCCTACTCGGCCATTTTCCTCTTGCCTCTGTAACTCACTTAATTGTTATACCAATATTATTAGAGAGACAATATTACAATCTTTTTCCATACGGGGAAATTGAGGCAAAAAGATGTGAAGTAACTTGCCTATGGTTACAGAGCCATTAAAAGATATATTTGAATTCAGGGAGTGTGGTTCCAGAATCCGTGTTCTTAACCTCTTACATTGGTTAAGAACACTGCCTTTCTGAAGGAGAGGATGCTAGGATAGCTATAGATGTTTGGTTTCAGGAAAAGGAAAGAACTCCCATTTGATGAGTTCTGTTTTCTCTAAGAAGAGGCTAAGTCATGAATGGTGGGTGTGGCTGTAGGGGAGGGAGAAAAGAGAGATTGGTGATTTGAGGAGAACAGGAAAGATTAAATAGTCCTGGAAGTTATTTAGTATTTGGTATTATTTCTGGGGATTGTAAGGACTCGTTTGGTAGGGAATCATGAATTTCATGGAAGTGAGCCTCCTCCAGACCATGGCTGGTTGGTGCTTTTATTCCCTCAGTTAATTGTAGTCCTAATGTATGAACTGATGGTCAGAAATCTGAATACACATTATTGTCCTTTTGCTAAAGTACAGATCTTACTTTTTAATCTTTCCATTGCTTATGAAGCCTCTACATGTACTTCTTCCTTGCTTTGATCTCCTTGTCTCAATAGATTAATCTTATTTAGGACATAGCCCTGGGGGAAGACTGTAAATATAAACTCTTGTTTCTGGCTTTCTTAATAGTGATGGAAAAGAAGAATTTGCCAGATCAGTGACCATATACAATGTGCCTGAGGTCTTGTGAATGTACTCTAGTAAAGATAGCACAGCTGTAACTACTTGCTTGAATTTGCAGTAGTCTACCATCAGTTTCCTGTATCTGTCTGCTTTTTGCAGGAGCCAATTGGTGAAAATAGAAATATGATGGGGATGGTCAACTATGAGGTCTCTAAGGGTTACGCTAATCTCTGCCATTTTCCCTAGAGATATGATAATGTTTATGATTTACTCTCATAGTTGAGGACTGGGGAAGCAACCTTGCAGGTATCCAAATAAACCATATAGGCAAGGGCTGACTTGAACTGCAGCTAATCTGAGCCTTGGAAAAATGCCATGTGATCATCCTAGAACAGAAGGGGCTGCAAGGCCATCTCCTTTTTGCTTCCCTATCTCCCCTAGGATGCTGTCTAATGAGGTATGGGACTCTGTCATGCCCTTCCCACCAGTGGAGCTACACAATGTGAACTGCATCAGTGGAGTCTAGAAGTGACTCCACAGCAACATGATGTCTGTAACTCATATTGCAGTCATCTGGTCCCTTTTGTTTCAGTGTCATCCTTTTTGGTGTGTAGGACAAGGATCATGGGGAGCTGGCATCTTTAGCTTATTCTTCTTTTCGCTATTTAATAACAAACTGTCAAAATCTAAAAGTGGCTTTTTATATCTTTACCGATCAAATCAGTCTGGGCTTGACCTTGGCCTTGCTTGTCTTGTGTGTTCCTATCTTGACAGGAACCAATGTGGGGTTCTACCAATTACCAAATGTGTCCATTCCAAACTATACATTTAGGGATCAGTAAAATGACTATGGGTAGGCCCCCATAGACCCATTCTAGGTGTTGCTGTTAAGAGGTTTGAAGCACCATTGTGATTCCTAATCCTTTGTATGTGATTCTTTTTTCCCTGGGAAAAAGAAGTTTGCAGTAGAAGTTTGCTAGTAGGTTACCACTCATCCTTCTCTTTGTTCCCAATGCTCTGGAATTTCACAAAGTGTGTCATCCTGTAGGTCTAAATTTACCCTTGTGCTGGACACTCAGCAGGCCTTTCAATCTGGAAACTCATGTAACTTAGTGCTGGGGCATTTTCTTGAAAACTTTCTCTGATGATACTCTTCATTTTCTTTCTGCTCTCTTTCTTGAATCCTTATTATTCAAATATTGGCTTTTCTGAGTTGGTCTTCTAATTTTTTTATCGTTTTTCTCCATTTTCCATCTCCTTGCCTTTTTGAGCTGCTTTTGGGAGATTTCTTCTACTTTATCTTCTGATCTTTCAATTGAGATTCTCATTTCTGCCATCCTGTTTATTATTTCCCAAAGCACTTTTTTGTTCTCTGAATAATCTTTTAAAAGAATAGCATCCTGATTTTTTTACACAAAGGCAACATCTTATCTTTCTGAGCATAGTAATAAGGTCATTTTTGGGGGGTAATTTTTAAAGTATTCTCTCTACGTAGCCCATTTCTTACAAGCTATTTTTTGTTCATTTCTGGCCTCTATCTTCCATGTTAGAGACCTACCCCAGTTGTCTGGTGAATATTTATTTAATTTTCTGTATATTGTGATATTTTAGAATCTTTTTTTTTATGAATCCTTGATTGCTTATTTTAAAAATGGGGACTAAAAATATAATTAGAAGCTCTGAGCATTTGGATGGGGTTTGTCCATTTTGAGTTTTACTGTATAGTAATCTCATTGAGCCATTTGATAGGCAACCCCAGATGTTAAGATCTTTAGATATTTCCCCGTTGGCTGGTCAGATTGTTCAAGAAAAAACTCTTCTAATCTGCTTGAGGAGTGTAAGTCTGCAGTGTTCTGGGAATATTCAGCATTCAACATGCTTTTAGTCATTGAATCCCCCTATTTTTGGTACAGTACCCAGTTCCTAAAGTCCAAGAATTCACTCTTTTACCCTCTCCAGAGAATACACCACGACAGGGTAGGAGAGGACCCTTGCCAAGAGAGTGCAGTAGGGAGGGATGCAGGGATCAGACTTCTCAGGTAGCTTTCCCCAAATGTTCCTTTTTATAACTCCCAGTCCCTGCTTCCATTTTCAGAGGTACTTGGTGCTGCTTGTTTTGATTCTTTTGAGGTTTCTATGGTACAAATTAGGTTGATTCTCAGTGCTACCTTAGGATTAAACTTTTCATATCTGAAAAGTTGGTTACCATTGGTCTGTCTGCTCTCTAGTTTCCCATATTTTGGGGCTATTGTCTCCTGTTCTCATATACTCTTGGTTGTAGTCTTTGTAGGATTAGGGGCAGGAGCAAAACTGGATCTGCTGTCTTAGCACAGAAGTCACTTTTCATGTTTTATTTTATAATGTCAATGTATACAAAATTTTTAGCAGATGACTTATAATTACCATGATGAAAACCAATGCTCATTCATTCTTTCAACAAATATTTATTGAGTGTCAACAATGTGCTAGGCATTAGTCTAGGTATTTGGGACACACTAGGGAGCAAAGCAGATAAAGATCCTAGCTCTTTTTTTTTTTTTTTTTAAAGATTTTATTTATTTATTTGACAGAGAGAGAGAGCACAGGCAGGGGGAGCAGCAGGCAGAGGGAGAGGGAGAAGCAGACTTCCTACTTAGCAGGGATCCTGAAGCAGGGCTCCATCCCAGGACCCTGGGATCATGACCTGAGCTGAAGGCAGATGCTTAACCAACTGAGCCACCCAGGCGCCCCAAAGATCTTAGCTCTTGTGGATCTTATCTTTTCGATGGAGGAGGCAGACAATAAATAATAAAATAAGTAAATTATATAACATGTTAGAAAGTGATAATAAGAAAGAAAGAAAAAATAGAGCAAGGTAAGGGGAATGAAGATTGCTGGGGGACAGGAGGGCAGGTAGGTTGCAGTATTCAATATGGTGGTCAGAGTAGGCTTTGTTGAGAAAGTGACATTTGAATATTTGAAAGCAGTGAGAGATGTGGCAATATACAGATGTGGGGGAAGAGCATTCCAGGCAGAGGAACAACCAGTGCAAAGGCTTTAAGATGGGAACAAGGCCAGTGTTCTATATAATAATGTCTTCAGGCCTCTGAAGTGTGAGCATAAATGACTCCAGTTTGCCAAGCTATTTTTTTTCATTGCATAAAAAAATCCATATAATATAAAACTTTACTCTCTTAACCTTTTTAAGGTATACTGTTTAGTAATGTTTATTCACATTGTTGCGTAACAGATAAGTAGAACTTTTTCATCTTGCAAAACTGAAACTCTATGCTCATCAAACAACAACTCCCCATGTCCCCCTCACCCAGCCCTTGGCAACCATCATTCTACTCTCTGTTTTCATTTTGACTACTCTAGATATCTCATATACGTGGAATCATACGGTATCTGTCCTTTTGTGAAAGCATTTGCCAAGCTTTTTAAGTTCTTGTATTGCAAATTTATTCTGGCTCCAGCCTTGCTCTTCTTTTAGCTATTACTTCTCTCCTACATGCATGTAAGTCAAATCTTAACACCCCTGTTTACCAGCTGAATCAGATAGGATGCCTTTGGCTGCAAGGGAGAGAAACCCTGACTCAGACTGTTTCAAACAGTAAAGGAACGAATGGCTCACATAGTATAGAGTCTAGAGAAAGGGAGCTGAAGTTTGTTCTATCCAGCGCTTCAGCAATGTCATCAAGGACTGAGGAGTTCTTTTTTATTTTTTCCTCTCAGCTCAGCAGGTTTCAGCCTCAGGCTGGTAGCAAGAGGGTTGCAGCTAATTCAGGCATTATATCCAGTCATGACAATATCAGGGAAGGAAAGAGACCTTCTACTTTATTGTTCCTGTCTCTTAGACACAGGAACCTTTCCTCAAAGTCCTTTCATGAGGCTTTCCTTCACATCCAATTGGCCAGAATTCTATCACATGCCTGTGTCTGAACCAGTTCCTGGGATGGGCTGGGTCTTTGCCCCCATAGAAGCACATGAATGCATGGGAGAGAGGTGGACACCTATATAAAATCAGATTCTGTTAGAAAAGAGGAAAGGGAGAAGGATGCTGAGTACATAGCTGAGGTATTGTGATATAGTAAGAAATATATATTTGGTATTCATCTCTGGTTCTTGGAACAGGACTTCTAAACCCTTGGAATCTTCTGAGTGATAGAGGTGATAGGAGTATGTTTTGTTATTCTTTTAACCACACCTGAATTTATGTTAATGAGATAATTGGTGGCTGAAAGCCCCGATAGCTCTAGGATGCAGGCTTATTTGCCAGAAGAAGCAACCATGTGATTAGAGGGTTGCAATTTTCAGCCGGACTCCCATCCCTAACCTCTTGGGAGGAGAGGCTAGGCATTGAGTTAATCACAAATGGCCAATGATTTAGTCAATCATACCTACATAGTGGAACCTCAATACAATACCTAAATGAAAGGGTCAGGACAGCTTCTGGTTTGGTGAACACATCTGTGTGCCAGGAGGGTAGTGCATCCCAGATTCCTTAGGAACAGAAACTCCTGTGCTTGGGATCCTTGTAGAACCTTGCCCTATGTACCTCTTCATCTGGCTATTCAATTGTGTCCTTTATAATAGCCTTTATAATAAAACGATAATAGTAAGTAAAATGCTTTCCTGAGTTCTGTGATCCATTATAACAAATTCTCAAAACTGAGGAGGGGGTCATGGGAACTTCTGACTTGTAGCCTAGCCAGACAGAAGTGTGGGTAACCTGAGCACCCACTACTTTCAGCTGGTGTCTGAAGTGGGGCAGTCTTGTGGGACTGAGCCCTTAACTTTTGGGGTCTTCGCCAATGCCAGGTAGTGTCAGAATTGAATTAATTGCAGGACACCCTGTTGGTGTCTGTATGGAATTAGAGAATTACTTGGTGTGGAAAATCCATACATTTAGTGTCAGAAGTGTTGTGAGTAGAAAATGGTGCTAGTAGTTACAGTACAGCCAACAGTGTCGGCTACAGCAGCTGTATGATTTGAGGAAAGTTATTTAACATCTCTGATTCTCAATTTTCTTGAGACAATAAGAATAATGCTATTTTTCTCATGTGAGGATTAAATGATATAATAACTGAAGTGAGAAAACATACATAAAACCACCCAGGACAGGCCATGGCACGTAGTATTGCCTGGTTCAGTCGTTCTGCAGTTGTGGAACCTGGACCAACAGCACCAACATCAGCATCACCTGGTGTTACGGGCTGAATCATGTTCCCCGCTTCTCCTCCATTCATATGTTGAAGCCCTAACTTCAGGTACTTCAGAATGTGATTGTACTTGGAGATAGGTTTTATAAGAGGTAATAAAATAAGGTCGATAGCATGAGCCCTAATCCATTATGACTGGTGTCCCTGGAGGAAGAAATTAGGACCCAGACACACACAGAAGGATGACCATGTGCAGATACAGGGAGAAGACAGCCATCTATAAACCAAGGAGAGAGGCCTCGAAAGAAACCAACTCCGCCTATACCTTGATCTCAGACTTTAAGGTTCCAGAACCGTGAGAAAATAAATTTCTGTTATTTAAGCCACCCAGTCTGTTGTACTTTGTTATGGCAGCTCTAGCAAACTAACATTATCAGGGAACTTGTTAGAAATATAACGTCTCTGGCCCCACCCCAGACATACTGAATCAGAAACTGTGAGGGTGGAGCTCAGCATCCTGTGTTTTAAAAGTCCTTTAGGGGCACCTGGTTGGCTCAGTTGGTGGAGCATGGGACTCTTGATCTCAGGGTCGTGAATTCAAGCCCTGCGTTGGGTGTGGAGCCTACTTTAAAAAAAAAAAAAAAAAAAAAAGCCCTTTACATTACTTTGATTTAACACTTAAGTCTGAGAAAGGCTGGCCTAGTTGTTAAAGGATGGAGGAACTTGACTAGCTTGGGTTCATATCCCAACTCTACCACTTAGCAGCTGTGTGATTTTGGGTACTTTTACAAATGTCTTTGTGTTCCAATCTCCTCATCTGTAAAGTGAGGATAATCCTAGTCCTTACCTGTTAGGTTGCACTGGTGATAAATGAGTTGATCCGTATGGAATTTAGAACAGTGCTTGGTGCATAGTTAATGCTCAACAAGAGTGAACTATGACTGTAGAAGATAACATGTAAATGTTGAGTCTGAATCTCATTTTAAATGGTTGGGTTTGGAAAAAGAGATAGTAGCTGAGCTTATTGAAATTATTTGTAGAGTGAGGTCCTGGAGACTCTCTTAAATAAAGTTGAATACTCCAGCCCCTACTTTGGCTGCTTAAAACCCTTTTTTTCTTACTTCCTCGTTCATGATTGTGATGTGGAAGATGCAGACGGTGCCAAGTTCTTTGTAGTTTATGCAAATAATACACAGCACACATTGTTATGTTGCTCTTCATTTTCTACGAAGGCCCCATTGTCATCAATTTTATATCCTGTTCCCATGAGAACTTTACCTTTTTCTTCTCTGCATTCCATTCTTGATGGATTATCTAGTTTCTCATCTAGACAACTTACCCTCTTTTCCCGATGGCCCATTTAGAACCACCTCCTATTAAAAAATAAGTTTTCCATCGAGGCATCTGTATACTCATTTCCCTTGTTTTTTATTTGCCTTCTATCCGAAGTGATTCCAGTTGTTTTACAGTGTGCAGCTGCTACTAGATAATGCCATTTTCACTGGGGGAGTTGCATTTTCCAGCCTTGTTTCTGTATATTTGATTGTCTTCAGTACTTTATGTGAGCTGTAAACACACTGGGTAGAAACAACTCAATAAATGACAAACAGTAAAATGAATAATAAAAAGTTATAGTCTCATATAAGGAGAATGAGTGGGGTCCTTCTCCCATATAGAAGTAAGCCAGGGATATCAATATGTTTAGAAAACTACTGGCTAGCTGCTACTTTAAAATATTCTTTAAGTCACAAACTTGTTTTCCCCTGCAGTATGCAATTCACTTTCCCCTCTGCTTAGCTTCTTAATCACTCCAGGAACCATCACCATTCATTTATCATCCAGGCCCCAAACCTTGGTGTCCTTTCTTACTGCTTTCTTTTCTCCCCAACATTGAAATATCTACCAAAATCTTTCTGTTATTGTATTTCTAACATTATCCATTTCTAACTTATCTCAGAGACCAGACTTTCTACAATCATGAGGCACTGGACAGTCAGGGTAAATAATAATTCATTTGGTTAGATTACCTCCAATCTTATTTTATAATTCCATGCCTTACTATAGCCATGTCCAGAAGTTCTATACTTTTAGACCCCCTCCCCCAATAAATTGAAATGTAAAATACAAAGTAAGTGTAAAGTATACCACACTTTTAAAAGAACTGTATATGAGCCAGGAGGTGGGGAAAAATAAAAATTTCAGTAATGGCAATTACAGGACTCTTGTGGACCTCTTGTCTGACTTTTCCTATTTATTATTCAGATGCTCTTTGTTGTCTTCTACTTTGTTCACTTCAACATACTACCTTTCAGTTTTTCACTATAAGCTCACCTATGTCTCTATTCAGGGAGCATGTGGTTTTACCATCTACCATTTCTTTAAGGAAAAGCTTTTACTTTAAAAATGCTCTTTATTAAAAATTATTTTCTCCAACCTATGTCCTTTATTCTCATTATGCTTCCGAATATAACTTTAAGCCAAAGGAACTGTTTTCTATATTCTGAAGAATGACCCTATGTAAGTCATATATAAACAAGTTATGCTAAATTAAAACATTTAATTCCATTTACTTCTTCATTTTAGTAGGTAAGTTGGTGATCCAAGCTCAGACCGGCTTCCTCATTGAGTCACTCAATCCAAACACTGTTAAGAAAATCTAGTTTCTTACTATTCCCTGGGTTATGGTAGATCATGTTTCTAAAGATAGCTGCAACAATATCTCCCATCCCAGATGTTCTTTTGCAATGTGCTAGCTATTCCCTGATCAAGAAGTAGAGTTTATAGTCATTCCCTTTGTTTTTTTGTTTGTTTGTTTTTTAAAGTAGGCTCTACGCCCAGTGTGGAGCTCAATGCGGGGCTTGAACTCATGACTCTGAGATCAAGACCTGAACTGAGATCAAGAGTCAGACACTTAACTGACAGAGCCAACCAGGTGCCCCTATTGTCACTCCCTTTGAATCTAGACTGGTCAATGACCTATTTTGACCAATAGGATGCATCACAAATGATGCTGTCTAAACTCCAAGCCTGGGCCTTAAGAAATCTGTACCTTCTGCCTTAATGTCTTGGAATGTTCTTTTTTGGAACCAGCTGCCATACTGGGAGGGAGCCCTAGAAACCATGTGAACAGATCTCATCAAGGAAAACCAAAGACCTTGGCCAACAATCCCAGCTGAGTTTCCAGCTGGGATGTGAATCAGGCCATTTTGGTTATTCTAGACAACTCAGGACACTAACCAACACTCTATAAACTAGAACTGCCTGATCAACCTATAGAGACATAGGAAATAAGAAATTGCTTCTCTTTTAAGCCACTATGTTTTGAGATAATTTGTAATGCAGCAATGCCTACCTGGACCACTGGGACTCCATTAATCTTTTTTTTTTTTTTGAAAGATTTATTCATTTATGTATTTAAAAGAGAGAGAGAATGCACTAGTGGGAGGGGCAGAAGGAGAGGGAGAAAGAATCTCCAGCAGACTCCCTGCTGAGCACAGAGCCTGACATGGGGCTTCATCTGATGAACTTGAGATCATGACCTGAGCTGAAACCAAGAGTCAGACACTTAACTGACTGTGCCACCCAGACGCCTCTCCACTAATCTTGTTTTTGAGGCCTTGTGCCAAGTTTACCAGCTTACCTCACCACCCTCAGACCTCTGCAAGGAAGTAGGTATAACTTACTTTCTGGGTCTTCACAATCTCCTTTTAGCTCTATGGACAAAATAGCTCATGCTTCAGTGGAAATGGCCAAATGATAACCATACTAATACTCATGAACGCTTTTTGAATGCTTATGATGTGCCAGGCACTGTTTTAACTATAATATAGTTATTAATATATCTAATCTTTAGAACAACTTTTGAGCTCAGTACTATTATCTCCATTTTACAGATAAGACAACCACGGCACAGAGAGATGAAGTAACTTGTACGAAGTCCAACAGCAAGTGGTGGAATCACCATCAGAACCCAAGCCTTAGGTTCCAGAGCCACACACTTAGCCACTATGATGAACTGCCTCCAGTTCATCCGGTTAATCCTAAAGTGACTGAGGTAAGTGATGTTTCTTTGACTTATGTTACTTGATCCTCTTACTTTGGCTAAGAAAGTCCTTTAAGGCTTTGATTGCTTCATTCATGTATAGTAGATTCTGGACTGCGTCCCAAGCTACCACTTATGTTTAGAAAAGCCTAACGTTAGAAAAGTCTGAATGCTTGACTGTTTTTACATTCGCAGTTGAGGATAGGAGAGAACCACAGGTTCCTCATCCCCACTCCTCCACAGAGGGCAGCAGAGTGACAGGCAGGCAGCGACCTAGGGGAGGGAGCAGAAGAGGAGTGCCGGTCTGGGGCAG
This sequence comes from Halichoerus grypus, assembly GCF_964656455.1. Lineage (NCBI taxonomy): Eukaryota > Metazoa > Chordata > Mammalia > Carnivora > Phocidae > Halichoerus > Halichoerus grypus. The sequence continues at coordinate 102,436,367 of NC_135715.1, forward strand.
AGCTCTTTACTCATCCTCCAGACCACAAGCACCAGGCGGGAACGCGGCATAAAGCCTCTCGGCACCTATCAGACTGAAGGAAAGGAAGAACTGCAGCTTCTACTGGCAGGGGCCGGAGGCAGCCAAAGCCGTGCCTGTTAGACTTAGAGTGGAGGAAAGCCTCTGTGCTTGTTCAGCAGTTGCAGCCTTAAGACAGGCTCTCAGTGCCCCTGTCCAGCTGCACTGCTGCCTTCTGGTCTCTTCTAGGTAGCTGCTAGAGCTGTCACTGAAAGGGCATGGGGTTTTGCGTCAAGTAGTCTTAAAGTCCGTCTGCTTCCTATCCTGCCTGATAACTGCCTCAAGAACTCTAAGGGAAATAAAAAAGCTAATTATGAAATTCAATAGGTCTGCGTTCTCATGCTATATTCAGAGCATGGCCTCTGGAGACAGACAGTTTTGGGGTCAGGGCCCCATTTTTGCTGCTTAATCGCTGTGTGATTTTGGGAAAGTCGCTTTCTCCTTTCCGCCTCAATGTCCCTTAGCTGTAGAACAGGTTAGTGATATTTACCTTGAGTGGCTGTTGTCAGGAATAAATAAGTACTACGGGCAGAGCTCTTGGCCTCCTATATACCCAGCAACCATCAGGGTACCTATTATTACATAGACCGTATATATTCGACATCTCTATAACCACAAGATACCATTCAGTCTTAGAGTGTAAGCTGGTGTTTCAGGCTCTCCTACATAATGGCTGCTCAGGGAAGAGGCAACTGCCACGATCTGTTTTAGAAAAGTACTACCTTTTAGGCCCTTCCCTTCTACTTTCATCCCCTAAATGCTCTGGAGGTATGTGGTATAAAACTGACTTCTCTAGTTTTAAAAGATATCTAAGTCTTGATCGCCTGTTCTTAATCTGAGGTTTACTGGTCTCCAAGAGTCCATGACCCCTTGAAATGGTGTGCCACATTTTGTGTGTGTACATGTATGTGCATTTTTTGGGGGAAGAAATGATTCATAATCATCAAAAGACTGTCAAAAGGGTCCATGTTGAGGGGCGCCTGGGTGGCTCAGTCGTTAAGTGTCTGCCTTCGGCTCAGGTCATGATCCCAGGGTCCTGGGATCGAGTCCCGCATCGGGCTCCCTGCTCAGCGGGAGGCCTGCTTCTCCCTCTCCCACTCCCCCTGCTTGTGTTCCCTCTCTCACTGTGTCTTTCTCTGTCAAATAAATAAATAAAATCTTTAAAAAAAAAAAAAGGGTCCGTGTTTGGACAAAAGCCTAAAAAAACTCTAATATAGAAACAGCCTTTTAAATCTTCTATTGAAAGTAACTTGGAGGCCTTCCCTGACTTAAGACAAAGCAGGAACAATTGTGGAAAACACTGGAAATGGATCCTGTCTTCCAACCAAGGCCCAGTCTCTTTTCCCCAGTGTGTCTCTAACAGAGCGGGATGCTGGCTGTTCCCACTGGCACAGGTAGATGCCATAAAGACAGGACTCTGTGGATGAAGAGGCGTTGCCTTCTCTAATTACAGCTCACAAACACCAAAGCCTAACCTCAGCTGTACCTTCTGTCTCTGGGAAGTCACTTATGGAGGAGACCAACCTGAGATATAATTCTCAGGATGACGAATATCTAAATTACGTTCCCAGACACATACCTGAGGCAGAGCCCTAAGGGCTGATGGCCATGGGCAGGGGGGCTTGTGGTATTCTTCATTCAGTGGGGATTAATAAATGAGGATGATATCACTCAGAATCTCTGAAGGGGCAGCTGTCCAGGAGGCCCTTTTGGCTTCTGCAATGAAGCCTAACAGCCTGTGTACTGGGCTCAATAATTTATGCCTCCCGCACAGAATTTGCACAAAGCAGGAGTGGCCACATCAGCATTTTGGGATTTAAGGCCAGCCTCTCTTTTCCACAGATCCGCTCCCCCAAATTGTAAGGATGATTCGGCTAATTAATCCCGCTTCATTTTTAAAGAAAATGATTGTTGGTGTATCAAGCAAATGAAAATATAGCTCTTGGGGGAGGGGATTTAAAGTAATTTAAAAGTTCAGTGGATGATGACTAATTTTGCAATTGTTATGCTTACATCTCTTTAATGAACAGATAATTTGTGAATTATGGAGTATACAATATAAGATGTATGGACTATATTAGGGAAACATTTTTGGTCCATGTAAATAAATTGAGACAAACAGTGGGTGCACCTGTCCCTAGCCTGTCCCAGGAATATACGAAACTCTGGCACAGGATGAACGTCTGTTGGTGTCAGTGTGACAATAACAAAACAAAGCTGGCACTGGGGTCAGGAAGTCTTTGGTGGGCGGGGAGCCACGGTCTGCAGCCAGAGCCCAGCACGGCTGTGCGTTCTGATGTCCATCAACCAGGAAAGGGAATCTAAGGTTTTCAAATGATTTTCCCCCTTCACAAAGCTGCTGTAAAATAAAATACAAATCCTTCCTGAATGTTCCTAGCTTTCCTTCCTTTAGGAAGTTTTCAGTCAATGGGAAACAAAGTCTTATTCAAAGGATTAAAGCCATAGTCATTCTATTGTTTACAGCTTCAATAATGTGGCTTTCCTTCCATGGACAAAATTTCCAATTCACAAATCATCTAAAAAACAGGAAATTTGGGGGAAACACGTGCTAATGATAACAAACAAGGGAGCTAGCGTGCGGTATAGAAGTTTATGCAAGGAGGCATCCGATTTTAAGGTTTTTTTGGACTGCCGTGCTTCTGGATGCATTCTAGGAAGATTATTCCTTAAAAGAAAAAGCCATATGGCCTATAACATAAAACTACTCTGTTCCCATCCCTCGTCCCCAGAGAGGGGAGGGGCAGGGAAGAGGGGAGGCAGATTCTGGCTGTATTTTCAAGGCTGTGCTGCGGAGGATATGGGCTTCTACCCTCTTCTCCCTGCCCTTGTTAGTCCTCTGTTTCTCCTCTCTCTCCAACCAAGGCCATGGCCCTTACCTGGGGGATGGAGGGAGAAGGGCCAGCAGCATTGGTTAGCAGGGCTGGAGAGAATGCATAAGAGAGGGAGGGGCGGGCAGCTTTGAGCTCCGGCTGAGGGCAGTAGCCACAGGGAGCCATAGGAGGTTAAAGAGGTTGTGGAAACAGTCACTACTCTTGCAAGCAGGGGGAAAGCAGGGCTGGTGGGGCCAAGGAAGAAGCAGCAGCACTAAACCATGAGCAGACAAACTCACTCTGGAAATCTATTCCAGCTGCTTCTAAATAAACTACCAAGAGAATTCTTTTTTTATTCAGATTCTTTATTTTGGTGACAATGTCTTAGTCTTTTTACCTGTATCCTAGAAGGAACACCATAGTTCCTCCTGAATAATAATTTTTAGTGTCTGAAATTCCCCAACATTGTGATTTTTCCCCAGTCCCCATCTTTCACCATTCCCTTTAACTTTTATCCACACTTCAGGGAAAATACCACTTTTCCCTGATTGGGGGATGACAGAACCTAGTTACTTCCTAACGTTTTCTTCTGTGCCCTTGCTACTCAAGGTGTGGTCTGGTTCCCAGCAGCAGCAGCACCTAGCTTAGCAGAAATTCAGACTGTTGGGCGCCTGGGTGGCTCAGTTGGTTAGGCGACTGCCTTCGGCTCAGGTCATGATCCTGGAGTCCAAGGATCGAGTCCCACGTCGGGCTCCCTGCTCAGCGGGGAGTCTGCTTCTCCCTCTGACCCTACCCCCTTCTCATGCTCTCTCTCTCTATCTCATTCTCTCTCTCAAATAAATAAATAAATAATCTTTAAAAAAAAAAAAAGAAATTCAGACTGTCAATCCCTGCCCTGTGCCTACTGAGTCAGAGTCTGCATTTAAGGGAATCCTTGGTGATTTGCATGCATGTTAAAATTTGGGAAGGGCTGGTCTGTTCCCTACTATAGACCTGACTCATAATCTATACCACCAAAACTTGCAGGATCCTACATTCTCTGGCCCTGCCCACTTCTCCAGTCTTATCCCATAACATCCTACTGCTCATTCACTAGGTCCAGCCTCTGAGCTTTTGCATTCCCCATTCCTTCTGCCTGGGGTGCTCTCATCCCCTCTTAGTATGGCAAACTCCTTTATGTCATTAAGGTGTCAGCTTAGATGTTACTTCCTTAGAGGAGACTTCCCTGACCACTCTATATGAAGAACCACCCCCAACCCTGCCATGATCTATCCCATTACTCTGTTTCATATTTTTTTATGGCACTTGTTATCTGGTATCATTTTATTAACTCATTTTTGGGTCTGTTTTGTTGAGGGTTGTATTTTCAGTGCCAAAAGCAATGGCTGGTACATTGAAGGTGCTCAGAAAATATTTTTTGGATTAATGAATAAAGTTTTGGGGATCATGAACAGTGAAAACCTATGCCCAGAGAATTATATGGTAAGATCAGGAACCCTCAGAACCAACTCAACAGCTTTCAGTGAATTGGCCTGAGACCAATGCTTTTTGAGTCCCACATAAGTGGTTCACAAAGCCTGGTCTGTAGATCAGAAGCATCAGCATCCACTGGGAACTTGGTAGAAAGGCAAATTCTTGGGCACTACCCTAGACATACTGACGAACTCTGATTCAGAAATTTAACAATTACCTTAAATTTTTAAGTCTAGCAACCTGTGTCTTAACAAGGCCTTTAGGTGGTTGATGCCTTGCCCCAGACAGTATCGACATCTTACCTGTGTAGAGAACCCATAGGGTTCAAAGCCCTTTCACATATATCACTGTAGATCCGGACTTCAGAAAAGCCTTGAAAAGTAGGCAAGGCAGGTGTCATTCTCATTTTACAGATGAGGATACTGAGCCCTAAGAAATGATTCAGTTTGCCTATGGTCATATAGTTTGATCAGAATCACCTGGGAGGGGCGCCTGGGTGGCTCAGTCGTTAAGCGTCTGCCTTCGGCTCAGGTCATGATCCCAGAGTCCTGGGATTGAGCCCCGGACCCGCCTCCCTGCTCAGCGGGAAGCCTGCTTCCCCCTCTCCCACTCCCCCTGCTTGTGTTCCCTCTCTCGCTATGTCTCTATCTGTCAAATAAATAAATAGAATCTTTAAAAAAAAAATCACCTGGGATACTTGCTAAAATTGTGGATACCTGGGCTCTATCCCAGACCTACTGAATGAGAATAAGTGAGGTTGGGGCTCCAAAATCTGGATTCAAAAAAGAAGTAAGCTTTCTAGGAGATTTGAAAGCTCCCAAAAGTTTGAGAACCAATCATGCTAGAGAATAGAGGAATGAGAATTAGAACTCATAGCCCCTTGTTGCTAATGCTCTGCTTTTATGGGGTCTTGAGAAGAGTAAGCACAAATGATACTGACCTTTAGTGAAAATAGTTAAAGCAAAGTCTCAGTAATTCCGTCACTTTTATTAGACCCTGACTCTATTTGCTGCTCTTGTAAGTGAGGGAGAAACAAACTCCGTGACAAGGGGCTGTTTTGGTAATATGAGTTAGTTGTGATTATTATGGAATTAACTAAATGGACCATCACTTAAGGTTTGGTAGGTATTGCTAGTTAACGATGCAAGAATTAAAAAAAATTTTTTTCCTACTGTGAGAATTGTTGTAAGATACTTCACCTGTTTGGCGTACTCCTATAGTACTTTACCACTGCTGTACTTAACTTTCCTTTGCTTACGTCTTCTAGTTAAGAAGAAAATTTTAGAAAAAAAAGTCTTTCAAGCTAAAAGCTATGGCTGTTTAAGCAATCATTACAACCTCAGACATCATTTATTTACCTGGCTAGCCTGGAAAAGATTAACTTTTACAAGGACTTCTCCAAATTGTCAGGTAAATCCCAGTCTCTCTCTCCTGCCCAAGCAACTCCTACAAACTCCAGACTCATAAATTCAACTGTACGTGAAACAGCTCTCTTCTGAAAGCCCTGCAGATATCTTAAGTGTGTCCAAAACCAAATTCATTACTACCCCATGCATTATTCCTCCTGGATACACTCAATAAGCTAATAACTATACCACCCACTGCGTCATCCTGGCCAGAAATCTAGGCATGGTCTCTGGATTCCTTCCTTCCTCCTTCTGGATAGCCAAGCACTCCTTTCATTTTACTCCCTAGGTCTCTCTCTAATCCCTCTCTTCCTCTTCATCTCCACTACATAGTGCCACCTCAGGCCTTCCTCATCCCTTGCTTCAGCCCCTTGGTTATGCTTCTACCTGACTTCATGTCCCGCTGTTCCTGGCTTCAGTGCTGCTGAGCTGTGTTCACTACTTAATGAGGTTTTGTGCTTCTGTGCCTTTGTACGTGGCAGCGGCTTCATTGAGTTTTCTTTCCCCACCTCCCGGGGATGGCAAACTCCTACCTGTTTTTCATGATACTGCTCAGTACTCTCTTCTCTGTGAAGCCTTCCCTGCGGACTCCTCTATAGCATGGACCATTCCCTCCTTTGTGCTGCCAATCTAACATCTAGTCTGCCTTCATTAGACTATCTCGCTCACGAGGTTGCATGTATGTTTATGCTTTTTTTCTCCCTCAACAGAGCACGAACTCCTTAAAGGAAAGGAACGTGTCTTATTAATGTTCGAATCTCCACCTCCTAACGTAGAATCAGCTCCATCAGACACCCTCAAACATGCATTCAGTGAATACCTGGCTAGATTTCTGGATTCCAGAGATGTTTGGGGGTAAGAGGAACTGATAAGTATTGAGCAACTCTTAGGTGTGAAGAGCTTAACACCCATTATCTATCTGATTTTTACCAATAATACTTGAAGTAACTATTATTCTAATTATATGCATGTTGAAACTTAGACTCGAAGTAATTAAATTGCTCGCTTTAGGTCTCACAGTTCGTAAGTGATAGTGCTTAGTTTAATTCAGGCTTTTCTAACTCCAAACTCCATGTCCCTCCATCCATCTCACGTGGCCCCTAGTGTTACCCTAGCAGAAGCCATAGGTTTTAAAATGACTTTGTACTCTGTTTGCAAAATATTAAAACATATTATCTTTAAAGAGTAGTGGTGATATCTTGTATAGTAGGTAGTCTCCAAAAATGGTCCCTAATGAGCCCTGCCTCCTGGTATTCATGCCCTTTTATAGTTCTCCTCCCATGTACCTAGGCCTGTTTTGTGTAGGCAACAGAATGTAGCAGAAGTTGGGTCATAAGAAGCCTCACGATGTCCACTGAAATGCTTGTTCTGGGGAAAGCCAGCTGCCATGTAAGAGATCTGACTCCCTGGGACCACCATGTTGTGAGAAGTCCACCTTGTCCACATGGAGAGAAAGAGACTTTTGACCAGCTCCCAGCTTTGCCAGCCATCCCAGCTCAGGTACCAGACAGGTGAATAAAAAAGCCTTCTTAGATGTCCAGCCCCAGCCACCATCTGATTGCACCTGCATGAACTATCCTAGGTGTGAACTGCCTAGAGGAGCCAGATACTATTCTCTCTCACAGAATCATGACAAATAATAAAAAACTGTTCTCTAATAATAATAATAACAAATAATATAAAATATATTATTTTATATAACAAATTATATAAAATATAAAAATGTATAAAATAAAAATAACAAATAATAATAAATTGTTCTCTAATAATAAATTGTTTTGTGGTGGTTTGTTAGGTATCAATAGGGAGCTAAAAGATCATGGCTTTTTTTTTTAAAGAAAATTAACCTAATATTTATAAGCACAGCTTTTTAAACTTCTTTTTGCTATTTTCCCTTTATACAAGTACATTCTGCAATATAAATAGATTTCTTGCTCAGTCCTTAACAAGATTTATGACCTTAAGCGAGTCTCTGTAATAATGTCACTGAGCTGCTCTTGCCTCAGTTCTAAGATGAAGGGCTGTACTAGTGAATCACTGAAGTCCATTCCAGTTCCAAAATTGTATCATTCCCTTCAAACTATCAGAGAAAAACTGAATCTTTGCCTGACAAGTTTTAAGTTGCAACAAAATTGTACGGGCGTGAGAATTTTCAGCCGAACAACCAATGGCAGGGCAGTGCTGACTCAGCACAATGCTGTGTTAGCAGAAGGAAAACCAACCCAGGAGCAACCATAAATCTGATCCTCTCGCTCCTTCTCCCTGAAGCAAAATTCAAAGAGATGATTATCTGTAACAAAACACTTGAAAGAGGATTCTTACTTCTCCCTCTTAAAAAAATCTGTTACTGAAGTCTGTGGGTGACTTCAGATCTTTTTGGCTGACTATTCAGTGCTGCGTAGTTGAATCAGTCTCCGGAAGATCCCTACACACAAATACTAAGTTTAGGGCAAGTGGACTGGGTGATTCCTAGAGGAAATAAACTCTCGCCTGAGAACAACAGCTGGAGTAAAATCCCATAAGCCAGGAAAACAGCCACACAATCGCAGTAACAGGTGGTCGGTTTCAAAACAAATTTCAAGGTCTGACTTGCATGGCACCTGCTCTAGAACCACAGACGGCAGTGTAACTCTGTCTGGGTCCGAGTTAGGTCATCCCTGCCACGGTATGGAGGAAGATTAACTACCTTTATTAGCTGAGCTAAGTCATGGTAGGTTAGGCGACCGCCTCTGTTTGGTAGTAACCCTTGGGTTCCCTGTCAGAAAGGAAGAGGGAATGAGAGAATTTGGGAACCAGAAGGGAACTTGGAGATTGACTAGTTCGACGCCCTTGGTAGCTGAGCACAGTGAAGCCCAGACAAGTCAAGTAGAAATTGGCTCAAGGTCATATGACCTATGGAAGCAGACCCCTCCCCACTAATTTTAGTAGGAAAAATTTCAAATAAACAGCAAAGTTGGAAGAATTTTTGCAGGGAACACCATTACCTAGATTCTACAGTTACCATTTCACTGAGCTTATTTATCACATACCTAGCCATCTAGCCATCCCTCAATCCTTCTACCTTATTTTTTGGATACTCTTTCCCTTAAAGCAGCACTATGTTTTATCATTATTTCTTTTATTTTATTTTATTATTTTATTTTATTTTATTTTATTTTATTTTATTTTATTTATTTGACACAGAGAGAGACAGAGAGAGAGGGAACACAAGCAGGGGGAGTGGGAGAGGGAGAAGCAGGCTTCCCGCGGAGCAGGGAGCCCGATGTGGGGCTCGATCCCAGGACCCTGAGATCATGACCTGAGCCAAAGGCAGACGCTTAACGACTGAGCCACCCAGGTGCTCCTGTTTTATCATTATTTGTCTAATTATTTGATACTTCAATTTTATATATGTTATGGAACCAGACAAAAATTATAAAAAAATATCACTGGACACAGCACATGTAATTTAGCATCTGCTAGTCTGAAAGGCAGCCCAGCTTCCTAACTACTGGGCCCTTGAGGATTCTTACTAAGAGCAAACTCCAGAGGAGGCAGGGATACTGGTCAATACACAGCCCTGCCTATGCGGCTCCCCCTACCCGGAATCCTGCTCTTGCCCATTCCTCCAAGAATGGTCTCAGATGTCTACAAGTAACAGAGACCACTGTTATACATACTATATATACTATATATAGTAATACATACTATATATGTATTCCTGTTTTAGGAAGGAAAAGTTATTTAAAAAAACCTCTGAAAAGCCACCTCCATCCCAATGCCTTTCCTGAACCCTGAGTATTAATCTTTCTCATTTGAATGCTCACAGGCCTCCCTTGTTACTTTTCCTACTTCGTTCTACCTTGTTACAATTTAATGTGTATTTATCTATCACTGCTACTGCTACTACTATTACTACTATTGTTGTGGTTAATTCCTCTTTGTGAGGGACCATATCTTAAGACTTATTTCTGTATCTCCCACCTTTCCTGACATAGAGTCAATGTTGAACATTAAATAACTTCAGCCTTCAAATCAGTGTTGGGGCAGTTTTGTGAAAGTCAGATCTTAAGGACCTGAGGGATTTGTTTAATGTGCAGATTTCTGGACCTCCTGCCCTCAGAAATGCTGACTCAGTAGGTTTAGGGTGGGGTCCAGAAAGCCGCAGCTTTAGCAAGTGCCCTGGTCTTTTCAATGCAGGCAGCACAGAGATTGCACTTGGAGAAATCTGCTCACAGGTCCGCATTACCAACCTGACTTTAATCAGTTTTAAGCCAGCAGTCCCAATCTGCCTGTTCCTTTGATGGATCCTGGATAAAGGTGTCGCAGACAAGGAGCCTGTCACGGTGGAGTGTGACAGTCACGGCATCATCCTTCACCACATCATGTGCTGCCAGTCACCACTTCTGCTCTTGCCACCAACCCCCAAGTTTCCCTTTGTCACTTCCCTCTTGCCGCCACCAACTGCTACTAACTCTCTTGCCCCTCACCCTCCAAGGCTGAGTCAGATCCACTGTGGAGCCCTCGGGGAAGCACATTTTGGAAGACAGGATGAGGGTGTTCTTATTCTACCTTCACATGCCCCCATGTCGGGGAGCAAAGGAACACTTGCTTCTGATCCTGGCTTCTTAAGAAGTTTGGCAAACCTGGTTAGAAAGTTGGGCCCATGGTTTGGAGTTCCTGCCACCTTTGATTTTACAATGAGTGGCAACCAAAGTTGAGTAACAGACCTCTTGCCAAAGCAGTAAGGGCCACCACAAAGCATAGAGCAATGGGGCAGGAGCTCATAAGATGTGGTTGTTCCCTCCTCCAGGCCCAGTATTTCTGTGTAGGGAATGTTGACTGTACTCCTCTCCAGGGTCTGGTCTTAATAGTATTTTTTATTGCTGAAATTTACTTTCTTTTAGGTGCCCAAAGGATAAGCCTGAGAAAAACTGTGGACCAGAGAGTTGTTTCATGAAGCATAGCCTGAAATATATTTTGAGTTGAATATACTTGAAATCATTTTCTCTGAGACACTCACAGCATTATCATTTCTAGTTCAGCGTATGTCTTTACTGTGGTGATTCCCAAGCTTCAATAGGCATCAGGTTCATCTGAAGGGCTGGATCTCACTCACAGAGTTTCTGATTCTCTAGGTTTGAGGAGGGGCTGGGAATTTGCATTTCTGACAACTTGCTAGATGCTGCTGGTGATGCTGATCTGAAGGTCATGCTTTGAGAACTGCTCTAAGGGAAAGCAAAATGGTACTACTTAGGCCATTTGCTGATCTGCCTGCCTGTCTTCTTATATCACAATGGCTCATAGCCGTGACTCTCAGCCCTCACTGTCCATTAGAATTACCTGTGAAGCCTTTTAAACACAGTGTCTGGGTAGGATGCTCAGACCCTACCTTAGAGCCAAATAAATCTGCAGCTCAGGGATGGGGTCTGGGTATTTTTGAAAAAGATCCCCAGGTAGTTCTAAGGGGCATCCAGGATTGAGAACCACAGGCGTATAGCAAACTCTGGCCCTATTCTGTGTTAACATATAATTCTCACTTGACAAATATTTATTGACCACTCAATATATGCAATAGAAAATGACGAAGTGTCTAAGAAATGGTCCCTGACCTCAAGCAGAGATAGATCACATACCCAAACATTTAAACAAAAAGCTGGTGTGTGGCAGGTGCCAATTAGAAGAATAAACCATTACCGGAAACAGAAGGCTAGATGATCCAAGGTAAATCAGTGCTGTACTAGAGCCTGACATTGTTTGTGATAAGTTATGTGTGCCTTTGCCACACAGGAAACATATCCCTTTGGTGGGGGATATTGCTCATTTATTGGTTCATTGAGGATGCTCCAACTGATTCACCGTGGTAGGCGTGATTGAACCATGGAAATGATAGAACATTAAATCAATAGCTAGTCAGCTGGCAACTATTCGTTTGCTAAGTATGCTATTAAGGTTCCATTTCACAAACCCTGTGCTCAACAGAGGTAAAGCTTTTCAGGGGAGAAATGAAACATGAATTCTGTTTAGAAACCACTTCAATCTGGAGTTTTAAATAAACATTCCATAAATATATAAAAAATTTGGGAATCAAGAGGTAAGGATCTTTAAAAGTGTGTACCTATTTACACCCACTGGAATACAAAATAATTTCATGTTTCGGTGTCAGCTGGCCCATGAAGGGGAGAGTTTCTAGAAATGAGAAAATAGATCCTCTTCAGATATTACTTATGTATTCATGACATTATTTAATTCATTGTGCTATTTAATTTGGTTACTTCTTTTGAGGTTTTCTTTTCACGTGGGGGACTTTTCCCAAGAATAAGAGATCCCAAGGACAACAAAAAGATAATTGTTTTCAAGAAAAGGAAATAAATACTTTTTGAACCGTTACATTAATTTCCATTCAAAAACACCAGAGGCAGCATTTTAGGCATTGTGGGAGAATAACATGAATATGACAAAATAACTGGCTCTCAAGGAAACTTATAACCTAGTAGAAGGGAAAGATAAGTACCTATTTGAAGCAAAATATGATACATGCCTTCAGAGAAGAATAAATTTTAATGAGGCTTCAAAGAGCTGGAAGAAAAAGAGGTCAAGGTTCAAAGAGCCTAAGATAAGGCGTAGAACTGGGCTTCTTGTGCAATGCATTACTGCATGGCCAATTTTCAAAGGCCAGCTGTTCCCCGTCAAACGAAGACAGAAGATGAGGGTGGATGCAATCAATGGGAAAATCATGACACTCTCCCTTATTTTCCTGGCAACGTAGTTTCAAGATCAATAGTTTTACAGTCTCATTTCAGGAAGCAAAATGAAAATGAATCTGGTGCATTCTTTTTAGTTCACTTCTTACTAACAACATCCAATTTAAAGGATTTTATTGTCGCTATATGGCCACTAATATTTAATAAAAATGTTTAACCTCTTTAGTAGTCAAAGAAATGAAAATTAGAATAGCAATACAATAACTGTTTTGGGCCTATTAAATTGATAAAGATTTTAGATGACTACCAAATGTTGGGGCCTCCTCCTCCTGCTTGTAGAGTGCTCTTGGTTCTGCCTTGGTTCACCATAGCTGGAGAACAATTCATATTCTATAGCTCATCAATTCTTCTAGGAATATATTCTAAGGCAATAGTATGGGTATATGCAAATACATATAAAAATATTCCTCAGCACTTTGTTATTATTGAGAAAAATCAGTAAAGAAATAAATGCCCAACAATAGATTAATAAATATAAAATGTATTAGGGTAGGGGCGCCTGGGTGGCTCAGTGGGTAAGCATCTGCCTTGGGCTCAGATTGTGATCGTGGGGTCCTGGGCTTGAGCCCCGCATCAGGCTCCCTGCTCAGCAGGGAGTCTGCTTCTCCCTTTTCCACTCCCCCTGCTTGTGTTCCCTCTCTCGCTGTGTCTCTCTCTGTCAAATAAATAAATAAAATCTTAAAAAAAAAAGGTATTAGACTACGGAAGGAATAGTAGTAGTCCACTCACCCGGAAACCTAGAAACTGTGGTCTGTAACAAATCTTCCAGAGTGTTTTAGGTAAGTCAGTCCCTTCTACCCAAGGTCAATCCCCTTTCCTTCATCACCCCTTCTGCAGATAGTCTGTAATCCTCCAAATAGGACCACTTGTTCTTTGTGCCCTGAACTGATTCTCTACATTTTTTTTCTGCCTCCTGGCCATTGCTCATGCCTTTCCCAGTGTCTGAATGCCTTTCCTTAATCTCTGAGGTCTCACCTCTTCAAAACCCAGTTTTGTAAGCCACCCAACATGATGTGATAATGATGTTCTACTACATCACCCAGACAGAAGGGTTTATTCTCTTCTTGAACCCTCGTAGCAATTATTGTTATTGCTTGGTTATCTTCTATGGCCTTTCTCACACTCTGTGCTGTATTCGAATGATCTGAATATATATACATATATATTTTATTTTCTCTATTAGGTTTTGACCCAATTGAAGACGGGCCAATCTTGTTCAGATTTATATCTCCTCATAGTTATAAAGCATGTTGGGTTTGCTTGTTGAATGAGTGAATGAGTGGTGAATAATGCAGAAGTGCACTTGAAGCTAAATTCTAATATTCTCCGCAGACATGGGATGAACTTGACAAGTGCCAAAGACACTCTTTGGTGCCTCCTTTTTGTGTGGCACAGGGCCTGAAACCTTCCATCTCAGGCACGATGATGAGACTAGTGAAGACCAGGACTTAGAGGGAGTGGTCTGAGCAGGGAGACCAGGATGATGAACCAGAATTGCAGTCATCCCCCACATTTACCTCCCCCGCAATTATTGGAAGAGCGGTAGATAGGAATTTTAACCAAGAGGGAAAACTGATGAAGACCTTTGCAAAAGAAAGTAAGCACTTCTGATCAGTTATCAGTTCTTTGACCATCCCAATAACATCTGTTTTAATCAGTAGGTCTTAAAAATAGCACATTTGTCAACAAAATGAAGAGAGGAGATTACCAGATAATTGAGAGGCAAAATAAAAATGAAATGTTTTCAGTGGGAAGAAAAGACTTTGAAAGAGTTTTAATGATGCACATTGATTTATACATTCCCAGATTCAATAGACAGCATAAATGCCATTCATGTTAATGATGAAAATGCCTCGATGCTATCAGTGAGGAAGTTAATAAGCTGAGCAGCTGAACTACTATTCAAAATAGTCAAGCTTAAGTCTTGCTAAGGCATTTTCTGTCCCCACCTGGTATAACCTACATGTCCTATTATACTTAGCAATACACCTGCTGGCTTTTGTGGACCTTCAGGAAATGCCTTTACTTCCTGAAGACTGCAACAGACTACAACACAAAACACCACCGTGGCCAACTGATACCAGACTGTAAAGTGTAGTTACCTCTCTGACAGGGTTAGGTACTTGGGTGATTAGTATTTGCAGGTTGTGCTGTGGCCAAGTTCACAAAAGAAGTTCTTACATTAAAAAAAAAAAAGAAACACACACACACACACATACATATGCTAATATGTATATGCTAATCCAAATAGTATGGATTCTATATATGTATGTATAAATCCATGTATGTGTATATGTCTGCATTTGTAATTTTTTTAGGGGGGGATCATTACTTTTTTTTTCTTATAAAGCTCCCTGGTGTGACAAAAGTAAGCCTCACTAGAATAGATTATTTTTATCAGTAAACAACAACAAAAACTGCTTTTCACCAGACAAAGGTCTGCTCCCTCTGCCAAGTAGCAGTGATTTACAGACCTAACATGTGAGCAAATGGGAAATACTATATTTCCAGACTTGGGTAATGAATAACCTCTGAGGGCTTGAACTTTTCTCCGTTCCCACAGACGACATCCACAGAGCGGTGCTCTTGCCCTGAAAGGAAGGATTTACTCCGGTTTGGAAGGAAGTAGAATAAATAGAACTGGAAGTGGCAAGGTCACCTTTAATATCATATGAACTGCCTCTTAACAAGCTTCACAATTGCTCTGTTTCTTCCTCCCTCAGTTCTATAAACAGGCAAAGTCAAAGCAAACTCTTAGAGCACACACAGTGCGTGGAGGAAGCTCCCAGAGCTGTGAGGAAGGGGAGGCTGCAGGCTCCGTGGGGCCCATCCCGCACGCCAGGGTTACAATTGTATTATGGTGTGGTGGCCAGAAGGGAAAACTGCTTGTTTTTAAAGGAAGGAGTTATATTGTCCTAAATTCCTGTGTATAAAGTATAGCACAAACAAGTTACAGTGGGAATCTTTAATTTGAGTATGTGGAATATATGGCCTATTTGCCTTTCCCTTGTCTTTTCCCTACTAACTTTAAGTATTGCATGGTGATTGCATAAATACAAAAATGTAATTTTAAAAACGCCTTTCCCTAGAACCCTGTTCAGTTGGTATTCCTAACACAGTGCAAGCTCTTTCCTGGCATTCTGCTTCACAGAAAGAGTTTTCGTCTCTTCCAAGGTCCTTCAGGCGCATTCCCACCTCTCTGTTGTTTCTCAGCATTTCTTTTTGAGTATCTCCTTACATTCAAGGGGACGAAAGAGTATCTAGGAAGTATAGAAAAGGCACTAACAATGTTGGGATGCCAGAGGGTTGGGCAACAGACAGGACTGGGATTTTGGTGTCCTGTCTTTCAGTAATTCTTTGGTAGTCCAATGTATAACTCATCTTGGAAGACCACATGGGTGGGTAGTACTGTCATTATCAAAGCAAAACAACAATTCACGTTGGGGCTTCGAGTCTAAGGTAACCTCACATGGCTTACAGATCATCAAAGAGAGCATGAACCAAACAAAACTGAGTTGGTACTTTGTAAATTGTTACCCACTGTATAGATTCTCCACATTTGGCAAAGGCGTCTAGGAAAACCTCTCTTGTATTTTTGAAAGTGCAATAGAGCTATAGAGTATTGTAATTATAAAAAAGTGTGACTAAAAGGATATAAGAAAGATACAATAAAAGTGTCTAAGGGGTAGAAAGAGAAACCTAGAGGGCATTCTCTGTCTAATCTGTATTTTGGCCATTTCTTTACAATTTCAAGATGAGATGAATTCTTGGCATTACAGATAATGGGTCAGAGCTGAACTATTGCAGAAACTGCTAGATGGAGCTGGAGTTATGATATGACCAAATATTTTGATCTGTGGATAACATGTAATATTGAGAGATTCTGATCTCTGGTAGGTGTCTTAAATTGTCAGGGGAGCAGACATTGAGGCATCAGTCTAGAAATTCTAACGGGCATGCTCTACTAAAATGCTATGCTAGAATGGACCTGACCAGGCTAATCAACCTCTAAAGTGCTTCCTACGCTGTAATAGCCAGAAGATATTTTCTCCCCACCGGTATGAAGGGTGGGTGGGGAAAGGGCAGCTCTTCCCTTTGTCCTCCGGCCACCTAGAACAGCATGGCTAATTTGCTTTGTCTAGCAGCAAGAATCTTCAGTATATGTTTAACTGTCAGGTTGGGTGTGTGCATTTGCACACACTCCTGCTCATGCTCACTTCATATCTTCACGTTTTTCACCTTTTCTAAAATATGAAAGCAGTGAATCCAGACTGAAACTTGCCACTCTCTTCAATCAGACAACCCTTTTCTTTGAGGACAGGAGGACATCCTCCAAATGTGTCAGCTGGGCAGTTGTGCTGTTATTTCTTCCCAGATGACAAAATAGCAACACGCTTTGTGATGATGAAACCCAGTTTTATTTTTTCTTTTCCCTGTAGTTCTGTTTGTAGCATGAATCTGACACTGTTTATTCTTTGGGCAGAAAGTCCCACACGTCTGAACTACGTGACTGCATTAGCCCTGCACCCTGTTCATTAAGCCTGCCCCCTTTGAAACGGAATTGATGAGTTTTCCACAGCCATTTGTAGCATTTGAGATCCGTAGGCATCGAGGCTTGATGCATGGTCCTCATCTCTGTGGGCTCCTGTGCAATGATTCTCATCTGTCTTGGTTAGAAAGTGAATTAATCTTGACCTTGGCCTCTGGGGTGTGGTTCTCTGTCCTCTCACACATCTTCAACTCACTTCTTTATCAGAAGCACTTCTTGTTTCAGGCCCAAGCTCCCCCAATTTCAATTTCAGCCTTTTGTCTTTAAATTGCATTGCTTTGATTTAACCCAAAATCTATATTTCTGGTATTGTAGATTATATTTCTAGTAAGTTCTCATTCTGAGTTATAACTTAATTATATGGATCATTAAAGCTTTGAAGGATGCTAAAGGGCAGAAAGGGATTGACAAAATGAAAGTTATTATTAGGAATTACAAATCACTTAGCATTTCAACATCGCTCATCGGATGTGGGCATTTTGTTGAAAGAGACCTTGTTTTGAACAGTGACAGTGCAGAAGACCTTTGGAAGAAACAGACTTCCAACTTGATTTCTCTTTGTTACAGCATGCATAGGAAATTATCAATTATATTTTATATCAATAAGGTAATAGATTTAGAAAAACTACTAGCAGAAAACTTGATGTATCAGTGCTATACCACCTCAGTCCAACCACTCAGCTGTACTTATTTCATCCATACTTTCTTTGGTTGTAAGTGATGTCAGTATTTCACAGTGAAAGTAAAATTGCCAGATAGTTTTGTTTATGCCTTCAGTGGGCTGAAGAGTTGAACCATGGTGACAGCACTGTTGGTTAGAAAGATAATGAAAACTTAAGGTAGTTTTTCAGATTCTTTTTTTTTTTAAGTAGATTTAATTATTTATTTTTATTCTTTTTTATTTTTATTGAAGTACAGTTGACACAGGATTATTCTTATTAGCAAGCATTAGGTAAAAGTTAAATTTGGGAAGATATCACCCCAGTATTAAAAGTATTTAAGCCATTCTGCATAAGTTTAATAATGAAACATTGTATGGCTACATTTATATTTCTACCAAATTTCATTGAGTTTTCATATTCAATTTTTGTGCCGTAGGCAGTGACACATTGCAAGTAATTCTTGTCTGAAATGAGGAGCAGAACAATAATATTTCAGGTACACAGACAGTAGACATGGCTAGAAAATCACAAATAAGTTGTTAGTTATTCGTGTCGAGTTTAAAGCTCTCAGGTTCTGCTGATAGGCCATGCAGAGCAAATGAGAGAAACAGAATGGTCTCTAATAAGAACATTTACTACCATTGTGTCCCCTGCCCATTCCCACTCACTGTGCCCTAACTTAATTGGCTCCCTCCATCCAGGCCACTGCAGGGAAGGATGCTGAGCTCACAGCTATCTGGCTTTCACTATGGTCGTCAGTTCCATTTGATATGGCTACAAGTTTATATGCTATATTTTGAAAACAATGGGGATCATGGAGATTGTTCATACTGAGTTGCAAGCCAATGGTTGTGTTTTCCAAGGAATGACCAAATTCCCCGACAACATAGCCATAGAGCAGAATGAATAGAGATAGATGTAATGGCACATAGAAAAATACTCTCACCCTGTACTATTCATTTTTTACCATCCAGGTACACAGGAGGGGGAGAAACAAGACAAACTGTGATGGTGGGAAAAGAATGCAAATGAGGGGAAGTAGAGAGAGGAAAGAATTCAGGAGGGGCTGGTATGAAAGAGGGGAAGCGGGAATGCAACCAAACCCATGGGGTAAGTGGAATCGCTATTAGAAGAGATTTTCTTTTGAATAAAAACTCAGGTTTTTATTCAAGTATAAAAGGAATAAGAAAAGAGAAAGTAGAAAGAGGCAAAGTGTACCAAGACTACATGAGGTAGCTTTTAACATAGTAGAAGGTTTCTTTTATTTTACTTCTTATGACTTATCCCTTAGAAAAAGGTCCCTGTTTTATTGAGTCAGTGACCAAGGAACTAATTAGAGATAGCTGCTTCACAGAAGACTTGAGTTGAGTGGCATTTTCCCTTTTAGAACTTAACTGGTCTAATCAAGTTATTTAAAAATTGTGCCAAAGTGCATAATTTCCCCTAAATCCCAAGTTCTGTTGAACTACTTCGAGGAACTGAGAGTTATATTTTTATGTAATCCACACAACGGAGTAATTTGTGAAGCCCTGGAAGGGAAATCTGAGTTGTGACGGTATCTCAGCATGAAACACATGAAGCGGAACCTGAGGTCACACTCACAACCTATCAGGAATTAAAGGAAGTGATTCCACTTGAAAGACCCTAATTGTGTGTCAAGACTAGAGAAGATAGGTCCTTCCCCAGAGTGGAGAGAAAGGGAGAATGAAGGTGCAGAGGTGATCAAGAGGGAAAACAGTTACACGTATTTATTGTCCCTGGGTGAGTGAGTGTCTATCCTGCTGTGTCCTAAGTTCTGAATCTGGATGTCACTGATCTCCCATTCCCACTTCCTCTGAATTCATTAAACCACTGAAGCCACCGCTTGATTCCTTCACCAAGTTCACAGTGTAGGTTAATAGGTGTTTTTATTGGACTGAGATCTCTGTCACTACCAAGGCTGAAAAGAGCAAGCTGAGGGAAGATGAGCCTGACTCTGGGCTGATTCCAACCCCAAGGGAGCACTGGACTGCACCGTGCACCCGCCACACAGACCTTCCCAGGGAATCCTTCACCAGGCACTGAATGCTTGCTCTCATAACTAGAAAAGCATGCAGGAGATTATCTGAAGAGCACAGGCTGGGTTTGGAACTAGTTGGCCCTCCTCCGCTTCTGTAGATTCTGTACATACCTCTCTGATCGCTTCTCATGGCTTAGTAAAAGGCAGGTTTCCAAATGGCTTATTAAGAATGTGGCTAAGAGCTAGCACCTTGTACTAGATGTGTGACCTTGGGCAAGTTACTTAACCTCTCTAAGTCTCAGTTTCCACATCTGCAGAATAGAGATAACCATAACATTTACTATTCCTAGAGTTGTTGGGATCAATGTGTTAATATGTGTAACATGCTTGGAAGACTGACTGAAATGTTAGCCATTAATGTTATTATAAATCTATCTTTTCCACTAGAATGTAAGGTTCTAACAGGGAAAATTTGTATATCCAATCCTTAGCAAAATAGAGTATTCAATAATTTATTGAATGTTATAAGATACTTTAGGTAGGTTTGGTTTTAGAAAGATGATTCACATTCACTATTCATTTACTTAGTCACTCAACAAATGTTTCTTGAACCTTGTAGTAGGTGCCAGGGATCTTGCCAAATATTCGGTGAACCAAAGGAAGAAGTTTTCTGCTCTTGAGGAATTTAGTGATAGAACTATTATAAAAGACTAAACATAAAAATAAATTTGTAATTATAATTTGTCTTAAGTGCTTTGAAGGGAAAGACTAGAGAGCTATGAAAGAAAAGAAGCTTTGTATATTTGTGTATTTCCCAAGATTAACTGAATTTCCTTTTGTATATGTGCTTCTCATATTATGTTAAAAATTTGGGTGATCATGGTAGAAACATCTCAATAACTGATCTTTTGCTGGTTTTTCTTATGCTTTGGCTTAATCAACATGTAATGCTCTCTGATGTCCATGGCTGGTTAGCTCATTTGGTTAGCTAATGAGGTCAAGGTCAGAGGCCAGCATGGGTCAGCGAGCTTTTCTCCTTTCTGTGGCCAGATTGCACTCTTAACCCCAGTCATCTTTCAAAAGTGCGTGTTTGGTCACAGGAAGGCTGTGTCAAGAGAATGTGGATAGAGGAGCCCCAAAATCACCCTCACTGATAGTTGGTCTCTGCTGACATTTTCATATATTAATGATGGTATGCTATAATTTATTACTCTCTGTCACTAGGGTCTAGTCCCAGTTTTGACAGAGTTTTTTCCCAGAAAGGAAAACTGCCATTCCAAATATTCAAGCCACTTTTAAACATTATGTCTACCAGATGGAAGCTATAGACTAGGGCAGTACTTCTCCATTGGTAATGTGCATAAAAATCACCTGGGGTATTGTTAAAATGCAGATTTGGGCATAGTAGGTCTGGGTCGGGTTCACAATTCTGCACTTCTACTCCCAGATGATGCTGTTGTAGCTGATCCATGGAACATACTCTGAGGGGCATGGGACTAAGCAGACAGTAATGAATCAAAGCTAGGTCTAGATTTTAGAAATACAGCAAATACTAAGCCAAAGTATGATGAGTTTGACCAAAGGTACAACTTGCTGAAACTGTTCACTGTTTAAGGCACTTCATTGTTTATAGACAAGTTCTCTCCAAATGTTTCCTTTCAGCTTTTTTTTTTAAATGGTGTTCTATTTTCTGGGGAGGGTGAGTATAAGAAATTCAATAAACTTTCATTTTAGACAATATATTTATTATATACAGTATACAGGAAGCTCAAAGGGCTGGAGCTAGAGCTAATTCCATGTTATGCAACATAAAATGCCTTTGAAACACACACAAAGCCTTTTGTTTTATGGAGGAGATTTTAGTTTCATCTTCAACTTACTTCACCATATGTGACAAGTATAGTAAAAATCTTTTGTGTCTTCTGTATTTATTTTTGGTAATAAAAGGAGACAGCTCCTTTTTCCCACTGCCCAGAAGAGGCCTATTCCCCTGCTGACATGTCTGCGTAGCTCCTATTGATACTAAGATGATCATGAGCATGAAGTTGCCAAAGAAACAGCTTCTCTGAGGAAATTTCCATGAGTGTGAAATCATGGGAATCAAAACTGATGGGAAAGTCCCTTTGAACTGGTGAAAATTGCCAGGATTCTTATAGCAAAAAGCCTAGAAATGCCATGATTATCTTCTTTACTATTTAGTGAGATGCATTTCTGTTGGCTTTGGAGAAAATTGTCAAGCTCTGCTCAGTGCAAAATGCTTCATTTCTTTTTCTTCTAATGCTTTAGGTGGATATATATTTGTGAAATTTGAATTTTCATACTTTAGATTATTTGGTCTGATCTCAGCATTTAGCAGGCAAGGACACCCAAGTGCAGAGGATCTAAATGACCTTTTAAGGTGTCACATCCAAGCTAGAGGCAGAGCCTAAGTCTTACCTGGTCCTTTCTATTGCATCTCTGTGCCTTGGGTACCTCCAGGTAGTCAGAAGGGCAGAAACTTAAAAACACATTGATCTGAAGAAAAGTTTAGGATTTATACATATCTTGGTTCTCAATTTATTTAAGCAGTCAGTCAATCAATAAATATTCAATTAGCTTCTGCTGTGTGCCCAGCACTGCTTTACATAATGTAAAGTAATTTAATATTTATTTATTGATTCAGATTATCTGGCAGGAAACTACTTTAGAGTGAGTTAGTCACTTTAGGTTGCTGAGTTAACTCTTGGAGTCCACTTGGGAGCTATTTATTATAACAAACTTCTGAAATTTGAAACCTCTATCACTTTTTACTCCTTTGTCTCATATCCCCCACATAAATCAGTGGCTAAGGTTCTTTCTCAAGTGCCTCTTACATCACTTCTTTCCTTTCTTCATCTGCTTGTCTTGAAGGCCCTGTTACACAATTGCCATCTCTGGCCTCTGGTTGAGGCTTGGGGCCCCTTCTTCCAGAGATCTCCCATCACCCTGACGTCCCTATTCTCTTTTCCTTCAAAACATACTTACCCTGTATTTGCTCCCCTGAATTTTCTAGTTAACTGAAGCTAGTTTACTACTTATCACCCTAGTTTCTTTCCTGCAGTCTTTGAACTAGACTCTTCCAAACTTCTAATCAGTGTCCTTGATTGCAGTTTTTTCTCCCTCCTACTTGTCCTGCACATACAGCTCCTAAATCCATGTTTCTAAAGTGTGGTCATCTGTATGCATGACCTATCTTGCCTGGAACCATACCTGAAACACTGCAGGCAATTAATAAGTGTCTACCTTCTTCTTTTTCTGTCTATCTTACATATACAAAAACTGGAAGAAGAAGTCACTAATGATTCTTTGTTTCCACATATGTAAAGTGGGGATAATAATAGTACTAATTAATTTCATAGAGTTGTGAAAGTTTAGTTATTACTTTACTGAGAAAAATTCCAAGCTATGAATAGTTAATCTTATTGTCCTCTATCACTTGGTATCATCATGTATGCTAGTTTCATTCTTTTAAAAACCAAATAAGGGGCACCTGGGTGACTCAGTCAGTTAAGCATCAGGCTCTTGATTTTGGCTCAGGTTATGATCGCAGGTGGTCAGATTGAGCCCCACATAGGGCTCTGTGCTCAGTGCAGAGTCTGCTTGAGACTGTCTCCCTCTGTCTCTCTGCCCCTCTCCACTGCTCTCTCTCTCTAAAATAAATAAAAATAAATCTGTAAAAAAAACCCTAAATAACAAATACCTCGAGGAAAAGACAATGTTTTGCTTTTTAGAACTCTCTTTGCCCTCTACTCTGCTTCTTAGCACAGAGCTTGATCCCAGTGGGTGTCAGCAGTAGTGCTCCACTGGCTTACACCCTTACAGGCTACCCACGCTGGGTCCATGCTCATTGCTAGGTGTCTGTTCTGATGGGTCAGTTCTTGTGCCACATCAGTTGACAAATATTTGCACATCACTGCCTGCTTGATTGATTTAAGGTAACCGGAGTTTGACATTGGTCAACTGAAAAAGTTGAAGTAGATTCAAGGCATCCAGGCTTTTATTCTCTCCCTTCTACCCCCATAATATGAGTTCTGTATTAAACATGTTATTACTGTATATTTGGATCCCTCTCATAGCCCACTTTATTTCACTGTGCCTGGGTTTTAACAGAATATTATGGGGCAAGGGAGCCAGAATAATGAGAGAAACACAAAGAGTGGCAGGGGGCTGCACGCGCAAGGTACACCTCGATTCCCACATGGGCAGTAGCCAGTGTGCAGATATGGGACCAGTGCCTGTGCCTCCGCCCGGCCTGTGGATGGCGCTGTGGGTGGGCCCACACTTGGGAACCCTGCTGAACAACAGGCATTTCACATTGCTAACAATATAAAAAAAGCCAGGTGGCATAGTGTTGCCTTCACGCACTTCTCCCTCAGCAAGTAAGAACTGGTATCAAAGGGCTGATGGTAACGCTCTCTGTCCATGCTACACTGTGGAAGAAAAGTACTCATATCTTGGCATGCTTTTTTTGGAGAGAGACCCCTTCCAGCTTTTACATACAATTGCTCCTGAGTGTGACTTAAAATTTCTCTTCCGAATTCGCCACCGAATTTCCCCGAATCCAAACCCAATGCTGAACACTGGGTCAGGGTATAGAGGGTGGTGAATTAAATGTAACTCTCTTCAGACTGGAGGACGGAGAGGGTTGGAAAATCCCGAGGAGTCTGAGCGGACTTCAGTCTCTGAAGTTTGGGGAGTTTGGCAGACACCATAGAAAGGCTCCCTTCATCTCTTAAATTGTTTGAGTTCCATGGCAACAGCAGCCTTAGAAACTTGAGAGAGAGGGACGGGGGAGCGGGGGGATGATTGAGAAAGAGATAAGAAAAGATGACCGAATGGGCCTGGGATTTTATATGCGGCGCTTGAGAGAGAAGGAAGCGAGTGGGGAGGAATGCCCAAGACCGCCGCCGGAGTGATCTCATACCAGCCAAAAGGCAAACGAGGGCCTGGCCGCCAGCTGAAAGGAACAAAGGCGGTAGGTGGGTGGATGTGGCAGAGGGAGGGAGGCGGACAACTCGCCCACGCTTGCGAAGCGCTTCAGCCAGCGTGTGACAGGCCCGGAGTTCTGGCACCGGGAGCGGAGCAACCCAGCCTACAAAGGCGCTGGCCCAAAGAATGGCCTGGCGCGTAATTCAGTGCAGGCCCCGTGACCACACTGGAGTTGTAGCCTTTTGTGTGAGCTACAACAATGGAGGGGAAGAAATCAGGCCACAGGCTCGCGGCGCAGACGGGCTGGTGCGGATGTGTCTCGGCCCTGGCGGCTACGTGTGCTGCCTTTCAGGCCGTTGCCCGGCAACCGGACGCCGCCCGCCTGGGCCTGCGGAGCCCATTGAAAGGCGCGGCGGCCGGTGAAAGGGAGAGCCGCGCAGTTCACAGGCCGGGCTGGGGAAGAGGAAACAAAAGACAGGGGACTGGGGCCGGGATCGCGTGGGACCAGGGGGAGGCCTCACTCCGTACGAGGGGCGACCTTGGACGCCCTTTCTTCTGAGGGGCCTGAGCTGAAGCCCTGCCTTGGCCTAGCGTGGGGACTGTGAACAAATATAGCTCTTCCTCCGTCCTCAAGTTCATGGCTTTCCTGGCCCAGATGTATTAAATTGTTTGGCTATTGTGTAAAACATGTAAACAACAAAAACAAACCCTGTTCAAGTGGCCAGCAGAAATTCATTTGTTAGGCAGGAATATTTTCCAAAGGACGACCAGTTGCACCTGGTGGGTGAATAGAGGTTCACGGCACGGAAGTGTTCGCTAAATGCACTATGGTATCCTGGATTGCATCGTGAGACATTAGTGGAAAAACTAGTAATATGAAGTCCGTAGTTAATAGCAATATTACAATGTTAATTTCTTAGCTTAGACAAGTTGTCAGCAAACTTTTTCTGTAAAAGACCGGGAAGTAAAGACTTCAGGCTTTGTGGCTTTATGGTCTCTGCCGCAGCTACTCACCTGTGCTATAATAGTGATCAAGCCCCCACAGACAATATGTAAAGGAATGGGCTGGCTGTGTTCCAATAAAATTTTATTTATGGACACTGAATTTTGAATTGCATATTCTTTTCACATGTCATGAATTATTCTTCTTTGGGTTTTTTTTCAACCATTTAAAAACATAAAAACTCTTCTTTGCTTGCAGGCCCTAGGAAAACAGGCAGTAGGCAGGATTTGGCCAGCAAACTGCTGCCGTTTGTCATCCCCTGGTTTAGACAAATGGACCAAGGTTATGTAAGATGTTAACATTAGGAGAAATTGATAAAGGGTATATGAGAACTCCCTTAAAAATATTTAAGAGGAAAGCTTTTTAGATAGAATGTTTGGATAGACTGGCGTGTGTGTGTGTGTGTGTGTGTGTGTGTGTGTGCGCGTGCGCGCGCTGGAGATATAAAGGGATGTTTTTCTAAGTATTTATTGACATATGGTACTAAGACCTCCCAAAATGAAACTCTGCTACATCACTAAATGGGTAATCAAGCCATTAACATAAAACAGTCTGAAAACAAAATAACATTCCCATAATACAGAACTTTTTGACCCTGAGGGTTGGGTGAAGAACATTTTCAGCTCCCACTGAACCAGGATGAGGGACACCAGAACAAGGAATAAAACCCATTTTGCTCTAATAAGAAACTAGAAAATTCTTGGCAAGCTGATTTTTAACCGCACACCCACATATGTGTACACACACTCCCTTTTTCTTTCCCAATCTGGGTAACATCTATACCAAATAAAGAACATACAAGACTTTTCCTTACAAACCAGGATCTATATCCCTTCCTGATATTATTAATTGTACAAATACAGACTCTTCTTTTAGTTGCCTGAAAATGGTATGATATTATGAGACCCTCTTTTTGCCTTCTTTCAGATTGAGTTCTAAAACATTCTATCTCAGGCTGGGCACTACCAATTAAGAATGGGTGATGAGAAAGTACAGGAGGGCATTTAACAAAAAGCACACCTTTCTGACTGCAATACTAGAAGGGTGTGGGATGTAGTGTAAAGATGATATAAAAGCCCGCAAGTAGTAAATTGATGGAACACTAGGTATGGTGGGCAGGGGAAGCTCAGTAATGAGAGTTGATGCTGAGAGTGAGGGAGAGACTTGCAATAATGTTTCTTGGCAAAATGTGAAGCAACAGGACATTTGATGACAGGGATTTTCCACCGCTCTTTTCTTCTGATTTCTTTTCCTGGCCTCACACTCTCAACTAACTACTCCACATTAAGATTTTATTTGATGTTTGTTTTTTCATCCAGAGATGTTTCAGGACTCCTTTATTCAATAACTTTTTTCAAGCCTAGACTTTCCCTGTGCCATGGATTGGTCCTGGATTGTGGGGAGCGGGGGGGAGGGTATAAAGATGAATTAGAGATGGCTTCTAGCCTAGAGTGTCAAGGGGCTCAGGGTACAAATAAGGCTGAGTTCTCCAGTGTTGTTGGTGGACACCAGCATCAGAATCGCTAAGGAGGGTTTTATTTACAAATGGAATCTCCTGGGCCTGTTCCACATTCATTGACTTGAAATCTCTGTACATAGCAAAGGGAATCTGTATTTTTATTTATTTTATTTTATTTTATTTTTTTATTTTTAAAGATTTTATTTATTTACAGAGAGAGAGACAGTGAGAGAGGGAACACAAGCAGCGGGAGTGGGAGAGGGAGAAGCAGGCTTCTCGTGGAGCTGGGAGCCTGATGCAGGGCTCGATCCCAGGACCCTGGGATCATGACCTGAGCCGAAGGCAGACGCTTAACAACTGAGCCACCCAGGCGCCCTGGGAATCTGTATTTTTAGCACATTCCTCAAGTGAATATTTTGCTCACTAAACATTTGAGATCCACTGAAAATGTTAATAGATGTGAAAATGCCTTAAGTATGCTCCTGCTGCTGCTGCTGCTATGACCTGGCTATTATAGAAGCATAGAGAAGGGAGGCGGGGTGGCACCTGGCTGGCTCAGTTGGTAGAGCATGAGACTCTTGATCTCGGGGTCCTGAGTTCGAGCCCCACCTTGGGCATGGGGACAACTTAAATAAAAACTTTAAAAAAAAGAAAAAGAAAAGGGGTGAGGGTGAAGTCAAAAGGGAAGTTCCCTAAAAATGACATCTGAGTCAACCTTGAAGGAAGGGAAGATAAGAGTGGGGATGAAGGTGAGGGATACCAGGTTAAAGGGAATGAGAGCAGAAAATGAAATCCTGTAGTGGGAAAAACCATACCTCCTTATGTAGCTGGAGTGTAAGCAGTAAGGAGGAATGAATGTTTAATGGTGGACTTTCAGGCATTTTGATAGACAGTGGAAAATTTATTTTGAGCAAGGGATCCTCCTTTATGTCACTCTGCCTGATGATAAGTTCAAGTCCGCTCCCCAATTATGGGTATTTGGATTTTGGTAAAGGCTTGGCTTTTTTCCTCTTAGTATATTCTCTGTAACACAGATACCTGGAATGCAGTTGTGCTCTGTGCCAAAGGGTAATAACAGATAAGGGTGTATCCGGTCATTTAGGCTACTCTGCTTCCAGACTGGAACATTCCTGGAAATAGAGTGATCTTCCTTTTGATTAGAGTTGGGCTGTCAGCTCTGTGATGTGTAACCCAGGGAGGATGTGGATTATCCTTTGGTGCTTTTAAAAGAAGGCAGGTAATGCTTCTATTTGGCGGAATGGCTATGAGGTAGCTATGGGAAAATAATATGGTCTCCCCTCGCCCCCCAACTTTCATTTCTAGGTTGGCCTATCATTGCATCCTCATCAGTATTTCTATCTTCTTCCATTGTTTCTTTTCCTGGACTTAAGCAGGTGGCCTTGGCATTGCAGGTCTTTGATTCTTCTGAAAATGAGATGGTTGGGTTGTCAGCCTTATCTTCTTTCCCATGGTTTCACATTTCCTTCCAGGTTGATCTGGTTTCTTTGACTGTCCTATTTTAAGAGGGAGGCATTTTCGGAGAAAGGGGGACCCTCCTACACTGTTGGTGGGAATGCAAGCCAGTGCAGCCACTCTGGAAAACAGTATGGAGGTTCCTCAAAAAGTTGAAAATAGAGCTACCCTATGACACAGCAATTGCACTACTGGGTATTTACCCCAAAGATACAAATGTAGGGATCCGAAGGGGGTACGTGTTCCCCAATGTTTATAGCAGCAATGTCCACAATAGACAAACTATGGAAAGAGCCAAGATGTCCATCAACAGATGAATGGATAAAGAAGATGTAGTATATATATACAATGGAATATTATGCAGCCATCAAAAAACCCCCGAAATCTTGCCATTTGCAACAACGTGGATGGAACTAGAGGGTATTATGCTAAGCGAAATAAGTCAGTCAGAGAAAGACACGTATCATATGATCTCACTGATATGAGGAATTCTTAATCTCAGTAAACAAACTGAGGGTTGCTGGAGTGGTGGGGGTTGGGAGGGATGGGGTGCCTGGGTGATAGACGGGAGGGTATGTGCTATGGTGAGCGCTGGGAATTGTGTAAGACTGATGAATCACAGACCTGTACCTCTGAAACAAATAATATATTCTATGTTAAAAAAACAAAAAAGAGAAGATCATAGGAAGGGAAGAATGAAGGGGGGGAAATCGGAGGGGGAGACGAACCATGAGAGGCTGTGGACTCTGAGAAACAAACTGAGGGTTCTAGAGGGGAGGGGGTGGGGGGATGGGTTAGCCTGGTGATGGGTATTAAAGAGGGCACGTATTGAATGGAGCACTGGGTGTTATATGCAAACAATGAATCATGGAACACTACATCAAAAATAAATAAATAAATTAATTAATTAAAAAAAACCTCAAGGGAATGTCAAAAAAAAAAAAAAGAAGGAGGCATTTTGCTTGGTCAAGTGCATAAATTAATGTAGCTAGGGCAGCTAATCTAGACAGAAAAATACATAACACACAAACCTCCCAACAGCTGCAGAGACCATTATCTATGCTGTTTTTCTTTACCAGCTAAAGAACCTCAATTCATCAAAAATAGTTGAAGACGCTTGAAAAGTTAGCACTGACCATTTGGCTCCTGAAAGAGAGAACCATTTGTTTTGTGCTAAAAGTAACCCTTTGTGTCTTGTAGTAAGAAGTCATAGATTTAGGTGAAAGCAGAGTGGTGACCAGTTTTACTAAGGTAGAGAAGAGGTATTGAGGGGTGGAGAAATTAGGGAGCAAAAAAATACATTTCTATCCCATCCCTACACAGCCACATCTGTGCCCAATTTCATGGAGCAGTTGTGAAAAAACAAACAAAAACCAACCCCAAACTCTAGTTCAGAGTATCTCAACCTAAATGCTATTGACATTTTGGGCAAGATAATGTTTTGCTGTAGAAGGCTGTTCTAGGCCTTGTAGGATGTTTAGCAGCATCTTTGGCCTCTACCTACCGGATGCCAGGAGCAACACCCCTTCCACCACCTACCACCAGCAGTGACCATCAGAAATGTTTCCAGACATTGCTGCATCTCCCCTGGGAGGTCAAATCAGCCCCTGTTGAGAATCACTGCCCTAGTAGAATCACTTACCACTTTAATAAATCAAGCAGTATCCAAAGTGTTTATGGTTGTGATGGGAAGGCAGGATGCTCCAGTGGCTGCATATTTCTGTTTGGCAGCTTTCATGGACAGATCAGGCTTAAGTGGACATGGAGCATAGCTTCACTTCAAGAATGTGACAGTCACAGCTGTGAGTTGTAGGATGGTTGAAAGAAGTAAATCCTTTTGGATAAGATATCCTGTGAGCATAATATGTGATATTCATCAGTTTTCAAAAGTAGCTTTAAAGTTTTTTTTTTCTTCTTCTGAGGCTTTGTGCTGTTGCTTGTGTCTTCAAGCATATAATTTCAATTCTTCACAGTTCATGGGAGTTGCAGGAGAAACATTTTTTTCTCCCTTCGTGTACTCTGTAGGTCTCCTTGACAATATACTAGTATCCATAAAAAAGAGAAATTCACCTGAACTTCTAACTTGTGGTATTTGATTTCACTCAGAGTCAGAGAATGTTCCGTACCCCCGGACCCATTAATCTTATGGTAAAAATTAAGCTATAGACTGGTACATCCTTCAGTAGGAAATTCCCATGGTTCCAGGCCCCAAGGGTGGGTCCCTGTGCTGATTCTGGAGGAAGTCCATGCTGCCTTCTCCAAACTGTGTTAAGCCTTTCCTTTGCTCTTATCAGGCTTGCCCTGCCTTTTAATACAATAAGGCCCAAACAATGAAAAAGTAATGCTGAGATTTAGACCAAAAAATCACAAAGGAAGGAAATTTTGAATTACTGCTTTCACTCAGGCTCTCTTTCAACAAGTCCCAGTGTTATCAAAAGATCAGGGAATCGTATTATACATCCCACAGCATATAATTATCTACAAATATACTATTATAGGCTTAGAATCTTAAAATATCTCCATCCCTGAAGTGGTAGGTAAAAATTCCAGAGTACTAGGCAGGGAGTCTTGGAGAACCTGGAAATAAATTGTGGGTACAATTATAATTCAGCTTAACAGAATGCTGTTAAGATTGGTAGTTAACAGTACTTTGGCCTTTGATCAAATTTAATTTGGTCTAGATCTTAACACAATGCTTAGCTATCCCGACCTTCTTATATTGTCATCATAGTTGGATATGCATTGACATATTGACATTGATATGCAGGGATCAAGTTGCTTTCATCTTTCCAATGCTGACATTAGTTATGTCTCCTTTAAAGCAGCAGTTTAAGCCTGTGGGTTTTTTGTTGTAAGTCAGTTGTAAGTGAGTGATTGTAGT
This sequence comes from Halichoerus grypus, assembly GCF_964656455.1. NCBI lineage: Eukaryota > Metazoa > Chordata > Mammalia > Carnivora > Phocidae > Halichoerus > Halichoerus grypus. The sequence continues at coordinate 102,467,850 of NC_135715.1, forward strand.
TTCACTCTATTCTCGTGGGTGTAACTTAATGCTGTTGGGTTTACCTTGGCATGTGAGATAGTCATAATAACATTAAACTTTAAAATCTCTAGGACAAAATCTAGGGTTTGAGTTTCCCTAACTCTTTGCAGAGCTGTTACTTAGCTGGAAAATTACATTTCAGTTGAACATTCCATAATGCTCTGAGGTAGTGCAGTAAATGAGTGTGAAAATGCCAAGCACATCCCATCCTGGCACTTCTTATTAAGCATATAACATTTTTGAGTGGAAGTAATATTGCAGAGTAATTTGGTTATTAAGGCAATAATAGCATATCTTGTCCTGATGATAAAGTTACCTTTTCTTAACAGTTTTTCTGCCCCATTTTAATAGCTGCATTAAGAAAGACGGGTAATGAATTTTCTCTGCAAAGATGGCCTGATCCACATTTTCTTCTACCTGATATTACCACTATGTCCAAGGCTGATCGATAACAAAGATGACTATCCATAGGGCTAGTAAATATAAATATTTCACATAAATGACTGATAAACTAAAGACTTTGTAAGTTAGACCTAGAAGGATATATTCTTTTTTTTTTTTTTAAAGATTTTATTTTTAAGTAGTCTCTACACCGAGCATGGGATTCAAACTTACAACCCCGAGATCAAGGGTCACATACTCTATTGACTGAGCCAGCCAGGTGCTGCTAGAAGGATATATTCCAGGTGCTTATTCATAGATGGTAGGGGTACAGGTGATTTGTTAAAGATTTTTTATTTGTGCTTATCTGTGTTTTCAAGTTTTTCTGCAATTAACATGTATTATTGTGTATTTCAAATAAGAGGGTTAATGGATCCAGCTTTCTAGCTCTTTTACCACAGAAACCCGCACTGTATTCAACCACAGAAATTCAGTAAAAAATTTTTTCATTCTATGATGGTATTTTGATTGCTTAAAATGCATAAAGGCAATATTTTTACTCCTAAAGCTTGTTTAACAAAGAAAGAAGCAAGTCATTTTTAGCTTTGGGTTTAGGATATTCCTAGGTTGATGTGAGTATATTATGCATTCATTTAGGCATCTCAGGTGGATCAAACTGAAACAAATGAAAGAGTTCATTACATTCAGTTGACTTGCTCTTTAAGGATAAGTGATGCTTGGAATGTATTCAGATACATTCCTGATAAATGTTTTTAATTTGGTGAAATATAACTTGAGGAGGCCATAGCTACACAAGAGCAGCCTTATATTGTAAAGGTACGAGAAAATAAGCACAGCTACCTGCCGCTCAATTTGCTCCAAACTTTTATGTTCTTTCTAGGCATCTATTATTCCTCAGTTGAAAAAAGAAATAAAGAGAGAAAAAAAATAAGTAGGAAGCAAAAATGCATATCAATAACCTATTAGTCAACAATGTATCTTGAGAACGTACTACATGCAAGTCATTTGGCTGGGTGCTGGGGGAATTCAAAGCTGTAATAGTTTTCTACCATCATAGAATGTGACACATAATAGGTGCTTCATAAATATTAATTTTGAGTGAATGCATGAAGTCATAAAAGTTAAGTTGTGATCATGAATAAATAAATGTAGAGATTCAGAGAAGGGAACCAGAGAAGGTCTGGGTAGTTTTCACCAAGAAGATGGAACTTCAGTTTGGCCTTGAAATATGGGTACTTCTTAGGTGGAGAAGGCAAGGATCAAATGACTCAACTTAAGTCCCTGGATTCATAAAGATCGGATCTTTCCTAAGCAGGAAGGGAGGTTGCACTTAGGAAGGGAGAGAGAAAGTGGTCAGGCAGAAGAAGAGCTGTTCAGACACAGAGATAAACCCAGGCCTGCTCACTCCACCTGTGTGTTAGGTGGACCCCAAATTATGTCTTGAGGGGACTCGGGCCTGTTTTTAGGGAGTTCTTTGAGATCTCTGGCCTTCCGTTTAGTTTCCAGTTCTTGTCTAACTTCTCAGCTCCTCACTAATGTCACTCACTCGTGCCCCAGCACCTGACACCTATCTGGCTATAGGGTTCTTCTCACAGCTATGAGTTTAGACTCCTTGCTGCTCAGAGCTTAAGGAGAACGGAGTAGAGAAAACAATCCAAAAGGAAAGTTGTCTGAAGAATTCCTCTAGTTAGTGGTTTTCATGGGAAAAATACATCATGACTATAAGTTATATATTTACATATATCATGATGTCATATATATATCATAGTTACTGTGCCTTATATATATGTGCACGCACATACATATTTTATTTATTATGTTAAATTATATGTATTTCATATAATAAATATGTATGTATTCACAATTAAAGAATACTCTAATTCCATATCCTTGCAATTTGGGACATGTATATTCCAGTCTGTTCTAGATATATTCTAGTCTATTCTGTTTTGTATTTCATTTCTTAAAATGCTCATCATGGGGCACCTGGGTGGCTCAGTTGGTTAAGCCTCCGACTCTTGGTTTCAGCTCAGGTCGTGATTTTGGGGTTGTGCGACTGAGCCCTGGGTCAGACTCATGTGCTGGGTGTGGAGCCTGCTTTATAGTCTCTCTCTCCCCCCTCTTCCCTCCCCCAACCCCTGCTCACACACTGTCTCTCCCAAAAAAAAAAAAGAAAAGAAATGCTCATCATGCCTCAGTGAATTCATTAAACACCCCATAATGAGTCTACCCATAGACCAAAAAACTTGGCTGTAGTCAAAGTTTCTCAAACATCAGTGTGCATCAGAATTGCTTGGGAAACTTAAAAAAAAAACCAACTAAGTTTCTGAGGCCCCTACCTCAAAGATTCTGATTCATTACATCTTAGGGGAGTTCCAGGAATCTACATTTTTTAATTAAGTATCCCAGTCTGTATTGATGATATATAGATCACATTTTGAGGAACACGGTGTCTAGAGATTTAAAAGAAAATCCATCTCCAAATGAAGCCAGACCAGCTAAAAACAGATCCTGTTGCTTTGGAACTTCTCATTTCCATTATTCTCACTGATTTTGACTCCCCCCCAGCCCCCACCACCCCAGTGTTATAATATCAACTGCCTACATGACTGGATGTATTTACTCTAAGAGTCTTACTGAGGACAGCTATTGTTCACCAAAGAGCACAATATCCTTCTGTGTGCAGCCCTTAGAGAGAAATTTCTGTCTGTTCTTGGTATCAGAAACTATTGGGCTTATCCTGAGAAATTGGTTTGTGTTTTATCTTAGTTACACAATGATTCAAGTGTCAGATTGTGTACTTCTTGCAGCATGCATTTTGTATAACAACCTTACTTGTGGTTTTATCTTATTTTCTAACCATAATTATTCCTTTGTTTCAATTTAGTGACCAACTTATTTTAAATTCTCTGTTATCTTGTATGAAGTTTTGTAAACTCCCTGAAATTTTATTATGGAAGAAGGGAGATATATAAATAAAGAATAAAAATAATAGGGAAAATTGTTTAGGACTCATCTAATTGATGCTGTGGTCCCACTGTCTAGCCTGCCACCCATTTTTGTCTTTCTCCCTGAGCTACATCCACTCCTTTCTGCCTTAATTCATAGCCACACAACTTCAGTCCTTAACTACTGTACTTAGTCTTTTTGTCTCTAGTTTGCCTTGAATGTAACCATCCTGTATACATTGTGTTCTCCCCCTGTTAAAGACCTTTAATAGTTCCCTGGGGAGCCCTCTTCAATCTGATCTCATCTGACTTCTGTGCCGACTTGACATATCCTCGTACTTCCTGCAGGTCTAGCACAGTATTAGGCATCAAGGGTAGTATTCCATATATGTTGATGGAAGATGATGTAATCTACTAAAGTCCTACTGCCCTTTTTCGATTTAGCTTCCAAAGAAGATTTTTATTTTTATTTTTATTTTATTTTATTTTTTGAAAGATTTTATTTATTTATTTGTCAGAGAGAGAGAGTACAAGCAGGGGAACGGCAGGCAGAGGGAGAAATAGGCTCCCCACTGAGCAAGGAGCCTGATGTGGGACTCAATCCCAGGACCTTGAGATCATGACCTGAGCCTAAGGCTGACGCTTAACTGACTGAGCCACCCAGGTGTCCCCCAAAGAAGATTTTTAAAAAATAACAATATTAAAAGTTAGATATGTTCAATATCAAGACTCAAAGAGGCAGATGTATCTCTGTCTTCAGAGAATTCATACATGGATTCAGAGAATCTATACATGGAAATTAAAAAAAGATGATACTGAGTACACCCTGCTAAGGTCCATATGAGAGGTTCTGGTAATATATTAAATCCATGTTCAGAGTGAAAATTGTTTAAAGTCCTGGGCAGAGTCTACAATCCTCTAATTGTACCTCTCAATGGACACTTAGGTTCCGAGAAAGAAAATCCAACTCATGGAAGAGAGAAATGAAGAAGCTGTTCACTGGAGAAAAGTTATTTGTGTTCTCTACAAAACTAGAAATGTTTAGAAACATTACTTAATATCTTCACTTAACTTACTATTTATAAAATATATTAATCTTCTTCTCTTCCTTCTCAGTATAGTAGAATAGGCTTAAAGCATGATTACATTAATGATACCTAGAGGTGATAGTCTAAAGCAAGTTAAGTGCTAGGTAAACTGCCCTTTGGTTGAGAATCCCATAACTAAAGAGGTCATCAACAGATCTCCAAGGAAAGTCTGCAAAGGTACTTAAGGCTGCCATAAAAACAAACAAAGATCCACATGCCTAGAATCTAAAACATAGTGACACAAAGTGAACCTCATGATATTCAGATAGTGTCTAAGATAATAAGTAATATTTGCTCATTTGCTTTTTGTTTAAAGCCCTAGAAGGGTGTGGTTGTTTTAAGCAATGGCAAAATAACTAAATAGATTTTTGGAGCAAAATTAAGACTTGGTTTGAACATCCTTGTTTTCATCAAATGTTTAGGTCCCAGATGTATGTTTAGGTCCCAGATGCTCTATGAAGCACTCATAACTGATGTGATTTCTCTCTTTAAGAGCTGACATTTGCAAGGAGCTTCTCAGTTAAGTGTAGATATAAAATACTTTGTTGTAGAAATAGAGTGTGATGTCTTTTGCATAAGAAGATAATGTTCCTGGGATGCCTGGCCTGGGATAGGCTCTTGATCTCTTGATCTTGGGGTTGTGAGTTTGAGACCCACGTTGGTTGTGGCGATTACTTAAGAAATAAAATCTTAAAAAAAAAAAAAAAAAGAAGGTAATATTCCTGACCTACCATCATTTATTTTGAGGCTTTTTTTCTCTATATATACTCTTATCCCGCTACACTCAAAACCAAGCACATATTTACTGAAAGAACAATTCATGGAACAAAACAAAATGAGGCAGGCTGCATGAAGTTAGTTTATCACTCATGCTTTTAGAATTTCAGTGATCTGTGATAGCTGACTGAACTAACCTGCAAAAGACACTTAGATTGGAAAATGCCTTAGTTTGGCTCTGGGCAAAATAAATATTTAAATTATATAAATGAAATTTTTTCTGAATCTTTGCATTATATACATTTAAAAAATAGCTTTCTTTCTTTTTTTTTTTTTTAAAGATTTTATTTATTTGCCAGAGAGAGACACAGCAAGAGAGGGAACACAAGCAGGGGGAGTGGGAGAGGGAGAAGCAGACTCCCCGCCGAGCAGGGAACCCAATGCGGGACTGGATCCCAGGACCCTGGGATCATGACCTGAGCCGAAGGCAGACGCTTAACGACTGAGCCACCCAGGCGCCCCTTAAAAATAGCTTTCTTGAGGTGTAATTGATATACAATAAACTGCACATATTTAAGTATACAACTTGATAAATTTTGACATATGGGTATGCCCATGTAACCACTGCCACAAATCAAGATAATGAACATATTCCGTATTCATCACTCCCAAAATTTCATGTAGTTTCCTCCCCCCAGCCTATCCCTTCTAACACCTCCAGGTAACTACTCATTTGCTTTCTGTCACTATAGATTAGTTTGCATTTTCTAGAATGTTATATAAAGTAACCATACAATATGCACTCTTATCGGGCTTTTTTTTTTTTTTAAAGATTTTATTTATTTGGGAGAGAGAGAATGAGAGAGAGAAAGAGAGAGAGAGCACATGGGGGGGGAGGGAAGAGGGAGAAGCAGACTCCCTGCTGAGCAGGGAGCCTGATGCGGGACTCGATCCCGGGACTCCAGGATCATGACCTGACCCGAAGGTAGTCGCTTAACCAACTGAGCCACCCAGGCGCCCTATCGGGCTTTTTTTACTCAGAGATTATTTTGAGATTCATCCAGGTTGTAGCATTCATCAATAGTTCATTCCTCTTGGGGTGTCTGGGTGTCTCAGTCTGTTAAGCATCTGCCTTCGGCTCAGGTCGTGACCTGGGGGTCCTGGGATTGAGCCCTGCATTGGGCGCCTTCTCAGCAGGATGTCTGCTTCTCCCTCTCCCTCTGCTCCTCCTCCATGCTCATGCTCTCTCAAATAAATAAATAAAATCTTAATAGAAATAGTTCATTCCTCTTTATTGCTAAGGAGTATTCCATTGGATGGATATACAGCAATTGTTGATCCATACATCTGTTAAGGATATTTGGATCATTTCCAGTTTTTAGCAATTACAAATAAAGCTGCTATGAACATTCATGTAAAAGTCTTTATATAGATGTATTCTTTCATTTCTCTTGGATAAATATGTAGGAGTGCAATGGCTGGATCATGGGTAGGTCTAGGTCTAACTTTTTTTTTTTTTTTTTTTTTTTTTAGAGAGGCTGAGAAAGAGACAGGGAGAGGGGCAGAGGGAGAGGGAGAGAGAGAATCTTAAGCAGGCTCCATGCCATAGCTCAGAGCCACATGCAGGGCTTGATCTCACAACCATGAGATCATGACCTAAGCTGAAATCAAGAGTTGGAAGCTTAACCAACTGAGCCACCCAGTCACCTCTCTATGTCTAACTTTTTAAGAAAGAAACTATTTTCAAAGATGGTTATACTATTTTACATTCCCATCAGCAGTATGTGAGAGTTTTAGTTCTACACATCACAAACATGTAGTATGATTAGTCTTCATAAATTTCTTGTTTAATCTCCAAATATTTAGGATTTTCCAGGATTTTAGGATTTCTTGTTTAATTCCATTATGGTCTGAGAACATACTTTATATGATTTCTATTTAAAAATTTCATTTAGGTGTGTTTCATGGCCCAGAATATAGTCTATCTTGGTGAATATTCCATGTAAACCTGAGAAGAATGTGTATTCTGCTACCATTGGATTAAAATAATCTGTAAATGTTAGATTCAGTCAACTGGTGGTACTGTTTAGTCCAACTATATTCTTACTGATTTTCTTCCTTTTGGATCTATCAGTTAATGAAAGATGGATGTGAAAGTTTATAGCTATGATATTTGTCTTTCTTTTTGCAGTTCTATCAGTTTTTACCTCATGTATTATGATGCTCTGTTGTTAGGTGTATTCATGTTAAGGATTGTTTTAGCTTCTTGGAGAATTGACCCATTTATTGTTATCCCTGAAAATTCCTCTTTATTCCTGAAAATTTTCTTTGTTCTGAAGTCTACTATGTTTGAAATTAACATAGTTACTCCATGTTTCTCTTTTGGATATACCATAATGGTATATCTTTTTTTTTTAGCATGGTATATCTTTTTCCATCCCATGGTATATTCTTTTCGATCCATGTACTATACATTTAAAACTAATCTAAGTTCACCTTCAGATAACTATACCACTTAATGGGTAATTGGTAATGAATTCTTCCAGCTTTTTTATGTTTGAAAAAAAATTATTTTGCCTTTGTTTAGAATGATATTTTCTCTGGGTATAGAATGCTAGGTTGACATTTTTTTCTTTCAGTTCATTAAAGATGTTGCTCCCCTGTCTTCTCATTTGCCTTGTTTCTTAATGAAAAATCTGCTGCCATCATTATCTTTGTTCCTCTGTCTGTAATGTGTCTTTTTTTTTTTTTTTTAGGATTTGTCTCTTCCTCACTGAATTTGAGCAATTTGGTTATCATGTGTCTTGGTATAGTTCTCTTTGTTTCTTGTACTTGAGGTTTGCTGAGTCTTGGATCTGTGGTTTTATAGTTTTTCATCAAATTTGGAAAAATCTTGTCTGTAAGTTCTTCAGATAATTGTGTCTATCCCTCTAAACCATTTTAGGGACTCCAATTACTTGTATATTATGCCCCTTGAAGTTGTTCCAGAGCTCGCTGGTTCTCTATCCTTTTTTTTTTTTTTAAGATTCTTTTCCTCTATGTATTTCATTTTGTATACTTTCTATTGCTGTCTTCAAGTTGACTAATCTTTTGTTCTGCGATGTCTCCTTGGCTCTTAATGCCATCCAGTATATTTTCATTTTCAAATGTTGTAGTTTTCATCCCTAGAAGTTTTATTTTTTTAATGTATATCTTCCATGACTCTACTTAAGTTTTTGCAATATGGAATACAGTTATAATATTTGTTATATTGGGAGCCAATTGCTTCTGGTTGAGAACCACTGATTTAGGGATTTGAACAAAGACCCCTCAACCTGGTATTTAAGCCTCTAAGATATATTCCCATCTAACCTTTCCAAGCCTCATCATCTAGTTTTTTACTCATTCCACTCTCTAGCTCAACAACTCTGTACTGTTCCCCTATCATGCCTTAAAAACCAGTGCTCCTCTGCCCTCTTTTTTTTTTTTTTTAAAGATTTTATTTATTTACTTGAGAGAGAGAGAGAGAGAATGAGAGACAGAGAGCATGAGAGGGAGGAGGGTCAGAGGGAGAAGCAGACTCCCTGCCAAACAGGGAGCCCGATGCGGGACTCGATCCCGGGACGCCAGGATCATGACCTGAGCCGAAGGCAGTCACTTAACCAACTGAGCCACCCAGGCGCCCTCCTCTGCCCTCTTTCATGCTGATCTGTTTGCCTGAAATGCCCTCCCCTATCTTTCTGTATTCCAAAACTCTCCCTGCTTTAAAAGACTTATTAAAAACACCAACTTTTCCATGAAGCCCATTCTGATTTTTTTTTTCTTTTTAAAGATTTTATTTATTTATTTGAGATAGAGAGAGAACATAAGTGGCAGGGAGGGGCAGAGGGAGAGGGAGAAGCAGACTCCAGTCTGAGCAGGAAGCTGATGCAGGGCTCAATCCCAGGACCCTGAGATCATGACCTAAGCTGAAGGCAGACACTTAACTGATTGAGCCACTCAGGTGCCCCCATTCTGATTTTCTAATCTGATATGATTTTCTTCTACTAGTGGGTTTGTCTCACTCCCACTATTAGTAATTGTAAGCATCTTGATGCATCTGTCCCTTACTTTCTGCACACTTAGCACACCCCCTAAACTGCACATAAAATGTGATCAATATGTATTTATTGAATTGTTAATTTGTGTTTTCACATACTGAGGTTCTTTTAAAAATATATGTATCTGTTAAAACTCAATAATAAAAAGACAAATAATGCAGTAAAAATGGGCAAAGGATCTAAATAGATATTTCTTGAAAGAAGAGATACAGATACAGCACTTGAAAAAATGTTCAACATAATCAGTCATTAGGGAAATGGAAATCAAAATGACCACAAGGTACCACTTCATACTCACTAGGATGGCTATAATCAAAAGGACAGATAAAACACATCTTGACAAGGATATAGAAAAATTGGAACCTGCATACACTTCTGGTGGGAATGTAAAATGGTGCAGTTGCTTTGGTTAACAATCTGGCAGTTTCTCAAGTTGTTAAACGTAGAGTTACCATATAATCTAGTAATTCCATTTCTGGCTATGGACAGATCCAAGAGAAATGAAACATATGTCCTCACAAAAACTTGTATTCAGATGTTTGTAGCAGCATTATTCATAATATTGCCAAAATGAAAATAACCCAAATGCCATCAACTGGTAAGTGGATAAATAAAATGTATTATATCCATACAATGGAATGTTATTCTTCACTTAAAAGAAATAAAGTACTGACACCTACTGCAATGTGGATGATCCTTAAAAACATATGAAAGGGGGCGCCTGGGTAGCTCAGTCGTTAAGCCTCTGCCTTCAGCTCAGGTCATGATCCCAGGGTCCTGGGATCAAGACCTGCCTCAGGCTCCCTGCTCCATGGGAAGCCTGCTTCTCCCTCTCCCACTCCCTCAGCTTGTGTTCCCTCTCTTGCTGTTTCTCTCTGTCAAATAAACAAATAAAATCTTAAAAAAAAAAACCCAAAACAAAAAGCATATGAAAGAAGCCAGTCACAAAAGACCACATTTTAAATGATTCCATTTATGTGAGTGCATGATCCTGAATATGCTAAAGCAATTGAATTGTACACTTTAAATGAGTGAATTGTGTATGAATTACATCTCAATGAAACTATTTTAAAAAGATATATCTGTAATTACGATTCAAAAGAGAAATATGTAACATGTGAAATATCAATATATTTAAACTATCTTGATAAAAAAAGAGTCCTTTTCTGTGAGAAAACAATTGGATGGCAAAGCCAATTTTCTTGGCAAGAAGAAAATTGCTCAGGCTATCACAAATCTGCCTGCGGACTAAACAGATGAATTCTGCTAGGATGGATGCCACTTTTTTTTTTTTTTTTTTGCTAAGACATCATCCTTTTTGGCACATTGTTATTAAGCTTTGGCTTGTCACCACTTCTCACAAAATTGATAAAGTCCCACCTGAGCACTCTCTTTTCCTGTATTTTATATTGTATTGCTAGAATGTACATCCAAGCCTTGTCTTTGGTCTTTGCAAAAACCAAAAAGAGTCATTACTTTCTATACTCATTATATCATCATCCTGAGTTAAGTAAGGCAGGCTTTACTCTCACATAGGGAGCTAGTGGTTGAAGCAGAATATTTAAGAAGCAGGTATGAAGACCAGATCTGATATACTCCCTTCTGCTTTCTGGATAGGCTCTCCAGAATATGCTTGTACCCCTTCAGGTACACAGTTACATGTTAGATGTCCTTTGTGCAAACTGCTGTAGATTCATGTCTTGAGTTTCACTGGTGTAAGCACTCAGAGAAATAGAAATAAATTTTCAGAGGACTCCAAACCAACTTTCAAAATAATTTTGTTACCTGCTGAAAAAGCTTTATATGCCCAAAGAATGGTAGAATTGATCAGGCATTTAAAATAGTGTAAATCTGTGTTGTTTTTTTTTAAAGATTTTATTTATTTATTTGACAGAGAGAGACACAGCAAGAGAGGGAACACAAGCAGGGGGAGTGGGAGAGGGAGAAGCAGGCTTCCCGCTTAGCAGGGAGCCTGATGCGGGGCTCAATCCCAGGACCCTGGGATCATGACCTGAGCCGAAGGCAGACGCTTAACGACTGAGCCACCCAGGCACCCCTAAATCTGTGTTTTTGATGTTATTATGACCTGGGTTAGTGCAAAAACTAGGCACTTAACATATTTTCTTCTTTTGTCATAAACAGTAGAGTGAAAACATTACCTATTTTAACTCTTGTTACTAGGAATATTTTAGGTTATTAATTTGGGATATTTTTCAGATAATAATAAATAATATGCTATCTTATACACATTCATTGTTAAGATAGGCATTCTAAAGACCACATGTTAATAAACTACTGAAATAGAATTATGTTAATTCTAAGATTTTTCAGGAAAAAAATGCACCTTGCTGGAAATCCATCCTGTGTATGTGTTTTGGTGCAGGCTGTAGAATTGTACCCCTCTGATGGTTAATTAGTTTTGGATAATCTGTTTTACTGGAAGAGCCAAAAACATAATGAAAAGAGCTTTTAGAATCTTGTTTTTTAACTAGCTTTATCTTAGCATGTAAATAGTAAAAGCAAATCAAAGGGCTGCTTGGCTGGGAACCTCTTGGTAAAGTAATCAGCTTTGATGTTTGTCTTTTGATAACCCACATAATTTTGGGGAGAGGGAAGGCCAGCTCTTCAGGATTTGCTTCCATTGACCAGGATCTGATAAACTTGCAAATTCTAACTTTATATAGCAGCACCTGGAGTACTGGGCTTTGGCTGTGAGCAGGCAGATAATAAGCAATGGGAAAAACTATATTACTCAGTGGAAAATATGAAAATAAGAAAAAGAACAAAAGCCAAAACCTGTAGGAATAGGACACATTTGAATTTTGAATTGGAAAAAAGTTTAGAGATTTTGATTTTAATGTTGGTCATGGAGAAAAGTGGATCCCAAAGAGGTTAATGAAATTTCCAAGATCAATAGAAAGTTAATGCTAGAACCCAAACTGGAACCAGCATGTTTTTATTCCTACACCAATCATTTATTCACTTGGTCATTCACTCATTTCACAAATATTTATTACATGCGTATGATGTTCTAAGTTCTGTGGAAGGCACTGGGCTTACAGTAGTGAATAAAACATAAAATCATTCTCACCCTTGTGGATCTTGCAGTTTGGTAATGGAGATTGATACTAATCTCTCTTGTTCATACACACAGTTGTGAACTCTGGAGGATAGACACAGGGTGCTATAAGAACACATCATGGAAAAGCCTGGCTAGTGAGGGCAGTCAGCGATGGTTCCCCACCTATATATAAATCCATACCCCATTTTCCTAGTCCCTCAAGTCTACCCTCCTATTTTGACTTCCAGGCCTGATTGTGTCTATGTTCACATCTCTCTGCCTGAAATGAACTCTCTTTACTTTTTTACATGGCAAACTTCCACTTGTCTTTCTGGGCCCTTAAATATTATTTCCACAGAGCAGTGTTCCTTGACCCCACGGACTAGATTATGTACCCCCACGATACATTCTCATAGCACCACACACTTTTCCATAGTAACACCCCCCCACCATTGATTGTACAATTGTTTATTTAAGATCTGGCCCCATCACTAGACTGGAAGCTCCTCAAGGGCAGAGATCATGACTGCCCTTCTCAGTCCTATGAACAGTCCTGTCACATAGTAGACGCTCAACAAATATTTACTGAACGATTGCTTAAGTGAATGATTTGATCTCTGAGCTGTCATTAATAATGTTGACCACCTTTCTCCTTGAAGCCTCTAAAGTCCATGAAGCCAGAAACAACTTGATTCATGTAAGGGACACCTTCTCTGCTGCTCTTTTTCCTTGCTCTTCCTTCTATCCTGAATTTTTGTAGTTTTTGACCTAAAACAATCCTCTCCCTAGACCTTGCTTCCCTCTTTTAGTCTTTGGGAGAATTAGCTAAAATTAGCTCAGGGATCTAATTAGTTTTGGTTGCAAATGGGAAGCTCCTTATTTGAGGTTTGTCTATCCACATGCCTCTCCTTGTATAGCTGGCATACATGCTCTGGAATAAAGAAACCTCCTCTGAGTGTTGTGAACATTCTTTCAAAATACACACTTCCTTGACATGTCTGGGCAAGGGCATGGTCTGATAAGAAAATTCTGTCAGTGTATGCTGGTCCATGCTTTCCTGAAGTGGCCTGACTTCCTTGTAGAGATAGAGACACAAAGGAAGAGTAGTTCAGAACAAAAATAAGTTTTAAAAATGAGAAATACCAAGAATTACAGAAGTCTGGAGGGGAAGCCCATGGAAAAAGCAATGTGCTGATATAGAAAACAACAAAAGATACTAAAAAAAGCATAAGTGAATTTTTATAGATTATCTAGACTTCACTTGTTGGCTATGCTTATTTAAGGAGAATATATTCATGCACCTTGTTTGTCCTTCAACTCAGTTCCACACATTAATGAACATGTGTTGAATACCTACTCTGTGTAGATCTAGCAGGACTATGGAAATGAATAAGATTATGACTTTCTTCAGAAACACAACAGTCTAGTAGGGGCTATAGAAATGTTTATCACTATAATGCCAGGTATAAATAGTGTCAACCAAACAAGAGGCATAAACAAAATGTAACAGGAACCCAGAAGAATGCACGGCAATTGTGACCAAGAGGAATCAATGCTGTTCTTCATGGAGGCTTTAGCATTAATTAGGCTAAAAAAAGTGGGCTTCAACAGTCATATGTGGCACAGCAGAAAGAATGGTAGCAGGGGGAATGGGGAATATGAGGAACGCAGGAGGGAAGGATATTCTAGGCTGAAGGGATAGCTTGACTGGAACCATAGAGTTCCAGTATGTTTGAAAACTGTTGAGTTGACCCTAAATTATATGGTATGGGGCTGGAGAGATTTGGTAGGGGATAAGAAAAGAAAAATATTTGAGGCCAAATTTTAGAACGTCTCCAGTTCTGTGCTAAGGAGATTGGATTGAAATAGACTGGAGGCTTTACAAAGTTCATGAAACTCAAAGTGCTTAATCATCCTCCAAACCCATAAACTCTATGGACATCTATTTTAATTTATTTCTAGTTCATAATTTTTGGATTTATTTCATGAAATAGTTTTGTTAGATGCTTGTTTTTTTTTTTTTGTTTCTGTATTCCTGGCACTTAGCATACAGCTTAGCTCATATAGGCATTCAATAAATTTGTTGAATGCCGTTCACTTTCCCTCAGGCCTTGTTTATACACAAATTAAAACTTCTGTCACAACACATCAACCCAATTCCATACAAGTGACCAATCTGGAGCATTCAGCCTAAACGAAATTTTCCCACTAGCCTGTATTCTAACCTGTCTGCATAATCAAGCCAAGATTTCTAATTTGTCTTGTTTTCATGGACATAGCCAACTTAAGCTCCTTTTTGATTTTCCTTTGGATTGCCAACATTCTATTTGGTAAGAAGACAGCCAACCTAGATAATTGGAGACAAAAAAAAGAAAAAAAGTGTTTTTCCACTATGAGCAGTCAGTCCTTTAGTTCCTCTTAATTTTCCTGATAATTGCTTTAACCCAGCACTTCAAGCTGCCTCGCTTAGTTTCTACATTTCAGGGTCTGATGCACAATTCCTTGGAATCAGTTGACATGTTAACTTTGAACCTTGAAAGAAGAAAAGCTTTCACTCCTGCACAGTCACATATGCCTGAATGGCTAGCCTTTTTACATACAGAAAAGGCTTGGTTGCCTTTGCAGAAAATTAAATAACTCATCCTTTTTATACCAGTGCCAAACATCAAAAGGGCCAACTACCTACTGAGTAGTGTTCAAAGACCAGCTTAAAAAAAAATCAAGAGAGGAATGAAAGCCAAGGTTTTTTTGCAAAGCAAATGCTTGCAAGAAACCTCTGGTAGTCATGGAGTAAAATCCCATTTTCATAGTTTCACTCTGTGCTTTTAGATACATTGGGCTGGGGTTTTTTTTTCATTGCTTATCTTATTCCCAGGGGTAAGTTGGGTATTTCTGCCCTTTTGGGAATGGAATTAATTTAGGCCTATTTGATGAGCTGTACAATAAAAATGTATTCTAAATGCTGGTATCAGGGAAAGGAGGTGACACTCCTGTGGGAAGAACGATAGGACTCACGGTATGGCTGAGTCCATGGAATGCTTTCTATTGGGGCAGGATTGTACCACAGGAGCCTGTTGGATTAGTCTAGCTTATGTCACCCATTAAAACCTCTGTCTTGCATGAAGCCACCTCTGTTTCCCATTGGTTCTGGGCTGAGTTGGGAGCTGGCTTGGACCTCACTCCTCCATGGCTTTGCTTTCTGTCTCCCTCTCTTACTAATGTGCCAAGTCTTTGTCATCAACACCTGTCTGCGCCTCATCAACACCTGTCTGTGCCTGTCAAAGACAATAGCCTTTTGCCCTGTTCTTTCTTCTCTTTCCCTCCCTCTATCCATCTATCCTTCCTTTCCTCCTTCCTTCCTTCCTCCCATCCTTCCTTCCCTCCTTCCTTCCTTCCTTCCTCTCTCTCTCTCTCTCTTTCTTTCTCTTCTTCCCCAGTAGCAGTCACCAAAGTTTATTTGGGGACATCTTGTCTTTTATTTGTGTGAGACAGGAATGTTTCCAGTAATAACAAACAGACAAAAAGTCTTAGAACCAGACTAATTTGGTGGGACATGCACAGAGATAAGGGGATAACAGCACAGGGCATTGGTATCTCCACCTTTCTGCTCCCAAGTGCTGCTGTACTAGACCCTACGTATCACTGACTGACCAACCCACTGTCGCAGGAAGTCTTGTTGAAGGGGCAGCTCTCTGTGGCTCAGTTTTATACCATGTGACCTTGTTGCTCCAAGCATGGTTGATTGGACCACGACAGAATACTTGTGCCAAAGGTAATCTGTAAACTGGCCAGTAGCTTGTGGTATGGCCTGGCAGAAAAGATGTGTTTGGTCAATTGTATTTTCTTCCTGAAGGATTTCAGCAGATATATATATGATTTCTAGTGGGAGCTGTAGCTAAAAGGCCATTAAATTAAGAGAGACTTGAAATGCCCTAAGCAAACTGTATTTGTGAGCAAGCAAAAGATATGAGGCAGAGAAAAGATCCATACAGTCAAGCACCTGAGTGAAGATCTCTAAAATTTCAAGTGAGGATTCCTGCCTTGGATTTAGAACTACTGTTCAATTCAGGCTCTGTGAGGCCTGGCCCTATTATTAGAGCATTATGAGATTCTGTTTCCCTGTTAGCCATGTGAATCCCTATAATAAGCCCCTTTCTTGTGCCAGCTGAGTAAGTACATGTAAGAAATGCTTTCAGCTGCAAGGAACAGAAAACCCAACCGGCAGCATCTTAACCATAAGGACATTTATTATTTATGTGACAAAAATTCTAGTTGCAGCTTGATGATGTCATGAAAGATCCAGGAATATTTGCCCCTCTGTATTGCCTTGTGCCTGAGGTTGCTGCAATTCCAGGCATTACAGGACAGTGCCCCTTCAGTAGACAGGAAGAGAAGTGGGTAGAAAAGTCTTTTCACCTTTATGATAATTTTTTTTTTTTAATCTGGGAGGAAAATCTACCCATAAATCCATGGAGATGATGCAAGACTTTCCAAGAACTATACTATAGGGCTCATAGTCTTAGGCTATTTATGAACTATCTTTATTCTGAAATTGCATGTGCGAGTTGATTATTTAGAACCCTAAATGATTTTTTTTCCATAGCAGTAGTAATAAGGTTTCCTAGTAAACCCACAAGATACCATAACATACCTGAAGTATGGTATGATTTTACCTTTACCAATTGCTATTTATAAAACTGTTTCTTCACAGTAAGATACATAGTGGATTCCAGGAAGGGGCATGTCTCCTGTGATAGGTGATTGGAAATTGAGCCACAGGAGAGAAGGCAGCACTTTATTTCTTCCATACGAGAATCAAAGAAGATTGGACTGGGAGTTAGGAGCTCTGGATTGCATTTCTGCCTTGGCTGCTTTCTTAGAACTGTCAGGGTATCTTTTTCTGTTCTGTCAAAGGAACTAAGGGTCTAAAGGGTCTCAAAGAACTAAAGGGTCTAAATAGATAATCTCTAGAGCTCCTGTGTCTCTAGCATTCAGTGTCTCTTTAGAGCAAATAATATGAATTAGGGAACAAAAAATTTGTATACCATAGGGCAAAAACACAGTTACAAATTCATATTTTTCTGAGGTTTATTCATATGCACAGAATTACGTGGTGACATAATTAGTAAAAATGGGCCTCCATGCTAAATCTAACGTGGATTTCCGCTGCAGATAACAAAGAGGCCTCTGTCTTTCTCCAAAGGAATGAGCTTGGTTAAACCAGAACAATGTTGTAGTCAGGGAACAGGGTGAAGAGGGTGAAATCCCCTTTCCCTCCAAGCCCTGCTGAAGGTAGGAGCAAACTTTTCATAGAGTAGAAGGCTATTCTTCAATGCCTTTGCTACTATAGTTGCTTGTCGTCACACAAGATATCTTGGGAATTGCCTGAGGTCTGAGCAGAGGTAGAGACCCACCCATATGCACCTGTTCCCAGTCTGGTCTGGCCTGGACTTGGTCCTCTTTAGTTCCCAGGCCCATAGCCTGGTGACACCATCCCCACCGCTCCCTTGGAGTATCTAAGGACACTCATAGTCCATGGGAACTGTGTCAATGTCCTTGATGGATAGGCTTATTGTGACCAGTTATTTTGGAGAAAGTTGTATTGGGAATTTGGAGTTATTTATATTCAGACCAGAGTATAATTTTGAAACTCTCATTTCTATGTGTAAGCTACCAGTTAAGCCATTTACAGTTGTCATTAGAAGTCTCCATGTAAAGTTATGTGTAAGATCATAGTGGATAGGACCATAGCTACAGTTATCTAGGTCATTCAGGAAATAGTCTCAACTTTGGGATGAATTTCAAAGGTGATTCAGGTTAATGTCCCTGCCTTTGCCTGACTTTTCTGGGAAATTAGACAGAGCTGACATGCTTCAGAAAAATAAATTATATACTCTACTTAAATGTATGCCTTAAGCTCTACTGCCTAATGTCATACAAAAATTTCATTGATCACTGATCTGCACTGTGTCATTGAGTCTCCTTGAGACTTAACACAAGTCACTGAAACTTGTTTAGCTTCAGTTTATTCATTCCTGAAATCAAGGATTATAAAAAGGTTCTAAAATAGTTGAGTGTTTTTATATTTTTATTTTTTAGTCTTTTGGATGGTAGAGTCTCAATTCCTTGTGGATACCTGATATAGAAGAAATTTATATCCAGTTCCCCCCAAATCTTAAGGATGCATCAGTGTTGACAGTGGTGATTAATATTTAGGGATCATAGATCCCAACATGTTACTAATAGCCAGTTTCAAAATTTCTTTCCTGATTCATCTTTTTACCAATGCTCGTATCTAGTAGAAAGGTGTTTATGTCTGTATTATTTAAGAAGAATCAAATAATAGAGTATTTTTTAGCGATTTCTAACAGAAAACTTGTTTGCATCTCTCACCAGTGTGCACCATGCTCTCTTCTGCTACTGAGCAGACTACAGGGTGATCTAATATACATGCATGCAGGTCAGGCTGACCCAGCTTTTAGCTTTGGCTTTGTCACCAGCTAATGTGTGGGTCCAGTATATACTAGGTGCCCAACAAATGTTAAATGTAAGTTTCTTAAATTCTCTGGCCTCAGTTTTCTTATCTGACAATTAAGACAGTTTTTGCTTGTGGCAGTTACTATTGGTTGGCTAACCCTGCAGTCATTTCAACACCCCCTTTCTGCCTACTTCTCAGGATAGAATAGAGCCTGAAAAATGAAATAGGACTTTGCTCAGCCTCCCTTGCAGCTAGGCCTGGCTCATGTTACCCAAGGGGCAGTCTGCTGGAGGGTTTCCAAGAAGTGTTATTTTCCTAGATAAAGTGCCAGAGACATGGGAAGAACACCCATTCTTTGCCTTCTGCTTCCTGCCTTAAAAACAGTTGTGGGGGGTAAGAGATGCCTAGAATTGTGACAACCATCTTTCTTCCATGTGTAAATAAGCATGAGGATGAAAAGCCAATGGTCCGAGGGTCGTGGGGCCTAGAGACAAAAAGAGGCTAAGCCCCTGGCCACACTGTTGAGCCATTGCATCAACCTTTGAACTGTTTATCCATGGACTTCTTATTATATAATCATATATCTTTAGCTCTTAAACAAAATCAAGTTTAGCTCTTAAACAAAGTCAGTTTTTTTTTTTTTCTTCCTTACAGCCCACATCACATCTAGAAGCATCTTAATCACTACAAAGTGATGATCTCTAAAGTTACTTTGTTCTATGGTTCTTTTTCCTCCAGTTCTGACTGAATTAAATGTTTTCTCAGTATTGTCTAATTATAGATGAGTTTCATTTCCTTTCCTGTGTTGTAGTAGAGGTGCTAATGAGCACCAAAATAACAATAAAGTTAATTAATAGGAGGAAAAAAAGTAGGAAATTAAGATTTCAAAATAACTCACACTTATATATTTAGAAAATAATCATGAGGAAAATACAGGAGGAAGCTGGGGTTCCTTGGAGAGATGATCTCCATTTCCCCTGCCTAGTCCCAGAAGACTTAGGATGCTTTGTGAGCAGGAATATCACAAGAATTTTAGCAAGTCACTTTCTCCATCCTATGAAAGAATTTTAACCTCAACAAATCCCGTCCCCAAATAATCCAGGGAGGAGGGTGGCTTCCCTGAATAGGATGGAATATCCAGTGAAGGCAGTCACATCAGGACAATGGAGGAAAAAAATCTGGTTTTGTATTTGTGTTGTGTCTCTAATTCTGGTATCTGATAGCCGTTTACAAAGTCCAAGAAGATGGAATTGAAAAGCAACTGTGGAAGCACTTGTTCAAAGCCATTTTTTGAGCTGCCCACATGGGGTACTGGTTAGTTTCCTCTGGGAGGCAGAGCGCCCAATAGCATCAAGAGGGATGGTGTAGGTTTGCTTGAGAACAGAATTCATGCCCCAGCATCTGTGAAGATTTTGCTCTATTTGAGTTGCTGTGAATAATGGGGCTTTCCGTAAACATACATTGTAACCACGTAGACTAGGTTGACTAAAACAAGTCTGCTCTGGGTGTTCTTCCTGTAACCCGCCTGACCTGAGGCTGAGACTCAGTGTGTGCCTTCTGGTGAGAGTGGTCAAAGCCTTTTAGGCCTCACCAAACAATATGGTTTTGACTAGATCATTCTTAGATAATGATTTTTTAAATGGATGAAATCGTCAAAGTCATTGATAAAACAAAAATACGTTAAAAGAATATTTCTCAATCACGCTTCCCTTTTATTTTTTTACTAATCTCACATACACAGAGTTGTAAATTCTCTCCCTTCAGGTGCATATATACCAGTTCTCACATTTACCTAAGTTTACAGTCAAAGAAGAAATGCAGGAGTTTGTGAGGTTGGTGCAAATGTAAAAACTCCGACCTAGAGAGGTAGACCAGTCATGGGAGAGGTGATGAATGACTGATCCTGAGCTACTTTTGTCACCTTTCTGGGCCTGAGTTCCTAATCTGTAAAGGGGAGCAAATGTCCTAAAATTACCTTTAGGATAGTTTCCCATAGGTCTAACGTGCCATGGTTCTACTGAGTCTTCTGAATGAGGGTAAGGCTAGTCATGACTTTTTTTCTAAAATGTTCTTCTTAAACTCTGAAAATGATTTCAAAGGAAGCAATCCCTTGTAATTTCAAAAGGATTTTGAGTAATACTTTTTTACCACAGTGAAAACACTGCAGTGTTTTCTGTAGGCAACTTACATCTTGAGCAAGCTTTTACTATGTTCCTTTGGTACTTGGTTTCTCTTTTAAAATAGTGATGGCTGCCACTGCCTATAATATGATATCCATTTTTAGGATACTACTGAAGCGAAGCCTTTCTTTTTTGAAAATAGTTTTAAATACATGTTTCGATGCATATAATATAATGAAACCTAGGGATTTATTTAAAATATAAACAGTTGCAAAAATTATTTTTAGAGGGGACAGGAGGAGACATTGGGAGGTAATGGATATGTTTATGGCATAGATTGTGATGATGGTTTCATAGGTGTATACTTACCCCTCACCTCATCAAGTTGTACATATTAAATATATATAGCTTTTTATATGTCAATCATACCTCAATGAAGTGGTTTAAAAATTATTTTTAGGTTTTTCTAGTACATCTCTGTTAACTGGTAGCAAGTATTAGAATTACATGATAACATGTTTATAAAGCCCGTGTTAGCTTTCATAATAGAAGCTGCAAACTCTTGTAGAAAATCTTAAGAACCTCAAGAATATAATTAATAACTATCTTTTAAAAGCAAGTTTTAACAGTATGTTAAGTTATTCTATGGAACACGAGAGAAACCCAATTCATGGTAATGACAATGATGATGAAAGTTGCTATCATTAATTGAGTGCCTTCTGTTTGCCAGTTGATTATTATATCCAGCATCCTGTCTAATTTTTATAATGATATGAAGAAAGTATTATTAACCCCATTGTACAAATAAAGAAACTGAGATTTAGAAATGCTGGGGAGTAGCACTGGCACTTGAACTCGGGTCTGTCACACTCCTTCCATTATGCCAGGCTGTAAGGCATTTCTGTTGATTGCTTTAGCAAAAAAATATTATATACAGTGAAGAGGCCTGTTGGGCCCAAACCGTGGTATGCAAAGCTGTAAGATAAGCAGTCTGAACAGAAGCCCTATTTTAGTAGAAAAGAAACTGTTAGAAGAGAGTAGGGACATGAAAAATGGCAGCAAGTACACACAATACTGTTTTGTACAAGACACTGTTCTAAGTGCTTTATGACTATCAGTACATTTAAAACTCATAAAGCCTTATGGGATAGGTGCTATTATTATCACCCTGGTTTTCCAGATTAAGAAACAGGGGCATAGAGAGGTTAAGTAGCTCACTCAAGGTTGTAAATAGTAGAGCTAGGATTTGATCCCAGGCAATCTGGTTCTAGAGTTCATGTTCTTAAACCCGTCACTCTGCTACCTTTATCTTGTGTTTAATTCTTCTTATAAGAATCTAATAACAGATCCTGTTGAGCCTCCTATAAACCAGGGTAAGAAGGCATTTGAAGATCCCTTAGATGTGTTATTAGTTTTTGCTTGGAGTAGAAGGAGGGAATATTGTCCCTTCTATGGCAGGAAGATTTCTGTGTACTTGTACGATGCCCAAGCAACACCATTTGCCTCTTAAGGGTGGATTGGGTAGAATCACCAAGATAATAACCTCCCAGTCTCTATCCAGTCTTCTCTACACTCTCTCCTCCATGTCCTTAAAACAGGAAATAATCAGCACCCCAATGAGTTTTGTAGTGGTTGCTGTTAGGTATACATAAGTATAAAATATTATTTCTGCCCTTTGGAAGTTCATTGGTCAGTCAGAGGTGGGGGCGGGGAGACCAATTACACAAAATTAAGGGCAACCTGATGGGGAACCAGTGTGGCCTGCAGTTGTCCAGGATGGCTTCACTGGAGATGTAGGATTACTCTGGGCCTTGAAGAATGGTTTGGCCAGGCAGTAGGAAAAGGAAGGATGTCAGAAGTAGAATGAAAGGAAGAGGGTAGAAAGACACTGTGGCTGAAGGGGCACCATCTTTCCCACTCCCACTGCATCTCTTTGTGGTGTGTGTCCTGCTGTTGCTGAGTACCTCTAATTTACCCTCTTAGGAGTCCCAGACCTTCCTTAGACTCAAGAAGCTGGGTGGCTAACATAGTCCCATGTGCAAAATGGATGACTTGGGTCCAATAAGACGTTCATCTTCTAGTGAGTTCTCTATGAAGAAATGAAAATTATGTATTTGAAAAAAGTCAAGGGAGTAGCTACAATGGGTGGGCATTGGCACAATGACTGGATGGATTGAAGCCTTAGGTTATGAAAGACCCAGTAATTACATAGTGCAATAATGTAAAATTGGACAAGGGCTACAGTTTACTCTGCACTCAAGAGTTCATGACAGCCACATTATTCCTTCACAGAAGTACACAAAGACCAATACATTTTAATCTGTAAAATGGGGATAATGGGGATAAATGGGGGTAATGTCTGTATCTGACTCATTGGGTTGTTGCGAAGATTAAGTGACTTAATATACCTAAAGTGCTCAGCCAGTCCCTGTTGGTTTATATTATACACATGGAGACGTGTTTTTAGGAAGATGTGCTATCTAGCTACAGAAATGATATAGGCCACATGTGAAAAATGTATGTGGAAGGAGGTGAATTTCAGAATTGGGGCCCAGAGGGACAGATTCTTTTCCAGGGCCTAACAGGGGATATTTAGGAGAAGATATGCTAAGTCTCCATTTCTTTCAGACTATAAAATGAGTAACTTTCTTTAAGAAATGTCATGTGAATTCAGGTCTGATTTATTTGAGCACAGTGGAGTATATAAGAAATAGAATTTGCTTTATTTTACACACGTTTTTAACAGCCTGGTAGTTGTTTAACAAAACTTTATTATATTTAACATGAAGCAAAAATCAATGAAAGGCTACAAAAACGATCCCAATATGATAACTCAGTGGCTCTCATTCTTTTTTGGAAAATTATCTGCATTTTGGGGAGGGAGGGAAAATAAGATCAGAAAGATTACAAAGGAGGCTTTAATTAGATCTGTAACATTTTATTTCTTAAAACAAAGGAGTTGAAGCAAAAAGGCATAGTGTTAACATTTGTTTAATCTGGGCACTATTAGATTATTTCTCTACCATGTTGAAGACTTTCATCTTTTATCTATAAAGAAGTAGCCCCCAGCTCATCTTCTCTTGCCCTATAATTGACTTTGTGCCATTTTCCCGCCCCCACTCCCACTTCGGTTCCACAAATTTCTCTATCCCTACTAGAAACAGTAGAGTGTTTTGCATCTTTCTCTTTGGGGATTTCCACTTCAGCCTGACCAGTTTCGGTAAATACTAACCCCATTTTTCCTTTCACCTCAGCTAGCCCACTTCGTAGCAACTTTTTGCAAGGCTTCATTCTGAGGGTAAGATGTCTGCACCCACTCCCCAGTGACGCAGCAGACATAAGAAACCTACTAAAAATGAAACTTCAAAGGCAGCCTCGATCCGTGTGAGCATCAACACCATGGACAGCTGTGGGTAGATTGTGGGGGAAGGAAGGCAGTCAAGGGGTGAGATGAGGGATATGTCACCCAAATGCCAGAGGGCTGGGGGCCTGGTGGGGGGGTGGGGGGTGGGAAGGGCTTTGGCAGCCAGTTCCAGGCCTACTTGTGTTGCCTTGGTGTTGGAAGGCAAGCAAGGAGACAACTTGCTGATTGGATAAGAGCTGGTCGGATGACTTGTTAGCCCTGCTGGCCCTCTACCTGATGCTTACTTGAGTCAACATGCAACTTGAGCTTGTTGGTTTGTGAAGAGCAAAGAGGTCCCTTGAGTTGCATGGACTCTAGGGCCAGCTCTCTACACTGACAAACCTCTAACTAGCATTGAGCCCAGTGCATAGTAGATTCTCCCATGTGCTTACTGAGTGAATGACCATTGTACCCTAATTATAAATATTAAAAGCAATAGTAGCCTTTCAGAGCATATAGACTTTTTGGTGTCCCTGTTTCCTCCTTGTTGTACAGAGTGACCAGGGGCTGTGCTCCCTAGTGAAAGTGTTAGGGTATATGAAAGCATGCTCTAAAGCTTGTCCTGTCACACTCACCAGGTCAGGTTTCCCTTGAATTCTCATGGTTAATCCTTTTTCAAATATAAGGCCCTGAAAGAGACAGCCCATGTCTTCTACAGGCTCTTGGATGCCCTGCCAGGACCTTATGGGCTCTCAATAAATCAATAAATCTGCCAACCAAGTTTTACTTGGTTGGCAGATACAAAAACAGTTGTGATTTCCAGGGAGAGAAAGAACTGCTGAAATTGTTATCTTTGACTCTGTATTGTCTTTTATCTCCTGCTTTAGATAACACTCTTCCCCATTTTGCATTTTACAGTCAAATAAGCTAATTAAAGATTCCCCTTTGACTATTTTGCTATCTCAGTGCACTCACTTTGAGTTGCTTCCTTCAAATAGTTTGTTTCCAATACTTTAATTGTGAATTCCAAATGACATTTTCAATTTGCTTGAGAAAGAAAGTTGAAAGGATATTTTGAAAATGTACACATTGCTCCTCATTGATTTACTCTTTCCTTCAATAAAAATGTCAGGATCCACTCCCTAACTGTGTCATCCTGGATTAGCTGCTTACCCAGCCCATCTCTGCCTCACTTTCCTCCTATGCAAAAGAAAGCCAGTAATAGTACTTATCTCATAGGTTGCCATAGAGATTAAAACTAACATAAAAAACTTGCCCTCAAGAATATGACCATCTAGTTAGGGAGACATTAGCTATAAATGATGTGAAATAACACCACAAAGTTGAGTTGCCAAGTGAATGTATGGATGACAAACACTCTGGAGCCGTCTAAGCTCAGAAATGATTTTCTCCATCCTGTCCTGTCCCTGATCTACTCCCAGGCCAGGCAGAGCCTCCTGCAGAGCCCCCACCAGCTGAACTCCCAGCTCATCCAAAGAGCCCTTCTGTTCCAGTTCTGCCTCCTAGCTTGCCTGAGCGGGCAGCACTCTTGGCCAAGCCCTGAACCTCAAGGCTGGTGGTGTCCCCCTTCTCTCAACCAGCACAGGTTTCTCCTTCTCTAAGAAACCACCCTCTTTCTCCCACTCTGACATAGCCTTGCCTGGAGAGAAAGTCTCTCCCTGGCTTGCCAAAGCAAAATTCTTGCTTGTTCTTTACTAAAAACTTGTAACCGGCTCTAGCCATTAATAGATGTCAGCCTGGGAACACCAATTCAAAAGGGTGGTGCTGGGAAAAGGGGGTGTTTTTTGTCCACTTGTGTCAGAGGACAGTCAACTTTTGACATTAGTCAGGAAATAAGTCCCTCTCTAGTCTAAATTTGTTTAAACTTATTTTTGTCTTTTCTATTGCTTTTTCTCTTTGAGATTGCCAATTTCAAATATTCCTATAGTTGGCCCTTTAAACTCAAACTACATCAAAGTTAAGCACTTTTCTTAGTCATTTTATTCCCTATGATATTCCCAAAGTTATTCTCACTAATCTCCAATGCTCACCCCAGGGCACTCTGTACCAATATTTTTATTGCTTACTATAATGCAGTCTCTGCCACCTCTTTAAGGTCACAAAATGAACTAACCTTGTTTAGGATCTTTGAAATGACAGATGTTAGGTGAATTTCCTATCACTTTGAAACAATGGAAAGGTAGAGTGAGTGACAGGTACAATCTAAAATTTAAATGGTTTGTGGGACTTGTCTTTCCCTCAGAGTTCAGCAAGAATACATGGTGTTTCCCACGGAGACTTTGCAGTAGGCAAAGGCATAGATCTGTCACCCAACCACACGATGGCTATGAGAAAACCATCACTCTTCCAACTTATTAATTTAAATAGGCAAAATAAGCCAATTCCTGCCCCAAATGTAGCCATCCAGAATGGAGATGTGTGCACATCCCAGACTCCCAGGAACTGGAAGAAGGCCATCCTGGGAGGGTGGGACTGTATCTCTTCATTGATGTCTCTGCATCCCCAAATATGAGTAAGTTCTGGTTAAGAAAAACATGGAGGGTAAAAACATCTTGAAAAGGAAATGAGCTGAGACTTACGGGCAAAGGCTCCTATACCCAGCTGCCTGGGAGGGAGTGAGGTGCTAGCAACCAACTCGTAAGTACTTCTCTCTTTCTTCCCTTCAGATTCCCCCTGGGAGGTCTGGACCTAGGGTACCCAATTTCCCCATATTTTGACAGGCTGTGTCAGTTCAAAGGCTTAGAGCAGAGCTTCAGTGCTGGGGGAAATTGAGCTCATTAACGTATTCCACTGCACACACCAGAAAGCTCGCAAAATGATTTGCATGCCTAATGACTGTGCTTAAGTTCCATTGCCTCAGTAGATGCTTCCCCTGATATCCGGCCCTTCCCGATCGCTTGAGTTTCTGATCCCCTCTAGTATCTGATCTGAATCATGTACCCCTATCTAGTTATCTGCAGCTCTAGCTGTGGAAGTGCTCACAGTCAGTTGGGTTTAGCTATTGTACATAGGTGCTGGTGTACAAATCTGTGCTCCCCAACCAGATTATACATTCATTGAGTGCAGGCAGGATCCCTATGAGTCTTTGTATTCCTGGAAGCACCAAGCACAGTGCCTAGGGGAGTAAAAGCAGAGTTAGGGCATTAATCCCTGTCTTTCAGACAAGACCATTTGAATGAGAGAAAAAGGAAGAATAGAGAAGACTCTAAACAACAGTTCTTTTCAGGGGGAACAGTCTTCCCAGTGGTACCTTGCCTGAAAGGCATCCGTTCCAAAGCCATGGTGTTGGGAAAATGGCCTCTCAATATGCCATGTGATGAAAACAGATGAATGGGTGCTTCCCAAGGGTCAGGGCATACTGAAGACAGGACAGAGAGCCTTATATGAGGATTGTTCAGACCAGAAGGGTATATGGTCAGTCAAAGTTCACTGGTCAGTGTGACCACAATCCTCAAGGGGACACTTAGTGCTCCCGAGTGATCCATTTCTGATTGGCACACTCTTTGTTCTCTTAGATGTCTGTTTTACACCTTCTCTCTCCTAAACCATCAACACCTCCTCCCCCTTCCTTACTCCCACATGATGACTTTGCTTCTTATTTCTTACTGAAAAAATAGAAGCATTCAGAAGAGAACTTCCACTAGCCTCCTCCAAGAAAACTACTGTGTCCATCTTCCCTGTCTTCCTTCTCTGAACCCAGAATGAACTGACTGTGCTCTTATTTAAGGCTACCTCTCTCGACTGCACAATTGGCCTTTTTCTCTTTCCTACATTATTTTTTCCCCTCTCTACTGGATCATTCCCATGAGCTTACAAATCAAAATAAAACAATGCCTTCCTTGACCCCGTGTCCCCTCCTCAATTTTCTGCTTCTCATTATAGCAAAATATTCAAAAGAATTGTATTTCACCTCGACTCCTTTTGCTTTCCTCCTATTCCCTCTCTTGGATCCATTTAAACCAGGTTTCACCTACACCACCCTACCAAAACAGCTCCCTTCCTATTCACCAGTGAGCACTATATTGCTAAATCCAATGGTCAGTGCTCAGCCCTATCTGATGTCAACACAGTTGATTACTGCCTCTTTTTTTGAAACACTTTCTTCACTTAGTCACTGGGGTCACTCTCTGAACCCCCTCCTACTTCATTCAGTTGCTTTTGCTGGATCTGCTGAACTCTAAATGATGGTAAGCCCCTGTGCTTAGCCCTTGGGCCTCTTCATCTGCACCAACACTCCCTCATGAGATGATGTCACCCAGGTTCATGACTTTAAATACCACATTTAGACTGATAATTCCTTAACATATAACTCCGGTCCTGACCTTTCCTTCAAGCTGCAGAGCTGAAAATCCATTGCCTACTTGTCATCTACACTTGGATATAGAATAAGCATCTCAAATCAACATTTCCAAAACCAAACTTCTGACATCTCACTGCCTTTGTATTGTAGTCAAAGCTGCTATCATTTCTTGCCTAGACAATTAGAATTGCCCATTAATAATTTTCCCACTTTCATTTTTACCCCTCTGTAGTGTATTCGCCACATAGCAATTAGAGTGATCCTTTTAAAACTAAGGTCAGATCATGTTATTTTTCTGCTCGAACTTTCCAATGGCGTCCCATTTCTTTCAGAATAAATTCTGAAGTCTTTACCATGGTCTAAAAGGCTGTCTTAGGGGCGCCTGGGTGGCTCAGTCGTTGAGTGTCTGCCTTCGGCTCAGGTCATGATCCCAGGGTCCTGGGATCAAGCCCCGCATTGGGCTCCCTGCTCTGCAGGAGGCCTGCTTCTCCCTCTCCCACTCCCCCTGCTTGTGTTCCCTCTCTTGCCGTGTCTCTCTCTGTCAAATAAATAAATAAAACCTTTAAAAAAAGAAATGACCTTCTGTAGAGGAACAAATGACCACCTGGTAGAGGGAGGGCCAGGAGAATAAAAACCTTTTCTTCTTGTTTTGACCTCCCATCTCTTGCTGGTACCCCACATTGGCCAAACCCACCCAAAAGCTAGAGGTCAAGGCAGCCCATGTGATGCAATAGATAGAGGTCAGCTTCTTGACGCAAGGTGGAAAAGACGCAAAGTGTAGACCTGAAGTGGCAAAGAGAGACTGTCTAACACATATTACCTATCTGTTTATTTGTTGATGGTGTTTTTCTTTCAGTAGATTGTAAGCCCTGTAGAAGCAGGGACTAAAACAGTGCCAGACACAAAGAAGGTGCTCAATAAACATTTTTAAAGTGAATGAATGGATAGCATATGGCATGTAGTGAGGTGAGCAGCAAGGTGTGGTCCGTGAGGTCAGGACCTGTGACCATGTCTGAGGGTGGCAGGTTACTTGGAGAACCAGGAAATCTGACAGCCCTCTGCAGGGGCAAATGGTCAAAACTGGACCCAACAGCCCAGAGTAGGCACCTCAAAACTGAGCCAACTCTGGGATTCTGTAGGACACACAAATGTGCTGACTCTAAGAAGCTGCCAGCTGCAGCAGCAACAGCAATAGCAGAGAAAATTTGCTGGCAAAACAAGAAAGTTCTTGCATTATAATCACTAGAAATCAAAAAACACAGAGACCCCAAAAGCCCTGTTGTAGTCATCAGGAAGATTAGCGTAAAAAGCAAGAAGCAGATAAACTGGATCCCCTTTGTGGCCCATGCTTGGGGCATGTGGGGTTGCCCTCATTTACCTGGGCTTGGCACTGTAGCCTTGGTAGGCAGACCTAGTGCCTTTACCATTTCTACACTAAAAATCTAATCATATTCATGTTTTGTGATTTTTTTAAAAAGTATATGGAAGATTTCAGAGAGAATCAGAAAAAGTAATTTCTATTGCACACTACATAGCAAACAACTGCAAATATGGTCATGACAAGTTTGTTTGCTCAAATTCCTTCCTCCTTCTCCATCTCCTCCACTTTTTTCATCAGACAGCTCAGTTCAGTCCCCAGCTTGTATGCCTGTTCAGTCTACAAAGCAGTGGCCCTCTTTGGAGGATGGTTTAGGCAATATCTATTGCCTCTAGAGAAGGCTCCTTACGGGTCTGACTCCCAACTCAAAGGAGCAAATAAAATACTTCTCTCAAGTACCCACATCGTCTTTCTGACAAGAGGACCATAAATGGAATTTTCTGTAATTCATTACATGTACATAAAGACCTTATCTAGGACAAGAGGTTGTTCAACAGCCCATGCATAGGTCCTTCAGCTTCTTCCTTTTCATCTCACTCATTTTGTTAATTCTTTTTTTTTTTTTTTTAAAGATTTTATTTATTTATCTGAGAGAGAGAATGGGAGACAGAGAGCATGAGAGGGGGAGGATCAGAGGGAGAAGCAGACTCCCCGCCGAGCAGGGAGCCCGATGTGGGACTCGATCCCGGGACTCCAGGATCATGACCTGAGCCGAAGGCAGTCGCTTAACCAACTGAGCCACCCAGGCGCCCCATTTTGTTAATTCTTTAATCGCAAGTTAAAAAAGCCCCTCAAGTACTGTCAACCAGACATCCCGAGGCAGGGAGACTCACCTCCCATCAGCACTGATGTATGGGCTGAGGCAGGACAGTCCCGTGTGAGGCCCCCGGCCCGCCTGTTGCACAGATGCCGGGTACAGCTCAGGCACCAGCTGTGTTACCCTGGAACCAGCTGGGGGGTGCACAACAGAGCAAGAGACACTGCTCTGTTAAGAGTCTTCAGCCTCTCCTCGATACCAGGGTGGAAGCAAAAGATTGTGTCAAAAGGCATAGCAGAGACAAGACAGGTCATACTGGGAGACAGCACGTGAATAAGAAGCACCAGCTTGGAAAAGTCTTCTGGAGAATGTGGTACCCAGGAAGACGAGATGCAGTTCACATGAGGAGCTGTGGTACAAGACTGAGGTGAATTTCACCTGCTGGGAAGACATCTGAAGCCCCCAAGTTACTGAAGAGCTTCTTCTGCTCACAGAGCAGAGAGAATGTTCAAGGTCTCTGAAGTTAACTCAGCAGAAGGCAGTAACGGGACAGAGGGAAGGCCAGTCTGGCTGAAGCCCTGGGCAGGGGGAGTGTAGCTGAGGGCCAGACACTGGGGAGGAGACAGGTGATGAGAAGGTTAGGGAAGCACACTGGTTGGAAAGAACATTGTCATCCTGCCCTTGTGTGGCCTTGACAATGGTGTTTCATCTGACCTGAGAGCAATGATCCAGAGGGGCAGTATTATCACAAATTTGGGGTGAAGTCACTCTTTCTCTGAAAATTCCCTTAAAAATCCAGTCATTCTCAAAATTTGTGATATTTTAGCCCCGCAGTGGGTTTCCTTCTCAGTGGGGAGTTTCTTTCTCCCTTTCCCTCCCTGCTCCCCACTCATGCTCTCTCTCTCTCAAATGAATAAATGAAATCTTTTAAAAAATTTGTGATAATTTAAAAAAACTTTGCTGTAGAGTTTATGCACTTATTTATTCCCTGTGATATGAATGTACCTTCTTTCAACAAATTCACCATATTCACTTTTCTCTGAAGAGTCAATATAGATGTGCTCCATTTTCTGTGCTCTGGAGTATATGACCAACCTTCAAAATCCTTACAACTGGCTTTCCCTTGGGTCCATTTGAATCAAAATCACCCTAGAATTGAATCAATGAGGGTGAGGTGAATAGAGAAGCTGTGGCTGGGTGTGTGCTCCCAGGGGAATTTGCAGGGTTGGTTTATGCCAGTTGGTTGACATTCTCAAGCACTGATTTCTCCAGATTCAGGGATGGAGGATGGAGAAAGGCTCACATCTGCACTGCACTTAGATTGCTTTGAGCTCTAGGAACTAGCACGGTCTAGGGAGCTAGCCTGTGGAGGGAAGCGGAAGAATCAGCCTGCAGTTGAGTGGACCTCCCTTAAAGAGAGACATCACCCAGGTCTACATGGTCCATGCAGTGAAATGGCAGAGCTGGGCACAGCATGGCACAGACTGTGGATGGGTGAATTCCGGAAGCCAAATTCCATTAAGATGCAGCACTGCTTTATACTTCCAAAAGTGCTGGACAACCTGAATTTGGGCCCAGGAAACAGATTCTCACTGACAAAGTTTCAGCAGACTGCTTTGAACTGTTGGGAGTGTCCAAGGCAGCGAGCAAGGGGCAGCTGGTGGGCACTCAGTAGACTGACTTGACCATGGGAAGCTTCCAAACTCTGCCCTGCACACAACTGCTCATCCCAGAGCAGCTGCTCAGAAAGGGGAAAAAAAAAAATTAGACACCACAAGGCTCCCTTATGGCTTAAGAGTCTCTTTACCTCCTGGTCTAAAACAGCCCCGCGCCCCCCCCCCCCCCCCCCCACTGCCGCTGGTATGTGGTGCTTTGGGCTATGGTTCTTTGACTTTCTTTCTCATTCAAGATGTCTTTGAAGCTAGACTCAGCGTAAGCAAGGCTGGGATAATAGAGGGCAGGTTGTAGCTTGATCTCCATTCATATTTACAAAGTTGCTTAAAAAAGAAAGCGAATCATGGTGTCCCAATACCCAGGTGACATGAATGCTGTTACAAATGGCCTCCCCAGGGCCCGGTAGTTCTAGGTGGTCCTCTGTCCTCTGTCCTTGCTTCACCTTCCCCATTCTGTTAGGCTGTCTGCCTCCCACCCTCCCTTCCTTCTCTCCTTCCTTCCTTTCTGTTTTTCCTTTTTCTTATTCACATATTTTACATAGGGCCTGACCCTGTCACTACCCCAGGTTTGATTAACTTAGGCAAACCCTTCATCGTACCCAGCTGCTGATTTCAGATGCAGACCCGGGAGATACAAAACTGTCAAGAGGGGAAAATGGATGGGCAGTAGATAAATGGGGAGAACCGCAGTTTGCTCAGGCACGGCCTGCCACTTGCCTGGCTTATAATTAGAGGCGTAAGAAATGTGTTTTTCCTCCTAGTTTCGGACGCTGTTTTCCTCTCTCACAAAAACATCTGAATCCTGTCTTTAGTGTGATCTTGTGCTATTTTGCTGGCAGTTCCACAATAGCCACCAACTTAGGGATGCCGAGAGAAGGCAGCTATCTCTGCCAGAGAAAATGCATTCCTGAACCTGACATCTGGGTCTTGCAGCTGGAGGGAAGGAGGAGACAAAAAAGAAATAGTCCTGAGTGTCATCAAAGGCAGTTGATGGTGCCAAGTGAGTATGGAAATTACATACAGTACAGATGCCATTTTCAACATCAGACAAATAATGCGGCTATTTAGAAAAACAAAGATGTGCTTAGAAATTGATCATCCATGTACGTGCAATGAAAATGTTTGTAGCTTCCAGAGCGATAGGAACGGGCTGAGTGCTCATTTCCAAATGACTCACATTTTTTTCTGACTGCATTCTGAAAGGGTAAGGCTGAAGTAGTCAGATTTTCCCTCCTTTTTTAAAAAGGAGGGAAAAAGTAACTTTACAAACACTCCCTACATGGATATTTAAGTTTTGAAGATTTATGCCCACTTTCCTTGTAGGCAGCATTTTAGATTGCTTTGTGTGACAGACAAGGGAATATGAAAGCAAGAAAGTACAGCCTGTTATCTATAGGCCATGATCAATCACAAAGAATTGTTCATTGTGCCAGATTTGAGAGAGGATGAAGAGGGTGAAAGAGGAAATTGGAAGTGCTAATGAGCATGTAAGCACCTTCCTCCTCTTTCCTTTCTTTCCTCTTTTGAGTTAGATCTGTTCAAGATTAGAGGCTCCAGGATGCCAAGAGCCACCAATATTCAGGTTAGAGGCACAGTACACAGTCACTTTTGGTATATGCAGAGTGAGCATTGGAGGAAGGAAGTATGGGCAAATACCAGCTCCTGGCCCAGGAGCAAACATTTCAGAAAAGGGCTTTATTATCTCTTCAAGATTATTTTTATTTGTAAAACACACCTCTTCAGGAAAGAGGCCTTTTCTTTGTAAAAGTGCCTTGCCAAGGAGAAGCCCGGCAGGAGATGGGGTCCCTCTAGTCTAAGAGAGGACTTGAAACTGGGAATCTCGTGTTTGAACAACAAATAGGTTTAAGTTAAGTGGTTCTGGTTTTCAACTGCTCCTTTAAAAATCTTATTTTTATTGATGTTTAAGATGAAATTACAGCTTGGAAGTCAAAAGGGCACTCCAGAACTTCTGGGTATTGAGTTCTGAGCATGCTCAGTGGTATCTCTAGACTTCCTTTATAGCAGGGCTTAGAGGTGGAGATTGGTTAGAAGAGGGGTGGTTGGGGGACTTGGCTTAAAGCTGCGTTTGTGTAGCAAGCACACCATTGTCACTTAGAATTATTGGTAGTGACTTGGAGAACTTTTGAAGCTAAAGCCCCTAAGCCTCCTCCTTGACATCACCACTGATCTTGTCCTGAGCTTGTGTTTCTCAAAGTAGGTACAACTGGAATTTTGGAATGGACCAATTTTCTTTGTGTGGGACTGTCCCATGCTGCAAAACTTTCAATGTCCCCAGCCCTGCTCATTAAATGCCAGGGAATGGGGATTGGGGGTGGGGGGGCTTTGTGACAACCAAACCAAAAATCATTCCCACATTTCCAAATGCCCTCATCAAAAACCATTAGGTTTATTTCAATCCTCAGGCAGATACTTTTTTTTTTTTTTAGAGGAGAATAAACATATGTATCAGCAAGACAGAGTCACAGAGAGACAGTGTTATCTCTATCAGTGGTTCTACATTTTTTCCCCCCACTCCATACCATTTATTTGCACAATACATGCTCATCAGTAACAGCTCTCATTAAAAGAAAACTTTTTCCATCTACAAGATGAGGATAATAATTCACATTCTACCTACTTCCTATAGGGTTGTAAGCACAAACCTATAAATATAAAATTGCTTTGAGGAGTTTCAAGCGTAATAGATAAAATGGTGTGACCAATACGGAAGAAGGATGGAGTTTTCTCAAAAAATTAAACATACAACCACTATATGAACCAGCAATCCCACTTCTGAGTATTTATCCAAACAAATTGAAAGCAGGGTCTTGAGGAGATATTTGCACACCCATGTTCGTAGCAACATTATTCACAATAACCAAGAGGTGGAAGTAAGCCAAATGTCCATTGACAGATGAATGGATAAACAAAATGTGGACAAAATACATTGCAGACTATTATTCAGCGTTGGGTACCTGGGTGGCTCAGTCGGTTAAGCAACTGCCTTTGGCTCAGGTCATGATCCTGGAGTCCCAGGATCAAGTCCCGCATCCGGCTCCCTGCTGAGTGGGGAATCTGCTTCTCCCTCTGACCCTCCCCGCTCTGTGCTCTCTCTCTCTCTCACTCTCAAATAAATAAATAAAATCTTTAAAAGAAAGAATATTATTCAGCCTCTAAAAGGAAGGAAATCCTGTCACATGTTAAAATATGGATGAACCTTGAAGACATTATGCCAAGTGAAATAAAGCTGCACTGCCTCTAGGCCTGATGCTGCTAAATTCTAAATCCACTGTCACTTGTTTCAGATCTACAGCCCCGGGTAGGAGAATCCAGTGGACTGAGTTGAGTTCATGTGCCATGGCTAACAGGGTCAAGATAGTGAGCACATGACATTTTCAGCTTTGTGGTAGGAGGCAGGCCCTACTTGCCACCAGGACACACAATGGGGAATTTCCCCAGCAGAGGAAGGGGACTCAGACATTGAACAAATGACAGAAGTCCATTATGTATGTTTCCATTCCCAATCCAACCCAATGTAAGAATAGAGAGGCAAAAATCTTTCCCAGAAGATTCTAAGTCACTTTCCCTCCACCTCTACTCCTATCATTGCATATCTTGCTGTTTTAGAAACAACAATTTTGACAATCATTATATTCTATTTTCTTATGTCCTAATGACAATTAAACCATCATCAGGGCCGTGGCTAACAGTGAGAAAAGCTGCCTAAATTCCAACTGTACCTACAGGCCTCACCCTGGGATGGACTCAGTGAGGATGCTCCCAGATCCAAGAATCTGAGACCAATTCTAGCTATCTTAATTAGTTTATTGGGAGTGTATCAGGACTTCTAGAACCAAAAAGAGGCCAGAAGTGTGGACTTGGGAGTGGGCATCAAATAAAGCAGCACTGAGGGCTGAGAAGCTGGTGTTTTAAGGAATGGTTAGGCCAACATTACCTCTGAGGCTGCTGGATTCTGGCTTGGAAGTACACTACTGTTGGAAGATTCTAGCCACCTCTTCTTAGTCAAGATTTAAAGGTCATGAGCCTGCCCAGGCCACTTGCCTGTACCTTGATTCCTGAGGGTGGCAAGAGGGAAGATCTGGCCTCAGCTTCTCCCTTTTCCTAAGATTAGTCACAAAAGAGAAATTTCCCCTAAATAGGAAGGGAAGCCAGATGCTGTACAGTAAAAACCAAAACAAAACAAAATCACATAAGACACACACTCTCTCTCTCTCTCACACACACACACACGTCCATGACTACTTTTCTAGAAGCAAAGCACTGAGTAGTCTCCCTTATATTTTGTATTGGCCATTTTGATCCTACATTTCCCTATTTCAGGATCTATTTCTAAAATTTGATCTGTCCCTGTCTCTTCTACTGATACCTGTTCTTCCTCTTATCTCCTGTGGTTGTCATCAATGCTGTTCACCAAATATTTCCATTTCTATTCCTTTTGGGTACATGATTTGATTATACTTTCTCAATCCCTTTGAGGTTGAATGTGGACATAGTTTTATTTTGGCCAGTAAGAAGGGAATGGAAGTGACTTTCATGCAGAAGCTTTAAGAATCTGTGCCTGGGGGCACCTGGGTGGCTCAGTCGGTTAAACCTCTGCCTTCAGCTCTGGTAATGATCACCAGGTCCTGGGATCAAGCCCCACATTGGGCTCCCTGCTCAGCGGGGAGTCTGCTTCTCCCTTTCCCCCTGCCCACCCCCCTGCTTGTGCTCTCTCTTGCTCTCTTTGTCAAATAAATAAATAAAATATTAAAAAAAAAAAAAAAAAAAAGAATCTGTGCCTGATTTGCCCACACTCACCTCTCCCTGACATGGTTGGTGACATTGAAGCACATGTCCAAATGGAGCCTCTGTCAGCCTGGGTCTCTGAGGGCTTATGGTGGATGAAGCGACCAGCTAACTCAGCGGACATGAATCAGGGCAAGAAATAAATCTTACTTGCCTTTAAGATTTTAGGGTTGTTACTGGAGCATGATTAGACCATCCTAACTGGCCTAGCTGATATTTCCCCTCCCTCCATCTCTAGCTGAGCTTTTCTGAAGATCTTAGATCTCCTTCTCAATCTAACAGCCTCAGCTTTTACCTCCACACACTAGAGTCAAATTGTGTTTCCCGCCTCCCACACCCACTTCCAATTTCCACTCGGATACCTCTAAATTTTCAAAACATGCAGAGTTGAACTTCTCCCAGAGTTAATTCTTTGTAGAACTTCTCTATCTCTACTAGGTCACTATCGTTTTTCTACCCACCGAGTTCTAAATCTGAGACACCTCTTTGACTCACTCGCCGCCTTCATCCTCACTTCTCATTAGTCACCAAATCCTCTTTCATCTTCATTCGTGAGGTCTCTTGAGTTCATCTTTAGTGCTACTTACTTTCTGCCACTTCCCAGGCTCTCTTGCATCAAGGAAAAGGCATAGGAATCAGTATTCATTTGCTAGCACTGTCATAACTAAATACCATAAACTGGGGGTCTTAATCAACAGAAATTTATTTTCTCAAAGTTCTGGAGGCTGGAAGTCCCCAGGCAAGGTATTGACAGGTTTGGTTTCTCCTGAGGACTTTCTTGTTGGTTTGCAGATGGCTGCTTTCTCAGTGTGTTCTCACATGGTCTTTTCTCTGTGTGCATGCACCCCTGGTTTCTCTCTCTCTTCTTATGAGGACACGGTCATCCTGGATTAGGGCCCTACCCTTATGACCTCATTTAACTTCAATTACCTCTTTAAAAGCCCTATCTCCAGATACAGTCATATTGGGAGTTAGACTTCAACATATGAATTTGGGGGGTAGAATAAGATCAGTCTGTAAGAGTCCACCAATGAGTCACATTGGGACCAGGCTTTGACTCAGGGACTAGTGAGGGAAAGATACCATGCAGAAACAGTGGCAGAAGCCACTAGAAGTCAAAGCCATATGAGCTCCTGGTTCAGAAATTATAATGGGGCTGGCAGTGGTAGAAATTGGTCTGAATTTCAGTTCCAGGCTCAAACATTGCTCAGAAGTGGCACAAAAATGGCAGTGCAAACTGAAATGCCTCATATTTTGTGGTAGCAGCTGTGATGATCACATCAGACCAGTTCTGCAATGAGGTGAGCATCATTTCTAAAGTTTAGTTTCAAAGCTGATTCTCCAGTCTTCTTAACAATTCCATTTTGCCTTATGTATATTATGTTTACAGTATATGAGTAAAATAATATGGCCCTTGTAGCTTATTTGGTATAAATATTCAATATGACTTATATGTCTATAGAAAGTGTTTTGTTCAAATATTTTTAAAAATACTCATTGAAAATTATTTGGCCACTTTCAAATAAGAAAATGTCTGTAATTGAGATCATCTACATATTAGAATGGCTTGGCCAAGTTGTAGGGCCTGAGTCTCCCA
Organism: Halichoerus grypus; assembly: GCF_964656455.1. Classification (NCBI taxonomy): domain Eukaryota; kingdom Metazoa; phylum Chordata; class Mammalia; order Carnivora; family Phocidae; genus Halichoerus; species Halichoerus grypus. The sequence continues at coordinate 102,506,639 of NC_135715.1, forward strand.
TATCTTTTGCATAAACTCCCTTTCTACCTAATCACTTACAATTGACTTCTACTGCTTGAAATAAAAAATTCTGATGCTTAGATTATGGTAACAGGCTCCCAACCTGGTGCCTATACTCTAATTTATCTTAAGAATCATTGTCAAACAAATATTCCTAAAACACTGCTTTCATCATGTCTGTTTCTATCTACAAATTCTTAGGGAGACTTGAATGTTATGTTAGCATTTTGTCCTCTCAGTTGCAAGTGTCGGAATACTAATTCAAATTAACAAAAGCAAAAAAGGGTAACTTATTGGCTGTCATAGCTATCAAATCCAAAGGGATAAAACTTCAGGCGTTCAGGCATGGCAGCATTCAGGGGCTCAAATTATGTTTTTAGGGCTGTGTCTTTCTTCATTCCCAACTCCCTCCATGTGTCACCAAAGATAGACTAGTACTTGACCTTTGGAGGAGAAAAAGATATACATTATCTGTCTCTGTCTCTCTCTCTCAGCAAAACTGAGTGATTCTGCACGAGTCATGGGTTCTTCACTAGGCCAATCACTAGGCCAGTCAGTGTCCAGAAGGATAGGATTCCAGTGGGCTAGCCTGGGCTGTGCACTGACTGCTAAGGTGGGAGAGGTGGCCACAGTTCAGGCCCTCTAGGTCAGGGAATGCCAGTTTCCCCAAAGGACAAACTGTGCAAACAGAATAAGTTCAGAAACACACGGTTTTGTGGGCAGTGTATTCTCCAGCCCTCCAAATCACACTGGCTGGTTTCCAGTTCTACCTTCAGCTCTGGTGTTCTGAACACTAGTGATGACCCTGGGCTTTCCCAGGAAGAAGCTGCCTGTGTCTGAGGGAAATAAGCTTTCTCTGGACGTGAGTGGAGATTGTCCTCCTGGGCCAGACAGCTGTGTGCCGTGTTTCTGCTTTCCACCCTACCTCACTGCTTTTGAAGCTGATCTAATTCACTTTTCACTAGTGCTGGCAACATCACCAATCCCTCTTTCTGCTCACAGCCCTGCAGGAAGCATATGTGGTCTTTGACAGCCCACTCCTTGCACCCAGGGAGAATTGGACCCATTGTTTCATGGGTTTCCTTTAGGCTAATCTGAGGAGTGTGAAAGAACCCATTTAAAGGGGTCTGATGAATAAGGACAAAATAAAGATCAAACCCAGGCACAATCAAAAGCTGTTTGTTAACAGGCAAGATGTTCTTCAAAGCATTTATCAGGAGCCAGGGGAGACTTATCTTGCAGCATTATGTGGAGAAAGTAGGCGGGTCTGAGGGCATTCATTTGAAGTTCTAAACAGATGACCGCTGGCCTGGCAGCTGGGCTAGGAATTATCAGTAAGTCTCTTGGGTTAAGTGGGCAGCACTGGTAGATAAGTATCTGGGAAAAATAACAAATCATGTAGTAGGTAATGTTTATTGGGGAAGTCCTCCAAACCCTCTGTCCTTGCACCCACTTCTAGTAAGGAGACACATGCTGTAAATTTTCCTAATCCTGATCCCTGGTTTAGGAAATTGAGCTATTCTGGTGTCGTATAAGCCTTGTATCCACTTTTGAGATGATAAACGAATGCAGAGAGGCATTAATTTACTCAAACCAGCACGAGACTGGGGCGTGATGCTACTTCCAGGGCTGGCCTGTATAATGTCTGCTATTAATGGTAATAGGTAACATTTATTGAATGCCTACCATATGCCAGGTAGGCATTGTGCCCAAATGATCTCATTTGATCCTCACCACACCCTAAACTCTTATTATCCCCATGTAGGAGCTGAGACCCTGAGAAGTTCATGTAATTCACTTAACAGTACATAGCTAATACATAGTAGGGCTGGGAGCTAAACCTCTATGGCTTGCTCTATCCAAAGCCTGTGCTCTTAATAGCTTATCATACTGCCATTTTAACTAGACCCACCAAGGACTTCATCTCTCTTTTCCTTAGAAAATGGGAACTGAGTTTTTCATTTGAAACTTCAGTCATTGAGGGACATAGAAGTTAAAGTAACTCAGCTGGAACTGTAATGGTTCGCAGAATTGACCATAAGGGATAGATTTTTTTCTTATTATAAAAGACAAGCTATGGGTCCAACACCAACAGATTTAAGGAAATGGGGTAGTGGTGGCAGAAAGGGTACCCAAAATGCAATTCCTCTGATACCCATTTGAGTTAATGTTTGTAATGATTCCTATCAGCATATCACTCCTTAAAGGAACAATTACAAACTATGTTGCCCCAAAACAGTAGCCATTATAACATGTAGCTATTTAAATTCAAATTAGTTAAATAAAATTTAAAATTCAGTATTTCAGTTCTATCAGCCACCTGTCAAGTACCCAATAACAGATGCAAAACATTCCCATCATTGCAGAAAGTTCTGTTGGACAGCACTGCTGCAAAACCTCCCTTGACCCATGCTGCATGCTAGTTACCACCTCATTTCTTGCTGCTCTTCACTGCGAACTTCTGGAAAGCGTGGGCTCTACTTGTTATCTCCACTTCCCCACCTCCCTTTCTCTCCTCAGCCCACCCCATTCAGGCCTTTCATATCAACCACTTCACCAAACACTCTTTTCCCGGGGTCATTAATAATCTACATTTGCCCGTGCCAGTGGTCAGTGTCCTCACCTGGTCCATCCTCTTGGCTGCGTGGGATGCTATGGGTCACGCTCCCCCTCTTCATATACTTCCTTCTCTGAGCTTCTGGAAGACCACACTGTCTTGGTTCTCCTCCTACCTAAATGGGACACATGGCGGTCTTCTTTACTCCTTTGTCCTCCCCAACAAGACCTCTTATTATGGGGTCCTGGAGCTCAATCCTCCAATCCCCTGTCTTAGGTATTTACACTCTCTCCATGGGTGATCTCAACAGCCAGAGGGCAGAAAGCATAGCACTCAGCTCCTGGGCTTAAAGCCCTGCAATGGCTTTCCATTGCAACCAGAATAAAATCTAGGGTCCCTATTGTGGCTTTCAAGGCCCTGAATGAGATAGCCTCTGCCTTCCTCTCCCTCTGTTCTATCTGTGCCGGTTTTCTCTCTGTCCTTTGGCTAGGTTGTTTGCTCCTGGCTTGGAGCCATTGGATTAAACTGCTCTCTTCCAGATTTTTCAATGGCTGATGTCATCATTTGGGTCTTAACTCAAGTATCACCTCAGAAAAGTTGTCCTTGACCATGATTCAGCAGTGCTCCCCTTCACACACTAATGTATCTTGCCCTATTTTATTTTATTCATGGCATTTATTAGTATTTGAACTTTCCTTATTTATGTTTTATGGTCTGTTTTCTGACATTGGCATGTAAGCTCCTTGGGAGCAGTTCTTCTGTTTCTCTTATTTACCACTTAGTACCTACTACAAAGTTTGGCACATAGTAGGAGCTCAATTAGGGCTTCTTGACTTAAAATGTTTGTTGACTAACAATTTGTTCAGGAATCAGAATGGGGATATTAGGACTATAACAGACTCCCTCAAGAGTTAATCAGAGACAGAGGAAGGGCCAATTGCTGTTAGTGGGATATACAGGCAGGAGTAGACAGCTTTGTTGAATGAGTTTTTTGCCCCTGGCCAGCTTGGCATGGCCCATGTTTTAAACCAATTTCCTTCATATTTTGTGACTACCTATACCTTAAGAATGTCAGTTTCCCTTAATCTTTTTGCTGATTTCCTCTCAAAGATGTCAGCCCACCATCAGTATGACTTTGGACAAACCATTCATGGGCCTTGGTTTCTTTATCCATAAAGCAATTTGGTTTTTAGTAGAGAATTCCTACTTTCTCTCAGCATTATATTTCTAATTGCCTGATGTCACTTTAAAGAACTTTCGGTTATGCTCTTTCCAAAAAGTAATTTAACAATAATTTATAAAAGACTTTAAAAATAATTTCATTTCTAAAATGTATCCTAAGGAAATAGTCATAAATTTGAGCAGAGATTTATTCACAATTATGGTCATCTTAGACTTATTAATAATAATTAAAAAGTCAGAAACTTTTAAATAACCAACAGTAAGAAAGGCTAAATAAATTCAGATACTTGTATGTTTGAATATTAAAATATTGAAATATTGGAATAAAAATTCCAAGAACCATCAGAAATGGAGATTCCCCCCCAAATACGATAATGAGGAAAACATTTTACAGTTCATGTTAAATTGTTTATCATTTCAATCTATAAAATACCTGTATTCATAGGAAGAAAAGCTGAAGAAAATCAAAATGTAACTTGCAATTATCTCTAGGGCATGAGATTAGTTTTCTTTTAATATTTGTTATCATTTTCCTAGGCAATGAGTATGTAGTTCTTGCAGCCAGTGAATTACATTTTTAGGCAGGAATGGATTCCAGTGTTAGGAATTTGGAGTTGCAAGTCTCAGGTTTAGTACAGTTTAGCTCAACAAATATTTATTGAATGCCTTTTATGAGTCAGTTACTGTTTCATGAGCTGGGGATAAAACATGGATAAGGCAGAGTCTGGTCTAAGAGACAGACTGAAAACTGCCAGGAAGGTTATCACAGGGTACTGTGGGAACATGGGGAAGCAGAAGAGGGTGTTTGGGAGAGAGCTATGAAGGGGACACAGAGCTTCAGACAGTTTCCTGAAGGTTCTGGGTCCTGGTTCTGGTCCTACTTACTTGCTCATGACCTTGGGCCAGTTATTTACCCAGTAAGCCTCTCAGTTCCCCATCTATAAAATGGAAATAACACTACCAACCCTCTCTACTAAAGCAGGTTGTGATTTTTGCAGATCATATCAAGACGGAGTATAGAAATGCTTTTGGCACCTGAGAGGAGTTATCAGGGGCTTATGAATTTAACCTACTAAAGACAGCAGGAAGTAGAAGCTTTGATTTAATGATTAACAGCTCAGCAAGGCCTGAGGCCAATTGGATGACAATTCCCTTGTGTCTTGGGTGAGGTTGCTACTTCTCCCTTCCTCTGAGCCTAGCAGCTATTTTGTGGTATGTCATCACTCAAAAAAGTACAGAAAAGCTGATATGGGGACAAAATGGGTCTCCGTGGGAGATTCTCAGCTTCCACATTGTAGAATGCCCTCCTTTTCCTTCCTGGCTTTAGCTCTGGGGCGTAACCTTCTGAAATCATCATGTTTTATGACCGAAAGGAAATTGTGCTGCAGTTGAGGACCCCAGTCCCTATTATTTTGAATTCACAAGCCCGGGTACTGTCTGGAATTAGACTAGGGGGCTTTGGGGCTGGTAGCATTGATGTTCAGTTTGCAGCTGTTGAAGCTGGATTCTTTTGTGTCAGTGGCATCTCCCATTGGCCCCAGTCCCTGGGTTACCACACATTTCAGAACAAAAGGCTGAAGCTCCTCCTTGCATGGCCAGATCTCAGATCTGCATACTCAGGAAGGCAAAGCCACCAGAGATGGGATTTGGTAGTTCCTGAAAATTGTCAGGGAGTGTGCTTCTTCTGCTCTTCTTTTGGGGTGGTGCTGTCTCTTCCCTAGGAATTCTTGCATAGAGTAGTTAGTTCATTCTTTCTCAGTTTCCCTCTCTCCCTCAGATCTTTCTCCTTTTTATTTCCTCTCTCCTCTTCCTCCCTTTCATTTTCAACAAATATTTATGGACAATCTATTGTGCATCTGGCACTGTGTTATGCACTGTAGGGAAAACAAATTGAAAATGCTGTCCAAAATTTTAGATGAATACTCAGGAACTTTTGGAGAGCTATCACTACCAGGTGAGATGATCAGGGCGGAGTTCATGGGGTTCTCTTGGTAAGGCTCCATGGGAAAGGTTTTTTTACTCCTGAATTTTATAGTAGAGCTAGAGTCTAGATATGCAGAGAGAAAGTAGAGAGAATGGCCCAAACAAGGGCCTGGAAGTGGGGACCAAGTGCAGTGGAGGGTAAGGTGCCAGAGTGGACAGAGCCCAGCCTGCCTTTGTCTCTCCTGTCTCTCACAGGGGATGGATAAAATCTCACTCAGCCATGAGAATTCCCTTTCTTAGCATAAAACCTTCCCTTCCTCTTCTGGTTCTAAAGGAGTAATCCTGTATGTTTGGGCTCTTCTGAAACTTTTAACCCCTTGCTGAAGAATTTTGGCATAAAAAGATGAAAATGGAAACATTAATACCTCCAGTTCAAAGAAGGTCTTTCCTTTTAAGTTACAGAAAGCATTGGCATCATAGTTAGCAACATCCATGTTTTTTATCCGCCTGTTCTTTCTGTGTGACACTAAATAAAACCATTTTATAATTTCAGCCCCAGACCTTAAGAAGTTGAAACTTCAATGAATTGCACACTGCCTTGAAGACAGGCACTGGGTCCTATTCTTGTAACCCTAATATGGTGCTTTGTAAAAGTTTGTTGACCAACAGTACTAATGTGAACAGACACATAAGAGCATGTATTCTGAAAAATCTGGAAATAAGAATAAAGAGGTAGCAGCCCCATTTTCCAGGAAGACAAATTGAGACAAAGTGCACGAAGAGCTTTGCTTAGTCTTTCTGCCAGAATTTGACAAGTTTCTCTTCTGAATTGTGGCCCTGTGGCGAGCTCTGCATGGCCTTGGCAGAGTGGGGCCTGTCATGTCTACCACATGGTTGCTCCCCTGCAGTGCCAAAGGATGAGGCCATTTGGAGACAATCACCTTCTGTCTCTGGGCTTTGACATCTGGAAGGTGGACGACCAACAGGCCTTGGCTGGGCCTCCTGGCCCTTCAGCTTGCCGCATGTTTGTTGGAAGCCGTTTTTCAGGAGAAAGCTGTGGCGGTGAAGGTCACCTTCTGGACAAATAATTCCGGTCCAGGGGCACCAGATGCAATAGGGAGTCTGAGGCAATGAACAAATGAGCAAATGACTTTGTCTTAAAAGAAAATAAGATTTCAACAGAGCTGTGAGTGTCCTTTGCTCAATAGGATTGGCACTCTGTAGAGAAACGACTGAGGGTGGCTTGGTTAGAATCCAATTTTAGTAATTAGTTCTATTCACAATAAGGCATGTTAATAGGTCCCATGTTGAGCAGGCAGAATCCCCTACCTCAGGTGCCAAGTGCCAATTAATGAAATCAACATTCAGGTCCCCCAGGTAAACAACCATTTTATATCCATTCTCTTGGAGCTGTAGGTAGGCATTTCCCCCAGTAGCACAGTTCGTAGATAAATAGACTGTAAGCTCCAAGAAGACAGGGGTCATTCTTGTTTTGTTCACCACTATTCTCAGTTGCCTGGGTTACCTGGAGTGTTTGTATTAGATTGTAAAAAAACAAAACAAAACCCCAAAAAACAAAAAACCAGTAATTTTCCCCCTCCCTCTATTCTTGCCTGTTGCAATATGAATTTGTAGTTCCTGGCCTTGGGACTTGATTTGGATATACAATATGACAGAAGCTCATTGTCTCAGTTCTGGGCCTAGACTTTAAGAGCCCTTGCACACTTCTCTCCTTCTTGAACCCTGCAGAGCCTCTGTGTGAACAAGGTCAGGCTGGCCTGCTGAAGAGCAAAGGATATATAGGCCCACTCACTCTTATCACCCCAACTAACAACCAGCCAACCCCTAGAAGTACAGTGACCTTGATGATCAGTAGCTGACCACAGATGCATGAATGAGTGTAGCTGAAACCAGAAGGATTATCCAACTAGGCCCAACCCAAAAGGTCACCCAAGAAATATGAACTAAGGAAATGGTGATTGTTTCAAGCCATTAAGTTTGAGGTGATTTGTTATGCTATAAAAGCTAATTGATTAAGTACCCAATGTATATTTGTTGAGAGATGAATGGATTATTGATTGAAAGTCAACCAGTCTTGGCTTGCCCAGATACTCTCTTTTATATTATTGTTTTCCTTTTTTTTCTTTTTCCTTTTTTTTTTTAAGATTTTATTTATTTATTTGACAGAGAGAGACACAGCAAGAGAGGGAACACAAGCAGGGGGCTGGGGGGAGGGAGAAGCAGGCTTCCCGCTGAGCAGGGAGCCCGATGTGGGGCTCGATCCCAGGACGACCTGAGCGGAAGGCAGATGCTTAACGACTGAGCCACCCAGGCGCCCCTGTTTTCCTTTTTTTTTCTAACACTTACTACAAGCAGAATTATCTTGTTCCCTTAATGGTTTGTTTTTTTATTTACTGTCTCCTTTTCAAGTATGTAAGCTCCACGAGGATAGGAGGATATCATACCTACCTTACTCATCTTTCAATTCCTATGGTCTGGAGCAGTTCTTGGCACATTGTGGCTCTCTAAATATTTATTGAATGAAAGAGTGGGGCACATAATGGGCTATCAATAAATATTTATGAATGAAGAGTGAATGGATTTCATTAATATCCCTTATAATGAGGCTAGATGAGCAAAGAGCTTGGGAAGTGGGTATCACATCTAGTGGCTAAGGTATCCTTTACTTTGTGTGTTTTCCTGGACCCTCTTAGGGTCCTTGACTGGGTCTGAAAATTAAACTGACAAAAATTAACAGGAGAGAAACAAGTTTATTTAATATAAGTTTTATATTACATGGGAGCCTTCATAAGGAAATGAAAATCTGGAGGAATGGTTAAATCTGAATATTTTTGTGCTAGGTTTAATGAAAGGTGGACAGTCATGTAGGCCAAAAAAGCATGAGCTAAATGTAATAAACTCGGGGAAACATAGCAAAGCCTGTTTGTTCAGATTCTTCTCTGCATCCCTTTGTTTTTTGAGGTAAGGATGCTCCTTTTTTCTGGGTATAGGGAAGGCACCTCCCATATGAGGGCTTTATGAGGGGAAAAGAGGGAAGGGGGAGCGACCTTCCTTTTACTTTTTTCTCAAACTCCTTCAGCTCAGAATATTCAGTATGCCAAGATGCCATATTTTGGGGGTAGTGTGTTCCAAACCTCATCATCCTTAATTTTTTTCCTTATAAGTCAGCACTTATTAAAGCCTAGCAGGTAAAAGTAAAGAACTTTACTTTTGTGGAGCTATTGTTATATTTCTTTTCTTCTACCTCAATTCTTAGACCCTATTTCCCTTCCCCAGGGATTGACAGCTTCATTTTGAAAAAAATATAACATAATAAATGAGTAGATTTGCACTCAGGTTGGAGTCTTATTACAAAATGGCCAAACACATGGTAGATTTCCCTTTGCCTTTATGGTCAGGGGCTCTAGCATCTAAACATCTGTTGGAACAAAGAGATGGACCTTGATTTTACCAGAAAGCTCTAGTGCTGTTAAATCTGTCGTCTTCCACTTCTAGGGTTGAAAAAAAAATTTTTTTTAAGATTTTATTTATTAATTTAATTGACAGAGAGCGAGAGAGAGAGAGAGACAGCGTGAGGGGGAACACAAGTAGTGGGTGTGGGAGAGGGAGAAGCAGACTTCCGGCAGAGCAGGGAGCCTGATGCGGGGCTCGATCCCAGGACCCCGGGATCATGACCTGAGCTGAAGGCAGTCGCTTAACCAACTGAGCTACCCAGGTGCCCCTAGGGTTGAAAATTTTTTAATTATATGTGTTTGGATGATTTGCTTGGATTTTCTCCATTGAAAACATCACCAGTGGAAAGTTGCTATTCAACAGGTTATAGTTTCAATTAAACAAGAAGAATAAGTTCTAGAGATCTTCTGTACAAAATTGTGCCTATCCTTAGCAATACTGTTTTGTTAAGAGAGATCTCATGTGAAGTGTTACATGTGTTACTACTACAGCTTTTAAAAAAAGGAATATAATATAATAAAAAAAGGAATGTAATTTATTGGGATTGACAGAGATCAGAGCATCCCTATCTCTGAAGACAAAGATACACCAAGAGGAAGCTGAACCAACAGGCCCTGCTAAGTTTTCCCCAGTTTACCACACTTACCTCATACTCTTTTGTCCTCTCCTGGTTTTCCATGGCTATCCGTTTTTCATCAAAACTAGTATAAAAAAATACTCGGGTTGAACTGTTTCTTCAGGTCTTCATTTCCTTATGAAGGCTCCGGTGTCATGTGAAAGTTAAATTAAATAAATGTGTTTGCTTTTGTTAATCTGTCTTTGGTCAGCTCAATTTGCAGGGGCCCGAGCCAGAGAAGCTAGGAGGGAAGTAGGAAAAAGATGATATTAAGAAGAGAATAGTGGCAGTTTTTGTGATTCTAAAGATTAGTTCTTTGGCTGTGATCAGAATCTGAGAGTGGGAACATCACTCATGGTGTTAACAAATACATCCTTAGCAATTACAAAATGAAAACCATTTAAAAAAGCACCACCACCATCAGTAGCATCATCAACAACAGAAGCAACAGCAACAAAATTTTGTTTCTAAAATTTCCTATCTCAGGGGCGCCTGGGTAGCTCAGTTGGTTGAGTGTCTGCCTTTGGCTTGGGTTGTGATCCTGGGGTCCTGGGATAGAGCCTCATGTCGGGCTCCCTGCTCAAGGGGGCGTCTGCTCCTCCCTCTCCCTCTACTCCTCCTCCCCCTCCCCCCCATGCTCATTCTCTCAAATAAACAAATAAAATTTAAAAAATAATAAAAAGTAAAATAAATAAAATTTCCTATCTCTTCCTTACTCTGCTCCTACCTCAGATATTTACCTTGGCTTCTTGGCATTTAGCTTCTTAGAGGAAATAAAGGTTTCCTTTATTTACTCATATTTGTTTTCCACCTTAGATCTAAGTAGACAGAGAAATGACACAGAAGACAATGCAGACAAGATGGGCACTTTAAAATCTGAATTATACTCATTCACTTGTTAATCAATAATAAAATTGCAATGCACTCTTAACCTGCAACATACACCAAATGAAGTCTTTCTCTTATTTCTCATTGGCTGTTGTTAGTGAGCTAATCTCTATGTTTTGGAAGGAACAAAATGTGTAATTAGTATTTCATTATACAGCTTCATTTTGAAAAAATATAACACAATAAATGAATAGATTTGCACTCAGGTTGGAGTCTTATTACAAAGTGGCCAAACACATGGGAGATTTCCCTTTGCCTTTATGGTCAGGGGCTCCAGCATCTGAACATCAGTTGGAACAAAGAGATGGACCTTGATTTTACCAGAAAGCTCTAGTGCTGTTTAAATCTGTCATCTTCCACCTCTAGGGTTGAAAAAAAAAATGCAAGAGTCAAGGAATGGATTACTTTCTAGTGTAGCATAGGGGAGGAAAAGTTTTCCCGGACCCTCTTATGGTCCCTGGCTAAGTCTGAAAATTAACTAAAATTTAAAAAAACCTGAGTATTTTTATGTCAGATTTGATGAAGAGTGGACAGTGATCAGAACATGATCGGTTAGAGTATCAGAATACACCGGGGAAAACTTAGTAAGGCCTGCTTGCTTGGCTTCTTCTCAGTGTCCCTTTGTCTTTGGAGACAAGGATGCTCCTTTCTTCTGGGGATAGGGAAGGCACCTCTCATAAAATGAGGGTTTTATGACCTGCTTCAGGGGTGAAGGGAGGTGGAGGTCAGAGTGACCTTCCTGCTTCTGCTGTTTTCTCAAACTCCTTCAGCCTAAAATATTCTATATGCCAAGGTACCATATTTTGGGGTATTGTGTGTTGAACCCCACCATTAGACATTTCAGACACTTTGGGCATTCTCACAAATTATAGTCATTTTTACTTTAGGAGTAGGGAAAGGGAGGTGGGGGAGAAAGTTCCTTTTGCCACTCAGATTACCCCTCCCAGATAATGGCCAACATTGCTTCTCTTCAAGCCTGGCTCAGACCATGAGCCACACATGTCAAATGTGACATGAAATATGTGACTGGCAGAGTGCCCAGTTCTCAGAAAGCATTTTATGGAGGGATTCAACTGGTCGGTTAAATCTCTCGATTTTTCTAAGACAGTGTGTGCCCGTTCCCTTTCTGGTTCTAAATGTTTGCTTTGTCAGGATCTTTCTTTTCACTCCTCTTTTCCATGTGGGGCTTTCACGTCATTCCTTTTCCTTAGTCTGGTTTTTGGGCCATTTATCTGGCTTTCAAATCAGCCCATCAGGGCACTGACTTCAGGGAGTGAGTGAAAAGAAAGGAATCCAGAGGAAGGTCCACCTGCACCTCTCCCTGTCACTGACATCGACAAAAGGGATTTATTAAGCACTGACTTGTGCCTAATCTCCCCTGGAGTCTAAATTTATTGTTGAGAAATCTCAGACCTTAATGGGTATCCAAGCGTTTCAGATTCAATTGCATATGAGCCTTAATGGCAATTCAAATGTTTGAAATTTGAATTTCTTCTCATGCTTTTATTCAATTACTACTTGTTATTATCGGTTTATAAATTGATTGCACTAGACTTACACTTGCTGAGCAAATTTTTATAAAGATCTCAATCCAGGAAGTCAATGTCAGTGGCATCTTTAAGCTAATTCTTCTGCTTCGGACAGCACACCCAGCCTATGCTTCCCATTTTCCCCTATCAGTGCCCGGACCCTTGCTTGCACAGCCAGGACATCAGATCATGAAAAGCCCAAGAACAGGGATCAAAATGTGGATGACAGGAAGCTCAGCAGGAGGATATTAACACTAATTAGAATACTTTTTTCTGACCACAGATAATGAAGGCTTTCTTTGTTCAGCATCATGAGTAAATCCCCTCACTACAGATTTCCATACTCTGAACCAATCTGAGCATCTGGATGGAACTGCTGTTATGGCTGAATTAGCCATTCCAATTAGAGAAAGTAGGGAGTTGCCTCCGTGTTTCGATTCCCCAGTCATCTGTGATAACTGGATTTAAGGGGGGTTTATGAAGCCGTTCTTGGAAGGAAGACGCATTAACTATGACATGACCTATTAAGCATGTGCAGAAGTTATGAGCTCAGAAAGGGTAGGGACACACATAAGTATTTTGAATTGACACTTAATTTTTTTCCCCCTCACTGTGCTGGCTCTGTGCTGAATTAATTCCACTTTTATCTTGCTTTTAAATAAAAATTTATGGATGGCAGCTGAGGTCCTTCTTAGGATCTTTATGATTTGGGATTAAGATCCTTAAGTATCTGGGCAACTCATTAGCATGTGCACTCTAGCCACTTGTGTGGAGTCAGTGGAGGAAAGGAAATGAGGGAGAAGGATGGGGGAAGAACAAAGAAACAAATAGGTGGCCATTAGATAATAATAATACTAGTTATAATAATAATTATTATTATTAAAATTATTATTATTATTTCGCTGAAGCAATTAAAAGCCTTCCTTTAAGGGCTAAAGATCGCATGCTACCCCCAACTGTAGCAGAATAAGCATCTTGGTCAAAATTTAAATTCATTTTGAAAGTAAGGATTTAAACACCTAATTTATTTATTTATTTTTTATTTATTTTTTTTTTTAAAGATTTTATTTATTTATTTGAGAGAGAGAGAATGAGAGAGAGCACATGAGAGGGGGGAGGGTCAGAGGGAGAAGCAGACTCCCCGCCGAGCAGGGAGCCTGATGCGGGACTCGATCCAGGGACTCCAGGATCATGACCTGAGCCGAAGGCAGTCGCTTAACCGACTGAGCCACCCAGGCGCCCTAAACACCTAATTTAAATTCTAAACCTTGAATTTTAAAAAATGTTAGGAAAACAAACATTCAAACAACATTCTACTACACAGAAATCTAAAGGCACTTTTTGAGATGAGAAGCAGTGAGCTTATATCCTTTCCAGATACACAGCATTGCTCTTTCAACATATGCATCTTTGACCAGCCCATTCAGAGGCTTTTTTGCCAGTGGGGGATTTGGGCAGGGCTGAGTGGATATGAAGACTAATGTGTAACCTTGACCCTGCATCCCAAATACTTCCAAGCTAGAGAGTCTCCTTTCCACCCCACTAATAATAAAGGTAGTGGTGAATCTCAGAATGTCCCTTCCTTGGCAGACTCTGCTGTGGCTTTTACCTGCTGGAGCAACCCCATGGGGACTTAGTCACGTGGAGTCATATGTCATGGAGCACGAGGAGTTTTTATAATGTAGCTCCTTTTACAGGGTTTGAGCTGGCCTACCCTTGACCTTTGGGGTTCTGGGTAAAAGTGCCTCCTGTCTACTTTCTGTGAACTATACTGCCCGGTCAGCATAAACTGGCATTACACAGTGTTAGAATAGCTTCTTAAAGTGTTCATAACCATTTTCCTGAAAGGGAGATTCCTTGATGCTTTCCTGACACCTTTTCAGTGTTTAATAAGTTTTCTTTTATCTCTGAGCTACACCTACCCTTCAGTGGCCCTTCCACAGTGCTGAAAACAAATACAGAGAGATTAAAAAGCTGGTTAAGAACATCTCTGGTCCACAACAAACATTTATGTATAAGTCATCATAGGGATGATTAACATATCTCAGTAAGATTCATAGAGGGCTATTTGAATTAGAGAAGAACTTGATAGGGGGTGCCTGGGTGGCTCAGTCAGTTAAGCAACGGACTCTTAATTTAGGTTTAGGTCATGATCTCAGGGTAGTGGGATCCAGCCCCTTGCTGGGGCTCCGCACTCCCCTCTCTAGCACTCAGGCCCCGGGGATGGGGGGTGGTGGTTTGTAGGGATGTGTGTGTCTGCTTCTCTCCTCTGCCCCTACCCCCCTCGCATGCACGTGCGTGCCCCCACTCAAATACATAAATAAATAATTCCTTAAAAAGAAAAGAACTTGGGGCGCCTGGGTGGCTCAGTCGTTGGGCATCTGCCTTCGGCTCGGGTCGTGGTCCCAGAGTCCTGGGATCGAGCCCCACATCGGGCTCCCTGCTCCGCGGGAAGCCTGCTTCTCCCTCTCCCACTCCCCCTGCTTGTGTTCCCTCTCTGGCTGTCTTTCTCTCTGTCAAATAAATAAAACCTTTAAAAAAAAAAAAAAAGAAAAGAAAAGAACTTGATATCTCCAAATATTAAATATATTTATTTACTCAAGATAGTTTACACGAGATTCAGTACACTTTATAACATATGAGTGGAGGGATTATAGTGAGGTAGGTAAAAGTAAGCTGATGTGGGTGAACTTGTTGTTTTTGTTAACTGAATCAGTCAAGATGGGGCTTTACTTTATGTCTATGCCTAGGCTTCACTGTTTCTTGGAAGACTGGAACATAGCTGGACATCAGGAAGGGAGAAATTGATGCAGACTCCAGTTTCACTATCTATAGAGCCCCCAAGGGCAAGACTTCATCTTGTTCATAATCACAGAGACTGACACTTACCAGGTGCTTAATAGATGCTTGATGGGGAACTATAGAAGGAACTGAAGCAAAGGGATGTTAGTGAAAAGTGCAGTTAGTGGGGCATGGTGTTTCAGTGGTGCTCATTAATGAGGATGTGATTAAATATTAACTTGCATTCTTTTTTAAATACAGAGAAAATATTTTCATGTTTCTTTGACTTTAGATTTTTCATGTGTGAGGTGGAGATTTGGATCAGATAATACCAAAGGTCCTACCACATCTAGCATGCTAGGAATCTATTTCCAATTACTGCACTCAGAGTCAATAAATATTGAGTACTCATTAGCTTGGGTACCTGGTTAATCCTATTAGTTTCTTGGGGATATGGAATAAATGTACTATGGTCTCCACCCTTAGGAGTTAGAGAGAGAAAAATATCACATAAAATGTAATGAGAAAACAGTTTATTCCTCAACTGTGGGCTCTAAAGATGCCTTCATGAGTGAGGAGCCTTGGTGAATGAGGATAACTTGAGTTAGATAATGGGGAGAAATACCAATCCAGGTTGAAAGAAGAGTATGATCAAAGATGGGAACCGGTTGAGATGTTTGGGGACTAAAATCATGGACATGATTTTAGATGGGAAGTAGAGAGAAATACATTTGGATAGATAGACTGAAAACAGATTTTAAAGACTCTGAAGCAAGTAGAAGTTAGGAAAGGTAATAGAGATACATCATCATTGTCCATATCCTCATCTTACCAAGCTTCTGATTAATATGTTATGCAATGGGCCATCCTTCTGGAAATGTTGTCTTCTCTTAGCTTCCATAGACCACATGTGTTTTGTCTGTCCTTTTACCTCACTGGTCTCCTCAGTCTCCTTTGCAAGCTCATCCTCCTCTAACTAACTTCTAAGTGTTGAAGGCCCTCGGGGTCCAGTCCTTGGCCCTCTTCTCTATCTACTGTACTTCATTTAATCTAGCGTCATAACTTTAAATGCCATCTTCATGGAGGTAACTAACTCCCCAATACATCTCTCTGACCTCATCTACCCCTTGAGCTCCTCAGCCCCATATTTCCATCTCCACACTTGACATCTTCATTTAGATACCCCACAGGAACCCCCCATTACATAGTCATCATTTACACTTACATATTGATCATTCCCCACTGTGGCTGAGGCTGCTGGTGTCCACCAACATCCTTTCTACTCTTTTTCCTTTAGTAAAATAGCTTTACAATTTTAGCTTAAAATATAGCTGCCCAGCCAAAAGCTATATTTCATGGCCTCCATTTCAGTTAGGTGTGGTCATGATGTGGCTAGGCTCTCACCAATGAGACGTCAACAGAAGTGGTGCGTGCCACTTCCAGATGGTGACTCCAAAATTGTGCTTTCCTTTGTGAGCTGGGATACAATTGGGATGGCTGAAGCCAGAACAGCTAACTTAGATCCAGAAATAGAAACATTGCATTTAGGATGGCCAAGCTATCCTACCAACTGTGGACTCTCTACCTATGGCTTATTATGTGAGAGAGAAATTGTTCCGTATTTTTGAGCCACTATGCTCAGGAGCCATTTTGTATAGCAACTTAGACTGTACCCCTAACCAATCTACCCAATCTTCCCCATCTCAATAAATGGTATCTTCATCCCCCTATTTCCTGAGCCAGAAACATGTTGACTCCTCATTTTCTTCAAATCCAATTTATTAATAAGTCCTATTGGTTGTACCTAAAAAAATATACCTCAAATCCATCCACAATCCAAATTCATTCATAGCTACTACCTAATCTCCAAACTGATCACCTTGTTTTGTGTTTGACCCCATACAGCCCTTCTCCTGACTGCAGGCAGAGATAGCTTTAAAAACTTAATGCATCAGGGTGCCTGGGTGGCTCAGTCAGTTAAGCGTCTGCCTTCGGCTCAGGTCATGATCTCAGAGGTCCTGGGATTGAGTCCCACATCGGGCTCTCTGCTCAGCAGGGAGTCTGCTTCTCCCTCCCACTCTCCCTTTGTGCTCTCTCTCTCTCAAATAAATAAATAAATAAATAAATAAATAAATAAATAAAATCTTAAAAAAAAAAACTTAATGCATCATGTCATGTTCCTGTTTGAAACCTCTCAGTGCCTTCTCATTTTATTAAGATAAAGCCCTAAGTCCTGAACTTGACCCTCTATGACCAGGTTTCTGCTTTTTTCCCCAACCTCATCTTGTGTCACTTTCTTCCTGCTCACCAGTCTTCAGCCACAGGGGCCTTCTTTCCATTTCAGTTTCTCAAACTGGCCAAACCCTTTCCAGCCTCACACCTCTGCTCACGTGTCATTTGTCTAGGGAAGTTCTGTTCTTCAATTCTTTGTCAGGTTGGCTCCTACTCATCTTGCAGGTCTTGGCCTAACCCTGCTGCTTAGCTCTCCAATTGTATTTCATAACAACTTATTGTTTTCAATTATAGTACATCACAATTTATAATTCTACATTAGACGGAGGCTCTGTTTGTTGGATGTCTGTTCTTCCGCATAGTCTGGAAGCTCTCTGGAGGCAGAGACCATGCTGGTGCTGTTCACCTCCACACACCTAGCATAGTCACGGTGCTTTTCACACAGTAGTTGTTCAATAAATCGAATGCTTCCTGAAATGAAATGAGTAGGAGAGAAATATGAAAGAGCAGAGATTAAGGAAAATTTATCTATGAGAAATATGTGAAGTGGATTTTAGTTGGAGAGAGACTAGTTTAGTATTTAGTTTAGTATTAGTTTCCCAGGGCTGCTGTAACAAATAACTACAAACCAAGGGCCTTAAAACAACACAAGTTCATTCTCTCATAGTCGTGGAGATCAGAAGTCTGAAAGCAAGGTATCAGCAGGGCCAAGTCTCTAGGGGAGGATCCTTCCTTGCCTCTTCTAGCTTCTGGTGGTTGCCCACAATCCTTGGAGTTCCTTGGCTTGTGGCAGCATCACTTGAATCCTGCCTCTGTTGCCCCATGGCACTCTCCCTGGGTGTGTCTACTCTCTTTATGTCCCTTCTCTTCTTATAAGGACAGCAATAATATTAGATTTATGGCCTACTTTATTCCAATATGGCCTCACCTTAACTAATTACATCTACAAAGACCCTGTTTTCAAGTAAGGTCACATTCTAAGGCTCCAGTTAGGCATGAGTTTTTGGGAGGTCACTATTCAACCCAGTGTACTGGAGGTATAAGGAAACCAATTTGCTATATTCTAGGCAGGAGGCGAAAAAGTCTGACCTATGTATAAGCATAAGAACAAGTGACAATTGGTCATAATTAAGAAATGATAGACCATAGAATTTTAGGACTGGAAGAGACCTGAGAGGCCTAAAGTCTTGTGATTCTCAAGTTGGGCTTCTTATATTCTTCAAATAAGGTGGCTCAGGGGTGGTTAGAAAGTGGCGGGGCGGGGGGGGGATAAGGAAGGTTTTCCAGGCCCACCACCCCTTTATAATCAGAACAATTACAAATGTATGTTTTAGATGCTTGGTATTCACAGAAGATTTTGTTTGAAGATTGGTTTTGTTATAAATCTTGTCTAAATCTCTCTTTTCACTGATCACGAAATTGCAGCCAATTAAAGAACAAGACAATGATACAGAAGTAAATTGCATAGAGTGAACTGTTGGATTTAAGAATGTGGGATGAAGCCAACCAGAGCAGTACAGGAAATTAGCATGAAAAAGAAGTTTTAAACCTAATGGTCACATTTGTGAAATACAATGAGAAAACAAAGTTCAATTGTCTTTGTTCCTATAAACTATAGTTCTTCTGGACAGGGACCTGAGGGTGGCCCTGTCCCTGGAGCAGGGACACAGGACAAAGTAGAAGGAGCCAGGAGATCTGAGTATAATTCTGTCCTGCCCAGGTCACTGAGCAACAGACTGGACATAGGGATGAAGGAGAAGGAAGTACCACAGGTGGCAACTGGGTTTCATAAGTAAATAATGAGGAGACAGGGTGGTATGACAGATGGAGAAAGGTGGTTTGGACAGAGATTAAGTTCATAGAGGACCTTTTGTTTTGTTTGTTTTGGACATACTGGCTTTGAAGTGACAGTGGAAAATGAAAACTTTGGCAAGTAAACCCGTGTCTATTTTGTAGCCCCCATGACCTTTTCATTCCAATGATGGACAGGGTAGTGTCTCCTAGTTCATGGTGTCCTTCCCACAGTGCCCATTTTGGAATGCACTTTGTAGAAGTTAAAGAATCACGTGATCTGTGACTGGGGCCATCATCTCTCACCTGGACCACATATGTATTCTCTGGCTAAGTGATCTTCCCAAATTGACTCAGGCTCATTTTAATTTCTTCTCCACACTGCAGTTATCATTGCAAAACACAAACCTGATTGTATTATCTACCCCTGCTTTGAAATACTTTTCATTGCTCAAAGATCAAAGTCCCCGAAGTTCCTTATGATATGTGCTCTTTCAGATAGGTCTGACCCCTGCCTTGACTTCCTAGCCTCATCTGGCATCACTTCTCCCCCTGGCCTTGGAGATCTAGCCACACTTAGTTTTGCTAACTTCTTCCTGACGCAGGGCCTTTGCATGTGTCCTTCATGCTATCATTTCCTGTACCTTTTACCCTCTCCAAATACACAGTCATCCTTAAGATGCCAGCCAGCACAGTCAACATGTCTTAGGGACTTTTTCCCTGACCTAGGTCTAAGTCAGTTTAAGTCACCTTCTTTTGTTTCTTTCAGAGCACTAAGCTCAGTTCATAAATATGCATTTTTTTTGCCTTGGATATTTGTTTAGTGTTTAGCTCTCCTATTCTAGGTCCATATGAGTAGGGGCTATGTATGTCTTGCTGTGCTCAGCACCTAGCACAGCACCTGGCATGTAGTAATGGAATGAATGAATGAATGAATAAAAACCATAATTCAAATATTTGACTCCTTCAGATTCCAAATCCTAATGTTGAATTCAAAGCACAACCTTTTTTTTGGGGGGAGGCAATTGCTGCTTTTGCATATAGGTTATATCACACTTTAACAAAAATTTAAAATTTAAACCTTCCCACTATATAAGTATTTGGCAAGTTATATTGGGTATTAAAAATGCATTTCCTTGAAGACCTTGGTTTGGGCTATTAAAGCACTTGCTGAGAGACCTTCTTCTTCTTCTTCTTCTCCTTCTTCTTCTTTTTTTGCTGAGAGACATTCTTATGTTTTAAGAGCAAAAAACAGCAGATGTTGGTGAGTATATGGAGAAAGGGGAACCCACTTACACTGTTGGTGGGAATGCAAACTGGTGCAGCCACTCTGGAAAACAGTATGGAGGGTCCTCAAAAAGTTAAAAACAGAACTACCCAGCAATTGCAGTACTAGGTATTTATCCAAAGGATACAAACATAGTGATTCGAAGGGGCACATGCATCCCAATGTTTATAGCAGCATTATCAACAATAGCCAAATTATGGAAAGAGCCCAAATGTACATTGACTGATGAATGGATAAAGAATATGTGATATGAATATGAATATATATAATATTCCATGTAAAATGGAATATTACTCAGCCATCAAAAAGACTGAAATCTTGCCATTTGCAACAACATGGATGGAGCTAGAGTGTATTATGCTAAGTGAAATGAGTCAGTCAGAGAATGACAAATACCATATGATTTCATTCATATATGGAATTTAAGAAACAAAACAGATGAACATAATGGGAAGGAAAGGACAAGTAAAATAAGATAAAAACAGAGAGGGAGGCAAACCATAAGAGACTCTTAACAATAGGGTACAAACTGAGGGTTGCTGGAGGGGAGGTGGGTGGGGGATGGGGTAACTGGGTGAAGGGCATTAAGGATGGCGTTTGTTGTAATGAGCACTGGGTGTTATGTGCAAGTGATGAATCACTAAATTCTACCTCTGAAATTAATATTATGCTATATGTTAACTAACTGGAATTTATATCAAATCTTGAAAGAAAAAAAAAGTAAAGAAATTGCTTGACTTTACTTTTTATCTTTCTTAAATGTATTGAACAATTTCCTGATTTCATAAAAAGAAGATATTTAATATAAGTAAATGGTTAAATGGTTCTTAATAATGAGCATCATCAATATAAACACCATTGGCTCTTCTCTGATATAACTATAGTTCTCAGCACTTCTTTTATGGCAGAAGCAAAGCACTCATTTATATCTTTCTTTTTCTTTTCTTTTTTAAATTTAAATTCAATTGACTTTAAAAAGCCTCTCTACAAAATCAGGTTACTATTTTACCTTTTGAGGGCTGCAGTAGCCATGGAGGTGCTGCTCAGAACTTCCTTCAGGAAAGAACTTGTCTTGAGCCCAGTTAGCTGACAGTTTCCAGCTCTGAGTACCTTCAGGTCACACCCAAGCTCTCTAGCAGAGGCTACCATGCTGGCTCTTCCCAAGCAGCCCCCAGCAAATGATAGAGCATGGTCAGAATGCCAGGACCTGGTCGTTTCTGCCCAATGTGGGGCTTCTGTACTAGGTGCGCTTTCCCCTGGAGCTACCAGCTGGGTTGGCCAAGACTTTGCTGGGTCTGCGCTGTGGTCTGAGGCTCTCTCTTTCCAATCCTGCTTCCTCCCTAAGATTGCAGTCTGAAGGCTTTTTGTGCTCAATTCCCTTCCTTTCCCTTTGATCTTTCCTGGGATATCCCCTCCAATAGACCTGTTGCCTTCCTAACCCTCTCTCAGCATCTGCTTCTCAGAACATCCAACCAACATAGAGGGCTTCCAGTAATATAATGATATAAGATTAAAATGTTAGGGTTTTATTTCTTTAGATTTTTCAATTTTCCTTTCCTAGCTCATTCTCTCTGAAGATTTTTAGTTGTTCACTGTATAAGGCCTACTTCTGAAATGAAGAATGATTCCAGAAGAAGAATAATTTCTTGTTATGAGCCTGTAAGCTCCATGAGACCTGAGATTTTGTTTGTTACTGTCACAACCCAACACTTGACACATAGCATATGCTTGATGAATATTTGTTGAATGATTGAATGCATATCTTAAGAATCATTTTTTCCTGTTTATATTAAATAGAAGAGACAAGAACAAGACATACTATAATAGCATTTTCTATAGAGGCTATATTAGTTTGGTAGGGCTGCCATAACAAAGAGCCACAGACTGGGTGGCTAAAACAACAGAAATCTATTTTCTTACAGTTCTGGAGGCTAGAAATCAAGGTGTCAGCAGGATTAGTTTCTTCTGCGGTCTCTCATGTTAGCTTGTAAATGACCCTCTGTGAATGTCTGTGTCTTAATTTCTTCATAAAGACACCAGTCATGCATTAAGGCCCACAGAGACCTGATTTCACCTCTTTAAAGAACCCATCTCCAAATACAGTCACATTCTGAGGTACTGGGACTTAGGGCTTCAACATATGAATTTTGGGTAGTACAACTTAGAGCCCATAACAGAGGCCCATAAAAATGTGCCAGTAAGCAATTCTTTGGTTTAAGGTATTTTACTTTGTGTTGGATGCAAATGGAAATAGGAATAAAGTACAATAAAATAATATGAAAAATAAAAATTATATGAAACAAGGCAAATGTCTGATTTATAGCCAAAGAATTATATAAGTGTATCTAAAAAGCAGACAGTGAGGTATAAAGGCTAAAATTCTTTGGTAATTCCTGGGTGGACTTGTAATGCTTGACCAAGTACATCACACATCATAAAAAAGAAACAAGTTACAACTCATAAATGACCATATGCTTGAAACTACCAGTGGAAATTTCTTTACCATGTGAATTTAAAATCTAAATCTCACCAGATAGTATCTTTCTCATTAAAATATATTTTTTGAAGAGAATTTTTGTTTTTAAAGCTTTTATTTATTTATTTGAATGAGATATATAGAGAGAGATAGTGAGAGAGCACACGAGGCAGGGTAGGGGCAGAGGCAGAGGGAGAAGCAGACTCCCCCCCTGAGCAGGGAGCCTGACTTGGGGCTTGATCCCAGGACCCTGGGATCATGACCTGAGCTGAAGGCAGATGCTTAACCAACTGAGCCACCCAGTCATCCCTGAAGAGAATTTATATACATTATATACATGTAGGACGATTTGTTTCCCAGAAAAATACAAATTATGAAAAATTATGACTTATTAAAACATTAATTTCATTTTAACCGTAGGAAAAAATGTTAATTTTTCCTTGCTGGTCCCTGCTGTCTACCTGATTCCTGAGCCTATCTCAAGTTATAAAAGTAACGGGCTGTGGTATGCCCTCCACAAAGGTGAACACTGGTTTTTCTCTGCTGGCATTTCCCACCTCCGAAACTCGCATTTTGTTACATGCTGTAAACCACCATTGTTGTGTGCCGCTATATTTTGGGGACTTATTAGAATGAAGGAAGTTCTTCCCTAACATGACATTTCCTTTCTAATACAATACAAAAATAGAGTATTTAGGGTTGACCACTTACACATTGTTCCCATTTTCAGGCCCCACGGTATTGCCGTCATGTATGAATGCCTAACACTTCTAGAGATTTCCTTTAGGGTTTTCTAGTATGTTTACTTTCCTGTGGATTTTGAAAGACTTGACCTCTCTGAGAGAAGTCTTTTGAGAGACCCCAGATGCATATCACCTCTGTGAGAGCCTTAACAGGCCAGCCTTGTAAAGATGGTGCCATAACTATGTATTGATTCGAAATTGCTTTGCTCACCATAAGCACAGTCTGACCCGTGGCAACCATTCTCCTCTACTTGTGAAATTCTCTAGACCCTTCCTTGACACCATGACTGTCAGTTCAGAAACATTGGATTATATCAAAGGCTCTATCGGGAATATGATGTTAAGACTTCTGCTATTAGTAAATTCTACTACTAGATTCTAAATACCTTGAGGGTAATGTACATGTCTGATTTAAAAAAAAAAATCAAACTGTTAAAAGATAAACTGAGGCACATTAAAAAGTGTAAGATTTTCTTTGAGCAAAAATGGATTGGAATAGGGTAACATCATAACAGAAGTGGTTTGGAGCACTCCTTGATAGGAGCCCAGAGACACAGACTTACACAAAAAATGATCCAGAAGCAAAGAAAGGAAGTTACTTGATTGGCTATACCTTAAAGCCTATTGTCTATTTTCGATTCTTTGTCCTTAGCATTTTGATTTTGTAACCTTGAGGCATTTACTATAGGCTTAGATTTTGATTTGCTTATATATTTAGCACCTACTTGGGCCCCGAGCTAATTTAAAAAAAAAAAAAGGAAAAGACTGGGTTCCTATCTTGGAGTGTTTATAGCCTAGGAAGGAGCTCGTACACTTCTTTCTTTCCTGCACTATGCCTTTTAAAACAAGCTGATTATCTTTTCATTATTCATTATAGTAAATTTTGAAAATACAGAGAAACCAAGATTTAAAAATCAACCAAAAAGCCTATGGCTTAATTACTGCTAATAACATTTTACTTTATCTTTTTTTCATATGCATAGACTTTTTTAAAAAACATTAAGTATTGGGGCACCTGGGTGGCTCAGTTGTTAAGCGTCTGCCTTCAGCTCGGGTCATGATTCCAGGGTCCTGGGATCGAGCCCCTCATCGGGCTCCCTGCTCGGCGGGAGGCCTGCTTCTCCCTCTCCCACTCCCCCTGCTTGTGTTCCTGCTCTCGCTGTCTCTCTCTCTGTCAAATAAATAAAAAATAAATAAAAAACAAAAAACAAAACATTAAGTATGTTTATTTTTTCACTTAAAAGAAATTTATTTAAATTCAATTAATTAATGTATAGTATATTATTAGTTTCAGAGGTAGAGTTCAGTGATTCATCAGTCTTATATAACACCTAGTGCTCATATGCATAGACTTTTAAAAACGTTTATAATCAGATAGCACGCACAATTTTGTAACCTGCTTCTTTCATCTCACACATCATAAATGTTTTCCAGTAGCCTGTGTGAACATTAGTTAGGAAGCTGGATTATATTCCAGGGAGTGGATTCACCATAGCTTCCTTAATCCTCATTTTGCTGTCAGGTGTTTATTCGACTTCCTGCCTTTTTTTAAATTCTAAATGCAAAACTCAACTTTGTGCACATTTTTTTTTTTAAAGATTTTATTTATTTATTTGACAGAGAGAGAGATAGCGAGAGCAGGAACACAAGCAGGGGGAATGGGAGAGGGAGAAGCAGGCTTCTTGCCCAGTAGGGAGCCTGATGTGGGACTCGATCCCAGGACCCTGGGATCATGACCTGAGCCGAAGGCAGACGCTTAACGACCGAGCCACCCAGGCGCCCCTTTGTGCACATTTTTAATATTTAGGATTGTTTCCTGAAATTAAACGTCCAGAGACGGTCTCTCTATGTCAAACGGAATGAACATCACAACTCCCAGGGCATGTACCAGTGACTTTGGAAGGGTCTGGTCCATTTGTCCCTGCCCCGCAGCACTCAGTAATGCCTGGCTCACTGGGTCCTTACCCTTGGGACATTGCTACTTTGAAAATGTTTGCTAGTTTGATAAGTGAGAAGTAGTGTGTTGTTTTGATTTTTATTTATTTGGTTGCCAGTGAGGTTGAACATTTCCTCATATTTTTGTTTATCACTTTTATTTCCTCTTTTATGAATTGGCACTTTATGTCCTTTCTCATTTTATTTATTATTTCTCCCACATCTCTCTCTCTCTCTCCTTTTTTTTTTTTTTCCACTCCATACTGATGGTGTTTTGGCTCAGCCAGGGATTTTTTTCCCAAGGCCACTTTAGCCAGTATAGCTTGTCTTCCTTCACTCTGGATGTGGTGACCGAACAGTCATTTTTATACTATCATGCAGATATAACAGAAAACACTCTTTAAAACAGAAAGTACTTTAAAGTTGCTTCAGCTTTTTGGAGTCTTCTCATCTGAGACAGAAGTTGGGCTTCTCACCTTGGAAAGAATGTTCTATAAAGTGAGGAAGTTCACTTGGGGACATTTTTAGTAAGAACCCTAAGAGTGGCAGCCACTTGGAGATTAATCCTGACATTCCCCTGAGGCACCTGAAGGCTAAAAGGGAAGAGCAGACTATCCTCAGTCCCCTAAAAGCTGGGGTGAGATCCAAAACTGCTTTCTGCACCATTGATTTTTCTTGGGCTTTTGTGGCTGGGAAACACTATTCATTGCAGTGGATTATGGCTTTTTCTTTTGTCCTATTTACTAACTGGGGAGCCGTTGCCAAAAGTTGTGACTGGTGAATATCATTTTGGAGGAGTAGAACTTGTGCTGCTCACCCCCGAGAAAGGTTAGTCAGCACCTCAACAACTTCTATTGGTGAGCTGTCATTGTTCTCGCTACAGGGAGTTATAAAAGGAGATGCCACCTTCACCCACACTCTGCGAGATGAGAGGGGTAGAGCACAAAAGTGGATAAGAAAGGAAACTCTGTTATCCCAGAACTTTCTCTCCTAAATAATAGACCTAGTAAGGCAGCAGGATCTTGCCAACTAGTATGGCACAAACCAGCATACAGACCCATGTTGAGGTCCCACCTGTGAAAGCGTTTTGTGAATGGTAAAGTGCTTTATAAGTGGTAGGTGTGATATTTTTGCAAGCAGTTGAAGGTCACTGGTTCACTGGGTTTATTGTTGGTTCCTTAAGGGTGAACTTTCCTATATTTAGAGTTTCACTTATTCATTCACGTTTACTGAATTTCTACTATATTTTAAGCATCGTTTAGGCCTAGGGTCAGCAAACTATAGTCTGCAGGTCAGATTTGACCTGCCACCTGTTTTTCATAGCCTGGGAGCAAAGAATGGCTTTTACATTTTTATAAAATTGTTTAAAAAAGTCAAAAGAAGAATAATATTTTATGATACTTAAAAAGCATATGAAATTCAAATTTCAGTGTCCACAGTTAAAGTTTTATTGGAACATAGCTATGCTCATTCATTTATGTATTGTTGTCTCTGGATGCTTTCCTGCTACAATGTCAGAGTTGAGTAGTTAAGAGAAACTATATGGCCTGTTGAGGCTAAAATATTTACTCTCTGGCCCTTCACAGAAAAAGCTTTCCACTGCTGTTCTAGACACTGGGGATAGATCTATAAACAAGATAGACATTGTCTTTGCATCTATGGGTATCATTACTTTAAAGATGGTCCCGGTGGGACTCACCCTTGATCCTGGCTTTAGAAACCTCAGGTTCTAACCAACTGAGCTAACCTTATATAATTTTAGCCAACACTGGCACAACCTTATGGAATCTGATTATTTCTTCATCAAATCAGATCAAATCTATGAATTAACAATGTTAGACTGCAAAGTTCTCTGCACTTAAGACATTAAACGAGTTAAGGAGCAAAATTTATTTTCAAAATGAAAAAAAGAATAACTGTAATGACACACAAAAGCTGCTTTTAACTTTTCAAAAGCTTTTTATTTGTGCTAGCTTACATACTGCAGACTTCATGAGCTAAGAATTTGAGATGGAAAAGCTCACTTTGGACTGATAGAGACTGAGCAGGCTTGCCAGAGGAAGTAGGATGTGGCCTAAAATGATGGTCTTGATTTCCTTCTTCATTCCCAGGGGCCTAACAAGTTGTCTCCTATGGACAGAAGGCCAAGAAACTGCCTTTAGGGCTCTTTCCCATATCCTATGGTTTGGCAGATTTCTGCTCTTAGCCTCATGATGTGAACAGACCAGGACTGGGAGCTTCTCACCGGCTTGTGAGGTGGGCAGGGATCTGCTCTTCCCTAAATGGGGAATCCGTGGAAATAAGACTGGGAGTGAGGGGGTATTATATAATAGGAAAATTAGGTGGGTGGGTGGAAATTTTGATATCTTAAAAAGTAAGGCAGTTTGGAAAGTCTGGGAATCCTTTGGCTAACTTCCAGCTTATCTAGAACACCAAAAGATTACATCTTCCTCTATACTGTGAGCAACTTGCATACCTGCCTGGCCCAGGGTGTTGTTCAATAAACGGTTCAATTAGAGAATGCCTGAAAGAATGAAGGAAGGAGGTCAAGTCACATGCCAACATTAATCAGAATGGTTAGAGTGTGATGTGCTCTTAGGAAGAGAAATTCATGGGTGTTCATTCATTCGCTCATTCAACAAATGTTTATTGAGCACCTACTATGTACCAGGCACTTAATCCCATTTTATTTCAATGACTAATAGTGAAAACCTTTCTCTTTTTTTAAAAAAAAGATTTTATTTATTTATTTGACAGAGATAGAGAGCACAAGTAGGCAGAGCAGCAGGCAGAGGGAGAGGGAGAAGCAGGCTCTCCACTGAGCAGGGAACCCGATGTGGGGCTCGATCCCAGGACCCCAGGATCATGACCTGAGCCGAAGGTAGACACTTAACCAACTGAGCCACCCAGGCACCCTAATAGTGAAAATCTTTCTAAAATATCAGTGGGGGTGCCTGGGTGGCAGAGTTGTTTAAGCATCTGACTTTGGCTCAGGTCATGGTCTCAGGGTCCTGGGATTGAGCCCCGCATCGGGCTGCCTGCTCAGCACGGAGTCTGCTTCTCCCTCTCCCTCTGCCCCTTCCTCTCCCGTTCTCTCTCCTCCTGCTCATGCTCTCTCTCTCTCAAATAAATAAATAAAATCTTCAAAAAAAAAAAAAAATCAGTGTCTGCTTTGTTGCTTTACAAAGCATAATCACACAAGTGTCTGTTATTGAGCCCTAAAGAGGACTGAAGAGCATGGAGGATCTTTTTGACCTCATGGTTTTTACCCTGGCTCACAGGGTAGAAGATGATGAAGTTGCTGTAGTACTTAAGAAGACACACACTGGTGTCAGCATGCCTGTGTTCAGATCTAGGCTTTACCACTCATATGATGTTGGATAAATTTTGCCTCAGTTTCTCCATCTGTAAAACGGATAATAATATCTCCTACATAAGGTGGTCATGAAGATGAAATAATCTAAGTACCCTGGTACATAGGAAGCCCTCAAGGTAAATGGTAATTGTTTTTGTGATCACACAGAAGTCAACCTAGAAAAGATAGAAGCATTTGGACTGAAGATACTGAGAACTTGAGGACATGCCCCAGAACTTGGTGGTTCGGCTTCAGGGCCATTTATAGTATGCATAGGGGAAATAACACAACCCCGTTATTGTAATTTAACTTCTCTGTGTTCTTGCCTGAAAATGGGGGGAGTGATACCAAACTGGTAGGGCTCTTCTGAGGAGCATATGGACGAGTGTGTCCAGAGTTCAGTTAGTTCTCAATAAATATTACTTTCCTTCTGATGGAGTCAAATATGAGGAAGTAATTCCCTTTAATTAAGAGTGTTGATGAGTTGGGTTCTAGTTAATTGAACTGTAATATGTAAATCAACTTAATCGTGGACTGGCTCTACCAGATAAACACCCAGCACCTGGTATGGTTTGGTTGAGCACCTTTATTTGTTTGATTTTGAAAAATCTTTCCCCCTTCTGTGGATTCTTAATATTGTGGATCCCTCAACTCAGCCTGCAAATACTTTGTGTTTTCAGTTGAAAGAAGGCTTTTCAGAAGGTTTTAGATTTTAATTGTTGGTCTTAATAGGATTGCTTTAAATTAATCCAAGTCACTTGCAGACAATGGAACAATGGCCTGGTACCTCATCACTCCTTGTTTATTTTTTAAATAAAAGGAGCAAAGTGGGACGTGTTCCAAATTGAGTCACAGGCTGGGGTGAGGATTAACTGAGTAAACATTGTGGTCTTTGGGGAGACAGATATTGGATGGGAGCTAGAAAATCTGCAGCAGTCACCCTTTACCATTTATTTTCCTTTGTGCAATGTCTTCCTAGCATAGCGTGAGAGAAGACAAACAGAAAAACATGTTCATTATGACAAAGTGACGTTGAAGTAAAGGTGGAAGAAAATGTGTGTTGAGTAAGGGGGCATGAGAACACATTGAAGTGAGACCAGGTAGAGGTGCTGAAGGGAGACTTTGGAACTCTGTCCGTTGATAATTTCATGGGATTATACTGTTTGGATATATCCTTATTTTCATAATCATTATCATCCTGTGGCCCTCATCTTGAAAAAGCATTCTCAATCTTGAGCACTATGGGCACTTTGGGCTGGATAATTGTAGAATGTTTAGCAGCATCCCTGCCCCCTACCCACTAGATGCCAGTAGCACTTTATCCACCCATCCCAGTATAATAACCCAAAATGTTTCCGGAGTTTACCAAATATTTCTTGGGGGGGCAACCCCTGCCCCTCCCCCACCTGCCCTGCCCAGTTGAGAGCTACTGCTTTGAAAGGATTCATTTCAACGATGTTCTCTTAGGCTGTGCTCATGGAAAGGTCATTCCTCTGGCTAACTTTTGAATCTCCAGCCCTGACTGGCTAAGCCACATTGACAGCCAAGTAGAGTCCTCCTCAAAGTGGGCTGGGTACATCCCTACGATGCCAGGCTGCAGTGTCACATTTTTAAGTGTTGGGGGGATGCCCAGATTATTTTCTAAGGTAATGTGAATTTTGTCTCCAGTGGTCCTTGCCCCTTCTCAGTATTCCATGGACATAATGACAACTCAATTCTGTTTGTGGGGACTTCACTATCTGACAGTAAGCTTGGAGAAAGTCAAGCTTATTAGATTGTTAAAAATAAAACCTGTAGGTTATCTTCTTAAAAGGGTACCCCAGAATTATTATTTTAACATAGGCATAACCACAAAAGGAGGCTGAGGAGCCCACAGTAGGGGGAGGTGAATTGCCCAGTGGCATTTTAGGAAAACAAAGGCTTTGCAAGATAAAAACATCTTCTTTCCTGCCCAGTTATAGGCTTAATGTTATTAATAACTCAGATGTCATATTTATGCCATTGGTGGCAGCATGCATACAATTTAAATATTTTATCTTCCATCATACAACTCTGGATCTACATTACTGACTTTCAAGGGCCCCATTCATAAGGGATGAGGAGAGAGAACAATCAGCTACTTCATGCAAGGGCTGGCTAGCAGGCTGGGTTTCCCAGCATTGTCGGATAAACCACGACACAGGGAATGCTTTGGAGCCACTTGGAACATGGCAGGGTGGGGACAGAGAATGATGGGGGGTGGAGCTTTTGGGGCAAGGAGAGAGCCAAACCCTTTTTTCTTTTTAAAAGGGTTATCCCACCTTTGTTCCAAGGGAGAATGAAATATCCATTAAGACTGGTGACACTGGGAATTTTGTTTCAGCTCAGTTCCTTTTGTTGTGACTCCAGGGTAAAGGATAGGAATCTGGGGTGACTAGGTTTCAAGCCAAGAGGAGAAAGAAAACGAATTCCTTCCAAGGATTTCTTCTATTGTCTCAAGAATAAATATTTATAGAGAAAGTTCAAGTGAAGTCTTTTACAATGGTCATGGTTTTAAGACTAAGCCTTCCAAAGAGTACATGTAAAACTATGCTTAAATGAAGGGTGATCCAATTAGGCTTCCCAGGGAAAAACCAAGAAACCTCAAGATAATTTCCTATATAAAATCTAATTGTGTTCTCAAGTGGAATACGAATACCACTCTGAATTATTCCAGATCCATAGACTGCAGCAGAAATGTACAGCCAAATTGGATTCTATTTTAAGTAATTAAGTTATTTCCCTTCACAGGATCTATAATTTGCCTTCAACAAATGTGATTTGCCTCAGAAAGATAATACATTGCAATTTTTCCTCCAAAATAGATTTTCTGTGCCAGAAACAATTATGAAAAGTAGACCAAATATTGCCTTGATTATATCCTGGTTATTATCTTTGAGTGCATGTCTGGAGTGCCCTGTTTGTGTTCCAAAATGAGATAGGTATGGCTGCTGTTATCATTTAGAAGTTATCTTTAAATGGAGACCTGAGCTGAAATTTACTTAAGAGCCTGGGGCTTGCACAACGCTAGTGTAAATAGCTATGGGTGTTACTACATAAGACTCCAAAATCTTGTGCAAAATGTGGCCAATGAGGAGCTTGGTTCAGTGGACCTTTCTTCTGAGCTCTGAAAGTACCAATTTAACTTTTATCTGCTTGGTTAAACCCTTGAGATGCTAGGTGTTATAATAGATCAAGTGTTGAGATTTGCATAGAAGATATTGCAAGAGGGGTATTTTTGGCTTGGTTAGTTTTATGAAGAATACATTCACTTTTGGCTTTATCTTCAATAACAGATCAGTTGACTTATGGCCAGGTGTTCTGGGGAACAACAGTGGTATGGTGAATAGCATGGGCTGAAACGATGGGTGAAATCAACTCCTGGTTTGTCCCCTTGAAAGTGCAAGTTACAGAAAGTCTATGAATCTCAGTTCCTTTGTTTTTGGAAAGGGAATGATGGTATCTAGATTGAGAGAATCAGAGGAGAAAAGCATACTAGGTTTGGCACAGCACAGACCTGGATTATACAAGGGGTCAGTCGTAGTAAAATCTAAAACATGGTGTTGCAGACCTTTTCTCATTTACACACACTTATCCTTCAGAAAGATTCTTTTTCATAGGAATAGGAACTGGCTGGACGTTCCTAAATGTCTAGGAGTTGAAAGTGGTTGAGACTTAAGATTCTGAAGACAGATTCCCTGGTTTGGGATACTGGCTGTGCTGCTTACCATGCCTTTAACCAGGTCACTTGGGATTTCTGTGCCTCAGTTTCCTGCTCTACAAACTGTAGTTCTACTATTAATAATTGAGCCAGAGTTCCTGTCATAGAATTATGATAAGGGCTAAGCAAAATATTACAACAACCAGGACAGGAGCTGACATGCCATAAATATATTATTTTTGACTCCTGTTAGCCAAAGGAATGTCAACAGAACTCAGAACATAACGCTGAGTAAGTTTATCATGAACTTTTATTAACAACTTAATACAAGACTGTACATTGTAGGTGCTGAAATCAATCCACTTCTGAAAACTGAAAAACCAGCATTTCTATGCCACACCAGGCTTTGGTTATAAGTGCCACCTTCTACAGCAAAATCACATAGTGTAACCAAACAATTTAAGAACAGGAAAAAGAAAATGTTCCACTGGAATGGAGAGATTATTTATGTACAAACAGCTGAGGATCATTTCTAGCTTAAGTGACTCACTACACACTCTGGAATGTTCAGTTCCCTTTTCTACAGTCCTACAACCAGACATACAGCAACCAAGAACTTGGCCACAGGTCCTGTCTACAGACACTCATCCACATGAAAAACAAAAAAAAAACATTTATATAAATAAGTCAATTAAACCTCACAAAAACTAAAGGAACACAAGAAAAAAATCCAATAAAAAACTGTACAGTATCGGTCAGTCTTTTATATCTGAAAAAAATGTGTAAC
The DNA here is from genome assembly GCF_964656455.1 of Halichoerus grypus. Taxonomy (NCBI): domain Eukaryota; kingdom Metazoa; phylum Chordata; class Mammalia; order Carnivora; family Phocidae; genus Halichoerus; species Halichoerus grypus. The sequence goes on from NC_135715.1 coordinate 102,539,875, forward strand.
ATAAAAAAAAGTTCTTTAATGTATACAAGTCTTTTCGATCAGTGTTAGCTGGAGTGAAAACTTGAAGACTCGGACTCGGTTGAAACAGAAGAATGTCCTCCCCGCTTCCCTTTGGAAAGGATCTTGAGGCTGGACCCTCTGCTCACAGAGGTGAGTGCATGCTGGGCAGAGGTTTTAAATTTGGCTCCAAGGAAAGCATAGAGGATGGGGTTCAGGCAACAGTGGAAAAAGGCTAGGGCCTCAGTGATGGAAATCCACTTGTGCACAGTGCTCTCAAACTCACATCCTTGCTTGATGATTTCCAGGAGGATGAAGGAATCAATGCTGATCCCAATGTAGTAGGGCAGCCAGCAGGCAAAGAAAGCCAGGATGAGGATAACTGTGGTCTTGAGGGCCTTGCGCTTCTGGTAGCCCTTAGAGTGGGACAGCTTGGAGATGATAATGCAGTAGCAGGACAGGATGACGATGCCTGGCAGGATAAGGCCAACCATGATGTGCTGAAACTGGAACACCACCAACCACGAGTCATTGGGATAGAAGCGGTCACAGATATACCTCCCATCTGCCTCCCTGACATTGGCAAAGATGAAATCAGGAATGGTCAACAGGAGAGCAGGTATCCAGACGCCAACATAGACCACCTTTTCAGCCAACAGCTTCCTTGGCCTCTGACTGTTGGTGGCATGGACAATAGCCAAGTACCGGTCCAGACTGATGAAGGCCAGGATAAGAACACTGCTATAGAGGTTGACTGTATAGATGACATGGACTGCCTTGCACAGGAACTTTCCGAAGTACCAATTCGCCACAGCATCAACTGCCCAGAAGGGAAGCGTGAGGACAAAGAGGAGATCTGCCACAGACAGGTGCAGTCTATACTTGTCTGTCATGCTTCTCAGTTTCTTCTGGTAACCCATCACCAGGATGACCAATCCATTGCCCACTATGCCAGTCAAGAATATGATGGAGTAGACCGTGGGCAGAAAGATACGGTTGAAATGGGCATTTTCCTCCCGGAAGCAGGGTTCCTTCATGGAGTCATAGTCGCCTGAGCCCAAGTCATCTTCTGTGTAGTTATCTGAAGGGTATATCTGCAAAAGAGGCAAGGGAATGGACATTAACTTTCACGTTCAGCTGGCATTCTCCAAGTTCAAAAAAATGTTTCTGCAATTTTTAAATAGTAATTTATAAAACTAACTCATCCCAGCCTTCTTCAGGACATTCTGCTCCCAATGAAATAGTGAGGGAAGAGCACAAGAGAATTATTATAGACTCCTACAACCCTCCTCCCCATCCTCCCCCAGAGTCAGTTCATTATATCCTCCTTTAGTAGAATCAATTACAAAATTCTTTGTTTAGAACAAAAGGGCGCTAAGATTCTGAGGGTTTCAAAGTCACATCTTCGCTAACTGTTCTACCCCGCCCACTGGGGAAGAAAAAAACCTTGGGAGGGAAAATACCAAAACAAAACACAAAGAGGCCACTCCTAGGCTGCGTGGATGGGGGGGAGGGCGGCGCAGGTGAGGAGTGGGAATAGAAGCTTGTGTTCTGAGGAGCTGGGATTAATTTTCTATATGAAGATTCACCAGGACAGGGAAAAGGGGAGGAAGGAGCTGGGCGGGGGGGGAGGGGGGGGCAAAACTTTCTCCTAAGGCGCAAAACATTGCCTTCCCCTCGCTTGTCTAAACACAAACCGTTCTGTACTTCAAGCAACATGTAATGGGGAAGGAGAATACGCCTTAAACGAAGAGTCTTTAGCGCTTGGGGTATTGAACAGGGGTGTTAGAAGAGGATACTGCCCCACACACATGCCCGCAGCTGGTGCTCCTCAGGGGCATGGGTGTCTCTGCCCTATGTTTATCTCTTGGCGCGTTTGGGACGTTAGGGAGTGCAGCATTTTACTGGGAGGGGAAGGTCACGGGGTCTGCACTCATGGTCCTCGCCCCAAGTTTCATTTCCTCACTCTCCCGGATCGCTTCCCACCCCGCCACTGACCCAGTAAATGGGGTCGGAGGTCTGCAGCTGGAAGCCTCCTGGCGGAGGGCGCACCAAGGGCCGGGTGGTCCAACTCCCGACCTCCGCGGCTGCCCACCACGCCCACGCCCATCGCCAGCCGCAGCAGCTCCAAGGGTTCGGCCCGGTAGCTCGCCAAGTTCAGTCCCACACGGTGCTGGGGAGAGAATGGGCGGCTCCTCCGTAAGCGCCTTTGAATTGCGCGCCGCTGGGGGAAACGAAAAGCCTTTCTGGTAAGGGGTTTTCAAAAGTCTCCAGGAAACCACCAACGGTTAAACAGCGCAATTGGGATCGGTGAGAGCCAAACGGTCTCCCCACTTGCACCTGCCCGTCTGCGCCGCAACTACCGGCAGCCCACTTGCCCTCCAAGTCCTCACTGCACCCCAGTCCCCGCCGAGCACACCTCTGGGTCCTGCTGCGCAATGACTGCTTAATACTCCTCCCTCTGTACTATCCCAAACTACCGAACCCCGGGGTCCACTCGCGGCGCTTCCGATGCCCGCGAGGTCTCTCCCTCAATCCCAAGGCGCGCGGGCTGCTCCTGGCCACCTCCCTGCTGCGGCCAATTCTCAGACCTCTCTCAGGCAAGCAGCACCTTGGGTCCGCCCGCCTTTCCCGCCCTCTGCTCACTGTGCGGGGGGTACTGACACAGCTCCCCAGGAGGTGCAGAGTTTAGCGAACACGCGCCTAGCCTCAAGAGTGGCCCGCAGGAGCTTTTGCCTGAAACTAACCAGTGGCGCCGTCTGGCTCGGGAACTCAGCCCCGGCGCACCGCCCTCCACCTCTAAATTCAGATCTAACTCCCAAAAAACCCCTTCCCCTCTCCTACGGGAGAGACCTTTGGTCGCAGTCCGGGGGCAGCGCGCACGCCTTCTCTGCACTTGTGCACAGAACGTTCTTATGTTTGCAAACAGCGTGCAAGCCTAGCGCGCACCGCAGGACTCAAGGGGAGACACATGCAGCCACCGGAAAGGTCCTTCCAGTCTTTTCTCCTCTACTTTCAGAGTAAAAGATTCCAATCCTACCCCCTCCTCAAGCGCACGAAAACTCCTTTCCACGCTCCTTCTCCGGGGTACCGGCACCTCCCCTGTTCTGGTCGCTTCTGCCCGCTCGGAGAGCGCTCTAAGTTTACGTGTTTGTACGTTTAAGAAAAAGCAGGTTGAAACTGGACTTACACGGAACCCGTCCATGGTAACTGCTCGCTCTCCAGCCGCAGTGGCTACCGGAGCACCCAAGTAGTCGGGGTCACTTTGTTACCTGCTACCGCAGACAACAGACTGAAGTTTCTGGGTGAAGCTAGCCTTTTATAAAAACACGCTCGGCGGGCGGCGCATGCGCCGCGAGGGTGCGCGGGCGGGGCAGGGAAAAGGGAGGTGGGGTGGGGGAGACGGGCTAGACGTGGGGGAGGAGGGCTTCTGGGAGGGGCGGGGGCAAGCACTCCCGCAGTCCCAGTGAGGTTAATTGGGGTAAACCTGGGAATCCCCTGAGCGGCTGCTGCTAGCTGGAGGTCACCTTGTGAGTCTTGAGCTGTGGAGGGCCTCCCGGAGGCGTTCCCCAACTTGGGAAAGCTTGATGCGCCTGAAGGGAGGTGGGAAGCGCGGGCGACCAACGCGTCCCTGTGTGGCGCATCCATCCTTGCTCACGTGGATGGAATTCCAGACCCGGCAATGCTACAAATGGAGACACTGAGGCCCGGAGAAGGGTAGTGACGTGCCAGAATAACCCAACCAGTAGGCGGCAATGCTGGAAGGGGGTCCAGCATCTGATTCCATTCCCTGCGCTTTCAGCAGATGCAGTCCATTCAGAAAATAAAATGATTCTTCGGAGCACAACTGTATGTAACTATACACGCACCCACAGTAATAGTACCGGCATCAGGTATACATAATAAGGAAACACTTTCAGAAGAGGGTAGGATTATTTGGCATAATTAGGGAGGGAGCCGGTGATAGAGAAGTAGATGTGTATTTCCGGGCAACCAATTAGTGAATAGTACTTAAAAAAATACGTTAAGTGTGCTTTATTATAAGACAAATTTAGCGAATAGTATTTTTTGTAACATCACGAGTTAAACTTGCACAGAATCACTCATTCATTTTCACAACAGCCTGTGGGTGTTACCATTACAGCGATGCATTTAGTCATTTAGATATTTACTGAGGGCCAATGTGTGCGACTCACTGTTCCAGACGCTGGGCATACAGCCCTGAACCAGAGGATAAGGCCCCCATGCGGAGGAAACAGAAAGCTGACTGGCGGAGATGAAATGCCAGGTTTGGCCCAGGATTCCAAGCCGGACTTGAACCAAGATCTGGCCCCATGTCCAGCGTCTTCTACGACTCAGTGGAGGACAAGCGTCCGCAGGGATAAGAAATTAGGTTGAGGGTTGGCGGGTGGGGCGGGGGTGGGGCTAGACGTTTAAAAGTGTGCCCGACGGACTGGGGTTTGCAGTGAACGCTCAGACAGTGCTATCCGTCCTCGCGCCGCTTCCCGCCGGCGCGGAGCCTGGGTGGGGCAGGGGAACGATTGAGGGGCGGGGCCGAGAACTAGTGCGACCGCTGGCGGGGTGACCGCACCAGTGACTGCGGGGGACCGGAGATGTGAGCGTTAGCCAGCGAAAGCGATGAATGCGCGGTGACGCGCACCCCGGGACAGTCCCAAGAAGAGAACTTGCCCAGACTGGACCCGGAACACCAACCCCTTTACTTCAGATAAAACCTTTCACTCTGGAGGTGCTCCAGAGATAGTCTGGGAGCCGGGAACCTTTTCTCTACGAAAATAGAGACAAAAAGTAGGATTCAAAACTATGTATATAGTGTGAACTCAGTTATGTTTTCTCTTCTCCCTCTTTCCTCTTTTGTCGGCACCCCTTCCCTAATGTTTGTTGGTGAAGGTCCTCATCTACTGAAAGCTGATGTTGGGGTCAAGAGGTGGGACTCTTAGAAACTGCTAATTTAAGACACAATAATAACTAGATGAAATTATATTGTAATATTACATTAGGTAGAATTAAAAGAAAACTTTTAAAAGCACTTTTATTATGTCACTGAGTAAAACTTGGGATCCTCACATTTTCACATCCTAGGATAGGAGGCGATATGAAGGACCAGAATTTCAGACAGGTTCCATGACTTGCTTTTCACAAAGCTCAGTAGTGGCAGAATCGTTATGTTTTGACCCAGAGTGTCAGCTGCATTGTACCTCAAAACTTTTCTCTTCATTATGGTGGAAACCTGAAAGGTGGAATCTTCCAAACCTGCCCCCAAAGGGGAGAGAGAATAAATCCAGAGTAAAATGATTTGCACAATAACTATTTGTTGATTGCAGACAAAGGAAAGGTTTTCCTTTATCTGTGGGCTACTTTAGATCCTTTTAGGTATATCTGCTAAAAGGAAGCAGATAATTAAGAGAACAATGAAATGCTATTCAGTGACTGTCAAATTAAGCAAAAATTTTTCTTTTCAAAGATAATATCTGGATATTAAGATAAGACCAGGTGTCTTTCCCTTGTGGCTGGTGGGGAATGTGGATTGGACATCCTTTCTGGGTTTTTTTTTTTTAAGATTTTATTTATTTGACAGAGAGAGACACAGCGAGAGAGGGAACACAAGCCAAGCAGGGGGGGGTGGGAGAGGGAGGAGCAGGCTTCCCGCTGAGCAGGGAGCCCGATGCGATGCGGGGCTCGATCCCAGGACCCTGGGACCGTGACCTGAGCCAAAGGCAGACGCTTAACGACTGAGCCAACCAGGTGCCCCTGGACATCCTTTCTGGAGAGCACTTTGTAGTCAGTAGGACTTAGAACAGTAATTCCACCTATAGAAACATCCCAAGGAAATAGAATTTTGCCACAAAGGTATTCATGGAGACATTATTTATAACAGTGAAATATCTGAACAGCCCTAAATGTCCATTAGTGGAACAGTAGAGAAGATTTTGGTATATCCATATGTGGAATTCCATATGTGGCCATTGCCAATGATGTTTGTGAAGAAGAATTTTTAATGACATGGGAAAATACTTATGAAACATTAGGTGCAAAAAGTAGGATTCAAAACTATGTATATAGTGTGAACTCAGTTATGTTAAAATACGTACTAGCAAAAGATGGGAAGGAAAACCAAAAAAAATTTTTTTGAAGATTTTATTTATTTATGGGGCGCCTGAGTGGCTCAGTCGGTTGTGTGTCTGCCTTCGGCTCAGGTCGTGATCCCAGGGTCCTGGGATTGAGCCCCGTGGGCTCCCTGCTCAGTGGGGAGCCTGCTTCTCCTTCTTCCACTCCCCCCTGCTTGTGTGCATGCTTGCTCGCGTGCTCTCTCTCTCTCTGTCAAATAAATAAAATCTTTAACAAAAAGATTTTATTTATTTATTTGAGAGAAAGACAGAGAGCACAAGTAGGGGGAGGGGCAGAGGGACAAGCAGATTCCCCACTGAGTGGGGAGCCCGACATGGGACTGGGTCCCAGGACCCGGAGATATGACCTGAACTGAAGTCAGACACTTAACTGAGCCACCCAGGCGTCCCGAAAAACAAAATGTTTGTAGGAATTTTCACTGGGTGCAGAATTATATTTGATTTTTTACTTTATTTCTTGCATTTTTCTATGCTTTCCAAATTTTCTGTAATAGGCATGAAACATTTTCATATTCAGAAAAAAGTCGGTGTTTAAAAAGGAAACAGAATGCCTCCCTTCTCATACTTTTCCACTTCCTAAAGTATTCACTAGATAAGATGACTTTTTCCATAATAGTCCTCCTCTCTTCTAAGGAATGGTCTCTCCTTATTTTCCCCTGGGCCAAACCTACCTAAACTACTTTTTCAACTACTCTATGATGTTCTTCAAAAGAAAACAAAACAAAAAACTCAAACATTTGTTGAGTGTTTGTGATGTGCAGCTGACCTCCTATAATCCCTTCAATCACTCCACAAGGCATGAAACTGACATCCAGAGAGTGCAAGGAACTTGGCGGAGATCACACAGTGAGGATCTGCACCCAGTCTGTCTGGCTCCAAAGCCCAGACTCTCTCCACTATATCACAATGTCTTCTTTCTCTAATGGCTGCTATTCACCCTCTGAAAGCTCCCGCCTCGGAAAGGTCACTTGGCATCTACTTACATACTGCTTTGAGTGACATCTCTTGGGATGTTATTCAATGTTTAAATGAGTGTATGTCTTTTCTCCTCTTCCTCAAATATTCTGGGTTCCTTAAAGTGAATGCTCAGATCTCTTCTACGCAGCTAGCCCACTGATGAACAAATAATGGGCTCTCTAATCATTTACTGAAGCTCTATTTAATGAATTAATGACTTTCCTGTGTGGCTCTGGCAAGAGCGAGGTTTAGGGTCTGTCAGGGCTTTGGCAGGGTCCCCAAGTTCTCAGGCTGGCTTTAGCCCAGGGAATAACTAGCCTTGGCCACGGTGTGGAGGGGATGCTTGCAAATCCAGTGACATAGTGGCAAGCATTCTGCCACCTCCTGTTGCTGTCTGTAGCTGGGTGATTTGTGTGTGAGTGTGTTTACATGTGTGTATCTGTGTGTGTATGTCCCCAAAGAGGCTCAAAGCCAGTCAGGCAGAAACCTTAGGGACGGACAGACATCTTCCTGATGGTGGATGGTAGGAGGCAGCAACATCACAGGCCTTCTGAATGCACCAAGTCCCCTGTCCCCTCGCTGGCTCCTCCCCTGTCTTTTAAAAGAGAAATTGCCACTTTTGCTTCTGAAAGAGAAAAAAAATACAAACTTCATTGATGGTAGTAGGGAATACTTCAAGGGACAAAGTTAATGTTTTCCCAACTGATTAAAACAAAACAAAACAAAACAAAACACAGGAGACTATTTCCCAAGGGGCATGTAATTCTACCAGAGGGTTACAAATCTCAAAGAGACAGTGCTATCAAATGTCAACTATTTCCAAGCCGGTGTTAGGTGGAAGCAATGGTTCCTCACCCCACTGCACCCAACCCACTCCTCCTTTCTCAACTCTGTATGTCTCTAATGTCTACAAGTGAAGAATGACTTTGGGAAATAAACAAAATTTAGGAAAATTATTACTGGTTTTCTGTGTACCATTTTTATCTTACATCTAAGTCATATTTTGAATTTCTAAAAGGTCTGACTTCACTGAAGTCAGATTATTAGTGATTTCCACTGAAGCTTTGTAGCAGTCAAGAATAGTCAACAAAATCTATACAGAGAGAAAAGCTAGATTGGTAAACAAATACAATTTAGAGTCACCCTGGCCTTAACAAAGCCACTTAATTAACAATGCAATGATTATTACTTGACTAGTTAGTTCCACTGCTAGGGAATGCATTGCTCTCAAAGTTGGCTGTGCTCATGTGGCAGGTTCAGTGTGGCTTTGTGGATCTGAAGAACAACAGACTCAGTGCTGTTTCCTCAAAAATTATGGTGTCAAGCTGGGAAAGAGGGCACGACTTTAGGAAATAATTGAGTGAGCAAACTCTGTTCTCCATGGAAAAGGCTTGTCATTGTTTTCCTTAAACCAGTAATTTACTAGCGGTGACCTCAGGCAGCTATATAACAAGAGGAAGTGCCTACAGTTCTGTGGATGCTGTGCTCTCTAAAGAGAACTATGCATCCCATAGCAGAGCCAGGGGACAGCCAGAAATGTGGTGATCTGATCACCCATACAGATAGGCTTTGAGATCTCGCTGAGATCATTCTACCACGAGTTTTATATTAGCAGAATGATAGGGTGGGAATTATTTGTGTGTGTGTGTGTGTGTGTGTGTGTGTAGGGAGATCCATGCAATGTTCATGCAAGAGCAATTTTCTAAATCCAGAGCCATGATTGTGACTTTGGAGCTACTTACAGGTATAAGGCACAAGTGACAAACCCTGCAGATATTGTAAATAAACAAGGCCATAGGGAGTGGTGGTGGGGACTGTGGAGAACTGGGGAATCTAAAGGGGATAGCCACCATCCTTGATTGTCCTATGTGGGAGTTTGGGCCATATCTTCCCAATTGTTAAAGAGAAGCTGAAAGGTCTGATTTTTTAAGGTGAAATCTCTTGACTTTAAAATGTTGATTCAAAACACACAAGCAAACAAACAAAAACTGTATGAGCTTCCATTTACACTGGCCTAAATTATGATACTAGGAATCAAAAGAAAGATTGGGGCTTGGGGGACCAAGAAGGATGGAACAGATACGTAAAAGACAGCAATGGAAATAGCCAGAGCTGTCCACAGAATTCTTTTAGGATAGCCCTGTGCCATAATTTGTCCATCACTTTGAAACTGAAATTAATAACTTTGGATTTCCTGAGTTGGTCCTTCTTTGTGGCTCCCAACCGCACTCAGATTAATATCTGGGACCCTGAAGATAACTAACTCAGCTCCACTATGGCTCTATTATATTCCCTCAACCTTTTCCCCATCCTCGGGCTCTTAGTCTTCTCAGTTACCTCAATGCATGAGGCAAATGGATTGTTCCCCCATTACCCATAGAAGTGAGGTGAAAGGAAATGGAATCTTAAGTAAAGTGTGAAATGTTCTTACTTCTAATTATGGGGCAGAAGAAAGACTTATGTGGTGGGGGAAGGAAAGAGAAGTAATAAAGATTCTCAAATGTGCCTTGAAAGCCCTCTCCTGTAGTCACAAAGACTCAGATTCAGGGTTGGAAGGGCTCTTTGGACTCCTTTGGTCTCCATTCCAAGGAGCTCCTTCTACAACCATATGGGATGCTCCCACCTCTAAGGACTCCCAGGGATGGGCAGCCCATTCCTCAGAAAGGGAGCTCATCCATGGTTGGGTGAACCTGAGCACTAGACAGTCCTGTTCTCCAGGCACCTGCCTCCCCTATTTTCTTTCCTCTGCGTCTAATTTAACTAGAGTTTGGCTAGATGAGATGCCGTGGGAGGAAGCCACAGTGAGCTGCAGCCAAAACCATCCCCAGGCTAAAGCAAAACCTGCCTTTCCAGAGATACTTATTTCTGCAGCCACAAGGATGAGTCTAATGAGAGCCCTCTTTATTCCATTAGCAAATTTGAGAACGGAATTGGACCAGGTTAGGGTTTCTTTCCATAAAGGAAATTATCCCCAAACATGGAAGATTTGGGGGATTAAATGACTCAAAAGATTTAGTGCTAGACTTTTTAAGGCCTCCGGAGACTTTCAGATGTATTTGCCTGGAGAGAAAATGTGGGGAGGCAGCAGCTTCGGAAGCAGGCTAATAAAAAGAGAGATTAACCCCATCTCTGCTTGGTGTTACATTAGGGGAAAACAGGTTAAAATGAAGGCTTACAAAAATCATCTGAAGATTCACTCCTAAATGGAATTCTTTTCCACAGGTGCTGAGGGGTACTTGGAGAAGACATTGCTTTATCATCCAGTTGCCCCTCATACTCTTTCCAACCAAAAACATAGGACTTTTCCTGGAATGCCTGTAAATTGGGGATGGCTTTGTGTTGGAGCAGTTTCTTTTCAAACAGAGGAAATAAAACAGTTTTCAGAGTCATTTAAATATACCAAGGTGGCGTGTTTCAGGTTTTCTTCCTTGTTTTTCTATTCCTTTATTCCTGTAATCAGCAAGTTGTGGGATCATCCTCTGAGGTACGTTTACCCGGGTCCAATTTGCTGAGTGCTGCCCTCCAGGGCCCTGCTTGCCTTTGAGAGCCCAGGTGGGGCAGCCCCTCAGAGGGAGCAGGCATCAAATATCCCATCTCTGCCCCCGTTGTCCCTTTATGGTTTGGAAATTGGCTCATGTGCTGCTAGTTGATGGCTTGTTTGGGGGCAGAAAACAGTGACATCCACAGCAACAGTTTGAACAACTTGGAACAACTTGGATGAATCCTTTCCACAAACAGGTCCCCATTTGCAAGTCCAGATTGCTAAAAGCTTTATCTTTGATGAAAGTGGGAGGGCATCCATCTCCATCTTCAACTTCTCCCCAAACTGATTTAAATTAAGCTCCCCAAGATTGAGGGGGATTTGTTCTCTGCCAAGTAAATTTTCACTTCAGGGTTAGGCGAACCTGTTATTTTTTTTAGAGGGATTTTTCCTCTCTTTTATGCCACCCCATATGGGATGTGCTCAGGTTTTTGTCATAAATTGGTTATTTGCCACTCTAAAAAAAGAACCACTCTCTGTGCCCTTCAACTAGAGCCCCTCCCTCAACTTCTTTCTTTTTTACACACACACACACACACACACACACACACACGAGTGCGTGCGTGCGCGTCTGCCATCATAATCAACCATCCCACAAACCCAAGTCCTCTGGTGTTTCTGGATTTTTTTTTTTAAAGATTTTATTTATTTATTTCACAGAGAGAGACACAGTGAGAGAGGGAACATAAGCAGGGGGAGTGGGAGAGGGAGAAGCAGGCTTCCCGCTGAGCAGGGAGCCCCATGTGGGGCTTGATCCCAGGACCCTGGGATCATGACCGGAGCCGAAGGCAGATGCTTAACGACTGAGCCACCCAGGTGCCCCTCTGGATTTTTTGATGTCCCAGCAGCTCCTGCTTTCTCTCTTCTCTGTCCTATGTCTGCTCTGAGCCTTAGCCTTGGTTCAGGTAAGGGGAAGACCTACTCTGGCATTGCCATGAATTTCTATCTAGGCTTCTGTTTAAAGAGTTTGGGTGTGCAAGGTCACCAGACTGGCCTAGAAACTGAGAAGAAGTCCCCGGTTCCTGGTAGGCAAAGACTTCCTCTGCCCTCTTATGCTAAACATAAACATTTAATTGACCTCATTTTTGATAGGTTCCAGGAGAAATCTCCAGCCTCTTCCTTGAAAGTAGGAATATACAGAAGGTATTTCTTCTGTGCATTTCCCCCCAATCAAGAAAGTTTTGTTGAACTTTACCTATTTTCTGTGGTTTGTATTGTGAAAACAAACTTTTTTTTCCCCAAGTCTGAAAAAAATACATAATTAGGTATATTTTTTCAAATTGTATGCTCTATTTTTTTCCCTTGAAAATCTTTGCTTTACCCCCACCTTAAGTCACAGAGAACCACTTAAATTGGTCTGATCTTCTGACCTGTTGTCTGCGGTCTCTGGCCCCATGCCTTGTGTCCCCTGTGAATAGAACAAGCTGTTTTGAATAAATTCTGCAGAAGAAAGAGCTGAAAATGCAGGCGTGTGAGGCCTCCACAAGAATCTGACAAAAATAAGCCAATACAAAATCAGAGTTTCTCCCCTACCCACCTGCTGTCCCACTTTGTTGTAAGTATAAACAGTTCTCTTCTTTTCTCCTGAGAGCAAGGGATGTGGGTTTTATTATGCAGCTCTCCCTTCCCTGTGTTGCCAGGGACAGATGTGTATAGATGAATGTCTGTGATTTATCACTGGCCAGGGTTGTGGGTCCCCTAATCTCCCTGGTCCTGAGTCCTCTTCCAGAACTTCCACAGAAGCTGAGGCAGCCACAGAATGCCAGGTGTGCCTGTTCGGTGATGGACACCCCCTATCCCCCGGAGAGGAATCTGGAGAGTCCTTTCTGTGCTGCTACTCTGGTCTCCCCGCTCCCCCACCAAGAAACCTGGCTTATAGAGGTGAAGATTGTGAAGAGCTAAAAGAATCCTACCCAGAGAACCATATGTGCAAGGACATGGAAGTGTAAAGCAGCAGGCTGTGTCCTGGAAGATGTAGTAGAAGGGTTTCCCTGAGTGTGACTTGGCATTAAGGGAGTAATAGAAACATGAGCAAATACCGAACAAGATGACTGTGTAAGATGAGGAGCTTTGCAGACTCTAAAGTGCCAGACACCTATCAGAGAATTGTAATTTATAGGCCAACTTTGTAAACTGGACCAACATTAATTCAGAGTTAACTATTATAGAGATAAGATGTTTTAAATAAATCTAGATGAAGTATAAGACGAAGGTGAATTTCTATTCATAAATCATAGGGACCAGGTTTCAACCTGGAGACCCTAGCCCTACTCTGAGAGGTGGGGAGATAAGGAAATAATAGGATCTGCCACTGGGATCAAATCAAGGTCGGTGTTAAGTCCTCTCATGGTACAAGCAAGTGTTCTTGGTTCTTCTTCCCTGCAAATCTGGAACACACACTCTCCCACTACCCGGGATCTGTCCAACAGCATTTTATTTAATTTTTTCCATTTCTCTTTCGGAACTGCCTTCTCCTTCCATAGTGGATTCTCTTCCAGCTCTTCCTGGCCCCTTCTGAGCTCCTTTTTTTACTTCTGAGAACTTTTCATTCCCTTCCTCTCTCCCTGCCCACCACCCCAACCCTTCCTTCTTTCTGTAAACTATTTGAATGCCTGTAACGTGCAGAGCTCTACCAGGCACTGGGACACAGTCCTTAGTCTCAAGACATGTAAGGGCAACGTGGGAGGTGATAAGGAACATAGAGAACTATAATACGAGCTAGAGCAGGATGGACAAGACACGCAGAGTAGAAACAAGGTGCAGCAGGGAAGGACAAGGTCTTTCACACAGCAGGATGTATATGAAAAATAAGTAGGATTTTGATGTCGAGAGAACTGAGCAGGAAGGAGGACATTTGGAGTGAAATAAGAAAGCACAAATAAAATGTTGGCGCCAGCAACAGGGATCAGCCAGTTTGATTGGACTATAGTTGGAGTTCTCTCCGGGGAGGTACATTGAAACTAGAGCAGAGATGTTTTATAGGCAAGGTGAATAGGTCTGGACTATATTCTGGCAAGTAACATGAAAGCCATGAAGATTTTGAGTTGGAATATAATATGGTTAGAGTTATGCTTTAGAATAACTAGTCTTAAATAGAATGTAGAATGGGTTGGAAGAAGGAAGCTGAGGTGGAGGGAGCAGACAAACCTATCTGGATAGCTTGGGCAGGGGATTGTAAAGGTCTGGGCTAGCTGGGGAGTGGTGGGAGGCTGATAAATAGAAGAGATCTTGAGGAACTAGCATCTGGTGCTCACTGATGTGGGTGGGTGGAGGACGAAGGAGATGACTGGAATTTCAGCTTGGATATGATGAAGAGAGGTCAGGGAGAGAAGCTATTTGGGAGGGGAGGTGATGCTGTTTAGAGAAAGTCTGAAGGCTGTCCTTTTATTTTTCAAAGTCTGGGTGTTGGTTTCTTACCAATACCTGCGTCTGACTTGTGGGCCAATGATATCCTGTTACTGATGTCATTGGGGTGACTTCATCGATTTGTACTTCTTGAAAAGATAACCATCAGAAGTGGCAAAACTTGAGAGACCAAAAAAAAAAAAAAAAATAAGGGTAGATTTCAAGATCCTTCCATTATATGTCTAAGTTTTCTGTCTTGGTATGATTTGGAGTTGATTCTCTGGGGTAGGACACTATGTCAGATCAAAGCATATTGATATGTGGTTTATTTAACACCAGTTAAAGGTGGTGCTATAGGAGAAGAACCAGAAGGAAAGGATGCAACTGTCTGAAGAGACTTAAGGTTCAAATCAACATCTGCACTGTAGTAACAGTTCACATACAGATGTTCATAACTTTTATGGTCACAAAAGAATTCTACAGAAAACAAGGAGCTGATGGCACCTGCCCTCCTCAGACCTGCAGAATCAGACTTACCAGGGGTGGGGCACAGTAGTTCAGAGGAAAGAGCCATTTCAAACCAGTGTGCCTGGGAAAAGCTTTGCAAAAGAGTTGGAATCTTACAGGGAGCCCACAATGCCACTATGCATTCACCTCCTGGTTGGGCACGTAGATGGGATGTCCTACCCAAGACACTTGCAGTTAAAATCATTTCAGGGATCCTTAGCTACAAAAATAAACTTTATCAGAACATTGAAAATAACTTGCTCTACATTTGTGCTTTTACTTGTGAATTGTGCTACAGTCATTTTTAAGGAAGATAGGAACTTTTCTTTCCAGTCCTTTACTCACTGTAATAGTTGCTTTGTTGAGTGTTCTGGTCTACCTGTGGGGGTCCAACTTTGGTTCTCAGAATGTGGCTAATGGCTATAGGCAGAGTTTATCTTCAGATTCATTTTTTCCTTTCTTCTTGATCTTATATCACTTTCCTGGCCCTTTGGCTACTCACTGGTGGCTCATTTCAAACACTGCTGTTCCAGAATTGAATTCTTTGAGTGATATTTACTATTCAGCAGCAAGTGAGTGCAGGTGGATGGGCTACTGGACTTTGACCCTGACAGGGTGGCACATGATATTTCCCAATCTTCAGGCGCTGGATCCCCAGGAAAGTTTTTGTAAAGGGTACACATAGTCTCAAGTCCCAAATCTTACTTCAGACTGAATAAATAATGCACTACAACTTTTCAGATGCATGTGGATGCTTTGTGATTAATAAAATACCAAATTTATTTGAAAGTGTCTTGAATTTTTGGTTTTGTTAGTTTATTTTTGGGTGTGGGTATGTGCGCATATGTGTGTTTAGAATGTTCTTCATTAACAGACACTGACAGCATAACCAGCTTTCATCTGGTGATTCACGAAACTTTGTGGTTGTTAAAAGTGATCTTCTTGTTTGACAGAAGAAAGGCAGCCCTGGAGGAAGTGCATTTTTTGTCTGGTGCCTAGAGCCTACCCCTATTGGGGCTACCAGAGAGAGAGCTGGGGAGATAACCAATATGGAATGGGACAGAAGGAATATTTCTCTGTATACCAATTACTACTCAGCTTGCAGGAGGGAGCTACCAACCAAGAACCAACCAAATAAGAGGGTTGTTATTTAGAAGACAGCTTCTAGGTCCTCAACCTACCGTCTACCTTGGGCAGGAATCCCTTATGGAAACTTGTGGAAAGGTGAACATCTAGCTCAGCCCAGGCCCCCACACAACAGGGAACTTACTATTAGGCAAAATCCAGATCCCTGGACCTCAACCTTGGTGTTTCTGATTGGGTCGGGCTGAGGTGGGGCCTTTGACATTATGTTCCAGGTGATTCTGATGTCAGCCAGTGTTGAGACACAGGACTACCATGAAAGGACAAAAATACTCCATTACAATGCTTTTTGTTTGTTAAGTGCTCACTAATGCATGAACAGCGTCATGGTGAGGCCCCTGTGGGCTTTATGTTTACACCCCTTTTCTTACTTCTCACACCCACCCTGGTAGATAGATCCCTATTTTAAAAAAACCCGAAAGAATTAGGGCCCAGGGAAGTGAAACCAATGTGCTAGCTGGGGAGTGACAGTTGGAACCCCAATGCACAAATGAAACCAGGGAACACTGGGTGTGACAAGCTCTTGAGGAGGGACAAACAGTTGTGACCTCCAACCCACAGTTGAGACTGGTGAACATAAAATAGGCACTAGCCCATTAGTAAGAGACTGATGCTGCTGAAATCAGGGGAGGGGAAGTGCTCTGTAAGAAGCTTCTGACACACCCTAATCCTTTGTGCATCCAGTCTACCTTTGGCACAGGAACAGAATCAGTTTAAAGCTTGGGTTCTGGAGCTAAGAGACCTGGGTTCACTAATGGAGGGGCTTTGGCAAGTTACTTGATGTTTTTAGGGCCTCAGTTGCCTCATCAAAATGGAGATAATGCCAAGTGGTACCTACCTCTCGCTGTGAGTTTAGCCATCAACATCAACATTTATGGCACACCTGCTCTTTGCCAGTCCTATGCTGGGGATACCACTCTTTAGAAGCTGATAGAAGCCTGTGTCAAAGATTCAGGGGAAGGAGGAGGACAAGGGTATCAGACGCTTACATCATTCTTTATGTGAAGGAGTGTAAGACCAAGGAAGCCAGATGTTTGCATGTTCTCTCCTGCACTGCATAGTGGATGGATGCCTCACTGGGTTCCCCCAGAGGCTGGTGGTGAGCAGGAAGATGGTAGCCACCATTTCTCATGGCTGCTGCAGTGTATGACAAAGGGTTGCTCCCAGTGCAGCTGCCCACCCCCTACATTGCCTGTCTTGTCCCTGAGGAGTGGACTTCTCATTAGGAGAGACTCTTCTTTTGGTCACAGGAATCCCAAATCACTGGGACTTGGGTTGTTTCAGATGCCATGTGGAAGTTCAAGTCCACTCCCAGAAGGGCCCAGAGAAAAGGATGGCTCCTGTGGTGAGGACAATCACGTGATATATCCTCATCCATATGGGGCTTTGCTGCCTTGTGTGCAATGACATCTTGGCCCATGGGACTGTTGAGATCTCTAAACCTATAACCTCCAGGTGACCTTCCCCTGGGGAGGAGCAGAACTATCATGAGCCAGTCTAGGACTCTTCTTTAGAGAGAAGTCACACTTTTCTACTAAGTCTGCTCTAGGTTGGAGTTGAATGCAGGCAGGTATCCCTAAGAGTATGCTTCCTCTCTCTTCCAGCCTCTCATTTTCCTGGCTATTCCTCAAAGATAATGTCTTGTGAGAATGGTGTGAGTCAACGTTAGATACCTGCTGTGTTTTACCCCAAGGTAACACCTTCTGCCTTGGATGTGGGGGAGGGGCATATTTTATATCCCCACTTCTATTGTTCTCTATGCCTCATTGTTCCTCCTTCACACCCCCTTTTCGGACAAATCATTTTGCTCCTTGATTTTGATAATTCTGTGGATGAGCTCTAAGATAGCAGAAACTGAGCCCTCGCTGCTGTTGACAATTATAGTTCTTTTTCTCAGAACTCCTTTCTTTTTTGTAAATGCCTACCAGGTGCCCCCAAGTGAAAGATGATACTTGTTTGTTTGGTAAAGGCCTCCAGATAAGAAGAGTTAGAACCAACAGCTCTCCAAAGAGAAGTGGTTTCCTTGGCCACTGAGTCACCACATTAAATGTTCATCCTGACTCGCTGGCTGAAATGAATCAGTGGTCCTTTTAGAATTCCCTCTAGCACAGTGTTTCAAAGAAATCTGTAATTGAGATTGCAATTCATTTTTTCTTCACCACAGCTGACTATTTTGCATTTTCCCAAGGTGAAACAGCCTCTTTTCCGGTGTTGAGAAGAGTTGAAACTTAAAGTTGAGGAGTGAAAAAAGCCCTGCTACCAAAGGGAAGCCCCAAAGAGTTCATTGTCAAGTGTAGGAAAATACTTCTCAAAATCAGATTCTAAAACTGAGTGAGTGGTTTGCTGTGTGCAGCTTTCTCGTGCCTTGGATTTTTAAAATTCTCTTCTTTTTAAAGGGTGACACATCTTCCTTCTGGTTGCCATCATCCTCTTTGCATCCCCGACCTCCCAGTTGGGGAGACCTCATTGGTCTACCCAATAGCACCTTCCTGATCCTCTTCATCAAAGGTGACTGTTCTGTTCATGGGAACTGACTTTTCACCGGCCCAGATTGTGATGATTTTTCTATGGAGGTGGGGTGTTATCCACCAATTTCTGGATCACCTTCTGTGTTGATACAAATCCTTCCAATCTTAGAGCTCACCCTCAGTCCACTTGCTGACTAAAATGTTCCCAATGGACATTCAGCTCCTTCCTTCCCCAGACATTTACTGACCACCAGGTATGTTCCAGGTACTAGACATGGGAATAAAACAGTGCACAAGGCCGGCCAAGAGCCTGTCCTCATAGAGCTCACAGGGACCTAGACAAGTGCATAGGCACTTACAGTCCAACCTGAACTAAATCCAGGAAGACTTCCTGGAAGAGACAAGCTCAAAACTAAGATAAACCAAGTAACTTAACCAGGTGAAGGGAGTAAAGAGGGAAGAGCGTTTCATTTTTCCTGTGCTCACGCTATTAAGCATCTTCTTATACCCTGCTTTGAATTAGTTTGTATTGTTTGGGTGCCGAATGTGTACATGTTACTTTCAAGATATAGTAACTGCTTGAGGACAAGAGACTGCGGTACTTTCCCACTCATCCTTATCAGGGTTTGGCACAGTGCTAAATACTTTGCCAGGAAGGACAGTAGCATATATTATGCCTACTCTGTGCCCATCAGGTTGTGTGCAAGTGATTGTTTGAATTACCATGTTATGGGGCGCCTGGGTGCCTCAGTCGGTTAAGTGTCTGCCTTCGGCTCAGGTCATGATCCCAGGGTCCTGGGATTGAGCCCCAGCGTCAAGCTACCTGCTCGGCGGGGAGTCTGCTTCTCCCTCTCCATCTACCTGTCTCCCTCTGCTGGTGCTCTCTCTTTCTCAAATAAGTAAAAATTTTAATAAATAAATAAATAAATTACCATGTTACTGAAAGAAATTGGAGGTAGGATGACTAGGGCAATAATACCCACAGCCTGGAAATCAGGATGCTGAATAGTTGTGTGACTTTGGGTGAATCTTGAAACTGCATCCGGCCTTGATTTCTCCATCTGTGGAATGAAGGGATTCCACTACAGTGCCACCCAGCTCTGTAATCTGCTTTCTCCTGTGGCCTCACAGGGCCATCTTGTTGTCATTGGACCGGTAGGAAGATAACTGCAAAAGGCGGTTCAGGGGTTAAGTCAGGAAACCCAACATGGAAATGAAACCACAGCCCCAAATGCTGAAGTGCTAGGCCAGTTGGAGATCAAGGAAAGGATGTCCCTAAGAAATGACCCCAGTGTGAGCCCCAGCACCTCTATCCTGTTCTCTGTGCCCAGGGCCTGGCATGCACAGCGCAAGTTGCCAACTAGGGAGGAACAGTGCTCGCTGGGGCTTTGTTCTGAGGGGCCAGTGGAGCTTTCACTCCACAGCATCAACACCTGCGGTCTTGTAACCTAGGCTACGAAATAGCAAGTGGGTGCGCAGAATGCAAGTTGATGAGATAGACAGTGCTGGGTACAGACGCTCACAGCAGAGCTCACTGCTAAAAACACCTAGTTGAGGACATCATGTACCAATTCAAGGGTGCCCCCCTTTTTTTTCTCAAATTTTTCAAAACAGGAAGAAAGTATTGTTGAACTGCAGACACCAGTAACCTACGTCCTTCTAGAGAGATCTTTCTGGAAGCCATCCAAGAAAGCTACCTTCACTAAGGGATGCTAATCACTTTTTTTTTTCTCTTTCTTTCTTCTTCTTCTTTTTTTTTTTTCTCTGAGCTTCTGGTACATTTTGGAAGGTTGGCCCAAGGCCATCTGAAACCACAGTGGGGTGTTAGGTAATCATGTTCTCATTAAAATGCTGTTCCGTGGTTTAATTTTCAACGGTTTCTTTGCAGCTTGGAAACACACATACTGTATTTTTGAGGCATAGAGAGACTGTTACAAGGCAAAAAGGCGGGAAGATGGGCCGCTCATAAGGCACTTCCTTGTGTGTTTCCAGAAAAGAAACAGCTGTTTTCGTTCTAGAGAAGGCAAACTGAGTGGAGGGTAGCACTCACAGGGCTTCCTAGAGATTGATGATATTTAATTGACCCTGGGAACAATGCCTCCAAAATATCCCAAGACTGTCCAAATTGAAAGTATCAAGTAGCGTCTATCCATGACCATTTGTCCACTTAGTTGTTGAGTTGAGCACTTTAATTGAATGTCTACAAAATGTCAGGCACTGGACTAAGTCCTAAGGACAGAGAGATAGAAGCCAGCACCCACAAGGAAATCGCCACCAGTTGGAGTGGCCAAAGAGTAAGTGAGCAATGCATTATGGGTAAGTGGGCCCTAATTCTCCTCATTTTCACCTCTGAGGAATTTCCATTTGGGGCCTTTGAATTTTATCCGTGAAGACAGAAAACTAAAGCCCAAGGTTATCATTTCCTTTTTATTTTTTTAAAGATTTTATTTATTTGTTTGACAGAGAAAGCGAGAGAGCATAAGCAGGGGAACAGTAGAGGGAGAGGGAGAAGCAGGCTCCCCGCCAAGCAGGGAGCCCCATGTGGGGCTCGATCCCAGGACCCCGGGATCATGACCTGAGCTGAAGGCAGACGCTTAACCATCTGAGCCACCGAGGTGTCCCTCATTTCCTTTTTAAAAGAGAGCATGTGAAGCCTCCAAATGTTCCCATTAGATAGTCTTCTAGAACTGCCCCTGATTTCTCCCTCTTCATCCCAGCCAACCTGTTCCCACCTGACCAGCTCTGGCTCTGTGACCGTGACAGGTCCTTGACTTGGCCACTCCTCCTCTGCTGTTTGTGCATTCCCAGCAATAAGATCTTGGCTTCCTTCCTAGTTCTTCAATTCGGCTCTCAGCTTTCCCGGAGCCTCACAGGAACCACACCGGCCCCTGTCCTGTCCTATCCTTTCAGAGGGAGGTACAGAAAAGTAGTCAGAAATGCTATCTAGTATGATGAAGATGGCCCCAGGTAAATGGAACTGAATAAATTCAGCCCCAGACCAATTGGACCCTAGGCCTGCTTTGAGCATTTCAAATCAGATGAGCATTACCAATCAGACCTATTCTGGTAATAGATGTAATTCTACCTGTTCCAGAAATGGGTGAAAAAGAAATCCATCTTTGGATCTTTTTCCCCCTCCAACGTCCTTCCTCTTTCCTCCCCCTCTGCCCTCACTGGTTGTGCTGTTTCTCTTTTTCTCTCTTTTGTTTGACAGTGTTATTGTATGCATATTAAGGGAGAAATTTGCATAGTTACTTTTGGCATTTGCTTTGGGGGATTCAGGCTTTCACAAAGTAGCTACAATGGGTTGAAATTTAGAAGTGCCTTTTTTTCCCTCTCTCAATCCTTAAATACTTAACTGAAATGAGACATTCTTGCAGGGATCTTTAAAAACATTTTAAAATCAACATGAAGGCTTTGGATTTAATTAAAAACCCTCTCGTTGGTGAGCATTTTTGAGGCAAGTCAAATTTGCTGACGCTTCACTGGAGGTTTTTATAGAGACCAAAAGGTGAATGTGGAGTGAAGTGGACTGATTTAATGCTAGTTTCTCAAAACATTGACATTAAAGCAGGTAAAAATCAGTGTGGTTTTCTTCATGGGGGGTTTCGCTTTGACTTTCAACATTGAAATCTGAGGGTTTGATGAACCCAGAAATGCAAAGTGAAACTTGGGAGTGTGACTGCACATCAAGCCAAACAGACTTCTATGAATGGAAGCTGAGTTCCAGGTAGTTTCTTATCACCATTTATTAGATGTCACCTCTACTCTTCACAAAAAAATATAGTCCCTTGTCTTTAAGGAACTTATATTTTAAAATAAGATATATTGTCAGTCAGCCATATAGCAAGGCATTTTCTCATTCTCCTCAAAGTTCCCACTCATAGGATCACTTTATTTAAACCAGAGTTGCCATCCTTGGAGAGTGGATTGCAGGGCCTTGATGCCTCTGTCTTCTGAAAGATTGGAGGAAAGGGAGTAGTGAAAGGCAAAAGCTCTATCTAACTTTGATTGTTATCCCCTCTGGGAGAGGTCCCTCCCTCCCTCCCCTGCAGCCTCCTCCCCCCACCCTCCTCCTCCTTTGGCTGTGGCAGCTCTGGAAAGCAATGGAAGGGCCAAAGAATGTGGAAGGGAGGCCTAGGGCCACAGAAAATGCATTTTTCTGTCTTGCCACTTTTGACTTGTTGGGCTCAAGTAAATCAATAAAATAGCATAATGGAATCCTACCCAGCATATTGCTCTTGAGTATACATTCAACATTTTGAATGCTGAATTCACTCAGACTCCTGAAAGTAAAATGTGGAAAATGTACAGAAGAACATTTTGTTTTCATAATACTTTAAATGGATTTAGTGGTGTGGATCAAAGTGGATCAAAATGGATGTCTGGGGGTTTGCCTGTGCAGGGAATGCAGCCCTTAGGTCCTAAAATCCCGTTGAGTCAGGGTACCTGAATTGGAAAGGGGCTCTTTCCCCACACCTCCCCCTGCCAATTGCTTGCTTACAGTTGTCCAAGTTTAGCTGAGGATGGATCAAAATCAGTGATTGAACAGCAAGGTGCTATCGTATGGCTCTGTGAGAGTTTATACATGCTCAGAATTTCAGACGTGATTGACAGAGGAGTGTGTGAATCAAACCCCTTGTTTGGTTTCGTGGTCGCAAAGAGCCCTTTCCCTTTGAAACCCAAGAAGGTCCCCTTCCCCGGACCTGTGGAGGAAATTAGGCAGCAAATAACCATGAATTTAAAAAAAAAAAACAAAACCAAAAAAACAACCCATTAAAACTTTAATCAATGTAGCATTTATGGGGCATTTAGGAATTTTAAGATGGCTTTCTTAACGTACCTTCTGAATGCAGCCACCTATAGAGAGCACTAATACTAGTAGGTGTATCATCTTCTCTAAATTGTCTGATCTGACCGTGGTTATTATTTAAACTTTAAATAAATTGATTTTGATCTAATTAGATGATATTAAGAGAAAACTGACCCAGTGATCAAAGGCTCTCTTTCTCTCTCTTTTCCTGATAATAATTCAGATCAGAATCCTGCATAGAGATTAGTGACTCTTTGGAACAAAGATTTTGTGTTTGGCTTTCAGAAATGGCTGTGCAAATATTCTGTCTGAAAGCCCTTTTAATGGCCGAAGATGGAGGAGTTGACAATCTGGGAAAGGCCAGGTGGACCTGAACTGGGATGAGTGGTTTCTTGGCAGGGAGCCCATTCTCATGATGAAAGCTGGGAAAATTTGCTTGGGGAAAGTAATCCAATGATATGAAAGGATTAGGCAGGCTTACATTTAGCAAACTCTAAACCATGAATCTGAATGATGCACCTCTTCTCCACACAGGCAGCTGCTTTCCTTGTAAAATAGAGCAACCACAATTAAATGAGAGGAGAAACTAAAGAGAGAAGGGTGTTTCAAAATGATATTGCACGCATAGAAACCAAGTTTGCCATCAGTAATTCCTCATCAGCGCTAACAGAAGAGTCATCTCGGCAAAGAGAACAGCTCCCCGACACAACCCCAAAGAGAGGTGGAAACTTCTACCACCTCAAACTTGCACAGACTTCAAGTTCACCTTCCATCTCTTGCTCGTATTGGTCCAGCCACTTAATTATTTCACCTCGGAATACTTAGCTATTAGTGACACTAATTAAAACCTGCCTTGCC
Organism: Halichoerus grypus; assembly: GCF_964656455.1. Classification (NCBI taxonomy): domain Eukaryota; kingdom Metazoa; phylum Chordata; class Mammalia; order Carnivora; family Phocidae; genus Halichoerus; species Halichoerus grypus. The sequence continues at coordinate 102,563,650 of NC_135715.1, forward strand.
CTTAGATGTATTATGAAGCTGTTTGTAAAATGCTGTGAAGGTGAATTGTTCCAAGAGCTATCAATTCTGGTAGAGGCCGTGTCAGCTTCAGTTATGTGCTCATAAATGCAAATCCAACCTGGTCAATAATCTCCAGGGATGGTCTGAATTGCACAGCTGGCTTTTTAGAAAATGTGTGTGGAGGAACATGAAAAGATTGCTGAAAATGCCTAAGTAAGGTTAGATAATAAGTGGAACTATATGGGCAGGGGGAAGGCAGAACAAAGAAGATATTATTGGGCATCAGATATGTACTGTATTGTACAAAGGGGTGATTTAGGCTGTGTCAGCAAGGTATTGGGGAGGAGGTTATTAAAGTAAGAAGTCAGCACAAAGTATAATTAAGACTGATGACACAAGTTCCCAATTGTGCCTGCTCCAGGTCCTTTTTTCTTTTGCTGGTTGCCCTCTTGTCATTGCCCATGGTAGCACCGGGGAAATAAAGGTGGAAGACGGCTCCTCTAGTCACCAGTGTGTTGGATCTATGGACTTTCATCTTAGGACTCCTTCTCCAGAATATTATTTCACATAATATAAATATAAAACTTACTCAGTCCTTGAAGTAGATAACAAAACTCACTCACTAGTATGCCTGGCTTTCTCATATGATGGATGCATAAATACATGATGGATACATAGGTAAATGGATGGTTGGATGGATAAGTCAAAGCGTCATTCATTGAGTTATTAAGCAAATATTTAGTAAGTGTGTGCTTTGTGTCTGGCATTGTTCTAGGTGATGGGGATACAGGGGTGAAAAGACAAGGTGTCTGTACTCAGATTATGTTTCAATCCGGAAGACATGCAACAAACAAGTAGACAAATGTACGTGATAATGACAATGAGGATAATAAAACGGGGTAAAATTTGTGACATCATGGATGGACCTAGAGGGTATCATGCTACGTGAAATAAGACAGAGAAAGATATTGGCAATCTTTCATTAAGACTTCATAATCTATTTGTATCAACCACTTGAGTCATCGATCTGGGCTATACCAGGTACTCTTTTTTTTTTTTTTTTTTTTTGCTTCTTTTATCTTTTCTTATTTCTTTTTTATATCTCAGTCTTACACAGATCCAGAAATTTTGGTGAGAGTGCTCTCTGAAGACTGCATCTGATGTTTATCAGATGCTCAGTGGATGAGCTTATTACACTTAAATGTGGGACAGTTGGATGCTGCAAATCAGGAGATAATGGCAAATAGATACCTAGTCTATTCTTGGGTTCCACTGGGCTCTGGAAAGTATTTATTTATGTCTTATTGTCACATTCAGGTGTGTGTTTAAATATATAAAATAATACATAGTAGGTTTTGCTTTCTCATAAGTGAGGAAAGCCATTAAATGCTGGCAATGAGTAAAAAAATTATTATTATTATTTGTATTTTTGAGCTGTTAACACCACATGATTCAGTTTAAAAAAAAAAAAAAAATCCGGCTATCTTATCCTTCACATGTCCATACAGGCTGAGGCTACTGATAATGCTGAATATGTCAATGACATATATGTACCTTATGCAAGCCACTGGAAATCATAGAAATGATCATGAAGAAATTATTATTTTTTATTTTTATTTTATTTTTTAATTTTCACTTTATTTAAACTACTTCATCCCATCCTTGCCTCTGGCAACCACCAATCTGTTCTCAGTATCTATGAGCTTGGTTTGTTTATTTAGAAAATTCCGCATATAAGAGAAATCATACAGTATTTTTCTTTTTCTCACTTATTTCACTTAGTGTAATGCCCTTGAGGCCCGTCCATGAAGAAATTATTTTTATCTCATCTTTTGTTTCAAAACCTCCTTCCTCATGAGTAGCCAACATATGTCATTATCTATCGGTGACTGCAATTTCATAATGTTCCACTTTTCACCATTTCCTTTGTGGTGGGTGCTGTGGTGTCCACTGCACAGATCTCCCTCCAGAAATGAAGGACTTGTTCTCTGTCCCCCACACCTCCCAGTTGCTGGGAGTGCAACCAGAAGGCAGCTCTCAGCCATCAGCTCTCATCAGTTCTCATTGAAATGATGATGATGAAGAAAAATGCCCCATCCAAGGTCATTTCTCCTAGGGGCTGACTGATCAGTGTGGGGGTAGAGGGGCTCCATCTGATGTTCCAAATGGGGACAACTCTGAAGGGTCATGCCTCCTTCAGAACTCCCTGTGGGGTTGACTTAGGACTGAATCACAGCTCAAATTCATTCCCTTTGCCCAATCCTGCTTCCTTTCTCTCTTTTTTGTAACTGTTGGTTGTGAGAGTAAGCCCTAATAAATGCCCCGCATGTTAACATCTCTCAAATCTATTTCTGGAGGAAATCTAATATGTGATAGCTGGCACCAGAAGAGATGGGAGAAAGCAGTCCCTGGGGTGGGAGTTTGGGCCCAGGTCATGTGCTGCCTGGTGGTAACAAGAACCCCCATCACTGGTGTACATGGGGCACAGATAGCCACTAATTTAATGTGGTAGCACCCCTGAAACTCTTATGAACTGGGATGATACACAGATGGAAGACAATGTGATGGCTCATGCAATGTCTTAGGCTTTTGAGAAATAAGCGGTGGGGGGGGGGGGGCGCCTGGGTGGCTCAGTCGTTAAGCATCTGCCTTCGGCTCAGGTCATGATCTCAGGGTCCTGGGATCGAGCCCCGCATCGGGTTCCTGCTCAGTGGGAAGCCTCCTTCTCCCTCTCCCACTCCCCCTGCTTGTGTTCCCTCTCTCGCTGTCTTTCTCTCTGTCAAATAAATAAATAAAATCTTAAGAAAAAAAAAAAAGAAAGAAGGGGGAAATGGTAACTTTAAGGATGGTGGAATTTGGTAGCTAAAACTAAACTTCACTCTGGAAACAGGACCAAAATCAGAGAGTCATTAACTGGTAGTTAAAATCTAAGTGTGAAATTCAAAGGGCCTCCTTGGTAGCATACAAAGAGGTTTTCATCTCCTTCAATAGGAGAGAATGCTGAGGATATGGCCCAGGATCTAATTTTAAGAGTAATTGAGCTCTAAAAATGTATTAAAATCCCCAGCCAAGGCTGGTCTGCTATTATAAGGTTAAGGTCTTCGTTGGGAAAAAATGGGACACTGAAACATGAGTTTGGGACACCTGGGTTGATGCATCCAAGTATCTTGAATCCTGAGAATATCTGAGCCCTCTGAACCTGCACAGGTGGCCCACATCTCCCATTTGCCTGAAGATGACACAGACACCTTTCCCTATAAGACAACATGCATTTCTCCCTTCCCTTCCTTTTCTGTTCATTAAATCAATGACTAGGGCTAAATCACAACATAATCCAGGTGAGGACATGCTGGCCATGTCCAGGGAGGGAAGTGCAGGACCTAGCCAACTTGTACCAACAGGATCCAGGAGAGCACTGGATGCTGAGAGTTCAAGGCTGAGGAGGGCAGGACATACATTTGATAAAAGAAAAGTTTATTGACATGGGAGCACTCTCCTAAGATACCGGATTTAACACCTTGGTAAGGACCCCCAGGAAATGATACAAACACGTGGCTAGGATGGCTCTTAGAAGCTTGGGAAAAGTGATGGTCTATACTGATTGAAGCAGAAATGACAGAATTTCTGTGGCAGATGGTGGAAGAAGGAATTAAAAGGCTCAGAGAAGTGGGCACATGAGAGTGGATATACTATGTAAGGGTATAAAATCCACACAATGATTATGTTCTTTGGAAGGGCCAGGAGGACACACCATTGACCAAAGCAATAAGGAATGCTGGTGCATCACTAAGAAGCTCAGTGGTGCTTGTGTTCTGTATTCCAGGCCTGACAATAGGAGATGCTATTACAGAACTGGGTTCACAGTTATCAGGGATCAAAAGAATCCAGAACAGTAGAGGCTGTTGGCAGTGCTTTACTGTCAGAAGCCAGGTGGGGACAATTATTGTAATGGGCAGCAAGGTCAAATGGCATCCAAGGAGGCCACCTGACCCACAGGTCATTGTAGAGATAGTTAATAGAGCTCAGTGTCCTTAGGGGCAAAAGAATTGGGCAGCCCATAAGTGTGCTACTCTAAAGGAATCATGGATGGATGATCAGGAGCCATCATTTCAATAAAAATTCATGATCTCTTGCCCAATTTCTGGACATGAGTCAATTTTTGAACCAGGAACCTATCTACTGAAGGAGGCCTCCAGGAGGAAGGATGCTGAAACACCTCAGTGTGTTCAGAAATGAATCCCTCAGTCCTTCCCCAAAGGGACTATGGCCGCTTACTCTGATAACTTTGCATTGGGAAAAGGGGAATGCTCAAATATGTTCAAAGACTGTTGAACACAGAGCCAGAGTTGACACTCTGGAGACCTAGAGCATCATCTTGGGCCCCCTTTGATAGTGGGGGTATATGAAAGCTAGTAATAAATGGAGTTCTGGATCAGGTATGGCTCACAGTGAATTCACTGGATCTGTGGACCCACCTGATGATTATTTCTCCAGTCCCTGAATGTATAATTAGAGTAAATGTACTTAGTAGTTGGCACAACTCCCACGTTGGATTCTTGGACTGTGGGGTAAGAGATATAGTAAAGGTCAAATGGAAGCTCCTGAAATGGCCTCTCTCCATGCTGCCCACTGACAAGAGAGAAAAGCAGAAATAATATTGTGTTCTGGGGGTAATAGCAGATATTAGTACCAGTCTTAAATATACCAGATGGTGGTCCCAATGATATCACACCTTATAGACCAACCTGGCACCTGAACACAGCAGATCAATTCTGAAAGATAACAGTGGACCACTGTAAACTTAACCAACTACTAACCCCAACTGCAACTTCTTTGTTGAACAAATTACCATGGCCTGAGATATATGATATGTGGTCATTCCTCTGGCTATCGCTTTCTTTTTCAACCCTATTAGAAAAGAGGATCAGAACCAGCTTGTTTTAACTTGGAAAGGACAAGAATATCCACTTATGGTTTTGCCCCAAGGCCATGTTAATTCTTCTGCCCCCTGTCATTAAATAGTCTGAATTATCTGGACATGCTATAGAATATTACTTTGGTCTACTGTGTCAATGATATCATGCTAATCAGGTTGCCTAAGTCTTACTTTGGTAAAAGGCATACACTTCAGAGGGTGGGAGATAAGCCCTATAAAGATTCAGAGACCCACCATATCAGTAACATATTTAGGGGCTCCTACTCTGAGACATGCCAGGATATCCGTTCAAAAGTGAAGAACAAATTATTGCATCATATACCTCCCACCTCAAAGAAGAAAGCATAACATACAACTCTTGGTAGGCTTCTTCTGGTTCTGGAGGCAGCGTATTCCATATCTGGGAGTACTGCTCTAGTTCATACAGTAGATTACATGGAAGGCTGCCAGCTCTGACTGGTGCCCAGAGCAGGTACAGGCTTAGGCCATATGACCAAGTAGGCCCTACAGTATTGGAGATATCAGTGGTGGGAAAAGATGCTTGTGGAGTTTATGGCAAACCCAGTAGGAGAATTACAATATAGACCCTTAGGTTTCTGGAACAAAGCAATGCTATCTGCAGTGAAAATTATATATAGCTTGTGGGGTCTAATAGAGACTTTATTCTTGACCATGACAGTACATCAAGTGACCATATGGACTGAATTCAGTCAGACTCCTAAGGCTGAGAAGACCTAATAACAGTCCATAGTAAAATGAAATTGGTACATCCAGGAATGAGCATGAATAGGACCAGAGGGCACAAGCAAACTGCAGAGAAAGGGAATCCAGAGCCCCAGGTCATTTACCATGGTTGCACCAGTGCCCTCCCCTTAGCTCACTTAAAAAAAAAAAAAAAGATTTTATTTATTTATTTGAGAGAGAGAGAGAGAAAGAGAAAGGGAGCACACAGTTGGCGGGGGGGTGGGGGGTGGGAGAGGGGCAGAGGGAGAGAGGGAGGAGCAGAGGGAGAGGGTGAAACAGACTCCCAACTGAGCAGACTTCCTGCTGAGCAGGGAGCCTGACTTGGACTCCGTTCCAAGACCCTGAGATTGGGGCTGAATGCAGATGCTTAAACTCCTGAGCTACCCAGGCACCTCTCCCTTAGCTCACTTCTATAACTATATAGACTATGACTCTATGACTATGACCAGCTGATAGAAGAAGAAAAGCTCTGAGCTTGGTTTGTGCATAGCTTGACTTGGTATGTTTAAATTGAAATTCATGGTGATTGCACTACGTCCTCCTCAGGGTGGCCTTGAGAGAAATGGTGATGGAAAATTCTCCCAATGAATAGGGCTTCTAGTGGTGCACCTTTGTGTAGAAGAAGTGACCTCAAGGTTAGAATATATTCAGACTCTAGATCAGTGGTGAATGGGTTATTAAGGGGCCTGGAAGGAGAAAGATGGGAAGGTCAGAAACAAGGATGTCTGGGGTAGAGTCATGTGGATAGACATATGGGATTAAGAAACAAGGTAGGAGATCTTTGTTTTTCATGATAAAGCTCACAGAGAGCATCCAGTGTGGAAGAGGCACTAAACAACCAAGTAGACAAAGCAACTTGGCCAGATGACATCAGCCAGCCTCTGTCATCAACTCCCCCAGTGCTGGTCCAAGGGGGCATGAATAAAGTAGCCATGGTGGCCAGAATGGAGGCTGTGCATGGGCCCAACAGCATAGACATTCATGCTTCTCATCCCCAGGACTCTGGCTTTATGGTTGAGAGATCCTACTCCTAAAGGGGACCATGAACACTTCTGTCAGGTCCCATTGAACTAGAAGCTATGGCTGCTACCTGAACACTTCAAGCTCCTTGTGCCAAGGGATCAGCAGGTAAGAAGAGGAGTCACCATCTTGGCAGGGGCAACTGGTCCTAATCATGAGGAAGAGGTAGGGCTGCTGTTACACAATGAGAGCAGGGAGGAATATGGCATTCAGGTGATCTACTGGGTATCTCTCTGAACTTCCTTATCCAACTTTGATGGTAACTAGACAAGTTCAGCCACCCTGGCCTGAGACAGGCATGGTGACCATTCACTTGTGAGGGTCTGTGTCATGCCACCAGGAAAACCAGTGAGACTAACCAATGTGCTAGCTAAGGGGGAGGGGAATCCAGAACCAGTTGTAGAGGTGGGAAATTCAGTTATAGCCCTGAGACCAGCTGCAGTGATAGGGGCAATAGTTTATCTCACTAAATTCCTCTCCTAAGTTTCCAGAGAATGTCAGAGTTGCTCCCAGACTCATGTGAAGAAATGGATCTGAGTTGAGCAAGGGGTGGAGTGTGCTGGATACCAGGACACACTTCCCAGATCTTCCCTTAGGGCTGAAGGACAAATTCCTCTTCCTGCTGGGAATGCTGCTAGAAGATGACTCTCAGCTTTTAGCCCCTTTGTGATTGACTTAGCTAAAGAAACTTCCTTGCCCAAGGGACAGCTTATATCCAGTGACTGATCCATAAGGGGGTATGAAGTTTCAGTCCCATCCCCTCAATTCCGTTAAGCCCCAAAGAGCTATCTCCTAGATCCATGGCTCCATGGGGGATGGCTGAGGACTTTGTTGGTATACTGCAGCTCAGCTTCTGTCTCTGCTCAATCTTGCATCTTTTCTTTCCCTTCAACAGGTGTTAATCCAAAGCATATGCCTTAATTATAGCACACACATCCTGTATGCTAATCTCCACCTCAGAGCCTGCTTCCTGGGGAAACACCTTCAAAACCATCAAGGTATCAAGACATGTTGCTGATGACCAACTGATCTCTTTGAGGGAAGCAGTGAATAGATTGGTGTTCAGATGTGCTATCTTCAACTCACTGGGAATTCCTTCCTTGAAGCACAGAGATGGAACTTTGCCAAAATTGATGCCAATTTACTTTCCCACTTTACATCACAACTCACAAAATAAGTGTTAAAAATTGTCTTTACATAGAACATGGATTCTTCAGTGATAAACCATCATCAGATGGACTATATCTCAGTGAAAAGAGTCTTGTAGATAATGGTGATGGCTGCACAACATTGTAAATGTATTTCATGCCACTGAATTGTTTGCCTAAAAATGGTTAAAAGTGGCAATATTTATGTATATATTTTCACCACAATTAAAAAAGATCAATAATGCAACGTACCCAAAACCACTGACTTGTGTAAGTGGGTGAATTGTATGGTATATAAATTATATCTCAATAAAGCTATTAAAAAAAGAGGCTCGGGGGAGTACTTCTCTTTCATATATGTGCCCTCTTGCTGCACTGAATTTTGTCCATATAGGAAGTGAAATATCTACACAGACATCATACCAGCTTTTTCCTACAGATATACTACTGATATTATGCAACATCTACCAATGTTCTTTCATAGAGAAATCTTGCTGATAGTTCTGCTTCTTTCCCAACATAATCATTACCTTAGTAGCTGGTTTTACAAACTTCCTGGCAATAGTGCGGCATATTCCTATTTTCTGTGAAGAGTGCATCCTTTATGATGCCTCTGTAGTTTTGGTTTCTCCATCACTTTTAGCAATAAAATTCATCAATTTTGTGTTGGGAAGCACTTACAATGTTTGTAGCTATTCTGGAAAAACTTTATTGTTCTATCAAAGAAGTCATTGTACTTTGTGGGAAAATACCACTGAAGTTTTCATGGTTTCCTGCTGTTATTGGAAATCATTTTTATAATGGATGTCACCCTGGAGGGCTAGGGGCAAATGCATCACCAGTCCACTACAATCCAGTTTTCACATTTTTCTGGTCATAGTTCCTATTCTTACAGGCTTACATTTTTGTTAGCTTATTATCACAGTCATATTCTCACTTCTCCCAGCACATATTGCTTTACCCCACTTCATTTTTCCTTGAATCTGTTCTTTATATCTAAGATGTTATCTTGAGTTACGGTATTTACAAAACTATTTTCATAAGTACCACTTTTGAGTCATTGATCTGTTTTTGTCAATAAGAGATAATCATAATATCAAAGACTGAACATACAAATTCAATAAGCAAGAACAATGACATATGTTAGCTGAGACAAAATATACTTACACTGTAACTGAACGTTGGCTAAATTGAGCTGGTGTGATGCTGGGATAACCCAGGGGTTCAAGAATCTCATTTTGAGCAAACACACCTGTTTTTTTCTCTTTCCTTCTCTTTCTCTCTTTTTTTTTTCCTTGTTGTTCTAGCTGGTTTCCTCATCTACATTCTTCACCTTCTTACTCTTCTTTCTTTTCCCCATTCCTCTGTTGTTGTTGTTGTTGTTTTTTTTTTTTGAGAGTTATGGTATTAAAATGGAAAGAGATCTTGTGATCATTAAGTCCAATGACTTCCTTTTACAAGTAAGAAAAATTGAAGTCCAGAGAGGTTCAATGAACTAATCCAAGTCAGAAGGATCAGACCTGGTCTCCTGGCTCCTTTCACTCATGGCCAGTGTGTTTCCATTTTGCCGGGAAGCCTTCTCCTTCAGCTCTTCTTCCTGGTCTTTTCTTGGCACTGACAGTGGTTGGACCCATAGTGATTAAGGATGTTCATTATCAGAGCTAAGAAAGTAGCGTGTTAAGTGAGTCAAAACTTCCCTCCTCTGTCTCCTCTCATCCCTGCCGCTATAGAATATTCACCTACAATCTCTGTGCATTCTCCCCCCGAACATATGTCGAATTTTTACACTATGCTGGTACCATTGCCCTAATTCATGCTGTCATCATCTTTCTCTTATACTACGTCTACAACCTCTCTTCTAGTTGCTCTGCTTTTAAGAACTACTTCCACCCCTCAAGCCCTAAAATCCAAGTATCCATCCATCCAAGTATCCATCCATCCATCCATCCATTTCGCTGTGGCCAGAATGGCCTCACAATGTCACTCTCATCTCTTTTGATGATTCTTAAATCCCTACAAGATAAAGTCCAGCCTTTGAACAAGGCATCTGACCACCAAGTCTGTTTGTGGTCTGGTTCCTGCTCTCCTGTCTGGTCTTATCTTTATCACTCTGTGTATTAGTCAGGCTAAGTTATGATATACTAAAAAAAAAAGGCTCCAAAATCTTAGTGGCTTAATACAACAAAAGTTTATTTCTTATTTATACAAAGTGTGCTGCAAGTCTGGATGTCTCTCCAAAGGGCCTGTTTTCTATGCACTGATTCAGAGATCCAGCTGCCATGACAATGTGGCATTTCCATTTTACTAGGTTTCCTCCACAGTTGCCATGGAGGAGAAAGAGAGAGCTGGAAGGTGAGCATGAGTTCTGTGCTTGACCAGTTTATCACTTAATTGCAAGGGGGCTGAGAAACGTGGGGACTACTATCTCTACTATGTTCCCTCCTGGCAACTAGAGATCTGGAAATACCTGACTACTTATTTCCTGAGTACAAACTCTTTTAAAGCCTCCTTGTCTTTCCACCAAGGCATTCCACCCTGCCTAGAATATCCTTCTTGCTGACCTCACAAACACAAACTCAAGTCTCTGTTTCTTCTAAGCCATAGCTGACTTTCTCAGGCTAACTTGGTGCTTATTCTCCAGTGTTCCCACAGCATCTTGTAATTACCTCCACCTTAGCTCTTTTTATATTGTTATAGACATTTGCCTGGCTGTTCCCCTCTAAATGGAAATTTCTTTGTGGATAGAGAAAGTGTATTTTCATCTTTAAGTCTTCAGTTTTAATACAGTGGAATGTAGAGACTTTTCTTATCTGTCATTGAACAAATAGTTGAAAGAGATGACTAAAAAAGTGTAGTTTGTTTTGTTATATCACACCCCTGCCACTACCACCTTAACCCAAGAAGCCACCTTCTCTTACTTGGAAAACCACAAGACCCTTTCTGATACTCCTCTTTCATTCTTGCCCATATCCAGCTCACTCTCCACTCAGCAACCACATCATTATGAAACATGAATCTGAGTGGGCCTTCCTATTTCCTTAGAATAAAATCCAAACATTTGAATTCCTTCCCATGACCCCCTGCCTGCCAATCTGGCTTGAGCTCACTCTCTATCCTGTGGCTCCCACAGTGGCCTCCTCTTAGTTTCCTGAACCCACTAAGATTTTTCTTTCCCTAGGGCTTTCTCAGGGCTGGTTCCTATGCCTGGAATGCTCCTACTTCCTCTTCTTTCTTGGTTAGTTCTTTCTCAGTCTTCAGCTTAAATGTCACTTCTCTAGTAGTTATGATTGTTTTGTTTTGATTGCAAATGAGAAAATCCCACTCAAACTACCCTAAATAAAAAAGGGAATCTATTTGTTCTTGTATCTAACAAGTCCAGAAATAGTGCTTGCCTTCAAGAAAGGCTTGATGTATGTCACTGAGGATCCTATTTCTCTCACTTACTGTATAGCTGTAGCTCTTTCCTCATGGTCACAAAATGGCTGTCATTGTTCTAGATTCACATCCTCACAGCATCATCTCCAGAAGAAGAGAGAGGACCTCTTCTGGTAATTCCTATTCAAGTACAGGGGTTTTCTCTCTTATTGGCCTAAGTTGTATCACATTCCTGTGTCTAAACCAGTCACCTTGGGAGGGACATGAAGACAGTGGGGAGGAATTGGACTTGCTTATACCAACAGGATCCTTCTCTGGCATTGAGGATGGGACCCCACATAACCTAACAACATGTCTGCATATGAAGGAGAGTTTACATTTTTAAAGGATAAAGAGTACTTTGGGTGGGAAAAGTGGAAAATAAATGAATGGAATTTAACCAAAAAAAAATTCATTATTCTTTCTCAGAGGAGTCTTCATTGTCCACCCCCATCTAAGGAAGTCCCTTCTGTTATCTTTTTTTTTTTTTTTTTTAAGAGAGGAAGGGAGAGGAAGGGCAGGGCAGGGGAAGAGAGAGAGAGAATCTTAAGCAGGCTCTATGCCCAGGGCAGAGCCCAATGCAGGGCTCACTCTCACAATCCTGAGATCATGACCTGAGCTGAAATCAAGAGTCAGATGCTTTAACCGACTGCACCACCCAAGTGCACCCATCTGTTATCTTCTGTTACTGAATCCTACTCACTTCCCTCAAAGCACCCGCTACCGTTTGTACTGTTTATTTGTTTACCTGTTTGTAGTCTGAATCTCCCACCAGGCTCTAACTTCATAAGAGCAGATACCATGCATGATTTATTCCCTAGTACTGAAACATACTAGAAAATTCAATAAATTCTTAAGGAAAAATGAGCAATTTTCTTCCTTTTCAATTTAGTCCTGGTTTTTACCAAGGGATGAAGGAGAGGAGGAGGGGTTGGAAGGATAAGGGTGAATGTGAGTACTCTTGAGTGTTAATTTGGCTTTTCTTTGTCTAGAAGCTTAGTCCTCTTTCCCTCCCAATAATCCCTCAAGGTCCCCATCCCCAGATCTTTTCTTATTAACCCATCTGCTCCTGGCTCTCTGGTAATTTGATGTTCCTTTGGGTTTTTCTTTTTAAACCTAGCTTGAATTAGAGTCTCAAAAGGAATCTTAATTTTTAAAAGAGACTTAGTTAAATTATGTTTGTTCAGAGAAGACAGGAACCAAGTCTTTCTCTTTGTGTTTCCTCAGCTCCTACAAATGTAGCAGGTGTGCTTTACTGAGTGAAAATTCAATCTCCCTCATGGAAACTGACACTGAAGTCGATGCCAGGTAGTAGCAAGAGAGAGGAGAGGTAGCAGTGAGCCAGGAAAAAGAAAAAACTGCCAGGAAAGAATAAAGGTTGGTAAACAGTGAAGTAAGACGTCTTTGGGTTAAAGGGACATGGCTCAAGAGAAGGAAAGTTAGAATAAATTTGGGGAAAGGAGGCAAAATGTACAAAATAAAAGTAGAGCTGGAGGGATCTTCTTTCCTTCTTACATGTACCCATTTATTCATCAAGTATTGAGCATCTAGTATGTGTCAGACACTCTTCTAGGAGTCAAGGATACAGGGGTGACCAAAACATACCAGTTCTTGCCATCATGGAGCTCATATTGTAGTGAGGGAAGATAAGGAGATGGAGATAGATGATGGGCTGTTGGATACAGATGTCAGATTGAAAATGCATCTGCTTTTACTCCCTCCTGAGACCCCACAGAATGAAATAAAGGCACTTTTTAAGGCATAGATACTCATGGATAAGACAAAGGGACAAGGAGGTGACAGGAATGAGGGGGAAAGCTGGAAGGCAGACTTGAGAAGTTTACATCCTCAGTGGGCAGAGGAGAAAGCTGAGAACCAACCCAGTTTACATGCATCACCTCCCAATGTGCAGGAAGTGGTATGCCGGGTGAATCTGGAATAGTGTGTGTGTGTGTGTCTGTGTGTGTGTGTCTGTGTCTGTGTAGGGAACAGAAGATAAAATAAAGATCACCAGTTTGGAGTCAGCTCTCCAGACCCTCTTGTCTTTTCCACAGAGAAGAGCCAAACCCCTCTGGCAGGATGATGGAACCATATTCTCTGGAGAAGAGTTCCTGCCCTGTTGAGGATGGCGGACTGGACACAAATCAGAGGATTAAGTGAGTATATGTATACTGGATGCTGAGGCCCTCTTTCTCCAAGAATGATGGCAGCCAGGCCTATACCCACCAGCAGGAGTTTGGAGAAATGCTCTCTGGAGAGCCTGACCATTTCAAGAGAGTAAGACCTAAAGACACTGATATTGGAGTTTTCCAACCAAATAGTGCAACCCGATCACACCATAGAGTGAAACTCTGTAGTCAGCAAACCCCACCTGTCTATTCAGAGCTATCAATCAGCATTTTGTTCCCTTTTCCTCAGAGGAGCAGATGGCCAAGGATTACCAGACATCTGAGGACAGGTTCTCATAAGAAAGACCAAATGAAAACCAAATGCATGGGAAAAAGCAACCTGGAGGAAACAGACTATGTAGGTAGAAGAAAACTTATAAGAGAGAGGGAGAGGAAGGGAGAAAACTCATTAAATGCTTAAAGAGATAAAAGATATTGCAACTTGGGAATAAGAACAGGAAGCTACTTAAAAAAAAAAAGTAATATTCAGAGGACAAAAAGGAGCAGCTAGAAATTAAACATATGATGGCAAAAATGAAAAATGCAGTATAATAATTGGAAAGTTGAAGAAACCTCTCAAAAAAGTAGAATAAAAAAAACAAAGGGGTGGGTAAGTAGGGGAGAAAAGATGAGAAAATTAGAAGAGTAGCCCAGGAGGTCCAAATAATGGGGATTTGAGAAAGAGAAGAGAGACGACAAAGAGGGGGAGGACTGGCAAAGAAAGAATTCAATACAAACTCCTAGACTTGAAAAAATGTGAGTTTCTGGATTGAAAAGGCCACCAAGGGCCCATCACAATTGCACAAGGGGTGGAAATAGTCCCACACTCACAGCATCATGAAGTTTCAGGACACTAAGCTGAAGAAAGGGCTTAAAACCCAGACAGCAATAACATGTCACTTACAAAGGATCATTAATTAGAATGGTTTCTATTGAGAAACTTTGGGAGCTGGAAGACAATGGAGCAATGTCTTCCAAATTCTGAAGGAAAATGATTTCAGACCTAGAATTCTACTTCCGGCCAAATTATCAATGAGCTGTGAGGGCAGAAGCAAAAGCATTTTCAGATGTGCAAGGTCTCAAAAAATTTTTTTAAATAAATAAAAAAAGGAATGTGTCTTCCATGCAGCCTTGCCTGGGAAGCTTTTGGAGCATATGCTCCACCCAAATGCCAGAATAAACCAAGAAAAAACAAAGATGTCAGAGTTGGGAAACAGAGGGTGCCTAGGATGATGGTGAAGAGAAATTCTAGAAGTCAGCAATGTCCCACACATACAGGGAAACCATTTTATTATTATTTTTTGAAGAGTTTATTTATTTATTGAGAGAGAGAGAGAGAATGAGCGAGGGGGATGGGCAAAGGGAGAGGGAGAGGCAGACTCCCCGCCGAGCAGGGACCCAGACCCCAGGGCCCTGGAATTATGACCTGAGCTAAAGGCAGACACTTAACTGACTGAGCCACCCAGGCACCCCAGGGAAACCATTTTAGTTTGGACCATGTCAGAAGGTAAAGGGAGGATAGTGCTCCAAGAAATTAAAATGATGGGATACATAATGTATTTGAATGCCTGTTGAGAACATTTAGGTCACTGGTGAAGTTTGGTTTTTTTTAGTGATAAGGACACAGAACTAAGGAAACAGTAAAATAGGAAACTATAAAATTAGTAACTCCAGGCAAACAGAAATAATTGTAAAGAAAAAGTAATAATATAATATTACATGATTCATTACATTTGCATAGTCATGGTTAAGTAACGCTGACTGTTGACCGATCCGTAAGTTCTGTATATTAAGAAGGCAGAGGGGTGGAAAGTGTGTGCTCCTGTGTGAGAGCAGAGGGAAGAGGGAGTCAAAATCCTCACCTTCCATAGTGGAAAATCAAGAGATAATGCCTAGAAGTGTTTTGGTTCTGTTTTGTTTTGTTATGGATTTGGAAGCAATAACCAAAAAAAAAAAAAAAAAAAATCAGGTACAGTTGTTGAAAGTGGTTGGCTTGAGTAGGGGGTATGGAAGAGGTAGGAAATGGCTGCTTTTCATAATAGATCTAGTTGGTTATTTAACTTTGTACACGATTAACTCTGAAGAAGAATAAGACCAAAAGAGGGGAAAAGGAAAATACTAGAAAGAAACATAGCAAAATACTAGTTTTTATCTCTGGGCTTATGGTAATGAATTATTTTTATTTTCTTATTTATATTTTTTCATATTTTCTCCAGCTTCCAAAACAAACATGGCCTAGTTTTTAAATCATAAAACACATATTTTAGGTTAAGGAGAGGGAGAAAGAGCTATAGTGAAAAGCAGCTTTGACAGGAGGATTTGGGAAAGCTTCACTGATCATGACTTTTGGCTATATCTTTGAGGGAGGAAGAGCATTCCAGAAAGTTATGCAAAGGTCCTGGGGTGGGAATGTGCTTGAACCATGCCTGGTGCCTGTGAGGAAAAGCACAGAGGCTGGATGTGTGTTAAATGTGGTGGTGAGAAGGTGAGGTCAGAGGGAGAGCTTGGGGCCAGCCCCTGTGGAATCTTATGGGGCATGTTAATGACTTTAGATTTTATCCTGACTGCTAAGGGAAAATGGCTGAGTTTTGAGGAGAAAAGTGACATGATTTGATTTGCATTTTAACAGGAGGATCACTGTGGCTGCTGTTGTGGGGGGGGGAGGGGTTGTGGGGGAGGGAAGAAGGGAGGTGGCAAGAGTGGAAATGGGAAGACCATTTAGGAGGCTCTTGCTGTATGTAGTTCAGATGAGAGATTCTTTAGGGTTAAACACTAATGTTCAAAGAGTTTTTACTTTCTTTAAGCAGCAGAAACCTTTTTTCAAAGGAAATCTTACAGTGACCCCTCATCTATAAAACATTAAAGTGAAGCATAAAAGTGAAGGGGCTTTAATTGAAGTAGGGAGGTTAGGGGTCCAGAGTCACCCCCCCATCCTCTCCTCCCAGCCTCCTTGTCCTGGTGATCCCTGGGAGGTGTGCCTTTGAACCCAGGGTTCTGCAAACTCTGATTCCACCTAGCTCCCTTCTTTCATTGAGGAGGTCCAGTTCAGGGAGGAGTTAGATGAGCAGTGGGTTTGGGTAGGAGCACTTCCCAGGAGGGGTTCATGCTGTGGCAAAAGCTGGTGAGGTAGGAAAAAAGAATCATGCTCCATGCCCCTGTGAGGCAGAGCAATAACCAAGCATCTTCACTCCACTTCCCACTGCACATACTGCTTCTGGCGGCTTTTGAGCCAACTGCGTATGTCAGGCTTTTACCAGGTTTAGTGCCCCCTTCCCCCATCCCTTCCCAAGGGGACATGATTTGACCCAACTAGAATCCAGAAGGGAAGCTGGGGCAGGGCGAGATGGGGCGAGAACCAGTGAGGACAATGGGTGAAGTCTCTGCTGTAGGGAAGATCTAGGCTCTTTCCAACTTTCCCCACCCCATGGTGTGTTAGTAAATTTGACAACTGCTCTCTGGAAGAAGGAAGGAAGGAAGGAAAGAAGGAAGGAAGGAAGGAAGGAAGGAAGGAAGGAAGGAAGAAAGGGAAGGAAGGGGTTAAGGATGGAAGGAAAGGGGGAAGGAAGGGAGGGAGGAAGGGGGAAGGAAGGAAGGAAAGGGGGGAGGAAGGACGGAAGGAAGTAAGGGGGAAGGAAGGAGGGAGGGAAGGAAGGAGGGACTGAAGGGGGAAGGGGGGAAGGAAGAGGGAAAGGTAGGGAGGAAGGAGTCAGGCACCTGATTTGTAGCACCTGCAGATTTCCATAGTGTAAATAGTTTCATCTGACAGATTTAATGGCAGCAACATAAAGACACTGAATGGGAGTTTGGGAAGTTGCCCATCACTATATAGTATTCCGACCATAGAGATACAATAGATGAAATAACCTCATGATCTTAGATAATAGTAAAATCTAGTAACATAATTAAAAAGTGATGAGTTTTGAGCATTTAGTTCCTTTACTTTTAATTTAACTTCTTGTGGCTATGTTTAGCAACTGGCTGGCACAATTTCTGAAAAGTTAACGGTCATCTCTCACCAGCCAACTGGAAGCAGCACCTCACTGCCCCACCCCTCAAACAATCCCTCTGAACTTCAAATCAAGAATTTCAGTCTGCCGGTAAATTGTGGTACATCTATACAGAGGAACACCACACAGTAATAAACAGGAATGAACTACCGATGCACCAAAACCTCAAATGACACAGGCATTATGCCACATCAAAAGAGCCTGTATTAAAAGGTTACACAATGTATGACTTCACTTTTCTGATAGGCTTGAAAGACAAAACTATGGTGATGGAGAACAGATCGGTGGTTGTTGGGGGTTAGGGATGGCAAGAGGGAGTGACGAGAAAGAGGCAGCACGAAACAGGTTTTTGGGGTAATGGACTATTTTATGTCCTGATTCTGGTGAGGATTACATGAATTTATACATGTGTTCAAATTCATACAACTGTAGACAAAAACAGTTTTACAGTATAATAATTTTTAAAGTAGAACAAAATCAGCATATTGTTAAAAATAACAACAAACAGAATTTTAGTCTGAATTGGGCAAGCCATTCCACCGTTTTGGGCCTCCTTGGAATCTGCCGTGAAAAGAGAGGTGTAGATAGTCAGGAGCTGCAGAATTAAATGCCTATGAGGGTTGCAGTGGGTAATGCAGATGGAATACAATAGGGAGTGGTGAGGACTTTGGAGAACTAGTGAGTTCCCACATGTCTACATGGAGTAGCTACAGCTTCTGCCTCTGCTGATGGCTACCATGCTGGATCGTGGGCCTAGTTGGTCTCATCTTCTGAATTTTATGATAAATGAGGATTCTAGATTTTTTTTTAAGTAGGCTCCATGCCCAGTGTGGAGTCCAACACAGGGCTTGAATTCATGACCTTGAGATCAAGACCAGAGCTGAGATCAAGAGTCAGACATTCAACCCACTGAGCCACCCAGGCACCCCAGGACTCTGGATTTCTTCAAGGTGAAATTTTCTAATTTGTAAGTACTACCGGAACCCAACAAAACATGTATATGAATCAAAATCAGCCTAGGGGCTACCAGTTTGCAGCTGCTGGACAGGATGCTTTGTACCATTTTTTAAAACTCTTTGGGGGGCATCTGGGTGGCTCAGTCGTTAAGCATCTGCCTTCGGCTCAGGTCATGATCCTAGGGTCCTGGGATCGAGCCCCACATCGGGCTCCCTGCTCAGGGGGAAGCTTGCTTCTCTCTCTCCCACTCCCCCTGCTTGTGTTCCCTCTCTCACTGTGTGTCTCTCTGTCAAATAAATAAATAAATAAATAAAATCTTTAAAAACAAAACAAAACAAAAAAACTCTCTGGGCCAGGATTGTAGGCCCTGATAAGCAGTTTCCTCATCAGAGAGTGCATCAGAGATTTGGGAGTAACTCTGAAGGTTCTTGCATCACTGAAAGTAAAATTAAACCCTGTTTTACCCCACGATTTAAAAGTTGTGCAATTGAAGTACTAAGTGTTGTTGTGGTTGTCAGAGTCCACTAATGTGGAAGAGGACCCAGTGCTGAAGTAGGCTCCGTGGCTCTGCTCCTTTTCCTGGCTGCCCTGCAGGAACACTTGGAAATGTATCATTTGGTCTTTTACAGATCATAGCCTCTCATAAATGGGCCCGACTTCTCTGCACACATTACTGATTTTGTGATGATGAGTGAGAATTGAGGCCATCTTTCATCCCCATTGCCAGACCATGATTGATGCTCTTGCACACTTAGATTTGCACTTGGCATAGAACAGGGGAAGGCCCATTATAAAGGGCTCAAAAATGGCATCAGAGAAGGAAACGACATGCATCTGGAGCACAAAGCTGGGGAATTGAGCATAAATGCTAGTAGGACAGATGAGCCATGAGTTGGAGGGCCTCGTCTCCGGCTGGAAGGATGGCTCCTCTCCCCTGTCCAGTATAATTATGTTACACACCAACATGGTACACCATGGGAATAACCTTGTTTCAGAGTCTGTGGGGGTGGGCCTGGGGTTGAGAGGGGACTAGAAAGGGGCTTGCCTGAAGGTGCTTTAGTCCTCAGGGTTGCATCCCCAGGACGCCCAGATCCAAGCTGAAAGAAAGTAATAGGAAGAAGTCTGGATTCAGGAGTCTCACTCCTCGGGCCTCAGAACCCTTGAAGGGAAGTGGGACCTTTGCTTGCCAATGTGGCAGCCAGAGCTTTTGCTCAACATGGTTTCCCTTTTCCTTTTCATCTAATAACCAAAACTTGTTTTTTAGAGGGAACCTATTCCACATAGCTTGGCAAGAAAAGTGACCTTTCTCTCCCTTCCAGAGGAGAGAGGCCTCTCTAAGCAGAGCACCCACAATTCTCCTAGCTTCAGTGATGAGTTCAGGGACAGACTTGTGACACTGGCTGGTATAATCTGAGTTCTTCCTGGGACTTGTGCTGGAACTAAAGAGAAAGAGGTACTTTGTAAGCATTAGCTTTGAGGATGATATAACCTAGAGCATCTGGCCCCATGTAGAAGAGTCTATGAAAGGAAAATTGAACTGGTAAGTGCTATTGATTGAGCTCCTGGAGACAGTCCTACCTGAAGTCCATCTCTGAACTTTGTTGTTACAGGTGCCAATTTCTTCCTTCTTCCCTTCCTTCACCCTTCTTTTTCTTTTATCTTGGTTTGTTACGATTTCTGTCATTTGCAACCAGAAAGTTCTGATTAATATTTCACCCTATATAATGCTAAACAGGCTGATGTCACATATTGCATATATTAATATTAAATTTAAAATTATGTGAATATAAGATTTATTCATTCAACTCATGTGCCAAAACTATGCTAGATACTAGCAATCACATTATGAACAAGACAGACGATATGGTTGACCTAACCCCTAATGGCCTGATTAATATTAAATTAGATACTTTGTGACCGTAACATTCAAATAATTCACTTAGCTATTGCCTCCTATATGCCACGATAATGTCATGATAAAGGGTGAACAAAACAGATACGGTTGCTTTCCTCATGAAATGTTACTCCCTGTCCCAGTTCCCTTCTCGTCTACAGAATGAGTATAAGAGTCCCTAATTCCCAAGGTTTTTATGACTATATGAGATATCTACAGTACTTGGAATAATGTCTAGCACATGGTCAGTGCCCAGTAAATGGTAGATTGTAGTTTTTAATACTGAACTTTTTGGATATTCAAGGTTTTTGTTTGTTTGTTTTTAAAGTTTGACCATTTTCTTTTGTACTGTAATAAGAAGTCAGTTTGGGGGTTAGATAATACTAGTTCATATCCTGCTTCTTCCGTTACTAATTAAAAGACTTCGGGTAAATCATTTAATTTCCCTGAGTTTCTGTTTGTTCATCTATAAAATGTAAAATGGAATAATCATACCTTCTTTGAGAAGGCACAGAGCAGGAACTTAATTATTATTATTAATCCATCCACAGAATATAATGATAACATTGCTTGAGAAAAATCATCTCAGAGAAAGCAGTAATAACTATTATTATTTTTGTAAATAGCTCTCAGAGTCTCTACCTAGTCCAGTTCTCATACTTTTCACCAAAATATTTCTGGGAACAGGAGGGGAGAAATTATCCTGAGGGTGGAAGTCTAAGGGACAGTAATGACCCACAGTGGCCTCCTGAAAACGAGAAATCAATTTGTCTGAACCTATCAAGTTTTTGCTTTCCAGTCTATGGTAAATTCAGGCCTCTTTTAATGTGAGGATGTTTTGAATGACCTCCCAGGTAAATTACTTTCAGCCCTCTTCTCTCTATCTGATAGGCCAGTAGGAAATGTCTGGTTTAACCTGGGCCTTCATGTGGGCCCTCCCATCCTACTCACCCCTCACTGCCACCCAGGGGGATCTGTGCCGCATTTTGAGAAGCACAGCCTCAGTGCATTCTGAGTGGCAGTGGGCTTGGAAAGGATGTCCTACTCAATGCTGTGTCATAAAGGGGTGGGCTCCCAAGACACCCACAGGCCCGGGGTGAGAACAGGGGTGAGTGGACTCAGGTCAGCCTCTCTCTGCCTAATTTGGTAAATTTGTACTAGAGGCAACATATATTATGTAGTTCTGTCACCAAGATGATGAAAAGGCAGGATAAAGATGTGGAGAAGTACATCAGTCAGGGCCATAAATCCTAAAGGACTATTCCCCCCCACCAGGCTGTCCTGGAAAGATGCCTGCAGAGGGAGAACCAGATACCACCAACCAAGCATGAGAGTCAGTAGGCTGAGAAGGGGGTCAGCAGAGCAAGGAAAGCAGGCAGCTTGGTCATTGAGAGTGAATTGCATGCATTTGGGGAGTAGGGGTGATGAAAAACTTTAGGACTGGGCACCCCACCATCTTTTAATATGATCAGGGTGAGACAAACGAGCATCGAATTTGCTGGAGTTGACCTGGAGCCGGCTGCATGGGCCATATGGTTTCTCTGACCCATAAAAGTCACTAAGTGAGGAAGTAATTTATTGCTGGAGATCACTGTCTGCCCCATAATATCCTGGTGTGTTCACTTCATTGTTTCCTTAATATGGGAATGGGAGAGGAGCCGGGTAGTGAGCAGGGTGGGGGTTGGGGGGCAGCAAAAGGCTTTGGGTTATTTGCTGGAACAGTTGGACCTCCTTTGCTGGGGAGGAGGGAGACTGGGAAGTCTGATGCCTGGGCTGCTCGGCTGCTCTGTTCACTGGGGTTTTTCCTGCCCAGCAGCGGAGTCACCGGTGGGAGAGGGAGAGAGCTGGGAACCTAAAGAGGGAAAAGGGGTCATGAACGTCAAATGAATAACTTGGGATTTGCAGTTTGAAGAGAGGACATTTCATAAATGGCAAATCATTCCGGAGCCTGGGGGAAAAGAGGCCAATATGTCTAGTGAATTGGTGCCATAAAGGAGAGGGCTGTTTCCTCCCCTAAACACTGCCAATGAAGAAACATCAAAACAATAGCTGGTGACAACCTTCCAGGGAAGCAGATTCCTTTGCGAGGGGAGCTACCCTGTTTAACAATGAGCTTCCGACAAAGGCTCTGGAGCTGAGCTGGAGGACCCTGGCAGGAGCCTTGAAAGTTTGCTGGTACAATTGAGAGTCTTTTCTTTCTTCTGCTTCTTCTCTTGTTAATAGCCCCAGGCTTCGCAGCAGCATTATTTCAGAGCAGATATCCTGGGTTTCTTACCTAGGTCTTATCGGGAGATGTCATCTGTATGAACTTGAAATAGGAGCATTTCTCCAACACCTGTGTGATCTGCTTCTGCTTTTAGTGTAAAAACACATGTTCTGACGCTAAGAACATTTCTGACTTTCTGTTTTTCAGGCTGCGTGAAAACAGATTCTGCTGAGTTGCTACCTGGGCGTTAAAAAAAAAAAAAAAAAGAAAAAAAAAAGCTTCCTTAGAGGATTCCTGACTTAGCTCTGGTAATTTTAACCATCCCATGGGCTAAATGAACTCTGGGATCATTTGTTAGCCCTTGGGCAGGTAGGATTTTAAGAAGTTAGGCCCACATGAAAATGCTCAAATAGTACCCAGAACAAACATTTCACATGGGCCTATATAGCCCACACAACCCATAAGGCTTCTGTCTTCTCTCAGACTGAATCATGCTAGCCACATTCTTTTGGATCCCTTCCCATGATCTTTCCAGCTTTGGTAACCAAAGAACTAGGTACCACCTAGAAGGGTTTATATCTGGGAAGGAAGAGAGAGAAATCTGGAGAAGAATACAAGCTCCAGTCATACTCTTAAATGACAGCCATTTGTCCTCCGAGACCGGTCTGGAAAGGAGGGGTGCTAGGAATCACATGTAGAACTCAGAAGAGAGGGGTGAAGTGCTGTGTGTCCTGTGTGTCTCCTTCAGCATTGCAGTCCTACAACCTTGACCTTCCCAGTGAAATCGTTTTGTTTTATGAAAAGATCAGGGACTGTGGAATCAGGTGACCCAGGTTTAAATCCCAGCTATATGGCTACCAAGCTCTGTGACTTTGGGCCACTCTCTTAACCTCTCTGGGCCTTTAGTCTCCTAAGCTGTAAAGAAGGGCTCATCATACTTATTTCAAATAGGTTGTGAGGATCAAAATCTGGGGCATGTTGGGAAGAAAGTGGGATGAGTCCTTTGTTTGTGGTCCAGCAGGGGCTCCCTCTCTCTCTCCATAATACAAGAGATGCCATGGCCCCACTCATTTAGGCCATTACTTCCTAACTCAAAAATCATGTCCTTAAAATTTCCTTCTCCCCAAGTTCTTCTTTCTGTGGGTAAATTTTCAAAGGCTTCTATTAAAGTCTTTGGAAGGGATAGCATCCATTAACACTTTAGCTTGAATTAGTTTAGGAATGAGCTAGATTGATGAAGACAAAGAAGGAGAAACATAGCAGAGAGAGGTATGGAAATAAGTGAAGGCTTTTCCGGGACAGGGAGCTCCATTCCTGGCTGTGACTGAGGGGAAGTATACAGCAGGGCGGGACTCAGGGCAGTGTTGAGGAGCAAGGAAGAAATTGAAAAATCCAAGAACCATTAGAAGATGGGAAGGGAGTACAGAGGAGGCAATGACGGGCATAGAGTGGCTGTTAGCCCCAGGTAGGAGGGACCACTCTTCCTCTGAGATACAGAGAAGGGAGCAATCATGGAGGCTGAGGAGAGAAGGAGACTGGCAGAAGTGGTTCAGTGGGCAAAGGGTGAGGCTTTGGAGACAAGTAGCATAGATGTGTTCCTTTCTGGGACATGCACCATCTGATCTTGGGCAATCTGTGTATTTCCAGTGATATATCAGTTACTACATCTATAAATGGGGATGGTATCTAATTTGAAGAGCTGACTCAAACAGATACTGCAAAATACCCAGAACATGCAGGCTCTCAACAGACAGCCCACTGCATATCATTGTCATTTTCATTGTCTGCTGGGTAGCCTGGGGACTCGATGAGAGGGACCAGTGTTTGGAGGAGTCACTGTGGGATAGTAGCAGTAAAAGGAAGCAAGGGCTCAGTGGAAGTAACACCAGAGTAGATTAATAGTGGACCAAGTTCATGGTGCCTGGTGATGTCCAGCAACAGCCCCAGCCCAAAATTAGAACTACAGAACACAGAACTGGGTGAGGGGATGGATCTAGGCCTGGGACCTGATGTTCGGACCCAGCAGATGGTTACAGAAGGATGGGAAATAGGTTGCTCCCGTACTCTGCACCACTGACAGCTGCACAAGGGGAAGGCAGATGGGTCGAGTCCAGAGAGGTCTTGGTGATGATGAAGAGCTGATGCCATGGTGGAAGGATGCTGTCAGAAGGGAGAGACCTCAGCTGGGCACTGAACAGGGAAACAGCCCAGAAATACCAATGTAAAATGAGGCTGTAATGCAGGGACTAGGGGGTCAAGAGGTCTGATGTGTTGTCAATAGGGATGTTGAAGTACTGAGAATTCCTTCATGGCTAGAAATAATATGGACTGCAGTTATCCAGAAATGAATAACTGGGTCATGGGGAGGGTCAGTAATCAAGAAAAGCCATAATGTGAAGAGGCCTTGCTAGATCTAGCAAGTCCACTAGGGAGAAGGATAGGCTCTGATGGAAGAATGGAGAGTAAGCTCTTGAAAGGACATGCCCATATTGTGTTAGGCTTGCATATTATTTAAGAAAAACCTGAGCCAACATTTATATATTTTTATGAAAAAAGAATCTTGATTTCTGACTTCTGTAGAAAAGTAGGATTATCTGGAAATCCTGTGTCTATATTCATTTTATGTCAACACTTTACTATCCCCATTAGAAAGGGATGTGATTTGTCAGTTTGTCACACTCCCCACCATTCCCTATTGATCCCCAACACTGAGGTTAAATATCATTTGTTATTTATTCTTGAACTTTCCTTTGGTTTCTCTATGGTAGGAAAATATATGTGTGCAGAAATATGCATGTGGAGGCATTTGAGTTTGTGAACTTGATTTGGAACAAAGGCTGTACCAATGAAGCTAGGCCTTGATCCAGTGACAGAAGAGGGGACCCTAGTTGTTCTAGGAGCACCTTGTGACCATACTGCCAGGTTAAAAAGGGCACAGGGAGACAGAAGTAGTGTGTCAGAAAGGACTGAAAGAAGGTAAAGAAATGTTATAAAAATAAGGAAACCATAGTTCCTAGGGCTACTTGCTTGGGTCCCTTGCGAAACTTGTTCATTCAAAGTGGTTGAACCTAGCTCTCTGTCATGAGGACTGGGCCATTGGGAATGAGGGCTTTGTGGCAGGTCCTTCTGGTTGCCTGTCCAGAGGGGGAACTATGAAGTCCCTACTCCATCTACTTCCTTGCTGGCAGAACTTACCTTCTGCTATAGAAGTGTTTGAAAATGTCAGATTTTCCATTTTCTGGTCTTCCTTACAACTAAGGTTTAGGCACTACTGTTTTAGTCTGTTCTGGCTGCTATAACAGAATACCACAGAGTGGGGGGCTTATAAACAACAGCCATTTACTTCTCACGGTTCTGGGGGCTGGAAAGTCTAAGATCATGGCACTGGCAGCTTTGCTATCTGGTAAGAGCCTGCTTCCTCATAGACAGTGCCCTCTCACTGTGTGCTCCCGTGGTGCATGGGGGTGGTGGTGGGGAGGCAGCTTTCTCGGGCCACTTTTAGACCAATCATCCCATTCATGAAGGCTGTGCCTTGACCCAGTCACCTCCCAAAGGCCCCACCCCCTAGCACCATCACCTTGGGGGTTAGAATTTCAACATAGAAGTTTTGGGGGGGACACAAGCATTCAAAACACAAACAAGTTTTGGGGGGACACAGGCATGTGGCTCAATTATGGCCAATGGGACTTGAGAAAAAGTTTCTTGGGGAACTTTGGGGAAACATTTTCTTCCCTAATTAAGCATGGCCATGAGAGGGAGCATTCATTTTCGTCAGCCAGATGTTGTGTTCACTTAGCATGCCTTAACCATGACACCTATCTTGTGTGCATGAGAGGACAAACCAAATGAGCTAGCCAGCATACATTCTGAGACTGGCAATGTGGAAAGCTGCCAAGAACCTGGGCCCTTGATGACATTTTTGAGGCACAGAAACAACGTTGAACTCAACATCCACCTCTGGAGTATTTTATGTGCAGTAATACATTTTCGTCACTGTTTAGGCTACTTTAAATTGGATGTGCTGTTACTTGCGGCTAAAAACATTGTAAAGGATAGAGACTTTGTCCAGAGCTGGACTTATTAATGGGGATACAGGCCAGTGAGCTGGGGCTACTCCCAGCAATTGGATAAACACAGTGTTATTTTCCCAGTGGATTCATTTAACTTGATGACAGTTCAAATAGTATTTCATATGGAAACAAACATGGATAATATTGGTATAGAGTACAAAATTCTTAAGATAAAATAGGAGTCTTGAGGCTACTTCCAGACAAGGACCCCAGAAGCTTGGGATATCATAAGATATAAATACATAGTATTTCTCTTTCTGTTGAGCACGAGACATAAAACAATTCAAATTAAACTGCAGTTAGAAAGATTAAGTTAGACACAGGGAAGGATTGTGTCTGTTATGATTATTAAAGGGACCCTAAATTGGAAACGGGACAGATCAATGGAATGTCAGAGCTTCGGAAGTTTTAAAGAGAGGAGTATTGTGGTTTCAAATGGAGTTTTGCCTGGACTAGTTTTCTCCGCTTTCTACATCCTTGTCAATGTCTTGCCATTGTTTTGTATTTGTGAAGAATAATTTTTTTTTCTTAGATGATGATTGCATTCCAAACCCTCCAATGTTTCTTTGGTGATTTATCCTTTATTTTAATGTAATGTGCTACTCAAATACTGCCCTGGAGTTTTCCTTTAAGTAGTTAATGTGAATGAAAGGAGAAAATAGCCAGGAGTCAGCCAAATGTTGACACAGATTGTAAATACCTGTAGGGAAAGTATTTAAGCATTTCCGATAGGAAGGATACTGTAAATTTTACATGCAAGGGCTCTGCATCAAAGCCCAAATCCCAGCTTTTCTTCCCACTTTGTGACTTCTTAGACAGGGTCAGCACAAAGAACCCACTGTTTCCACAGGCATTTACATCACCACTCTATCTTGTTATTCCTGACTTCTTGCCAATCATATTGAGAATTTCTTAAGGGGAGTAAAAAAAAAAAAAAGAATAACCAAACCAGATTTGCCTCCTTGACAGTGAAGTATAGAGAGACAAAGCTCTCTCCCAGGAACAGGCTTTTCTTGTCTTTTTCTTCTTTATTTTAGCTGTATATTTGAACTGGACACTGCCTTTGACAACCCCTGCAGTCTGAGCCGATGAGAAGCTGAGTCAGTTTTTTCATCCACAGCTCAAGCTCACATTATTTTTTTTTAAACAGGAACTTTGGAGAAGCATTGGTTTAGGGAATAGGCCCATCACACTTCTTCACCGGGTTACAAACCCATATTCCAGGCCCCCAGACTGAGAATGTGGTTGCTTCTTTTACTTCTGTTAGCAATGGCAGACACAATGGGCAACAGCAGGAGGGTGGAAGGAGAGATGGGAAAGCCTCCTACAATCTGCGTTCCAGGGACATCAACGCCACCTTTTGAGAAAGGTGTATCCTGTGATAGGCTGTTTGTCCAGGCTAGACTTGCTCTGTTCTGCTCTAGCAGTTCTCTGCTCTAGCCTTTAACCTCTCAGTAAGCTAGAATGGATCCTTCTTCCTTTATCCATGCATTTAATCTTGCAGCAGATTGATTAAACACCTAATCATTGTTGCAATAGCTGGCATTCTATGAAGACTTTGTTTGCTATTTCTCGGAGGAGTGGAGGGGAGCAGTTAAGAGCATGGAATCTGAAGCCCAGTTGTTTGGGGTTGAATCTTGGCTAACCGAATGACCTTGGCCAAGTTCCTAAACCTCTGTAGGTCCTTGATAAGAGCATCCCACTAGCTTCTTGTGAGGACTGAATGAGGTATGTTATCCTTAAAGCTCAGCCCAGTACCTGGGAGGACAGGAGCTGGTAAATGGTTATTGTTAGAATCATTGCCAGTGGTGTTCAGGAACTCACAAACATGGTGGCCCTTCCCATGGAGCTCTTCTCCTTTCCTGAGTATTTTCTTACCTTTTTTTCTTTCCTGAGCCATTCTCTGCGCACCTCAGTGATTTACCAAGTGAATATTCAATACCTGCCAGGAGCTCTGCACTGTGTTTAGTGTTGTGGGGTGACAAAAAGACTGGGTGTCATTGGGTCTTCAAGGGGCTGCTGCCTGAATGGAACCATATGTTGAGACACACAATGCCAGGCAGGACTTACTGTATGCTGATTTGTGTGCTAACCAGTGGGAGGGAGCCAGGGGGGGTTAGCATGTTAGGAAGGGAGTGGAGAAGGACTGGATTCCACCCTGGTCTACAACAGAACCCTGGATAAGTCACTGTCCCTCCTGGGGCCTCACTTTCCCCATCTGTAATACCAGAAGATTGGTCAACAGTTTTCAAACTTTTTAGGCCAGGAACCACAGTAAGAAGTGTCCCCAGTTTTACATCGTGACCCTCAGAACTACATACATAACTGAAACAATAGTTTTATGAAACAAGAATTACCATTACTATGTGAAATTCCCTTTGTTTTCTATTTTTAAAAAATGCTGATCATAACCCTTTATATTGACTTCCTGATCCCCTAATGGTTCAGTTTGAAAACACTGGATTGGATGATCCCTAAGGAGCATTTTAGCCTAAACTCTCCATAATTTTAGATCTACATGGGCTGTTTGATTTAAGAGAAGAAGGAATAATTAATCTCCCAGGGTAGTGACTGGCTACAGCCCAGCTAGATTAATCTAAAAAAAATTATATGTATATGGTTGGCTCCCATTCCAGCTTTCTGGAATTCAAGGACATAGTCTAATGGAAAAGAAGAGGCTAATTGTTGGGATTCATTTGCTGGAGCATGATGAGGCTGTGAACAGTTACATTGTGCATTGCTCATCTGAATTGGGTTTTCATTTGTGGAGAGAGAAGAAAGAATCCTGTCATCAGAGTTTGCTCCTGCTCTCTAAAGTATGGGAATTCTGGAAAGAATCCACTCTCCTCAGGAAAAAAAAAAAAAAAAAGCCAGCTTGTTTTCATCCCTAAATGGTTACAGTCCTGTGAATTAGGACTTGGGAGAAAGAACTTCCCTGCCTATGTAAATGTTTGTTTTTGCTCTAATGTGTTTGTCCATTTGCTTGACTGCTCAGGAGATAGCCATCTAGAAACACAAGCTTCAGGGGAAACTTAAAAACCAGAACAAACAAAACCTGCCACCACAACCCCCCAGACAGAAAAACTAACCTGCGACCACCAAATGCAACATCCTCAGGCTGTCCTCTAGTTCACGTTTACAAGAGAAAACTCATATCCCAGTGGGCCTTTCAGGACTAGGCTCTGTACAAGGGCTTACAAACACCCAGGCATTTCAGTGAAGCACCTTCGTATTATCCTGAATCAAATCAATTAGAAGACTTCTCTACTTATTAATTAATTAATTAATTAATTTAAACAGATGGCTCTCTCTTGCCCTTTGCACCCTAAGGAAACTTCTGGAATTTTCAGTGACTCTCTGAGATCGATGGCTTTTTTTTTTTTTTTTAACAGCTTGAGACTTTCCAAGTGCTTCCATGAGCAAAGCCTGATCAGCACTTGCAGAGGCAGGCCCTTTGGGAAAATGTCAGCCCGAAGTTTCATGGATGCAGACTTTGGCTTAAAGAAGTCAAGGCTGCTTTTCTGTTCTTTCTAACTGTTGTCTGGCTTAGATTTTGGTCAAGAACACAGGATTCTAAGTCGGTGGGTTAAGCAAGTTCGTGAACCTTCCCTGCCTCTGTAAAACAGTTAATAATAGTATCAAGGGGCACCTGGGTGGCTCAGTCGGTTAAGCATCCAATTCTTGGTCTCAGCTCAGTTCTTGATCTCAGGTTTGTGAGTTCAAGCCCCCATGTTGGGCTCCATGCTGGGTGTAGAGCCTACTTAATAAAAAAATAGTATTGAATTTATAGGATTAAATTATGTAACACATATACCATGTGTGGAACCACTGGTAGGTTAGTCAGTAGAGAGCAGCCTCTAGTTTTACTGTTGATCTACACACTATCCTAGAAAGAAGGTGGAAAAGTCAAAGACAGAGATGGCAAGAATGGTGCTGAAGGAGGTACTACTTGCCTAAAGCCATGTTGCAAGTCCAGAAGGATGGAACCAAGATAGTATTTTGGCTCCTCTGACCCAGCCCATCCGTCCAACTGGGGCATGGGAGGGAGGTGGCCATGCAGTCTTGGTGAAAAAGGGTCAAGGGTGAGGTCTTTGGGAAATGGGGATAGAGACACCAACCCTGAAGGGTTGCTAAAAAGATAAACTAGAGGATGGAGCCTTTAATTGGAACTTGGCACATAGCAGGGCTGGATAAATGGTGAATCTAATAATAGCCTTCTCTTACCACAGCTTCACCCCTTCATCAGAACTTCAGGCTTTCTGAATTCAGAGCCATCCTCCAGGTAAGGAAATGGCAGTTTGCTGGAATACAATGGTCTTTTTAAGGCAGCTCAGATGTTTATCTTATTCCAAAATTTACCTTATTGAATAGGATTCAGGTGGCTTATTTTTCTATTCCCCTGGGGAGTAAGGTTTCGCTGTGTTAAGTTGAATAACTTTTAAATGAAAAATGGATAAAACCTGAGAGAAAACCCTCTTTTGACCCAGGGGAGAAAAATGCTCTGGCAAAATCTGGCTGGGATTCTTCTCCACCCACAACCTTAGGGGCAGGGAACCCAAGGGAAAGCTGGAAGGAGTTAGGATTGTCTGAAATAACCACAGAGCTTTAGCAGGAACCCTGTCCAGGCTTGTGGCCAGGGACATCTGGGATGTTCTAGCATTTGATTGCATATCAGCGGATGGTAACTTGTCCTGAGTGCAGAGCAGCTCTTGATTCCCAAGATACTGGGAGGCAGGGAGGACACTCAGCTTCTTCCACCCGACCTGAGCAATTTCATTTGTTCTCTTTAGTTGATGTGTGTCATGAGCACACTATGAAGGCACACACACGAGTTGTGTCTTTCCACAATGGCAGCTTTATTCAATCATAAAGCAAAGTTAAATCACAATGATAAAGCAGGTTCAGGATTCCAAACTCAATGACAAGTCACCATGGGATTAAACTTGGCTTCTTACACAGCATACAGAGCAGGACAGAGACAAGCCACACAACAAAGATAACAGAAGGGCGCAGGAAGTGAACGAACCCAACACAAAGTCAGTCTGGGGGCATGCAGTTGAGATAAGGCCTCGCCACTTACTGCTTCTGATGTTCACGCAGGGAAGGCTCTCGGTTCTGTTTGGAGATCCATCGGGCAGAGCCTTTGGCAGCAGTTGCCTTTTTTAAGTGGTCAGACATAGAGGGGTCATGTCTGAAGAGTCTGACAGTTTGCTACCCAAATCCTTCCCTTTTTAAAGGGATTTCATCAGTTTTGGGTGTCTGCAGATCTCTGTTCTGCTTGTTATCAGTTCTGGGTGTCAGCTGACTTTGGTCCCGTGATATCTCCTAGCTGCAGTTACCTTAACTGCTTGCGTCATTGTTTGACTGGGCCCCTGCTTGACCCAGGCCCCTGCTTGACCCAGGCTCCTGCTTGACACGAGAGACTCCATTTTGCTCTCTACAATGGGGGAGCCATGGGCAAGTGGTGCAGGGAGACAAGAGTGGAGTTGTGTCAGACAGTGGGCATTCTTCTAGTCTGTACCTTTCCTGCAAGCTGAGGCTGTGTGAAAAGAGAAAGGTCATGAGAAAAAAAATCTCAACGCAACACTTAAGTATAGTACTAGCAAAGCCCTTCTCCCCCAGACTTCTACCTTCAAACATGAGAATTTCCTCAGTGATATTTGAAAGTCTCCCATCAGCACAGATTTGCTTATTTGTTTTGTCCAACCCATAGTGTCTATTGAGAATTATGTGCCAGGCACTGTCACAGACACTGGAGATACGAGAATGAAAAGATGGACAGGTTTGATGGCATTAGAAATAATAACAAAACTCTGATGTAGAGAAAGATGGTACAAACAACATTAAAATTAATAAACAGAGTAAGAGAAAATAGCACTATATATTCCAATTATCAGGTTAATATCCATGATATGTAAAAAAGCACTTATAAATCAATAAGAAAAGATACACTCAATAGAAAAAAGGGCAGAGAATAGAAACAAGTTATTTCCAGAGCGCTTGGGTGTCTTAGTCAGTTAAACATCCAACTCTTGGTTTTGGCTCAGGTCATGATGTCAGGGTCATGAGATCGAGCCCCACATTGGGTTCCACGCTCAGTGTGGAGTCTGCTTGAGATTCTTTCTCTCCCTCTCCCTCTGCCCCTCCTCCTCCCACTCACACACACACTCTCTCTCTAAAATAAAAATAAATAAATAAAATCTTTAAAAAAAGGAAAAAGAGACAAGTTATTTCAAGGAGGGGGAACCCCTTGCCTTGGACTCAGAATTTAGCCAGGGAGAAACTCATTCACAAGTGGTAAGTGCTACAAATGGAAATAAGTACAGAGGAGTTACATCACCTGTGCATTAGTTTCTGAAGTTCAATGGTAGCAAAAATCAACTGAGTAAAAATTACCCTTAATAGATCCCTTAAATCCCCAATGTACTGTTTACCTGATATTGTGTATATAAACCTTTACCTCTTGGCATTTAAGAAGCACTTGGAGAGACTAAATGAAGGAACAGAAGGAATACAGAGGTCTGGAGATTCAATCGATTCTGCTCTTAAAGGCAGTGGAGGGATATAGGCCAGTTTGGGGCCTGCTGGGTTTGAGGTGCCCTGGGGACCTCTGGCTGGAGCTGTCCAGCACAGTTGTACACATGGCTTTAGGCTTAGCTCAGAGCTGGGAAGAGAGTGTTAGGACATTGCATTAAATCATCTGCTCCTGTGAGGAGAAGGGCCTAGACTGGGAGTAAGGAGACATGGCTTCTTTTGCTCAGTGAGGTCTTCTTCCCTGGAGAACTCATCTCTAAGATGTGAATGATCTTATCAACACCCTCCTGTCTCTCAGGGGAGAACTGCTAGAGACTCCTGCTTGACTGCTTTTCGAGTAAGTGGCCCCATCGCCACACAGGATTTAGAGATTTTGGATGGCTAGAGGTAGGAGTTGGGGTAAGGAGGAAAAAGACACACCATAGCTCCTTCTGGCTGCCTGTGTAGTGTAGCCTCCTTCAGGGCCCTCAGGAACCGAAGTGGAGACTCTCAGACTTCATTGTCCATAAAAATTATCTGGGAGTTTATGAAACTGCATAGTCATGGGCCCTATCCTCAAAGACTTTGAATCTGCATTAGTTTAGCATAAGGTCCTAGAATCTGCATTTTTAAAAATTTTTATTTATTTATTTGAGAGAGAATGAGACAGAAAGCAGCATGAGTGGGGAGAGGGAGAGGGAGAAGCAGACTCCCCTCTGAGCAGGGAGCCTGATGCGGGGCTCCATCCCAGGACCCTGGGATCATGACCTGAGCCGAAGGCAGATGCCTAACTGACTGCCACCAAGCGCCCTAGAATCTGCACTTTAATAAACACTCCAAGCGCTACTAATGCCGGATTCTAAGTGGTCTAAAGGTATACACAGTAGAGATATATATTTAAAAATACAGGGAAGAGAAAGGTAAAAAGATCCTTTGAGAAACATTGGCCTTAAGGACAGTCCAAAGGACTGAAGCTTCAGCACATGGATATTTAGAAAGGGCGTGTCTTGGTTGAAAGGTGCTTTGGCAATTGCCTTGGGCCCACACTGAGAGAATTTAACAGAAATTGCACGAGACTCTGGCTGTCTATGCTGAAGGGCTGCTGGGCAGGACCCAGGCTGCCTGGCAGGACCCAGGTTGCCATACCACAGAGCTTCTTCCCCTCTGCTGATCCAGGGAGTAGTGTTCTCGTGTCCCAGTGCTGGGAGACCTGGGCTTCTCCTCACTGACTGGTTTGCTCTTACCCTGTGGGATATGGGACTCACCTAACTGATTGACTGGTTTCTCGGTCTGATCTCTCTTCTGGGAATCATAGCTAAATTGGTGACCCACCCCTAGCAGCTATGGTTTGCATGTATAATAGTCACTACTCCAACTCCCAGGTTCCATATTAATCTCTTTCCTTTGTTTTCTCCCATGCTTCATTACTATTAAAAAAAATTTTTTTTTGAGGTAAAATTCACATAACACAAAATTTGCCATTTTTTTAAAAAAAAATTTATTTATTTATATTTAGAGAGTGGGAAAGGGCAGAGGGAGAGGCAGAGAGAGAATCTTGAGCAGACTCCCCGTGGAGCACAGAGCCTGACGCAGGGCTGGATCCCACGATCCTGAGATCATGACCTGAACCAAAATCAAGAGTTGGCTGCTTAACTAACTGGCCACCCAGATGTCCCCAAATTTGCCATTTTAACCATTTTAAAATGTTCAACTCAGTGGCTTTTAGTACATTCACAATGTTATGCAACCATCACGACTATCTAATTCCAGAACATTTTCACCACCCTGAAAAAGAAACCCCTTATACATTAAGTGGTCACTTCCCCTGTCCCCTTCCCTACAACCACTGGCAACCACTAATCTGCTTTCTGTCTGTATGGATTTTCCTATTCTGGAAATTCCTATAAATGGAATCATACGATATGTGGCCTTTTATGCCTTACTGTCACTTAGCACAATGCTTTCAAGGCTCATTCATGTGGGAGTGAGTATCTGTGCTCCATTCCTTTTTATGGCTAAATAATATTCCATTGTAATAGATATGCCAATTTTTTTTAAATCTGTTTATGAGATAAAGGACATTTGGGTTGTTTCATTACTCTCTTTAAAAATATTCTTTTGTACTATGTGTAGCTTATAGCCACCTCAAATTCTTTTGTAATAAGGCAGAACTCGGTTAGGCAATTAAAATTTATCCATATGTCTATATATATATATATAGCTGCATGTAAGACTCTGTACAGCAACCAATACAAATAAAATACTCTCATCATTTCTGAGCTCAGATAATAAAATGTGGTTTTTAATTATTCAGCGAAGTAGTGATCTATCATTTGTGGCCAGTTCTGGGTCTCTCCTGGGTCCCCACATGTTGCTTAGTGGTCAAGACCACCTGGAGATGTGATCCGCTTGTCCCGGTGATGACTGCTCACCTGACCCACTGCCACTCACCAGCACAGACACTGTTCTTGGAGGCAGGAACAAGAAAGGGAGTGGAATTGAACCACTTTTCCCAAGTCCATTTTACAACCATGGATGGGTTTCAATTAAAATGAGGTCATGGGCTATTAAGATGACTGTGCAGGCGCTGGGGTGGGTGAATCACCTGTGCATGTGAAATGCCCATGGCTGTTTGGTAGAACTCGGGCTCCAGTCTCTGTTTGCTTCTGTGGGTGGGTTTAGGAGTGGGCAGCAGAAGCGTCATTGGAAATGAATGTGCTCTGTGGGCATCCAAGATCACCTCTCTGCCTCCACCCTCCCCCTTGTCTGGACTCATAGAACAAAACCATGTGAAAACAACTGGAAAAAGGGGCCATGCTTCAGTTGGTTATGTTCTTGGAGATCTTAGTTATATGCAGCACCGTGAACTAGACCTTGATGGTGGGAAATGAGGATGGGGTTAAGGCAAGGATGTGCAGTGGGTGTCTTTAGGGCCACCCTACTTGGTCAGTAGTTCTGGAGGGCAGCCGAGGAGGCCAGGAGAGATTCTGCCTGGCTGCCCTTGGCTGTTGTTGATGGCTGTCCTACTGTCCTAGGAACATGCCAAGAGAGACTGGGGGTGCTGGGCTGCTCTCTGAGAACAATGACAACAACACTGTGTCTGAAATCAGTTCAAGACATGCAAGGATGGGCCAATTACCCCATGGCTTTTTTTTTGGGTAGGGGGATGAGCCTATCTGGGGGCACAAATTCCTAACCTTTGAATTCTTACCAGAAAGTGTGACTGTAGTCCTGTGATGAGGTCACTCAGAGCCCCTTGGTAGATGCAGAATTCCAGGCCGACTGAACTGAGCAACTGGCTCCAGTGGGCATGGTTTTATTCTCTGATGATCTATGGGACTGTGCTGCCTGGTAAAATGTACTTCCCACCATCCCATCCTCCGCCCTCACCAGCCCCCCACCCCGGCAACTTGGTGAGCAAGGTAGGGCTGCAGCAGAAGAGGGTCTGCTGATGTTGGGCTCGTTGGGTTGGTTAGGTTGGGTCTCTGACCAGGTGAGAGATGTCAGGGTTTGGATTCTTTAGAGGTTTAAGCTAGACCGTGGTTGTTTCAGATCTGGGTTGCAGGTCTCATGAGAAGTAAAAGAAATTATTCTAGTTCCAGTGGGCCCAAGGTGGGGACAGCGGGCCAGAAGTAGGCTCACGTATGCTGCAGGTACATGCACACATATAATGTTCATGTGTGAGCACACGTGTATGCTGACTGTGGTGTGTATGTGTGCATATGGGGTTTGTGTTTATAGAGTGTGCTGGGTGTGTTTATGTATTTGAGACCAGTGTGCAGATATGAATGTGAGCAGTGGGGCCCTAAGCACCTGTATGGACGTTGGTGTGTGAACTGGCAGGTGAACAGTGGTGTTTGGGTTGTGGGTTGGGCTGCTTGTGAACTTGTCCCTCACATGTGGTCGAGGCCAACTGTGCTCAGTACCCTGTCTTCTGACAGTTGCTGTTCTTAAGGGCTGTTAGGAGTTGAGAATCTGGGGTTGCATTTAGACCTTTCTAGGGTTGCACTTACTGAAATTAATGGAGCAGTGAAACCTACTGAGAGAGGTAAGTGCATTTGCTGGGACTTTAATAATAAATGTGGGCTGACCATTCTCAGGGAAAAATTTCTCCCTCAAATCCGGGACTTCCTAGTTTCTAGTTCTAGCTTCTGAGTTCAGATGCCTCCCATAGGCTGTGACCTCAAAGGCAACTCATAGGTTTAAATTGTATTTTGAGCTGTCAGCAAGTCTGATGGAGTGTACTTGGGGGAGAGGGAGGAGAATCAGAGTCATGAAAGAGTTGGCGAGCCCTGCGGAGCTGTGGATGAACTCTGGGGTGGGAGTTTGGCGTGCCGAGTTCTGGATTGGGCTCTCCTGGGTGAGGCTTCTGGTCCTAGTGTCTCATGGGCAAAACCAGGGTGTTGTTGGGAGTGGGCTCTCCACGCCCCCTTTAATTGTGGCAATGTCAGGACCGAAGGCCACAGGGAGGATTTCGGGTAGTGTTTGTGCTCCTTTTCCACCACTTCGGAAAGTGGAGCAATGCAGGTTTCTGGAAAAATGCCCAATTGTTCCTAATGGGCAAAGTCCTTTACTTTCCGACCAATCGATACATGTTCACAAAATCAATATTTTTCTATAAAGGTGTGTGTTTTCTGGTGTTTCAGGCAGGGTTAAAAAACAATAAAGTGCACTGGCTCCTTCCATGCACTGAATAGCTGCTGAGCTGCCTGCCCTTCGCAGGCTGGATGCTGGACTGGTAATTACTCAAGCCTCTCAGCATCCCGTGAGGCACCCCCTTTTGTGAATGAGAAACAGAAACACTGAGAGGCTGAGGAGTGGAGGCTTGTGTACTTTACCACTCTGCTAGTCTCTCTTCTCTGAGTCCTAAGCTCTTGGCTACATGGGATCCCTTTCTTGATCTAAGAATACGCTGCTGGGAAAATGCACTGTGTTTGAAGGGAAAAGCAAAACCCCAACAGATTCCACGTGGTGAGAAAGTCCAGTCCCTCTGCCCAGCTGGGACAAACCTAGGTACGAAGCAGCGGCTCTGAACAGCTGAATCCAGGAGCCGGCTTCCTGCCACCCACCCATAGCCTCCTGGTGGCGGGGGGGAAGGCAGGGGGTGGGCGTGTGGGGCCAGCCGGGCGGACCTTTGGTTTCAGGCCCTTCTAGGAATATTAGCACAGTGCTCTCAATGTCCAGTGATGGGTGGTGGGATTTCATCCTTCCCACAAAGACTCGTTCACACATTTATTAATGAATTATGAAGCATGATGTTTAGAGCCATTTTCCTGCTAAAGAATAATCCTCAAGTCCATGAAAACGAATCAGTGCCCCTCCTAACTCCCTTTCAAAATCTTCCTCCCCACCAGCGTAGCTGCTGGGTTTGTGCCCTGGGACTGACTGAGGTGTCTTGCTTGGGCCCCCACTCTTTGTTTTTCCCTCCACACAAGTTAATTTTCCCAGGGTTAGGCGGCGGAGGTTCACTATGGACACAGCATTTTCCTGCAAGATATTTTCTGAAGCCACCAACAGCCTTTTGGTTTTCAGAATTCTTATTTAAAGAAATTTGCATTAATAGCTCTTTGGGCCCCCTCATTTACATACATGTTTGAAAGGGCAGGGGCTTGGGGAATGCGATGAAAAAAACCATGAATGTGCTGGCGATGTGTGCTCTGCAGGGATGCCCACGACTTTGAAAAAAGTAGAAATTTAACTTCCAGTTATCTCAATATGTTTCCGTGCAGTTACGGAATCTGGGAAAAGAATAAATGCTGTCAATTTTTTCTTACTTTTGCCTCATATGATAGAGAACAACGTTACTAGTTTTTGGTTTTCCGGAAGAGAAGAAAGTTTTTTTTGTGTCATGGTTTTTCTGGGGGTGGGGGACACAGGGTATTAATTAAGACCCATTAGGGAATGAAGTGGAATGTGTTCTAAGGAGCCAAAAATGTTTTGCAGTTAGTACCGGATCTGATTGGGTGCAGTCCCCTACAGGCAAGATTTCTTTGAGTTTATGATTCTGAAAAAGAGAGGCCTATGGGACAAAATACAATTATTTTTAACCAGTGATGTTTTGTATTGTTCAGAAATTAGGTTGTATCAATGACATTTGCTAAATCCTGTTGAGACATGAATATAAGTGTTTTGTGTTTCATATAGTAGATCCTAGGGTAATTACTGAACCACAAGTGTAAATTGTTCCAAGTTTTAAAATGAAAAAAAAAAAAAAAAAGACAAGGAATCATGCTGCCATATTTTTTAAAGGAATATGAAAAATAAGATGTAAATTTGAAGGGCATGAAGATTTATTTAGACTTGTTGAATCTGACTTACACTGGGGTCCTCCCCCACAAAGGAGTTCATGCTTAGAATTCTGAATTTCTCTAATTGAAAATTAACATGTCCTTTAATTATGAATGTAGGTGACAAACCACATAACATTGGCAGGCCTATGATTGTCACCAGTAGAAATCATAGCTATTTCTATAGCACACTAAAATTGTTTCAGATATGTCAAAATATGATTTGCTTCACTACTTCAAAATTATGGTGGTTACTAGACTGGCCCCTAAATTTTGTTTTAAGTGCTTTAAGATATAGTAATATCTGTCATTGCTACATATTACTATATAAAAAATAAAAAAAATTTATAACCATATTTCAGCATAGTTGGTTTCCTTTTTATCTTGGGTATTTCATGTCCAGCATTGAAAAACATGATTCTGAGAAGAGGTTCAGAGACTTCTCCAGACTGCCACAGGGGACCAGGGCACAGAAAGCAAAGATCGTTCATCTTCATCCCTTCATCCCTTCTCTGCTATCAGACTGGAGGGACAGTAGGTGTGTGTGGGGGGGAGGGGAGCATGGGAGGTCCTGGCCCTGTGCACACACTGCCTCACAGGCCATGTGGTTTGGGGCAACTGACCTCTGAGGTTGTGTGTTCTGGTTTCTAAAATGGTGATGGCAATAATAATAACGTTGCTGTTTCTAGGACGTCCAACTACATCCTGCTCACGTAAGTTACTCAAAATGACTTCCAACTTTCCTTTTCTGCTAAGCTAGGCTGAAGGCAGATGGAAATTTCCAGTAGCTCCTAAATATATGTTCAATTTGATAAAAATAAAATTACCTTCGAGGTCTAAGAATTACTAAGATGTGAACTGAAACTATTGTAATTGTGTGTTTAGAAGAAACAGAACCTGTCTTCTTTTCCTCTAATCTACATGTGGACTCCAACCACCAACTCATCTACTGAAATCATCCTCCGTTTTTGCTGGTCACTTGTACTGTCCAGGCCAGTGGCTCTCAAAATGTGGTCTTTGGGCCAGTAGCATAGGCATCGTCTGGGAGCTTGTTACAAATGCACATTCTCTGGTCCACCCTAGACTTCCTGCAAGTCAGAAACAATGGCAGTGGGGCCCGGTGATCTGTGTTTACCAGACTCTCAGGTGATTTTAATGTTCCTTAAAGTGTGAGATCCTGTGCTTAAATCATCCTTTATCCTACCACCGACTCTGGGATTGAATAAAATTGGAGGCAGCTGGTCTCCACCACGTGCTTGACTCTTTACTCCTTGCTCTTGGTTTTACCTGGGATGATCTCAGCTTTTGACCTATGTGAGCTTGCCTTGGCTTTTGGACCTTCTGGCTTTTTGGGATTTATCTTTGAGAATGAACAAACCTTACTCTCAGACTACTTTTCTTTATCAACGCTGCAGGTAAAAGTGACCCTCATTAGCTGGATTCCAACAGTGGGAGCGGAAGCTGGGAGGTAGAGGTGTGGGTTGGATAAGATTAAAGTGAGTAACTCATTCTCAGTTCCTCTTAGTTTCACCTTTGCCCTTGGTCTTCATTCACCTCTTTTCTGCCCCAGTCCATTGGTGTGAGGCAGGCTCTTTGTGGGTTGAAATTGGCCACAATGGGAGCATTCAGACCATGGGAATCACAAATGCTACAAATCAAGGTATTTTTTTGTTTGTTTCTTTGTTGTCTGAAGAGTTGATTTATGAGCACACCACTGAATGCATGATTTATATCATAACTGGCACTAGTTAGTGTGAACTTGGGAATGTCACTCAACCTGTCAGCTATCACTATACAAAACCGAGAACACATAATAGGTCTAAATAAGAGAATGGAAATTATACATAATTCAAAGATAATGATATTTAATGTTTTGATTCATTTCTTCCATGCTATGCATTTTGTTTAAATATTTGAGATTATATAATTTGGTATCCTTTTGATCAACCACCATCATATCATAAGCATTCTCCTGTGTTTTTATTAAAAGTATTTGAAAACATGTTTTTTTAATGGCTATATAATATCCCACTCTTGGGATGAAACACTTTACCTGATTTGCGTTATAAATAATGTTACAAAGTCTCTCTTTTTTTCTGCATTTTAAGTGTTTTCTTAGGTTATATTCCCAGGAGAAAAATTACTGGCTCAGCTTTTGAGGCTTAAATACATATTTCCAAATTGTTTTCCAAAATGTTTGTACTAGTTTGTATCCCCTCCAGTGGAGAGGGAGTAACTCCTTTTAGTTACTATGTTGACCAAATCTAGAGCTCTGTTTTAACTTAGAAACCAGCATTTTGGCACACTGCATTTGGATGTCTGTTTGTTGTCTGATAGCTTTAGAAGGAGACAACCAAATTTGGAGTGTTACTAAAATAATGTTGGTATCAAGACAATTCCTTAAGCTCTACTGATGGAGGGAGGTTGGCCAACTTGAATAAAAATGATAGCCATACTCCTTTAATGTGCCAATCTTTCGTAATTTGAATGCATTGCAATGAAAGTTGAAATGTGGGTAGAGGTTTTGCATATGACCATATTGAATGAGGGTGACTGTGACACATGGTTTATCCCAGAGCAGCAGTGGCTGGGGAAGTTAACCACCATACTTTATTCCTCTATTGTCGGAAACAATGTAGCCCTCCTCTTCCATCCAGGTGGTGGTAGGTGGGTGGGGCGTGAGAAACAGGAGTGAGAGAGGGGGATATAGCCAAGCTTGTACCCTCCTTTTATTTATTACAAATTTAAAAGAGCAGCACCTTTTATTGTTTTATTCTTTTTACAAAAGGAATGTATGCTCAACATAAGAAATTTCAAAAATACAATCTAAAATAAACATGACTCAAAAAAATAAGCATTACTCATCAGTTGTATTCTTCCAGTCCTTTTTCCTGTGCACCTGTGTGTACATATATATAGTTTTTATCTTTTGCGTATGCAATTTTAGACCAAAAAAGCATGCTGTAC
The DNA here is from genome assembly GCF_964656455.1 of Halichoerus grypus. Taxonomy (NCBI): domain Eukaryota; kingdom Metazoa; phylum Chordata; class Mammalia; order Carnivora; family Phocidae; genus Halichoerus; species Halichoerus grypus. The sequence goes on from NC_135715.1 coordinate 102,605,981, forward strand.
AAGCTGTTTTATACTCTCCTTTTTTCTTCCTTTTACTCCCTTTAAACTGAAGAGACTGTAAATACCTCTCCATGTCATTTAATAGCCTCCTAAGCATCCTCTTAAATGTTTGTCCAATATTCTATATATGGACATACTATTTTTATTTAAGCCATCCCTTATGCTTGGACACTTCTGCATCATGTGTTTTACATTATTGTCAATAATACTTTTATCCACCGAACTCTGGGTTTTATAGCTAGCAGCCTTGTTTGGGAACAGTTCAGAGAGAAGCTGACTCAATTCCAGAAGGTCCCAGTTGACCGACTCCAAGATGGATTGTTGTGCCTGCCCTTTTCATTTCTTCTTTTCCCTCTAATCGTTCTCCTCTCCTCCTCTACAGATCTAGGACAGAGAGAGGTACAGGGCTCTCCATCTTCCCCGCTCTCTCTGACTTCTCTGCATCCCAGGAGCCTACAGAGCCTAAGGCTGAGATAATTCTAACTATACCATGCAGCCTCCGTTCCCCATTTGTTTAAAGTAATTAGGGGCACTATTACACAGTAAGATACTAGTATGAGGATTAGGTGAGAAATGACAGTCTCCTGCCTGACCCCTGCCAGCCTCCAATTATATGTCACTCCTCAGAGATAACCAGTTACAATTGCTTAACTTGTTTCCTTGGATGTTTGTTTCCTTCTTTCTTTTTTTTTTTTTTTTTAATTTTATTATGTTATGTTAGTCACCATACAATACATCATTAGTTTTTGATGTAGTGATCCACGATCCATTGTTTTCATATAACACCCAGTGCTCCATGCAGTACATGCCCTCCTTAATACCCATCACCGGGCTAACCAATCCCCCCTCCCCCCTCCCCTCTAAAACCCTGTTTGTTTCTCAGGTCCATAGTCTCTCATGGTTCATCTCTCCCTCCAATACCCCCTGCCCATTTTTCCCTTCCTTCTCTTAATGTCCTCCATGTTATTCCTTATGTTCCACAAATAAGTGAAACCATATGATAATTGACTTTCTCTGCTTGACTTATTTCACTTAGCATAATCTCCTCCAGTCCCATCCATGTTGATGTAAAAGTTGGGTATTCATCTTTTCTGATGGCTGAGTAATATTCCATTGTATATATGGACCACGTCTTCTTCTTTTTTTTTTTTTTAAAGATTTTATTTATTTATTTGAGAGAGAGAGAACGAGAGACAGAGAGCATGAGAGGGAGGAGGGTCAGAGGGAGAAGCAGACTCCCCGCTGAGCAGGGAGCCTGATGCGGGACTTGATCCCGGGACTCCAGGACCATGACCTGAGCCGAAGGCAGTCGCTTAACCAACTGAGCCACCCAGGCGCCCATGGACCACATCTTCTTTATCCATTCATCTGTTGAAGGGCATCTCGGCTCTTTCCACAGTTTGGCTATTGTGGACATTGCTGCTATGAACATTGGGGTGCATATGCCCCTTCTTTTCATTACATCTGTGTCTTTGGGGTAAATACCCAGTAGTGCAATTGCTGGGTTATAGGGTAGCTCTATTTTTAAATTTTTGAGGAACCTCCACACTGTTTTCCAAAGTGGCTGTACCAACTTGCATTCCCACCAGCAGTGTAAGAGGGTTCCCCTTTCTCCACAACCTCTCCAACATTTGTTGTTTCTTTCCCTGTCCAGTTTTGCCATTCTAACTGGTGTAAGGTGGTATCTCAGTGTGGTTTTGATTTGGATTTCCCTGATGGCTAATGATGATGAACATTTTTTCATGTGTCTGTTAGCCATTTGTATGTCTTCTTCAGAGAAGTGTCTGTTCATCTCTTCTGCCCACTTTTTGACTTGATTATTTGTTTTTTGGGTGTTGCGTTTGAGAAGTTCTTTATAGATTTTGGATACCAGCCCTTTTTCTGTAGTGTCATTTGCAAATATCTTCTCCCATTCTGTGGGTTGCCTCTTTGTTTTGTTGACTGTTTCCTTTGCTGTGCAGAAGCTTTTTATCTTGATGAAGTCCCAAAAGTTCATTTTTGCTTTTGTTTCACTAGCTTTTGGAGATGTATCTTGAAAGAAGTTGCTGTGGCTGATGTCAAAGAGGTTACTGCCTATGTTCTCCTCTAGGATTTTGATGGATTCCTGTCTCACATTGAGTCTTTCATCCACTTTGAGTTTATCTTTGTGAATGGTGTTAGAGAATGGTCGAGTTTCATTCGTCTGCATGTGGCTGTCCAATTTTCCCAGCACCATTTATTGAAGAGACTGTCTTTTTTCCATTGCATGTTTTTTCCTGCTTTGTCAAAGATTATTTGACCATAGAGTTGAGGGTCCATATCTGGGTTCTCTATTCTGTTCCATTGGTCTGTATGTCTGTTTTTGTGCCAGTACCATGCTGTCTTGGTGATCACAGCTTTGTAATATAGCTTGAAATCGGGCAACGTGATGCCCCCAGCTTTGTTTTTCTTTTTCAACATCTCCTTGGCGATTCGGGGTCTTTTCTGATTCCATACAAATTTTAGGATTGTTTGTTCCAGCACTTTGAAAAATGTCATTGGAATTTTGGTCGGGATGGCATTGAAGGTATAGATTGCTCTGGGTAGCATAGACATTTTAACAATGTTTATTCTTCCGATCCATGAGCATGGAATATTTTTCCATCTTTTTGTGTCTTCTTCAATTTCTTTCATGAGTGTTTTGTAGTCCCTAGAGTATAGATCCTTTACCTCTTTGGTTAGGTTTATTCCGAGGTATCTTATGGTTTTTGGTGCTATTGTAAATGGAATCGTTTCTTTAATCTCTCTTTCAACAGTTGCGTTGTTAGTGTATAAGAAAGCAACTGATTTCTGTGCATTGATTTTGTATCCTGCCACATTACTGAATTGCTGGATGAGTTCTAGTAATTTGGGGGTGGAGTCTTTTGGGTTTTCCACATAAAGTATCATGTCGTCTGCGAAAAGAGAGAGTTTGACTTCTTCTTTGCCAATTTGAATACCTTTTATTTCTTTTTGTTGTCTGATTGCTGTTGCTAGGACTTCTAGTACTATGTTGAATAACAGTGGTGAGAGTGGGCACCCTTGACGTGTTCCTGATCTTAAGGGAAAGGCTCTCAGCTTTTCCCCATTGAGGATGATATTTGCTGTGGGTTTTTCATAGATGGATTTTATGAGCTTGAGGAGTGTTCCCTCTATCCCTATACTCTGGAGAGTTTTAATCAGGAAAGGATGTTGTATTTTGTCAAATGCTTTTTCTGCATCAATTGAGAGGACCATATGGTTCTTCTCCCTCCTCTTATTAATGTGTTCTATCACATTGATTGATTTGCGAATGTTGAACCACCCTTGCATCCCGGGGATAAATCCCACTTGATCGTGGTGGATGATCCTTTTAATGTATTGTTGGATCCTATTAGCTAGGATTTTGTTGAGCATTTTGGAATCCATATTCATCAGGGATATCGGTCTGAAATTCTCCTTTTTGATGGGGTCTTTGCCTGGTTTGGGGATTAAGGTAATGCTGGCCTCATAGAATGAGTTTGGAAGTTTTCCTTCTGTTTCTATTTTTTGAAACAGCTTCAGTAGAATAAGTATTATTTCTTCTTTGAATGTTTGGTAGAATTCCCCAGGGAATCCATCAGGCCCTGGACTCTTGTTTTTTGAGAGGTTTTTGATCACTGCTTCAATCTCGTTACTGGTTATTGGCCTATTCAGGTTGTCAATTTCTTCCTGTTTCAGTCTTGGCAGCTTATAGGTTTCCAGGAAGGCCTCCATTTCATCCAGATTGCTCAGTTTATTGGCATATAGTTGTTGATAATAATTTCTAATAATTGTTTCTATTTCCTTGGTGTTGGTTGTGATCTCTCCCCTTTCATTCATAATTTTATTAATTTGGGTCCTTTCTCTCTTCTTTTGGATAAGTCTGGCCAGTGGTTTATCAATCTTATTAATTCTTTCAAAGAACCAACTTCTAGTTTCATTGATCTGATCTACTGTGTTTCTGGTTTCTAATTCATTGATTTCTGCTCTAATTTTAATTATTTCTCTTCTAATGCGTGGCTTAGGCGTCATTTGTTGCTTTTTCTCTAGTTCTTTAAGGTGTAGAGTTAGTTGGTGAATTCGGGATTTCTCTATTTTTTTGAGTGAGGCTTGGATGGCTATGTATTTCCCCCTTAGGACCGCCTTTGCAGTATCCCATAGGTTTTGGACCAATGTGTTTTCGTTCTCATTGATTTCCATGAATTGTTTAAGTTCTTCTTTGATTTCTTGGTTGACCCAAACATTCTTGAGCAGAGTGGTCTTTAGCTTCCAAGTGTTTGAATTTCTGCCAAATTTTTTCTTGTGATTGAGTTCCAGTTTTAGAGCATTGTGGTCTGAGAATATGCAGGGAATAATCTCAATCTTTTGATATCGGTTGAGACCTGATTTGTGACCCAGTATATGGTCTATTCTGGAGAAAGTTCCATGTGCGCTCGAGAAGAATGAGTATTCTGTTGTTTTAGGATGGAATGTTCTGTAAATATCTATGAGGTCCATCTGGTCCAATGTATCATTCAAAGCTCTTGTTTCCTTGTTGATTTTCTGCTTAGATGATCTGTCCATTGCTGAGAGTGGAGTATTGAGGTCTCCTACAATTAACGTATTGTTATCAATATGACTCTTTATTTTGGTTAACAGTTGGCTTATGTAGATGGCTGCTCCCATGTTGGGGGCATAGATATTTACAATTGTTAGATCTTCTTGTTGGATAGACCCTTTAAGAATGATATAGTGTCCTTCTGTGTCTCTTATTACAGACTTTAGTTTAAAATCTAATTTGTCTGATATAAGAATTGCTACCCCAGCTTTCTTTTGAGGTCTGCTGGCATGGAAGATAGATCTCCATCCCTTCACTTTCAGTCTGGATGTATCTTTAGGTTCAAAATGAGTCTCTTGTAGACAGCATATGGATGGGTCCTGTCTTTTTATCCAATCTGCAACCCTGTGCCATTTTATGGGAGCATTTAGGCCATTCACGTTGAGAGTGATTATTGAAAGATATGAATTAATTGTCATCATGTTGCCTGTGAAGACGTTGTTTTTATAGATTGTCCCTGTAAATTTCTGTTGTAGATCACTCTTGGGGTCTTTCTCCTTTTATAGAACCCTCCTTAATATTTCTTGCAGGGCCGGCTTAGTGGTCACATATTCTTTCAGTTTCTGCCGGTCGTGGAAGCTCTGCATCTCTCCATCCATTCTAAATGACAGCCTTGCCGGATAAAGTATTCTTGGCTGCATGTTCTTCTCATTTAGTATCCTGAATATGTCTTGCCAGGCCTTTCTGGCTTGCCAGGTCTCTGTGGATAGGTCTGACGTTATTCTGATGTTCCTCCCTCTGTACGTAAGGAATCTCTTCCCCCTAACTGCCCTTAAGATGGTTTCCTTGGTTCTAAGATTTGTAAGTTTTACTATTACATGCCGGGGTGTTGGCCTGTTTTCCTTGATCTTAGGAGGGGTCCTCTCTGCCTCTAGGACTCAAATGTTTGTTTCATTCCCCAGATTAGGGAAGTTCTCAGCTACGATTTGCTCAAATACATCTTCTAGCCCTCTCTCTCTCTCCACTCCCTCCAGGATTCCAATGATTCTGACATTGGAACACCTCATGGTGTCACTTATTTCTCTGATTCTATTTTCATGGATTCTGAGTTGTTTTTCCCTGGTCTCCTCTTTTCCCTTTTTATCTATTATACTGTCTTCCAGATCGCTTATTCTCTCTTCTGTCTCAGTTACCCTAGCTGTTAGATTATCTAGATTGGATTGGATCTCATTGATAGCATTTTTAAGTTCTGCCATTCCCCTTTTATTTCTGCCCTTAGAGACTCTATGTTGCCATTAATTGATTTCTCCATTCTAGCCATTGTCTTCACAATTGCTAGCCTGAATTCCATCTCCGACATCTTGGTTATATCTGCATCCATTTGTAAATCTGCAGCATAAGTCATAATCTCTGAGTCTTTTCTGTTTTGGGGGCTCCTCCTCCTAGTCATTCTGTTGATGGGTGTTTGAGGGAATGTACAGAGTCCAAATTATTGACCAGAACCCAAGCAAGATGCACCTGTTTTCTTGGGACCTTAGGGTTGCTGGCCTCTTGTTTTCCCAGCCTGTCTTCTGCGGGAGGGGCCTGCTGCACTGTTACTCAGGCAACCCTGTTTGGGCGGAGTTGCCCTGCGCCCCTGTGGCGGGGGATGGGCTCAGTGGGAATCAGTCTTTGGGGCTTTTGTTCTCTGGTGCCTTTCCCTGGCGGCTTTCTGCGTCTCTTCCGTGAGTCAGAGCAGAAGAGACCATTTCCAACCCTCTGCCTCAGAGCAGAGAGACCTCAGTCTGTTCTTCAGTGAGCTCTCCAGGCCACACCGTCTCCATTTCTGTCAGTGCTGCTATAAACTGCAGCGTCCTGGGTTGTGCGCCCCTCCGCAGTGCTCCCAGTCCTGCCTGGAGGTCAGGGCACGTCTCTGCCCTTTGTGCTTCTAAAACCACCAGCCGCTTCCAGTTCGTGTGAGCACGTGTGCGCGCGACTCCACCGCTTGGGGTCCTGTCCTGGGGACTGCAGTTTGTGTGCGCGCGACTCTGCCACTCGGGGTTTCCACCCCGGAGGTTGCAGTTCACTGGCGGGACCCCAGCACACCGGGTTTCCGTCTCGGAGGCTGCAGTTCGCTTGCGCGTGACCGTGACTCCGGGTTTCTGTCCAGGCGGCTGCAGTTGCAATTCGCGTGTGCGCGACCCCCCCCCCCCCCCCCCCCCCCCCCCCCCGGTCTGGTCCTCCACCCTGGGGGCTGCCCTAAAGTCCTTTCCTGACGCTACCGGTCTGCGAGTCTGTGCCCGTCCGCAGCGCGCGAGGCTGTCACTCACCGGCGGTGTAGGATCCCCACCTCCAGGCACCCTCCCGCTGCCGTTTATCCTCCGATATCTGCCCGCAGAATCACGGCTTTCCGCTTTGTACCTCAAAACCAACCGCCTGCGATATTCTGTTTGTAGAGATCCAGATCTTCTTACATCTCAGGCTGGTTTCGTGGGTGCTCAGAGTGGTCTGGTAGATATCCAGCTCAATTCCGGGGACCAGTTGAAATAGGGTCCCCTACTCCTCCGCCATCTTTCCCCCCTCCTCCTTATTTCTATATAACATGCTTATATTGCTTTTTTCCCCATTTTCCATTTTATCTATTGTTTTCCTACTATAGATATAAAGAGTATTCTGCTATCTTAGAGTCTCCAATTCCACCCCCAGTTACATTCTATTGGTAGAGGTATACAACAATTTTAATAGATCAATATTTGGTATTCACATCACTGTAACTAGATAGATGTTGTTCACAGCTGAGCCAAGTAGTGTACTAGAGTTGTAATTCCTTTTTTGTGAAACATTTCATTTTCCCTGCAGCCCATAATTACTTTTCTCAGAGGATATTTTCATTTGCACCTGTTATTAATATATCCCTAAAGTCTTTACCAGAGTAAAAAAAAAATTCCTCTTAATGTGGTCGAAACTATCTGATAAATTTTGTCTTCCTAGTTCCCTCTTTGGGAGCCATTTTTCCTAGAACCCTTTATCTACTTTCTCCTCAGCAGTCCTGGGATTTTTCTTCATCATTATTTTTGGAATTCACTTAGCATTTCTCCTAAGTGGAATTCTCATTTCCAGGATCCCTTGTCTTTCTCTTTCTTAGTTTATTCCATTGGTATGCTGGTAAATATTAAACAACCATCTGGGGATGGGCTAAGAGAGAGGAAGTCCTAATTTGTACTATTGCTGATTTCTGTGGTGTTCCCACCTTGACCAATTTTAAGCCACCAATGGGATGTTACTAAATTTGGTGTATTAGGGTTCTCCAGAGAAACATAACCAGTAGAAGATATATATATATCTCCTGAAAAAATATATACATATTTTTCTCAAAATAAATCTTTTCAGACTGATAAATAAATAGAAACCTCTGTCTGTCTGTCTCTCTAAAGAGATTTATAATGAGGAATTGACTCATGTGATTACGGTGGCTGAGAATTTCCATCTGCCTCCTGCAAACTGGAGAACCAGAAAAGCTGGTAGGGTAATTCTAGTCTGAGTCCAAAGGCCCAAGAACCAGGGGAGCCAACGGTAGAAATCCCCATTTGAGGCAGGAGAAGACCAATGCCCCAGTTCAGGAGGCAGCTAGGAAGCAAAAGAGGCAAATTCCTCCTTCCTTTGCCTTTTTGTTCTCAGTCCTTTCCTGGATTGGATCATGCCCACCGCTGTGGGGAGGGCAAAATACTTCACTGAGTCTGCCAATTCACATGCTCATCTTATCCAGAAACACCCTCACAGACACACCAGGGATCATATTTAATCTTGGCACCCCTTGGCCCAGTCAAGTTGATCTAAAAGTAATCATCACACTCAGAATTGGGAAGAGATGTTCTTGTGGGCTGGTAAGAGCCAGCTAGAGCACATCACTGGATTACCACCTTAATTTTGATGGAACCCATCTTCTAATAGCTTTCTGAGAAAGGGTACATGGAAGTAAATGTTTTGAAAACTTTCATTTTTTTTAAATGACTTTTTTACTCGTACTTGATTGAAGTCTTGATAAAAATCTGGGTGGGGTATGGTTTTCATTCAGAACTTTGGGGGTGTTGCTACATTTTTTCCCCTTGTTTCCACTGTTGCTGGTGAGAACTCCAGTGCCATCCTGGGTCTAATCCTTTGTATGTATCTTACTTGTCTTCTTTGGAAGCCTCTAGAATCTTTTCTTTATCCCTGATGATAGGATGCACCATCATGAAATTTCCTATCTCCCAATTGTTCTGTATCCTTAGCAGATCCTTTTCAATCAGTAAGCTCATCCCTTTCAGTTTTGGGAAACTGTCTTGTATTTCTTGATTTCCTCTCTTCCATTCTCTTTTCCTAGAACTGTAGTTTGTTGGATATTAGATATCTTGTTGTGATCCTTTAATCTTCTCCCTTCCTCCCTCCCTCTTTCCTTTCCTCTCCTCTCCTCTCCTCTCCTCTCCTCTCCTCTCCTCTCCTCTCCTCTCCTCTCCTCTCCTCTCCTCTCCTCTCCTCTCCTCTCCTCTCCTCTCCCCTCCCCTCCCCTCCCCTCCCCTCCCCTCCCCTCCCCTCCCCTCCCCTCCCCTCCCCTTCTCTTCCTTCCTACTTCCTTTTGATTGCCAAGAGTTTTTCTCAACATTATTCTAGCCCTTTGGTGTAGTGTTAGCTGTTCCTATCAGGTTGATGACACCTTGGGTTTGGGGTCATGCCCTATACTTATGTCTCCTCCAGAGTGTCTACCTGGCACAATGCTTGACAGCATAAAGACATAGAACCAGCAAAGACTTTTGATCCAGGTAGATTTTGAATCACACACTAGGGACGAATTGTTTAACTCTCTGTTCTTTAGTTTTCTTGTTCACAGCTGAGAGCGTGTCTCCCGATGGGGAGGGAGGCCAGAAAGCCTGAGGGGTAGTCTACCAGATCTGGTGCAGGGAGTGCGCAGCCCTCCCATTCTCCCACCCTCCCATCAGCCTGCATTCTAAATAATGCATCTTAATCTTAAAAATGTAGAATCTCATGAGAGATTACTTTACATTTTATGGTACCCAGTGCCACAGTTAAATAATTCTATCTTAAGAACAAGGAGTATTTTGGTACTTAAATAGGACTATTACTGTTCAATGACGAATTTAAATTGTCTTCTTCTAGCTGCCTCCCATCTGACCTCCCTTGACCAAAGTAATGACAATAATAATGGCTAAGGTTTATTAAGCATTTACCATATTCCAGGCCCTGTTCTAAGTACTTAACATGTATTTATTTAATTCTTACTAAAACCCAATGAGGTAGATGGTATTGTTATTCCCATTTACAGTTGAGAAAACAAAGGCTCAGGCCTAGGGTTACACAGCTAGTATATGTAATGTTGAGACTTAAACCCTGCAATTAACTATGGATCCTTTTCTACTATGAAATCTTCTTCATGGAGTAGCTTCTGTATGTGGATCCTCCACTTGAGGGAAGCCAGAAGCCCCAGGAACTTCTCCCCATTGGGGAGGCTGAGTATCTCAGGACTCAGTTCTGAAGCTGGGTGAGAATGCACAACAGGCTTAGCAGATGTCCCAACCCACGAGGGAGGAGGTTCCTTGGGGCTGGACACCCTTTACATCTGTTCCCAAGAGCAGCCTTGACAGGCCTGGCCAACAGTGGGACCTCTCCTGTGCAAGCAGCCTTAACCACTAACGCTGTTTTGCCTCAGCGGCCGGGCTCATCTCCCGACAGGCCTTGTTTAAACAGGCGGCTTGTAACAGCTGGGGCTGGCTCAGCAGAGCGTGCGGGCAGCCAAGGATGTTCTGAGTGCAGGTGCCTGTCTCTGAATGTGCAATCATGCAAATCCGAGCACCCAGACTGACGTGAATTGAAAGCCTGGTGTTCAGTTCCAATAAACTCAACTGTCTATTGCCAGAGCAGCCTGGACTGGCAGTCCTCTACTCATCAATTCAAATGAGCATTTGTGGTGATAGAGGAAAGAAGTGTGGGGTGAATCCCAATCAGAGCTCACTCCCCTTGGGTAGGTAGCATCTGCAAAAGGCTTCAGACACCTATTAATTCTCATAGGAACTGGCCATGAGACAAAAGGTGTTGCTGGAGAAGGAGGGGAGGGAAATTACACCCTCCGCTCATAGGATCTTGGAGATCACTGATCTTCCCTCCTTTTTTTTTTTACACTGAGGTGTAAAGGTGAAAGCCAGAGAGGGCAAGCAGTTGCCCAAGGGCACACAGCTCACTACCAATGGGCTAGACCTCTGGATTCCAAGTTTTGGTTTCCTTTTAGCCATTCCACCCAGCAGATTGTCCCTTCTAGCTCACTGCTCTGAGCACCAGGTCACCAGTGACCTTACCACCTACCACCACCTCTTCTCCCAAAGCCACTCTGGGAGATGAGCGATAGCAAACTTGGTAGAATGCAAAGAACTGAAAGGATTGCTTGAAACAGAAAAGGGGAAGCTGAGGGCAGGTTGTGGCACAAATTGTCTCAGAAACAAAGCAGCTCTCAGGGCCACAAGACCTGTCATCCCCTCTGCAGACACTCTGTTGTCATGGACTCTCAAAGAGCCTTCGGGTTGGATCTTAGCTATTAAAGGTCTGCTGTGTACGTGAGAGTTCTCCTGTTGCCAGTAGCAGTAAGCAACTCCAGCTAATGAAAAGCAAACCTGGGGCATCCTTTCTCTACCGGTAGAACAACATTCTCTTCTTTGGTCCATCTGGCCAACCGTGACTGTCCTACTGCCCATGGGCCTTGTCACATAGACCTTTGACAACTCCCCACTGCCATTCACTGCACAGCCCTGCCCTCCCCTGGCCTCCGATGTCCATGTAAATGCTCTAGAGATGCATCTCATTAGCCTTCTAATTTGCAGTAAGTGCCAGGATCACATTATTCAAATGCTGCAGAGTCAAGTGCAAGGGGAATGAATTAAATGGTATAAGCTTCCCACCTCTGAATCACCAATTCAGGAAGTTACCTTCAATGCCATCTTTAGGCTTGCCTGCCAAGCCGGTCTACACGTGTAAGTCCCCACACCATCCCTCCCAGCCAGGCAAACCGGCAGAGAGGCTATTTTGGTCCAAATGGTTGTTAGACAATTCCTATTTTTTTCACCCCACCCCCACCTGGTGTATCACATCCCAGGAGAAATGGTAAAAATTAGGGTGGACACACCTAGGCAGTTGTAGTCTTTTTAAAGTTCAAAGGTTAGAAGGCATGGATGGAGGATGGACATGCATCTTCTAGCTTAACCCAGGCAGCGTGCAAACACTGTTATAATCCCAGTTTTAGGTGGAAGCTGACTTGTAGTCTCACAACCCCGAGTCTGAGTTCCTGGAAGAGGGAATCTGATTGGCTCTCCATGGGTCAGGTGTCTATGGTTGGCTTAGTCATCAGAAGGGGTGGGGTCACCAACCCTGGGAGCCCCCTGTGAAATGCTTGGGGGAACTTTCTCAAGAGGAAAAGGGTTTCTGGTGACCTGAGCAGTCCCTGCATTGCCTAGTTAAATATCCAGGTTAAATTGGCTGTCACCAATTAGTCTGTTTAAGTTTGGGGACTACTAGCCAGTTTTCCCAAGGCCAGAGAGCCCTGTATTAAATTAGCTTCTTAGGTGTGTGGAATCCAGGCTCTAGGCCTGGAATGGCAAAAGGTAGGGTGCCCTTAAAACTATCTTCTTACAACTCAGACTTGTAGCATTGGCTTAATCCCTTCCTTTTTACAGACGAGGAAACAGGTTTGGGGAAGATACATGCCCTGCTCAAGGTCAGCCCATCCCCAACAGGTACTTTGTAAAGTGGGGAGGCTGGAAGAACCACCTTGCTAAATCCTTCACCAGCCATCAGCACACTGTGGAAATGCTGACTGGATAAATACTGTATCGCTGTGGCAAGATTTGTGGCCCTCGGAGGCCTTCCTGTAACAATGCCTAAGGAGGTTTTAATGATCTGCCTACTGGGCATTTCTGAAGCATTCATTTCAGAGAAGGCCAAGGTGCTCAGACTGTAATTCTGAAGCTAATTTCTCCCTGGACTCTCATGCCCTGGCAGCAAGAGAGAGCGAACAAGGAGAATGACTAGGATTGCGCCAGCCCTTGATTCTTGTCCTTTTGACCTTGTGCTGCGGAAAGAAAATTGGTGTGACTTTTTACACCTGCTGCAAAATGTTACAGAGGGCCTCGAAAGAGGGGATGAGAGAGGCTGCCATAGCCCAGTGCTTCTGCCTACAAAATACCTTCCTATAGTTCTTAAACTCTTAACCCCAAGATCAGACCATCACGGGCAACCAGTGGAGCATAGGATCGAGCTGGGGGAGGAGGAGGGAGGGGGCTGATGTGAAGAGAGGGCATTGTTGCAGCTTCTTGGAGCACACGGTGGTATCCCAGATCATGAGGAAGTGGAAGGATTAGGGAGGAGAAGATGAAAGGTAAGCCAGGGAAAATAGGTGAAGGAAGTAGGTATTAAAATAAGAAGTGAAATTCATGGGAAGCATATCCACTGTTTTGTCCATGCTCAACTGGATTAGGAACATATAATGAAAGCAAACAGATGTAATGGGGTGGGGATGATTAATGGTGTCTTGCAATATGTCAGGAAATGACTTGGTTCAGGAGTGCCACAAGAGGAAATTGAACTTAATGCTTAAGTTTTAGTTGCTTAACTTCTGAGTACACACCTGTAAAACCAGAAAGAAAGAGAAGCCTGAGGTTTAATGTGTTGTTTGTAAAGTAACGTGAGATATGAATGTCTTGAGCATGTGATTCAGTTTTATCAAATGATGAGGTTTTTCCTAGGCAATTATTGTTGTAAGTGGATGTCCCCAGTGGTACTGGTGACTGATTAGAAGTCACCTTTCAATGAAATGAAAGTACAGCTTCTCTCCATCTATTCACTCCAGTGATTTGTTGGCTTTCCAGAGTCCCAGTGACGTTTCCTCTGCACCATAAACCCCATGGCACATCTTTCCTCCTTGGAGCTCCTATAATGCTCCATTTGCTTCACTCCTCTTTGGATTGCATCATGTATGCTTTTGCACTGCTAGTGCACTGCAGTGGGATCTGAAGCTTTCAGACCACTGTAATATGGGGACTTACGGCAAAGAATGGTAACTGTGCCCTCCTTACCTTTTTTTTTAAGAGTTTATTTATTTATTTTAGAGAGAGGGAAAACAAGCAGGGGGAGGACCAGAGGGAGAGGGACAAGCAGACGATGTGCTGAGCATGGAGCCCAACGCAGGGCTCGATCCCACCACCCTGGGATCATGACCTGAGCCGAAATCAAAAGTCAGATGCTTAACCGACTGAGCCACCCAGACTCATTACTTTTAATAAGACAGCCCCACCCCCTTGTAGAAGGCAATGACAAACTAGCTAGAATCTCCATTTCTCAGCCTCCCTTGCAGCTAGGTGTGGCCGATGATGGAATGTGAACAGAAATCCACAGTTGTTCCTTGCAAGGAAATTGCCTGCCCTCCCTTTTCTCCCTCCTTTCTTCCTAATTGGCTAGAATATCCATCAACATATACCCGTGGAATAATGGAAGAAGAGAAGAAATGTGAGTCATGGGTTGGCTTTGTAATTAGAGTTGTCTACCTACTTTGGACTGCCCATCTACCCCTTGATATGAAGTAAGAAAGACATTGATACCTTGTTTTAGCCTCTGCAGTACTGATATCATTGTAGCAGCTTATCCTATATCTAAACTAATGAAGTTCAGTGCTTTGTGTTTCTTTCTTTCCTGGTTGGTATAGAGATGTTTTTCCCAATCTCCTGGGAGGATATGAGGGTTCTATCCTTCTTGCTCCTCAGGAAAGGGGGACTGATTTTTCTCTTATTTGAGTCCTGGGTCTGATGGCCATCATACTGTGAAGAAACAAAAGAGGGTTTGAGGAGGAGGTAGAGAGGAGGTGCCTCTGTGGAAGGAAGGCTTTCATTTATACTAAAAAGGAAATGGTGGTAGGTGGGCAGGAAAGAAGAAGGAGGGAACTTCAGGGTGGTTGCAGGAGCTGGGACTGAGCCTAGAAGTTACTAAGGAGGGAGAGGGTCTGTGTATGGATAGAGATGTGAGTGCAGAGCTAGCAAAAGACTAGCAAGAGAAGTATTGTTCAAGCACTGTGTGGAAACAGTCATGACAATTGGGATGAACCCGAGTACTATGCCGGCAGAACTTTCTGTAGGTATCTGGTGAGGTCTTCCCTTCATCAACATTTGGTAGCTTGACCTGTCACTGCCTGACCAGAGTGACATCCCTCCATGCTCCAAGACTGTGCTCAGCCCCACTGATCACCCTGTGTAGCTCTTCCCTGCATCCTCCACCTTAGGATACTACTGGACTCAGGAAAGGGCCAGGGGGAGTAGAAGTTCCCTTAGCATCTGAACTCAGAGGTGGAGTTGCCAGATTTAGGGGAAAAAAACCAGGATGCTAGTTAAATTTGAATTTTGGATAACGATGAATAATTTTTTTGTATAGGTATGCCCCGTGCAATAACACATGTACTTTATTTGGCTACCCTACCTCGGAGGAGGAGGATTGCTAGAAGTCTCTTGAGCTGGGCCAGTGGTAATAACATCTCTGTTACCTTACTCTTTCGTGAGTGTAGATGGTACAAATCTAAAGCAGGAAGATTAATTCCAGTGCTATCCATGGCATGAGGATGAAGTCAGGGTCCCCAACCTGACTGTAAACTACTTGGAGGGCAGGCACTTATCAGATAAATCTGATGATTCCATTCAGCAAGAGCACAGGACGGGGCACATGCATTCAGTGAAGGCTTGCTGCCAAATTGAGTTGAAAGGCCCTGTGCTGAACTGGAGGGAGCACTGGGTTGGGAGTCAGGAGCCTGGGTGCTGTTCCTGGTGTTGTCTTCAATTTGGCATATGCTCGTCAGCAGTTTTCTCTACCTTTTTGGTTCCTTTAGGTATAAAATTAGGGGTTTGGATTAGAATTTATGACTTTCACTTGCCTCCTTTAGGAAAGTGGGAGAGGTAAGAAGAGAGAGGATCCAAATAGGTAGGGCCAGATCTCTGTTGCCTACTGGAAGCAAATTACAAGCAGCAGCTTGGTATGACACACAGCATCTATTAGTTATTTAATAAGACTGATCTCGTTTCCCCCTTTTCTTCCATTGAATGGATTTGGGGAAGTCCATCCTCCCGTGATTCTTCTCCCAGAATGCTCTCAGGGAGCTTCAGGGTTGCTCCCTGTCCCAGAACATCAGCTTGGTTACTGTGGTCAGAAAGTCTGGCCAGTCTGCCGGAGGTCTCGCCACCCACTGCCATCAGGGCTGTCATGTGGACACCCAGGCCATCAAACTCAGCCACAGGCTTCTCTGCTCACTGCTGCCCTGCTACCCTGCTACCCTGGCCCAGATTTCCAGGAATAACCAGACCCTCCCAATTTGCTCCAAGCCCAGTCACAGGCCCCTCCCTCTTCTCCTGAAGTCTAACTAGGGGTGGACTCCATGACTCAGACTGGTAATCCACAGCACATTTCCCACTTCTCAGGCATTTTTTAAAAAAGATTTTATTTATTTATTTGAGAGAGATAGAGAGCACAAGCAGGGTGAGGGGCAGAGGGAGAAGCAGACTCCCTGCTGAGCAGGGAGCCCGACGTGGGCCTCGATCCTGGGACTCTAGGATCATGACGTGAGCCGAAGGCAGTTGCTCAATGGACTGAGTCACCCTCAGGCGCCCCTCAGGCATTTATTCTTAACCTCTCACTGGCTAGGAGGTGAAGAGAGCTGATAGTTCAGTATGAATTTCTCTCTAGGGAAAGCCATTTTTCTTGTTTTTAGGTGCACAGTGTGGCTTGAGAGATTACTTTCCATCCCTTTCTGTGACACAGACATGCAAGTATAAGGAGCCCTCACAGTTTCCTCCTAGGACAATGGCTGGGGACCTGTCTTTCACTGATGGAACTGAAAGGCCTAGGCACCTCCCCAAAGAAAGGGAGTGGGCTCCAAAGGAAATGATGACCTCTGCTTCCAGAAATCAAAAATAGAAGCCAACCCCCAAATACTAATTCCCTCACTGAATTAAAAAAAAAAAAATCCAAAATCTCTCTTCACCAGGTTCTCTACTAGATAGCCAATGTCCTTCTGTATTAGGTTTCGTTAGAGGCTATAGTCCTGTAGAGGAGGTGAAAGTAATACGAAACAAAATGGGAGAACCTAGGACAGGGCACCACTGGCATCAGAAGCCAGCCCTGGGAAACGTGAGGAGTGGGAGATGAGGCAGGGCTTGGGGCATCCTGGAGGCTCTTTGGAAGGAGATGGAACATGAGCCAAGCCTCAAAGGATGACTCTGCTTTGAAAAATCGAAGGAAGAATATTCAAGTTCAAAGTCCTGATGTGATGATGAGATGCAAATGAGCATGTTGTGTTTGTGGGAAGGTGAAGGAACTCCAGTGGCACCAGCTGTCCTCACTCCCTTTCACCAACTGGGATAGGAAGAGGGTTCATCTAGGTGACAACTCTGATCAACTGGGAATGGCTTCCGGGAGTGCTGTGCTGAGAACAGTATTAAGGCCACCGTGCTCAGCAAAGAAGAGTGTTGTCATTGATTAGTAATGTCTGCCATAGGTATAGGAGGAGGGAGGAGTGACATATGTTTCAAGAATATGTCACTCTGTCCTAGAAACTGTTGGATTAAGTTCAAAAGAACCTCCAGTGTGGGGACTTTCTTCCTTTCTCCTGTTCTGAATTTAAGCCAGTGGACACGGAGAATAAAGCCTGTGACTGAACAATATCTTACTACATTTCTGCCAAGCCCTCAAGCCTAACAGTACCAATTCCCCATTCTTGCTTTTCAAGCTGCTCAGAGGAGCCAGGGTCCTTGTCTCTGCTCCTTTGTTATAAGAGAGAACAGTCTTTTCAACTGGGACAAATAATTTTGGTTCAAGGGAAGACAATGAAGGCACTAAAATGTGGAAAAGAACAGGGGAAATTCTGCCTATGGACACTTGCCAATACCCACGTGAGCATGTCATTACCTAACGTGCGGTGCTGGGCTTGTATTTCTTCATGTACCCAAGTCTTATCTCCCTATCAGAGCTGTAAGTTCCTTGAGGTCAGGGATTGCTGTCTTTATCTTAGGGGTTGAAGAGACAGGAACTGGGTCAGTACTCTTTGTGTGTCTACCACGCTTTGCATATGGTGGACGTCGTGTCCTTCAGAGCGTTAGATGCTTATAGGATGACTATTGGATTGCTTGAGTCCTGCCGATGACTTGTCTGCTTTAAAGAAAAATCAAATAAAATTGAGCCGTGATCCTCGAGTCTAAGCGATTGGCAGAACATATCAATGTGCCATTCATTCCACCCCCTTTCTGGATTTTTTTCTTAGAGCCTGAGCCTTCTCTCAATTCACAGGATCCTCCCTGGAGGGTGGACGAGGACTGTGTGGGGACAAAGAGAGGACTGACTGGGTGGGGCCCCTTTTTAAATATTTTCCCTGGGGCCTGCAGAATGGCATTTTTCTGTTTGCGCTGAAGTTGTCCAACAGGTATTTTCAAAGGATGGATTTCTGCAAAATTGGACCCTGGAGGGTGACTTTTCAGGAAATAGTCTCTGATCTTTGATTCATTTAAAAAACTGTATACTGGTCGGGAGAGTGTGTCGCTGCAGCAACAAGGTAGCCTGGCCCGCATGCTAAGTGGCTGGGGTGATTCCGCATCGTGGTGTTCATGATGAAGTAAGGCTGTGGCACTGTGGAAGGAGCAGGGGGTCGCGGGGGGGCCACATCGAGTCACAGAGAGCCAGATAGACTTAGAAAGCATACAATGGAAGGCCAGCTTAGCTCAGTTGCAAAAGCTCTGCAAAATTAGAAGACAGTTTTAAGAGTGCATACACCTTAAAATTGGATAGGAGGTGACATCTATAGAATATCTGTAGATATCATTATGCAGAGTTTGAGTTTGTCTGCAGCTTCTTAAATTACCAAGATTTAAATCTTTGGTGTGAGAGTATTGTGGCAAATAAGACTAAGTGACATCTCCTTACTTTCAGATTTTGCATCATAGCTGTTTTGTCCAGGATGCTAGGCAGTCGACTAGAGGGTTTGTGCTGATCATCCCACTGTAGGAATTTAGAGTTTACAGGGAGCACTAGTGTGTGAGCTACCCGACCCGCTTTGGGTTATAGATGAGAAGAATGAGACCTCTATGGGTGCGTGGCCTGCTCACGTGCTTTATTAGTGACTAGACTAGGCTCAGGCTCAGCATTCCTGCTTCCAGGTCTGGGCACTGTCCACCCCACCTCCCTGGCCTTCTGGTGGACAGGAGCTCAGCTGGGTCTGACTCTGGCTACCCTGTGCCCCGAAATGTAGCCCCACTAAAATCCAGCCGCCTCGGCTGCTACATGACAAGGGCAGCATGAAGCACCTTGCCTGCCGCGAAGGAGACTTACACTTTGGAAAAAGTAATACATCTGAAATCAGTCTTGGGCTCACTGTAGGAAAGGGGCTGAAGCGTGTGGAAGCCCGATAGTGTTAGTAGCAGTATGGAGGTTAAGCGTGTGGCCTCTGGGTAGGTCACTCAACCTCTTTGTGCCTCAGTGTCCTCATTTGTAAAATGGTGCCAGTAACAGCATCTACCTTACTGGGTTCTTGAACACACACACGCACACACACACACTTTATAGTCCTTGTAATGGTGCCTAGTACATAGTAAGCACACAGAAGGACAGTTGCTAATACTTATGTAAGCGTGTTATTACCTAATTGTGGCCCTGGTCTTGCATTACTTCATGTGCCCAAGCCTTATCTCCTTATCAAGGTGTAAGTCCCTTGAGGTCAGAGACTGTGCTCTCTTTATCTTAGAAAGTTCGAGAGACAGGAACTAGGTTGGCTATTACCATACTAGTTGTTATATGTCTTTCCAAAAGGTTTTAGTCGTAGCTGTTTACAACAGCAATTGAACAACTACTCTATTGTATACAGTAGCTCACTTAACGTTTCCATTGTCTATATGAATGAGGCATTAACCGCCCCTCACCCCCCCACTGCAGGGGTGCTGATGGGGTTCATGCCTCATGCCCTGAGCTTGGTCATCAGCTTCTCTTGTGACAACTTCCTGCTTTGAGTGCTTGCTGACTCTCCCAGCTTTTCTTCTTCAGGGTTTTCTCCTATGCTGTCGGAGGTCTGTTAAACCTGGGAAGGCAAGAGATGATACCCCCTTGACCAATGAAGGACAAGAGGCTCCCATCTTTCTAAGGCTCTGCACTGAGGTATCTGCTACAGTAAGACTTCTCACACTTGAATGGGCGCTAGAATCACCTGGGGATCTAATTAATATGCAAATTCTGGTCTGGAGGTCTGAGGTGGGACAAGATTCTGTTTTTCTAATCTGTCCCCAGGTGATGCTAGTGGTGATGGTCCATGGACTACACTTGCAGTAGGAAGCTCTCCAGGGTTTCCTTTGCAAGTTCCTCAGGGGCTAAACCAGAGCTGGCCTGTAGCAGTACCCAGCACCACAGCATGCTCTGATTGGTCTTCTCTCCTTCCCTGTCTCACCTCTCTCTGGCTTCCTAGGATCGCCTCCCTAGTAAACCACCTGTTCTGCACCCACGTTTTTGCTCAGACTCAGGAGCGCCTACAGTAAGGCAGCCCTCATTGATGTGGATCACACACAGTTATCCAGAGATGGGGTTCCAGCCTGAGTCCGATCTCCAGGCTCTTTGTACTATACCTTCGTACCTTGTGCTATGCTGCCACTCTAGTGGTCTGTGACCGCTTTATGTTTTGAGCTCAGCTGCAGATAAGTGAAAACCCAAATAACAATAGCTTAAGCACAATAGGAACTCATCTTCCTTGTGTAAAGGCAATTCCTTAGGTATTGAGTTGATGATGTTGATGTGGTAGTTCAGAGGTTTTTAGCTGAGTGCTCTTCGAGTCTCTTGGCATTTTCGTCATGGTTGGAGAAACACCGCTACACCTCCTGTCACCATATCTGCATTTCAGGAAGGAGGAAGAAGACCAAAGGGCGAAAGGGTACATGCCAATTGAGAAAGCTCTTTTCCTCTTCTACGAACTTTCTTTGAAACCCTACCCAAAAACTCCCCCATGTATTTCAAAGGCCAGAACTTTCATGTGCCCATTGCAATTTATAAACCCTTCGGGAAAATGTACCTTTTCTGAAAAATTGGTGTGTTGCTGCCCCAGCACAATAGACTCTAGCCAATCATCCCTGTAGGAGATTAGCAAAGCTTTCAGGGGAGTTATTTTTGAAGGCCTTTATGTGATTTTTCCAAAGCTCTGTTGTGTCAAGTTGGGGGGGCAGAGAGGGAGGTGGTGGTGGCAGAGGGGGGAGGGCATTGTATCTCTGTTTTAGGCACATTCCTAGGCACCTCCCTGGTACCATTCAAGGGTAAGATCTGGCCTGCAGGATTTGAGTTGTCAGGTGGGGACATGGTAGAGCTTTAACTCCAGGCTAGGCTGGCTTTTTCCTAAAGTATAAGAACTCAAAAAACATTTTACAACTTCTGGGACTGATTTTTCCCAAGGACCTCCATCCAGCCAATAGAAGAAATCCATATTCTTCCTATTAACATGCTTAACCCTGTTTTCTAGTGGACCAGTGATCCTTATTGTAACCCTGATCTCATTATACCAGGAGGGCATCTGCCTCTTCCCAGTCTGGGTTATGCTTCAGAGCTTGATAACATTGTCTCCCCAAGATAGATAACTAACTCAAATAATTTCTCCCTGATCTATAGTTTCTGGTCTCCTCACTCCTCCCAGCACATCCTTCTATTGTGCTCCACATCTCAGCCAGACAGGCATTGGCTTATTTAAGCAGGTATCTCATCCACTGGCTTGTGAGCATCTGCAGCTCCATGTCTTCATTCTTATTCTTCCAAGTGCCTGGAGCAGTCAGTTAATTAATTGATAGGTTATAGCAATGATATAACCCAGATCCCTTTTCTCCTGGAATTTGGAGTCTTTTTCTCAAAGTAGGTAGGGACTTTATGTGTTTGTTGATTGAATTAGTTATTCAAAGAATGGTAAAAATTTAAATATAGAAATGTTCTTGAAGATGTTTTTCCTCTGTGTTTTTAGATCAGGTAGCTCAGTTCTACTACCTAAACTCACTGTGTAAATTTAGGCAAATCAACCCGTCTGTTCTGTTTTGCCATTTACAAAATGGAGCTAATAAAAATAATGTATGTTGAGTACTTATTATGTGCCAGGTGCTGTTCTAAGAACTAAAGATGTGTTAACTAAGTTCTTAGCCTTGAGTTCTTACAAGGTGTAAGTGAACTAATACATGGAAAATACTTAGTATGGTACCTG
Source organism: Halichoerus grypus (assembly GCF_964656455.1). Classification (NCBI taxonomy): domain Eukaryota; kingdom Metazoa; phylum Chordata; class Mammalia; order Carnivora; family Phocidae; genus Halichoerus; species Halichoerus grypus. Next base: position 102,627,769 of record NC_135715.1, read on the forward strand.
GCACATGGCAAGCTTCTGTATATGTCAGTTATTATAATCAGTTATAATCAGTTCTCAATTCTTGCCCACTATCAATGTTGGGTTTGAGATCTGTTTTCTGTTTGCAGCATCTATTATTTTCAACTCAGGGGAGTATCCTCCAGTCCTCCAGAACCTTCTGCCTTGTCTCTATGTTTCAACCACTCACATTGATTCCTCTGGGCTACTTGCTTCGAATTGCCCTGTTACTCTTTATCCTGCTCCTTCTCTGAAAACATTTCCTTCTCTTGATGGTGGAGGCAAAAAAGGAGTAGATATTTCAGGATTTCCAATGCTTTCTAAATTTCAAAGTCTATCTACGTAGCCTGACTGCCATTTTCTTTTCTTTCCATGTGACAATAAAAAAAAAAAAAAATCCCAAGTGGTAAGAGTTGGGTAGAAGGCTGCCATTGTATAATGCATTCTGTCTATGAGGTGTTTTACAGTTTATAAGGCCCTTTCACCTACATCTTCTTACTGAAGTCTAGCAGCAACTCCAGGAGGTCCTCATTGAACTCGTGGTGATACAATTGCTCATTAAGTTTCAAAGCAGGTTTTAAGGGAGGGGACAGCTGCCTTATGCAATCATCTGGTGGGTTCTTAGTTTAGAATTAGTTAAGCTCTTAATTAAGCTCTGTGTGATGAGCTGAAAAGTGGGCATTGTGGGTAGGGAAGGAAGACTGTATTTTTAATGATGAGCTTCTTGAGGGAAGGGGTGATGTCTGTCACAGAGCATCACCTGGGCTCAGGGGAATAAATGCTTGTTCAATGAGTAAGGGAATGAATGGTGAGGAAGAGCTTGAACGTTTCATTATTTGAATGACCACAGCCAAAATTATTCAAATTTTAAAAGAACTAAACCTGTTTAGTTCTCAGTGAGTTGTCCATTGTAGTGATAATTAATTGCAGATGTGGGGACTCTTGAGTCCTCTTCAGGGGCTTGAGGTGTTCATGGGAGAGCAGGAAGAGATGATTTTGGTGAGGGAAGTCCTTAGAAGGGGTGTTTGAAAATCTGGATGCACTTTCGAAATGTATTACAAAGGACTTACCAAGAAGGAGTTCCTGACTAGGAGACTTTGGAATGGGGAGAAATGGAGGAGATAAATGAAGCAACAGAGCCAAGAATCTCTGCACACTTGTGCTTGAAGGCAGGGGATGGACCTCCTGGTTGTTTGACTTTAGAATTCTTTCATTGTGTCTTGTTTCACATTTGACCTAGTTTCCTGGGCAGCCTCCTAATGGTTCTTACTTTTTGTGTGTGTGTGTGTGGGGGGGGGGGTAGGGGGAGTAGGGGTAGGGGTGAGCGTAAAGAAGGTTCTGGAACCCTTATGAGATTCTGATGACAGTTATGCAATCCCTCTAGAAAAAAATGCACACATGCACACAAATAGATAGCTCTGCTCCCCAAATCAGAGGACCTGGTTTAACACCTCCTGTCTCTCACCACACTTCCCAGAAGGAGGGATTAATTGTCCTTTCTTACAAATGTTCTTAATGTGCCCCATTGTTCCCCGCTTTGTCCTCTTTTTGAGAGCAATTATCACCCCCTGTCCAAATCACACTTTGTGCTATCTTGGGCTGTCTTCAGTTCAGCACTTTTGTAGTGAGCTCAGACAGCTGCTGGGGAAAGGAGGGATTATCCCTATCTCCAGTGGTCCATTATCTAGGAACCACCTATTGATTGCCTGCTTTCCACAGAACCGACGAGCATCGTCCTTAGCTTTGGCTATATCTCTGGAAGCAGAAAGAAAGAAGGTGAGGTTGATGCTGGAAGAATTTGCTGAGGAATTTAAAAAGCCAGCTGTAATTTATTTATTTTGGTGGTGGTGGTGGGGAAATGGGGTCAGAAGGGAGGGAAAAGAGAGATGAATTATATAATGATTGATGGCTGATGACATCACCATGCTCTTTCTCGAATTGTACTTGTAGGAGATGATTAATCAAAGGTACTTTTTTTTTTTTTTAAAGATTTTATTTATTTATTTGAGAGAGAGAGAATGAGAGAGAGAGAACACATGAGAGGGGATAGGGTCAGAGGACGAAGCAGACTCCCTGCCGAGCAGGGAGCCCGATGCGGGACTCGATCCAGGGACTCCAGGATCATGACCTGAGCCGAAGGCAGTCGCTCAACCAACTGAGCCACCCAGGCCCCCTAATCAAAGGTACTTGAGTTCCACCAAACTGTTCCCTCTCCTGACCCTCATTTTTTAAAAAATTTTATTTTATTATGTTATGTTAATCACCATACATTACATCATTAGTTTTTGATGTAGTGTTCCATGATTCATTGTTTGCATATAACACCCAGTGCTCCATTCAATATGTGCCCTATTTAATACCCATCACCAGGCTAACCCAACCCCCAACCCCCCTCCTGACCCTCATTTTAGTTTTGCCATAGTGATCTACCAGGTTATTTTGCTTATACTGATTCCCAAAGTTGAGTGTTTTTGGCCAGTAGAGACAAGGCACGAAGCAAACTTTTATTACTTCCCTTCTGCTGGGTCTCTTGTATAAGTTCCTCCAGATGGGCTTTTTCCTTCCTGAGCTATTGATTGGCTGCCTTTGTCACGGGCTCAGTGATTTCGGATTTCCTGTTGCTGAAAAAAAAAAAAAAGAGAGAAATGAAGAAGAGTTGTTGGTTGAGGCCTTCCTCAGAGACACTTGGGGCCGTCCCCTGAGTTCACCGTTTCTACTCTTTTGTTTACCTTTATAAAAATAACTTGAAGACGTATAGGACACATCAATAGAGCCACCCACATTTGCAGTGAAAGCTTATTTTTAGTGAAAATAATTATGCTAGAATATTCATTCAAGCAATGCTTACTAGGATCTGCCATGCACAAGGTGCTGTACTTACTTTAAGGAAACAAACTGTTGAAAATGTTTGCCGTTAGCTTTTGTGTTATTGGTATGTGAAGAATGCTGGGCGAGCCCAGCAGATGTTCTCATGCTTCTTTCTTCCTACCCCTCTTCCAGATGTTCGAGGATCTAGACTCCCTTTGCTTTCTGTATCACCTCTAAACTTGAATTGCCACCTCGTGTTGGTCCATCTATTTGGAATCTACACCTCTTTGCATCTCAGGAGCATTTTACTTTTTCTGGTGTGTTTTTCAGTTTGCTTGCTTGGCTTGAAGGTAGCCATTAGTTAGCTACTTTAAATTTTACTTTGCTAACATGCAGTAGTAGAAATATCACATTTCTAGCTTTTCTTGGTGTCACCTCAATACTCAGCATGGGCTCTCAAGTTTATTGAACCACCCAGGGTCAGAAATATGAGCTTGGCTTTTTGTTGGGCTTGACCTATTGACCCAGGAGAGCAGCTGGTGTGGTTCCTACAGCTGCCCTGGCTTGTGGAGCCTTTTACCCAAAGGAGCTCCCTTTTATGGACTTCTCTGGGAGGAGGGCTATTCCTGAATGGATTTCTCTCTGAAGGCTCTACGAGGCCTGGCAGAGAAAACAATGATAAGGAGAAGACAAACAGAGAGCTGAAGGATTACCTCACAAGAACAACACATCAACAATGAGGAAAACTGCTTTGAAGTGAAGTGAACCCCTGAACTTTATTAGTTGTTCTACCACAACTGGAGGGAAAACAGAGAGGAGCACAAACTCTTTCAGGTTGTGAGGGAGAGGCTGTTTCCCTGAGGGTGGTACTGTGGCAGGGGAGACGTTAGTGAATTTGGGCATGGCTGACTGAGGGCCTTTGTTAGGAATTATCCAGAGATGCCAGTTGTCCAGCAATCTAGACTGCCCCCCCCCACTCACTCTTTGAGCTCCTCTGAGCTCTGTTCAAATGCCCATGAAAGCCCTTATCTGCTGATCACATTATGCTGAGTTAATCTGCTTCCCCTGACTATAGAGCTCTTCCAAGATAAGGACCTTTTCCTATTCTCTCTGAATCCCCAGGGCCTGGCCTAATGTAGAGCCCAATAAACACCAATTAAATGCTGCCATTGCATCCTACACCCACTGCCATCCAGCGCTCTTACACAATGTGGTTAATTCTCTCCACTTCCCTGCCTCCCCTGCTCTGTTGAGCACTTAGGAGACCGGGGACCATTTCTAAGCACTTTGTCTTCACAAAACCTGCAGGAGTGCCCAGGGCCTAGGAGGCTAACTACTATGTGGTGTTTGTAGTGTGCATGTGAAGGAGAGACTAACCAGGTTGGTCGCCCTGGCCCTGCCCCCACCATGGCTGACATCTGAAGAGAGTCACCCTACCTTGCTGGGCCTATAAAACCATCTTTATGGATCTGAAATATTCTAATAAAAGCTGAAATCTGGGCAGCTATTCTGGATATCCCTGGTGGGATAAACTGCAGAAATCATTAAGAGTTAGAAGGCCTGGATTCTAGTTCTCAACTAATTGACTGATGGCCTTGGGTAAGCCCCAAAACACAGTGGCAATAATATTCATGATGTTTACCTCATAGAGTGTTTATTTTTTATATTTATATTGACTATTTTAAAGAAATATAAAAGTAATATGTGCTTGTGATAAGTACTATATGATAGAAGAAAATAGGGTGAAAGATCAAAGTTCCATCCTTCTTCCCCCATCAACCTCTCTCACACGGGGTCTATCTGCCACTCACCCAGGTCTTTTGGGGATGTGAAATCACATGACTTAGCCTAGAAATGAAGTGGTGTGTAAACATAGGGTACTCCACATAGATGCCAAGTATTGTCATTACTACTACTGTTAGTAGTAGTGATGGTGGTTGGAGATAAAGAATTTGTATTTGAGAATTCCAAAGTGAGCTAGCTGGGAGGTAGGGGGATGTATTTTAATAGCAATGCCACCTGTGGGAATAATGTTCTCTTGCAAATCCCCTGATGGCTTCAAAATGTCCACTGCTGAACCCTTCCAGGTTAGGAGGCAGGAGGAATTCGTGGTGATTCAGAGTGTGGGGGTCAGAATGCTTGCGGCAGACCCTGCTGCACCACTTCACACTATGGCACCTCTGGAAAGTGCCATGACCTTTAAGCCCAACTCTATTCCTCTGTAAAATGGAGGTAATGAAAGTATGCTCCTGGGTGGCTCAGTCATTAAGTGTCTGCCTTCTGCTCAGCTCATGATCCCAGGGTCCTGGGATCAAGCCCTGCATCGGACTCCCTGCTTGGCGGGAAGCCTGCTTCTCCCTCTCCCACTCCCCCTGCTTGTGTTACTGCTCTTGCTGTCTCTCTCTCTCTGTCAAATAAATAAATAAAATCTTAAAAAGAAAAAGAAAGTATGCTCCTCATAGGATTGAGTGAGTATACATGAAGCACTTAGCACAGGTCCTGATATATAGTGAGTGCTCAATAAATGTTAGCGTATGATTAGTGAATCCTTGGACAGATGGCCATAGGAGAGCTGCCGGAAAAGATATTTGCCAGTTATATCTACTTTGAAACAAACTGTTCTGGGATTCAGTGCCTCCTGATGGTTCAACAAACATTTGGAAGAAGAGATTCCAGGTTTCTTGCATTTAAAAACAGCTTTCCCTGAATCAATAAGGATCCTCTTGGCATTTCGCATCTTGTACTTGAGCATCTCACCCTCCTGCACAGGATACCACCATGTATAGTCGTCAGGTGTAAATCCCGATGTATGAGCCTGAAACCCAATGAGAATTCATTCCTTGAGCAAATGTACCCAGAACTTGCTTTGGAGAGAATCAAAGGCCGCCTTGCAAGATGGCCTCTTCTATTTTATTTTTATTTTTTTAATTTTTAAAAATGTTTAAAAAGGTTTTATTTATTTATTTGTCAAAGAGAGAGAGAGAGAGCACAAGCAGGGGGAGTGGGAGAGGATGAAGCAGGCTCCCCGCTGAGCAAGGAGCCCGATGCAGGGCTCCATTCCAGGACCCCGGGATCATGACCTGAGCCAAAGGCAGACACTTAACTGACTGAACCACCCAGGCATCCCTATTTTTATTTTTTCATAAAAACATAAATTGACAAATGGGTAATACCATATATCAGTGTGACAGCATTCCTAATTAATTTATTGGCTTTGGTGCATACAACATGGGTTTTCTTACTAAAAATGTTCAGCTGGAAGCATGTTTTCTGCTCCTTGGATTTCCCATTAGGTTTACAAATAAAACTGTTGCCCTGACTGATGCTTTCTGGGGAGTCTCTCTGCCTTTTAAATATTCTCTATCAATCTCCCTGCTATTTAAACTGGTTCTTAAAGATTTTATTTATTTATTTGAGAAAGAGAGTGAGAGAGAGCACAAGCAGGGGGAGAGGCAGAGGGAGAGGGAGGAGAAGATTCCCCGTTGAACAGGGAGTCCGATGTGGGGCTCCATCCCTGGACTCTGGGATCATGATCTGAGCCAAAGGCAGATGCTTAACCGACTGAGCCACCCAAGTGCCCCTCCCCCTGAAGTTTAAAGAAGTTTCTTTCCCTTACAGTTTAGTTGTCAGGGGGCATGGCCTTTGCTTAGAGTTTGGGGGGTGGGGGGTGAGGTGTTCAGAAAGATGGTAGGGGAGGGGCAGGTTCTGCAGCCCCCCAGCATTCCCTGGCGGAAGTCCTAGGATGTACATCCCAAGGACACCAGGTGTTTATTTATTCTTGGTTTCTAGGCTTCAGTGGGGGTTATTTTCACATTGTTTCCTGTGGGCTCCCCTTGGCCTCACATCAATTCTGCCTGATGCCCACAACTTCCAGGTCTGTTTGGACACACAGTATGGGTCTGGGAACCCCACAATGTCCCAAAAACATTTACTTGACCTGACAGGGCCATCTTTCTCTTTTCTGGTGAAATGAGGCCTGCCAGAACATAAGGGCTTGAGGACTTTGGACCTTCTTAACACTGTCAAAGTTTAGCTTCCAAATGTAAATCTTGCTGTGGTTTCTGTCCCTAATTTCTTTGTCTTGAGAATCTATGCTCTTTGGCTAACAGCAAAGGGCCAGTTGGTTGCCTGCCTTTACAGTTTGGTCCTAAAGTCCATGGAAATCTGAGATCAGCTGTGAAGTATGCTCCTTGGAGGGAACAGAGCCCTGAAACCCAGCTTTGCAACCATTGTGGCTTGTGGTGAAGTGTCTTGGGCATGCTGGACAGGGATTTAGGCCAGAACATGGAGAGGGGATGTTCACCTGCATTTCCTAGAAGGCCGAGCAGAGAAGCCGCAGAAGACAGCCTGGGCTTGGCTCTGAATGCCAAATAGGCGCTGACTCCAAGCCTTCCCCACGGCTGCCCTGAGATAGCACCCAAAGGAATCAGCCATTAAAATGAATGGCTTAGGCAGTGCTCCCCATCTTTTGCCCCCCTTTTGGGAAATGTGTGAACACTGTGGACAGGATCCCCTGGAGCATGCATCACCTTGCTCAACACTGTGCACTGGAGACTTATTTCTATCTCAGGGAGACCTGCCAGACTGAAACGTCTAGGGCTATCCTATCTTGAACGCCAAATGCATCATGCAGGTCATTTCCTTGCCTTTGACACAGTATCTGCTCTCCTGTGAGCCATGTTTATGCACTTTGAGCAGTCTTGGTTAAATCCCAAAGCCAAATGGTCTTCAGATGCAGGAAGCGCCCGGTCACTTGGCACTGAGGAAAACTTAATACGGCCATAAACATTTTATGCAGGTCTTTACCACTGTTGTTTAATTAAGTCTCACATTACAGTGCTCCGGGATTGCAGCACTGCGCAGCTGGGTGACAGATGGGTGGGCTAGGAACAAAAAGCAACCGGGAGGAGTTCAGTGGGTCTAAAAGAGAACCAGCTCAGGAATTGGGCAGACTAGGGCTTGAATCTTGGCTCTGTCCTGTAAGTGAGTGCCCAGACCTCTCAGAACCTTGCTTCCCTCGTCTGCAAAATGGGGTCAGTACAACAGAAACTCTTGAAAGGTGAAGATTTATTAAACAGTGTGTAGAAGGTAAATTCCGGGAGCTCACCACTAGGGTATGGAGGAGAATGCCTGGCTCGTTCTGGGCGTGTGACTCGAGGTACATGTGTTATCCAGTGTTGGTCTCAGTCCTGGCATAGGACTGGTGCTTGTGTTTCATGCAGTTTGTTTGCAGGTTTGTTCCTCCTGATTTGAGTTTCCTAGTTTCAGATTCAGGGCTTGGCAATGCTGACAAAACGCTGGCCTCACTTCTTTGTACAGAAGGTTTTGCGGATCTTCAGGGGGCACAGATGCGGGTCCGTGGATCCGTCCCTTACTTCATTCCTGGAGGTTGCTGTGATTGGACCCCTCCTGTCTGAGAGAGGCAGCTGCTGTGCTGGAAGGTTCTGTAGGATAAGAACAGGTGAAACCAACAGGCCTGTGTAAGGTTTGAACCCTGGCCTTGTTGTTTTCATGTGTGTAACAACTAAACTGGGGCATAAAGGCATAATTCAGGAAATCCCCATTTCCAAGTACTTCTTTTTGTTGTGTGGATTCAGATATAAAGGGTCAAGGAAATTAAGAAGGGAAAATTAAATTCATGAAACAGATAATTAAAAGGTCTTGATTATCTATCTATCTATCTATCTATCTATCATCTATCTATCTCTCTATCTTTCTATCATCTATTATAGATAATAATAGAGACTCACAGTGTCTAGAAGGATGTTTGTTTATATACATCCCTTATCATGGAGAAAAAACCACTCATTGTTGGGTCATCTCCTTAAGTGAGATTCAAAGCTCCTTTGTCTTTATCCACTTGTTGTTCATCTGTTCATCATCTGTCCATTGTCCATCTGTCCGTCGATCCACCCATCCATCCATCCATCTGCACCTACTATATTCAAGGGACAGTGAGGGCTGAGAGGTTGTAAGTACCATACTTACCTTTTGTATGGAGCCAGGTTAGGGTAATGCTTTAGTTCTTTGGTTTAGGAGTTCGACAGACAGCCTTGGGTTTATATAGTCCTACTCTTCATTGACTCCCTAAGGAAACTTCAGTAGGTTGTTTACCTATTGAAGCACCAGTTTCCTCATCAGAAAAATGAGGACAAGAATATCCTCTCGTGAGGAACAAAGGAAATAATATATGGAAGTGTTTTGCCTTGGGTTGGAAATGTATTAAATCCTCATAAAAGTAAGTGACACATTATGTGATGATAGTTAATGCTCACTAAATAAAATACAATTGCATAATTGGTCCATCAGTGAAGACAAAGCAACCTCTCAAATGCTTACATATTGTTTAGCTTGCAAAAATTCAGCATGGGTACAAGTTTCAGGCCCACAACCCATGTATATGCATGTGCATATCCATGCTTTGTGAGTGAGTGAGTGTGTGTGTGTGTGTGTGTGTGTGTGTACATGAGTAATCAAGGAATGCATACTCTGTGGAACAAAGTTTCCCTACAAGCTTCTGGTGACAAATTCGATATCCATTTAGATTCTCAGGTGAGAACTTTAGATGGTATTACCTTCCTCCCCAACACCAGTTTTATAAACTATAAAGCCTTTGGGAATCTGTATTTCAGTTGTATGCCTTATATGGTCTTTGCTATTAGTAGTTCCTGATGTTGTCTTGGTTGAGACCATTTTGTTTTTTTGTGATGAAACTTGTCTTCTGTGCTTGGAATGCCAGTGATTATAGCTATTAGCAATTTGTTGCCTTTAGTTATTAATTGGGTATTCTTTCTTAATACCCTTATTTCTCACTATCCTTATTCCTATCATGGTTTTATTCAGACTCTTCACGTGCATCTTATAAAGTAAATTAAAAAAAACCCTTAGTATTCAGGGAAATGAAAAAGGGGAGATTTAACTTTCTGGAAGTAGGGGGTGATTTTCATGTCTTGATATAGGAGACTCTGGAAGAGGCTCTGTCTTCAGCTGGAAACTGATTTGTCCTGGTTTAATCATTGCTGGAGGGAAGGTCCTGGCTCTCATACCAAATATTTCCCACTTATGCTTACCAGGTTGGTTGTGACAGATATTTTATCTCAAGTGTCTTCATAGAAAATCTTAATGGTGTATCTAGAAAACTATATAATAGCATCTGGAAGCACAGACCAAAGATATGATACAAGAAATAAAGCAAACCAGGAGAATGAAACAAGCCTGGGACATGGTATTTTAGACCCTGAGGAGGAGTGGATAATGATGCTTCTAGCCTAACTGTGGGGCTTGGGATTAGGGAAAATAAGCTAGAGAAATAGACCACCCAGGCTGAGATGGGTAAGTGTTCATTCCTGTTTTACAATTTGAAGTGTAATGAAAATTAATTTCTCGGGAGAGCATCAATTCCTTTGTGTAAGAGAATAACAGCGGGTCAGATGTGTCATATAAAACCCACTTGCAATGACTTGGTTCTGTGCCGAGGTTCACAGCACGGAATGCCACCTCCCTGGCCCTCCAGAATGTTGACAAGAGGCAGAGCCGAAGACCAGGGAGCCTGGGGGTGGCATCTCCTGGAGTCTGTGTTTTAGGCCTCACTGATCAAAGTAGCCTGGCCATATCCTTTTAAGTCACAGACAAGATGGAAAAGGGCCAGAGTTCAGGCTGAGGCAAACGTGGCTGAGTCAGAAGGAATTCCATTGACAAGTTAAGGAATAGCAATTCCTCTGATACTCAATGTGCAGCCGAGGATAAAGAAGATACTGGAAATGTGTGCAAGGAGCCATATGCAAGAATGTTCATAGCGGCACAAAAACTTCGGAATTAACTTAAATGTCTATCAAGAGGAGACTGGACAAATGAATTGGGCTGCATTTATGCAGTGGAATAATGGACAGTGATGACAAGGGAATAGATGAGCTCAAGTATTAGCACGGATGACTTGCAACTCTATAATGCTGAGCAAAAGAGCATAGTGAAGAAAATATGTGGTATGAAATCATTTAGATAAATTTCAAGAAAGTATAGAACAATACTATGTATCGTGTTTGGATGGATATATATATATATGTGTGTGTGTGTGTGTGTGTGTGTGTGTAGAAAGTATTTAAAAATGCATGGGAATAAGAAAAACCCAATTTAGCTTAGTTTAGTGGTTATCTTTGGGGAGTTGGGGAGGGAGATATCACCAGGAAGTTGGGGGGACACACGAGGTATCACTTGTATGGATGTCTTATCCTTTAAGGCAGGCAGTAGGTACCCACGTGTTTTATAATATTATTCTTTCTAGATTTTTTTGTAAGTCTGCAATATTTCATGACAGCTTAGGCACATCCTCCTAATGTGCATGGAGAATGTGTTGAGAGTCAAGAGGGAAGCTTTGCTCAGGGAGGAATCTTGGAGGGTTACCAAGAAAGATAAAGTGATGCCGTGCTTTGCAAGAATAGGTGCTTCATGTGTATTTGCTGACTTAATGTAGGCTGGGAAGGAAAGAATACAGAGTCAGAAAGTCCTAGAGAAGGTGAATGAGATGAAAGGCATCTGGGAAGAAGAAAGTTTGGAGCCGGCGATGTGTGGAAAGTAGCAGCACATGCAATAAAGCAAAGCAGGAAGATCAGCGAGCTGGACGGGTGCTGTGAAAACCAGCCAAATGCCCCACTTCCTTGGCTCCAGAGGTTGGGAAGGATTTTCACTGCGTTGGGAATTCCTGCTGCCAGAAGGTCATCTTCTAGGTGCTGCCTGTCATTATGCCTTAAGTGGTTTCTTAAGAAATTATTCTTGCAAGGGAAAGGGGGAAAGAAAATGAGTTTGAGTTTGTCCCTACAAGAAAGTAATCAGAAGATGGTGACCGGTGTTATGATTAATGAACTGCTGTATATTAACCATGGTACACGATGGGTTTTGGGGAGTCATACCATATATCTTCATTATTATTATTTCTTTGCTTGAGTGATTTGTTCTCCTGGACTCTGAGAACACAAGTGAGGCTTTTAGAGTTAGCAGGCAGGAAAATGTCCATTTTTTACCCTACTTAAAACTGGTTACTCAACAAAGCCCACTGGTACCCTGAGCCCCTTTGATGTTGATCAGTAGACATTGCGAATGTATCAGACAAATTCATTTTTTTTTAAAAGATTTATTTATTTGACAGAGAGAGACACAGCGAGAGAGGGAACACAAGCAGGGAGAGTGGGAGAGGGAGAAGCAGGCTTCTGGCTGAGCAAGGAGCCCGATGCGGGGCTCGATCCCAGGACGCTGAGATCATGACCTGAGCCGAAGGCAGATGCTTAACAACTGAGCCACCCAGGCACCCCAGACAAATTCATTTTTAACTGCTCACTGAGGGCTTTGTGATTATCATCTAGTTGTTGTTCTAGCCATTTGGACAGACCTTTACTGAACAATGTTGAATTAATCAGGTGGAACGGAGTCCAGCTCTGTCCATTCCTTTTGTCAGGATGGAGTGAACCCTGGACTCAAAGCTCGTGGAAATCTGGGGCTGAGGGGGTCTCTGCCTGTGCTCCCTCTTGTTATGTTGTCTAATTTAAACATTATTTTTAGTTCGCCTTCTTCCTCCTCCCTTGCCTTGAGCCTCCATGGCTCAAACTAGTAAAGGTAGTTTTGAGGAAGGAAATGCAAAATAGCAAGAGATAGCACTGCTTGCTTTCTAGGTTAAAAAGACTATTTGGGGGAAATGAAGTTCTGTCTCTCTAATGACATTATTTAGTTTTGCATCCTATTTTAAGTCGGAGGGTGAAGCGAGCCAGATCTCTTTCCAGCCATTCTTGACTCTTTAATTCAGGTAGGGGCTCCTTCAACAGGGCTTTTATGTCCTGGTGGAATGCAAGTCTATTTTAGGAAATCCTTGCTGGATTGAGAAAAAGCGTGTAGTATAATTATGGTGACCAAACCGTGTGTCCCAGATTTTCCAGGATGGTCTCTAATTCATGTTGTTTGAGGCTTTTTCAACAAAGGCAGTTTACTTTGTGTGTATCAACACAGAGTCTGATAAAGGGTATATGTATGTGCATATATATGTACCTCCCCTCCCCCCACACACATACACTTATGATTTGTGGGTTTATTTGCATGAAGTCTTCTTTAGGATCTTGTGGCTTCAGAACATGTGATCCAGCCAGTACTGTAGAAATAGCTAAGGAGCTGAGCAGCCTTGAACAAGTCAGTTCCTGTCAATGGGTTTTCTCGGTTCCCCGCCACCCAGCACACGGCAGGATCTCAGTAACTGTGCTGGACAGGACCAAGTGTCAGGCCCTTCTGAAATTCTCTCTGGGTCTTTGTCCTTTCTTCCTGTCCCCTGTACTTGCCTCAATCTTCACCTTGTATGATAGCTCACTGTTGTCTTGCACGTCTCCCTCACGTTCTGCAAGAGATCAGGGGCTGGAATGGTCTTTACATTCGTTATCACCATTGGTTAGCACAGTGCCAGGCAGATATACAATAAAAAAATGACTGGAAGGAAATGTACCAAAAAGATAACAATGGTGAGACAATGGGAGATATGTTATTCTTTATATACTTTTTCAAATTTTCCTCCTTTCTTTTAACCAGCAATAGGTATTACTTAAAGAATCAGAAAAATAAAAACAATAAATGGTATTTTTTTTTTTCCTCTGAGCACTCAGGATCAGAGAGGGATCTGAGGAGCAAGATGAGCAGATTTCCATGCTGAAGACTGTTGCAGCATCCTCTGCCTCAGCTCCTGACATGTGGGAGCAGCTGACTCCTCCTTCAGCTCTCCCGCAAACCGGGCCATGCCACTGGGACAGATGGCCATGGGTGTCAGGGCTAAGGACTCAGTCTCCTGTGGGCTGTCCCCTTCCAGGGGTTGATTTGAGCTGTGTCATGGTAATCAAACACAAGTCAACTGGATGCTTCATATACTAAATGTCCCAGCAGCTAGCAGTCACTCAGGATTCTGGACCCCTGCCTGTGCCTTCACTGGGGGCTGAGCTTGAGTGATGGGCCATGCCCTAAGTGGAAAGGCTGTGTAAGAATGTGGTGTTTTGAGATAGGTTGTGGATTGTCTCCAATGGTGGGAAGAAGAAGGCCTTCCAGGGAAGGAAGCAACTTGTAGAAGGGCATGGTAGTGGGAGTAAGGTTGGCCTGTGTGTTTAGTGTTAGGGGGTAGCAGGGAAGTGGGTGACGGGTGGAAACAGGGAAGAAAATGTGCAATCTAGAATGGAAGGTGCTAAATTAGGGAGACTGGGAAATTAGAACGGAGAACTGGGGATGGGTCAGGTGTGGAAGGGCCGTGAGAACAGGACAAAGGCATAGCCTTGAGCTGGTTAGTGGTGAGGACCCACTGTGAGGCTCTCAGGGGAGGAGGTAATGTAATCTAACTCCTCAGGGCTACAGATTCTTCCCATAGATCAGAATGAGCCATGAAAATGGTTAATAACGTGGGCTCTGGGTGATGCTACCTGGGTTGATTCCTGGTTCCAAGTTGATATTAGCCATCTGCAAAATGGGAATAATGATAGCCCCTTCTCACAGAATTGCTCGGGGGCCAAAAGAGCTAATTCATGTAAAATATTTAGTACAAAGCCTGGTACATCTCAGGAGCCTAATAAATAGCTGTCATATGCAAATTAATATTAATACTCATTCAATCAGTGTGGGAAAATGGTAATAAGTTTGAGAAACCAACTATTAAGAACAATTAGAAATTATTCCATTAAAGGAGTGAGCTTGAAAATCTTTCAGTATCTTTGTTGGAAATTCCCATCCTAAAGTCTGGCTTTATTTACTGTCACTTAGCTTTTGTGAAATATTTACGTTGGCAGGTTACTCAACTATAATTTCTGTTCGTTATCCCCCTGAGGTTGGTGAGGAAGATTAGTTTGTTTATCTTATATTGCAGAAGACAGACATAGATATAAATACAATGATATTTAATTACAACATCTCTTCCGTTAGCATTTACCACAGTTATCAGAGCTTCTGTGGGGGAACACAGCGAGGTAAGGGGATGATGGTGGTCAGGCTCTTCTGTGCTACGAAGAAGAAGATAGTGAACCATTCAAAGAGACAGGGTGGTTCCTTCTTGGCCATATATAAGGCCCAGTCCTTGAAGAAAGTTAGGAATGACTGGAATTGCTAAAACAGGACTGGCAAAGCAAATCAAATACTTCACACTCTTTAGAACCTTAGTTATACCTTTGGATGCTGTAGCTTAAGTTATCCCTAATGAAAATGTAACTACCTTTGGGAAGGATACTATTTTTGTGCCATTATTGGTGGACTTCTTAGGTGGAGAATTATAATCCAAGCCAGAGGACAACATTCCCAAGCTCAGCTGCCACTGTGACATTCCTATGTGCTGGACATACGTGACTCCTTTTAATTGATAACAATGGTGAGCTGAGAAGGTCCCCTGGGGGATATGACTCATGGTGAGTCAGGTGCACATGGAGGTTGGATCCAACCCTATTGTCTTTTGCCAGAAGGTCTTTACCATGCTCCAGCTGGAATACCAGTGGAATTCTGTAATGTGGATCTGATGGAAGGAAAGGCATTCTACACCAATGGTCTCTTGGGCTACCTGGCAGCACCAGTTAGCACTGAAGTGGTTGGCCCCAGGTCCAGTGTGCTGGTTCACCACACAGATGAGGACAGTAGCTCAGGTGGGCTGTGATCCAGGGTTGCTATTTGGTCTATGGATCCCAGAGAGGAAGGTGTGGAAGAGGGGCCTAAAAGAGAAGGAGAAGGGCACCAAAACTAGTCCTGTGCCCATCACTGTTTTGCTCAGGGCACAGCCTTAACATTAGGTGCTTCCCAGATCCCAGCTTCTTCCCATACATGATGGCTGGTCCTTTCCGGAGATGAGCTAAGTGCCTGTGCGGGGCTTCAAACCACAGCCCATGGGACTGCATCTTGTGTCCTCCTCTCTGACCCATGCTAGGCTCCTTTGAGGGAGAGAGGCCCTTGGTAGGGGGAAAAGAATGACTTCCTGTCCTTTTGCTTCTAGAAAAATGTTGTACCCCAGGGTCAAGCCCTTTGCATTTGGCCGCTTAGGTGGGTCATGTCTGTTGGTCCTTTTCCTGCTATGTGTCCATTTCCCTTCCTCTAGAAATAGCATTCCAGTTTTTCTTTGAATCAGCATCCCTTCCTCAGTCTTAGCCCATGTGGGCCAGATGGGGCTGTATCCACCTCCTAAACCCCCATGCACATGCATGCGTGTGTGCATGTGTGTGACCTAGGCCTGGTTGACTGGCATCACTGTGCTTGGTTCAGAGATGGACATATCAGTCAGACTGGACCACTAGGCATTAGTTCTGGGGTTTTTAACATCACTATCTCCAAAGAGATGCTTTTTTTCTCCTGGGGTTGCTAACTTGGTAAATGGATGTAAACTTGGAATTCCTGGTAGAAATCTAAGGGAGCAGGTAAGAAGAACTTGCCCAGAAAATACAGTAAAACTAAGAGAGAGAGAGAGACATGTTCCCAAAGACATCATTCAAGTGCCTGGATCCAGCTGTGCCTGAAGACATGATATAGATGTTTTTTCTCTTAGTTACAGAGCGGAATAAATTATCTTTGTTGTTTGAGCTGTTTTGAACTGGTATGTCTATTACTTACAGCCTAGAAAATCTTGGACAATAAAGGCCACATTCTGGATTATCGAAAGTTGTACAATTAAATTTATAAACTATATTTTCCTGAGTACCTTTACATGTTGTCTCTGATACACCAGCAGCCAGCCACGCCTCCAGGACCACAACAGTCGTAGGTGGCAGGAGGGGTGGTACTTTCCCATCTCTAGCACCTGTGGCTATTGGTTGGGATGTAGAAGAGAGAGCCTGAGGGAACGTTCAGTTGAAGAGCTTTTGTGAACGAAGATTTTCCAGATAACTTCCATTTTCTCTGTTTGTATTCTGTAACACTGAAAAATCCCCAGGCAAATATTGGGATTCTGGGTTATGTTGAAAGGGCATAAAAACCATCTGCTGAAATGAAAGTCAAGTGTATCCTGAGTGGTGCTTTCAGGGATCTGAAACATTTCAGAAGAATATTACAAAGTTCTGAACTCACCCTTTTAGCACTTGCCTGGACCCTAGAGTGCTCCTCATCCAACTCCCTCATTTCAGAGGAGGCAAGATTCAGCGAGACAAGGGAGTTTTGGTAAGGCCTCCCAGCTAAAGTAATTGTAGACTGTTATCCCTGAGAGAGAGACCCTCTGATTTCCTCATGGAGACCAGAGACTAGACCCTTTGCTTCCTGTATTAGGACTCTCCAGTTGCAAGTGACAGATAACAACTGAAACTAGCAAGAGAGGACTTTATTGCTGTCACAGCTGCATAGTCCAGGGTCACAGTCTAACTTCAGGTAAGGATGGATCCAGGAATTCATAATTACATCATAAACACAGAGTCTTTTGTCCTCTGTATTAATGGCACTGCTTTCCCCCGTGGTGGCTTTAATTCTCCAGCAGATTCTTTCCCCCTAGTGGCTTCTGGCAGCAGGAAGATTTTATTCTATCCTATTAGTCATTCTAGGTGATAAAGAGCTTCTACTTTCCAATAGTGCCAGCAGATTCCCAGGGCTCATGTTCACTGGCTCAGAGAGGGTCACCCTGGATCAGTCAGCGTGCCCAGGGATTGATGGTGCTGTGAGCATCATGGGGCCGCTCCAGGCTTCAGCAGCTCAGGGATGGGTGGGCTCCACTCAAACCAGCTGGATGGGCCAGGATGGGGGAGGGGTGGCCAAAGGGAATGTACTGTTGCTCCCCAGGGGAGGAAACAATAGTTGCCCACTACCCTTACCTTGAGCCAGGAGGGGGCCTGCGGGACGCCAGAGCTTTTATGTGGGGGCTAAGTCCCCTGGCTCAGTAACAGCATCTGGCCCTAGGCTGGCAAGTTGCCCTTTCAACTCAGCAGTGTAACCTCTGAGGTTTTACTTAACTGTGGAGATGAGGTTTCCCAGCAGGAGTATCAGTTTGGCCATTTCTAGTGGCCTTGCCTCTGATAAATATCCCCATCTTGGCTGCGCGCCTCCATTTTCTGGCCATGATAGGGCACCCCGCCAAGCGTATCTCAGACAAATATCTGTATTGTTTGTGGCGTGATTGTGACTTCCTGTCTTCCAATTTAGTTTTCTCACTTGCTTCTCACTGTCTGGGTCATTTGATATTACATCTGGTGCTTCCTGTTTTTTAAGTCTCCGACTCTAGTCATCCAACTGAAGAAACCAGGGGTCAACTTCTTCATAAGTGTTGCCCGCTTTAGTCACTTGTTTTGGTATACCAATTGACATTTGCGTAAGGAAAGCTGTCAGGTGTCTGCTGGTTTTCTCAGCCTCACATACTTCCCTATTTATGAGTTTTTGTTTTTCAGACATTGGGACTTTCTCTCCCTCGTGTGGACGTGGTGGTGGGGGGAGGGGCGACCATTCGATGGTGGCTTTCTCTCCCTGAACGAGCTCCCTGCCCCATCAGGGTCCTGAGTCCCATGGGTCTACCTCTCAGAACAAGGCTGCTTTGGGCGTGACACACTGAGCCACGCTCCTGGTGCCTCCCCTCTCTCCTTTCCCAGTCCTGGGGTTCACTGCCCTCCCTTTTCCTCTCAGCCTCGAAGGGGTCAGCTCTGATGAAAAGCCTTTGGTCAGGCCAGCAAAAAAGCTACTAAAAGTGGATTTGCTTATTCTTGCCCAACAGAGAGAAACGTTTTAGTCACTAAAATTTGCCCTTCATTTAACCTTTGTTTCCCCAGGATGGCCTGACTTGGGGGGAAGGGAATAGAGCCCTAAGACATTTATATCAAGGAATAGACTATTTATGATATCACTTGCACAGCTTCCTGGCCCTCTGGGGAGAGGAGATTTGCTGGCCTGAGCTGTCCCAGACTTAAATCATTTCTTTCTTGGTCAAGGTAGAGGGATACATTCAGGGAATTTTCCGAGATAACGGGGAGAGCGGAGATTTAGTCCACCTTAAGGGCAATGGCAGCTTTTGCGGGGGGCTTGAGGAATCTGTAAAAACATGGAAACCTGCACTTGAAACTTGCCATTCTGCTCCGTCTCTATAGGAAGTCTTCGCTGAACAAGGGAACGGGTGGACACAGCAGCTGTGAAGAATTAGGGCATCACTGTGAGCAGTTCTGCTGGTGTCTCCGGAGGCTATAGTTGAACTCACAAAGGCTCAGTGCCCAGAGGAAAGACTCTGACCCCTCTGGTTCTTAGGGACATGAGGGGCAGAGGCCAAATGTTCCCTTATCCTACCTTACCTCAGGCCTAGGGACCACTGGGGCTTGGAAAATGCCAGGGTCTTTGGTGTTTCTGGCAAGCTTGGCACAAGGGTGAGGAAAATCCTTTCCTGTCTCTGAATCCTTCTGTCACTGTCTTTTCTCTGGGTGACCATAGAGGGGTGTGTGACCATCTGGCCGATCCTGTACTTCTGCATGTGTGAGATGTGCATAATCCACCATGCGGTGAACCCAGCCCTTTATATTCCTCAGTCAAAACCAAGTGCTTCTATGAGCTCACTGAAGAAGGCAGGACTGCTAAGTGTTATGACTTAAAACGGGGGAAAAAAAACCCAGTAAAATCCCAAACCAAAAAAACCCTGTTTCTGTGTAATGCTTTAAATGACCTTATTTCTTCTCTGAAGCTGCTTCATGAGGTCAGGAGGACAGGTATCATTGGTGGCTGGGAGAATTCAGATGGAGAGGGAAGGAACCTGTCCTACGTCAGTGGGCTTCCAAGGCCAAGTCCAAGAATGCTTGCATTTCAGTTTTGGTCGACAAATGAAACAAAGCCAAACAATAAAAAAACAGGCTTTTACCCAGACAGTTGCTGGAGAAGCAACGGGAGAAGCCATCCAAAGCAGATGGGACCGTCAACAAGTTATCACTGCCACTAGAAAGGGGCAGGCCGACATCTGGAGGGTAACAGGAGATTTCTAGAGTCTTCTTACTTCCCACTTCTAGGTGGGAAGAGGTTCTGCCACACCCTTTCCCTGTAGATCTGAGGCCTGTCAGCCAGGGGCTTGGGTGTTTCCTTGGTGCCTCAGGAAGGTAGCAGTTCAGCCTGGGCTGGCCTCCACCTCTGCTCTCCCTCTACTTCTCCTTTCTCGCCCCCACCTCAAACCAGTTCTGATTGCAGCCCTGTGAGGACGTCCCCTGAGAAATATCCTATGTATCTAAGAAGTCTTGTCTTCTGGACATTCTGCTCAGTGCTCTCTGTGGGAATCCACAAGAATCCAAAGGCATAAGGATTCGGAGTCATGGATTCAGATCTTGCCTCAGCCATTCTTACCTAATGAGTGACCTCAGGCTAGGCACTTAATCCTCTAAGGCCCACCTGCTTAATCTGTAAAACAGGAGTTTTATGTGGATTTCTAAGAGTGCTTTGTACAGTGCCTGGCACCTAGTAAGTACCCAATACAAGGAAGCTATTATTAGCATCTCGTGGACAAATATAGTCCAGTTTTCCTAATACCATGTGAGATTCCAGTGAACTGCCGCTTTTGATTATTGTGATAATCACAGATACTTTGATTTTTAGCCATCATCTCTTTCAAAAATATATTTATGTGTAGCTTAGTATTACAGTAAAGTCTCTGGAATGAGTCAGACAGGGTTCATGTTCTGGTTTCACCATTTATCTGCTATGGGACACTTCTCTTAGTCAGTTTCCTCATCTGAAAGCTAAGGTTAAGAGCAGCTTCTTCCAGATTGTATTGTATTGTATTGTATTGTATTTTTTAAAAAAAATTTTATTTATTTATTTGACAGAGAGCACAAACAGGGGGAGCGGCAGGCAGAGGGAGAAGCAGGCTTCCCGCTGAGCAGGGAGCCCGATGTGAGGCTCAATCCCAGGACTCTGGGATCATGATCTGAGCCGAAGGCAGAACGCTTAACGACTGAGCCACCCAGGGGCCCCTGACTGTATTGTATTTAGGAGAACTGTAGGAAAAGAGTTCAATTAGTGCTCGTCTTTGTTATGTTTTATTGAGTATCTACTGTGTGCTCAGTGTTCTCACATTCGGTTTGTTATTTTGCCAACCCAATAATCCTGTGAAGTAGGTATTATTATTCCCATTTTTTGGACGAGGAATCGGAGACTCAGTGAGGCTAGGTAACTTGTCTGAGGTCCTACTCCGAGTAAGTGGTAGAAACGGAATCCTTGCACACTGCTCTTCCCCTAAGCCCTGCACAGCACACATTTTACCCCAGTCCCAGCGGCTCTAATTTCTCTTTAGCTTTTGGTGTTTCCAGGCTTCATTCGTCTCTGAGTGTGTGGCTCTGTCCTCAGCCAGGATGTCCGGAGGCTTCCTGTCCTCACCTCTATCACCTCCGTCTCTTTCTGTGCTCGTCTCCCCCACTGGCCACAGGCATCCTTGAAGCCAGGGGTTGGACCAGTCCCTGCTTTATCGGTGCTGGTGGCTTACCTGGCCCGTGGCAGACCCTCACCCAGTATGGGTCAAATAGTAACTGGCGAATGTAAGGCAGTGACAGCAGGGGCTTCAGGGTACAGGGCTACCCCCCACCTTCTGCCTGTCTCCATTTCCGTGTTACCTAGCGTAGATGGGCTGCCCGAGATGTCCTGACCATGCTTGTGGCCTGTGGACTCTACTTCCCCCTGAGTCATCAGCACTCTGCCCATGCTGAGCTCATCTGTCTCTCTCTGGCAGGAAGGTCCTGGCCCAGTGGCTGGCATGGGGTCCCACATCCTGCCCCCATCCTGTACCACCCACCCTTCATGTGCTGCTAATTCACCCAGAGATTCCGGGCCACACCAATTCCCCAGACCTCTGGGCCTGGGCCCCTACTGCTGACCATAGCCTCATGCAAGCTTCCAGACATTCGGGCTTTCATTTGTTCATTCATTCATTCATTCATTCTCTCACTGATCTAGATCCTACAGATACCCGGGCAATAAGGGGTAACTTAACTCACAATTAAGTCAGGGTCTCTCAAACCTGGTTTTGCCTTAGAACCCCTAGAACAGTTTTTACAAATACAGATTGCTAGACCCTGCCTGAGACCTACAGAAGCCGAATCACTAGGAGCAGGACTGTGGCAATCCGTGCATCTAAGTTACTCTCAGTGTGACTCTGAGGCACAGCGGTTTGGAGAACCTCTAGTTTGGGAATTCACTCTGCAGCAAATGCCCTAAAAAGGCACAGAAACCAAGACAGAGGGCTGTAGAGGGGGATATTGCCCTGTCTTACCCCTAATCCTTTGTATTTGGGCTTGATGGCCTCTAACAGTCCTGCGGTGCTTATTTCTTCCTGACGGCCCCTGAGTACAATCCTGCTGCCTAGCAGCCCACCTTGGGGACAGGGACCATTGCTGTTTTCCTCGCTGCTGTGTCCCAGGGCTTATAGCAGGGCCTAGTAAGGACCCAGGAAATAGCTATGAATGAGTGAATGAATGAACGAATGAATGAACAAACGAACTCCCAACTGCCTTTAGGTGCAGGATGGGCCCCTCCGCTTGTTGGCTCCGTGATATGTGTATGCCCCTGGAAGGCCCAGGCTAAGATGAGAGACCCCTCCTGCTTTGCAGTCTCAGGGCCTCTCTCCAGGCCCTGAGAGGAGAATGGCGGCTCAGGCTGAGTCTGTGATCCTGCCAGGACAAAAGGGACTGTGGAGCCGGCCTCGCCCTCTGGAAGTGTGGAGTTTGCCAAAGACAGAGATGGGCCTGGGCTGGGCTTTTGAGCAAGTGAGTGAGAGGTGGCTGGCATGGGGTAGTCATTAAAATGGCAGTTGACCTCCTGGCAGCTCGAGCAAGGCCCCGTAGACCTCGGCCCTCCCCAGCTGGCCCGCTGGGACCCTCAGAGAGAGGCCCATCCATCACGGGGGTCCTCTGGGAGGCCCACTGGCGTTTCTTCGTGAGTCGGTTATGGGGCTCTGTTTTCAACACAGATCTTGTCAAATTCAAGCTGTCAACCGCACAGATCCTGAAAGCCTGCCACATCTCCCTGGGGACACTTGTGTTGTGGGCAACCTTGAGGGGGCTCTGCTGAGTGTGGGACTGTGGTGATAAGAGGGACAAATGAGAAGAAGCCACCTGGGCCAATAGCCCATTGTGCTAGTCCACACCACCCCCTCTGTGTTTGTCCTTGAGGGACATCCCAGCAGCTGCATGGAGTATGTCCCCCCCTTGCCCCCCGCAGTTGCCTCTCTCCCCCTGTGCCGGCTCTTACAGGGAACAAGGAAGGAGCTAGTACACAGACTGGGTTGAGGACACCGGCTGGCTCTGTCACCTAGAAGCTGTGTGACCTTGGGCACGTTACTCAATCTCTCTGAACCTGTTTCCTCAGGTCGTGGTGCAGATGACGTGAGATGATACATGGCCAAGCATAGGGCCTGGCATGTTGTAACTGCTCAATGATTACTAGCTATTATTAGCATGTTTATAGTGGTGAAGCACAAAGCAGCTTGGATTTCTTGCTGGTTTTCTCTCATTTAAACTCCTCTTGGCCTCATAACATCCTAGTACCCATTGAAAGATGAGTAAGTGGAGGCCAAGCTGGGATTGGAGGTCAGGTCTCCCACCTGTCCTGATTGCCATTTGGCCTTCCAATCATCTGATGAGGGACCGGACAGTCCCACCAGTCCCGAGTGTGGGCACAGCCATTCAGGTGTTCTTCAGAGGGGCACCTGCTGGGCTCTGGGTGGAGCGTTCTCCTGTTCTTGGTGGAGGGCAGGAGCTGTTCTGATCAGCAGGCTCTCCCCCAGACCCGCTCTGGGGCAGGGGATATCTCCTGTGGGGTCAGGGGAAGCTCTATATCTGGGCCACTGAGTTGAAGGTTGAACTCACTTTAGCTGGAAAAGGCCATCTGAACAGGTTGGGAAATAGAAGAAGGCCAAGAGCAGATATGGACTTTGAGGAATCTGGGTGTTGTGGAGGTGAAAGGAGAGACAGCAAGACTGAGGAAAAGGAAAGCTGCCCAAGACAATGGCTGGCGCATACACTGACGTCTGTGAGGAGGTTGTTTTGGACCCCCTGCAGTGGCCTATTTAAAGGGCCCAGAGTGGGGCGCCTGGGTGGCTCAGTCGTTAAGCGTCTGCCTTCGGCTCAGGTCATGATCCCAGGGTCCTGGGATCGAGCCCCACATCGGGCTCCCTGCTCAGCGGGGAGCCTGGTTCTCCCTCTCCTTCTCCCCCTGCTTGTGCTCTCTCTCTGTCAAATAAATAAATAAAATCTTTAAAAAAATAAAAAATAAAAAAAAATAAAGGGCCCAGAGTGTTCTAGAAGGCTCCTCTGAGGGGAAGCTAGAGTCCCCTCACCTTGCATCTGTGGTGAGAATTGGCTGCTAGGACTGACCCAAACCTTCTCCTCCTTGGGAGGAAACATTTCTGGTTAGAGATCCCAGATAGAAATGGCAAGACCTTCACACCCACAGGCTGGCTCTTCACCAGCATTTGGTAAGCATGGGCTGGGTTAGGGTGAGACGTAAGAGGTTAAAGGACAAGGACTGTTAGCTGGCCTCTCCACTTCACTGGAGGGTCCCTACTTCTTGCCATCCTAACGGGCTTCCCAGTGCTCCTCTGGAGGGGGCTTGTCCCTTGCTCCTCCCCTGCAATCAGACAGGGTAGCTGGAGGAGGGCAGTCAGAATGAGGCTGTGACCCAGAGGGACCTTGAACTGTGGGCGATGGCAACTTCCATGTGAGAGCAGGGCTGGTGGGTAGAGGGGTGATGGGAGAGGCTAGCGGTGGCCAGGGGGTGAGTGGGGACGGCATGGGTTATGGAAGGGCACTGCCTGCTTCCACAACTACTCACTGGCACAAGCTGCATTTCCTGCTGGCTCCTTAAGAAGGGCACCTGCCTTGTGAAATGCCAGGGCAGAGTGGAAACCCAGAGTGTTTGACCAGACACCACTTCCTCTTTGCTGGTAGTCATGGCCAGTCACGCAATCACTGGTCCAGGCCTGTGAGGGATGTGGGAACTTGCTTGTGTGGACGTCCCAGGTTACCCACTTGTCCCCCCCAACAAACACACACACACACACACACACACACACACACACACACACACACACATCTAGTAAACAGCACTGGGCTGCCTCGGTCTCTGGTCACATTAAGGGTTGTGGACCAGTCATTTTTGCTCTTTCTGGGTATCAAAGAGTTTGGACTAGATTTGTGTTTCCCCAAATGTGGTTTTGTATACCCCTGGCAAAATACAACCTGAGTTTAGGTAGTGTGGGAACGAGCTATTTTATATATTTATTTTAATGATTATGAGAAAAAACTTAACTGGCATATCAAATTTGTGATTTTACAGTCATTATCATGTGGGATAAAGTTAAGTGCATTTAAGTAAAAAAGGTGAATCAAATGCAAAGAAAAAAAAATCAAGTAAATAATAGTATAGGTTAATGCTGTCTGCTAGAACTACAATGGGAGCCAAAAATACAAACAACATAGGTACTTAAAAATTTTGTATTAGTCTTTTTTTTTTAAAGGGACAGGTGAAAGTAATTTTAATAATAGATATTTTCTTTGGATAGACCTAAAATATAATTTTGACATGTAATCAGAAAAATTATCAGGGGATATTTTACATATTTTTTTTATAATAGTTCTTCAAATCTGCTGTGTGTTTTATACTTATGTCACATCTCAATTTGGCTTAGCCACATTTCAAGGGCTCAAGGCCACACGAGGCTTGAGGCTCCCATGCTGGAAAGTGTAGGTCTAGGCGATAAACAGGCACGGCAACATTATGAAGGTGTAATGTGAATTTCTGCATTCTGGAGCCTTCCAGCTCAGCTCTAACATCTGTGCTTCTCCCACACACTCATTCTCTGCCCTACCCCACATCGCTCTCCCTCAGTCTCCAAAGTGAAGCCCCTTTCCTGCCCATACTCTCCTCTCCTTTCCTCTCTGACCAAGCAGTGTACTTTGTCAGTTGCCCACTGGAAATTTTACATTGGGAAGTTTGTAAGGCATGTATCTGGTGACTCGTTTGCAAGAAATGAATTAGAAAGAAGCCTCTTATGATAGGCAGATAGGAACGCCTTTTGGGTCCTCCCTGCTGCTGTCTCTTGATCATCAGCCAGTGGCAACTTGCATGCATGTATCCAGTGATGCATCTACCTTCTCTAATTCACTCGGCAGGTGGCCTGAGGGGATGTGACAAGCTCTTCTGCAAGTCCCTTAACATCATTTGTTATCAATGTTTTATATTCATCAGAATCATCTGGGGAACTTCTTAAGTATGCAAGGGTGATTTTGACACCATTGGATGGGGCATATGATTATGATGCTGGGCATGTGATTTTGATACACATGGAAGTTTGAGAACCACTGCCTGAAATCTGTTCCTACAGTATATAGTCCAGTAATGGCTTGTTGGAAAACTCTAAACTGGAATTTTGTAGAGCTTGTCATTTCAGATGTGAGCTCTAGAAGAGGAAACACAGACTCTTTCCACCCAGGTTGTGACTAAACTAATTGGAAATGCTCCTGAATTTTCCACAAAGAACTGACCATCAACCCAAAATTTCCTTAGAAGAAATACCTACTAAACTCTAACCCAGCCAGGCATTGGGTCCTTGGGCCCTTAATGACAATTATTTTCAAAAAGGGTGCTCACTCTCATCCCACATTTGTTATCCCTGCCATTTTATCCCCTGTAATGCTCTCTAGGGACCAATTAATATTATCTGAATGGAAGCATGAGTCAGAAGTGGAAATGAGCTTGTCCTGGATCAGATTTCCGTGTGCGTGTGCACACGCATATGCAGACACACACACACAGACACACACACACACAGCATTACATCAGAGGGAAAACGGCCTGTGCCCAGAATCTCAGGTCTTATCAAGCAAGCCATCCTCCCATCCGACTCCAGAAATAAAGCTCTTGTGACTCATAGATTCAGATGTGGAGGTAAAGTGAACTCAACTCGGGATGGTGGCAAACAAGAGAAGGATTCTCAAGCTGAAATGTAATGGAGTTAAGATAAGGATCCAGGAGAAAACAGTAGGATCCTTAAAGTAAGGGGTGAGGGGCGGATTTAGATTCATTAAAGGTGTGCTCTGTACCAAGTATTTAACATTTCTTACCTTTTGATGACCCTGTAGAGGAGATATTTCAAGACCCATGTAACAGAGTCAGCTGTTGAAGCCCAGAGAGGCGACTTGCCCCGCATCTTGTGGTGGGTAGGTGGTGGAGCTGGGTCTGAATGATTGGAAGGCTGACTCCAAAGCTAGTGTTTTCCTCTGAATGCCAAGTGCTTTCTCAGGATAGCAATTGCTCAGCCTATACCTGGGTTTCCTATAAACTGCCTGACTTCCTCCTTGTGAAGAAAAAGAAAGCAAGAAGACAAAGTTAAACTGTTATCTTTGTTGAAGAGAGATCCCGATGTCCCTAGAGAGGCTGGCCTCTCCGTGCCAGCATCCATTCCCGTGGTGCACTTGGGAAGGTGACACTCTCAGTCTGGGAGCTACAGCATCATTAACTGAGTCCGTGTGCATTGTACCAGCCAGGGACCCACTTGGGGGCAGATGGAACACTCAAAGGGGTAATGGAGGAGAGTTTAATGAAAAAACAATTTGGAGGCATGGGTAGGGTTCGGGAACCAAGGAGGGAGGAGGAAACACCCAGGGGAAGCTCTGGGCCTGGAGGGGCAAGCAGAGGGAGAGTCTTCTCAAACTCAGGGACTGGGAGAGGGACCCCTAGACAGAAGTTGTGCCATAGGTAGAGGCATGCAGCTCCTGCCAAAACAGAGGGGGATCAGGGGAATCAGTCCCCCAACCTCTCTTCTCTCACCCTCTGATCCTGCGCCTTGGTTAACAGGACTAACCAGCACGCACCCAAAGCCTGCTGGCACGTAGTCAGGGCTAAGTAAGTGCTGGCCATTATTTCCATCAGGGGTAACTGGGTCCTCTAGCCTGGGGCCTGCCTGAGGCTGTCTCTCCAGGGAATGGATAGAGAGCTCCTATCTCTCTGCTGAGAACCAGTAGCAAGTTGGTTGCTTGGAGAAGTGGACGTGGCTGCTTGAGCCTCGTGTGATTGTCTCTCACATAACTGGCTGTGACCACGTTCAAGTTACAAGGGAAACTCCTGTTTGGTTAACTCTAGAGTTAAATGACTCCGAATTAGACTATCTTTCTGCGGAGAAATGTAGAGACTGACCCTGGATCAGGAGGATTTATGGGTTGTTTGATCACGAAATCAAGAGAGGATTTGTGCTGAGTTTCCACGTGTACCCTCTGACAGAGCGACACAACCGATTCAAACAGGAAGCACCGTGGGATGGAGGAGAGCCACAGTGTAGATTATTTTCCATTGGCACCTCCCTCCCTCAAGCCCCTGAGCCCATCTCCTCTTGACTACGCCCTGCTCTGAGCTCAGTGGGGGCCGACACCTGAGGACAGCGTTACTTGGGTGCCCTTACCAGCTGGCTGCTACTTGGGTTTAGCAGAGAGGGGAACACAGCAGGAGACCCAAGGGTGGGAAAACAGAGAGGTGGGTTATTTCTCTGTCCTGAGTCTCTGGCAGTGGCCCCCTCCTTCTTTTATACAACTCCCACTGGGCAGCCATCCTTCAAGTCTACAGCGGTCACTGGGCTCTAGTAACACTGCTTCCTCCTTGAGTCTCTTCAGCCCTAGGTGTGGTTATGGCTTCCCACTGGTGGCTGGTCCCTGGGCTCCTTGCCATCGTTGGTCTGTTCCCTCACCCTGGTCCACATTTCTGTCAGGAACCCTTTCATTCAAACTCCTGTGACTGTTTGTGAGCTGTATATCTGCTGACCCCGACTTAACTCAACCTCTTCTAATCGACTCCTACCTAGCAGGTGCTCAACTAAGAATCTCGAATGGAATGGCCCCATGGTATTTGGGTACCTTCAAGGGCATGCCTAATATTCGCATGCAAATACAATGCTAGTGTGTGTGTGTGCGTGCGTGTGTGTGTGTGTGTGTGCGCGACAAATGCATGAGTAAATGGACTCTAAAACTTACTTCAAAGATGAAGCTATTCTATGGTAGATTTCAAAGCCAAGAGATATTAGAAATGATTGACAGTATCATGCCTGGCCTTGTCATTCACAAGTCATCAGAAATGTAGTATATCCTGGTCATGTTTAATCTTAAGTCAGAAGAGTTAAGGATTGACTCTCACTACATCTTGGGTTTACAGAATAATTCCAGACACTTGTTAATGTTTCTAGGGTTTTATTAAGTCCTGTCCATTTTGGACTGAGGACTTCATCCCATTTTATACCCCTTTGGTGCAAATAAGGGAAAGGAGATAATAAGGTTCAGTTTTCTTAGCCCCTCCAGATGACATGTGGGGCGATGACACACTATTCCACGCCTATCTCTCTGGAGGCTTCCTTGGCTGTTGTCCTTAGCATTTGGCCATACTTGAAGCAAAGTGAGCTGAAGGGAAATTTGGCTTTGAAACTGTGGACCCAATGAGGTTAGAGTGGTTTCCTGTCCCCATTAAGAAGAACCATATCTGTCACACACGTTGATAGATGACTCTGCTTCTCAGAGTTTTGCCTGGTAGAAGGACATGGAGATAGATGGGATTCCCACATCCTCCAGTGCCCCCCCCCAAAGGAAATGAGTTGTTCCCAGAAAGTTCCAGCATCTTTAAGATGGGAGACATATTTTGGCGCACATGCCTTGAGTTAGTCCATCAATCTGGCTTTGTTTAACTTCCCTGAGAAGCAGTGCTATGGGAAGGCCTGTTAAATGTTTCCAAAACATGTTTTGAAAAGAAGCCACCAGAAGGAGAAAGAATTTGCCAAAAAGAAGTCCCTCACCCACTGTGGCACTTTTGTTGTTCGCTCTAATGAAATGAAATGAAAACCCCAAACCCGCAAACTGAAGTGTGGCCCACATTTTATGGCCTGAGCTGAGGAGTTTCATTTAGAAGGACATGCACAGGATTACTTGGGGCTCTCAGGGGTCACAGTGGAGACCAAGACGGCCACGGGCATGACAATGGCAGGCAGAGTTGCCAGAGCCTTGGTGCTCATTGCTCTCCCTTTCTGCTCAACTGCCCCAACCCCAGTCTTGCCCTCTCTCCACTGCCAGCCACAGACAACTCCCCTTTTCTCAGGAAATAGCTCGGACCCTTTCCCTTTGATTTCAGTGGGTTTTGCTGTTGCCCACCTCCCTGATTTCGGAGTTCTGGATCTATCCCTTCTCTGGTCCCTTCTCTTTGGCAATTTCTTGGTCTGTCTTTTTGGAATTCAGCCTTCTGTTCTGATGCTCATTTGTGCTTGACCCGTAAGTGCAAAATCCCTGCTCCAGCCCTGGGTCTCTGGAAGCTCACCATCTGGGCCCATGCCCAGCTCCCATGCTTCCTCCTGCCTCCACCTAGTGTGTATGTAGGGTGGGGAGGGGTTAGATTCTATTCTTGGCTTCAAAAATTATAACTGGTTCTCCACGATAAGGGAAATGCAAATTGAAACAATGAAATACCATTCACATCTACCAGATTAGCAAAAATTAATTAAGTCTGGTGACAACAGGGGTGGTGAGATGTGGGCATAAGGGAACTCTGGTGGGAGTGTAAATTGGTATAGTCGCTTTGGAGAACAATTTGGCAATGTCTGTTGGTCAAAGATGTGTTCCCACTATGAAATATCAATTCTGCTCCTGGGTATATAGCCCAGAGAAATGTGTGCAGATTTGTGTGTTTGTGTGTATACGTGTCCATATGCATTATAGACACACATCCATATATGTACATCTGTATATGCACATGCACAAAAGAATTCTGATTACATAGGCCACAAGCTGTGGTTTATGGAATGTGTAATGGAATTGACATGTATTTAATATAAATGTACTGAACCAACCTTTTGTCAACATGTATAAATTCTAAAACAATGATGAGGGAAACAAGTTGTAAAAGGATATGTGTGTGTTACATACACATACATAATATATAGAAACACAATTTATGTTAAAATGTAAACAATATGATTTCTCTTAACATATTCATATTCATTAAAAGGCAAAAACAGGGGCACCCAGGTGGCTCAGTTGGGTAAGTGTCCAACTCTTGATTTCAGCTCAGGTCATGACCTCAGGGCTGTGAGGTTGAGTTCCGTGTCGGGCTCCGCACTGAACATGGAGTCTACTTAAGATTCTCTCTCTCCTTCTCCCTCTCCCCCTCCCTGCTTGTGTGTATGCATGTGTGCACGTGCACTCTTTCTTTTCTCTCTCTCTCTAAAAAAAAAAAAAAAAAGGCAAAAACGCACATAGGAATGATATAGGCCAAATTCAGGTTAATGGTTACCTTTGGGAAGGGCAAGGGAAGGATGAAGAAATGGGAAGAAATAGAACTGTATCCGGACATTTTTATTTCTTTGGAAGGAGAGAAAGAGACAGTGAGAGAGGTCTGAAGCAAGTAATATAAATGTGTTTCATGCTGGCGATGGGCTTATAAAGCTGTAGTTTATTCTTTTTCCTACTCGGTAGGATCGAAATGTTCATATTTACAAATTAAAACCAGTAAGAAAGTTATTTCTCAGACTTAACGTTTGTCCTGGATAGCTGACATTAACTGGAGGATTCGTAGAAAGAGATTTTTGGGTGGGGACAGGGCCTTTGAGAACATCTGGCCCGCAGTGTCTGTCTGGTTCCAGAACCTCTTCCGTGGCTTGCCTGTGGCCCTGGGTGAACACCTGCCCTGACACGGGTCTCCCCGCAGATGAAACTCTCCGAAAGCCACTACCTTGCGCTGAAATCGGGCCTCCTGTGGGCTTCCGGCCGTTAGTTCCAGTTCTGATGTCCACGCTCAAGATTCTCACCACAGTGGCCCTTGGAGCTGCTAGGAAATCAGGGACTTTGGGGCCAGCCTTGCAGGGGAACTCGGGAAGAAAGAGGAAGCCAAGGGGTTGGAGCCAACCCTCAGGCCTTCCCCTTTGGAAAGGCTGGCTAGTGAAGGGACTTGCCAGGACCAGACCTCGGAGGAGGAAGCCCGGCTCTCGGGGCACGATTCCGTTGCTTTGCAGCGCACCCTGCCCCTGGGCTGCTGTTTTCCCAGGCCCCACTTCCCCAAACGCGGGCATGTGAACACTTGCAGTGCCTGCTGGTAGCACCCTGGGCTCTTCAGGGCCAGGCCAGCGGAAGGGTGGGATCTGAGCCAGTGACTCATGGGGACCCTCCGTGGGACCCTCCTCTTCCCTGTCTTTTGTGAAGTCAGCTGGAAAAGGAGGTCACATGCCTAATTCCCCTTTGCCCTGGTCAGCCTTAAAAAGAAAGTCTGGCACCAAGAATAACTTCCTCTGATTCTCTTATATCTTGTCTAAACATAGCCGAACTTGAGGCCTGGCTAACAGGTAGGAAAAAAAAAAATGTATAGGCACAGGGGAGAACCTATTTCCTACGTCACAAACAAAACAGTGACTACCTTAATTCTTCAGAACCACCATCTCTGTACTTTTTATATGTATTTTTTAATATCTATTTTTTAGGTGCTTTTTTTTGTTTCTTGTTTCTTAGGAAAAAATGGTAAATGGTCAAAATAAAAAAAATCAACTCCCAGGGTAAAGTCTGGGATTTGTTCAAGTTTAGCCTAATCCTTTTCATTCAAACTTTTTTTTTTTTTTAAAGATTTTATTTATTTATTTGAAAGAGAGAGAGCACAAGCAGTGGGAGAGGGAGAAGCAGACTCCCCGCTGAGGAGGAAGCCTGATGCGGGGCTCGATCCCAGGACCCCAGGATCATGACCTGAGCCGAAGGCAGGCGCTTAACCGACTGAGCCACCCAGGCGTCCCTCATTCAGACTATTTTGAACGAGAAGCTTGAACTCGCTAAGGACACGGTGTTGCGGCTCTGGCTTCCTTCTCGGCGGTAACCTCCATGAAGTGGGGAGATGAGCTGATGTTGCAGTGGCTGTGAGCTCGGCTGCTCGATGGTCCTCGCCTTCCCTGTTCTCTGGTTGTCGGCTCGGTTCTGTACAGGAGTGCTTGTCCAGCTGTGCTGCCCTAGGAACCCCCACCCCCCCACCTGAGAGCTTTAGGCAACAGGAACCATGCCCCATGTGCACCCTTGACCAGTTGAACCAGAATCTTTGGGAGGGGGACCCAGGCAAGTGTACTTTTTAAAACTCTCCAGGTGATTCTAAACAAGCTACGCGTGCTATGCCTTGGAATGGCAGGGAGGTGTTCTCAGGGACTTGTGGAAAAGAACAGACACCAAAGATTTCATTATGTTAAGAATAACATTAAGAACACTTGAGGGTGGGGCACCTGGGTGACTCATTCCTTGAGCATCTGCCTTCGGCTCAGGTCATGATCCCAGGGTCCTGGGATTGAGCCCCACATCAGGCTCCCTGCTCCGCGGGAAGCCTGCTTCTCCCTCTCCCACTCCCCCTGCTTGTGTTCCCTCTCTCGCTGTGTCTCTCTCTCTGTCAAATAAATAAATAAATAATCTTTCAAAAAAGAACACTTGAGGGCTTGCCATTGGCGGGGCCCTATCCCAAATGTGTTCTGTAGGTTATCTAATTAAAACTTCAGAACAGCCTGCTGAGGTAAGTTATTTATATCACAGAAGAGGAAACTGACCTTCAAATAGGTTAAGGAACTTGTCTAAGGTGATGCAGCAGAAATGTAGTTTCAGGGGCCCGGGCTTCAGAGGCTGAGCCTGGCCCTGATGATGTTTACTGAAGTGGAAAATCCCTCTCCCTGCACCACCCCCCTCCCGCCTCTCTCTCTCAGTCTCTCTCTCTCTCTCACACACACACAATTTAAAAGCATTTTCAATAATATGTGTTTTTTTAAAAAAGGTTTTGCCGATCCTTTTCTTTTTAGTTGCTATCCAGAAACCCGAATTCTCATGGCACCAGAGTTCTTGAACATTCTTATTATTAGTGTCTCACTGAGTATTGCATTAAGGCAAGTGAGGCATCATGTCTGCTATCCGGGTACAAAGGGTCAGGAGTTACATGCATGATTTCCCTCGGATGAGAGGCAGAAAAGACAGTGTTTGCTTCTAGAAGACCTGGAAAATTGATGAAATTTCTCATTTTTTCAAAACAGTATGATGATGTAACGAAAAGGACCCATGAGATCAGGATTTGTCTTAGTTTTTCCATCCAGGCACTGGGTAACGCTGACCAAGTCACTTCCCCTCCCTGCGCTTCCTCATCTGAAAAAGAAGGAGTTGAGCCAAGTGTTTGTTAAAAGGCCTTCCCGCTCCGTGATCCAGAGGATAGCTATTATCACAACAGCCTTCCTGATGCTGAGGTGTCAGCAGGCTGGCTGCTGCCACCTGTCCATTTACTGATGCCTGAGCATCACATTTGCAGGACCCATTTCCCCTGGCTTATGGGCAGCGATGTCATAAGGAGCAATCGCCTTCAGACGATGCACCAGCCACTTGAGTAACAACATGTGATACAGGAATGACCGGAACAGTTACGCCTTATGATGTATTGAAGAATTTGTTTACAGATTTTAACTGCATCTGGATGGAAGTAGGAATAGAAAAAATATGTGCAAAGAAAGGCAACCTTGTGCCAGATTTCTTGGATCTGAGGATATTGCCTCAGATGTGTTGTGGATATTGACTGCCCAGTGACCATTCCCAATTCCCAACAGCACCCCAGTTCCCTTCTTGGGATTTTTCTCTCCTCCATTGTGTTTAGACCTTGGAGCTGGTAAGTCCAGTACATACCCTCCTATGCTAAAAGTGAACGGCTCCTCCTAATGGAACCTTCTGCCGAGAAGCAGGCATGTGACCTCAGCTTGCTCCATTGTACTCTCTCTCCCAGGACTTTGCTTCTTGAGTGGGAGGAATGGTTGGAGTTTATTTATACTGGGGATACCACCCAGGTGAGGCTATCCAGTAGCTTCTGTGACCAAGACCTTCAGGAGTGACCTGGGTCTCATCTGTTCTAAGCCTGGTTTGCCAGTCCCTGTGTTGGTCCTGTGCTTTTCTAGATATTTTCCCTTTCAATAATGCATACCCCCCCCCAGTCCCCCTTTTGTCTGGAAATAGTCCAGTGTCAGTTGCTCTATTTGTCATTACAAACCTTCGCTGACGCAAGTCCTGGTTAGACCCTCCTTGCCTGACACCTCTTATGATGAAGCTTAATCTAGCTAGCTGTCTCTCTCTCTCCTGGAAGTCACATGTAAACACTGCCAACCTCTGACCCTGCGGTTTTCCTTTCTCCGTGAACTCACCCTCTTTCTGTTTATACTTCTTCAGGCAGCCATACAAAACAGCTGATTATTTCTCCATTTGCTAAATTCAGTTGTAGTTCAATCCTGTCACCTTGAAGGGAGTCTTAGGTATTCCCAAACTCTCGGGGCACACACTGGCAGAAACTCTTTTAGGTTGTTTCCCCCCATTTCTTTTAGTATAACAGCTAACCTCATCCACTGTGCATGGATTTCACCTAGCTAACTTTCCAAGGGCAACGGCATTTCGAAGTTCTCAGAAATCACTTCACTTCTATTCTTCATGTACCATCTAGATGTTTAAATTCATCTTGAAATGATTAATAGCCCTCCGAAAATTCTGTCTTTCTTTCCTCTTGACTGTGGATATCCTCTTTTGTTCAAGCTCATGTATTAACTCTTTTTTTAAATAAGATTTTATTTATTTATTTATTTACAGGGAGAGACACAGCGAGAGAGGGAACACAAGCAGGGGGAGTGGGAGCGGGAGAAGCGGACTCCCCGCTGAGCAGGGAAGCCCAATGCGGGGCTCTATCCCAGGACCCTGGGATCATGACCTGAGCTGAAGGCAGATGCTTAACTGACTGAGCCACCCAGGCGCCCTCATGTATTAACTCTTAATTATACTCTATGTCCTGGATGAATAGGATACAAAGAAGTAGGAGGCTGGTTTCTTGCCTATTAGGGTTTATAAACCAATTGCAGGTGAGATCTGTGTACATGAAATAATTCTAGAACAACCTATACCTCCAAGGACCCCCCAGTGACCTGTGATAATGGTTTTTCAAACTGTGTTTCTGAAGCCTTAGTTGTGTGGCACCACCTGGGGGTACCTGGGGGTGTGCCGGGTGAGGAGGGGGCCTATCTGTTGCTCTGTAGGATGCCATTGGAACAGTTACCAAGGCAGACTAATCTGCCTTCAGATCAACACAAGCTGCTGGCAGACAACCATGCTAACTACAGTGAGGGATCTTTCTTCTGGAAAGTAAAGACTATATCTGCCGCAGGGGAAGAATCGTTCCCCAGCCTGGCGAAGACCCATTGCTGCTGGAAAGGCAGCCCGCTGAGTGTGGAGTTGGGTCAAAGGCAGGATGGCCTCTGAGGCTCTTTCCTCAGATGAGGGTTCGAGGACCACGGGAGCCGATCTTCCGCCGATGTACAAGGTGCTTCTCGATCTTCCTGTGGACTACAGATCCAGATCCAGGTCCTGCTTCCAGAACCTCTGGGGTTTTTCTATGCCTGGGCCTCCATGCGGCCCTGCCCTTCCATGTGTGGGTCTCTCTGCTTTGTGTGCATCACTGGCAACCCCAAAACCATAGCCCGCCTTGATGATAAACTCATCGAAGGCAGAGACCACATTTCATCTATATGGATCCCTGGCGACTAAGCAAGGGCCTGGCATGGTTGTTCCATTAAAGACTAGGTTTCTCAGTGTGTCTGTAAGAATTACAGTAGCTGGAGATGAGGAGAACAATTTCTGGTTAGGGTGGTCTGAGAAGACTTACCCCCCAAAAGTTAGGCTTGTATGAGGCCTTTGAAAACCATGGCTTATTTAGTTCATGGGAAAGAAGGAGGGCATTTCAGGCATGGAATCATTGCTGAGCCAAGGTTCAGAACACAGTTTATGAGATCCCATAGAGCAGTAAAGTGCAGTAGGAAAGAATCAACTGGGGGGCATTTAAAATATACCCAATTCCTGGATCCCCTTGCGGACCAGATGAAGCAGCCTCTGGAATGGGCCCAGGCTTTGGGTGCCCATACAGCTTCCTCAGTGAGTCTAATGTGCCACAGGGCCGAAGACGGTGCTGGGACTGTCAGGTCACATAGGAGGGGTGTAAAGAAGGGCTGGGTTTGAAGAACGAAGACTCCTGATGGAATCTCTTTCGTTTTTGGCCAGGAGTTTGGGCCCTGAGCCAACGCATATTAGGGTGCTTTTTGTGTTTTGCAAACTAGGTTTTATGGCAGGTTAATCTGGTTCAGATTCAAATTGAGGGAAGAGGGTGAGAGGCTTGCGACACTGGAGAGCAGGATGGCACAAAGTTCCAGGAGAGGCCTGTTCTCAGGTGGAGGAGCAGAAAAGGGAAGATGAATCCAAGAGACATGGAACAGGAAGAATTAATAGAACGTGGTGGGATGAAACATGTTTTCTCATCAGGTGTGGTAGCAATGGGAGAAATCTCTCCTTATATAAAGATTTTATTTATTTGAGAGAGAGAGAGAGTGAGAGAGAGAATGAGTAGGCAGGGAAGGGCAGAGGCAGAGGAAGAAGCAAACTCCCCGCTGAGTGGGGAGCCAGATGTGGGGCTTGATCCCAGGACCCTGAGATCATGACCTGAGCCAAAAGCAGATGCTTAACTGACTGAGCCACCCAGGCATCCCGAAGTCTCTCTTTATATAAACAGTCCCAAAGTTATGTAGGCGAGGAAGTAGGGAATGGTATTCATTCTCTACACCTGCCCCGGCCCACTCCCCACCACCCCCATAGTAGCTGGATATTAGGAGCTCATTCCTTCTTTTGAGTTACCCTCTCCTAAACTATCAGTGCATTCTATTTCCCCTTTTCTTCCTTGAGAAACTTTCTGAAAGGAGAATCTACCCTGATGTCCTCACTTCCCCACCACCCACACTCTCACTAACCCCCTGCAATCTGTCATTTATCCTGAGTCCCTCTTGATGGCCTCCAGTGGCCTCCCACTCTTTAAAATCCAAACTTCTGTCTGTGCCTCATTCCCCTCCACCCCTTGGCTGCACTTAACTCTCTTTCTTAAAGCGTGACGCTCTTGGCCTCTGGGCTGGTGGATGCCCCTGGATCTCCTTCCACTGCTTAGCTGCTCTTTCTCTAACTTGCATTTTTCCTTCCACCCAGGACAGATTCACCCAGGATCCATCCCCAGGCTCTTTCTTCATTTTCATTTCCAACTGTCAGGAGGACACTGTCCACCTCATTGTCCCATCTGTGCCCCATACTCACTGTCGTTATGGGCACCAGTATTTGCAAAGTCCTTTGTTGTGTGGAAGGTGCTTTACCCACAGTGTTTCACTTGAGCTTCATCGCCCTCCAACCCTGCTCCTTTCATTCTGCTCTTCCCTCCCTCTGAATCTTGGCTCTGTTGCCGCTAACTGAAACCCCAGTTTCTCAGTCTAAAATGGGGATAATTATACTCGCATCACGAAGGCCTTGTGAGCAAACAGGAAAAAGTACAACAGGTAAGCTCACTGTCTGTCACACTGACTT
The DNA here is from genome assembly GCF_964656455.1 of Halichoerus grypus. Classification (NCBI taxonomy): domain Eukaryota; kingdom Metazoa; phylum Chordata; class Mammalia; order Carnivora; family Phocidae; genus Halichoerus; species Halichoerus grypus. Next base: position 102,665,922 of record NC_135715.1, read on the forward strand.
CTTCTTCCTTGAAGGCAGGATCTAAGTTTGGTTTGGTTTAGTTTGGTTTCTCACTAACCCCCAAAGGAAATGCTCCTAATGTAATGGAAGGAACGAATTCCAAACACTAGAAAGAGAAGTTGCCTTAAGCTGATGATTTGAGTAAATTTTGAGGAAGTGGCAAATTTCAACAAAACTAGGTCTGAGCTTATTTTTCCTTCTGAACACCTTCTCAAGGGCTGAGGGGGTTGCAGGTATTTGGGGCCTGAGTTTTGACGAGGTTGGCTCGTGGGAGGTACAAAGATGGCAGTGGGAGTGCCTTTGCTACTCGTGGCCTTGCGTGTCAAGGCAAGGTTCTGTCTTATCAAGGGGTATCAAGTGTTTGTCAGTTGTCTGCACTGGAAGATTTGATGGCAAGATTTTTATACTGTCTGAGCTTGTCTGCTAATTTCTTGTCAATTTTGATTTATGAGTTGTTTCAGATCTATGAACTGCTGAGTAACCTGATCTGTGACTTGCTACTTGGATTACTGCCTGCAAATATTTGGGGGGCTGTAAAGTGATAACATCCTAAGGAATATGGTCAATAATCAGACAGTCCCCATGACAGGGCTGCAGGTGACTTACTTGTAATATGATGTTCTAGCATAACTGTGAAAAATTACTTGGCCTTGGGGCCTGAAATGCATTTAGGGTTGTTCGAGAACTATGAACACCAGCTGGCCTTTCTTTAATGCATCGTTCTTAATTCACCTTTTTCAACTGCCAACAGTGATTTGGAACATTGTAATCAAAGCTTTTTGGACTTGGTTCTAGAATTGCAAGGGAAGTGTCTGACTGTTATGTTTGAAATACTTTGGTAGACATTGTGAAGGTATTGGATCAAATGTGGTAAAAAAAAATGAGGAAGTGGACTATATTTACATTATTTTGCCTCATGTGTGGGAAAGCAAAAGGTAGTTTTCTGAAAACATCCTCACTAAGCTTACTTGCATTCTGTGATTATAGTTAAAACATCATGTAGGTGGATTTCCAATGAACACACGAATACGTGGTGTTGGTGACCAATGCGTTATGGAGATAAATGGGCTGATAATGTCAGGAAAAGCTGCAGACAATTTAAGTTCAGTTTCAGTGACCTTTGTTACTCCTTGCATCACGAGGTGAAATCAATTATCTCATCCCCTGAAGCTGTGCGGTCCCGTGACTTGCTTTTCCCCCAGAATGCAGTGCAAGTTATACAACTTTGGAGCCTAATTCTTGAGAGGCCTTATATCTTCTTTTCTTGTCCTCTTGAAATGCTGCCCCGGGTCTGCCATGTGAAGAAGCCATGTGGAGTGGCTTCTTAGCCTTGCCTGCTAAGCCCCCCTGGATTCACCAGCTGAGAGCCGGCGTCAACCTGTAGACATGGGAATAAGGTGGTCTTGGGTCATCTGAGTCTGTCCAGCCTCAGGAGAGCTCCAGGTGACTGCAGCCATCTGAGCGACCCCAAGACATAGAGGAAGAATCAGCCAGCTGAGACTGCTCACCCAGAGAATCATGAGCAAATAAAAGACATTCTAAAGGTTGTTTTAAGCCACAGAATTTTGGGATCGCTTGTTATGTAGGAATAGATAAGAACACAGGCAAATACTATTACTATTCAATGTTGACTTTATTGAGAAATAAAACAAATAAATTGCACAGTGACTTGTTAGATCCTAGAAGTTTAAAGCAGGAAGGGACTTCACGGTCATCCCACTGATTCTTCTGATTCTTGACGCTACTTTCATGGAGGCATGTTTGCCGTCGCTAGGAGACTAGCTGGTCTCTGAGGGCTGGGGCCAGCTTTTATGCTTCTTGGTATCCCACCCCCCTGCTTGTATTCCCTCTCTCGCTGTGTCTCTCTCTGTCAAATAGATAAATAACATCTTAAAAAAAAAAAGAACCACATTTTATGTACCACTTACTTTTGATAATAGCACTCTTATTGATGCCTTAGTCCAAACAAATGGACCAAGGCATCCCTGTCATCTGTATCCATAATGGACACTGAACTGGGACACAGAAGTCTGGTCGATTCATAACCCCAAATCCTAGGCTGTGGGAACTTTCTACTAGAGGGACCCAAACTACCGTTACCATACACAGTTAAGGGAGAGTGTGGCCGTCATTGGCCTGGGGGTGGGTTAAGAGTAACTGTTCTTTGAAGACTCTTACAAAATGCTTTTTAGCTTTTCTAAGAACTTCTACAGCATTTGATCTTCACTGCAGAGCTGGAGAAAAGGTTACCATCTATATTTTCAAGACAGGACAACAAGGACGCAAGTGTCAGTTTGCAATAAATCCCCAGGTTTTCTAGTCATCAGTTCAAATTTCTTTGCTCCAGACCAGGCCATCTCAATGACTGGGAGAAGGAGGGCCTTGGACCCCGTGATTTGATGACATGCCCAGCCACTTGTGTTCTACTGAGTCTGGGATTCTGTACTTCTGCGAGACATCAGGGGCACTGTCCAGATGTCCAGACCGTCCTTCAAGGAAGGACTTGTGGTCCAGCTGTGAGGGGTGGTCAGCAAATAGCCTCTAGCACTGAGGTCCTTCCAGGTCAGCCTCAGGTGCCGGCCAAGAGCTGTATTAGATTTTTCCATTATAAAAATCATGCTCGGAAAAAAAAAAAAAAGACATGCTCATTCTTGGTTATTTGGGAAACATGCCCCTCAAAGGCTATTAAAATTTTGCCAAGAATAAATATATTTCTCAATGTACCCTTAAATTAATAGTGGGCCCCTCAAGCCAAAGGAACAGAATAGCCAGTTACTCCTCAGAAAGGGCCACCCCACCTTTCCTCTCATTATCAGTGCTGCCTGTGGCCAGTTGTTCAAGGCTACAGAAAGTCCCTTTGCCAGCCAAGTCTCACCCCACAGCCCCCCCAAAATAAAAACTGCTGCTGCTTCTTCGGGGGGGTGGTAATTATAAGAGACTCAATTACATAACAAATTACATGTATTATAAATATAAAAGACTCAATTATATAACAAATTGCTTTGAAATGATGATTTAAATTGTGTATTGGCAGGAAGTGGATATTTGAATATAATGAATTGCATCGATTATAAAAGTGTCTTCTCTAAAGCTGGTACAATAACCGCCTCTGTTGGTCAGCTGCTCAAAACACCAGCCAGCTGGAAGACTCCGAAAATGTAAGTTGTTTGAATTGCATTTGGAATATGTAAGGGGATTGGCTCCCTTTGTTGTTTCTGTTCCTGGGTGATAAGGCTCCTGAGAATAGATCTGTGGCCCCAACGTGGGGCAGTCGCTCTAGTAGGGCTTCCTGCCAGGGCAGGCGGGGCTGGTCCCCAAAGAACCAGGACAGTGCAAGGCTGGGAAGCCTATAGCCTGCAAGCCCAAAGCAGGTGCCTTAAGCCTCTAGGCATCCAGTCCCCTTCCCCGTCCCCACCCGCTCAGCCCACCTGGGGAAGGAAGCACACGTCTGTTTGGTGGGCTGTGTCCTATGCCAAACCCTCCACGGCTTTTATGAAGGCTTGACACGTAGGGGTGGTGGATGCCAGGAGTGCGTTAGAACATTTGTCCTGTGTGAACCATTACTGTAGGGAGATGTGGCAGGCCAGAAAAGATTGCCTGGGTTAATGCAGAGGAGAATTAGGAAGGCCCTCAGCCTGTGAACTGGCTACTGTCATACCCAGAGCTCCCCGTCCAATCAGGAGAGGAGTTTAGCAGCCAAGCGTGTTCCGGTTTTCCCAGAAGGGCCTCAAGGAAACCTTGACAAATAAGGGCCATGCTTTTGGCCACTGTGGACCCTATAGTCCAAGCACTGACACACTTTTTCTATAAAAGACCAGACGGTAAATGTTTTAGGCTTTGTAGCCATAGACTTCTCTGTTGCTTCTTCTTCATTGTTGTTGTTGTTTAAACAACACGTTCAAAACGTGACAGCCATTCTGTGCTTGTGGGTAGTGAGAAAACAGGCTTCAGGCTGGGTTTGGCCCCAGGGCCATCATCGCCATCCCTTCCTGGTGTATTATATTTGGTGGCGAGGCACTGGAATGTTTGCTTTCTATACTGAAGCACTGAGATGTGATGGTGGGCCCCCAGCAGTGAATCCCAGATCGAGCTAGTCCTTCGGGAAGAAGTGGACAAGCACTGAAGAGTCACATGACCTCCCTGGAGACCTCTGACTGACCCTCCAGTTCATGGTCACCTTGTTCTTCTGGCCAGACCTGTAGCTCCTGCAGGACCTTCTTGGCAGTTAGCCTTTACTGCCTGGCCTTTGTAAGGGTGGTCTCATGGGTTGGTGTGCGCCTGGGCTGTCCTCCTAGAGGTCTCCTTTCCGTACCCCACAGCCACTCTGAGAGCCCCTGTGAGTGGCGGCTTTCAACCATTTCATCTCCTATCAGTGCTCAGAGCAGTGCCTGCTACAAAAACACTAAGTGATGCGGTCGCCGAGTGATGCTTCGTGTTGCACACTGAGTTCCCCTCTTTTTTCCCTTCCTCACTGGCGAGGCCCAGCAGGTGGAGAAATTGAAGCTATTTTGTGATTTGTGGAGTCCTTGGCAACGTGTGGCCCCTTGAGGTTTTCTGAGGCCCCTCTCTTGGTTCTGAGTGTTACTGTGCCAAACCCCATAGTAACCTTTGTGATCTGCTCCCAAAGTGTGGAACGTGGCTGCCCCTTGGGTGGGTGGGGGTGCGCCTGGGTGGCTCAGTCGGTTAGGTGTCTGACTCTTGATTTTGGCTCAGGTCATGAGATTCTCTCTCCCTCTGCCTCTGCCCACCCCCCGCCCCTGTTCACACACACTCTTTCTCTAAAAATAACAACAACAACATGGGAATACCTTGAGTTATTTTGTCTTGCCCTATCCTGCTTTTAGGCAAGAACTATGGGTCAGTCTAATCTTACCCTTGACCCTTAGCATCACGCACGGCTTTGAAGACAGCTAAACTGTCGATTATTGAGCACCTACTATGTGCCGGGCATAGTGGGAGCGACTTTACATGTATGGTTTCTAATCATATGGTTGCACTGGGAGGGCTACATTATTATCCCCATTTTACAGATTAGGAACCTGCAACCCAGACAAGTTGTCGCTTGCCTTTGACCACACAGCCTGTATATGGCTAGGCCAGGAATCAGCAAGGACTTCTTTTTTTTTAAAGATTTTATTTATTTATTTGACAGAGAGAGAGAGAGATAGCGAGAGAGGGAACACAAGCAGGGGGAGTGGGAGAGGGAGAAGCAGGCTTCCTGCTGAGCAGGGAGCCCGATGCGGGGCTCGATCCCAGGACCCCGGGATCATGACCTGAGCCGAAGGCAGACGCTTAACGACTGAGCCACCCAGGTGCTCCTAGCAAGGACTTTTTGAGCATCCACTTTGATCCAGGCACTGCACTAGGTGCTGAGGATGCAAAAAAGAATCAAGCCTGGTCCCTGTCCTCAGGGAGCACACAGCCTGCCCCTTTCTGGAAGGTTGCCCTAGAAACATATGTCTCTTGTCTTGCCTGGAAAACAACTTTGGTTGGGCAAAGAAATGAGGCACTGTCACCTGCCTTCGACCTAAAGCCCTCCTGTCTTCTTCCATGAAGCCCAGGAGGTCTCCAGCTGTGCTGAATGGTCTGGGAAATGGAGGCTTTGGTGTCATACCACCTGGGTTCAAATCCCAGCTCGACTATTTTCTGGGTGGTGACCACTGGCAAAATACTCAGCCTCTAAGTGGCTGCTGTGGGTTTAGATGACAGGTCCTGTAGAAGCGCAGAAGATCTCTGTGCAAATCAGCAGCTATTATTACCAACTTGCATTGTTTCTAAATGCACTTTTCTTATCAAAGAAAGATGATCAGAGGCTCAGCCTCCCTCCCCCCTCCTTTAGTCTCACAGCATCTCACATCCTCCCCCAGGCTTGGGCGGTGGGTGTCATAGGCTGCAGCTTGCAGACTGCTCTGGACGGCACCTGGCACTTTGAAGTGCGTGAGACACACCAAGGAGTGTGAATGGTGGTGTGAATGGCAAGCTCAGTCAGCCAACTCTCCCTGAAGCTTTGATCTGCTTCTGCGTGCTGGGTGGAACAGAACACAAGCTCTTATCTGCCTCTTCGGGGGCACTGGCCCACGCTTGGCTTTCCCACACTGTTTATAATACAAATCTATCTGTGCCCAGATAGAGACGTGCCAGAAAGCGGGCAGGGGAACCCTCATGCTGGGCTCTTGTCTCCCTGCAGGGTTAGGCTGGGCCATCAGGAAGTCTCCTAGCCTTGGTTTCCTCTCCTCTGAACTGGGAGGGCCTTATCAAGCCTGCAGTCTCATTGAAAAATCCCCTGGGGAGCAGAACCGGTGATGGGTGCCTGTGAGAAGTAGGGCAGCCCGGACTGGCCTGGGAGGTGGCTGGTGTCGGGGAGTGTGCTCTGCAGCCTCGGACACAGCTCATCCATCTGGACGAGCTGCCGGGGGGGTGCCCGCTGTGCGTGAGGCCAGGCAGCCCAATCAGTCTTTGGGAGATAACGCAGGCCCACACAGCCTCGCTGGGCTCTATCGTGCAAGGTGCCATTAAGAGCAAGATAAAAGCTTAGAGCCTTGACTCAATCTTGAAAACAAGGCCCTTGCAGGCATTTTTCTTTGTCACGGTGTCCTCAGGAGAAAGGAGAGTTCCAGGGAAGGAGGAGGAAGATGAAGGAGCAGAGGGGGAAAGTGGTTTTTGAGAGAGTAGACAAGAGACCATGAAAAAGAAAAAGCAAAACTTCGAGAGCGCCCTGAGCTCTTCGTTTTCTTTTCATAGTAAAGAGGAACACTGTGAGGGCCAAGTAGCAGGTTTGCGGGGGACACACAGAGCACCCTCTCCTTTTTGTCTGCATTGCCTCGGGCGGAAGGATGGTCCTGAGCATCATTCCCACAGCGGGAGTTTGTTCCTTCAGAGGGGAACTCTATGATCACGTTCTCCTGGGTGACTGGGTGATGGCCTTGCAGTAATCCCCGGCCCAGGGTCTGTCTTTCCTTCCTCTTCTGGCTGGCTTTCCCCGCCTGTTTGTAGGGGCTGGGTCAGCTCAGGAAAGCCTTTCATGGATTGGCTTCCCCTCTGACCCTCAGAACTTTATTGGACATTTGCTCTCGGGGCTGAAATCCAGCTGAAGAGATCTGATTTCTCAGAAGTCATTTTGAGAAGTCATTTCAAAGGGAGTCCTTTTCGTGCCAGAGCCCCAGTTTGGTGGCCCCAGACCTGCCCCTTTAGGCTGTGAGTCTGGATGAGGCCCTTGGTCTCTTCCTTCCATCCTGCACGTGGAGCCTGGGATCCCAGCACAGGGGCTGCCTGGGACAGCTTGTGAAGTAGTGGGACTTGGCCCCTGTGTTCCTGGTCTCTGGCAGCTCCAGATGCCCTGCGTTTTCCTCTGACTCTGCTCCGTGTATCTTCCCATTCCCAAAGTTCTCCCGCTCCCCTGCCCTCATTCATTTTATTAAAGCTTGCTCTAAAAACTGGAACTGACCCTAACTTTGGGGCTCTTCTCCTTCAAAGAGCCTTCTCTGCTAGGTCCTGCCCTCCCTTGCCCCCCACCCAAGGCAAGGTACCCTTCCTCAGGGCTCCCACTATATTCTGTAATGCTCTTTAACTTCCCTTATTCAGTTCCTATCACATTTTGCATAGTTATCCCTTTCTTGACTGTGACCCTCAACAGATGATGAGGTCCTTGAAGGAAGAGGCTGTTAGTCTTTTGCCTTGGTCCTAGCATCGAGCACAATGCTAACACAGTAGGCTCTCAACCCTTGTCCAGTGAGTTAATGAATTCCTTCCTGCAGTTCTTTCAAACTGTCCTAGGGTTTGGCTGAGGTGGCTCAGGGGCAATCCAGCTTGGTGGGAGGGAGGGAGGGTGGGCAGGGGAAGTGGGGTAGGGCATTCTCCTCTCCCACCACCTCCCACCCATGAGATAATTTCCAGCCCCAGCCCTTGCTTTGTCCACAGCAAGTTTACTTTGATCTGTCTTATATTTATATACATATATATTAAATTATATATTATGCATATTACATGTAATATATACAATATATGATATAGTATAGGTGTAACATTCATATTACATATATGCATATGTAACATATCATCTGTATAATATAATATGACTTATATATGATGCACACATACATACATATAAAGATATTTTGTCAGAAGAGTTCTGTTTAAAAAAGGTTTGAAAACTAAGACCTTGAAGAAGAACCATGAGAGACAATGGACTCTGAAAAACAAACTGAGGGTTCTAGAGGGGAGGGGGGTGGGAGGATGGGTTAGCCTGGTGATGGGTATTGATGAGGGCACGTTCTGCATGGAGCACTGGGTGTTATGCACAAACAATGAATCATGGAACACTATATCTAAAACTAATGATGTAATGTATGGGGATTAACATAACAATAAAAAAATTTAAATAAAAAAAAAAAAAAAAAGAAAACTAAGACCTTGAACTTTTAATCCAAGGTCTCTCTCCTAGGGCATTTGCTTTTGAAGCCATTACTAATTACCACTTGGACAATGGAAAGCTTTGTGCCAGCTGGAAGCATTCTAGGATTTTACTGAGCTGATGGAGGCATTACTTTTGGGATAGTGACTTTCTTCTGGTGTATGGACCGCTCACCCCACCGCCCACATCAGCAATCCTGGCCGGTGTTAGGGAATGAAGAAGGAATTGGATTACTGGAAGCCACAAAACCATTAATGTCATTTATCTCAGAGGGTTTTGGTTATCATCATTGTTTTGGTCAGCCTTGGGCCAGCTGGGAGGCCACTGTTGACCAGGTTGTTGTGTGAGGGATGAGAATCTTCACAGACACAGACAAAGCACCTGTTTCTCTTGCTGGCCTGTGAGGTGGCAGCCGGGTGGCAGCTCTTGACCCCCTTTTTCTGAACCGCCCCCTCTTCCCCTTGGCGGGCAGCACCTCTATCCTTCTGCTTCCTAGATGCTGAGTCCTCCTACCATGAGGGTCCCTGTGGGCCTGCCCTTCCTAGTACAGGAGCCCGAGCTTTGGCCCTTCACTCCTTATCAAAATCCAACCAGCTTCTGTCACATGGTGTGATCGTGGCCAGAGCACTGACTTGGGAGTCCTAGAACCTGGTCTTGAGTCTTGAATTACTCACCAGTCATGGGACCTCAGGTGAGCCACACATTCTCCAGAGTCTCAGTAAATGGGAGTAATGGCCCCAACCTTCCTATCATGAGTTGAGGTTCATCTGAAACACCAGGTCGGTCTTTCTCAGCTTTTCCTGCAATTAGATTCCCCTAGGGAGCTTTTAGCATCCCAATTCCCAGGGCAAACCCCCAAACCAATTAAATCAGACTTTCTGAGACTGAGATCCAGAAATTAGCATTGTTTAAAGCTCTAGAGGTAATTCTCACATGCAGGTAAGGCTGAGAACCACTGTTTAAGGTCCAAGTATTATGAACACTCAAAATATAAGCGGATTCTGAACTTCCATCTGAAAGAAATTGCTTTTCATCTGAGAGCAGAAAATATGTAATTTTCTAATCTAACAAACAAATCTACAGAGGTTCTCAGTCCTGATTTGGTTCAGAATCTCTTTAAGAATCTCCTGAAGGTTGTATAGCCATTTCTCCAGGAATGAACATACTCACAAAAGTTTGCACGTAATTTCAACATATAATATCACCTTCTTAGTAACATTACCTGCTACACCATCATACCCCTCCACACCCATATACATTTCCTATCTTCCTGCCCTGTTTCATGCTTTCTCTGTAGTCTTTATCACTGTCTGCACGCACATCTTCAAGTCCCTCACTGTGCCAGAGTTTCTCAAGGTGTGGTTCCAGGACCACCTTTACTTCATCAAGATACACAGGATGGGATTCAGAATCTGCATTTTCAAAATCTCCCTGAGTTTCTCTTAAACACTGAAGTTTGAGAGCCCCTGGTCTGGGGCCCAGAATTCTAAATTCACAATATTCAGGGGAAAATCTGTTGCTATCTCTTCCAGACCCTGCCTTGCAGGTGGGAATTCATCTCCCTCAGTGTACTGGTGATCTTGAGTAGAATTTCCAATGTTCCAGAGAAATCCTAGGTATTTTCCAATTTACCTCAGGAGCGTGCGGGAATGTGGCTCTGTCAGTAGTATGATTTGAGGGGCTTGGATTAAGGTCCCCTATCTAATGGGAAGGTTATCCCCTTCCCTCACCAATCATGGTACTTGGAATTCCATCATTGTCCAGTCATTCTTCTTGAACTCCAGCCTCCACCTCTAGTACAATGAATAACAAAAACCCAGGCAGCAGGCATATTTGACCGCATCTCTCTGATCCAAGTTTTCCACTGGCTTCCTATTGCCCGCAGGGGGGAAGCATACCTGATTTTTTGTTGCTAAGAGGCTCTTCAGGATCTGGCTCACCTCTGCAGCCTTTGCGCCCACTGCCCTTAGCACACACTCCAGTGGGATGCAACCACACGTGGTTCTTGGAGCATCACATACCATTTCCTTCCCTGGCGGTCCTCTGAGATTGCTCTTACATCTCTTTACACATGTCACTCCTCTCCCCAGACTTTTAGATGACTCAGAGGGCAAGCCAAGTCTCCACATAGCTTCCAAGGCCCGGCAGGATCTGTCCCTCAGCCTCCTTACCTCTCTGCCCTCATCTTCTGCCACTCGCCTGTGTTACTTTGCTGGGGCAGCTGTAAGAAGGCTCTGCAAACTGGGTGGTTTCAAACAACAGACATTTATTTTCTCGTGGTTCTTGGGGCTAGAAGTCCCAAACCAAGGTGTTGGCAGGGCCACGGTCCCTCTGCGGCTGGAAGGGGAAGGATCCTTCTGTGCCTCTTTCTAGCTTCTCGTGGTTGTCGTGTGGTATTCATTGCTTTGCAGGTGCAGCACTCCAGTCTCTGCCTCTGTTGTCACATTGCCTTCTCCCTGTGTGTCCCTGTGGCTTCACATGGCCATCTTTTTAGAAGAACCCACCCTGCTCCAGTATGACCTCATTGTAATTAATTCTATTTGCAATGACCCTGTTTCCAAGTAAGGTCCCATTCTGAGTTAATGGGGTCAGGACTGTAAAGCGTCATCTTTTGGGGGACATAATTCAATCCCTAACACCTCCATCTTCTTCATTCTGTTCCAGTCACACTGGCCTAGAAATGCCAGATTTAGCAAACAAAAATACAGGGCTCCTAGTTAAATTTGAATTCCAGATAAACAGCAAATAATTTTTTAGTATAAATATGTCCCAAATGTGGCCTGGAACATTTTTTTTTTTAATACAAATATGTCCTGTTCAATATTTGGGACATACTTGTGCTAAAAAAATGTATATGTTATTTACCCCAAATTCAAATTTAACTGGGCATTCCATATTTTCTCTGGCAACCTATACTCCTTGTTGTTCCTTGAACACAACAAGCATGCTCCCACCTCTAAGCCTTCATGTTGGCTGTTCCCTCTGCTCTGGGATGCTCATTCTCTGATTGCCTTCAGCAAGGCTTTCCTGAATACCTGTCCCTCATATTCATACTGCCTGCCCTCCTTTCTTGCTTTAATTCTTTCCCTTTGTCCCTTGTCTCTATCTACCTGGCTATCTATTTTGCCTGCTGATTGTGTTTATTGTCTGTTACCCCCAGTAGAATTTAAGATGGATGCTTTTGTTCACTGCTGTCTCCCCAGGGCCGAGAACAGTGCCTGGCACATAGTTCAGTAAATGTTTATGGGATGGATGAGGAAATAAATCCTTTGACTTTTGCTCAAGCACTGGAGAGCAGGCCTCTGTAGGTGTTGCCTACCTAGGGTGCACTTGCACATCTGGTAGAAGTGCCCCTCCCTCACTCACAGTGTAAGTAGTTTGGGAAAGTCCTGCCCCAAACTCTAGATTCAGAGGTATAATGGGATGCATGCTGGCCTGTGAATTCCAACCATTTGGCCACAGGCCTTGGTTCAGGGATGGGCACAGGACCCCAGCCGGTCTCAGAGCCAGTCTCAGAGTTTCTGCTGGAACTACTAAGATAGAGCACTCTCTTCCTACCGGTGTTTCTGAGAGGAAGAGGATGTCAGGTGGAGCTGCTGATAGCCATCTTGTCACCAATAGAGGAAGAGCAAGGGGTCAGCTCATGGCCAGAAGCCTATGAGTGATCTTTCAGGCCTGACCATAGGCAACTTCAAAGGTGTTCTGTCAGCTTGGGTTGTCATCACAGAATACCCATAGACTGGGTGGCTTAAACAATGTACATTTATTATTCACATTTCTACAGGCTTGGAAGCTTGAGATCAAATTGCTGGCAGATTCCATTCTTGGTGAGGGCCCGCTTCCTGGCTTGTGGACAGCCACCATCACCCCGTGTGCTCACGTGACCTCCTTGTGTGTATGCATGCGCAGAGAGAAAGGGAGCTCCGGTGCCTTTTCCCCTTCTTATAAGGACACTAATCTCATCATGGGGGCCCCACACTCATGACGTCATTTAACTCTAATTACCTTCCAAAGGCCCTACCTACAAACACCATCGTATTTTGGGTTAGGGCTTCAACCTATGAATGGGCGGGGAGGGGGGGTCCACACACACATTACTCCATAATACGTTATCTGGCAGGCTTCATGGGGGAAAGCTGCCCTTCCTACACCAGACGCAGTGCACCGCCAATGCATGGCAGGCTCTGAAGGGAGTTGCATTCAAGGACTAGGCCCCTGTGGTCAGCCATTCTTTCATGCACGGCTGCATTCCTGGTCCAGGTGCCTCCATCAGAAGCCTCTTTATTGGGGAGGAAGGGTGACTAGGCTGAAACCTTATGGTGGGAAGGGGAAAGTTGAAGACACTTTTCTCCACACTGACTCAGTACTCAGGACTTTTCTACTAGGTATCCCTGCTCCTCCTGGCCCCCAATCCATAGAAAGACAGGAACCTATTGTTTGAGGCTCCCTCAGCAGTGAGCCAATTTCCCCAGGTGTGCTGATACAGTTGGCCTTCCCCAGGTGCTGTTCCATGGGGGAAAATGGAACACTGGGGAGCCAGCAATTTAGCTTCTTCCTTATACTATGGCAGTAAATAAATAAAGGCTTAATTGTTACTTTCATTTTTGCCTTGTTGTCTTAATTGACTACTTTGACACCTGGCAGATCGGCTCGGCTCTTGACAGCCTGCTTGAGAATGAAACAAACACAGAGGTAACAGAGCTGAGAGACAGAAGAGGGATAACTGGGTCTCTATAACATCATCTGAACTCCCCTAAATCTAGCTGTGCTGGAAGCCATTGTGACACTTAGACCTTTTCATTCTTGAGCATAAGCCAATTAGCTGTGTTTTTGTGCCATTGAATCCTGAGTCAAGTACATCCTTTCAGTGCCCCCCTCCCCCCAGAACTCAGGAACTCCCCCCACCGGGTTCCTGTTCTCCTGCGTATTTGCCTTCACCGTGGTCCAGATCAGCCTGTACTATTCTGTTTCACGTGCTTGCCTCTTTCAAGGGACATCTTCTCTTAGAAACCAGGGGTGTGGCTTCTTTTTCTCTATCTCTTTTTAAATCCCCCCACCTCCTACATGCCCTTGCACAGAATCACAAAAAACTCTGTGGAATGAGTACTTAATGAATGAAACTCCAGTGGGCTGTTTATAATCAATTAGGTAATTATAAGTAGGAGGAAAAACTCTTTTTAATATTTAAAAAATTTGCATTGGACACATTTTTTAAATCCCCTTAGGAAATCAAATCTGTGTTATGGGATACAACCTGTATTCATCATCTTTTGCTGCATAGTAAGTTATCCAAAAACTCATCAGTTTAGAACAACGAACATTTATCCTCTCAGTTTCTCAGGGTCTGGAGTCAGGTACAGCTTAGCTGGGTCCTCTGGCTCTGGATTTCTTACAAGGCTATGATCATTGTGTTCCTGAAGCTGTAGTCATTTCAAGGCTCAACTGGGAGAGGATCTACCTGCAAGCTGACTCAATGTGGTTGTTTGTAAACCTCAGGTCCTCAGTGGCTGTTGGTGGGAGACATCAGTTCCTTGCCACATGGGCCTCTCCATAGGGCTGCTCATAATATGTCACTTGGCTTCCCTCAGAGTAATGAGAGAGCAAAAGAGAGAGAGATCCACGATGGTGGTCATAATCTTGTTATGATTTAATCTCAGAAACAATATCACAACGCTTTCCCTATATTCTGTTTGTCAGAAACTCATCACTAGGTTAAACCCACACTGAAAGAGAGATTATTATATGAGGGCCTGAATACTAGGAGGCAAGGATCATTGGGAGCTATCAAAGAGGTTGCCTACCACAGTCCACCTTCTGACTTCCAAGATTCACATCCCTCCCACATGCAAAATACCTACCCTATCAAGGTCCTTAAAGCCTCATCTCATTACATCAGTTCAAAGTCCAGAGCTGCATCTAAATTAAGTTCAGGTGTGATTGAGGCTCCTCAGGTGTAGTGTCTTAAATACAGACCCTTTTGATCTGTAGACCAATGGAACTAAAGAAATAAGTTATCTGGCCCCCATCTATAGTTGTTGATCAGGAAGTCATTCTTGTCCAACAAGGTAGAAAATTGGAGGCACAAGGGTTCATTGGTCCATAGAAATTCTGAAAGCCTCTAAGTAAGTGCTGGAAGTTTCTTGATTAGATCCCAAGGCCTAAGATTAATTCTCCATGGCTCTTGGCTCCACTCTCTGAGCTGTTGATTCTGCCCTCTGAGTCATCTTTCCTTTTCTTATTTTATTTTTTAAAAGATTTTATTTATTTTTATTTGAGAGAAAGAGAGAGAGTGAGAGAGAGAGAGAGCACGAGCGGAGCAGGGAGGGGCAGAGGGAGAGGGAGAAGCACACTCCCCGCTGAGCAGGGAAGCCTGATGGGGGGCTTGATCCCAGGACCCCAGGATCATGACCTGAGCTGAAGGCAGCCTCTTTACTGACTGAGCCACCCAGGTGGCCCTCATCTTTTCTTTTTTATGAAAGGTAGCATATTTTTGTAGCTGAGCAGCTTTCTCAGCTTGCTTCTTGCCAGTAGAATTCTAGGGGTTGAAAAAGTCTCCTCATTCTGTACCGTTTCTGTCCCCTGTAGACAAGTTGGCTATGTTTCTACAAATATAAGTCTTTTAAGAAACTTGTAGGTCTCCTGTGAATCTCTTTGGGATTCACTCCATTAGGCAAAAGCCATACCTACAGATTTCTTTGTGATAAGCCCCTTTGCTTTTGCTGAAATGGTTGAGGTCCAATGCCCTTAACTTTCTAGAGGCCCTATAGTTTGATTGAGAGGATTTGTGAAGCAAACCCTTAATCTCTTATGATAGTATAAGAAATATGTGTTTGCTCTTCATCCCCAGCTCCTGGCCAGAGCTCCTTTGGACATTATTTCTATAATGCCCTAAGGGATAATAGCAGTAGGAACATCTTTTGTTATAATATTTGAATTTTGTCCCTAGCTCCTGAAACAGCTCCAGAGTGATAAAGCTGAAAAGAGCATCTTTTATAAGTTTGTGTTAATGAGATGACTTTTGGAAATTCCCTACGGTTGGGGGGGGGGGGGCGCGGTGGTTGCTAGTGGAAACAACCACATGATTAGAGAGTTGGAAATTTCAGCCCCATCTGCTGATTTCAGGGGCCACTAATGGCAATGATTTAATCAATCATGACGATGTAATGAAGCATCCATAAAAATCCTGACTGAAGGGGTTCCGACAGCTTCTGGGTTGGTGAATACTTGGGAGTGCTGGGAGGTGGTGCTCTCGGAGAGGACATGGAAGCTGTTGCCCTTTCCCACATTCTTTACCCCAGGTGTCTCTTCTAGTTGGCTGTTCCTGAGTTGTTTTCTTTATTATAAATGGGCAATTGTAAGTAAAGTGCTTTCTTGAGTTCTGTGAGCCATTCTGGCAAATTATTGAGCCCAAGAAAGGGGTTGGGGGAACCCCCCTGCCCCCATTTATAGTTGGTTGGTCAGAAGTATAGGTGACAAGTGGGACTTGAGATGGGTATCTGAAGTGGGAGGGGGAAGGGTTGTGGGATGGAGTCCTTGCCCTGTGGGGTCTGCACTAATTCCAGGCAGGTAGTGTCAGAATCTAGTTAAATTGTAGGACGCCGCAAACAATGAATCATGGAACACTACATCAAAAACTAATGATGTGATGTATGGTGATTAACATAACATAATAATAATAAAAAAAAAAATTGTAGGACGCCCAGTTGGTGTCCTATGAGAACTGGAGAATTGCTTGGTGTGGAAAACCCACACATCTGGTGTCAGCAGTGTTGTTAAGTAGATGGAAACGGGAGTATTTCTTTCTTCTTTAAGGGGGTTTTTATAGACTCTGAGGCACCACCTTTGATCTTTCTGAGGTCTTAACAAAAAGTTTTACTTTTATATCCTCAGTTTCTTATTTATTTATTTGAGAAAGAGAGAGAGAGCGCATGAGCTGGGGGGTGGGGAAGAAGGTCAGAGGGAGAGGGAGAGAGGGAATCCCAAGCAGGCTCCACTCTCCAGTATGGAGCCCAACGCAGGGCTAGATCTCATGACCGTGAGATCACAACCTGAGCCGAAATCATAAGTCAGATGCTTAACTGACTGAGCCACCCAAGCACCCCTTAGTTTCATCTTTAGACACTGTTTTCCTGCTAGTGCCTTGGATTTGATATTTGTTTGAATGCCATCTGGAGAGGCTGAAAATTTTAAAATCTTTTTTTTTGCGGGGGGGTGGGGAGGTGGGTGGTGGGGACTATAATAGTCTTTCCCTCAGTTTATTTCTCTCTTCCTTCATTTTACTATAAGGAGCAAAAAGGGACCAGGTGGCACCTCCATCACTTTGGAAACACCCCGTAACTGATAACCTAGGTCATTAGGAATATTTTCTACTTTCCATATAACTGCAGGTAATGGTGTTGCTGAACTTTCTGCTATTCCAAAATAAGGTCCCTCCTCTTGCAGTTTCTAATAGCACGTCTCTCATTTCCTTCTGAGCCTTTACCAGCAGTGTCTCCAAAGCCAAGATTTCTACTCACTGTCTATTCAAGACAATTAGGCTTTCTTTAACATGCTCCTCAAATTCCTCCTACCCTCTGCACACTGCTGGGTTCCAAAGCCACTTGCACACATATCTGTTCCAGGAACCTTACTTCCAGGAAACAAAAATCTGTATTTATCCCTTTTCTCCTCTTACCTCCAGAGGTGACTATTCTAACATATATAAAGCATCATTTTGTTTGTGAAGACTTCATATAAAATTATACTCTTGTTTTATGAGCATATATTTTTACTTTCTTAAATGGTATTGTTTTAAATATCTCATTCTGTTTCCCACTCTTTCCAACCATCACTATGCTTTCAAGCTCCATCCATGATGTTATGTGTGACTAGATGTAGTCAGTGGCTTCCAACTGTGTGTAGTACACCCTGGGTTACTCCCCCCCTCATGTTTTATATGTCCAGTGCCCTAGGGATGGGTACCCAGATGATCTCCATCTTCATGCCATCATCACAAATAATGTGGCCATGAGCATCCTAATCCATAGCCCCTTAGGAATTTGTGTGAAGATGTCTTTGTGATATATGCATACCCAGAAGTGGAATTAATGATGCTTAGGTTATACATAGGCTTACATTGACTAGGAAGTGCCAAATTACTCATAATATTCATACACTAGTCTTCATTCCCACCAGTCATGCATCAACGAACTTGTATGCCACATCTAGGCTGACGCTCAGTATTGTCATCCAGCTTAACATTTTTTTCAGTCTATTTGGTATGAAATTGTATCTCATTAATATTTTGATTGACGTTTTTCCTGACAATGGATGAGTTTGAGCATCCCTTCATATACTTTTGACTTCCTTCTTCCACGGATTGCCTGCATATATCCTTCTTTGTATCCCTGATTTTTAAGATCAGAGAGCAGGTATGATTTCCTCTGCATTCTCCACTGCTCCCAGCAACACTGATGGATGTTGACTGATGACTGATGAGAAGGTCAATGTGGCTGTGTTATTTGAGCTTCTGGGTTTTGAGGTCTACTTTTCCTCCACAGAGCCTGAGGTGTTTGCCTTCATTCATTCAGAACACATTCATCAAACAACTACCCCATGCCAAGTCTTCCTGTGCAACTCTCCCTCCCGGCAAAGCCCAAATGACCTGTCAGTCACTCTATCAATTGAACAGAAGAATGAAACTGGTCACACTAGTCATCTGGCATCAGACAGACTCTGGTAACATTTTAAGTGCCCTTTTATAGACTCCTCTGATTCTAACTCACTGACTAGTTGATTTTTTTCCTTAACTGTTGTTTTTAACTGCCACGTGCCTAAAGCAAGGCAAGATCCAAGGAATCTTAGCTATGTATTTGCACGTCAACACAAGACTTTGTTAAGTGTCTCTGCTTATGAGGCACAATCCCACATCGTAGTGAACTATGATTGCTGAAAGCTATCATGGATTTCACTGTCAAAAAATAAACTCTCCTTACTGTATTCTATAAAGGTCACAAGTCTCAGTGTGACAACATTTACTGGCATTTCCAGAAGAAGTAGTATTCTCAGCCCTAACCTAGCTACTCCCACACCCACCCACTTCAGGGCAGGGTTAGGAGCCCAAATCTGTAAGTCTTGACTGAAATACCTCCACCCCATATTGTAATTATCTGTTTATTTGCTCTTCCTCCTCTAGATTTGGGGCACACAGAGGACACAGATTGTGTCTTATTCATTTCTTTAGTTTACTAATACTTAGCAAGGCATTTGTCACAGAGTAAGTGTTCAGTAAACATTTATTGATTGAATGAATGGACATATGAAAAAATAATTTATTGAGCACCTATGCCACATACTATGTCAGATTCTGGGAATTCATAGATGAATAAGACACAGTTTAATTATAAAATAGTGTGGAAAATGTACAGAGGAGAAACACTGCATCTTATGGGGAGCTGAATCTCAAACAAAGAAGGAATGCCATTTGCAACACTCATCTTTTTTATCTCCGAAAGAGTTCTTCTGCCTTAAATTCTGGATATGGCTTGTACTTGACTTGCAAGAAAAGAGGCTTTTTCTGTGTGGACATGTGTGTGAGAGGTGTGGGTATGGATGCTGCCTATCCATGTGTGCCTATTCCATTGTAGCCTGAAGTTAGTAAAGGGAGGTTGAAGGCTATTTGCCCACCTTCCAAATGGCTGGAATAGCTATAGAACCATCTGGGGCTGTAGTGCAGACAAATAAGTGAGCATCACAATATTGGACCCTTAATTCCTTTGGTATGTGATCCAACAGTTGGGAAAATCTAAGCCAGCCTAGGAGTGAGCTTTCCCAGCTCCATCTCAAATCCATGTCAATTTTCAACTCTTTGGTCAAGTGAAAGGGGCTTGGGTCAAGTTCTGTCCAAAGGATCGGGCTTTGAGGGAAACTTAGACAAGTAAGTTTGCTGAACAGTCTAGTTATGTACCTCTTGGAAAACATACAAGTCAGGCCTCTGCAGGAACCTTGTTTCACTTCATATCAGCTCAGTGAGAAAGCTGAACAGTGACTTCTAAAATGGGCAATAGGTATGGGGCCGGGTGGGGAAGTATGCTAGATTTGGCATTATGTCTTCCACAGAAAAACAAATACTCATTTCTTTGTTTTCACTTTAAAAGATACTTCTTATAAAAAGGGTTTCTTTGTAAAGAATCACTTAATACTTGGTATTTCATCAAGTGAAACAAATTTGGGTTCTCCTGAGCAAATCCCTAAAGAGATTTCCTTCATTTCCGTATCTGTGGACTTTGGATAGCAGAGTCTAATGTGAAATAATCTTCAATAAAATTTTTTTCATTGATATTCTACAGGGCAGAATTCTTTTATCTTTATTTGCTGCCTAATCTTGAAGCATTTGCTCAGTAACCACAGTGTGGGCTTCAGTTAAATATGCAACTCCTGCCTCTGGCATTCTTCTACAAAATTATTGAACTAGTTTGCTGGTGTGTATTTACCTCTATTTTTAAGGACTCAGTGACTGATAACCAGGATAAAGTGCACATGAGTTGCCTTTGTTTGTTTGTTTGGGGTCGATGAGCCTGTCTATCATAAACCAAAATAGTCAATAGAAGATGAATTGATGAAGGCTACCACCAATAATAATTGCACAATGTGAGGACAACCAATAGAGTAGGGGTTGGTAAACATTTTCTCTGAAGGGCCAGGTAGTAAATATTTTAGGCTTTGTGAGTCATATAGTCTCTATCATAACTACTTACCTCTGCTGGTGTAGGGCCAACTCAGCTGTAGACAATATGTAAGTGAATGAGCATGGCTGTATTTCAATAAAACTTTATTTACAAAAACAGGCAACAGGCCAGATTTAGCCTGTGGCTGTAGTTTACTGATCCCTAAACTAGGATAGAAATAAGTAGCTTTAGGGGTGCCTTGTGGCTCAGTCAGTTAAGCATCTGCCTTTGGCTCAGGTCATGATCTCAGGGTCCTGGGATTGAGCCCCATGTGGGGCTCTCTGCTCAGCAGGTAGTCTGCTTCTCCCTCTCCCTCTCCCCCCAACCCCCGCTATCAAATTAAAAAAAAAAAGAAAGGAGTAGCTTTAGCTATGAAAAATATCATAATGGCCCTCCCCTTTGAACCTCTAATTTTGCCCTGTATCTTAGCATACAGCATTTGCTGTCCAGTTTTGTTTCCTGAGCTTTAGGTTTATAGGGGGAGTGAGGGGTTAGAGTGACAGTGTTTGCAGAGGATTCAATGACAAGAAGCTCTAAGGGGTGGGGTGCCCTTCCCTTTTGTTTTCAAGCCTCCTGTCCTCTCCTAGCTGGGCCATGGTAATGGGCTGAAATAGAGAAGGGTCTGGAACGGAAACCAACCACTCCGCCGAGGATCTGTGGCTCCCAGGGGAGTTGGGGTTTGGTGCTTAGGGGGAAAGAAGGGATGTGCTTCTGGGAGTCTACTCCAGCAGCCCAGAGATGAGCAAGAAAAGAGACCAAGGTCCCCAAATTCTCCTGGGTGCCAGATTGGTTCCGGTTTGGAAGAAGTCATTTTCAGGGCACAGCTTGTAGGCACAGAGCTTGGCTAGTGGTTTGTGTTTCACTGGTAAAGAAGATCCTGCGATAGTTCTTGTGCTCTCTCTGCAGCCGTCGACAGATGTGGACTCCTTATTCGGTTTCAGTGTTGGCCGAAGCAATGATTCCACCGTCTCCATTGGGGACACAAGGGACGCAAGTAACAACTAAAAGAAAGGTAAGAAACTGAAGGTCAGGTATCCTTTATTTGGAAAAGGGCCAATAAGTACATTAGTGAATGTATGGAGTGGATGTTGCAGCTGAGACCAAATTCTAAGATTGTGGTTAATTTTCTTTCTACCTGGAGTAGATCCCTAATCTTGCTTTTTTGCTCAATCATTTTTTCCCCCAAGTCTGAGCAAACATAAGCCATCCTTGAGTTCTCGGCTCTGGTAGGTTCCCAAGTGAGCAGCATCTGTTGGATGGAGAAGTAGTTCATGCCCAAGATGTTTTTAGAGGGCTGACCCAGCGTCGGTGTCAGGGCCATCAATTAGACAGTGGGAGAGGGGAAGCAAAGAGGCAGCGATGAAGTTGGTAATTACACACCACAGTACCATTGACCTCCAAGAGCAGGTGGCGGTGGCAAGTGAAATTCCAGGCTCTGTCACTCAAGATTCATTTTCGCTCTTGTGTTTCGGCCTGAGGGGATGCTCACTGATCTGGAAGAGATTGTCTACACTGTTTTGTTAATAATAAGGACAATAAGAAAATAGTGTATTTAATACAGAAGGATATTTTCCTTTCCTTAGTTGCTTGAAAGTTGCTATTACATTTTTAAAACCTCTCTCTTTATTGTTCTCTCTCTCTTTATATATGTGTGTGTGTATATGTACACATATATACATCTACACATATATGTGCAAATTGGGAAGATCAGGATCTACATCTATAGTATGAGTTCAATATTTACTGCTTCTTTATTTTTAAAGATTATTTATTTATTTATTTATTTGAGAGAGGGTGGGGAGAACACAAGCTGGGGGGAGGGGCAAAGGGAGAGGGAGAGGTAGGCTCCCTGCTGAGGAGGGACCCTGGTGCGGGGCTCGATCCCAGGACCCCGAGATCATGGCCTGAGCCAAAGGCAAACGCTTAACTGACTGAGCCACCCAGGTGCCCCAATATTTACTGCTTCTATAGAACTGGCCCTTTGTTGAGGCCTTTGCAGCCCTAATATTTCCATTTCTTCAGCCTTGCCTTGTTTACAGAGTCACTATTACTCCTGAGTCACAGGTCCAGAGAGGAGGACCCAGAAAAGGATACCCAAGCCCTGGCAACAGATTTGGTGACATTATCCTTCTGCCTTCCCAGTTGTACTTGCCGTTTTCAACGTCACTCTGAGCTGTGATTCCGATTCCGTCTCCCTTTGTCTCCAGCTTCTCTTCATCCCAGTGAGGCACTTCGCTTTTGGCCTTCAGTGTGGTGGGGAGGTGAGTGAATTTTCTTGGGTGCCTACGTTCGTCCTGAGCAGCCTGGAGTCAAGGGGTGGGGGGTATGGACAGCGGGGCATAACAGCTTCATTTTCACTAGCCCTTGAGCCACGTCAAACACTTCTTACAATAACAGACCCCAATCTGCAATTGATGTCCGGGACAGATGGAGGTCTTGGCAGAAGCTGAGATGGCTTTCCAATTTCACTGAGATTATAAAAACAACATTTTTGAACTTTACATCCTAGCACTCATGACCCTGAGCATTTTATTTTTCTTTTGTCACTGCCTTCTTCGAAGACCAAGTCACCTGTTCCTTCAGCTTGAGACAATGTTTTCAGGTGATAAGAAAAGACAAACTATCAGAAACCCCAGAGGTGCCAATTATCTACCCTTTCCTTGCTAACAACTTGCATGTCTACTCATTGGTTTATATAAAAGTAACTACGTCTTTCTCTTAACATTCTTGGAGGGGGGCGGGAGGGGAGTGTCTGTCTGTGCCAAAGTAGCCAGATCAGACTTTTTAAATGAACAAGAGTCAGAAAAAAAAAAAAGGTAAATTGACTTTTTATAGGGAAACAGGCCATTCCTCAAAAACTATTAAAGATTCTGTCATCTAGAATATCCCTATCCTGTTGACCTTATTTACAGATTTCATGAAAAATACATCATCATAACATTGATATATGGACCCTGTAGCATCCAATTTCTTGAAGGCATTTGAACCTGATCAGGATGCTGGTCATGCACTCATAAACGTGGGGGCAATATAAATGAGATGATGCCCCATGGACTATAATACCCACAGATGCTTTTCTAAAACATGCTCATATCCTTTGGAAACAAGGCAATTTGGCTCTCTACCTTGGCTCTGAATGAAATAATGTTCTGGGTGGGGGAGGCAGGTAATAAAAGCAACGATTGTGAAGTGTTACTGGCAGTTTTTTTCATTTTTACTGCAAGCTGGGCCTACATTTGTCTTCATTGTCAAAGGGCTGGTGTTGTTTACAAGTTAAGGACAAGGAAGCAGGAAAGTTTATTCCATTCTCTGGGCCGGGAAAGCACCATTTCCTCATCATGAATCCAAAACCACATCTTGAACAGGAATTAGGTGACACATCGTTTTAGATTTGGTCCCATTTGGAAGGTTTCCTTGCTCTTTTCCCCATACCTGCCTGGTGGTGTGGAAATACCTGGCAAGAGTTGCTCTTAGAGGGTGATAGCAAACCAAACTCGGCCATTTCTCCCCCCACCTCCCCCCCATGTCAACTGACTGGACATTGAGAACAGCTGTGGGGTCTAGCCTTTGCCAGTTGACAAAACCTTACCAACTTTTCTCATCCTTCAGGAGAAACAAAAGGTGGGTGCAGTAATTTTGGAGGCGGAGTGATGGTTGGTCGACTCCTTTATTGTGGACAGTGATGCGGGTCGAAAAGGTTTACTCTGCATCCAGGCCTCCATGTATTGACGATCCATCTTGATTGTTAGGACAAAGCTCCAAACCAGGAGGCACATTACTCTTAGAGTGCCTCTACACATACTGGATGAAGAACAAGAAGGGACTTGTAATCCTTCCTCATACTTTGGAGAAAAACCAGCCCAACACTTTCTGTCGGAGATATTTTCTGGGGGGTGAGAGGGGGGAACACAGCTGGAAGGGAAATGCACACACACACACACACACACACTTCAAAACAAATCTAAAATGCAAGGAACTTCAGAGATGGGAACAGGGACTGAAATCCCAGCCCAGAGCTTGCAAATCCTCAGCAGCTGAACAGCAAGCCTCTGTGTGCCCATCCTCATTTATGAACAGTCAACAAAGCAACTGCAGGTGATCTGGGCTGATGCCGTGGAGGCCTCTCAGATGGCTGGGCTCCTGCAAACTTATTCACCACCTCATTAAAGCAATTTCAAAATCAATTCCGGATTTGACAAGCCGTCAGTACATTGTTGCTTCTCAGTGATGGGAGTGACATGTTAACAGCAATTAGACTTTTGCACATGCACATTGGAGCCTGTTCAGCATATTCTTTATTAGAAGAGCCTAAAAAGCGTTATTATAATCATCTAACCTGGGGTCATGGACACATGCTCTATGATCTCCGCCTCTGTCAGCAGTCCCCTTGGTGAAATTTTTCCTATTGTCTGTAGAGATTAAAAGGAAGTGCTTACCCCAGATGCGATATTGGAAAATCAAAGGTCAGAGGAAAGCTTGTGGTAACCTCCATGTTTTTTAATACAAGTTATAGGAGCAATCAGATTAGCATGAACAGATATTGCGCCTTCTAACAGATGGAGCAGGATTCTTATGCAAACGAGGGAGGACAGGCTACAGTGGTTTGGTGGCAACATTCTCGGGGCAGGAGTGGGGATGCTGTTATCTCGACTGTGGCTGGCCAGCACTTGGACAGTGAGGATGGCAAAGCCTTCACTCCAGATATGCTCAGAGGCATGTCAGTCCTGTATGTCATGGAAAACCACTTCCTTCTGTCATAAAATCAGCCTATCCTGTTTGGAACGGTCCCCTTTGGAGCCAGCTCTCTTGGTCAGCTAAAGTCATCAGTGGGAGCTGTTTCCTTCTCTGCTTTGGGGGCCCAGCAGAATGTACTGAAAACGAGTAGTGTAACCTGATCTTGCCAAGACTCTGCCAACCAAATGAGATCCAAATAAGTCTCAAATCTCGTTGGACCCCATTTACTTCTGGGTAGTCCCAGGAGAGAGTCTCTCCTGTGCCCACAAACAATTTCCTCCTGGTCTTCTCTTCTGATTTCTGCTTTGATGGCTACCATTTGAGAGTGGTTTTACGCCCAGTGTCCAGTGTGAATAAAGCTAACATCTTACAACAACCGCTAAGTAAATACTTTTATTATTTCCAATTTGGAGATGAAAAAAAGGAGAGCAGCAAGATTCCCCCAGTTGCCTAGTATCTCATTGCTAGAACACAGGATGCAAACTCAGGCAGTCTGGTTTCCAATCTCCCATGGTTAGTCATTACTCGATGCTGCCTCTTGAGCAAAAGCTGATCTCTACCCAAGGGGACCACCTCCCCAGCTCCCAAAATATTCAATGTTCCAGTAAACATTTACTGACTAACTGTTTCACGCAATGAATGAATTTGGATTGACTTCATGATGGCCAGATTCATGCAGAGCTATATAATATTTCAAATTCCCAGCCTTCCCAAGCAAACCCAGATTGCTTACACTGGCTAGCCTATTTAAAATTGCAAACAGCTCTCAACTCTGTAGTCCATAGTCGCTTTCCCTGCTTTAAGTGGTGATGCTTATCACCACTGACATATCGTATATTTTGTTTGCCTATCTCTCCCTCTAGAATATAAAGGCAAGAACTTTTCAGTGTTTTGTTCTTTCAGTGCTAGGACAGTGCCAGCAACAAACTGTGGTCTGGATAATTGTTGAATAAATGAAAGGGTTATGTATTTCAGGTATAAATAGGGTAGGGAATGTGTCCTATCTTTGGTTCAGAAATAGATCCACAGACCTATGTGCATCATTGATGAGAAACACAACACAAAAAGCAGGAAGGAATTTAGCGCTCTTGCCTCTTTGTCATTTTTAGAGAGTCATTTGCTTTTGATAACACTGAGCTGATGGTAGAACCAGAACTAAAAATCCATGTCTGTGTACTTTCCCACCCCATATCCCACCACTTAGTGTGACCAGATCTAGAGATTTCCTTTTCCACTTAGCTCTATATTAAATGTCTTCTCTGAAAGTCCCCAACTGATCTGATGTTGCCCCCACTCCCACTTTGGGTTCCTTCCTGGTTGGCTGACTGCAGGGGCTATAGGGGGTCCCTGTTGTTTTGTTGGATGGGGGTTTGCTAGCTTTTGAAGCAGGCTTGCTCATTGCTGATTTCCCCCAGGCGCTTGTTTTTGAAGCCAACACTTCAAAGGCAAGCAACATTTGAAATTCCTCAGCTATTCATCCAGTTGGTAAAACTAGATGCACACCTTCAAGAAGCCATTTGTTACTTTCATTGGGGTCAGCAGATAAGCAGGAAGCCACCATTTGGAGGATGAGCTGACAGCCTACCATGAGGATCAGTAGGTCTGCAGAGGGTCTGCTTGGGGTTAATATTTTGATGTAAAGTTTCCCAAAGAGAGGTTTTAGGAAAATCAAGTGTGGAAATTATGTGTGTGTGTGTGTGTGTGTGTGTGTGTGGTGTGTATGTGTATTTGATGATGATGATGATGATTTTGGATGGTGGGTAGGCAAAAGGTTGAGAAGAAATCTTAGCATTTCCAACAAGAATGAATAGAACAGCAGTTTTCCAAACTGTGATCCAGGCATCCTTGGGGGTTCCAGAAACCTTTCTGGGGGTTCTGTAAAGTCAAAACTGTTTTCATAGCAACACTAAGATATTATTTGCCCTTTTCACTGTCATTCTTTTTTTTTTTTTACTATTTTTTTATTATGTTATGTTAATTACCATACATTACATCATTAGTTTTTGATGTAGTGTTCCATGATTCATTGTTTGCATATAACACCCAGTGCTCCATGCAGAACGTGCCCTCTTTAATACCCATCACCAGGCTAACCCATCCCCCCACCCCCCTCCCCTCTAAACCCTCAGTTTGTTTCTCAGAGTCCATAGTCTCTCATGGTTCATCTCCCCCTCCGATTTCCCCCCCTTCATTCTTCCCCTCCTACTATCTTCTTCTTCTTCTTCTTCTTTTTTTTTTAACATATAATGTATTATTTGTTTCAGAGGTACAGGTCTGTGATTCAACAGTCTTGCACAATTCACAGCGCTCACCATAGCACATACCCTCCTCAGTGTCCATCACCCAGCCACCCCATCCCTCCCACCCCCCACCACTCCAGCAACCCTCAGTTTGTTTCCTGAGATAAGAATTCCTCATATCAGTGAGGTCATATGATACATGTCTTTCTCTGATTGACTTATTTCGCTCAGCATAATACCCTCCAGTTCTATCCACGTCGTTGCAAATGGCAAGATTTCATTCTTTTTGATGGCTACATAATATTCCATTGTATATATATACCACATCTTCTTTATCCATTCATCTGTCGATGGACTTCTTGGCTCTTTCCACAGTTTGGCTATTGTGGACATTGCTGCTATAAACATCGGGGTGCACGTACCCCTTTGGATCCCTACATTTGTATCTTTGGGGTAAATACCCAGTAGCTTTTCACTGTCATTCTCTCATCAGTGTACATAGGAGTTTCCAGAAGCTACCTGTCATGTGATATGGCAAAAGAATGAATGCAAATGCAGGAATGAGAAACTAGCTGTCCTCTATTAAGCCAGACATTAAAGAGATTTGCAAAAAACATAAAACAGTGTCCCTCTTCTCCCTTTTGTTAGAAAATGCAGCTACTCTCCATAAAGTTATATTTTTATGTTAACATATAATAGGCTTATTATTTTTAAATGATTTAATAAATTTAAATAATTTCTCAATCTTAATTTCTAACACAGTAAAGACTGATGTATATATATATATACACACATACATAATATGTATATATATATATATATACACATATATATATATATATATATATATATATTGCACTATAAATAAAAGCACTTTCAGATCCTCAAAATTTTTAAAAGAGTGAAGAGGTCATGAGACCAAAGTTTGAGAACCACAGTAATAGAGCTGTCAAAACTTGGTCTGAATAAAGCCACAGAGAATCATACATTTTAGAATGAGAAGGATCCTTGAAGCATGATCTGGTCCTGTCCCCTAGCTTGCTCAGGCAGGCTAGGTATTATCCCTTTTTACATATGGGATTACAGAGACCCAGAGGGTTCACAGACTTCCCCAAAACTCCGCAGCTGTTGAGTGCAGTTAGGGAGAGAAGTGAGGCTGTGGCAAGATTGGGATGACAGGTCTTGTTCTTTTGATGCAGACAAAGCTCTACCCACTACCCCACTCTGCCGGGGACACACATGGTCCTTCCTAAGGAAATGTAAACAACAAACATACAAACCTATCTTCTTCTTTCTTTTCTTTGGCTGTTAAATCTACCTTTGGTAATTTTTCTGGTGGTGGATCTGAATGTGCTAGAAAGAACTATTTATTTGCTTAGCTTATTGGGTTTAGAAATGGTGGGCTGAAGTTGGTGATGTTGGCAATGCTGGCTGTGGTCCTTGCAGGGCTCAGCTTGTGGGGGAATCCACTTCCATATTCACTGGTGAGGCTGTTGGCAAGCCTCAGGCTCTGGCTGGCTGTTGATTAGAGATTTTAGTCCCTTGCCACATGGACCTCTCCACAGCTGCCCAGCTCACAACATGGCAGCTGGCTTCCCTCAGAGTGGGTGTGAGTGAGAGGGGCTACCCAAGATGGAACCCATAGTCTTCTTGTCACCTAGTCTTGGTAGTGACACCCCAGCACTTTTGCCATATTCTAATTTTCAGATGTGAGTCACTAGGTCCAGCCCACATTCAAGGGGAGGGGATTACATATAGGTATGAATACCAGGAAGCACGGATCCTGGGGAGCCATCTTAAAGGCTGGCTACTACAACCTCTAACCTAACATTTGATCTTCTCCATCATCTGGTGACCTCATCACACAGTGCCTTTTAAGTGTAAATAACTTGTGTTCATTATCTATGGGCTGGTCTGATGCAGAGGTTAAAACCATGAACTCTTCTGGGATTTTATCTCCGCTCTACCACTCTGATAGCTTTTGACCTCAAGCAAGTGACTCTGTGTCTCAGTTTCCCACCCATAAGATAGGGCTGATAAACATTGCTCCTTCTTGGGAGTTGTTGTGAAGATTGAGTTAATACATACTTACAGAGCCATTAAAACTGTGGCTGGCATGGAGTAAGCACCATATGGGTACTTACAGTTACAGGTTTCCCCCCACCATCTGAAAGTAGAGTATTCCTATTAGGCTTTTCCGATATCTTAGGACACATCTTGCTAATGGATGCACAAAATAAATGGAGATAAAGCACAGATGCTCACAGAGTTCAAAGCTATGGCAGCTTTATGTTGAGTGAAATCGCCAGGGAAGGAGTTTGGGGGGGGCCACTCTCATGGCTTAGGGTGGACAATGCCTCGATAATGGCTCACTGTATGCTGAACACTATTGTACTTTTCACTTTTTCTCATAAAAGCAAAAGATCATTTTTGTATTTCTTTTGGTTGGCAAAAACAAATCCTAATGTAGGTCTTTTCATATAAGTGAAATGGCATAACATGAGCTTTTGAAAAGTAGGGGGTCCCTGTATTCCTACTATGCACCAGGCACATTGTACATTATTTATTGCGAACAATATCCCCATGCAGTAGGTATTTTCACATCATCTGACTAATGAAAAACTACTGCTTAGAGAGTTTAAGCATCTTGCCCAAGGTATCATCACTGGTAAATGATGGGACCAGTTCTGGACTTCTACACTGTTACTTTGGGGAACGCATCATGGAAGGAAAATGGTCAGGGAGAGTGAAATAAGAATACCCCAAGGTACTGTGGATATAATTATGAGTTAAAAGGAAGACACGTTTTGATCATTCCTATGTACACAAATGAGGGTTTTTCTAGGACTAAATTTAACTTTGAAAATAAATGACTGGTAGCCAGGCAGACTCAAAAATAACCAAGTACTCAGGCTATAATTGTTTACCATGTGATTTTTCCCATCCTTTTTATGGTACTTACCTTGCAATTAAATGATCAATAGTTATCCTGTAAGTAGCAAGTATGCCCATGAAATTTGTGACCTGGAAAATCAGCCATTACAAGAGTGGAAGTGTTAAATGGTCTGGAAATGATCAGTGGGAAGGTAAGGCTGCCTCCCTCTTTTGACATATCTACTGGGGCACTAAATTCAGAGATACCCAAATAAATTCCCAGGCTGTGAATTGGCACCATCTGCAGGCCCTTCCACAGAGGAGCTGGAACTGCCTGTGGTGATGCCTCATCCAGGCTGGGAGTGTGTCCTTGGACACCTAGGCAGGGAGGTGTGGCTCTCTAGACCAATTCAATAAAAACTCCATCATCAATTTTCAGGGCAGCACATGACTAAGCATGGCCACTTGTGGTCTGGTGGCCCACTGA
The DNA here is from genome assembly GCF_964656455.1 of Halichoerus grypus. Classification (NCBI taxonomy): domain Eukaryota; kingdom Metazoa; phylum Chordata; class Mammalia; order Carnivora; family Phocidae; genus Halichoerus; species Halichoerus grypus. The sequence goes on from NC_135715.1 coordinate 102,696,372, forward strand.
GTTGGTTGCTCTCAGCCACGCTGGGCATGTTTCCTGTGACTTCCTTGTAGAGAGAAACTTCAGGGAAGGCAAATGGGTCTTGGGAAATTGGGGGCACCCACTCCTTCTAACATCGGAGCAGGTAGACCACACTGGGGAGAAGGCAGCCACTGCTGGTCTCTATATCCTCCCCAAAAGGAGATAGTTCCATAATTACTCATTCAGGAGTAAGGAAGAAGGGCAAGTCCAATTGTTCTCCCTGAAGAACCTGCATCTTTACTGGGGATTGATGATGGAGTCACATGAGCCAATAGGACCCTGTCAATAGTAACTGGGAATATCAGAGAGTCTGGAGCATTCAGAAGAGGTCTAGTGAGAAGGGTAGGGTTTGAGCCAAGCCTGGAAGGCTTTAACTAGGCAAAAAGGAAGAAAAAACCCAAGCTCTTTAGCTTTCTAGGATACGGCCATGATCTCCTTTTCCAAGCCTCAGATTCCAGGAAAGCAGCTTACTGTAGAGAAAGTGGGCAGCCTTTGGCATTGGGCAGACTTGGCTCAAAGTCCTGGATCTCTAATCACTTGCTGTTGGGACCTAAAGCAAGTCACTTAATTTCTTTGAAGTTCTGTTTTTCTACCTACAAAACAGGAATAATAAAGCCTACTGAGAGCAATGCTAAAGATTATATGAAAACATATGTACTTGCACATAGTAGGTGCTTAAGAAACATCAAAGTTCCCTTCTTTTTTACTGTCCCTTCAGAGACTCTACTGGACCCTATTAGGCCTGCATGCCCAGCCATGCCAACTCCTGTTTCCACATCATCTTATGCTGACTTTAGTCTCTTGAAACCCTCCATCAAAGCTGCCATCAAATGCCACCTCCTCTGTGGCCTTCCTCAGCCCTCCAGCCATAAGGGACTTTTCTTCCTACCCTCCTAGTCACTCTGTCAGGCATTCATCCCAGTCTCACTGGATATTTGCTATTAGATTACTTGGGCATACTCCCATCTCTTTTGCCGGGAAACAAGATCCTTGGGAGCACTGACCGTGTCAGGTTTATCTTTCTAGATCCACAGCAAGAGCAAAAACACAGGAGCGGGCATGGCTGTGGTATGTTCAGGGGCACAATATCAGCCTGGCTAGGAGGGATGGTTTGGGTCAGGGCAGTGCAAAACTTGGCAGCTTGGGAGCATCAAGGCATTTGTCCCAATTCCTCTTCACCGCTTGAGCATAGCACCCTTTTCATGGCTTTTGAGGTTGACTTGATATAAATCTGAGTCTAGTTCACTTTAATGTACTTAACACTCAAACTGGAAACTATCTTTCCCACAGAGCTAGTTATATCAGCTCTCTGGAAGAGAGGGGACTATATCTGGGTCACAGTTTTAATTGGGACAGTCAACTCTAACAGAAATGCTCTAAAAGACAGGTTGGGTGTGCCCATCTCTGCCAATTAGGAAGCCGGCTGGGGTTGCCCCCAGTTGTATGTGTAGTGTTTGTTAAACCTCCCATAGAGTTCACATCGTAGGCCATTCCATACTTGTTCACAGAATTAAAACTCAAGAGAGATGAAAGGAGCTGCCTGACCCTCTGCCAAAGAGTCTTTCCTCTCCAAAGCCAGAATGCTTTGAGGGAAAAATTCTAAAGTAGATCTGAGACCACTTAAATTAGAACTAGAAAAACCAACTCCAGGTGATAGGGTACAGAGAACGTGTTGGAGTTGAGCATCCTGTTAGCCAGACAGAAAGTGCCTGGCTATTTAAAGGTTTTCTTTGATTTTGCACAGGCTTGCTGCATTTTCAGAAAGGTCTATAGTGATTGTATTCATAATTGCACAGGTCACACAACTAGTTGGCATCAGAGCTGAGCCTAGTGATGCTATCTTCTATTTACTTCGTGCTTTTTACATTTGTGAAGTCCTGTTACATACTTTTATTTCTCAAAACCAGTTATATAGGGCTTACTGTCCCCATTTTAAAGATGCAGCAGCTGAGGTTCAGAGTCAGAGTCAGCTAAATGGTAAAACTTCTCGCGAAGAGCTGCTTTCCCTGACCGTCCCCCCCTTCTCCCCTCCTGTCTCGCCAGAGAGATTGTAATGGGTGCTGGAGCTGGGGGCGGACGTCTGCAGGGAGGGTGCTCCTGGGCTGTGTGTGACAGAAAGAGAAGCCTCGGGGACGCGGCCACCTTGGGAGACTGTCGGGAGCATAATTTATCCACCCCTCAGCTTTGGAAAGCCCCAGGTTGTGCAGCCCGGGGACCGCCGTGCCCTCCCCGAGAGGTTCCGAAGGCGGCGCTCCTCGCATGCTATACAAACCTCAGGCACACATTTTCAGACAGCCGTTAGCAGGCCACAGAAGTTCCCCAAGACACTTGGTAAACCTTGGTCAAATCTGTTCCGACTTTGTGTGGGCGGCTGGGTTTCATTAAGAGGGTGCTGAAAGCAGCTACCCCAGGAGGGGCTGAATCTGGACCCAGCAGAGCCTCAGCTCCTGCCCTCCTTCCTCTACTGTTCTACCATCCCCCCTTCTGGAAGTGCAAACCCTGACACAGCGCTCATGGGTGTCACATGCCTTTCTATGTGCAAGCTTGGTCGGAATGAGATAGTACAGTTTCTCTAAATTTGTTCTCAAATTCTGCAGAATTGTCTGTGAGGAAATCCAGTGTGGGCTCCGTTGGTTCTTAAAACACACTTAAGAGACACTATCCACTGGGCATTGCCCTTGGGTTCAGTCACTTTTCCTAATGACTTCTGCAGTTAGTCCTGAAAGGCTGGCAGATTGTAGTTTTAAAAGCTTGATGGCGAAGTTTGGGGAAAAAAAAATCTTTGCTTGTCTTCAATTTTCATTTGTCATTGAGTCCCGGTTTTCCCCCAAAGTTACTAGACTTTGCTGGTCTCAACTGAAACAAAACAAAACAAAACAAAACCAACCACAAAAAGCTGCTTTTGTCCACAGGGTGAGCTGCTGGTAGCGAGGGTCAGGGCCGCCCGCACGGTGGCTTTCGGAGACTAGCCAGATGGCTTCATAAACAGATTCCCTGGGCGGCTGGGGCAGAGGTGAGGACAGACAATGAAGATGGGGGTGTAAGAGCGAAGCTGGATTATTTCGTAAAGACAGGAATGGGAAACAGGGAAAAAAAAACATCTGTCCTGGTGTTTAAGAAAGGCTAAGTAACGGGGCCGCTGGTGTCAGACTGTTAGTATCTGTAGAAGACCTCAAGAGACACGTGTCTAAAGTCCCATAAACCTCAGATAGATAAATCCTCTTGTCTTTCTTCCCAACTTTCAAAAACAGTGTGTATTACTCAAGAAAAACCACAAAACTTTGAGCTGGTACTGGTTAGCCCAATATAAGGTCAGATTTTGCATAGGCGATTCGGAGACAGGAAATAGACTGGCGTAAAAGCAGTCAAGAGGGCACTGAAATAATACCACCATTTCCACAGGCTTCACACCAAGACACTCTGTCATCTGTGGGCATTTTTTTTTTTTTGATGGTTGGTTTGCAAAATGACTACAGCGCATTAGCATTGCCAGTGAACCTCTATTGTGAAATTCTACAGAATGAAAGGAGGGGGGATTTTGTCATGCAACCTAGAATCTATTCTCGGGAGGGAGGTGGGAGAAGATGCTGGTCTGACCCATGAGTTTGTATAACAACTTCTACACTTAAACAAAATAGAATATTGGGATCTTCTCTCATTAAGAGTGGAGTCAAAGTTGTCCAAAAGAAGGGCTCCTGGGTGGCTCAGTTGGTTAAGCGTCTGCCTTTGGCTCTGGTCACGATCTCAGGGTCCTGGGATTGAGCTCTGCGTAGGGCTCCCTGCTCAGCGGGGAGTCACTTCTCCCTCTCCCTCTGCTCTCACCTCCCACCCCCTATTCCCCTCCTCCCACCCCCATGCCCGCTCCCCTGGCTCGTGCTCACTCTCTCTCTCTCCAATAAATAAATAAAATCTTTAAAAAAAAGTTGTCTGAAGGAAAACACCACCATCTTTCCACGTACTTACTGAACAGGTCTTTGGGATAGCATCTTCACTGTGTCTTTTAAAACTGTATGCCCTTAGGGGCGCCTGGGTGGCTCATTCGTTAAGCATCTGCCTTCGGCTCAGGTCATGATCCCGGGGTCCTGGGATCGAGCACTGCATCAGGCTCCTTGCTCAGGAGCCTGCTTCTTCCTCTCCCTGCCGCTCCCCCTGCTTGTGCTCTCTCTCCTCTTTCTCTCTCCCTGACAAATAAATAAAATCTTAAAAACAAAACAAAACAAAACAAAACTGTATGCCCTTTAAGCATCATTCATCTCTGACAATTCTGCCAGGTTGGCCTGCTAAATTTTCAACTATTGAATTTTCATAATCCTTTTGTAAATGAATATGCTCCCAACTGGCTATTACTCCTGAGAAAACTAGGAAGTGATCTGAAAAAGATGATAATTTGTGATAATATGGAGCAAGACCAATTGTTCCTCTTGGATTAAACAGTTCAGAGTTGAACTGAAGTCCAGGGACTTGAATTTCTAATCAGTATTATCCAGTGTTAAAACTTTCTGGGCCAGTTTGGCCTTTGGTAAAACTTCCATTTAATAGATAATTGAGTCTATTTCCTGAGAAGGGTTAATCTAAATATATTAGTTGACCATTTCACACAAGATTATTAATTAAAATTTGAAATTATAATACTTTATATTAACAGGTATGTTCTGATTTAGGTGGAAGAGCTAGATATTTCCATTTTAAGTCAACATATCCACAAATTAGATCTAATGCCATTGTCACAGGAATGGTAACACCTAGGTGATGCTTATAAACAAGGCTTATTTAAGAATTTTGTGGACTGGGCGCCTGGGTGGCTCAGTTGGTGAAGCGTCTGCCTTTGGCTCAAGTCATGATCTCAGGGTCCTGGGATCGAGTCCCGCATCGGGCTCGCTGCTCCTTGGGAGCGGGCTTCTCCCTCTGCCCCTCTTTCTCTCTCTCTGTCTCTCATGAATAAATAAATAAAATCTTAAAAAGAAAAAAAAAAAAAGAATTTTGTGGACTAAACTACTACTCCCAGAGATCCACACCCTACATCAAGTCATACACATTACAAGGCACCCACATTTCACCTTAAACACACATACACACACACAATTGTATGGATTTTTATAAACCAGATTTTAAAATTATATAGTTAATTGTAACTTATTTATTTGTAATTGGCTATAATGGCAAGCATAATCAGAAATTCTTTTGAAGTGAGAAAAATCTAACCTATAAATTCTTTCCAAATATAATGATATTTTTATAAATATTGAATTTAACAATTAGTGACATTGCCATGTTTTTTTATATTTATAGGTATTGAAGTATTTATTTAGATTTAGTGATTTCTTTCTTTTTTTTGTATTTTGAAACCAAAACTTTTTTTTTTTTTTTTAAAGATTTTATTTATTTATTTGACAGAGAGAGACACAGCGAGAGAGGGAACAGGAGGAGTGGGAGAGGGAGAAGCAGGCTTCCCATTGAGCAGGGAGCCCAATGCGGGGCTCGATCCCAGGACCCTGGGATCATGACCTGAGCCGAAGGCAGACGCTTACCGACTGAGCCACCCAGGTGCCCCGAAACCAAAACATTTTTTGCCCCCTGGTTTCTAACATTTCTATAGCTTCTTGAGAGGCCTTGTATTCATAGTGCTTGATATTTATAGTGGCCTTGTTTATAAAATCCTTTAAAGTCATAAAATATCTTAAAAATTCATAAGCCCTTGAGCAAGCATCATTGTATCATGGTTGCTTTTTGTCTCTTGTCCTCAATAGCTAGATTAAGTAGTCCCAGGAATCAAGAGGGGTAAGTTGGATTGATTCCTCATATTAACAATCCTAGTGATGATCTACTTGTAGAATTCAGATTTAAGTTCTGCTGGATTAGAAGTCCTGGTTTTGGTGACAGGGGGTAGAGAACTACGAGCACAGGACCAAGTGCAGTTTCTACTGAATCAGTTTAGGCTCCTTTTGCTGATGGACCATATTTGCAGGAATGACTGGCCCTGATTATCATTAAGAACTACAATTGCTGCTACGCAGTGGGGACAGGAAGGAGTATGCCTTGAATGAAGGGGATTCACTGGGATATCTCAAGGAGCCTCCAAAGCCCAGTGCTAACCATAAATGAGGAAGTGCAGCAATTGCAGTCCAAGAACAGTAAAGCAACTGGGATGGGTGGGGGCTGGGGGAGAAGGAATAGAAGGTTCAGGAACATGGAAATGTTAAAGGAGATTGGCTGTGTATATGTTGCGTAGATTTGCGGAGAAGCCACCACTAGGCTGAGTTCTCCCCAAGGGCCTTACGGAGCACACCCTTCACAAGGGCACAGTGGAAAGCACTGGTGAGGGAGGCACCAGCTTTATCATTTTCACAGACCTTGTAAAGCTCCAGGCCCTGGCACTCTTTCTGTAGTGTCTAGTGAATACATGGCCTTGTTTATAAAATTCTCTGAAGGTCTCTTTCAGGAAAGATCAATAGGGACCATCTCTTGTGATTCTTAGGCTGATACTCTTAGAGAAAGAGTTTTCAAAAATGTCATGGAATTTACAGAGTGAAAAAGATAAAATGTGTCCTCACCAGGATGGTAAATCCAGATTCATAGGACAGTGGTCTGATCTCAGTAAAATTCTTCTCCAGCCATATAGTCAACTTTCAAAATCCACTCTCATCTGTTCCCTCAGTCCCTTCCAGCACATATAGTCAAGTCTTGGAAAACTTTGGTTGTATATGATGTTTCCTGCCATAGCAAAGGCTGTATTTTCTCACTTGGGTTGTGTTATAACCTGATTCCAGCTTTAGTCCGGAAGCAATGAGGGAAAAGCTGTCTTGAGGAGGACAAGCATCATCTTACAAGGCACTTACCTCAGGTGAGGCCCTATTGCTGTTTGCAGGTGAGGAGAGGCTGGTTTTGTCTAACAAGGGAGAGGGAGCCTCTTGGTAGACTGACGATTAAGAAGATTCTGAGCATTCCAGTTTGCAGGTTCATTCCAAATATTCCCATCCTGGGTTACTATATCCCACACTTTCTCTCTCAGGATTTGGACTTTGTCCCAGAGACTTGTTGAGGCTGGGCAGTCAGTCTCCTTTGCAGCTCTGCTGCTCTTATTAAATCCAGGGCATGATTTTCAGCACAGCCTTCCCTCTCACTGCAAGAGAGAAGCCATATCTCCAAGCTCAAACCCTGCAAAGGAGGCATTTTCTTCACAGGATGTCCCAAAGTTGATAGTTGACCAACTAGAACCTCTCTTTTTCTTCTTCTCAAAGTATCTAAAGCCATTGACAAGGTCTGTATAACACCATAATTTGCAAAATTACCATTGCCCCTACCATTCAAAGGCCACCACTACCACATAAGCCAATGTTTCACCTTCTACCTATATTTCATCCAGGTTGACCACCTGTGAAAGTCTTAGTAATTGTGATGCTACGGCACACCAGGGCTTACTTCATTACTATCAGCAATAGAGTCTTTCTGACCCATGAATTTGAATTCCAAATCCCATTATAAGGGTTTGCTTTCTAGGGTCACTTCTGGAATCCATTGTCTTAACCTGGATTTTCCCCAAAATTATGAGCCTGAAGGGTTTACATCCAGATTATTTTAGGAAGTGACCCCCAGGTACTAAGAAGAGAGTGAGAGACGTGGAGGAAAAGTTAGTTTGAGATAGCATTGTTAAGTTACTGAGTTGGTCATCCCTTTGGGAGACTGGGACTTGATTTCAGTGGGGCCCTTCTGAGGAGTCTGCCTAGGAGACACAAGAGGAGAGTATTTATTCAATGTATCTGCTATCTCCTTTTCTCCATTAGTCAAGGCTTAGCCTATGGGGTGTTAACTCCGCTCACTTCCAGGCTTCTGCACCTGTTAGAAAGGCATGGTGTCCCACATGGCAGTGCAGAGAAGTTCTGGGTGTTGTCAGGTTATTCCTGTGCATACTGGTGACTCATCATTGGCTAGAGTGAAAAGATGAGCCAGGAGGACATGAGGCAGGGCACACATGATGTCCCCTCAGGACCCACCCAAGAACTCACCTGTTAAGCTGAGATCAGAATAGAATGTAGAAAACCCATCAATGATATTTATCTTATGGAGCGTGTGCTACTCTATTTTTTTAATGTATGTGTAGAAAAAGATCACATTTTGTTTTCTTTCCTTTTTTTTTTTTTTTTAAACATTTAAACCACGGAGATAATAGAATACCCATAGAAGAAAGTCACTTGTGTAGTTCAAAGGAAAAAATGGTAAGGAAATGAAGAAAGGAAAACAAAGGAAAGGCCAATTGCTCAAAGGACTTAGAAGTAAAATATAACCTTGGATGACTTGTCTCTCAGATACTCCACCCCTCTGTTCTGTGGGAACTCTTCTTCATCCTCCAGGTCCCAGTTCACCTCTCTTCTGTGGTTTCTCCAGCTCCTTCCACTTTCCCTGACTCTGCAGGTCCTGACTCTCCCCTCAGGGTCACTCGCTCTCTCACCTGTGCTCCCAAAGGTTTGGACACAAACCTCTGTTCCAACATCTGCCACGTTGTACGGCAACTTTGTTTGGCCTTCCAGTAGACTGGGGCCTTCTCTCATTTTTTCTCCCCCTCGACGCCTTTTCTAGCATCTCATATGAACTCAATTTCTTAATTTCAGCCATCGTATCATGCAGCAGATGACCTTTCAGGGTCTGCTATGTGCCGGGCATAGTGGGAGAGACACCATGTTGTAAGACCCAGGTCCTGCCCTCAAGAGGACACAGAAAAAATCTAGTGGGCAGGTCAGGAGTTGGCTGATTAAAAGTCCAACCCCCATTATAAAACCTGAAATCCCAGTTTCAGCTGTTAGCCTAGTAGTCCTGAAGGAAATAAACTCTTGGCATGAGCCAGGGAGATAATGGTTCCATCAGAAGTGAAGACACAAAGTAGCCAGGAGCTTGGTGACACTCCTGTAGGGGTCTGAACGCACATGTCCCACCTCATGTAGGAATGTGTGGGGAGGGTCCCAGAGCAGCAGTACCCCTGCCTGAGCCAAAGTGAGCCTGGGAGGGGGAAGGGAGGGATCCAGGGTATGGGCCATATCAGATTGCTAAACCCCGTCCAGTTATACTCAGAAATGAGGAGCTTGTTGGTGCCCTCATTAGGACAATTGTTCCTTAGAATGAGAAGCAATTTAAACAAGATCTGTGTTGCCTGGGCTCAACCCAAGTTCCCTCCCCACACCTCTAGTCTGTCTACACCTGCTGGCCTTCTACCCAGGTCAGGCTTCTCTCCCAGAACCGAAGTCACCTGGTATCAACAGGACCCTTCTCTTTTTAAGTTGCACTAACTAGGCCTTCTAGGCTGGGCTGGCCCACAAACCAGCCCTTAAGCGCTTCGGGAAGAAACACCCTGGAGGAAACAGTGATTCAAAGGTGCAGCTCACACTCTGAATATCAGGTCGGTTTCAGTTCTAGGTCAAGAGTTGAGACAGCCCAGACAAATGATCCTCTGCTCCTTCAAAGTCAGGCCCCTTTGTACCAGTCTGAGGTTTCTGGTTAGGCATTTGTGGAAGCTTGTCTAGACCTCACTTTTCATATGGTGGAGTGTCCTGTTAACTTGGAAATTTTCATGAATTATTTTGAAAGCATTGCAAAATAGGTCCAGCTTGTCTGTGGGGAAAGAAGTGGCTGTCTGATTTGTCACTTCTATTCTTTTTTGAAATTGAGGCAAATTTATATGACCCAAAATTATCCATTTTAAGGTATACTATTCAGTGACATTTGGCACTTCCACAATATTGTGCAACTACCACCTGTATCTAGGTTCAAAACATTTTTGTCACTCCAAAAGGAAATCCCATACCCATCAAGCAGCCCCTTCTCTTTCCTCCCTCCCATGGGCCCTGGCAACTACCACTCTGCTTTCTGTCTCTGTGGATTTATCTATTTGGGTATGCCATGTAAACGTGATCATACACATGTGACTATGTGTCTGCTTTCTCTCATGTAGCACATTTTCAGGGCTCATCCACGTGGTGACATGTATCAGAACTATGTTCCTTTTTTCCTAAATTTCATATTCTTTTTTTTAAAGATTTTGTTTATGTATTTGAGAGAGAGAGAGTGAGCACGAATGGGGGGCAGTGGCAGAGGGAGAGAGAGAAGCAGACGCCTCACTGAGCAGGGATCCTGATGTGGGACTCGATCCCAGGACCCTGGGATCATGACCTGAGCCGAAGGCAGATGCTTAACCAACTGAACCACCTGGGCGCCTCTAGAACTTTGTTCCTTTTTATGGCTGAGCCCACTGTATGTTTATACCACATTTTGTTTATCTATTCATCCATCACTTCTATTTTTTGCCACTTCTTAAGATCCTGGACTTTGGCCCCAGTCACTCAGTTTCAGACTCCTCATTCTATGTCCTTCAAAAGGAGTAGCAACTTGTAAGGAAATGAAGGCAGCCCAAGGTGTGATTCTCTAAAGTTGACACCTTCACATGAAACACACATTCAGCTTTCTTCTTCTGACTTTGTTGTTAAGGAACTGTTGGAGGGATCTTTGCTGTATTTTATTTTTCTTTTATTCAAGAGAAAGCACTGAGTTTGAATTCCCTAAGTGGGGCTGTCTGTCTTACCAATGAGATCGTTTCTTAATGCTCTTAAAGTGGACTTTCAAGGCAAGATAAAAACCTAGTTCTTCAAATCTCTTGATATAAATACAGCAGGGCTCAGACAGTGAGATGGGACAGACACCTGCCTGGGGGTTGGTGTCTGGGTCTGGCTTGTCTCCCTCCCTTGCAGGGTCCAGCTTTCACCGCTAGCCCACCATTTGTGCCAACAGGGCCTAAGACCAATGAAGACCAAGAGAACTGCTCTTTCTGTGACATATTTCCTCACCCTGCCACAATTGCAACAGGGGAGATGAGATAAGGAAGAGGAACCTCAACAGAAAGACCAAGTTGGGGATGGATGTAAACAGCAGGTTTGCCACACAGGGACTAGAAAGCAGCTCTAGAAGGGCAAGTTGTTGCAGTTAGACCTGGCTGGGAGGACGGAAAGCCTTCCTTCCTTGTGGGGAGTGACCGTGGGAGCCCATTAGAGCTGATCAGCCAGGGGGAGCGTGCCTTTGACTTTATCCCCAGAGGATGGACTCCTGGATATCAAGGCACAATTTTACTGGCAGATCATTCGAGAAGAATCTTCCCTAGAGTCCATTGACTTGAATGAAATACATACAGTAAAGCTGGAGTCTGAACCTGTTAATTAAGTGTGATTAGTAGGAAGAACAGCATTTGGGGCTACTCGTGTTACAGCGGAATTGGCATCACTTTCTCCATTTTAAATATCACTCTGGGTTTAATTTACTGCTGATACCACTCTTAACTTTGAGCTTGGGGTCTTATCCCTCTCCTGGGACAGATGAAAAGCCCTCCAGCATTGCTTTATCTGCACCTCACCTAACGTGGTGTGGAAGAAAGAGAAGCAAAAGGCAGGAGTGTGAGTTTGAGCTTAGTTCTTGCCAAGGGCAAGTCATTTACCACCTAAGTACCATGATCTCGAAAATTAAGGCAGCCAGAGTGGTTCCTAAGGCATATTTTGTATACCCCAACTCCTGTAAGTCATTGGTTGATGGATGATTAGAAGGAGACTGATTCCCCGCATTTCCAGCCTGCCCTCGGGAAGTCCTCAGGCAAATGCAGGTAAGTGTAGGCTCTGAAGTGGTAATAAGGCCTGGGGACAAATGTGCTATACTGGTGGTATCCATTTCCCTAGTGTTCTGCGTTTAGGATGTTGTCAATTTTTATTTTGAAAATAATTGTCCAATTGAACAGAGGTTTAACTTACTATTATTGTGGCTGATATTATTTGGTATTTAGTGTTATTTCCACATCCTGTGTTCTGAAGTTAAATTATCTGGCCAAAGAATACTTTAAAACTTGTAATGGTTATGACACTGGTTAAGTTGTTGAAAGTTAAGCCTAAAATACAATGAGGCTCCAAAAATAGAGTGACGTAACAAAGAAGGAAGTTTACTTCTCTTTCATACAAGAGACCAGAGGCAAGTGGTCCAGGGTCCAAGGGGGCAACTCTGCCACATCCCCAACTTCCACCTCTGGTCCTGCATGGGGCTCTGGCTCTCCTTGAGTCCCAGCCCACAAGGGAGGAAAATGTCAAGAGGGTGCACGCGCCTTCCTTAGTAGGGCATGAGCCAGAAGTGGCACACACTTTTCTACTCACATCTCACGGGCAGGGCTTAGTCACATGGCTACATAATAAGCTGTAAGGCTGTAAAATGTAGTCTGTGGCTTGGCTATGTGCCTAATTAAAATTCAGGGGTTTGTTTTAAAGATGGGGAGAATGAATATTGGTAGGCAGCCATATTCTCTGCCAGAAGACTCATGCCAAATTATTTTCCAAAACGATTTGTGCTAAAGTTCAGTTTCACCAAAATTGCATGTGCATGCCAGTTTTTTTCTTTCTTTCTCTTTCTTTCTTTCTTTCTTTCTTTCTTTCTTTCTTTCTTTCTTTCTTTTTTTTTTTTAAGATTCTGTATATTTTATTTTAGAGAGAGAGAGAGTGAACCATGGGGAGGAGCAGAGGGAGAGGGAGAGAATCTCAAGCCGACTCCATACTGAGCACGGAGCCCAGCACAGGGCTGGATCCCACAACCCTGAGATCATGACGTGAGCTGAAATCAAGAGTCGGACGCTCAGCCGACTGAGCCATCCAGGTGCCCCAGGCATGCCAGTTTAACAAGTGTTTATTAAGGATCTTTTTTTGTGTGTAAAACATCCAGACACCATGGGGATATTGTTGGAGATAATGCAGGAGACAGTTTTGTACACAGGAAACATCTAGAGACAGGGATTAATTGCTGAAGCATGTGGTTCAGACCCTGCATGTCATGGAAAGGACTGGTGAAAGTTGGAGCATGCAAGAGTTGTTGGTGAAGGAGGAGGAGGTGAATTCAGGTGGAGTTTGCAGGTTGATGTTGCTCATCAGCTCTTGATTGTTTCTGCTCATAGGGCCAGGGATCACTAAAGTTAGTCCTCACTCAACCTCCAATGCCATCTAGCCATCTCTAACGTTTTATTAAATCTTTCCATGCCAATGAGTAGCAAAAGGGTAGGGTTTTGAAATGTACACTCTTTTCCTGGTCGTCAGTGGAATATTGAGTGGATTAAAGGAATCAAAGGGGAGGCAGGAAAAGAGAACTCAGGCCTACTGGAGGAGGTGAAGACTATTCATAGGTTCTGTGAATGCAGTCTGTGTGCTTTCACCATGCCACATGGCATCCCCTGTGGACAGTGAGGTCTCTAAACATTGACCCAAGGGCCCAGGTACTAAATATCTTTAACCAGAAATATCCCCTCTGGGTTTTTTACCTTCATGCTCCATGAGTTGAAGAAGGGAAGGAACTAGTGTAGTAGTTGGATGAATGGCTGGGATGAAATAATATCAATTGATGGTATAGGCAGCTGAGGTTCTAAGTATAAACAAACTTTGAAAAATTGGGAAGAAGAAGATAATCATTTTTGCTCCACCTCTCCTAGGATTTCCATCTCTTTGCCATTTTCCATCGGTATTCCCATAGTGTTCCACTCCCTCTTCTCTAAAATGTGTCCTATTTGGTTGTATCTCCTGTTCCCCATTTTTCTCTTCTCACTTTCTTACCCTACTGTGAATGATTTTTGTTCTACTTTCTTATTCTACATTTTCTGGAGTCTGAGCCTATCTTTTCATCACTCTTCCATTCCTCCATCTCTCCATCTATCCTGTCATCCATCCATCCATCCATCCAACCATTCAGGAAAGCTAATTTAAACTATAGTCTTAATGGCTTTAAAAGTCTTAACTTTAAGCCTTCTTCAGTTGAGTGAGTTTCTGGCATAACAAGCTAATGGGGTAGATATTTGGGGAGGTGAATTTAGCTATCTCATATTCTTTGCTTAAACATAGAACTAGTTACCTTAGATATGTTATGTCAGGGCAAGAGCAAATTAGAAGATGATTCTGCTCAGTTCATAGTCATCTCTGCCTAACTGCTGTCATTACAGAATGTGAAATAAACCTGCAGCTATGGTCACAAAGGCCTCATTGCTGGCAAGGCCCTGGCAGGTTTGTAGTTGGTGAGGAGCCTTTGCAAGACACCTGCCCTGGGTTTTGCTGCTGCCCTCCTTGGAGTGTTTCATGGGTGGGGTTTCTTCTGTGGTCAGGGCACTGGGATTGTGGGTATGATCTGTCCTGTCATCACTTTCACTCTGATTAGCTTCATTCGGAAGAACTTTTGACAGCCCTTCACAGACACAGGTCAAAACCATTTCCATTCTATGGGACTGATTTAATCTCTTTGTGTAGAGGCTGATCTTGGGAAATAATACACTTCTTCTCACGTCAAACATGTAGGACATGAGAGCCCACAGCTGCTCTCGATGCATGTTGGGTTTTCTCACTGGGGGCCCCATGGCATCTTGGGACAGCCAGCTAAAGGTGTTTGTCTGGCTTGAGCACTGACGTGTCAGTCACCACTGGGCTTGGTGCCACTCAGCTTTGTGTGTAATTAAACAATCTGTAGCTTAGTGGGACATCCTGCTTGCCTTGGATGACTCAGAGCTCCCTGGCAGCTGGTTGAAGTTTTGTTTATAGCAGTGTTGCCCACTCACTCTACACCTCCAACTCCCTATAAACCACTCCACAGGTGGCCCAACTTTTGGTGCAAATAAAAGTTTGTCAACTGTCACTCTCTTTCTCGTGTGTGTGTGTGTGTGTATGTGTGTGTTAAAACTTATCTAAACAAAATTCAGCTGTGGGGAGTCCATTAATAAAAGGTTTCTATTACAAAATTATTGGCACTCTGCAAGGCGCTTTGTAGGAGAGCAGGAAGATCGATATTACCTAGAATAAAATAGCCAGGCAGACATTACTCAGGGGAAATAGGCTCTTAAGTATGAGAGGGAATATAGATTTCTACCCAGGCAGTCAATGTTTGAATATGATGAAAAAGCGTATTAGAATCGGTGGTCTGGCAATTATTTGAGAAGTGTTGGGAGACTCTAAATGTGCTTAAAAGAAAACAAAGGAAAAATGAACAAACAACTCAGCTAAATCTTCCCAGAAATAAAGAGCAACTATTTAAACACAAGACCAGAAACCCAAAAAGGTAGCATTTGATTAATTTGTGGAGATATCTAAGGCCACAGAAGTGGTGTGATGACTGTGCTTGCTTTGGGGAGGGAGGGAGAGGACAGGGAGACCATGCAAGCTTCTAGGCCAGGGAGGCCAATGAGTAGCCATTCCTCATCTCTAAGCTTGGTTCTTTCACTTGTCTCTTGGACGCTTTGTGAAAGGGAGGGGGGGCCCACAATGGATTGTTACCTAGATAAGATCAATTTAATGGGGCGCAGTTTACTTTCCATCTCTGTCATGTGAACCAATTAACCTGTGCACTGGTGAAATGCAACTGGCAGATAATTGGGCCATTGTTGGAGCAGTCCATGCCCTTGGTACCATTTGCAAATTGTTGAGATAGTGATCTCTGGATGACTCCAGGGATGAGGGGAAACTGGTTCAGTTGCAGCTATGGAGGGGTATCAGTTCTCAGGCCCAAGGAATGGCTGTGTATTGTCAAGGAAGGTGAGCAAGAGGAAGAGGGAAATAAAAGGGAACCTCCAGATTAACAAAGGGGAAGGTGAGGCAAGGAAGGGGCGAGGGGGGAAAGGGAATGAAAGAGGGAGAAAGAGAGAGGGAAAATGAGGAAAAGGAAGGAAGAAGGGAGAGAATATAATACTTTCAGGTGCTGCTTTTGACAGCAAATAGTAGAAGGGATCATGCACCCAGGACAGCTTTCCCTAAAATATATTCAGAGGAGGACTCATGTCCTGTATGGTGTTAATTGGTGTTTTATGGGGGATTTTTTTTTTTAAAGATTTTATTTATTTATTTGACAGAGAGAGAGACAGAGAGAGAAGGAATACAAGAAGGAGGAGTGGGAAAGGGAGAAGCAGGCTTCCTGCCAAACAGGGAGTCCGATGCAGGGCTCAATCCCAGGACCCTGAGGCCATGACCTTAGCCGAAGGCAGTCGCTTAACCAACTGAGCCACCCAGGCGCCCCCCCCCCCTTTTTTTTTAATGAAGAGAGATGTCCTATGGTTTCATCCACTTGGGAAATGTTTGGTTTGGCAGGTTTCTTTAGTGCTTTCCTTAGAGCTTTCAATAGACTAAAGTGCATTATGGGTCTCTAATATGGGGCCATGGTATATGGCCTCTTCTCAGATGAGTTGATTGGGAAATTATTTATTTGAGCACCATATCCTGGAACAAGCATTCTGATAAATGGAAGTTTTGAAATAATGATCTAGGCCTTTGCCCTGCATCAAGGTAATAGCCATTTCCATGCTGGTTCTTCCTTTAAGCTGGACAAAGTCCTGTCCTCATCCTTTGGTGGCAGCACAAAGGCTACCTGCCAGGGTATGTTCCAGAGTCAGTTCTCAGGACACCAACCCTCCGTTCATTCATTCATTGGTGTACTCATTCATTCAAACTCCATCCTCTGTTGCTCTTATGCTTTGGGTTCTGGCTCTAAGCACTTACTCTTTCCAGACTTAGATGCCCATGCCTGTCCTATCCTAGCAGAGCTGGAAACATACTGATTTCTCTTCTGGTGTTTTGACATTCAGCGCTGCCATATAGTCTTGGATATCTGCTTTGGCTCTGCCTTCTCCTCTGAACTCAGTGTCTCCAGTTGTCTACAAGGCCAAGACCATTGGCCAGTGCAGCCCCTGGCCTTGTATAACCCACCTCTTGCTCAGTTTTCTCAGCCAGGATAAGTTGAAACCCTCATCTCCTCCTCCTGCTCTTGAGGGTGTGGATTTTAATACCACCCATCCTCGGATCCCCTTCTAGCATCTCAGCTGCTCCCAGAGTCAGGAAGTTTTTCTTGTAGTGACTTAAATGTTTCTTCCAGCCGATGAATAAGTTAATTCCTCTTGTTGTTCCACAAGAGCAATGGACAGTGAAGGGGCATCGGGCACTGGCCTGTTAGGGCTGAGGTGGGCAGCTCACGGTTGCAACTTGCTAAATCTGCATTCTTACTTCTGGAAGGGAACAGCTCCTACCCAGGTGAAGTCCCTCAGATGCCTTCTGAGGACCTCCACTAAGGGTGGAAGGGAGCCAACAAAATCCTCTCTGGCCCTATTCTAACCTCCTCCCATGGTGTTATTTAAATGGTGGCAACTCCTTCTAGAGACATGGCATCATGAGAATGTATCCAGTGGAGATGATCCCATTGTGCAGGTCTATGAGATGTTGGCCAAAAATGTCATAATTCTGTGTTGATTCACTGCTTCCTCTAGAGGCCCACAGGCTCCACTTCTCCCTAGTGAAGGTATTCATTCCACCTGTTTTATGGGAGACCTGTGAACTCATGGCAGGAAAATCACTCCTCTCTTGAAGCTCAGGGTAAACAGATAAATGAACTGAAGCACTTACGATTCCCTTACACCCCATCCATGAAGTCTGGGAGGGATTAGACAGAGTAATTAACCACTATTAGCAGCTTCTTAGATCCCTTTTCTTTCACTTTCTGCAAATGGCCTTCCTTACCCCACCACCCAGTGGGACTTATCAGGAGCATATAAGGTAGGGGAACACATGAATCTCCCAACCCCCAAATTTATAGGAAAAATAGGCAGTGGGGAAAGAAGGACATGAAGAAATGATGATTTTAGAAGGTTAATTTATTTCATCCAAAATGCAGTTGCTATCTGCTCATTATAGACATTTTGGAAAATAGAAAAGGTAGAAAGATAGAAAATTTGTCTATGAAGATAAATGGGGACATTTAGACTTTGGTGTCCACAACTGCAATGGTTGTATTTTTCTTGACCTTGTTTTTTTACCCACAAACATAAGATATCTGGTATCTAATCATATCTCCAACTTTGTACTGGTTTCTAGAAAACTGCAGTGTTCATTCATGGGGTATCTAATTATTAATTCAACAATGCTTATTGAATGCCTACCATGTGTCAGGAACTCTGCTAGGCCTTAAGGAGATATCAGTGAGCAAAACAGTTGTGGGGTTGCCTATGCATACACACCATTCCTAAGTGGTGTGAGCTGATGGATGTTGACATGTATTAATACAACTGTGTGTAGCTAGCACTGTGTTAGCACTTTGCACATGTGTCAGGAAAATTTAATTCTTTCAATACATGTGTATTTTCTCAGAATTTTTCCTTCTCCCCATTCCAAGGAGGCCATCCCATACGGATAGGCTCTTGCTTGTGGGTGAAGTCTGTGTTGCTGTAGGACACCTCCTCTCTTCAACTTTTGTGAAGGCCTTTGGCATAATCTCTTGCAAAAGACTGTGGCTGGGGTCCCAGAGGAGGAGGGGAGGGAGCAGTGTGGTTGGAGAAGAGAGAGGTGTTGGCTAAGAAAGTCAACAGCTTCTGCATCACTGAAAAGGGGATAGTCAGGGCTGCTGAGAGTGGTGAGGCTCTGTGTCCTTCTCCTGGGGGTTGTCAGAGGGGAAAGACTGGTGGCACACCAGGTACCTGTGCTCCCAGCAATAGCCAGTATCATCACACCCCCCTGTGCCAGAGAGCGACTGAGGTGCTTGACTCAAGGGACCACGAAGACGTTGACAGCGGACATCTGCTTGTTGACCAGTGTGAAGTGCTGGTTGTGGTTGTCTCAATGTTTCATGATTCATGAGGTCTTCAGGGCCTCTGTAGAATTGATCTCAGCTACTTTGATAACACACCAGCCTCAAATTCTCTTTGCAACTTAATAGTAGCCAGCCCAAACTCTAACAGACTAGGACAAAATCAAATTCAGACCAAATGTTGCCACACGGCAATCACTGAATTAGCAATTATAGCAAGCTGACTACATATTCTTCCTACCACTTGCTCTTATATGCTTAATGAAGCCCTGGTTCTATGTACTTCTAGGTGCTTTGAGCACCACTTTACATGCATGATTCACTTAATACAGAGTACAGCAGAGACAGATTCTAGTCCTTTTATAGTTGACATCAGGCATCCAGAATTTTCCGAATAGTTCAACACAGGATTGTTTGTAGATCAAGTCTAGCACCATCCCTATATTTCCAGGCTGAAGGCCTTGCTGGGTTCTTAATATTCCGTTCACAAGTTCATGCTTGACCAATGAGCGCCTCTTTCTATCATCTTTATGCAGACTAACAAGCCACTAGTATTATCAGTTTTATTTGTTTCCTGTGGCTGCTGTAAGAAAGTACCACAAACACAGTGACCTAAAACAACAGAAATGTATTCTAAGTCTGGAGGCTAGGAGTCTGAACTCAAGGTGCCGGCACGACGGCACTTCCTCTGGAGGCTCTAGGGGACAATCTGTTCCTTGCTTCTCCCACCTGCTGGTAGCTCTTGGCATTCCTTGGCTTGTGACTACGTTACTCCAATTTCTGCCTCTATCTTGACAGTGACTCCTTTGCTTCTGTCTGTATCATCTCCCTCTGCCTCTCTCTTAGAAGGTCGATCGGCATTGGCTTTAGGGTCCATCTGGATAATCTAGGATAATCTCTCATGTCAAGATCTTTAACTTAATTTTATCTGCAAAGGCCATTTTTTTTTTTTTTCCCAAATAAAGTCACTTTCACAGGTTCTGGGGATGTGGATATGGGGGTATGGGGTCATCTTTTAACCCACTACGTCAACAAACCCGCTTTCTGATACTTAGGATGCTATAAAGCAAATCTGCTATTGATCACAATGTAGTTAACAGGTGAACAAGCAGTAGCTACCTCTGGAATGTGGCCTTTCTGACAAATACTAGCTGACTACCCCTAGAGTGTGACTTCATGATAGAGCCAGTGGCGGCCCCTAGAGGGCAGCTTTCAGTTAGGAACACATTTATAGGACACCAGCTAAAGAAGGGGTGTTTTCAAAGGAAGTTATGACATCAAACAGGATGGAACCCTAATAACGCTTGTGACTGAATTTACCACTAATCTTTAGGATGTGGACTCAGAGTTAGACTTACTTTTAGGAAATAAAAGACATATTTCTTGTATCCAAGTTTGCACTGTGAAATTCCTGCCATATACACATTAGCATAGTTAATTCTTTACAGCAACACCAAGGTAAAAATGATTATATACATTTTATAGGTAAGGAAACTGAATTTTATCACACTGATAGAGAGGATATGGCTAAGACTTGGCTACATTTCTGCCTGACTCTAAAGTCAGATCACTTTCCTACATAACTAGACTGTTTTCTCTAAGAAGGTCCAACTTGCCTGGAAATATCTGCCCCTGCCCAGTTTCTGGTGGTACTTGCAATTCCACCTGCTTTAGGTAAGTACCCCATGGACAGGTAACATTAATGATGAGGGAGACAGAGGGAGAGGAGTGTAGAGATCAGAAAGGGGAAAGGAGAGAGGTAGGGGCTCAGGGGGACCCTTCCTGAGAAGGGAGTTGAGGGAGTAAAGTGATGTCTCAGTCAGTTTGGGCAGCAGTAACAAAGTACCACAGAGTGGGCAGGCAGTTTATAAACAACAGAAACTTATTTCTCACAGTTCAGGAGGCTGAGATCAGAGCGCCAGCATGGCTGGGTTCTGGCCAGAGCCTTCTCTGGTGTTGCAGACCACTCATTGTATCCTCACATGGCAGAGAGTAGAGGGAGGAAGCAAACTTTCTCATGACTCTTCTAAGGGTACTAATCCCATTCCTGAGGGTTCTACCCCATAACCTCATCTAATCCCAATTTACCTCCCAAAGGCTCCACTTCCTAATACCAACACATTGGGAGGTAGGGTTTCAACACCTGAATTTGGAGGGGGCGCATAAAGATTCAGTACATGACAAGTGACCAAGAGTTTTCCCAGATCCCCCACCAGTCAGTGGGATGGCAGACATAGTAGGTCACCAGGGCATCAGAAGAATCAGGACAGGCAGCACTGGGGGTCCAAGTGGTCCCCCACTGTGTGTGTCCTGGCTGCCTCTGAGTCTGGAGTGACTTTGCCCTATTGGTCCCATAATTCTTCCCTGGCTCTCTACCACTTCGTGGTCCTGCTTGAGTTGTTGCAAACTCTTAATGCCTATGCCAATTGACCTATTATCTATGAGTAGATTACATGATTAGCTTCAGTTCTTCCTTCTTCCTTGTTTCTCTAGGCATTGCCATGTGACCTTGCAGTGCCTTTTCCTAAAAGCAGAATATTTCCTCAACCCATTGATAGTGAGCTTGGCCGTGTAACTTGCTTTAGCCAATAGGATGTTGTCAGATGTGATGTGAGCAAAGGCTTGAAATGTGCTCATACAGTTGAGTCTGTGTTCTTACACGTTAGCCATTGCCACGAGAAGAACATAATCTAGCTAGTCCATTGCTCCAAGATGGATTAGAGAGACATGGAGATGATAAGGATCCAACCGTCTAGCAGTTTGAAACCTAACCGAGCTGAGCTCAACCCAGGTCAGCTTGTCCCTCGCTAATCCAGAAATATATAAAGAAGAACAACTGCTCATTGTTTTAAACTACTTTATGTTGGGATGGCTTGCCATACAGCATTATTGTGGGAAGGGCTGCCTGATACATTCTGTCTCTGTCCTTGTCATTTCTACCACTTTCCACCACTGTCTACACCATCACTGCTACATTAGTGTTTTGGGGTGCCAGCAGCACTGGTGGGAGTTAGAGCCCCAGATGCTAAGGCAGCTTCTTAACATAGAGCTGGATTCCTGAAGGGCACCATGCAGAACCAAGCCCTCCATAGCACGTCCAGACCCTGGAAGGGAAGAAGATGGGTTCTCTTTCTATCTTGCACAATGCTGTAACCACTCCCTCCTATCATATCTCCAGGGGGGTCCCAGCCTCTGCCTGAAGCTAGGTTTCCGAAGGTGCACCTGCAGTTCTAGAAAGCTCTCCCACCCCATCTGTAGATTCAGCATCTGCCTGGCCAGTTCTAGCCACGGATTTTTGCAGCTTGACTTGAACTAGCCAGTGTAAGTTGACCTCCTCCTTTCTACCTCTCTAACTGCCCACATCCAAGTCTTTGCTTCAAGCATTCTTGAGGGGAATAGCATCATGGCAGAGGAGCTTTCTGGAGACAGAAAAGAGGATTGTCAATCTAAATCCCTGCCACTTCAATAACAAGCAGCCAATCAGGTGGGATACCAGTTGTTTTCTCTGGATAATGGGATTAGGGATTTTATTTTTAAAACAGTTTTTCATTCTCCTATGTGTTTTCTAAGTCCTCCATTGTTTTTTACCTGAAAAACAATAAATGCTAATAAAAACAATGAAACAGCCCCCACAGCTGTGAGCAAAGCCCTGCAGGGTGGGGGTGGGGTGGCGGGGGCGGGGGAGTGGCCATAACAGTAGCTGTGACAGTAGCCAGGGGTCAGTGTCCAGAGCTTTTAGCAGCAGCAGCCTGTGACTGTGGAGTCCAGCCCAGTCTGTCACTTGGCGCTGGCTTCCACTGAGGGTCAGTGCTCCTAACCCTAGCTGGGCAACTGGCAAAGGACTCCCTTTAAGAAGTTGTGGGGGACCCCGAAGACCTGGTGAGGGAGTGTGGCTGGATCAGCATAAATCCATCCGCACTATAGGGGATCTTTGCTTTGTGTAGTAAATGGGTTTCCGAAAAATGGTGAGAATCACAACTCTAAATCAAAAAACCATTTTACAAGTGCCAGGGGAGTTTCCTGAATAAAAGGCTCCTATTGTGAAGGCCCCGGTAAAGCAAATAATCC
This sequence comes from Halichoerus grypus, assembly GCF_964656455.1. Taxonomy (NCBI): domain Eukaryota; kingdom Metazoa; phylum Chordata; class Mammalia; order Carnivora; family Phocidae; genus Halichoerus; species Halichoerus grypus. Next base: position 102,719,055 of record NC_135715.1, read on the forward strand.
CTCTCCATTTTATCTTTGGCATAAATCTGGATTTTCATTTAGGGTGTTTTGGGTTTCCAGGAAAATACAGACGACAGGTGTTCTGGAAAAGCATCTCTTGAGATGTCTGCCAAGAGGTAATGGCCAGCAGCATCACCTCCAATTGGAAGGACAGCCCAGCTCTGGTTTAAGTCCCAGTCCTGGTGCTGACACTTTATGTCCTTTGCAGGTTCTGCTCCTCCTGCCTGGAATACTCTCCCCCGAGAGTTGCATATGGCTCCTTCTCTCGCATCCTTTTGAGCTTGTGCCCATATGTCACTCATCTTTTCACGGAGGCCTTTCTCATCATTCCACTTAAAATTGTGACTCTTCACTATTCCTTCTCCCCTTTCCTGTTTGATTTGTCTCCATAGTACTCATCACCATTTGTCATACTGTATATTTCCCTGATTTTGTTTACTGTCTATGTCCCTCCCTGCAATGTCAACCCCATGGGGCCAGGATTGCATGTTGTTTTGTTCACTGCTGTATCCTTTGTGCCTGGAATAGTGCCTAGCACAGAGACTGTGCGCTTTGATAACTATTTGCTGAGTGAGTTGAATGCATGATCTTAAGCATGTTATTTAAATTTTCTGTGTCTAGAACATAAATGAGGAAGTGGCAACTGCCCCTCAGCCTGAGAGTTGGAGAGCCAGGAGGGGTTGCTGGCACTGGGTCAGCCTTCCAGAGCAGCTCTCCTTTGTCAGGGGGGCAGCCATTCTGCAACTTCAGCCAACTCTTGTCTCAGGGAAGCTGACCCAGGATTGTCATATTTTAAAGTAACTTCTTTTTAAGAAAAGCCAGAAAGTAATTTTTTTTTAAAAAAGTGAAATCACCTGATTTTTAAATGTTGGTGACCAAGTCCTACCTTTACAAAAACCTTGTGCAGTTCAGACAACACACAAATGCATCAGCTCTGCAAGGTGGGCACCAGGATGGGATCTCTGGACTAGATACTCTCCCTTTAAAATTCTCTTCTCTTCTATTAAAATTCTGTACTTCCATTAAATTGTTTCCATCTTTCCCACGGTGGTGGGAAACATATAGACTAATCAAACTCAAACCAAATTATTTGAGTTAAATGGTAAAGACTGGCCATGATATTTGTCTTCCCAATCTTGTGGAAAAGTTTGCTCCCTAGAAAACCCCTGGCTACCTTTTCAATGACATAGAGAAAATCAACACAAAATGTGGAAAGATTGGTTGAGGTACAAGGCAATGGGACTCCCATCATGTTATTTCTCAGGTTTATATGATGTGGAAGATTTCCTCCATGCAAGACAGTAACTCCACCAGGCCCTAGCTCTGGTCTTATTGGGTCACTTGGAGGGGGGAAAAGAAAGCATTCCTTTTCCACTCTGTCACTCCAAAATTTCATTTTATGCAATACATTTTATTCTCACATAATGATTTCTGCTCCTTGGCTGCTATTAACAACCCTTAATGCATGTATTTGATAACTTGTGAAATGTCCCAGTGAGCCCCCTGGGATCTGTAAAGGACTGTGATGAAGGAATGCCTGAAACAAACAGGAGAACGTCCAACAAATGGAATTGCTCTGATGACCTCCAATCCCAGGGCCACTGTGATAAATGACTCTCTATTGCCAATTATATGAGTTGTAATTGGACCCTTTCCTGCTGCAGAACAAGTTATTTTATGACTGTGATATGGTGTGTGATATGGAAATATGGGCTTTGGGACCAATATTTGGGAGCTGTAAGTTGCTGGACAGGGTCAGAGACTAAGAGGTGAGAGAGAGAGGAGCCAGGAAATGTTGGTACGTGCTAATGCAGAGGTAGAAAGGGTGTTAGGGGAAAGGGAGGGAAGAAGGGGTAGGAAGCAAGAAAAAGTAGTCCTCATGGGGGGCAAGAATTGCTATGGAGGGGCACAAAAAGCCTGGTTTTAAGACCCACAAACACCTGGGCTTGAGTATCAGCTCCATTTCTTATCAGCTCTATGTGCCAAGTTACTCAACCTCTTTGAGACTCAGTTTTGTCACCCATAAAATGGGCCTAGTAAAGTCTTCTTCCCAGAGCTGATATGAAAACCAAATGATAATGTATGTGTGGTGCCAGGTTCAACGTAGGGACTCAACACCACCCATGTAACCCAAGATTCTGGGTCTCAGAATTTTCAATTATAAAATGGTAGCTGGTATTGAACTAGATTAAGGGTAGAAACTCAAATGCTTATAGGGCAGAGGCAGATAATGCAAACGAGTGAAGATAGCTAGATATAACAACTACTGTAGACAAAAATGGGTCCAGGGCTGACTGGAGCCTATGAGCTCTGTTGTGTGTTCTTAGATCTGCAGCATTTTCAAGAGAAAGCCCCAACTCTGGTCTTAAGGTGAAGCTTAAGTATTTATACTTAATTTATTTAAGGATTTATAAATGTGGGCACCTCTCCCCACTTCTAAAAATATATTGTCTGGACCATTGATGTGTATACAGGTCAAACAAAACTCAGGTCATTTCCAGTCTGTGGGCTACCATTTTGTAGCCTCTAAACAAAAAGATTTAGAAGGATTGTAGAAGGATTGTTCATCATAGCCTAAGTAAGTAATTCTGGATTTAGATGACCACAGAGAATGTAATTTTGACTTGGAACCCAAGCTGTTCCTGGAACTCAACAGAAAAGTCAGAAAACCTGGATGCCCTAAGGTCTGGGATTCAGAGAGCATACATTCTCAGTAGATTGTAGCATATCTGAAAAAGCTGGACATACACCAAATAAATGATTTTCCATTCTCAAACAATTGCATTGGAATCTTTGGGGTTGAAGCTTCTCTGCAAGATTTGATGATGTAGCTAGATGGAGAACCACTGAAACAAAACTTTCCAGAGGTAATATGTGATTAAATAAAATAGTAATTCTAAGTCACCTAGAAATACAAAATTTATAGAAAAACCAGCAAATTTGTTTTCTAAGAACTTTTTAAAAATTAATTTATTTTTGAGAGAGAGAGAGAGAGCATGCATACACGTGCACACACTTAGCAGGGGATGGGGAGAGGGAGAGAGAGTCTCAAGCAGACTCCGCACTGAGTGTGGAGCCTGATTCGGGGCTCAATCTCGTGACCGTGAGATCATAACATAAGCTGAAACCAAGAGTCAAATTCTCAATTGACTGTACCACCCAGACACCCCTCTAAGAACTTCTTAATTTTGTTTGGTAGTCTCATCCCACAAATTGGAAAATAATAAAAATATCTGCCCTCCCTTCCCACTAATTTTTTGGTCAACATCTTCATCTGCATAATTGCACTAACATATATGTAGCTGTGTGACCAATATGTACAACTAAAAAAAATTTTGTTGTTGGAAAATCGCATTTACGTTTCTAACAATTGTTAACTATGTGGACTGCAAGTACCTTGGATGGTAGAGTAGACTTGGCCACAAATTAATTGAAGCTCCTCTCAGCAAGAGGTGGAGCCTATTTCCACATTTCCTGAAGCTGGGCTGGCCTGTGACTTACTTTGACCAACAAAATGCCATAAAACTGATTGTGATTTCTGAGTGCAGGCCTCAAGGGGCTTTGCAGCTTCCACGCCAGGCTTTTAGGACTGAGCTGCTATGTGTGGAAGCTTAATTGTCCTGCTAAAAGGGCCATGGAAGAGAAATGAGTTATTCTCACTAACAGGCTAACTGTCAGACGTATGAGTGAGGCTATTCAGGACCAGCCAGCCTCCAGCTGCCCTCCCAACTGAGATCTGCCAATGAACTACAAAAGCAAAGGGAGCCCAACTGATACAATGTGGAGCAGAGGTGGGCTGTCCCAGCTGAGCCCAGCCCAAATTACTGACCTACAGGACTGTGAGCAAATAAATAATTGTATTTTAAGCTATTAAGTTTTGTGGTGGTTTGTTACACAGCAAAAGATAAGATTGCCAAGATACACCTTGGCAATCTTTTGAACATTTCTTTAATCACAGGGAAGCTTTCAGAGAGTTGGGCAAATACATAGTCATTATTTTCTGGAAGGCCTAGAAGCTGGTAAAGTATCTCAAAAGTAATTCTTAAGGCTGTGATGTTATTTATGCTTTGAGTAATAGAAAGGCTTCTGAAGGAGGGGAGGGAGGCTTTGAGGTCTGGGGAGGATATAGGGCTCTCAGTAGAATTAGGTGGGATGTTTTCAGCTGTAAATTGTAGAATATGCAAACGAAAGTTTTTTGAAAAAATATTGACACCTAGTATCTAACTTAAGAAATCAAGAAGTACATGAATATAGGGTTTAATGCAGTAGTTCAAGTTCCCAGGCTCTATCTCTTTTCCTGTGCTGCCATCCATAGTGAGTCAACAATGTTTCTCCTCATGGTCTCAAGATGGCTGCTGTAGCTACAGATCATCTTACAACGACCTCCTTAAAAGGAAGGGAAGGTGGTGGGGAAGAAAGCTCTTCTCCTGTGTGGCTGCCTTCATTAAATGAAGGAAGGGGGCGCCTGGGTGGTCCAGTCAGTTAAACATCTGTCTTTGCCTCAGGTCATGATGCTGGGGTCCTGGGATTGAGCCCCACATCAGGCTCCCTGCTCAGCAGGGAGTCTGCTTCTCCCTCTGCCCCAGCCCCTGCTCATGCTCTCTCTTTCGGTTTCTCGCTCTCTCTCTCTCAAATAAATAAAATCTTTTAAAAAAATAAAAAATAACATGAAGGAAGCAAATCTTTTTCCCAGGAGTTTCTCAGCAGAATTTTTCTTATGCTTCATTGCCCAAAATGGGATCACTTGGCCACCCTAATGTAAGGGAGGCTGGAAAAGCAGGTATCTGATGTTTTCAGTCTCTGTTGTGGGAGGCAGGCTCTGCCTGAAGGGAAGACAGGTAAGGATGAGAGTTGGGAGGCAACAAACAGAGGGTGAGCTAGCCTTTGCCCTCCCAAGCACAGAGAGGAATGAGTGCTCAAGCCTGAGCTTGTGCTCTCAAGTCAGGGACCATTTGGGCTACAGAACAAACATGATATACAGAACACGTAAATGTGTCCCCCAATTATCCAAGATCTTTGAATATGTGATTCATATGAAAAGTGATCTAAAAAAATATTTCAGTGTTTCCTTCAAGACTTTAAGACATAGATATTTCATAGCTATTTGCCTTTTGTATGAAGCACTTACTCTGAAATTATTCTAACCATAACAAAGAAGCACTGTTGTGGTAAATAGGTATTAAGAGTCTGAAGAACTGGCTGACCACATTAGCAGAATGTGGGTTGGTGTCACAGTCTGAAGTGAAGACTTCCTCATAATCCTTTGTGTCTTCGTGACAGAGGCAGTCAGAGACAATGGGAGCCTTCTCTGTGGGATGTTTTGGGAGGTTGGGTCAAACCCAAGATGGTGGCCAAAGTGATTGCTCTACTCTGACCTAGGTTAGAGAGGAAGTTAATTCTCCACATCTTTCAAAGCAACATCCTGCTTCAGGTTGCCTGGTAATAGAGTTGAGAATGGGTTTGGAGCTGGAGGAATACAGATAATTATTATATTTCTGTTAGACTTGCTTTAGGCTACTAGAGTGACAGTGGTTCTTCCAGACTGGCTTTAGACTTGACCTTTTCAAGGCATTGTACCTGCATCAGGCTACTTCCCTTATTTTTAAAAACAAGTTGGTAAAGCTTCACAAGTCGCCTGTTAAATTTGACCAGTTACATTTTACATCAATGGTGATCTATTTACCTTTTTCTTCCCTCCTATTTTTTTTTTTTTTAAGATTTTATTTATTTATTTGACAGAGAGAGACAGCGAGAGAGGGAACACAAGCAGGGGGAGTAGGAGAGGGAGAAGCAGGCTCCCTGCCAAGCGGGGAGCCCGATGCAGGGCTCAATCCCAGGACCCTGGAATCATGACCTGAGCCGAAGGCAGACGCTTAATGACTGAGCCACCCAGGCACCCCTTCCCTCCTACTGTTTAATCCTTTGAATTTATTTCTCTCTTTGGGCTCTTTCTTAACAGTTTTGTACATGACAATACCTGGAATCACCCAAATAGCCTCCCAGATAGCATGCAGCTAAGGATCTGAAAGTCCAGTCCTATGGGATATTATTAGTAGCCAACTAAGATCTGACTGGGAACAGCAAACCTAACAGCTTGACAATTCTGTGGCCAACCCAATAGTTTGCTTAAAAAAAAAAAAATTCTCTCTTCTTAAAATTTAAGGGATATGGACTAATAAGAAAATAAAAATAATTAAAAGGGTGCCTGGGTGGCTCAGTCGGTTAAGCATCTGCCTTCGGATCAGGTCATGATCCTGGGGTCCTGGGATTGAGCCCCGTGTTGGGCTGCCTGCTCAGTGGGGAGTCTGCATGACCCTCTCCCTCTGCCCCTCCCCCATGCTCATGCTCTCAATCTCTCTCTCAAAAAAATAAAATCTTTAAAAAAATAATTTATAATTATAGTTCTCAGAAATAACTGTCCCTTCTATTCTGGTGAATATCCTTCTAATTTTTTTTGGGAAAATATTTCATATATATATATACACACAAAAAAATGGAATCACACTAGACATACTGTTCTATGAGTTTTTCCATTTAACAATATCTCATGAAGGTATTCCATGAACGTTTTTCTCATGAACGTTTATTTTTAATGGGGTTTTTACAATGGTTATGCCATAATGTATTCAATTAATCTTTTGAGACATTTACATTGTTTCCATTTTTTTTTCTATTGTAAGCAATGCTATGATTAATAGCCTTAGGGCTTAAATATTTGGGTACATTGGTGATTATATTTTTATTAATTTTTAATTTCTTAATTTTTTTGTGATTGTACTTTTAGACTGAATTCCCTGAAGGGGACTAAATGGTTTGCCAGTACACTGGTACCTGGTACTGGCATAGGAATGCAGTGAAGCGGCATGTGAAACTTGCCCAAGTGCTTATCATTTAGGGTCACTGGTGATGGGGCATACATAGGGTATGGTAGGCATGAGAAGGCTGTCTGGAATCTTCCAGTGAGTGAGGTGTGTTTGAGACCGTCAACACTCAACAAATAGTGGTTATGTATGTATTTAAAGTAAATTCTGTGAAATTAATTTCCGTTTAGTGACAAATATCTGCTTGGTCTTGACTTTGGACTGCAGTGACCAGCAAAACAACAGTCAGATTACCGAGTAATACAGATTTCCCCCCCGATAGTCTCATATGTATGGCTGGAAGGAGGAAGCAAGAGAAGCCTTCTGTTATACGAGCCAGAGCTGGAAGATTCAATGTTCGGAAGGATGACTTGGTCACATTTTTGGTCACAAGTGTAGCCTCTGATTTCTGATTTCAGGATCATAACCTAGTACCCACAAATTTAGGAAGTCAGTAATTTAATAGAACAGAAACTCAGCTGAAGTGGAGTGAATTCTGGCCTTAATTATTACTTTGTTGGGATGTTTTTCTTTGGCATTTTCCCAGCTTGAACCACTGTTTGCTTTTTTTTATGCCTTTTTTACTCTGCCATGTGTTGTATTGTAATACATAAATTAGTAAGAGAGTTGCTGGTTATGCCCTTGAGATATTTAATAGAAATGGATAATTAAATTAGTAATTGTCTCTGGGAGGTTTTAAACCTACAGAGGGATGAGTGTGGGAGTTAGTAGTAACCTTTAAATTTCTCTTCATATTTTTCAAAGAACATATATGTTTTGAAAGCGCACTTTCTCTTCTTCTTCCTTTCACCTTTTGGAGCTCTCAGGAGAATTTCAGGGGAAATGAAATAATGTCAAGTATTGTGAAGCCAGGCAGGCCTGGCTGTGAGTCTCGCTTTGCTGTCTCCTGGGTGTGGGGGCCTTGAGTCTGTCATTTAATTCCTCTGAGCTTCTTAATCTGTAAAATGAGTATTTCATTAATTTTTTTGTTGTGATAAATGAAACCAACTTTGATTAACTTACACCAAAAAAAAAAAAAGGTTTACAGGAAGGTTACTGGGTAACTCAGGAAATGGAAGAGAGAGCTAAGCATCAAGCCACGGGAACAGCTCGCTCAGGGCCTCCGGGAAAGCAGGCCACACCCGCCCTGGGCCCACTCAGGTCCAAGTCCCAGGAGGAGCAACCTGATTGGCTGGGATAGAGTCACATGCCCTCTTCGGGCCTCTTCCTCTTCCCAGAGGGGTGGTCCTGGGCAGTTTGATTGGCAGTTCCACTAGAGTCACGTGAAATGGGGAAAGTGCAGTTTCTCAACACAAAGTGGGAGGAGGAGAACTCTTTCCGGAGGGAGGAGTACTGGGTGCACATACACAAACTCAGAATACCATCTCATCGCTCTTAGGAAGAGTCCAGATACTTGTACCTAAGATCCTGGTATATGGTACGTGTTCACTGAACAGTTATTCATGGTTATTGTTGTCAGAAGGCCAAGATTACTTGTTTTAGTATGAGAGCAAGGTTAAGAAGTTAATTCTTTTTCTTTTGAGTCCAGTGGATTCTCTTTACAGAACATGTGACTAAAATGCAGATTTCCTGAGCCCCTTATTGGACTGGGTGGATTAGAATCTCTGTGGAGGTGGGTTCTGGCCTCTTCCTCTTTAACAAGTAACGTATAGGCTCCTCTTGCATGCTGTGTTTTGAGACCCAGAGTTCGTAGTGATTAGGTGTGAGGATTTGACTCTGCTCAGGAAACGTTTTATTTTATTTATTTTTAAAGATTTATTTATTTGAGAGAGAGAGAATGCGAGCTGGGCGGCGGGAGGGGCAGAGGGAGAGAGAGAATGCCCCAAGCAGGCTCCCTGCTGAGCGCCTTCAGCGCCAGCCCCCTCTCTCCCCACCCCCCCACCAAGTACCCGGCTGGACCCTAGGACCCTGAGACCATGACCTGAGCCAAAATCAAGAGTCTGCTGCTTAACCGACTGAGCCACCCAGGCGCCCCTGGAGGAGTTTTAGGAGATTTTTTCTTCCTACCATCACAGCTGTGGAAGATGTATGTTTTGCTGGAGGAGTAAAATGACCTAATCAATCGGATTGGTTATAAACCGTGTTTCTCACCCCTGGCTGCACACTGGAATCATTTGGGGAGCGTTGACCACATACTGATGCCTGGGACCCATCTTGGAGAGCCCACCAGCAACCGAATGTTTTCAGTGTGCTCCCAGGCTGGGAACTCCGGAGACGTCCTCCCCCCGCCCCCCAAGCCCAGCGGGCACACCCTTCTGTTGACGGCTCAGCTTATGCAGAATTGTACAGTTTCGGAGCATAGTCTCCTCAGTTTCCCCCAGCTGATCATGGCAGTTACCCAGTCCTAAGGCAGGTGGGGGTAGGTAGTAATCTGCTCCTGATTTTAGAGATGAAGGAACTGACCACTCAGAAAGATTCATTCATTGGCTAGGGATTCCACCAAAGTCGCACAGCCTAGAAAAGGCAGAGCCAGAACTCAGGCTTGTTCTTCTGGCTCCCGGCTCCCCGCTCTGTACACGCCCCTCTCAGAGATTGGAACATTCAGATTTTCCAAGCTTTCTTTCAGTTATGGTTTTAAGGAAACCTAAGGGTGAGCCCTAAGCCCTTTGCAAGAGAGCTTATGTGAAAAACATCCTTTGAGGCTTTCAGCCACTTTCTGGGAGGTCTTTAAATCATTTCTGTCCCAGGGGCTTTGATTTAGCTACCAGTTCTGAGTGCGGTGCCTTCGGGGGTTAGAGGGGTAAGGGCTGCGATTACAAACCACAGCACCCCTGCCAGCTTCCTGCGGGTGGGCTCGTCCTCTGAAGGAACATTCCCAGATGAGCTGTCAGCTCTGCTCCAAGAGCCCGCCTTAGACCACCCCCCCCGCCCCCCGTGAGACAGCACCAAGCAAGAACTACACCCAGCAAACGCTTGGATTAGACGGTAACACAGGGTAGATTTTCTCACCCTTCTGACTTCCCCAGCATCTGCCACCTCTTGACCATCTTCTTAAGCTTATTTTTTCATTAAAAAAACCCAAACTGATATATAATCACCAAAGGACGTAAAGGAGTACCAAAAAGGAGAAGGAAAGAACCACTTGTAATAGTGATAGGTGTTTATTATAAACACACTGAGTCTCATAAATTTGTGTGATTTAATCCACACAATACTCAGTCTATGCATGAGGACATCCAGAACCTGAACTCTTGCCCACCATCCCCCTTCCCGTACACCACCGCCAGGAAAACACACAGCGGCCTTAACGCTTGGGGCACTTCTGCCTTCTCTCCTGTGTATCCAGTTCTTGCTGCTTGCTCCCTGAAGGCCACAGGTATTTGATATCTCTGGGTCTTTGCTCTGCTGGGCTGGACATCAAGAATGGTTCTCTGTTCTGCCCATCTGGCCAGTTTCGGCTACTGCTAACATAGCCCAAAGACAACCTCTCTGTTACGGGCTGGATGGTGTCTCCCCAAAATTCATATGTTGAAATGCCAGCCTCTGGTATCTCAGAATGTAATTGCAGTTGGAGATAAGATCTTTATATATTTTTTAAATTTTTTAAAGATTTCATTTATTTGAGACACAGAGAGAGAACGAACATGAGAAGGGGGAGAGGAGCAGAGGCAGAGGAAGAGCGAGAAGCAGACTCGCCACCACAGGACCCTGGGATCATGACCTGAGCCAAAGGCAGATGCTTAACTGACTGAGCCACCCAGGCGCCCCTGGAGATAAGATCTTTAAAGAGGCGACTGAGCTAACATGAGACCGTTAGGGTGGTCCCTGATCCAGTCTGACTGGTATCCTTGTAAGAAGATACATGAGACCGTTAGGGTGGTCCCTGATCCGGTCTGACTGGTATCCTTGTAAGAAGATACATGAGACCGTTAGGGTGGTCCCTGATCCGGTCTGACTGGTATCCTTGTAAGAAGATACATGAGACCGTTAGGGTGGTCCCTGATCCGGTCTGACTGGTATCCTTGTAAGAAGATACATGAGACTGTTAGGGTGGTCCCTGATCCAGTCTGACTGGTATCCTTGTAAGAAGATACATGAGACCGTTAGGGTGGTCCCTGATCCAGTCTGACTGGTATCCTTGTAAGAAGATACATGAGACCGTGAGGGTGGTCCCTGATCCAGTCTGACTGGTATCCTTGTAAGAAGATACTTGGTTGTAGATACAGACCCTGGGGAGTGTGTGCACGTGGGAAAGGTCCCGTGAGAGGACACAGTAAGAAGACAGCCATCCACAGGCCAAGGAGAGAGCCCTCAGGAGAAACCAACCCTTGCTGACACCTTGATCTTGAACTTCCAGCCTTCAGAAAGCTAAGGAAATAAATTTCTGTTGCTTAAGCCACCCAGTCTGTGATATGTTGATACGGTAACCCTAGCAAACTAACACACTCTCTAAAATCTTTCCTGATGCCCAGTCCCATCCCTAGGAAGAACTAACAACATTCCTTGCTCTCACCAGGTCCCCTTTATTGAACTGTTTTCCTGTTTGTCACCCCCTCTGGGCCACCTGTTCTTTGAGGGCCACGTCTGGCTCATTTCTGCCTTTCTGGCATCTCACCCAATGCTGAACACACCCTGGGCTTGGGGAAAGGTATGAGTGAATGAATGAATGGACAACCTGAGGCTTTGAGCTGTTGCCTGGTGTCCTGGCCTCTGAATAGGGGTCCAACCACTGCCCGTAGTAGATTGATTTGGATCATGTACACTGTGGACATTCGCGGAAGGGTGAAGGGACTCCAGAGATGGAGAGGGGTCAGGCAGATAGGCAGGACCCAGGAGCGGTGGTCGTCCAATCACACCCCCCACCCCCATCCTCCCAGCTGCACTTCCTCCTGCTGACTCACATGCCTTGGAACAGTCCTGTGCTCTGCAGCCTCCTGGCCCGGGTCCCTGGCGCTCAGCCCTCCCTTCAGGCTGTCGGCCACTTGATCACAGGCAGAAGATGTGAATTCCCCGCGGCCCCATTGTGTGGTCCTCTTCTCAAAGTCTGTTTCCCCACCCCGACTTCTGGAAGTCCCTTTGGAGGGTCTGACAGACAGTCTCTCTTTCCCACCCCTCCAGCTGGACAGGCTCAGGGAACAGAAGGAGCTTTCTGGGAACAGGCCGGGGAGGAGGAGCCAGGAAGAGTGACAAAGGCCCAAGTTCAGGCTTTCTTTGCTCTGGACTTGTTGCCCAGGCAGGGATCTGAGCTGCCTCCAAAGTGGTCCTCTGGTAACAGGGGAAGCAAAAGAGATTCACTAACAGGGTAGCATTTATGCGTAAGCCAGCCCACCCCAGGTTTCAGCCCCGGTGGTGGAGAGCCTCTTTGCATAAGGAAACCCTCTGGAGGGAACGGTTTTAAGTGAGAAAGAGGCCAGGCAGACAGGCCTGGCCTGGGATCAAAGCAGTAGGTCTCAGAGGGTGGGCTGAGTGGAGGACAGGCTGGATCTCACTTCTGGGTCAGCGCCATGAACAGGGCAGTGGGGAGCAGGGCCGGCTTGGAGGATGCTGGGGGCGGGCAACATCTCCCTTGTCTGCTCTCACCTGGGACTCCTGCAGCGCTAAGAAGTCTCAGAAACGGGTAGTGGCCGCGTGTGGTGGCCTGCAGAGGCAGAGTTAGAGGTGCTCTGGGGAGGGTGAAGGCTGCCCGGGAGGCAGGGCCAACTTCTCCCGCAGGCTTGGTGCCTGGGGCCCATGGCACTTGGAGGGGCCCCAGTGATGTCTTGTTTTCTTTTAAAATCAGAAGAAAAGAAATGAACTTTTAAGATACAAAAAGTCACATGTCCTGTGATTCCATTTATAGGATATGTCCAGAAGAGGCAAATTCCATAGGGACAGAAAGTACATTAGTGGGTGCCTGGGGCTGGGAAGAAGGGGAAGTGGGGAGTGACTGCTCCTGGGTTTTGCCGGGGTGTGTGTGTGTGTGTGTGTGTGTCTCTTTTTGGCATAATAAAAATGTTCTGGAATTAGGTTGTGGTGTAGGTAGCACAACCTTGTGAATATACTAAAAAGGAATGAATTGTACACTGTAAAAGGGTCTTTTTTTTCTGGCATGGGGATTACATCTCAATAAAGCTGTTATTTTATGTTTTAAAAGCAAGGGGGGAGGTCAGGGACAGAGGAATAAAAGAAGAAAATCTAGAACCATAGCATGATATATAATCTTTAACCAAATGAACAAGAAATGGGTTTGGACAGAACAAAATGAGATGAGGTTAGGCAAAACTAACCTAACAGGTTTCATCTGGTGTACTAACTCCGTTGGTGGCTTTGTGGAATGCTGAGCTAATGAGAATGTTGAGGCTGCATTTAGACTTGAAAAGAGCAGACAGGGTGATCAGTTGGGCACAGGGGGTGGAGGCGGGGGTGAGGTAATATTTGCCAGCCCCGCGTGCATGACCTCTGTGGTTCTCCCGTTTTCACACTCCCTGCCCTGAGACACTCCCATGAAACAGGAAGGGGAAACGTGGGCCCTAGAAGTGGGTTAGAAAGTGGAGATAGGCCTCGTTAGGGCCAGCACAGACCCCGCTCCTCTAAGCGAGGGGGGGCTCGCCGGCATTTCTTCCCATACCAGTTTCATTCTCGAAATGGCCCCCTCACCTGCTGCCCCCCAGTAAGTAACAGTCCCGGAGCAGAGCTCTTGACCAGCTCTGTGCAGGTCCATAGTCATGGTATATCTTTTCTAATTGCCCCCAGCTTTTCTACCTCAGAGAACTCTCCTTGGAGAAAGGGCAGTTGAGTAAAGGATTTACTCAAACCTTTCTTGGTGCAGATCCTGTCATTAAAATATATGCATCTTTGGCCCTCTTCTCTCTTTCCGGTGGGGCTTAGCAAGTAACATCCCCCCTCACTTTTCAGAGTGTGTCAAGAGACTAGCTTTGGGCAGCAGAGAAAAAGACATTTATCATTGGAACGACAGCCATGGCGGGCAAAGCCATTTTTATCCAGTGGTGGCCTTATCCCTTCTGGGAAAAATAATGAATATTAGAGGTTCTGTTTACAAATATGCACCCTTTGCTGATTTCTCTTGCCGCCCAGCAATTTTTCAACAGGACAGCTTTTCTTGGAAAGACTGCAGACTGCCAGAAGATGATAAAATGTGGTATCCAGAGAGACGCCTGGGGCTCTGTTTGTTTAACTGGGTAATTGGGCTAATTGGGCATAGACTTTGAAAGGTCATCTTCCTGCAGCCAAGTCGCCCCAGGTGCTGGTCTGCACAGAGGCTCTCTGGTTGAATAATCAGGTCTAAAATCTCCTCCCCCTCTTTACCTGCTTCTCCAAGGGCCACCCTCCAGGACAGGTTTATAACCACCGCCCCCCTACCATGGACCTTTATGGAAGACAAATTTTGAACTCTCTGAGCTGCATAAACCTTTCTAGAAAGAACCAAATGTGTGAGGCTCATTTCCCCCATCTCTTCGCTATTTGAAGCGAACCTCGCTTTCCCTCCCAGACTCACTAACACGCTTAAGCCCTAGAACAGCTAATGAGATCAGAAAGTGATTAGCTGTCAGTCTACAAGAGAAATTGATCAGTGATGGGTTTCAGGGGGAGGAAAGAAAATGCCCCCAACAACAGTCCACAGATTTTACTGATCCTATTTGTGCTCCTCTTTATCACGTGTGACTTTTTTTTAGCATCTCTTGTTTCTACAAGATCATCTGCAGGGCCTCACAGCAGGTGCTGTCCACATGTCTACTTTAGAAAAGCCCGGAATGATTGTTCTCAGAAACCGAGTGCAGGGTAAAGGCACAACATTCAGAGTTAGCTATGGCCAAGATGCTTTTGTTTAAAAACCAAACACTCCCTTTGCAGGAGGCAACATGCTGTGGTGGGAAAAGTCAGACACACGCATTTGGGTGTGATTCCTTGCCTGTTACATCATGCTGCATGATGTCGGCGAACTACTTGCCTTCTCTAAGGGCCTCAGTTCCCACATCTGTGAAACGGGGAGGCCTCCTTGGCAGGGCAAACATCTAGCAGTGCCCAGACAAAGAAGGAAGGCTGAATAAAAAAATTAGTAGTATCACTAATTTCATTTCTAAAAGTGATTGCAGACCGGTGTTAAAATAAGGAATTCAACAACTCCTATTTGTATGGTCTCCCTTGCAGGGCCATTTGGGACCCCACAGCCCAGCTAAGCCCTCTGGAATGGTTTCCGCAGATCCCTAGTCGGTACCCTTGTGTGTTCCCAAACAAGGCTCATGGGCCACCATTTCCCCTCAGTCATCTGAGGTGCTCTTCTGAGCCTGTGATGCTGGTGGGTCTGCCTCCAGGGAAAGCTCCCAGTGGGACAGTCAGCCCACACCCCCAGCGGGGCCACAGAAGGTTTTCGTGGGCCTCTTTTTCCATGCAAAAATAGATACTAAAAATTATATTTTAAGGCTTTGTTGATAAATGATAAATATAATCCAGGCTGGGTAAAAGTTAAAACATCTCTTTAACTCTAAAAGTTCTTTTTAAAAAAAATGGAGGTGAATTCACATAATATAAAACCAGCCATCTTAAAGTGTACACTTTAGTGGCGTTTGCTACATCCTCAATGTTGTGCAACCGTTCTCTCTTTCTAGTTCCAAAACATTGTCATCACTCCCAAAGGAGACATTGTAGCATGAAATATCAGTCCCCATTCCTTCTTTCACTTAGCATAATGTCTTCGACATTCATCCATGTGGTAGCATGTTTCAGTACTTCTTTCCTTTTTAGGGCTGAGTAGTTTCCCATTGTGTGGACATACCACATTTGTTTATCTCATTCGTCAGTTGTTTCCACTTTGGGCTATTATGAATAATGCTGCTATGAGCATTTGTGTACAGGTTTGTGTTGGATATTTGTTTTCATTTCTCTTGTGTATATGCCTAGGAGTGGAATTGCTGAGTCATGGTGACTCTAAGCTTAACTTTTTGAGCAACTACCACTGTTTTCCAAAGACCCACCAGCAGCATGTGAAGGTTCTAATTTAACCACATCCTCGCCAACACCTGTTATTATGTCTTTTTATTGTGGCCATTATAGCAGGTGTGAAGTGGCATCCATCCATCTCGTTTTAAGGACAAGTGGAAGACCAGAGAGGAGATGTGACCTGTACAACCTCATATGTTGCAGAGTTAGGCTCTGGACAGCGAATCTCTCTACCTTCCAATCTGATGTTTGTTCCCCCATCAGATGAAATGTCCTTTTTCTTCAACATTTTTTTTTTAAATTTTATTTTATTATGTTATGTTTCTTCAACATTTTAAAAAAAAGATTTTATTTTATTTTATCTTACTCTATTATATTGTATTTATTTTAGAGAGAGAGAGAGAGAGCACTCGAGCGAGGATGAGTGGGAGGGGCAGAGGGAGAGGGAGAGAGAATCCCAAGCAGACTCTGCACTAAGCATGGAGCCTGCTTTGGGTCCTGATCCCCCCAACTCTGAGACCATGACCTGAGCAGAAACTAAGAGTGGGACGCTCAACCGACTGAGCCACCCATGTGCCCCATCTTTTTCTCCACCATTAAGAGAAAAGCAAAGTCAGCTAGTAAAGTGATACATGGAGCCAGGCTTCCCTCACTAGCTATGATAATATAACTCTAGGAGCTTACCACAAATGGAGAATAGCAGCAGTGAGCTTCAGGAGAGGGAGTCTTCCCACCCAGCCAGCAGTCTGGTTGGGATTGGCCCAGGCCCTTGCAGAGCTGACTTCACTTTCTGAACTTTTCTTAAATGGGGCAGAGCGTTAGCAATGACCTAAGTCTGCTTCACCTGCACCATAGATTCTGTTGAGAACCTATTAGATGCTAGTTATAGTTTTACACAACGGAGGTACAAAAATAAATAAGGTGTGGCTTGAGTCCAACCTATTATCTCTGTATTATTCTATTGTATAAACAGTACAGGTAGATGCAGGGCATGAAGGGAGTCAGATAAGGGACATCAACCCAATCTGGAAGAGGGGAATGAGAGCTGAGTCTGGAAGGGCTCAGAGTGACTGTGGGAAGCTTGCCAGGCCTACTCTGTATGTGGAAGAAGGAGAAGTGTGTATGCAGAGTCTCTGGATGGGTGAGAACAGCTTGAAAGTCAAGTGGAACATTCAACAGCTCATGGTTGAAGCCGTTGGAGCATTTTAACTGAGCTATACATAGCTGAGAAACTATTTTCAGAGGTATGCTCATCAGCTTTGTGGGCAACCCAGCACATATAACCCAAGCCAAGTCAGAGGTGGAGTGAGAAAGGCAGCCATCGACTAGCTGAGCAAATAATGTTCCCCACTGGTCAAGTTCTGCATTTGAGTGTATACAGTACAGAAAGTACTAGGGCATCAGACTGGCTTTGCTGGTCACATCTCCCACACACACAGTGTGGCTGTTGTTTTCAGTTATGAAGGAAATATTTGGTCCCCAAACAACCATACAAATAAAGAAAAACATGTATTGATTCATCTTTTCCATTTTGGTTTGTGTAAAGTACCTCTTTTTTACATTAGCCTTCAGCTATGTGGTTTCTGCCCAGGCAGGCCTCAGCAAAATTGTGCAACAGGTGAGGTTTCTTCCTTAGACCCATCGGAAGCTACTGTAAATCCCCCTCCTAATGATCTAGGTTGAACAGTGATGCATTAGGTGCAATATGCCTCAGGTGCTGTTTACTTGTAAAGTTGAACACGTTCTTGATTTTAAATCTTGGTTTGCAAATCCTTTACTCTTCGAAGTTGTGTTTCCAGTGCTTTGGCCTGGTAGAAATATCTGTCATGTTAGTTTTGAGGGGTTTTTTTTTTTTTAATGGAAAACCGAGAGATTGGGTGACCAGTGGTAATGGCACGTGTAGTTTGAAGCAAATGCCAGCCGATGTTCATAATTAGTCATTTCTGTGGTAGGAATCCTGGCAGGCTCTGGAATACATAGGGGCAGTGTAACAGCGGTCTTACTGAGCAGTAAGAGGGGGAGAGAGTAGGAATCCTGTTTGAAGCTTTTTAACAAAATTACTTAGATTGTATAATACCGATCAACGAGGAGATGACCTTTTTCTTAAGATTTATTTGGTCACATTTTAAATAAAATTGATGAAATGGCAATTGTCCATATCACAGGATGTTACCATTTTTAAAAATTGGAATTGCTAGGTGGTAGCCGGAAGCTTCTAAACCATCCCTATCATCACCATTGTGGAAGAAGGAAGCGCTCTCTTTCCTTTGGAGAATGAATGTGACAGTTTCTGCTGTGGAATAAGGTCTAATCTCTAGTGCATTAGAAGATAGACACACTGGATGGACCTAGTCTTCCTATTTATCTTCCAGAGGAGAAGGAACAGTTTTTTTTGTTTGTTTGTTTTTGAGAGAGAGACCAAGAGTATGCCAGCTGGGGGTGGGGGTGGGGGTCAGAGGGAGAGAGAGAATCTTAAGCAGGCTTCACACCCAGGGAGGAATGCTCGATCTCAGGACCCTGAGATCATGACGTGAGCCACAATCAAGAGTCAGATGCTTAACTGACTGAGCCACCCAGGTGCTCCAAGGGACAGTTTGTAGAAAGGTTCTAAGGAGGGCACTTGCATCTTTGTTTCTGTCTCTCAACAGTGCTGGGACATGGATAGCAGTAGGTGGAAGGCTAGAGGGAGGGCTGAGAGGAGATGCAGGAATGCAGTCCATTAGGGAGGAGGACGGGCTGGGCTGTGTTTCAAGGGCTCTTGAAGGGGGAGGGAGGGTGAGAGGGAGCTCCTGGGGTGAGCACCAGATCGAGAATGAGTAGTGGTACTAGAGGTCCTGGTACACTAGAGACAGGTACAGATATGTGAGAGATGAGTGGGCCAGGGATTCTGTACATCAGAGCCTGCAGGAGGTCAAGCTGGGCTTGTCTTGAAGAGCAATATTTGGCCTGGGGTAAGGGTATGCAGAGCACAAATCTTACCTGTTGATTTCGGGCAATGGGGGATGATTTATGGGTGCTTGTCTTCATAAGAGCCCTGTATTTGCTCATACCTCTCTCTTTTCTTGGAAGGTAGTTTGCTCCCCAAATACCTGTTAGTTTTTCCAAATTCAGCTGGAACATCACTGTGAAAATTTCCTGACATTAGACCTAGATCACAGTACTTCTGCATTTATGTCCCTGCCTCCTGTGTTTAGATGGTGAGGTCCTCAAGTGTGAGACCACGCCCTAGTCATCTAGTGTTCCCACCATCCAGCACAGAGAGGATGCTCAGCAATTGATCTCAAGTGAATGAGTAAATACGTTGGATTTGGTCTTGGATTTTGTCTTAAGCACTAATTGTTAAGGTCATTTTCTCCCCGGCCTGTAGCCTCCGTGTGTCACCCCCTCACCCTCCTGCCAGCCATCTAATTTAGCCAGGGACACCCAGGGAGAGGGCCTGAAATTCTCTGGTTATACCAGGATGTGGCCTATGATTTTCTTTTGGTACTGTTACCACAAACTTAAGATGGGCACCCCCAGCTGGAACCAACTGTCAGAAACTATGAAGTCACTGGAGAATTTTTGCTACCATGCACTGACCTACGATGATGGATATTTAAGAAAAGACAGAAAAAGAAAGAAAATTAAAATGGAAATGGAGGTCAGAAAAAAGGGTTACCACAAACTTCATGACCTAAACAAACACAAATTAATTTTAATTAATTAACTAGTTAATTAATTATATTTATTTTAGAGAGAGCACATGGCGGGGCGGAGGGTGGCAGAGGGAGAGAGAGAATCTCAAGCAGACTCAGCACTGAGCATGATGCAAGGCTCGATCTCAGGACCCTGAGATCATGACCTGAGCTGAAACCAAGAGTCGATCGCCTAACTGCCTGTGCCACCTAGGTGTCCCAGCAACACAAATTTATTACTGACAGTCTGGAGATCAGAAGTCTCATGTGGTCAGCTGTATTTTTTGGTTCCCTAGTTATTGTAACATGTGGTTAGGGTTAAGAACTGCTGCCTTCGGGAAAGTTCTGTCTGCTCTCCAGCACCCAGCTTTGCATCATTGTGTGCTCTTTACCTCTGCCCAGAATTGACCCCCTCAGGTTCTGTGGCCAAAGAGGAAGAGGTGAGCAGGTGGGGTTTTTCTGATTCTCTTGGGCCCCCTTTTGCTTGTTGGCAAGCCTCTTGTTTAAGGCCCCCATGTATGGGAGCCTCTGTAAGTGCCTTTCGCCCTGTCCTGACTTAGCAGCAGGTGGAGGCCTTTGCCTGGGCATCTGTGTTCCCTGTGGGCAGGGAAGCAGAGAAACAGCCCCACTGAGTGCAGGGTGATGTCTAAACTTCATAGGAATAACGGTACTTCATTTTCCCGCCCTGACTCCCCTTTCCCTCATTGATTTTTTTAAATTAATTATTTACTTATTTATTTAATTGACACAGTGAGAGAGGGAACATAAGGAGGGTGAGTGGGGGAGGGAGAAGCAGGCTTCCTGCCGAGCAGAGAGCCCGATGCGGGGCTCCATCCCAGGACCCTGGGATCATGACCTGAGCCGAAGGCAGACACTTAACGACTGAGCCACCCAGGTGCCCCTCCCTCATTGATTTTATGGTGGGCTATGTTCTTGGTAGTAGCAGAAAACATTCATTTGCAAAGACTGTGATTTACATTTCTCCCCTGACTTCTTGTTGGTTTAGTAAATCCACGTAACACTTGAGAGTGGAGATACCTTGAATGCTTACAGAGAATGGCAGACCTGTGCTGTTTCCAGGGAGAGCAGGCAACTGGGCTGGAGTGTGGCCCCACTCCTGGCACAGGGTTGCTGACCCAGGTCAGGAAGATGATTGGCGCTCCGTGCCTTCACTGCAAAAGTGCAGACCCTAGGAGGGTGGTAGGTGGTCAGATGCACTTGGGGATTTCTCAACTTTCTAGTCCAGACAGTGTTTTAATATGTAAAAAAATTTTTCTTATTCATGAAACACTTCAAACAAGCAGAGGATGAGAGGAAATGATATAACAGAGCCTTATATATCTATTACGGAGTTTAAACAATGGTTATTATTTGGTTATATTTGCTTTAGGAGTTCTTAAAAAAAGAGAAAGATAAGTTAATTCCTGCGAGCTATTGCTCTACCACATCTTTTTCTCCCTCCTTCCGCAAAGGTAACCACGCACTTGAACTTGATGTACGTTATTCTCATGAATGATTACATTTTAACTGCAATGGATGTATTCATAAATGATCATACTATGATTGCTTTGTGTTTTTAAATTAACTATATACAGATGGCCCCTGATTGATGACTTTTCAACTTTATGATGATGCTAAGGCAATATGCATTCAGTAGAAACTGAACTTCAGATTTTGAATGTTGATGTTTTCCAGCCTAGCCATACGCTGTATGGCATCTCTCTCCTGATGCTGGGCAGCGGCAGCATGAGGGCAAAGAACTGATACATTCACAACCGCTCTCTAATGGGACAACCATTCTGTTTCTTACCTTTAGTACAGTGGTTAATTAATTAGGTGAGATAGTCAACACTTAATTATAAAATAGGCTATGTGTTAGATGATTGTGTCTAATTGTAAGCTAATATAAGTGTTCTGAGGATGATTTTGGTATGTTAGGTGTATAAATGCATTTTCCACTTACTATATTTCGGCTTATGATGGGTTTGGCAGGACATAACCCCATTTTCAGTTGGGGAAGATCCATATTTCCTTCTCCTTTTTTTCTTTTTGTAACTTGAGAAATCCTTTTCTGTCCCAAATTCACGAAAGATATTTTCCCATGTTTCTTTTAAAGGTTTTACAGTTTAATCCATTTAAAACTTAGTAGTTTTTATATAGGTGTGAGGAACTTAATTTTATTTTAATTTTAATTTTTTCATCATTCCTTCAGTGCTGCATCCTTTTCCTATTGATTTATAGTGTTACCTCTATCATGTGCCTGACTTTTGTATATGTGGATCCCTTTTATGTTCTGTACTGATTTCTTTTTCTTTTTTTTTTAAAGATTTTATTTATTTATTTATTTGACAGAGAGAGACACAGTAAGAGAGGGAACACAAGCAGGGGGAGCGGGAGAGGGAGAAGCAGGCTTCCCACTGAGCAGGGAGCCCGATGCGGGGCTCGATCCCAGGACCCTGGGATCATGACCTGAGCCGAAGGCAGACACCCAACGACTGAGCCATCCAGGTGCCCGTTTGGTATTGATTTCTAATGGTCAAGATGTTTATTCCTATACCAGTACCACATTGCTTTAATTACTATAACCTCATGAGTTTTTAATTAATATTTTTTTGAGATATAATTCATGTATCATAAAATTTGCCTTATTGAAATGTAAAATTTAGTGTATTCACAAAGTTGTGCAACCAACTTCACTATCCAACTCCAGAACATGTTTGTCACCCTGAAAAGAAACTCTGTATCCATTAACAGCCACTCTCCACCCCTCCACCCCTCTCAGCTCCTGGCAACCACTCATCTACCTTCTGTCTCTACAGATTGCGTATTCTGGACATTTCATATAAATGGACTCATACGATACGTGGTCTTTTGAGTTTGGCTTCTTTCACACAGCATTTTTCAAGTTTCATCCATGTTGTAGCATGTTTCAGTACATCACTCGTTTTATGGCTGAGTATAATTCCATTGTATGTATCAGTTTGGGTTTATCCATTGGTCAGTTGATGAACATTTGGGTTGTTTCCACCTTTTGGCCATTATAAATAATGCCACTATGAACATTTCTGTACAAATTTTTATGTGGACATGTGTTTTCATTTCTCTTGGTTATGTAAGTAAGAATGCTACTGCTAGGCCCAAAGGGTAATTCTATGTTTAGCATTTTGGGGAACCACCAAACTATTTTCCCAAGGGGCTACACCATTTTACATTTCCACCAGTAATGTTTGAGAGTTCCAATTTCCCTCCACCTTCACCACTGCTTGTTGGTTATTGTTACCCTACTGAGCATGAAACTGAATCTCGTTGTGGTTTTCATTAGTATTCTCTAATGGCTAATGATGCTGAGAATCTTTCCATGTGATTATTGGTCATATGCACATCTTCTTTGGAGAAATGTCTGTTCAAATCCTTGGTTTCATCATGTGTTTTGATATTAGTAGATGATCCCTTCCTTTTACTTCTTCAAAAGTCTTGCTATTCCTGGCCCTTCACTCTTTCACATAAAATTTATGATGAGCTTATCCCACCCCAAAATCCACTGGGATATATAATAGAACTTGGATTTGTAGATTAATTCGGAAAAATTGATTCATTAAAATATATATAAACATGGAAACATCATTAGTTGCCCCCGTTTCCATACCAGGTCTGGATTGCCTACTTCCAAATCATTACTGAGGGTTGGGGAGGGGGAGCTTGGGGGATGGAAGGAGGAGGGAGGGGGTGGAAGGGAGAGAGGAAGAAGGGGGAAAGAGAAAGGGAGAGCCGAGGGGTGGGAGGGAGAAGTGGGGAGAGAGAGGGAAGAGACAGGGAGAGCAATGAGGGTAGAGAGAGAGGCTAGTAGATTAAACTACTGCTATTTTGGGTTTCTTTTTTTTTTTTTTTTTAAGATTTGTTTGAGAGAGAGAGAGAGAGAGTGGGGTAAGGACACAGAGAGAGAGAGGGAGAGAGAGAATCTTCAGCAGATTCTCTGCTGAGCATGGAGCCTGACAAAGGGCTTGACCCTGAGATCATGACCTGAGCCCAAATCAAGAGTTGGATGTTTAACCCACTGAGCCACCCAGGCGCCCCTATTTTGGGTTTCTGTTATGCTCAGTCATAATCCATATCCCAAATAATAAAATGGTATATCTCTTCATTTACTTAGCTTCTTTAAATATATTCTTAAAATTTTAAAACATAATTTTGTTCATGAAAATTTTCACATCATCTGTTAAGTGTATTTCTTTGTTCTTTATGGTGTTTGTTGGATTGTAACATGCATGTTTTTCAAAATCCCTTTTTTGTATGTTTGTTGCTAGTGTGTAAGAGCATAATGGACTTTAGTATTGTTTGTGTGCCAGCAACTTTATTGAATGTTGTTATTAATTCTATCAGTTTGTCTATAGATGTTTTTTACTTTTCTGTGTTGATCAACATTATCTGTGAGTTATGACTTTTTTCTTTCTTTCCAATTACTACATCTTAAAATATATTTTTCTAGTGTTACTGTGTTAACATTGACAATACAAGTTTGCATAGAAGCAATAATAGCTGACATTCTTATGTTTTTCCTTATTTTAAGTGAGAAATTCCAATTTTTCACTATTTTCATCTTTGCTCTTTGTTTTTGATATTCTTTATGTAGTTAAAGAAATCCCTTTTATTTCTACTAAGAATTTTACCTCAAAATGAGAATTTATTTTATCATATGTCTTTTTTGCTTCTATAACTTTTCTTATTTGGTTTATTATTAGGTAGATTATGTACATAGATTTCATAACATTAAACCTTTCTAAGATGAAACCTGCAGTCAAGATTCTTTTGGTGTAGGGACTCCTGGGTGGCTCAGTCGATTAAGCGTCTGCCTTCGGCTCAGGTCATGATCCCGGGGTCCTGGGATTGAGTCCCACATCAGGCTCCCTGCTCAGCGAGGGGTCTGCTTCTCCCTCTGCCTGCCACTCCCCCTGCTTGTTCTCCTCTCTCTCTCTATCTGACAAATAAATAAAATCTTAAAAAAAAAAAAGAGATTTTTTTGGTACATTGCTAAACTTCATTTGTTAATCTGTTTATAAAAATTCTCTTTGTGCCTATATTTGTGAGATCACGCAATGGTTTTTGATTCTTACACTGTCCTGTCTGGGTTATCTAAGGATCTGTCACTCTCATAAAATGAGTGGGGAGCATTTCCTCTTTTTCTGTTTCTGAAACAATTTGAATAAGATTGAAAATATCTGTTCCTGTGATGTTTAGTAGAACTTACCCATGGAATCACTTGAGGTTGGGTTTTTTTGTGGCTATATTTGTGTGTGTGTGTGCCTGTGTGCATGTGTACTTACGTGTGAATGAATTTTAAAACTATTCATTTTATTTACTGATTATAGAACCATTCAAATTTTATACACTTCTTGGACAGTTCTGGTAAATTTTATTTTTCTAAAATATTATAACTTTAATCTGAATATTCAAATGTTGTTCATGGTATTATTGTTCATAGTATTATGATTTCTGAAAATCTCCACTGCAATGTGATTAGCTTCCTTTCTACATTTCTTTTATGGTGGTTTATAGGCATGTGTGTAATTTTTAAATCAATCACTATTTTTCTTAGCCAATCTTGTCAGAGGTTTGTTTCTTTTACTTAGTCATTTTTATTTTATTTATTTATTTATTTATTTTAAACATATAATGTATTATTTGTTTCAGAGGTACAGGTCTGTGATTCAACAGTCTTGACAATTCACAGCGCTCACCATAGCACATACCCTCCCCAATATCTATCACCCAGCCATCCCATCCCTCCCACCCCCCACCACTCCAGCAACCCTCAGTTTGTTCGCTGAGATTAAGAATTCCTCATATCAGTGAGGTCATATGATACATGTCTTTCTCTGATTGACTTATTTCGCTCAGCATACTTAGTCATTTTTAAAGTAGTAACTATTGGGGCACCTGGGTGGCTCAGTTGGTTAAGCATCTGCCTTCAGCTCAGGTCATGATCCCAGAGTCCTGGGATTGAGCCCGGCATTGGTCTCCCTCCTCAGTGGGGAGTTTGCTTCTCCCCCTCCTTCCTGCTCATTCTCTCTCTTACTATTTCTGTCTCTCTCAAATAAATAAATAAAATATTTTTTTAAAAAGTAGTAACTATTGGTTTTATTGATTTTTCCATTCTTTTTTATTCTATTAATTTTTCTATTAATCTTTAGAATTTGCTTTATTACCCAGTTTTTGATGGGAGTTTACTCTGTTGTTCCTTTCACAACTTTGAGTCAGATGCTTAGCTTTCTTAAGTTCTAACATATGTATTATATAAAATTACTTGTAAGTACTGCTTGAATTGCATCCCCCACGTTTTGATATGTGGTATTTTCATTTAATTGCAATGCAAAGTATTTTCTACTATTCATTAAAATATTTTAATTGACCCATGCATTATTTCCAAACATATGAGAGTTTCAAGGGTTATCTTTTTTGTTATAGATTTTTTTTATTTAAAGATTTTTATTTATTTATTTGAGAGAAAATGAGAGAGAGAGAGAGAGCATGAGAGGGGGGAGGGTCAGAGGGAGAAGCAGACACCCCGCTGAGCAGGGAGCCCGATGCGGGACTCGATCCTGGGACTCCAGGATCATGACCTGAGCCGAAGGCAGTTGCTTAACCAACGGAACCACCCAGGTGCCCTGTTATAGACTTTTTAAAAGTAATCTCTACTCCCAACATGGGGCTCAAACTCACAAGCCCGAGATCAAGAGTCACGTGCTCTACCAACTGAGCCAGCCAGGCACCAAAGATTTTATTTACATATTTATTTGAGAGGGAGAGAGAGAGAGAGAGAGAGAGAGAGAGAGAGAGAGAGAGAATGCAGGCACATACACAGGGGGAGGATAGAGGGGGAGGGAAAGGGACAAGCAAGATCCACACTCAGCTGGGTGCCCAACACAGGGCTCGATCCCTGACCCTGAGATCATGACCTGAACCAAAATCAGGAGTTGGAAGCTCAAGTGACTGAACCACCCAGGCACCCGTTTTATTATAGATTTTTATTTTTATTGTATTAATGAGAGAGCATGGTTGTATGATATTTGTTGTTTGGCATTTCTTAAGATGACTGTGAGTCCTAATACTGTGTATTCTTTAATTCTTAGGTACAGGGATTTATAGATGTCAATTAGATAAACCTTGTCCATCACACTGTTTAAAACTTCTACAGGCTGACTCTTAAAATTTTCTAAAGTTTTCCTTTTTTATTAGATATTTAATTATTTTAAATACTACCGTGTTTTATTACATTTTTTTTCAGATTATAATTCTATTACCTCAGGTTCTTAAAAGTATAATCTTGTATTTATGGTATTTTCTGTCTTCTGTTTGTGGTAGATTTCTCCTCTTGGATTTTGACATTTTTAATAGAGAGCTTATCTTAGGTTAACCTTTTCCCTTCCATGAATTCCTTGTGGCATTAATGGTTATTCTTTTAGCAAGAGCCTCAGAGTTATCACTGGCCCAGGCACTGGGGAGTTCCTAGAAGATGTGGATAAATTTGAACCCCAGGTCTGTCTGGGATTTCTTTATTATTATTATTATTATTATTATTATTATTATTTTATGTTAGTCACCATGCAGTATATCATTAGTTTTTGATGTAGTGTTCCATGATTCATTGTTTGCATATAACACCCAATGCTCCATGCAATACGTGCCCTCCTTAATACCCATCACTGAGCTCACCCATCTCCCCACCCCCGCTCCCCTCTAAAGCCCTCAGTTTGTTTCTCGGAGTCCAGAGTTTCTTATGGTTCGGCTCCCCCTCTGATTCCCACCCTTTTCATTTTCCCCTTCCTTCTCCTAATGTCCTCCATGCTATTCCTTATGTTCCACAAATAAGTGAAACCATATGATAATTGACTTTTTCTGCTTGATTCATTTCACTTAGCATAATCTCCTCCAGTCCCATCCATGTTGATGCAAAAGTTAGGTATTCATCTTTTCTGATGGCTGAGTAATATTCCATTGTATATATGGACCACATCTTCTTTATTCATTTGTCTGTTGAAGGGCATTTTGGCTCTTTCCACAGTTTGGCTATTGTGGACATTGCTGCTATGAACATTGGGGTGCATGTGGCCCTTCTTTTCACTACATCTGTATCTTTGGAGTAAATAACCCAGTAGTGCAATTGCTGGGTCATAGGGTAGCTCTATTTTTAATTTTTTGAGGAACCTCCACACTGTTTTCCAAAGTGGCTGTACCAACTGGCATTCCCACCAACAGTGTAAGAGGGTTCCCCTTTCTCCACAACCTCTCCAACATTTGTTGTTTCTTGCCTTGTCAATTTTTGCCATTCTAACTGGTGTAAGGTGGTATCTCAATGTTGTCTTGATTTGAATTTCCCTGATGGCTAATGATGAAGAACATTTTTTCATGTGTCTGATAGCCATTTGTATGTCTTCTTTGGAGAAGTGTCTGTTTATGTCTTCTGCCCATCTTTTGATTTGATTATTTGTTTTTTGGGTGTTGAGTTTGAGAAGTTCTTTATAGATCTTGGAGATGAGCCCTTTGTCTGTAGTGTCATTTGCAAATATCTTCTCCCATTCTGTGGGTTGCCTCTTTGTTCTGTTGACTGTTTCCTTTGCTGTGCAGAAGCTTTTTTATCTTGATGAAGTCCCAAAAGTTCATTTTCGCTTTTGTTTCCCTTGCCTTTGGAGACGTGTCTTGAAAGAAGTTGCTGTGGCCAATGTCAAAGAGGTTACTGCCTATGTTCTCCTCTAGGATTTTGATGGATTCTTATCTCACATTGAGATCTTTCATCCTAGCAACAGCAATCAGACAACAAAAAGAAATAAAAGGTATTCAAATTGGCAAAGAAGAAGTTAAACTCTCTGTCTTCACAGATGACATGATACTTTATGTGGAAAACCCAAAAGACTCTACCCCCAAATTACTAGAACTCATACAGCAATTCAGTAATGTGGCAGGATACAAAATCAATGCACAGAAATCAGTTGCTTTCTTATACACTAACAATGTAACTGTAGAAAGAGAAATTAGAGAATCGATTCCATTTACAATAGCACCAAAAACCCTAAGATACCTTGAAATAAACCTAACCAAAGAGGTAAAGGATATATACTCTGGGAACTACAGAACACTCATGAAAGAAATTGAAGAAGACACAAAAAGATGGAAAAACATCCCATGCTCATGGATCAGAAGAATAAACATTGTTAAAATGTCTGTGCTGCCCAGAGCAATCTATACCTTCAGTGCCATCCTGATCAAAATACCAACAGTATTTTTCAAAGTGCTGGAACAAACAATCCTAAAATTTGTATGGAATCAGAAAAGACCCTGAATTGCCAAGGAAATGTTGAAAGAGAAATACAAAGCTGGGGGCATCACGTTGCCTGATTTCAATCTATGTTACAAAGCTGTGATCACCAGGACAGCATGGTACCGGCACAAAAACAGACACATAGACCAATGGAACAGAATAGAGAGCCCAGATATGGACCCTCAACTCCATGGTCAAATAATCTTCAACAAAGCAGGAAAAAATATGCAACGGAAAAAAGACAGTCTCTTCAATAAATGGTGCGGGGAAAACTGGACAGCGATATACGTAAGAATGAAACTCCACCATTCTGTTACACCATACACAAAGATAAACTCAAAATGGATGTCTGCGATTTCTAATTCCCAAAGGAGATATTTTTGCTCATCTAGAATTCAGAGACAGACAAGACTTCTTGTTTATCTGTTCTGATAGATTTTGTTGTAGCCTGTCTTTTCAGAAGGGATATCACTTTTTGAGAGTTCCATTTTGAAAGTTCTTACTTCCAACTCTTTACCTTGCATTGGGTCCAACATCCTGTCTCTTGTTTTAAAACACAAGCCGTTATGTTTTTTCACCCTATGGTAACCACAGCATTATCAGCTTCTAAGCTATCATTCTGTTTCATGCTCCTTTTTGGCACCTAGAAATTTCCACCTTTTTGTGTGTGAGCCTAATCAAATATTTAAAATATTTTAAAATTATATTTTATCAGCAATTAGTGGTTTTTGAAGCAAGACATTTGTTGTTGCTATTGGTTGTTAGTCTTATATTTCTAGAGCTAGAATACATGCTTAGTCTTTAATTGTGAAAGATGGAGAAGTTTCAGAACACCATGAGACAAATGCTTCATAAAATGTTTCATCTGTTGTTTTCTCTTGAATTCAGCATCATAACAATATTTAGATGGGTCCTTCATTGCTGTTACTCTGAAGGAGCCAACCTCACGGTTGGGTTGGTGTTTGTGGGAGACCTTGGTGGAGGCCAGCAGCTATTGTGGGGCTGCTGGAGGGAACCTTCAGGCCGTGGTTTTTATACATGGAGGAAATGTTTTATCTCTTTCATAAAACACCTTTCCTAGAACAAAAATAGCGGGTCCATGGTGAAATTTACTTGAACAGCTTTCCTGGTGAAGTTTCCTTTGACTTCGGTCCATGGGAGACTGCTATGATATTTTTCTTTACTTATTCCAGAAACAAAGAGTTCTCCCAGATCAGAAAAGAAAGCAAGCAGATTCCTAAATGAAGGGCCTTCAGGAGAGGATTTTTCTGTTTTTGATTCTCTCTCTGTTCAAATATACAGATAACATAATAGAGAAATGTACAGAGGCCTTACTAGGGCATTCCTTGCTTAGAAAAAGTGGTCACATTGATTAAAACCTTCTATTCCTGTAAAAAGGAGTAGTTATTATATACAGATCCAGGAAGCTCAGGGATTCTCCCATAATAGCCAGAAGTAATAACGTAGCCCTGAGAACTACAATTTCAGTGTCTCCTAAGTGATAATCATTGTCATGGTGCTAGGAATCCAGAGACAGAACAATTTAGTCTTTGCCCTCAAAGAATTTACAGGTCAGTGGAGATGAATAGATCACTGGAAAATTAAAAGAATGATACAATTAATTTAAAAAATTGGTGGGTTAGTCTTCATCAAAATTAAAACTTTTGCTCTTCAAAAGACAATGTTAAGAGAATAAAAAGACAAACCACAGATTGGGAGAAAATATTTGTAGATTTTATATCTGATAAAGGACTTGTGTCAACAAAAACTGATGATGTACTGTCTGGTGACTAACATAACAGAATAAAAAATAAAAAATAAAATAAAGTTTATCATAATAAATGCAAACTAATCTATAGTGATAGAAAACAGATGAGCTGTTGCTGATTTAAAAATATATAAAGAATACTCAAAACTTAAGAAGAAGAAACAACTCAATTTTAAAAACAGGCATAAGATTTGAAGGGATATTTCATCAGAGAAGATACATGAATAGCACAAAAACACATGAAAAGATGCTTAACATCATTAGTCATTAGGAAAATGCAAATTAAAACCATAATAAAGTATCACTAAAGACCTATTAGAATGGTTAAAATAAAAAAAGACTGACCATATCAAGTGTTGGCCAGGATGTGGAGAAACTGGAGCTCTTGTACACTGCTAGTGGGAATGTAAAATGGTACAACTACTTTGAAAAATATTTTAGAAGTTTCTTAAAAATTATATATACTTCTACCATATATCTGGCCACTTAACTCCTGGAATTAAGATAAAAGGAAATATGTGTCTGTAAAGAGATTTGTACATGAATGTTCATAGATTTATTTGTAATAGTCCCAAACTAAAAACAACCCAGATGCCCATCAACAGGTGAATGGATAAACCAACTGTGGTACTTCTGCACGATGGAATGCTGCTCCATTGTGTAGGATAAGAAGGATTGAACCACTGATGCACACAGGAAGGACGAGTCTTGAAATAATTATGCTGAGTATAAGAGAAGACAGACAAAAATGAGTATATGCTATATAATTCCAACAAATAAAACTTTAGAAAATGCAAACTAATCTATAGTGATAGAAAACAGATCAGTTGTTGCCTGGGGATGGAACTGAGGGAGGTGAGGGGGAAAACTATAAAGGATCATTCAGAAACTTTTAGGGGTGATGAATTTGTTTATAGTCTTGATTGTGGTGTTACTTTCTTGGGTATATAACTATGTCAAAACTTATCAAATTGTTCACTTTAAATATGTGCAGTTTATTAGAGGTGCCTTGGAAGAGGTAAGTTCAAGGTGCTATCAGTGGATGGTACATGGGAAGGTCCTTTAACTGATACTACCTGGAATTCAGGGAAGAGGAGAGAGACGCTTAGCCTGAGATTTGGAATTTGAGTCTGTGTTATTGAGGGAAAGGGGGTGAGGAAGGGCAGGGGAGTAGAGAACTCTTCACATTGAAGCTACACCAAATGCAAAGGTTCCAAAGCATGTAAGTATGTGATATGTTTAGAGACCTACAAGTAGCATGGCATTACTGAAACATAAGAAGCTCATGGAGAGGAGAGGAGAGGCAGATAATGGCTCAGATTCCTTTCTAGTTCATGGGTTTATATAATTCTCATCATGAGATACCACTTGTGTAACCAGCTTGTCCAAGGATCCCTATCCTTGAATACAATGTGGGGTCTCCATTTATGTGTAAATTGCAATGGTATGACTCCCTGACCCCCTACTTGCCCAAAGTATCCCCCAGTTATTTGGGAGAATCTCCAAATGGGCTTTCATATATATATATATGTTCATAAAACAGTCTGTCATGTTCTTCCTTTCCTTCCCAAGACACACTTTTTGACTTCTATTCCCCAACAGGCTGACCCAAGAAGCTGCATTTACATTCCTGTACCTGTTTTGGAGTTCTGTCACTGGGAGGACTCCAGAGTTCACACCACACTTAACAAAATGCTAGTTGTACCCAAAGCTACCAGTCTCAGGTGCCAGAGTAGAGAGAAAAGCTTGTGCATCTGCATTGTGTCAGCTTAGCTAAGCAAGAATTTCCTTTCACAGAATTCCCTTCTCTTTATAAGCACAGATCAGTATTGCTCACAAGAGATACTTCCTGTGAGATCTGGAAGGCAGGAGTGAAGCAGCGGCCATATTTTTTTCCTCTGATGGTCTGTACAGCAGAGTGGCAGCTTGCCCCCATTTATCCCTGATTTGCTATCAGACTTGGGCCAGTCCCACCAGATCTGCTGCTTCTGTGAGTTCTTGGCCAGGTCCCTGTGCAGCTTTGTGGTGAAAGGGGCCAGTGTCTCCTGTGCATCACCCAGTGCATTGAGGTCTGAGGTGGTGGGAGACCGATGCAGGTCCCAGTTTGTCTGTGTGGGTTCCAGGTTGTTCTTGCTATTGACCACGTCCAGTTTTCTTTTTTTTGACTGCTACTCTTGCTGATCTATGGCAGCATCAAGTTTAGCACCAAGCATAGAGCGCTGTGTAGAATGCTCTACTGCCTTCCACAGCTGGGTGAGATCTAACTCCTGTAATAAATGTTTTATTTCATATCACTCACAGGGGTCCTGCTTCTCTAGTTGAGCCCCAAGACAAGTCTCCCACCCTTATGCTACCTGGATCCAAGAGCAGCGTTGTTTTGCCAAAACCTTTATAAAGATCTCTCTTGAAAGCATAGTATCGAGTGTCTGACCATCCCCTCTACAATCAGAGACTCAGACCACAGGGCTGAATGGGGGAGAGGTGCCAACACAAACCTTCCATTTTCCTCTCTTCTCCCAACCCCACCCCAACCAAATGCCTTCCTCCTCCCCCAGTTAATAGAAATAAAAGCATGGGTGTGAACAGATGTTCCTTGTGGGTGTGAGTGCTAGTGGAGGGCTGCTTGGCTCTCCATCCCAGCTGCCTCAGGGACCCTCTCAGACAGTTTCAGTGTCCTCAGAGACCAGATGAACTCCTCCCTGAGTCTTTGATTCTTGCGTTCAAAGAGTCCCAGCAACTTGACCCTCATGTCTTTGTTTTCACTCATTTCCTTTCCATGGTGCTTTGCCAGAATTCTGGGATGGATTACAAGGCCTCCCCGAAGACCTACTTGACTGAAGGAGCAGAGCAACAGGGAAGAGCAATTTCATGGCTTTTTTATGCCAGGAAGTACTGTATCTGGTAAACTCACGTCTACAAAGCCCTCAGAAAGTGAGGACATTCCAAGATAGAAGAGGATGAACTGGAAGTGGGTAATGAGAGGCCCTGACCCCCTACCTGCCCGAATCTTGAATCCTCCTGTGTGAGTCTCTTGGGCTCTGGGCAAGTCTCTTTCTGCTCTTCCTCTGTAGACTTACCATATTTCCTTCCCACTGGTCCCACAGGACATCAGGAGTATGATGAGAAGAATAAACTCTGAAGCCTGGAAAGCTGTGTTACCTAGTGCAGCCTTTCCTGAACCTGATCTTTGGAACTCCCTCAGTTGGGTTACTGTTCCCACATTCATGCTGGAAACCAGCACAAATTTCCAGCTCTCTCCTGCCTCCCCAAGATTTTAACTTAGTAGTTTGGGCTATGTCATGGAATCTATACTTTGAAAATGAAACAAAAACCAAACAAAACTCTGCAGTTACTCTGATGGTAAACCAAGTTCAGATACAACTGTGAACAACTAGATCTAGTGAACAACTGATCTAGTGAACTGATCTAGTGAAGGAAAGAACCTTATATAGTTGAGTTCTGTCGCCAAGCCCAAGGAAAATGGAAATATCCAGATAATTCCAGTACAAAAACACAGTTTCATTAGAATTATGTGAAGCATGAGTAACTGTATCTGAGACATTTGGGTGGAAAGCATACCCGTGAAGCAAAGTCTTTTTTCCCAAATAGGTTTAAATTCAGACCAAGCCTCTGGAAAAGGTGACAGTGGTGTGAGATTGAACAGAGAAGGAAGAATTGCGTTTTCTGAACAGTTTTACTCTCACTGTGGCCACCAAACATTCTGGATGCGCTGGGAGTCTCTTTCGTTTTACACATGCTTATTGCAAAGTAGCCTTATAACTCACAAACCATGAATCCCTATTTTTGACATGGAAAAATAATGCCTGTAACTTAATATACCGTACTTTCGCAAATCATGAGAGAATAGATTTTGGGACAGTGTTCCTTTTGTTTAGGATTTGAAATTTCTAATGCATCTGTATGTATAAATATATTTTTAAAGTATAGTTGATGTATAATATATTATTTTCAGATATAGTACATCATGATTCAGCATTTCTATAAATTACAAAATGATCATGAGGATAAGTGTAGTTACCATCTATCATCATTACAATCTATCATTATTACAGTATTATTGACTATATTCCCTGTGCCGTACTTTGCATTCTTGTGACTTATTTATTTTATGACTGGAAGTTTGTACCTCTTAATCTCCTTCACCTAGTTCATCCATCTCCCCTTCCCTCCCCTCCCCTCTGGCTTTATTCTCTGTATTTATGAGTCTGTTTCTGTTTTGTTTGTTTGTTTTGATATTTTAGGTTATATAAGTGAAATCGTATGGTATTTGTCTTTCTCTGTCTGACTTATTTCACTTGGCATAATAGCCTCTAGGACTCTCCATGCTGTTGCAAATGGCAAGATTTCACTTTTTTGTTAATGGCTAATATTCCTGTGCGTGTGTGTGTGCGTACGTGTGTGTGTGTGTGTGTGTGTTACATTGTCTTTATCCATTCATCTACCAGTACACAGGTTGCTTCCATATCTTGGCTGTTATAAATAATGCTGCAGTGAATATGGGGGTGCATCTATCCTGTTGAATTAGTGTTTTTGTTTTCTTTGGATAAATACCCAGAAGTGGAATTGCTGGATTGTATGGTATTTCTATTTTTTAATCTTTTGAGGAACCTCCATACTGTTTTCTACAATGCCTGCACCAACTTACATTCCCACCATCAGTACACGAGGGTTCCCTTTTCTCCACATCCTCGCCAACACTTGTTTCTTGTCTTTTTGATTCTAGCCATTCTGACAGGTGTAGAGTGATATCACATTGTGGTTTTGATTTGCATTTCCCTGATGATTAATGATGTTGAGCATCTTTTCATGTGTCTATTGACCATCTGTCTTCTTTGGAAAAATGTCTATTCAGGTCCTCTGCCCATGTTTTAATTGGAATTTTTTGTGTTGTATGAATTTTTGAATATATTTTGGATATTAACCCTTCATTGGATATATGATTTGCAAATATCTTCTCCCATTTAGTAGGTTGCCTTTTCATTTTGTTGATGGTCTCCTTCACTGTGCAAAAGCTTTTGAGTTTGATGTAGTCCAAATTGTTTATTTTTGCTTTTGTTGCCCTTGCGTCAGGAGACAGATCCAAAAAAAAAAAAAAAAAAAATACTGCTAAGACTGATGTCTAAGAGTTTACTGCCCATGTTTTTTTTTTTTAGGAACTTTATGGTTTTGGATCTCACATTTAGGTCTTTTAATCCATTTTGAGTTGATTTTTTATTTCAGGTCAGCATCAGTTGCCTTGTACCTAAGATGGCTACATGTCCCAGACATTATCGGGGAGGGGAGGGGTACAGATCTGTCATTCTGCCCATTATCGCCCATTGGTATGGTATGATCATGGTACATGGTATGACCATGGTATGACCGATGAACAGCTCTCTGTTTCGTAATTTGAGTGTGGGAAATAGAGGCTCCGTCTTGAGAGATTGAATGGAATGCTTGCAACTCTGTTTCAGGTCTGTGTTCCATGGTCTGCATTTGCTGGACATATTTCTTAAATGCCACCTTTCCTGGGAGGGAAAGCTGTAGCCTATTTTTGTTCCATCGAATGTATTAGTCCATTGCTTATTGCCTTGCTCTGGACGGTCACCCCCAGAGGAAAGGCAGGGGCTCTGTGGGCCCAGCATTACATTTCAGGCGAACACCAACTTAGTGCTGCCATCTCGTGGCTGGGTAAACTCTAAAGGCTGCCAGCCACTTTGGAGCTACTTTGCAACAAGGAACCAGACATTCAGAATGCGTGGTCTTTGCCTGCTCAGAAGAAAACTTGACCACCGATTTCTAATAACGGTGCCATCCCCGCTTTTCTATTTCTGGAATGAAGAAAGTACCTCTTGTGTCGTTAAGGTAGATTCCTGCCTGTTTCTTTAAAGAGAAAGGAATTCATTCTTGTTTTGGATTTAGTTATTTTTGGATCAGCCATTAGGCAGTATTGCGAGTAAAGGTTTAAGAAGTTTGGAGAAAAGGAAAAGAAGTGTACTATTCAAGGCCAGAAAGGGAGGCTGAAAGTGGAGACAGGTAAGTCTTATCTCTGGGACAGAAGTTCTCCAAGTGTGGTCCCAGGACCAGCTGCATCAGCAACAGCGGGGACACTTGTTAACATGCACGTTCTTGGCCCCCAGCCTAGACCTGTGGACTCAGGAACTCTGGGGTGCAGCCCAGAGATCTGTGTTTTTAGCTGATTCTGAAGCAGGCTCAGTCTACAACACTCTGTTGAGGACTAGAAGCCATCCCTGGACAGCAGTGAAGCAGATGACATTCGGCAGCCATTTGGTTCTTCATTATACTCATCCCTCTGCATTCCCTCTCTGCGTGTTATTTACCCAGTAAACAGCGAATCTGTGCTCAGCAACTATTACGGGCAAGCCCTGTTTCAGGTGGTGATACTGGGGTTGGTCTGAACAAGAGCCCAAGGATTTGCATTTCTAACAATTTCCCAGGTGATGCTGATCCTGCTGGTCTGGGGGGCGGGATTTTAGGAGCCCTGGGTTTAGAGGTGAGAGCAGCAGGCCCCAAAGCCTTTGTGGTTTTCAAATGGAGCATGCATCTCGGACTTTTCAGAATCTGTGTGGCCGTGAGACCCGCTTCTCAGCCCTTCCTGCCTCTTACCACGGGCACTCAGGAGACGTGGTTATTTGAATTGAACTCTAGTCCATTATAAAGGGATTAAAATAACATGCTGTGATTTCACCACCCAAAGTTGGGGCATTTGAAAAGCCAGAGCAGACATACAATTATTAAAAGGCTTTAGTGAAAATTGTCAATAGCCTCGGAAATTCTGGCCGTATATTGAAAGGCCTGCTTGGTGCTCTGCGTCGACTCAGGCTGATCAATATTGCTTGCATGCAGCACATCTACCGCTTGTTTAATTTGCCATTTATAAATTTGGCCAGTCCAGCAAATCTGAACAGTTCTAATGCAAAGGACAAATAAGCAGAACCGCAAATCAAACTGGATTTGTGGGCACAATGAAACAGTAAGAAATGTCAGAGCTGGGCGCAGTAGTCTCACAGCAGGTAAGAATACAAATGTCTGCTTGTATGTCCTATGCAGTCTCTACCATCTGCTGACTGCACACCACTCCTCTGATGGAGCTTCTAGCCAGCACTGTCTGGGAGGGTAAGACTAGACTTCGCTTTGTAAAATCTTTTATTTATTTATTTATTTATTTATTTATTTATTTTTAAAGGTTTTATTTATATATTTGACACACAGAGAGAGAGAGAACACAAGCAGGGGGAGATGCAGGCAGAGAGAGAGGGAGAAGCAGACTCCCCGCTGAGCTGAGCAGGGAGCCCGACATGGGGCTCGATCCCAGGACCCTGAGATCATGACCTGAGCCGAAGGCAGATGCTTAACAGGCCCAGTCCTACTCTGAATTGTAAAATCTTAAGTCTTACACAGAGAGTGGGCGAGGCAGCTTAGTGTGGTGGTAAATACGCAAAGCTTTGGGGTCAGGCAAGGCTGGTCCCCCAAATCTTTCATAGCTTGTGGGAAGTTACTTGCTCTCTCTGGATCTCATCTTCTTCACCGGTCAATTTGGGGCAGTGCAGCCCACTTCATGCAGTGGTTTTAGGGATTAAATGAAACAAAGGTAGGTAAAGCACATAGTGGGTGCTCAATGTATAGAGTAAACGCCCCGTTTCCAAGGGCTGGGGCTGGAAGAGGCTGTGAACATCCACAACTGCGGTCTTCGTGCTCTGGGCCTTTTTCTCCCTCTTAAGGTTGCTCTGTGTTAAAACGTGAGTATACGAGCCCCCAGTGGAGGGCACCCCCAGGGCTATAAAAGCTCTGTGACCCCCAGGGCAGCCGAAATGCCAGCCTAAACAGTATCAGATGACCATCCCGGAGAAGCAAACACAAGCCTTTCCTACAGAAATGACTGAACTGGGCCTTGTTGATAGGGTTGAAATAGGATGTGCTTGAATTTTAAAGGGATGCCCCATCTATCCGGTAGGTGCATGCTAGCTAAGTCCCTGGGTTTGCCTAACGCCTTCCTCCTGGAAAAGTTCGGTGGTGAAGCAATTGGGAGGAAGGAGGGGAGGCCTGGGTGGAGGCTGCTGTGGAGGTATGGAGGGTCCAGGCTTGGATGTGGATGGGAGCATCAGAAAGAAGGGGTGTCTGGAGAAGTAGGAGGTTGGGCGTGGGATACTGGAGATTCGGTTTTTAACTTTTCTGAGGAAAGACTGCTCTGGGTGAGTCCTACTCTGAAATCCTTTTCGTGAACCATGGGTCACTTCTCCCACAGTGTGGCCCCATTGCTGAGGGAGTTTATGATGGAGTGAGAGTCTGGGAGAGGGAAAAATCCATCTCATTATCACTGTGATGAATATATAGAGGAATGAGTTCAGGCCATGGGGTCAGATGTGGTCCTGAGTGAGAATCCAGATCTTCTCCGTTAAGCTGAGTGACTTTGGGCTGGTTATGTAACTAAACTGTGCCTCAGGTCTGACTGGAAAACGGGATTAATAATATACCTATCTTGCCGGACTGTTGTGAGGGTTAACAGGGATAATGCAGGGAAGCATTTAGCAGAATTCCTGGTTTACGGGAAGCACTGGATTTTAACTAGGGTTATGAGAAAGACTGTTTCTTTTTAGATTCCCTCGCATGGATTTTTAGCTGTGCGACCTTCAGGGGGTCACCTATGCTTTCTGAGACTGAGTTGCTTCAGCTTTTAAAAAAACAGAAGTAGCCTGAGGGCCCTGCAGGTGGGGGTATGGGTCAGAGGACTCTACTCCATGGCTTTGGATGTGTGCAGACAAAGCCATTCATTATGAGAGAGTGGGAGGCAGGATGCCTGGGCCTGGTGCATTTGGGGAGGCTGGGAGGGGGTCTAAAGTTCATCAGGAGAAATGGTGTTTAGAAAGGAGTGTGTCTTCCGTTCTGACTGAGAGGAAATGGGGAGAGATGTGGTGTACACTAAAGGCGGGGCTGGCTGGTGACACTTGTGGTTGTATTTCTCAAACGGTAGGGCCAGGTCCAGATTTGCTGCCTGGGCTCCCTCTGCACCTGTCACGTATGCCCTTACTTGACTTTGGGATAAGCCGCTGAGGCACCCGCAGCAACTGGGACCTGGAGAGTGGCCCTGCTGTTACGTGGATCCACTTTCCACATGTTGCCAATTTTCATTTATTAATTCATTGTACACGTATTGAACATTTACTATAATCTAGGTGTGGGGGATTCATTCAGCAGTGAACTAAACACAGAGAAGTCTTGCTCTCCAAGACCTCGCAGTCTTGTAGGGGATAATAGCTTATATACATATATGATTAAGATTTTTGCCATGAAGTGCAAGTTAAGACTGCCATGAGACTGAACAACAGGATAAACCTAGTTTAGATTGAGGGGGGCGTGGGGGGGTGTTGGCAGCCAGAAGAAATGAAATGGGCG
This sequence comes from Halichoerus grypus, assembly GCF_964656455.1. Classification (NCBI taxonomy): domain Eukaryota; kingdom Metazoa; phylum Chordata; class Mammalia; order Carnivora; family Phocidae; genus Halichoerus; species Halichoerus grypus. The sequence goes on from NC_135715.1 coordinate 102,758,982, forward strand.
TGAGTTTGGAGAGAGGAAAAGACACTGGCTAAAGTAGAGACGGGCTTTGATTTATTTATTTTAGACACAAACCTCTCTTTCACAAAGGCATTAACCATGGGAACAGCAGTTTCCCTGTTTCCTGAAACTATTGTCCTCTGAATGCACACTTTGTGCTTCCCCCGCCTGGTCGTGTTGGCCTCCCTCCTTCAGTTACCCTGGCCCGTGTAAGTTTCAGCTCTGGGCTCAGCGCTAGTCCCACGTGGGTAAAGCTTCTTAGCTCTTCCACTCTCTAAGTGCTCTCCTTCTCTAGACCTTCCTCAGCATGCGTCTGAACTGCTCTTCCCACCTTGACTCCACGTGGCAATATGACAATGTGTTGTCCCTCCTGTGTGACACGTGTATGCTAGTTTGTATGTCCTACATCTCTGCAAAAGTAGGTGTAGTGTCTCCCCAGCGAGAGTACTGATAGAGGTAGTAGAGTGTTAGAGCTAAAGGAGCCCTTATAGATATTATCCTCCAAAATGCTCATCCTTAATAGAGTAAAAGTGGACCCAGAGAAGTGAAAGGGCCCCACTAGTCACTGGATGGGAATCTAGGACGGTGACCGTGTCTTGTTATTTTATGGGTTGCGTTTATCAGGATGCTTGTTCCAGAGTCAGAATCCAGCACATATTTTCTCATTGATTGCGTTGGACCATTCCATTACTTACTCCCAGCAGGGGATGTAGCACGTGGTGTCACTTAGCCCCTCTGGGTGACTTGATTACCTTATTTGTCAAGTGGGTATAATAATCCAAATGAACAGACAGTTACTAAATACCGTATGTCAAGAACTTTGCAAAGCTTTGGGGGTATAAAGCTGATAAGATAGATCTGGTCCCTGCCTTAGGGGAGCACACAGTCGTAGAACTTGGTAAAGGAGAAGTTGTAAGAGATTAAAAATACCTATAATAAAGGGCTATGCAACATATGGGAACATGGAGCAGACCAACAGATTTTGCTTGGGAGAATTGCAAAAGTTCATTAATACCTTCTCTACTCACCTCAACTTTGTATTATGAGTTGCCAGTGAATAATGCAGTGAAAATGTGGAGAAAATTAGAAAGGACTATATATAGATACACTATCTACGTGGATGTATTGTGATTTGGGAGGCTTTGGCAAGGGGTAAGAGAGGAGAATGACGGCTGGGAAGAGAAGGGGGACAGACTTTCTGATGAACCAGCACATTTTACACAGAGAAAAATTCAGGTCCATGGCTATAGGCCATCTAAGCTATAGCCATCCAGCTTGTAAACTGATCTTTTTGTCACCTAATGACCAAGCCTATTCATTGCGTTAATGCCGTTGAAAGCTCTCTGTGTCCTAGGGTGTTAATCACCATTATCTTCCCATTGGAATAAGATGGCTGGGAAGGCCAATGATAGAAGAACAGATAAGATATTGGTGGGGATGAGACCTTTGGAATGGGTTCCCCATTCCAAACCCATATGGGAAATCCATTGTGGTAATGGGCTATGTCTTGTCAGAGTGATGAGCCCTGATGGGCTGGTGAGAGACTCCCTTTTCTCCCCCTGTGCCCTGTGTCCCGGAATCATGGATATCTGAGTAGTGTGTTGTTTTGAAATGAATACTTTGCAGACGGGAACAGCTGTCAGAATGAAAACACAATGTTCAGAGAAATATTACTTGGTTAGGATTCGCAGCAGCATGGGTCAAAGGACATTGCCCAAAGCAAAATAATTATGTATGGTGAAAGTATGACATCATCCTGGGAGGCACTCCTGAAAACAACAACAGCAACAAAAACCCTTAGTCTTAATTTGCGTGATGCCCTTAACACTTGGTTCTGCCCAAACTCAGGAGGAACATCTGATCTAGAGCTGAGTGGGAGAGGGAAAAGTGACCACGGGGCACCCTCTGGTGGTGAGGCAGGCCCACTACAGTTCATGCCCTGAGTCTTGCCCTCGTGGGAAGGAAACCTGGACATCTCAGGTTTTTAGCATCCCAGATGTGGAGGGACATCTTCCGTCTGCTAAGAGAATGTTCTGAGGGTCTTCTTGCTGGGCTGGGTAGCAATAAAACAGGCAGGCACGGTGGAGTCTTGCATAAATAGCTCATTATTAGAGTGACAATGGTGCAAGAAGAGCCCCTCTGTAAATCACTGTGACACATGGCTAATTCAACCAGAGCTAGAGCCCCACGTCCTATACAACCGTCTGTCCTTCCTTCTTTGCTTCTTCCACTTGGCCAATTAACCAGCAAGGGGTACTCTTTCTTTGAAGTTGAATCTGTGTTATACTGCTGTGGAAACTGCAGTAATTGCAGTACCCCCAACCCATTAGTGGACTCTCTTCTCTGCGGCACCGTGAGCCTTCAGGAAGTACGGATGGAAAGAGGAAGGCTGGAAAGGAGATAATTCAAATGACTGGTTGTCATCTCATCCCAGGAGGGATGTCTTTGACACCGAATAATGCACAGATGTCGCATTGTTGTTGGCATAACCTTGGGTGACAAAGAGCCTGTGGTCTCAGGGATAGTGACCGGAGCTATTCCTCAGCTCAATTTCACAGTGGTGCCACGTGATACTTTAACTGCAGCACCTTAAAAAAGAGGGGAGGTCATTTAAGTGGTGGCACCTCGATGCTGCCTGGTTTTGTCGCTGACTAAAGCTGACTGAGACACCCCAGGCCAGCTTGCAACATTGGCAATTCAGCAGGCCTGACATTCCCAGTCTGTGCCCGGATGTCCTTTTAGTCATTTGTGTGTCATGACACTGGGGCAAAGCCAGGTCAGGAAATAGAGTATCCGGCACCTCCACTTTGCAAACAACTGGGGCAGACTTGTGTTTGCTGGAGCAGGAATCTGAGACAAGTACTGGGTCACCCGCAGCTTGAATCTGTGTGTGTGTGTGTGTGTGTGTGTGTGTGTGTGTGTGTTGGGGGGGTGCATGCCTGTGCTTTAGCCACTAGCTTCATTGTTGCCTCAAGAGTCCATTCTTTTGTGATGGCAAAGTGGATTTGCCCTCGCACAGGCTTTGCTGTTACCACTCCTAGATCCTCTGAGTAGCCGTGGGGGAGGTGGGGAGATGGGGGGGGACACAGCTGTTCCTGATGGTGGCATCTCCTGCCGCAGAAACAAGTCCGGGCAATCTGTGGGTCCCAGAGGAGTTGTGTCTGGCTCCAGCTCCCTTGAAGCAGAGTGTTAGGTGTATGTCTCCTTATAGGCAGCCGGGAAGGATCTACTCCTAGCCCATTTTGCTCAAGGCCAGTGACTGTTTTTGGGCAGTGAAGCAGTGGTGGGCCTCATGGGCAGATGGTAACCTCCAGTTAGGAGATACCCCACAGGGAATTAAATCAGCATTTTTTCCTACTTTTTTTTTTTTTTTTTAACAACCAATCCAAATACTTGGAACGTTTCATTAATTTGTGAAGTACACACTTTTAACTAAAACATGTAAACCCAATGTCAAAACCATTTTTATAATTGATTAGATTTTAAATGTTTTCTCTTTTCATATTCAAGGAGCTCCTGCCCAGTATATGCTGGAAATCACCACATCCAAACACTTGTTTATAACTTAAAGGCCTTTAGGAATCATCAAAGGGAAACATAAGGAGGTAACCTGTCAGGCGTGTACTGGTCTTCAAAGGGATTTTCCCACTGTGCTTTTGAAGAAGATTCTATTACCATTGACAAAGTTCTTTTCCTGGAAATCCTCAGGGAAATCACTTATTGAGAAAATTCCTTGATCAATGCCCACAGATGGGTAGGGGGCTTATGCAGAGTATGTTGAGTGAGCTGGTCTTCCCTGTAATCTACTATAGACATTTGATTATCTGTACGCATTAGACAGTCTGGTAAGGTTGCTAGATAGCACCAGATGACAACCGTTTTTTTTTTTTTTTTTTTTTTGACTCCCCGATAGAGATCCCCCTGTGGGTCAATTACTCATGTTGACAGCTCTGAATGCTGCCACTCAGCTGGGCACCTGGTCTACACCCAGAGCAAAAAAAGTGGACTTACTCTATGGGATACCATGAAAGTGTGGGACATGATCAGTAAGAAAAGTTCATTTAAAAACAGAGAGAGAGAGGGAGAGAGAGAAGCTCTTTTGATGTTGAAATTTCAAATTGACAGAGCATTCAATATTACTCTTCTAGATTTGTAATAAGTGAGGTCCAGACTGAGAGTTCAGGGGTGCCCGTGTAGGTGCTCCCATACGTGTAGGTGCTCCCATACCATCTCATCTGAGAAAGCCCAAGGGGAAGGCACAGCTCTGTAACATACTTAGCTGGTGCTCACCAATTTCTCTTACTTGGGGCATTTCATTGATTCATTCAACAGATAGTTACTGAATACCTACTAAGTGCCAGGGATACAAGAGAGAACAACCATTTAAATTTATCTTCTCAGATACTTTGTTTTAAATGTTTGACAAAGTAATAAATAGTAAAGAAGAGCTTAGTAATGGCAAGAAGCAGTCTTTTGCCTGGTTGTTACCCCACCCCAACCCCTGCTTTGATCTATTTAGGATTTAATTTTTGTGGTGATTATCTCCTTACAATATGCTATATCTCTATTTCTTGATTTATGAGCGTTAGATAATATTTTTTAATTTCCACTATGAAAAATGAGGAGTTGGCTCATTATACTACGGTCACCTTTTCTCACCTCTCCTCTTCCTACTTCCTCTCAACATTTAATAATTCTTACCAAATTATTATTATTACAATTGTTGTTGTTATTATTATTTGCTTCCTTCTCATCTCAAACCGAGGGAGAAGCGTCTTTAAGATCATCACTCAGAAAAAGCAGGGGTCTCTGCCAGAAAGAGAGACTGGCAAATTTTTTGTCCTTTAAGTACCAAATTTCTCTGAGTGACCATCTTGTGAATGTTGCTTGTGGTTGCTCTCTGAGTCCTGGATCCCAGATCTGTGGCTCCCATTTCACCTTTCTTGGGTAAGCTGATGACTGATTTAGACTCCTTACCTGAGAGTTTACACACTGACCTAAATTTGTGCCTGTAATATGGAACCACAGCTTCCCCTGACATGCATCACATCTTCTGAAAACCTTTTCTTTCTCAGTTTAGATAGGTTCTGCCAGGTCTCTGGGGGTTGGGGTGAGGGGCATGGATTTCTCCTCAACTCCAAGAACTCAAACTCTCAAACTCTTTCCCAAACAAAACAGCTTCCCCTGTCTGTTTTACTCCCTCACCCTTAATAAGCCATGCTCTCTAGTTCCCCAATGGTTGGCTCTTCTCCCAGTCCAAGATGGCCAAGAGATTTATCTCTGGCACGTTTGATCCATGGGCACTATGATGCTGTGAAGAATGAGATCTCCTTAGGGAACAACACAATGGTTGATTCCCTAACATCCATTCTAATTAAGATGGATGAGTCTAAAGCAGCAGGATCATCTCCTTCCCTGGGCCAGTGACTAATTTAGGAAAGGGCAAGCAGTCTACCTTTGAACACTGATGTGAGGAGAAGCCTGCTGAGGGTTTCTGGGAAAGGTCACTTTTCTCTTACAAGTGGGGAAAGATGATCTCTCTGTATCCTCTGGACCTTGTCATCCTGTATATGATTTCTACTGCAGCCATCCTGCAACCAGAATGAATCTTTTTTTTTTTTTTAAGATTTTATTTATTTGACAGAGAAAGACACAGTGAGAGAGGGAACACAAGCAGGGGGAGTGGGAGAGGGAGAAGCAGGCTTCCCGCGGAGCAGGGAGCCCGATGCGGGGCTAGATCCCAGGACCCTGGGATCATGACCTGAGCCGAAGGCAGACACTTAACGACTGAGCCACCCAGGCGCCCCTGCCAGAATGAATCTTAAGCCAACTTTGAGGATGGCAAAAGAGACAGATTGAGAGAAACAGGGTCCTTGACAACTTCATTGAGCCACTGAATCAACCAACCCTCAATTCACCCCCAGTCTGGCCCTCTAGACTTTCTGTTATGTGAGAGAATACATTTCTATATTGTTTAAACCAGTTTGAGTCAAGGTTTCTGAACTGATATGATTTCTGAAGTCATTTTTGGAAGCAGACCTGTGATTGATTAGCTATGTCTGTCACCGATGGAGGTGTAGACATATGTGAACCTTAGCCCCTCCTCCCATTTTGCTTTCATTACTACCCAGAATAGTATTTTTTAATTGAGGTATAATTGACATATAACATCCTATTAGTTTCAGGTGTACAATATAATGACTTGATATTTATATATACTGAGAAATAACACCATAATAAGTGTAGTTAACATCCATTACCACACATAGTTATAATTTCTTTTGTACTAAAAACTTTTAAGATTTATTCTCTTAGCAACTTTCAAATATACCGTATAATACTATTGACTATCGTTGCCTTGCTCTACATTATATGCCCAGGATTTCTTTATTTTCTAACTGGAAGTTTATACGTTTTGCCCACCTTCACCCATTTTGCTCACCCCTAACCCCTGCCTCTGGCAACCACCAATGTGTTCTCTGTGCCTTTGAGTACAGTTTTTATTTTAGATTCCCCATATAAGTGAGATCATACAGTATTTGTCTTTCTCTGTCTAGCTTATTTTACTTAGCATAATACCCTCAGAGTCCATCCATGTTGTGGCAAATGACAAGATTTCCTTCTTTTTTATGACTAAATAATATTCCATTCATCTTTATCCATCCATTAATGGACACTTAGATTGCTTCCATGTCTTGGCTATTGTAAATAATGCTTCAGTGCACATGGGAGGGGCAGTGCATATTATCTCTTTGAATTAGTGTTTTCGTTTCCTTCAGATAAATACCCAGAAGTGGAATTGTTGGATAATATAGTTCTGTTTTTAATTTTTTGAGAAAACTCCATACCGTTTTCCATAGTGGCTGCACCAATTTACATTCCCACAACAGTGCATGAGGGTTCCCTTTTCTCCACGCCCTCACCAACACTTGTTATTTTTTGTCTTTTTGATAACAGCCATTCTCACAGGTGTGAGATGATATCTCATTGTGGATTTGATTTGTGTTTCCCTGATAATTAGTGATATTGAGCATCTTTTCATGGACCTCTTGGCCATCTATATGTGTTTTTTGGAAAAATGTCTACTCAGATCCTTCACCCATTTTTTTAAAAAAAGATTTTATTTATTTGAGACAGATTGAGCAAAAGAGCAGGAGGAGGGGAGCAGAGGGAGAGGGGGAAGCAGGCTCCCCACCGAGCAGGGAGCCCGACACGGGGCTTGATCCTAAGACTCTGTGATCATGACATGAGCAGAAGGCAGACACTTAACCAACTGAGCCACCCAGGTGCCCCTCTTTACCCATTTTTAAATTGGACTTTTTTTTTGGTGTTGAGTTGTATAAGTTCTTCATGTATTTTGGATTTTAATCCTTTATCAGATATGTGATTTACAAGTATTTTCTCCCATTCAGTAGGTTGCCTTTTCATTTTGTTGATCATTTCCTTTGCTGTGCAGAAGCTTTTTAGTATAATGTAGTTCTACTAATTTATTTTCACTTTTCTTGCTTTTGCTTTTGGTGTCAAATCTAAAAATCATCACCAAGACTAATGTCAAGGAGCTTACCGCCCATGTTTTTATCTAGAAGTTTTATGGTTTCAGGTCTTACATTTAAGTCTTTAATCCATTTTGAGTTGGTTTCTGTCTATGGTGTAAGATAGTGGTCTAGTTTCATTCTTTTGCACGTGGCTGTCCAGTTTTCCCAACACCATTGATTGAAGAGACTGTCCTTTTCCCAGTTGTATATTCTTGGCTTTTTTGGTCATGAATTAGTCGACCATACAGGTGGGGATTTATTTCTGGGCTCTCTATTCTATTCTATTGATTTATGCGTCTGTTTTTATGCCAATACCATATTGTTTTGATTACTATAGCTTTGTAATGTAGTTTGAAATCTGGGGGCATGATATCTCTGGCTTTGTTCTTCTTTCTCAAGATTGCTTTGTCTATTCAGGCTTTTTGTAGTTCCAATACAAATTTTAGATTTATTTGTCCTAATTCTGTAAAAAATGCCATTGAGATTTTGATGGAGATTGCATTGATTCTGTAGATTCCTTTGGGTATTATAGACATTTAAACAATATTAATACTTCCAATCCATGAACACAGAATATATTTCCATTTATTTTTGTCATCTTTAATTTATTTCATCAGCGTCTTATAGTTTCAGGGTATAGGTCTTTCCCCTCCATGGTTAAATTTATTCCTAGGTATATTATTCTTTTTGATGTAATTGCAAGTGGGATTACTTCTTAATTTTTCTTTCTGATAGTTCATTATTAGTGTATAGAAATACAACAGATTTTTGTATGTTGATTTTGTATCCTGCAATTTTACTCAATTCATTGATTAGCTCCAACAGTTTTTGGTGGAGTCTTTAGGGTTTTCTATATATAATATGTTATCTACAAACAGTGGCAGTTCTGTTTCTTCCTTTCTGATTTGGATGCCTTTTATTACGTTTTTTTTTTTTTTTTCCGTAATTGTTCTGGCTAGGGCTTTTAATACGAGGTTGAATAAAAGTGGTGAGAGAGGGCATCCTTGTCTTGTTTCTGACCTTAGAGGAAAAGCTTCCAGATTTTCATTGTTGAGAATGGTGTTAGCTGTGGGCTTTCATATATGGCCTTTATTATGTTGCGAGTTTTATCATAATTAAATGTTGAATTTTGTCAAATTCTTTTTCTGTGCCTATTGAGATGATCATATGATTTTTACCCTTCATTTTGTTAACGTGGCATACCATGTTGATTCATGGTTGTTGAACCATCCCTCTATCCCTGAAATAAATCCCACTTAATCCTGATATATGATCCTTTTAATGTATTGTTTTTTTTTTAAGTTTTTAATGTATTGTTGAATTCTGTTTGCTAATATTTTGTTGCAGATCTTTGCATCTATGTTCCTCAGGGATATTGACCTGTAATTTTATTTTCTTGTGGCATCCTTGTCTGGTTTTGATAGCAGGGCAATGCTGGCCTTGTAAAATGAGTTTGGAAGGGTTCCCATTTCTTCCATATTTTAAGGTGCATACAGTAATTATTGCATAAAATGAGTTTCCTGCTTTTATGTCTCATTCTACGCTTTAGCTTCCTGAACTGCCCAACCCATTCGACACCTCATTTTTTCTATTCCTTTTGGCTCCCATGGGTACTGACCTTTTGCTTATTCCATTCTTATGACCTTCCTCTTCTCCAATGTAAGGATTTAAAAATCCACCTGGGAGGATGGACAGGACACAGACAGGAACACAGCATAATGCAGCCCTATTGGAATCACCAGCTGTGTGGTGTTGACAAGATCACATGTGAAGCAGATCTGATTGCTGTAAGTGTGGCTCCATCAGTCACTGGGGCTGAGCTGGCTGACCCGAGGGGCTGAGTGTCTCTCCAGTCTGGACTTAGTGATCTGTGGGTTGCCCTCCAGAAGCCGTATGCATGGTCAAAGAGGATGCTCTTTCTGGAGAGGAAGAGCTTTCCTTTTGTCAAGGATACACAGTATACTGATGACCAGAAAAAAAAAAAAAACAAACAGCTTTTGAGCTCATCTACCAACATTGTACTAGGAGCCTTTCTTAATTTCTGAAGTCCTCAATATATTTCCTCGGTCTGTAAACAAGAATGGTAAGAGGTTGTGTGGAAATGATGGGCTGTCATTTCTCAGCTTCCATTTTTCATTTAACTTGGAAACAAGCTGTAGGGACTCAACCTGTGTTGCTTGTAAATTCAAGAATAAAATGGATAATACACATAGGTGCAGCTTATGGAGGAATTCATGTGTCCTCAGCAACAGACTTACACTATTTTTTCCTACTTGCTAATTGATTAAAAATATTGATTAAAAAATATGTATGGATTGCAAAGTTCATTTATTGATTGAGAGGAGAGTGAAAAGGATAGCTTCTCTAATTAAAACTGATTGGAGCTGTGAAAGTTTAATTAATTGGATGCATGTCACTTCATTTCCATGTTATGTTGTGCACAGCACTCTGTTTTCATAATTAACGTGTTGTGTCAGGATGGTGGGTGTCTCTCTAATCAACAGTCTGAGGGAAAAGTGATGTATGGGCCTGCTGAATAGGCAGAGTGGGTGGAAAGAGATGTCCCAGCCAGAATCTCCAGTTTCTGTTCCCTGTGGTGGGTTTCTTGCCATTTTATCACCCTTTGTTCAGTAAATGAGATTTTGGTGGATCTTCCCAGAGACTGCTCTTTGTTTGTTTCCTAGGTGTTTCTCCATCAGAGGACAGGGAGGTCGTTTGACCCTTGCAGAGACTGCAGGGTGAAGACTGTCACCAGGTCAGGGAGAGTCACTCTGACCATTCTCTCCTCTGAACTCCTTTACTGTTCACTGCATTCGCTCCTTGCTGGGCAACCCCCTTAGCCAGGACAAACGTTCGCTGAGTGTGCTCTCTGCAAAGATGGGTGAGTGGCTTTGAGCCCAGACTCCAGCTTCTTACTAGACATGTGACCTTGGGGAATTACCTCAATTCTCGGTGCCTCAGTTTCCTCATTTATAAAGTGGGAATACTAAGACCTCAGTAGTGGTGTTGTGGGGCTTGCGTGAAATAACGTAGTGGCATCTTTAGCACACACTATTTTCAGCCTGTAGTTATTGAGCACTTTTGTCTCCTTCCTATACAGTTTTTTTCCTCTTTTTAAATCTTTATTTGGATCATCCTTTTGTAGATTCTAACTCCTAATTGACCTCAGCCCTGTGTCTTCCTCCTCAAATCCATACCCTACTTTGGGCACAGAATTCTTTTTTCCAAAATGAAAAGTTGGTTATATGGATGCTTTGCTGTGACCTAGAGGCACCCTCTTGCCCGGACGATGTTTTGCCTCGGCGGTGTAGGAATTCTCAGCCCTGTATAAGCTAGCCGCACTGTCTACTTGGCCAGCCTCACCTACAGCTCCTCCTTTCCGCAACCCTCCAGCCAATGCCTCGTCTCCCTCACAGCTGGGCACAGCGTGCCCTTTTCCTCTTCTGCCCACAAGTCTCCGTTTCTCAGAAAAGCAAATATCCTACCAGTTTTTTTCAAATTCAGCTCAAATGTCTCCTTTTTGGTGAAGTCCTCTCTCCTTTCCCAGCATTATTTTTTGTTTGGAGTCTCTCTTCCTGCCTCAACAGGAAGTTCCTCTGGGCTGGGGCTATGTCTTGGTCATCTTTGTGTCCCAGTGCCGAGCAAGAGTGTAGCACGAAGTGGGCTTTTAATGATTGTTGAATGATGGATACAAAGAGCAAAATTTTCTTCATGCAGAATTACTATTTAATATCTGTCTTGCCACAAGACTGTTGGCTCCATTCAGGCACGGGACATTTCTGTTTTGTTCAACGTTGTTCCCTGTTGCCTGGCACATGATAGGTGCTCAATAAATAAAATTGGCGCATCACCTGGTCTGTATACCTCATAGGTGTATTGTGAGAGGACAAATTGATGGTGAACATAAAAGTTTAAAAATGATTGAAAATACAGTAAGATTATTTATAATAGAATAATCATTGCTACTAATGTTATTGCCATGATACATGTTCTTATTGCTGGAAGGTGTGCCCTTCTCTTTTTGAAGTAGATTTCCTGAGTAGCATGGCCTCTGGATCCTTCTATATGCTGTCATCTCAACTGGGGGTGCCCTCTTAATTGTCAGAGAGGGATCCTGAAGCCTTTGCTCAGCCAATACCACAACTGAGCTGCTTGTGAGTCTCATCCTATCCCTTTTAAAAAATCCTATAATCCTATAACCCTCTGTTTTTCCTATAATATGCTATTGTCCTACCTCAGTGACATGGATAATAAATAATGCATTCTGGTAATTTTAGAAAATCATTTTATTTCCAGGCACTTATATGGAGTCTAATCAATATTTATACTTATTTAAGGAATTTTCGTTTGTTCTTTTTTTTTCATTAAAAGGGATTTTCTCTTTTATTTTTATAAATGTTTGACCTTGTATCAATTAACAAGTCTTTCCTCTAGTGTAAAACCCAGTAAACAAAAGCCAGCCATGAAGATCGTCTCCATGCCCCTTCTGACTAATCTGGGAAGGCCTTCAGGAAATGGGGCCCAATCACACGTTCCGGTTTTGCTATCTCTTCGCATGTGAATGTAGTTCAGGAAATTAGATTACACTCCAGGCCTGCCACCTCCAGCCCAATACCAGTGCCATTCTATCGGCAATATTTACAGCCCCAGGAGCCGGACATTATAAAGACCCAAGGTGATTAAAAATAGCTTCACATTGAAAGGACTTTTTTCAGAGGCCCTATCCTTCCACATCAAAATTTAATATTAATCAAAAAAAAATTCAAGCCCTGAACTCTTTCCCCAGGTGTATCTTGAATCGCATAGAAAAGTAAGGAATGCTGGCAATGGGGAGTTTAGCTGGGGTGAAGGCCTTGGGGGTCTTAAGGTCCGGTTTTAGGCAGGCTCCTGCTGGTTGGCTATGTGTTAAGGGGAAGTCATTCAAAGTTTCTGGGCTTCGGTTTCCAGGTCAGTTGAATGAAGAGGCTGATTCAGTGATTCTAGTGAGCTTGCAGGTAGCCGGTCCACAAGGATACTTATTGCATTCCTACCTTGTACCAGTGCTGTGCTAGGTGCTGCAGACCCAGCCATGAAGAAGACTCACCAGCCTAGATGCTGATGCAAGACCCCAGTGTGCACAGTGCTCAGGCCCAAAGCACAGCCTGTGGGCCGTGTGACTGGCTTGGGCCAACCTCATCTTCTCCTCCCAACTTGTAGGCTTGTGCGTGAGTTGAGCCCTGCTCACCAGTTCAGCCTCCCACTCTGTACAGCATCGGTTTCTCTTTGCCTGTTTCCCCTTCTTGCTGACTGACTTCCTTCCAAGGCAGAATACAGGGGAACTTGTAAAAACATCGACTCTGAAGAAGAGGAAGTGGACACAGCTTAGCTCCCTCTCCTTCCTGAGGCTCCTTGATTCTGTTCTTCTGCCAGGGATGGTTTTGGGTTCCTAGGGCCTACATGGGGAGAAGTTGAAGCCAGTTCCACAAAAGACCCTTCAGGGCAATGGATGCCACCTTCCTTAAGTTATAGATGAAGAGGAGTCTCTGGCAATCAAGGGAGAGCCAAAGACAATCTACTCGAATGATTGGGTGCTGTGCCCACTCAGAACATGGAGGCAGCTTTTCTTATTTAAAAAGTTCTGCTTTCCCTTACCAGGCAAAAAGAATAGCAGTTAGGAAGGTCTCAAGACACAATGGAGGAGCAGAAAGAAGGCCAGGGGAGGTGGTAGGGCAGGATGGTGCAGACCTGGGGGGCCATGTGGTTCAGACACTGTTACCCTAAGACAGTGGGTCTCAAACTCTAGCAATGCCAGAATCACCCAAAGGGCTTGTTCAAACTCAAATTCATTGTTCTTGATTCAGTAGGTCTGGGTGGAGCCCGAGAATCTGCTTTTCTAGTTCTAACAAGTTTGCAGGTGATGTTGATTCTGCTTTTCACACCGCTGTGCTAAGAGGAATGGCTTCAAGGGAATACAATCTTAATCAGTGTAATATTGGCTTAACCAGCCTCTTCCTTGGAATATTAATAAGCTGAGACAAAAGCCCTGGATGTATTGGCTGCAATAGAAAGCTCTATAGCAGTGAGACTTTAGAAGGGTGTTTCTCAAGTGTGGTTGGCAATCCATTTCCATCAGAACCATGTAGGACCCCAGTATTCAAAATGGTTTCCAGACCAGCAGCATGAGTATCACCTGTGTGTTGGTTAGAAAGACAGAATCTCAGGCCTCACCCTGAATGAACCAGAACCTATTTTTAAGTAAGATTCCCCTGTGATTTGTAGGCCCATTATAGGTTGAGCAGCATTGTTCCAGGGGTTTTTCAGATGTGCCTCTAGGGTGAGTGGTGTTGGGGGTGGGGCAGGGAGTAATGGGAAATGCTGTTACTATAATCCAGAATTGTTGCATCCTGGCTCAGCCTGAGTGTTGAGGTGGGCGTGACCATGGGTGGGAACTATGCTGGGGACAGTGGCTCAAGCCTTCACAGAGCATATGTTCCTGGAAACCAAGCCTACAGGAAGGTAGGGTGCCTTTAGTGTGGAGGCTGTCAATAGTAACAGTATATTTTTGAAGATCGATATGGTAGTTTCCCTTTATCCCTGGGGAATATGTTCCAAGACTCCCAGTGGATGCCTGAAACTCTGGATAGTACCTTATATATTTTCCTGTACATATGTACCTATGACAAAGTTTAATTTATGAACTAGGCACAGTAAGAGATTAACAACAATAATAATAAAATAGAATAATTATAACAATATAGGAAAATTTATGTGAATGTGGCCTCTCTCTCTCAAAATATCTTATAGGGACGCCTGGGTGGCTCAGTCGGTTAAGCGGCTGCCTTTGGCCCGGGTCATGATCCCAGGGTCCTGGGATCGAGTCCCACATCGGGGTCCTGCTCAGCAGGGAGCCTGCTTCTGCCTCTCTCTCCCTCTGCTTGTGCTCTCTCTATCAAATAAATAAAATCTTAAAAAAAAAAATCTTATTGTACCATCCTTACCCTTCTTGTGATGATGTGGGGTGATAAAATGCCTACATGATGAGATGAAGTAGGGGAAGGACGCAGGCGCTGAGACGGACATAGCCTCACGCTCCTGCTGACCTTACGACAATATGTCAGAAGGAGGATCCTCTGCTTCTGGACCGCAGTTGACCGCACGTAACTGAAATCACAAAAAACAAAGCTGTGGATGGGGGGGGGGTGGCTGTTGTATTTCTTCAGCTTGTCTGTAGCAGAGAATGTATGGAAGGTTTTGGAATAGGTCACGGCTAAAGGGGTGGAGCAAGGAGGGGAAGGAACAGTCTCAGATCAGGCTCCTAGAATTATAGCCCAAGCAGAATCACTCCCTCTCATATTTCGTAGGTGTAACAGGTGAGTGAAGTGAGAAAATGTGACAGGATCTTATTTCCTGCCAGTCATCGCTAAGAGCATCTCTTCCAAAAGGCCTAGAAAAGGTGTTTTTTTTTTTTTTTAATGGCCTTATTGAGATAGAATCAACATACCATTTACCCATTAAGTGCACAACTGTATTCAGTATATTCACAGAGTTGTGCAGTGTTCACCATGATCTAAGTTTCGAACATTGTCATCGCCCCCAGAAGGAACACCATACCTGCTAGCAGTGATTCCCTATCATGCTCCTCCTCCCATTGCCTTAGGCAACCACTCATCTTTCGGTCTCTGTAGATTTGCCTAGTCTGGACATTTCATGTGAATGAAATCACACCTCACAAGGCTCTGCCTAACTCAAGGTCACAAAGATTTACTCCTCTCTTTTCTTCTAAGGGTTTTTATAGTGTAGCTCTTACACTTAGGTCTGTGATCCACTTTGAGCTAATTTTTGTTTTTTGTGTAAGAAAGGGGTTCAACTTAATTCTTTTGCATGTGGCTATCCAGCTGTGTCAGCACCATGTGTTGAAAAGACGATTCTCTTCTTACTGAATTGGTTTGGCACCTAGGACAGTTGATTTTTTTTTTAAGCCTAGCTTTATATTAGACTTGCTTAGGGAATGTTAGAAATATACCCGTGCCTCTGCCCCTCCTCAGTCCAATTAAATCAGAATCTTTGAGCTTGAAGATCCCCTGGTGATTCTAATGCCCAGTCAGGGCTGCGGGCCAGGGGCTTAGGGTGCGGTTCTCAAAATGTGGTCTCCATACTAGCAGCACTGGCAAAAGCTGGGAACTTGTTAGAAATGCACATTCTCAGGTCCCTGCCCAGACTTGCTGGAATTAGAAGCATCAAGAGTGAGGCCCAGCAATCTGTGTTTCAACAAATCTTGCAGGTGGTTCTGGGGCACGATGAAATTTGAGAACCCCTGGCTCTGACTAGAGGTTCGCCCTTGCTTTAAATGGTAACAGGCTGGCTTCTAGCAACAGACTTACCTGGGAGTTATCTGCTCCTGTACCCACAGAGGGCCCAGAATGGGGCAGAGCCGACAGTCTCTGCCTTAGGGTCCAGTGGGGCAAGTGTCGCTGCTGCCATTGCTGGGCATATGAACCTTCTCCTCATAGGCTGAAAGTGCCGTCTGCAGAGACAGCCCGCGCCTGGCTCTTACCAACTTCACTCATGGGGCTGGTGACTGTGATGGACAACGAGGCACAGTCCTTGCTCAGGGGACTTCTATGACCAGTGTTCCTGCACTGGTTGATCTGCCCAGCGTGCCCCCACTTTTTCGTATATGGGGTATTTAATTCCTACTATAGGAGCCTTCATCATCCCCTAGATGCTGGACTTCACAGAGTATGACATGATGCAGAACCTCAGCATCAGTAGCATCTGGCTCAAATTACTGTCACCAACATAGCTCGTAGGGCCCTGTTCGCCGGGCTCAGAAACCTCAGGCTCTTGTATGGTTCTCCTTGCCCAAATCCTAACCTTATGCTGCACAGTCAACACCTCTCCACTGCTTTGCTCTTGGACTTGACTCCTGCCTGTCTGCTCAGATTTCAGGTCTCGAACCCCTAGCTCTGTGGCTGGGTTTCTGACAAATGCTAGCAGGTCTTCCTCCCTCCTTTGCTCAGTGTGCCCCTCCTGTCTGTGA
Organism: Halichoerus grypus; assembly: GCF_964656455.1. NCBI lineage: Eukaryota > Metazoa > Chordata > Mammalia > Carnivora > Phocidae > Halichoerus > Halichoerus grypus. The sequence goes on from NC_135715.1 coordinate 102,775,533, forward strand.
TGAGCTAGGCCTGGGTCCACCTCTAGGATATCAGGTCCCTCCAGGAGTGCCTGCCTGGCTCCTATCCCATTTGCCCTGTCTCTGGAGCTCGCCCTGGCTTTGACCTTACTCAGGTGTGCTGCTTCCTGAACCAGATCCCTTTCCTTCAGAGATTATCAACATCTACTGGATACCTTGTGCTGGCTAAGGGTTTTTTTTTTTTTTTTTTGATTCTCACAACTGTAAACATGGCCCCATCTGGCTAAAGCAAAGTGGGAATTCTCGTGTGCCTGGAAAGCCCAGGTTCTGGTTTGGACCAGCCTAGGTCAAGAAACTTATGGGGACTTTCTCAATCACATTGCTTGGCTCTTCTCTTTTCATGATGATTCATTCTGAGGTTCTTCCTTACAGTAGCAAGAGGTAGCTGTAGTAGTCCCAGATCTTGTATCTTTTTGGCTTTATCCTCCATGGGGAAGCATCAGAATCTCTTATTCTGCAGTATCATTGCAAGTCTGATTGGGACATAGGTTCATCCCTGGACCCATCTCTGCAGTTAGAGTGGAGAGTTGATGCACGGATTGGATTGGGCCTGGGTCTTATGCTCAACCTTTGGGGTTGGGAGTGGGCAGGGCTCCACATTACCATGAACACAGAAAATGGGGAAGTAGTGTGGTACAATAAAAAAAAAAACACCTGGTTTTTGTCCTCAGTTCCTGGCATAGAATGCTTAAGACTCTTGGAATTTACTGCCTTTTGTATGCTGATGAGATGACACAAGACCGAGTTCCTAGATAGCTTCAGGATGGGGGCCTGTTACCAGAGAGACCAAGCCATGATTATAGGGTTAGAACTTTCAACCCCACCTCTGAACTCTAGGAAGGGGAGGAGGGCTGAAGATTGAGTTCAGGCACCAATGCCTAATGATTTCTTTCTTTCTTTCTTTTTTTTTTTTTTTAAAGATTTTATTTATTTATTTGAGAGAAAGAGAGAGAGAGCATAGACGGAGAAGCAGACTCCCTGCTGATCAAAGAGCCCAACTTGGGGCTCTATCCCAGGACCCTGGGATCATGACCTGAGCCAAAGGCAGATGCTTAACTGACTGAGGCACCCAGGCACCCCATCCAATGCCCAGTAATTTCATCAACCATGCTTACGTAATGAAGTCTCTGTTAAAAACCCCTAAATGATGGGGTTCAAAGAGCTTCCCGGTTGGTGAACACATCCAGGTGCTACAAGTGTGGCGTACCCAGAGAGGACATGGAAGCTCCATGCAGGCTCCCTATACCTGATCCCACATATCCCTTCCATTTGGCTGTTCCTGAATTGTATCTTTTATAATAAACCAGTAATAGTAAGTACAGTGATTTCCTGAATGCTGTGAGTTGTTCTATACTGACCCTGACAGGGAGATTGTGGGAACCCCTGGATTTATAGCCAGTCAGTTAGAAGCATGGGTGGCAGCCTGGGACTTGTGACTGGTATATGAAAGGTGGGGGGCAATCTCGTGGGACTCATCCATTAACCTGTGGAGTCTGCATTTCTGGGTAGTTAATGTCAGAATGAAATTGGTTGAATACCCACTTGGTATTAGAGAATCAGAGAATTGGTGTTGGAAAAGCCACCACATATGTTCAGAAAGCTGGTGTTCAGAAAGCACATGCCCACTGTATTCCTCCTCCCAGGTTGGATTCCAGATCCACTTCTCCTAAGGTACTGATGAATCCTGTGGGCATCACACCCTGATAGGACACCATCTTCCTTTCAGTCCCAGATACTGCAGCTCAGGAGGGAATGGTTCAGAGTTTGACAGAGAATAAAAGTTAAAATCTGCAGTGGGCTGGGGGAGTATAAATGGATATAATTTTCCTTGCAGCTAGTTTGGCACTATGTATTGACTTAAACATTTTCTTACACTTTGGCAAAGTAATGTTAAATTTTGGGAACTTTTCCTAGGGAATGAGCTGACATATGTGTTAAGCTTTGGGTAAAACATTATCTATCGAACATTATTTATATTAGGAAAAAACCAACCATGAAAAAAATGTCCAACATTGTGGGATTGATTAAATAAATTTCAGCATATCAGCATTTCTTTGGATAGAATATTATATAACCACTAAAAATTATAAAGAATTTAAATCCATGAGCAAATGATGTATGCTAAGTGAATAGCATATTCACTTAATATAGAATATCTTCTGAATTATACCAGCCAGGCTTTAATAAAAGAATTGGAAACACACTAATACAGGAAATAAAACCTGTTTAGTGGGATAATTGGTGTTTAAATTCTTTTTCTTCTGTTTTTCTTCAGTATTTTCGATTTGTCTATAAGGATGCTGTCACTGTGTCTAATTTCCAGGGCAAGACCCAGAAGGGCAATAGAGTTCTCCTTTTATAATCAGGAAAAAAGTTCAAAGAGTTCCTCAGCAGTGCCCTCCACAAATGTTGAATTTTAGACTCTGCTCCATGGAGCTGTCAGGGAGGCAAGGGAATGAGAGTTTATGGGCTGCATTGATTTTGTACTCCTTTCCTGCTTATAACTTAGCCACGTGAGGTGAGTCCTCTTGGAATAGCTAGTAGGAGGTACAAATCAAAGGCTGGGACACTAAGGACAAGTCCCGTCTGATCCGTGGAGGAGGGTGCGCTCAAGGCGGGGAGGAGGGCAGGGGGACTGGCAATTCCCCTGGGTAGGCTCAGCGGGGATGAAGGGCCTCATGCGTCTTTCAAGTCTGGAGGATGTAAACTTTCACCAGTTGGGCAATTGAACTTAAATCACTGCCGAGGACAATGGAGCCTGAGAGGTTCTCTGCGGTGGCTATGTGCAGCCTCCAGCTTCTTTGGAAGGCCGATCTCTTGAAGACCAAGGCTAGCAGAGGGTGAGCTTGGGGGAATGCATCCCTGTGTTTCCTCCTTTCCTGCCCTCTCCCAGTGAATGCTCAGGACTTCCTGTCTTTGGGATCCTATTGTGCTCCCTCTGCCCTGTTATTCCTCTGGCTTTCTTTGGGTCTTAGGGCTTCAGCAGTACCCCTAGCCTCTGTGTCCGTTTCTCCTGGCAGACTGACATGTCCACCATTAATAGCTCTGATCTCTGCCAATCTGGCAAAGGCAATGTGGTTCTGGGAAAACTGACTCCTCCGCTGTACTTCCTTCTTGGATAGCCCTTGAATTTACGTTGAAGTCATGGCCCAATGTCAGTTGCAGACAGGGACAGGAAGAGGGGCTTCCTAGTCCCCCACAATCCTTTCTTCCATTTTGCACATCAGCCTTGACTGTTCCTGTGTTCCCTGACCTATTGTGAGGATGGAGGACCACTTTGCAGAGAAACCGATCCCATCTGTGGGATTCTAGGCTCTTCTGGATAATCCATCTTTCATCGCTTCTGGCGAACTATACATTTCTCTCTCTCTTTTTTTGCCCTTAAACTTTTAAAGTATATAATGCTTTTGAGTTGGTTTAACTTCAAAAATGACAAAAGCACGGAAAGTAAAGTCTCTGGCCCACCTCTGTTCCTTGTCTGCCCACTTCTTCACTCCTTCCTCATCAGAGAGGATGGAGGGATAGAGCCAGCTTTTCCAGATGGCTGCTCAGTGGTCTCAACTCCATTTCCTCCACTGATTTGAGAGGATATCATAATGTCCTGTATATTTGGATCTGTTTCTGGGCTTCATCTTCTGTTTCACTGTCTGTCTATTTCTCTGCCAACATCACCAAATGGAGGACAGGCAGCAGCTCTTCAAGCCCAGGGGAAGGTATGCAGCTTTTCTCTTCCTCACCGTGTTCTTTTTTTTTTTTTTTTTTATTATGTTAATCACCATGCATTACATCATTAGTTTTTGAAGTAGTGTTCCATGATTCATTGTTTGCGTATAACACCCAGTGCTCCATGTAGAACGTGCCCTCTTTAATACCCATCACCAGGCTAACCCATCCTCCCACCCCCCTCCCCTCTAGAACCCTCAGTTTGTTTCTCAGAGTCCATAGTCTCTCATGGTTCATCTCCCCCTCCGATTTCCCCCCTCCTCATTCTTCCCCTCCTGCTATCTTGTTCTTTTTTTTTTTTCTCTTTTTAACATATAATGTATTATTTGTTTCAGAGGTACAGGTCTGTGATTCATCAGTCTTACACAATTCACAACGCTCACCATAGCACATACCCTCCCCAGTGTCCATCACCCAGCCACCCCATCCCTCCCACCCCCCACCACTCCAGCAACCCTCAGTTTGTTTCCTGAGATTAAGAATTCCTCATATCAGTGAGGTCATATGATACATGTCTTTCTCTGATTGACTTATTTCGCTCAGCATAATACCCTCTAGTTCCATCCACGTTGTTGCAAATGGCAAGATTTTGGGTTTTTTTGATGGCTGCATAATATTCCATTGTATATATATACCACATCTTCTTTATCCATTCATCTGTTGATGGACATCTTGGCTCTTTCCATAGTTTGGCTATTGTGGACATTGCTGCTATAAACATTGGGGTGCACGTACCCCTTTGGATCACTCACCGTGTTCTTTAGTTCTCCTTTCAGACTTAATGCTGATACTACTAATAATTTTCTTCATAGTGATGTCTGCAGTAGATACAGTTCTCCCCATTTGATGGATAAAGACAATGAGGAACAGAGAGGTTGAAGTCACTTGCTCAAGGCCGTGTAGCTGGTAGGTGGAAGAACATTAGGAGTCCTGAGACAGACATGTACCTACCATGCTCTCTGTATTATTTTTCAGAATATTATTATTATAATAAATACTAATAGCTACTGTTTATTAAGAGCTATCTCTAGCTGAGTACTTTGACTTCTGTGCATATAGTGTTTCATTTAACTGACTCTCCATAATAACTCCACAAGGTAGATATGACCACCAGATTGCACACATGGGAAATTGAGGCCCCAAAGTGTTATCTAATCTGCTAAAGATTAGTATGTGTTGCTCGGAGGACCACTGTCTTTACAATCATGCTTTACTGACTCTGGATTTTCACATTCACTATCAAGTATTCTTTCATATTCCTTCACTATCAATTCCTTTGTTAGTCACCAGACCTCAGGCAGTTTCCAGAGGCACAGAGGTAGGGACGAACAGGTGTGTAGGGCTCCTTACAGCTCTCTACTCTGAACTCCTGAGGTGGTCCCCTCATATTTTTGGACACTATTTTGCTTTCTTAGGTTATGAAACTCTCTCAAACAACACACAAACTCTCAGAGCAGGGTCTTTGTGTTCTAAGGCCATCAATAAGTGTGTTGGTGTTGAGAAGGTGGATATGGAAGTCCACATTAGATTAAAAAGAAAAAAAGCCAGCTAATGGAGGATCTCAAAAACCCAACAGTGAAATTCAAACTTGATGGCACAGGTAGTAGGGAGCCTCAGAAGATTCTTGAGTGAAGACATAAGACACAAAAATGGTCTCTAAGGGAAAGTAGTCAGGGCTCATAAGCACTCTGAATAATCCCTGCACAGAAAGGAAAGAACCAGGACAACTAAACCTAGTTAACCTTATATGTAAAGGCTTAGATCTTCAGGGCACTTTGCTTTGTCCCTCTGATCTAAACACTGTATCATCTGAATGTCCCAATACCCCATTATTTTCCTCTGTGGCTTTGAGGGTCTTTGTGTCCTAAGTCTAGGAGGATAGGGCAGGGCTTTCTCTTTTAGATGAATCTCTTTATTTCAAAGACTGGGAAGAACCTTGGGCAGACTACAGAACCCTTAACTCAGATGACAGTGTCCTTCATGGTCTGGCTCTTGCCTTATTCCTCTGGCCATCATCTTCCATCTTTTTTTGCTATGCCTGAATCCAAGCCGAGCACTTTCAGTTCCCAAATGTGCCATGCCCCATTTTGCTCCTGGAATAGTTTTTGCCCCTTCTTGTCTAACTCCTCCTCTTCCTGAAGGCTTGGCTGAGATGTCACCTCCTTACGGAAGTTTCCTTGCGCCCTGTAGGGTGGGCTGGGTGCTCCTTCTGTGTCTCTCCACTGCATCCTGCCATTTCCCAGTCATTTCTGCTGCCTCGGTGATGGTTGAATAGCTTACTTGTTCCCCTGGATTCAGAGCTCCTAATGGGAAAGGCTGCTTCTCAGTTGTCCCTGGGCCTGGCACACAGCAGCTGTCCAGAAAATCTTGGCACATGAATAATGAAGGAACATTGCCACGGGCCAACTGTCCCCATCTGTTGCACCAACTGACTAGTTGGTGGCTCTCAGCAACATTAATCTCCTCCTTGTCATCCCAACAGGAAAACCTTTGCTCCCAACTTAGGAACAAAGGAACTCTTTCCTTCCTAGGAAGACCTTTCCTTCTGGATTCCTGACCTCATGATTTCCTAAGTCCTGGCTTTCCCAAGAGCCCCCATCTCCCCAGCACCAGCAGCAGTATCCCTCACAGCCTCCTTTCTGTGGGCCAGAAAATCAAAAAGCAATACTTCCATTGGCCATGTGACTTCCTGAAGGTACCAGGCTACTCTGAAAAGACTGTCTTTGACCAAGCTTGAGTCCAGCTCCTCTGAGCCCTCCTCTTGACTAAGCCTTGAACTTGGACTGCATCCTTGGCCTGCTTGGTCCACCCACTTTTAGCAAGAATCTTGCTGAGTCAGTTTAGCAAAAATCCCCCCACCCTTGTGTCTGATCATCCTCAATATCTGATCAAATTCTTTATCCCCCACCTTTGATATCTTATCATCCTGGCCTGCCTTCAGCAAGAATCCTGTTAGGTGGGTTTAGCAAGGATCCCCCTCACCCTTGATGTTTCCTCTTAGTGCTCTTCCATCCACTGACCCCCACCCTGCTGCTTTGCTATAAATCACCACTTGTACTTGGTATTGAGCCCCATCTCTCTCCCCTACTACAAAACCCCTTGCAGTGGTCCCTCTTGAAAAAGTTTTCCTTACTGCCTTTACCAAACATCGTGAATCATTTTTCCTTAGTAGCATCCCCACACCCCATCCTGACCTTGTAAACCTCTGTTCTTGTGCCTCTGTCTTCTCAGGCCCTGAAAGTCACTTCTCCCTGGGGCCCACTGCCCTCCTGTCTCCTCCTCCTCTTCCTAATAGCACCTAAGACTTTACTCTCCCTCTACGTTAATTACTCCCTTTTTTAACCTCTGTGATCTCTCAGCATTTGTCTTTCCTCCCCTTCTATTTTCTCCCCAAGCTGGGACCTGTCCACCCACTTCTTAAATATAGATTTTTCCAAATTTGTGTTTTGTTTTTTTTAAATTTCATTTTATTTTTATGTTAGTTATCATACAATACATCATTAGTTTTTGATGTAGTGATCCACTATTCATTGTTTTTGTGTAACACCCAGTGCTCCATGCAGTACGTGCCCTCCTTAATACCCATCACTGGGCTCACCCATCCCCCCCCCCCAAAACCCTCAGTTTGTTTCTCAGAGTCCATAGTCTCTCATGGTTCATCTCTCCCTCCAATCCCCGCCCCCCATTTTTCCCTTCCTTCTCCTAACGTCCTCCATGCTATTCCTTATGTTCCACAAATAAGTGAAACCATATGATAATTGACTTTCTCTGCTTGACTTATTTCACTTAGCATAATCTCCTCCAGTCCCATCCATGTTGATGTAAACGTTGGGTATTCATCCTTTCTGGTGGCTGAGTAATATTCCATTGTATATGTGGACCACATCTTCTTTATCCATTCATCTGTTGAAGGGCATCTCAGCTCTTTCCACAGTTTGGCTATTGTGGACATTGCTGCTATGAACATTGGGGTGCATATGGCCCTTCTTTTCACTACATCTATGTCTTTGGGGTAAATACCCAGTAGTGCAATTGCTGGGTCATAGGGTAGCTCTATTTTTAATTTTCTGAGGCATCTCCACACTGTTTTCCAAAGTGGCTTTACCAACTTACATTCCCACCAACAGTGTAACAGGGTTCCCCTTTCTCCACAACCTCTCCAACATTTGTTGTTTCTTGCCTTGTCAATTTTTGCTATTCTTACTGGTGTAAGCTGGTATCTCAGTGTGGTTTTGATTTGAATTTCCCTGATGGTTGATGATGATGAACACTTTTTCATGTGTCTGTTAGCCATTTGTATATCTTCTTTGGAGAAGTGTCTGTTCATGGTATTGGCACAAAAACAGACATATCGACCAATGGAACAGAGTAGAGAGCCCAGATATGGACCCTCAACTCTATGGTCAAATAATCTTCAACAAAGCAGGAAAAAATATGCAATGGAAAAAAGACAGTCTCTTCAATAAATGGTGCTGGGAAAATTGGACAGCCACATGCAGAAGAATGAAACTCGACCATTCTCTAACACCATACACAAAGATAAACTCAAAATGGTTAAAAGACCTCAATGTGAGACAGGAATCCATCAAAATCCTAGAGGAAAACATAGGCAGTAACCTCTTTGACATCGGCCACAGCAACTTCTTTCAAGATACATCTCCAAAGGCTTGTGAAACAAAAGCAAAAATGAACTTTTGGGACTTCATCAAGATAAAAAGCTTCTGCACAGCAAAGGAAACAGTCAACCAAACAAAGAGGCAACCCACGGAATGGGAGAAGATATTTGCAAATGACACTACAGACAAAGGGCTGGTATCCAAGATCTATAAAGAACTTCTCAAACTCAACACCCCCAAAACAAATCATCAAGTCAAAAAGTGGGCATATTTGTGTTTTTAACCCTCTGCTCCCCTCATTCTGTGCACACTGCCTCTCTGGTGAGTGACTACCAAGGTCTCGAAATGAGTATTGTCTCAGCGTGGTTGGAGCCTCTTAGAAAATGCTCAGGGACTTATCCGGGAGTCCAAACAGAGGAGGTGTTATCAGGTCTCAGCACAGCCAGCCCCCTAACACCAGGATCCCTTACTTCTTGGGCTGATAGGCTGGGCCCCAGGTATCTCTCAGAGTGCGTCTGAATGAATGGAGGGGAGTCTGCTCACAGGCCCCCAGTCCTGCTCTGAGCCCATCCACCTCTTGCCCCCCTCTGCACATCCTTCTGGGCAGCCAGTTACAGGGACCACCGCCTCCCATTGAAGACAAAGGCCCAAGGAGTAGTGGGAGGAGCTAGTGTCCCAGGTACCTGAGGACCAGGGCTTGCTATCCAAGGTGTGGGCCAATGTGTCCTGGTGGCACAGCTCCAGGTATCTTCACATATGCTGGATAATTATATCTGTAGCTTCCACACTCTTGTAGTGACATCCAAGCTGGTTGTAAGCTGATTGTTCTAATAGTTCCTGTATATTTTGAAAATATACATATCATCATTATTTTGAAACACTTGCCATGAAAAATTTGATTGGATTTGAAATTTGTTTACATTATCACAAAAATGTCACTATTACTTGTCAATGAAGGAAGAGTTACTAGATTCATTCCAACATGATTTTTCGATGTAGATTTTTGAATGGTTGTAAAAATGATTTAAAAATTTGTATTACCTCCTTGTGTAAACAGAGTTTCTTGATGATGGAGATCATCAAGAATTTGAAGGGATTATTATTAAAAAGTGTTATTCCAGAGTTACATGTAACAGTTTCCAATCTGTCCCCCCCAAGAGAATGGGCAGAGGTCATGAAAAGTTTGTTCATGGACACAGATCTGAGTGTTTCACTTCAATATTTGAAAACATTTTATTTGGAAGTTTTATATAAATTCAGTATTTCATACCTTTCTGAAACTTCTGTATTTTATTTTTCTTATACTGAAATAAATAAAGTATAATGATTTTTTCCCCATTAAAGTCTAAGTTTCCTTCAATTTACTCCAGGGCATGATATGTTCTCTGTATGTTCTCACATAAAAAATGTTGGGAATTTTTAAAAGCAACTTTATTGAGGTGTATTTACATGTTAAACTACTCACCCATTTTAAGTGTGCAACTAATGATTTTTAGTAAATTTACTGAGTTGTGCAACCGTTCGCATCTGTTTTTAGAACATTTTACTCATCCCAATGAGATGGGATGCTAGTTGTGAAGGATGGTGAATGAGAGCAAAAGGCATCCTTGGGAGGACAGAGCTTTGGGTCCTGAGCAGCCAGTGGTCAAGTATGAGGGTGCTGAATTCCTAGGAGAAGCACCCCGGAAGGGGGACGGGGCAGACCAAGAAAATGGTTGTTGCTCTGGGAGTGAGGGGGCTTGGGGGGTGGTTTGTGGCTCAGCTTAAATATCCCTGCCTCCAGGGAGGTTCTTCCAGCTCACATAGCAGGCTGCAGCTGCTTCCTTTCCAGGTCTCCAATGTACACCTTTTACAGCCAGACTACTGGTGGATTTTTGGTTTGTGGATCTGCTGTCCCTGCCAGACTGTGAGTGTTACCGTGCCCCACCTTTGTGTCCCCATAACTTAGCCCCATCTCTGGCACAGAGAAGAGCCTCACAGTCGCCGTGTTCCCAATGACTAAGTGCTCTCCAGCTCTTTATCGTCCCCTCCAAGGTTGCCGGAGCTGACCAGAGGCACACGGGGAAGAGTCCCCAGCAGACAGTGACCAGAGCAGGATCAGGCTCTGTCGGTCGTGGGACAACAGAGAGAGTGCAGGCCCGGCCGCTGCAGCCCTGGCTTCTTGTCTGGCTCTACTTCTGACCATTTGTCCCTCTGTGCTGTCACCTGTACCTTTCAGCGGTTCCGTCTCCTTCCAGATGAGGCTGCCGGGTGACACGCTGTCTCAGTTGCCTTCCAGCTACAAAGCCCCGTGATTGGTGTGGTGCATCTTTCCCCCAGTGTCTCGTGGAACTGCCTGCATCTGAAGGGGCCATCTCGGGGGGAGCGAGGGTGACAACGACAGGGGCTCCAGCCCCTGGCTCTCCCTGGGGACCCGGCATCATGGCATTTGCCAGAACTGCTACTGCCCATCCCCAGATACCAGTGAAGGCAGCAAGCAGATAAATTGCCTTTGCCACCCCCAGAAGCAGGTCTCTGGGCAAGATGGCTTCTCCGGGCCAAAGGAGAAGGAAGAGATGTAAAGCAAGCACATCAAGCTGTTTTTGACGGCACTTACCAGCTGCCCAGACCTGCAACCCCCTTTTTAAAAGCAGAGTTGCTTTACTAATAATAGAGCTTCATTATTCTTTATCACTAGACTCTCAACTCTACTCCCTATTTCCCTTTGGTGTTCTCCCGCTCACTAAACCCATTTGTCCTCTCTTAAGATCTTACACTTAAAGCCCATGGAAAATACAGCTGTGATGCTATGGGAAAGCTTTCTGGTGGTGGCCTGAGCTGGTGAAGTAGTTGCAGCCAGGACAGAGAATGCACCCTAAACCCTAAACTATTTTTGGTTCTCAGGTGCCTCAAGTGGGTTTCTCGGTTGGGGGTGGGAGCTGCTTCTTGGCACCCAGTTGAAGGAATTTTAGGCTTTCTGGTGTCTTCTCTAAGCTCCATTGCCAAACCCTTGGTGTTGCGGAAGCAGAGGCAGCCCCAAGGGGAGGCAGTCAGTGTCCCCCCCCAACCCCCCAGCTCTCTGGGCATTACAGGACCAGTCTGGGCTTCCTGGGACTGATCAGACCTGACTGTCGTTTTCCTGTCTAATCATGTTGTTAATTAACATCACAAATCTTCGCAGCTGGTGGCTGCTTTTTTCATCTCATCCCCTCCTCCCCCCTTCTGTACACCAATTAGTGCAAAAGCGGGGAGCAAATCTTCAAGCATTGATTTGCCTTTGTAGTAATGATTATTAAGGGAACAACCCAACCCCCTCCAAGCAGATAAACTCCCCCCACACCCTAAGATTGAACCGCATGCTTCCTTCCTCATAGATTTTTGGTTTTGCTAGGCCAGGACAGAGAACCCAATTATTGAAGAGAATAATACCACATTTGTCTCTGGTTTTAAAAGACAAATGGGATTGTGAGGAGAGAAGGGGAGAAAACACCTCCAGAGGATGTGGCTCATTTAAAGGTGTTGGCTAGTCTTTTCAAAAAGCCAGTTCCTTGAAGGTGGAAACCTAGTCTAGCCAAATGTCTAGTGGAACAATGTGAAAAAGCCTCCACTAACAGCTCTCTGTTTATGAAGTGGTCCGTGCGTCAGACGGCTCAGCCCCTGCTGGTGCATCAGAACTTCAGGGGTCAGGACCAAAGCGTGTCTGTGCCAGGAGAATTGTTTACAGCCCCAGCCTGGAGAGGGATCCAAGGACGGAGGGGCCGGTGCCCCCACAGTGGTCCAGGGACAGCCAGGCCTTGAACTCTGACTCTGGGTCCTCACTAGGGCACTTGCCAATAGACCTCTATGGTTAGGTGGTCCCCTAGAAAGGCTATATGGTCCCATGGCAAAAGAAAAGGAGTATTTGGCCTTGTGCTCACTAGGCAGTGTTTAGAAGAATAGATAAGGCATAGTGTGTGTTTGAGGGGATCTCACCTGTTGTGTCTTTTTACCTCCCCAGTATTCCCTTCCAGGCTTGCGGGATCATCTCCTTGTTTCTCCTCCACTCTCACTCCCTCTCCCAAACACACAGACATGTGGCCTTAATCATTTCACTCTTCTCACCCTGTTCTCTCCTGTGTGCGGGATTGTGAGGGCCTGGGCTCTGTGTGGGAGCACGAGGTAATCAATTAGCAATGTCTGCCAGGGTCGGGGGGAGGGCTGCCAAGCAAGTGATGTATTTACCATTCCCATCCTTTTTCATTTTTTAATTTTTAATTGTGGTAAAATACACGTAACATAAAATTTATCATCTTAACCGTATTTAAGTGTGCAGTTCGGTAGTGTTAAGTATAATCGTACTGTCATGCAATCTGTCTCCAGAACTTGATCAACTTGCAAAACCGAAGCTCTGTATCTATTAGCATGCCCTTTATCCTCCCCTCCCCCAGCCCCTGCTAACCCCATTCTATTTTCTGTTTCTGCGAGCTCGTTATTCTCGATAAGTGGAACCATACAGTATTTGTCTTTTTGTGTCTGGCTTATTTTATTTAACGTAGTATCTTCAAGTTTCATCCATGTTATAGCATGTGTCAGAATTTCTTTTCTTCTTAAGGCTTAATAATATTCCATTCTATGAATATACTACGTTTTATTTATCCACTCATCTGTCAGTGGACATTTGGGTTACTTCCACCTTTTGGCTGTTGTGAGTGATGCTGCTGTGAACAGGGGTGTGCAGATTTTTTCCAACAATTCAGTGATCTAATTTAGTGTTTTTCAACTTTGTTTACATTAAAACCACCTGCAGAGCTTTTAAAAAATACTGTTCTTTGAATCATCACCCCAATTAAATCAAATGTCTAGGTGTAGAGTCTGTAGATCAAAAATCAAAGGTATTTGTTAAAAATGCAGATTGTCTGGAGATTGTGATTCACTTGGTCTGGGCTGTGGCCGAGAAATCTGTACTTTTAGGAAAGAGCCTCAGGATATTCTCATGATTGGTATTTTAGATATTACGGTCTAAACCAACAATTAAAGGCTACCTTGACCTTCACGAAGCCTTATCCCTTGGTCATAAATGGTGTCAAACTGTTCTCTAGTTATCTTATGTATCTTGGTCTTATAGCCCCAACTGGATTGTAAGTTCATAAAGTTGTAGAATTTCTGAATTCAAAGGGGCCATAGAGACCTAAGGTAATGTGTTCGACCAAGGATACACCTTAGTTGATTTTAGGACTGGGTCTAGAAGCAGTTCGAAATTCCTTCCACTCAATAGGAATTTAAAATTTTTGTTTTTCCGCAGTACCAGTGCAAGCCAGCATGTTACTTTTAAGAAAGACTGGGTTGTGACTACCGTTGTTCTTGTGAAAGTTTGGGTGCTTACATTTATACTTTCTGCTGCCCTGAGCAACCCATCAACTAGTGATTGGGACGGCATCATGACGTGTAAGGGATTGAAAGAGAACGTGATCTCAACTGTGCTGTTAAAGCACATCCTGACCTTTAGGCCAGGTTCAAGTCCACACTGGCTGCGTGACCCTGGACCAGTATGGACGTAATTTTACTTTCTTCCTTGAGTCATGAAGCATAAGAGCTTGCATTCATTAAACATTGACTATTCACACCAGCTGTGATTCTAGATGGATTCCATGGATTATTTGATAAGCCTGTGAGGAAATGAGAGCTTGGAAGTGTTCAATGACTTGTACAGAGTGACTCGCTAGCATGTGACAGGACTTGGATTTGGCCAGGCTGATTTCTCGGCCATTCTCTTAATCACTGTGCTAGTTCACATTGATGAAAAGAGATGAAGTAAGTTGAATGGTTAGCAGAGTGTTTAGTCCATTACAGAAGCTCAGTAGATTGGCCATCATCATTATTGCAACAGCAACTAAACCTTATATAGCTCTTGTTATGTGCCAGGCATTGTTTTATGTACTTAACACATATCTATTTGCAAAATAATCCTATGAAGCCGTACTATTATAACAGATTTTAGAGATGAGAAAACTGAGGCACAAACAAGTTCTACTGCTAGTAAGTAGCAGAGGTGAAATTCATCTAGAGAGTATGGCTCCAAAGTTACTTCCATAACCAGTATACTGTGCCGCCTTCCATGTGGTAAATGTGAAATACCGTTACTACTAATGACTAATAATAAAACCCTCAAATTTCTTTCAACACGGTAGTTTTCTACATGCTTTCCTTGCAGGCATGCCCTGAAGATAATAATAAATATAATAATATATTTTTCTGCCCTCTCAAAATTCTTATGCAATTCAATCTGATACTATTTCACAGCCTCTGATTTCTTAGTTATTTTGGGAGTAACCTCCGGGGAAGGGACATTCATGGGGCCATTACATTTTTTAAGTTGGAAGGAACCTTTGGGCTCTTCTAGGGCAGAAGTCTCTAAAATAGAGTGCTTGCACCCTACGGGATGCACAAGGTCATCCTTTGGAGTTGGAGAAGAAAATATTAGTGTAATATCAAAGAAATTCAGGGCCATAGCGATTCTCCTGTCGTGAAGTTCGGTGGACACCTCTTAGATGTTATCATAGTGACTGGCTCCCGCTGTCTCTGCTGACCCTCCTTTCTTGAAACATTCCGCTCCCTTAGCTGAGCGAGGTAGCACTCTTGTACCTTTACTCCTCTCTCTCTCTGGCTGCTCTTTCCTAGTTCAGGAATTAAAAAAAAATTTTTTTTTTAATTAATATATGGCTTCACATGGCATTCTTACTTGCACTATGCATCAGAAGGTCACGGTTCTTGCATAGAACGTCCCCTGTCTGAGACAAAGGTGGAGAGTCTATAGCACAGACTAAGCTGCCTTCCCTGTTTTATTTCCTTTCAGCGTATTTATGTGTGCTGTTAGAGATTAAACTGGGTCCCACAAGAAGATTTGTTGAGGTCCTAACCCCTAGTACCTCAGAAGGTGATTTATTCTGAAATAGGGTCATTGTAGATGCAATTAGTTACGTTAGATGAGGTCGTACTGAATTAGGATGGGCTCTCAATCCAATATGGCTGCTGTCCCCATAAGAAGAGAAGAGACACAGAGACAGAGACATATGGAGAGAAGACAGCCACGTGATGGCAGGGACATATACTGGAATGAAGCATTTGCAAGCCAAGGAATGCCGGGATTGCTGGCAAACACCAGTAGCTAGAAGAGCTAGGGGAAGATTCTCCCCTACAGGTTTCAGAGGGAGTGTGGCACCATTGACACCTTGATTTCAGATCTCCAGCCTCCGGAACTGTGAGAGAATAAATTTCTGTTGTTTTAAGCCACCTAGTTTGTGGTGCTTTGTCATGGCAGCCACAGGAAACAAATACATGTGCCTACATAGGTAGATTTATGAATTCTATTTCCTTGTTTAAATGAAACTATCCCTCACCAAATGGACACTCCTCAAAGACACCACCATTTGAAGATAACAGCTCTGATGCAGTGCAGGGGACCACGGGGACATGGGAGCACTGCCCCCTCCATCAACTGCCATCATGAGGGAAAAATGAAGACCGTTCCATTTAACCTGTAAGAAGTCAGTTAAGAATATATTGAAATATCAAGATACTTGGTCTGTAGATTACCATCTACTATAATTATGATAAATCAATCTTATCCCAATTCATATTTGTCTTGAGGTATTAGCTAATGATAGTATCAAGCCATCATGATCAATAGGACATTTAATATTCCTTATTTCATCTTCATCTCATCCTTTTAAATATTTTACTTTTATGCCTTTTCATAATGTGTGCAATATTTCTTCATTAAGATGCACATTTCTGCCTCATAAATGAAGAGGATAAATAAGAGCATATATATTGGCAGTATGTATTCATACTATTTTTTTGTTGATGGGGTGAATGATCAAGTCAACACCTCCCCCACTTCTATGCCTGAGGAAACAGGTTCCAGGGTAGTTATGTGAATTGAGTCACCCGGGATCAGAACTTGAACTGGGTTCTTCTGACTCTGGGCTGGGATTAAGCCCCTATACCATTTTTTCTCCTGCAGAGAGTTAATGAGTTGCACACTCTGCCCTGTTTCAACATCATGAGGCCTTGGGCCATTTTGAGTAAAATGCTCCTGTTTAGCAAGACTTGTAGGGAGTAGAGATGTCCCAGGAGGGTCAGGCAAATGTGGGCTTACATTCTGGCTCTGCCACCCGATAGCTGTGTGACCTGGAGCAAGTACCTGAACCTCTCTGATCTTTACTTTCCTCAATTATAAGATGCAGATATTTGTGCTTATGGTATAGGATTATTTTTAAAGAATAAATTATATAATGTTCTCAAAGTATAAACTACATGCTCCTTAAGGTTTAGTTGTAATAGTTGATGTTGCTGTTGAGATTATGAAGATGCAGGAGATAGAGTTCTGTCTTATATATGGGGGGAGGGGGTTCTGGGGACCATTGGATAAGCCCCACGTCCAGATGTGAGTCTGATTTGCCTGGCTGGGCATGCGGCAGCAGAGACCAGGGTTTCTGTGGGCTGACCTTGCAATTCCCACTACCTTTCCCTGAGCCCAGGTCACATTCCTGGTACTAAGAAATTCACGCTGCTGACTTGGCGTCACATTATTTCTCTTGTCTTGGTTACAGGCAAATGTCCTGATGGAGAGTTTTCTTGCTCACCTCTACCCACTCTTCAATCCACTGTAATCTGGCTTTTACCCATCAACTTCCAAGAAGCTGCCCAGCCAAGGGCCATAGTGACTTTACCTTGTCAGGTCCAATGGACACCTTTTGATGGTTACCATGACATCTTGGTACTATTTGTCACTGTTAGGGACCATTTGATCCCTTCCTCCTCCTTAAAAGCATTCTCTCTTTCTTAATTGAGAAACACCACACTCTCTTGGCTTTCTTCTCTCTGGATGCTCCTTCTCACTCTTTTTTTCTGGCTTACATTCTTCTACTCTACATTACATGCTGGAACTTTGGCCAGTTCTGCCCAAGCCTCTGTTCTTCCTGAACAGTTCCATCTATGGGCTGGTCATCTACTACCCTTGGCATCACTGATTCCCATATAGAGGGAGGGCTGGCTGTCAAACTCACCTGTCAGGAGAAAGGCTTTTTCAAACTGCATATGTCACTGCATATGGTTCTGGATACACCACATATCACTGTCCTAGTGGTCCTTTCTAGAGATGGTGGTTGAGTGGGGTGTATATGTGCGCATGCATGTGCCCACATTGAGTAGCTCTTATTTAATGCTCACGCATCCCAGTCTGTCACCTGCACATGTAGGTACTACTATACATCTCCACTTGGATGTCCACTAGTCACCTCACACTCAGTCTGACCCAAGTGACATGTAGGTCTCCCATTAACTTGTTCCTTTTCTTTCATCTCTAGTTTGAGTGAGTGGCACCACCATTCAAACAGTTGCTCAAGCCCAAAGCTGGTTATCCATCATCCTTCACTCCTCCTGTTCCATTACCCCTGGGCTGACGCCCACAATCAATTACCAAGCCCTCGTGAATCTACCTCCCCAAGTCATGCACATCAGGTCATTTCTCCTCTTCCTTACTGATGCTGCCCTCCTCACTTCCATTGGGTGTTCCAGCCTTCAGACCGTTGGCCACACTTAACCTTCTTTGTGCACAGTCTTATCAGGGGACTCCCCTGCCTGAGTGCTTTCGTGGTCACTGTTGCCCTCGGGATCCAGCTGGGCTCTGCCCACCTCTTCAGCCTCATTTCTAACCTCTTCTCACCATACTCCTCTAGTTGATTGTCTGGACAGAATATACTTGGGACAAAAGAGGGTGCTGTCAATTATTACCCTGGGAAAACAAGAACTTTCTCATGAAAACTGGGGGATTCAGTCAACCCAAGTCATACCAAACCTTCGGATGTGATTTGTGTTCTTTCATCTGTCGACCTTTGTTTTGACGTCCCCTCTTTGCCTGTTTGCGACCTCCAGCCCCCGTGTGTTCTTCTAACAGTCTGTACCTCATCCCTATAGCGTGTAAAGCACTCCATTAAAAATGTTTTTTAAGCTTTTTATTTTCAATTGAGGTATAGTTGACATACCATATTATATTAGTTTCAGTTGTACAACACAGTGATTTGACTTTTATATACATTATGAAATGCTCATCAAAGTTAGTGTGGTTATCATCTGTCACATACAAAGTTATTACCGTATTATTGACTCTATTCCCTATGCTGTACTTTCCATCCCTGTGACTTATTTCATAAATGGAAGTTTGTACCTCTTAGTCCCCTTCACCTGTTTCGCCCATCCCCCCCACCCCTCACTCTCTGGCAGCCACCAGTTTGTTCTCTACATCTGTGAATCTTTTTTTGGTTTTGTTTGCTCATTTGTTTGTTCATTTACTTTGGTTTTTAGATTCCACACATAAGTGAAACCATATGGTGTTTGTCTTTTTCTGTCTGACTGACTGCACTTAGAATAATACCCTCTTGGTCCATCCATGTTGTCGCAAAATGGCAAGATTTCCTTCTCATCACTCCATTTTAATTGTATTTTCAGCCTCACCTGAGAGAAAAAATGAAGTTCGTTTGGATCTTGAGTTACTTTAATGCTTCTACCACTCCCTAAACTGCTTTCTCCAGTATAACCCTGCCTTTTTTTTTTTTTAATTTTTTTTATTGTTATGTTAATCCCCATACATTACATCATTAGTTTTAGATATAGTGTTCCATGATTCATTGTTTGTGCATAACACCCAGTGCTCCATGCAGAACATGCCCTCCTCAATACCCATCACCAGGCTAACCCATCCTCCCACCCCCCTCCCCTCTAGAACCCTCAGTTTGTTTTTCAGAGTCCATCGTCTCTCATGGTTCTTCTCCCCCTCCGATTTCCCCCCCTTCATTCTTCCCCTCCTGCTACATTCTTCTTCTTTTTTTCTTTCTTAACATATATTGCATTATTTGTTTCAGAGGTATAGATCTGAGATTCAACAGTCTTGCACAATTCACAGCGCTTACCAGAACACATACCCTCCCCAGTGTCTATCACCCAGTCACCCCATCCCTCCCATCCCACCCCCCACTCCAGCAACCCTCAGTTTGTTTCCTGAGATTAAGAATTCCTCATATCAGTGAGGTCATATGATACATGTCTTTCTCTGTTTGACTTATTTCGCTCAGCATAATACCCTCCAGTTCCATCCACGTCGTTGCAAATGGCAAGATCTCATTCCTTTTGATGGCTGCATAATATTCCATTGTATATATATACCACCTCTTCTTTATCTATTCATCTGTTGATGGACATCTTGGCTCTTTCCACAGTTTGGCTATTGTGGACATTGCTGCTATAAACATCGGGATGCACGTACCCTTTCGGGTCCCTACTTTTGTATCTTTGGGGTAAATACCCAGGAGTGCAATTGCTGGATCATATGGTAGCTCTATTTTCAACTTTTTGAGGAACCTCCATACTGTTTTCCAGAGTGGCTGCACCAGCTTGCATTCCCACCAACAGTGTAGGAGGGTTCCCCTTTCTCCGCATCCCCGCCAACATCTGTCATTTCCTGACTTGTTAATTTTAGCCATTCTGACTGGTGTGAGGTGGTATCTCATTGAGGTTTTGATTTGGATTTCCCTGATGCCGAGCGATATTGAACACTTTTTCATGTGTCTGTTGGCCATTTGGATGTCTTCTTTGGAAAAATGTCTGTTCATGTCTCCTGCTCATTTCTTGATTGGATTCTTTGTTCTTTTGGTGTTGAGTTTGATGAGTTCTTTATAGATTTTGGATACTAGCCCTTTATCTGATATGTCATTTGCAAATATCTTCTCCCATTCTGTCAGTTGTCTTTTGGTTTTGTTGACTGTTTCCTTTGCTTTGCAAAAGCTTTTTATCTCGATGAAGTCCTAATAGTTCATTTTTGCCCTTGCTTCCCTTGCCTTTGGCGATGTTTCTAGGAAGAAGTTGCTGCGGCTGAGGTCGAAGAGGTTGCTGCCTGTGTTCTCCTTTAGGATTTTGATGGACTCCTGTCTCACATTGAGGTTAACCCTGCCTTTTTTAAAATAAGAGACAGAAGGTTTGAGGCTCAGAGTCATGGTGTAAGTGACAGAATATCGCCAGAAAGTTAAAACATCATCTTATTTTCATTTTATCTATTGATGTTTATCTTCTTTTTATAACAAGTAATGCCAATTTTCTATTTGTGCTAATGACATAATGTTTTCTTTCAAAATTAATTGAAGTAAAAGAAAATGAGCCAATTGAAATGAAAGCATTAAATTAATAATAGCCCAGTTGATATGTGAATATGGAGAAATTTCATGACAGCTAGTACATCTCCTCAGAATATGGACATTCTCCTGTCATAAGACAATAAATACCATTATCACACCTAAGGAAATTTATAGTATGATGCAAAGTATGTGACTTCTGATATATTCTAAATATTGACTTTTAAAAATAGATCACTTATAATATTCTTTTGACTTTATCCAATGGAATCTAAATACCGTAGGACTTCTATACTCATTATTGTCTATTTTTGAATACATAAACAAGCTCTTCTGTAGCATTTGAACATTTTACATCTTTACTTTCTTTCCTTGAATTTCTATTCTGCTGACTACAAAGTTTTATCTTAATGTATATTTTTTATGCTTCAAAGTTTTTTATTGAGCATTCCAGCATGTTCTTCTAAAACCAAAAATTCACTGACTAAAACTGAATTCTTCCTTTATAGCCTGTGATAATAAAGCCCTAAGTGTTAACAAAATCTTCTTGATTGAGTAATCATTATAATTATTAGTAGTACACAAATACACCATTAGTATGTTACTGACCATAATATAATAACATCACAATTTTGATATTAGTCATAAAATGTAAAAAATGTTTTGGAAATATATCTGCTAAATGACGTGATGGGGTCTTTAACAAATAGTTCATGTATTCCTGGTTGACTAAAACTTATTGCCAGAAAGAGACAGGACAGCATCAGTTCTAGTCCCATTTTTTATAGTTGCAAATTAAAAAATTCATATTTAAAATACAGTTATGGAAGGAGATTTATTATACCAGTTTGAATTTTTTTGTGCTTATGTAACAACAATCACAGTGATATATCACAACATTTACTCAATGATTTTAGTAATGATATATCATTTGACAATGCAGTTAGGGTTTCCTTTCAATTTTATTAAAAGCAAAGTATTGGAGATGGCTGAATTGCAAAAGGTTTCTTATCCAGTTGTTAGACTTATTCACTCTCTTGATTTCTTGGAATTAGAGTGAAAAGTATTTATTAATCCTGATCAAATTATGCTTAATTATACTTATTTTTTCAATGAAAGTTATAATCTTTAACTTGATATATTTGTAAATGATTGAGAAAATAAAACATTGGTCGACACAACACAATTTTGCCAATGCAATATTTTATATCAAATGCAAAAGCTTTGAATGTATTTATATGAAATCATAAATTTAATTTATGGAAAATGTCCATCATGGTCAAGCCCATCAGCCAAATCTGTTTGCTTCCTGTCAGAAAACATCAGACTTCATTTTCCAATTCTAGTAGACATCTCTGTGATAATGCTCTCACTTCTGGTTTTAGTTCCAAGAATGAAAGAGAGAGAAGTGGTATCTGAAGCCTTGCTAGGAGTTTACTGCCTGGTGACATAAGGCCTGTGCCAGATTCTCTGCTTTGCTCTTGGCCCCAGGAGCATTGCTTTCTTTGATGTAAGTTGGGGATAGAAGAAGAGAGGACGTCAAGTAGAAGTTCTGAATAGTTGAATTCAGAACTTTCTAACATGGCCAAAATACCTTGTCTTTAATGCCACTGTTGGTCCTTAACAGAACATGCCTAACACTGGGGGGGGGATGAGCGGCCCTGCCAGATGTCTTGCATTCACCTCTCCTACTTTGCCTTTGTTTCGGGCCTACTCGGGAACACCTGGGCCAAGTCCTGTGGGAGGAGTCAGGCTGGGTCGGGGGGCTGGTGTTCATAGAGAGCTATGGGTGACCGTAGCAGGGAGGTGGCAGAGGGGATCAACAGACCAGCAGGAAGCCTCTACTATCAAAGGAGCCACAGGGAGCTCAGTGTTAGAAAGAGTGGAGATAGGAGTGGGAAATCCAGAATTTGATTTCCTTAAAATTATCCCTGCTTGTGGATCCTTTGGAGAGGTTTCTAGTTGCTTCCAAGCTGGGGTGCACTTACCCCTATGAAGCCTGCAGAGGTAGTGAACTAACTTTACTGGAGTCTGGGTTGAGGGTGAAGTGGGGGAATTGGGAATGGAGGGGACACAGTGAATGTATGCGAGCATACATAAGTGTCTGTGTCCCTAGCCATGGTTCTTTCTACAACACCCTACTGCCTCAGGGCCTTTGTACTTGCTGTTCCTTTTGCATGTAATGCTGTTCCCAAGCCATATTTGCATGGCATATTCCTGCACTTTCTTTAAGTTTTAATTTAAATGTCTTGGTGAGCCTTTTCCTGCCTATGCTATTTTTAAATTGTACCCACCCACACTTGGTATCTCCTTTGTTGTGTTTTCTTCATTGAATATTTATTTGTTATTATCTGTCATCCCACACCAGAATATAAACTCCATGCTGTCAGGGATTTTTCTGAGTTTAGCTACCCATCGTAGGCAATCAGTTAATGTTTTTTGGCAAAATGAACAAACTCCCACAATAAATCTTCATCTAGAGGTCACAAATCCAATTTCCTATGAGGAAAAGGTAGGAAATGGCAGGGGTGGAGTGGGGATGATGGCAAACCACAGAGCTCATGTCACCCATCTAAAGAGCACAGCCACTCCTTGGCATTGCCATGTGACATTGTCGTTTTAATTTTGATTTTTCAAGAAAAACCTGAAATTGGAATTTTGGGATGGGAAGGTAAAGTCTGATTTTTACATATGAGAAAAAAATTTTTAATTGAAAAATGAGCATACTGTACAAAGTGAACAAATGGTTCAATGGCACCTGCTTATGACTTCTCCTTAATCCAAACTGGAAAATGGCTTGGGGGTGGGCAGAAGGGACACATCAGAAGAGTGCCTTCTTTTTCTTCCATGAGTCCTGTGCAGCTGAGAAAGAGGAACATGCTTGGGGTTTACCTCACTTAAAAATCCAAGAGATTAATTGAAGAGCTAGTTCAGGGAGGTTCAGAATAGATTATTGCGCACCAGAAGTTTCCCAAATATAATAGAAAGTCTTTCTCTCAGAAGGAGGCAACTCAAGAGGTTCCTCAACAGGCATTTTGTGAAAACCACTCCTTCCCCACACAGCATTGGCCAAATCTCGATGAGGTGTTAAAGATTTGATTAAAGACTTACACGTAAGACCTGAAATCGTGAAACTCATAGAAGAAAATAGGAAAAAAAAAAACCCCAAAACCTCCTTGACCTGGGTCTTGGCAATGATTTTTTAGATATGACACCTAAAGCACAAGCAACAAAATAAAAAACAGGCGGGACTACGTCAAACTAAAAAGCCCAAAAGGGTTATCTTTTCAGTACAATGAAAAGATAACCCTATGGAATGGGAAAAAAATATTTGTAAACCATATGTCTGCTTAGGGGCTAGTGATCACCTATTGTAGGTGATCACTCGCCCCCCTCTGAGCCTCCGTTCTTCATATGAAAAATCAAAGTTTGAGCAAGGAGATTTCCAAGGTCCCGCTCAGCTCTAACATTTGGCAATTCTACAGCAAAGCCCTTCTCTTAGGAAAAGCAGGCCAGTGTGGCTGTGCTCATGGAAATAGAGAATCTTTTATTATTCCTCTGAGGAGGATGGAATTTGAGAAAGTTGGCTTTGGATCCAGACTTCTCCCAAGGAAAGAAAGGTCGTGCTGGGGATTGGCAACTGAAGCGTGCACAGTCTTGCTCTCTGCGAGCTGAATTTCTGATGTACCCGGGTGCAGATGGGTCGCGAATGAATGGAATTGGCAGAGTTGATTGCTATCTTTTTTAATACTGTTCTGTGTTTGATTTCTGCTATGACCCCGGCAGATGACAACAGATCGCTGGGCTTGACCAGGAGTAGATTATTTCTTATCTGATCATTGTGTGTATTTCAGATGACTGAAGGTTTTTAATATTGAAAAGTCAAACAGCATGGACTGTTTCATCCACTCTTAGCTTAGCCCATTATTTACAGGCCCATTCCCTTAACTTTCCAATTCTTTAAAAAAAAAAAAAAAAATCAGCCATCAGCAGCCCAGCCTGATAATGTCGGAAGATGGAATTTGGAGATAAATACATACACATTCTCCATGGCGCTTGGGTGGCTTCTAGGCAGCACTGGGTTTGACACACAATCTCATTTTTATGCCTTATGTGGTTGAGTCTCATGAGAAACATTCATTGCCAGGGGCAAGTGTGATTTAACCATGTCATGCCAAGGGTTTGGACCTAGCAGGGAACTAAGTTCCTAGAGGGATTTGTTCCGCAACTAGAAAGTTCTTAAAAATGGGCAGAGCATTATTTTGAGATTTCTATGACTTAGTCGAAAGTGTTACAAATATTTCTATTTTCTGGGGGATGATTGGGAGCTAAGGACCCAGTGTTTACATTCAGAAGGTAGACTGGAGAATTCTTGGGGGAAGATGGTGACAAAGAGGAAAAAGATATCAAGATTGTGAAGGGTTTGGGATTTTACCCTACTTGCAACTTGCTAGCCAGCCAGTTAGCCTGCTGTGGTTTTCTGGATGCTGGTGGACTCCTGGTTCAGAGACAGAGAAGTTTGTTGCTTCACACAATAGCAGTAGCCTGAGTATCATGGTTGTGCCAGTTTCCTGAACCCCATTCCCACAGGGTGATATGGAGAGGCCCAGGTGAGACCCACAAATGTAGGGAATTTTGTTATAGCGGAGGCACCCTGAGTTTAAGGAGCCTGAATCTTTTATAGTGGGAAACAAGCCTACTCTCCCTGAGCTCTGGAGGGAGACATTATCTATGGGCAAGCCAACTCATCCCTTGTTCTGCAGAGAGATACTATGGCTATCTTCTTCTTCTTCTTCTTCCTCTTTCTCTTCCTCTTCTTCCTCTTCTTCCTCCTCCTCCTCCTCCTCTTCCTCCTCTTCCTCTTCTTCTTCTTCTTTTTTTTTTTTTCCCCATCTCTGTCTTCTAAGACTGTTCTCTGTATAAATATCCTGGAGAAGATAGTCTGGGAAAGAAACAGTCAGTGCCTCCTCTTGCAACATGTGCAGAAACCCAAGACATGCATGGAGAATTGTCTTCCAGAGGGAACAAAGGGCTGTTTTTGCCCTAAAGTTGCACTTTCTCCCTTCCTCCCCAGCTGCCTCAAGTGAGTTCACCCTGGCTTTGGATCCTGGTTTTTCCTCTCTAGTTTCTAAGGAAATCCAGGCAGACAGATTCCTGCCTAACCTTAAGGTGCAATTCGAACTCTTCCTGGGGCCAAGGCTGAGAACTGTAGAAGTCCTGTTCACTTTATGACCATTGTATCTTTTTTTTCTTTTTGTGTTCTCTGCAGTACAATTGGGCACTTCATCTATTGGAAATCTTAATTCCATATCATTTTTGAAGTAGATGGGACTGTGGGTTTGTTACCTCAGCCAGTCCTTGTTGAGTGAGGCAGATTTCACATTTTAGACCATTAAGTTTCTGAAGAATCAAGTGCCTGGTTCAAAATCATTCCATAAAGATGTGCTGGAACCATGATTCCAAGTCAGGTCCATGGAAATGGGTAGTTTCCTGTCGTTTTCCTCATGATCAGAGTTTGGACAAGGAGATATTTTCAGACTGGTTTTACCAAGAAAGGTTGAGAAAGGATGAGAATCCTCAGAATATCCTTCTGATGCTTCAGCATTTTTTTTAAAAAAAGATTATTTATTTATTTGAGACGGAGAAAGAGAGAGTGGCAGAGGGAGAAGCAGACTCCCCACTGAGCAGGGAGCCCGATAAAGGGCTCAATCCCAGGACCCTGGGATCATGACCTGAGCTGAAGGCAGACACTTAACCGACTGATCTGCCCAGGTGCCCCTAGCTTCAGCAATTTTTTAAGAAAGCAGTGTTGAAAGAGACTGCTGGTTGCCTACTCATTATCCATTCTTTCCTTCTGTAGGATAGGGCTTCTGTATATTTGAATAGGCAATTTGCCCAATTTTAAAAAAAACAAACTTCATTTGCTAGCTTTGCTTGAGGTTGCGGCGGTCGGTGAGGTGTGGGTAAGTAACTTCCAGCACTCACTGGCTGTTGGGAGACCCTTACCTTTTCTCTGTCCCTCTGTCCTACCTGGAACATGGCTGGGATGACTAGAGCCACCGTGACAATCTGTGATCCTAAGGACACCTCATAAATGGAAGCATGAATTAAAGATAGTAGAGCAGAAACATAGCTGGAGCCTGGACCACTGTGAACATCATGGAGTCACCACACCAGCGTGGAGTCCCTACCTCTGGACCTCTTCATTGTGAGAGAAAATAACTCCCTGTCCACCCTTTTATTGCCATTGTATTTTTGGATAGCAGATGCATGTAGCTCCTTGCAGATATTAGGTGCTTATTGATACCTAATTGTATCTCTGAGTGTTCATAGTATCTAGTTGAGTTTTTTAGTTACAAGTAACACAAACATTGCTTAATATTAGCATAAAAGGACTAATTAGTTTTTAGGAAGGTTATGGGGTTGCTCCCAAGAGGGAAGTAAGAGCTGAAGAACTGGGCTGCAGCATGTGGGCACCCAGATTGCTCTGGAAGACCTTGGTAGCAGGCTCCGCTCATTGATCTCATCAGTGAGCCTCAATTCCTTGCAGACCTTGTGTCCCTCAGCCAAGATTCAGCATCTCAGGGAGGCAAGTATTTGATCGGCTGAGCCAAGGTGACATGACTGTCCCGGGCGAAGGTCACGGATTGCATCCAGTGGGGGGCAGAGGCCAGTCCCTACAGGGCAGTCAGAGTGCTCCTGGGAAGTGCAGAGGATTTTGACTTTCCTGGGATGAGGTGAGTTGGTTAAGATAAAGGCAAGGATGGTGATGCCATGAAAACTTCAGGGATGAGCAGTTCCGGATGGGTCTGACCTCCTTGGGGACACAGGCTTACAATAACCGCCCTGCCTCTGAGGAGGCCAAATGCTTCCTGTCAAAGCACAAAAGAGCTCTTTTAATCTCCAGTTTATGTAGCTGTAAGTGCTGTAAGTGCTGTTTCATGGTAAAAATACTAACATATCCATTTCCTTGGCTGCCTGTTCTGTCCTTAATCGGGTTGCAGTTTCTAATTCACACTCATTAACCTACCTGCAGCAATTACAGGTCTTTGCAGATCTCCCTAAGTGGGGGCAAGTCATCTTGTTCCCCACCCCCATGGTGGGAAATCAGAACTCTAAAAAGATCAAGTGCTATTCCCAGGGCCGTGGGGTGTGATGATAGTGCCGTGAGGTAAAAGCAAATTACAGCCTGCAGTTAAGGTGGACAGAGGTCATCAGTTAAGTAATGGTTGCTGAGGAGAGCTGGCCTCAGTGTGAAGATGTTCATGGATGTGATGCTCTAGCCTCAGAGATTCATAGAATCTCTGCATAGAGATATTAGTGAAATATGTCCAAGAAGGAAGACACTCAGAAACTGGGACTCTGGAGGTACCCACCAGACTTTGGTTTCTTGTTGCAACCATATTTAATACATATCACTGAGGAAAGCTATCAGGAGGAAAGCAAAAGCTGAAGTCTCTTCCCATGTTTAAAACTCTTAGTTGAATAAAATCCAACCTCCTCATTCTGGCTGTGAGATCTTTTGTGATCTGACCCTGCCTTCCCACGTGCTCTCCTTTTTCACTCTGATTTTACCTGCTGCTTCAGTCACTTTGGTCTTCTTTCAGTACTGGAAGCAGGTTCTTGCCCCTTCACATTTGCAACCTGGGAATGCTCTCCCAGACTGTGCTTAGCTGACTCCTCCTTGCCATTCAGGTCTCAGCTCAGATGTCGCCTGCCCTCTGGGAGCCCAGAGCCCTCCTGCCTGGCTTCCATTCTTGGCTCTGTCATGTGCTGGCTGTGGAAGATTCAGCAAGCACTGAACTGCAGGACATCTCCTTCTGCCCGGCTGCAAATGGGGATGGTGCTATCCTTATATTGTAAAGTTGTTGTGCTGTTGATAGAAGTTAATATAAACGGAGGTGCCAAAGAGAACTACCGTATGATTCAGCAATCCCACTTCTAGGTGTCCAAAAGAATTGAAAGCAGGGTCTTGAAGAGATATTTGCACACTCGTATTCATAGCAGCATTATTCACAGTAGCCAAAAGGTAGAAGCAGCCCAACTGTCCACGGACAGATGAATGGTTAAACAAACTGAGGCATCTACCCACAATGGAATATAAATCAGTTTCAAAAAAGGAAGAAACCCTGTCACATGCTACAACATGGATGAACCAAGGCTCACTGATGAGATGAACATTATGCTAAGTGAGGTAAGCCAGACCCAAGAAGAAAGACTGCATGGTTTTAAGTATATGAGGTATCTAAAGTAGTGAATATACTTAACACTTAAGTGCTAAACTGTACACTTAAAAATAGTTAAGGTGGTTCCTGCCTCATCCCACAACCTGCCTGAGTCTTGAGCATGAACTATAAAAAAAGCTAAGAAGTCAATGCTCACCTAGCTCAGGCTTTGGAATGATTCCATATATGTGAGATAAACTTTCCAGGACATGATTATCTGGAAGGGATGCTGTCAACTCATCTCCCTCCAGGACCATAATTGTCATGTCACCTGGAGAAGGACAACAAAATCTGGCTTTGTGGTTGTTAGAAAGAGGAGCCACTGAGCTTGCCTAATTCCTGGAAAACTGCAGAGTAGGAACAGTTGTGTTCCAAACTTCCCATGTGTGAACATATTTTCCTAGGTCGCCTTGGCCCGTGGGGTTTGTATGGTCTCAGCGCTTGTCAGCAAAACAGAGATCTCTCAATAATCCTAACTTCAACATGGGTAGAAAGAATGCCATATCAGATTTCCCAGTGCCTTCCAGTTGGTACAAGTGGTTCCTGGTGGCCTTCACGCATGTCCCCATTGGTCCCTGGTTTTCAGGGTTAGAACTAGAATATATGGGATCTTTGTGGGAATTAGGAAACATCCCCACTTCTAGATTTACTTAAGCAAAGTGGATTTTCCTGCAGGGGACAGAGTCCTGAGTCAGGACACCTGGGAAGGGAAACAGAATGCGGGCACTATATTTCACTGGATGTTAAAAAAATTAGTTAAGGTGGTAAATTTTATGTTATGTGATTTTTACCACAATAAAAATAAATAAATAAATAAATAAATAAATAAGGCTTGACCTAGATTGTGAGTAAATAGATTGGAGTGGGTGGGGAATTTACCTTTAAAAAATCTCCCTGGATGATTCTAATCCCCCACACCACACTTTAGTAATCGCTGGGCCGTGCAATCATTAAAGATGCGTCCGTGGTGTGGATTTAGAGCATTTAAAACTTGCAACATCTCTCACATAAAGCTCTAATCATATGGAGGAAAAAATGATCCGCCGATCCTCCTCATGGGTTCTCTTTAATTTTGTCGAATTAATCTGCTGCTCCTCTGGATTCCCATCCCTTGCTGCCCTCTGAGTGGAGAGTGATAATCCGCAGGCAGAGGGCATTCGGAGCCGGCCCACCGGCGTGTTTTCCCCGGAGTGTCCACAAGGTGGCAGGCCAGGCACTTGGATTTGGGCAGCCAGGGGAGCGCGCAGCTGGCAGCCCGCAGCGCCCGGGGAGTTCGCTCCAGGGGTGTGCGGGACTCCCTGCCTTTGCCCCTGCAGAGGGGGTGCGCAGAGCAGGTGGTGGTGGGGTTCCCGTTGATGCCCAGGCTAGAACTGAAGCCGGCGGGTCAGGTTCCGGGAGCTGGCGTGCGTTTGTGCTCAAGGGAAGGTGAGCAAGCCCCCTCCCCCGTGCCCACCCCGCCCCCCAGGTTGAGTCCGGCGGCCACAGCCACTTCCCCGTGGGGCTCAAGTGCATCTCTCCCAGGAAGGCGGGCGTTTGAGTGCGTGCACGGGTCTTCAGGAGTAATTTTCGCAAGCTGTTCTATTTTTGTTTGTTTGTTTTTTTCCGGAAGGAGAGCAATGTTTTGGTGATATTTCTTTCAAATAATTAAAAGGCCTGAGGCAGAATAGATGTTCTGTGTTGTTTGCAAACTCCTAGGTGATGGGGGGAGGGTGACACCAGTTAACACGCACCATCTGTTGGATATTTAATAGGCATCTTAAAATTATTGCTTTGCTGAGCCTTGACCTAGCAGGGGGTCACAGTCCACAGCAGTAAATAACTCAGTGAGTGGTTTGGTGACACACTAAGATGAGAAGCGGAGGACTTCTCCACGTGATTTTAATGTGCTGTTGGTTTGTATCTTAAGCCAGGACTATGGCTTTCAGCAGGTACAAAGTGTTTGCAAGTGAGGAGAAAAATGACAGGACAGGAAGCAATGCTGGCACAGCCCCAGGAGCACAGGCTTGGGGTTCCCCGGCCGTGGGCGCGGGCAGGGATAGGGGTTTGGGACAAGTCCCTCACCCTGTCTGAGGCTCGTTTCCTCCTGTGTGTTGATGGGCACGAAAACACCGGCATCATGAGTTGTGGTGAGGAGTCAAAGAAATTCGGATTCAGAAGACCAGTATGCCAGGTACAAGCTAGGTACTGAGGCTGCCAAGACAACAAGACAGTCCCTTACACGGGGCGCCTGGGTGGCTCAGGCGGTTCAGCTCCTGCCTTCGCCTCGGGTTAGGATCCCGGAGTTCCTGCTCAGCGGGGAGTCTGCTTCTCCCTCTGCCCTTCACCCTGCTTGTGTTCTCTCTCTCAAATAAATAAATGAAATCTTAAAAAAAAAAAAAAAAAAAAGACGCAGTCCCTTACAGTCCATTGCGGAGGCGGATATGTCTAGGAATGTCCTCAGTCTTAGGAAAAGCACACTAACAAGTTTGCGTGGGGTGCCCAGGGGCCCAGGGGACTGGCTAAGGGGTGTTCAGGAAGGGAGCGGAGAGAGGGATGTAGCAGGCAGAGGGAGCAGATTTCCCACGGGGGGTGGGGGTAAGGGTGGGGGTGGTCCAGCCCAAACACACTTGTAGTTTGGAATGTATAGTGTTTGCCACCATATTTTTTCTAAAAATGAAATTCTTTACCATCATTTAAAAGTGGAGTGATTTCACTTGGAATTTCATGTTTCCAGCTTCCTGGAAAGATAAAGATTTGGCTACACTGAACCAATTTTACTGCATGAAACAGTGATTTAAAACGAAGTAGTGGCTGCATTCCTTTTTTTTTAAAGATTTTATTTATTTATTTGAGAGAGAGAGTGTGTGTGAGAACACGAGCAGGGGGAGTGGGGGCAGAGGGAAAGGGAAAAGCAGACCCCCCGCTGAGCAGGGAGCCCGATGCGGGACTGGATCCCAGGACACTGGGATCATGACATGAGCTGAAGGCAGATGCTTAACCGACTGAGCCACCCAGGCGCCCTACGGAGTAGTGGCTGCTTTCTTTAGACGGTGTGTACCACAGTCCCCACCACACCTTATTGCACACCCAACTCAACTTGCTTTCTTGTTCACTTTCCATCCCTAACCCTATGGGCATTGAAATGGAATGTGCAAGCTCTACCATAAAGTGTCTAGAACAGTGGCGCATTTGGGGTACTTAATACCTGCTATTTACTTTTCTTCTTGACGGCTGGGCTGGCCTCACCGGCTGTTCCCTCAACAGTAATAGACATCTGGGAAGAAGAATAAAGGAAAGAGAACACTTGGAGCCACAGATGTGAAGTCAGGCTTTAGTCCACTCGGGTTGCTGTTTTGTTTTGGGGGTCCTGTCACATTCGGAGTGAAGTCCTGGCCGTTGCCAGGGGCCCCTGGAATGTCTGGGAGTCCGGCTGAAGTTACAGTTTATATGCAGGCCGTTGACCATCAGCCACCCTTGGTTCATTTTAGAGAACCACATGCAGATCCCTCTCCAAAGTACCATTTCCCCACACATAATAGTGGCCTATTGTTGGTAGGGCTGTCAGCCCGCAGTCCTGTAATAATGGCATTTTCATGAAGGAAAATCACATCCCCACTGTGAGCACAGCTGAGAACATGAAACCTACTATTGAGACATTCTGGTTAAAATGAAGCATTATCCTGTAAGATGTGCCTGTCCGTGGGGGTCTTCAGGAAGCCAGGTGAGAGGCCTTTGCAGGTCCTGCTGGAAATGAGTAGGTAAAAAACATCCATCCATCTGAGGATGATTAATCTCATTCATGGGGCTGTTAGGAAGCCCTGGCCTCCCCTTCCCAGCAGGAGGTGAAAGTGGATAATTCATGTCACAAAAGAAGGAGCAGAGGGAGACCAGTGTGCGGGTGGCTAAATAGAAGAGGGGTGGAGGGGGGGAGGAGCCTGCATTGTTAGAGCCAGACTTGAAAACTCAGGGGAATGGCCACTCTCAGGGGCTCTTTCCTTTTAGAAGCTCGAGGGGGGGCATTTGTAGGTGACAGCGGGTTGATGTGGTTGTGCCCTCTTAATGCAGGTTCCCACCATCTTTCAGGAACCAAGAGATGCAGAGGCAGCTGTGGGCAGCGGGGACCAGTGGGTCCTCCATCCTCAGATGCTTAACTACCTTTTGTCCTCATTGCATTAAAAAAAACTTTTATTTTGCAAAATGTCAAATATACTCAAGAATATAGAGAATAGGGGCACCTGGGTGGCTCAGTCGGTTGAGCATCCGACTCTTGATTTCAGCTCAGGTCATCATCTCAGGGTCATGGGATTGAGCCTGCAATCAGCCCGAAGTCTCCTTGTCCCTCTCCCCCGCCCCTCTGCTCCTCCTCTCCTCCCACACACAGGTGCCCTCTCTCTCTTTCAAATAGATAAATAAGAATCTTTTAAAAAAAAGAACATAGGGAATAGTATAAGCTATTGGTTCCTGCATATTGGAGTCACTTAGGGATCTTTTGAAAATCCCAATGCTAATGCACCCTTGCGGACCATTTAACTCCCCGGCTCTGGGGTTGGAATGCAGGTATCAGTATTTTTGATGCTCCCTGGCTAGTTCCCATGTACTGACAAGTCTGGGAACCTCTGGTGTCCTTGTCACCTGGCTTCCACAGTTATCAACAGGTGGCCAGTCTTGCTGATCTTGTCCTCTTTGTGTCCTAGATCCCCACTTTCCCATTACCTTTGGATTATTTTAAAGCAAATACCAGACTTATGTGATTTCATCTTGAAATGCTTCAGTACGCATTAAGAGCTTAAAAAAAAAAAACCCATAAGCACAAAAACTTTATCATTCCAAAAATTTTAACAGTGATTCCTTAGTATCATCTAAAAGTCTATCTTTGCTCAGTTTAGCTTTTGAGATACTTATCTCTCTCCTTTATCTTTGATTTTAATTTGATTAAAAAATAATATTTGCACCCCCCCATTTTTGAAATAGTGTAGTTGGTGAAAGGGGCACACAGTTGGCTCAGCCCTGGTTACCCTCCTCTTTTTCTTAGCATGACCTTGGGTTCTAAATCCCTTCAAGGACAGCCCTGCCCACGTCTGTGGGGAGGGGGCGCCCACAGAGGCAGAAATGCTCATATATTCTTTCAGCGGCTGTTGATTGGGAGCGTCCTATCTATCCAGGCGCTGTGTTAGGTGCTGGGGGACTGGGTCTGTCTTTGTCGCCATTCTATCCTATTCTGTTTAGCACAGAGCGTGGCACACGGTAGGGACTCAAGATATATTTAGGTCAGCTACAAAAGTGTGTGTTTTTATTACCATTGCTGATCTGTTGGCTCCGGATATCCAGTACCACTTTATGAATCACATATGCATGAACCTTCCACGTCGTACCTTTTTACTTGAGGATCTGTGAACATTTGAAAAAATGATTTTCACTACAACATCACGTGGGTTCCCCAAATGAGATGAAACAGCATTGCAGGGTTAAATCTCCGTAGTGGAGAGTAAGGGCAGCCCCAGTAGCTGAAATGCAAACGTGCCATGTGAGCCTCATTTCAGGGGGGAGGTTTCCACATTCCCTTGCTATTGAATGATTTCAAAGGCATGCTAACATGCCGCAGAAATAGACTGGTTTGAAGCTGACCTTCTTTTATTTCCTTTGCTCAGCCTCTAAGTCAAACACTTAGAAACAAAACAATAAAATGTCCAGATGCAACTAACATAGCCAGGGAAGAAAGGGAGTGAGATCTTCATTGATGCACACATTTTTTAATGGAATATTTTTCAATTTATCACATTAATATATTTGTTACAGACAATTTGAAGAATATAGGATAAAAGTATGAAGAAATGAAAATCACCCATGTCTTACCATCCAGAGGTAATTACCATTGTCTACCGGAGACAATTGACCATTTTGGTGTATTTTCTTCTAATCTTGGGTTTTTTGTTTTTTTTTGTTTTTTCTTTTCTTTTCTTTTTTTTTTTTTAAGATTTTATTTATTTATTTATTTATTTGAGAGAGAGAGAATGAGAGAGAGCAAGCACATGAGAGGGGGGAGGGTCAGAGGGAGAAGCAGACTCCCTGCCGAGCAGGGAGCCCGATGCGGGACTCGATCCAGGGACTCCAGGATCATGACCTGAGCCGAAGGCAGTTGCTTAACCAACTGAGCCACCCAGGCGCCCATGTTTTTTCTTTTCTATGCCCATATTTTCTACAGACTGTATTTTCTGATTTGACTGAAGTTATTGTTAACTTCTTTATTTAAATGCATTTAGGACTTTATGCTTTTATTTTTTATTTTTTATTTTTTTAAGATTTTTTAAATTTATTTGACAGAGAGAGAGACAGGAAGAGCAGGAACACAAGCAGGGGGAGTGGGAGAGGGAGAAGCAGGCTTCCCGCTGAGCAGGGAGCCCGATGCGAGGCTCGATCCCAGGACCCTGGGATCATGACCTGAGCCGAAGGCAGACGCTTAACGTCTGAGCCACCCAGGCGCCCCAGGACTTTATGCTTTTAAAAGCAATTTTTAGT
The DNA here is from genome assembly GCF_964656455.1 of Halichoerus grypus. Taxonomy (NCBI): domain Eukaryota; kingdom Metazoa; phylum Chordata; class Mammalia; order Carnivora; family Phocidae; genus Halichoerus; species Halichoerus grypus. Next base: position 102,810,753 of record NC_135715.1, read on the forward strand.
TTGTTTCCTCCTTTGTTTCTCATTATAATTCTATAAAATATATAGGGAAGATGTTATTCTCTTTACAAGTGAGAAATCAAGGTCCAGAAGGATAAGTGATTTTTTCTCAAGGTCACACAAATGGCCCAGGACTCTCATTTGTAATCCAGGGTCTTTGTGCCTGATCCCAGTCCTCAGGATGTATACAGACAGGCATGACCCATCAGTGGGATAGCCCTAGGATTTTTTTTTTAAGATTTTATTTATTTATTTTAGAGAGAGTAAGCAGGGGAAGGAGCAGAGGGAGGGGCAGAGGGAGAAGAAGGCAGGCTCCATGCTGAGCGCAGAGCCCAACTCAGGGCTCCATCCCAAGACCCTGCGCTCAGGGCCTGAGCTGAAACCGAGAGTCAGTCGCTTAATCAACGGAGCCATCCAGGCACCCCTAGCCCTAGGATTATTGATGGTCATGGGACTAACTGCGACTCCTTTCCCCATCTCCAGAAGAATTAAGTCAGGGGGTAAAGACCCACGCACCCCCAGTATAGTCTAATTGTGGACGCAGGGGGGAGGGTATAGGAGATTAAGTGCCATCCCTTGTGGGGCAATCCAACCCACATCCCAGATAACATACTTTGTTAGGCACTTTTTGGCTGTACCATACATCATGACCTTTGACTTCCAAATTGCCAACTGTGTCCCCTTTTAAGGGAGGCTACCTGGCCATCCCCTCTGCTGCCTCAGCTGTCAGGCTTCGTGCCAGGCCTGGCCTGTGCCCTGTCTCCACCATACTGTGGCCTGGGGTGGAGCCTGGCCCAAGCATGCCCAGGCCACGGTAGGTTATGATTATCATCTGGCATAAAAAGGTGAGTGAGAGCAATCAGATGTTCTTGCTCAGGAACCTGAGCTACTAAACATGAGGAGCATTTACCGGGGATCTGCTGAGGCAGAGAGCAGGACAGAGCCATGGCCAAAGCCATGTGTAAAATGAGATTATGAGGGAGCAGAAAATACAAATACGTTGGCAGACAGAAAAGAACTATGTGCGTCATACTGTGAATCAAGTGCCAGAGAGGTGCCCCAACCTGCTTGTTCTTGGGGTTCCTCAGGTCCAGCCCCTGTGTCTCTGACAATGACTTGCCTCACCCACCCCTTCCCTGGAGGTGACTTTCATGGGTCTCTTTGTCCTTGCAACCAAACAAGGCAGCCTGTCCCACCAGCCGCAGATCCACAGCCTGACAGACTGGAAGAGACCTTCTGGGAGGCCTCCCTTGCCCTCCCCATTTTGCAGATGGGAGAGGCAGAGAACTTGCCCCTGGCCGGCGGGTCTCCTGACTCCAGTCCGGGTTCCTTGCTTCTTTGTCTCCAGGCTACATGCTTCCTTGATTTCTCCTTGCATCTGAGACATATCATTAAGCTGGAGGGCTTGGCTCATGCTTTTTATATCCATTTCTTCCACTTCCTTTTGCTTTGCGTATTGCTAAACACCGAGTAGGTGCTCCATAAAAACTTCTTAAATTGAATTGGGGGATACTTGAGGTTTGAGTCAGTGGTAGAGGTGGCCATTGATCAAAGCTCCCCTGACTGAGGGAAAGGTAGGCATTTTGGGTAAGTTTGAGCCAGGCCCCTTGGCTCCTGGGAGGTCACTAGTCTTTTAGGCTGGAGGGGACTCTTTTTTTTTAAATTTTATTTTATTATGTTATGTTAATCACCATACATTGAATCATTAGTTTTTGATGTAGTGTTCCATGATTCATTGTTTGCGTATAACACCCAGCGCTCCATGCAGTACGTGCCCTCTTTAATACCCATCACCAGGCTAACCCATCCCCCACCCCCCTCCCCTCTAGAACCCTCAGTTTGTTTCTCAGAGTCCATAGTCTCTCATGGTTCATCTCCCCCTCCGATTCCCCCCCTTCATTTTTCCCTTCCTACTATCTTCTTCTTTTTTTTTTTTTTTTAACATATAATGTATTATTTGTTTCAGAGGTACAGGTCTTTGATTCACCAGTCTTACATAATTCACAGTGCTCACCATAGCCCATACCCCCCCCCAGTGTCTATCACCCAGCCACCCCATCCTTCCCCCCCGACCACTCCAGCAACCCTCAGTTTGTTTCCGAGATTAAGAATTCCTCATATCAGTGAGATCATATGATACATGTCTTTCTCTGATTGACTTATTTCGCTCAGCATAATACCTTCCAGTTCCATCCACGTCATTGCAAATGGCAAGACCTCATTCCTTTTGACGGCTGCGTAATATTCCATTGTATGTATATACCACATCTTCTTTATGCATTCATCTGTTGATGGACATCTTGGCTCTTTCCATAGTTTGGCTATTGTGGACATTGCTGCTATAAACATTGGGGTGCACGTGCCCCTTCGGATCACTACATTTGTATCTTTGGGGTAAATACCCAGTAGTGCAATTGCTGGGTCATATGGTAGCTCTACTTTCAACTTTTTGAGGAACCTCCATACTGTTTTCCAGAGTGGCTGCACGAGCTTGCATTCCCACCGACAGTGTAGGAGGGTTCCCTGGAGGGGACTCTTTATACTGTGGATTTGCCACAGCAAAACCGAACAAAGAGGACGGTTTCTTCCGTCTCTGATGGGTCAGGATCTGTTGCCAGCAGCTGTGTATACAAGAGGAAGCAGGTGCAGAGAATGCGTGCACATCTGATTGAACTGGACATCCACTGGGCGAAAATGGACGTGGTGCATTTAGTGGTGGTTTGGATTCTCTGAATCGTTTTTTCAACAATGTAACCAGGATTTGACCTGAGCAGAGTAGGAGGGATGGGAAGAATGGTATTTTGAACTGAAGTTGTGTAATCTTCGTTCTTCAGCAAATATTCATTGAGTGCCCATTCTCTCCTAGGCATTGTTTCAGATGCTGAGAATATGCCAGGAGTCCAGACCTACAAAAATCTTTGCTTTCCTGGAGCTTACATTCTGTTGGCATTGCGATGTTGGTTAGAGGAAACGCAGTATGTCTTAGTTTGTCAGGGCTGCTAAAACAAACTACCACAGACTGCGTGCTTACAGAACGTAAATTTATGGTCTCACAGTCGTGGAGGTTAGAAATCTGTGAGCAAGGAGCAGGATTGTTTCCTTCTGAGGCCTCTCTCCTTGGCTTATAGATGGCCATGGCCTCTCCTGTGTCCTCATGTTGTCTTTTCTCTGCCTGTGTCTCTGTTCAAATTTTCTCTTCTTAAAGGGACACCAGTCACATCAGATTAGGGGCCGCCTTGGTGACTCCATTTTTAACTTAATTAGCTCTTTAAAGATGCCATCTGCAAATGAAGTCACATTCTGAGTGAGTCACATTTCATCATATAAATTATGGGAGGGACACGATTCAGCTCATAACATCACATAAATAAAAAAGTGATATTGATGCGTGATGGCTCATTGTATTTAAAGCATAAAGATTTGGTGTTGCTTTTCCAAATTGGGGAAGGGTTGCTTGTCTACCCATGATGCCAGTAGCCAGTGAGACTTGGAGGGAAGACGGACTTCAGGCAGCACAGTGATCTGAGTCGTGCACTGAGTTTTCCTTGGAGAAAGTACCCAGGCTGCACGAGGGTTGAACCACTGACCTGGACTGAATTAATATGAGAATCTAAACAATTGAGCCCAGGCCTTTTGTATATATACATTTTTAGTATAGCTTGCTGGAAATAAGTGAATTTATTTTCATAAATGATGACTCAGGGAAAGGCTGCAATCACTCCACGCGAGAGCATTAAAGCTGTTTATTTTCCCCCTTAATCACCTCCTATTTTCCTAATGGGATTGGCTTTGTGGTTCCTGCTGTTTTATATACTTTGTTGCCGTGTGGCTGTTGGTTTCTCTTTTCATTTATGCTTTTGTGGTTTTACTGAACAAAGGACCTTCTGTGTCATAATGAGTTCCTGGATCTCGACATGCTGAGCATAAATCTGCCAAATCTGGAACTGCTCTGGAAGATTCAGTTTGGCTTTTGACATAAGAAAAAGGTGCTGAAATAGTTGGTTAGGCACATAGGAGGAGGGCTCAGTCCTCTTGGGGCTTTGATGCAACAGATGCCAAGCCCAAGCAGTGGTGTGTAGGCTTGGTCCGTCTGTCAAGTCAGAGAAATCATCCCATCTGCTGGTCTGACAATGGGGACTTCTCTCATGGGCACTCGGGGACTAATTTGTTAGTGAAGAGCTTTGCAGGCCACTGAGTCCCAGGGAGAGTTGGTGGAGCAATAAGAAGGGTGCGAATCTATGTCAGGTTTTTTTTTTTTTTTTCCAAAGCAGCCTGTTGAAAAAATGAAGGATTCAGATAAATAAAGGAAGCAGTTGGACTGATTATTAGAGGCAAGGGTAGGAAGAGAAGTTGTTTTTTTGTTTCTTTGTTTTTTTAAGTAGGCTCCATGCCCAACCTGCGGCTTGAACTCACGACCCTGAGATTAAGAGTTGCATGCCCTACCACCTGAGCCAACCAGGTGCCCAGGAAGAGAAGTTGTTGTGATCTCTTTGCTCTTCTTTTTTATTGTCTTGAAAAAAACTGTGGGAACTTCTATTTTCATTGATGGATTCCCTCATTCTGTATTTATTAATTTACTGAACATCTGTTATGTAACAGGGGCTGGGGTATAATAGGATTCCTTCCTTCAAAAAGCCTCTGTTAGGGAGGTGATGTCGCCAAGATGGTTGAATAGGAGACCCCATCCTCCATCCCTCCACAAAGATCAACAATTAGGTTGCTATTCATGAACAAAAACAGCCCGGGAGCACTCTGCAGTCCACTTAAAAAACTTCAGCAACACCACACCTGAGAACAAAACACCTGAGAATAACCACACAGAAAGGAAAGGAAGAACAGCTTCATTTTGTCCGCATCATCTTATCCTCCAGGTGGAATCCACTCAGTGCCAAGAGAGAATCCCTACCTAGAAAGAACTCCCCTCGCTGGAAAAGGGAGAGCAGGGTGTGTGACCAGCTTCCCCAGGCTTCCAGGGCCCTGCCCATGGGATTCACTTTGGTTTCATTCCATGCAGACATCAGCAGACATGAGACCTATAGAGACAGCTGAGAATAAGGAAAAGGAGGCTGTACTCTGAGCCACCCAGCAAGAGAGATGGTGGTTCCCGGTGACCTGCTCTGTAGAGGACCCCAACAGCTTTTGCCACTGAAGAAACCAACAGACCTCCTACAGATTTACTGGTTTTTGTATTTGCTGAAGCCAGCCGCTGAGTCCCTCCCTGCTCTCCACCTCTTCCCCCACGCTCCCATCCTCTGGAGCCTGGCATCTGGACCAGCAACCAGCTCCAGCCCCCGTGTCGCACAAGTGCAGGATGACGGCTTAGAGCCCCATGGCTGACCTCTCTGCTATGTGTGTACTGGGCGCTAGACCCTCCAGCTATGCACCTGCATGCTACAGGCTGGACTCCTGTCGCCTGCCTTGATTGTTGTGTGTGAACCTATGATGAGACCATGCAGCCATGGAAGTGCATGCTGACAGCCCAGTCCCCTACAGCAGCTGAGCACCCAGGTCCAGCCCCGTCTCCTGTTATTGGCCTGCACTATGGGCCTCACCTGTGGTTTGCCCCCTCAGCTATGCACCTGCATGCCTCCTGTCCAACTCCTGGGACTGGTCTCCATTGCCGTGTGCCTCTGGTGGGACCCAACAGCCATAGGAGTGCCTGCTGACAGCCAGGGTCCTTGCAGCTGCTAGTGCGCCCACAGTTGACCCCAGTCCTTGCTGCCGGCCATGGCCCTGACCATGATGTGTGTGTGTCTCTGACCCCTACCGTTATGCAGGCACCTGCAGCTGGCTCCCACGGCTGAGTGTGCGCACCACCACCCACAGCCACTACCGCTGTCAGCCCTGGGCCCTAGTCGCCAGACCTGGAGACACTGATGAGGCCCCTGGTAGCCTTTGTAGCCACTGTGGACCCCCATGGCATGTGCCAAACACCACACATTTGTCAACGTTGGGGATCCCAGTGGCCTGAACTGACAAAACATCATGCCCCTCTAGACCCAGAGATGCCACATCAGTAAAGTTTTAGGATATAAAATCAACATACAAAAGTAGCATTTCTATACGCTAACAATGAACTGTCTGAAAAAGAAATTAAAAATCCCATGTATAATAGATCAAAAGCAATAAAATCCTTAGGAATAAATTGGCCAAGGAAGTGAATGATCTGTATACTGAAAACTACAAGACATTGATGAAAGAAATTGAAGACAAAAGCAAAGGGAAGGTTATTCCATGTTCACGGTTTGAAAGACTTAATGTTAAAATGCCCACACTACCCGAAACCATCTATAGATTCAATGAGATCTCTATGAAATTTCCAATGGCATTTTTCAAATAAATAGAAAAACAATCCTAAAATTTGTATGGAACTCAAAAGAGTCTGAATAGCCAAAGTAGTCTTGAGAAAGAACAAAGTGGGAGGTATCACACTTCTTCATGATTTCAACCTTATTATAAAGCTATAGGAATCAAAACAGTAAGGTACTACATAAAAACAGACACAGAGACTGAAGGAAAGAATCGAGAGTCTAGAAATAAAGCCACACATATATGGTCATCTAATCTATGACAAGAAGGAGCCAAGAATACTCAATGGGGAAATGGTAGTCTTTTCAATAAATAGTGTTAGTAAGGGACACCCGGTGGCTCAGTCCATTGAGTGTCTGCCTTTGGCTCGGGTCATGATCATAGGGTTCTGGGATCGAGTCCTGCATCGGGCTCCTTGCTCGGTGGGGAGCCTGCTTCTCCCTCTGCCTGCCACTCCCCCTGCCTGTGCTCTCTCTCTCTGACAAATAAATAAATAAAGATCTTTAAAAAAATAGTGTTGGTAAAACTGAATATTTACATGCAAAAGAAAGAATGAAATTAGGCCTTATCTTATGTCACTCATAAAAATTAACTCAAAATGGATTAACGACTTAAGTGTAAGACCTGAAACTGTCTAACTCCTAGAAGAAAACATAGAGGAAAACCTTTGTAACATTGTTCTTGGCTATGATTTTTTTTTGTGTATGTTTAACACCAAAAGCACAAGCAACCAAAGCACAAATCAGTGAAGAGACTATAGCAAACGAAATAGCTTAGCATTAGCACAAGGAGCAATCAGCAAAATGAAAAAGTAGCCAGTGGATGGGAGAAGATATTTGCAAACCATATATCTGATAAGGGGTTAATGTTGTAAATATATAAAGGACTCATACAAGTCAATAGCAAACAAACAAGGTGCTCAACATTACTCATCATCAGGGAAATGCAAATCAAAACCACAATGAGATACCACTTCATACCTGTTAGAATGGCTATTCCAAGAGATAAATTCTGTTGAGGATGTTGACAGAAAGAAACCCTTGCACACTATTGGTGGGAATGTAAATTGGTGCAGCCACTATGGAAAACAGAATGGAGGTTCCTCAAAAAATTAAAAAAAACAGAGCTACAGTATGGTCTAGCAATCTCAATTCTGGATATATATCTGAAGGAAATGAAACCACCATCTTGAAGAGATATCTGCTCTCCCATGTTCATGTTCACTGCATCATTATTCACAATAGCCAAGAGGTGGAAACAATTGTCTATTGACAGATGAATGGATAAAGAAAATGAGATATATATGTATAGATCTCAAAAGTGATACACATATATACACACAATGGAATATTATTTGGCCACAAAAAAGAAGGAAATCCCTATCATTCGTGATAATGGGAATGGACTTTGAGGATATTATGCAAAGTGAAATAAGTCAGGGAAAAACAAATACTTTATGATCCCACTTATATGTGAAATCTAAAAATGTTGATCTCATAGGAACAGAGATTGATGGTTGTCAGGGATTGGAGGGTGGGGGTAACTGGGAGATGTTGGTCAAAAGGTACAAACTAAGATGAACATATTTTGGGACTCTTACAGCAGGCGACTGTAGTTACCACGTACTATATTGTGTACCTGAAAGTTGCTATGAGAGTAAAACTTAGATTTTATCAAACCACCATAATAAAGTAATAATTACGTGAGGTGAAGGATGTATTAACTAACCTAATTGGGGTAAACATTCCTGATATAGAAGGATATAAAATAATCACACTGTACATCTTAACACAATGTTATATGTCAGATATCTCAATACAGCTAGAATTTTTTTTTTTTAATTATACAACAACAACAAAAGCCTGTGTTAGTCTAGGATCAAGAAGTAGACCCTAAAGCAGGATTATGTTTGCAGAAAGCAGAAATACCTCACCTTCTCAGGTACCACACTGAGCATTTTTTTACTCTTCTATGTTTCTCACTCAAAAATTCCCACAGTGAGCCATGAAATCCTATCATTCTGTGTCAGCTAATCTCTTGTAACCATTCCTTGAATTCCCCAAGTTCAAGTCTTCTCTCTTGCCTGGGTGGTTCAGTAGCTTCATAACTGGTTTCCCCACCTCTGATATCTTGCCTCTGCAGTTCGGCCTTCTCAGCCAGGCTTATCTTCCCCAAATACAGGTGGAATCCCTCATCTACCCTCTTAGAATCTTCCCAGGGGCTCCTCATTGCCTGGAGCTTGGATTCCTCTGCTTGTGGATTCCCTGGCTCCTCTAGTTGGTCTTACCTCTTCTTTCATCACACCTGCCCAGACTCTGCTCTTGTCAGCTGGAGCATGCGCCATCTTCCCACCTCTGTGCCTTGGCTCATGTGGTTTCTTCAGTCTGTAACTCTCTCCCCTGCCTTTCTCTTATATATTACATTTTTATTCTTTAAGCCTCAGCTCAAGCTCCACCATCTTGGTGAAATCTTTGATATGTAGTCAGAATTAACTGTTCTTCTTTACTGTAATTTATAGCTTTTCTTTAAGTTCTGCTGTGCCATTGGTGCTTACATTCTTCATCTCTCTAGACTGCAAGCTGTTGAGTAAAGCAGGTACCATATCTTATTTGTCTCTGTATATAGAATAGTGATTAACATGTATTAGCATGTGATTCTACTCATGTATTAGGTGTTCACTAAAGGTTTACTGGGTGAAAAATTATCATCCACCTATTGGATTTCTTTCTCTTTCTTTCCCTCTTTCTTTTCCTTCCTTCTTCCTCCCTCCATTCTTCCCTCCTTCTCTTTTCTCTTTTCTTTCCCTCCCTCCTTCCCTCCCTTCCTCCCTCCCTCCCTTCCTTCCTTCCTTTCTTCCTTCCTTCCTTCCTTCCTTTTAATGTAGGCTCCACACTCAGCATGGAGCCCAACATGGGGCTTGAACTCATGACCCCTAGATTAAGACCTGAGCTGGGATCAAGAGTCAGCGGCTTAACCGACTAGCCACCCTGACACCCCAGCCTATTGGATTTCTTCCCTGGGTGGTCCCACCATCAGCTTTAAGCTCAACCTGTCCAAAACGGAGATCATGATTCTGCCCACCCCAAAGCTGGCTCTGCTTCCCAACTTCCTTAGTCCTATCAATTATTATTGAGTATCTGGGACCCCAACACTCAGCCAACCTTGATTTGTTCTCTTTTCTCCTGTGATATCTGTTAATCTCTAGGCCTTGCAGATTTTACCCCAAATATGATAAACATCTGCCTTTTCATGTCTGATAAATCTGTTTCTTATCACTTCATGCTCCATTTATCTTGGTAGAATTTTGTCTGGTCTCTTTGGGATTCCATCTTCATACAAGTGGTTTAGAGTGGGTGTGTGCTGAGCCAGCCATAGAACAAAGAACACAGACAAAGCCCTGAGGACCATGAAACATGTCTACATTTCGGTGCGCATAGTTAGGGCTTCACTATCAAAAAGTAGTTTTCATAAATTTTTTTGTCTTATCGCAAAAGCAACACGTTTGGTGCAGAAAAATTTTAAAATAATCAACAGGAGAAAAGGAAGAAAATAAAAATGATAGGCAATCTCAGCATGCATACATTTTGGTGTATCTGTCATATATATAGATATTTCAGTGGGCATGTATGTGTCCTATGTGTATGCGCATGTTCTACAGGCTAGGGTTGCATTTAGCTTTAAGTGACAGAAAACCCAAGCACAGGGTCTTAAATGAATGGGTGTTTATTTGTTGCACTTAGCATGAGGTCTGCAGAGAGGGGGATAATTGCCAGGTTCAGTGGCTCATGATGTCAGTGCCGGATTCTCTGCAATTCCCTTGGCCACTTGTTTAAGACCTAATAGTGGTTAAATGGCGGCAGTTCTAGCCATTTCCATGGCATTTACTATGGGGAGAAGGTCAGAGGCGAAAGGCAGCACCTGTAGGCGTTTGGCTGTGTTTCGCTGGCCCGCACTGTGTCACGGACCCCTCCTAGCTGCAAGCGAGACTGCGGAGATGAACGTTTAGCTTTTATGCCTTTACTGAACGGCAGGCAAATGGGCAAACGGGAGAGGCCCGGAACTGGTGTTGGGCAGATTGAACTTCAGCGTCTACTGCAGAGATGATGATGCATTCAGTCTAGTTGTAGTTAGGATGGCTTTCTTAGGATAATTTGTAGGCGTAAAACGTATGGCTCAGAAGTTATAATCTGAAAAAAAGGTTTAAAGAATTACTTCTCAACTATGTTGATAGCAATGGTGATTCGTGGCTTTTGTTATGTATCAAACAAACCTGACTTCGGGATATAATCAAAGGGAGCTTCATTTTGTCTCTCATTGCCCCTTTACATTTTATTGGGTAGGGGCAGGGGGCTGAATTTCCCTTGCCTCTGACGAACACTTGCGCGGGTCCCTGGCTCCTCTGCCCACACTTAGGCAGCAGACAGTCCAACGGTTATGTTAGTTGCAAACACGTTTCAGAAATTAGGGATATCTAGGCCCCCAAATTAATCAAATCTCTGAATTTAATTAATATGGGATTGTGTGCTTCCCACAGCAGGCCTCTCACTGTGGCTGATCCCTTGCCAGAGCAGAGGGGTGGCCTTCTTTTGTCTGCTCTTCGGTCTGTACCCTCTAAGGGCTGTTACTGACCTCCGGTGCTCCAGGAGGACAGGACGAGGGGAGGGAGGACAGGAGAGCTCTTGCTTGAAGTGCCCTGTGCGTCACACTCCCAGGCCTGGCAGATAGTCTTAGCTGACTCTCACGGATGCTCTGGTGAGCTGCTTGGGAATGCCTCCACCTGGGAGCCTCGCTGCAGCTCCCCTTGATGCATACTACGTCATTTCTCCCCTCCTGGGCTGCTCTCATTCTGGTTTTGTATGTTTCTCCACATTTCATCTTGCCCTTGGAGGCCTCACCCGGTCCCAGGCCTCCTCTGGGGCAGGCTTTAAGATGGACCCAGCCTGGCTTTCCCTCGTGGTCCACGTTCCATTCGTGTAAACCCAGCTGTATGCTCTCTCCGGCTGCCATGTGCTGCCCAGACTTCTCTACAGTACACAGTGTCCCCCAAGTGCCGGGATAGTCTTCATTGTCCTTGACTGGCCCCGTGCAAGCCCCCTTCCCAGGCTTGAGCTGACAGAAAGCACATTCTGTTCCCTTCACATGCAGCGCAGAGCGGGACTCACAGTATCTTAATAGTTCTCTGCAAAATACTCGCTTCACAGATTCCCCCTTGCTCTCCTCTCTCAAAATTTTATATTCCCAAAGCAGATAAAGGCCTCTGGGTGGGGAGCTCAAGAGTCATGGAACCGGTTCCTCGCCATTTCCTATAAATTCTGCCATGGAGCTTTGTCTTCCTCTGTTTGGGCTGCTCCCACAGAATATCATAGATTGAATGGTGTGCAAACAACAGACATTTATATCTCACAGTTATGAAGGATGGGAAGTCCCATAATCGAGGCACCAGCGGATTTATTATATGATGAGGTCTTGCATTCTGGTTTATAGACGGTTGTCTTCTTTCTGTGTCCTCTGTGGTAGAAGGGACATGGGAGCTCTCTGGGGTCTCTTTTATAAGGAAACTGATCTCTTGTGTGGGGGCTCTGCTCTCATCAGCTAATCACCTCCCCAAGGCCCTACTTCCAAACACCATAGCATTATGGGTTAGGATATCAATCTATGAGTTGGAGGGGGACACACACATTCAGTGTCTAGCAGGGTTCTCCTACACTCACTGTGCTGTCTGAGATCTGTGGTATCAGAGTGTCGGTTGGAACAGACAGGAAGAATTCCAGGTGAGCATCTCTTTTCAGATGAATGCAAGGCTGGACAGCTGGTGAACCTCTCGTCAAGGCTTCCCTGAAGTTGAGACAAAGGACGTTCTTGCTCCTTCTGGAACTGAAAAAATAAAAAGCCAGCAATTGTCCTGGTCATCATAGGTGTGTATCACGATTTACATAATCCAAATGGCTGGGAGAGTTGAGAACTGGTGCATAAAACTTGGTTAGGTTAGGCCAACTCCGTGCTATGGAGTATAATACTGTGAACTGTCACTGGCTATTTAAGCTTCACAGGGAGCGCCTTATGGAAGAGGCAGCTGGAATTGTTATGTTCTCTCAGAGAATAGAGCGTGATAGCTTCTCACACTTAAGGCTGTCCAAAATGCAAATGCAGTGGCTGCCCGGGGTCGCCTAGTGCTGGAGGGGGAGCTGAAAGCCCAGGAGCAGGTCTCTGCATCATAGAGATGCGATCCGGCCATGCGATCGGGGGCCATGGTGGAAATTGGGGAACTTGCTTCACATCGGACAGAAATGCTGCCTGCGGGACTCTGTGGCTGACTGTGTGCTGGGGCCCTGGGGGAAGGGCAGTCTTTGTGGTGGAGGGCTGAAATCAGCTCTGTATGGTAGCTCGTACCCCGTTCCCTTTCTAGAAATCCTGTCCTGTTCTCCCTCCATCCATGCAGCCTCGCCATCTTCAGAACCTTGGCTCCAACCCCTTCCTCCAGTAAGCCCTCCCCATCACGTGCCTGGAAGCCATCTCTCCTTGAGGTCGTGCAGCTGCACTGCTCTTCCTTCCTCATGTTGTTGCCATGGACCCTGTGTGAGGGCATCTCTGCTGTTACCTTACGTGCCTTTTGGGAAGAGCTGACAATGCCCACATGAGAGACAGGAGCCCAGGGCTCTCTCCTGAGATATACATTGTAAGAAGCCTCCGTGGGGCCAGGACCCTCTGCCGTGGAATTTATCCTTGTTCAGTAATGGAGCCCTGTCCATTTCAGCTGGAAGGCTGCTGATCTTTCATTTCTTTGCCTTTAACAGATTTTTTTTTAAAGATTTTATTTATTTGCTTGACAGAGACACAGCGAGGGAGGGAACACAAGCAGGGGGAGCGGGAGAGGGAGAAGCAGGCTTCCCGCAGAACAGGGAGCCCGATGCGGAGCTCGATCCCAGGACCCTGGGATCATGACCTGAGCCGAAGGCAGACGCTTAACGACTGAGTCACCCAGGCGCCCCTCAACAGATGTTAACTGAGCACTGTCTATGTGCCAGGCCCATGGCTAGACCCCCGGACACTTTATTTAGGAAGAGTCCAGTTTTGGGTGAAGCCTGGCATGCAAGTAGATGTAATGAGGGGGCAATTCCATTCACTTGGGTCTAAGGTGGCTTTCTGGCAAGAGGAACGCTCAGAGGCTCAAGCTGGACTGCTCTTCCCCGGGGGACGGCTGTGGCAAGGAGAGTCTCTCTCTCAGCCGAAGCAAGAGTGCCGGGGCAGAGAAGGCAGGCATCCTTGGGAATGGATAGCGTATCAGGGAGGGCGTGAGAGCAGAGATTTTTGGCATTGGGAAGCTTTGAGGAGAAGGACAGATGTGCAAAGAGGACTTTTATGAGCCTTTTCTGTGGATAGTGCAGTGTAACCCTTACCTCTCTTCTCAGAAGTGTCCTTTAAGAAAAACATGGCAGATCTGGGGAATGGCGAGTACTTGGTGTGGCTGGACTGAGTCCTTCAAGGTGGCTCTGGGGGTTGACGTTGAGCCTGTGGCCCGGGGAAGCTGGTGTCAATATCACAACCTGTGCTTCTCCCAATACCCTTTGGTTAGAATGTACTTTTAGCAAAATGTATGCCTCCTCAATAATTTTATTTCACTATTTAATCTTTTTAATATATTCCATTTGCTGATATTATGTACCCTTTTTTGCCTTTTTATCTGTAGTTTTGATTGTAGTACTATTCTTTTATGATGTAATCTTACCATTTATCTTGGCTGTCTTATCGTTCTCCCATTTTAAGTGCGTGTGAGGGTTAAACTCCTCAAATTTATTTGCCAGCATTTTTCAATTTTGCTGGTATTCATGGTAGCATGTTTTAAGCTAATGTTTACTTACGGCTTTTACTTTTTTACTTTTCCAAAACTGTTTTTGTCCTTTTGGTTTATTTCATCTTATTTCTGTCATCGATAGCTGTGCTCATGTCTGGCCTCATGTGGGACCTGCCTATTCATTTTCCTGCAGTCCCTGCGAGAGCTGTGGGCAGAGCGGGTGGCCCTAAGTCTTTGCAGAGAGAGTGGCTGAATGCATGATTCATTCGTGTCTAGTCCATCACCGGGTCCTGGCCATTGTGCCTCCTGAACGTTTTAAATCCAGCCCTTCATCCTCCCTGCCACTGTGTTGGTGTAGGCCACCACCAGCTCTCACCTGAGTCCCCACACAGCCTCCTAATGGCCTCCTGTCCCCTCTCTCCTTCTCTCTAATCTGTTCGCCACCCTGCAGTGCGGTGATATTTTTAAAATGTAGAAAAAAATATACAAAAACACTCCCATTTATTTTTGGCTAATGAGTTAGGATATATAACATTTTTTTAAAAAATTGCAAGAATAGATATGTTTCCGATTTAAAAAAGAGTCATGTTAGTTTAAAAAATATTTCCACTCTGGAAAATTTCAAACCTAGATGAAATGATAGAGAACAGTGTAATGAACCCCCGTGTCCCCACCCCCTGACTTCAACCACCGTCACAGTCACCATTTCCTCATCAACCCCCCTTTCTGTTTTTGTTTTTGTATTTTGAGTGGCAACATTTTGATCTTTTTGTCAGCCTGATCATTCTTAAACACGAATGTGGACTTGTCAGTGGCCTGCCTGAAGCCTTTCCTTGTCACTTGAAATCTGCAGCATCAGGTACAGACAGGACCGTCTGCAGCCACAGGCCTCGGCTCAGCAGCAGCCTCGTCTGTTTCTCCTCATCTCTTCCTCCGCCACACGGCCCCGCGGAAGCCCTTGCTTTCCTCAGACTCCTGTCCTCTCTCTCGGCTGTCAGGCCGGTACACCTTCATCTGGGGTATCTAGTTTCTCCCACCCCACCCCACCCCCGTATGGCTCATATTTTCTTTTTGTATTTGAGATCCAGGCTCTGGGAAGCCACCCTGACCATCCTTCTCTGACTCTTCTCCCTACTGCCTTTTCCTCCTGCTGTAGAATTAATTACACTCTTTTGTAATTGCCTGTTTATATGTGTATTTCCCTCCTAGTCTCTGAGCTCCTTGAGGGTAGGATGTTTATCCCCACCCCCTCACTTTTCATTATGGGGAATAATGAACGAAGAGGTATTTGATCTTGTCTTCGGGGATGTTCTGGTTGCCTGGGATTGGGATGCTCTTGACACCTCTCTGTTACCCATTCACTGTGCATGTCACCATTCACGGTCATTCACATGTCACTATGCACTGAGCTCAGCTCTGCCTGGGACAACATTGGTGAATAGTGAGGGCAAACCAAAGCATCCGTGGACCCACCCTCTCTGCTTTCCTGCCAGATCAGGGGCTTTCTAGGTCATGAGAGTCTGTGCAGCGGCCAAAATGTAGATCTGCTCTGTGCCAGTGCCCATCCTTGCCCAGGGCCCCGGGGACTGGGGGCGTAGCTGGGTCTGCATATATGGGGGTGATGGGCTCTTCATCTAAATGTCCAAAGCTGCCCTCTGGAAGTCAGTCAGCAAGGCTGACAAACAGCTCTCGGGTCTCCGTGGGATTGCTTTTTGTTAGAGGTGTAAACATTGGACTGCTTGCCTAGTTGGCCTTTGTGTAAGAATAGAGCGTGTTTCTTCGGTGGGCTGTATCTTATCCATGCGCCTTGCACACATTTATATCTGGGTGGATTAGGTGAGCTCAGTGAATGGTCTCTCTGCTTCTCGAAGATAGGGCAGAGTTTTACACCCACACGTAATCTCTTTCTGAGAATATTGTCCAAAAACTGGGTCATCTATTGTAAAAGAAATAAGGTAGTAATTAAATTTAACTGGAAGTTACAGTATTGGTGGTTTCATTTTAGAGGAAGTGCGCCTCCCTAATTACTTTATTGCTACAGTTACACTGGCTGTGGGTTCTTTTTTTTTTTTTTTTCTGCAAGAGGTGATGATAGGTTGTATTTAATAAGTTAGATGATTTCTGGGCTTGAATTTTTAAACTGGCAGAGTCTCCCCTTCAAGGGCGAGTTCTGTTTCCTTGTGCCCTTTCCAGGTTTGCCTGACGGAAGCCCGCTCCCCTACACAGTTGTTTGGCTCAGACCCCCCGGGATAGCTTTTGGCACAAGAGCCGCATAGACAGACAGGACCAGGCCAAGAAAAGAGCAGCAATCTGGGGTGGGTTCTTTTCACATATGCACTTAGTTGTCACAGCTGGGTGGGATATAAGTGATCCACTGTCTCCCCCAGTTTTTATTTTCTGGGTTGGAAAGGGTACAGAGAGGCAAGGCCTGTGCAAGTCCAGCCCGCTCATCGAGTGGCAGAGCTGGTAGGAGAACCCAGGTTTCAGGACTCACGTTAAGGGAACTGCTGCTTGTCACCTTTCCATAGGGGAGCCTAAGATCAGGGCAGCTGGGGACAGTGGGACCCCAGCTGGGACTGGGTGCCCAGGAAATGCTGCGTGAGTGCATGCTGAGTGACAGGGTTGGAACAGTTTGGCTGCACCCTCCAAAGGTGGATTATACGGCCTTCTCACATTTCTTCTAGGCTTGAGATCCATTTAGATCACTCAGAGTGACCAACCATCCATTTAGATCACCTGGGCAGCAGTCCCAAAATGCTTGTGGCTTACCATTTGCTTTCCATGTGCCCTTTACTCAGACATCTTTGACCAGAGGCCCCCTCCCTCCCCCTCCCTCATCCCTCCTCATCCCTCACCCCACCCCCTCCCTCATCCCTCCTCATCCCTCACCCCACCCTCTCCCTCATCTCTCCCTCACCTGTCCCTCATCCCTCCTTCCCTTCTTTCCTCCCTCCCCTCTCCCTCCCACATCTCTTCCTCACGTCTCTCACCCCTCCCTCATCTCTCCCTCATCCTTCCCTTACTCCCCTCTCCCTCCTTCACCTTTCCCTCACTCCTCCTTCACCTCTTCCTCACCCCTCCCTCATCCTTTCCCTCCCTCACTCCTCCCTCATCCCTTCCTCCCTCTCCCTTTGCTTAACCATTACAGACAAATCAACTAAATAAAAACCATTAAACTTCCCAGAGGTGCCCATTCTTCTTTTCCTGTGGCCTCTTCACTGAAGGCTACTATCAGTGTTTGTGAGGAAAAACTGTTAAACCCAGCTTACTATGTTCCTTTAAAAAAAAAAAAGAAGTAATTTATTTGTTCAGAAGGCTCACAAATTATGGTTCATTGACTTTTTCTCAGTAAGTACTTTTCATACTGACTAACTCTTCCTTTTTTTAAATTTTATTTATTTATTATTTTTATTTTTTTTCTTTTTCTGACCAACTCTTCCTTGATGAGGTGATCCAGGGGACTGGGAAGCCAGCCCAGTGAAGTTGTTGTGTGTCTTTGTGTGGAAGTCGCCAGCTTCGGGTGGGAACCTTGCCAGGGAGGATGACACCAGGGTTGTGCTTCAAAGCCCCATCTTGGCTTGGTACATGTGAGGTTCTGGTAAAGCTGAACAATTTTTTATGAGCAAGGAAAAAATCATAAACAGCAAAATAATAGCTCAGTTCTAGAGATTCCTTAAAGACAAAGAAGGATCCCACAGAGCACATTTTAGCTGGTTAATAAGGAAGCCAAGTACAATGGCTCTGTACATAACCTGCTCCCACGTTCTATCAATATATAATTACCACATATTTTCCAATCTGCCCCTGAAAGATGTGTCAGGTAAAATAGATTGAGAAGAAAATAATGGTGCTTGCTGCACAATATATTAGATTGATACCTGTTAATACTGGAGCAGGCTCCTTGCAGGATGATTGGAAAGCCCGGGACACTCTCAGTACAGACCGAATGACTATTTAAGCTCTTTGTTCTTTTAAATACCTCCATACACATGGGTCTGCGTAGCATGCAGAACATGTAAATTTATTAAGACTCCCTGTCTTAGGGGTTGGAGGTCTTATTAAACTCAACCAGGGGAAACCTATGGGTTATGTCGAAAAACGATTTGTTTCCACTTCCCTCCCCTACTCCCAGTGCCAGAGGCAGCGTTGCAGGCTTTTTCTCCTCTGTTGGGGTTGGTGGGGGACTTGGGAGGGGCCCTGTGGTACTGGAGTCGGGGTCATGCATTTACCACCAGACCAAAACAGACTCCAAGCTGTTTTTCCCATTTTCTTCTTTCCTTAAAAAAAATAATAAAAATAAAAAATAAAAAAAATTCAAAAGGGTGCCTGGGTGGCTCAGTCGGTTGGGCGTCTGCCTTTGGCTCTGGTCGTGATCCCAGGGTTCTGGATCGAGCCCCAGTCAGGCTCCCTGCTCAGCCAGGAGTCTGCTTCTTCCTGTGCCCCTCCCCCCTGCTTGTGCACATGCGCGGTCTCTCTCTCTCTCAAATAAATAAATAAAATCTTAAAAAGAAAGAATATTTGGAAAATGTAAATACACAAAATACAAATACAGTTGCTGAGAATCTCACTATTTTTTTTCTTGCATATTACCTTTTGGTCTCATAAAAATAATAGTAGACATATGTATCTTTATAATTACAATTAGTGTACACATGCTTTTTGGAATTTTGATCTTTTCCCCCAACATGCTATATCACATTTTCCCCCTGTTTTTACCTAGATTTAGCACTAGTCATCTTAAATTAAGGCTACTTAACATTTCATCATGAGGATAAGTCAGAATTTAAGTTAGCACAGATATGTCTCATGAGGTGCTTCATTTGTTTGTTTATTCATTTATCAAATTAACACTTTTCAGACATGGGTTCTGTGCCAGCATTGGAGAGAGAAAGATATAGTCCTTGCCTTTAAGGAGGCCCCAGACTAGAGACATGCAAACTAAGGATGATCATTAAAAGAAAACAGTTCTCCTACGCACAATACTTCTGACACCAAATGTGTGGGAGGTATTCCTATACCAGTTTCCAACTCTCTGGACACCAACTGGGTTTCCTACAAATCAATTCTGACACTCGGAGTTAGCACGGACCCCACAGGTTAAGGGCTCCGTTCCACAAGACTGTCCCCACTTCGGATGCCAATCACGAGAACAGGCCTCCTGCACTTCTGACGGATGAGCTGTAACTTGAAGGTTCCCCCCATTCCCATTTTCGGGCTTGATAATTTGCTATAATTGCTCACAGAACTCAAGGAAACACTTGACTTACACTTACCAGTTTGTTATAAAGGATACAACTCAGGAACAGTCAGACGGAAGAGATGCACAGGGCAAGGTGTGTGGCAAGGAGCTTGGAGTTTGGAGCTACCAGAACTTCTACGGGCATTTCACCTTCCCAGCACCTCGATGTGCTCACCAACCTGGAAAGCCCTCTGAACCCCATGGTTTAGAGTTTTGATCGAGGTTCCATTATGTAGGCACAATTAATTAAATCATGGTCAACTGGCTCCATCTCTGGCTCTTCTCCCTTCCTCCTTCCCTGGGGGTGGGGCTGAAAGTTCCAACCCTCTGATCCCCTGGTTGGTTCCTCTGGCAAACAGCTCCTATCTGCCAGGAGTCCCCTCATTAGCAAAAACTCAGAAGGGTTTGAAAGGCGCTTATTATGAGTAGTAAAGACACTACTCTTACTGCTTTCACTCAGGAAATTTCAAAGGATTTAGGAGTTCTGAGACGGGAACTAGGGACAGAGACCAAATCTACTGTTTCTTACTATGTCACCATATCACAGGCCTCTGGGTAAATGGATGTACTTGAGGACAGCGCTATGTACTCCCTGTGGGCTTGGGTCTGTGGTTTAAAGGGTGGAGGAATTCTCACCCGGAGTCCTCAGAGAAGGTCTTAGGGGTGCTTGAGCTGGGCCTTGGCAGACAAGTGGGGGTTCAGCACACGCAGGTCGGGGCAGCCTGTGGAGAGTGAGCATGGCTCACTCCAACTAGGATGACTGTGTGCTTTGCTGTCTAAACTGGGACGCTCTGGAGAGTGAAGGGGGGACACCAGGTGCAATCCAAGCCAGTTCCTGGCAAATCGGATGTGTGGTTATCCTCAGTGGAACCCTCACCAAAACCAACGTGTGCTAGAGCTGGAGGGAGGGTAGGGTTCCCTTGTAACGTGCAGCTTCAAGGCCACTGCCCTCCTCCTGACTGGTCAGAGCAGCCTGGGAATCTGCATTTTAACAAGCACCAGGTGTTTCCCATGCAGTTCATGGGCTACATTTTTTTTTAGATTTAGGAGCCTATTTAAATTTATTTTTTAAGGCTTTTTACTGTGGAAATCCTTGAAAGTACATACAAAAGCAGAATAAAGAATCCCATAGGTGTTCATTCGATCCCAGTAATTAGCAACACATTTTCCTAATGTTGTTTCATCTGCTTATCCCTATACCATTTTTTCCCTGTACATTTTTTTTTAAGTTAGAGTATTTTAAAGCAATTTTCAGACATTATTTCACCCATATACAACATGGACTTTTTTTTTTTTTTTTACACAACCACAATACGATTGTCACACATAACAAAACTCATGATAATCTTTAACATCCTCTCACACTCCCTTGTTGAAATTTCCCTAATTGTCTCAAAAATGTCTCTTTAGAGTTGGTTTGTTAATATCCAATAAAGACTCGCACACTATTTTTGGTGGTTACATTTCTTAAGTCTGAGATTTTTTTCCCCCCATGTTTTTACTGAAATTCCAGCTAGTTAACGTATAGGGCAATATGAGTTTCAGGTGTCGGACTTAGTGATTCATCACTTGCATATAACACCTGGGGCTCAGAGACTTCTTTTTTAAATTTGTGCTGTATACTTATTGAAGGAATGGGCTATGTGTCTTGTGCAATTTCACAGATCACATCTTGAGGAACACCAATCTAGACCTTCTTATTTAAGTTATCAACAGTCTTTCTTTCTGGAGAATTCTCCCATGGACTTGGGGAGCCCCTTGCACAGACTGACAGCCATCGGGGGTGAGGACTTCACCATATGGTGAACAACATTTCTCAGGGGGCACATTCATTCCATTGTTTATTCATTTTTTTCATCAAATAGTATTCCGATGTGCCATTCACCCTACAGATTCAGCGACGTAAAAGAAAGTTCCTGTCTTCCAGGAGTGTGCAAGTGCAATCGAACTGGATCAGTGAGGGCAGTAAGGAGTTCTGGATGCTGGCTCTTACCCACACAGGTGAGAGCAGGAAGGTACAGAGAACTAAGTATCCTTTCCCCCGTCTTTATATATATTACCTCTTGACTTCATCATGACTTTTAAAACCATGAAAATGTTTATGGTAAGTAAAATGATACAGAGGTGAGTCAATCCAGAGTTGACATTTTCCCTCCTATCCCTTTTAATCTTAACTATGGAAGTTGTCAATAACAACTGTTTGGTGTGTGTCCTTGAGCCAAATCTTGTAATCTGAGAGGACCTTTGGCAGGTGGCCACGGGATGCGAGGGCCTTTGGGAGGGTTCTGGCTGAGGAGGATTCCCTTGATCCTGGGAGCAGTAGGGAGCCTCTGAAGGACTCTGAGCTGGAAGGAGGCATGCTCAGATGTGTGCTGGGAGACCTCTGTGGCCAAGTGTACCCCAGGGGAGATAAGGAGCACCTGAACTAGGCAAGTAGCTGTAGGAATAGACAGGGGACACATGTGACCAAGGGAGGTGAGGAGTGTCCTTTCCTTACTGGGCACTCTCACGCTGGCCAGCACCTCCAATTGAGACATTGTACTAACCACGGGTGTCCACTTGGTTTGCTCTCACAGCCCTTGGATGGGTTGGCAGAGGCTGCTTGGAAGCATTGCTCTCAGCAGGGTTCTCAGTGGCGTGCAGGCCCAGCAGGACCCATGATCATTAATTAGTGATGACTGGGCAAGGGGGAAGAGTGGCAGCTTGTGTGCGCCACTCTTGGCCCAGCTACCATGAAGGATGGTGGTGGGGAGGGCCGGGTAGTTTGTGATACTCCAAGAGCTGAGGCAGCAGCATCAGGGATAAAAGCCTAAGCTTTGGAATTGGAACTATCTGGGTTCAAATGCTGGCTTTACCACCTGTGTGATCTTGGACCAGTGAATAAACTCTTCTGACCTCCAGCTTCTGCGTCTGTGAAGTGGGATGGATGATACCTGCCTCGTCCAACCCCCAGGATCGCGAAATGAGGGAATATGCAGAGAGCACTTGGTATGGTGCCTGGCACATAGTGAGGCAGTTCTTGGTGTATGATGACATTATCTCCTGAGTCCCTCCCAAGGCTGTGAAGCAGGATGGTTTTGAGATCTCATGGCCCTCAGAAGGAGCCTGCCAAGTTGTTGAAGGTCAGACAGCCAGGGGGCAGCTGGGAATGGTTCCTGGATAATGCTAACTTTCCTCCTTTCTTACCGTCCCCTCCCAGGTTGGCTGTTCTGTTTTTTTACTTTTTATTCCCACCATTTGATCTTTGATGTGCGTTTTAATGAAATTTCACCCAGGGCAGGGCCTGGCTGCGAGGCTTGCTTGTCATATTTGTCTGCCTGTCAATTCTTCAGGCCCAACAGAGATGGGCACCCACCATGTGTCCCATTTAGCCCTTGGCCTGTTATGATCTATGCCATGGTGCCCAAAGGGACACTGTATTTATAGCATCATGTGTGTTTGTCTCCTGACTTAACCTTGAAATGATGGCTTTAACTTACTTCGTTGACCATGCCTGGGGAGCAGTTTGATGATTTTTCACATCCCTTTTCCACCCTGTTCCATTTCTCTGCAAATGATACCTCCTTGTCTCCAGGGAAGAACTCTATCATCTCCATTCACTCACACTCTGATTGGAAACACTGCCTGTGGGGGTGGCAGGCTATCTGGGAGTAGAATATGCCAGTAGTTCCTGATCTGTTTTTCCTGAAGCAATTATGTGTGCATGGAATTGGGGACAGGAGGGACCACTAAATTGCCATCTTTTTCCTTGGGAAGGAGGGGTGCCTGCCTGTTAATATTAAATCACTTGTGGCTCCTTGCATGATTTTTTTGGTGTTCAACTCTTTTTTGGTTCCTGAGTTCTAGGCTATTAAATTGTTAGACCTGTCCACTTATATGTTAGGATTTGTTGGGATGGCATTTGGTGGCCAAGATGTAGCTAAAGGGCAAGATGGAGGGGTTGGACAGCACATTCTCTAGTGGCCTCTTTCTTGTATATATTTTTTTAAGATAATGTGTTGGTATGATGGTTGTTAAGACTGTGTTGAAAACACCTTTGGGAAGCAGTGTGAAATAAGCAATTGGAACATCAATGGGCAGATGGGCAGATGGGCAGGTGAGGAAAAAGGGTAGTCTGTGGGAGACACCATTTTTATGTGCTGGTTTACCCCACCAACCAAGGGTGCAGGTGTGACTTGCTGCGGGCTCGTGCTTCCTGCCCATCCCTTTGCAAGTATCTGTGTTTTCTGGTGGTCTTTTATCCATGTGTTTTTCTAAGCATTGAGACACAGTCAGCTGATTTTGCCTTTCCTTTCACAGAAGCTTGAATTGCTCTACTGTATCTACTTCATAAGGTTGTTGGGAAGACAAAGGAGACAGTTTATACCAAGCAATTGTCATAGTGCCTGACATATAATATTGAGTATTGACAGTATAGTGTCAGCTTAGAATTGAACAGTGAAACTTCTGGCCACAAGGTGTGACCATATGACTAGCTGTAGTCAATGACATGATGTGTGTCACTTCTGCAGGGGAGGAAAAATATTTTTTCTCTACCCTCTTATGTTCAGTACCTGAAGACTGCAAGTTAAACTGACCAAACATAGGCGCTGCACAGAAAAGAAGTAAAAACCTGAAGAAGTAATTAGGCTTGAGAGCTTACATACCATTTTAACAAAGGCTGAGAGATTGTGGAAAAGTGAGAAGATAAAGGAAAGGATACTGGTACATTACCACGATCTACTCCTCCCAGTTCATTTACATTTTGCCACTGTCCCCAATTTTCATGTCCTTTATAGCAAAAGGATGACACCCAGACTCTCCCATTGCATTTATTTGTCATGTTCATTTAAAATATCCTTCAATTTGGAATAGTTCCTTGATCTGTCTTGGATTTTCATAACCTTGACACCTGAAGACGACAGGCCAGTTATTTTGTAAAGTGTTCCTCAATTTGCATTTGTCTGATGTTGCCTCATGATTAGACTCAGATTATGGACTCTTGCTAGAAATATCCCAGATGTGATGCTGAGTTTTTCTCATTGCATCCCATTAAGTGGTGCACAATTTCAATTCTTTATCTGATGATGTTTACTTTAGCTACTTGATTAAAGTGATGTCCATCAGACTTCTCCACTATAAAGTTATTTTTTCTCTCTGTAATTAATAGCTATTTTGTGAAGAAAAATTTTGAGATTAGGTAAATTCACTGTTCTTTTTCAAACCCTCTCTTCCTTCCTTCCTCTCTCCCTCCCTGCTTCTCCTTCTTTCTTTCTCTTTTTCTTTCTTTCTTTCTTTCTTTCTTTCTTTCTTTCTTTCTTTCTTTCTTTCTTTCTTCTTTCTTTCTTTCTTTCTTTCTTTCTTTCTTTCTTTCTTTCTTTCTTTCTTTCCTTCCTTCCTTCCTTCCTTCCTTCCTTCTTCCTTCCTTCCTTCCTTTCTTTCTTTCTTTCTTTCTTTCTTTCTTTCTTTCTTTCCTTCTTTCTTTCTTTCCTTCTTTCTTTCTTTTCCATCCATCCATCCATCCATCCATCCATCCATCCATCCATCCATTTGTGTGGGTATGGGACTCATAGATTCCTATTCTATTAATGGGTTATAATCTATTATTATCATTATTATGATGCTCAAATTATCTTAGAATGGGCCAGTGGAAGCCCTTTCAGGGTCACTTCTTTATCCTTTTGACACATCCCCATCATTTGTTGAGCACTTTCATGCTTTCTGGTACAAGATGTTCCAGGCTCATCTTACATTTTCTTTGCCTTGGCCCCTGGAGTCAGCCATTTCGTTAAGGGACCCTAGTTTCTTTCTTTATTTCCTTCCTTCCTTCCTTCCTTCCTTCCTTCCTTCCTTCCTTCCTTCCTTCCTTCCTTCCTTCCTTCCTTCCTTTTTAGTAGCAAATACTATTTAGAAATCAATATCTGGGTACTAGATGTACTCATTACTCCTGGGGTGTCACTACTTCCAGGCCTACTCACTAGACAGACTAGAGATTGTGTATTTGTGTGTGTGTGTACATTTATACTTATATTTGTTTTAGTATCTAGCTGTACATACTGAAAACCATGAGAGCTATACATACTGAACCATGATATCTTCAATTCCAGTCCAACATCTAATTTTATTTTAGTTTTCTCCCTTTCTGTGTTTGTAGCTCCTAGCTCTGATGGTGAGAGATCTGATTCCCACTATTTTTACTTTTTTATGTATTTGATCAACTTTCCTGTCTATATAATCAATTTCCCCTCACCACTGCTACCCCACTCCCTACATGGACACCCTCCCCATCCTCTTTGGACTTTGACACCTGTGCCTATACCTGCTGCTGCTCTGGGCTGCATAGATGCCCCTCACCCAGCTCTGATACCCCATGTGGGCCACTTTCCTATACAGATGATCTCCCTACCCAGCTTAGACTCTGATGCTTTGTGCTGGGCTGCCCCTCACATGTATCCTTGGATGATCTCCTCACTCAGCTGTAGCTCTGATACCCTGCATTGCTGCCCTTCTTGCCCTACTCAGGCTTTGAAATTACACACTGGGTTGGACCACCAACCCTTCTCCATCTCTTGTGAATGCCTTGCTTGCTGCACCTGGCATTCAACAAACCATCTAGGACTGTTGCCCTCCATCCTCTCCATCCCCTCTCCGAGCCTTCCCTCCACATAAGGATGCTTTCCTTTCCCAGGTAAGGTTCCAATACCTCACTCTGGGCCACTGCAAGTTCCTCCCTCACCCAGAACTTTTGGATTGAATTGTTCAGAAAGGAATGGGAAGGGGTAGTAGAGGAAGATAATACACTCAGGTTTAAATGTACTTTTAAAATCAAGTTATTTATCAATAATACCAGTAGATTTACTTTTAGCATTTGTTTAGGCAGGGTACAAAGGCATTTCCATTTTTCTAAAAAGATTTTATTTATTTGAGAGACGCAGAGAGAGAAAGAGAGAGCATGAGCACGTGACCTGGGTTGGGGCAGAGGGAGAGGCAGAGAATCCCAAGCAAACTCTGCCCTGAGTGTGGAGCCTTTCACAGGCTTGATCTCACAACCCTGGGATCATGACCTGAGCTTAAACCAAGAGCTGGACACTTAACCTACTGAGGACCCCAGGGCATTTCCATTTTATCATAAAGTTTATGAACCATGTATTTCCTTAAAATAATAATGTCTTTATTATATATATCAGATTTGTAGAGATATTCCAGATGGTTTTCCTGTTCAGGGGGGATTTGGCTAATATGGTAGGATAGAAGCTTTTTTTTGGTCTCTGAGAATCCTTGATTTAAAAATTTGCACAGTATTGTTATGCTCGTTATTTTTTGTTGTTCATGTCATAGTTGGATTGTATCTGTTTTTTTGCATTTGTATTGTTTCTTGCATGTTTTTCACCCTCCCTAGATTCACTAATATTTCTGACTTGTGTCTGGAGGGGTTTTCCCTTCTCCAGTGCTCAGATCTGTGGGCTTGGGTTACAACTTCAGAGGCAGCTACTAAGAGCTTAAAATGCAAAAGAAGTTGCTTATAAAAATGTCAGATGAAAGAGTTAGATGCAAGATTTGGAAGCAGGCTTACTGAATGAATTTTCCCATTTTTATAAATTATGACTGAAATGGGAAAGAAGCATCAGTAATTTGAAGGACTGAGGGAAGAAGAAAGAGTGGGAAACCCTTAAGCCTGGTTTGGAGGAGGAGGGATGAGGAGGGAGGCATGATATGTGGAGAACACCAGGGAATCCTGGCTTGACTTTCAGCTACCCATCTTGTTGTTATCATCAATAGCCAGTGGTTGGCCTCTTGTGGCCATGAATGTCTGAGTCAAAGTGACACTTGTGTGGGCCATGGAGATTCAGTCCAGTCTCTTTCCCTGTCCCAACCATAATTTGCTGCTGGTTATGGCCACTGTATGCCTTTGGGGATAGAGACTGGGGAAAATGCAATCTTTGTGGGGTAGACATGGTGGTATGAAGAGAAAGCCTTGTCTCTCTTTTTTTTAAATTTTATTTTATTATGTTAGTCACCATACATTACATCATTAGTTTTTGATGTAGTGTTCCATGATTCATTGATCCACATCCCCCCACCCCTTCCCCTCTAAAACCCTTAGTTTGTTTCTCAGAGTCCATAGTCTCTCATGGTTCGTCCTCCCTTCCAATTTCCACCCCCCCTTCATTTATCCCTTCATTAAAAAAAAAAATCTTATTTTTTTAACATATAATGTATTATTTGTTTCAGAGGTACAGGTCTGTGATTCATCAGTCTTACACAATTCACAGCGCTCACCATAGCACTACCCTCCCCAATGTCCATCACCCAGCCACCCCATCCCTCCCACCTCCCACCACTCCAGCAACCCTCAGTTTGTTTCCTGAGATTAAGAATCTCTTATGGTTTGTCTCCCTCTCTGATTTCATCTTGTTTCATTTTTTCCTCCCTTCCCCTATGCTCCTCTGTCTCGTTTCTTAAATTCCTCATATCAGTGAGATGAGAAATCCTTGTCTCTTGATCAAGATGGGGGCTAAGTGGGGTTTGAACAGAACCAGTGGCAAATTGTCCCTTGGGCCAGGACAGTGGTGAACTCATACTCCCTGTTATCTTTTTGCTATTATAGTACATGTATATAGAAATTAAAATATTAGTATAGAATGGTGTAGCATGAATAATAAAATTCTCCCCAACCCAATTCTGTTAATGTTATGAAAGCATAATTCTAAATAATAAACATACACAAATGGTCTCAGATTATGTGGCTTGACTTATGATTCTTTTACTTTACAATGGTGTGAGAGTGATATGCATTCAGTAGAAACTGTATTTTGAATTTTTATCTTTTCCTGGGCTAGTGATATATGCGGTAAGATACTCTCTCATGATGTTGGATAGCAACAGCGGGCCACAACTTCCAGTCTGCCATGATCACCAGGGTAAACAGTAGATAAACTTACAACCATTCTGTATCATACAACCATTTTGTTTTTCCCTTTCAGTACAGTATTCAATAAATTCTATGAGATATTCAACACTTTATTATAAAATAGGCTTTGTGTTTGATGATTTTGCCTAACTGTAGGCTATGTAAGTATTCAGAGTATGTTTAAGGTAGGCTAGGCTAAACTATGATGTTTGGTAGGTTAGGTGTATTAAATGCATTTTTGACTTATGAGATTTTCAATTTATGATGGGTTTATTGGGATGTAATGCCATTGTAAGTCAAAGAAGATCTGTACCTCAATTCACTGATTTATCAACTTTAAATTGTATTTATTGACACTTTAGTAAAAATAAATGAAGATGAAATTCACTTCTATTACCCTTTTAATCTGATCTCTCTTCCTCCTGATTTTAAAATTAATTTTCTAATTTCTAATCTGTATGAGAAATTTAGTGCCTCAGCACTTTGTGCTGTATTTCCTTCATCCACCTCCTAGCTGGCCAACCATACTGATACATTTTTATTAATAAGGTTTTGTAGCATTTATATTACATTTTAATTAAGTAAAATATCGAGATTCAATAGCATTCATAATATTTATTGTAGGACTACTTAGTATTATTACACCTTTAGAAAAGGATATGTAATATATCACCAAGCCTGGGCCAAAGGAAGATACTCCAAGTTTCAAGGATTCTTTTAAAAATTATGCATATTTGGAATACAACGTTCTAGGAACATGTATTTGCTTTACTGAAAGTTTATAATTGCCTTGATTTTTTTTTTTTTCTTATTGACTGGACGAACATATGCCTTCTTCACCATATACTTAAACTCATTCAGCTTTTTTTTTTTTTTTTTAAAGATTTTATTTATTTATTTGACAGAGAGAGACACAGCGAGAGAGGGAATACAAGCAGGGGGAATGGGAGAGGGAGAAGCAGGCTTCCCACGGAGCAGGGAGCCCGATGCGGGGCTCGATCCCAGGACCCTGGGATCATGACCTGAGCTGAAGGCAGACGCTTAACGACTAAGCCACCCAGGCGCCCTCATTCAGCTTTTTAAAGCAAACCACTTGTTGAATTCCCTAATGTTTTTCTAGGCCTACCTGCTGCACAGATGTCAGCCTGGGATTACTTTTCATTGTATTTTAAATTAATTATACTGTTTCTAGGATCCTGTATCTTACTTTGAATTTTTTTTCAGGCTTCATCTTAGTGGAGTATACTTACAATATATTTTTCAGAAAGCATTTATAAAAGTTAAACTTTCTAAGTTAAAGCATATCTGAAAAATGTCTTTTATTTTGCCCTCGAATTTGATTGATGGTTTGGCTTGGTATAGAATGCTACATTCAAAACTGTTTTTCCTTCTGAACTTTGAAAGCATTGTTTCATTGTTTTCTAGTATCCAAAATAGCTAAAAGATATTTTAAATTAAAAAAAAAATCTATCTATTGCAGGTAAACTATTTCCCCTCATTCTGGATCTTGCATTTAGATTTAATGTTCTTAATAATGAGGAGGATTGTGAGGGCTTGAGTGTTTCATCAGTTTTGGGAAATTTTCTTTGATTATTTCTGTGATTAATTTATTCCTTGAATATTTTTGGTTTCCTTTCTGTAGCTTCTTTTGGATATATGTGGCCCTCTTGGACCAGTCCTCTCGTATCCTCTCGCCCCATCTTTATTGAGATATAATTGGCAAATAAAAATTATATATATTTAAGGTATATAACAACATGATAGTTTCATATATTTATACATTGTGAAGTGATTACCACAGTCAAGTTAATTAACACATGTATCACCTCACCTAGTTACCTTTTTTTTTTTTTTGTGGTGTAATGAGAACACTTAAAATCCACTCTCTTAGCAAATTTCAAGTATACAATATAGTCACCATGCTGTACATTAGGACTCTAGAACTTATTCATATCACTAAAAGCTTGTACACTTTGACCAACCTCTTCCAAACCCCTCTCCCCCACCTTCTTACTGGTAACTACAGTTCTACTCTCTGGTTCTATGAGTTTGACTTTTTTAGATTCCACATATACGTAGGATCATACAGTATTCCAGTGTGTGTGTGTGTGTGTGTGTGTGTGTGTGTGTGTGTGTATGTGTATGTGTATCACATTTTCTTTATCCATTCATCCATCTTTGATAGACACCTAGGTTGTTTCAAATCTGGCTATTGTGACTAATGCTACAATGAACATAGGGGTGCAGATAACTTTTGAGATACCAATTTCATTTTCTTCAGATATATACCCAGTAGTGGGATTGCTGGATCATATGGTAATTCTATGTTTAATTTTTGAGGAACCTCCATACTCTTTTCCATAAGGGCTTACCAATTTCCATTTCCACCAACAATGTAAAAGGATTCCCTTTCCTTCACACCTTTGCCAACACTTGCTATCTCTTGTATTTTTGATAATAGCCATTTTAATAGGTGTGAGGTGATATTTCATTGTGGTTTTGATTTGTACCTCCCTGATGATTAGTGACATTGCACACCTTTTTGTGTACCTCTTGGCCATCTGTATGTATTCTTTGGAAAAACCTCTAGTCAGTTCTTTGGTCTATTTAAAAAAATTGAGTTATTTGGTGTTTTTTGTTGTTGTTGTTGTTGTTTGTTTGTTTTGGGTTTTTTTTTTTTTGCTACTGAGTTGTGTAAGTTTTGAAATATATTTTGGATATTAAACCCTTATCAGATATGTGGTTTGCAAATATTTTCTCCCATAAGTTGGGTTTTCATTTTGTGGACTGTTCCCTATGCTGTGCAGAAACTTTATAGTTTAATGCAGTACCACTTCTTTTTTCTTTGTTGCTTGTGCTTTTGGTGTCATAGTAAAAAAAAAATCATTGCCAAGACCAATGTCAAGGAACTTTTCCCCTATGTTTTCTTCTAGAAGTTTTATGGTTTTAGGCCTATGTTTAAGTCTTTAATCCAGTTTGAGTTGATTTTTGCATGTGGTGTAAGATTAAGGGTCCAATTTCATTCTTTTGTGTTTGGATGTCCAGTTTTCCCAACACCATTTATTGAAGAGACTATCCTTTCCCCATTGTGTATTCTTGGCACCTTTGTCATAGATTAAGTTGACCATGTATATGTAGCTTTATTTCTGGGTTTTCAGTTCAGTTCCATTGGTTTATGCATCAGTTTTTATGCCAGTACCATACTATTTTGAATCCTCAAGCTTTGTAATGTGGTCTGAAATCAGAAAGTGTGATGCCTCCAGCTTTTGTTCCATTTTCTTATGATTGCTTTGGCTATTCAGGGTCTTTTGTGGTTCCATACAAATTTTATTTAAAAAATTCTGTGAAAAATGCCATTGGAATTTTGATAGATTGCATTGAATCTATAGATTGTTTTGGGTAATGTGGACAGTTTTCAATATTAATTCTTCCATTCCAAGAACATGGGATACTTTTTCAATTATTTATGTCTTCTTCAATTATTTTAATTAGAGTCTCATAGTTTTCAGTGTGCAGATCTTTCACCTCTTGATTTAATTTATTCCTAAACATTTTATTCTTTTTGATACT
This sequence comes from Halichoerus grypus, assembly GCF_964656455.1. Classification (NCBI taxonomy): domain Eukaryota; kingdom Metazoa; phylum Chordata; class Mammalia; order Carnivora; family Phocidae; genus Halichoerus; species Halichoerus grypus. The sequence continues at coordinate 102,842,550 of NC_135715.1, forward strand.
ATTATAAGTGAGATTGTTTTCTTTACTGTTAGTAGATACAATGCAACTGTTCTTTGTATATTGATTTTGTATCCTACAACTTTACTAAATTCATTTATTCTTTTTTAAAAAATATTTTATTTATTTATTTGACAGAGAGAGAGAGAGAGAGACAGCGAGAGAGGGAACACAAGCCGGGGGAGCAGGAGAGGGAGAAACAGGCTTCCTGCTGATCAGGGAGCCCGATGCAGGGCTCGATCCCAGGACCCTGGGATCATGACCTGAGCTGAAGGCAGACGCTTAACGACTGAGCCACCCAGGTGCCCCTAAATTCATTTATTCTAACAGTTTCTTGGTGGAGTCTTAAGGGTTTCTTATCTATAAGATTATGTCATCTGCAAATAGAGACAATTTTACTTCTTCATTTTCAATTTGGATGTCTTTTAATTTCTTTTTCTTGCCTAATTGCTCTGCCCAGGACTTTCAGTACTATGGTGAATAGGAGTGGTGAGAGTGGACATCCTTGTCTTGTTCTTGATCTTAGAGGAAAAGCTTTCAACCTTTCATCATTGAGTATGATATTAGCTGTGAATTTGTCATATATTCTGTTGAGATATGCTCCTTCTATACTCAATTTGTTGCAAGTTGTTTTTGTGAAAGAATGTTGAATTTTGTCAAATTCGTTTTGTGCATCTATTGAGATAATCATATGATTTTTATTCTTAATCTTGTTAATATAACACATTTATGATTTACATGTGTTGAACCATCCTTACGTCTAAAGGATAAATCCTACTTGATTATGATGTATGATCCTTTTACTGTGGTGTTAAATTCAGTTTGCCAGTATTTTGGTGAGGATATTTTAACTATATTCTTCAGAGATATTGGCCTGTAATTTTCTTTTCATGTAGTGTCCTTATCTGGCTTTAGTATGAGGGTGATACTGGCTTCATTAAATGAGATTGAAAGCTTTCCCTCCTCTTCAATTTTTGGAAGATTTGAGAAGGATTGGCATTAATTTTTTTTTTTTTTAACATTTTCTAATTCCACACATATTTTTATTTTTTTTATTTTTTTTAATTTTTTTATTGTTATGTTAATCCCCATACATTACATCATTAGTTTTAGATATAGTGTTCCATGATTCATTGTTTGTGCATAACACCCAGTGCTCCATGCAGAACGTGCCCTCCCCAATACCCATCACCAGGCTAACCCATCCTCCCACCCCCCTCCCCTCTAGAACCCTCAGTTTGTTTTTCAGAGTCCATCGTCTCTCATGGTTCTTCTCCCCCTCCGATTTCCCCCCTTCATTCTTCCCCTCCTGCTACATTCTTCTTCTTCTTTTTTTCTTTCTTAACATATATTGCATTATTTGTTTCAGAGGTACAGATCTGAGATTCAACAGTCTTGCACAATTCACAGCGCTTACCAGAGCACATACCCTCCCCAGTGTCCATCACCCAGTCACCCCATCCCTCCCACCCCACTCCCCACTCCAGGAACCCTCAGTTTGTTTCCTGAGATTAAGAATTCCTCATATCAGTGAGGTCATATGATACATGTCTTTCTCAGTTTGACTTATTTCGCTCAGCATAATACCCTCCAGTTCCATCCACGTCGTTGCAAATGGCAAGATCTTATTCCTTTTGATGGCTGCCTAATATTCCATTGTATATATATACCACATCTTCTTTATCCATTCATCTGTTGATGGACATCTTGGCTCTTTCCACAGTTTGGCTATTGTGGACATTGCTGCTATAAACATCGGGATGCACGTACCCTTTCGGATCCCTACTTTTGTATCTTTGGGGTAAATACCCAGTAGTGCAATTGCTGGATCATATAGTAGCTCTATTTTCAACTTTTTGAGGAACCTCCATACTGTTTTCCAGAGTGGCTGCACCAGCTTGCATTCCCACCAACAGTGTAGGAGGGTTCCCCTTTCTCTGCATCCCCGCCAACATCTGTCATTTCCTGACTTGTTCATTTTAGCCATTCTGACTGGTGTGAGGTGGTATCTCATTGAGGTTTTGATTTGGATTTCCCTGATGCCGAGTGATATTGAACACTTTTTCATGTGTCTGTTGGCCATTTGGATGTCTTCTTCGGAAAAATGTCTGTTCATGTCTTCTGCCCATTTCTTGATTGGATTCTTTGTTCTTTTGGTGTTGAGTTTGATGAGTTCTTTATAGATTTTGGATACTAGCCCTTTATCTGATATGTCATTTGCAAATATCTTCTCCCATTCTGTCAGTTGTCTTTTGGTTTTGTTGACTGTTTCCTTTGCTTTGCAAAAGCTTTTTATCTTGATGAAGTCCCAATAGTTCATTTTTGCCCTTGCTTCCCTTGCCTTTGGCGATGTTTCTAGGAAGAAGTTGCTCTGACTGAGGTCGAAGAGGTTGCTGCCTGTGTTCTCCTTTAGGATTTTGATGGACTCCTGTCTCACATTGAGGTCTTTCAACCATTTGGAGTCTATTTTTGTGTGTGGTGTAAGGAAATGGTCCAGTTTCATTCTTCTGCATGTGGCTGTCCAATTTTCCCAACACCATTTGTTGAAGAGACTGTCTTTTTTCCATTGGACATTCTTTCCTGCTTTGTCAAAGATGAGTTGACCATAGAGTTGAGGGTCCATTTCTGGGCTCTCTATTCTGTTCCATTGATCTGTGTGCCTGTTTTTGTGCCAGTACCATATTGTCTTGATGATGACAGCTTTGTAGTAGAGCTGGAAGTCCGGAATTGTGATGCCGCCAGCTTTGCTTTTCTTTTTCAACATTCCTCTGGCTATTCGGGGTCTTTTCTGGTTCCATACAAATTTTAGGATTATTTGTTCCATTTCTTTGAAAAAAGTGGATGGTATTTTGATGGGGATTGCATTGAATGTGTAGATTGCTCTAGGTAGGATTGACATCTTCACAATATTTGTTCTTCCAATCCATGAGCATGGAACGTTTTTCCATTTCTTTGTGTCTTCCTCAATTGCTTTCATGAGTATTTTATAGTTTTCTGAGTACAGATCCTTTGCCTCTTTGGTTAGATTTATTCCTAGGTATCTTATGGTTTTGGGTGCAATTGTAAATGGGATCGACTCCTTAATTTCTCTTTCTTCTGACTTGTTGTTGGTGTATAGGAATGCCACTGACTTCTGTGCATTGATTTTATATCCTGCCACTTTACTGAATTCCTGTATGAGTTCTAGCAGTTTTGGGGTGGAGTCTTTGGGATTTTCCACATAAAGTATCATATCATCTGCAAAGAGTGAGAGTTTGACTTCTTCTTTGCCGATTTGGATGCCTTTGATTTCTTTTTGTTGTCTGATTGCTGTGGCTAGGACTTCCAATACTATGTTGAATAGCAGTGGTGATAGTGGACATCCCTGCCGTGTTCCTGACCTTAGGGGGAAAGCTCTCAGTTTTTCCCCATTGAGAATGATATTCGCTGTAGGTTTTTCATAGATGGCTTTTATGATATTGAGGTATGTACCCTCTATGCCTATACTCTGAAGAGTTTTGATCAAGAAAGGATGCTGTACTTTGTCAAATGCTTTTTCTGCATCTATTGAGAGGATCATATGATTCTTGTTCTTTCTTTTGTTAATGTATTGTATCACGTTGATTGATTTGCGGATGTTGAACCAACCTTGCAGCCCAGGGATAAATCCCACTTGATCATGGTGAATAATCCTTTTAATGTACTGTTGGATCCTATTGGCTAGTATTTTGGTGAGAATTTTTGCATCCATGTTCATCAGGGATATTGGTCTGTAATTCTCCTTTTTGATGGGGTCTTTGTCTGGTTTTGGGATCAAGGTAATGCTGGCCTCATAAAATGAGTTTGGAAGTTTTCCTTCCATTTCTATTTCTTGGAACAGTTTCAGAAGAATAGGTATTAATTCTTCTTGAAATGTTTGGTAGAATTCCCCTGGGAAGCCATCTGGCCCTGGGCTTTTGTGTTTTGGGAGATTTTTGATGACTGCTTCAATTTCCTTAGTGGTTATAGGTCTGTTCAGGTTTTCTATTTCTTCCTGGTTCAGTTTTGGTAGTTGATACATCTCTAGGAATGCATCCATTTCTTCCAGGTTATCTAATTTGCTGGCATAGAGTTGCTCATAATATGTTCTTATAATTGTTTGTATTTCTTTGGTGTTGGTTGTGATTTCTCCTCTTTCATTCATGATTTTGTTGATTTGGGTCCTTTCTCTTTTCTTTTTGATAAGTCTGGCCAGGGGTTTATCAATCTTGTTAATTCTTTCAAAGAACCAGCTCCTAGTTTTGTTGATCTGTTCTACTGTTCTTTTGGTTTCTATTTCATTGATTTCTGCTCTGATCTTTATTATTTCTCTTCTCCTGCTGGTTTAGGCTTTATTTGCTGTTCTTTCTCCAGCTCCTTTAGGTGTAGGGTTAGGTTGTGTACTTGAGACCTTTCTTGTTTCTTGAGAAAGGCTTGTATTGCTATATACTTTCCTCTTAGGACTGCCTTTGCTGTATCCCAAAGATTTTGAATAGTTGTGTTTTCATTTTCATTGGTTTCCATGAATTTTTTTAATTCTTCTTTAATTTCCTGGTTGACCCATTCATTCTTCAGTAGGATGCTCTTTAGCCTCCATGTATTTGAGGTCTTTCCGACTTTCCTCTTGTGATTGAGTTCTAGTTTCAAAGCATTGTGGTCTGAAAATATGCAGGGAATGATCCCAGTCTTTTGGTACCGGTTGAGACCTGATTTATGACCTAGGATGTGATCTATTTTGGAGAATGTTCCATGGGCACTAGAGAAGAATGTGTATTCCGTTGCTTTGGGATGGAATGTTCTGAATATGTCTGTGAAGTCCATTTGGTCCAGTGTGTCATTTAAAGTCTTTATTTCCTTGTTGATCTTTTGCTTAGACGATCTGTCCATTTCAGTGAGGGGGGTGTTAAAGTCCCCCACTATTCTTGTATTGTTGTCGATGTGTTTCTTTGCTTTTGTTATTAATTGCCTTATATAATTGGCTGCTCCCATGTTAGGGGCATAGATATTTACAATTGTTAGATCTTCTTGTTGGATAGACCCTTTAAGTAGGATATAGTGTCCTTCCTCATCTCTTATTACAGTCTTTGGTTTAAAATCTAATTTGTCTGATAGAAGGATTGCCACCCCAGCTTTCTTTTGGTGTCTATTAGCATGGTAAATGGTTTTCCACCCCCTCACTTTCAATCTGGGGGTGTCTTTGGTTCTAAAATGAGTCTCTTGCAGACAGCATATCGATGGGTCTTGTTTTTTAATCCAATCTGATAGCCTGTGTCTTTTGATTGGGGCATTTAGCCCATTTACATTCAGGGTAACTATTGAAAGATAGGAATTTAGTGCCATTGTATTGCCTGTAAGGTGACTGTTACTGTATATTGTCTGTGTTCCTTTCTGGTCTATGTTGGTTTTAGGCTCTCTCTTTGCTTAGAGGACCCCTTTCAAGACTTCTTGTAGGGCTGGTTTCGTGTTTGCAAATTCCTTTAGTTTTTGTTTGTCCTGGAAGCTTTTTATCTCTCCTTCAATTTTCAATGACAGCCTAGCTGGATATAGTATTCTTGGCTGCATATTTTTCTCATTTAGTGCTCTGAATATGTCCTGCCAGTCCTTTCTGGCCTGCCAGGTCTCTGTGGACAAGTCTGTTGCCAATCTAATGTTTCTACCATTGTAAGTTACATATCTCTTCTCCCGAGCTGCTTTCAGGATTTTCTCTTTGTCTCTGAGACTCGTAAGTTTTACTATTAGATGTCGGGGTGTTGACCTATTTTTATTGATTTTGAGAGGGGTTCTCTGTGCTTCCTGGATTTTGATGCCTGTTTCCTTTCCCAAATTAGGGAAGTTCTCTGCTATAATTTGCTCCATTATACCTTCTGCCCCTCTCTCTCTTTCTTCTTCTTCTGGGATCCCAATTATTCTAATGTTGTTTTGTCTTATGGTATCATTTATCTCTCGAATTCTGCCCTCGTGATCCAGTAGTTGTTTATCTCTCTTTTTCTCAGCTTCTTTATTTTCCATCATTTGGTCTTCTATATGACTGATTCTCTCTTCTGCCTCATTTATCCTAGCAGTTAGCGCCCCCATATTTGATTGCACCTCATTGATAGCCTTTTTGATTTCTACTTGGTTAGATTTTAGTTCTTTTACTTCTCCAGAAAGGGTTTCTCTAATAACTTCCATGCTTTTTTCAAGCCCAGCTAGTATCTTTAAAGTGATGATTCTGAACTCTAGATCTGACATCGTACTAATGTCCATATTGAGTAGGTCCCTGGCAGTCGGTACTACCTCTTGTTCTTTTTGTTGAGGTGATTTTTTCCGTCTTGTCATTTTGTGCAGAGGAGAATAGATTAATGAGAGAACAAAATGCTAGCAGGGTAACAACGTCCCCAGAAAATATACTCTAAACAAATCAGAAAAGACCTGAAGCAGTGGGAAAAGAAAGGGAAAGAGACAAAAAAGAAAAAGAAAGAAAAAAAGAAAAAAGAAAAAGATAAAGATAAAGATAAAAACAAACAAAAACAGAACAAAACAAAATAAAACAAAAACAGAATGTGATCAAATATGATCAGCCTGGTTTATAGATCAGTGCCACACACTAGATTTTGGGTGTATTTTGCTCTGTTAAAAGAAAGTGCCTCCCAAAATTTTAAAGAAAGAAAAAGTTATATATGTACAAAAATAAGGGTTGATATGATGAAGGGATGGAATATGACTGTAAAGATGGAAATTATAAAAAATTTTATAAAAGGAATTGATAAGTTGTTTGAAAAAAGAAAGAAGAGGATTAAAAAAAAAAGAGAAAAAAGGGAGAGAATATGATCAGGCAGGGGAGTAGAAAAAAACCATACACTAGAGATTTAGAGTATATTTTGATCTGTTAGAAGAAACTATCTCAAAATTTTAAAGAGAGAACAACTTATATATATATGCCAAAAATACGGGTAACTACTATGAAGGGATAGAATATGACTCTGAAAATGAAAAATAAAAATGTTTTTTTAAAAAAGGGATTGATAAGATGTTGGTTCAAAAAGGGAAAAAGAAAAATTCAAAAAAAGAAAAAAGAAAAAAAGACAGTTAAAAAAAAAATAATTAACTTTGAAAGACTAAAGAATCATGGTAAAAAAGCCATGAATTCTATGTGCAGTATTCCCCTAGCGCTGGAGTTCTGCCGTTCTCACTGATCGGTAAACCTGGTCTTGGCTGGCTGTTCTCGCTGATCTTCTGGGGGAGGGGCCTGTTGCCGTGGTTCCCAAATGTCTTTGCCGGAGGCGGAATTGCCCTGCCCTTGCCCGGTCCGGGCTAAGTAATCTGCTCGGGTTTGCTCTCGGGAGTTTTTGTTCCCTGCAAGCTTTCCGTACAGCTTTGGAGGCGGAGAGTGAAAATGGCGGCCTCCCAGTTTCCGCCCCGGAGGAGCCGAGAACTCGGGGTCCCGCTCCTCAGTGAGCCCCCAGAGAAAAGCAGTCAGTCACTCCCGTCTCCCCGGTCTCCGGCCGCACTCCGTGCTCACCCGGCCTGTGACTGCGCATTTCTATCTCTGGCACCCGACCCCGGGTGGAGTCTCCAAACCCAGCAGATCCCCGCGGTGCGCTCCCGCGCAGCTCCTCCCAGGGGAAGAAGGTGAGTCTCCCCGGATCTGCCGCTTGTTGGGTCCCTGCTGGAGGAGCAGTGGCCCGACTGTGCCGCGGATCACAGTTTATGGCAACCCCGAGCTGAGAGCCCGCGCCTGGGCTCCGTCTCTGCAGCCGGCTTCCCTGCTCTGATACCTGGGAGCTCTGCCGCACTCAGGCACCCCAGGTCTTTCTGTGACCCTGATGGTCCTGAGACCACACTGTCCCAGGAGGGTTCCACCCCCCGCTTAGCCACTGGAGTGACGTCCCTCAGCGGAGCCGACTTCTAAAAGTTCCGATTTTGTGCTCTGCGGCTCTATCACTTGCCAGAAGCGGCTGACGGAGGCCCCTCCCCCGCCGTCTATCCTCCCGAATATCGCCTCGGATTCACTTCTCCGCACGTCCTACCTTCCAGAAAGTGGTCGCTTTTCTGTTCAGAGAGTTGTTGCTCTTCTTTTCTTCGATCTCCTGTTGAGTTCGTAGGTGTTCAGATTGGTTTGTTCCCTATCCAGCTGAATTCCTGAGAGGAGACGAAATCCAGGTCTCCTAATCCCCCATCTTGCTCCGCCCCCTAATTTTTTTTTTTTTTTAATGTTTGGTAGAATTTACCCATGAAGCCACTCAATCCTTGGCTTATTTTTGTTGTTTTTGGAAGGTTTTTGATTACTCATTCAATCACCTTATTACTAGTCTGTTCAGATTTTCTATTTTTTCATGATTCATTCTTAGTTGGTTGTATGTTTCTGGAAAATTTTCCATTTCTCCTAGGTTGTCCATTTATTGGTGTGTAGTATTTCATAGTAGTCTGTTATGGTTCTTTGTATATCTGTGGTATCAGTTGTAATGTCTCTTCTTTCATTTATAATTTCATTTGCTTGAGTCTTCTCTCTTTTTTTCTTTGTAAATCTAGCTAAAGGTTTATCAATTTTGTTTATCTTTTCAAAATGACAACTGTTAGTTTCATTGATTTTTTCCATTGTTTTTCTAGTCTCTATTTCATTTATTTCTGCTGTATTCTTTGTTATTTCCTTCTTTCTGTTAACTTTAGTCTTTTTTCTTATTTTTCTAGTTTCTTGAGCTATAAAGGCAGATTGTTCATTTGAAATCTTTCTTTTTTCTTAATGTAGGCATTTTTTTATAAACTTTTCTCTGAAAAATTTTTTTTATTTTCATAATTTAAAAATTCCAGTTTAATTAACATACAGTATTTTATTAGTTTCAGGTATACAATAGAGTAATTGCAATTCTATACTCAGTGCTCATCCCCTTCACCTATTTCACTCATCTTCCCCCCAAAACATTTTGGCAACCACCAGTTCTCTATATTTAAGAGTCTGCATTTTTTTTGTCTCTCTGTTTTTGTTTCTTTTTCTTTTTTTCTTTTATTTGACAGAAAGAGACACAGCGAGAGAGGGAACACAAGCAGAGGGAGTGGGAGAAGGAGAAGCAGGCTTCCCGCTGAGCAGGGAGCCCGATGTGGGGCTCAATCCCAGGACCCTGGGATCGTGACCTGAGCCGAAAGCAGATGTCCAACAGACTGAGCCACCAAAGAGCCCCTTTTTTTTTGTTTCTTATAGTCCACATATGAATGAAATCAGATGGTATTTGTCTTTCTCTGACTGACTTATTACACTTAGCATTATGCCCTCCAGATTCATCCATGTTTTGCAAATAGCAAGATGTCATTCTTTTTATGGCTTTTATTTCATTGCATATATATATCTCATCTTTGTTATCCATTCATGAGTCTATGGACACTTGGGTTACTTCCATACCTTGGCTATTGTAAATAATGCTGCAATACACCTATGGGTGCATATATGTTTTTTCATTAATGTTTTTGTTTTCTTTGTAAATACCTAGTAGTGGAATTACTGGATCATATGGTAATTTTATTTAAAAATTTTTTTAAGTTATGTTAGTCACCATACAGTACATCATTAGTTTTTGATGTAGTGTTCCATGATTCATTGTTTGCATATAACACCCAGTGCTCTGTGCAATACGTACCCTCTTAATACCCATCACTGGGCTCACCCATCCCCTGACCCCCTCCCCTCTAAAACCCTCAGTTTGTTTCTCGGAGTCCATAATCTTTCATGGTTCATCTCCCACTCCGATTTCCCCCACTTCATTTTTCCCTTCCTTCTAATGTCCTCCATGCTATTCCTTATGTTCCACAAATAAGTGAAACCATATGATAATTGATTTTCTCTGCTTGACTTATTTCACTTAGCATAATCTCCTCCAGTTCCATCCATGTTGATGCAGAAGTTAGGTATTCATCCTTTCTGATGGCTGAGTAGTATTACATTGTATATATGGACCACATCTTCTTTATCCATTCATCTGTTGAAGAGCATCTCGGCTCTTTCCACAGTTTGGCTATTGCAGACATTGCTGCTATGAACATTGGGGTGCATATGGCCCTTCTTTTCACTACATCTGTGTCCTTGGGGTAAATACCCAGGAGTGCAATTGCTGGGTCATAGGGTAGCTCTATTTTTAATTTTCTGAGGAACCTCCACACTGTTTTCCAAAGTGGCTGTACCAACTTGCATTCCCACCAGCAGTGTAAGAGTGTTCCCCTTTCTCCACAACCTCTCCCAACATTTGTTGTTTCTTGCCTTGTCAAATTTTGCCATTCTAACTGGTGTAAGGTGGTATCTCAGTGTGGTTTTGATTTGAATTTCCCTGATGGCTAATGATGATGAATATTTTTTCATGTGTCTGTTACCCATTTGTATGTTTTCTTTGGAGAAGTGTCTGTTCATGTCTTCTGCCCATTTTTTGATTATTTGTTTTCTGGGTGTTGAGTTTGAAAAGTTCTTTATAGATCTTGGATATCAGCCCTTTATCTGTAGTGTCATTTGCAAATATCTTCTCCCATTCTGTGGGTTGCCTCTTTGTTCTGTTGACTGTTTTCTTTGCTGTGCGGAAGCTTTTTTATCTTGATGAAGTCCCGAAAGTTCAGTTTTGCTTTTGTTTCCGTTGCTTTTGGAGATTTGTCTTGAAAGAAGTTGCTGTGGCCGATGTTGAAGAGGCTACTGCCTATGTTCTCCTCTAGGATTTTAGATGGATTCCTGTCTCACATTGAGGTCTTTCATCCATTTTGAGTTTATTGTTGTGTAGGGTGTTAGAGAATGGTTGAGTTTCATTCTTCTGTATATTGCTGTCCAATTTTCCCAGCACCATTTACTGAAGAGACTGTCTTTTTTCCATTGCATATTTTTTCCTGCTTTGTCGAGGATTATTTGACCATAGAGTTGAGGGTCCATATCTGGGCTCTCTATTCTGTTCCATTGGTCGATATATCTGTTTTTGTGCCACTACCATGCTGTCTTGGTGATCACTGCTTTGTAATATAGCTTGAAATCAGGCAGCGTGATGCCCCCAGCTTTGTTTTTCTTTTTCAACATTTCCTTGGTGATTCGGGGTCTTTTCTGATTCCATACAAATTTTAGGATTGTTTGTTCCAGCACTTTGAAAAATGTCATTGGAATTTTGATTGGGATGGCATTGAAAGTACAGATTGCTCTGGCTAGCATAGACATTTTCCATCTTTTTGTGTCTTCTTCAATTTCTTTCATGAGTGTTCTTTAGTTCCTAGAATATATATTCTTTACCTCTTTGGTTAGGTTTATTCTGAGGTATCTTACATTTTTTGGTGCTATCGTAAATGGAATCATTTCTCTAATTTCTCTTTCTACAGTTGCATTGTCAGTGTATAAGAAAGCAACTGATTTCTGTGCATTGATTTTGTATCCTGCCACATTACTGAATTGCTGGATGAGTTCTAGTAATTTGGGGGTAGAGTCTTTTGGGTTTTCCACATAAAGTATCATGTCGTCTATGAAAAGAGAGAGTTTGATTTCTTCTTTGCCAATTTGAATAACTTTTATTTCTTTTTGTTGTCTGATTGCTGTTGCTAGGACTTCTTACTACGTTGAACAATTGTGGCGAGAATGGGCATCCTTGACGAGTTCCTGATCTTAAGGGAAAGGCTCTCAGCTTTTCCCCATTGAGGATGATATTTGCTGTGGGTTTTTCATAGATCGATTTTTCTTCATCAATTGAGAGGACCATCTGGTTCTTCTCTCTCCTCTTATTAATGTGTTCTATCACATTGTTTGATTTGTGAATGTTGAAGCACACTTGCATCCCGGGGATAAATCCCGCTTGGTCATGGTGGATGATCCTTTTAATGTATTGTTGGATCCTATTAGCTAGGATTTTGTTATCCATATTCATCAGGGATATCGGTCTGAAATTCTCCTTTTTGATGGGGTCTTTGCCTAGTTTGCGGATTAAGGTAATGCTGGCCTCATAGAATGAGTTTGGAAGTTTTCCTTCTGTTTCTATTTTTTGAAACAGCTTCAGGAGAATAGGTATTAATTCTTCTGTGAATGTTTGGTAGAATTCCCCTGGGAATCCATCAGGCCCTGGACTCTTGTTTTATGGGAGGTTTTTGATCACTGCTTCAATCTCGTTACTGGTTATTGGCCTATTCAGGTTGTCAATTTCTTCCTGTTTCAGTCTTGGGAGTTTATAGGTTTCCAGGAAGGCATCCATTTCATCCAGGTTGCTCAGCTTATTGGCATATAGTTGTTGATAATAATTTCTAATAATTGTTTCTATTTCCTTGGTGTTAGTCATGATCTCTCCCCTTTCATTCATAATTTTATTAATTTGGGTCCTTTCTCTTTTCTTTTGGATAAGTCTGGCCAGTGATTTATTGATCTTATTAATTATTTCAAAGAACCAGCTTCTAGTTTCGTTGATCTGATCTATTGGGTTTCTAGTTTCTAATTCACTGATCTCTGCTCTAATCTTAATTATTTCTCTTCTAATTAGTGGCTTAGGCATCATTTGTTGCTTTTTCTCTAGTTCTTTAAGGTGTAGAATTAGTTGGTGAATTCGGGATTTTTCTATTTTTTTTGAGTGAGGCTTTGATGGCTATGTATTTCCCCCTTAGGACCACCTTTGCAGTATCCCATAGGTTTTGGACTGATGTATTTTCGTTCTCATTGGTTTCCATGAATTGTTTAACTTCTTCTTTGATTTCCTGGTTGACCCAAACATACTTGAGCAGAGTGGTCTTTAGCTTCCAAGTATTTGAATTTCTTCCAAATTTTTTCTTGTGATTGAGTTCCAGTTTTAAAGCATTATGGTCTGACCTGTACCTGTGAAACAAATAATACATTATATGTTAAAAAAAAAGAAGATATTAGGAAGGGAAAAATGAAGGGGGGAAAATTGGAGGCGGAGACGAACCATGAGAGACTATGGAATCTGAGAAACAAACTGAGGGTTCTAGAGGGGAGGAGGGTGGGGGTTGGGTTAGCCCAGTGATGGATATTAAAGAGGGCATGTATTGAATGGAGCTCTGTGTGTTATACGCAAACAATGAATCATGGAACACTACATCAAATAAATAAATAAATAGGAAAAAAAAGCATTATGGTCTAGAATATGCAGGGAACAATCTCAGTGTTTTGGTATCGGTTGAGTCCTGATTTGTGACCCAGTATGTGGTCTATTCTGGAGAATGTTCCATGTGCACTCGAGAAGAATGAGTATTCTGTTGTTTTGGGATGTTGTTTTCCCTGCCGCTAGTGACCCTTTACGAATGATATAGTGTTCTTCTGTGTCTCTAACTACAGACTTTGGTTTAAAATCTAATTTGTCTGATGTAAGAATTGCTACCCCAGCTTTCTTTTGAGGTCCGCTGGCCTGGAAGATGGATCTCCATCCCTTCACTTTCAGTCTGGATGTATCTTTAGGTTCAAAATGAGTCTCTTGTAGACAGCATATGGATGGGGCCTGTCTTTTTATCCAGTCTGCAACCCTGTGCCGTTTTATGGGAGCATTTAGGCCATTCACATTGAGAGTGATTATTGAAAGATATGAATTTATTGTCATCATGTTGCCTGTGAGGACCTTGTTTTTATAGATTGTCCCTGTAAATTTCTTTTCTATATCACTCTTGAGGTCTTTCTCCTTTTATAAAACCCCCCTTAATATTTCTTGCAGGGCTGGCTTAGTGGTCACATTTCTTTCAGTTTCTGCCAGTCTTGGAAGCTCTGCATCTCTCCATCCATTCTAAATGACAGCCTTGCCGGATAAAGTATTCTTGGCTGCATGTTCTTCTCGTTTAGTACCCTGAATATGTCTTGCCAGGCCTTTCTGGCTTGCCAGGTCTCTGTGGATGGGTCTGACGTTATTCTGATGTTCCTCCCTCTGTACGTAAGGAATCTCTTCCCCCTAACTGCCCTTAAGATGGTTTCCTTGGTTCTAAGATTTGCAAGTTTTATTATTACATGCTGGGGTGTTGGCCTGTTTTCCTTGATTGGGAGGGGTCCTCTCTGTCTCTAGGACACGACTGTTTGTTTCATTCCCCAGATTAGGGAAGTTCTTAGCTACGATTTGCTCAAATATATCTTCTAGTCCTCTCTCTCTCTCCACCCCCTCCGGGATTCCAATAATTCTGACATTGGAACGTTTTATGGTGTCACTTATTTCTCTGATTCTATTTTCATGGATTCTGAATTGTTTTTCCCTGGCCTCCTCTTTTCCCTTTTTATCTATTACTTGGTCTTCTAGGTCACTAATTCGTTCTTCTGCCTCGCTACCCTAGCTGTTAGATTATCTAGATTAGATTAGATCTCACTGATAGCATTTTTAAGTTCTGCCAATTCAGCTTTCATTTCTGCTCTTAGAGACTCTATGTTGCCATTAATTGATTTCTCCATTCTAGCTATTGTCTTCACAATTGCTAGCTTGAATTCCATCTCCGACATCTTGGTTATATCTGAATCCATTTGTAAATCTGTGGCATAAGTCATAGTCTCTGAGTCTTTCCTATTTGGGGGGTTCCTTCTCCTAGTCATTCTGTTGAGGGGTGGTTGAGGGAATGTATAGACTCCAAATTATTGACCACAATCCAAGCAAAATGCACCTGTTTTCTAGGGACCTTAGGGTTGCTGGCCTCTTGTTCTCCCAGCCTGTCTTCTGGGGGAGGGGCCTGCCGTGCTGTTACTCAGGCAACCCTGTTTGGGCAGAGTTGCCCTGCCCCCCTATGGTGGGCGATGGGCTCAGTGGTAACCAGTTTTTGGGGCTTTTGTTCTCAGAGGCTTTCCCTGGCGGCTTTCCATGTCTCTTCTGAGAGTCAGAGCAGAAGAGACCATTTCCAACCCTCTGCCTCAGAGCAGAGAGATCGCAGTCTGTTCTTCAGTGAGCTCTCCAGGCCACATTATCTCCGGTTCTGTCTGTGCTGCTATAAACTTCAGCGTCCTGGGTTGTGCACCCCTCCACAGCGCTCCCAGTCCTCACCTCCAGGTCAGGGCATGTCTCTGCCCTTTGTGCTTCTAGAACCACCAGTCACCCCCAGTTTGCACACGTGGCCCTGCTGCTCCAGGTTTCTGTCCAAGGGGGCTGTCCTAAAGTCCTTTCCCTGCCGCTACCGGTCTGCGAGTCTGTGCCCTGTCCCCAGCATGGGAGGCTATCGCTCACCGTTGGTGTAGGATTCCCACAGCCAGGCTCCCTCTCCCTGCCATTTATCCTCCAATATCTGCCCACAGAATCACGCCTCCCCACTTCGTACCTCAAGACCAACCGCCTGCGATCTTCTGTTTGTAGAGATCCAGATCTTCTTACATCTCAGGCTGATTTCGTGGGTGTTCAGAGTGGTCTGGTGGATATCCAGCTCAATTCCGGGAACTGGTTGGAATAGGGTCCCCTACTCCTCTGCCATCTTTTCCCCCTCTGAGTGACAGAGTTAACCCAAATTTTCTATTTCTCCTTTATTTAGTTATGGGAGGTTGTATGTTTCTAGGAATTTATCCATTTCTTCTAGATTGTCCAATTTGTTGTCATATAATTTTTCATAATATTTTCTTCCAACCCTTTGTATTTCTGTGGTGTTGGTTGTTATTTCTCCTCTTTTATTCCTGATTTTGTTTATTTGAGTCCTCTCTCTCTTTTAATTTTGATGTGTCTGGCTAAAAGTTTATCAAATTTGTTGATCTTTTCGAAGAACTAGCTCCTGGTTTTATTGATCTGCTCTATTTTTTTTTTATTTCTATACCATTTGTTTCTGCTCTGATCTTTATTATTTCCTTTTACTGGTTTTGGGTTTTGTTAGTTCTTCTTTTTCTAGCTCCTTTAGATGTAAGGTTAGGTTTTCAGTTGAGATTTTTCTTGCTTTTTGAAATAGACCTGTATTGCTATAATCTTTCCTCTTAGAATACTTTTAGCTACATCCTGAAGATTTTGGGCCATTGTGTTTTTATTTTCATTTGTCTCCATGTGTATTTTTTTGATTTCCTCTTTGATTTCTTGGTTGACCATTAATTGTTCAGTAGCGTGTTATTTAACCTTATGTATTTGTGTTCTTTCCAGATTTTTTTCTATGGTTGATTTCTAGTCTCATAGCATTGTGGTTGGAAAAGATGCATGATATGACTTCATTCTTCTTGAATTTGTTGAGACTTTTTTGTGGCCTAACGTGATCTATTCTGGAGAATGTTCCATGTGCACTTGAAAAGAATCTGTATTCTGCTGTTTTAGGATGGAATGTTCTGAATATATCTGTTATATTTAGCTGGTCCAATGTGTCATTCAAAGCCACTGTTTCCTTGTTCATTTTCTGTTTTAATGATCTATCCATTAATATAAGTGGGGTGTTAAAATCCCCTACTATTTAGTATACTATTGATTACTTCCTTTATATTTGTTAATAGCTGCTTTATGTATTTGGGTGCTTTCATATTGGGTGCCTAAATATTTACAATTGTTATATGTTCTTGTTGGGTTGTTCTCTTTATGATTATGTGTGTAGTGTCCTTCTTTGTCTCTTGTTACAGATTTTGTTTCAAAGTCTATTTTGTCCAATATAAGTATTGCTACCTTTCTTTTACTTTCATTTGCAGGAAAAATATTTTTCTATCCCTTCATTTTCTTTTATTTTGTTATTTATTTATTTATTTATTTTTAAATTCTTATTTAAATTCTAGTGAGTTAACATACAGTGCAATATTGGGTTCAGGAGTAGAATTCAGTGATTCATCACTTACATACAACACCTAGTGCTCATCATAACAAGTGCCCTCTTTAATGCCCATCACCCAACTAGCCCATCTCCCACCCACCTCCCTTCATCAGCCTTCAGTTTGTTCTCTAACATTAAGAGTCTCTTATGGTTTGTTTCTCTCTCTCTCCCCACCCCTATATGTTCATCTGTTTTGTTTCTTAAATTCCAGATATGAGTGAAATCATATGGTATTTGTCTTTCTCTGATTGACTTATTTCACTTAGCATAATACACTGCAGCTCCATCCATGTTGTTGCAAGATTTCATTCTTTCTGATGGCTGAGTAATATTCCATGGTGTTTATATACCGCATCTTCTTTTCCATTCATCCTTTGATGGTCATTTGGGCTCTTTCCATAGTTTGGCTATTGTTAATAATGCTGTTATAAACATTGGGGTGCATGTACCCCTTTGAATCTGTATTTTTATATCCTTTGGGTAAATACCGAGCAGTGTAATTGCTGAATCATAGGGTAGTTCTATTTTTAGTTTTTTGAGGAGCCTCCATACTATTCTCCAGAGTGGCTGCACCAGTTTGCATTCCCACCAACAGTGCAAGAGGGTTCCCTTTTCTCCACATCCTCGCTAACACCTGTTGTTTCTTGTGTTGTTAATTTTAGCTATTCTGACAGGTGTGAGGTGGTATCTCATCATGGTTTTGATTTGTATTTCTCTGATGTCCACTCCTTCCCTTTCAATATGTATATGTCTTTAGGTCTGAAATGAGTTTTTGGAGGCAGCATATAAATGGGTCATACTTTTTAAATCCATTTTGTCATCTTATATCTTTGGATTGGAGCATTTAGTCTATTTACATTCAAAGTAATTATTGATAGGTATGTACTTATTGCCATTTTGTTACTTGTTTTATGGTTGTTTTTAAGTTCTTCCCTGTTTCTTTCTCCTCTTGCTCTCTTCTTTTGTGGTTTGATGACTTTCTTTAGTGATACGCTTGGATTCCATTCTCTCTCTCTCTTTTTGTGTATCTATTACCGGTTTTAATTTACAGTTACCATTAGGTTTACATATGACATCTTATGTGTATAGCAACTTATATTAAGTTGATAGTTGGTTAAGTTTGGACTCATTCTAAGAGCACTAAGTTTTTACTCACCCCCATGTTTTTAGGTATGTGGTGTCACATTTTTATTTTGTGAGTTCTTTGACTAGTTTTATAGATATACTTGATTTTATAGCTTTGTGCTTTAACCTCTACTGGTTTTATAAGTGATTAATCTACTATGTTTATTATGTAAATATGTACCTATGAAACTTTTTCCTTTCCTACTTTTCTTAGTCCTGCTTATGGCCTTTCTTTTCCACTTAAAGGATCCCCTTTAACATTTCATGTAAGGCTGGTTTAATGGTTATGAATTTCTTTAACTTTTATTTGTCTGGGAAACTCTTTACCTCTCCTGGTATTCTGAATGATAGCCTTGCTGGATAGAGTATTCTTGCTTACAGGTTTTAGTATTACTTTTTTTCCTTTCAGCATTTTGACTATGTCATGCCACTCTCTTCTGACCCGCAAAGTTTCAATGAAAAATCAGCTCATAACCTTATGGAGTTTCCCCGGTCTGTAACTGTTTTCTTTCCTCTTGCTGCTTTAAAAAACATGAGGCTTACATAACATATCTTATAAATATAACAGCCTATTTTAAGCTGAAAACAACTTACCTTCAGTCACAGGGGATAGCTCTACACTTTTACTTCTTTTCCTACCTTTTTTGCTACTGATGTCACACTTTGTCTTTTTATATTGTACATCCAATAAAAAATTATTGTAGCTATGGTTATTTTTAGTACCATTGTATTTTAACTTTTATACTAGAGATAAACATGATTTACATACCACCATTACAGTATTAGAGTATTCTGAATTTGACTATATATTTACCTTTACCAGTGAGTTTTATACTTTTATATGTTTTTATGCCGTTACTTAACATCCTTTAATTTCAACTTGAAGAACTCCCTTTAGCATTTCTTGTAAGGCTTGTCTAGTGGTGATGACCTCCCCTAGCTTTTGTTTGTCTAAGAATGTCTTTACCTGGCCTTCATTTCTAAAGCATAGTTGTGCTGGGTATAGTATTCTTGAATGGCAGGTTTTTTTTTTCCTTTCAGTATTTTGAATATGTTATCCCACTCCCTCCCAGCCTGTAAGTTATCTGTTGAAAAATCCACTGATAGCCTTATAAGAATTCCCCTGTATATGATGAGTCGTCTGTCTCTTGCTGATTTCCAAATTCCTCTTCATCTTTGACTTTTAACATTTTAATTATAATGCATCCTAGAGTAATCTTCTTTGGGTTTATCTTGCTTGAGGTCCTTTGAAGATTTTATTTACTTATTTATTTGAGAGACAGACAGAGAGAAGAGGAGGAGGAGGAGCAGAGGAACAGAGGGAGAGGGAGAGAAAGAATCTCAAGCCGACTCTGCACTGAGCATGGAGCCCAACATGGGGCTTGATCTCACAACCCTGAGATCATGACCTGAGCCAAAATCGAGTCTGATGCTTAACTGACCTGAGCCACCCAGGTGCCCTGCTTGAGGTCCTTTGAACTTCTTATACCTGGATGTCCATATCTCTCCTCTCCCTAGATTTGGGAAGCTTACAGCTATTATTTATTTAAATAAGTTTTCTTCCCCCTTTTCTCTCTTTTCTTCTTCTGGGGCTCTCACGATACATATGTTATTTCTCCAGATGATGTCTCATAATTCACGTTGGTTTTCTTCTCTCGTTTTCATTCTTTTTTTCTTTTTATTCCTCTAACTAGCTAGTTTTAAATCACTTATTTTTGAATTTGCTGATTCTTTCTGCTTTGCCAAGTCTGCTGTTGAAGCTCTCAATTGAATTTTTTAGTTTTTTTGTATTCCAAGATTTCTGTTTGCTTCTTTTTTATGGTTTCTAGTTTCTTTTTTTAAATTATTATTATTATTTTAATTTTATTTTATTATGTTATGTTAGTCACCATACATTACATCATTAGTTTTTGATGTCGTGATCCACTATTCATTGTTTGCGTGTAACACCCAGTGCTCCGTTCAATACATGCCCTCTTTAATACCCATCACCAGGCTAACCCATCTCCCCACCCCCTCCCCTCTAGAACCCTCAGTTTATTTCTCAGAGTCCATAGTCTCTCATGGTTTGTCTTCCCCTCTGCTTCCCCCCCTTCATTTTTCCCTTCCTATGAGCACAAAATTGGTTTCTAGTTTCTAATTGAACTTCTTATTTTGTTCTTGCATTATTTTTGTGATTTCATTTAATTATTTACCTTTGCCCTGTTGCATTTTATTGTTTCTTTAAGATTATTATTTTGAATTCTTTGTCAGGAAATTCATAAATTTCTATTACTCTGGGGCCAGTTATTGGAGTTTTATTAGTTTCCTTTGGGGGTATTATATTTGACTGATTCTTCATGATACAGGTAGTTTGCTTTGGTGTCTACATTTGAATGAGCAAACCCTTCTTCCAATCTGCACAGGCTGGCTTTCCCTTGTTATGTAGTGATTTTTCATAAATCTCATTCTTTACCTTTCTGTTTTCTCACCCTGATACAAAGAGAGATCTAAATAGAGTCAGTATCTGTCTGCAGAGAAATCAGACCTTGGCCCCACATTCTGTCCACTTTGATGTTGATCATATCTCCTTTTTAGGATGGTTGTATATGCACTGTTCCTACCCCCTAACTGGTATTATCACTGTTTTTCTCTTTGTACTTCACCTGGGTGGACTTAGGATTCTCTCTTTCCTTCTCTGCTGACCCAGTAGCCACTTGGGTGTACTCCCACTGGTTTTGTCCTTTTCTCTGTCAAGTCCTTCATGTTTCACTTGAGGTACTTTTATATCCCAGAATTAAATATGCTAATGCTACCTTCTCCACTTCAAATTCCTCCATCTTCTGTTCTGAAGGTAGACAGAGCCCTCTGTTGCCCCCACAAGTGTGTACACATCATGGATACCAGCCTCAGCTATTTGTCCACCATGTCGCCTCTACCTGCGATGGTGCTGCCAGGTGCAGGACTCTGGGCTGAAGCACCTCCTGGCCATGAGGAGTTTGCGTCTCTTGTCTCTGGCAGGCTGCCTGCTGCTGACCACCACAGGGCTGTCCGGCCTGGTGCAGCTGCAGGAGCTGGAGGAGCTGGAGCTGACCAACTGCCCTGCCCCAGCTCTTCAAGTACTTCTCGCAGCACCTGCCCACCTGTCCCATCATCGAGTAGCGTGGGCCTCTCCCCGGCCCTGGCTCAGGAAGCTGCTGCACTCCTAGCGGGGATGCCTTCTCCTGGCCCTGCCCTCAGGGGAGTCCTTGCGCCTGCGGGCCAGCACAGGAGGCAGGGCGAAGCCAGTGAAAGCCCCGCCCCATGCCCCTTCTGGCCCCGCCCCACGCTCCAATGGACACTCGGGACTCTGTGCATGCTCCTCATGCACACACTGCACACCTGCCCACCACTGCACTGCAGCCACCTGCAGCTTTCATCCACCCACTGGGGGTGGGGGGCGGTGGGGCCCGGCTCAGTCCAAGGGGGTGCTTTGAGCTCTCCTGACTGCTGCTCTCACCACCTTCACCACCACACCCTGCTCTGTCTCCTCGCTGTCCCCCCCATCTCGGGCAGGGCCCAGAGGGATTGAGGGGAGCTGGGTCCCCCAGGACGCAGGGGCCAGAAGAGCCCCAAGGGCTTCCAGCATCTTCCACTGCACCACGCCTGGAGCCCTCAGAGGGGTGCGAGGGGGAACAGGCCACCGCCAAAGCCATGGCCTGCCAAGGAGCCCAAGTCCCACCTGCCCTTGCCCCACCTCATACCAGCCTGACCCAAGAAACCTCCCCTTTTCCTTGCCACTGTATGAGGCAGCCCCCTGCTCGCCCCACCACCACCTGCAGCCCTAGTGATCCTTGGGCCAGGCTAGGGAAGAACTGTGTTTGAGGGAGGGGCAGACTGGCTGACAATGATCATGCTATAATCAACATTAATGGAGCTGGCTGTAGCTGACCTCAAAGGAGGGGGGGGTATAACAAGAAAAAAACAACAACAAAAACCTGTTATTTAGGAGTTGTAGCCTTCAAAGGTGTGTTATAAAATGACCACTAACTCCTATACCTTTATAGCAGCAATATTATTCACATAATAGCCAAAAGGTGGAGACAACTCAAGTGTCCACCAGTGGATGAATGGATAAACACAATCTAGTATACCCATACAATGGAATATTATTCAGCCTTAAAAAGGAAGGAAATTTTGACACATGCTAAAACAAGGTTGAGCCTTGAAGCTTTTATGCTATGTGAAATAATTCAGTTATGAAAGGACAAATACTGTGTGATTCCAGTTATATGAGATGCCTAGAGTAGTCAAATTCATAGATAAAAAGTAGAATGGTGGTTGCCGGGAGTGGAGTAGGAGGGAATGGAGAGTAATTGTTTAATGGGTACAGAATTTTAGTTTAGGATGATGAAGAAAGTTATGGAGATAGATGGTGGTGACGGTTGTACAACAGTGTCAGTGTACTTAATGCCACTGAACTGTACACTTAAAAATGGTTAAAACTGATATTACATACATTTTACCAGCACTTTAGAAAAGTACCGCTAGTTTAGCTAACAGGGGAAGTGCTATAGCTGCCTCAGAAGGTGATACCCATGCTTCAAAGATCTGGTTGGCACAGACCTTGTGTTGGAAACTAGGGGCAAATAGTGTAGAAGGAGGGAAAAAGATCTTCCAACTTTCTCAACTCTTTCTCACTTTGGTATTGGTATGCCAGTTGTTAATATGGGTACCTCATTTTTGTGGTGATATCTTGACTCTTGGTTTTGATTTTATTTATTTATTTTTTAATTTTATTTATTTTTAAGATTTTATTTATTTGTTTGTTTGTTTGTTTCTTTATTTATTTGACAGAGAGAGACACAGCGAGAGAGGAAACATAAGCAGGGGGAGTGGGAGAGGGAGAAGCAGGCTTCCCGTGGAGCAGGAAGCCCGACTCGGGGCTTGATCCCAGGACCCTGGGATCATGACCTGAGCCGAAGGCAGATGCTTAATGACTGAGCTGCCTTGGCGCCCCTCTTGGTTTTGATTTTAATGTTGAGAGTATATCTCGGAGTATCTTCATAGTTATTTCCATGAAAACATGGGCAAGGCCTTTTTCACTAGAAGCTCCATTTTTTTGGTTATAATTTGGTGATTTATGGTGGCTGTACTTTAATATTTGACATTGGAGCAATTTCTGGAAAAGCCTAGGATACAGGCTATGAAATATATTAGGGCTTTCTCTTGTCTAAGTGAAGAACCTATAAACCTGTATTTAGCTTCTACCTGCTAGGTAGGTTGAGGAAACCCAACATATCTATTATTTGTTCAGACTATTGTTTTTGTGATGCACTGTAGAGAGATATAGGTGAAATAGAAGACATATTTCTTACATTGGAGAACTTTCTATGTCCTTTGGGAAACAAGATACACATATTTAGAAGAAATCAAAACTACCTGTGGGATCCTTGGCATGTGCCTAACTTCCCCAAATCTGCATTTCTTCACGTAAAATGTGTATAGTGTGGTGGGTGTAGGAGCTGGAGAATTGCAATACCTTCCTTGGAAAATTGCTGTAAAGTTTAAACAAATGTAATATAGGTAAAGGACCTAAGTTTTTCACATAGTAGGTGCTCAACTAGTGTTATTTTTCTTTCCCTTAAAAAGTGGGATTTAAAAATGAGAAGCTAGAACTCTAACCAAGCGACCATTTTCAGTGCATATTACTCTTTCTCCTAAAAGGCAAATGTTCTGAAATGAAGAAGGCATAACTGAAATAATCTGGGAGTGGATTTTACTATGAATTCTTGTCTGTGTAGGCAGATTGCTGATTATCTCTACATCTGTGAGGAATCTAATATATTACACATGTGTGGGTTGTAATTCTCACTCAATTAATTCTTTGTCAACTTATGTTTTAAAAGTACAGTAAAGTACCTGTTCTCTAAGGGTACATTTACCACGTATGTCTGTTTGTACACATGTGTGTGCATGCACAAGCACACACACACACACACACACACTGCACCACAGTTTTTATGCTTTGATGATTTGAAGGCTTACATAAAATTTTGCTATAATGTTTATCTTCCAGCTTTCCAAATATCATTTTTATGTTTTGACTAGGCATAAACTACTGTGGCCTCTTTGGGTAAGAATTATAAATTGCCCAGAAGCAAATTTAAATAATGATTTTGATTCTTCCTGCTCCTTTAAGACCCTTCCCTGGAGCTGAACATCCTTCCACATGTTTCCATACAATTCTATGTATACATCTATTATTTCACCTCCAAATCATATTTAATTATTTATGCATCTATTTCCCCATATAGGTTGTACACTCCTTGAGAACAGGGCATGTCTTATGCATTTCCATATTTCTACCATCCTGCATAATACCTGATCAAGGCAGACACTTAGTGTTTGTTGAGTTAAATTGAGCCCTGGTCATTACATTGAATTAGTGATCTTAGCTTTCTCTCCTTTTGCCTGATGTTAAAGAGGATTATCACTACTCTGTACAAACAAAGCTAAAACCTTGAGGATGCATCAAGTGTCTCAAGCAATCTTAGGAGTGCTGGAAATGCTTTTTAGAATGTCCCCCAAATCATTCAGCTTGATAACATCATTTTTTTCTCTCCGACCCTCCAGAAGAGATACTGAGTATATGGATTCACCTTGTCTCCAGAAGATCACATTTCAGAACTTCAGGATCATGATGTTGGCATAGTTTGCATTGTCTGCATTATGACTTCTCAGTAATGAAACTGCATAAGATAAACTGCAGGCCAGGACTACCATCCTCGGCTCTGCCCTCTTGTTACCAGTTTTGCGGTGAGGTTCTTGAGTCTTGACACAAGGAAGATTCAAGATGGTTTGATTCTCCTTGCAGAATAGAAGGGGATTTTAACAAGGATGAGTATGAGCTCATGTTTGGAGACAGAATCATGAGGAGTGATTTCTAAGGGACTGGACTGTGATGGTCTGAGATTAGAAAATTGTTTTCGGCAAAAGGGCTAAGACTATAAAAAGCCATCTGTGATAAGGCAATTTTTCCATTGCTGTCTTTCAACATGAAGCAAATATTAAAGCTGCAAAATTGAGCAAAAAGAATCGAACAAAAAGACAAAACCCCCCAGAAATCCACATTTTGAATGCACAAAAGTTAGACATAATGGAATTCAGTGTCAGCTAAGAAAGAACTTGTTTTGTCAACATCTGAAGTAAGGAGGACCAGCAAAATAGAATTCAACTTTGCAGTGTCTAGTAAATGTGTTAGAGGAATTTACTACTGAATTGTGGGTATGAACATCCATAAATCCCAGCCTCCCAGCCTTTTCAACCCTATATTGGCTAAATAGACTCAACTCAGAGAAATGAGGCAGTTCTGTCTGGGAATGCAGTTTAGGGAGAGAGCCAGTACAGTCCTAGAGACAAGGATTATTTACTGCATGCCATTGTACACACAATGAAATCACAATTGATCAAGGGGGGAAAATTCTATCAATAACGCAAATTAAGATGCAGGAAAGGGTAAAGGTCAGACAGCAAGAAGAAACAAACCTTCTTTGCTAGAGAACATTGGGATTTAATAAATGACAAAATGAAAATTTCAGACCACTGTAATGGACATGGTGTGGGGTGAAGAGTGAGGTATCCCCAGACCCCTGTGACATAAGCCAGAAGAATCAGCCCTACACTGGTGAGATCTGATGTCTGTAGGCACATTTTTTAAAACAGACCCCAAACCAGAAAAGTAAGGCATGGCCATGGCCAAGAGATGGATTGACATGGCAAAAGAAAGACTTCTCGTAAGGGAAGGGATGGACTGATGTCATAAGTTTAAAGGAAATGGGACCCAGCAATTCAGAATTTGTTTGGTTTACCCATGCGTGCAAGAGATAAAGACAGAACATCTGGGAGCCTTCAGCTATTCAGCCTCCTTGGAAGAGTCTGCTCTGTCATGGGAAAGTCTTCATGGGGCCACACCATGGCCTGGTGAGTGTTTCAAGGAAATGGTGTGTCCCTGTGGTGGCTGGCCACCTGCAGTGTCCATGTATGTCACCCTGGCAGTCATCCACATAGGATGTGCTAAGCATTTCTCATGCATCATTACCTAGGATCATAACATCCCTCCCCTCATCTTGACTGCTATTCCGAGTATAAGCTTTGAGACAGTAGGCACATAAAAAAATTTTTAATTTTTTTCAGTGTAGTTTATTCTAAAAGCACTCTAAGAAGTTCCCTTGTACCAAAAAACAATTAAAAAATGATTTGTTTGCTTATTTTTTTTAATCAAACATATATTGAGTTGCTACTGCATAGCCAGGCTGTATTGGAGAATAGAGATGTAGAAGAAAAAGCCAGAGGAGGTCATGATCCAGTGAGGGAGGTAGACAATTATAGCTGAGTTTTACAAATATTCTGTTGGGAGAGGAAGATGATACAGAGAGGAGCGGAATCCAGCTGAGATTGCTGGGAAGGCCTCTTGAAAGAAGTGATCTCTTAGCTGGTTTTGAGAGACAGGTAGAGGTTAGGTGAAGATGGGAAGGAAGGATTTGCAGAGGGAGCCACTCACATGAATTGAACTAGCAATCATTGAGCATCTCTGGTATGGACCAGCCACCGTGCCAAGCATTGGAGATACAGTACCTGCCTTCATGAAGCTTACATTCTAGTTGAGGGGTGGGAACAGGGAGACAGCCAGTAAATATTTAAATTAATAACTAAGGCAATTTTAGATAGAGGTAGTATGGAGCAAATAAAATAAGGCATGGGACCAAGAATGACGAGGTGGGGTGGCCCTTTACCTTGAAAAGATGGGAAAGGTTTCTCTTGAGATGACCTCCGAGGTTAAAAGGAGACCCTGTAGGAAGAGCACTGCAGGCAGGTAAGCAGCAATGGCATGCTTGGAGGGTGTGTGAGAAAGCTAGTGGACTGTGGGGGTTGGGGGGTATGATGGAGGGAAGGGACGAAGAGATGAGATGAAAAACAGGGGATTGCTTAGGACAGCCTTGTGGACCATGGTCAGACTTAGGATTTTATTCCGTAGTCAGTGGAGATCATTCTGCCCACCACACGGAGAAATAGGGAGTCTGGGGCAAGAATGGAAGGAGAGAGATCAGCTGGAAGACCCCACTGGGGTCCAGGCAAGACATGAGGGTGGCTTGGATCAGAATTTGAAAAATGGAGGAGAAGAGAAATGGGTCAGGTTCAGGATGCATTTTGGAGGCAGTGCCAGCAGGACTTGATGACTTATGGAATGTGGAGTAAATAAAGGCAGGGATCAAAGGTGGCCCCTGGGTTTTTGGCAAAAGTACGAAGACAGGCAAAAGCAGGGGGCATTAGGGACCAGTCAGCAGTCACTTTAGGGTACTGAATGAGATATTAATTTGGAATCAGAAAGCCTATTTTAACATAATAATAATAAAAAAAGAAAGCCTATTTGATTTTTTAAAATTTATTTTTCTTTTTTTAAAATTATGTTCAGTTAGCCACTGTATAGTACATAGTTTTAGATGTAATGTTCAGTGATTCATTAGTTGCGTATAACACCCAGTGCTCATCACAGCACGTGCCCTCCTCAATACCCATCACCCCGTTACCCCCTCCCCCACCCTCCTCCCCTCTGAAACCCCCAGATTGTTTCTCAGGGTCCATAGTCTCTCATGGTTCAATTCCCTCTCTGATTTCTCCCCCTTTGGATTTCCCTCCCTTCCCCTATGGTCCTCCGTGCTATTGCTTATGTTCCACATATGAGTGAAACTATACGATAATTGTCTTTCTCTGCTTGATTTACTTCACTTAACATAATCCCCTCCAGTTCCGTCCATGTTGATGCAAATGGTGGTTATTCATCGTTTCTGATGGCTGAGTAATACTCCATTGTATACATGAACCACATCTTCTTTATCCATTCGTCTGTTGAAGGGCATCTCGGAAAGCCTATTTTAATGCTGACTTTTCCACTTCCCAGCCATGTGACCTTGGACAAGGGATTTACCCTTTCTGGGTGCTGGTGTCCTCAGGGTGACAATATTTATGTCCTCTCAAGATTATTGGAGGGGTTCAATAAGCTAATGTATGTCAATTTTAATGTTATCTGGCTTGTAGTAAGTACTTAATAAATGGTAGCTCTTATTACAGGTTTACAACTGCTCTGTGTTTTGTCCTCACAAAAGGCTTGTACATTAAAATACAAATATAAACATATTATATCCAGGGTTCCCAAAGTCTTTGCCTATGTAAGTGCTTCAATTAGAGCTCAGTGAAGGAGAAATCAGCTCTCTAAAACTGCTGGTCATTTATTATAAACATTCTTTCTGTTTGTATAATAGAATATTCCCCTTCATTCTTCCCTTTTTCTCTTGCCCACATTTATTTCTTTGACTGGTAATGATTGACTTTGCCTGGAATTAAAATACGTGTGCATTGAACACTCATAAGTGTGCTCCTATTATCAGCTGGGGATAGGAGACCAGCACTGAGCACATTTCAGCACTCCTGATGCTAAGGCTAATTCACAAAGGAGAAATAGCCAGTTTTTTTTTTTTTTATTATTCACAGTTAAGAAGCAGCTTATAGCGGCAGTACAGTGAGGAGGGATGAGAGGATTAAGTGATTAAAGCAGAGTGGGAGGGGTGCTC
Organism: Halichoerus grypus; assembly: GCF_964656455.1. NCBI lineage: Eukaryota > Metazoa > Chordata > Mammalia > Carnivora > Phocidae > Halichoerus > Halichoerus grypus. The sequence goes on from NC_135715.1 coordinate 102,870,908, forward strand.
CTGGATGTTGGCAGGCTCTGAAAATATTGCCCTCCTGACAATTGAACTCAGCATAGATTGAGGGCCTGTTGGGCACACATTACATGAAGGGGTGGGTGCACAGTTGAAAAGTTAGACTGTGGGCCTCCAAGGAGTTTGCCAGAGCAGGAGTGGGGCTTTGGGTGGGGTGGAGATTGCTATGTGAAGCACAAAATACAAGGGAAACTGACATGAAGGCTCAGACAATGGGGCAAGGAAAGCTGTGGGGATACAGACAACAGGGCAGTTCATTCCAACCTGGTGCTCTTAGAAGCTTCTAGAAGGAGGTGGCACTCGAATTGGACAAACAGGATGGTGGCACTTTGGGCTGTGGGTCTTGACTGAACATAGACGTGAGATGTTTCTAGTTTTTCTCCAGCCCCTAGCAGAGTGCCTGATGTGCATTATGCTTTCAAGAAACACTTAAATGACTAAATTGCTGTGAAAGGCTTGTGTACTAAGCCATATGTAGTCCAGAGGGGCTGGGATGTTGTGGGAGGGGAGACACTTTGCTGCCTGTAACTCTGTATTTTGATTTTACTTTCTTTTTAAAAAAATTACGGTAAAATTTCTATAACATAAAATTTGTGGTTTTAAGCATTTTTAAGTGTTAATTACAACGTGTACAACTATCAGCATTGTTTCCCAAACTCTTCCATCACCCCAAATTGGAACTCTGTAACCAGTGGGTGCTAACTTCCATTCTCCCCTCTCCTCAGCCCCTGGCAATCTCTAATCTACTTTCCATCTCTATGAATTTGCCAATTCTGGATATTTCATATAAATGGAATGATACAGTATTTGTCTTTTTATCTCCTCCTCTTTTCTTTGCAACCTGGAAATAGAAGAAGGTTATCTTCTATGTTAGTATAGCTTCATGCTTTATCTAGGTCATCCTAGGTTATACTATCTTGTTACTGTTTCATTTCACAAAATAAAATCTCTTATGAAAAGTTCAGCTCTGCGTCTAGTATAGTTATGGGTATGTACACCTTGTTTTTTGTTTTTGTTTTTGTTTGTTTGTTTTATAGGCTTAGGCCGTGGACCCAAGCACAGGGCCTCATCTTTTTAAAATTTATTTTTATTTATTTATTTATTTTATTAAAGATTGTTTATTTATTTGAGAGAGAGAGTGAGTGAGAGAGAGCATAAGCCGGGGGGGGGGGGGAGGAGCAGAGGGAAAGGGAGAAGCAGACTCCCCGCTGAGCAGGGAGCCTGATGTGGGGCTCAATCCTAGGACCCTGAGATCATGACCTGAGCCAAAGACAGACGCTTAACCGATTGAGCCACCCAGGCACCCCTCATTTTTTTTTTTAATTTTATTTAAATTCTAATGAGTTAATATATAGTGCAATATGGTTTCAGGAGTAGAATTCAGTGATTCATCACTTACATACAACACCCAGTGCTCATCATAAGTGCCATCCTTAATGCCCATCACCCCTGTAGCCCGTCCCCACCCACCTCCCTCCATCAACCCTCAGTTTGTTCTCTATTGTTAAGAATCCATCATTGTCATTTCTCTCTCTTCTTTTTTCACCCCTTCCCATATGTACATCTGTTTTGTTTCTTAAATTCCACTTATGAGTGAAATCATATGGCATTTGTCTTTCTCTGATTGACTTAGTTTGCTTAGCATAATACATTCTAGCTCTGTCCACATCATTGCAAATGGCAAGATTTCATTCTTTATGATGGCTGAGGAATATTCCAGTGTGTGTGTATATATAGATATATATACACACACATACATACTTATACATATACATGCACACACTGCATCTTCTTTATCCATTCATCATGGACATTTGGGTATTACAGCTTTGTAATATAGCTTGAAATCTGGAAGTGTGATGCCTCCAGTTTTTTCTTTTTCAGAATTGTTTTGGCCATTTGGAATCTTTTGTGGTTCCGTACAAATTTTATGATTGTTTGTTCTAGCTCTGTGAAAAATGCTGGTGGTATTTTGATAGGGATTGCATTAAATGTGTAGATTACTTTGGGTAGTATAGACAGTTTAACAATATTTGTTCTTCCAAGCTGTGCACATGGAATGCTCTTACATTTCTTTGTGTCCTCTTCAATTTCTGTCATAAGTGTTCTATAGTTTTCAGAGCACAGATCTTTTACCTCTTTAGTTAGGTTTATTCCTAGGTACCTTATTGTTTTTGGTGCAGTTGCAAATGGGATCAATTCCTTGATTTCTTTTTCTGTGGCTTCATTATTGGTGTATAGAAATGCAACAGATTTCTATGTTAATTTTATATCCTGTGACTTTGCTGAATTCATGTATTAGTTTTAGCAATTTTTTGGTGGAGTCATGCGGGGTTTCTACATAGAGTATCATGTCAGCAAATAGTGAAAGTTGGACTTCTTCCTTGCCAATTTGGATGCCTTTTTATTTCTTTTTGTTGTCTGATTTCTGAGGTGAGGACTTCCAGTACTATGTTAAATAGTAATGGTGAGAGTGGACATCCCTGTCTTGTTCTTGACCATAGGGGAAATGCTCTCAGGTTTTCCCTCATTGAGGATGATATTAACTGTGGGTCTTTCATATATGGCCTTTATGACATTGAGGTATGTTCCATCTGTCCCTACTTTGTTGAGAGGTTTTGTTTTGTTTTGTTTTTTTTATCAAGAATGGATGCTGTATTTTGTCAAATGCTTTTTCTGCATGTATTGACAGGATCATATGGTTCTTATCCTTTGTTTTATTAATGTGATGTATCACGTTGACTGATTTGTGAATATTGAACCACCTCTGCAGCCCAGGAATAAATCCCACTCGATTGTGGTGAGTGTACTGTGGATTCAATTTGCTAATATCTTGTTGAGAATTTTTGCATCCATGTTCATCAGGGATATTGGCCTGTAATTCTCCTTTTTAGTGGGGTCTTTGTCTGGTTTTAGAATCAAGGTAATGCTGGTCTCGTAAAATGAGTTTGGAAGTTTTCCTTCCATTTCTATTTTTTTGGAACAGTTTGAGGAGAATGAGTATTAACTCTTCTTTAAATGTCTGGTAGAATTCTCCTGGGAAGCCATGTGGCCCAGGACTTTTGTTTGTTGTGATATTTTTGATTACTGATTCAATTTCTTTGCTGGTTATGGGTCTGTTCAAATTTTCTATTTCTTCCTGTTTCAGTTTTGATAGTTTATAAGTTTCTAGGAATTTATCCATTTCTTCCAGATTGCCCAGTTTGTTGGCATATAAACCTTCTGCCCCTTTTTCTCTCTCTTCATCTTCTGGGACTCTGCTGATATGAATGTTATTACGTTTACTAAGGCACTGAGTTCCCTAAGTCTACCTTTGTTATCCATTACCTTTCTTCCTTCTTCAGCTTCATTATCTTCCATAATTTTATCTTCTATTTCATTGATTCATTCCTCTGTATCGTCCATCCTTGTTTTTATGGTATCCATTCGGGTTTGCATCTCGGTTATAGCATTTTTAACGTCTGACTGGCTAGATTTTAGTTCTTCTATTTCTGCAGTAAGGGATTCTCTAGTGTCTTCTATGCTTTTTTCTTTTTTTTTTAAGATTTTATAATTTATTTATTTATTTATTTGAGAGAGAGAGAGCACGAGCAGGGGAAGGAGCAGAGGGAGAAGCAGTTTCCCTGCAGAGCAGGAAGCCCAATTCAGGGCTTGATCCCCAGACCCTGGGATCACGACATGAGCCAAAGGCAGACGCTTAACTGACTGGGCCACCCAGGCATTCTTATGCTTTTTTTGAAGCCCAGCTACTATCCTTATAATCATTTTAAATTCTAATTCAGACATCTTACTTATATCTGTATTGATTAAGTCCCTGGCTGTGGGTTCTACTTCCTGTTCTTTCTTTTGTGGTGAATTTCTCTGTCTCATCACTTTGTTCAAAAAAAAAAAAGGAAGGAAGAAAAAGAAAACCACAAAAAAACAACAGAAAAAAGCCCCCCAAACAACAACAACAACAACAACAACAAAAACCTTAGGTCCTGGGTGTGTTTTGGTCTCTTGTTAAAAGAATCTAGATCACAACTAATGAATTGTTGAACACTACATCAGAAACTAATGATGTACTATATGTTGGCTAACTGAACATAAAAAAAAGAATCTAGATCCAAAAATTAAAAAAAAATGAAAATAACCAAAAAATAAAAAATATATTTAAAATATATATAAATAAAAATTTAAAAAGTAATAAAAATAAAAAAGAATTGAAAAAATAGAAAATAAATGAAAAAGTAATAATTAAAAAAATAAAAAAATAAAAGTAAAAGAGAAGCTAGACTCTGCCCTAGAGCTGAAGCTTTACAGTATTCTATGATCAGTAGACTTGGTGCAAGTGAGTTGTTTGTGCTGGTCTTCTGGTGGAGGAGTCTTTTGAGCTGATTCTTGGGTGGACTTACCCCTGTGGAAATGTACCTCCAGGGTGCAGGGGGTGGGGCTTGGTGTAAGCAGCTCTAGCCACCACTAGGTAGTGCTGTTTTGCTCCCTGAAGTTTTTCAGGGTTGATGGGTGGGATGAATATGTCTGGAACCTGCTCTCTAGCCCTGGAGCTAAAAGTTTGCACCCCTCCCACTCTTGAGAGCTCTCAAAGAAGAGCATCATTCATCCCTCTTGTGTCCATGGTTTCCATCAGAATCTTTCATTCACCCTGCTTAAGTCTGAGTTTTTTTAATCACAGGCACAGGACTGAGTTTCAAAACTCCAAATTTTAGGGACTCCCGCATGGTGGACCTGCACTGATCCTCTGGGGGAGGGTCTTGCTGAGCTTTTGTCATTTGCTGGCCTGTCCCAGGAAGCAGTAGCATGACTGTGCAGCAGTTTGGAATTTATGGAAAAACAGAGCAGAAAACCAGCACCAAGACTCCTGGCTCTTAGCCAGCATCTCTGCTCCTATGCCTGGGAACAGTGCAGCATGTTGGCACCACCCATTCTTCTTGTGACCCAGGGGATCCTCAGACTGTGCTGTCACTCCTGGGACTCCACCCCTCTTTGCCACCTGAGCACGTTTAAGACAGGCACATACCCCAGGGTAATGGACTTCTAAAAGTTCAGATTTTGTGCTTTGCTGCTTATAATACTTTGCAGTAGCCTCCCTAAGTAGGGCTCCCTCCCCGCCCTAGTATCCACAGTTATATCTCCCCCAAATCAACTCTCCACACCTCCTCCCTTCCAAAAGGTTGTTTTTCTACTTGTAGACTTGCAGTTTTTGTTCTCTCAGACCTCCAGTTGATTTCTTGGGTATTCAGAATGATTTGATAACTATTTAACTGTGTTTGAGGGACAAGACAGGCTTAGGGTCCCCCTACTCCTCTGCCATCCTAACTCTTTCCTGGGTGTACACTACTTATCTCTCTCCTAGACTGTAAGCTTTGGGCAGGCAGATGCTTCACTTTCATGTGTTTGGACAGGTCCATGCACTCGGTTGTGTTTGCTGAAGGTATTTAATAGTCTTGGGTGATAAAGAAGAGCAAGCATTCAGGGAAATATGTAGAGCTCAGAACAACACTAAACTCATCTAAGCAATAAATAACAAGGCAATAAGAAAAGCCCTAGTGATATTTTACAAGGCAGGATGTTGGCAGGAGGGGTCAGTGAGAACAAGTGTTAATGATGTGACTGATTAGAATAACGGCAGCCTTTTCCTGAGGTCTGCTATTGGCTGGAAACTTCCATTCAGTGTCTCTCTTTGTTGCAGCAACTTTGTGATATGAAGGCTTTTTATCCATTTTGTAAGTGATCAAGTTGCATCTTAGAATGAGTTGTCCACTCTAATCTCGTCAACCCAGTAAGTGGCTGAGCTGGGATAAGATCAAGCTGTGGCTGGCTCCAAAGTCCAGCTTTCTTCTGCTGTGGGAAAAGCTGTCCATGTCACTTGGAGTATGGAGAGGGGTCAGAGATAGATAAATTAACAGCCCTGCAGTGGCATTAATGAAGCAGCATAGACACATTTCCTGAAAAAATTGGTCCAAGCTGACCCAGAGAGGCCAAAGAAATATTATCTACCATAGTAAGGGCATTAGGAAAAATAAAAGAGAAAACAAAATATCATTCTTCCCATAGTGAAGCTTGAAGAGGAATGATTATGAGTGCAATGCTACTATAAACACTCGAGGGATGAGGACTTGTAATAGCACCTTCCTCTGCATGTTCCTTGTCATCCTGTAGTGCAGAGGCAACGTGTATTATTAAAAATAGTTCTGAAGCCCCTGGTAGATCAGCCACTTCTTTTCCCTTTAGGTCACACAGGCTAACACAATAGCAAAAGAAAACTTGTCAATTTTTTACAAAATGCACAGCAGGCATTTACCCTGGGATGTTTTAAAAAACAGAGATATTTGTACTTAGAGGCTATTAGTTGCTACAGAGTAATGTCTGCTAGAGCTGGTTTTTCCATCAGAGAAATCAAATTTCTTATTGTGCTATCAGCCTCCCGCCATATCATTTTTAAAGGTGAGCCATAAAATGTTTCTCTCTACTGTGGCAGCAAGGAGGAAAACTTTATTAGAGGAAAAGTAATGCAGTTTGAAAGAGTCCTGTAAACCAAAATCTGTTTAGGGCACTTAATTCTGGGCTTTACAAGGCAACCATGTCTTTCTTTGCAAATAAATACACAGCTTTTCAAATCACATGCCGGGCAGAGAGAGCATTAATATGGTGGTTCGCCTGTATCGGTTTCATGGCACAGTGGATAATCTGGGGAGGGAATGGTGATGGTGAAGTCCACTTCCCCCTTGCTGTGGCTCACAGTGGTACAGAACTGAGGACGGGAACTTGAATGAGATCTGTCTGATAAGGACATACATTTGCTGCTGTGTGTGGCTGGAGTAGGTGTGGAAGATAAGTGTGCCTGAGCATAAATATGCCTTAATATCTCTTTCTTGCTTATCCTCTATTCTCGTTTCAAATTAGTAACAGTTAGCCTGGTGACTTCCAACTGAGTAGTGATTTTGACTAGTTCTTTCCCTCACCACCAAAACAACCACACACACACACACACACACACACACACACACACACAAAATTATGAATAAATGCACATTTATAATAGAAAACTTGGAAAATACAGAAGAGCTGAGGGAAAGAGAAAACAATTAGTCATAGTCTTATCAGAAAAAGTAACAATGTTAGTTTTCTTTTTTGTGTGTATATTAAAAATATAATTATGATCATACTATATACACAAAATTGTACTGATATAAACATCTATTTTGTGCATATGAAAGTGATATATATGTTTTGCATAAAACTTGAAAACTATAAATGTATAAAGAAAAAAATGATTACACAGAATTTTACCATCCGGAGATAAATGCTAGCACTCCATTTTTTGTATGTATTTAAAAATGTATTCATTTCTTTTAGCCATTCTGACTGGTGTGAGGTGGTATCTCATTGTCGTTTTGATTTGTATTTCTCTGATGGAAAGTGATGTGGAGCATTTTTTCATGTGTCTGTTGGCCATTTGTATGTCTTCTTTGGAGAAATGTTCATGTCTTCTGCCCATTTCTTGACTGGATTATTTGTTTTTTGGGTATTGAGTTTGAGAAGTTCTTTATAGATCTTGGATACCAGCCCTTTATCTGTAATGTCCCTTGCAAATATTTTTTCCCATTCTCTAGGTTGCCTTCTAGTTTTGTTGACTGTTCCCTTTGCTGTGCAGACGATTTTTATCTTGATGAAGTTCCAATAGTTCATTTTTGCTTTTGTTTCCCTTGCCTTTAGAGATGTATCTTGTAAGAAGTTGCTTTGTCCAAGGTGGAAGAGGTTGCTACCTGTGTTCTCCTCTAGGATTTTAATGGAGGGTATTATGCTAAGTGAAATAAGTCAATCAGAGAAACACAATTATCATATGGTTTCACTCATATGTGGGACATAAGGAATAGTGCAGAGGACAATAGAGGTAGGGCGGAAACTGAATGGGAAGAAATCAGAGAGAGAGAAAAACCATATGAGACTCTTGACTCTGGGAAACAAACAGGGTTGTGGAAAGGGAGGTGGGTAGGAGGATGAGGTAATTGGGTGATGGGCATTAAAGAGGGCTCACGATATGATGAGCACTGGGTGTTATACTCAACTACTGAATCATTGAACATTCTATAAAAAACTAATGACGTACTATACCTCAGCTAATTGAATTTAAATAAAAAATTTAAAAAATGTATTTGTTTCAAAGTTTAAAATATAGTAAATGCAGGGACTTTTATAACTGTTAGGTGGAAGATGATAAAAAGAGGACTAAAGAAGATAATATCTGCTATAGACTAGGTTTTTTTTTTTTTTTTATTAAGCTTTCAACAACAAAACAAAACTCTGAGACGTCATTCAATATGAGTTAAAGTTGCAGAAAATCATTACTTGAGTTTTTTGGCCATGAAAATGGTTATTATGTTGCACTATGCAGCTATACTTTTATGGAAGAAGAAAGAAAAACTACCTTAGGTTAGTAATTCTCCCAGCACAGAATCTTAACTATGTAAATAGTTTATCTATTATTGGAGCAAGTGCTGGAACAGAATAATATAGGTTATTTTAATTGGTAATGAAACATGGAGAAAGCTTTTATTCAAACTCTGAGATAAAGAATAGGACTCAAGAAACTACTTCCTGGTGTTGGTAAGATAGAGAAAGCAGCCAAGTGTAGTATTTCAAGGCCAGCTTATGTCCTGAGATATAGAATCCTGGAAACATAAAATCCAAAAGACATTCTTGTTTGAGGTCCAAAGTGAGTAAATTATTTTATACCACAAAGGATATACTCTTGATCTTTTAAATGTAATTCTTCTCTGGGTTCTTGAAACATTTTGCTAAGTGACTCCTTTTTCCATAGAAGAATATGTGATAGCATATTTTACCTTTATATTTGAGAGACAACTTGGCTAGGTATAAAATTCTTAGATTAAAATCTCCCCACTCAAAATAGTAACTGTAAAATAGTTTAAAAATTCGAATTCTAGGGGTGCCTGGGTGGCTCAGTCAGTCAAGCGTCTGCCTTTGGCTCAGGTCATAATTCCAGGGTCCTGGGATCAAGCCCCACAACAGGCTCCCTGCTCAGCGGGGAACTTGCTTCTCCCTCTCCCTCTGCCTGCCGCTTCCCCTGCTTGTGCTCTCTTTCTCTCTGTCAAATAAATAAATAAAATCTTTTAAAAAATTAGAATTCTAATATTAATGTTCATAGTAAGCCCACTGAGTAAGTTTAGTATTTCATTGCTGTTCTTTACCTTTAGAATATATACCCTAAAGAAGTACAGTCATAGTTTTGTATTCAAAGAAATTTCGAATACTGTTTTTCTCTGGGTGGTTACCATTTTTATATGCAGGTGGGTTCATTTGTTTCTGATTGTGTACAAGCCTTATTTTTGGCTTAATGTAATTTTTAAATATGTAGAATATTTACATGCTTCAAAAGTAAAAATTATATACAAAAGTATATTTTGAGAAGTTCCTTTGTTCTCCATATTATCACCACCCTCTATAGACAACCATTAGCTAATTTTTATGTGCTTTGAAAAATAAGCAAATTATCTGTGTATATACTCATTCCTCTGCTTTTCTTATATAAAAGATGTCAAAGTATATAATATTTTCCACTTTGACTTTGTAACTTAGTAATATTTTCTAGAAGTCACTCTGTATTAATTCACAGAGATCTTGACTTTGCTATAATGGTTGCATGGCTCTCCATTGTGTCTTATGGGTGTCCAACCGGTTCCCAACTGAGAGATATTTGGATTTCCAGTTTTTTGCTTTTACAAATGCTACAGCCATAAATAGCCTTATGCATAGGTTGTTTCATATTTGTGGAGTTTTGTCTTCATGGTCCTTGTCATTCTGTATTTGTTCAGGTGGTCTCCATCTTGGGGAGAAGTCTATGGCTAGGTTTCTCAATTCAGCTTTATTTGCCTTATGGTGTAAGTTAGTTCCTTTCAGGTATTGATATTAGGTTGAAATCAGTTAAGACTTCAGTATTTTTGTCTGTTTTTTTGGTCGTAAGTTCAGGCAGTTCTCTCCTTTAATGCATAGTATATTCTTGAAAATTTATACAAGACTTGAATGTGGGAAAGCCAGACAATAGACTTATTTGATATAAAGGAGGAGGAGTTCCACTCCCACAGAGCTAAAAGAGGCTTAAGATCCCTAATTAGACCTTGGCTTTTTAAACACAATCGTTTATGATATTGCCAATATTTGGTACATGTTCTTTAATTGTGTTCTTTTCCTTCACAATTAATTGAACACACAATTGACCTGCCTGAGTCCAATGAGAGTCTGACTAGGGTGAAAGATTGTCTTCAGGCTGCTTAATCATTTTTATCTTTTTCTCAATTGTATTATATTTGCATGGCTTATACTTCTTATCACTTGTATCAGCACTTTCACGTTTCTATTTTCTCCAGTTTATGAAATAATAGGACAAAATAAAATAAACATGCAGATAATTGCACCGATAGTTTTGGGCTGAAACAGAATAATTCACTCTTAGGTAACACTAAGGTAACAGTACTATGGTCAACACTACTATGTGATAGCTTGAATTGATCAGCCCTCAACTGTTGAATGCAGCCAGAATTTGGCATATGAAAAGGGGTTTGGAGTGATAATATATAATGTGCGGATGTACAGGCTGTTTGCAAGTTGAACATGAAAGTTGAGGTACCTCTATGTTTTATGAGAAGTTGGGAGAGGCTGCATGGGCAGATGCTGGGTCAATGCCATCTAAAAGTGAACAATAATAATGCAGAGAAGAATGTGCAGGTGGTTTTCAAATTATGACCAAAGGTGTACACTAGCTGCCTTTCAAAGTTGGTTATTTGACACGAATTTCTAGTTTTCCTCCTCACCTCTCTCTTATCTTTTCTTTCCATTTCCATTTATCCAGAGGTTTTCCTTGAATCCTGGGAGGGCTCTGCTGTTGATGGCAGAAATCATCAAAAAAATGTGTGAATTAGAGGCACTGTTGTTCTTGTTCCATGTCCTACTTACACAGAGTTTTTATAAGGCAAGGGATTTTACCTCTGCATCTTGCGTATTAATCACAGCCTGTGAATGACGTTGAAATATATAGAATCAACTCTGGATGGTACTTGAAGGAATAAATCTGCTGGCTTCAAAAAGCATAGAAGAGATGGCAGGAAACACCTGCTGACTTTGCAAGGAAGTGATGTATGGTGTGGAGCAGGTGACTCATGAGGGGCAGGAGAGCTTCAGAGGGTGCACAAAATGAATCTGCACTCCAGGGTCAAGATCAGAGGTCTGAGTTTGAGAAAAATCAAATGAAACCAAAAGGAAGGTTCTGGAACAGGCCAAAGACAAACCCTGGGGGTAGAGGTGGAATCAAAAGTAGGGGCTGAGGAAGAGAGGAAGACACCAACTACAAGTTTAAAAACAAGGGACAGGAGCCAGAATGAACTGTTGTAACAGGAGAATGTTACAGAGGCTGTGGCTCAGAAACTGAGCCCGTTGCTCAACCCACATACCTATTTTTGTCACCTTTTCCAAGGATACTCATGCAAGGAAATAGTTGGTTAAATGAAAAAGCAGGGAGAGGAGAAGCAGACATATAGGATGGGATGCATATCCAGGGAGTTAAAGCATTAGGATACTGACTGTGATGAATGTTTTAAAGAGTGTTTTTAAAACTCTTGTTCCTCAGAGCTGCTTTGGTGCTCCCAGACCAATGGGAGTGTTTCCTTCAGTATCCCGGGTCAGTGTGAGGGTAGCAGGGGAGAGATGAACTCTGATGGAGGCCACTGCTTCCCCCTTGACAGCAGTTCTCCTTTGATCTATTTTGTACAGTGGGGGGCTGTATAAGATTTCATTTGAAAGAATGTTTTTGCTGTATTAGTTTCATGTGGCTTCTGTAACAAATTGTACCAAACTTGGTGCCTTAAAACAACAGAAATTTATTTTCTTGCCGTCTGGAGACCAGAAGTCTGAAATCAGGGTGTGTGTGGGACCACACTTCCTCCAGAGGTTCTAGGGGAGAATCCATTTGAAGAGAAGGCAAAATTCTTCCTCTACCCTTCAAGTTCTTCCACCTGGACTAAGGATTAAATGTACATGAGACAGGTTAATAGGAGAAAAAAAACAAAGTTTTATTACGTGCACATGGAGGCCCAATAATGAAATTGAGACCTAAAGAAATGATTAAAGCAGGCAGTTTTAATACATTTTAGACAAAGAGACAATTAATTAGTGAGGAATTTACAGGATAAGGAAAAACAGGTATTTGGGAGCTTTAATTAGTAAGGAATTCTAAGTGGAATTGGGAACTGAGGTAGTAGATTAGTAAAAAGTAACAAGGTTTGTTTTTATAGTTTTCTTGGCTTTAAAATCCTTCTCTCTGGTGATAAGGATGTCTTTTTACTTTGGTATTGGGAGGTTATTTTTCATATGGGAGATTTGTTTCCTGTTTTCACAGGGACAGGGGAGGGTCTGGGTGTCCTTGCACTGGTTGTTTCTTAAGCAACTTTTATTTAAAACAATCGATACGCTAGAGTGGCACATTTTGGGACAGCCTGTTCTTGGCCCCTATACCTTCCTGGTCTCCTCTGGTTTCTGGTTGCTTTTGGCATTCCTTGGCTTGTGGCAGCCTCTTTCTCTGCTTCATCTTCTCAACATCTTCTCTGTAAAGGGGTTTCCAATCTCCTTCTGCCTCTCTTTTATAAGGACACTTGTGATGGCATTTAGGGCTTATAGGGATAATCCAAGATAGTCTCTTGATTTCAAAATTTTTACATTAATAAAAGATCAGTGTAATGTAGTTTAGTTAATTAACTTAATTATAGCTAAAAAGACTCCTTATTAGAGTCTCTTTTTCAGTAAGGTCACATTCACATGTTCTGGGATTAGGATGTGGACATATCCGTTTGGAGGCCACCATTTAGCCCACTACGTGCTGTTAAAAAAATTTGAAAAGTTCTGATCTTAAATGATGAACGTGAAAAAATGGTAAAAAAAAGAATGGAAAGGTCCTCAATCTTTGGGGTTCTCTGCTGGAGATAGGGAAAGACCATTGTAACACAATTTGATGTTTAAAATATTAGGTAGATGCAACAGGATGGTTCAAGCCTCACAGAAGGGGCAGCACACATATTCATTCAGGGGCTGAATGTGGTGGGGTCCCTGGCTCCATCAGTGAAGGCTTAAGTCACTTGCTGTCACTCACATTCTCCTTCCTTTTCTCAATACTGAACGCTGATAATTTTGAAGGAAGATCAGGTGGGGCTCAACCTTGATGTGGCGTGGTTCTCTAACAAAACCCAGGCTTTAAAAAAATTTTTTTTTGTTAACATATAATGTATTATTTGTTTCAGGGGCACAGGTGATTCATCAGTCTTATACAATTCACAGCGCCCACCATTGTACATACCTTCTCCAATGTCCAACACTCAGTCACCCCATCCCTCCCACTCCCCTCCATTCCAGCAACCCTCAGTTTCTTTCCTGAGATTAAGAGTCTCTTATGGTTTGTCTCCCCCTCTGGTTTCATCTTGTTTCATTTTTCCCTCCCTTCCCCTATGATCCTCTGTCTTGTTTCTCAAATTCCTCATATTAGTGAGATCATATGGTACTTGTCTTTCTCTGATTGACTTGTTTTGCTTAGCATAATACTCTCTAGTTCCATCCACGTTGTTGCAAATGGCAAGATTTCATTTTTTTTTGATGGCTGAATAATATTCCATTGTATAGATATACCACATCTTTATCCTTTCATCTGTTGATGGATATCTAGGCTCTTTACATAGTTTGGCTATTGTGGACATTGCTGCTATAAACATTGGGATGCATGTGCCCCTTCGGATCACTACATTTGTATCTTTGGGGTAAATACCCAATAGTGCAATTGCTGGTCGTAGGGTAGCTCTATTTTCAACTTTTTGAAGAACCTCCATACTGTTTTCCAGAGTGGCTGCACCACTTGCATTCCCACCAACAGTGCAGGAGCAAAACCCAGGCTTTATGGATAGGGTAAAGGGAGTAGTGAAGAATGACCCTACCCCTAGGTACATGTACCTAGTGTGTTAGCGTAAGCATAACATTCATAACAAAGATGTATGTGATACAGTCAGTGGGATCTGATCTTATTCCTTATTCCCTTTCTAGTAAGGAGTAAGTGAAAATCTTTGGGCGTGTTTGAGGGAAAGGTCTCTATTTTGTTCCACTTCCTCTACTGTATAGTTACTATTTTTCCTTTTATAATTAATGAGTAACTTATGGGGAGCCACTATGAGAGCATATAAATATCCCATTCCTCATCAAACTTTCCTTTCTAGATTTAGCATGCAAGGAGGATTTTTTGCCTCAATCTCTGCTATGGTGGTTTAAAATGGAGTTTTACTAATTCTATCATTCCTTCTGTATTTATTAGTCAGCATTTTATGGAAAGGAAGAGATTTCCCTTTTTTTATGTTTGTTTATTTAATTTCTTTATTATCTGCATAGACTCATGGATTCTTATTTTATTCAATGACTTATATAGTTCATTAATGTTTTTATTTATTTTGATGTTCAATTGTCCCAAGTTTAACCAGTGGGAACCCTTTCAAACTGCCTCCTGTGTCCTTTTAACATGTTCTCATCATTCTTTTAGTACTTTCTCACTTTTTCGTTCAATAAGATGTTCCTAGATTGTCTTGTACTTTCCCTGTCCCCACTCTGGAATTAGCCTTTCCTCTAAGGAGTCCAGTCCCTTTTTGTAGACAATGGTAATTATAAACCATAATCTAAAGCCAATTTTTTTTCATTACATGGTTGCTATCTAAAGAATTAAAATCTTTCATAGGCAGTGCCTTAGTCCATTCAGGCTGCTGTAACAAAATACCATGGACTGAGTGGCTTATAAATAACAGAAATTTATTGCTTACAGTTCTGGAGGCTAGAAGTCCAAGGTCATGGTGCCAGCAGGGTTGGGTTCTGGTAAGGTGGTCGTCCAGGTTGTAGACTAAGGACTTATATCCTCACATGGTTGAAGAGCTAGGGAGCTCTGTGGGGTTTCTTTCATGAGGACATTAATCCCATTCATGAGGCACTACCCTTATCACCTAATCACCTGGCAAAGTCCCTATTACCATCACCTTGGGGGTTAGGATTTTAGCATATGAATTTGGCAGAGGGGGCACAAACATTCAGACAATAGAAGATGGTCTCAGTTTAGGCTCCCTAGAACCAGACCTTTGAGCCAAGAATTCAGAGGCAAGCTGTTGATTGGGAAGAGCAGTGTTAGGTGAGGGTCAGGCAAGACAGGAAGGGTGCTCTCAGGCTGCCTACCACAGTGGGCCACTTTGGAAAATGGTGTACAGCATACACTTCAAAACTACCTGGCTAAGGGGTGAGAAAGCTGGAGTGTGTCCACCCCACGCCTGTCAGACACTGGCCCAGGGCTGCTGTGTGGGGGACGGTGGTAGGGTGGGTAGGGATGCAGGTTGCAAGGAGGCATTCATTCCCAGGCTCCTCTAGTCTGGAAAGGTGGCTGGAAATCAGGCTGGCTTGTACAGACATGGTGAGAGGGGTGGATGGTGTGGGCACCAACAGCATTGGTCATAAGATACTGGCATCACCAGGAAAGGGTGGTGAAGCTGACTGAGAAACAGAGAGAAGAACTTTGGGCCCTCTGAAGAAAGGTACTCTGGGAGGCCTGGAGGTTTCCTGACTTGGGTGGAGCATTGTAGATAAGGGGCCCTCAGGACTTCCCTCACAAAGACCACCCTGGCTTGGCTGTTATGACTCCTGTTGTTCCCTCCTCAGAAACTTGTGGGCCACATTTTGGCCTCATCCACCTGTGGGCCACATGAGTGTGTATCTATTTGTACTGTGAGGCAAGTGATTTCGGAGAGGGTGGTGGTAGGAGTGTGGGGTATGGAGGCAGGAGGAGTTAATAATTTTGGCTGGGAAATAAGAGGAATAGAGAATAGGAGCCCTCTTTGACTCCTTACTTTCCTTCTCACCTTACACCAACACCCTAGCAATGTTCATATTCCAAACCTGGTGGCCTCTCACCACCTCCTTTGCCCCCTACAAGGCCATTCCGTCTCACGTGGACCATTGCAGTTGCTTGTAACCATGCTGCTGCCTCTACCCTTGCCCTCTGTTCTCCACACAGCAGGCTGAGTGTGGAGCTTGGCCATGTTACTGTCCTACTCAGAACCTTAGACAGCCTTTCTGTTCCACTGAGTAGGAAAGTCAGTGTCCTGCCTATGTCCGGCAAGGCCCATGCAGCTGGGCATCTGGCTGGCAGCTGCCTCTCTGATTTGCTCCTCTAGCTCTCTTTCCCTCCTTAATTCTGCTTGATGATTCTGGAACATGCCAGCCTTTTTTCTCCACTGGCCTTGTGTTGCTGTTCCCTCTGCTTGGAATGCTTTTCTACCAGAGTCATATGCCTCCCTCCTTGCCTCCTTCTGTCTTCTCAGGACTTGGCTCTGCTGTCATCTCCTTCCTAATCTCCCCATCCGCTCATTACTCTGTCCCATTAATCTGCTTTATTTTGCTTCAAAGCCCTATGGACATAAATTAAGACCACCCAAATGAGAACAAGCAAAGGCCACTTATTCAGAGCTTGCTATAGCAAGAAAGTCAGCCACCATCTTTTGCATTTGGCAGAGACTCAAAGGCAGGCAGAGGAGTGGAAAACTTCATAGTGGAAAAAGGGAAGGCCTCAGGTATGGCATGACTGGAGGCCACTGTCCTGGGAAGCTGTAGGTGGGCTAAGCAGAAGTAGGGCCTCCCATGTGGTTGGTCAGGGGTTTATATTTGGCCTTCTCTGGTTGGTCCTAATTTGGAAGCAAGGGTGAAAGTTATGAAAGCTGCCAGTTATTAGTAAAGTCCTGGCCAGTTGTTACAAGGGTTATTGTTTGGATTCCTGAACTATCGCTAGAGACTGTGGTCTGACTTCCTACAAATTTGACTTATAGCAGGCTGGCTTCCTGGGTTGGTTTCCTGGGCAGGGTGCTGCAGGTTGCAGGTCAGAATTCTATTTTTATATATAGCTTGGCTGTCAGCTGTTTGTATATTTAGTCTCTCAGCACTTACTGTTTACTCAAGGTGATGCATATTTATTTTTCTAGTTATTGCCTGTCCCATAAGAGAAGGGAAGCTTGGTAAGGGCAGGGGTCTAGTCTTATTACCATTGCTTCTACAACTCCTCAAACTATACCAGGCAGATGGTAGGTACTCAGTAAATATGTATTGAATGAGGGAATGATGATGCCTGATCATTCCTCTATTTCAGTTTCTAGAAATAAAACCATTTGTGTGAAGCTTTTGCTTTATATCTTTTTCTCTCTTAATGGGCTGATTGCCCCTCTGGCATTTTGGTTCAGGCCAACCACCATCTGAAGATACTTGGAAAAAAAGCCCATAGGGAGGACTATGAGTTTTGGATTCAGAGGAACAAATTCAAATAACTGTAGGCGCTAGACAGGTCAAAGAATGAACCAGCCTTGAGGGCGAGGAGGGACAGAGAACAAGGAGCCTTTGTCCTGTGGAAAGATGGCTGCCTCAACTCAGCACTTACCAATTTTAATAGGTCAGACTACAAGCCTCCCGTTTCTGGAGTTTTATGTGAATACTTCCATATTTAAATGTTAGTGACTTGTAAGACTATATCGGGACAGGGGAAGGAAGGTGGGAAAAAACAAGATGTTTTGGGGATTGCATTCAGTCCTTGGGTGGCCAAGTCCCTAGGTGGCTTGGCTTTGGTATAGGTTGTCTCCTCAGATCCTCCCTGGAAGGCTCTTTGCGGCTCCCTCACCCTGCTTGGCCTCACCTGACCCAAGATTGAGATTGGACGCTAAGGAGAAGACAAGGGGTACGAGCCCCCGAGCTCCAGCCATGGGACACTGCGAACTGGGTCTCAGTGTACGTGTTGCCTTCCAAATGCTTTCCTGCATCAAGAGTCCTCCGTGGATTTGAGGAGGGTGATTGCATGAGGCCGTTTTGGCATTGAGCTGATTGTTAAGTGCAGCTGCAGGAGCCTGCTCCCTGATTAGAACCGAGATTCTAAAGCCAGATGAATTAATAATGAGGTGATAGGGAAACGGAGAGACTCTTACATTGCACTTGGTTATGTTAAGAGAAGTTTTAGGTGCTTTTGCAAGGAAAAAAAAAAGAATGTTTCTCTAAACATTAAATCAAGCTGATTGGTACCTGGATTAATTAAGCTCCTTTTCTCAGAGTATGACCGACCCTTCAGGATAATCCTTTTCCTCAGCACCATTCGTTACAGTTTGCACAGGACTAAAAGATAAGGATTGTGGGCAGTGTAGATTATAAAACGGGAGAGGAAATGGACCCCAGGACAGTTATTGGATGTTATCTTTACAGTTATCACATAAGATCCCAAAAAAATTATATTCAAGATGGATTTTTTTTTCTGGTTCCAATTCCAGGAAAACACAAAATGCAAACCACCTAGGCTGATATTATTTAAGAGCTATTATCCTTGATTAAATCTAAGCCCAACAAAAAAGCTATCCAGTTCCTTCAGAAATGGGAGATAAAGTGTTTTTGGGTAAGGTTAGCATTTTGCCAAATTTTGTGGTGGTAGCAACCCCCTTATTTATTTGAAATTGCTTAAAATTTTATTCCCCTTCAGCCCTGATTGAGCTAATTAGAACCCACAGGGAATTATGTGGGTAATGGCAGCGAGGGGGAAGTATAAATATGCAATGCAATTAGCACCTACTCTCTTTCTGTGATACGATCTGGGAGCTCATGGGTTTGTGCAAACCTTGGAACAATAGGAACCATTGATACTCAAGCTGCTAGGGGAGTCCATAATTATGATATAATATTTTGCCAGCCTCTTGCATGCATGGAGGTAGAATGGAATATGAGTAAATAAAACCCACAATTTTCTCCATCCGTAATTCTTTATATCAATAGCGTATGTTCTCTGTTCTCTCTCTCTTTTTTCCAAGAAGATAGAAACTTTACTTACTTGAACATTTTATGTACTACGAAGGACTTCATCTCCATGGGAATAAATCTGGTTTGCAATCAGTTAAATGGACGATTTTCTCAGTGTTGTTACAAGTTGAAGAAAGCTACTCCACAATGCCTTCTGCCTATAACAGGCAGATTTTCTTGACTTTGCTTGCTACTGTTGTATAAGCTCATGCCAGGAGATAACTTGAATTTTGTCATTTATTCCTTAATTTGTTAGAACTATACTCAGGGTGGGTTGCCTTCATAGGCATATGATCTATGAAGTCCCTTATAGTTGCATTTAAAGCTAGCATTATACAATATAAAGATGAACAAGATTCTTGCTAATAATCTAAATGTTTAATTTTTCTTTATTTAGAATAACATGAAATAGCAAATACAAGGCACTATGACAAGCGAAAGGAGGGACCACAGAACAAAGAAAAAAGCTTTATATTTGAATACCTTTACCATCACTTTTTTCCCTCTACTTTTTGAACAAAGGGCCCCAAATTTGCATTTTGCTCTGGGCCCCATAAATTATGTAGCTGGCTCTGTACCCAGGCACAGCTAAATGGAATTCCAAGATTTATTCACTCATTCAACAAACATTTACTCAGTACACCACAGTACCAGGCGTAAGAGATACAAAGATTAATGAAGGGGGTGGTCTCTGCTTCTTGCGTCTTACCACCTCGTTTCAGGACACATCCCTGCAATCCAGTCTCACAGATGCTGTGAGACAAAAATCTGGGAGCAGATGTGAATTCCCAGTTGCGCATGGTGATGGGAGGGGTCAGGAAAGAATTTGTAGAGGTGCTATTTCAGATTGTAGCTGAGCGTTCAAACTTGCCAGACACTTAAGAAACACTCTTTTTCTGAAGATAAAAACCAAATAATTAGAATGGTCATTGCAGAAAGTGGAGTCTTTCTCATCTCTACTCCAACCTCACAGATTATGCAGTTTTCTTTTCAAATCTGAGACAGTGACTGTAGTCTGCTTGTAAGTGTCAGAAGTAGGCCTGAAACTTAGGTCATCTGATTTCAATTTTTTTAAATTGATGTATCGTTGACATAGGTTACATTAATTTCCGGAGTACAACATAGTGATTCCACAAGTCTATACATTACGTTGTGCTCATCACAAGTGTAGCTACTATGTGTCACCATATAACACTCTTACAATACCATTGACTATATGGCCTATGAAGTACTTCTTATCCTCATTGATTTCGAATTCTTTTTCATTGTATTCCAATGATTTATTCCCCCTCAACTTTAACTTGACAACTTCTATCCTGTTACTGGTATTAAGAAATTAGGAAGTGATGTAGTATTTTCCAGATTTTATTTTTTGCTTTGTGTCAAAACTTATGTAAGGGGTCTTTTTTTTAAAAAATTATTTCTTTATTAGTCAGAAAGAGAGAGCACAAGCAGGGGGAGTGGCAGGCAGAGGGAGAAGCAGGCTCCTCACTGAGCAAGGAGCCCAATGTGGGATTT
This sequence comes from Halichoerus grypus, assembly GCF_964656455.1. Taxonomy (NCBI): domain Eukaryota; kingdom Metazoa; phylum Chordata; class Mammalia; order Carnivora; family Phocidae; genus Halichoerus; species Halichoerus grypus. Next base: position 102,891,335 of record NC_135715.1, read on the forward strand.
GATCCCAGGACCCTGGGATCACGACCTGAGCTGAAGGCAAATGCTTAACCTACTGAGCCACCCAGGTGTCCCTGTAAAGTGTCTTTTATTTTTATTTTTATTTTTTTTAAGATTTTATTTATTTGACAGAGAGAGACACAGCGAGAGAGAGAATACAAGCAGGGGGAGTGGGAGAGGGAGAAGCAGGCTTCCCGCCGAGCAAGGAGCCCGATGCGGGGCTCGATCCCAGGACTCTGGGATCAGGACCTGAGCCGAAGGCAGACGCTTAATGACTGAGCCACCCAGGCGCCCCTGTAAAGTGTCTTTTAAAGAGAAAATTTTTTCAGTGCATTTAAATTATACTTTATTTTATAAAAATCAACTTCTCCCTAAACATCATCACCCTGAGTAAGGAATGCCTATGTTCTGGAGCCAGTCTTCTGGTATGGAAGAAGTACAGTCTTGCAGTCAGGCCTGGGTGGCATCTGACTCTCCTCCATATGCTTTTGGAATTGTAATTAGCCTTCATGAGCCTTGATTTCCTCATCAGTACAATGGGGACAGTACCGATTGCTTCTTAGTGATATTGGTGTGTTTGATGGAATGAGGTTGTAGAGCATCCATCAGGTATTGGGTGCTCAGTGAATGTAACTTTCTTCTCTCAAAGACAATTTTTCCATCTTCTTCCCACTTCTTTTAAGGTATTTACCATGTGAAATTGCTCATTTTATACATGGCCTATTATATCAGTGTTGGTTACTGGTGAAATTTCTGTTCTTTTAACCTTCTACTAATATGAATGTAAAGAGAGAAAAATATGACTCTTCAGTTTCCACATTTTTTTTATGTTATGTTAATCACCATACATTACATCATTAGTTTTTGATGTAGTGTTCCATGATTCATTGTTTGCGTATAACACCCAGTGCTCCATGCAGTACATGCCCTCTTTAATACCCATCACGAGGCTGACCCATCCCCCCACCCCCTCCCCTCTAGAACCCTCAGTTTATTTCTCAGAGTCCATAGTCTCTCTTGGTTCGTCTCCCCCTCCGATTTCCCCCCTTCATTCTTCCCTTCCTGCTATATTCTTCTTCTTCTTTTTAAAAATTTTTTTATTGTTATGTTAATCACCATATATTACATCATTAGTTTTTGATGTAGTGTTCCATGATTCATTGTTTGTGCATAACATCCAGTGCTCCATGCAGAACGTGCCCTCTTTAATACCCATTACCAGGCTAACCTATCCTCCCACCCCCCTCCCCTCTAGAACCCTCAGTTTGTTTTTCAGAGTCCATCATCTCTCGTGGTTCGTCTACCCCTCCGATTTCGCCCCCTTCATTCTTCCCCTCCTGCTATCTTCTTCTTTTTTTTTTTCATAACATATATTGCATTATTTGTTTCAGAGGTACAGATCTGAGATTCAACAGTCTTGCACAATTCACAGCGCTTACCAGAGCACATATCCTCCCCAGTGTCTATCACCCAGTCACCGCATCCCTCCCACCCCACCCTCCATTCCAGCAACCCTCAGTTTGTTTCCTGAGATTAAGAATTCCTCATATCAGTGAGGTCATATGATACATGTCTTTCTCTGTTTGACTTATTTCGCTCAGTATAATACCCTCCAGTTCCATCCACGTCGTTGCAAATGGCAAGATCTTATTCCTTTTGATGGCTGCATAATATTCCATTGTATATATATACCACATCTTCTTTATCCATTCATCTGTCGATGGACATCTTGGCTCTTTCCACAGTTTGGCTATTGTGAACATTACTGCTATAAACATCGGGGTGCATGTACCCTTTCAGATCCCTACTTTTGTATCTTTGGGGTAAATACCCAGTAGTGCAATTGCTGGATCGTATGGTAGCTCTATTTTCAACTTTTTGAGGAACCTCCATACTGTTTTCCAGAGTGGCTGCACCAGCTTGCACTCCTACCAACAGTGTAGGAGGGTTCCCCTTTCTCCGCATCCCCGCCAACATCTGTCATTTCCTGACTTGTTAATTTTAGTCATTCTGACTGGTGTGAGGTGGTATCTCATTGAGGTTTTGATTTGGATTTCCCTGATGCCGAGCGATGTTGAGCACTTTTTCATGTGTCTGTTAGCCATTTGGATGTCTTCTTTGGAAAAATGTCTGTTCATGTCTTCTGCCCATTTCTTGATTGGATCATTTGTTCTTTGGGTGTTGAGTTTGGTAAGTTCTTTATAGATTTTGGATACTAGCCCTTTATCTGATATATCATTTGCAAATATCTTCTCCCATTCTGTCGGTTGTCTTTTGGTTTTGTTGACTGTTTCTTTTGCTTTGCAAAAGCTTTTTATCTTGACGAAGTACCAATAGTTCATTTTTGCTCTTGCTTCCCTTGCCTTTGGTGATGTGTCTAGGAAGAAGTTGCTGTGGCTGAGGTCGAAGAGGTTGCTGCCTGTGTTCTCCTTTAGGATGTTGATGGACTCCTGTCTCACATTTAGGTCTTTCAACCATTTGGAGTCTATTTTTGTGTGTGGTGTAAGGAAATGGTCCAGTTTCCTTCTTCTGCATGTGGCTGTCCAATTTTCCCAACACCATTTGTTGAAGAGACTGTCTTTTTTCCACTGGACATTCTTTCCTGCTTTGTCAAAGATGAGTTGACCATAGAGTTGAGGGTCCATTTCTGGGCTCTCTATTCTGTTCCATTGATCTATGTGTCTGTTTTTGTGCCAGTACCATACTGTCTTGATGATGACAGCTTTGTAATAGAGCTGAAAGTCCAGAATTGTGATGCCGCCAGCTTTGCTTTTCTTTTTCAACATTCCTCTGGCTATTCGGGGTCTTTTCTGGTTCCATACAAATTTTAGGATTATTTGTTCCATTTCTTTGAAAAAAGTGGATGGTATTTTGGTGGGGATTGCATAGAATGTGTAGATTGCTCTAGGTAGCTTTGACATCTTCACAATATTTGTTCTTCCAATCCATGAGCATGGAATGTTTTTCCATTTCTTTGTGTCTTCCTCAATTGCTTTCATGAGTATTTTATAGTTTTCTGAGTACAGATCCTTTGCCTCTTTGGTTAGATTTATTCCTAGGTATCTTATGGTTTTGGATGCAATTGTAAATGGGATCGACTCCTTAATGCCTCTTTCTTCTGTCTTGTTGTTGGTGCATAGGAATGCCACTGATTTCTGTGCATTGATTTTATATCCTGCCACTTGACTGAATTCCTGTATGAGTTCTAGCAGTTTTGGGGTGGAGTCTTTGGGGTATTCCACATAAAGTATCATATCATCTGCAAAGAGTGGGAGTTTGACTTCTTCTTTGCCGATTTGGATGCCTTTGATTTCTTTTTGTTGTCTGATTGCTGTGGCTAGGACTTCTAATACTATGTTGAAGAGCAGTGGTGATAGTGGACATCCCTGCTGCATTCCTGACCTTAGGGGGAAAGCTCTCAGTTTTTCCCCATTGAGAATGATATTCGCTGTAGGTTTTTCATAGATGGCTTTTATGATATTGAGGTATGTACCCTCTATGCCTATACTCTGAAGAGTTTTGATCAAGAAAGGATGCTGTACTTTGTCAAATGCTTTTTCTGCATCTATTGAGAGGATCATATGATTCTTGTTCTTTCTTTTGTTAATGTATTGTATCATGTTGATTGATTTGTGGATGTTGAACCAAACTTGCAGCCCAGGGATAAATCCCACTTGGTCATGATAAATAATCCTTTTAATGTACTGTTGGATCCTATTGGCTAGTACTTTGGTGAGAATTTTTGCATCCATGTTCATCAGGGATATTGGTCTGTAATTCTCCTTTTTGATGGGGTCTTTGTCTGGTTTTGGGATCAAGGTAATGGTGGCCTCATAAAACGAGTTTGGAAGTTTTCCTTCCATTTCTTTTTCTTGGAACAGTTTCAGAAGAATAGGTATTAATTCTTCTTGAAATGTTTGGTAGAATTCCCCTGGGAAGCCATCTGGCCCTGGGCTTTTGTTTTTTGGGAGATTTTTGATGACTGCTTCAATTTCCTTAGTGGTTATAGGTCTGTTCAGGTTTTCTATTTCTTCCTGGTTCAGTTTTGGTAGTTTATACATCTCTAGGAATGCATCCATTTCTTCCAGGTTATCTAATTTGCTGGTGTAGAGTTGCTCATAATATGTTCTTATAATTGTTTGTATTTCTTTGGTGTTGGTTGTGATCTCTCCTCTTTCATTCATGATTTTGTTGATTTGGGTCATTTCTCTTTTCTTTTTGATAAGTCTGGCCAGGGGTTTATCAATCTTGTTAATTCTATCAAAGAACCAGCTCCTAGTTTCGTTGATCTGTTCTACTGTTCTTTTAGTTTCTATTTCATTGATTTCTGCTCTGATCTTTATTATTTCTCTCCTCCTGCTGGGTTTAGGCTTTATTTGCTGTTCTTTCTCTAGCTCCTTTAGGTGTAGGGTTAGGTTGTGTACTTGAGACCTTTCTTGTTTCTTGAGAAAGGCTTGTATTGCTATATACTTTCCTCTTAGAACTGCCTTTGCTGCATCCCAAAGATTTTGAATAGTTGTGTTTTTATTTTCATTGGTTTCCATGAATTTTTTGAATTCTTTAATTTCCTGGTTGACCCATTCATTCTTTAGTAGGATGCTCTTTAGCCTCCATGTATTTGAGTTCTTTCCGACTTCCCCCTTGTGATTGAGTTCTAGTTTCAAAGCGTTGTGGTCTGAAAATAGGCAGGGAATGATCCCAATCTTTTGGTATCGGTTGAGACCTGATTTATGACCTAGGATGTGATCGATTCTGGAGAATGTTCCATGGGCACTAGAGAAGAATGTGTATTCCATTGCTTTGGGATGGAATGTTCTGAATATGTCTGTGAAGTCCATTTGGTCCAGTGTGTCATTTAAAGTCTTTATTTCCTTGTTGATCTTTTGCTTAGACGATCTGTCCATTTCAGTGAGGGGGGTGTTAAAGTCCCCCACTATTCTTGTATTGTTGTCGATGTGTTTCTTTGCTTTTGTTATTAATTGCCTTATATAATTGGCTGCTCCCATGTTAGGGGCATAGATATTTACAATTGTTAGATCTTCTTGTTGGATAGACCCTTTAAGTAGGATATAGTGTCCTTCCTCATCTCTTATTATAGTCTTTGGTTTAAAATCTAATTTGTCTGATATAAGGATTGCCACCCCAGCTTTCTTTTGGTGTCCATTAGCATGGTAAATGGTTTTCCACCCCCTCACTTTCAATCTGGAGGTGTCTTTGGGTCTAAAATGAGTCTCTTGCAGACAGCATATTGATGGGTCTTGTTTTTTAATCCAATCTGATAGCCTGTGTCTTTTGATTGGGGCATTTAGCCCATTTACATTCAGGGTAACTATTGAAAGATATGAATTTAGTCCCATTGTATTGCCTGTAAGGTGACTGTTACTGTATATTGTCTGTGTTCCTTTCTGGTCTATGTTGGTTTTAGGCTCTCTTTGCTTAGAGGACCCCTTTCAAGATTTCTTGTAGGGCTGGTTTCGTGTTTGCAAATTTCTTTAATTTTTGTTTATCCTGGAAGCTTTTTATCTCTCCTTCTATTTTCAAGGAAAGCCTAGCTGGATATAGTATTCTTGGCTGCATATTTTTCTCATTTAGTGCTCTGAATATATCATGCCAGTCCTTTCTGGCCTGCCAGGTCTCTGTGGATAGGTCTGTTGCCAATCTAATGTTTCTACCATTGTAGGTTACAGATCTCTTCTCCCGAGCTGCTTTCAGGATTTTCTCTTTGTCTCTGAGACTCATAAGTTTTACTATTAGATGTCGGGGTGTTGACCTATTTTTATTGTTTGAGGGGGGTTCTCTGTGCCACCTGGATTTTGATGCCTGTTTCCTTTCCCAAATTAGGGAAGTTCCCTGCTATAATTTGCTCCAATATACCTTCTGCCCCTCTCTCTCTTTCTTCTTCTTCTGGGATCCCAGTTATTCTAATATTGTTTCGTGTTATGGTATCACTTATCTCTTGAATTCAGCCCTCGTGATCCAGTAGTTGTTTATCTCTCTTTTTCTCAGCTTCTTTATTCTCCATCATTTGTTTTTCTATACCACTATTTCTCTCTTCTGCCTCATTTATCCTAACAGTTAGAGCCTCCATTTTTGATTGCACCTCATTAATAGACTTTTTGATTTCGACTTGGTTAGATTTTAGTTCTTTTATTTCTCCAGAAAGGGTTTCTCTAATATCTTCCATGCTTTTTTCAAGCCCAGCTAGTATCTTTATAATCGGCATTCTAAACTCTAGTTCTGACGTTTTACTAGTGTCCGTATTGATTAGGTCCCTGGCAGTTGGTACTGTCTCTTGTTCTTTTTTTTGAGGTGATTTTTTCCACCTTGTCATTTTGTCCAGAGGAGAATAGATGAATGAAAGAACAAAATGCTAACAGGGTAACAACGTCCCCAGAAAAATATACACTAAACAAATTAGAAGAGACCTGAAACTGGGGGGAAAGAAAGGGAAAGAAAGAAAAAAGAAAAAAAAATGAAAAAGAAAAAGATAACAAAACAAACAAACAAACAAAAAACAAACCAGAATATGATCAAATATGATCAGGCTGGTGCATAGATCAGTGCCACACACTAGATTTTGGGCATATTTTGGTCTGTTAGAAGAAAGTGCCTCCCAAAATTTTAAAGAAAGAAAAACTTATATATGTACAAAAATAAGGGTTGATATGATGAAGGGATGGAATATGACTGTAAAGATGAAAATTATAAAAGATTTTATAAAAGGAATTGATAAGATAAGAAGTTGGTTAAAAAAAAGAAAGAAGAGGATTTAAAAGAAAAAGAAAAAAAAGGGGAGAGAATGTGATCAGGCAGGAGACTAGAACAAAGCCATACACTAGACATTTAGGGTATATTTTGGTCTGTTAGAAGAAACTGTATCCCAAAATTTTAAAGACAGAACAACTTATATATATATGCCTAAAATAAAGTTAACTACTATGAAGGGATACAATATGACTCTAAAAATGAAAAATAAAAAAGATTTATTTAAAAAAGGGATTGATAAGATGTTGGTTGAAAAAGGGAAAAAGAGAAATTCAAAAAAAAAAAAGAAAGAAAAAGAAAGCTAAAAAAAAATTAACTTTGAAAGACTAAAGAATCGGGTAAAAAAGCCATGAATTCTATGTGCATTATTCCCGTAGCGCTGGAGTTCTGACGTTCTCATTGATCGGTAAACTTGGTCTCGGCTGGCTGTTCTCGCTGATCTTCTGGGGGAGGGGCCTGTTGCCGTGGTTCCCAAATGTCTTTGCCGGAGGCGGAATTGTCCCACCCTTGCCAGGTCTGGGCTAAGTAATCTGCTCGGGTTTGCTCTCGGGAGCTTTTGTTCCCTGCAAGCTTTCCGTACAGCTTTGGAGGCCAAGAGTGAAAATGGCGGCCTCCCAATCTCCGCCCTCGGGGCCCCACTGCTCAGTGCGCCCCCAGAGAAAAGCAGTCAGTCACTCCCGTCTCCCTGGTCTCTGGCCCCACTCCGTGCTCACCCGGCCTGTGACCGAGTGTTTCTATCTCTGGCACCCGACCCCGTGTGGCGTCTCCAAACCCAGCAGATCCCTGTGCTGCACTCCCACGCCGCGCCTCCCGGGAGAGGAAGGGGAGTCTCCCCGGATCTGCCACTTGTTGGGTCCCTGCTGGAGGAGCAGTGGCCCGACTGTGCTGCAGATCATGGCTTATGGCAACCCCAAGCTGAGAGCCCGCTCCTCGGCTCCATCTCTGCAGCTGGCTTCCCCGCTCCGATACCTGGGAGCTCTGCCGCACTCAGGCACCCCTGGTCTTTGTGTGACCCCGAGGGTCCTGAGACCACACTGTCCCGCGAGAGTTCCACCCCCTGCTTAGCCACTGGATCCACATCCCTCAGTGGAGCCAACTTCTAAAATTCCTGATTTTGTGCTCCGCGGCTCTATCACTTGCCAGGAGTGGCTGACGGAGGCCCCCTCCCCCGCTGTCTATCTTCCCGAATATCGCCTCAGATTCACTTCTCCACACGCACGTCCTACCTTCCAGTAAGTGGTCCTTTTCTGTTCAGAGAGTTGCTGCTACTCTTTTCTTCTGTCTCCTGTTGAGTTCGTAGGTGTTCAGAATGGTTTGATCCCTATCCAGCTGAATTCCTGGGACCAGACGAAATTTAGGTCTCCTACACCTCCGCCATCTTGCTCCTCCCCCTCCAGTTTCCACATTTTCTTTCCGTGTTCACTTTCTATCTCGATGATGAGATCCCAGAATACTAAGAACTTTGCGGGAGGTATCAGAGTCAATTTGAATAATTTTCAAATGATAAGGCACTTTGGAGGTAATCATAATAGCTGACATTTCAAGAAGGCTTTGCTCTGGGCAAGGCACCACTCTGAGCCCTTTACATGTATTAATTTGGTTGTATCTTATAAAGAGTCTATTAGGGAAGTGTGTTACTGTTTCCATTTCACAGATAAGGAACAGAAGCAAGGAGTTAAGTACCTCATCCAAGGTCACCTTGGCTGGCCCAGGACCTATATCCTAAGCATTATGCTAAACTGCCTTAATTATGATATATTCCAGAGCCCCATTTCAACAGATGACTCAGATCTGCAAAGAATAATTGACTTGCCCAAGGTCATTTAGCTGCTTAAATGCAGGGGCAGGACTGGAATCCCAGGATCCTGAACCCTGGGATCCTGACTCCCTAATGCAAGGTTCTCTCCACTCCCCCCAGAATTACTGGCAGGATAGGCTCCTGAGAGGCTCAAACTGGGAACCAGCCGAGCTAGATAATAATATTTCTATTCCTGTGGCTTTCATTAAAGATGCATGATTTTTTATAATTCTTTCCTTTAACAGTAATTGCTATGTTTTGTCTTTCAGGAACCTGGGCAGCAAGAGATAAGCCAATATATCTGCCTGTTGAGCCTACAGTTAAAAATAATTATAGAGAACATGGTGATGCTTCAGAAACTGTCAGGTGATGCAACATTTTCAGATCATACTTTTTTCCATTATTCAGTTGTAGTCTAGAAGGAATATGTATCAGTGGAATGGAGGAAAGGGGGAAAGAAAAGCCAAACGTTATTCGCTTGTTTCTTTCACAGAAAACACCTGACCATTATCATATAATGGTAAATGCAGATGAAATTTGGATTTGTAGGTTAACCAAAAAATTATTTATTCACTATACTTACACTTTTCCAAAAAGAATTTGGTGTGCGCAATGAGAGGACTAAACCAATTTAGTAATTATACGTGCCCTAAGAATGAAGAGGAGGCAAAGGTATCAGGTGTAGGGGTCAGGGCTGTTGCTGTGGTTCAACAAACCTTGTGTCTGAGCTTCCTGGCCACCATTCTCCCTCATCAGAAAGGAACACAGCTGTGATGCTTACAGGAGGCAAAGCTTATTTGAATAGAGCAGTTTTTGCCAAAGGGCATGGTACAGGGAATATTAACCAGTAACAGAACAGCTCCTATGTGAGGAGTCGGGGTTCTCCAGAGAAACAGAACCAATGGGAGATCTCCCTCCCCCTCTCTCTGCCTCTCACCCCTCCCTCTGTCCTCCCTCTCCCTGCCCCATCTCTACTTCTTTCGAATTTACAGTAAGGCGTTGGCTCATGTGATTATGGAGGCTGACAAGTCCCAGGTCTACAGTTAATAAGCTGGAGCCCCAGAAGAGCTGGTGGTGTAGTGAGGTTGAGTCTGAGGCCTGAGAACCAGGAGAACTGATGGTGTGAGTTCCAGTCCAAGTTTGAAGGCAGGAGAAGACTTATGTGCCAGTTCAGTGACAGGCAGGCAGGGAGAGAGAGGGGCCTCTCCTTTACTCAGCCTTTTTGTTCTCTTCATGCCTCCAGTAGATTAGATGAGGCTCATCCACACTGGGAAGGGGGCTCTGAGTTACTTGGTCTAATGATCTGAATGCTAATGTCATCTAGGAACACCCTCACAGATACACTCAGAATAATGTTCAACTGAATATCTGGGCACCTTATGGCCCCAGTCAAGGTGACATATAATTAACCATCACACTCCCCTTCTTTTTTAAACATAATGTTCTGTTGTTCTCTAATTCATGACACAGATATGAATCAGGAATTTGTACTAGTACAAATCTATTTATATCAGTTCAAGTTTATAATTTACTTATAAACAGTCAGTGAGGGAAAATGAGACTGTTTTGTTTAACACAAAATATGCAGTAAGGGGTTATGGATGGCAGTCACAATCTTGTATTAGCCTCAGTTCCCCAAATCCCAGTCAATCCCACTGTGATTTGGTTGCACAATACTGGGGTGAATTTGCAGATAATTAGCTATAAAATGTAACATTTTTGGTAGCTTGCCTTTGTGTAACAGAATACATTCTCCTTAAACTCATTTGGAAGCGGGAAAGAAGAGCAGTTGGAAGTGCTTGTTTCAACATTAAATCAGTGATGGTGCAGGCTCCTGTTTGACTTGTTACGGACTGGGAAAGGCACTCAGGACTTAGAGCAAGCTGTGGAGAGACTCCATTATTACTCGCTATGGCGCAGCTCTTATGTCTGGGTCTCGATCTGAGATGAGCCAGGCCAGCCTGGCATTTCTGTGGGATACATGCAGACTGCAGCTGCCCTAGATTTTGTATTCCACAGGTCTGCATTTTTATTTTTTATTTTTTTAAAAAAGATTTTATTTATTTATTTGGGAGAAAGAGAGAGTGAGAGAGTGAGAGAGTGAGAGAGAGAGCAGGAGCAGGGGGAGGGGCAGAGGGTGCGCAGATTCCCCGCTGAGCAGGGAGCCCGATGTGGGGCTCGATCCCAGGACCCTGGGACCATGACCTGAGCTGAAGGCAGCCACTTAACCAACTGAGCCACCCAGCACCCCTTACAGGTCTGCATTTTTAAAAAGTGTAGTGTAAAACTACACACTTTCTTTGATTAATGTATTTACTACTATTAATAGCTAATTGTTTAAGTTCTACTTACATATTCTGGGTACCTTTTTGATTGGTGGTGCCTCTCTCCACACACACACACACACACACACACACACACACAGAAACAAACACATACTAGTTTTCTAGGACTACTGTAATGAAGTACCACAAACTTGGGTGGTTTAACAACAGAAACTTATTTTCTCACAGTTTGGAGGCTAGAAGTCTGAAAGGTGTCAACGGGTTGGTTCCTTCTGAGGGCTGTGTAGGAGAATCTGTTCCTCCCCCTCCTCCTCCTCCTCCTCCAGGCTTCTCTCCTGGGCTTGTAGATGGCTGTCTTCTCTGTGTGTCTTCACGTGTCTGCACATTGTTTGTGTCTAAATTTCTTATTCTTAGAAGCCATATTGGATTAAAGCCTCTCCTAATGACTCCATTTTAACTTGATTACCTCTCTAAAAACCCATTCTCCCAATAAAGTCACATTCTGAGGTCCTGGGGTTAGGATGTCAACATATGAATTTTGGGGGAACACAATTCAACCCAAAATTATCTACATATATATATATGTATGTGTATATATATGTATATGTATGTGTATATATATGTGTATGTGTGTATATATATACACAATACCTATATATAGTCTATAACTATATATATATATATGTACCTATAGTTATATAGGTATGGTTATACACTATATATATAGGTATTGTATACTATAGGTATAGTTATACACTATATTGGTATAGTTATATCTATGTATATATATATGTGTGTATATATACATATAGTTTATACACCATCCTATATACTTATATATATATGCATATATATAGTATGTATACAATATGTATATATGTGTTTGTGCATGTGTCTGTACATATATATACACATCTATGTACATATACATATATATACATATATACACATAACTCATTTAATCCTCAAAACAAGCCTAACTATGAGGTAGATACTGTGTTTATTACTCTTTTAAATATGAGGCAGTTGAGGCACAAGGCCCAGTACCCCACAGCTACCAAGTTCAGGGGCCGACATTTGAACCCAGGTCCCCAAGTCCTAAGACCATGCCCAGGTCACAACACAACAGTGAGTTTTCTTGGCAGCCAAGGTAACATTTCGATAGACCATAAATGGTTAAAATTAGGGATTTATTCTCTTGAGTTTTTAAAAACTACAGAGTGGCGAAAAATTGTAAAATGATTCCTGAAAGAAAATTCCACAGCATGCCAAAATTTGGTTTGGAAAACCTCCAGTACAAGAGATACTTGTTTGAAGTTGGTGCAAATTTGCCCCAAGCAGTAGCCTGTGAGGTGTCCGGGCTGGGCCTCTGTCTCACTCGCCTGGCCTCGAGTTCAGCTGTCTTGTACATGCGCAGCACCAAGTACTGAAAATGAAAGCCAGGAAGTAGGAATAGCTGACATAGTGTGAAGACCCCTTTTGGGACATGGGGGGCTGTTGTGGGGAGAGAGAAATGTGGCCTTCACCTGTCTCAGGTGTGGGATTAAAAGTCTTCTCTTTCTGTCCTTCCATCAGTGTGCAACTCTTCCCTCAAAAGACCATCTGGATGGCGTGGCCAGAAAAGCAAAGCCACTGGGGATGTGACACTTTGGGCCATAATCAACTCCCCAGTTGTCCTTTTGATCCACTATGGAACGTCATTGTTTTCTAGTTTCCTCATGTTCAAAGTGACACTTGTTGACTAAATCATCTTTCTGTTGACCGGTGCTTGTTGAGGGTCCTTCCCTGTGGTAGGCACTGTGGGCGTGGACATCCCAATTGCTGGGGGTCTGGTGGAGAAGAGCATGGCCTCTGGAGCCAGCTTTCATGAGTTTCGATGTCAGCACAGTAGCTGATGAGCTGCCACCTTTCAAGTTAATGAATTGCTCTGTGCCTCAGTTTCCTCATCTTTGAAACAGGAATCATACTGACGGCCTCACAGGGTTGTTATGACGACTTAACAAGTCAATGTTTGCAAAGATGTAGAGCTGAGATTGGTACATACACACTATGTGTTTATTAAATAATCAACCATCTCTGGCTTTAAAGAATTGACCCTGTCGTTAGGTTGGAAAAATGGATCCTGATGAAATGAGACATAATTGCTAACCCAACACCATAATGTTCTGGGAAAGGGTGTGAGTTGGCAGTCTGGAAGAGTCAGGGGGACTAAGAAATTTAGAGGACAGAGAGGGGAAGATTGTTGGGCGCTCACTGTGTGCCAGGCACGAAACTAAGGACTTTGCATGCATTTCCTCTTTATTATCGATAATTCTGGTTAGGAAATCTTGGCTTCCCCATTGCACATCTGAGAAAACCAAGGCTTTAGAGAGGTCACGTCTGGTACTAGAATTTGCAAGTGACAAAGCCAGGATTTATTCCGGGCTGCGAGTCCAGGAGAAGGCCAGGCCGGCTGAACGGAGGCACCTATGTGCTCAGGGTAGTGACCGGATTGCTATAGCTGGGCCAGCTCGGTGGGGTGGGGGTGGGGGGTGGTTAAAGGGTCCTAAGCTAGCTGCTCACAGCACCCCTTTCAGAGGCCTCCTGGGACTGGGGGGGGCCCGACACATGCCTTGCTGCACGGCTCATTTGGATTTTGCTCATCACTGCAGCAATAATCCAGTGTCAATATTTTAGAGTGATTTGATTATACTTCACTCCCGAGGCTTTAAAAGAAGAGCATATTTAAAAAAAATTAATAAATAAGTGTTTAACTTTCTGTTACCACCCTTGATGATGATAGTGTTTTCCTTGAGGAGCAAGAATGATGCTCTGTGTATGGATTTCTGAAATCAATTATGTTTTTGTTAATTGAATTTTGTTCCCCTCCTTTTGGCCTTCCCTGAACATAGAAAATAAAATCTGGGGTGAGGCCTTTCCCACTGATGGATGGCACCCAGGGCAATACAAGCATTTTTCACGAGTCTACTTTGTTTTTCCAGACGTCTCTGAGTGGCCATTACATAAGTCTAAGGGACCCAGGGTCAACTTCTATTTATGTGACAGATTCCTCATATTTGTTTCTTTCACCTGAAAATCTAACCCTGTGGAAATGTTTCAGGATGTTGACCTTTAAATGATGAATAAAATCATGCTTCTTTTCCATGCTTAACAGCAAAAACAACTACCACAATTATAACAATAGCTGCTATTCACTTAATGTTTCATATATTACAGGCACCTGTTACGGGCCTTTCATGCATAATCTCATCTAATTCTCCCCCAGCCCTGTGAGCTAGGTGGTGTTTTTATTTTTTTTTAATTTTAATTTTTATTATTATTATTATTTTTATTATGTTAGTCACCATACAGTACATCATTAATTTTTGATATAGTGTTCCCATGATTCATTGTTTTTGAATAACACCCAGTGCTCCATTCAATACGTGCCCTCTTTAATACCCATCACCGGGCTAACCCATCCCCCCACCCCCTTCCCTCTAAAACCCTCAGTTTGTTTCTCAGAGTCCATAGTCTCTCATGGTTCATCTCTCCCTCTGATTTCCCCCCCTTCATTTTTCCCTTCCTTCTCCTAATGTCCTCCATGCCATTCCTTATGTTCCACAAATAAGTGAAACCATATGATAATTGACTTTCTCTGCTTGACTTATTTCACTTAGCATAATCTCCTCCAGTCCCATCCATGTTGATGTAAATGTTGGGTATTCAACCTTTCTGATGGGTGGTGTTTTTAATCTATTTACAGATGAGGAGACTGAGGCTTAAGGAATAGAAAGACTGTGCACAGACTCACAGGGCTAGATACTGTGGGGAGTGTATTCCAATCTGGTCCTTCTGCCTCTGGAGTCAAATTCCTCCATTTCTTTAAAGACAGATCTAGCAGCAAGTGGTCCTTCCTTCTCAGATAATTCACAAAGAGCAATGCTGTGTGTCCAAGGCTCTCAAAGCCAAGGAGGCAGACCCAGGCTCAGGTCAGAAACTTTGCAACAGTGACTAAGATGGCCAGAACTAGAATTCTATGGCACAGTGACACACCACACAACCTGACCCTCTAAATGGCCAGCGAGGCTTGGGTTCTTTAATGTTTTACACTTGAAATCACTAATTCTTACAGTGCCTTCCTGCTCAATATCCTGTCCCAGGTGCCTGATGCCTCGAAGTGGGGTGATGATCCATGGGTTGCTGTTTGCCTGATTTTTCCTATGTTAGCACCAAATGTTTCCCATGCTGGGAAACCCCTCACTCAGTCTTGGGAACACTGGGACTGGTGCTTGCCTTTCCTCTAAGGGAAGTTCAAAATCACCAGCTTGGTTTTTTTTACCTCTCATTATCAATCCCGTCTTCTATATAGAGAACTCTGCCAGCTAGAAGCTGCTCCCTGATAGAGGCTGTCCTTGACCAAACTGTAGCCAGGCTCCTCTGAGCTCTCTTCTCTACTAGGTCTCAACCTTGGCCTATAAAGACTTGAACAAACACCAGCATAGTTTTTAACAGCTCAAGACTGCATCCCTAGGATACCCCTGGTCCCCTTAAAGTGCCTGCTTGAGAAAACCCAAGGCTGGTAAAAGAATTTGCTCTTTCTTCCAGCCAACACCTGAAGATGGGGCCCTGGTTTCTCAGTCTCAGTGGGAGGGTAGGAGTCTAACTTTAAAAAGCACCAGTTAGCAAACCCAGATGGAGTTCACATGAACCAGCCTTCTTCCTGCTTTTTGTCATTTTTCACTTCCTGACTCTGCTGAGCCCCTGCCCACCCCCTCCCTACTCCCTCACCCTCCCTTTAAAATGCCCAATTATCTCTGTATAAATCAAAGTTGAGTTCAATTCATGCCGGACTCCTATTCTAATAGGATATTACTGATTAGAATCTGTCCTTACCACTCTAACTAGTATCTGGCTTTGTTTATCTTTGACACCTTCTCTGTTCTGTGTTGCCTGCAGCACTTGCCCCCATCATCTCCCCCTTTATCATCTCTCCTCCCCGCATGCACACAGGATCTCCCTTCTGAAGTTCTGCTTAATCCCCATGGGCCTGCAGTGTTTGCTCCACTTCTGTTTATCTCATTTCAGCTCTTGATGATCTCCTTCCTTTCACCTCCTCTGGCACTTAGATTTGGCAGTTCTCCCTGGAGAAATAAGATATGCTATCTCATATTGCTTTCTATGTAAAGGTCCTATTTCTACATCTGGATTTGAGTCTCTGGAGGGCAAGAACAGTGTCTTATGCCTTTTTGTGTATCCCAGGCCTCAAGAAGGTTCACACATGGGCAATCAAAAGTGTGTGTTGTCAGTGATGGCTTAGAATAGGTGACTGGTGAGTTCTTACATTACCTACCTTTCTTTAGAAAACAATGGCTCTGTTTTTGAACAACTTATTTTGTTGGAAGAGACATACAGAAACACATATATAAATTACTCCTTGGATGAGTAGTGTAATGAAGTAGATAAGAGCATAGCTTTTGGAGTCACACTGGCCTAGAATTCCTTCCTCTTAATTCACCTTAAAAAAAGTCACGGACAAGTTTATATCACTTCTCTGAGTCTCATTTCATCAAGTATAAAATGAGCATATCACGTTTCTCACTGGGTGATTGTGGTTATGAGGGTTAAGTGTCATAACAGTACCTACTGCATATTGAGTACCAGTAAATGGAGTCAATGAAAAGTATATACCAGCCACACAAAACGTAACAGGGATAGAAATTAAGCAAGGGTGGAGTTGGAGGGGAAGAAAGGAAAGGGGTGAAATAGGAGCTGTAGCAATTGTGGTACCTGGAACTTTGGGGTCAGGGGATCTGAAAAGACTTCTTAGAAGATGGGGTGGAAAAAGGGAAAAGAGGATGTCTTTTATTTATTAAGCTTCTCTTGTGCACTAGATATTTTGTACATTGCAACTACTTGAATTCTCAGAACAATGATATAAGATACGTATTTTCCCATAATTTACTGATATTGACACTTTCCTGTGGTCACAGAATTTATAAGTGGAACAGCTGAGATGGACCCACACTATCTCATACCAGAGCCATGTTTTCCCCAGTTTACTCACCTCCTTTCCTTACCCAGTTACAAGCATCTGGACATGCACCGTGTGGGTACGTTAAAAACTTTGAACTGTCTTACATAATGATAAAAGGATCAATCCAACAATTGGATATAAGAAATAAATACACACCCAGTACAGAGGCACCTAAAAACATAAAGAAATATTAATGAACATAAAGAGAGAAATTGATGGCAATACAATGATAGTAGGGGACTTTAACACCCCACTTATCATCAATGGATAGATCATCCAGACAGAAAATCAATACGAAAACAGTGTCTTTGAATGACACATTCGACCAGATGGACATAACAGATATAGACAACACATTTCATCCCAAAACAACAGAATACACATTCTTTCCAAGGTACATGGAACATTCTCCAGAATAGATCATATATTAGGCCACAAAATAAGCCTCAATAAATTTAAGAAGATTAGAATCATACCATACACCTTTTCTGATCACAACAGTATGAAACTAGAAATAAATCACAAGAAAAAAACTGGAAAAAACACAAAGATTTGGAAGCTCAAAAACATGATATTAAACAACAAATAGGTCAGTAAAGCATTCAAAGAAGAAATAAAAAAATACCCGGAGACAAATGAAATGAAAGCACAATGGTCCAAAATCTTTAGGACACAGTGAAAGCAGTTCTAAGAGGGAAATATATAGTGACATGGTCATACCTCAAGAAATAAGAAAAAGCTCAAATAATCTAACCTTATACCTAAAGGAACTAGAAAAGAAGAGCAAACAAAGCCCAGGGTGAGTATAAGGAAGAAAATAATAAAGATCAGACCAAAAATAAATGACATAGAGACTAAAAAAAAAAAAAAAAAAAAAGAAAGAAAGAAAGAAAAAGAAAAAACATCAGTGAAACCAAGAGCTGGTTCTTTGAAAAGACAAACAAAATTGATAAACCCTTAGCCAGACTCATCAAGAAAAAAGAGAAAGAATCCAAATAAAATCAGAAATTAGAGAGAAGTACAGCTGACACCACAGAAATGCAAAGGATTTTAAGAGAATACTTCAGAAAAAATATTATGCCAACAAATGGCACAACCAAGAAAAATGGACAGATTTCTAGAAACACATAATCTAAAACCAAATCAGGGAAAAATAGAAAATCTGAACAAACTGAGTACAAGCAATGAAATTGATTAGTAATCGAAAAACTACCAAAAAATGAACCTCCAGGCCCAGATGGATGCAAAGGGGAATTCTACCAGACATTTATAGTTTCTTTTTTTTTAATTAATTAATTTTTTTTGATGTGTTCCATGATTCATTGTTTGCATATAACACCCAGTGCTCCATTCAATACGTGCCCTCTTTAATACCCATCACCAGGCTAACACATTCCCCCCACCCCCTCCCCTCTAGAACTCTTAGTTTGTTTCTCAGAGCCCACAGTCTCTCATGGTTCATCTCCCCCTCCGATTTCCCCCTTCATTTTTCCCTTCCTACTATCTTCTTCTTCTTCTTTTTTTAACATATAATGTATTATTTGTTTCAGAGGTATAGGTCTGTGATTCATCAGTCTTACACAATTCACAGCACTCACCATAGCACATACCCTCCCCAATGTCTATCGCCCAGCCACCCCATCCCTCCCACCCCCCCACCACTCCAGCAACCCTCAGTTTGTTTCCTGAGATTAAGAACGCCTCATACAGTGAGATCATATGATACATATCTCTCTCTGAGTGACTTATTTTGCTCAGCATATTACCCTCTAGTTCCATCCACATTGTTGCAAATGGCAAGGTTTCATTTTTTTTTGATGGCTGCATAATATTCCATTGTGTGTGTATATATATATATATATATATATATATATATATATATATACCACATCTTCTTTATCCATTCATCTGTTGATGGACATCTTGGCTCTTTCCATAGTTTGGCTATTGTGGACATTGCTGCTATAAACATTGGGGGGCATGCACCCCTTCAGATCACTACATTTGTATCTTTGGGGTAAATACCCAGTAGTGCAATTGCTGGGTCATACGGTACCTCTATTTTCAACTTTTTGAGGAACCTCCATACTGTTTTCCAGAGTGGCTGCACCAGCTTGCATTCCCACCAACAGTGTAGGAGGGTTCCCCTTTCTCCGCATCCTCGCCAACATCTGTCGTTTCCTGACTTGTTAATTTTAGTCATTCTGACTGGTGTGAGGTGGTATCTCATTGAGGTTTTGATTTGGATTTCCCTGATGCCGAGCGATGTTGAGCACTTTTTCATGTGCCTATTGGCCATTTGGATGTCTTCTTTGGAAAAAATGTCTGTTCATGTCTTCTGCCCATTTCTTTTTTTTTTTTTAAAGATTTTATTTATTTATTTGACAGAGAGATAGAGAGAGAGAACAAGTAGGCAGAAAGGCAGACAGAGGGAGAGGGAGAAGCAGGCTCCTCACTGAGCAGGGAGCCCAATGCAGGGCTCGATCCCAGGACCCTGGGATCATGACCCGAGCCGAAGATAGCCGCTTAACTGACTGAGCCACCCAGGTGCCCCAGTCTTCTGCCCATTTCTTGATTGGATTATTTGTTCTTTGGATGTTGACTTTGATAAGTTCTTTATAGATTTTGGATACTAGCCCTTTATCTGATATGTCATTTGCAAATATCTTCTCCCATTCTGTTGGTTGTCTTTTGGTTCTGTTGACTGTTTCCTTTGCTGTGCAAAAGCTTTTTATCTTGATGAAGTACCAATAGTTCATTTTGCCGTTGCTTCCCTTGCCTTTGGCGATGTTTCTAGGAAGAAGTTGCTGCGGCTGAGGTCGAAGAGGTTGCTGCCTGTGTTCTCCTCTAGGATTTTGATGGACTCCTGTCTCACATTTAGGTCTTTCAACCATTTGGAGTCTATTTTTGTGTGTGGTGTAAGGAAATGGTCCAACCAGACATTTAAAGAAGCGTTAATATCTATTCTCCTCAAACTCTTCCAGAAGATAGAAGAGGATAGAAAACTTCCAGATATATTCTATGAGGCCAAATTACCCTGATACCAAAACTAGACAAAGACACCACAATAAAAGAAAAGGCCATGGGTTGCCTGGGTAGCTCAGATGGTTAAGTGTCTGCCTTTGGTTCAGGTCATGATCCCAGGGTTCTAGGATTGAGCCCCACATTGGGCTCTCTGCTCAGCAGGGGGCCTGCTTCTCCCTCTCCCTCTGCCTCTTTCTCTGTCAAATAAATAGATAAAATCTTTTAAAAAAAGGAGAAGGCCAATAACCCTTATGAATGTAGATACAAAAATCCTCAACAAAATACTAGGGAACTGCATTCAACAATGCATTAAAAGGATCACACACCATGATCAAGTGGGATTTATGCCAGGATGTAAGGATGGTTCAATATTCACAAATCAAACAGCCTGATACACTACATCAACAAAAGGAAGGATAAAAATCATACGATCATCTCAATAGATGCAGAAAAAGCATTTGACAAAATTCAACATCTATTCATGATAAAAATTCTCAACCAAGTGGGGTTAAAGGGACTATACCTCAACATAATAAAGGCCAGATATGACAAATCCACAGCTAACTTCATACTCAATGGTTAAAAACCAAGAGCTTTTCCTCCAAGATCAGGAACAAGACAAGGATGTGTCCACTCTCACCACTTTTATTCAACAGTACTGGAAGTCCTAGCCACAGCAATAAGACAAGCAAAAGAAATGAGGCATCCATGTTGCTAAAGAAGAAGTAAAACTTTCACTATTTGTAGATGACATGATACAATACGTAGAAAACCCCAAAGACTCCACCAAAAACTACTAGAAATAATAAATGAATTCGGTAAAGTTGAAGGATAAAAAAATTAATACCCAGAAATTGGTAGCATTCTTATACACTAACAATGAAGTAGCAGAAAAGAAATTAAGAAAACAACACCATTTACAATTGTACCAAAAATAATAAAATACCTAGGAATAAACTTAACCAAAGAATTGAAGGATTTGTACTCTGAAAACTAAAAAACACTGATGAAAGAAATTGAAGAAAACACAAACAAATGGGAAGATATTCCATGCTCATGGATTGAAAGAATTAATATTGTTAAAAATGTCCATATTACCCAAAGAAGTCTACAGGTTCAGTGCAATCCCTATCAAAATACCAACAGCATTTTTCACAGAACTAGAACAAATAATACTAAAATTCCTATGGAACCACAAAAGACCCCAAATAGCCAAGGCAATCTTGAAAAAGAAAAACAAAGCTGGATATATCACAATTCCAGATTTCAAGGTATACTGCAAAGCTGTAGTAATGAAAACAGTATGGTACTGGCAATGGGACAGAATAGAGAGCACAGAAATAAGCCCAAGATTATATAGTCAATTAATCTATGACAAAGGAAGCAAGAATATACAATGGGGCAAAGATGGTCTCTTCAATAAATGGTACTGGGAAAACTAGACAGCTGCATGCAGAAGAATGAAACTGGACCACTTTAACACCACACATGAAAAAAAACAAACTAAAAATGGATTAAAGAGGGGTGCCTGGGTGGCTCAGTTGTTAAGCATCTGCCTTCGGCTCAGGTCATGATCCCAGGGTCCTGGGATCAAGCCCCACATCGGGCTCCCTGCTTGGTGGGAGGCCTGCTTCTCCCTCTCCCACTCCCCCTGCTTGTGTTCCCTCTCTTGCTGTGTCTCTCTCTGTCAAATAAACAAATAAAATCTTAAAAAAAAATAAAAATGGGGCGCCTGGGTGGCTCAGTCGTTAAGCGTCTGCCTTCGGCTCAGGTCATGATCCCAGGGTCCTGGGATCGAGTCCCACATCGGGCTCCCTGCTCGGCGGGAAGCCTGCTTCTCCCTCTCCCACTCCCCCTGCTTGCGTTCCTGCTCTCGCTATCTCTCTGTCAAATAAATAAATAAAATCTTTAAAAAAAAAAAAAATAAAAATGGATTAAAGACCCAAATGTGAGACCTGAAACCATAAAAATCTAGAAGAGAGCACAGGCAGTAATTTTTTTGACATTGGCCATAGCAGCATTTTTCTAGATATATTTCCTGAGGCAAGGGAAACAAAAGAAAAAATAAACTATTGGAACTATGTCAAAATAAAAAGCTTTTGTGCAGCAAAGGAAAATATCAATAAAATGAAAGGGCAACCTACTGAATAGGAGAAGATATTTGCAAAGGGTAATAAGGGATTAGTATCCAAAATATATAAAGAATTTATAGAACTCAACACCCCCCCAAAAAAGTCTGATTAAAAGTGGGCAGAGGACCTGAATAGCTATTTTTCTAGAGAAGACCTACATATGGCCAACAGACAAATGAAAAGAAGCTCAACATCACTCATCATCAGGGAAATGCAAATCAAAATCACAGTGAGATATCACCTTACACTGTTAGAGTGGCTAAAGTCAAAAAGTCAAGAAATAACAAGTGTTGGACAGAATGTGGGGAAAAAAAGAGCACTTGTACAGTGTTGGTGGGAATGTAAATTGGTGCAGCCACTGTGGAAAATGGTATGGAGGTTTCTCAAAAAATTAAAAATAGAAGTACCATATGACCCAATAATTCCACTATTGGGTATTTACCAAAGAAAATGAAAACAATAATTTGCAAAGATATGTGCACCTCTATGTTTATTGCATCATTATTTATAGTAGCCAAGATATGGAAGCAACCTAAGTGTCCATTGATAGACAAATGGATGTGTGTACACACACACACACACCACTTCTTCCTTATATATATATGCGTATCATTCATATATATGGATGGACCTAGAGAGTATTATGCTAAGTGAAATAAGACTGAGGAAGACAAATACCATATGATTTCACTCATATGTGGAATCTAAAAAAAAAAGAAAAGAAAAGAAAGGATAAACAAACAAAAAGCAGGATCAGTCCTATGAATACAGAGAACAAAGTGATGGTTGCAAGAGGAGAGGAGGGTGGGGGGATGGGCAAAATGGATTAAGGGGAGTCAGAGATACAGGCTTCTAGTTATGGAATGAATAAGTTATGGGAATAAAAGTCACAGCATAAGGAATACAGTCAATGATACTGTAATAGTGATGTATGGGGCCAGATGGCAGCTACACTTGTGGTGAACATAGCATAATGTACAAATCTGTTGTATTACCATGTTGTACACCTGAAATTAACATTGTGTTTCAACTATAGACAAAAACAAGAATGCAAACTGAACTTTGCAGCTGCAAACAGTTGCTCTGTCTGCCCTGATTAAAAAGTCTGTGTAGGGATGGGTTAAAACACTGGCTTCTCCCTCTAACTTTCTTTGAATATATTGGCTTGTGCAAATATTGAATATTTTTAAGTGTAAGGAACAGAATTCCCACCTAAAGTAGTTTAAACAGTCAGGAAATTTACTATTTCTTATGACGGAGGACAGGAGGTAGGGCAAGCTCCAGGCACAGTACCCTAATCCTTGGACCTATGGCTCTATTTCTCTGCAAGTCTTCCTGCTCCCCCTGCTTACCCTTATCCGTGTATAGGCTCTGTCTTAAAGAGGATGGCCCTCAGAGTTTGAAGAGGGCTGCTATTAACAGCCAGGACTAGTGACTTCTTTGTTCTGTGTGAGTGAGAGAAAAATCTTTCCCTGAGTCATGGACTAAATATTCTATTTCTTTAGTCTGACTGGGTTAGTTAGATTGGGGGTCCAACCCTGAAAGAAGCAATCAACAAGGGGAATACTCTGTACTAAATGGCCAAAGGCAGGTACTTAAACCAATCATTGACAAGAAGACTAGGATTACTGTGATTGGCTGATACTAATCAGGGCTCTTGTCTGGGGTCAGAACTGGTAGGTACACTACCTACCCAGAGGACTGAGATTCTAAATATGTTAGGTGTAGGGGTGCCTGGGTGGCACAGTCGATTAAGCAGCAGACTCTTGGTTTCAACTCAGCTCATCAGGGTGGTGAGATGGAGCCCTGCGTGCTGTGCTGCATGGCTCCAGGCTCAGCGAGGAGTCTGCTTGAGACTTTTCTCTCTCCCCCTTCCTCTGCCTTTTCATCCCCCCTCCCCCCCCACCCCACATTTGTGCACACACTCTCTCTCAAATAAAGAAATCTTTTTTTAAGCTAGTTTCTTTTCTTTTCTTCTTTTCTTTTGTTTTCTTTCTTTTTCTTTCTTTCTTTCTTTCTTTTTCTTTTTCTTTCTTTTTTTCTTTTTCTTTCTTTCTTTCTTTCTTTCTTTCTTTCTTTCTTTCTTTCTTTCTTTCTTTCTTTCTTTCTTTCTTTCTTTTTTTCTTCTTTCTTTCTTTTTCTTTCTTTCTGTTCACTTAGCCAGCATATAGTACATAAGTTTTTGTTGTAGTGTTCAACGATTCATTAGTTATGTAATAAATCTTTTTTTTTTTTAAAGATTTCATTTATTTATTTGAGACAGAGTGAGAGCACAGAGGGAGAGGGAGAAGCAGACTCCCAGCTGAGCAGGGGGCCTGATGCAGGGCTTGATCTCAGGACCCTGAGATCATGACCTGAGCCAAAGGAAGACCCTTAACTAACTGAGCCACACAGGCGCTCCTCAAATAAATAAATCTTTACATATGTTACGTCTAGTACAGTTTGGTTATGACCAGTTAGAATGGATACTAGCTCTGAACAATGGTAAATCTGTTTGTTGTGTCCTAGCTGATTATCAATCCTAGATACCTAACCACAATGTGGGTTTTACTAGGATGGAGGAAGGGAGAATAGATCCTGGGTAGGCTGCAGGTGACTAAGGCTGTTATGTCTCTAGCTGAGGTTAGGCTTAAAGGACAGCTAAGGTAATCCCCAATCCGTTTTCTAGTCTGACAGCTTGGTATATGTGGCCCTAGTGATTAGGCAGTCTTTTAACGTGCCCTCTTTAAATCAGTCTCATCCAAAAGCTGAACCTAAATGTGACCTGACCCAGCCAAGTCCAACTCCCTCTTATGTGGGGACCTGACAGTGAGTCAGTCCAAGTTGGGTCTCTGTTTAGTGCTAGGAAAAAATAGAACTGCTTAACACATAGGCAAAGTGAGTTAACCTAGGCCCTGCCTAGAGTGATCTCCCACCCCAACTAAAAGCTATAAAAAAGGGGCGCCTGGGTGGCTCAGTCATTAAGCATCTGCCTTTGGCTCAGGTCATGATCCTGGGGTCCTGGGATCGAACCCCGCATCGGGCTCCCTGCTCTGAGGGAAGTCTGCTTCTCCCTCTCCCACTCTCCCTGCTTGTGTTCCTTCTCTTAGTGTGTCTCTCTCATATACATAAAATCTTTAAAAAAACCCAAAAGCTTTAAAAAAAGTCCTTCATCAGGGGGCACCTTGGTTAAGCATCCAACTCTTTGATTTCAGCTCAGGTCACAATCAGTCTCAGGGTCGAGAGATAGAGCCCCACATTGGCTCCACGGTCAGTGTGGAGCCTGCTTAAGATTCTCTCTTCCTTTGCCACCCCCCCACCCCCACCCCAACTCACATACTCTCTCTCTAAGAAAAAAAGTCCTTCATCAGTCTTTGGTTTACTCAGTATTTAAAATTCCTGACTACTGTGGAGCATAGGCAGGTTAAATCAGCTACAGGTCTGATCACAGAAGATTTTAAGAGGTGCATGGTTATATCATTTTCAAGTGCAGACAGTAACTTAAATTCTAAAGAGATGTCTTATAAAGCCATATATATATATAAATGAATTGTTTATGGTGAGCTTATCAATTATTTGCATTTAATTATTTGCTTTGAAAGTGCTTATGGTAGCTTGACACCAGTGTGTTCTGCCAATTACTTTAACCTTTCCCCCAGAAATCTTGTTTGCACTATTGATTTAGACTATCAATGCAGAGTCTGAAATAATAAGGTTTTGGCCTATTCCTGATTTTACAAGGAAGATTGAAATCTTATGTGTTCATCAGATTGATTTTTTTTTTTTTTTTTTTGAACACACAAAAGGGTGTTTGGTCTTTGGGTGCTAGTAACTTGCAAAGTCAGCTGGACAGAAGAGGTGGTTTTTGTTTTTGTTTTTTGCTGTTATTATTATTGTTTTTTTTAAGGGCCAATGTGGAGCCATATCACTAGGATATTTTAAATTGAAGTGGAGAGGGATAGTTTGCACAGCCTGAATGTGAATATTTAAATTGGTCCAGGGAAATAAGCTGTGTAAAGGCTGGCTGTGTGGTCAAGTTGTTGGAGCATTGGATCACAAGAGAAACTGAGTTTTACTCCTTGCTTTGTACTAGCTGGCTGATGACCTTGGACAAGTCACTTAACTTTTCTGAGCCTTAGTCAGTTTATCTAGGGTTTCACTAGGCCAACAGAGGCAAACAGTCATGGCTGCAGGGAAGACAGAAAATACATGTGAATAAAGAGGACTTGAAACAAAACAGAACAAAACAAACCAATAAAACAGAAAGCCAACAAAACCCCAACTTTAATGTGAGGCTGGGGGGTAATGGAAGATGGTGGGGACTGTGACAGAGCACAGCCCCATCTAAAAGGAGCAGCCATTATTCAGCTTCAAGTTGAATGCAGGCCTCATGTGACCAGATATTCTGATTTTTTTTTTTTTAAGAGAAGCTGACATCTGCAAAGAGAGAGAGTTTGACTTCTTCTTTGCCAATTTGTACACCTTTTGTTTCTTTTTGTTGTTTGATTGCTGTTGCTAGGACTTCTACTACTATGTTGAACAATAGTGGCGGGAATGGGCATCCTTGACGTGTTCCTGATCTTAAGGGAAAGGCTCTCAGCTTTTCCCCATTGAGGATGATAGTTGCTGTGGGTTTTTCATAGATGGATTTTATGAACTTGAGGAATGTTCCCTCTATCCCTATACTCTGAAAAGTTTTAATCAGGAAAGGATGCTGTATTTTGTCAAATGCTTTTTCTGCATCAATTGAGAGGACCATATGGTTCTTCTCCTCTTATTAATGTGTTCTATCACACTGATTGATTTGCGAATGTTGAACCATCCCAGGGATAAATCCCACTTGGTCGTGGTGGATGATCCTTTTAATGTATTGTTGGATCCTATTAGCTAGGATTTTGTTGAGGATTTTGGAATCCATATTCATCAGGGTTATTGGTCTGAAATTCTCCTTTTTGATGGGGTCTTTGGTTTGGGGATTAAGGTAATGCTGGTCTCATAGAATGAGTCTGGAAGCTTCTCTTGTGTTTCTATTTTTTGAAACAGCTTCAGGAGAATAGGTATTATTTCTTCTTTGAATGTTTGGTAGAATTCCCCAGGGAATCCATCTGGCTCTGGACTCTTGTTTTTTGGGAGGTATTTGATCACTGCTTCAATCTCATTACTGGTTATTGGCCTATTCAGGTTGTCAATTTCTTCCTGTTTCAGTCTTGGGAGTTATAGGTTTCCAGGAAGGCATCCATTTCATCCAGGTTGCTCAGCTTATTGGCATATAGTTGTTGATAATAATTTCTAATAATTGTTTCTGTTTCCTTGGTGTTAGTCGTGATCTCTCCCCTTTTGTTCATAATTTTATTAATTTGGGTCCTTTCTCTTTTCTTTTGGATAAGTCTGGCCAATGGTTTATCAATCTTGTTAATTCTTTCAAAGAACCAGCTTCTAGTTTCATTGATCTGATCTACTGTGTTTCTGGTTTCTAATTCATTGATCTCTGCTCTAATCTTAATTATTTCTCTTCTACTGTGTGGCTTAGGCATCATTTGTTGCTTTTTCTCCAGTTCTTTAAGGTGTAAAGTTAGTTGGTGATTCGGGATTTTTCTATTTTTTTGAGTGAGGTTTGGATGGCTATGTATTTCCCCCTTAGGACCACCTTTGCAGTCTCCCATAGGTTTTGAACTGATGTGTTTTCATTCTCATTGGTTTCCATGAATTGTTTAAGTCCAAAAGACTCCACCCCCAAATTACTAGAACTCATACAGCAATTCAGT
The DNA here is from genome assembly GCF_964656455.1 of Halichoerus grypus. Taxonomy (NCBI): domain Eukaryota; kingdom Metazoa; phylum Chordata; class Mammalia; order Carnivora; family Phocidae; genus Halichoerus; species Halichoerus grypus. The sequence continues at coordinate 102,919,096 of NC_135715.1, forward strand.
AATGTGGCAGGATACAAAATCAATGCTCAGAAATCAGTTGCTTTCTTACACACTAACAAAACAACTGTAGAAAGAGAAATTAGAGAATCGATTCCATTTATAATAGCACCAAAAACCATAAGATACCTCAGAATAAACCTAACCAAAGAGGTAAAGGATCTATACTCTAGGAACTATAGAACACTCATGAAAGAAATTGAAGAAGACACAAAAAGATGGAAAAACATTCCATGCTCATGGATCAAAAGAACAAACATTGTTAAAATGTCTATGCTGCCCAGAGCAGTCTATACCTTCAATGCCATCCCGATCAAAATTCCAATGACATTTTTCAAAGTGCTGGAACAAACAATCCTAAAATTTGTATGGAATCAGAAAAGACCCTGAATCACCAAGGAAATGTTGAAAAAGAAAAACAAAGCTGGGGGCATCACGCTGCCTGATTTCAAGCTATATTACAAAGCCGTGACCACCAAGACAGCATGGTAGTGGCACAAAAACAGACATATAGATCAATGGAACAGAGTAGAGAGCCCAGATATGGACCCTCAACTCTATGGTCAAATAATCTTCAACAAAGCAGGAAAAAATATGCAATGGAAAAAAGACAGTCTCGTCAATAAATGGTGCTGGGAAAATTGGACAGCAATATACAGAAGAATGAAACTCGACCATTCTCTAACACCTTACACAAAGATAAACTCAAAATGGATGAAAGACCTCAATGTGAGACAGGAATCCATCAAAATCCTAGAGGAGAACATAGGCAGTAATCTCTTTGACATCAGCCACAGCAACTTTTTTCAAGATACATCTCCAAAGGCTAGTGACACAAAAGGAAAAATGAACTTTTGGGACTTCATCAAGATAAAAAGCTTCTGCACAGCAAAGGAAACAGTCAACAAAACAAAGAGGCAACCCACAGAATGGGACAAGATATTTGCAAATGACACTACATACAAAGGGCTGATGTCCAAGATTGATAAAGAACTTCTCAAACTCAACACCCAAAAAACAAATAATCAAATCAAAAAATGGACAGAAGACATGAACAGACACTTCTCCAAAGAAGACATACAAATGGGTAACAGACACATAAAAAAATGTTCATCATCATTAGCCATCAGGGAAATTCAAATCAAAACCACATTGAGATACCACCTTACACCAGTTAGAATGGCAAAAATTGACAAGGCAAGAAACAACAAATGTTGGAGAGGTTGTGGAGAAAGGGGAACACTTTTACACTGCTGGTGGGAATGCAAGTTGGTACAACCACTTTGGAAGACAGCGTGGAGGTTCCTCAAAAAGTAAAAAATAGAGCTACCCTATGACCCAGCAATTGCACTCCTGGGTATTTACCCCAAAGACACAGATGTAGTGAAAAGAAGGGGCATATGCACCCCAATGTTCATAGCAGCAATGTCCACAATAGCTAAACTGTGGAAAGAGCTGAGATGTCCTTCAACAGATGAATGGATAAAGAAGATGTGGTCCATATGTACAATGGAATATTACTCAGCCATCAGAAAGGATGAATACCCAACATTTGCATCAACATGGATGGGACTGGAGGAGATTATGCTAAGTGAAATAAGTCAAGCAGAGAAAGTCAATTATCATATGGTTTCACTTATTTGTGGAACATAAGGAATGGCATGGAGGACATTAGGAGAAGGAAGGGAAAAATGAAGGGGGGGAATCAGAGGGGGAGACGAACCATGAGAGACTATGGACTCTGAGAAACAAATTGAGGGTTTTAGAGGGAGGGGGGTGGGGGAATGGGCGAGCCCGGTGATGGGTATTAAGGAGGGCACATATTGAATGGAGCACTGGGTGTTATTCAAAAACAATGAATCATGGAACACTACATCAAAAACTAATGATGTACTGTATGGGGACTAACATAACATAATAAAATTAAATTAAATTAAAAAAAATAAAGAGAAGCTGAAAAATCCAGATTTTATGTAAAGTGTTTTCTTTGTTTTGGATGAATATTCTTAAATATTGGATGAAACAATAAACCTGTGTGCACCAACACTCTGTGAACAAAATGAAAATTTCCCCTGGGCTAAATTTAGCCTGGGATTGCTAATTTGCAATGTCTAGACAAGATGAACCCAGAAATCTGTTCCAGGTATAGAATGCTTTGGCTCTATGAGTTGAATGTAGAGCATCTCCTCAGAGTCACACCAGCTTTGAGTTGGAAAAGGTCCTAGCGGGTGTGTGGGTTGCCTCTCATGCATCATCCCTTGGCAATGGTTACCTAACCTCTTTAGTTGTTCCACAAGACAGACTGTTCTGAAAGGGGACTCTGTTTGAAGCTCTTCCTTGTATGAAGAAGAAATTCCTTGTTCAATAGCTTCTCTGATTGGTTTTAATTCTGTCATCTGGAGCAACACAGAATACATCCTTGGTGTCTTGGAGCTTTAGTCCTGGATGAGCCTGCTTCCATTCACTAACACACACCAGACAGCTTGTTTCCTGGGCAGAGTCAGGCTCTGAAAGATCTTCTTAGAGCACAGGATGCAGGATGAGCTAAAGATATTTTTCAAAAAGGGAATTCAAACAGAATCCCTTCTATCTTCACTGCGTGATGGGTGGAACACAAGTTTGGATTGCTCATGGCTGAGCCAAAGTTCCTTCATCTGGGGGAAAGGGGAGGGTGCTAGGAGGTGTGGACTGGGAAGTCACAGCTAATTTGGTGGGTGGCATGAGGGGTACAGGTGTGACGTGTCTCCCTCAGAGGGTCACCATGTTCTCTAGGATGGGTCAACCTGGCGGTGTCATCTTATCCCAGAAGGGTAGCAGTGTAACCTGTTTCCATTTCTCACCTCCTTATAACCTTAGGACGGTTTCTCCCCACACAGGACTGACCTGGAATCATTTTTTTCCATGCAGCCCCTTTCCAGGCTCTTTAATAGAGAGCACAGATGGGGCCTTTGCCCAACTGGAGGGAGATGGGGAAGTTGCTGTTGCTTGCCCTTGTGTGTGTGTAGTTCAGGAGGTGCTCAGAGCAAGGGGCAAATGCCTGGATGTGGGTCAGAGTCTTGAAGAGAAGCAGAGGGGCTCAGCTACAGTTCAGAGCTAGTGTGTGTGTGTGTGTGTGTGTGTGTGTGTGTGTGTAATACTTCTTCCTAAATGTGACTGTGCATTATAGTAGAGTCTTCATGACATATTGTGGGATAATCTTTCACATGCTCTGTGATTTGACCCATAAGGCCAGAACAGGGAAATTAACTAGGTGTAATAAATAATAAAGAATCTGGTGAATATTTAGGGTCTGGTAATGATGATAAATCAAGTTTGAAATGTTCCTTGAGGAGATTGTGAGATTCTGAGAAATGAAGCCAGGAAGATTGATTAGAACTTATTGCTGTTCAGAAAATCTACTGCAAAAAATACAGGGAGGTATTGCGAGGCTAATAGAAAAGGCGAATACAATCCACCTTGGCCTCTAAAAACCAAATGAGTGTAATCAACAAATGTCATTGCTCTTATGGGCAAATGCATAGAAGAGCAAGAGACACCCCAAAGCACCTGGAGGGTGTTGATTTGATTGGTGAAAGCAAAGAATGAGCGCATTAGGCTTTCTCTGTGGTCCTTATTTCCTTTGAAGCTTTATTGATTCATTTATTTGTTTATTTGGCTATTTATCTGTGCAATTTAATGAAAGGCTCTATTGAAGAAATAAAGGTTATGTTTTTAAGAGTTTGTGCCACTAAAATTTGTTCTTCTTAGGGGTCCCATACTTGTTTTTCAGCTCTTGGTGTGAAGATTCATATCCTATAGTTTGTTCAGCTGTACTGGGTGGGGGTTTATGTTGAATGCTTTAGGGATGTATCATCCCATTCTTCTAAAATCTGACCCAACTTGTGGGGTGAACTTAGAAGTAACACAAAATACCAACCCTGTTGGAAGTTATCTTGGAAGAGAGTAGCCCTAATCTTGTAGTATTTTTTTAAAAAGTCAGACAAATCCTTGACTGTGAATGGAGGTGGAAGCATAAAGAAGACTTGTGGGTACTTAGTAGCAGACCAGGAATAATTTGTGATATAGCGGGAAGAAGATGGGCTTGGGGTCAAAATCGGCTGTGTGACTTTGGGCAAGTTACTTAACTCCTCTGAGCCTCAGTGTCTGCCTGGGTAAAATGAGGGAGAACAAATTTGTATCTCTTGGGAATTAAAGGAGAAAACATGGGTCAGTGCCTAGCACCGAGCGTGGCACATGGTGGCTCCCTTCTCCCCACTTGGTGGCCTCTGTCTTCACATATTCCTCATTCAGTCCTTTGCACGTAATGAGCACTTAAGATTTGTTGGTTCATGTACAGAGGCAGGGAGTCAGCGTTCTCCAAAACCCCAGTGACAGACAGCCTGTCTCAGTGCTGCTCTCTGATCTCTTATTTGGAACCTAGAGTAAATTATGGGAGCTTAGTTGAGCATCATGATCCAGGGAAAATGTATGGTACAAGACAGAATCCTTACTCTTATCCCACACACGTGCACACACAGGCAGGGCATGCCAGGCAGACCTTTGTTAGTGCACATGCTAGTACCTTCCCTTCCTCCCCCACCCAGTTCCCCAGGGTGAAGAGAGGTAGGTGATGGTGGTAAACCAGGTTCCAAATTAAAGACTAGAGATTTAAGAAGTTTGTCTTTCCTCCTTCATTTTGTAAGGTGAGGTATGAATAGAAATGTCGATTCTGTGTAAATAAATTATTTGATTAAACAGGACATCAGTATGCTCAATGGTTAGACTTGTCAAAAAATACGAGGCAAGCTGGTAATGGTTTTCCTAATTTACTTGAGGATAAATAATGCAGGAAGCTCATCAGACTCATCCATAGATAGGTTTGAAAGAATTTGATCCCAAAAGCTAGAGAAATGTTTAAGGAGGAAAACTACTGCCATGAAGCTGGTTTTACTGCTAGAGAAATCTGGAGCTGCAAAAAGCCACGTTAAAATTACATCACAGATCTGTCTTTAGCCAGAAAAGGAAATTAAAAGGTAAAGAGAAATGTCGCTCTCAGGCTTGGTACTATTATTCCACTTCTATACTGGACGGTCTGCTTAAGGATTGGCCCATTAAGGCTGTTGTGCATTAACGAGGCTCTCCCCAATGGGCCACCCCAGTTGTGTGACCCCACTGTTTGACAGGATGTGAGTTATCATGAGAAGAAGTCTCATGGGTGAACAGTGGTATGTCACTGTGAGGGTTTCTAAAAATTTGCGTGCTGTCTTCAATTGGCTACAAATTGTGGCTAATTGAGGGCACCAGGGGCATTTTATGACAGATGAATATGCAGTTAAGATGCCCTGCTGTCCCTGAGAGTGGTTGAAATGGACAACTGGCTTTGGAATGTGAATCACTGTGTTAGAGCCTTGGAATATTTCTACTGGCTGCTACTCTGAGGCATAAAAGGATGAGACTACGATCACCCATTAACATTGGCTTAGTTTTATTGATTAGATTAGCACTGTCCTGATGGGAAACCATTACAGTATCCCACCCTCTTCCCTCTAATCCATCCTTCTCTCCTTCCTACAAATATATGTTAGGCAAAGTCTAGGCTCTGGAGATAGTATCAGTGAGCACCACAGAAAAAGTCCCTGTCCTTATGTACAGTGCTTATGTTCCTCTGTGTGTGTGTGTGTAGAGGGAGGCAAACCCTAAAACAAATATATATATTTGTTCAAGTACATGTAATTGTATTTGCCAGTCTTTTTGTCATTTAAAAGCTGATCTATGGGACACCTGGATGGTTCAGTCGGTTAAGCATCTGCCTTTGGCTCAGGTCGTGATCCCAGGGTCCTGGGATCGAGTCCCACATTGGGCTCTATGCTCAGTGGGGCACCTGCTTCTCCCTCTGCCTGCCGCTCCCCCTGCTCATGTTCTCTCTCTCTGACAAGTAAATAAATAGAATCTTTTGGAAAAAACAAGCTGATCTTGTGATCATTTAGATATTAGAAGGCCAAGTAGAAATATTTAGGACCCCTAAGATTTTTCCAGATGCTCCCAATACCTTGAAGAGAAGTGAAAGGGACAAACTACAAAGTGTCTGCTCTTTGGTTTCCATGCATATGGTCCTGGGCCACCTCTGGATTGGATAGCCAGATGGGAGCCTGGGGGCAGGAGGCAGTTATAGTGAAACTCCAAAGTACTCCTGAAGAATTAAAGGACCACCACCCTCCCCCTCCAGGAGCCAGGCAGGTCTTTAATGCCAAGAAGACCTGTAGGGTTTGGTTCCAGACAGGTGAGTACTGGAGGCCCCTGAGGCTTAGCCTCACCTTGATTTGGATTGGTGGTTCTCAAGGTGGGGACCAGGGTAGGCTCCACTACTTGCACTAGGGTCACTTGCTATGTTGGTGTCCTTGCTGCATAAATAGGAGTCCCCTGGTGCCTTAGCTCAGATTGCTGTAATAAAATTCCACAGACTTGGGGGCTTAAACAACACATATTTATTGCTCACAGTTCTGGAGGCTGGAAGTCCAAGACAAGGGTGCCAAGACAGTCTTTCAGGTCTCAGACTGCTGACATGTATCCTCACATGGCTGAAAAAAAAGCGAGCTGTGTCTCTGGCCTCTTCTTCTAGGGCCCTAATCCCATTCATGAGGTCTCTACACTTATGACTTAATCACCTCCCAAAGGCCACACCTCCAATCACCATCACATTGGAGATTATATTTCAACATATGAATGGGGAGGGGACACAGACATTCATTCTGTAACACCTTATTTTTTTTCTTTTTCTATTGATGTGTAACAAATTACTACAAATCTAACACCTACATTTGTTATCTCATGGTTTCACGGGTCAGGAGCCTGGGCAGGGTTCATCTGGATTGTGTCCTCTTATGAGGCTACAGTTGAAATGTTGACTGCCCAGGCTGTGGAAGAGTCCCCTCGTGGAAGGATCCTGCCACTCAGGTTGCTGGCAGGATTCACATCCTTGCGGTTGTCAGGCTGAAGATTATGCCTTCTTGCTGGCAGAGGCTGGAGGCTGCCTCAGCTCCTAGCAGCTGCCTGCTCTTCGTTGCCACTTAGGGTTTTCCAGCACGGCCACTTATTTCTTCAGGCCAGCAAGAAATTTCTAGAGTGAGTCTTCTAGCAAGACGGAGTCTTCTATAACATAACCTAATCATAAGGATGTGATTCCATCACTTTTATCCTATTTCATTGGTTGAGAAGAAAGTCATGGGTCCCACACAGACTTAGGAGGAGGTGATTACACAGCAGTGTGAACAATGAAGAAGGAGTGGCTGGGGGAGCCGAACCTGGTTTACCTGTTACAAATGCAAGTATCTAGGCTCACCCTGGACTGACTGAATCAGAATTTCTGGGGCAGGGCCCAGGAATCTGCACTGTAACAACTCCCTTGGTGCTTCCTATTCCCATTATTGTTAGAGATGCCTAGGGAGAAGAGGGTTGTAGGACAGCTCAAAGCTCCACTGAGCAGTGAGGGACGCCTGGCATACCTTCCTGCCAGTGCTTCTGAGACTCCTCCAAGTCAGTCATAGCACTGACTGGAGGGGACATTGGATGGTTCCTCAGAGCCAGGGATTTGGCAACCTGCCCAGCATCTAAGGGATGGAAATGTGTTACCTCCACAGCTCATTTGTGCACATGAACCCAACGCTCAGTGACCACTTGAAAGTGGGGATCTGTGTAGCCACACCACAGTCTCCCTATGCCACAGCTGCACCACAGGCTGGCAAGTGCCATGCCATCCCCACTCTGTCACCATGGCTCCACCACAGCTAGCAGGTATATGCAGCCTGGGAGTGTCCGGCTGTGGTGGTGAGGTGGGGGGATTGTGCTTGTGAGCCCCACGGGTCATCTCCTACATCAGGCTACTCCTTCAAGACTGGGAGAGGTAGCTGTTTCATCTAATATATAAAAAGAAACACAGAGAATCAGGCAAAATGAGGAGACAGAGGAATATGTTCCAAATTCAAAAGAACAAGAGACCAAACATTCAAAGAAGCTTTAACAGCTATCCTTCTCAAACTCTTCCAAAAATTGAAAAGGAGGGAACATTCTGAACTTATTTTATAAGGCTACCAAAAAACTATTAGAGCTAATAAATGAATTTATTACAGTTGCAGGATGCAAAATCAATACACAAAATTCTCTTTTCTGTACACTTACAACAAATTATGTGAAAGAAAAATCAAGAAAACAATCGCATCAAGTAGAATAAAATACCTAGCAGTAAGTTTTACCAAGGAGGCGAAATAGCCAAATACTGAAAATTGTAAGACATTAATGAAAGAAATTGAAGAAAACACAAATATGTGGAAAATTATTCCATATTCATAGATTGGAAGAATTAGTACTATTAAATTGTCCATACTACCCAAAGCCATCTACAGATTCAGTGCAATCTCATCACAATTCCAATGACCTTTTTCACAGAATTAGAACAACCAATTCTAAATTTGTATTGGAACCACAAAAAGCCTGAATAAACAAAGCAATCTTTAGATAGAGCAAACTAGAAGTATGACACTCCCTGATTTCAAACTATACTATGAAACTACAGTAATCAAAACAGTGTGATATTGGCATAAAAACAGACAACCTAGATCAATAGAACAGAATAGAGAGCCCAGAAATAAACCCACATATAGATGGTCAATTAATTTATGACAAAGGAGGCAAAAGTATACAGTAGGGAAAAGATAGTCTTTTCAGTCAATGGTGTTGGGAAAACTGGACAGCCACATGCAAAAGAATGAAGCTAGACCACTGTCTTATACCATATACAAAAATTAGTTCAAAATGGGTAAGATCTGAAATTGTAAAATTTCTAGAAGAAAACATAAATGGTAAGCTCCTTGACATGTCTTAATGATTTTTTTTTTTTTTTGTATCTTACTTCAAAGACAAGGGCAACAAAAGCAAAAATAAATAAATGGGACTACATCAAAGTTAAAAGCTTGTTTTTTAAAGCATAGTGAAGGAAACCATCAGCAAAATGAAGACACCTTATTGAATAGGAGAAAATATTTGCAAATCATATATTCAATAAGGGGTCAGTATCCAAAATATACAAAGAATCCATACAACTCAATAATAATTTTAAAAAAATCTGATTTAAAAAATGGGCAGAGGATCTGAATTCCAAAGAGTTCATAGAGATGGCCAACAGACACATGAAAAGATGCTCAACATTACTAATCATCAGAGAAATACAGATCAAAACCACAATGAGATACCACCTCACAAGGGTTAGAATGATTAAAATTAACAACTCAGGAAACAACAGGTTTTGGCGAGGATGTGGAGAAAGGGGAACCCTCTTACACTGTTGGTGGGAGTGCAAACTGGTGTAGCCACTCTAGAAAAACAGTATGGAGGTTCCTCAAAAAGTTGAAAATAGAACTACCCTATGACCTGGCAATTGCACTACTAGGAATTTATCCACAAGATACAAAAATGATGATTTGAAGGGGCACATGCACCCCAATGTTTGTAGTAGCACTATCCACAGTAGCCAAAATGTGGAAAGAGCCCAGATGTCCAGCAACTGATGAATGAATGAAGAAGATTTGGTTCACACACACAAACACTGGAATATTACTCAGCCATCAAAAAGAATGAAACCTTGCCATTTGCAATGATGTGGATGGAACTAGAGTGTATTACACTAAGTGAAATAGTGTATACAGAGAAAGATAAATAACATATGATTTCACTCATATGTGGAATTTAAGAAACAAAACAGATGAACGTAGGGGAAGGGAAGGAAAAATAAGATAAAGACAGAGAAGGAAGTAAACCATAAGAGATTCTTAAATATAGGGAACAAACTGAGGGTTTCTGGAGGGGAGGTGAGTGAGGGGATGGGGTAATTGGGTGATGGGGAGGGCACTTGATATAATGAGCACTGGGTGTTATTTGCAACTGATGAATCACTAAATTCTACCCCTGAAACCAGTACTATACTATATATGAATTAACTTGAATTTAAATAAAATCTTGAAAGAAAAAAATAAAAGCATGTACATAAATGTTTATATTATCTTCATTCATAATAGCTCCAGGGGCACCTGGGTGGCTCAGTCAGTTGAGCATGGGACTCTTGGTTTTGACTGGGGTTGTGATCTCAGGGTTGTGAGATTGAGCCTCGCGTAGGGCTCCCCGCTCAGCACAGAGTCTGCTTAAGACTGTTTCCCTCTGCCCCACTCCTCCTTCTCTTTTTCTAAAATAAATAAATAAATCTTTAAAAAAATAATAGCTCCAAATTGGAAACAGTCCAGATTTTCTTCAATGAGTAATGGGCTAAACTGTATTACATCCATACCATAGAATCTGCTTACCAACAAAAAAGAAGAAACTATTGATTCATGCAACAAATTGAAGGAATAGCCATCATGTTGAGGAGAAAAAGCCAATCTCAAGAAAGCTTCATATTGTATAATTCTATTCATATAACAGTTTGAAGTGACAAAAGTTAGAAATGGAAGACAGATTTAGTGGTTGCCAGGTATTAGAGGTGGCAGGAGGGAGGTGGACGTGATCATAATAGGGCAACATGTGGGATCCTTTGGTGTTGGAACTATATGTTTTCTTTACTGTGGTATTGGATACATGAACCTACATGGGCAATGAAATTGTATAGAACTTAATAGACACAAAAATGAGTACAGGTAAAATTGGGAAATCTGAGTTAAGACTGGTGGACTGCATGAATGTCAATATGCTGGTTGCTATAGTATAGTATAATTTTGCAAAATGTTACCATTAGGGGAAGCTGAGAAAAGTGTAAAAGGATCTACCTCTATGATTTCTTAAAACTGCATGTGACTCTACAGTTTTCTTAACTAAACATTTTTTTTTTAAGATTTTATTTATTTATTTGACAGCGAGAGACACAGCGAGAGAGGGAACATAAGCAGGGGGAGTGGGAGAGGGAGAAGCAGGCTTCCCGCTGAGCAGGGAGCCCGGTGCAGGGCTCGATCCCAGGACCCTGGGACCATGACCTGAGCCGAAGGTAGATGCCTAACGACTGAGCCACCCAGGCACCCCTAAAATTTTAATTAATTAATAAAATAGAGCCTGGATTTCACCTTCCTCACCTCATCCTCATACATCTGGAGTAGATCTTTGTTAAAAGATCTTTCTTTTTTCTTCCCCCACAATCTGTCTCGGGGGGGAGGTCTTAACTTCGGTTAAGTCACTTCGCCTCTTTTTACAGAAAGTGTTCTCCTCGGCTGACTGCCATTCTTGGGTGAGAGTTTTGGACATGGAAAACCCAGAAAGCTGAGACATGGAGTGTCTTGGGAGCTCAGGGAGACAGCCTCTACTTATCCCAGCGTCACAACCTGTAGCTGCAGTAAATCAAGAGCAAAAGCAAGACTCCAAAGGCACACCCCTGGATAGCTTCCCCTTGCTCCCCACTGAAAAATTAATATGCTGCACCCATACCATGGTAGATAGACTCACTTGTGGTATCATTGCATGATGTGGTTCTGAGGTTAGGGGCATAGTTAGTTAGGTCAAGAAATAAAAAACCAGTGGCACTTTGTCCTGTTCATCTCTAGCACAGGGATGTCCAGTAAGCATTTGTTGAGTGAATGAGCGCAGAGCCTGACACAGGCCTAATCCCAGGACCCTGAAACTATGACCTGAGCCCAAACCAAAAGCTGGATGCCCAACCACTGAGCCACCCAGGCTCCCCCTGTTTGAGCAATTCTAAACAAAAGTTAAGAGTGCTTAAAAGTATTAGGCTAGATGCTTGATGAAGACAGTGAATTTAACATTTTGGATCATGACAAGTTGTCCCCTCTGGATTTTTAATATTAGGAAAAGTGCCCTTTAACAAAATAGGATTTAAGGATTGGGGCAGGAGCCCTTGCTTAGCTGGCAGCCTCACCATTCCCTTCAGGTCCATGATGTCCCCCACCACTTGTCTGAGCTGTCTTCCCAGGGAGCTGACTCATTCAAGATGTTTTGCAAATTCTTTCTGATTGATAGATTGAAGCTATACTTCATCTTCTCAGCATTTTGATAAAGCAACCAGATAATTGCACTGGGTGAGTTTTTGGTCTCAACAGGAGAGTAGGCCAATGGGGCTTCTTACCTTGATGACCAACAGACTGATGGTCCTATGGGCTGTCTGATTGCTCTTGGGGGACCAACCTCTAGCTTAAAAGGTACCCCTGTGGGGGTAATATACGTGTTTGCCTCTGAATTTATATAGACATGGCATTTAATAGAGAGTATTCTTGATGTTATTATGGGATGGTGATGATGGTAGAGCCTATAGGTGAAGTGTTAGGAACCAAAATACCATATACCCACAGTGGGCAGGTGCTTGACTGTGGACCCCAGTGGGGTCAGGGGAAGGACAGGGGCCTGCCTTAAGTTGTAGATCTGTAAGGAAACATTATTTACTCAATCAACACTGTGTCTCACATTATACATCTATAAGCCATATAAATCCTGGTGTCTAGGATAATCAGAATAGGAATTTGAGGCTTTTGAAGTCTCTTTTGAAAATGGCAGAGTGGAGGGTGGAGAGGGGAGCAAATCCAGCCGGAAAATAAAATCTTGCCCGTTGCTCTCTGTAAACTCCCACAGACTTTCCCTAACACTTAGCCTAAAGAGCTTCTTCTGCCGCCAGTCTCTCTTTCTTGGTCAGCTCTTTATTGTGTACCCTCTCTAGGTTGTTTGGGCTGAGTCATTTGCAATATGCCCTCTTAGTTAATTACTGGGGATCTGCTCTCCAGAGGAGCACATGGGGCTGGACCAGCAACTTCAAATTCTTCCTCTTTCCAGTAGGGCATGGTTTAGGATGTAAGACAGAAGGGCGGGGGGGGGGGGGGGGGTGTTGCAACTTCTATACTCTAAGTGTTCTATTTTATTACTATGACACATGACTTTGCTAAATCTCAAGTGTGTTTAGAGTACTATTATGATCAAAATAATAGAAATCTGTTTAGGGGGTCACTGAATTCATAGAGGCTTTTCAATATTTAAATTTTCCTACTCAATAGGTATTAAAAGGGCAACTACTATCAGGTAGGGGAGCTATGAAATGTCTAGATATTAAATTAGGGTTCTTGTTCTCAAAAAAGGTAGAGAAATCTATTGTTTGAAAAATGCCACTGTTTTTTGATGACTCTCTCAAGTGTGTTTTTGTGTTTTAAAAAATGTTTCAAAATTTAGTTTTTTTCTGATTTAGCTTAACGTATAGGAGGGTAAATGAGCTCACTCTGCAGTATACTTATAACATGAAAGGATTGATTAATCGAAATAAAATCCCTAATGGAATAGTTTCTCTAAGCAATGATTATCAGTAGTTACCACAAGCACTAGGTAGAAGGTCATGGGGAGACTCTTTAGTGGGATCAGGCTGACATCTCCTGCATTCATTGATCATCACAAAAAGTGGGAAAAAAAAAAACCCACCAGACATTCTATGCCTCCTGATGTGATGCAGTAGGAAGTCACAGCATTATCTATGGCATCTTGTTGCTAAAAATATTGAACATTGATGTCTCTAGATCCAACTACCAGTTTCTAGAAAATGCAGCAGAAAGAGAAACATGCTGGATGAAAACCACAGTGATGCATTCAGCCACTGGACAAATGATTAATTTTCTTCAACAAATAAACAGTATGGAGAAGAAAGGGAGAAAAAACCATTTTGGATTAAAAGAAACTTAAGAAACTAATAAATGCTATTTGTGGACTTCGTTTGGCTCCTGATTTGAACAAATTGACTGTAAAAACACATTTTTGAAACCAGGGAAAAATAAGGCAGGTTATTAGGTGATAATAAGAAATTCTTGTTAATTTTGTTGGATGAGATAATAATGGCATTGTGGTGATGTTAAAAAGAAAAATGTCTCAGTCACTTAAAGATACATGCTGAGGTATTTATGGGTGAAATGGTAGGACATCTGGGATTGGCTTTGAAATGCAATAAGAAAAAAGGCAAGGGGCAGAGATAAAATCAAAATGACAGAATTGTTGGTAATTATTGAAGCTAGGGCTAGGTACTTGGGGTTCATATTCTATTTCTACTTTATATATTTGAAAATTTCCATAATGAATGGTGAAAGTATAATCGAACACATTCTAGTTTTTGTTTTTGTTTGAAGGCCTTAGAGAAATGCAGCTGAAGACATAAATAATGGAATTGGCTGTGTCTCTCATTGATACTTCCGTTTTTCTTTCTTTCTCACAGATATATTTTGTGCGTGTCTATGGGATTAGGAAGTGGGAGTGCTGTCGGCATAGGCTCGGGCTCTCTCAGTTGAGGAGAACAAGGATCCAGAGGAGGTGGTAAATACTAGTCAGCTGGGGGAACTATGGGAGGAACAGTGCTAATTTAACTGTCTGAAGGTTGTTGAATGCTATGGTCTGAATGTTTGCATCCCCTCAAAATTCACATGTTGAATTCTAACGCCCAATGGGATGATGTTAGAAGGTGGGGCAGTGATTAGGGAGGTGATAGGTGAAGAGGGGGGAGCCCTTACAAATGTGATTAGTGCTCTTAATAAGAAAAACCCTAAGTCACTCCTGAGTTCCTTTCCCCATATGAATAAATGATGAGAAGTCTGTGACTCAGAAAAGAGCCCTCACCTGACCATGCTGGGTAGCCTGATCTCAGATTTTCAACCTCCAGAATGGTGGGAAAGAAATATTTGTTCTTTATAAGCTACTCAGTCTGTATTTTGTTGTAGCAGCTGGTATGGACCAATTGACTGGGCCATGTCTATTTCCAATGTGTTTCTCTTTTCTGCTAAACCTGAAGCCAGGGACCATGTCTTAGCTCTTGAGCTATCCTCAGTGCCTGCCAGAATGTCTGGGCAAAAGTTGGACACTTTGTAAATGTTGACTTGATGAATAATTAAATTTCAATTAGTTGGCACCAACTTTTTGTATGAGTGACCTAGTTAAGGCTTTAACAAATAACCAATGCAATGAGAAAGTTAATCTAAACAAATCCTTAGTCTTGAAGAGAAAATGGCCACTATAATAGGTGTCAGGAACATTATGCCAAATCAATACAGATCATCTTCATTATAGTTAGGCACTGGGCTGGTTTGGAGATGGAGTCCCTGTACCTGCTTTTCAGCCTCATGAATTCTCATTATCATCTCCCCGGCTATAAGAAACAGTATAATGCTAAGAATACTAGTTTCTTAGGGATAGTATTACAGGTGTGGAGACACAAGATTAATTACAAGTGAGGAGACAAAAGGGGCTTCAATGAAATTACTTCCTATCAAGTGTAATAAACATGTACAATAAGTTGTTATTAAGAACCTGTGAGGCAAGCCACATTAATGAGGTATTGAGACAACTAAATGAGATTTTAAGTAAAAAAAAAACAAAACAAAAACCCACAAAACCGAGAAAGCGAGAATAAAGATGAATGTAAAGAAGAGAGGAAAATGGAAAATGAAGAAAACAAAGAGGAGCAGATATGATGAAAATTGCCCTGCCATTCTGTTGGCAAGAGTGAAAGCAAACCTAATGACTTTCTCTGCTTTCAGTTTTAAAAATAAGACACATTTCTCAGATATGAAATGTGGTCCATTATCTGCCAATGGTGTTCTGAGTTGTATTCAGGCAGCAAATATATGCCATAAAATAAACTTTAAACTCTCCACCTCCTCTTTTTAGTAGTGGTACAACTCTAGCTGTTTGGAAAATTGGTTCTTGATGACAGTTTTTCTGCCCTTGCTAGGGAAATTCATCAATGATTGTGATGTGTGTGTGCAAGTGTGTGTGTATGTTGTGGTTTGTGGATTTTATGATGAACACCTTTTTTACATTTTAACATCTCTGAAACCAAGATGTGTGTGTCAGGGTTTAACTGGCAGCATTTTTTTTCCTTTCATGCTGGCTTACAAAGTAATGTTGCCTATTATAATCGGCCACATCTTAGGTTGTAAATTTGATTTATTTAGAGGTGGGGTGGGGGTGGAGAAGGAGGAAGAGGACAGAAGTGGGAGAAAATTTGATGCCTTGTATAATGGCATAATTCAGAAAAACCTTTTTTTTTTCTTTAATTATTATTTGTATGACTATTTGGGAATAGAAATGGCATTTACTTGTATCTTTGAATGAATCCGTGAAAATTGTTAAACTCCTCCTTCTGAATTCTCCTTCACCTTTTTCTCCTACCCTTTCTCTGCTTCTCATATACTTGAGACTTGGGCTTGGTGCAAGCTCCACACTTGCAACCTCCCAAAAGATGCACATGACTTAGATCAACTGTTGGTTTGAGAAGAATCAGCCATGACAAGATCTGAGAATGGCACCAGAGTCGTACCATAAGGTGGCACACAGGGGCTCTTTGATATCTTAGAGAATTCCACTTGCAATAAATCCAAACAATAAATCCAAACACATTGATGTCTGCCCAAGCTGTACTTCTGCTTCTCTTTCTCATTTTGGGTTTTCTGGGCATAAGCTCATGCTGAATGCCAAGCAACTGCAAGCTTCAGCTCCACAACTATGAAATAAAGGAGGCTTGGTTCTCTCCCACTGGGAGGAATGCTTTGAACCCTTCAGAGAAATTCCTTTTGTTCCTTTCTGCAGCTGCAGGTCTTGAGGCTCCCACTTAGAGGTGAAGACATTAACTATGATGGGCTCATTTGGCATGTCATCTGTCACACAGAGGGAGAGGCAGTGAAGCTAGAAAACCAGTACTTGGTACCCTCAGGTCAGGAGTCTTGAATGTTGTGTTTTCATGCAGGATCAAGAATCTCTTAATCTCATTTTGATTTTGTGATACAGTGGAACTCAGGTGAATGTGGGATAGCCTACAGAGCAGATGGGATCAGGAAGATGATGCTGCTGAAAGTTATAGGGGAGAGAGCAAAGACGTCCCTCTGGATATTGGCTGCTGACAATTAGGTGATGAATTTGGATGGTAGGTAATAGAGAGAAAGCTGGAACATACAGTCTCTGGCCATATCTATTACCCAAACAATGGGCAAAATTTCAGTGAAAAATAGTCATCAAGGCCATTGAGCCAAATTAATATAGGCAAGGTTTAAGAGTTCTGGCCACACACTCATTGTGGACAGTAGAAATTTGGTGATGTTCACTCATGTCCTATGGAAATGTTCTTTTATGCATCCAGTCTTATCAAACCTAATCATTCCTTGCCAAAAACCAAACAAAATGTCACCTCCCTTTTAGAAAGATTTCATCATTGACAGAAACATAATTTCACTTATCCAGCAAGAGAAATGTTGACACTGACAAGAAGATAGTACCTTTTACCTTCAAAACAGTTTTATAGGAAACAATTTAAGCCAAAATAGCTTTTTCCTTTTTTTCTCTCAATTTTATCAGGAATGATTACTCCCTTTGCTGCTCTGCCATGTCAACCCACATCTAATAGTGCCTGAGACTGATCTGATCAGTTTCTGATTTAAAATAAAGGTTAAATATCCCCAGGCCAGGTTTTTCGGTTGGGGCCTCTATGGGGACCTTGGGCAAGGTTTAGTGTCCTGGTAATTAACCTGGTAGGTGTGAGGGAGCAGAGGGGACATGAAAGCTCAGTGCTGTGAGAGCCCCAGGGCTCGGGCTGCCTCTGAGCATTATCACTATGTTGAACAAGGTCGCTGCAGGGAGAAGAGCTGTCCCAGGTCCTAAACAAGGACCTATATGGGAAGAGGAGTGAGGAGTAAGTCAGGCAGGAGAGAACCAAGGAGAGTAATAAGGGAATTGACTACCTGTCTATGTCCCCAACTAGAGGTGGTTATCTTTGTGGTTAGAAGTATGCCTGGGGCGTCACACTGCCTACCTTTAAATCCAACTCTCCCCTTTATTAGCTCTGTGACCTTTGGTGAGCTACTCTTTCTGAACCTTAGCTCTCTCATTTGTAAAATGAGGATAATAATGATTCCTACTTCATCAAGGGCTTTGATGATAATGCTCGCAAATCATTTAGCTTAGTTCCTGTCAGGTAGTAAGTGCTCAATAAATGTTACGCTAGCTTTTTATTCCTTCATCAATCATATTTCTCTTTCTCATCAGACTGTGAACTCTTCTGAGATGAGAATTCTATCTTATTCATCATTTTACTCTTGAATCTTTTTTCACCTCAGCAGCATTAGAATGGCCCTAAAGGTGGTCTTGCCTTGCTTCCATGACATCGTCCTCCCCTGGTTCTCCTCAGACCTCTCACTGGCTTCTCCTTCTTAGTGTTCTAAATCCAGGTCTTTAAACATCATCTTTTCACTTGGGCTTCTCCTCTCTCTTTATTCTTTCTCCCAACTCCAGAATTGGTGTCTCCTGAGCTGAACTGTCCTCCGAGTCCCGGACTCACATAGCTGGATTTTTACTAGACATCTCCACTTGGATGTCTCAGAGACAAGTCAAATTTCAGAAACTAAGAGTTCAGAATCAAAACTATTGTTCCCCTTCTTCCCTTATCAAAACATCTCAATATGCGGCTCCAATATCCGTCTACTTTCTCCAGCAGAAACCTGGTACTTACCTCCTTTTCATTTCCCATATCTGATCTATTAGCAATCTCTTTTGGCTCAGCCTGCAAAAGATCTCAGAGCCAGCTCCTTCCCTCCACCTCTATGCCACCACTCTAATCCAGGCCATCTTTGTTTCTTTTCTGGAATACTCTGGCAGCCTACAAACTGTTCTCCCTGTCTCTATCATTGGCCTCTGACAGTCCATTTTCCATGACCATCAGGGAAATCTTCTAAAAAATAATTGGATCATGTCACTTCTCTGATTGAAATCCATCATGGCTTCCTACACACACACAGTATAAAGCCTCAAGTCCCCAAAGAGCTTACAGAGCCCTGCCGAATGGGTTCTCAAGCATCCTGTATACCTATTTCTTATACTCAGCATTTTCCAGTCAGATGAGCCTCTTTAAGTTGCTTCATGCTCCAGGATCTTTTCCTGGCTTGTTCCTGCTGCTTGGAGTACCTTTCTCCCAGGTAGCCCCTCCCATTCTTCAGAGCTTGTTTTGAATTGTCACCTTCCAATGTGGGCCACCCTCCCCCTAGTATTCTCTGTCCCAGCCTCCTTCATATTTTTTTTCATAGCCCATTCCACAATTTGCAACTTGTAATTCTTTTATTTGTTTTGTGTTCCTTTATCCTGCCAAAGCATAAGGATCACATCTGAGTCATTTGCTGAGGTATCCTAGCATAGTACCTGGCACGTAGTCAGGCTCTGTAAATATCTGATGAATGAATGAATCCAGCAGAGTGCTCAGGAGATGGATATGCATCGAATGAATGAACAAAGTCAGGTGTAAAAGTGTGATTCTTTTTAGGGTTGATGGCATTGTTACCAAGAGATAAGGTATTAATTAAGCTTGATGGGTACGGCATGGTATAGGGTAAGGATTGGGGACTGTGGTGTCACTTGAGTTGTGGCTCTGCTTCTTATTAGCTTTGTGACCTTGGAAGTGTTTCTTGACCAGTCTCAGCTTTCATGTTCTCACCTATAAAATGGGGAATTAAACCTCTTTATTTCAGAGGATGTCATGAGAAGAAAATGAGATAATGTATGTAAATCCCCTGGCTTAGAGTTAGCACAGGAGTGGCACTCGATACCCGGTCATTCATTTCTTTTCTTCTACCAGATACAAAACTCTGTGGAGTTTCAGGCTTCAGTGAGTTGGTAAGAGGGCAGTTTTGGAGGGGAGAGGTCTTCTAGGTGCTGGCTCTCTCTTCTCCTCTCACTCTCTCATCACATTGCATTAGGAATGTCAGATTGTGCAGGAAGCACACTTTTTCCAGCCGTGGAGGTTGCCAGTCATTGTGGAACTTATAGGCCAGCTAATTGCCTTTGCTTTTTCTTCCTCCAAGTTGCAAATTTCAAATTTCAAATTCTCAGATCCTTCTGTTCAGAATATGACTATATTTGGGGGTAAAGCCCAGTGCCATTTCCCCCCTAATTTTGTCAACTATGTTTTATGATACCCTCCTGACTCCCACCTCCATGATCTGAGAAGTCTACTCAGACAGATACTGGAGGCCGCTGAGAGCTCCTAAACCCATTTCAATAAGTAGCACTGTCTTATTTGTCCAAAACCCTCCTCTTTACTCTTCATTTTGTTCCTCTGAACAGGTGATTGAACTTTTCCTGAGATCCTCACTACTTCCTCTCACTTGGCTTTTGGACTCCTTCCTCTCTCTTTTCTATCTCCTCCTTGTCTCTGTTCCTACCATCTTTCTTTCTCTTCCTTCCTCAATCCCTCTCTGGTCCCTTATCCCCACTGTGTCTCCATTAAGTGCTCTCTGAGCCTCCTTGAGTAGTACAAGTGGCAGAGCAAATGCTTGGGTGCCCAGTATCACATCCTGGGGTCTATCAGTGATTCCAGCCACAGCTGTGGAGGACAGTTTCAAGCCCTCCTTGCTTCTCTGCCTCAGGACCTTCTCCAATGCCAAGGCAGCTTGGAACTGCAGGGGAGTCATCACCCCAGGGGTAACTCTCAACCCGTGGGGGATTGGAGCAGTGGCCCTGGGTCCTGCTGACTGATTGGATTTGGCATTTGAGGGGCACAGAGAAGTGCAGGATGGCTGCCAGGTTGTTGAAGTCGGGAAGACTGGGAGAGTCCTAGGGATGGTATTGTCAAGATAGAGGTCATAGGTGAAATATTAAGTGAGGGTGAGTGACCTCAGGGCAGGATCATTCTTTATTTGTCTTTGTATTCCCAAGATTTAGCATAGTACCAGAATCTTAAGTGTTCACAAAATGTTCACTGAAATACAAAGCCATTTCTTCATGTGCCAGCGCCTTTGGAAAGCCGTTATGTTGGTATGGCTTTCTTCAGAAAGCCAGGTGCGACTACCCCATCACCATAATATTATCCTGGAGATCTTGATAGATCTTTCTCTTTTAATACTAGTCCCATTGTCACACAATGTATCAGATGCATAAAACTGCTATTTCTTTGTCATTTGTCAAGTCACTTTGGAAGTCATTTGCTTTTGGGGGGATTAATCTTCTAGAATATCAGTATTACATGGTATTTCAATAAGCATCCTAAGTGGTTCAGCAAATGTAAATTGTTTAGCATTTATATATCACTTATATTCTCCAGGAGCTCAACATTAGTTAATTCTCATGATACTTAGAGATGAGTATCATTTCAAGTCATGATTTGTATGTTTCAAGTTTATAAGTGTTCTCCGCCTGCTTTTGTCAGTAGCTATTTCATTTTCCGTCACGAAGACTTTCATTTAATTTTGTTTACTGCACTCTTTGTGGACTGGGAAACCATGATAACTTTTGTTTAATGCACAACCATTATTTGAATAGCTTTTGGCTCATAGCTGACCGCAAAGGTCCTGCGTCCTGCCTGGAAATGTTCCTCAGAGTTAGAGGTTTATGACATGGAGCACGGCGGCAGGGGATAAACTAGGAAGTTGCTTAATGAACAGGAGAGGTGTCCTGGGTTCTAGCTGGTCCCTTCCCTGGGAGAATATCCACTAGGCTTCACAAAGGTATACACCCTCAAACTTTCACCCATCTGCACCCTAGCTCCCTGAGTGGAGAAAGTATGAGCATGAGCCCAGGAGTTAGTACCAGTATGTTGCCCTGGGAAATGCCTGACTGAGTCACAGAAGACACACCAGAGAAGACACTGCAGTGCGGCGTGTGTCCCTGGAGTTGCCACAGGGTACTTTGACTACCTTTTCGAAGGTCTGCACAGCGGGAAGCTAGGGGGCAGCTGAATGTTGTCAGAAAAACCTGCATACCACCTTGGATGGGCTTACTAGCAGAAATCATCAAAGTTTGATCAATCCAGGTATCGAAGAAGGAGGCCTGCCTTCCCTTGGCTAACTCTGGCTGTGACTGTGGCATACTTCCTGCAGGAGCAGAGGAACAGATGTGAACCCCAGCAGGGGGCCTGATTTGACAGATGCCACTCCATTCCAATACCATGAAGAAGACTCTTGGACCCAGAAGCTTTCCAGGGATGGAGAAACTCTATTCAATATTTACCGATATTTATCCCCAAAGAAAGTCTTGAATTAGAAAAGACTGGGTTATCTTGTACTGAAGAATGACCAGTTTTCCACTCTCAGCAGAAATGGAAATCCAAGAGCTAAGCTGAGATCGGTTATAAATAAATTTGTAAAAATCAATTTTGCAAATTTTATTAGGCTCTCATGGCTATCAAACATTCTATCAATTATTTTGTTATTATCCCATTCAGCAAATGAGGGAACTGAGGCTTAGAGGTATTAAATAACTCACTTGAAGTCACCCAACTCATAAAGGGGTTCTGTTTTCCAGGCTGGGTCTACATGACCCTGGTCTATAGGATGCCAGGTCTATCTGACCTTTGCCTCTAATCTTTACCCTAATTTATCATTAGTGCTTCCTAAACTTTACCACCAAAGTGTTCTTAAGGGGCAGAGGCGCTCAGATGCTTTGCCCTCCCATGGTGGGTGTGGATGTGGGAAGGCGGGGGCTGGTTAGGGATTGACTCAGACACTGTAGGCAAATTGGAATTTCTTTGAGTCATTTTTTTTAATGATATTTTATTTGAAGAACTCATACATATTGTATTCTACATATTATATGTTTTCTCTACTTCTGAAATGTTCTATATTATGTAATATTAAGAAAAATGAGTTTTCTCCGATAAGCCATATTTGTCCCTCTGGCTCCAAGTATAACTCAACCAACTTTGGTGAACCTTCTAGGGTACATATACCCTGGTTTGGGAGCGAGTGGGTGGCCTCAGGCAGGTATAAGCTGGGGAGACAAGGTGTGGATTCGTGTAATAAAAGAAAGGTAAGGCAAAACAGAAAACATTTGTACCACTATATAAGTAAACAAGGAAATGAAGTGAGAGAGAGAAAGAAGGAGAGAGGGAGAGAGAGAGACAGAGGGACAGAGATAGAGAAAGAGAGAGACAGAGGGACAGAGACAGGATATTGATCGATTGATTGGCCTGGAAGGTTAGGACAGGGTGTTAATGGAAGCTGTTGGCTCTGTGCCCTTAGGCCTGTGTGGCTGATTAGTTTTGTAGGCTAGAGGGTGACTGAGACTGAAGTTATTAGTTTGCCATCATGTGGGTTATCCACAGCCACAGACCCATCTCCTGACCATGTGTATGAGGGGGGTGGGTCTCTGGATGGGCTTGGTGAGACTAACCGTCCTCAGGAGACGTGGAGCTGGAGAAAGAATTCTCCAGTGGGTGGGATTCTGACTCTCTCTGCAGATATATTCTGGTCTCTAGAAATGCTCTCTTGCTGCTCCTCTCTGTCTCTGGGGATACGTTTTTATTTATCAGATAACCTTCTGATTCCTAGTTTGAGTTTCCAAACAGAGTATCCTAGATACTATACATGAGTATTTCCACTGTTGCAAAGATTATGTATTTTTCTAAAGATTTATTTATTTGTTAGAGAGAGAGAGAGCACGCGCACACACACGAGCGGGGGAGGGGCAGAGGGAGAGAGAGAATCTCAAGCAGACTCCCCACTGAGCTCAATCCAGTGACCCTGAGATCATGACCTGAGCCAAAACCTGAACTGAAATCAAGAGTTGGACGCTTAACCCACTGAGCCACTCCGTCACCCCAAGATTTTATTTTTTTATTATAAGTTGATACACTAACATCCTGGTTTATCAGCACATCACCTGTAAATTTTCTTGGCACACATCTGTTCCCAGAGCCAGAACACACTTGGGTGAACAGAAGTCAGATTTTGCACCTGCAAAGCTGAGGTGCAATCTCTGGGACCACTGAGTGAACCTGCAGACATGAAGACAAAGTCTCTGAGGCCAGGCCTGAGCATCTGGTCAGTGGGTCCCACCCATCCTCTTTCGTCATCTTTCTCTAAGGGACTCAATCTTGTACTTAGGAGTTATGAATGTGCTTTAGAAACTGTTCAACTTCTCTAATAAACAGAGGAATGCAGATTGAAAAATGACATGGCATTTTTTACTTAGCCAACTGACAAAATAATAATACCCAGTGTTGGGGAGGGTGTGGAGCAAATTGCCCTTTCATGCTACTGGAGAGAGGGCAAAATAATGTAACCTTTCACTTATTTCTTTTTTTCAAAGATTTTATTTATTTATTTGCAAAAGAGAGAGAGAGAGAGAGAGCACAGAGGGAGTGAGAGAGAGAAGCAGATACCCCGCTGAGCAGGGAGACCGATGCGGGGCTTGATCCCAGGACCCTGAGATCATGACCTGAGCCGAAGGCAGACGCTTAACTAATTGAGCCACCCAGGCGCCCCTCACTTTTTTTTTCCTTATGTAGCAAAAGATTTTAAAATGCTGTTGCCCTTTGCTTTACCAGTTCTACATCTAGGAATTAATCCCAAGGAAACAGATGATGATGACTCTATTATATTATAACAGAGGAAAATCATGCACACCCTACTGTTCATGCCCTTTGGTAGGGAGTGGCTGAGTGGGTTGTGGTTCACATACATGATGGAATACAGCAAGGCCACTGAAATGATCATGCAGAAGTACAATCACAGGCATGGAAAAATGTTCTTGATCTAGTTGAGTGAAAAAAAATTGGACAATGTATATATATAGTCTAGTTCCATTTTTGAATATCTGAGGATAGATATGTGTGTATATTTGTATATGTACACATCTGTGTGTCTGTATATTTGTGCGTATGCCCATTAACAATGGCTATCTCTGGGAAGTGGGTTGGGACTGCTAACAAATCCAGCTGGTCCCTTAGACTTATTGAGACATTAGGAGACTCCTTGGCATTGGTCCACTTAGGCTTTCTAACTTCACTCACCATCCTTGTGTTAGGTCCCTTCTTCCTGATTTTTTTGGACCCGGCCTGTCTGGCTGTGGGCTCTGTTCTCAACTGCTCTGTGTTCCTGATTATTCCACTTCTGCCCTCCCCACCCCCTGCCCCTGCTCCCCACCAGTCCTGAGCCCCTCACACCACTGGGGTTTGATTCTTTACTAGTCCATGAGCACTGTGGTTGTTCTTTGCCAAGCCTGGTGCCTTTTGGACTTGACTTCTTTGCCCCTCTCCTGGCTCCCTCCACTGTATGTATGCCCGTTTAGTCAGCTTGCTGTTGTGGTTTCTTAGCCACCTGCAGCGAGGCCATGCCATCTGTTTGGCTTTTGCTCATCTGCAATGTGTTTCTTCCATCTCCCATACGATCTCCACCACCCCCATGCCTTTGACTGCCCACATGGTGGGACCTGTCACTCATTCCTGGAGAATGTCCAGGACAGTGGGGTTGAGTGGCTGTGAGTTCACCTTCCATGTGGGAGGACTGGCTGAGATCCAGGCTTTGCTGATGACCCTGTCCTGCCATTCTCTATTAAGCATGACTTGTGCCTGGGATGGATGACATTGTCTTTCCATGGAGAATTGGGCTTAAAATGGCGTCACTGATGGGTAGAACAATGGGAAATGGGGGGGGGACGTTCCAGAAAGTGGGAATGATGCAGTGATATACTTCAAAAGCATTACCCAAACTCTTTCTTTCTCTCTTAGGATCTCTATTCTTTGTTCAGCTAGTCCTGAGACATCATTGGAAGGAAGGTGCCAGAACCATAGATATTCTTAGGCAGATGAAACTGAGTTTAAGTACTGGTTCTATGACTGATTATATGATAATCTTGGGCAAGTTCTAACCCTTTTTGACTTTCACTTTTTCTCACCTGCTAAAAGGAAGCTTAGTAATAGTAATAATGTTGCTAATAGTTACTTATGTGTATTTACTAGAAGCCAACTACTATGCTAAATACTTTAATTTAATCCACCTAACAACAGTATGGTAGGTACCATTCATTTCCCCTTTTATAGGTTGGGAAGGAAAATTTTAAAGAGGTTAGGTATCTAAGTTCCGACAACTTGTAAGGCACGGAGCCAGCATTTGTTTTTGTTTTTGTTTTTGTTTTAACATATAATGTATTATTTGTTTCAGAGGTACAGATCTGTGATTCAACAGTCTTGCACAATTCACAGCGCTCACCATAGCACATACCTTCCCCAATGTCTATCACCCAGCCACCCCATCCCTCCCACCCCCCACCACTCCAGCCACCCTCAGTTTGTTTCCTGAGATTAAGAATTCCTCATATCAGTGAGGTCATATGATACATGTCTTTCTCTGATTGACTTATTTCCAGAGCCAGCATTTGAACCCACCTCTCCTCTGAACCAGTGTAGGCAAAGTACCTCATTCAGTGCCAGCACATACTAAGTGCTCAAAAATGCCCCCTCCTGGGGCATCATGAGTTGACAGGAGGTCAGGCTTTAGAGTCAGGGGTTCTCCTCTTTATGGATATCCCAGGACTTTGCAACTAAAACCTAGAAGGGGGCCAACTGCAGCTGTCTGTCTCATACCTGAGGCTGTAGGCTGAATCTTTCATTCCCTATATGACAGTGAGCAATGAAATTCCAGTTTATGATATCCAATTCTCTTTATGGAGCCTCTGTTCCTGTGTCTCATCAATCATTGTCACTTTGAATTTTTGCAGTGTCTTACAAAATCAACCTATGTTGATCTTTCCATTGGTTTAAGGCTCCTGCAGTGAAGATCTATGGCTATCTTGTCCCCTGTAATAGACATTGTACCACATAGAATCTCCAACAACAAACCTCAACAATGACAATGAGGACAATAACAATTATATCAGCCACCGCCATGATTAATGTTACCCCAGGTGCCACCATTGTTTGGTGCACTAAGTGCTGAGCTCAGGGGTCTCAAACTCAAATTCCTGCCAGGCCAGGCAGGAGCTTAACTAAGGATGGTAGGCCACGTGGATGGCAGTGAACCTAAAGCCCGTGGCCTCACTAGAGAGAAGACTGCTACTTAGCTCTGGTCGAATGTTGCCATGCTGGACTATAGGCTCATTTCTGTCAGATCGCATTTCTCAAGAGAGGTAGTAAATATGGATTTTTATGTGCAATTTGCCCGTGTAAAAATGTTGGCAAATAATTCACATTATTATTATCTGACCCAGCCCTGTTAGGATATAGAGTGAGCACCACATGATAATAACAGTATAAGCCATGATCATTGGAAAGCGGGTATCATCAAACGCTTATGTATCACAGGTTTCTAGAGAAACATTGTGAGGCCATTGCCACTTTAAAAGGCCTCCCACACCTCCAAAGGGGTGGTTCGCCAGTGTGACTGTACTGATTGCAGTGGTTTCCATGTCAGTTTCAGGCTCCCATCCTGGTGTCTTCATTTTTGTGTTTTGGGCTTTAACATTCTTTGTGCTCTCTTTTGGCTGGATCTCCTGCCAACTAAGCACAGTTGTGTTGCTGCACAAGGAAGCTCTGCCAGAGACGAGGTTTTCCCCAGGTAGGCTCCATGAGCCCCCAGAACCTCAGCTTTTGGTCCCTGTGCTACTCCTGCCTATGAGACCAGCTTCGCCATCTGCCCCACTGAGAATCTTTGAGGTGGAGGTCTATGTGTGGATTCTAGCCGTGTAATGTGGTTTCATGTGTCCACCCTGGCAGAAGGACTCAGAGGACCCTGAACAAAGATCTCACCTAGTGCTTCTGGTCCCCAGCCTGGTCTTCCTGGTCGTCTCTAGAAGCAGGCCGGTGCCATGGCTCCCGTGATCTTCATCATGCACTTAGCCAAGGATTTTGGAACAGCTGGTTCAGGATGGAACTGTGTGCATGATGATTCCTGATGTGTCTTGTTCCTCACGGGCGTACAGAAATGAAAACAGTGGCAACACTGACATTACAGCCTATGGTGGTGGACTTGGTCAAGAGAGGAGGCAAGGTTATATTCTGATAGGAGAGAAGTCCTGTCAGAAGTCTGTGGGGTCCCATCATTTACTGATGGGTTGGGATAGGTGGTTAGCATCAAAGCTGTGAATAATCAGAGGGTCTTCAAGGTCTATATTTATGTCAGTATAAAGGGCCCTGGGCCAGGCCAACTTGAAAATTCTTTGGTCCGTTGGAGTTGATTACATGATCTTGGTTCATTTTCTGGCAGATGAAACCTATGCATTGATGGGTTCTGTTTGAAAAGCACTTACAGCTTCTTGAGATTTTCATTATTTTGCATTGTGTCTGGATCTCTTACAAGTATTGACCAGCACTGAAGTTAGCAAAGCAGAAACTTATTATTATTAGTTCATATTCGTGGAACTCACACTTTCCGGGAAAAGATAAAACCACTGAAGCATATTGTTTTCAAATCTGAGGACTTCCAACAAATGAACCCCTTCTTCCTGGCAGAGCTTCGGGGGTTCCTCGAAGCTGCTGGCCGTGACCCTATGACACAAGTTGCTGAGCAGTACTTCCTGCCTTTGCTGGGCTCAGCAGATGCAGCATCCTATGCCTGCATGTGGTCTACCCCCCTGGACTGCTTCCCCACTGATCATGCCTTGCCTCTGAGACCTCAAAACGATGGCAGGGAGAGCACTGTGGCCTTGCAGAGCCTTCAGCCCACAGCCGACGGTTTTCATTTTGACAAGTTAAATAATCTTTTTGATGTATTGGTGATTCACTGCAAGGCATTAGCGCAAGCTTGTGTGGAACAGAAAGTTTACAACATTGATTTATTGAAATGAGGTCAGAGAAATGCTGGGCCCTCTGATGAGTGGGTGTCTTTAGGGCCAGCAAAATTGCTGATCCTGGGCTCAGGAGGTGAAGGGTACTGAACTATGGTGTGCGGGACCTGGGCTTTCCATTTTTTTTTTTTTTTTTGCAAAAGCTATCAGTGGTAGCCCACACACTCCTTCAATGGGACCACAGTCATTCATTCCTCAAACATGTATTGCATATCTACTATGTGCCAGGAACTTTTCTAGATGCTGGGGACCTAGCAATGAATTAAAAGCATCGTCTCTGTTCTCATGGATCTTTTATTGTAGTTTTGGAAGGCAATAAGCATATAAGCAAATGATGTCACATGATATATGCTATAAAGAATAACAGGCTAATGTGATAGAGAAAGATGGTGGGAGGCTGTTTTCTGAGAGCTGGTTAGTGAAGGGCGCTCCAAGGGGGTGACATTTAAGCTGAGACCTGAACCGTGAGGATGAGGCAGCCACGTGGAGATGAAGGGAAAGAGCACCTGGAGCAAAGGGAGCAGCGAGGACACACACTCTGAAAAGACAACGTGCTTGCCATGTTTGAGGGAAGAAAAAGGACCCATGCACCTGGAGCCTTGTGAGCAAAGGAGGGAGTGGGAGGGAAACGGGATCAGGATGCATACGGTTCAGGGTGGGGCCTTATGGGCAAGGGAAGTAATTTAGATTTCATTCTAATTGCCTCTTTCAATCAGCAGGAAGGAAGGTTCTACATTTAGAGAAGCAAA
This sequence comes from Halichoerus grypus, assembly GCF_964656455.1. Lineage (NCBI taxonomy): Eukaryota > Metazoa > Chordata > Mammalia > Carnivora > Phocidae > Halichoerus > Halichoerus grypus. Next base: position 102,948,360 of record NC_135715.1, read on the forward strand.
GCTAATTGTAGGCGTATGGATGGAACCAGACCAGATGGAACTATTGTTAGTCACGAGTCAAGAGTCTAGACTGAGGCCCATCTACCCCAAAGTGTGTGCCTTTTTGATCTTGTTCTGCCTCCTTTTCTATTTCATACTGAAGAGAGAGGCAGTGTGTTACAGAGGATATGGTTTTGGAACTCACCTACCTCCTCTAACTGCGGTGACGTAATGCTCTGAGGCTCAGGGTCCTCATCATGGAGAGGCCTCAGGTGAGCACAAAGGACTCAGCTGGGGAAAAGGTTTTTACAGCCCAGGTGTAGGGGCCTGAGAGATTTAATCAAAATATTGAAGTGCATTTTATGAGGAATAGTAGGTATTACCCATTTTAATTGAGAACAGAAGACAACAAATTTCTTGTAAGTGGAAGTTCTTTTTTTAAAAATATTTTATTTATTTATTTGACAGAGAGATAGAGGGAGAGAGAGGGAGAACAAGCAGGGGGGAACAGCAGAGGGAGCAGGAGAAGCAGGCTCTGCCGTGCAGGAGCCTGATGCAGGGCTTCATCCCAGAACCCTAGGATCATGACCTGAGCCCGAGGCAGACGTGTAACTGACTGAGCCACCCAGGCGCACCGGAAGTGGAAGTTCTTAACTGATGTTCTTAAACCTCTAAGGGATCCATGAAGGCAATAGTGGGGTCTACAAGCTCTTTTCCACATTTTGAAGATCTCCAATGCCTCATGGAACCACTTTAACAGATTGTGTTTGGTAGAATCTATCTACTAAAGCTGAATACACACATATCTAGCAATTCCTCTACTAGGTACGGGCACTCGATACAGAGATACTCACATGTATTCCACAAAAGACAGATGCCAGAATGTTCAAAGTAGTACTATTGGTGATAGCCAATACCTGGAAATTACCCAAATGCCCACCTATAGTAGAACTGATAAGTTGCTATATACTACAATGTATTGTATTTATTGTATATAATAGAATATGCACTATGCCTGAGAATGATCTTCAACTGTGTGTAGCATGGATTGTAGCTAATGCTGACAGAAAGCAGCTAGAGACAAAGAACACATATTGTAAAAACCATTGACCTAAAATCCAAAGACAGAGAAACTACTCTATGCTACCCAAGTCAGAATGGTGGTTATCTAAGGGTGGCGGTGATGCATTGTGACTGGAGGGGGAGGTTGAAGGTGCTGATAATCAACGGTACTAATGGTGTTCTGTTTCCTAATCTGGATTCTGGTTATGTGGGTGTTTTCAGTTTGTGAAGATAAATTGAGTAATATATTTTTGATACATGTGCTTTTCTACATCATATTATACTTACATTCAAATTTTAAAAAATGTTTAATGGAAATTATATGATAGCCATTTCAGCTTTTTATTGCATGCCCAGTTAAATATGACTTTTCATAATATGAGAGAGGAAATTAATTGTTGCTGGAAAAAATTGTTCGGAAGGCAATGATTTTTTAAATGTGGGCCCAATCCTGGAGAAAAACATAATGAACAATTTCCTGGGGGACCACTTGTGAAAGGCTTCAGGGTCAGTGGCCTTATTTTTAAATTTATTTTATTTTAAATTGAGTAATACAATTCAGAAAAATAATCCTCTGGGCTCTACCCTTTTCATTTTTAGTTGAAGTAGATGCACAACGTTGCAGTAGTTTCAGGTGTACAACATAGGGATTTGACAAGTCTATCCATCATTAGCAGGCTCAGCTTTTAAAATAAACTGTCTCACTGGTGGTATGTGCGTTACCAAGGGAGTCCATGGAAAGTTTGTGGCACGGCCACACGAATGTTATAAGAGAATGTTGTCATTCCAAAATGACTTCGATTCAGACTTGCAAGACACAGGCAGGTGGGTTAATGGTTTTTTCCTGCTGGCATTTTTAGACTGGCTTGTTATGAGTTTCCTGTTTGGTGAGAGTGAGGTGAGGGTCCTAAGTTCCTCTGGACGCCTCCACTTTGCTCCATCAGAGAGCTGTAGGTGGCCAGCCAACTTGTCCAGTGCTCTCATGCCACCTCCTGGTCAGTTATAAACAAGGAGGACCTCAGGAAATGGGAGGGATCCTACGCTGATGGAGAGTGAGATTGTCACGGGGATGGAGGAGACAAAGGGCTCATGTTTGGGGTTTACTGCTTCTCTTGGCAACTGGGCAGCCTTCCACCATCTGCCGGCCACCCCTTGCCGCCATCTGCCAGCCAGCCAGCCAATCCAGCTTCCTGCTTGTTGTGTCACTCAGTGGGGGGAGTCAGCTGTCCATGTAACTGATCCGATCCATCCTGGCTTTGCAAAGACAATGCCAGAGCGGGGTTTGCTGCAGGTGGGGGTGGGGAAGTGAGAAACTGCCACCACTATTGCCTTGCTTCATTGAAGTAATTCTAGGACAATGGTGACGATTTTAATCTGATGTCTGAAACTGAAGAGAGCTGACTCAGCCAGTGATACCACTGCCCAGCCATTCTTGTCTTTCATCTGAGGGTCTACTCCTCTGCCTCCTGACTCAGGGGCAGGACTCAGATTTACCCCTGGATTAATCTGAGCCAAATTTAGGAGTCCAGTTCTTCTTGCTAATGATTGGTTTAGGAAGGGGAATTTATCCCAAATTTAGCCAAAGAGAAGAGAGGAGAAATATATTGGGAGATATCTGGTAAATGTTTTCTCACAGCAAAGTGGCTCCATTGTTGTGTCCTGATGTACTAATCCTTGAAATGGTTGCAGCCATGTTGTGACCATGAGGATAGAGGCCTACAGATAAGTTGGCATGGGTTTAGGTTGCTGGTGGTGGTGGGGAGATAGAAAGAACCGGGATTCCTCAGGACACCAAGGAGACCTTAAAATAATCCTGAGCTGTCCTGCCTTTGGACTTCCCATCTTCTCATTGTAGGAATTAATCTGTTTTCTTTATTGTTTCAGCCAGTTGAGTTTGAGTTTTTGTTACTTGCAGCACAAAACTTCCCAATGAATCTGAAACTTCAGTCTAACTTTTTCCCACTTGCATGTGCATGTTGTCAATTTCCAGCTCAAAATTGTTACTTAGGTATATCTTATGAACCATTATTCTTCAGATTCAAAATATCTGACCTAACTACTCATCTTGTCCTCAAATCTGCATCTCCAATCTGTATTAAAATTAGTGGTTTTTGACTTTTCCTCCTTTAGGCTGTCAATATACCATGTACACACATACACATAACCAGACAATTTTATTTGCATCATATACAATAAAATTTTGTATCATTTATGAAATGCTTACTGTGTGGCAGTGTCTGTGCTCAGAACCTTATATAGAGAGACATAAATTATTACAAATCCTTAGAACAACATTGCAGGATGGACAATTTTACCCCCATTGTGTGAGAAAGTAAAGCAACAGAGCTGTTAGGTAACATTCCCTAAGACACACAGCATATCTTGGCTGAATGGGAATTTGAACACAGTGGAGGCTCTCCCCCTAGATGTTCCTCTTCTCTTACCACACCTTCCTTCTGCCTCAACCCATCTTGCATCTCCATTTTCATTTCCTCTCCCACTGGCACTCTTCAGGTTGGGGCCAAGTGTGTCATACCTGGACTATCACAATGGGAATGTTCCAGATTCCCTTGCCTCAGATCTAAGCCGGACATCCCTTGCTGTACCGATTTCCCTACAATTGCGGTCATTCCACTTTCCCACTTTAAACTCATCAGTGATTTATCATCATCTGTGGCGACAGGCACAGTGGCTGGCAGGTAATATAAATGTGTAAAGTTCTGTTGAATGTAAGACCCCAGGGTCTAAACTGCTTGTATTGGGACCAAATGCCTTTTAAAACACCAGGCAATTCAAGTAAAAAGTCATCAGTGGTTACCAGTTTGTAAACAATGGCCTTTAAGACAAAACCTACATTTTTTAAAAAAGATTTTATTTATTTATTTGACAGAGAGAGAGAGCACAAGCAGAGGGAGAAGGAGAAGCAGGCTCCCCACGAAACATGGAGCCCAATGTGGGGCTTAATCCCAGGACCCTGGGATCATGACCTGACCTGAAGGCAGATGCTTAACTGACTGAGCTACCCAGGCAACCCCAAAACCTACATTTTTAATCTTTGCCTTTATGGTCATCTAAAATTGAATCCCAACTAATTTCTCCCTGTCATCTCCAGCCTTCTGAAGCCTCTCATTCAGAGACACACAGGTCTAATCCCTCCACTGTCCCCAGATGATCTTGATCCCTGTGCTTTTCCTCAGGCCTTTCTCCCAGGAATTTTGTCCTTTTGTTCTAACCTATTACTCAGTGGCCTCCACTCAGCTTCAGTCTCTCTTCCCTGACAATCCTATGCATTCCTGGGATTGCAGAGCAGAGACTTTCTGGGTTGAGAGAGGCCTCAAGACCCCTCAGGCCAGGCTCCGAGATCCCTTGCCAGGCATTTGCCACTCCTTGGCTTGAACTCCGCTGGTGACAAAGAGCTCACCAGTGCCTAAGATGGCTCATGCCACCACTGGGCAACATGACCTGTTCAAAGTTTTGTTGTAGGTTGAGCCAAAGCTTATCATGCTAACTTCTGCCTTTCGAGGTCAGACAGGACAAGCCTGCTTTTTCCTTTTAAATATTTGAGGAACAGTGGTCGTGTCTTCATCTTCTCAGAATGCACTCTCACAATCCCTCTCAAATGTTGCCTGTATTCTACAAGAGATCAGATGCAGTGTTTTGATTGTCCAAACAAGTTTCAAAGCCCTATAAGGAAGCAGTTGGCTTTTAGCAATGACCAGGTGGTCAGACCAAAGAGGAAAAAAGTGGAGAGAAATATAAAGGTGGTATAGTTCACAGCACAGGAGCTGTTCCACTGAAAACCTTCCCCACAGAATCATAATGTGTGCATGTAATATGTGTGTGTGTGCGTGCGCGCGTGTGTGTGAGTGTGTGTGTGGTTCAGGAGGTCCCTGGGTGGGGTGAAGTTGGGGAGGTATGAGTGTGCATGTAAGTGTGTATTTATGGGGGGCTGGTGTTGGGGGTGGAGTCGGGGACTTGAGAGTGGGTGGAGGTTTTTCTGAAACATCTGCCTGAGAGAACCTGAAAAATCTGTTTTGCTGATGGCATAGTTAATCTAAATTTGTCGATTAGGCAGTGGCTAGAGTAGATTTTGGTATATGTATCCATCCCTCTGCACTGAAAGTCTGTGGTAATTTCTTGGCAATTGACCTCATTCTTTCCTGTGACATTGTGAGCCGTTGTGTCACTGTTGGCCATGTGACTGAACTTCCTGTAGGTGCCTCTTTTGCACAGGTAGAGGGTAAACCCCTCGGAGGTTTCAGTATCAAGTGTTTATCTGAATGTCAAATATTTTTTCCTTGATCCTTATCTGCTACCACTCCTTCACTGTTGCAATGTTCCTTACCCAGAGAAGTTGATCAGTTGTCCTGAGGACTCATCCTGCTTCTTGCTATCTTGAGGCCCTTGCTGATACCTCTTCCTGAATGTGGTCCTGAGTCTGATGACCCTCATAACTTCTAGCAGAGTGGGGGACAGAGTGCAGGTGCTCACAAGCATTTGTTGTTAGACCCTCAGGGAACAGAAAGAACTGTAAATACAATGGAACACTTGCCCAGTGGGCTCTTTAGGCCAGTATCATTGCATCTCAGGGTCTTTGAAAGCTATCTCTTTGAGAAGTCTTCCATTTAACTGAGAAATGTTTCCTTGTGACTTCTACCAATTAGTCTACACAGAACAAGGATTTCTATTCCTTAGAGAAGTCCTTAGAACAGATAGCAATTTTGTCTCTTCTCATATATGTAGTGTGGGTGTATATGTATGTGTGTGTCTGGGCATGTGTGTGAATGAGTGTGTGTGTGTGTGTGTGTGTGTGTTGTGAGGGGAACATTATCTTACCTGTAGTAAACTTTTGTAATAATGGGCTATGCCAATCAAGGGGTCTACAAGTAATGAAAATTTGTTTATTATAAAAGCAAATGTAATATATAATTCATATATTTGAAAGGAATGTGAAAAAGAAGTAGATATGATTTTGCATTTAGTCAGGGTGAGGTGTGGTCACAATTTTTACTTGCATTTCCTCTTTCCCATATCTACTGGTATAAATTTAAAATATGGGCCTTTAAATAAAAAATTTAAAAATCTCAAGAAGAACTTCTCTGTTATCCTGAGTTGATGACAAGTAAATGTATTCTTTGGAAACCCCCATCCTAGGAAGGAGCAAGTCTGACATTAATTTCCATTTCCTGTCTCTTGCTCTCACCTTCAGGAGGTTCCCAGCACAATCCAGTGCCCTGTGTGGACACGGACCTCCATAAGGACTGTTTATTGCCAGGCCCCTGCTGCGCTAGAAAGGTTATTCAGAATTATGTTCAGCTCTCCAAAAAAGGGCAGAGTCTGTGCATTTAAGTTTTGATTTCTATATCAGGTGTGAGCCAGAGCAAGAAAGGATGTAAATTAAAAAGGACCCGTAACTTGCTCACTAGTGCATTCCCTGTGCATTAGATGTTAATTGAAAAGAGTAAGTTTATTTTTCTTCTGAAAACTTTTCTATGCTTTCTAAATTTTCTTTAGTGAGCATATATTAATTCATCCATTTATTCATTAATTTACTCCTTTACCAAGCAGGTACTGAAGTACTTAGAGTATGCTGAACATGTGCTAGGTGTTGAGTAAACAGTAGGTAAAATGAAGTCCTTGCTCACAAGGAACTTATTATCCGGTAGGGCTGGTCATTTTAGTTAGCAATGACTCTGAAGCAAGTACGGTACCAAGCATTTCACTTACAGGATCTCATTTAATCCTCATAATAATTCCATAGCATGAGAATACTTATCTTCATTTAATGAGTGAAGACTGAAGCTTAGACATAGTATGGCCACAGCCCATCCGTAATGGGCATGTAGAATGAGTGATGAATGATTGCTGTTGGAAGCCACTAAAATCCTGGGATCATTTGTTCTGCAGCATGACCATCTGACTGGCACAAAATCCTTCAACCATGACACCAGAGTGCCTTCTTTTATGTTATTTCTGTAATTAGAAATGAAAACCATAGAAATTGGAGAAAGCATTGTCTGGTCAGGATTTTTCAGTATCAAGTGTTTATCTGAATGTCAAATATTTTTTCCTTGATCCTTATCTGCTACCACTCCTTCACTGTTGCAATGTTCCTTACCCAGAGAAGTTGATCAGTTGTCCTGAGGACTCATCCTGCTTCTTGCTATCTTGAGGCCCTTGCTGATACCTCTTCCTGAATGTTTTGTAGTTGAATCCAATTCTGCAAGCATCTTTGGAATATCTGTTATCCTGCTCCTTCAAAGTCCCAAACTCCTACCTTCTTCATGAAGCCATCCCTGATGCCCCTAGACCCATGTGATCTCTCTTGCTCTCCCCCCAGACTCTAATATCATTATTTGCCACACATTACATGAGACCCAAAACTGTTTACTATCATTTTTAATTGAAATAAAATTCACATAACATAAAATCTACCATTGTAACCACTATAAAGTGGACAATTCAGTGATTTTTAGTATATTCACAATGTCGTACAACCATCACCACCAACTAATTCTAGAAAAATTTCATTACTCCCAAATAAACCTCATACCCACTAAGTGATCACTCCCCATTCTCCCCCTTCGCCCAGCCCTTGGCAGCTGCTAATCTACTTTTTATTCCTTATGGATTTGCCTATTCTGGATATTTCACATTAAATAAATCATACAATATGTGTCTAGCTTCTTTCACTTAGCATAACATTTTCAGGGTTCTTGCATGTTGCAGCATGTATCAGTACTTCACTCCTTATTATGGCTGAATATTCCATTATAGACATACTACATTTTGTTTATTCATATATCTGTTGATGGACATTAGGGTTGTTTCCACTTTTGTGACTGTTGTGAATGATGTTGCTATGAACACTGGTATACAAGTTTTTGTGTGGACATATGTTTTCATTTCTTTTGAATATTTACCTAGGAGTGGATCATATGGTGGGTCATATGGCGACCCTATGACTGTTAAGTCTTTGTTTTTAATCTAAGATATTGTGAGCTCCTGGGAGCGTTTTCTAACTTTTTCTGTCTTGCTGCTGTAGTACATTCATTCCTTTGGCAAATGTATGCTGTGTTGAGTGCTTATCTGGTGCCTGGTTCTTCCCCAAGCATTGCAGTCAGGTTGATTATCATAGAGTCCTGGCTGGTGATCTGAGAGGTCAGATCTTTCCATCCAGTAGAATTATATATCTCAGTGATCTGGTCTCTGTATGAATATTCATCCTCCAATCATATAGCTCAGCTCCCTAAAAATAATTTCTGTTGCATTTTGTGATTACAGAAATAGTATATATGTGCTGCAGAAAACTTGAAAGTATAAGAACATATAAAAAAAAGAAACCAAAAATAATCCATAATTCTATACCCCAGCAATAAACACTGCTAGCATATCACTAAATTTCCTTCCAGATCTTTTTTCATTCTGATACATTTATTTTCTGTAATTGGCATCATCCTTTATTTATCAGATACCTCTTGTTTCCTGCTTCAGATCTCCTTAATATCGCCAGCCGTGGCTCTGCAGGCTTCAACCAGTTTCCCGCAGGTGGAACCTGACATTGCCTCGCTTCTGGAGAATTCAGTGTACCTCTTGCTTCTCTGATACATGGTGTGGTGGTGCCGGTGTGACGCATCTCAGAGACCTGCTCAACATGGGCAACCCAAACCTTTGACTAAAGGGACACGCCCTTTTGTTCCTCGGGCTTTTCAGAAAGAGATGGAGCAGTTTGGTTTCTCCTCGTAGAGGCCAATGCAATACTTCATCTTTATATTCTCTCTCCCTCCTCTTCTGTTCAATCCTCCTACTCCTCTACTCTTGCTCCCTGGGATCACATTCCTCAATAAACCACCCACGCATCAAACTTTGCTGTAGCTGTTTCTTTTGGGAGAACACAGGCTAAGGTACTATATATGCAATTTTCAACACAGATTTCATTTAACATTATGCTATGAGTTTAGGAGATATATGTATATATATATCTGTATATGTGTACATATACACATACATACACATATACATATTAACTTGTATTTATATTGGTTATCATTTATATTTATATATATGCATATGTATTAATATGTCTATGTAAATATAAATGTCTATATAAATATGTCTATGTAAATATAAATATAATAAATATAAATATTGGCCTTCATCCCTTCTGTCTCTATGATCTCCCTGTATCAGAGGGGCTGGAAACCTAGGACAACATGTCCCAGAATCCTTTGCCAGCTGGGTTCTAATTTAGACTCTGTCAGTGAGAGGACTCACATGGGATTGGAAAGCAGAGAGAAGCAGAAGGTAGTATTGCTCCTCCAGCACTGATGAGCGAGTGTATGTAGGTGAACATGAAATTTTGCAGCATATGGCCAATGTGAAATTTTGAAGCGGCTTCTGTAGATTCACATGCAGTTGTAAGAAATAACACAGAGAAATCTTCTGTACATTTTACCATTTCCCCCCAATAGTACCATTTTGCAAGATGGTAGTATAATAACACGACTAAGATGCTGACATTGATAGAATTTACCTGTATTATTCAGTTGCCCAGTTTTACTTGTACTAATGTGTGTGTGTATTTAGTTTTATATACTTTATTTTTTTCTTTCTTTTTTAAATTTAAATTCAATTAATTAACATATAATGTATTATTAGTTTCAGAGGTAGAGTTCAGTGATTCATCAGTCTTATGTAACACCCAGTGCTCATTACATCACGTGCCCTCTTTAACGCCCATCACCCACTTGCCCCATCTCCCCACCTCCCTCCCCTCCAGCAACCCTCAGCTTGTTTCCAATGATTAAGAGTCTCTTATGGTTTGTTTCCTTCTCTGACTTCTTTATTTTTCCCTCTCTTCCCCCATGATCCTCTGTTTTGTTTCTTAAATTCCATGTATGAGTGAGATCATATGATAATTGTTTTTCTCTGATTGACTTACTTTGCTTAGCATAATACCCTCTAGTTGCATCACGTTGTTGCAAATGGCAAGATTTCATTTTTTTATGGCTGAGTAGTATTCCATTGTGTTTGTGTGTGTGTGTGTGTAACATCTTTATCCATTCACTTCATTAACATTTAGAGCACACAATTTGGTGATATTTAGTATATTATTTAGTAATTCACAGAGTTATAAAACTTACACTACTCTCTAATTCTAGAACATTTTCATCAACCCAAATAGAAAACTCTATACTTGTTAGTATTCACTCCCCATCTTTCTCTCTCCAGCTCTAGGTAACCACTAATCTACTTTTCTCTATGGATTTGTCTATTCTACACATTTCATATCAGTGGAATCATACAATATGTGGTGTTTTGTGACTGATTTGTTTTACTTAGCATAAATAACACTTTCAAGATTCATTCATGTTGTAGCATGTATCAGTACTTCATTCCTTTTTATTGCAGAATAATATTCCATTGTATGGATTTACACATTATTTTATCCATTCATCAGATAGAACTTGGGTTGTTTACACAATTGGACTATTATGATTAATGCTGTTATGAACATTGATATGCAAGTTTTTGTGTGGATGTATGTTTTCATTTCTTTTTGGTATATACCTAGGAGTAGAATTGCTAAGTCACATAGTAACTCTATGCTTAACATTTTGAAGAACTTCCAAAGTATTTTCCAGTTTTGTCACAGGTGTAGTTTTTTATATCCACCATCATAATCAAGATACTGAACAGTTCCATCAACCACAAGGATCCCTCATGAAACCCTTTTATAACCATATCCATCTCCCTTCTTTGCTGCCACCCCTGGCAATCACTAATATGTTCTCTATTTTGTCATTTCAAAAATGTTCCACAAAATGGAATTGTACACTAAATAACCTTTTGGGACTGACATTTTTCACTCAGAGTAATTCTCTGACAATTTATCCAAGTTGTTGTGTATATCAGTAGTTCATTTCTTTTTATTGCTGAGTAGTTCTATGGTCTGGATGCACCACAGTTTATGTAAGTATTCACCCATCAATGGACATCCGGGTTGTTTCCTGTTTGGGCCTTTATGAGTAATTCTGCTGTAAACATCCATGTACAAGTTTCTGTGCGAATGTAGGTCTTTGTTTCTCTGGAATAAATGCCTGAGTGTGGTTTCAGGTTGTATGGTCAATGACTGTTTAGTTTTATAAGAAATTGCCAAGTTGTTTTCCAAAGTGGCTGTACTGTTTTATATGCTCACTAATCATGTATGAGTAATCCAGTTACTCTGAATCTTCACTAGCATTTTGTATTGCCACTCTACTGTTTATTGTGTCTTTATTTAATCTCTGTTTACTGTATCTTTCTCTGTGCAAAATTTCAAAAATTAACGTTGTTTAAAAAAGTCCTTTTCATTTATGGCAGTGGTCTGTATGGTACAGTTAGGGATGTGTTTTTTCACTCTGATATTATGAAATCTATTTCTTTTATTTCCTTCTGGTATTTTTATAGAGAGGCAACATAGGATAGAGTACTTAAGAATGGTTGGCATCCTCTCTGTAGTGAGATTTGCTCTGTTTCAGTCATGGCTCCACCACTTGCTACAATGCCCACTTTGGTTGACATGCTTCTCTAAATTTTTCTTAAATGATATCTCTTGTCCTTCAGCTGTTACTTAATTTTTTTTCATTCTCTTTCATCCTGGTTGATCTCTATTGGAAGTTCTCCAATTTGACAATGCCTGTCTTAAGATGACATACCCAGACCTAAGCACTCCCCTCCAGATAAGTTTTGACAGTGCAGAAAAAGTGGCTCTTAACCTGAGCTATTCTGCACACTATCAATGTTAACCAAGATTGCAATGACTTTTGGAGGCAACTGTGTTAACCCTGTGGCCATTATTAAAACTTATAAAAACAAAACCCCATCATTTTTACATGGACTATTATTAAATTGAGCTCTTCTATCCTACATTTCTGCATGCAATTTAATGATCGTTATCTGTTGCTGGAGTAGTTCCCTTGATTAATATACAGGTACCCTATTTATTCATATGAATGTTTTTCACCTTAAAATCTATTTTGTCTTATAAAAATATTACTGTATTACAAATTTTCTGCCAAGATTTTCCCTGCATTTTTTGCTTTTGCCTTATTTTCAATTTCCAATATTATTTTGTTTTAGAATTATCTCTTGGGTATAGTGTATATCTGGGTTTAAAAAATCCTATTTAATACTTTGAATTTTAACAGGTGAGCTTATTCATTTATATTTGTTGAGAAAACTGATACAGTTGGAATCATTTATGCCATATATTTTGTACTTTTATTTTATCATTCCATCCTTTCTCCGTTCCTGTTTTCTGCTTGATTTTTAAAGTTCCCAATTTTTCTCCTGATTGCAAGTTATAGATTATGTTTCTAGTTTCTAAGTGTTTATCATTAACAATTTTAACATTCTTTCCAAATTTTTAAAAACCTAAAATTTAATATCTTTATCCTGTATTTCTTCTGTCCTTTTTTTTTTAAAACTAGGGCAGAACTTTATATTTTTCAATTAAAATTAATCTTGTTAGTTACAGTTCATCCCACCAGCCCGTTGAGTGATCTTGAGGTCCTTATTCTACTCCTCCAAGTTCTCTTCTTGTTTTGTGTCATCTTCAATTTAATATGCATGAATTTTTCCAAGTCATTAAAAAGAAAAGCAAAACAAAACAATCAGTACTGGGCTCAGGGTCCTTATATTTTCCTTCTAGGAGTTCTGTGCTTTGGAGAGTCAAACATAAAACCCACTCTCCTAAGCCATGAGTTGTGTCTGACTATGACCAGCTTTCTCTTCTTTGATTATTACAAAACAATTTCATCACTTTTCTTCCAAAGTTCCATGGAGGCTGTCACTTCCACTCTGTCACTCAAGGCTGACTGCTGATTAAAATAAATTGAGGAAAAGCTGCTCCTCTCATTGCTTCCTCACCTTCTGAGTGATGAAATTGTCAATGATGCGAGGCAGGAGTACATCAGATTCTCAGCCTTTAGTTGAATGAGACCTCTGGCCGATGTCTGAGTAAAAGTCACGTAGCTGTGATGGGGTGAAGGTGGGGAGAATTAAGTAGATACAAAAAAGACACCATGCCTTCCAGCATGGTGTGGTGGAATCATGACTCCTGGGAGGCATGAAACCCAGGTTCTAGCCTCTGCTCTGCTGCTGAGAGTATCAAACATTAGGAATGGAAAATTCTGCACATTTACACACATATAGATGCTAGACATGAGTTAGTTACCTTGGAGATTTCCCCCTAGTTTCTCCCACTCACTTCTTAACCTCTTGCAACCCTTTTTGCCTTCATTCTTCTGTTGAAATTGTTTTCTCCTTCTTGACCAAAACCCCAGAGCCTGTTTTTTTTGTCTTAATTCTAGGAACTCTCTTTTGTATTCAGCACTGAGGGCTCTCTGCTTTCTTCTTGAATTTCTTCCTTTTTTTGTTTCGCCATCACTGCATTGTCTTGATGTCTTCCTGCCTCTTTCTCTTGCTGCTGTCTCCTGTTTCTCCTTCCCTCCCCCATTAGTTACTTAAATGCGGGATTCCGCCCCAAGCACAGCCCCAACTGCCTGCTGGGTGTCTTCCTTCTGCCCTTTAAATGTCCACGTACCCCATGTGGAATTTGTCACGTTATATCTAAAAGGAATTTATCCTTGATTTCTCTATTTTTCTTTTAAATTATGTTCAGTTAGCCATTGTATAGTACATCATTTTTTATTTTTGATGTAATGTTCATTGATTCATTAGTTACGTATAACACCCAGTGCTCATCACAACACATGCCCTCCTTAACACCCATCACCTATTACCCCCTTCCCCACTCCCCTCCCTTCTGTAACCCTCAGTTTGTTTCCCGGGGTCCATAGTCTCTCATGGCTCGTCTCCCTCTCTGATTTCTCCCCCTTCAGATTTCCCTCCCTTCCCTATGGTCCTCAATGTCCACAATAGCCAAACTGTGGAAGGTGCTGAGATGCCCTTCAACAGAAGAATGGATAAAGAAGATGTGGCACATATATACAATGGAATATTATTCAGCCATCAGAAAGGATGAATACCCACCATTTGCATCAGCATGGATGGAACTGGAGGGGATTATGCTAAGTGAAGTAAGGCAAGCAGAGAAAGATAATTATCATATGGTTTCACTCTATTTTTCTTAATAGTACCATCATTTCCTCAGTGATGCCAACTCAGGATCCTGAGTCCTAGGGTTGGGTGCTGAGCTGTCTCCAGTATTACTGAATTAAATAAATATGTACTGAATGCCCATTGGTAGTGCTGGGTGATAGGCTTTTCACACTGCAGAGCTTAAGTCTGGAGAATTGCAGTGAGAACATCATATAACCAGAGCTTCTGTCAACAGGTTCATGTGCTCTGGTAGCCCAGTGACAGGAGGGAGGGGAAGATGACATATATTCATGGAGGACCTGCCAGGTGCCATTTCCTATACTAGGCTCTTCATATAGACCATCTCAGGTGAAGCTTATGACCCTCTGAGGTCGATACTATAGCTGAGGAAAGGTAAGTTCAGTGGGGTCAAGTTTATAGGACTACTTAGTAAGTGCTGGGACCAGGATTTGGAATTGGATCTGTTACCTTTTCAGGATAGCACATTGCTCCCTGAGCTGTTACAGAGAAAGTGACAAGTGTGTCAATTGTTTATAGCTGAACTTTTCTCAGTAGTTCATATGTAGAAAAGAATTCCTAGCATAGGGAATAAGATGTAAAAAGTACAGAGGTATGAAAGAGTGTGCCTTAGAGTTTGGAGTAGAAATAAGGAACATTGGAGGAAGAGGAGGGTTAGGGAGAAAAAGCATGCATTAGGTTTCAGGCATGTTCAGTTTGGGGCATTTATAGGCTGTCCACATTGGCAGGTCAGTGAATAGTTGGAAAGATGAGTTTGGAGTTTAAAAAAGAGATAGGGAATGAGAAGTTAAAATTTATGTCATCAGCACAAGGAAGAAGTTGGAGCTGTGGAGACAGGAAAATGATCTAGATAGGATGTATAGGGCCCAAATCTCAAAGGTATGAGCAAGGAGCTATGGAGAACAGGAAGACTGTGAGGGACCTGTCAGAGAGGTAGAGGAACAGCAGTAGGGAGAGGATGATGAAAACCAAAGAAGAGTTTCAAGAAGGTCAAGGCCAACGGGGTTTGCAAAGGGATAATTTAGAATCAGGACTAAGAATGCCAGTTGAATCTGGCAGCTAGGAAGTCACTGGAGAAATTGGTGTGAATAGTTTAAATTCAGAGGTGGGAAGTGTAATGTACGTTTTAAGGGATTGGGACATGAGCCAAGAATGAAGAATGGAAAAAAAAAAAAAAGTGAGCCACTCTTTTAAGATCAGAATGTCTGAATTCTCTCTGTGTATGTCACATCCCATCTTCAAGGCCCAGCTCAAATGCAGACTCATCTAGGAAATTTCCTCCCACACCCCTTTCCCTGTCTGTGTTTCCAGGTCATTTTCCCTCCATTGTAACCCTGAGCACAATCTGGTCTGTGTTTGTTATGTGAGTACAGCTTCTGCAGCAAACTCCTTGAGATGTGAGACTCTTTCCTGGTGTCACCTGTAACACCCAGCCTTGAACACAGTGTCTGCTCACAATGTGCCTTACACACAGTAGGTACTCATGAAATATTTGTTGGATAGGGTTACTTAGAAACTAGCATCACAGAGGGGCACCTGTGTGGCTCAGGTGGTTAATCGTCCAACTCTTGATTTCGGCCCAGGTCATGATCTCAGGGTTGTGGGATCGAGCCCTGCATCGGGATCTGTGCTCAGCGCAGAGTCTGCTTGTCCCTCTCCCTCTGCTCCTCCCCCTACTTGCATGTGTGTGCTCTTTCTCTCTCAGAAATAAATAAAATCTTAAAAAAAAAGGAAACTAACATCACAGAAAGCAGTGTAAATTCTGTAATAATTCTGGTGTAATTTACCCTCCCTTTCTTCCTTTTTTCTTTTCTCTTTCTCTCTCTCTCTCTCTTTTTTTTTTTTTTTTCCTGAGGGGAGAGAGTGTATGCTGATTGAATGAAATACAGGTAAGTTTTCTGACTGGAATATCTTCCAGGTGAATGGGATCTGTGTTCTCATGTGAGATAGCTCAACCAGTGATTCTTTTCGTACTTTAACTATTTTTTACATGAAACCACACAATTAGCATAAAGTTTTGTTAACTTGATGTTTGGTTCAACTTGTTAAAGCTTTTAAACTGATTCATCTAAGACTTTTTTGTTTAGAAATGAACTTTCAGGGGTTCTGATCATTATCAGTGTTCTAGATAGATTTGGGGCCATGAAATAGAGAAGGGAGGATGCTAACCAAAAAGAGGGGGGAACATTGCTGTATAGTGTTCTAGAAAGAGCACTGGACTTAGCAAGTCAGGGTATCTGATTTCTGGTCCCAACCCTCTGCTCCTAATTAGAAGTGTTACCCTACTCAACCACTCCCTGTGTTTTGGTCTCTGCATCTATAAAATAAGGTGGCTAGACAAGATGTCCCTAAGATCACCTTTCCTATTTTAACATTTTATGAATCTATGAAAACCATTTCTACAGTGATACTGTATAAAACATTTCTACTTTCATGCTCTCTACTTTCCAATATCCATTTGGCAGTGAGCACAGAATTACTGAAGGAAGGAGGCTCAAAACTGGCTCCTTTTCTCCCTCCTCTCCATCTTTAGTCCTGCCTGCTGTTATTATAAAGAACAAAATGCAACTTAATGGCCCCGGGTTGATTATTGAGCTGTAAGCTCTGCAGGGAAAGGGACCATGTCTAATCTCCTCTGTGGATCCCCCAGAACTGTGGTTCTGGGTCCTATATGCACTGCTCTGCCTGTTTGCTTAACTGACCGTTTGAGTGCTTGATTGTGTTGAATCTATGTGGTGACCTGTTGAAGGTGAATTGCTCAGCTTGGCAGGTAATTCATGATTCCTATTTGTTGCTATTGATTTTAATTATGTACCATATTTCTATAAATATTCTACATAGACCCAGAAACTTACAAAAGCACAGGGGATGTGTGTGTGTGTGTGTGTGTGTGTATGTGTGTGTGTGTGTGTGTGTGTGATTGAAGATATATATGATTGGAAATGAAAACCAGCAAAACAAGAAAATCTCTAGCAGTGACTCCTTTGTTACATTTTCTATTGCAAGCTAGGTGGCAACTCCTGAGGCTCTGGCTTCCTGAGTTCTGAGCAGTTTCTTGATTGGGTTCTAGCAGTAAGGTAGGGGTGGGTGGATAGTAAGAGCTTTCTTATCAGACGTAACATGACTGATAGTTATTTTATTGTAAAGGCTGGTTAAAAATGGGAATTTGAAAAAATGAAGCATACACAACTCAAACATTTTATGTCATCTAAAACCTGTGAATGCATAACCCTTTCTCAATCTTAGGATGTCAGTTGGGTTGAGGTTTTAACTCTTGCATACACATTACCAACCATCCTTTTTCTCCGTCTCTTAAGGTGGAGAGGAAGCTTAGACTCTTACAAAGCAATCTGAGCACAGAATTATTTTTTTTAAGATTTTATTTATTTATTTGAGAGAGAGAGAGTGCACACACACATGAGCAGGGGGAGGGGCGGAGGGAGAGGGAATACTGCGTTGAGTGCTAGCCTGTGTGGGGCTGATCTCACCACCTGGAGCTCAGAACCTGAGCCAAAACCAAGACTCGGATGCTTAACAAACTGAGCCACCTAGGCACTGCTGAGCACAGAATACTTCTAGATATTTATAGTAATTTTCCTAGTCTTGTAAAATTTCTTCACTCTCACCTGATTAAACACAACTTTGGAATCTTTCTACAGTATTCAATCTAATTTCCATAGAAATAGCTCTCTTTTTTCATTCATATTTCACCAGTTTATATAATATTTACTTGTACTATATAATGTAAGTAGCATGTAAAACTGTTAATAGGCTTAGGAACAATTTCAGCATGCTTTTGACAGGCATGGATTATAAACTGGTGGGAGCAAAAGCATGTGAGCTTCTATAAGTGGCCTACTAGCCACACGCCTGGATTGGGCCACAGGCATCAGCCACTGTGTTTTGTAGAGCAAATGGAGGATGACAGTTCATTTACTGATTTGGTTAATTGAGATCCCTCACAAGAGCATGGACTGTGTCTCTGAAATATCTCTTCAGTCAAAAAGCCAAAAGTATTCTTGATCTTGTTGCATGTCCTGTTCAAAATGGCCAAAGCTGATTTTGTCTGATGCATACTCTGTTGATGGAGCACACCCATGGGTTGATTTTCTTTCTTTCATCTGTGTAGCCTGCTCATGGACAGGTGCAACTGTCTCAGTGCTTATTATGCACTGCTACTGAAATAGTTCTGGACAAATCTTTATTATTGTCACCACCGGTAGTAAATATTTTAGTGTACTTACAAATGAGAGGTATGTAAGATGCTGAGAATGCAGAATATAAATTATGGTCCCTGCTCTTAAGAAGCATGGAATCTAGTTGGAAACGAAGGATGTTTGTATATCTGGACATACATATATATGGAAAGATAATAGTATGGAGTAATATATGCAAAATACTGAGTGAGTTGTATATATAGTAAGGGTTATAGGAATTTGGATGGACTGAATGTTACAGTCTTATTCATGTTTTACGCAAAGGCTTTAAATCATTCTTTTTTAAAATTGAAGTATAATTGACACACAATGTTATATTAGTTTCAGGTGTACAACATACTGATTCAATAATTCTATACATTACTCAACGCTCAACATGCTAACTATAGTCACCATCAGTCACCATACATTATTATAATTTTATTGACCATATTCCCTATGCTGTATTCTTTATCTCTGTGACTTATTTATTTTATAACTGGAAGTACCTCCTAATCCCCTTCATCTATTTTACCCATCCTCCCATCCCCCACCCCTTGGCAACCACCAGTTTTTTCTCTGTATTTAAGAGTCTTGGTTTTTTGTTTGTTTTGTTTTTCATATTTCATGTACAAGTGAAATAATAGTATTTGTCTTTCTCTGTCTGACTTATTTCACTTAGCATAACACCTTCTAGGTCCATTCATGTCATGAATGGCAAGATATTCTTTTTTATGGCTGAATAATATTCCAGAGAGAGAGAGAGAGAGAGTGTACCAAAAACCATTCTTATCATATCTTATGGCATATTTGGACATAGATAAGATAACTGGACTTGGACAGGGACACTCCAAGAGGCGAACTGACACATCGTGGAAATGGACACGTCACTGGGGGCAGATGAAAGTGCAATCCACTGTGTGTGCAGAGAAAAGCCCAACCCAAATGGCACAAGTCAGTGTCCTGAGCAGCTGCATACAGAGGTACAGGCCAGTTGTACTGACGAACACAGTGTCCTGTCATGGGGCTTCTGAGGGGCTAATATTAAGATATTGGGGCAGGCATTTGAGATTGTCAGAGGAGACAGGGCTCAAGCCATATTGTGGGGGTTCATGGAGGATGGAGCCAAAATGTAACCTAGCTCCGTTTACTGACCAAATTGAGTACCCTTGACATTAGATACTTCGCCAAGGCAGGGAAGCTTAATTGTTTTGGAACTAGAAAGTGGCACACACTTCCCATTCTTCCTTTCTCCTACCTCTGTTCTAGGAAAGAAGACTTTTACAATCTGAACTTTTCCCCTGAGCATGCGTGTGAGTGATGGAGGCTATGGCTCCTTCTGGACCAAAATTTGTCTGCTCTGGGTCCTTGAGAAGTCTGCTCTTTAGGGAAGAACTTAGAGGAGCTGTGTGCAGTCTCAGAGTAGTATCATCTGAAAAGGATGGGTAGAGTATGTCATCCTCAACAGGCTTGGTCCATGATGAGTTGATTTATGACTCCTGTTCCTCAAAACATGACTCCTCCCCAGAAGCAAAAATAAACTCTTTCTTAAGCTTATTTCCTCCTATGACAGAAGAATGGTTATCTAATTGTTATTGTCTTAGCTAGTTTATTTTATTCCACAAAGCATTTGGCCCATTAAAACCTGTTTCTAGCTGGGTCTTATTGAGTCATCTACACTTTCTCTTACTCCTTGTATGTTTTAAACCAAATCAGAAGCTTAGTATCTAACTCTAAACGGAATGGTGTTATTTCCAAAGTGAAATAATCATAGCGGTATTCGGTGGAAAATGCTTTCACACAAGATGACACCTGGTTTCCTCTTCCTGCATCTCTGCTGGAGGTGAGCCCAAAAAGAACATTAAGAAATTCCCCTGCACTGGAGCAGTTGTAGTCTGGCCTGAGATTAGGTTCTCTGAGGGAATGTTAGGCTTGGGAACTGAACTTTGATTTCTTTCATCTCACAGTCCACACAAACAGTTCCACTGGCACCTGTCAAGGAGTCAGGCTTGTAGCTAAAGCCTACAGAAGTCTGGGTGACCTGTGAATAGACCTCCTGGAATTCTCCCTTCCCATAGGTGGATGACCAGTACTGTATATTCCCAAGGGTACATGAGGGTCACGTTTATATGTGGGAGTCTGTTGTGTTGCTTCCTTTTTTGCGCCATCTCTATGAATTTCCCTTATTGCCACTAAAGATGCTCTATATCTGTTTGCTGTCTGTCTTCCCCATGAGAGTACAAAACCATGACTTTTCATAGATGTATCCATAGTATCTAGAACAGAGTTTGCACATAGGAGGCACTCAGTAAGTTTCTGTAGAATAAGTATGTTCTCTAATTGTGTATATTGGTAAATTTCCACCAACCCACTGTCTCCTATGACATCTGCATGCTGGACCATAGTCAGGATGCCAGTTGCTGGTGGGGAAAGGGTTAGGTGAGGTCACTGATAATGGCCAAGCAGAGCCCTGGTGCCACAGGACCTGGGACACTGGACAGGTGATCAAAGGTGGGTCAGCAAGGATTCCATTATCAGAACCAAGGCTAGGGCTTTGATTCCATATTTCCCAAGACTAAGGCTTCAAATCCTGGGGTGGACACCGGTCTCCATAATAGAAGTCACTGACCTTGAACTAAGAAGAGATGAGCGTCACAGGGGTAGAAATTGAGGCAAAGCCTGAGAGAGCTTTATCTCCTTAACTCCTGTGGCCACTGGAATGCCTATGAATTGACTGGAATCAGGCATCTTTGGTCCTTGTGTGGTGAAGTGATGATTTAGTTGTTAAAGAGCTGAACTGTGGGCAAATAATTATTTAAATACCTTTATTAAGGGAAACTTTAAAAAATCACTTTAATATCCTTTCTGCTTATGTCTAAAACCTGCTTGATAGAGGAAGAAAATATCCTTTTTTATATTTAAATTCAATTAGGCAACATATAGTACATCATTAGTTTTTGGTTAGACTGAAAAATACCCTTTTTTCTCATGATGCCCCACGATGTCCCAGAATACTGGCAGAAGAAAGTATGCAGCCTCCAACAAACTGATTTCAGGTGCATAAACACCTGAAATATTGGCTCATGGCAGGGGGAATCTCCTCATATTTATTCCTTTAGAGTTTTTTGGGTGTGTGATGCCCCATCTACATTTGCTGCTCTGTTGGAACACAGCCCCAGCTGCTCCCATCCTCTTCCCACAGCTCTGGTCTCTGGCCAATGCAGTATATCTCCTGGCCACTGAGAACCCAACCCCTATCAATTTGGCCTGGATTTATTAAACTCCCTTACTAGGGAATTATGTATCACACGGACATCAAGGCCATATATAGTGACTCCTGTCCTATATTTCTAACCTCCCCTCTGTGTTTGCACCTCTCTCTGCCCAGAATTTTTGTGTTTCTCTGAATTTCCAAATCGCCAGCTATAAAGTGCCTGTCTCTTTCCCAGCCGCTCCCTTGTGTTATCTATGGTAGGCCCAGGAGAAAATGTCCATTCAAATCAGAAAGAGATTATATCAGAGAAGAGAGAGATTTGGCAATGCTATTTGGAGTTGCAACCTCTGACATTAAAAAAAATACAAGTGCCGAGCGAGGGCTGCAGGGGAAGGTGACTATGGAGCATGTAGCAGGCAAGAGGAAAGTCCTCTGAGCTGATGGCTGGCTGGGGGCACTACTGAATGTGTGATCCAAGAGCTTTAGGAATTGGTTGCTTTTTTTGTGAAAGAATTGTTTAAGAATAAGCAAGTTTAAAATTGTTATTGTCACCCACTTTTTGCCAGGGCTAACATAATTAAGTGAATTATCTTTTGAGAAAGATGACAAAGAAGTCAACGCTGGGGGAAATGGAAGCTTTCTGCTTGATCTTGTCCAATCACTACAAACTCCAGGGGTCCTTGTAAGGGGAAACCATTCAAAAGACCTCTGGTATTCTCTCTAGCTTTCTGGAAATCTTAGCATAAATTCTGTAGTGACTGATGGATTTGTTTGCTCCAGAACACTGGCATTTCGTGTGAATTCTACATTTAAAGGGACCTCGAGGCATGTACCCAGGATACTGCTGGATAAATTCCTTATTTCTAAAAGTGTTAATGATGCCAGTAATAATTCAGAAATTGCTCGGACTAACATTCTGCTTTCAAATCTGGGGTTGCTGGTTCCCATAAGCTTGCTATTTCAGCTTGAGGATCTGCATAATTCCTTTACAGGTCCGAAATGATGTAGTTCGATGATAGATGGAAAAGTTTCTAAGTTTCTTTATCAGTCTAAGTGAGCTAAGAACATATCCTGTTGCAGGAAAGTCTGATGTTCACCTACCCCTCAACCCTGAGGTTTGGTTCTCCTTCAAGCTGCCAGTATGTGTCCTGCCACCAACCTAGTTCCTCAGGCTTGTAACCTCTGAGTCCACCTTGGTTTCTCTCTCTGTCCCTTTGTCTCCACGCCAGTCCACCACCAAGATCTCTGGTTTCTTTTCCTAAACATCTCTTGAATCTTTTTGCTTCTTCCTGTCAGCCAAGGGCAAGCTATTTCTCTCTCTCCTGGACAAAGAGCATCTTAGTGTGCTTGCTGCTATCCTTGCTCCCTACCCACCCACTACCCAGTCTCTCTAGAGCTACCTGTGTGATGCTAACAATGTGGGCCTAAAACATTTTGTGGTTTAAAGTCCAATATCCTCACCGTGGCTTTCAAGGTTCTACATGATTTGACCCCTCCTTGCTTTTCCAGCCTCGTCCTAGTCAGTCTCACCTTTCTAGCCACGTTGTTTCTCTTTCAGCAACATGTCAAGCTCTTTCCTGCCTTTGGTCCTTGACTGATGTACTTTTTTCTGCTAGGAACACTTTCCCACCCTTCCTTCTCTCCTTCACATAGCCAACTCCTATTCAACTTAACAATTCAGCCTAGATTTTACTTCCTTCATGGAATCTTCTCCATTACTCTAGCTTCACTGGGATCCCTTGCTTTTAAGCCTTTACAAAATACTGCACTTTGTAGTAGCACAAATCTCACTAATAACTGACTGCTGTATGCCTGTTGGGTTGTCGGCTGCATGAGGACAAAGATGGGGTCTGTCTTGTTCACAGGGCCTAGAACATATCAGATGCTCAATAAATATTTATTGCATGCATGAAGAATCATAGAAATGGTTGATCACCCCTTCTTAAAGGTGTTTTTCATATAGAATATATATATATATTTTTAACCTGACTGCGATATCAGCATCCTGGGTAAGTTTCATTTTAATTAGTCATCCTGTACCAATCCTCTTGTGGCCATTTGTGTTCAGATGGAAATGCAAATATAGTTGTCTTTCATGCTGTATCTTTTTTTCTTAAGTATTTTTCAGGGTCTGTGTCTTTCTTTTCTATTTCCATATAATTTTCAAACATATACAAGGATGTTTTTGAGGGATAGGAATGGATTAGAGGTATACATCTTGTACTATTTTGGTACTTAATCTCCTAAAAGCATTTCTTGGTAACATGGTGAAATTTACAACTGTCCTCAGTCATAGTCCCTTTCAGAAATACTGCTGAGTAAAAAATCCAAGTTAAAGATGAAAAAGTTTGTTGGCCTGCCATGCATTCCAGCTATAGAATTGCTCTTGGTGACTTGCTTTGGGCTGAATCTCAGCCTCTATATTTATGAAACTTTGCTGCCATAAAAATAACTAGGCAAGAAATGGTGCTATGTTGTGCTCATGAGGTTTGCTTCAGTGGGATGGATGCCATTTCATCACACAAAATACTGTGGATTTTGGCATCTTCAGGTTAGCACCAGCTCCTCTTTCTATCATGATACTGGGCATTTTCAACTAATTGTTATGGCTTTGGTTTGATAGAAACAGTGGCATCATCCTTGCCGTGGGCAGCATCTTCTTGGGTTTTCATGAAGGATCCGATGCAGCTTTAAGCTTTTTGAAAGACAGATGGAGGCTTCAAATGGTTGTGTGAAACCGGCTCTCATCATGTACCTGGAAGACTTCAAGATTTTCATTTATTTTCAGCAAGGACAGTCAACATCATCAGCATGTCTGATTATCTCAACAATGGATTTAATTTACCCCTTTGAGTTTAGAATTTTTCTTTAGCCTATTTATGATTTTGGTATTTAAATTTCCGGAAATATTTTATGTTTACTTATTTGCTTTTCCTGGAAGTACCCTTTATATTAGGTTTGCTGAATCAACATTTAACAAATTATCTTAGTTTTCAAAACACTTCTAATGTTAATTGCACTGGTTATCTGTATATTTTTTATGTATACAGTAAACTCAAGTTTATTTAGAGCACTGTCCTGTTGATTGTCCTATTTCAGGAGTATTTAGGTGCCTTGCCTCTTCTTCCTTTGTCTCTCTCTCTTTCCTTCTTCCTTTCTCTCTCTCTTTTCCTTCCTTCCTTCCTTCCTTCCCTCCCTCCCTCCTTTCTTTCCTTTCCTTTCCTCTTTCTTTCTTTCTTTTCTTTTCTTTTCTTTTCTTTCTTTCTTCTTTCTTTCTTTCTTTCTTCTTTCTTTCTTTCTTTCTTCTTTCTTTCTTTCTTTCTTTCTTTCTTTCTTTCTTTCTTTCTTCTTTCTTTCTTTCTTTCTTTCTTTCTTTCTTTCTTTCTTTCTTTCTTTCTTTCTTTCTTTCTTTCTTTCTTTCTTTCTTTCTTTCTTCCTTTTCTTCTTTTTCTCTCTCTGCCTGTCTTTTGACCTGTTTGTATCTCCATAGAAGGAGGAGCAGGGCCATAGAGTCTATCATGTAATCAACACATGCTTATCATATGTATATGCCTAGTACTGTCCCTGCTCTATGGGAGCTCACCATTCACCTGGGGAGGTGGTATTCCTGAAAAAGTTGTGATCCATTCGAGATGGCTTATTATGATTTGATGAGTTGATGGTTCAGGCGACATGAGAGGGATGAGAGGTTGGTGAGACACAGGATGGAAAGACAAGGCATCCTCTGAGTTGCAAAGGCTTCAGAGGATTTGGGAGGAGATTCAGAGCAGATAGCATCACAGACCTTCGAGGGACCAGTTTTCAGCCAGGGATTTACAATGGGCAAGGAGGGGAAATGACTTTGGGGGCAGAGTGAGCTGGCTTACGGAGGACTTTGATTGTTGGATAGGGCCTGACTGACTTCAGAGGACCATGTAAGAGGATTTTTGGCTTTTGTGTGGTAGGTGATGGGAAGGTGTTGATTTTGACCCATTCCCTGCAATTCAAAAGAATTAGCATGATTCCTTGTAAGGAGCTTTGTCTAAAGCCTTGACAGAGCAAAACTGAATGAAAGTTTCCAATCAAGTTTGGGGAGATTTGTCAGTTAACTTTAAAAGTTTTAATCCTTTTAGTTTTCGGAGATGAGTAAGAATTAGCTTAATGTCATTTTCCCCCTTTATCTTGCCGCTTTATATGTTCATTGATAGGAGATTTGCATTTGAAAAGTTGTATTATACATTCCAGTAGGAAAATTGCACATTGTTGATAAATGTATCTTTTATAATCCTGCTGTTATTGGAACACTGCTAATTTTATTAACACTTTCTCAAAGGAAAGTGAAAGTGAAATGAATGCCTGTGAAGCCCCTTCATTATCTCGTCTGCCCTTGCTTTCCTCGTGTTGCTGAAATTCTAATGGAAAAAAAAGGGGGCTACCCAGCAATTTTCTTTTCATATGACATTTCAGCACTCCTCCAGTCCATTGCTGTAATGAAAATTAGCAGCTCTTGAGAAAAACAGTAACCACTCAGAGAAGAGCACCTGAGACATGGACCATGAACAGCAGAGGAACCACTTCAGCCCATATATGATGCCATTTTTCAAGTGTGTTAGAGGCAACCCTGCTAGATGCTCAAAGGGTAGTTAGTCTCAGGGCGGGAGGTGGGCAGACCATCCCATTCCAAATGTCTAGTTATCCATCATCTGGCTCACATGATTAAAAGTTTAAAGTTTAAAGGCAATAATACCCCACAGGCATTATCATTTCTCTTTGGACTTTTCAACAAGAAGTTAGGGCACAAGATGTCTTAACAGCATTAACATCAAAGACGGTTAGGTCCTTACCGTTTTTTTTTTTTTTTCTTTTTTTTGTGGAATGTTCCATTCACCAGTAGTTAAAGCAAGATCAGATTGATGTACTCTAAGGAATGACTAAGGTATTATTTTATTGTCACAAGAATGGTGTTTTTAACAAATATACCAGTTCAATGTTGAATTTTGAAGGGGCTACCTTAGGTCTGTATTTATTGCAGTGATAGGCCATTGATCAGAATCTTGCTAGCAGCTCTCCTTTGGGAATTTCTCTGAGACAGTAGATAAGACACACAAAATAATCACACTCTTTTTCCTTAAACCTCAAATAGTATCACCTAGAGGTGTCACCCCCAGTTTTAAACCAGCTTTGCTCTCAGTGACTTTTGACTGTCCTCTAAATAAGCTCCACTATGAAAGCATGAGGATATGTTATCAATGAAGATAATCAAAAGGATGTGCTTAAGGCTGTGAGGGAAGTTTCAAAAGTGGGTCCCCAAGTGATTTTCATCAGAGGAAACATCACTGGAACAGCATCGTGTCTCAAGAAGACTAATTTGAATAAGAAAATATGCAACTAAATATATGCATTCTTTGGCATTTCTTACAAATAAGTGGTGTAGTAATCAACAGCATGAGATTTGGACCCAGACACGCTGGGTTTGAATTGTAGTTCTGCTCTCTTGGAGAAGTCACTAGCTACAAGAGCCTCAGATTCCTCAGGGTAAAAGGGAGATTGCAATAGGGAGGACTAAGTTAACTGGAATGAAGGTAAACGGAATTAAATATATATGTATATGCATACTTATATATTCATCCATCTGTCCATCCATTTACACAGCAAAAGGCCAATAAGTGGTAGTTATTGTTATCAATGTGAAATTGTCATTGAAATGATCCCTCCTATTCTTTATGGTCTGAACTTGGATGCCTCCATGGTTGTTCCCCTCATTCATTCTCCTCCTTTCCCCCTTTATCTTCCTTATCCCTCTATAAGTTCCCCCCCACCCCCCTTCCCATCATCATTTCTCTCTCTTTCTTTCCTCTATCCCTCTTGTAAATCTCTTCTCATAAATGAAAAGTGGGTTCAGGAGTAGGCGTTCTTCCTCAGCACATAGAAGGAGTGAAGGTGAGAAAACTCTGTGGAATCCACTTGCATGTCTGCCTTTCATGCGGAGCTGAGAGCTACTCAGTGTCCTTGCTAAACAGAGTCAAGCTCTGAGGCTTCTCCTGCCTGCCTTCCACCTTCTCTAGAGGAGCTCTGGACTGTTCCCCTGAAGGAAAGGCACATATCTTCCTCCTGTTTCCATCATCAGCCCTCTCTCTTCTCAAGTACTTTCTTTTCCCATCAGTGTGAGAAAATATACCAATCATGATGAAATTAGACAGTTTTCTTTCTTGGTTTTGGAGTTTATTAAACTTTAGAACAGTGATTCTCGACCAGGGTGCCAGGACCTGCTAGAGGGAAAAAAAAATCAGCATTTTTTCTGAGAAAGGGGCAGGCAGGTTGTGTGCAGTTTGAGAAGTGTAATTATTGTCATGACGCAATGTTAAGACAAAGCCAAACAAAACAAAACACTGTTATTTTTTAAGTAAAACTGCAGATAATAAGCTACGCACACGAGCCTTGCTCTCTAAAGATACTCTGAAGTCAGACTTTATCTTTAGAATGATAGAAATTATCAAGAAGAAGATTTAGTGTCTGATTTTTTTTTTGAGGGGGAACTGCATGAGAATATTATAGTCACCAAATGGGGCATAAGTTTTAAAAAAGTACAAAAACTTGAGAAACACTGTTTATTTATGAAGTTAGCAAAAACAGTAATCACAACCCAAGAAAGCAGGCCTGACCTGGAAGCTCCCAGGAGACTCATTCCTGTGTTTAATGAGAAGCTGGTAAGAGAAACCAGCTGAGACTGACAAGCCCATTGTGTTTGTTTGGGGAATTTTAATTTTATGTTAACCTGCTCATCACAGAAATTCACATGAGGTCTCAGCCATAATGAGCACCACTTTGTACTTTCATCAGTAGAAATAACAATTCCTGCATGAACTGAAAATATGAAATTGATGACAATCTCCCTTGGGTTTTGTCACTTGCCCCCATGTCACTGTCTATTTTGTCCTACTTTAGGAAAAATGAAACACTGCTAGTTGTAACCATAAAATTCTCTAGTTTCACTAACATAGATCTCCCAGATATCTATACTTTGGATATTTCCCTTTGGCTTTTATATCTTACTTAACCAGTGACATATAATTAATTGACTACTAGTCCTTAAAGGGCAGACAAGTATCTGGGAGAAGCATAACCTCCTAAAAACACCAGCTTTTGAGCTGTGGCTCTTCTGATTGACCTTGTGACCTCCCTTTACATGGGCTATCATAGATTATGGGGAGTAAACACAGAGAAAGCATCATTCAGTGGAAAGCACTGTGGATTTACGTGGACATGGGTTTGAGTCTTGGCCTTGACATTTAATAGCTGAAAGGGCTGGAGCAATATATGTAATTTTTTTTGAGCCCCAGTTTTCTCATCTATTAAATAAGGATAATGTGACTCTTTCTGCAGGGGTTCTGTGAGGTTTGAAGACATGCTTAGAAAGTGCCTAGCAAAATACCTAGTACATAGCACAGTTCAGAATCTCATTTTTATCATTATCATTAGTCTCATTGGCTAAATCCTCTAGCTAATGTTGAAGTTTAACTTGTCGAATAGTATGTATGATATATTCATTGCTAAATATATGTTCTTACCCTGATCCTAAAGCACTGTCTCATGTGCCATGAAACCCTTGCCTATTTATGTGCATAGTCATCACTACTTGCTGGTGAAAGTATGTGCATATACTCATGCTCTCACAAAATCAGTTCCACACATTCAGATAATTTACAAACCCACTCATTTTAGGGATAGACTGAATCTATTTTCAGCACCCACTAATCAGACATGTGCATAAGGCAATGAGAGGTGCAGGAGAGAAGCCAATACTACTTTTCACTGAGGTCACTGGTGGTGATGCTGTGGTACCCAAGCAAGGGAAGCTGAGAGCCGCTCACGGGAGCAGTCTTTGGCCCTGTACTGTGTCTGCTCCAGCAGACACACATGCAGCCCAACTGAGCTCCAGCCTTTTGGAATGTCTGCCACTGCTCTTTAGACCACAGAGTGGTTATTGGCGTGATATGAAGATAGGGAGGTTGACCTAATGCCAGGCAGAGCTGGGTTGTGAGAGCCCTGAAATTTGTTATTGGCTCCTGCACCTTTACCAAGTTTTGCTGTGTGTTTTGTACATCTCCTAAATAGTGTGCAAGCTCATTAAGAGTAAGGCCTGTGTCCTCTGCCTCTGTTCTCTCTCTGGGAACTCTTTGCACTCAGAGGAAGCTTATTGACAAGGAGAAGGGAGAGGAACCGTGGTCCTGTCAGCTGGTCGGTCATTGATTGCCATCGGATGGGCTGTCAGGTGCCGACTGTTCAGCTGATTAGCTGCCTGAGCTTCTCTTGCTAAGAAACACATGTTCTTTTTCTGGCCCTTGGTCAGGAAGGCCCTTTCAAGGTTGGGCAAGGGAAGGGAGAAAATGTAGATGCCAATCAATTACGATTATCTTTGTTAATGGCAGAGGAGTAAGGTTTGGCAGGGTGACCAATAAATCTATTGTTGAAGGTCATGTATGTGAATGGTCTATTGATTCCTTGACAATGAAAAACATCTTTACTGTGTTTTTCTGATTTTATATATACATATATATGTACATATATATACACATTCATTTAAAAGATATTCACACGATGCCAAGAAATATAAGGAGGAAAGTAGAAATCGCCCACAACATTGACACTCTACAATTGTTCCCATTAACATTTGGTGATCTATTCTTTCATGAAAGATTTTTATGCGGAGAGTTACAGAAATATCTGATTTCATGCAAATCATACCACAATGCTGTTTATTAAATTTGTGTGCATAATTTTGTTCTGTCATTATTTTTAAAACGGTGTATGCTTTTCTCAGTTACCATCATGGAACTCTCTCCATGTGGACAAGAGTGGATCTAACTCATGGTGTCTCACCTCAGCACTATTGACATTTGGGGCTGAATAATTCTTTGCTGTGGAAGGGATGCTCTGTGCATTGTAGGATGTTAAACAGCATTGCTGTGCACTACCTACTAGATCACAGCAGTACCTATCCCTCCCACTCCCAGGTTGTGACACCAAAAATATCTCCAGACATTGCCAAATGTCCCCTGGGGGACAAAAATTGTCCCTGGTTGAGAGCCTGGTTGAGAGCCTGCATAATATTCCGCAGCATTGATAATCCACTTTTTGTGCAATCATTCCTTTTCTGGTAGTCAGTCAGTTTGTT
This sequence comes from Halichoerus grypus, assembly GCF_964656455.1. Classification (NCBI taxonomy): domain Eukaryota; kingdom Metazoa; phylum Chordata; class Mammalia; order Carnivora; family Phocidae; genus Halichoerus; species Halichoerus grypus. The sequence continues at coordinate 102,979,087 of NC_135715.1, forward strand.
TGCAGTATCTTTTTTGCCTATTACCTTTATGATTTAGATGGGTGCTGCCCTTGGTCTATGGTTGCCATTTTGGAAGCTGAAAAGTTTGCAGAGATAAAATCCATGCCTCTGCCTCTGCAAACATAACACTGGATGTGCCTGGGCTTCATTTGCTTTATTCTTGGGTGAGGCCAAAGAGCAACCATAAATGAGTGAAGCTGTGACTGGCCTGTGGTGCATTGGGAAACCAGGTCCCCTCTATCACAGGCAGGTGCTCTTCAGCCCTATGATGGCAGCCAGGTGGGAATGAAGTCCCAGCATTACCAAATATTCTCATTTTCAAGAAAAGCTGGAAATAATGTATTTTTATGTAAAAAAGTCCTATTTTTTTTTTTTAAGATTGAGAGCTAAGTTAAATTTTTAGAAAATATAGTACAGGCTAAACAAAACAGGTCCCTTGCTCAAATCTGGCCCACAGTTTCCAGTGTCAACCTCCAGTGTATTATTTATCATCGACTATGATCTGTGCCTTCCTGGGGGTTTCAGTTCCTTGAGTGGCTAGTGGTGAGGATCTAGTACAGATTTCTGGCAGTGAACATTGAGCTTTGGCCCCCCTGGTCTGCAGTGACATTTGCCTCCTGCCAGGTTCCCATCCTCTTTTGAAGAGAGCCTCTGCTCCTGTCATTTATGTTGTCTCCATGCACAACACTGTCTGAGCCACCTTAGGTGCTTAGGGGCTGCTGACTTAAGTGTTCTCAGGAGAAGTAGAGTCAGTGCTGCTTGATGCCTCTCAGAATCTTCCTATCTCCAGCTTCAGAATTTATCTCCATAGTGCCTGGAGTATCTGTGTGGGAGGGGGTATTTACTGGGACTTGGTGGCTTTCAGTTGTGTGGAAGCTACACACCTCTTTAGAATCCGTTGTTCATTTAGGAGCATGTGGCTAATGTATTTACCTGGTTTTCTTCCCAAGTAAGATGTTAGAATAGGAAGAGACATTGGTGATCTCTGAATGCAATACTTTCGTTTCACAACTGGGGAAAGCAAGGGAAAGGAAGCGATTTGATGGAGGCTGCATAGCAAGTGCCAGGGTGGGGCGGTCCTCTTGTGTCCTATCTCCTTCTCCAGGATGTCTTTACCAAGCCTCTAACAGCTGGCTTTCATAGAAATCCCCCTTTTCTGTTTCTACTTGTCAGCTGATTTATCTGAATGTCCATATTTCTATGATCCAGCCCTGGGATATGACCCTTAGGAGCCATGTGTTAATTTGAGTTTTTGCCAAGCTAATTGTCCCCACATCCCCAAGTCTTTCAAGACAACAGCCTTGTTCTTCTATTCGGGCATTGTTTTAAAGAGGAGGATTTGGCTTGGGTATAGATTAGAGGGAAATTTTGTGGTGTTCTACAAGCTTAAAGACTAGTTTATATCAGATTTTCAGATGCTGCCTCAATAAATTAGATATGGCGCTGGTGATGATTTTGAAGACACAGCAACATGTGATAACTGACAAGCTTAGGTGGGATTGGATTGATTGATATCTTGCCCCTTTGGTTAGAAATGTGGTGCACTGAAGTTCCTATGGATTCAACTCTCTGGTTTTCTACACCCACAGCTGCCAACAGCTCATAGCTACTGAAGAAGGCAGGGAGATCGGGCAGCCCGAGAGGAATGCCATGTGTTAGAACAGGCTTTTATCCCAGTGCCCACTCTCCTGCCAGGATGCTGTCAGTACAGGCTGAGAAATGTGTTAGAGACCACCCACCAGCTTGACACCTGTGTTGGCCAAGGTCAGAACCCTCAGGAATCTGACTGCTTGTTGGCAGTGCAACAGCAGAAGTCACGGCATCAGAAGAAACACTGCTCCAAGAGAGGTGTGCTCAACTGAGAGTCTAGGGACCTGTATTCCGCTAATCCCTTAACTTCTCTGAGCCTCAGTAGTCTCATCTGGAGCACAGGGACCAAACTCCATTACCTTTTCCATCCCTTAGAGATGCTATTAAAGCCAGTTGCATGTGTGTGCACGTACATGTACACACACATACACATATATATGGTGTGTGTGCATTAGGGGTTGAATTATGTCCCTTCAAAATTCACATGTTAAGGCCCTAACTTCCAGTACTTAGAATGTGACCTTGTTTGCAAATAGAGTTGTAGCAGATGCAATTCGTTAAGATGAGGTCATACTAGAGTAGGGTGGGCCCGTGATCCAGTATGACTGGTGTCCTCATCAAAAGGGGAAACTTGGACACAGACATGCACACAGGGAGAATGTGATGTGAAGACTGAGGTTGTGCTGCCATAAGCCTAAGAACAAACAGAAGTTGGCAGAGGGACCTGGAACAGATCCTTTCCTAGCACCTTGAGAGGGCGCATGGCTCTGCTGACACCTTGATCTTGGGACTTTCAGCCATTAGAACTGTAAGACAATAAATTTCTGTTGTTTAAGTCACTCAGTTTGTGGTACTTTGTTACGGCGGCCCCAGAAAATTAATTATACCCCCCTCCCCCGACAAAATGACTTGAAATATTTAAGACTCAACAGCAACCTCTAATATATTTTGGGCCAGTATGAACCTGGTCATGGTAGTGTGAGGTTAATTGGTTTGTAACAGTAGGCTGAGCTGAGACAGACAGATGGACGGACTAGACAGTAAGATCCTGAAGACAAGAACTGATTGGTTGTACATGGCACTTTATTCTCAGCACTCAGCACAATATCCAAACTATTTTTGGTGCTATTTGTTGAATGGATTAAATGTTGTGACCACAGAAATCATTGTGACAAGGTTTTCTTTTTTTCCTTTTATTTTTTTAACTGAGATAAAATTTACTTTACAAAAATTCACCATTTAAAGTGTACAATCCAGGGTGCATGGGTGGCTCAGTCAGTTGAGTGTCTGACTTTTGATTTCAGCTCAGATCTCAGGGTTGTGAGATCAAGCCCAGTGTTGGGCTCCATGCTCAGTGCGGAGCCTGCCTGAGATTCTCTCTCTCTCTCTTTCTCTGCCCCTCCCCCTGCTCACGTGCTCTCTCTCTCTCTAAAATAAATATATAAATTAAAAAAAATAAAGCATACAATCCAATGCTTTTTTAGTATATTCACTAAATATTTATATATATTCTCCTCACAACATTTTCTTTCTTTCTACTTTTGATAGTAGCCATCCTAATGGGTGTGAGGTGTTATCTAATTATGGTTTTGATTTGCTTTTTCTGAATGATTAGTGATGTTGAACATCTTTTCATGTGGTTATTGGCTATTTGCATTTCTTCTTTGGAGAACTGTCTATTTAAGTCATTTCCCAATTTTTCAATTACATTTTTTATTATTTTTGTTGTTTAGTTTAGAAATTCTTTATACATTCTAGATGTGAATCCTTTATTAGATTTATAATTTGTGAATATTTTCTCCCATTGTGTAGGCTATTTTTTCACTTTATTGAGAATGCCCTTTGATACACAAACTTTTTTTTAAAGATTTTATTTATTCATTTGAGAGAGAGAGAGAGATTGAGAGAGTGTACGAGCAGGGGGAGGGGCAGAAGGAGAGAGAAGGAGGCTCCATGCTGAGCAGGGAGACCTACATGGGGCTCAAACCCAGGATCCCAGGATCATTACCTGAGCGAAGGCAGACGCTTAACCATCTGCGCCACACAGGCACCCCCACAAACATTTTTCTTAAAGATTCATTTATTTATTTTAGAGGGAGAGCAGGGAGAGGGGCAGAGGGAGAGGGAGAGAGAATCCTTAAGCATATTCCCCTATGAGTGCAGAACCAATCCACCCAGGCACCCTGATACACATTTATTTTTAATTTTGATGAAATCCAATTTATTTTTCTCTTTGTTTTCTTGTGGTTTTGTTATCATATTTAAGGAGTGGAGGTGGGTGGGAAGGATGGCTGGGTGATGGACATTGGGGAGGGTATGTGCTATGGTGAGTGCTGTGAATTGTGTAAGACTGATGAATCACAGACCTGTACCCCTGAAACAAATAATACATTATATGTAAATTAAAAAAAAGAGACATTGTTACCTAATCCAGGGTCACAAATATGTATACCTATGTTTTCTTCTATGAGTTTTATAGTTTTAGCTCTTATATTTAGGTCTTTGATCTATTTTGAGTTAATTTTTGTATACAGTGTATGGTAGGGGTCCAGATTCTCTCTTTTTTTTTTTTTTTTGATATGTGGCTATTTGGTTGTCCCTATACCACTTGTTGAAAAACTAATCTTTCCCCATTGAATGGTTCTTGACCCCTGTGTCAAAATCAGTTCACCAAACACTTTGGGTTTATTTCTGGACTCTTAATACTATTTCATTGATCTATATGTTTATCCTTATTCTAGCACCACAACCTTTTTTTTTTTTTTAAAGATTTTATTTATTTATTTGTTAGAGAGCGTGGGCGAGAGAGAGTGAGCGAGAGTACAGGCAGGGGGAGCTGCAGGCAGAGGGAGAAGCAGGCTCCCTGCTGAGCAAGGAGCCCAATGCGGGACTTGATCCTAGGATGCTGGGATCGTGACCTCAGCCGAAGGCAGCCGCTTAACCGACTGAGCCACCCAGGCGTCCCACACCGCAACCTTTTGATTACTGTAGTTTTGTAGTAAGTTTTGAAATTGGGAAATTTGCGTCTAATAACTTTGTTCTTCTTTTTTCAATATTCTTTTGCTGATGAGGCTTTCTTAACCAGTAAGGACAGCTAGGAGTTGGTCAAGAATATGAGTGGAACACTACATCAAAAACTAATGATGACTAACATAACATAAAAAAAAAAAATCCAGGGTGGGGTGGGGGTGGAGGTGGTCAAATAAAGAAGCTAATTCTCTTCCCCCCAAAAAAGAATATGAGTTCAGGATATTCATAATGAGATAGATAGCTGTGCCCTTCAGAACTGAAGATCTCTCTGCCCTGGATAGAAGCTCTGGCCTGAAAGAGAACCTGACCACACTAGGGCAGTGATGCTCTTGATGCTTGAGGTAGCTTGTCAGTTTCATTGTTTTTCTTGGATTTGTGTCAAGTCACCTGGAAAATCAATTTTCAGATATCATTTTACTTTATTTTTCAAAAATGTATCTTAAGCAGGTAGAGAAAATGTGTTTACATTCATTATATAGGTGGAGAAAGTGACAGAGTTAAAAGATTTGTTTAGATTACAAAGTTAATTCATGGCATAACATTTATTAGAAGCAGGTCCCCTATCCCTAAATGTTGTGTACTTCTTTTGTTTAAAAAAGTGTATTTTTAAAAATTACAGGAATAGTAAATGTTAACTATGAAAAATCATTATAGATAAGAAGGAGGAGGAAGAGGAGGAGGAGAATAATTACCCATAACACCATTACTGAGAAAAGGGCCAGCAATTGTGAATTCCCCATTGGACCGGGAGCAGTAATACTCTGATAAATGTTCAACAACTGGCTCTGCAGATAGAGTAATGCCCTGATTTGAATTGTTTGCCAGTCTCTGTTGTGCAAATCCTCCTATATGGCTGATTTTGAGCTACCAGGGTGGCATCACTGAATGTGGATATAGGAAGAGATGCACATAGTCAGCTCTCATGAGCCAGGGCCAGCACATCCTTGAAGGGCATTCTCTCTAGTTCCTTGCTGCTCAAAATGTAGTTCATGAACTATCAGCATTGGTAGCACTTGAGAGCTTCTGAAAAACCCAGAATCTCAGGCTCTACCCTGGCCTATGGGAATCAGAATCAGAACTAGTATTTTAACAAGCTCTCGGTTGATTCCTAGCAATGTTAGAGTTTGAGCAGCTTTACTCTACAGCTGTGCCATCTTATGTGGTAGCCACAAGTCACAGGTGCTTATAGGGCACCTGAAATGTGGCTAGCCCAAAGTGAGATGGTCTGTTTTGGATGCTTGGTGTATGCCTTAATTAGTTCAGCCTGCTATAGCACATTGCCATGGACTGAGTGGCATAAACAACAAGCATGTTTTCTTCATAGTTCTGGAGGCTGAGAAGCCCAAGATCAGGGTGCTGGCAGATCTGGTGTTTGGTGAAGGCCTGCTTCCTGGCTTCTTGCTGTGTCCTCCTCACATGACTGAGAGAGGAAGCTCTTGTCTGGGTCTCTCTTCCTCTTCTTTTAAGGGCACGAATCCCATCGTGGGGGGTCTACTGTCATGACCTCATCTAAACCTGATCACCTCTCCAAGGCCCCAGTACCATCCCATCGGGAGTTAGAGTTTCAACCTACAGACTTGGTGGGGAAACAATCAATCATACAGTCCATAGCAGTATGGAAAAAAATATAAACTATCCCGTAAATATTTTTTTGTGTTAACTACATGTCAATATCAGAATATACTAGGTTAAAGAAAATATATTATTAATATTAAACTCAACTATTTTTTACTTTGTTTTTTAATCTAGCTATTAGAAAATTTAAGATAGCTATGTGGCACACATTATATTGGACAGTACTGCTGTAAAGCATGGAATCCCCAGAACTCTGACTGCTCTGTGTGTCCCTTGGGCCCACCTCTTTCTAAACCTCAACTTAAGTTGATCCAGGCATTTCTAATAACACAACGAGTTGTCCATGGCCAAAGCCACCATTCGTTTTCTCTTTACTACTGCTCTTGTGCCCCACTTCTGTGGACTCAGAAGATGTTAATAAGCTGAAATGAATAAAAGCTCTTTGCCACTGAAAGTTCAAGAATATTCTACTTCCAGAATGGAGGAGGATTCCAGAAATGAGGAGTGTTGTATATACCTCTTCTTACATCTCTTATCCAATAGGCTTCCCAGGCAATAGTGCATCAGGCCGAGCATCATTTCCAGGGCCCTCAGTGATCTCTCAGGGACTCATCTTCATGACAAAGGAAGAGTCACTAAATAACTCCTGTTCCTAATAAACAGCCTGCGAGCGGGTGCACCACTGCTCAGCACATTAACCATATTTACTGTCTAAGAGACAGAAAGCAACCTGTCTCATTTGATGAGGTAGCCATAAAGTTTTAGTGAATGGGAAGTAAATCAAGGCTTCCTCTTGCCTTGTAAAAATGCATTGCCTCGTGTTGCCTCTCACCCTTCACTTGCATGAGTGTATTTTTATTCCTCTGCATAAATAAAACATGATTCGAAGCCATCCTCTTGACTTGCTCTTGGCGCTAGGTTCAACAACCAAAAAAATTAAAGTTGGCATTGTGTTTCTGATGAGGCTTGCATATTAGTATGAAACACCTAAAATACTTGCAAGGTGCAAAATGCTTTAAGATGAGGAGAGACAAAAAAGAGGAATCATCCTCCTCATTTCCTGTGAGAGCACATGCAAAGTGCCTGCTCCAGTCCTTGGCACAAAATAAGACCACAAAACAGGCTGTTTCACTCCCACATGCTAGAGGCAAGGGTGCTTTGAGGATAAGTATAGATAAATAACCAAATAGTCAAAATCAGTCAAACAATCAGCTTATAAAATTAATTCACAAGATCAGTGACAAGTGCTAAACTGTGTTCTACAGTCACATGAATATGGTGAATATTTGGAGACATAAAATTTTGTTGGTTAATTTCAGCCATTTTTCTTCTTTTTGACCCAGAATATTTCAGGCAAAAGCTGCTTTGTGGCTACCAGTAAGTGTGCTATCTCTCTGTCTCTTGTTTTGTTCCCCCCACCCCGAACTTTAATTTTAGAACTATTATAGAGAGAAGATGGAGAATCAAGTATCTTGAGGAGTTTCAGGAGGGTCCTGTGGTGAAAAGGTGGGGGGGTGGACATCTGAGCTGACTGGTCATCTCATGGGGTTGCAGCTGAAGCAGGAGGGTAGTGCCTGGAAACAGGGGACAAATAAGAGAACAGTGTAACGTTGCCAAGTTTGAGCTGCAGAAATGTGTTCAAAGTGGATTATCAAAGCTTGCAGCCCTTGAATCAGAAATTAGGAGCTGAGGTGACACCTATGGGTGTCTGGTAATTGGGGAAAGAAAGGGAAAGGGAAGCTGTTAGGGTGAATATCAAACCAAAGAGCCCAACTCTTCCCGTAGGGTTTATGCATTACTGATGAACCTTCTCTGGATAGCTTAGGTTTCTTTCAAGTACCTGGAAAACGTTTGACAGAGATTGTTGTCTATTTAGTTTATCTGATTCTTTTAATTTTTATTTTTTTAGTTTTAGGCATTATCTTCATGTCAGAATTTTATGTAAAGGTTAAATGTTGAGAATACCAGGCAATAAATAACACTATGTTATAAAGAGGGGAGTGGACATGGTCCCCTGAACCAAAGAAGACAACACAGGAAAATGACAGAAACCATAGCACCTCCTCCAGCCTCAAGAGAAGCCTGGAAAGTGGGAAGGGTATGAGTTGTTGATTATAGACCTAGAGGAGACTTTTACCCTCGGCTCTCCCAGCTTTTCTTCCAAGTAAAAAGAGAGCACAACTTCTAGAGATTGGGGAGTGTCTGCAAGAAGGGGAGACTAGCACCCCACTGTCCACCTAGCTGGTACATGTGGAGAATCCATGGGTCTGCTCTAGGCCACTTTTGCAGCTGTGTGAGTTACAGTGAGAGAGGCCTCTGCAGTTTGATACATATCCTGGGAGTTAGAGGGCGATGTGGAAACAACCATGTCTCCCTATTGCCTCGAGAGTCCTAAAGTCTAGGTGTTAGCAGCCCTAATGATAAGGTGAGGAGAGAGGGCAACAAGGAGGCAGCTTGCACACTACATTTGACTCAGTAAGTGTGAGTGAGTTTTCTGCAGAAAATACTGGATTGGACCTTCTTATTGTATCCTGGTCAGACTATGGGGTCAGGATAAGATACTATGGATGTCCTATCTGGGGTAGGAGTGGAGGGAGGTGTTCAAGAGGTTAGCCAAAGAGAGTATCCCCATGTGAGGGCAGTAGAAAGGCACCCTGTAGCCCATGAGAGAGCCAGCACTGACACACTGCTGCCCATTGGGGGCATCAATAGCCAGCCCATAAGGAATCAAAACAGTGCATACAGCTAAGTAAAATACTTGTTTTTCCTTGACTTCCCTTCCTTCCTGCCCAGTGAGAGTCAGAAAAGGAAGAGAGAAAAGATGGAGGAAGAAGATAAAAACAGACCATACCCCCTTCACTTCTGAGCTTGACCTACGGGTTGGGCCTGAGCAAAGAGCAGGTTGGAAGCTTTGAAATGTATATGAGATTCAAGTTTAGATTTATACTTGATTGTGGGTTCTTTTTTTTTTTTTTTGGTAAGCGGGGGGAGGGGCAGAGGGAGAGAGAGAATCTTAAGCAGGCTCCACGCCCAGCATGGAGCCCCACCCAGGGCTTGATCTCACAACCTTGAGATCATGACCTGAGCCAAAATCTAGAGTCAGGTGCTTAACCAAGTAAGCCACCCAGGTACCCCTGGATTGTGCTTTTTAAAAGCAAAAGGGGAGTCGATCCCAGGATGGAACTTGTTTTTTTGGAACTAGAAGTGCCTGGAAAGTTATTGGATCAGCTCAAACTGAACTGTCATCAGGGGTGATTTGGCAGAGCATGGAGAAGGCAATAGTTGAGGAGAAAAATAAAACTGTTTCATGCTTGGACTCTATTGAAACTTTCCAGAATGTTCAGTAAATTAATTATACTTGTTAAGATAATTCTTCCCAAATTTTTCATGTCATGGCACAATAGAAAATGAATTCCATTTGTAAGTCAAATTGAGGAACATAGGCATGCCTTTTATGCCCAGAGGTCACTAGAGGTGACTGGGTGAGGGTTTTCATCCCTCCAGTCTGAGGCTCTGCCCCCAAGGCTGATGACCATGCCCATGGACTAGTACTCTGTTTTATATTGTATACACTCAGAGTGACTGAAGAGAATTCCTCATCTTTCTTTACGGGAGGAGGGATAATTTTTAGTCCCATATATAGTGTTCTTAAGATGGCATGGATCATGGAAATCCCTAGGTTTCAATTCTCATCTGCATATTAGCATAGAAGAAGCAAAGAATAATGGAATAAATACTGGCTTGGGAGACAAAGTTCCAGCATTGTCAATGACCAGCTTCTTACCTTGGACAAGACATTTAATCTCCCTGGGCTTTTGTTTCCTTAACTGCCAAATGAGGGGAATGGGGAGCAAGTATTCAGTAAATAGCAGCCATCACCAGCATCACCACCACCATTCTTCTTCCTCTCTCATCTTCCTCTGATGCCTGAAATATTAAAATTGGATTTGGGATATCCATGGCATATCATACCATGTTGGTCAGATATCAAATTTTAGCTTCTATTTGCCCAAAGGTCTAGAAATTGTCAGAGGAGAGAGTGGTATCTGTGCCTGGTTGGCATAGGGATCACTTTATGGGCATCCAATTTTCCCAGACAAGGAACTCAGAGTCAAGAATCTGGGTAGAAAGAATTCTTGTGAACTGAGTCACACCAATAAATTAATAAACATCAAGTAATTTATTCATTAGCTTCTTAACGTCTTCCTTCCTTTGATCCCACCAATTTGGTTTGGTTTCCTCTAAAAACAGAACTTTGAGAGTAGGCCCTGCATGCAGGTAGTTTATTTGGGAGGTGATCAGAGGAAGAGGAATGAGGGAACAGGGAGAGTAAAACAGGGAAGGAGGAAAGTCAGTATAAGAACGTATTGTTGAGGGGCGCCTGGGTGGCTCAGTCGTTAAGCATCTGCCTTTGGCTCAGGTCATGATCCCAGGGTCCTGGGATCGAGCCCCACTTCGGGCTCCCTGCTCTGTGGGAAGCCTGCTTCTCCCTCTCCCACTCCCTCTGCTTGTGTTCCCTCTCTCCCTGTGTCTCTGTCAAATAAATAAATAAAATCTTAAAAAAAAAAAAGAAAGTATTGTTGAGTTCATTGCTGTAAGAAATGGGCACTTGATTCCTCCAGATTTTCTGAGAAGCATATAGAAATACTCTCAGAATCATCCACTGGAAAGATGAGAGCCTAGAGCCTTTATTCACCAGCTTCTTTTCATCACTGTTTGATAGTTATCCCCAGTGGAATTACCTCCCCTGCACTTACGGGCTGCATGCATGCACCAGCTTGGTGAACTCCCAGGACTTTGGAGAAGACTAGGGCAGAACACACCACCCTTGAGGGAGCACGCTGGTCCGGGAGCTGTTCACTCATCTAATGCTGAAAGAAGATGTGGGCTGGGAGATGTGACAAAGATACTACAAGTGTCTGCTTCTTCTTCTTCTTCTTCTTCTTCTTTTTTAAGATTTTATTTATTTATCTGAGAGAGAGAGAGAGAGCATGAGCAAGGGGAGCAGTAGAGGGACAAGCAGACTCCCTGCTGAGTGGAGTGCCTGTTGCAGGACGTGATCCCAGGTCCTGAGCCAAAGTCAGATGTTTGACTGAGCCACCCAGCTGCCGCAAGTGTCAGCTTATTCTAAAAAGGATTTATGGTGGCCTGCAAACATGCATATGTTAACATACATTTTAATATATATTCAAATGAGTTAAAAACAAAGAGTTAGTAACAAAGTTATTATAAGCACAGATGCCATTTAATCCTATATACTTCTTGGATGTGGGACCTACACAAAAGCCTCTGAACTTTGAAACAGCCAACATGAATTGGAAATCATGATAAAGTAAAAACCTTACAATGACTGAAGACAAAAATGAACCAGCTGTCCAGTAGAAACATCAAAGAGAAATTTCTCCTATGGATCCTCAGAGAGGACAATAGAATGTGATGAATTACATCCTGCTCAAAATCCTTAATGTAAAACTTGGTGTAAGTTTCATAAAGCTGTTTCTTATGTTTGAATACAGGTGAATGGCTTTCTCCCTCCCACCCCCAAGTATGATTAGTAAAAGTAAAACTAAGGTCGGGGGTAGGGAGGGGGGCTATCTGTAAGGTGGAGGGCACGTGGTGATTCTCTGGTGGCCCCATTAATAGATGGACAGTTTTGGAGATTAGAGGAATGAGCCAATGACCTGTAGAGTATGAGTTGGTTTCTTACCCTACCTCTCTTTTTTTCTCTTTCTTTTCTCAACTGTCTCTCATTCCTATTTCCTTCCTTTTTTAGAATAACAGAAAAGCATGCACCTTGAAATGAAATTCAACTATAAAACTCATAGCCTATTCATCAATTGCTAGCATAGTATGAACAAATTTATTATCTTTACTCTCAAATTTGCTACTTATTAGCTATATTGCCTTTTTCTTCTGGCAAAACAGTACATTTTCTTTTAGAAAAATTTGGAAAAAAAGGAAAAATATAAGAAAAAATTTAAAAACCATATGCAACTTAACCATCCTTATAAAAAAAATGGTGGTTGAACTATTACATTTTGGCAAATTCCTTTCTAGTTTTGTGTTACACACAGTTTTGTGATTATGTTATATATACTGTTTCTTTCTTAATTTTTGCTTCATCATTATATTATGAATATTTTCCCATACTAATGAATATATACTGACATTATTACTTTTAATGGATGTATTTTCATCCATCAAATGATGTGCCATCATTGTTTAATCATACTTGATTATTAGATATCTAGATTGCTTCCAAATTTGTATTATTATAATTAAAGTCATGATAAACATCCTTATACATAATTCTGTGCATTTTTCATCCAAATATTTCTTTAGAATCAAACCTTAGATTTGGAATTGCTGTAATAAATGATGTGAAAATTGCAAGGCTTTGATACATTTTGCCAAATTGCCTTTCAGAAATGTTGTTTCCACTTACTCCCCTACCAGCAGTGTATCAGCATGCCTGTCTCACCAAACTTATCTTATGACATATGATTATGATATAGACACAGTATGTATAATGGCTATTGGCTTGGTTTGGTCTGAAGTTAGCTACTAGCCAGGGAAATAGAAGCCATTCTATCTATGTGTTACAGAAAGAGGGAATTTAATACAGATATTGTGTGCACATGTGATGGGGTAGTTGAGAAGCCGAACAGGATGCCATGGACTGAGTTGTGTCCCTCCAAAATTCATGTGTTGAAGCACTACCCTCCAATGTGATGGTATTTGAAGATGGGGCCTTTGGGACATAATTAAGTTTAGATGAGGTCATGAGGGTAGGGGCTTCATGATGGGACTAGTCCCCTTATAAGAAGAGACATCAAAGAGTTTGCTTCCTCTTTCTCCACACATACTATGCAAGGAGAGGAAAGGCCATGTGAACACATAGCAGGAAGGCAGCCAACTGCAAGTGAGGAAGAGGACTTTCTCCAGGAACTGAGTTGACCAGTACTTTGATCTTGGATTTCCTATCCTCAGGAACTGCAAGAAATAGATTTCTATTGTTTAAGCCACTCAGGATATGGTATTTTGTTACAGCAGCTTGAGCAGCCGAAGACATAGGCTAACTCAGAGATTACAGCAACTGGAAGCCACTACTTTTGCTAGGACAGAGGAGAAAGGCAGCATTGCCAGAGCCCAGGGCCTGGGGTCATCTGAAGGAGGCAGGAACTACGGTAGCCTGTCCTCTGGGAGCTGGAGTGACAGAGACGCAGCCCGAGCGAGAGAAAAATGGGGAGAAACACCCTGACCTTTTCCCTTTCTCCTGTCCTGTAACCTCTTAGCAGGGCCCCCACGAATAGAACGATGTGAAGCCCACTGACAGGGGGGCATGGGAAAGCCACAGGGCTCTGGGACACAGAGCAGGGAAGGGTAAAGATGAATCTGAGGACACACAGTTGCAGGAGTGCAGAAGATGCTTTGTTTGGCTAGAACAGTGTCTTTGAAAAGCTCTGCTGTCTTGCCTATGGATGAGGCACACTCTTTCAGGTTAGGAAGGGTACTGTGTCCGCACAAACTCTCACAAAGCTGCTCAGCCGTGTAGGCTGGAGTTTGCAGCCCTTGCTTTGACTGATGTGCCCACTTTAGATAGGCCATGGAGGGCCGGGGAGTGCATTTGAAGAGTGGAGACAGTATGGAGAAAGGCATGGGGGCTGGAACAGAATGCCGCTGAAGCCGATTTCTACACTTTTTCTTAGGTAGCCTGGTCCTCGAAAGTTGTAATTTCTAAAAGACATAGTCCTTGATCTTTAATATTCCATATTATAATCCAGAGAGTGAACAGGTTTCAAAGTGTGTCTGTGTGCATCTTCTGTTGTGTGAAAATCTGTTTCATGTGCGTCTGGAGTGGACTAAACTAGGCGGTATGACATTCACATGGGCTCAGCTTCATTCTTTGTAAATCATTACAGCTGTTTAGAGAGCAGGCGGGTACATAATCACGCTGGGCCCTTGCCTGCCATTACTGACGCCACGCCTCACATCTGTGAGCCCCTCCGTTCAGATAGATGTTTCTTTGTGTCCACCGAGGGGAACCCAGCAGATGTTTAGCAATGCGGCAAGGAATTGAGGATGCTTGAGAACTTTAACCAAGCCCAGGGGAACTGGCAAGTTGGTCAACTTGGCCAAGACCGGCTGGCGGGACACGACCTGCAGGCTCTGGGGGCTTCTTGTCTGCCTGACTGCAGCGCAGCCTGTGGCTGTGCTCTCTCCATGAGCGGGGCCTAGTGCAGGGCTGTGGCTGCCTGGAGGAGGGGAGCACCGGGTTCCAAGTTCAATAAGGTGGTGTGTGGCAGCCTGTAAGGTAGGCCTGCCTGCTCATACGGTGGGGAGATCCTGGCCTTCTTTCAAAGGCATCTCGTGAAATCGACGTGTCCTGTTGGAACACTTCATGCAGAGGTAAGCAGGCATTTCTGCTACAGTCTAGACCTCCATCCTAACTTTTCTTACCAGGTGATTCCCGTGCTCCATTCTCCCATCCCGTTTTGGTCTCGTGTTCCAATCCAATTTTGCTCATTTGTTTTATTGCTTTGAGACAGTCTTTTGCTTTGGGGTGGCCTGTTTTGGCTTGAGGAGAGCAAGGTATGGGGACAATTCAGTCTGACAAGCAGTGGTTGCATGGGCCACAGACACCGGTGCTTCCAAAGCAGGGTGGTCTCAGGAGCAGGTTAAGCAGGCAAGGGGTGGGGACCTGCCAAACCCAGGTAAAAGGACACTCTTGGCCTGAGTTGATTCTAGGCAGTGGGACCTCTGACTCCATGTTGTTGGCTTTGATTTTGGCTTTTAAGAACACTTGGAGACCTCCATGAGTTTTCAAATATGGGAAATGAAGTCTAAAAATTTAAGAAACAATGTGTGGGCTATAAAATCCACTTCTATGGACAGAATCTGGCCCAGGGGCCAACAGCTTGTGACCCTGGACTTGTGGAGTGTTTCCTGTGCCAGACGCTGGGCTGTGTGCACTGCCAAGGTGAGCGAGATCGTGTTCCTGTCCCAAAGGGACTTCAATGGAGCAAGAAAGTGCAAAATCCAACTCTGTCACAAAACAGAATAAACCTAAGACATGCTATAAAGAGAGATTCTAGGAAATGCTATAGGTGCCCCAATGGAAGAGATTGTTATGAAGATATTTTTCTTTATAAGGTATTAACATGAAATATTAATTCCATCTTAAATAATTGATCTGCAAAATGTAGGAAAACCTATTTATTCTGCTGTTTGTGTGGTCCATGGTACAAGACAGGCTTGAAGGTGAGACCACTTTAATAATGACGTCTTTTGCTACTTTATAAATCCCCTTGAGGGAAGGATTTATACTTTACTGATTTCCACTCTGGAGTGTTGCACTGAAAATTCCTGTGTAAATAGTGAAATAGGATTTTGAAAGTTTGCTTCTCTTTTCTAGATAGGATGACTAATGAGAGCAGTAATCTCTTAAGATGCATCCATATACTCAGTAGCCCAACCATTCCAGAACTCCCCAAGGGTGGAGCTTGGTGGGTAGTGGCAGAGCCCGAATGGAAGAGGGTCCTGGGGCAGGGCTTGGCGTGGGGCAGATCCAGGGTTGGGGAGACAGGCCAGAAGTCGGCAGGACACCTGACTTCAGATGTGGTGATTATCCCATCCTCCTTTGGAGCCCCAAGGCACCAGGCTCCCACCTCATCCAGGGCTCTTCACACTCTATATTACAGTGATCTGTACACTCTCCCCCCAGCAGGCAAGGGATATCTTGGTGCAGGGCCAATGTCTTTATATTCTAGTGCCTAGCAGACTGCTGGGATAAGGAGACCTATTGAATGTCAGTTGAATGCATGAATAAATGATAAACCGAATTAAGACCTAGGCAGGTGTAGGGCATCAGGGGGATTCAGCAAGAGAGGGTGGTACTGCTGGGTTAGTGGTTGGAGCGTGGCACCAGGCAGTCCAGAGCTGGAAATGTGCGGAGACCTGAGCCTGTGGATGGAGGGTGAAGTAAAGGGCAGACCCTTGCTTCAGGGCTGAGGACGGGTCATCAAGGCAGGACTCAGGCAGGAAGAAACACCACATGAATTCAGTTAGTGCGAGGTAGGGACGGAGCACAGCTTCAGGGCAGCAGAGGGCAAATGGTCAGAACAGATGCTCTGTCATCAAAGAAATTCAAGTGTTCTACCTTTTCCTAGCTGGGTGACTGGGCAATAGATTTAACTTCTCTGTGCCTCAATGCCCACATTTCTTAAATGGCGGCATAATTGTTGGGGAGATCAAAAGAGAGACTGTGTGTGAAGCCCTTAGCACCACAGCTGGCAGAGAATTATTAATTCAAATATGGATAGGACTTGATTAGGCACAGGATACTTGATGCTGAGACTATTGAACAGTGACCAGGAGCTGGGGAATCTACCTCAGGCGTTTTACAAACTGTACATCTCCTCACCCTCACCCCAACCCTTGGGTATTGGGAATAAATAATGTTTTTCAAAAGCTGCTCAGAGATTCTGATAACTCCCTCATAATGCCCCCTCCCTGAGCTCCCCTGCATCTTTATTTCTTTAAAAGAATACAAGAATAAAATAATGCTCCTTCTCATGCAAAACCAGTGTAGGCTTCAACGTCTTGTTAGGGGATTTGCCTAGAGGTGAAAGTAACGTCCACTCACTGCGGGGTCTAACAGGATTTCAAGGCAGGCTGGGCTGACGCATCCAAGAGACACAGCATCCACAGTGGCTGGGGACCACAATACTTTCAGGGACCCACAAAATGGTTCATTTCTCTTACAATGAGAAGAAAAAAATGAACTTTCAGGTTGAAGAAAATGTTTCATTAGAGTATTTATATGTTCATCTTTATACTGATACAGTTATAAAATAAGTTTTTAATGTTTTTTAATGAAGGAAGTAGGGCCACAAAGGCCTGCAAAAGTCCCCCATGAACGTCATAATGTGGCCCTGGGGACAGAGACACCAGCAAATTGTTCTCTAAGAGGTATGGGAAGTACCTGGAAAATTTATCAAAATGCAGATTTCTGGGACCCATTTCAGAGTCAGCTTGTGGTGGGCTCAGGAATCTGCATTTGGACAGAAGCCCAGTTCCATTGAGACCCCCAGATCCCACTCTCTGTCCTCGTCCTCCCAGCAGTCGGATTGGAGGGTGCTGGGAGAGAGTGCCTCCTGTCCACACTGGCAAATCCATCCAAGCATCAGTCAGTCCAGTCAAAAGTGAGATCAATTCAGCAAACAAGTCAATCTGATTCTGTAGCTCAACTAACTGCTGGATTGATCGAATATTTCTCTTGCCATCTACGTGTTAGGACCTCACATAAATATCTTATGGCTGAAAAAAGAAATGTTTGAGGCAGCTTCTCTTTAAGTGAATGTGTGGTGCCGTTGCAAGATGTTACTTTGTGTTTAAAACCCAGCTTTAAAAAGTTACTTTACAAAATCATTGCACAGAATTTCCACATTAAACATGGGCATTACACAGGTGGCTGATTTTGCTCCACTCGCCACGAGTAAGCAGATTCCTTTAATTAAATGTATGATTTTCTTTAATTGCAGCAGTTAGTTTGAAAGGTGATAACTAAATAAAATTTTATACTGCAAAATTTATAGAGTAAAAGCGACATTAAAATAACATTAACGTTGTAGGACAGACTCCGTGAAGGAGCAAATAGGCAGAAAATTGACAAATCCCTCACCTTAATGACTTGCAGCCATACTCTGTCAAGAAAGGTGTGATTCTTATCTGCATTTCTGTGCATTGGTGACTCTTTCCAATAAAATTCAATACTCTTTTAATACTCTTGTTTTGTCTCTACTGTTACTATTGCATGAATGATTCTCTTTACTTTCACGACTTTGCAGAAGAGTTTATCAGTGGGGTTGGAGGATGACCCAATCCAATTGAAGGCAATTTCCTCGAGTTGGTTATGAAACCAAAATCTAGATAAGAGGTTTCTCACTTCCACAATTCTAACAGTCTTTTTTTCTCCTTATTGAGGTGCAATTGAAATATACTCATATTAGTTCCAGGCACGTAACATAGTGATCTGGCATTTTTATACATTGAAAAATGATCATAAGTCTAGTTACCATCTATCACCACGTGGAGTTACTACAGTATTGTAACGTACAGCTTTGGGAATACGGTCAACATCAGCATGACTTCACTTATTTTGTAACTCGAAGTTTGTACTTCTTGTTCCCCTTCACCCATTTTGTCTCCCACCCTCCATCCCTCTCTCCTCTAGCAACACCAATCTGTCCTCTGTATCTAGGAGTCTGGGTTTTGTTTGCTTTTTAGATTCCCCATGTAAGTGAAATCCTGTGGCATTTGTCTTTCTTTGCCTTACTTATTTTACTTAGCATGATACCCTGAAGGTCCACCCATATTGTCCTAGATAGCAAGATTTGATTCTTTCCTATGGCTGAGTAATAGTCCCTTGTGTATGTATGTCACATCTTCTTTATCTGTTCATCTATTGATGGAACTGTGTGTGTGTGTCTGTGTCATGGCTATTTTAAAGAATGCTGCAATGACTATAGATGTGCATATATCTTTTTGAATTGTTTTCATTTTCTTCAGATAGATACCCAGGGGTGGAATTGCTGGATCATATGTTCTATTTTTAATTTTCTGAGGAATCTCCATACTGTTTTCCATAACGCTGCACCAATTTAGATTTCTGCCAATAGTACGTGAAGTTTCTGGTTCTTGTCTCCATATCCTTGCCAACACTTGGTATTTCTTCTCTTTTTGATACTAGCCATTCTGACTGCTCATTGTGGTTTTGATTTGTATTTCCATGATGATTAGTGATGTTGAACATCTTTTTGTGTGTCTATTGACCATCTGTAGGTCATCTTTGGAAAAACTTTATTCAGATGCTCTGCCCATTTAGTCAGATTGTTCTTTGTTGTCAAATTGTATGAATTCTTTATGTATGTTGGATATGAACTCCTTATCAAATATGATTTGCAAATAGCTTCTCTCCTCCAGGAAGTCACCTTTTCGTCTTGTTGATGGTTTCCTTGGCTGTCCAGAAGCTATTCTCTCTGATGTAGTCCCAATTGTGTCTTTGTTTTTTTTTTTTTGCCCTTACCTTTGTAGTCAGATCCAAAAAAAAAATTCAGTGTAAAGAAGCTTACTGCCTATTTTTTCTTTTAGGAATTATATGGTTTAAGTCTTTAATCCACTTTGAGTTAATTTTTTTATATGGTGTAATAAAGTGGTCCAGTTCTTCTTAATTCTTTTGCATGTAGTTGTCCACTTTCATCAACAGCATTTATTGAAGAGCCTGTTCTTTGCCTGTTGTATATTCTTGCCTCCTTTTGGTATATTTTAATAACTTTATGCCAGGGTTATTTCTGGGCTCTTACTCTTTTAATGATCTATGTGTTTGTTTCTATGCCAATACCTTACTGTTTTGATAACTATGGCTTTGGAATATAGTTAGAAATCAGGGAGTGTGCAGTAGAATACTCTGACTTTGTTCTTAATATTATTTTGGCAATTGGGTCTTTTGTGGTTCTATATAAATTTTAGAATTGTTACAGTTTTGTGGAAAATGCCATTGGAATTTTGATAGGGATGGCACTGAATTTGTGGATTGCTTTGGATAGTATGGACATTTTCACGATACTCTTCCAATTAATGAGCATGAAATATATTTCCATTTATTTGTCTCTTTAACTTCTTTTATCAATGTCTTATAGTTTCAGTGTATAGGTCTTTCAGCTCCTTGGTTAAATTTATTCCTAGATATTGGGATTGTTTTCTTGATTTCTCTGACAGTTTGTTATGAGTGTATACAAATACAACAGACTTTTGTATGTTAATTTTGTATCCTGCCACTTTACTGAATTCATTTTTTCTTTTTGGTGACTTTAGGATTTTCTACGTATAGTTATCATGTTGTCTGCAAAGAGTGATGGTTTTCCTTCTTTGATTCTGATTTATCTGCCTTTTATTTTTCTCACCTTGCTGTGGCTAGGACTTCCAACACTATGTAGAATAAAAGTGAGGAGAGTGGACATCCTTATCTTAGAGGAAAAGCTTTTAGCTTTTCACCTGTAAGTTTGATATTTGCTGTGGATTTGTCATCTGTGGCCTTTATTATGTTGAGGTTTGTTCCCTCTATACCCACTCAGCTGAGAGTTTTTATCATAAATGGGTGTTGAATTTTGTCAAATGCTTTTTCTGCATCTACTGAGATGATCATGATTTTTATCTTTCATTTTGTTTATCAAGTGGAGCCATCTGGTTCTGGACTTTGTTTGGATGTTTTTGATTACTGATTCAATCTCCTTACTGATAATTGGTTGATTCAGATTTTCTATTTCTTCATGATTCAGTTTTGGAAGAGTGTAAGTTTCTTGGCATTTATCTATTTCTTCTAGTTTGTCCAATTTATTGGTGTATAATTGTTCATAGTAGGGTCTTATGATCCTTCATATTTCTGTAGTATCAGTTGAAATGTCTCCTCTTTCATTTCTGATTTTATTTGAGCCCTCTCTTTTTCTCCTACTGAGTCTAGATAAAGGTTTGCTAATTTTGTTTATCTTTTCAAAGAACCATCTCTTATTTTTATTGATCTTTTCTATTGTCTTTTTAGTCTCTATCTCCTTTATTTCCACTCTGATCTTATCATTTCCTTCTTCTTACTAATTTTGGGCTTTCTTTGTTCTTCTAGTTATTTTAGGCACAAAGTTAGATTTTTCTTTTTTAATTTGAGATTTCTTTTGTTTCTTGAAACAGGTCTGTATTGGTATGAACTTCCCTCTTAGAACCACTTTTGCTGCATCCCGTAGATATTGGGATATATTGCCATTTATTTGTTTTTGTCTCTTAAGTATTTTAAAATTTTTCCATTGATTGCTTCTATGACCCAGTAGTTGTACAGTGACAGGTTTTTTAATCTCCCCTTGTTTTTTTTTTTTCCCCCCAGTACTTTTCTTATAATTGATTAAGTTCCATACTATTGTGTTTGGAAAAGATGCTTGATATGATATCTATCTTCTTGAATTTATTGAGACGTTTTTGTAGTCTAATGTGATCTATCCTGGAGAATGGTCCGTGTGCATTTGAGAGCAATGTATATTCTGCTTTTGGATGGAATGTTCTGTATGTATTTAAGTCCATTTAAGGCTGGTATTTCCTTATTTTCTGTCTGGATGATCTATCTTTTGATGTAAATGGAGTGTTAAAGTCTACTCTTTTGGTATTTGTGTCAATTTCTTCCTTTAGGTCTGTTTATAGTGGCTTTGTATATTTAGGTGCTCGTGTGTTGGGTGCACATCGTTTATAAATGTTGTATCTTCCTGCTGGATTGACCCCTTATTATGTAGTGGCCCTCTTTGTCTTTTATTACAGTCTTTTTTTAAAGTTTATTTTGTCTGACATAAGTATAGCTATACCTGCTTTCTTTTTTTTTTTAAATTTTTAAATTTTTTTTAAATTTTATTATGCTATGTTAGTCACCATACAATACATCATTAGTTTTTGATGTGGTGATCCACTATCCATTGTTTTCGTATAACACCCAGTGCTCCATGCAGTACGTGCCCTCCTTAATACCCATCACCAAGCTAACCAATCCCCCCTCCCCCTCCCCTCTAAAACCCTGTTTGTTTCTCAGAGTCCATAGTCTCTCATGGTTCATCTCTCCCTCCAATTCCCCCCCTTCATTTTTCCCTTCTCCTAATGTCCTCCATGCTATTCATTATGTTCCACAAATAAGTGAAAGCATATGATAATTGACTTTCTCTGCTTGACTTATTTCACTTAGCATAATCTCCTCCATCCATGTTGATGTAAAAGTTGGGTATTCATCCTTTCTGATGGCTGAGTAATATTCCATTGTATATATGGACCACATCTTCTTTATCCATTCATCTGTTGAAGGGCATCTCGGCTCTTTCCACAGTTTGGCTATTGCGGACATTGCTGCTATGAACATTGGGGTGCATATGGCCCTTCTTTTCACTACATCTATGTCTTTGGGGTAAATACCCAGGAGTGCAATTGCTGGGTCAACAAAACAAAGAGGCAACCCACAGAATGGGAGAAGATATTTGCAAATGACACTACAGATAAAGGGCTGGTATCCAAGATCTATAAAGAACTTCTCAAACTCAACACCCAAAAAACAAATAATCAAGTCAAAAAGTGGGCAGAAGAGATGAAAAGACACTTTTCTGAAGAAGACATACAAATGGCTAACAGACACATGAAAAAATGTTCATCATCATTAGCCATCAGGGAAATCCGAATCAAAACCACATTGAGATACCACCTTACACCAGTTAGAATGGCAAAAATGGACAGGGAAAGAAATAACAAATGTTGGAGAGGTTGTGGAGAAAGGGGAACCCTCTTACACTGTTGGTGGGAATGCAAGTTGGTATAGTCACTTTGGAAAACAGTGTGGAGGTTCCTCAGAAATTTAAAAATAGAGCTACCCTGCTTTCTTTTCATTTGCATTTGCAAGGAGTATCTTTTTCTATCCATTCATCCATTCACTTTCAGTCTGTACGTGTTTTTACTTCTTTTTTTTTTTTTTTTAAAGATTTTATTTATTTCTTTGACAGAGAGAGACACAGCGAGAGAGGGAACACAAGTAGGGAGAGTGGGAGAGGGAGAAGCAGGCTTCCTGCGGAGCAGGGAGCCCGATGCGGGGCTTGATCCCAGGACCCTGGGATCATGACCTGAGCCGAAGGCAGACGCTTAACAACTGAGCCACCCCCGTGTTTTTACTTCTAAAGTAAATCTCTTGTAGGCAATAAATAAACATGTCTTGTTTTTTATCTATTCAGTCACTCCATCTTTTGAATAATTTAGTCAATTTACATTTAAAGTAATTATTGATAGGTATGTGCTTATTGCTATTCTTTTTTTTTTTTTATTAACATGTAATGTTTTATTTGTTTCAGGGGTACAGCTCTGTGATTCATCAGTCTTACACAATTCACAGTGCTCACCATAGCACATACCCTCCCCAATGTCCATCACCCAGCCACCCCATCCTTCCCACCCCCCTCCACTCCAGCAACCCTCAGTTTGTTTCCTGAGATTAAGAGTCTCTTATAGTTTGTCTCCCTCTCTGGTTTTGTCTTGTTTCATTTTTCCCTCCCTTCCCCTATGATCCTCTGTCTTGTTTCTCAAATTCCTCATATCAGTGAGATCATATGATCCTTGTCTTTCTCTGATTGACTTATTTTGCTTAGCATAATACCCTCTAGTTCCATCCATGTCGTTGCAAGTGGCAAGATTTTTTTCTGGCTGTTTTTGTGGTTCCTCTGTTTCTTTCTCTCTTCTCTTGTGTTTTGATGACTTGAGTGTTAGGTTTAGATTCCTTTCTCATTTTCTTTTGTGTATTTGCTGTAAGTTTTGGCTTTGTACTTACCATGAGGTTTACATATATCCTCCTATGTATGTAACAGCCGATTTTTAATTTGTAAGTTGATACCAACTTAAATTTAACACCTCTCAAAACTCTACATATTTATTTCCTTCCATTTTGTTTTTGATGTCTCATTTTATATCTTTTCTTAATATGTATCCCTTAACTATTGTAGTTTTAGTTAATCTTACTATTCTCTTTTAACCTTCATAGTAATTTTACAAGTGATTAATCAATTATGTTTACTATACACTTGTGTTTTCCAGTGAGATTTTTACTTTTGTATATTTTCTTGTTATTAATTTTTTTTTTTTCCAGCCTAAAGTTCCTTTAACATTTCTTGTAAGGCTGGTTAGTGGTGATGAACTCCTTTAGCTTTTGCTTATCTGAAAATCTCTATTTCTCTTTCTATTCTGAATAGTAACCTTGCTGCGTATTCTTGTTTGGAAGTCTTCATCTCAGCACTTTGAATATATCCTGCCACTCACTTCTGGCCTGGAAATTTCTGGTGAGAAATCTGATAGCCTTGAGGGGCTTGCATGTAACATTTTTTTCTTTGCTGCTTTTAAGATTTGTTGTTCATCTTTAACTTTTGACATTTTAATTATGTGTTATGGATAACTTTGGGTTCTTTGTATTTGGGACTCTTTGGACTACCTGGACCTAGAGGTTGGCTTCCTTCCCTAGGATAGGGTAATTTTCAGCCATTATTTCTTTGAATAAGTTTTCTGCCCTATTCTTTCCTTTCCTTCTGGGATACCTATAATGCAAATATTATTCTGCTTGATGTTTTGCCATAGGTTCCTTAAGTTATCTTCATCTTTTAAGCAAAATTCTTTTTTCTTTTTGCTGCTCTGTTTTGGTGAGTTCCATTACTTTATCTTCCGCCTTACAGATCCATTCTCCTGCTTTGTCCAGTCTATTGTTGAACCCCTCTAGTGTATTTTTGAGTTGGTCTCCTTATTCTTCAGCACTGTAACTTCTGTTTGATACTTATATTTTCTCTTTGTTGAATTTTACTTTGTTCATCCATTCTTAAGTTCAGTGAGCATTTTTGTGATCATTACTTTATATTTATCATGTAGAATTCTTTACTGTTCTCTGTATCATTAAGGACTTTTTCTGAGGTTTATGTCTTGTTACTCTGTTTGGAACATATTTCTCTATTTCCTTATTTTTCTTGACTGTTTGTTTCTATATATTAGACAAAACAGCTCCCTTTTTCAGCCTTGAAGAAAAAGTTTTATGTAGGTGATAAAACTTCTCATTCAGCCTTGCCCTAGTTCCTGGCTGTCTCTCACACTTTCTGATTGGGTATATCAAGAATACATCTGGCAGTTTAGACATTGTTGAGGGTATGCTAAGACCTGTCAGTGTTCCAAGGGGAAGAATCTCATTTAACACCTAGTTTCAGGCTGATTGGAAGACACCCTCAGGCAGCAGCTTTTATAGTATGCAAACATATAGTCCTGTGGGGCCACGGTCATAATCCCTGCTGACCTCCAAACCAGGGAATCTGGAGGAGTCCCCTAGGCAACAGTTGCAAAAACTAGGACCTCAGACACGTGTATAAACCTCTTTCTGGGAGGCCTCACTGAGCTGTAGCAAGGCCAACGATGTGCACAAGGATGGTGCCTCCCTGCTTATGTTCCTGGGAGTGCCTCCTTAGCCTCTAGATGTACAGGAACCCTGAAACCTGTCCCTCAGGCTGATACCCCAGGTTAAGTAAATTGGACTTTTTTATAGGAAGATTGGGGTTGTGCTTTAATCTGCTGTCTGTGCAATGACCTGGGTTTGGTAGCCTGCCAAGGACTGTCTGATTGTTATAATCCTATGGAGATCAGTAACACCAAGCCCCTTGGCCACCAGGATCAGGCGATCAAGTGACATCCCTTGTGTCGATGGCACGTCCCTGCTGGCTTTAGCTAGATAGCTGGAGAGTGCAGTGAGTGGGGCATGCTCCCTGGCTTTAGGAAGATTGACAATATCTTGAATGCCCAGGACTGCAGGCTTCAGGAATGCATCCGAAGAGTGCCTTTGCATCCGAAGAGTGCCTTGTCTGGAACCATGAGAGACGATGGATTCTGAGAAACAAACTGAGGGTTTTAGAGGGGTGGGGGTGGGGGTATGGGTTAGCCTGGTGATGGATATTAAAGAGGACACGTACTGAATGGAGCACTGGTTGTTATATGCAATGAATCATGGAACACTACATCAAAAACTAATGATGTACTGTATGATAACTAACATAACATAATATTAAATTTTAAAAAAAGTAAAAAAGCATTGGATAAATGCATAATGACATGTCTATTATAATATCATACAAAGTATTTTCATTGCCCTTGTCTGTACACACATACTGGCTTTAGGATGGGAGCAGGAGAATGCCACGACCATTTGTGCTCTTCTACCCCATCCAGGGAGTGGGGAAGTGCTGCAACTGCCCATGGTCTCTGGCTTCAGTAAGGCAGCAGACAATTCTGTGACTGCTCGCTCTTGCGTGTCTTAGTAAAGTGGCAGGAGGGTACCATATTTGAGCTCTCCTTCCTGTGCTAACAAGGTAGGTGGAGAGTTCAACCATGGCATCCACTAGCACCTCCATCTCCAGGGAGAGATTCACTTGTCCCCTGAGCCTCCAGCAGATGCTTTTTGATTAGCAAATGAATCTCCTTCACATGTAGTCGAGGCACTTTTCAAACTGCTGATTTTTGCTGGGTCTCAGAGTTACTGAGACTATGGGTGAGCCCTTTAGAAGAGGAATGTCCATTTCTTATGGCACTCTGGGTCCTTTGGATGTCAGCCCCATTGGTTTTTGAAGCCAGATGTTTTGGGTCTTGCCTCTGTAGTACAGATCCTAAGGGTTGGGGTGCCTGATATGGGGTACTAACCACTAGCTCCTCTAGAAAAAACACCAGACTGGTAAGATCCCTGACTATTGTGTGTCATCATGCCAGGGGTGGAGTTGTTGATGAGACTGTTTCTCTGCCTCTTCTACCCAACTCAATGTGGTCTTTTTATCCTTTGTTGTGGAGAAGGAGTTCATCTAGTTTTCCAATCTATTAAAAAAGGAAATGATCCATATGTAACTCTAGATCTGATGAGTCTGTGGGAGGAAGTGAATTCAAGATCTTCCTATGCCACCATCTAGCAGAAGTTTACACTTTTGTCATAGAAAATATTTTGCAATGCCTCCTTCACCACCCTGAAATAAATTTCATCAATAACATAATCTACCTACTCATATTTGTAAAATTTTAAGTGTCAATATAATAAGTCTTACCTGTAAGAAAAATATAAAAGATAAGTATAGTAAATTAATGTGTATTTCAAAATGTAAATGCTGGAGGACTATATTGGGAGACATAATGAAGTTGTTAAGTGCTTATAACTTTATGAAGAATCACATTGAATGCAAAATCCTGGTGTGTTCTGTTGGTAACTCAAAAACTAGATGGCATTACTTCCATTCATGTGATTTTATTTTATTTTATTTATTTATTTTTAAAGATTTTATTTATTTGACAGAGACAGCGAGAAAGGGAACACAAGCAGGGGGAGTGGGAGAGGGAGAAGCAGGCTCTCCGCAGAGAAGGGAGCCCGACGCGGGGCTCAATCCCAGGAACCTGGGATCATGACCTGAGCCAAAGGTAGATGCTTAATGCCTGAGCCACCCAGGCACCCCTATTTATTTATTTTTTTAGAGCAACTGTAGGCTCACAGCACAATTGAGAGGAAGGTACAGAGTTTTCCCATATACTCCCAACCTCTATACATGCATAGCCTCATCCATTATCAATATCAATATCCCCCACCAGAGTGGTACATTTGTTAAAATTGGTGAACCTACACTGACACATTTAATTACCCAAAGTCTATTGTTTACATTAGGATTTATTCTTGATGTTGTATATTTTATGAGTTTGGATAAATGCATAATGACATGTCTATTATAATATACAAAGTATTTTCATTGCCCTAAAAATCCTGTGTTCTGCCTTTTTATCCCTCTCACCCTACCCTGGCAACCACTGATCTTTTTACCATCCCCACCCCTCCCAGTTTTGCATTTTCTAGAATGTCCTGTAGTAGAATTGTATAGCTCATAGCCTTTACAGATTGGCTTCTTTCAGTTAGTAATATGCATTTAAGGTTTCTCCATGTCTTTTCATGACTTGATAGCTCATTTCTTTTTAGTGCTGAAAAATAAATATTCTATTGTCTGGATGTAGCACAGTTTATTTATCCATTCATTTACTGGGTTTGGCATCTTATTTGCTCCCAAGTTTTGACAATTATGAATGAGGCTGCTGTAACATGTGCAGGTTTTTGTATGGACTTAAGATTCTGACTTCTTTGGGTAAATCCCAAGGAACATGATTGCTGGATCCTGTGGTAAGAATATGTTTAGTTTTATAGCAAACTGTTTTCCATAGTAGCTATATAATTTTGCATTCCCATCAGCAATATGAGTGCTCATGTTGCTCTACATCCTCACCAACATTTGGTGCTGTCGATATTTTGGATTTTAGCCATTCTAATAGGTGCTCAGTGGTATCTCATTATTTTAATCTGTATTTCATTTGACATATGATGTGAAGCATTTTTCATATGCTTATTTTCTATCTGCATATCTCCTTTGATGAGATGTCTGTTAAGGTCTTTGGCCCATTTTTTAATCAGATTCTTGTTTTTGTATCATTGAGTTCTTTGTATATCTTGGATAGCAGTCCTTTATCAATTTTTTCTTTTGCAAATATTTTCTCCCAGTCTGTATGTTGTCTTCTATGCTATCAACATTGTCTTTCACAGAGCAGAAGTTTTAAATTTTAACCAAGTCCAACTAATCAGTTGTTTCATGGATTGTGCCGTTAGTGTTGTATATAAAAAGGCATTGCCATGCCCAAGGTCCTCTAGGTTTTCCCTAACATTCCAGGAGATTTACAGTTTAGTGTTTTACATTTGGAGTTAATTTTTGTTAAGGGTGTAAGTTCGTATCTAGATACATTTTTTTTTTTTTCTGTATGTGGATGTCCAGGTGTTCTAGCACCATTTGTTGAAAATGCCATTTTGTTCCATTATATTGCCTTTATGCCTTTGTGAAAGTTCAGGTGACTACATTAATGTGGGTCTGTTTCTGGCCTCTTTGTTCTGTTCTACTGATCTATTTCTTCTTTTACCAATATCACATTATGTTGATTACTGTAGCTTTATATTGAGTCTTGAAGGTGGGTAGCATCAGTCTTTTAACTTTATTTTTCTTCAATATTGTGTTGGCTATTATGGGCTTTTTTTTCCCTCTCCATATAAATTTTAGAATCTGTTTGTTCATATTTACAAAATAACTTCCTGGGATTTTGATTGGTTCTATAGATCAAGTTGGGAAGAACTGACATCTTGCATGCATATGATTTTTCTGAAATGATGAAGGATGTCTTAGTCTGCTTGGACTGCCATAACAAAATGTCATAGACTGGGTGGTTTTAAACAACAGACATTTATTTCTGATGGTTCTGGAGGCTGGAAGTCTATGATCAGGGTGTGAGCATGGTCAGGTTCTGACAAGGGCTCTTCCTACCATGCTTTCTTGTTGTATGCTCACATGGTAGTGAGGGGGAGAGAGGGCTCTCTGGTCCCTTCTTAGGAGGGCGGTAATCCCATCAGGAGGACCCCACATGAACTCACCTAAGCCTAATTACCTCCCAAAGGTTAGGTAATTGCTATTTGGACATAAATAGCAATGGAGAGTTAGGGCTTCAACATATGAATTTGGGGAGACATAATTCAGTCCATCACAAAAGACTTCTGATAAAGTTCCATATAAAGCAAAGCACATTCTTTGCTCAATTTCCCTGGTAGTTGTGTTCTTGAAAATGCAGTGTGTATCAAAAATGGTGCAGAAGTACCTGTGTCTCCATTAAAAAAAAAAACAAAAACAAAACAGAGTTAGGTTTTAGGCTAAGATATTTTTAAGCTATATTTCACCCTCATGAATGGGAGGATTCTTTATTATGTGAGCCAGCACTCTTAATTTCTCTGCTTAGTGATTGTCAGTACCATCAAAAATGCCATTAGGGGATTTCAAAACTCACTCCATTAGGAGTCACTGGAATAGATGAAAAAAGGGAGAGGACATTGTCTGCATAGAACAGAAAAGGGAAAGGAGAAGGTGGTAAACTAAAACTTACTGAATGCCAGGGCACAGAGCACAAATCTAGAGCTGAATGGGATTTTTGTTCTCAAAAACCTGTTTTAAAAATTGAATTTGAATGACAATGCATGACAATTTTTATCACTTTTATTGCCTTTATCGGCCCTATTTTACTTATTTGCATTGCCTTCTAGTCTCCTAAAGACATTTAAGTTGTTCTTGCTGGTTCACGGTGACTCAGGAGCTGAATATCCATCCACTTATTTAATCCCTGTAACTATTCATCCAAGGAGGAATTCCTCATTCTCCATTTGATGAATGTAGAAACCAAAGCTCAAAGAGGTTAACATCACACGGCCTGTAAGTGGTAAAGTCAAGATTTGAACCTTCTTTAAAAAATTTGTTTGAATCTAAAAACAATACAATACTCTTTCCCCAACACATTCAACATGATTATCTGTGATCCTATCCTGTGTCTGGCTGTGGAGGGGCAGCTCTCTGGAGTTGATCTTAGAGAAACAACTCCCCCCCCCCCCCCCCCCCCCCGCCAGGCTTTGAAAATAGTGCCCTGATTTCTGACACTGTTATCTGGGATGAGTGAGTGCTGGTCCTTGGACAGGTGATATATGATCACAGGTCTGATTGTTCCAAGGGAGACCCAAAAACAATGGCCTCATGTAGCATTTCATACTTACTGAGTTTATCCATTTCTGTTTAAGCAGCCCACTGGCATTTATAAAGATTTTTCTTTATGGCATGCTCCTGTAAATAAGTAGTTTATCAAATAAAACCTTTCAACCAAGGTTGTGAAAACATGCCATATCGATGACCCCTCACTGTGTTGTTCCTTGCAGGGATCTTGGTGAGAAAAGTCACTTCTATCAACAATTGCATTTGCTGAGATCTTGTGGCTTAAGAGGCTTTGAATGAATTTGGGTGTGAAGTTCTTTTGAATAATCCTGGTCTTCCAGTTCCATCCTGAGGAGTAACTTCTTGGAATTCAATAATGCGCTGCAAAACATGATAAACAACCAATTTCCCTGGGTTTTTCTGTAATTACCTGGGAGAGAAATCTCACCTATATGAGAAGGCAAGGTTATAGGATGAACTAGATGATATTTATTTATCCTGGCATTTTGGTCAGTAATAGCCACAAAATTCATTTATCATGTACCTGAGCAGTGTCAAATGTTACAAGGATACTAGAAAGACCGTGTTTACACTTTGTGTCCCTGTGCCTCTGCCACAGCTGGCTGGACCAGGGATGGACACCTCACCCAACTGGAATTTACTCTGGGAATTTGGAATTGTGACTATGAATGGATAGTTAGCGTTCATTCTTGAACTTGGATGACATTTTGGGGGTGGGTGAGAAGGAAGGGCTCTTATCCCCTAGGAGCAGAGAGGCATAAAGAAAAGTGAGCTCCAGGATCAGAGAGAGGCAGAGGTAGGAACCTATGCAGGCCCAGGAAGAGAAAGGAACTTCTTGAAGTACCACCTGTTTCTTGAAAGTTCTTCAGTTGTTGGTTTTGGTCCCACAGGAGGCCCAAATGCATGCACAGCTTTTGGGGTTAAGTGAAATCACTAATCTTTTAAATAAATTCTTTTGCTTAAGTAAGTTGGAGTGATTTTTTTTTCTACTATGTTAAAGCAAACAATTCCTGACTAAAACAACTAGATTCTTTAAATTCATCATTTTGTTTAACCCTTTCAACAACCCTTTGGGATAGGTACTACTATTTCTGTTGTACAGATGAAGAAATTGAGACTCAGAGCTATTAAATAACTTTCCCAAGGTCCTACAGCCACCAAATGGCAGAGCCAAGAAGATAAACCCACAAAAATTTCTTGCTGCATGTTAAAATAATCACTTAGCTTGTGTTAGGTGTTCTATTTCCAAAACACATGTTTTGGATCTAAGGAAAGGGCTATTTTACAGGTGGGGCTATTGAGAGATGAAATAAGTAAGCAATTGAATCTGAAATTATATTATATTGCTATATATGTGTGTATACACATTTTAATTCTTTAAAAAATTGAAATTATTACCAGTATTTCACACATGTAAAGAAATATGGAAATAAGGTATGGAACTAAGTGAAATGAAGTTCTATGCAAACCACTCTGTGTACAAAGTTAAATGTTACTAATCTAATTGAAGTCTCCTATGTTCCCTTCCTGATCATACCCCACTTCCCATTGCCTCAGGATAACCAGTATTCTATTTTGAGTTTATCTTCTTGCTGTTCACTACAGGTTTTTTTTTGTTTTTTTAAAGATTTGTTTATTTTAGAGTGAGCGTGAGGAAAGGGGGGAGGGGCAGAGAGAGAAGGAGAGAGAATCTTAAGCAGATTTCGTGCTGAGCATGGAGCCGGAGGCGGGGCTTGATCTCAGGACCTTGAGATCATGACCTGAGCTGAAACAAAGAGTTGAGTGCTTAACCAACTGCACCACCCCAGTGCCCCTGTTCATTACAGTTTTATGTAATTAATGTGTCCTCCACAATATATTATTTAGTTTTGTTCCTGAATTTTGTATAAAGAAATTCATTGCTATAAAACATTCCAATTCATCCATTCCCTTGTCATTGAACATTTAGGTTATTTCCAGTTTTTTGCAATTATAAACAATGTTGATTTGAAGATTTAGTATTTGTGCCCTGGGGCACTGGTATTAGAGATTCTCTAGAGTACATACCTAGGAGTAAAATTTGCTGTGTTGTGGGATATGTGCCTCTTCAATTTTACAGTAACTGTTATCCAAACAATAGTGTGAAAAATAAAGTGTTATCCAAAGTGATTATATCATTTATACCCTGACCAGCAGTCTATGAAAGTTCTTATTATTTCACCTTTTTGTAAACTTTTGGCATTCTTTGATTTGAAAATTTCTGCCAATTTCATGGGTATGAAATGGTTAATTTATATTCTCTACCCATTTTTTTATTAGTATGTTTGATGTATAAGGGATCTTTTATATATTCTGGGTATATATGTTAACAAATGGCCTGTATTTTCCTCTCTATTTTATCTTAGCAAATGGAAATTCTAAATTTTAATATAGTCACATTTATCAATATCTTCCCCTTTGGTTTATGGTTCTTTGTGTTGACATTTTTTTCCTCTTCTGCAGACAAAAAATAGTCCCCCATATCATTTTCTAAAACCTTTTCACACACAATTAGTTTACATTGAATTTGTTTTTGTATATAGTGTAAGGTAGTTTCCAATTTTGTTCCTTCCATAGTATAAGCAGATGTCTGGGATTATTTATTATCCTTTTCCTACTTATTTGAAAGGACCTTTACATTATATATCAAGTTTTCATATATTTGTGGTACTTTTTTTCTGAATTTTAAAGCTTGTTTTGTCAATTCATTTATCTCTGTACTGTTATATATATATATTACATAATATACAAACACAGTTTTTATATATAAAATATGTATAGTATCATACATATTATAGAATATGTGTGTGTAGCTTTCTATTGTCTTTTTTTATTATGTTAATCACCATACATTACATCATTAGTTTTATATTGTCTTGAAATCCAATAGAATAAATTCACTTACCTTCTTTTGCTTTAGGAGTGTCAAGGCAGAGTGGCTAGCTGTTACCCAAACCTAATTACACTTTTCCTTGGGCGTGTTGCTACACTTTAGTCTCTAGTCTCTCTTGCAGTTAAAGGTTTCCACCTGGAGTGATGTATGTCACTGCTGGAACAAGGCAGGGTAGGGGCAATTTCTGTCTGTACTCTTTTCTCATTGGCCAGCTAAATATGGGGGCCTTTGAGTCCAAAGGACCACATGGAAGATGGGTGTCTGAGAAGAACCACTCATTTTGGATTTTTTTGTGAGAAAAAAACCATCCTGGGAAGTACTGAATTGAATGTGTTTGCTATAAGAACTAACAATATCCTAATTCATGTATGAAGGTTATTTTGGCCTTGATCTTCAGGATAAAACTTTTGAATCTGACTTACAGATGCATACACACACTAAATCTGTTGGGATTGTAATAAAATTTTATTAAATCAGTGAGAAGAATGGATACATTTATGATGCTTAGGCTTCCTGTCTATGATTATATTTTTTCCATTTATTTAGGTTTTTAAATTCAGTTCAGTAAAGTTTTATAATTGTATAATTGTTAACTTGCTATGGCAACCAAAATATAAAGTATCTTTAAAAAAATATAATCCTCTTTTTCTTTTTTTTAAATTTTATTATGTTAATCACTGTACATTACATCATTAGTTTTTGATGTAGTGTTCCATGATTCATTGTTTGCATATAACACCCAGTGCTCCATTCAATATGTGCCCTCTTTAATACCCATCATCAGGCTAACCCATCCCCCCACCCCCCTCCCCTCTAGAGCCCTCAGTTTCTTTCTCAGAGTCCATAGTCTCTCATGGTTTGTCTCCCCGCTCCAATTCCCCCCTTCATTTTTCCCTTCCTACTATCTTCTTCTTTTTTTTTTTTTAACATATAATGTATTATTTGTTTCAGAGGTATAGGTCTGTGATTCAACAGTCTTACACAATTCACAGCGCTCACCATAGCACATCCCCTCCCCAATGTCTATCAGCCACCCCATCCCTCCCACCCCCCACCACTCCAGCAACCCTCAGTTTGTTTCCTGAGATTAAGAATTCCTCATGTCAGTGAGGTCATATGATACATGTCTTTCTCTGATTGACTTATTTCGCTCAGCATAATACCCTCCAGTTCCATCCACGTCATTGCAAATAGCAAGATTTCATTCCCTTTGTTGGCTGCATAATATTCCATTGTGTGTGTGTGTGTGTGTGTGTGTGTGTATGTGTGTATCCAT
The DNA here is from genome assembly GCF_964656455.1 of Halichoerus grypus. Taxonomy (NCBI): domain Eukaryota; kingdom Metazoa; phylum Chordata; class Mammalia; order Carnivora; family Phocidae; genus Halichoerus; species Halichoerus grypus. The sequence continues at coordinate 103,013,657 of NC_135715.1, forward strand.
TCGTCTGTCGATGGACATCTTGGCTCTTTCCATAGTTTGGCTATTGTGGACATTGCTGCTATAAATATCAGGGTACACGTACCCCTTTGGATCCCTACATTTGTATCTTTGGGGTAAATACCCAGTAGTGCAATTGCTGGGTTGTATGGTAGCTCTATTTTCAACTTTTTGAGGAACCTCCATACTGTTTTCCAGAGTGGCTGTACCAGCTTGCATTCCCACCAACAGTGTAGGAGGGTTCCCCTTTCTCCACATCCCCGCCAACATCTGTTGTTTCCCGACTTGTTAATTTTAGTCATTCTGACTTGTGTGAGGTGGTATCTCATTGAGGTTTTGATTTGGATTTCCCTGATGCCCAGTAATGTTGAGCATTTTTTCATGTGTCTGTTGGCCATTTGGAAGTCTTCTTTGGAAAAATGTCTGTTCATGTCTTCTGCCCATTTCTTGATTGGATTCTTTGTTCTTTGGGTGTTGAGTTTGATAAGTTCTTTATAGATTTTGGATACTAGCCCTTTATCTGATATGTCATTTGCAAATACCTTCTCCCATTCTGTCGGTTGTCTTTTGGTTTTGTTGACTGTTTCTTTTGCTGTGCAGAAGCTTTTTATCTTGATGAAGTCCTAATAGTTCATTTTTGCCCTTGATTCCCTTGCCTTTGGCGATGTTTCTAGGAAGAAGTTGCTGTGGCTGAGGTCTAAGAGGTTGCTGCCTGTGTTCTTCTCTAGGATTTTGATGGACTCCTGTCTCACATTTAGGTCTTTCAACCATTTGGAGTCTATTTTTGGGTGTGGTGTAAGGAAATGGTCCAGTTTCCTTCTTCTGCATGTGGCTGTCCAATTTTCCCAACACCATTTGTTGAAGAAACTGTCTTTTTTCCATTGGACATTCTTTCCTGCTTTGTCAAAGATGAGTTGACCATATAGTTGAGGGTCCATTTCTGGGCTCTCTATTCTGTTCCGTTGATCTCTGTGTCTGTTTTTGTGCCAGTACCATACTGTCTTGATGATGACAGCTTTCTAATAGAGCTGGAAGTCCAGAATTGTGATGCCGCCAGCTTTGCTTTTCTTTTTCAGCATTCCTCTGGCTATTCGGGGTCTTTTCTGGTTCCATACAAATTTTAGGATTATTTGTTCCATTTCTTTGAAAAAAGTGGGTGGTATTTTGATAAGGATTGCATAGAATGTGTAGATTGCTCTAGGTAGCATTGACATCTTCACAATATTTGTTCTTCCAATCCACGAGCATGGAACGTTTTTCCATTTCTTTGTGTCTTCCTCCATTTCTTTCATGAGTATTTTATAGTTTTCTGAGTACAGATCCTTTGCCTCTTTGGTTGGATTTATTCCTAGGTATCTTATGGTTTTGGGTGCAATTGTAAATGGGATCGACTCCTTAATTTCTCTTTCTTCTGTCTTGTTGTTGGTGTAGAAGAATGCCACTGATTTCTGTGCATTGATTTTATATGCTGCCACTTGACTGAATTCCTGTATGAGTTCTAGCAGTTTTGGGGTGGAGTCTTTTGGGTTTTCCACATAAAGTATCATATCATCTGCAAAGAGTGAGAGTTTGACTTCTTCTTTGCCAATTTGGATGCCTTTTATTTCTTTTTGTTGTCTGATTGCTGTGGCTAGGACCTCTAATACTATGTTGAATAGCAGTGGTGATAGTGGACATCCTTGCCGTGTTCCTGACCTTAGGGGGAAAGCTCTCAGTTTTTCCCCATTGAGAATGATATTCGCTGTGGGTTTTTCATAGATGGCTTTTATGATATTGAGGTATGTACCCTCTATCCCTATACTGTGAAGAGTTTTGATCAAGAAAGGATGCTGTACTTTGTCAAATGCTTTTTCTGCATCTATTGAGAGGATCATATGGTTCTTGTTCTTTCTTTTATTAATGTATTGTATCACATTGATTGATTTGCAGATGTTGAACCAACCTTGCAGCCCAGGGATAAATCCCACTTGGTCGTGGTGAATAATGCTTTTAATGTACTGTTGGATCCTATTGGCTACTATTTTGGTGAGAATTTTTGCATCCATGTTCATCAGGAATATTGGTTTGTAATTCTTTTTGATGGGGTCTTTGTCTGGTTTTGGGATCAAGGTAATGGTGGCCTCATAAAAAGAGTTTGGAAGTTTTCCTTCCATTTCTATTTTTTGGAACACTTTCAGAAAAATAGGTATTAATTCTTCTTTAAATGTTTGGTAGCATTCCCCTGGGAAGCCATCTGGCCCTGGGCTCTTTTTGTGGGGGAGGGGGAGATTTTTGATGACTGCTTCAATTTCCTTAGTGGTTATAGGTCTGTTCAGGTTTTCTGTTTCTTCCTGGTTCAGTTTTGGTAGTTGATACCTCTCTAGGAATGCATCCATTTCTTCCAGATTATCTAATTTGCTGGCATATAGTTGCTCATAATATGTTCTTATAATTGTTTGTATTTCTTTGGTGTTGGTTGTGATCTCTCCTCTTTCATTCATGATTTTATTTATTTGGGTCATTTCTCTTTTCTTTTTGATAACCCTGGCCAGGCGTTTATCAATCTTGTTTAATTCTTTCAAAGAACCAGCTCCTAGTTTGGTTGATCTGTTCTACTGTTCTTTTGGTTTCTATTTCATTGATTTCTGCTCTGATCTTTATTATTTCTCTTCTCCTGCTGGGTTTAGGCTTTATTTGCTGTTCTTTCTCCAGCTCCTTTAGGTGTAGGGTTAGGTTGTGTATTTGAGACCTTTCTTGTTTCTTGAGAAAGGCTTGTATTGCTATATACTTTCCTCTTAGGACTGCCTTTGCTGCATCCCAAAGATTTTGAACAGTTGTGTTTTCATTTTCATTGGTTTCCATGAATTTTTTTAATTCTTCTTTAATTTCCTGGTTGATCCATTCATTCTTTAGTAGGATGCTCTTTAGCCTCCATATATTTGAGGTCTTTCCAACTTTCCTCTTGTGATTGAGTTCTAGTTTCAAAGCATTGTGGTCTGAAAATATGCAGGGAATGATCCCAATCTTTTGGTACTGGTTGAGACCTGATTTGTGACCTAGGATGTGATCTATTCTGGAGACTGTTCCATAGGCACTAGAGAAGAATGTGTATTCTGTTGCTTTGGCATGGAATGTTCTGAATATATCTGTGAAGTCCATTTGGTCCAGTATGTCATTTAAAGTCTTTATTTCCTTGTTGATCTTTTGCTTAGATGATCTGTCCCTTTCAGTGAGGGGAGTGTTAAAGTCCTCCACTATTCTTATATTGTTGTCGATGTGTTTCTTTGCTTTTGTTATTAACTGGCTTATATAATTGGCTGCTTCCATGTTAGGGGTATAGATATTTACAATTGTTAGATCTTCTTGTTGGATAGAGCCCTTAAGTATGATATAGTGTCCTTCCTCATCTCTTATCATAGTCTTTGGTTTAAAATCTAATTTGTCTGATATAAGGATTGCCACCCCAGCTTTCTTTTGGTGTCCATTAGCATGGTAAATGGTTTTCCACCCCCTCACTTTCAATCTGGAGGTGTCTTTGGGTCTAAAGTGAGTCTCTTGCAGACAGCATATCGATGGGTCTTGTTTTTTTATCCAATCTGATACCCCCTGTTTTTTGATTGGAGCATTTAGCCCATTTACATTCAGGGTAACTATTGAAAGATACGAATTTAGTGCCATTGTATTGCCTGTAAGGTGACTGTTACTGTATATTGTCTGTGTTCCTTTCTGGTCTATGTTACTTTTAGGCTCTCTCTTTGCTCAGAGGACCCATTTCAATATTTCTTGTAGGGCTGGTTTTGTGTTTGCAAATTCCTTTAGTTTTTGTTTGTTCTGGAAGCTTTTTATCTCTCCTTCTATTTTCAAGGAAAGCCTAGGTGGATATAGGTTGCATATTTTTGGCTGCATATTTTTCTCATTTAGTGCTCTGAATTTATCATGCCAGTCCTTTCTGGCCTGCCAGGTCTCTGTGGATAGATCTGTTGCCAATCTAATGTTTCTACCATTGTAGGTTACAGATCTCTTGTCCCGAGCTGCTTTCAGGATTTTCTTTGATAAGAAGTTGGTTGAAAAAAGAAAGAAGAGAGATTAAAAAAAAAAGGGAGAGAATGTGATTAGGCAGGAGACTAGAAGAAAGCCATACACTAGAGATTTAGGGTATATTTTGGTCTGTTAGAAGAAACTGTATCCCAAAATTTTAAAGAGAGAACAACTTATATATATACCAAAAATAAGGTTAATTACTATGAAGGGTTAGAATATGACTCTAAAAATGAAAATTAAAAAAGATTTTTTTAAAAAGGGATTGATAAGATGTTGGTTGAAAAAGGGAAAAAGAAAAATTCAAAAAAAAAAAAGAAAAAGAAAAAGAAAATTAAAAAAATTAACTTTGAAAGACTAAAGAATCATGGGGAAAAAGCCATGAATTCCATGTGCAGTATTCCCCTAGCGCTGGAGTTCTGCCTTTCTCATTGATGGGTAAACTTGGTCTTGGCTGCCTGTTCTTGCTGATCTTCTGGGGGAGGAGCCTGTTGCAGTGGTTCCCAAATGTCTTTGCCAGAGGTGGAATTGCCCCGCCCTTACCAGTCCGGGCTATGTAATCTGCTCGGGTTTGCTCTCGGGAGCTTTTGTTCCCTGCAAGCTTTCCGTACAGCTTTGGAGGATGAGAGTGAAAATGGCGGCCTCCCATTCTCTGCCCAGAGGAGCTGAGAACTCAGGGCCCCACTGCTCAGTGCGCCCCCAGAGAAAAGCAGTCAGTCACTCCCGTCTCCCTGGTCTCCGGCCCCACTCTCTGCTCACCCGGCCTGTGACCGAGTGTTTCTATCTCTGGCACCTGACCCCATGTGGAGTCTCCAAACCCAGCAGATCCCTGTGGTGCACTCCCGTGCCGGTCCTCCTGGGGGAGGAAGGGGAGTCTCCCCAGATCTGCTGCTTGTTGGGTCCCTGCTGGAGGACCAGTGGCCCGACTGTGCTGCGGATCACAGTTTATGGCAGCCCCGAGCTGAGAGCCCACTCGGCTCTGTCTCTGCAGCCAGCTTCCCCGCTCCAACACCTGGGAGCTCTGCTGCACTCAGGCACCCCGGTCTTTCTGTGACCCTGAGGGTCCTGAGACCACACTGTCCCAGCGAGGGTTCCACCCCCTGCTTAGCCACTGGAGCGATGTCCCTCAGCAGAGCCGACTTCTAAAAATTCCGATTTTGTGCTCCGCTGCTCTATCTCTTGCCAGAAGCAGCTGACGGAGGCCCCTTCCCCTGCCGTCTATCCTCCCGAATATCACCTCGGATCCACTTCTCCACACGTCCTACCTTCCAGTAAGTGGTGGCTTTTCTGTTCAGAGAGTTGCTGGTATTCTTTTCTTCGATCTCCTGTTGAGTTCGTAGGTGTTCAGAATGGTTTGATCCCTATCCAGCTGAATTCCTGGGACCAGACGGAATTTAGGTCTCCTACTCGTCTTCCATCTTGCTCCTCCCCCAATCCTCTTTTTCTTATTTGGTACGTGTGTATAGAAAAAATTTTTCTATATTGTGTATAAAACTTTTACATAGTGATCTTATGTGCTGTAACTTTGACATTCTTAGTAATTACAATATTAAGATTTTCTTTGAGTGTCCTATATAAAAATCATATCATTAACAAATAATAGTCTTTTTTCATCTTTTATGTTATAATTTTTTCCTTGTCTTTCTAAACTGTCTAGGAACTACAATACAGTGTGGAATTGAATGGGTAACCTTGACTTGGTTCTTACTTTAAAGGGAATGGTTCTAAATTTCATCCTGAAGAATGTTTGTTGTAGGTTTTTGGTGGCTATCCTTCATCAAGTTAGAGAAATTCCCTTTATTTCTAAGTTTCAGTGAATTTTTATCAAAAATGCTGAATTTTATCAGATTTTTCTTCATCTCCTACATCATTTCTGCTATACTACTACCATAGATTTTGAGATAATAGAAACAACATCCTCTTAGGTTAAGTCAAATTTATGAGATACACCCAACTTGGTCTTGATAAATTATATTTCTTAACTTTTTCTAGATTTGCCAATATTTTGTTGAGGTATATAGAGTCTACGTTCCTGAAAAGAGCTTGGTCTGCCCTTTTCTTTTCTCATGCTTCTCATTCTCTTCTCTCCTTCAGGGGCCCTGATTAGACCCCCGTGTTAGAGCTGGTCATTCCATCCTCCATGTTTCCTAACCTCTCCTTCATTCTTGCCATCTCCTTATCTATCTGGGGTGCATTCAGTGTAATTCTTCCAGGTTTGTAATTTCCTAATAATCTGTGTATAGCCAGCTGTTCAGCCCACCCATTTTTAATTTCAAAGCTTATATTTTTAAAAAAGAATTTTATTTGGTTTGTTCCTCAAATCTGCCTGGTATTATTAGTAATCTCTTGTGTCCTTTCTCATTTTTATGTAACCTATTTTTTCTTTAAACAATTTAATACAGTTTTTCTATATATTTATGTGATATTTCTGAGTTACAGTACTTTAGGGATCCTGTATTTTATTTCTTCATTTATTTTATTGATTCTTACTCATGGTAGCCTGTTTCCGTATAATGTTTGGTCTTTTTTTTTTTTTGTGAGCCCATATTTATCTAAACTTAATCTGTGGGTTTTCTGTGAGGGCCAAGGTTGCCCTGTTTTCCTCCAAAGAGAATTTGTTTGATTTCAATTAAAGGCAAGAGGTAATACTAACTTTGCTCATTTTTCTGGCCATGAGTGTAATACACACTCAATATCCAGACCCATATGGGGCCAGGTCCATGGTTACCTATACACGGAGAAGATGGTGTGGTTGTCATTATTACTTCTAACAGAGCTGTGGTGGAGACAGGGAGATTTCCTTGTTGTCTCCCTTTGCTGTCTGCAGGCAGAGTATTATTATTATTTTTTTCTGGTTTTTTATTTTCGAGTCTTTGGCTGTGCGTGTGTGTGTGTGTTGAGGAGAGCTTCTCAGGTCCTCAGATTAGGTTTTGCTCAAATTTAGGCAATGTTAGTTTCCAATTTCCTGCATGGCCAGCCATTAATTCCAAATTGCATAAAGGCATTTGATTATTTACTAACCTGATTTTATTTACCCTCACTTTGTTGTTGTGTTTGCTTGTCTTTTGCCCTTGGGGATTTCCCTTAGCTTCATTTTTGTGAGCTCAGCAATGTTTTTTGTTTCCTTTTATTGAAGTATAGTTGACATACAATGTTATATTTGTTTTAGGTGTACAGCATAGTGATTTGATGTGTTTATTTATTATACTATGCTCACCACCAAGTGTAGCTCCCATCTGTCACCATACAACACTATTACAATAGCATTGACTATATTCCCTGTGCTGTACCTTTCATCCCTTTGACTTATTCATCCCATAACTAGAAGCCTATACTTTCCACTCCCCTTCATCTATTTTACCCATCTCCCATTCTTCTCCCTTCTGACAACCATGTTTGTTCTCTGTATCTATGGGTCTATTAATGCTTTTTGTTTGTTTATACATTTTGTTCTTTTTAGATTCCACATATAAGTGAAATCCTGTGGTATTTGTCTTCCTCCATCTGACTTCTTTCACTTAGCATAATACTCCTTAGCTTCATCCAAGTGGTTGCAAATGGCAAAAATCTCATCCTTTTGATGGCTGAGTAATATTCCATTACATACATAAAATCACATCTTCATTCATCTTTTGACAGACACTTGGGTTGCTACCATATCTTGGCTATTGTAAATACTGCAGTAAACAAGAGTGTGAGCTCAGCAATGTTTTTAACTTTGTTGAAATTTATCCAACATCTAGTTCTTTTGGAGTGAGCCTTTTTTTCTTTTGGTCAGAGTATCTAGTGCATCTTCTTGCTAGAAACAGAAGTCTCCTGGCATCCTATTTTTCTTCTCTGAACTCTGCTCTTTAGTACGCATGTGGATAAAATCTGATTGTCCTTCCTGGGTCAGAAGATTACAGTTTGGAAGTAAATCAAAACTGACCTGAAATTTAGGAGCCATGGATCCAGGTCCAGTTGATAAGAGCCTAAACTAGAAGACAGAGTAAGGATTTGACCAAGTCCCATGTGGGCCCTTATTGAATGCATGAAGCAATCTGATGTTTCAGTACTTGTTGGAAAGCAGCTGGAGGCTTTTTTTTCCCCCTAGAAGCTTTTATAGAGGTCTCTGAGATTGGTATAGCTATTTGTTGGTTGGTTTGCTTTGCTTATATGGCTAGTCCCAGTTATCAATGTACTTACCTAAACCTGGTCATCAGTTGCCTCTAAAAAAAAGAGCAACAAATCTCAGAAATGGCTTGTGTGTGTGTTTGTGTAATACAACTCAGAACCCCAAAAATATTCAGATTGGTATAACTGAAATCAAACAGGTATTCTAAAATTTAGCATTTTTCCAATTTCTTTTTTATCTTGAAGGTAGTTTTTAAAAATCAAAAAGTATAATCATACTTTGGGATAATCATAATTAGATAGCTGATTGTGTTCCCCTAGGCTTCTGAGATGGGGTAAAACAAAAGGAGGAAAAATTTGAAGAATATACAAATAGAATACACAGGAGGTTGATCTTGACTTTTCCAGCCAAATAGGTTTTCTGAAAACAATCGCATAACTTTAGAAAGCTGTTTTGCAAGGCTAAGATCATTCTTTCTTCTTCCTTTTTGAAATACACCTTGTTATTTGGTGAGATTTTCTATTACCATTTTCCACTACATGAAAAATAAACCAATTGTACCTTCTTGTCTACCCAATTCCCTTGAAAGCACAATTCAGGGATCCAATAACAATCCAGCCAATTCTAGAAAAACATTGTGAGTTAGAAATTGAGTTTGGTGGCTAACAAGAGTTAGAGGCAATTAATTAGAAATATAGCATACATTATGTAATTTTACTAAGGAACGATTCACCATCCAGAAGACTGGTTGAATTACAGATAGTAAGCAAATTTTAAAACAACTGAATCAAGTGATTCAGAGTCACTACTATTAAATCCTGGATTGGTGGAAGCAATTTTCACTATCCTTTATTTATTAAACTGAGGTCTATTTGAAAAGGGGAGGTGGTGTTGAATGTGGATTTACTTTTGCTGCAAATTTCAGACATAAAATCTTTTTAGTACCTGGTAAAGGTGGTGACAATTCTATCTAGTGGAAAATGTGGGTATATGTGCAGGTGTTCCACAGTTACCTGTGGGGGTGGGGGTGTTTATATATGTATTTGTATATACATATATATGTAGGATTTAGTCCCCATCACAGGGTCATCTTGTAGGATCTGATATTGCATACAAATCTCACATTCATCTGTCACCAAGAAGATAATGGTAAACTGCTTGTTCTCTGCTTACATTTCAGTGCTCTGTGATTATGTGCTCCAAGTGATGTACAATGCACATGTCTTTATAGCAGTGATGCAACAGCCAAAGAAAATGGTCAAAAGAGAGCTTTCTGTGCAGTGCACATAGCCCACCTGCAGAGAGAACCCATATAATCTAGGAAGATGTGGGGCTATTCCTGTTCAGGAGGGTGACTCAGACCCACTCCTATGGTTTATTTCTGAAGATTCTCCTGCCAAGTTATCCCTCTTGTAATGATGGAATCAGAAGTCCTCATTCCTTCTCCAGCACACTCCCTGTTTAGCCTGATCCTGGAGCCCTCTCCCCAGGGATGGTCACTCACCCAAGGGGTAGCAGTGTGGGCACAGCAACAAGTTCTCAAATACTTTTTAGAAACCACCCAAGAATCTTAATTTCATGGACAACCCTTTTCCCCATCCCCATGAAGCCCAAGAGTAATCTAATGGAGCATCTACAATACTCTATTTGTTTAAGAGTGGGTGCTCCAAAGATGAAGCAACCTAAAGTTTCAATTCAGCCTTGTTCTGGACTTTCAATCCTCTTGTTGTTCACTGAACACGTTGTAGTATTTTTTTTTCTTAAAGATTTTGAGAGAGCATGAACTGGAGGAGGGGCAGAGGGAGAGGGAGAAGCAGACTCCCTGCTGAGCAGAGAGCCCAATGTGGGGCTCCATCCCAGGACCCTGAGATCCTGACCTGAGCTGAAATCAAGTCAGATGCTTAAGCGACTGAGCCACCTAGGTGCCCCATGAACACACTGTAGTACTTCAAACCTCTTTCTTTGCATGTGATGTCACTCTGCCAAGAATGCCCCTTTACCTTTTCATTTAAAAAATTCCTATTCATGGGCACCTGGGTGGCTCAGTTGGTTAAGCGACTGCCTTTGGCTCAGGTCATGATCCTGGAGGCCCTGGATCGAGTCCCGCATCGGGCTCCCTGCTTGGCAGGGAGTCTGCTTCTCCCTCTGACCCTCCCAACCCTCCCCCCTCTCATGCTCTCTCTCTCTCAGTCTCTCTGTCTCAAATAAATAAATAAAATCTTTAAAAAAAAAATTCCTATTCATTCTTCAAAGTCCATCCTTTTGTGTAAAGCTTTCTCTGAATATTTCTGACAGAGGATTACTTCCTCTCTCAATAAATTTTGTGCCTTCTCTTACTGAAACCTCATTCTAAATTTAAACTGTTACTTATTAATGAGTATTAATTGTTTGTCTTACACACTAGACTCATTGGTGGCAGAGACTGACTTCTATCTGCCTTTGGACTGCCTGTCTCTATCACAGCATGTATTGGGCAGATAGCACAGGTTCTTCAATAGAATTAATCCTATTACAACAGTAGAATTGTCTGTGCATCTTTGGATAGTCTGTGTGTTTACCAGTTATGGAAAGAGCTGCTCCAGTCCCTGGACCTCTGCTCTACCTATCTAAACCTCAGTTCATAACACAAATTGAAGGCAGCCCACAATAAAGAGGATATATTTTTGCCTCTGATTCTCTCTGGCCTCCTAAGGAAGTGGCTCATTACTCTCATTACTGTAAACTGTGAAATAGGTAGGTAGGCATTATGCATGGTCTTGGGTTAAAGTTAGAGGCCATTTCCATTAATTAGGTTGCCCACAACTCAAGTCCATGTCTTTCTGGGGGCACTTTTACCCCAGAAGGGCCACAGATAATGGTTTCCAAATAGGATCCAGAGTCTAGATTACCTTCGAACAAGGTGAAATGTTCCTAGAGCTAACAATTAAATAGATTTTCTTTTTCCCTGGTCCCTTCATCCTAAAATCCACTGTGGTTAAACTGCTGGTTGGTCAGAGTCTTAAGATTTATTAGCATTTTGGTGTATTATTGACACTGACTTTTAAAGAGCAAATGATTTCCCACCAGTAATTGGAATCCCCCCAAGGTAGTATCCTTTATGAATTCACAGCCTGTTAGATTGCTGGCCCAAGGGACTCTGTGCTTTGTTCTGCCTCAAGAGATATAAGGGAGAGGTTAAGTCCTGCATTAGTAAGTTTCTGACTAAAGTGACCTTTAATTAAAAGCAGACAATTAATTGTAATCACTCACCAATTATTTTTTTCTTCAAGTGTTTCATGTTTTCATTTGAGGAGTATTTTAGGTGCATTTTCAAACTATTCTGTTACATTTCAAGGGAAATGAGCTATTATGATAATGATATGGTAGGTTAAGAAAGGATGGAGAACCTGGGTGGCTCAGTTGGTTAAGTAGCCAGCTGGCCAGCTCTTGGTTTCAGCTCAGGTCATGATCTCAGGGTCCTGGGATTGAGCCTTGTGTCCAGCTTTGAGCTCAGCATGAAGTCTATTTGAGGATTCTCTCTCCTTCTGCCCCTCCCCTTGCTCTCTCTCAAATAAATCTTTTAAAAAAGGAAAAACTTACTCTTTTTAAAACAAACTTTCCTTCCTTAACAAAGGGCCTTGGACACAAAGATAAATAATGCCAAGTGCTGTAAACTAGTTTACAGTCTGGCGGGAAGGAGATCATTAAAGGAACACCAGTGATGAGGTTGAGGGAGGGCTTGAAGATGGACTGGACTCACGGAAAATGGGCACCTTCCTGCATTTACGGCAAGGGAGAAGTGGTCAGGGAAGATTTCAAGAGCCCCAACCCATCTACTCATCTTCTACCCCCAACAGTGCACACACCTTTGAGATGGTGGATCTGGGCTCTGATTCATGCTCTAGGCAGGAGGAATAGCATGTACAAATGAGGGAGGCCTGGGAGGAAATAAGGATATCTTTATTTTGGGAGTGAGGGATTGACTCATGCTACAAAATCTGTAGATTCTAAAGTAAGTCTTGAAAGATAACAGGAAAGGAGGGAGCAGATATTACAAATAGCAACGGAAGCCAGAGCTAGGGGAAGAAGATTCTTGGACCCAGATAGTGATTCTGGGGAAAGAGAGATCACAATCAGAGAAAGACATGTATCATATGACCTCACTGATATGAGGAATTCTTAATCTCAGGAAACAAACTGAGGGTTGCTGGAGTGGTGGGGGGTGGGAGGGATGGGGTGGCTGGGTGATAGACATTGGGGAGGGGATGTGCTATGGTGAGCGCTCTGAATTGTGTAAGACTGTTGAATCACAGACCTGTACCTCTGAAACAAATAATACATTATATGTTAAAAAAAAAAAAAAAGAAGAAGATAGCAGGAGGGGAAGAATGAAGGAGGGGATATCGGAGGGGGAGACAAACCATGAGAGACTATGGACTCTGAGAAACAAACTGAGGGTTCTAGAGGGGAGGGGGGTGGGAGGATGGGTTAGCCTGGTGATGGGTATTAAAGAGGGCACGTATTGAATGGAGCACTGGGTGTTATATGCAAACAATGAATCATGGAACACTACATCAAAAACTAATGATGTAATGTATGGTGATTAACATAACATAATAATAAAAAAAAAGAAAGCAAAAAAAAAAAGAATGCAGGTTGAATAAGGAGTGCAAGAGGGCCACATTTAAATGTAAGGATTGAGCAACAACTCATCACTTCAGCGGTGAGACTGGGACTTGACTCCATATCAGGAGTCAGCCAATCTTCCCCTTGGGTCTCTGGACTCCAAGCCCTGGTCCAGTGTTCTATACCAATAGAGGAAAGGTGATGGTGATGATAATGATGATGGTGGCAATGCTTCCAGTTGCTATGACATGTGTGTATCTCAGGGCCTGGAGGTGGGGCAGAGGATTTTTTAACTCCCGGATGAGAATGATTAAGGTAGTAAGGATGGCAATCAGACGTTCCTGAATGGAGCCCACTTCAAGTTTCCAGTAATACTAGCAACACTTTACTCCCAAGGTCAAAACAATTTTCCTGATGAACTTTGTTATTCTCTGCTAGATTAAAAAGCTTTTTGAAATGATAAAATTGTGGACGATATTGGAAAAATCTCATTGAGGACAGGCGTATCCCTGACAGGAAACTGCCCTTGTGCTGTTTTTGGAGGCATTTAGTAGGCTTGATGTTTGGGGGGAAAATGTTCTGCAGTCATGGCGCATTGTATACCAGCAGGAATTAAGACATTAAATGGATGAATTTAATTAGTCGTAAGTAAATGAAGTTGAAACAGGTAAAGGTACCAAGACATAGGTTAACTTCCAAAACCGCTGCAGGGAATAGGAGGAGCTGGTTTGCCCTAACTGAGGTAGAGTAGCAACTGGAGTTAATTCATAAGAACTGACAGTGGGATCTTATTTTTAAAGAAGAATCCTTTGTTCTTAACTGCTTTTAAGCCAGGTGGAAGCCCATTCCATGTCAACTGGAGTCCAGAAACTCCCTAGAGAAATTGTTGTCCTCGGGTTCACATCAACCAGAGGACAGCCCTTTCAGCTTACCCAACCCACCTCTATGCTAACTCACCCAGAGATGATGACAGTAACACTTAGGAAGGATAGTGGCATTATTGACACTTTACCATGACACAGGGATTTTAAGGAAGAGAAATGCCTGGTGGTTCAGGCATACTAACAAAATATACTATCTTAGGCTAATTATGCTGTAATTTATAATGTATATTCTCTTCCTCAAAGCAGATTATATCAAAACCATTTATGAATGCACGGTCTCAGAATCTATGTAGAACCCAGAGTTGAGGCAGATCTTATGCTTGTCTGCAGGGAACTTATATTCTTGCTGGAGAGAGAAGCAGTAACCACTTAAAAAAATTTAAACACTTTTTATTCTTATGAATACAAAGTGAAGACACTTATGAAGACAAAGTGAAAGCTCAAAATAATAGTTTAAAACACCAGGAAAATAAATGAATTTCTTATGAATTCTACAAAGGTCACAACCCAGCAGACCAGAGCTATATTTATTTGCCTGGCAAAGTGTGCTTTTTTTTCTTTTGTTTTAATTAAATTGAGATGCCTTTAGGGGAAACAAGTTCCCTCCAGTTCTCCCAATTACCCATTTATGCTGCCTGACTGGCTCCTGGAGGCATAGGAGTTGCATCTTTAGGTAAATGCCTAGTTCAGAGGGGAAGAAAAAAGAACACTGTGAGTTGAGAGAGCAAAGAAAGATACTAGGGAAAATCTGGGTCCTAAAGGGTAAGATTTGGATAGAGAGAGAGTTTGAGAAAAGATTGGGCAAGAATTCTTCTAACTACTAAATTTCGCATCAATTGAAATATAGACACAGATACAGGCAGGGACCCGATTTGAACAGTAGCTTTATTATGTATGTGTTACGATAGGTTAGGCTATTCTGTATTATGAAAACTCTCCAAAGTCTCAGTGGCTTACTACAACAAAAACATCCATGACTCATTTCTGCTGCATCCCCAGTACAGGCCTGCTGCATGCCCCATTGTAGTAATGCAGGGGCCCAGACTGACAGAACCCTATAGGTCTTTGAACCTGGGTGTGTGGGCTGCAGGGGAATCAGTTTTTAGGTCCTCGGCCTCCATATGGCCTCTTTCTTAAAAACTGTCTGTCTGAGAACTCAGCCCTCCCTCCCACAATTGCACTTGTCCACTTTTTTAAAGAAACCGTATCTTTGACCCATACTCAATTTTACTGTCATTCCCTTCTCCAGGGTGAAAAATCTCTGGTGTGCTAAAAAAGTGGGACAATTTGGGAATGTATAGTTCCTGAGGGAAAATTTTGAGAAAGAGACTTTTTAGCTAAGGAGTACTGAAGGGAGCTGATTTCAGAATCATGGCCAGACACCCACCTTCCTGTTCTCCTTCCTTCCTTCCTCCCTTCCAGCTATCTATCCATCTGTCCATTGCTTGATCGATCTATTTATCTCCTGTATCTTAAACTTAGAATTCAGAAATGAATAACAAGTGTCATAGGGACATTTATTAACACATTGTGTTGGATTTTAAAAAAAATGAACCCATAGTTTTGTTTTGTTTTGAGAGTGCATGTGAGGGAGGGGCAGTGAGGAAGGGGGAGGGGCAGAGAGAGAGAGAATCCTAAGCAGGCTCCACGCACAGCATGGAGCCTGACTTGGGGCTCAATCTCATGACCCTGAGATCATGACCTGAGCTGAAATCAAAAGTTGGACGTTTAACCAACTGAGCCACCCAGGCACCCCTGAAGCCACACTTTTTGTTGGAATTCAAACTTGGTTTAGCTGACTGGTTTGACAGTAAAGATCACCTTATCCATTGGGTTATATGGTAGACATTTTTTATGAATTAAATGAGCTAAATTGGCAGCTCCAAGGTTTTAATAAAAATGTATTTAAAGCATATTTACAATTTGTAGTCTGAAAATCACATGCCTTTCTACTATCAAACATGTGATAAACATTTTAGAAGTAAACTTAAAAATTTATGAGGGGACCTAAGCACCTAAAGTCTTTCAGAGAGCGTGCTAGCAAGAAAGCAAAAACCAAAAAGAAAAAAAAAAAACAAAAAAACAAAAAAGCCAAATTATGTTTAAAGATCATTATCTAGTCTCTTGGCATAGTGACTGGGCTGGCCCCACTGTAGGTTGAGGAAGCAGCCTTCTAGGTAGTGGTTTTACAAGCAGCCTTAGGGAAAGGAAAATGGACAGGAGAGCCCAGAAAGAGCAAGTGCAAGGCAAGGACGGATGGGAAGAAGGTGAGGGCCAACAGACAAATGTCGCACGATGGCCCCAGCTGCTCCTGCTGGGTTCCAGGTTCCAGGCCTATCCGCCAACACCCAGAGCTTCCCTTTGGCTGCTCAGACTGCACATTCACTGCCTCACCAAGGTCTGTGCTGTGACAGGACCAGCAAAGGTGACAAGTTTATGTCTTAGCCAAAGCCCATCACCACTAATATAAAAAATAGTTTAAAGCTAACTTTCCAAAGTGGTAAGGTCAAGGACACACCTGGGTGAGGAGAGCAGCCCTTAAGAACAGAACTGTGAAAAGCACTTTGAAGGTATGTTGAGCACAAGATTGGGGAGCCAGGTGTCCCCGTGATTGAATGTGTCCATCCCACCCCATCCCTTGAGGTTTCCTAGAGAACACAACTCACCCCTTGCTGCTTCAGGAAGCTCACAGAGCAAGTATCACCAGCATCAAAGACCGCAATTCCAAGAAGACAGTATCTGAACTGTTGTCCATGCCCAGTGGTGGCTGCTCAGCGGATGCTTTTATTTTTCTCATTTCTGGAGAAAAACATTTAGGTGGGCTGAATGTAAATAAAAAATGAAGGCTATCTCTGGCAGGGTTACTTTTTATTTTCACAAAGAAAAATAATTAGAGCATGTTAAGAAACATTGATAGGACTTCTGTGAAGTGATACTGAAAATGAGAGTGGACTAAGGGGAAAACACGTTGTATCTTCATTAGAGCACCGTGAAGGGGAGAAGTAGTGTCCCACATGTACATCTGGTGTTGGATTTCTGATTTTGCTCCATTACATCCCCACTGTCTGTGGGCTTCAGGGTGGGCAGCGCTGTCCTCAGCCTCTGCTCTGGGGTTGTCAGGGCTGGTTTGAGGAGGGAGGATGGAAGCAAGGTTAAAAATTTAGGCTTGAGTCAGCCAGACCATGGCTCAGACCTCAGCTCCAACGTCACTGGGGACTTACCCTCTTAACAGTAATTATGAGTACCTGAATAGTAACAAGAATATCTTCTAACACAGTTGTGAAGTGGTTAATATGTACCTAGCACTATGCTACATTTTTAATATCTTTTGTGAAACAACCCTTCTAAACAACCCCATAAAAACAATTCTACAAGGAGCCTGAGCTCTAAATCATGGGTCCAGGGTCCCATGGGTGGTATGTCACATTCTAGAAGCCACACTCTAAACCCCTGGGCTATGCTATCCTGGTTTTCTACATTGTACATGAATACCTCTGTAGTAGAGGCGTGGGATTTAATGAGCCGGTGGGTGTGAAGCAAATGGCATAGAGACTGATACTTCATTGAATTAATAGTAAATGCCGATGACTGAAAATGCTAACCACCAATATTTATTGCTTGCTTACTGCTTATTAACCATTGTTCTATGCTCTTTTGGGGTATTCACTCATTCAGTCGTATCCTCTTACCAGCCCCATGAAGTAGACACTGCTATTATCCCCACTTTACGAATGAGGAAGTTATGAATGGAATGTTTAAATAACCTGCCAAGGTCACAGAGCTAACCAACGGTAGTACTGTCATTTGCACGCATGCCATCTGGCTCGAATGCCCAAGCTCCAATTAAGCAACACTCTCTTTATTATTATCACTGTAATAGGATGTAGTAGCCAGGGCTCTCTAGAGAAACAGAGCCAATAAGGATGTATGCATAGATACATAAAGAGATTTGTTTTGTAAAGAATTGGCTCATGCAGTTATGGAGGTAGGCAGGTCCTGAGATCTGCAGGGTGAGTCAACAAGCTGGTGACCCAGGAGAGCGAGCAGGTATAGTTCCAGTCTGAAGCCTGGCATTAAGACCCAGGAAGAGCCACTGTTTCAGTTTGAGTCCAGAGGCAGGAAAATGTCCCAGTTCAAATGATGTCAGGCAGGAAAGAATTCTCTCTTACTTGGAGGAAGGTCAGCCTTTTTGTTCTATTCAGGCCTTCAACTGATTCAGCAAGGCCCTCCCCACATTAGGGAGCAGTCTGTTTTACTCGGTCTACCCATTTAATGTTAACTTTACCCAAAAACATTCTCACAGAAACACCCAGAATAATATTTGACCAATTATCTGTGCATCCTGTGGCCTAGGCAAATTGAAAAAAAATTAGCTGTCACAAGTCTGTCCTTTGTAAACTTGACACCTTTGTGCATCTCCTTAAACCATACTTAATCTTCAAATGAAGATAACAGTGAGGTCATAATTCTTCCTATTGTGTTCTTTTGTTTATTAATCTTTTTCCTTTAAGAAAGATGTATGGACCTCTTGTACTATAGCTTTATTATATATAGTTGACCCTTGAACAACACAAGGGTTAGGGGTACCAACCCCCCCACACAGTTAAAAATCCATGTATAACTTGACTCATCAAAAACTTAGTTACTAATAGCCTACTGTTGACTGGAGGCCTTACTGATAACATAAACCATCAGTTAATATATTTGTATATTCTATGTATTGTATGCTATATTCTTACAATAAAGTAAGGTAGAGAAAAGAACATGTTAAAGTTATAGGGAAAATACATTTATAGTATCATACTAAGAAAAAAGAATCTGCACATAGGTGGATCTACGCAGTTCAAATCCATGTTCAAGGGTCAACTGTAATCTGTAATACAATATTTGTGAATGTGCTCGTTTGCCCTACAATTCTGCCTGCTTCTCTCTGGCAAGGACCGGGTCTTTCTTATCTTTGATTCCCACCACTTAGTGCAAGAAATCTCATAAACATGAATAAAGCCTGCTTATTTTTGGCTACTTCACTGACACCAGAGTGAGACAGTACCTTTTCTTGTGAATATAAAAATGGGATGGAGACAACACCCTATAGACAAATGCTAAGAGTGTAACCGTGGTGCAAGGATAGAGTCTCCATCAGTGTTTCATGGAACAGGGAAGCCCTTTACCTCGCTGAGGCTGGCATGGACTATGAAATGGAGTGGGGCATGGCAGGAAGGGGTGGCTTCCAGAGCAGGTAATGCTAAGGTTCAGGTTTGAAAGACAAGAAAATTTTTCCAGGTAGCAAAGACCTAAAGTATACCAGAAGAGAGCAGTATGTAGGAGGAAAAATCTAGAAAAGTAGCCCCAGGAGAGATGGTGAGGGGCTTTGTCTAAGTGCTAGAGAGTGGGTACTTAATTTCCTCCTTCATGGGGATCTGCTGAAAGGTTTTTAAGCAGGACAGAGGCATGATCTGATTTGCATATCAGAAAGATCTCTCTTGCACGTGGATGACAGATTGATTACATGGGGAGAGACTGGAGACTGGGGGGCCACTTAGGGGACCATCACCGTGAAACAGGCAGTGACGCTGGGAGTCAAAATGGTGCTGTTGTTGGGGCTTGCTCCAGAGGAGGCTGTGGTGGGCTTTGTGAGAGCTGGGTCCCTCCCCTCGGCCTCCCGCAGCAATGTTTGTTTGGCAGCTCCGTTTGTAAGAGGAAGGAATAACTTAGTGTTAGCAATTGCACATTGGGCTTGGATGTTCAACTCCTCTAGCGGACATTTGATAGAGAAACGAAATGAAGGAAGGCTGACAGGAGCAAAGACCGAACAAATAGATTAGTGACTACCAGGTGTCTCCTCCCTGTCTTCTGGAGAGAAGTTTAATGAAGGAGCCACTATCAGTTGAGCTCAGGGAAGGATGTGGGGCAATGTTACAAATGTGTAAGGGTCCCACTTTCAGGGCTGTTATTTCCGTAAACTCTTGCCTGAAGCATGCCAGAAAATGGTTGCTGGGAAAAACCAAAAAAGGAGGATATAACTCTAGGTGAAATGAGGCATTGTTCTTTTCACATTATTTTTATGGCTGCTGAGCAGGACTAAACTAGTAACATATAACAGAAACAGGCAAAGTTGTCAAGAACTTGTAGTCTAAATAATGCGTGTCTTAAAATGACTTGTTCCAAGCCATCGGGATATTCTTCTTGTGTTGTCTAGCTACGAGAAAGTCCCCTTTTGTTGTGTGGACACTGTGAAAGTTACTCTGGAGAGCAAGGAGATGTTTTCCTGGGACCTCCAGGCATGCACAGATGCACCGCATCCCCACCCCTGGTAAACCTGGAGGGAGCATGCAGCTGGGGTAGAATGTAACGGGGCACAGTCTTGGGGCTGCTTCTGGTGTGGGGGGTTATCACTGCGAAGCTCATTCACAGAATGACTAAATTGTGGAGGAAAGTTGGAAATTATTACAAAGAAACCCAGGCACGATGGGGAAACTGAGTTACTGGGCAAACTGTTTCCTCTTCCCCACTGTTTTTGCTGGCTTATTGAGTGGTACTTCCATCTATCTAGCTGCCCAAACTTGAAACTTCGCGGAATCCTAGATTTCACCCTGTATCACGTAGGCTAGGCGAGGCTATGCAGCAATGACAAATGACTCCAGGGTCTTTGTGTCTTTCAACAACCAGATTTATTTTTTCATTCAGGTTACATGTTATTTGCAGTTGGCTGTCTAACTGGACCCAGACTGATGGAGCTGAATCTCTCTGGAGCATTGCTGGTCTTATGGCAGAGGGAAAAGGGAACATAGTGATCATGCCTTGGGTCCTGAAATTTCTGCTGGGAAGTGATGCTCGTTACTTCTGCTCACATCTTATTGGCAAAAGCCTGATGTCGGGATGGGAATATACTCTTCATCAGGGAAGGGCAGCAGATATTTCTGTTTGTAATGGTGCTGTATCCAGAGCCATAGAGAACAGAGTTCAAATCTAAGCTCTTCCACTTTCAAGCTAGGCAAAATGTGCTTTATTTCCTTATTTCGTGACTTGGATATCTGGGGTTGTCACATAACCTGTATGGTGAAGAACAGGGACTTGTTGAAAATATCACTTCAATGATATTTTTGCCGCTCCTTCAATGCTCATGTTCCACTAAAGTCTGTATCATTAGACATTACTACCCAGTACCTTTCCTTTTAGATTTCCCCTGTGGACAGCTGAGCTGTTCCCTCTTGTTCATGCAAGACTGCAGTGCCTGGCCTCCCCCAACTCTGCCTTTTTATTTATTTATTTATTATTATTAATTTTTACTATTGTCATCTTTATTGGGAACTTCAGCATCTATATAGGCAATCATACTCAGTGTCTTAACATCTTGGTTCCTTTATCTCCTTACTTCTAGGGATGTCGTCCTCTGCTCCACTTCAGCCATGCCGCCACCTGGTCTTAGTTTAGATTTTGTGACAACCAATAATTATACCACCTCCAAAATCTCTATTGTGAGTTAGAGATTGTAAGACTACTCTCTGATCACCAAACCTACCTTTCCACCTCACTCCCTTTACTGTTCCAAGTACAATTCTTTACACTGGGGCCTTCAATCTGTTGTCCTTACTCCTTTCCCACCACCCATCTCCCAAATGTCAACATAGCCTTCTGTCTCCAGCCTAGATACCTCCCCGAAGTTAGCCAAATTGTGAGGTAAAGAGCAACGTCCTCCAGACCGCCAAGCCTGCCCAAGACCTCTGACACCAACTGCAAGTTCGGGGTGTATTAGTTCCTAGGGGCTGCTGTAACAAAGTGGCACAGACTAGATGGCTTAAACAATGAAAATTTATTGTCTCACAGTTACGGAGGCTAGATGCCCAAGATCCAAGTGTCGGGAGGGTTGATTCCTTCTGAGAGCTGGGAGCAAGAATCTGCTCCAGCCTCTACCCTAGCTTCTAGTGTTTTGCTGTCAATCTTTGGCTTTGTTTGGTTGGAAGAAGCTTCATTGCAATCTCTTCCTTCATCTTCACATGACTTTCTCCCTTGTGTGTGTGTGTGTCTGTGTCCAAATTTCCTCTTTTTATGAGGGCACCAGTCACAGTGGATTAGTGGCCCACCCTACTCCAGTTGACCTTACCTTATTTTAACTAATTATATCTGTAATGACCCATTTCTCAAATAAGGTCACATTCTGAGGTCCTGAAGGTTAGAACTTCAACATAGGAATGTTGGAAGAGTGCAAATCAACCCATAAAAGGGGTTTCCAAAACTATCCTTAGGTTTGATGATTTACTAGAAAGACTCATAGAACTCACAGAAAGCTGTTCTCATAGTTATGTTTATTACAAAGAAAGGATATATTACAATCAGCCAGAGGAAGAGACTCATATGGCAGAGTCTGGAAGTGTTCCAAACACAAGACTCCAGTGTTCTTAGGACAAGTTACTCTCCTAGGATTAATGTGTGCCAATAAACACACAGTATTACCAACTCAGGAAGGTTATCCATGCTTTGGTGTTTAGGGTATTTATTTATTTTAAAGATTTTATTTATTTAAGAGAGAGAGAGGGTGTGTGCATGAGTGGGGGGAGGGGCAGAGAGAGAGGGAGAAGCAGACTCCCCACGGAGCACAGAGCCCAAGGCAGGGCTGGATGCAGGGCTCAACATGGGCTCAATCCCAGGACCTGAGATCATGACCTGAGCCAAAGTCAGACACTTAAGCCAGTGAGCTACCCAGGCACCCCTGGTGTTTAGGGTTTTTACTGGAGCTTCATTACGTAGGAATGATTGATTGATTGCCCATGTGGTTAAACTCTGCCTCAAGGGTGGTTGATACTATGTGACCCAAAGTTTCCCCCCCCCCCCATATAGCAGATGTGGCCCGTCCTACCCTGAACCATCTTGTTTCCATAAACTATTAGGTGTGGTCCTAGGGGTCCACCATGAATAACAAAAGATGCTCCTATCACTGAAGACATTCCATGGATTAGAGGTTACCTCCCAGTTTTCAGAACAGAGGCTGGACCTCTCTTTTGATGAGACCAAATTCCTTATTATACAACACCTGTCCTTTGATTGTTGATTCCATTGATCTGCTCTGATTAAACCCTGACCTAGTGAAATCCAAATCTTTCTACTAGATGCCTGCACCCAAGCAGCTGAGCATTGCTGGAGAAAATCTCCAAACAGGGTAGACTGATCTCACTTCATGAGCACACATCTCAAATGGGCCCTCTGCTCTGCCAGTCTTACTACACTTCCCTGGCACGGCCCCTTTATCTCTCTAAGTTTGATTTTACTGTCTTCTCTACATATACCTCCTGCCCCATTTCTATAAGCCTCTCTCTCAGATGATAAATCTCTTATTTTTCATTGAAAAGAATGGTTGCAATAAGAGTGACCCCCTATTTCCTTCCCTAAATTCATCAGCCTTTGAGCTATTTGACCCCACATACTCTGTTTACCCTCCTGATACATAACACCAGCACCACCCCACCCCCACTAATTCCATGGCTTGAAATAATATATTTACCCCAGTGGCTCCCAAATGGCCTGACTTCTCTCCTAATCACCCAGGGCATGTATTCAGCTCTCCACCGGGATGTCACCTCTTGGATGCCCCCATATCCTTCACATTTACCATGGCTGACGTTGATTCCCCTACCTCTTGATTTCCCTACCTCTGTTCCGAAACTACGTCGCTCCTGAACTTCCCCATCTGAGGAAATTCACCATCTTCCTTCCAGTTCAGACTCAAAAATGAGGAGTTATCCTCTATTTCTTCAACTTTCCCTCCCATTCAGGCTATAAGCGAGTGTGTCAGTGATACCGTCAAAACATATTCTGAATCTGACCACTTCTCAGCCTCTCCACCGATGAAGCCTTAAATGCAGCTCTTTACCTGGAACTAGTGCAAACATTTCTTAAGCATTTCTTTGGTTCCATTATTTATACTTTTCCAATCTATTCTGTATGCAGCAGCCAGAGTAATCTTTATTAAATGGAAATCATATATAATCATGACCCTATTGTCAATTAGAATAAAATTCATCCTCTTTTCATGACCTGTGCACACACCAACATTATTTCAGTCTTGGGGCTTGTGGCAAACACTGGCTGGTTGTTGAATAAACCATTTCCCTTTTATTCTTGGTCACACACACATTTCCTTGCCTCCTCACAGGTGGGTGTCTGAGTTGTTGCCGGTAGAATGTGAGCAGAAATGATCCTTTCCTATTCTGGTCCAGAAAACTGTCCACATGCAAGTTTATATTCTCTTTCTCTCTCTCCATCTAGTACTTGAAAACAGAGGAGGATGAGGCCTTAATGATGGTGAATCCACATTTTGGAAGAAGCCTGAGTGAGTGACTTTTGTGGAACAGGGCACCTCCTCACCCCTCTCTTGAGGACTTCATTGGACTGTGCTTTAGCATAGGTGACAAATATGCTTTTATTGTATTAGACCTTTGGTATTTGGGGGCTGTAGTTTCAACTGTTAGCATAATTTAACAAATATAAAACTCTTGTGTTTCTTCCTCCTCTTTTTAAAATTCTCTTTCCCAAGATCTTTGTATGGCTTCCTCCCTCTCAAGATTTAAGGCTTGGTCAAATGTTACATCCTCCTCAGAAAGGCCTCTCTGGTCCCTCTATCTAAAGCAGTTCCCCAACTGTTCCCCAGTTCATACCGAATTATCCCATTTGTGTTCTTCACAACACTAACCACTATCTGAAATCATATGTAAATGTGAATATGAATTTATCTATTGTACATACATTCATATGCCTGTCTTCCCAGCAGAGTATAAATTCCGTCTGGGTGCAAATCTTATCTATCTTTTGCATCACGATATTTTCAGCTTCTGAAACAATATCTGGCACATAGTAGGCACTCAACAAACACCTTTTTGAGTTAGTTAATGCATTTTAAAAGATCCCAAATAGATTTTAGAGTGATAGTATGAATTCCCAATTTGGTGTTACTTTTCTATCTGGAGGAAAGACTTGCTTTTAATGTTTTGCCTTACAAATAAGAGACTAAAATGGATAGTACTAGGAAAAGAAGTGTGTGATATAATAAAAAGTAAATATTTGGTCTTTGTCCCTGGTACCTGGCACAGAGCTTCTAAAACCCTTGGGATTTCCTGAGTAATAAGAGTATCTTCTGTATGCTAATGAGAGGATTCAAGTAGGGGGTGTGCAAGATAGCTCCAGGATGGGGGCTGGTTATCAGAAAAGCCAACCATATGATTAGAGGGTTGGAGCCTTCTGCTCCTACTTCCTTCCATGTCCAGAGAGGAGAGACGGACCTGAGATTGAGTTCAGTCATGAATAACTAATGGTTTAACCAATCATGCCTCCATAATAAAAACGCCATGAAGGCTGCTAAACAGTGGAGTTCAGGGAGCTTCCAAGTTGGTGGGCATATTTGCTTACTAGGAGGGTGGTACACCCTAACACCATGGGGACAGCATGGAGACAGAAGTTCCTCGGCTTGGGACATTTCTGGACCTTGAACTATGTATCTCTTCATCTGGCTATTCGTTTGTATTCTTTATGATAAACTATAATAGTATAGCAATTTATACTATGTGAGCTGTTCTAGCGAATTTTGAAAACTAAAGGACGGGTTGTGAGAATGCCTGAATTTGTAGCCAAGTTGGTCAGAAGTGCAGGTAGCCTGGGGACCTGGGACTTGTGACTGGCATCTGAAGTGGGGCAAATCTTGTGGGACTGAGCCCTTAACTTGAGGGGTCTGCAGCAACTCTGGGTGGTTAGTGTCAGAATTGAATGGAATTCCAGGATATCCAGTGGGAGTCAGAGGACTAGAGAATTGTTTGGTGTTGGATTGACATATTTCATGTCAAACACCACACAAAGTAAGAATTAATTGGCTTAATGTGTTAAATAGCTGGCTTCTTACCCCAGGCTCACTCTGGAAGAAGAGCACTTGAGTTTTGTCCTTCAGGTGGCAGCCAAAATATTGTTTATAAAAGGCCCCTATCCTCCCTTGAGTGCATTTTCCCTACTCAGCGATACTGTTGTGGTGTTAGGGACACGGTTCAATAATATGGGTGAACAGAAGGAAGCAAAGAGGAAGAACTCCATCTTTATGTCTACCCCGGTATAAGATACTCTCATTGCTTTTTCCAGGCCACAGCATTTAGACTCCAAATGTTATACTGTCCCCTCCATATGTTAACTGTCCTTCAACCCCAATTTTTCTCCACCCAACAGCCAGAGTGACTTTTTCAAAGCCCAGATATGGTTAGGACAGTCAGCAATGACTTATTGTTCAAGGTTCTGTGTCACCTATTCAAGTTCACCTCTCCAACTTTATGTCTTCTATGCTCGCCAGGACACTGAGCTCTGGCCACCTTTGTGTGATTATGTAGTTAATGTCTTTTCTTCTCACTAGAGTCCAGGAGGTTAGGGATTGTGTTCTTTGTTGCTTAGCATTTTATCTTCAAATGCCAATCACAGTCCCTAGCAAATAGTAGATGTTCAATAAATCTGTGTTTGAATGAATGGATAAAAGGAGAATGAATGGAATTCAGGTCCTATCTTACTGATAATAAGGGAAAAGTTAAGGTTCTCAGAAACAAGTCAATGAACTCTATTGTATAAGTGGACTGGAGAGAAAATTCTGTTACCATGTTAGCTGTGGGCCATTTATTGGGGTGGGAGGCATAACCTAGATATTCAGGTTTCTGATGAGAAGGTGGTCAACCTCTTTCTCACATACCACTTGCTGTCATTAGAGCCCACAGACAGTGTGATGTTTCAGGGCGAGGGAGACTTACAGACAATCCCTGGAATCCTTAATGATCAATCTTAGTCACTTGCATCACAGCCTCTGGTCACTATGGTACAGGCCAACTGAGTGACTTTGACAGATTGACTGATTTTTTAAAAATATTTTGTGTCAATTTTTCAGACCACAGCCTCCTGCTTGTCAAGTTCACATCATTACATTTATGTTCTCTAGAACTGGTGGGAAAAACAGAACAAGAAATTCTTATATTAGGCATTTTGCAAGAGAAATCAACTAACAAACATGGCAGAAAATAGGTTGAAGATATTGATATATAAGGAGACCATAGCCATTTATCAAGGAGGAAATCAAAATAACTAATAAACATTAAAAAATCTGCTCAACCTTTTTAAGAATCAAAGATAATAGAAAATAAAAAATTTATTTTTTTTACTATAATGTTTAAAGTTTTTAAAAAATGATGTCAGCATGATGATGTATGGTGACTAACATAACAATAAAATAAAAAAAATGATGTCAGCAGGATTGCATGCAGTAGACGCTTCAGTGCTTGTGAGGGTGACTTGCTTCAACTTTTCTATAGCAGAGTGTATTGGTGATATATAACAGGACCATGGAAAATATTTTATACCTTTCGCAAATCATCTTCCCAAAATCAATCCAAAAAATGTTTGACATAATGTTATTTACGTTAAAAAATAAAATCTCATGAAAATCCGTCCTTAATATCTAATAATAGAGGAGTAGTTAAAAAAATATGGCACTGCCATATGAAGAATATCAATAACAGGAAAAATGCTGAGAAGGTTATTTAGTAAACAGAGCACGGTACAAAACTGTATGAAGTGTTAGATGTCAACTTATAAAAGAATATTTGCATACAATAAAAAAAGAAAATATAAAATGTTTTTATGTCTAGGCATAAAGAGGAAAATAAAAACCAGCATAATCTCACAATTCTCAGTACAGATATAAGACAACACAGTATGATTCTTTATATTATAGATTTCTGAAATTTCTACATTAATCATATAAGTTTAGAATAACCTGAAAAAATGTATTAAAAACACAGACAGTGGTTTGAGGTTAGCTAGGCTTAGGTTCTGATCTTGGTTCTGTTACTTCTTATTGTGTTCTTGAGCAAGATGGTCAGGATCTGTGGGTTTCAGTTTTCTCATCTGTACAGTGGGTATAATAATGTACATGGGGTTGCTGGTAAGGCCAAATGAAATATAGTATGTAAAGTGCTTAGCATAGTGCATGACACAGAGTAGACTTTAATGAATATTAGTATTCTCATCTTAGAATCAGAAGCTGAGAATTTCAAATGCTGGAGAGGATGTCTTATCCAACCTTCAAGGTACATGGGGAGGGCAACTGATGATGATAGGAGAGGACACTGGCTCATTTCCTTTGCATCAGTCATAAGCATCTGAGCTGTCTCTGAACCTCAGCCTCTGGATTTTGCAAACCTGTTCTGTTTTCTTTTTGCTAAGCCTCCTTGCTTCCCTGGAGAAAGAATTCAGCCTTGAATTGCTCCTTTTTGGTTTGTTTGGTTGGATTTGATGTTTTTTATGTTATTCATTCCTGCAAAGGAGAACAAATTTCCTGGAGTGATTATTGATGCTAAAGCCTAGTAAATTACATTCTGAGAGAAGAATTTAAATGACAGATACTGCTTACTATCAGTTGAGAATCCTGAGTGCAGGAAAAGTGACAGGCCAAATCAGGGGAAG
This sequence comes from Halichoerus grypus, assembly GCF_964656455.1. NCBI lineage: Eukaryota > Metazoa > Chordata > Mammalia > Carnivora > Phocidae > Halichoerus > Halichoerus grypus. The sequence goes on from NC_135715.1 coordinate 103,041,749, forward strand.
TTGGGTTAACCTATGTGGGAAGTTAAGTTTACCTTGTAACAGAGGGAAAGGGACTTGGGAAGGAAGGTCTTAAATTCACCAGGAGGGAGCCTGCTGACTGTCATCTTTCCTCTGGCCTCTCTTCTTGCTTGTTCAGCTTTCACACTATGGGCAAAACGAGCTCTATACAATTAACCTCTGCTTAAAACCACTTCTGGCCTTTTATTGCTGGAAGATAAAGCCTAGACATCCTAGTATGGCCCAAGCCCTTCACAATCTGCCAACTATTTATCTTTTCTGCTCTATGCAGTTTCTTGGACTGCAGTGCCTCATCCCTTTATCAGCCTATCTGAAAAGCTCTTACTCATATTTCAAGACCCAGAGCAACTGTCCCTGGACTATAAGTTCCTCGACTAGACTGTGGGTCCATGATGTCAGGGAGAGGGTCTCATTCATCTTTGCACTCTCTGCGTTTGAATGTTTCAGCTGCAAGCAACAGGACGCCAGACTAGTAGGTTAACAGTGCAGGCATCTATCATCTCACTCAACAGTAAGTCTGGAGATAGCAGTTCTAGGATTGGCGCTGTGGCTTGATGACTTTGTGTCTTTATTTTTTCCCTCTTCCAACCTCAGAGGGCTAGCAGTTTCCTTTTGTAGTCATCTGATAGCTCCAGCAGCTATAACTGCCAGGTGAGGTTCTGTTAGGAAGGAAAACATGTACAATGTTAGGTAGGCAGGACAGTGTGCAAGTGCAGAAAAGCAGAAGTGATGGATCAAAGGCTTTTTGTTCCTGAGCCCTCGTCTTTTTTAATTAATTGGTTAGAAATATTCCCAGGAGCTGTACAGATTTTTCTCTATATATCATTGGCCAGAAATGGGTGACATGATTACTCCTAAGCCAATCACAGGCCCAGGGGAATTGGATGGCCATGACTAGTCAGTCCAAACTTGACTCCAGCCTTTATTTTATTATTTATTTATTTATTTATTTATTTATTTATTATGTTCAGTTAGTCATTAGTTTTTGTTGTATTGTTCAATGATTCATTAGTTGCGTATAACACCCAGTGTTCATCACATCACGTGCCCTCCTTATTGCCCATCACCGAGTTACCCCATCTCCCCCACCTCCTTTGCCACAACCCTCAGTTTGTTTCCCAGAGTCAAGAGTCTCATTTGGTTTGTCTCCCTCTCAGTTTTCCCTCCCTTCTCTTATGGTCCTCTGCGCTATTGCTTATATTCCACATATGAGTGAAACCATATGATAATTGTCTGTCTCAGCTTGACTTATTTCACTTAGCATAATCTCCTCCAGTCCCATCCATGTTGATGTAAAAGTTGGGTATTCATCCTTTCTGATGGCTGAGTAATATTCCATTGTATATATGGACCACATCTTCTTTATCCATTCATCTGTTGAAGGACATCTCGGCTCCTTCCACAGTTTGGCTATTGTGGGCATTGCTGCTATGAACACGGGGGTGCATATGGCCCTTCTTTTCACTACATCTGTGTCTTTGGGGTAAATACCCAGTAGTGCAATTGCTGGGTCATAGGGTAGCTGTATTTTTAAGGTCTTGAGGAACCTCCATACTGTTTTCCAGAGTGGCTCTACCAGCTTGCATTTCCACCAACAGTGTAAGAGGGTTCCCCTTTCTCCACATCCTCGCCAATATTTGTTCTTCCCTGTCTTGTTAATTTTAGCCATTCTAACTGGTGTAAGGTGGTATCTCAGTGTGGCTTTGATTTGTATTTCAATGGCTAGTGATGTGAAGCATTTTTTCATGGCTAGTGATGGCTAGTGATGTGGAGCATTTTTTCATGCGTCTGTAATCCATTTGCATGTCTTCTTTGGAGAAGCATCTGTTCATGTCTTCTGCTCATTTCTTGACTGTATTATTTGTTTCTTGGGTGTTGAGTTTGAGAAGTTCTTTATAGATCTTAGATACAGCCCTTTATTTGATATGTCATTTGCAAATATCTTCTCCCATTCTGTGGGTTGCCTTTTAGTTTTGTTGACTGTTTCCTTTGCTGTGCAGAAGCTTTTTATCTTGATGAAGTCCCAAAAGTTCATTTTTGCTTTTGTTTCCCATGCCTTTAGAGACGTTGACTCCTCCCTTTAGTCTGGAGCTGTCTTCTCAGAAATCTGCTTGGTATCTGAATGTCAGAGGGGTGTTCTTAGGAAGGAAAAGTGTAATGATATTAGCTGGGTTACCAATAGCTTTTACCAGGAGAACCTGGTATTGCATCTAATTGAATATTCTCCATAAAACCCTACAGTCCTTCTGTGAAGTTCTTCAATACTCTGTCCTCTGTGTCTCCATAGTCTATTACTGTCACTGTATCATAATTTCTGTTTGTTTTCCTGTTATTGTATCTTAATTGCCCATCTGCTTGTCTCCTGTATGGAACTATGAACTCTTTGGGGACAGTAAGCATATTTTATTTAGGTTTCAATGTCAAGCATTTAATGTACATTGGTTCTCAATAAATGTTGATTGATTTTCTGTGCAACTCCTATCAAATCTAATTTTTTTCCTTTTTCATTTCTTTTGATATTCTGTCTTCATTGAGGCCATTAGTGATGTTATTAGTGCTTGAATTTCCATGTGTTTGAATGTCACATACCTACGGTCATACTTAGAAATGCAGTGCTGGTATCCGTAATGAAGCCTGAGGCCCTGCTTCAGATGACAATAGCTACATAAAATAGATTTTGATTGAGAAATTTATTAATGATTCTTTCCTTTGGAAGATAAAAGCCTGCATTTGGCTTTATCAAAGACAATATAAATTGAAAATTGAAAAGTTCAAATCTTTTGCATGAAAAATGGGTTTCATGTAACCCCAAACCAAACCAAACAAAAAAGTTAATCCAACTTTCTTGAAAATGACAGCTTTAGTCAAGTTGATGTATAGAGTTTCCAAGGGGCTTTTGTGACTCTCCCTTTTCCTCTCTCCATACCACCCATTTATATGTGTGCTTGGAGAATGTAACTCTGTACAGTGGAATGAGTGAGGAGCTGTCTTTCTCTAAATGACCATGTCTCAGAACCTATGAAAGAAATTCTATGACATCATTTGTGCAGTAGGCATCTGTGCACATGTGAGAGAGATTGCTATAACTTAATGTGGCATGTAATAATGATATCTCACTTCTTATTCTTCATCCAAAAAGCTTTTCCTGACCTTTGCATCTGAGTTAGGAAGTCTTCTTTCCACTACCCTTAACATGCTCCTTACTGTATAATTATCTACTATGCTTAGCACAGTGCATGTGCTAAAAATGTTGAATAGGTAAGATTGTGCAGGGGAGATATATGTGCATTTCTTATATATACACTGTTTATTTAGCAAACACACATATATAGCACTTACTCTATGCAAGGCATGTTTCTAAATGCTTTACACATGTTCATACAGAATTTTACAATTTAGCAAAGCACTTTTGACACATTGGCTCATTGATTCCTCATTTTCACTTTAGTGATCAGATGGATAGAAATTATCCCCATATCACAGCGAGGTGAACAGACTCAGAGAGGTTCATTTATTTACCCAATATTACATGGTTTACAAATAGCAGAGTTGGGATTTTGATGTACTTATTCTGACTCTCACCCCAGTGCTTTGCAAGAAGAGCCTTTTTGGAGCCTCTTTAACATTTTGAGGTTGCCACATCTGTGGTAGATGAAGACTGAAGGGGACCTTTGGCTATTTTGTGAAGTTGTTTAAGGAATCAAAGATTTTTTTTATATGTTTAAAATGAATTTTAGTAGTGCCTTAGCAAATGCTACATTGGTGCTGCCTAGCAATCCCTAAATTCAGTGTCTGAAATAACACTGCAGTTGGCTAGGAGGTGGCTGATCTAGGTTGAGCTTGGCTGCTCAGTTCTGCATCAGGCAGTGGATTTGACAGGGCTCAGGTCCTCCAGGTAGCCTGGGCTCAGGGCTACTCCATACGTGTTAACTCTGGGGTTTGAGCTCTTCCCTTCAACATGGTAATGGGAGAAGTACAAGAATTCAAGTCCAAGGACACAAATCCAACTCAAGGCTCTGCTTGTGTCACATGTGCTAACATCCCATTGGCCAAAGCAATTTATACAGCCAAATGCAATTCAAGGGAGGAAGCACATTCTACCCACTATGAGGCCAGAGCAAGCTACATGGCTAGAAGCAATTTTGGTGGAATGGGAATTTAAACTTCCACAGTGGAGATGAGGGAGAGGTTGGGTCTAAATATTTTTTAACAGTAATCTAATCTACTACAAGGGAATTCTGAATAGGGTTGTCAAACATAGCCAATAAAAATACAGGGTACCCAGTTGAACTTGAATTTCAGAAAACATAAAATATTTTTAGTATAAGTATACCCCAAATATGGCATGGGGCATACTTATACTAAAACATATTTGTTGTTTATCCAAGATTCTAATTTAACTGGGTATTCTGTATTTTATCTGGCAATCCTAATTTTAGATGAATCAGTTGCTCTCCACAGGGTTAGAATAATAAGAAGACTATCTAATTGACCAGATTATGCAAAATGTTGATTTTATTTAATTATGTTGATTTCTCCAGTAACTACCCTTCTGCCAGGATTGGCCTTGCTCCCAGAGAACAGGCACAGGGTTCTGTAAAAATGCCATTAATTATTTTAAGGGGTAAGATAAGTGGAGTCCTCAAGCCAGTTAGCCACTGGACTTCTTGTTAAACTTTCAATGAAGGAGGCAGTAAAATGTGCTGGAGATTTTATAATTTTAAATGATATTGGGTAGCAAATCTGGGCAGTCTGTCCCCATAATCTCTCTCTGCAGCAGGATTCCAGGCTTGGTAACTATATGTTTTGAGAGTGTTTATCCTTATCATGGTTTTTGCCTCCTCCATACTCACCTTAGTTGAAAAAATATGGGTGTCCTCAGCACCAGATGAAGAATGGTGTGCTGACTAACTGGCCATAAAGGCCAAAGTAGATTCATTTTCATTTGGGGATGCTGATGTTGAAGTGGTATGAAATCTTTATTTGGAATGACCCCCTCCCCTTCACCTCTCTGTTGTCCCTTACCCTCAAATAATTATTTATGGCCCGCATACCTCCGCTGTGGCTATTGAAATAGAAGGACAAAAGATACACCTGTGAATTGCTCTAGTTAGCCGTTTGAAGGGATTTGTTGGAGCAAATTACTTTGTTTTGTGTTTGATTGCTGTAGTGCCAGTAGTTTTTTGATCTTAAATTGTTGTGTGTGTACTTGTTTTTAAAGGTTGAGGAGACAGAGTGGAGATAAATAGGATATGAGAAGTTTTGGATTCTTTTCTCTAAGCCTTGCTTCCCGTCCAGAAATATTTATATTGAAATGTGAGGCCTGGTTTTCGTAGATGAATGCCAACCCCATAAACTTAGGATGTTAATTTTCATTTCTGCAGGGATTGGAAATGATTCATGGTTTGCTGGAGTTAGAGACACCAAAGCATTTTCTATTAACACCTGGAGCGGACTGCAGAGGTGAAAGGCAGCTCTTGTAGAAAGCAAGATATGGTCCGGGGAGAAAAATGTCACTTTTGTAGGATTTTTCTTTCTTTTGTGTGTGAAGATGAGAATTTTTTTCCTTGAAAAATAATTTGTCTTGTTGCAAAATGTCACTGCAAAAATCTGCTGGAGAAAATAGTGACTCGTCCTTCTGTTGATTCTTTTTGCTGTGTTCATGAAAATATCACCTTAAGCATGTGGTGCAAATTAAGGGAAAATGAGCCATTTCACTTGGTTTTGTAAATGAGCACATTCTTTATATTCCTCAGTTCCATGAGAGTTACAAAGGAAAATTTCCCTTGGCTAGCTGATTAAATAAACATTTATTTGTGGAAGCAGTCAGGAGGAGAATGGGCAAACAAGTGGCACAATAAACAGGCACTTAAGTAATCATTTCCCTGGGCAGCAGCTGTGGCCTGGGTCAAGGAGGGGCTCCTGAGTCAAGAGTGCAGATTTTATTCTTACACAGGCACAGATTTTGGCATTCTTGCTTTCAACCCTTTAGACTGCTAACTTTAATCAGTTTTCAAGGAGTCTTGAGAATTATTAAGTGCATAATGATAATGATAAATATATGGATAACATAATGATACTAGTAATTATTGCTATTATTAAATAATCACTATGGGAAAGATACTATGCTAAACATGTTTTATAGTTTGTCCCATTTTTAATCCTCTAAAAATCCAAGCGTGAAGATGATATTATGGTCACATTTCACAGACAAGGAAGGCACTGGGGCATGGGAAGATTGGTAACTTGCCTGTGGTTCTGTAGGCGTTATGTAGGCAAAGCCATAATTTGAACTCAGGCTCTCTGACTCCAGCACCAAAATATTTTAACTTGAAATTCTATCACAAGCTTTGGTATTAGTGTAACATAAAAGATACCCTAAGATCTATCCATGTCTCCCCTACTGGGTTATGTCCCTGCTTGATATGCTACTTTTTCTGGGTTATATCTTGAGCCTTGCTTTCGTGGCCTTGGCAAGTTGCATGGGATGTCAAGTAGGGAGTTAATGCTACGAAAACTTTCCAGAGCCAGGGACTGAGAAGTAAGGTGGTCACAAAGAGCTAACAAAAGCAGAGGGAAGAAGAGTGTATTACATTCAAGAGGGTATCCAGTGTCAAAAGTATGACAGTGTGAGAGATGAAGAGAAAAGGTAGCAGGAAGTTCCAGATGTTTGCTGAGAATAGCTCCAATCTCCCCTTTGTTGTGTGTGTCAGGTGTGGTGGGCACTTGGTTCAGCACTGTGAAGATAGATCAGGTGAAGATCAGGGTCAATAAACTTTACATTACCATGGTGGAAGGCTGTTGTTGACTTCTCCAATATCCATGGTCATTACTCTTTGTGCATATATGTGTATACTATGGGAGATAGAGGTGGATGTAAGCATGGGAGGTGTTTCTGATGAGGGATCAGATACTTTGATACCAATGATAGATTTCCTCTTGGGGAAGTATTGGGCTAAGCTTTTGCATCTCTAGTATGTTTTTATTAACTTTAGCCATGATAGGGATAACATCCTTAGCCATTTTTATATTACTACAGATTACTCAGATGCATAAATTTTGATATAGAGAGGGTCAGGGCAGGAAAACCTCCAGTCTATTAACTTTTTGAGTGGGCATAGGCCCAGGTTGGACACTGCTGAGGTGGGACCTGGGTCTGCATGACAGTGGGCGCTTAGTGGGTGGCAGCTAAATGAGGCCTAGAACTTAAACTTTCTATTTCACAGTTGCCCACAGCCCATCTTAACAGAAACAACACTGCATTCACCTGTCAGGTTTATGGATGGGTCAGGAGAGGTATGGGGGCACTTATAAGACCCCAAGTGGAAATCATTCCAACCTCCAACAAAAGGTCATGAATGAACAGCATCATGGCCTATTGGACGTTCTACTCTTAAATCCCTTGTGCTACCAGTGGCATGTCTTCTGTGCTATGTCTCTTAGGCTTGTTGCAGGTATACAAAAGTCAGGATTTCTATAAGGAGGGGGCTGTGGCTCTGTAACATGGCTGCACTTGTTTCCTTTATTTTTTATTAGTTTCCCATTTCCACTGTGCCAACTGGTGGGTGAGAAGGCACCATTCTGTTGTTCAGAGTTGTGGTGCCTGTTCTACCCAAGGGCATGTGCTTTGAACTGGTAGAGGCCCAAAGAGCTTGGCTCCAAACACAGTGCCACCATCAACATGGGCCTGGACTCTTAGTAGGATGGAAAACTTCAAGGGAGAAAAACTAGGTAGCTGGCTAATGGACACAGTCTTAGAGAACTTAAGACCACTCCCCTACCCCCAACCCCGCCTCATCTTTCTTGGCAATAAGAATATTGAATGACTGTACTGTCCAATGGAACTTTCTGCAATGATGAAAAGGTTCTATATTTGTGCTGTTGAACCATGCAGTAGCCACTAGCCTTATGTGGCTATTGAGCACTTGAGTTATGGTCGGCGTGATTGAAGAATAAATTTTAATTCCATTTAATTTTATTTCCTGTAAATTTAAATAGCCACATGTAGCTAGTGGCTACTGAGTTGTATAAATATACTTCGAATAATTTTGTTATGGCTTGACAATCAACACATGCACGTGCACACACACACTCTTAACCCTCTCATCTTCCAAGTCTGTGCATATGCATTGCTTTATTATCACATCTATTATCTCCAACACCTTACGAGGGTGATGCTCTTATTTTTGACATTTTCTAGATGAGAAAACTGAGTTACAGAGCAGTACCATGTTTTATCTAAGGTTATTTAGTAAGCAAGCAGGGAACCAGGGCTCCAACCAGGCCTGTTTCTCAATCCTAAGGGCTGTAGGTGGTGATTATGAATATCTCAAGAAAGACTCAGCCTCATAGCTCTCTTGTCAGCCTACTGGCCACACGACTGGGACAGCACTAAGGAGGTTCACCTGAAAAGTAGAGCCTAGGACAATGGCTTGGTTCTCATATTTTATTTTGGGAAATGATCCTAAGGGATCATTTCATTCATTCAGAATTGAGGGTCAGGGGAGTGAAATAAGAAAAGAGAAAAAGCCTCTCGAAGGGTATGTTACAGAGAGTAGGCAGCTGGGGCTCAATCCTGCAGGGACCATCTAAGGGATTGTGCAGAATGCTCCTTAAAGTTGTCCAACAGACAGAGTGAGGAGGGGAGTATTTGTCTACCAGCTCCTGTTTCCATCGGTCAAAGAGTTAATTCCTTGCATTTCAGGGTTTTTCATGTGCTGGCATAGTTGAATGGGCATCCATTGGCTCCCATACGGTCATGCAGAACAACCTGGAGCAGAATGCAAGAGTCACCTGCTGTACCTGAGGTGAGGAGCTGTTAGGTTATACCTGTGTGTATCTTGCTGCTATAGCAAGAGCTGGAACTAAGAAAGTGGCTGAGAGTGTATGAGATGGGGCATAAAAGATATCCATGGACCAAGGGAAAGGAACTACATAGAGCAGCTGGGGGGAGAAATGGGAATTAGGAGAGTCTATGAAGCTCTGAGAATGATTTCTCCACTAAAAAACTGAGAACAGGTGGGCCTAACCTTTGATGCCATCAGTGAGCTCTAGTCTACTTGGTTGCTAGCACAATGATATTACTTTTTGTGCAACATGCATGGCACTGTTTTAAAGTAAGGCTTGAATCCTCCACTGCCCCATCTCTTCCCAGCTGACTTCTTTATGCCACCTAGATGGAGTGAGCTCAGTGAAACCAATAATTCAACGTATTCCAAATTTAAATTGTTATAGTCTTATTCACTCATTTAAGGAAAGCATGACATAGAGGTTAAGAGCATTGCCTCTGAAGCCAGATTGCTGGGTCCAAATCCTTGCTGTACCTTCATACTAGCTTTGGGGCCTTGGGCAAATTACTTAACCCCTCTGAGCCTCAGTTTGTTCATCTGGAAATAGGGATTATAGTGCATATTTTATAGAGTTAATGGTGAAGATTAACTGAGTTAATGTATATGCAGGGATTAGCATACTCCCTGGTAGGTAGAAAGCACAATGTGCATGTTTGATATTTGTTCATTCATCAATTGATACCGAATTATTTAGTGTCTTACACATACAAGGCACTGCTCTCTTTGATCAGTATGTGAGCCTGGGTCTGACAGTATGTTGCTCACTCCAGCCTTTTGAAATTCTTTTATGCTCTATACTTTCAGACCACCAGCCTCCCCTCTTTTTTCTTCTATTTTCACTGATCAACCCTTATTTTCCTCTGCTGGTTTTTCTTTTCTGTTGGAGCATTTCAGGGCTCACTCAATCTTAGGCCATCTTCTCTTAATTACCACTTTCTCCTGAGGTAATCTTGTCTAGTCTTGTGATTTTAAGTACATTTATATGCTGGTATCTCCCAAATCTGCCTTGCTAGCTTTGACCTCTCCCCTGAGCTCCAGGCTCATTATTTTAACTCCCAACTTGGCATCTCCATTTTGGGATTTGCTAGGCACCTCAAACTTAACATGACCAAAAGAGAACTATTGATTTTCTTTTACCCTCACCCCTATCCCGCCACTGGATCCCCTTTCCATCTTCCCTGTCTTGGTAAATTAACTAATTGCTCAGGCCTCAACCCAGCAGTCATCTTGTCCTCCTATTCCACACCCAGTCTAACACTATATCCAAAAGTCTCAATATAACCACTTCTCGATATAACCACTGCTAGGATCTCCCTTTATGGTTGTGCAGACTGTGCACTGTTCAAGGGAATTCCCACTAACATGACAGACATCATAGATTTGTAATTTGTATCTTTTTAAATAAAAATTTTCCATCAGATGGCCTAAAGAGAATTTCCTCTTCTCAAAAAAACAGAATATTAGACTAACAAATAGAATTAGAATATCTTGAGGACTAAGTGCCTCTTATTAGGTGAGATTGGGCACATTCAGGGTGTTATGGCAGTAGACGAGGTGCCTCTTTTTAATTCTCAGAATAGTGCTATGAGAACTAGCAGTGACCCAAATCATTGCCACAGTTCTAGTTTAGGCCACCATTATCTCTTGCTCAGATTCTGACAATAGCCTGATAAACAGCACCTTGTAATCATCTTCCCTCTTTGTCTCTCCTGTTGTCCATTTTCTGCAAGGCAGTCAGAGGAATCCTAGAGTATAAATCAGATGGTACCACTCTTGTTCTTAAACCCCTCTGGATTACTTATGACAAATTATCCACAAAATTAGCTTAAAACAACAGAAATTTATCATCTCACAATTATTATGTGTCCAAAGTTCAGGAGAGGTTTAGCTGGGAGGTTCCAGCTCAGGGTCTCTGATGGGGTCGCAGGTAAGATGTTGACCAGGGCTACAGTCATCTGAAGGTTTGATCTGGAGGATCCACTTACAACCTGGCTCACTCATATGGCCCTAACAGGAGGCCTTAGTGCCTGCTGACTTCCCTCCCCAGAGTGAGTGATCTGAGAGAGAAAACAAGGTGGAAGATATAGTGTCTTTTATGAAAACTAGCTCAGTGGTTCTCAACGAGGAGTGACTTTGCCTCTCTTCCCTCCCCCTGGGACAGTTGGCAATGTTTGGAGATATTTTTATCTTTACAATTCATTGGGGGGTGCTATTTGGTATGTAGTAGCTAGAAGCCAGGGATGCTGCTAAACATTCTACAGTGTAAAGGATAAAATTCTTCACACCACCCTCCCCCAAACAAAGAATTATCTGATCTCCAATATCAATAGTGCAGTGCTTGAAAAATCCTGGTCTAACCTCAGAAGTCATATATCATCACTTCTGTCTTATGCCTTTGTTTGCACAGACAAAGCTGATATAATGTGGCAAGGGATGATACAAGAGCATTAACACCAGGAGGTAGGGATCATTAGGGCCATCATTGGTTCCTGCCACTCTCTAGTGACTTGGCCTTGCAATTAGAATAGAAGGTGAACTCCTTACCACAGTCTTCAGGTTCTGCCTGGCTTAGCTTCAGCCTCCTTTTCCCACTTCAGCTCTTACCATTCTCCTCTTCTTCCACTGTGCTCCAGCCACACCAACTTTACATCTCTCAAACATGCCAAGCTTGATGCTGTTTCAGGCCTTTGTTTCTACTTTGAATTATCTCCCCCTGATCTTTAGGTGGCTACTTCCTTCTTGCCATTCAGGTCTAGCTTAATGTCCCCTTCTCAGAAAGCTCTACTCTCACCTAAGCTAAAGCTGAGATACTTCCCTGAGCTGACACCAGTTACTGTTTATTCCATAGTCTTATTTTACTGCATTCATAGCATTTATCACTATCTGAGGTTATTTATGTATGTGTTCCCATATTTATTTCTGTCTCCTCCCAGGAGAATGAAAGCTCTATGAGGGCAAGTACTGGTCTTGTATTCCCTGCCCCTTGGGTAGTGCTTGGAACATAGTAGCTGATCAATAATTATTTGTTGAATGAATGAATGTGCTCTTATTTTTTAAGGGTTACATATAAGGTTCTGGCAGACTGTGGAGATGGATTTATTAAATATATGGGAAAGAAGTAAGACAAGGAGCAGAGAAGTATCATCCTTTTGAAGTAATGTCCTTTCACAGCAATGTCAGAGGAGACCTCTGCTTATGTTTGGAGTTGTTTATCCAGTTATACTGATCAATTTTCTGTTCCAGATTTCCTTCTCTTTCCTTCTTGTATCCATCCTCCCTTGTTGCCTTAGCATGCACATGTAGGAAAGTTAAAAGTCACCATCTTTGGGCATGGAATAGGACAAGAAAATGGATCACCTGACCTTAGCTTCATGAATCTAGTACTACAGCCATTGTCGCTAACTAGCCGAGGTCTCACAAAATCGAGTCCAGCTACATTAACTGCTTTGGGATTCTTTGGCTAAGGAGCTATTTTTACGCAGTAGCAGAATGTGCTGCAAACAAAGAATCAATCTTTTATGGGAATAATTAAAAGCCAAACTCACTGTACCACACTGCAATGTTAGTAGAGTCTGTACAGTTTTGCCAGTCCCCTGGGTATTTTGAATTTATAGACACTCTTAATCTTGAGTTTACTTTTGGACTTGGCTTTCTCTGGAGCAGTGATTCATACAATTCTAGTATAAGAATCACCTTCAGATAGATCACAGCTGAATTCCTAAGCCCTCAAATCTTTACTCAGTGTGACACTTTCAGACAGCTCCAAGGAGAGGAAGATGCCTGCATAGAATAAGTTGTCTATTAGGACAGGAGCTACTAAATGCAATGATGAATACCTTAGTAGAAGGGGATTCCCAGGCAGAGACTACTGGTCCACCCTATCTCATGATTATCCCATTTAGACCCAAATCCTTCCCCTGGTGTCTTCAAACCTCGAGATTTCAGTTAGAAGCTAGAGCAAATGCCTGTGGATTTCCCATTTATTGGATGAGGACTCCTGGAACTAGACTACTTCGTGGGAGGACTTGCAAGGGAAATCATTACTAGCATTTGAAACCACAGTCTGAAAATTCTTAGTTGCTGGGCATCAGTGTATCACTGAGGCAATCCCTTTGCCATACTGGGGAGCAGACTAGCTCTGCTTGAAATAACATAATTATAGCACTTGGCAAAAAGTAGAGGACAACAGAAGTGAAGTTAGAGAATTCAAGCACATCAGCCAGACAGAAAGGCAGAAAATCTCAATCTAGACATCCTGGGGGAACATGAGGTGATGGGGTCTGAAGTGCACACAAGCAGTTGTGCTAAAAATGGCAGCTGCCTCAAGCACGAATTTTTATTACAGGACCAAAAGAAGTATTCAGTGGCACATTCATGTAGGTGAATGAATCAATACAAGTTTCTTTCTAGATTCCTGAGTTATAGGCTCCAGGGAGGCTTTGAAGATGGAAAGGCATAAAATCAGAATATAAATTCCTGAGGTTTGGGAGGAAGGTGATATGAAAGTAGGAGTCTAACGGGGTCTGGTCTCATCTCTGTCACTAACTAGGAGCTGTCTCTGCTATTATGTAGTCATGTTGACAAATCCCTTAGCCCTTCATGGTCTGTGGAGACCTTCAAGTCTCTCTACTAGAAAAGCCTCATGGCCCGGAATTCCACAGGTCTTTCCTGGAAGAACTGTAGATACTGTCTTTGTTTTGTTGTCCTCTGGGACATTGCCTGGCAGGAACTCTGGTGGTAAATGAGAAGAAATGACACAGATATTTTTGGGGGTGATGGTCTGCTGCTATCAAGCTGCTGCTATCAAGACAGTATAAGAAGTCACCAAATTCTGGTCACACAGAGTTCATCTCTTAGGCTTCAGTTTTCTTGCAGCAACTCGAGAAGATAGAGCTGGATAGCTTTCATGATTCCTTACAGATCTAATTTATGAGAATTTCCCAAATTAAGTGAAAGTTGAAATCATTAAACTGAGGGTTTTGTCTACCTCATTTATTCAAAAATGTTTATGGTGCCCCATCTATCAGCCAAGGACTATATTGAAATCTAGGAGTTTGGAGATCAGTTTACATGGTCTCTCCCTCTAGGAGCTTACCTTCACTTAGAGATGGTCAAGGAAACATCCCATTATAGACCATATGGTGATGACTATAATGGAGAAACACAGTGGCATTATTTCATTCTAAAACACAGGTTTGAATGAGGGGTCTTGTTTTGTTTGTTTAGTTGCTACCAGATTCTACCTCTCCTATTAAAAAAGAAAAATAATCAAAACATTTAAATGTTAACCTTCAAACATACTTATCCTTTTCCAGGGAAGGGAAGGCATAAGCTAAGCAGATGGCCACATGGCAGGAAGGGTCACTAAGCAAAGGCAGGCACTTTGCATCGGCCTGAGAAAGGAGGCCCTCTCCTCAACATGCAGTGCAGAGAAACTGCACATGTGGGCAGGGGAGGAAGTTGCCAGTGTCCCAGCTTATTAATTAGGCTCCATAATTATTTGTGATTCTTAGAGTTCTGGCTGCCATGCAAATACATGGGTCCAAATACTTTCCAAAGCTAAGTAGAAACAATCCTTAACCTCCCACCATTCTGGAGTCTCCATACCTACCTACCCCTGCCCTTTAGCTCAGCAGATGGAGAGAAATTGAGCATCCTGAAATCTCCGGGTGCATAATACTGTAAAACCAAAAGGGAGTGTTGAATGGAGGTCAGCTTCCTTTGGTAGTACAAGATTTCTCTATTTTCCATTTATTTTGTCTGTATTCCATCCATGAAAGTATTCTGCCTATAGCTTCTCAACAAGCCCTTTAATTTTTCCCCCTTATCTGGAGCTCAGTTAGCCCAACTTGCCTTGCTCTGTTGCTGGCATTGCCACAGTGAATTGTGGCACCTCTGAACTCTTTGCTGAAGAGTAATTCCCATCCTTCCAGATTCATTTGTGTCTTTCTGCACATCTCTGACTAAAATGACAAGAGTCAGCCTCACAGGCCTGAACCCAGTGGAGGAAGCTAATAAATAGTGGTGATGCAGTCTACGGGCTGATACTAATAAAAAATAAAATTAAAAATTTTCCTGGCAAAGAAAACTTTAAAAAAAAAATTCAGTTAACTCACTATCCATGCTAATGGAGAGAGGCAGTACTGCAGATAATCCAAATGTCAATTGTCTTTAATTTTGCTCTACCATATTCTCTGGATAACTAAGGCATCCAGGGTAGGTAGGGGCCTCTACAGGTGGCTCAGAGGCCTGAAGGTTTGTTTCTCTCTTTTTTCTTT
The DNA here is from genome assembly GCF_964656455.1 of Halichoerus grypus. Taxonomy (NCBI): domain Eukaryota; kingdom Metazoa; phylum Chordata; class Mammalia; order Carnivora; family Phocidae; genus Halichoerus; species Halichoerus grypus. The sequence continues at coordinate 103,056,894 of NC_135715.1, forward strand.
TGCTTGTCCGTTTTGTTTCTTCATTTCCATATGTAAGTGAAATCATATGTTATTTGTCTTTCTCTGACTGACTGACTTCACTTAGCATTATACTCTCTTGCTGCATCCATGTTGTTACTGCAAATGGCAAGATTTCATCTTTTTTATAGCTGAATAATATTCCATTATATATGCATATTCTTTATCCATTCATCTATTGATTGGATACTTGGGCTGCTTCCATAGTTTGCCTATTGTAAATAATGCTGCACTAAACATAGGAGTGCATGTATCCCTTTGAATTAGTGTTTTTGTATTTTTGGTGCAGTAGTGAAATTGCTGGATGATAGGGTGGCTCTATTTTTAACCTCCTGGGGAACCTCCATACTGTTTTCCAGAGTGGGTGCACCAGTTTGCATTCCCACCAACAGTGCATGAGGGTTCCTTTTTCTCCACATCCTCGCCAACACTTATTGTTTCTTGTGTTACTGATTTTAGCCGTTCTGACAGGTATGAGGTGATATCTCATTGTAGTTTTGATTTGCATTTCCCTGATGATGAGTGATGTTGAGCATCTTTTCATGTGTCTGTTGGCCATGTGGATGTCTTCTTTGGAAGAGATGTCTGTTTATGTCTTCTGCCCATTTTTAATTGGATTATTTGGTTTTTGGATGTTGAGTTGTGTAAGTTCTTTACATACTTTCAATACTAACCCTTTATCGGATATATCATCTGCAAATATCTTCTCCCATTCAGTAGATTGCTTTTTAGTTTTGTTGTTTCTTTAACTGTGCAGAAGCTTTTTATTTTGATGTACTTCCAGTAGTTTATTTTTGCTTTTATTTCTCTTGCCTCAGGAGACATATCTAGAAAAATGTTGCTATGGCTGATGTCAGAGAAATTACTGCCTCTGCTCTCTCCCAGGATATTTACAGTTTCAGGCCTCACATTTAGGCCTTTAATCCATGTTGAGGATTTTGTGTGTATGGTGTAAGAAAGTGGTCCAGTTTTATTCTTTTGCATGAAGCTGTCCAGTTATCCTGATACCATTTGTGGAAGAGACTGTCTTTTTCCCATTGTATATTCTTTCCTCCTTTGTTGCAGATTAATTGACCATATAATTGTGGGTTTATTTCTGGATTTTCTGTTCTATTAATCTATATGTCTATTTTTTGTGCCAGTACCATACAGTTTTGATTAGTACGGCTCTGTAATATAACTTCATTTCTAGAATTGTGGTATTTCCAGTTTTGTCTTTCTTTTTCTTTTTTAAGATTTTATTTATTTATTTGACAGAGAGAGAGCACAAGTAGGCAGAGTGGTAGAGGGAGAAGGAGAAGCAGGCTCCCTGCTGAGCAGGGAGCCCGATGTGGGGCTCAATCCCGGGACCCTGGGATCGTGACCTGAGCCGAAGGCAGACGCTTAATGACTGAGCCACCCAGGCGCCCCTGTCTTTCTTTTTCAAGATTGTTTTGGCTATTTGAGGTCTTTTGTGGTTCCATACAAATTTTAGGATTGTTTGTTCTTGTTCTGCAAAAAAATGCTGTAGGTATTTTGATAGGGATTGTAATAAATCTATGGGTAATATGATATTTTAACAATATTTGTTCTTCCAATCCATGAGTATGGAATGTCTTTCCATTTCTTTGTGTCATCGTGAATTTCTTCCATCAGTGTTTTATAGTTTTTAGAATACAGGTTCAACTCTTTGGTTATGTTTATTCCTAGGTATTTTATTGGTTTGGATGTAATTGTAAATGGGATTGTTTCTTAATTTCACTTTTTGCTGCTTCATTATTAGTGAATAGGAATACAACAGACTTTGGTATATTGATTTTGTATCCTGTGACTACTGAATTTATTTATCAGTTCTAGTAGTTTTTTGGTGGAGTCTTTAGGGTTTTCTATATACAGTATCATGTCATCTGCAAATAGTGAAAGTCTTACTTTTTCCTACCAATTTGGATGCCTTTTGTTTCTTTTTCTTGTCTAATTTCTGTAACTAGGACTTCAGGACTATATTGAATAAAAGTGGTGAGAGTGGACATCCTTGTCTTGTTCCTGACCTTAGGGGAAAAGCTCTCAGTTTTTCCCCATTGAGGATATTAGCTGTGGGTTTTTCATATATGGCCTTTATTATGTTGAGGTCTGTTCCCTCTAAACCTACTTTGTTGAGGGTTTTTATCATGAATAGTTGTACTTTGTTGAATGCTTTTTCTGAATCTATTGAAATGATCATATGGTTTGAATCCTTTCTCTTATTGATATGGTATATCATGTTGATTGTTTTCCCATTGTTTATAATATAAAGATTAAATTCCTTAATAAGAGCTCATGTTCCTGTGAAGTCTGATCTCTGTTGATCTTTCTAGATCCCTCTTGTACCATGCATTCTTGCTGTCAGCATTCCATCTCTGCCTCCTATGCATTGTTCCCTTGTACATGTTATGTCCCCTCCTAGCTGCAAGCCGAGGACCCTCTCCCATTTCCACCAGGTCAAATCACTCTAATATAGACTCTCAAAACACTAGGTACCTAACTTTTATAGCATATATCACACTGTAGTTTTTGTATGATTGTGAAAGTCATTCAGTGGTCTGTTTGCTCTACTAGACTCTAAAACCCAGGAGTCACCATTTAATCTCAAGCATGGTGCCTAGCACATGTTACTATGATCAATAATTATTTGTTGGCTGAATGAATGAATGAATGAATTATTGAATGAGAAGGGTGGAGAGTATTTGCCAGTGGCATTCAGTTTATAGCTTGACCATAGGAGCTCAGGATCTATTGGAGATGAGTTACTATGAGCCTGCTAGGTGTCTGTGGGGTGGGGTGGTGCTAGCTCTCGCCTGGCTTGTGTTTCCAGAAACAGTGAATAGCAGAGCAGACTCAGACCCATGACTGGAACAGTCTCCCTCCCTGTATGACTATTGTTCCTTTCTCCTTTTTGCCAGTTGTCCCTGGAACTCACTTCTCCCAGGAATGAACTCCTCATCATCTGAATGCTGAAGTCTGGGCATTATACTTAGTCCTTTTCATGGTCCACTTCTCTCTTTTTTGACCAGTTACTCAGCCTAATGCTCTAGGTTTCTCTAAGGCAGGCCTGACCCAAACTCTCTTCCAGTGGATCCTGGTTTGTACGTTCCAGCCCCTCTATGTAGGTGCCTCATTTGGAACTCCAGCTCGGTGGCAGGGACCACTCTGAGTGGACAGATCACCTAGCTAATGACCATCTGCCAGTCAGTACTCTGAGCATTGCCTGTCACCTGGATTTCTTACCACCATTCCCTCTCCATCTGCTCAGTTCTTCAGCAACAGTTTATGGGATGATGTCTGAGACTGTAGTATATCTCCCAGGATCCTCTGCCTTGGGCAACACTCCTGAGCCTCAAAGCTGCCAACACTCTGCCTTGAGAACTCTGCTGCTAGAGTCAGCCTGTAAGGCTGTAAGCCAGGTAGATTCCCCAGACTCCCATGACCATGGTGAGAAGGCCTTGAATCAGCTCAGTGTCACCTTTTCCCCTACGTGCAAGTAACAAGATACCATTAGGATGAGATCCAAAGAACTCAGGATCAGCAACCAGGAGATAGCTGTAGTGTTAGATTTGTCATTATTGAACTACATGATCTTGGACAGATCCTTTTACCTCTGTTAGTCTCAGCTTCCTCATGAAGGAGGGAAGGAAATGATATAGAAACTAGAAAGAAGGAAAATAGGAGCTTTTTACTAGATCCAGTTTTCCCAAATAGTTGCAGCATTAAAAGTGTTTGGTGGCCAAATAAGTTTGAAGAACTCTTAGATTAAACAAATTTTAACAGTTTTTCTTACAGCAGGACTTCTCAGAGCCTTTAGTGTGTTAATATGCATTGTGACTCTCCATAAGAGATGGATAGAATTAATTGTTTGCCACACTTACTTAAACACTTATAGAAATCAGTTTGGAAAATACCAGATTAGATTGTTTTTGGTTCTAAAAGTTTAGTCTTTTAATCTAGAATTTTGGCTTTCTTATCCATATTTTGAAGTGTGACACCTAATTGTGCCATGCTCTGAGTCTTTGAAGAAAGAATAATGCTGCTATTGAAAGGATGTATCATTGAATGGAGGCACTGCATTAGTTCAGGTCAGGAGTTCTGCGTAGACCATATGGTTGTCCAAAAAAGAACAGCTACTTTCCATCCAGTGCCTTCCCCATAGAGGCAAATTCCCTCATCATCTGAATGCATCATGGAAGGTCATTAACCTAAGACCAAGCACTCATTTCAAAAGGTGAGAGTCCCGAAGACTTAGTGTCCCAGGTCAGGATCCACTTTGGAGGGTGGCAACTGCTGGAGTTCGCTGACCCAGTGCTAGCTTATTAGCCGGTCTTCTCCAAGCCTGAGAGTGTTGGGCTCATGTGTCCAGATGATATGAACTCCAAGATTCAACAGCAGAATAATAAATCCTATATGGTTTATAGACCAGAACCTTTCAAGGTCTGCCCCTTGGCCAAGACAGGAGCATTTTACCTGCTGTCTAGAGCTCATGACCTCTGACCTGAACCTTTCAGTTTTGCTGAGTTCCTGCTAACTACTGGGCTTCTCCAGTCTTTTTGTCTCTGACTTCATGTGGTTTCACGACTTCTGTTGTCCTGTGTAGTGACTCGAATCTCCCAATTATCCACCTCATTTTTTGACTGAGTTTTCTGATTTGTTTTCCTCTTGTTACAAACTCGCTCACTTGGCAATCCTTAAACCTCTCACCCATTCACTGCTGCTGAGGGCACTCCCTCAACCCGTAGGTTTTTCCTAGTCCTTTCCCACATTTTCCAATTTTCAAAATTAGACCAGAGTCCATCTGGTATAGCTCTAGAAAGTCATATCTGACAATTTTTTATTTCTAAATAAAAAGAGAGAGACAGCAGCACATATTAATGGACCATGACAAACACAGGCTACTTCCTTATAACTCTTGGTATTTGTCTTTATTTTTAGGATGTCCTCCTGCTGCTTTTCCTATCACTCTCTATTTGTTTTTAACAAGGATCATAGAACAGGGGAGACAGAAAAGAGGCAGGAGAGAGAGTATAAAGAAAGTTCATTTAAAAATGTAGAAGAAGAAGAAGAAAGAAGAAGAAAGAAAGAAAGAAGAAGAAAGAAGAAGGAAGAAGAAGGAAGAAGAAGAAAGAAGAAGAAAGAAGAAGAAAAAGATAAGCTGCTACCACCACCAAACCTCAGCTGATAGGAGCCTGGTGAGGCTCTTGTTTTTTGGTTAGTATCATGCATCACCTGTTGTGACCTTGGTTCTCATTCCTCTATGCTGGTCTACTGAGTCCTGATTGGATGCACAGTAACTTCTTGAACTAACAAGCAACACAGAAGTTCTGGTGTGGTTGGAATAATAGGAAAAGGGAGCAGTGTTGCTTACCATTGAGGTATTATAAAGGTTTTTGTTTTCTTCTCTTTTCCTCTCAATAACAAAAATGACTAAAGCTTTTTGGATGTTTGGGAAAACCAAAGGAAGGTAAAAAATGGACTGCTCTTTGGAACAGGGACTTTGTTACTTCCCTGAAAGACTTTTCCTAAGTAATGATCACCAGCTCTTGGTACTTCAACAAGAAACCAGCAACTATTTCATAGTATCTTCTATAAACCATGCTAGAAACTATTGTAAATGAAATGTCCTAGTAAAGTTTATGATCTAGTTGTGGATATAAAATATATACAAAACATTGCAAAACTTTGTCCTCCTATGTAGAATCATGTCAGAAGACAACATCAAAGGATTGGATAAATTTTTCCTCCTTCATTACCTGTCCTCCCAGCATGTATCTCAAACTACCTTCCATCACATACAGGCAACCACCACCAACACACATCCATTTACCACCCAGTGATGTGAACATCACTCAACTCAAGCCAGCTCCTTTGTGATGCCTTTAGACTTCCACCCCTTGGTACTCCTTGCTCTATCCAGTATAGGGGATTTCACGTAATGCCCATGACCCTTTGTTACACATATTTATCTGTAAGTCTGTTTTCCTCTAGTAAATTGTTAGAGATTTCCTCTAGTAGATTGCCTAGAAGGCAGAGATCTTTCTTGTTCACTGTGAGTCCTGGAACTGACCTAACTAGATGTGTAACCTTAGGCAAATAACACCCTCTCTGAATCCTAGATTCCACATATACATATAGCAATGGGGAATTAATATTGTCCTTATTGCATTAGATTGTTGTTAAGGCTTAAATAAGACAATAAAGCTAATGCATGTAGCCCAGCACCTGGCATAAAGTAAGTGCTCAAGAAGGGATAGTTGAAGCATGAAAGAGAATGTCTGCTTTCTCAGTGCCAGTGCAGTGAGGGATCATACATAAAAGATTCACAGTCATGGCCAATAAGTAACTGAAGTAAGAATGACTGCAGCAAGAGCTTTACACAAGGGAGACTTCCTGCAGATGCATAGTTTCTAAATGAAGTATTCTCAAGCTGAAGATAAATAGTGATCTGTAATTTCCTTTCAATTAAACATAAATCTTCATACCTTTTTTCTGATTCCTTCTGGAAAAAGAAGTGCAAAATTTGCTTAAAATGGGAAGGGGTTGGGAACACAACCCTACTGAACAGTTCAGGAGGAATTGCTGAACAGGCAAAGAAAAGCAACTATGTTGGTTAATCTGAAATTTTGGGCAATGCTCCACAGGACAGGAGTTCAAAGGTGGTCTGGCCTTGCTCTTAGCCAATCCCAGCCTGAATAGCACCCTGTTCCAGCCCCCTGGGCTACACATGGTAGTCACAGAAAACCCCTGGGTCTTATTACTTGCTAGCTTTCTGACAGCACATCTGCTCCACATGAGAGGAAGTGAATTGGGTTCTGGGTCTCCATGGTATACCAATAATAAATGGGCAGTAAACTTCTGGCCCATACCCAATCAATTTTGAGTGAATGGGAAATTAGAGAGTAAGTATGAAGTTGAGATCAGTCAGAGGGAAAATGGAAAAGCAGGTGGAATGTGTTGGTTACTAGCTTCTTGTGCCCCCTCTTCCCTCTTGCCACTCTTTCCTTTTTGCCATTTACCCAGCATCTCTGGGTCTTACAAACCTTAAGTCTGGTTCTGCCATCTCCATCTTGCTCAGCTGAGCTTAGGGGTATGTGGTACCTAGAGAAGAGTAGCCCCAGGAATTTGTGACTCTATCTTAGCCAAGAAAGGGAAGCTGTCTTGGTCTGGGCCCATGACTTGGCTGGGGGCACTGGCATTCTTCTTGGTGCTTGTCCTCTGGTGCATGCTTTGTATGCACCTGGCTGTCATTCTGTTCCAAGCTATGTGAACAACCACTGCCCCCTTTCTGACTCCATGTGATCAACCATGAGGGGACTTCTGTGGCTATGTTTCACCCCTTGAATCAGATCCCCATTGGTGTGGACCCACCTCTAGTTCAACTCAAGTTCATCATTCTTCTTGGACAGTATAATCTAAACTGCTAACTTCTCCCTACTTCCCAGGACACAGATCCACAGTTGTGTAATCTCCCCTCTTCCATATTCCATAGACGTTAGAACTCCTTTCCTGCTCTACTGTTTACCACTAAAGTCCCAGTATGCAAAGTATACAAAGTCCCAGTGTAATGAGCAACTGTTATGAACTGAATGGCTGTGTCTCCCTAAAATTCATATGTTTAAGTCCTAACCTTTAAGGTGATAGGGCCTTTGGAAGGTAATTAGGGTTAGATGAGGTTATGAGGGTTAGACCCTCATGATGGGATTTATGCCCTTATTGGAAGGGACACTAGAAAGCTTGCTCTGTCTCTCTACCAGGTGGGGACATGATGAGAAGGCAGCCTTCTGCAAGCCAGGAAGAGAGCTCTCATCAAGAACCAAATAGGTTAGCACCTTGACCTTGGACTTCCCAGCCTCCAAAACTGTGAGAAAGAAATGTCTAAAGTCACCCAGTCTATAGTATTTTGTATGGCAGCCCAGGTGACTAACACAACAACCCATTTCCCCTGGATTTTGCATAATCTGCTCTTCAGTAGAAGGTGAGTTAGGAAGGGATAAACTAAATTTCACAAAGGAGAGAGAGACAGAGAGAGGCTTAACCCAAAGTGATGGTGGAATTTTTATGCTCTAATGACTGGTTACTAGAGGAACTGGCAGGAAGTAACATAGATCCTCCTGGCCTCATTCAGATTTCCTTCCATAAGTTGTTGGCTGCTCTACTGCCAACCAGAACTGACCTGGTAAAAATCTGTTTAGTAAGTTAACATTTATAAATGCTTTGCTCTGGTTTTCCTCCCATATCACAGGGTTTCTGCTAATTTTAAATGACCTTGCCTCTTCACTGGAGATTAACAAGATATGAAGCAATCCCAATATTTTAATCAGTGTTTGGAGATGATTCCTGCTGAATAGCAGGAAATGTGGTTCTTCTGGAAATCCATTTTTCATTTGTTTTCTCATTTGCATCCCTAGTTTAAAAAAATTGACTTTTTAAAAGTGAGTGATAATTAATCTTTGAAAATACTACAACTGTTTGGTTTTAATGCTACTTAAAAATACTCAGTGTATACCTAAGCCAAGCAGAACTCTGCTGTTGGGGTGGTGTTGGAATGACAGGGTGAGGAGCAACAGTGGCAGCATGCAGACTCATTGGCATTAGGCAGAGTGCCAGTCCAGCTGGTGGGGAGGGGCTGGGAGGCATGAAGCCGGTTCTCCCCAGCCCCCTTAAGTGGTCTAAGAAATGCTTGTGCTCCTCTGAGGCACTTCACAGTTTTCCTGTAAGTGGAGAAATGGCCTGTTGAATTCAGATTAACTGCAAGGCCAGACTGATGGATGGTTCAGAAATGTATTGTAAAAATTAGATTATAAAGGAATAGATTTCACCTTCAGCAATATGATACTAGATGGGCAGATAAACCCCTCTAGATATAGAACAGATAAACTGCTGGATAAAATACTTCAACATGTATTTGTAAAGCAAGATTGAGCTGGCATTAAATTAAGGAGAGCAATCAAAGACTATTAATGACAAGAACTTGCTATTCTAAAAGAGTAAGTAAGAATTAGAGTTGGTGATTGTCCCGAGGGCGTGTGCTTCTAGAAAGACCTGGTCAAAAGTATCATTCACGCAGACCACACCTGGCTGTGCATATTAAATGAGAGCTCAGAGCTCTGATATCCTGGAGCCTGGGTTTTTAGACACCATGAGGATGCACAGTGTGCAGATGATAAAGTTTGGGGTCTGAGTAGGATAGGAGGTTGGAATAAAAACTCCTACACAAAGCTTTGATCCTCAAAGATCACCCCATTCAGTAGGTAAACTAGAACATAATCTTCCCTACAGAAGAGTTGTCTGCCTCTGCCTTGGTTCTTTGTGGAATGAAAAGTAAAAGAAAGTTCTACTAAGAACTCCTATCTCAAATGCCCACCCCCTTCATGTCTGAAGATGGAATTCATGCCACTTGTGCAATTAATGTGAAAAGTAAAACACAAAGCACACAAACACATTACATATATGTATCCTCAAGTTGACAGTGCCCAGAAGAGCCTGACAAATGAAAATCCTCTCTGGAATTACACATTTAAGACTCAGGTCCCAAAATTTTTCTAGATACAATTTCAGGGAACTGAAGCTTACAGTAAAAAAAGAAAAAAACCCACCAAATATACAAGGGAAAAGGCCACCATGAGTGAGAGTCAGTGGAAATAACAAACTGCAAAGTCAGACCTACAAAGAATACAAATATTACAATAATCAGAGAATATACCACATATATGTTTCATGTATTTAAAGAAAGACAAGAGAGGGATGAAAAATGAAGGTACATAAAACCAGGAAGATTTACGAAAAAGAAAACAGAATACTTAGAAACAAAATTAAGAGTAATTGAAATTTTAAAACTTTATATATAGCCCAAATAGCAGAGTGGATATAAATGGAGAGCAAATGAACATTTCAGAAAACAGATCTGAAGAAATTACTCCAAATGTAGTATTAGAGACACAGGATGAAAACTATGAAACATGTTAAAAGACACAGGACAGTATGAAATAAAACCCTGCATATACCTAATTGAAGTTTCAGAAGGAGAAAATTTAAGAATGGTGGAGAGGTGATGTTCAAAGTAATAATAGATGAGAATTTTCTAGAATTGGTGGAAACACTGGACACTTTGAATCTGACACCAAACTAGGGGAGTATAAATAAGGAAAATTGCAGACTAGTCACACATGGGCACATGGAAGAAAATCCTCACCAAAGGAATTCAAAAATAAATCTAGCAATGTATAAAAAAGATAATAGTACATTATGTCTGGTCCTAGGCTATCTTTTCTTTTTCCCCTAGTCACTTTATCACAGCCTATGAAATTGAAATATCGTATTTATGCTAATGAATTCCACATTTATATCTCTAGCCTAGAACTCTTCTTCCAGTTTAGATTCAAGTATCTGACTACCTAAGTATCAGAGCCATTCCAGGCAAAAGAAGTCCAAAATGGAGCCCTTGAGCTTTCTTCCCCTGTTTCCCTGGTCCTGGTTTTCTTCCCCTCTCACCTCCAGATCTTTCCCTTGGCTCTTCTCACTCCCCTTCCATTCTTTTTATCTAATCTATTGCTACTTGTACTTCATACCTCAAGTTCCTCCACCAAGAACTTTTTCCTCATCTATCTTCTCCTTCCAACCCCCCAAGTCAGGGTTAGTTTTCCCTCATGCAATTTTTAAAGTAGCACTTACCATGTGGTATTGCAATGGTTGTATACTTGCTGTCTCTCTCAGTAAATGCTTCCTGAGAGAGGGACTCTTATTTATTGAGAGAACATTAACTGTGAGCACAGAATATGGTCTGTAATAATCAATTGCTCTGTAAATATTAGTCAGCTAACTGAAAGAATAAGGTAGGATAAATATTAGAGTTATATACAAGGCAATAAGTAAATTCAGGTGAGAGACACAGAGGAATATCCCCCACTCCAGTCTGAGAGATTCAGCCGAAGAAATGTTTGAACTGACTCTGTTAATATATAGTAGAAGCTTTAGCCATCTTGAGAGGAAGGAGTAGGGTGTAGAGGAAAATTTTTGAGATAAAGCAGATGCCATTAGCAAAACCTCATTTGAGGAAATGTAAGCAAGATACCTAGAGCTAGGAGTTTGTGTTTGGAAAGCACAAAAATGTTTCTGGAGAGGTTAGGTTCTCCAGAGCTTTGGAGGTCATGTCTCAAAGTTTGGCTGTGCTCCTTGGAGTGAGGGAGCTGCTGCAGGATTTTTAAAGGAAGACCCACATGGCCAGATTTATATCTCAGAAAGATCACTCTGGAAGCAGTGAGGCAAATGGCCCAGAGGGGTGTGGAATTGGAGCAGCAAGACAAGTTGCAGGGCTTGTAGCCATCCAGTTGATAAATGACAAGGGCTGAACAAGGACAGTGATGGTTTGTTAGCAAGGAGTGGAGCTGATTGTTCTGATCAGAGTACTATGGGAAGGTGCTAGTGGTGAACCTGAATATTCTGTTAGGACTGTAATTTTGGGGATTATCCAGCTGTCAGCACATTTACTGGCCTGGCTGGAGTTAAGCTGGTTGTATTTGTGTCTCTCCGGAACCGAAGCTGGAGTTGGTGGACACATCTCCCCGCTCCAGGCACCATCTGGAGAAGGTCAGTCTGACCCGAGGGATTTATTTTCATTAAAAAGTTCACAAAAACACAAGTCATTGCTCAGAAAGGGAGAGATTACATCAACTTTGATCCTTTGTGTTGTTCATTGCCTTCTCTTGGTTTTATCATCATTTTGGCACCATTCTTGATTTTGAAGCTGAAAACAAATAGTGGCTATGTGTCCAATATTAGTTAAATATGAAAAGATATGTTAATCCTCAGGAATCTAATTCTGATGTTAAAACCTATGCAGACTTTTTTTTTTTTTTTTTTAGTATTTTGAATGACTTTTGTGGAAACTGGTGACAAATTGTTAAAGAGAGGTTATGCCTCATACATTGATTATGCTGCATTCCTTTTTATAATTGTCCTTTTTTACACTGTTTTAGAAAATACTAATTTATTAAGCAAACACAATAATCTCCACAGACAACATTATCTAAGTATTTAATTTGCATACTGAATCATACATATATCTGATAGGGTGGAATAAATGTGATTGAATTCATTAATATAGATGTTCCAAGATGAATGATTTTTCTGCTGCACTGTGATGTTTTTCAACTCAGATTTATATTAAAGCCCACTGGCTTTTAATGCCACACATTACTACCTCCTCTGTCTTTAATGGATAATGTTGTCAATACCCCTCAACAAGCAAGCACTGGCTAAGGAGTTGTGTGTATGTCTGGCTCTCAGGAGGAGGCCAAGTGAGTGGCGGGGATTGAGATAAGTGCATTCCAGCAGCCTCACCAGAGTCCCAGGCACAGCTTTGTGTGCTTATCTGGCCCCAGCCTGCCAAGCAAGGTTAGATAGCCCTCAAGGCATGCTGGGGGAATGGGCCATAAGATGGACTCCAGAGGAAAATAATTCTTTGTCTAAATGAGTGGTAGGGAGCTCAGGAGGGAACAAAGACTAAAGTATAATGTGTTACACAAATGCCTGTACTAGCTTTACTGAGAAGCAGTATGGCGTAGAGATTAAGGGGATAGACTTTAGACTCAAACTTCCCGGTTTCCAATCTATGTTTCAGTTTCCTCATTGGTAAATCAGGATCTTAATATTTTCTTAAGGCTGTTGTGAGGATTAAATGAGTGAATGCATATAGGGAGCTTAGAAATTGCCCTTCACAACATACTCAGTCTTTCTCCTTTTTCCATTTGTGTCTGGCCCTATAGCACAGGGCCTGCCCTAAATTCAGTACACCCTCCCTGAACACCTAGTAGGTGCCAGACCCTGGTCCAGCCACTAAGAAGACAATGATGAATAAGACATGCTTTGGGTTCTGGGGGGGGGGGGGGGGATGGGTTAGCCTGGTGATGGGCATTAAAGGGGGCACAAACTGCATGGAGCACTGGGTGTCATACACAAACAATGAATCATGGAACACTACATCAAAAACTAATGATGTAATGTATGGTGAGTAACATAACATAATAAAATAAAAAAAAAAAGACATGCTTTCTGCCTCAAAGAAACCATGATCTAGTAGAGGAGGCAGGGTTGCAAATGGTGGATTCGTTCTGTGTGATGAAAGGATTAATGGAAGGAGATAAAGAGTTCCAGAGCAGAGGTAGGCTTCATTCTGATTTAGGTTGACATAGGTTCCAACTACTCTGCTGGGCTTTGAGGTGTGACTAGGAGTTAGACTGTCAGGTTGTGAGTGATGAGGAAGAGTAAAAGAGTTAAAGAAAGCAAGTATTGAGGGACGCGTGGGTGGCTCAGTTTATTAAACATCTCCCTTTGGCTCAGGTCATGATTCCAGGGTCCTGGAATAGAGTACTGCTTTGGGCTCCTTGCTCAGCAGGGAGCCTGCTTCTCCCTCTGCCTTCCCCCTGATTGTGCTCTCTCTCTCTCTGACAAATAAATAAATAAAATCTTTAAAAAAGCAGGTATTGAATGAAGAATAAGGGAGAAAAATATGCCATGTCCTTCATCCTTTTTGTTTGTTTGTTTCTTTGATTTGGCCATGACATATATAATTTTGGAGTATTACCCATTCTTAATCTAAATTTGGAAAGAGTTGCATGCCTAATGGAAGCAGCAAATTGGAGAATTCCCTCTTACTCTAGGAACAGGCATGCTGTTATTCAGGGGCATGTGAACTGCCATTTATAGATTGCTGGCTTCTCTCCAAAGACAGAGTCTAGACTTGGTCCATTATTGTGCTTCTGAAATGATTTTCTGGCCAAATCAAATCAAGAAACTCTTTGCATATCAAGGCCAAATTCTTAGCTATTCAGAATTTCATGCTTCATTCTTTTGGGAGGAATGAAATGGCAAAAATTTGAGTCAACTTATGGATTTAAAAAATAACCATCTCCTTTGTGGGATGGAGGCTGGAGGATGGGAGTAACAATTCTCACAATCACCTTCTCTGTTTCTTCTGCCCTTTGTCACTTGCCTGTCTTTCAGCATACCATCATAGTAAGAAATGGATTAAAAAACACTTCAGTTTCCAATTCATTAAAGTTAAATGTGTCACATCTTACAAGTGAAAATATAATTTTCAGATGGAAAATGAAAACATTTTCCCTCCTATTTTGCTATTACTGTCCCCACAGACTCACAGTTTAAAGTCTTAACTTTAAAAGGTGGTTTCACACACATGGGCATAGAATTCATACTGGGAACATTAGGAATTGGCATGGGGGGTAGTATGATGTTCTTGAGGGAGCCAGGCTGTATGAAGGACCTCTGAGCTGACCATGAGAACCATACCCCTTTTCTGATGGTCTTGCCTGGTCAAAGAATGATCATTTACTGAAGCTGAGTCAACTGGTAGGTCATTTTCCCTATGCTATTAAATATAAACTGATGTGTATTGTTTCTAGGCTGGTCTTATTCTTGTCCCAGCTTTACCTCCTGGCAGAAAGAGAAAAATGGAACTATCCATTTTCCTCCCTAAATCTCCTCCTCTTCTTAGATTCCCAGTCTTCATGATGTCACCATTTTCCCTTGTGAGAAATCTGGAAGTCAGCCCACACTTCTCCTTGTTTTTAATCTTTCCTCCTAATTGTTCACTGTTATTTCCATCTCAGCTCCCCCCCTGCCCCCGCCATTTTTCCCTTTCTTACTCTATGGTTGTATGGATAGATGGAGATTCTTAATCAAGAAGAGTCACCATTTTTACAGCATATTTCAAAATATCACTTATCTGGACTTCTGTAGTAGCCTATCATTGGGTCTTCCTGCCTTTGGTCTCATATATTCATCTGAGATTAAAACTGATCATGTCTTATACTCTTGTGGCTCTAAGACCAATTCCAAACTTCCTCACATGGTGCTGAAGGCCTGTCTCTGGCCCCATCCTCCTCTCCAGTTGTCTTTCTTTCTGTTCTCTCACATGTATCCTATGCATCAGGCATACATAACTATGAGTGATTCATTAAGTATGCCTTACAGTTTTTCTTCCTGCCTTTGCATGTGTTCTTCCTGCAACTGGATTTTCTTTTTTCCTCTAATCTCCCTGTCAAAGCCCTTCAACTCCTCTCTCTATGAATTCTTTCTTGAATCACCTGTGTCAGTCACCTTCTGGCAGGAAATAGCTCATTCAAAGGGGTAACTTGAGGAGAGTTTAATAAAGAGAATATTTACAGAGATATGGGTGGGATGTGGGAGAATCACACAGAACAGGGTAGTAAGTCCCCTGAGGCTAAAATGGGGGGCTGTCATCTGCCTCCTCCCTGGGGAAGAGAAGTGTTACTAGAATGCAGAGACAAAGAGGGCTGTTTGAGAGATGCAGCCATTCCACAGTCCTCCCTTTGCAAGAAGGGAACTAAGGGAACAAATGCCCTAATGTACTCTCTTCCCTCTGTTCAGTTTCCTGCCACCATTCACCACTGGCTGAAACCAGTGGGAGCAGGACAGGAGAGGGTGAGGAAGGCTTTCATACAGATCATACTGGTCAGATCATCCTGGGGCACAGAGCAGGATGGAGATGGAGGAGTGGATCTGAAAGGGCAAATAGAAGATACCTAACACCCTATCCAAGCAGAAATGATCATTTGTGACTCAAAGCACCTGATTTACACTTCTCTTGTCATTATAATGCCACTTTGCAATTACTTGTTTGTGTATTTCTCTCTCCTACCATGCTATAACCTTTTGGATAGCAAGAGTCATGTGGTTTCTGGTTTTTGGACTTTTTGTTTTAAATCTTTGTATTCCTGTTGCTTACCACAGTGCCTTGCATGAAGCAGAGTAAAGCTCCGGAGGGCTAGAGAACTGACTCTTGGATATTGGAGGGGAGAGGACATGTCACATGACACTAACAACACCTCTTCCTACTCACTACTTTCCGTGTCCGATGTTTTCCACTTCTGTCCTCACTTCCTCCCTTTAGTTCCTTGGTCCACTTTCTTAAAGGATACCAATGTCTAGAATCTTTAAATGTCAAATCATTATCCAGCCACCTTGAGGTGCTAAAAGAAAAAGACAGGACAGACCACTTTAGACAAATAAGAATTCCTATCTTCCCCAGTTTCTATACCAAATGCTGGTTGAACTTCTGCTCTGGTTAGGGGGTGTTGAACCACTTACGAGCTTTGAATTTCCTCCCATTTGATCCTTCTCACTTAAAACCCAGAGTGGAATCATCCCTTAAGAAGCCTGTTAGATGTTTCCTCTTTTGGGTCTTTTTGGGTCTGACCCCAGTCTCTACATGGCCCTCTTAGGCTAAGGGCATATCAAGAAAAGATATCTCCAGCATAAAATGTATCATCTGAAAATAAGTGAAGAGAAGATCTCCCCTCCTCCTATTTCAGTCTTCCAACTGGAAGATCCATGTCCAGTATATCCAATATGATGGCTCTAGTTGGTTTTCCCTGTGCCCCAGATACTGCATACCTGAACTGTACCTGGATTTAGATTGCAGAGGGAAAGGCTGAGGGCTTGGAATCAGGCTTTGATGAATGGTGAAAAGAGCATTCTAATGGGAAAGAGTAAAATGTCTTTGTACAGATTAAGCTCCTTAGCATGACTCTTGGAGTGTTTCCTCTTTGTGGTGGGGACTATAGCTCACTGAGAATAACACTGGAATCTTGTATGCTTTAGATACATCTTTTCTACCATTACCATCATTAAAGTTAACAAATTAGGCAGTAGATAACTAAAAAAAATCTTTAGACACTAGGGACTGTCTTCAACACACAGAAGGAGGCACATGTTACCAGTGTCTATGGTGATGAACCTCAGTCTTTGTGGAAGATGGAACAGGAGATGGATATAAAGGGGAAAGTGGTAATGAAGTTGAGGACAGAGAGAGGAAAGGTATAATAAACCTCTGCTATGGGTATGCTAACCTGGGATGGATGTTCTTGCTCTGGACTTCCTGTTCTTTCGCTATAAGATCCCTTAATATACTTTATTGTAACTGCCTTTTTAATGTCTGCCTCTTCCACTAGACTTCATTCTGTTCATAACCCCACTATTTAGCATGGTGTCGGTGTCTGAACCATAGCAGATACTCAGCAATTACTTGTGTAAAATAATGGATTCACACTGTTTGAAGAATGTCTGTGCCAATGGGAGGCTTTCACTTTGCTCAGTGAGTTAGGTCAAATCTAGAGGATGCTGGGTATATAGTGTGGCTATGGGAAAGAAGATACTTTTATTTCTTCTGACTTTCATGGAGGGATGAGTGGGCAACTTATTTTCTTATACCTATATAATAAGACCCAGGCAGATGAGTTGATTATGATATCACCTACTTATTCTGATTTGAAGGCTCTTATAACCTCAAAGTATTACCCCTTATTACTTGGGTTAGTCATTATCAGCCTCTATCAAAATGAAAATGTGTATCATGGAATAAAAGCATGATGATTCATCATAGGCCATAGATTGTTAATTCTAATATTAGATCAACTGGATTAAATGTAGGCCTGAGGCACAGGATGGCTGTTTTGATAAAGTGAGAAAGAAAGGAGAAATTTTACATATTGGCCCTCAGTGTAGGGTGAGTATAAAGGAAAGTAGTTCCATAGGGGTTGGAACCAGATGAGCTGCTTCTCTGACAGAGGTGAAGTGGGCTGTTACAGCAGAGTAGTTTTTGGTGGAACACTTCAGGCCAGACACCTACAGAGCCAGGAGAAAGTAGACGAGGGGAGGAGTCTGCAAATATTTCAAATCTTACCTGGCATTCTGTTGGGAAATTTATAAGATGTCCTAGGACACGTGGATCTACCTTTGATATTAAAGGCTCTAAAAAGACACACAGGCATAAACTCAGATGAGAAACTGAGGCAAAAGGAAACATGCTGGCCAAAATGGATTCAGTACAGTTCACAATGATCATGGGCACTTATTAAATTCAAGACACTGTTTTGGATGATTATGGGGTATGCACAAGACATGTGACACCATCCCTTCCCCCAGGGATGTCACACTATAGTTTTGAAGACTTCATAACAGAATATCAAACCAACCACTTCTTTGCCTTGTATTTAAAACGTATCAATCTTTGCTCAATCAATAACATAGACCATCTGCCTTCCAGACTCTTGTCAGAGAAAATAACCTCAAATTGTCAGCTCTCTAGCACTTATCAGAATCCAATCTGAAAAGAAGAGATATTTAAGGAAGATAGTCTCTGAGGAATGGTTTCAAACTTTTTTTTTTGCAACAGGTCTTTCACTTCCAATGATAATTTACCTGAAAACTCTGTGTGGGAAATAGGGAAGAGTGGAGGTACTCTGATTGAAGAGGTCAAGAGGCCCCTGAAACACCTGAGCCCCTCTTTGGTAACTAAAGCATTTGCATGTGGCACCACTGCCTTAAGGAATGCAGTTTGGAAGCCACAGGTCTAAGGGAAATCCAAAATCTTTATTCCTCCACAAGTTCTGTCCTTCTAAACCTACAGTAGAAAGCTACAACCAGGACTCATTTAACTTAGCATGTGTAAGACTACCTTCTCTGAGTTATGCCTCTTGCTTACCCTAAGGGCAAGAGCAAGAATGATCTTGGTTTTTTTTCTCTTTACATATTTTCAAATTGATAATAAAAAATGTATGAAGAAATTGTGTTTCTTTTTTTAGTTTGAAAATAAAAGCAAAACAGAAAGGGATGATGTGATAAAAGCACCTTAAAAAGATGATCTGGTAGTAGACTTAAGTTGAACATATTAGAGACTGCAGGCAGAGACAAGACGTTGAAAGCTGGTGTCATGTGCCAGGGGTGGTGACTCTAGACACCTGCACCAGGGTGGTGGCAGGTAAAAGATGGAAGTCACTGTTCATGAGACCCATTCAGGGTGAGGGTAGATGGACAAGGGAATATAAGAGACACTGGGAGTACAGAAGGACAGAGGGGCCCTGGCAAAAATGGTCATCGGTGGGGAAATCTTGAGGGATTTGATCAGAGAGGTTTATGCAAGGAAGGGGTCTCACTGTCCTTTGAAGTCAGGATCAGAGAGAGCCATAATTGATGATAAGACAATACTCCCTTATGTCATGAAGGCCATGGAACCAAAGGGGCTGAAAATGAACTGTATACTTGGAAGTGAAAATAGCAAATACTCACTGGGGATTCTAGTTACTGACATAAGATGCTTCCTGCCAAAACTTCTTTTGGATGAGAGAGTTGCCTACATTCTGAAGTCTTCTCTGAATAATACGGTTTAACTAGATCCTAGTGATTCAATAAAAATAATAATCATTTGCATTTGCATACATTGTGGATAATACATTTCTCCAAAGGGATTTCACATTTGTTCTCTTGTTTAGCCTTTCTGACAACTCTGGGAGGAAAGTAGAGCTGATAGTGTCTTGATTTTGTGGCAAGAGATATGGGCAGAAAAGTAAGTAATACACTTGTAGGTAATTGTAGAGCCAAGTCTGGGACACAGGCGTTTGACCTACAGTTTCCAATAGGCTGCCCCACCACATAGGTTCACCTAGTAGGAACTGCAACCCTGCGTATGGGTATACAGCAAGTAACAGATTCTTAAAGTCATTCTGAGTTTCTACTCTGGTAGTCTGCACATCACCTTCCCAAACTTTTCCGAATTGGATATTGATGTTGGCCACTTGGCTTGAAGGGCTGTGTTTCATTTTCCCAATGTCTCAATTTTATTCATCGAGCTGGTATCTGGTCTCTCCTTATCCATATTTTATCTACATTAGCACCATCTCATGTGTCTGAGTTCTCATTTAATATGCACAGCAGGTGTGGTCTGCATGTAAATGCCTTCGAGGATGCTTTCCTTGAAGCTTCTTGTCCTCCCATTCTGGATATTTTTGCTAATCCTGTGGTGGCCTATCTCTGATACTTGTCAGTATGCTTACAGAGATGTCCTATATATTTTGTGTAAATGTGACCTTTGCAATGTTTTTAAAATGGCCTCTTTTACATAAATATGTTGTGTGTGTGTGTGTATTACATATATATTATATAGTATATAGATGTGTGTGTATATGTATATGTATATTTATTCACACATAAACACATTGTGAATATTACATACAGGACTAGATCCTAGGTCTGAGGACACTCTGAAGAGTGACCTTGAATATGAAGTATCTGGGAGAACATGGTCAATTTGGTTTATTCAGTCTCCTGAATGGGTTATTTATACAAAAGGGAACTTTTACTTAGGAGCACTGAATTTTGGACCTACAAGTGACCTTATAGGCTATCAAGTCCTAATTGTCATTTTGTAGTTAAGAAGACAAGTTATGGAATTAGCTTAATGTCACCCAGCTCACTATGATTCAGTTGGGATTGGTGTCTAGGAATTTTTTAAATCTCATTTTAATTTCTTCCCTATATCCCTTTGTCTCTTCCTTGTATATCTCTTTGTTTTCAGAAAATACCATATCTTAGGAGAGAAATTAAAATTAGGGTTGAAGATCATCATACCATAACATTTTATTGTGGCTGTTGCTATGAATGACCATGTTTGACCCCAAATTCTCCAGGGACTACCGATTGTCCAGGGACATAGAAAATAGAGGCAGAGAATTAAGAGCCGCAGGGTAAAAAGGAAAAGAAAGTTTTCAATGTGGTGAGCAGAATACAGGGCTTGGGGCTACCTCTAATCAGGGGCATCTTTTCCCTAAGCTGTGGTGAAGAAAGGATATACCACCACCTTTTCCTCCCACCTTTCTTTCCTCATTCCCTCCTGCATATTGGAGCCAGCCAGCAGTTGTGCAGACACATGTCTCTCTGCTTCACAAAGATGGTATCATTGCCAAAGGCTCATCTGTTCCTACCACCCTGGAGCTGTCTTTTTGCAGTCATCCCAGGCCAAGAAAAGATACCGCCACTGGGTAGTTAGGTTTGTCCGATGGTGATAGAACACTTGATTTATGTGGTTTGGTCAGACCCTAGTAAAATCACTGAATAAAACCCACATTGGCTGAAACTATTAGTGTTTGAAACATCTGGCCATTTGAATCAGAACCCTCAGTCCTGCAGTATTGTGCCAATAAAATATCTGCGAGCACCAAACCAAGCCTTGTCCTCATACAGTTTGATGCAATAATAAAGCACGTGTACATAAACTTGTTTAGAAATTTTGCAAGGGAATTCTTTCTAAATGAGCTTGCTGGTGGGGATTTTCTACTCTAGAGAAAGGAAGTTGAGAGGGGAAACATCTGGTGTGGTTGGGCCAGCATGGTGCTACTTATGTGCCTGGCTAGAGGCTGAGGCAGGTGGTATGTTCGTTCACATGGCCAGTGGTGATTCAGACCATTTAGACCTTTAAATTGCATGGCCTGGTTACCAGTTCATAACTACTTAGTGATTCATCAGTTCAGCTAAATGAGACGGACTGGTGGTACACATAGGCACAGCCAAGGCCCCCTATTTTCATGTTTTATGGACAGGGCAGGTCTGGACTTCACTCTTGGCTTGTGATTTTCATCCTAATGCAGCTAAACTAACTGAGTGGAATTATATAAATGTAGTCTGGTTGTCTCTATGACCAGGTAACCATAAGACCATTACTCTCTCTTCTTAATAATATTTGTTAATTCATTTATTCATTCATTTTTAAACTTTGGTTTTGAAATAATTTTAGATTTACAGAAGAATTATATATTCTTTCTCCCTCCTTCCTTCAAGTACTTCAATATGTATTTCTTAAAAATAAGGGCAATATATAACATAACATAACATGACATCATAACATAACATAACAACATATAACATAACCACAGTACACCACATAAATATTCTGTTTGTCATCAGACTGTTACCCATTAGTTTTAGCACCCACTGATGATTGTTGATTTATTTCTGAATGACCAATTTAGTGAATATTATGTTTCAGGTATTGGACTGGATACAGAAATGAATGTAACTCATAACCTCAGTTTATTAGGCAAAACAGACATGTTAACAAATATGTTACAGTCAGAGTGGCAAGTGCAACAAAAACAGCCAAAGGTAGTTCAGAAGAGGTCAGGATGAGCTCTAGGGATGGAGGTCAGGGAGGACCTTACAGAAGAGTTGTGCACACACATACATGCACACACACACACACACTGACTTACAGAAATATAATCTCCAGGAACCATTCTTTTTTTGTTTTTTAAGATTTTATTTATTTGAGCGAGAGAGAGAGCGGGGGGGGGGAGGGAGAGGGAGAAGCAGTCTCCCCACTGAGTGGGGAGCCTGACATTGAGCCAAAGGCAGACGCTTAACTGACTGAGTCATCCAGGTGCCCCTCCAAGAACCATTCTTAACCTTACTACTTGGGATGCATTTTTATATTTTCTATTCTACTCGGTTCTACTCTGTTCTTTTAATAAATGCAGAACTAATATATCCAATATGTGAGAATGAGGACATGGAGTCTTCATTTCTGACAAGTTCTCTATGACATTCTGATGCAGGCCTAGGGTTCTAGCCTAAGGAAAGGTGGAAGGTATTCTAAGACACTGGGAGTGACCCCAGGTGGCTCTGTTTCATAGGTAAGTCAGTGGATCCCAAAGTTCACCCATGGAGAAACCCTGCTCTAGTTGATATCTTAGATCTATGTCTTCAGAGGTTTCATTTGCTGACTTAAAGGGAACCAATGCCAAAGCTCCTTGAAAGCTCAGATCCATCTGTGTTTGTGAGTGATGGCAGAAGCTGAAGAGAGCTCTTCAGAAAAGATGTGAGAATTTTCTCATTAGAGAGAGAGAAGATTGTGGTGGTGAAGAGATTCACTCCAGACTGATACTGCTTTATCCATCTCTATCCCACTATTGTAGATGCTTACCTTCTGTGTTTAAAGGCACCTGGAATGGGGGAAAAAGAAGGTGTAATCCTGGGGCACTGAAAAAGGATTTCTTGTGTCTATGTAAGATGCTTAAAAATGTGGACCTTTGATCAAGTGTCAGCTTACCTCTGATAGGCAGATACTTTCTGTAGCACATTTGACCCTGGATAATGTCTTTCAAGTTCCTGTAAGCCAGGTTATTATTTGTCTTAAGGATACAGGATCCCAAAGGGCCAGGACTACAGAAAATAGATTATTGAAAAGTGACAGAATATCACCAAGCAAACAAGGAAGATGGGGTAGTCCAGAGAAAGCAGCATGTGAAAAAGGCATGAGGCAGGATGCCACATGGTGCTAGAGTCACAAGTTTTGGAAATTGTGGCAGGTGGTATTTCTGGAGATCGTGGAGGTGCTTTAAAGTCTTGTTAAGGGGCACTTTAGACCTTACTTGGAAGTGATAGTCTGTCAGTTGAGGGTGTTAAGACTTGAGACAGATGTAGTTATTCATTGATTCTAATGTGGAATAGAAGCTTCTACATCTTCTTCAGAGAGGGAGGTACAAAGAAGGAAAGATCAGTTAAGTGGTTCAGTGGCCTCAAAAGAAGATGCCAAAGAACTGAAAGCTGGAGTGGCAGTGGGGATGAAGGTTCTATCTTCTGAGCATCCTCTTACCATCCTAGTCACCAGACTGTAAACTCCATGAAGGGAAGGACCTGATTTGTCTCTTTTCTCAATTTTCAGCACCTACACAATTGCCTGGCATGTATCAAGCAATCAATTAAAACTTAACCAATATTGGTAGAATTCCATCATATCATTCAAACAACTAATTATATGGGAAAACATATCATACAGAACAATCATTTGGCCTAAATCAAAGATTTTTAATCCTAGCTTCTCATTAAAAACAAGAGTTTCCCCCAAGATAGATTAGCCTGCTTCTCTCAGGTCCTCCCCATTACAACTAAAAAGCATAAGTCTCTGAAAGATGGAGGAATGACAAAGCAGTAAATTCCCTCAGTTTCTTTATTGATTCCCAAGTGACCTAAACTGCCAACAGGCAGTCTAAAACAAAACAAAACTCCAAGAAAAGCCAATTCCCCTGGCCAAAGAACTGATGAAAGTATGGCCTAACAACAGAAAACCTTTCTGGCAATATCACCTACTCCAGCTGATTGCCAACATCACAACTGCACCTCCCCACCCTCTCTCCATAACTTCACCTGATCCGGCAAGAAGCTGATCCTCCATGCTTACCAGTGGAAGCATAGGTGTGCTTAATTCCCCCACTGAGTGGTGACCCCAGGGAACAGAGAACTAATTTTCTTTCTCCACCTGGCAGAAATAGGCAGCACTCTGATGCCCCTGCCAGGATAGTGCTAGCAGGGTATAGTGGCAAGCTGAGCCTCCACCTCCACTCAGCAACAAGGAAGCAGAAAGAAGTGATAAGAAGTGGGATAATTGGCAGTCCGCTTTACCCCCGTCCCTGTGTCAAAGGGAACCAATAAGGAGCTCAGCCTTCACCTCTTCCCCGCAGCAGTAAAGCTATGTTAAGTCAGCCCGCTGCTTCTTGCTTTCCTGGTGTTAGCAGGACCAGTTGGGGAGATCACAAGTTGATTTGAGTCTATGCCTCACTTTTGCTGGAATGGTCAGAAGCTGAACATAGACACCTATCTAATCCTCAAGCTATACCCAACAAGGAACTATCTGCTAAAAAAAGATTAAATAGGACCCAGAGTGTTGTTATATCTAAAATTTTCAGAATACAACTGAAAAATCACATATTAGGGGAAGAACCAGGAAAACTACAACAGGAATTGGAAAAGACAACAGATGCCAATACAGAGATGAATCAGATGTTGGAATTCTCTGAAAAGGATTTTAAAGCAGCCATCATAAAAATATTTCAACAAGCAATTATGAATTCTCTTGAAGCAAAATAAAAAAAGAAATCTCAACAAAGAAATAGAAATTATAAAAAAGAATTAAATGGAAAATATACAAATGAAAAATACAATGAAATAAAAACCTTGCATAATGGGCTCAGTAGTAGAGTGGAGATGACAGAGGATAGAATCCATGAATTTAGGAAATATCAGTAGAATTTACCAAATATGAACAAGAGAGAAAATAGACTGAAGGAAAAAAGAACAGTCATAGGGACCAGTGGGACAATAGCAAAAGAGCTAATATTTGTATCATCAGGGTCCCAGGAGGAGAGGAGAAAGATGGTGAGATTGAAAAGTATTTGAAGAAATAATGACTCTTCAAATTTGGCAAACCTACAGATTCAAGAGGTCAAGTAAAGCCCAAGTAGGGTAAACCCAAAGAAATCCCTGTTCAGATACATCATAATAAAACTTCTGAAAGCTAAAAAGGAAGAAACCTTGAAAGCAGAGAAAGAGAAGCAATACATTGTTTACACTACCAATTTGAATGTCTGTATTTATAATATGAAAGCCTGGAGACAAAAGGAAGTAGCACACAATTTTTAAGTATTGAAAGAAAAGAACTGTCAGCTATGAATGCTGTATCCAACAAAAATATCCTTCTGGAATGAAGGAGAAATAGACATTCTCTGTAGAAGAAAAACTAAGAGAATCTCTTGCTAGCACATCTATCCTTAAAGAATGGCCCAAGGAAGTTCTTTAAACAAAAGAAATTATAACAAAAGAAGAAAAGACATTATCATGAGTTTCTTAAATTATATTTGATAAAATTATAACACCATCATATGTAGTGCTTACCATATGTAAAGGAAATACTTTTGACAATTACATTGAAAA
Source organism: Halichoerus grypus (assembly GCF_964656455.1). Classification (NCBI taxonomy): domain Eukaryota; kingdom Metazoa; phylum Chordata; class Mammalia; order Carnivora; family Phocidae; genus Halichoerus; species Halichoerus grypus. Next base: position 103,082,493 of record NC_135715.1, read on the forward strand.
GGCAGGAAGGGTAAGATTTCTACAAAGTGATAAAATGTTGATACTGGTAGAATGTGACAATTTATGTATACATTATAGACATAGCACTCATTAAGAAAATTATATAAAGCTAAATTCTAAAAGATACTATAAATCAAGATTAAATTTTTTTAAATGCTCAAACAAAACAAAACAACAAAACACCAAAGGAAGATATGGAAAGAGGAACAGGGGAACTACACCAGAGGAAACAAACAGAAAACAAATGATAAAACAGCAAACTTAGTACTAACATGTCAGTATTACTTTAAATGTAAATGGTCTAAATATATCAATTCAGAAATTTGTAGAGCAGATTAAAAAACATATTCCAAAAATATGCTGTCTATAAGATATTTGTTTCAAATACAGCAGCATATTAGGTTGGAAATAAAAGGATGGAAAAGATATACCATGCAAACACTAATTTAAAAAAAGTAGGAGTGGCCATGTTAATAACAAAGTAGACTTCATGGCAAAGAAAATTACTAGGGACCCAAAACAATATTACATAATGATAAAACAACATGCCACTAGGTAGATGTAACTTTCCTAAATGTTTATGCCCCAAACAACAAATCCTCAATATGCATGAAAGAAAAGCTGATAGAGCTGAAAAGAGAAATGTTGGGAGTTAAAAAACCCAAATCTCAATAATTAATAGAACTACTAGACAGAAAATCAGTGAGGATACAGAAAAACTGAACAACACTGGTCAAGCAACAGGATCTCTCTGACATATATAGAACATTCTGCCTAAAAATAAAACAACTTTTATTCCACGTTTCCATGTAACATTCACCAAAATAGATATTACATTCTGGGCCATTAAAAAAAAAAACTTAAAAGAATTGAAATCGGGGTGCCTGGGTAGCTTAGTCTGTTATGTGTCCAACTCTTGATTTCAGTGGAGGTCATGATCTCAGGGTTGTGAGATCAAGCCCTGCATCAGGCTCCACATTGGGCATGGAGCCTGCTTATGATTCTCTCTCTCCCTCTCCCCTCCTATCTCTCTCTCTCTCTCTTGCTAAAAAAAAAAAAAAAAAAAAAAAGGAAATCCTACAGAGTATGTTCTCTGTCCATACTGGATAGAATAAAACTTAAAATCAAAGTTTGATGGAATCAAAATTAAAGAAATCAATAGCATAAAGGCAACAAGAAAAACTCTAAACACTTGGAAATTAAACAATATTTGAAATAATCCATGGGTCAAAGAGGAAGTCTCAAAGGAAATAAAAGAATACATAGAATTGAATGAAAAAAAAATATGACATACCAAAGTAAGTGGGACTCAGCTACAGTAATGATAAGAGGGAAATTTATAGCACTAAAAGCTTATGTTTGAAAAGAAAAATGTCCCAAATAATTTAGGTACTTACATCCAGCAGGCAGCCCCGGCTGGAACTGATGCTCCTCCACAGTAACTCCTGCCCTGGGGAATGGGGAGCTAATCCCACACATTAGTGGTGCCACTGTTCCTGCAGGTGGGCCTCTCAGCTGACTGCTCAGAAAGCAAGTCCTACCCATCATTGTACCTGCAGCAGTCATGGTGGCTCATTGCAGACAGCTTGGTTGAGGGCCAGCCCCACCCACCAGCAAGCCAGCAGTGGCTGCAGCCAGGCCTCACAGGCAGCAGTACAGGGAGGAAATCCTTTCCACCACTGCCTCCATAGCACGTAAAGTGGGTTATTGCAGCTAGCTGGGCTGAGGGGCAGCCCAGCCTCCAGGATGCCAACAGCAATCATAGCTCAGGCACAACAGGAAGGCACATGCTAACTACAGAAGAGACATCTCTGGAGAACCTGGTTCTGGTGACCAGGAGACATAGCACTACAGGGAACCACAGGACCCCTTCTACACAGGCCACTACTTTCAAGACCAGGGAAGGTCTGTAGCTGACCTACCTAACACATAGAAACAAACACAGAGAGAGAAAATGAAGAGAACGAGAACTATGTCCCAAGTTAAAAAAAAAAGAAAACACACACAGAAGAAGAGCTAAATGAAATGGAAATAAGCAATATGCCTGATAAAAAGTTCAAAGTAATGGTTATAAAGATATTCACTGGACTTGAGAGAAGAATGGGTGAATTCAGTGAGAACTTCAACTAAGAGCTAGAAAATATAAAATGTAACCAATCAGAGCTGAAGAATACAATAACTGAAATGAAAAATGCACTAGAAGGAATCAATATCAGATTTAAAAATGCAGAACAGAAAAGTGATCTTGAAGACAGAGTAATGGAAAGCAAGCTGAATGGCAAATAGAAAAAAATAATAAAAAATGAGGCTAAGTTAAGGGACTTCTGTAACATCATCAAGCATAAAAACATTCACATCGTAGAAGTCACAGAGGAGAGAGAAGGAGGCAGAAGAACTAATAACTGAAAAGTTCCCTAATGTGGGGAAGGAAATGGATATCCAGGTTTAGAAAGCACAGAAAGCACCAAACAAGATGAACCTAAGGAGGCCCACACAAAAACACATGGTAATTAAAGTAGCAAAAGTTAAGGATAAAGAATCTTAGAAACAGCAAGAGAAAAGCAAATAGTTACATAGGAGAGAAAACCTATAAGGCTATCAGGGGGGTTTTCAGCAGAAACTTGCAGGCCACAAGAAAGTAGTATGATATATTCAAAGGGCTGAAAGGAAAAAACCTACAACTAAGAATACTTTACTTGGAAGTGCTCATTTAGAATTGAAGGAGAAATAGAGTTTCTGAAACAAATAAAAGTTAAAGGAATTCATCACCACTAAACCAGCCTTACAAGAAATGTTAAAGGGAATTATTTAAGTGGAAAGAAGAGGCCATAATTAGAAGTAAATTAAGAAAGGAAAAAATTTCATTGGTAAAAGCAAACATATAGTAAAGGGAGTAGATTAATCACTTATAAATTCAGTATGGAGGTTAAAACACAAAGGTAGTAAAATCAGTTATATCTAAAAATGGTAGCCAAGGGATACACTAAATAAAAAGATGTAAAATATGACCTCATACACATGAAATGTGGAGGGGGGAATAAAAAATCAGTGCTTTTATAATGTGTTCAAACTTCAGTGACTATCAACTTAATATAGACTGCTATTCACATAGGATTTGATATATGAACCCATGGTAACCACAAACCAAAAATCTATAATACACAAAAAATAAAGAGAAAGGAATCCAAGAATAACTCTAATAAAAGACATCAAACCACCAGGGAAGAGAGCAAGAAAAGAAGAAAGGAACAGAGAAGAACTACCAAAGAAATCAGAAAACAACCAAATTGTAATAAGTACCTACCTATCAACAATTATTTTAAATGGAATAAATGCTACAGTCAAGACAGGGAGTCTGACAAGGTGTTTATCTGAAGGATACGAACATAGTGATTCAAAGGGGCACATGCACTCCAGTATTTATAGCAGCAATGTCCACAATAACCAAAATATGGGAAGAGCCCAGATGTCATCGACAGATGAATGGATAAAAAAGATGTGGTGTATATATATATATATATATATATATATATATATATTATATGTATCACGGAATATTACTCAGTCATCAAAAAGAATGAAATCTTGCCATTTGCAGTGACATGGATGGAACTAGAAAGTATTATGCTATGTAAAATAGGTCAGAGAATGATAAATACCATATAATTTCACTCATATGTGGAATTTAAGAAACAAAACAAATCACCAAAGAAGAAAAATAGACAAAAAATAGATTCTTAACTATAGAGAACAAACTGACAGTTACCAGAGGGGAGGTGGGTGGTGTGGTGGGTGAAATAGGTGAAGGGGATTAAGAGTACACTTACCATGATGAGCGCTGAGTAATATATAGAATTGTTGAATCATTGTATTATATACCTGAAAGTATTATAACACTGTATGCTAACTATACTGTAATTAAAATTAAAAAAATAACAAAATTGATTAACTTTAGGCAAACTAATCAAGAAAAAAAGAGGACTCAAATAAAATCAGAAAGGAAAGAGAAGTTACAATGACACCACACAAATACAAAGAATTGTAAGAGATAACTATTGAAAATTATATTCCAACAACTGGACAGCCTAGAAGAAATGGATAAATTCCTAGAGACACAATCTCCCAAGACTGAATTAGGAAGAAATAGAAAAATCTCAACAGACCAATTACTAGTAACAAAATAGAATTGGATATCAAAAAACTCCCAAGAAACAAAAGTCTGGGACCAGATGGCTTCACAGGTAAGTTCTACCAAACATTTAAAGAGGAGTTCATACTTATTCCTTTAAAATTATTTAAAAAAATAGAAAAGTAAGGAATGCTTCCACATGTATTCTGCAAGGCCAACATTACTCTGCTACCAAAAGCAGAGAAAGAGAAAATTAGAGACCAATAACCACAATGAACATAGATACAAAACTCAAGAAAATACTAGTAAATCAAATTTAAAAATACACTGAGAGGATCATTCACCATGGTTGAGTGGGATTTATTCCAGAGATGCAAGGATAGTTCAATATACACAAATCTATCAATATGATACTCCACATTAACAAAATGAAGGATAAAAATCATATGATCATCTCAATAGATGTCAAAAAAGCATTTGACAAAATTCAACATCTATTCATGATAAAAACTCTCAGTAAAGTGGAGTTAGAGGGAACATTCCTCAATAAAATAAAGGTCATATATAACAAACTTATAGCTAACATCATACTTAATGGTGAAAAGCTGTGAAAGCTTTTTCCATAAGGTCAGGAACAAGACAAGGCTGTCCACTTTCATCACTTTTATTCAGTGTAGTACTGGAAGTCATAGCCATAACAATCAGACAAGAAAAAGAAAAAAAAAAGGCATCCAAATTGGTAAGGGAGAAGTAAAACTGCCACTACAACAGATGACATGATACTATATATATAAAAAAACCCTAAAGACTCCACCAAAAAATATTAGAATTAATAAATGAATTCAATAAAATTGCAGAATACAAAATCAAGATACAGAAATCAATTGCATTTCTATGTACTAATAAAATAGTAGAAAAGGAAATTAACAAAGCAATCCCATTTACAATTCCATCACAAAGAATGAAATACCTCAGAATAAATTTAACCAAAGAAGTAAAAGACCTGTACTGTGAAAACTATAAGCCACTGATGAAAGAAATCAAAGATGACCCAAATAAATGGAAAAATATACCATGCTCATAGATTGGAAGAATTGATATTGTTAAAATGTCCATACTACACAGAGCAATCTACAGATTCAATGAGATTCATAGCAAAATACCAATACTTTTCACAGAAATAGAAAAATAATCCTAGAATCTGTGTGGAACCACAGAAGACTCCAAATAGCCAAGGCAATCTGGAGAAAAAAGACCAAACAAGAGGTATCACAATCCCAGATTTCAAACTGTATTACAAAGCTATAGTAATCAAAAGAGTATGGTACTGGCACAACAACAGATCTATGGATCAATAGAACAAAATTAAAAATCCAGAAATAAACCCATACCTATCTGGTCAAGTAATCTATGTCAAAGGAGGCAAGACTAGACAATGGGCAAAGGCAGTCTTTTCAATAAATTGTGTTGGGAAACCAGCTATCTACAAAAGAATAAAATTGGGCAACTATCTTACCCTATTGTTAGAAGGTGGAGGAGGATCAGTAATGTATCCTCCAGACTGAGAAGGCGCTTTAATACTGAAAAACAAAGTAAGTCACTCCATACCATTTACACAGTTTTATTCAGGGTAACTTACTGATGGGGCAATTAGGTGGGTAGACTGAAAGATAATCCAGGAAACTGTGCAGCTATTCTCCCCCCCATTCTCTGCCCATTCACTGCAGCTAGTCTCCTCCCATTCTCTGCACCTTAATCCCCAGCTTTTATGGAGTGAGGGGCATGGTGGTGAGGTCACAGGGTAGTTATCTAAACTGGTGCCATCTGTGCACCCGAGGAAAAAACAAGATGGAGGACCAAATATGAAGTCAGTGTTGTCAGCATTCTGATAACCATATTAAAAAATAACTCAAAATGGACTAAAGACCTAAATGTAAGACCTGAAACCATAAAACTCCTAAAAAAGGACATAAGCAGTAATCTCTTGGATATCAATCTTAGCAATATTTTCCTGAATCTCTCTTCAGGCAAAGGAAGCAAAAGCAAAAATAAACATTTGGGAGTGTCGAAGACTAAAAGTCTCTTGCACAGTGAAGGAAACCATCAACAAAACAAAAAGGCGACCTACTGAATGGGAGAAGATATTTGCAAATCACATATCTGATAAGGGGTTAATATCCAAAATATATAAAGAAGTCATACAACTCAACACACACAAAAATCCCAAATAATCCAATTTAAAAATGGACAAAGGATCTGAATAGAAAATTTTCTGAAGAAGATGTACAAATGGCCAAAAACACATGAAAAGATGCTCTACATTATTAATAGTCAGAGAAAGCAAAAATCACAATGAAATACCACCGCACACCAGTCAAATGGCTTGCATCAAAAAAAAAAAAAAGACATAACAAGTGGTGAGGATGTGTAGAGAAGGGAACTCTCATGCACTGTTGGTGGGAATGTAAACTGGTGTAGGCACTGTGGAAAACAGTGTTTCCTAAAAAATTAGAAATAGAATTACCATAAGATTCAGTTATTCCACTTCTGGGTATTTACCCAAAGAATATGGAAACACTCATTCAAGAAGATATATGCGCCCCTATGTTTAGTGCAGCATTATTTACAATAGCCAAGATATGGAAGGAATGCAAATGTCCATTGGTAGATGAATGGATAAAGAAGTGAGATATATGGAATATTACTCAACCATAAAAAACGATGGAATCTTGCCATTTACAACAACATGGATGGATCTAGAGAGTATAAGTGAAAAAAAAGTCAGTGAATGATAAATACCATATGATTTCACTCATATTTGGACTTTAAGAAATAAAATAAATGAACAAAGAAGAAAAGAGACAAAAGAACCCCAGACTCTTAACTATAGAGAACAAACTGGTGGTTACTAGAGGAGAGGTTGGGTAGGGTGGTGGGTGAAATAGGTGAAGGAAATAAAAAGTACATTTATTGTCATGAGCACTAAGTGATGTCTAGAATTGTTGAATCATTATATTGTACCTGCAACTAATATGACACTATATTATATACTTGAAAAAGCAGTTACAATAATACTGCATCATGAAAAAAAGAATGAAATCTTGCCATTTGTGACAATATGGATGGACCTAGAATGTATTATGCTGAATGAAATGTAAGACAAAAAGCCAAATACCATATGACTTCATTTATATGTGGAATCTAAACAACAACAAAAGAGAGAAACAAAATTTGTGTAGAGAGGGGAGGGGTGTGGGAGGATAGGCAAAATAGGTAAAGGGGATTAAGAGGTACAAAATTCCAGTTATAAAGAAGTCACAAGGATGAAAAGTCCAGGATATGGAATGTAGTCAATAATATTGTAATAACTTTGTATAATGACAGATAGTAACTACACTTACTGTGGTGTTTCATAATGAACATAATTGTCAAATTACAGTGTTGAACACCTGAAACTAATATATGTCAACTGTACTTCAGTTAAATAATAATAATTTAAATTTTTATCTTAAAAAAACTAGAAAAAGAAGAGCAAGTAGAAGAAATAATAAAGACAAGCAGAAATTAAAGAAATCAAAAGAAGAAAACAGGAAAGTCAATGAAACAAAAAACTTCTTTAAAAAAATCAATAAAATTGATAGACCTCTAACAAGACTGACAAAGATAAAAATAGAGAAGACACAAATCATCAATATCATGAATTAAAAAGAGGATATCACTATAGATTCTACAACCATTAAAAAGAGGATGAGGGAACACTATATAACCAACTTTACACTCATAAATTTGACAGTTTAGTAGAAATGAATCAATTTCTCAAAAACCATAAACTATCAAAACTCAACCAACATAAAATAAACAACACAAAGAGTTCTATAACCATTAAACATTTAATTTGTAATATAAAAGCTCCTGAAAAAGAAATCTGTTAAGACCCATGCAGCTTCACTGAAGAATTGTATGAAATGTTTAAAGAAGAATTAACATCAATTTTATATGATCTCTTCCAGAAAATAGGAAGGAATATTTCCTAACTCATTTTATGAAACTAGTATTATTTTGATACCAAAATCGGACAAAATAAGTAAATAGACCAATATCAAGTATAAACTTAGACATGAAATCCTTAACAAAATAATAGCAAATTGAATAAAAAAAAATGTATAAAAAGAATTTTTCACCATGACCAAGTGAGATTTATTCCAGGTATGCAAGGCTGACTCAACATTCAAAAATCAATCAATGAAATAGAATCTACAATATTAACTGGCTAAAGAAGAAAAATCAGTGGATATATTCATATCAGTTGGCACAGAAAAAGCACTATACAAAGGCAAACACTCATGCATGATAAAAACTCTCAGAAAACAGGGGGAACATTTCTCACATAAAGAGCATCTACTAAAATCTTTTGCAAACATCATACTTAATAATGAGAAACTGAAGGATTTTTCTCTAAGGTTGGGGATGGGGATATATTCCTCCCCAAAATATATCCATTCTTACCACTCTTGCTTAACATAATACTGGAAGCATGAGTTATACAGGGAAAAATAGACAAATAGGACTTGATTGAAATTAAAAACTTTACCTCTGAAAAACTCAGTTCAGAAGATGAAAAGATAACATACAAACAGGAAAAAATATATTTGCAAACCACATATCCAAATTCAACATGTAAAAAGTTAATCCAAATAAATAAAATCTGTATGAGCCAGCAAATGCACTCTCGGGCATTTTTCCCAGAGACACAAGCTTATTTTCACATAAAAGTCTATATGCAAATGTTCATGGGTACTTTATGCATAATAGCTTAAAACATGAAAACCCAGATGTCCCTTCAAGAGGTGAATGGTTAAATAAACTGTGGGTACATCCATACTGTGGTACACTACTCAGCAATGAAAAAGGAACAAAATATTGATAAGCACAACAATGTGGATGAATTTCAAGGGAATTATGCTGAGTGGAAAAAGGCAATCCCAAATGGCCACATACTGTATGTTTTCATTTGTGCAACATTCTCGAAATGACAGCACTGTGAAAGTGGAGAACGGATTCTGGTTCCCAGGGATTGAGGATGGAGTGGAGGTGGGAGAGAAGTGGCTGTGACTATGAAGGAGTGGCAGCAGGGATCCTTGTGGTGATAGAACTGTTCTGTGAGGTACCCTGATTGTGATATTGTAGTATAATTTTGCAAGATATTATCATCAGTGGAAGCAGTAAAGGACATGAAATCTCTTTGTATTATTTCTTTTTTTTTTATTTTATTATGTTATGTTAATCACCATACATTATTACATCATTAGGTTTTGATGTAGTGTTCCATGATTTCTTACAACTTCATGTGAATCTAGAGTTGTCTCAAAATAAAATTTTTATAATTAAGGAAGCTTTATTTTTTAAGATTTTATTTATTTGAGGAAGATATAGAGCAGAGCAAGACAGCATGAGTTGGGGGCAGGGGCAGAGGGAGAGAGAGAGAAGCAGACTCCCCACAGGAGCCCCAGCCATGGGGCTCGAACCCCGGGCCCTAGGATCATGACCTGAGCTGAAGACAGACAATTAACCGACTGAGACACCCAGGAAGCTTTAAAAAATACTAATGCTTGGATCCCTCAATACATCCCCTCTCCTTTCCAGATTCTGATATAGATGACTTTGGGCAGGGACTCTCCAACTGTATTTTTTGAAGTTTCCCATGAGATTTTAATGTGTGGTGAGGGTCGAGAACCTCTGGCCTGAATAGGAATTGGTTCAGTCAACACAGTTGGGGAGGTAGCCTCACCTAGCCACAAGTTCCTGGCCTTTCTTTCTCCAAATATGTTATGTGGCCCTGATAAGCTTTCCAAGTTCAAGGACTGTGTCTGTGAATCACTAGTACAGCATCTAGATCTATCAGAGAGGCATTTATTTTGCTGCTAAGGATGATGGAGGTGTTGCTGCTGCTGGTTGTAGGTAAGGTGATAACAATGAAATCGTTGATCTAATTGTATTTCTATAACCTGTTCAGGCAAACTGAAAGAATGAAATTGTAAAATTTCCATGACTATTTTCATAGTGGATCTTCAGGAAATCTGAACATGGGGAAAGGATAAACAGCCACACTGCCTTCTCCTCTTGCATAAATCATAACTACTGGCTTATGCATTCTGAACATAAGTTTGGTAACAGTTATGAGTTGAGCATATGTTGTTTTAGGAGATTATTTAAATCTAACTCTAAATCCAAAGGAATCTTTTCTGAATATAAAGAGCCTGACAAAGCACTCTGAGCAACCAGAGGTGGTGTCATGAATTCTAGCCTATTTTCCCCCCCAATAGCATTGAACCGTGTGCAGGTTTTCTGAATGTAAGCTTGGTCATCTTCATTGTTCCAGGGCTCTGAGGAGAAGCTATTTTACTGAAATAGAAGGCTATTACTTTTAATTCTTAGTAATTTGTTTTTAATTAGAATATTAGTTTCATTATAAATCAGAATTTATAGCTGTTAAGAATAGATAAAGGTTGTTGGAACAGTACTCACTGCGTCTGGGACTCACACAGCCAGCATTTGTTGAGTGCCTGTTGTGGGCCAGGCTCTCTGATAGGCACAGGGTTACAAAGATAAATAGCTTATAGGCTCCTAACATGCCATGCAGTTGTAATAATTTGGGGACAAACATATATTTGTAAAAACTAATATCATCCCTGGTCGTAATGCATTTTTCTGGCATGTTGGGTTGATTGGTTTTAACTTCTCTTTAAAAGTTATAGCATTATCAAGATGAAATCAGAGAGGGAGACAAACCATAAGAGACTCTTAATCATCGGAAAAAAACCGAGGGTTGCTGGAGGGGAGGGAGGTGGAAGGATGGGGTAACTGGGTGATGGGCATTAAGGAGGGCACACGATGTAATGGGCACTGGGTGTTAAATAAACCCGATGTATCCATGAACTCTACCCCTGAAACTAATACACTATATGTTAATTAATTGAATTTAAATTTTTAAAAAAGTTACAGCACTCTCATTTTTTTCTCATTTAACGCCCAAAAAAGTACTCCACGCTGGCTTCATCTTCACAACCCCTACCAGGGCTTTCCATACTTGCATCAGACATCTTCCCCTTCCCAACTCTTCCCTCTCAACTCCAGGCATGATTTCCATCTGTGCACCTCCTTCCCACCATGAGCAGTGAAAGAAGTCCCTCACAGCCTGTCTACAGCTCATTTTGTCAAGTAAATTTATTCTATCCTGTTCCCTCTTCTCTGATTTTGCTTTATCACTTTTTGCCCCTTCTCTCTTATAACTTCACCCTTTCCTGACTTTCTGCAAGAAAACCTACTTAACTCTCTCCTTTTCTAAATGGAATTTTGGGGCCTCTTTATTGCTCCCTTTAGCTGTTGACCCATTTCTCTTCTCTCCTTTTCATCCAAATTTCTTGAAAGCGTTGTCTTAAATTCACTGTCCTTCCTAATCCCCCATTCACTTCTCAATTCACTACACAAATTGGCTTCTTCCTGACTCTGCTGCAACTGACTTCTGTCCACACTGAAGCTTCCGCCTGTGGTGCACTTTCCCCAAGAGCCTCCACTTTGAAGCTTTCTCTCAACCTGCTGGCTTGATTGGGTACCTCTCTTCTGACCTCCCTGGGCACACTGCTCTTAGGACCATACTATTCCTTAGTCCTTTCATGGATCTCTAAGACTCTTGAAGGCATCTTTGTATGTCTAGGCCCTAGTCTAGCAGCTAATAAGGTAGACACTGAGTAAATGTTTGTTTAATGAATGAATGAATAAATGAATGAGTGCAAACTCCCAAATCTGTATCTGTAGCCCAGTTATTTTCCATGTGTTCCTGAAACATAGAGCCAACCAGGTACCAAATGTCTGAATGTTTTATCAGACTTTCAAACTCATTGTATCTAGTACTAAATTTATCTTCTCCTGAAAATTGACTTAAATTCTGGATCTTTGTGAATAACATCATCATCAATTTCATTAGACAGGAAAAAAAATCAGAGTCTTCATAGGCTTCTTTCCCGCCATCCACTTACTTGAATCGGGTACTAAGACACACCAATTTATCCTTCTATATATATTTCAAAATCATACCCTCTTCTATTCTCAGTGCTATTGCTTTAGCTTAAAAATACATCATCTCACACCTCAACAATTTTAATAACCTCCTAACAGGTCACTCAGCAGCCATTATCTTCCCTTCCAATTCATTTTCTGCACTTCCTTGGCAATGCTCATTTTAGAACTCAAATCTGATTCATTTATTCAATAAATATTTATTGAGTACCTAATAAATTCCAGATGCTATTTGAGGCAGTAAGGATATAGTATGAAAAAAAGAGACAAACTCTTTACCTTCATGGAGTTAACACCCTACTGAGATATGATTATATTGCTTCTCTAATTATGACTTTTCACCAGTTCCCAATAGTCTTTGTGGTAAAATAAAGGAATCTTAAAAGGATACACAGGGTCCCTTTACCATCCAGCTTGGTAGCTTTCAGCCTGTTGTGTGCATTTGAATTGCCTGAGTTCTTGTTAAAAATTGTCTTTGTGGGCATTAGGAGATCCTGATTCTGTAGGTCTGGGGTGGAGTCCCCAAAGCTGCATTTAAAGAATGTTATTTTAATTCCAGCATAATTAACATACAGTGTTATATTAATTTCAGATGTACAATATAGTGATTCAGCAATTCTATACATTACTCAGTACTTACCATGATAAGTGTACTCTTTAATCCTCTTCACCTATTTCATCCATTCCCCCACCTACCTCCCTTCTGGTAATTACCAGTTTGTTCTCTGTATTTAAGAGTCTGTTTTTTTGTTTTTCTCCTTTGTTTCTTCATTTTTTTGTTTCTTAAATTCCACATATGAGTGAAATCATGTGGTATTTCTCTTTCTCTGACTTATTTCACTTAGCATTATACTCTCTAGATCTATCACTGTTGTTGCAAATGGCAAGATTTCATCATTTTTATGACTAAATAATATTCCATTCTGGGTGTGTGTGTATGTGTGTGTGTGATATAATATGTATCACATCCTCTTTATCCATTCATCTATCAAAGGACACTTGCATTGCCTCCATACCTTGGCTATTGTAAATAATGCTGCACTAAACATAGGGGTACATATATCTTTTTGAAATAGTGTTTTCATATCCTTTAGGTAAATACCCAGGATTGGAATTACTAGATCATATGGTAATTCTATTTTCAATTTTTTGAGGCACCTCCATAGTGTTTTCCACAGTGGTTGCACTGGTTTGCATTCCTACCAATCTCTTTTTTTTTTTTTTTTTTTTAACTTTTAAATTTTATTATGTTATGTTAGTCACCATGAATACATCGTTAGTTTTTGATGTGGTGATCCACGATCCATTGTTTTCGTATAATACCCAGTGCTCCATGCAGTACGTGCCTTTCTTAATACCCATCACTGGACTAACCAATCGCCCCTCCCCCGTCCCCTCTAAAACCCTGTTTGTTTCTCAGAGTCCATAGTCTCTCATGGTTCATCTCTCCCTCCTACCAATCTCTTAAGAGATTCTGATTCTGTCTAGGTCTGGGGTAGAATCCCCAAAACTGCATTTTTAATTAGACTCCCAAGGGATTTGAATACGGAAAGTTCATGGGCTACACTTCGAGAGACACTTATCTATTCTTTGTTTACCCCCCAGCCTCACCTTCTGTCATTTCTCCTGTTCATCTTATGTTATAACAGTATAAACTATTTTATTTCCTTAAGTACAATGTGATATTTCTTACCTCTTTTCACTTGGCTATGCTGGTTGTATTATTCAGGCTAATTAATACCAGCTGCTGTGACAACAACAAAATCATGCCGATTTAATAGAATATAATTTATTTCTCTTTTATTCAAAGACCAATGTAGCTATTCCTGAATAGATACCTTTTCTAGGTGGCCCTCTTTTAAGTGGTTACTCAGGCTCCTTCAAGGGTATCTAGGCTCCTCCTGTCTGAGGTACTGCCAATATGTGGCCTCCAAAGCATCCATATAAAGGGAAAAGAATATGGGGAAGATACACTGAATACTTAACCACCACAGACGGAGGGGACACACATAATTTCTGCTCATATTCCATTGGCCGGAAATAGTCGCATGGACCCATTTAGATGCAAGAAGGGTTTGGGAAATGTAGTTCTACATTTCTAGCTAAACTCTACTTACAAACTTTTGGTCATCAGTAAAATGCCCCTGCTACCCTCAGTTCCTCTGGTCACTAAATATCCATATGCCTCTATATTCCCACACACAGCACACATTCACTTTCCTCCCTACAAGGGCTGACCAGAAGTCCTATCCAGCCACTGTATCCAGCTCACGGCCCATGATTTCTGAGTGATACATGGGCCTTCCTATCAGGTTTGGATAAGACCCCTTTTGTCCCAGCAACCTGTGAACTAAAAGGGCAAGGTGTCTTTCCTGCTCCCACCCCACACATCCAATATGCAGTGGTGGAGCAGGCACAGGGTACCCTCAGGACGGACTGTCATTTGGGAAAAGGAAGCATACAAGACATAGCACAGCTACTGGCCCTTGGCACTTAGGCAACCACAAGCGTTTTTGAAGGCCCCCTACTCTGATGGTGGGGAATTTTCTTGTTTAGGTCCTGGTATCGTTCTTTGAGGACAGCTGTCTTATCCATTGTTTTCCTTTGCTCCTGGGTCTGCCTTATGGGCCATGTTTTTCTTCTTCTTCTTTTGCATGTCTTCCTTGCCCACATCTGAAAGAGATGTTGGGGTCATGCCCTCCTTGGGGATTTTGTAGCCTTTATACCCTTCTTCCTGCTCATGCAAATTAGAGGATCCCAAATTTATTGTACCACTGGAATAGTCAAAGACTTTTGTTTGGCAGTGATGTTTGTTTCTTTAAAACTTGGTCATCTTCTGATCTCTTTGCTTCTAGTCAATTCCAGGTGCCTATAAGCATGCTCAAGGATTACTAGATATAACATTTGATACAGATTTATTTCATTGCTTCCTCTCCTCCATGCCCCTGTCTATTTCAGCCTAACAATGACCACCTTAAACTATGCAAGGGACAGTTATAACCTTAATAGGATCTTTACACTGAGCCACTTTAATCAAAAGAGGTTTTAAATGTTTGTGATTCTGGACTGTTTTTATTTTTTAAATGCCCATTTCTTAGTGTTTGGTGTCTTGAAGCCTCAGCTTTTCAACCATGCAAAGCCTTACATATTTACTCTCTGTCCTCTCTCATTTCTGCTTGCAAGTCAGCCAGTTCTTTCCAAACCAGTGTGTATTACTAACACTGCTTTTTAGCCTCTTTTCTTCGAGCTGTAGGCTGAGTGGGCCTGTCTGCCTCCATACTCACCATATGAAAAGTTTTGACAGGTGTTTTGCTTCTCTATAACATGAACTGCCATCTTTCTAACCTCTGATATCAGTTTTCTTGCCACCTGAGAGCCAAGCCAATGTCACATTGCTCTTTTTCATTCTTCAATACACAACTCCAATTGCCTCAGCAGCCTATAGGTACCAATGTCATCCCATTAATGGTATTATCTCTAATGTCACTAGATTATGTTCACAGTCTTGCAGAAAGACCCTGAAAGATCTTACTCAAACATGTGGGAATAATAAGGGATTTCCAGACAGGCTGGCTTGCATTAGACTGATTTTTGTCTTTTGCAAATATTCTCTGGGCACTGCATGTTGGTCCAGTTTCTGTTATTTCCTGCTAGGTACCTGCTGGGCATTTCCATGTTCAGTGGGTATCTGCCATCTCCTGCTGAGCTAGTGTTCTGAGTTGCCCTCCCATAATTAACTAAATTTCTCAGTGCCAAAGAAGTGCTGTAGTTTGTACTGATTTGTCTCCTATACTTGATTTACTCTTTGTTCCCTTTCATAATGCTTATGCACCATATTTCAAAATTTCCTTATGTACTTTTGCTCCTACACCCTATTTCTGTGACACTCCCTATTCATAGAACTCAGACCATGCCATCAAGCCTGTCCTTGGTCCAGATGGCACCTCTTACACATACTTGCTTTCTCATCTCTATCTCTAGGCATGGTCACAAAACTTTCTCCTTCCTGGTCCTCTTCTCCTGGATAAATCAACTTGTTCAACTGATCCCTGAGGATCCTTGGGCTCATGCCCTTAGTCATTTTAAAATCTAAGATTAGAGTCTCCTGTGACCCCTCCTACATATACATTGTGTCTTGTAAGTGGATAAATGTTTTCTCTTCCTGGGTTGTACTTCTTACTTTGTTTAGCCAGAGAACTCCTGGTCAGTCATCAAAACCTTAGTTCAAGGATAACCTTCTTGGTGAACTATCCCAACCATCTCTACCCCTTACCAGAGACTCTTACTTCTTGCTCTGTTAACACAGTTTATAGCTTATTAGACTGGTAAATATTAGCTTGCCTGTCTGTTTCCTCTGTTATAGTGAGATCCTTTAGTATATTCTGCGTTGCCATGAAGAATGTATTTGGTCAACGTTAGTTGAATTTAACTTCCCTAAATTCCATTTCTTTCTTTTTTTTAAGATTTTATTTATTTATTTGACAGAGCGAGAGAGGGAGAGAGCACAAGTGGGGGCAGTGGCAGGCAGAGGGAGAGGGAGAAGCAGGCTGTCCACTGAGTAGAGAGCCTGATGCGGGACTCAATCCCAGGACCCTGGGATCATGACCTGAGCTGAAGGCAGACACTTAACTGACTGAGCCACCCGGGCACCCGTCCTAAATTCCATTTCTTAAGCACATGTCATCTTCATGTGGTGGTGAAGCCCTTTACAATCTATTCTCCTTCTCTCATAGACATATGGATTAACTGGCTGCCTCCAGCCAGCTCGTGTGGAGGGTTGGGAAGTGAATGAGGCAGTATGTGATTCTGAGAATAATGTCACACGTAAAGATATGCCCCCCCACCCTTTGTTACCCAAGTAGTTGACTATCCTTGATGTGTCAGGTATTTATCTTCTGGTATTTCAAAAGTTCTGAGATGATGATCTTACAGAGCTGCATGTAGCATGGAACATTTTGTCTTACAACATTACTCAAGTTGTGACACAGAACTCCTTGACCTAATTCATGAGAAAACATGATACCATTTTGATCTGAAACCTGCTATAGAAAGTAATTGTCCTCTGAAACACATCTCAGACAATACGGATACCAACTTAATTTTTCTCCTTCACTACTTGTTATTTATGAGGCAGGGGCTAGGAGAAGAGAGATGTTTTCAGATGAAAGGTGAAATATTCTATTGTGGAGTATGGTTTATGAGGAAAAGAAAGAGATATATAATTTCTGACTCTGGGTTTGCCTAGACTCTAGATATCTTTTCAGTTACCATCTCAGCACATTATTTAAGGCTCTGTTCTTTGGGATTTTGAAGACCTGTTTTATTTTTTGATATAAAGTCATGTCATTCACAGGGTAAATGCTCCCCTAACAATCACCAAACCAAGGGCAGATTTTTTTTTCCCTTCCATCTTCAAGGTTAAAGGGTTCCATTTACTCAGAATGTATCTGATGACTATATCTTATCACAAAATATGCTTTTAATGATATTTGGCTTATAATATGTTATTTTTCACTGATTTCTTTAACATTGGTTCCCTTCTGTGCTGTGGTTTGGACTCTGGAGTAAGAACCATGAGTAGAATGGGGGATTTAAGAACACATCTCAGGCCCTGCATGGGAGAAGCATTTTCAGGGAATTCTAGCAATAAACCTGGTTCTGGCCCTGAATGGTCATGGACTCTGGCTCCAAGCTCTGACCCAAACCCCACCATTGCATGGGCGAGGTGATTGCAATAGGAATGGTGGCATATGCAGAGTTATTCAGGCATTTGAGAAGTTCTGTGGCTGAGGAAGGTCCCTTTCTTGCTGCCTCTCTTCCTAAATGAGGTGGGTCCTGAACTGTCCCTGAAAGGAGCTGAGGGTATGGGCTGGCACATGCTGAGAAGGATGGGTGATGGACCATGAAGGCAAAGGATCAACCAGAGAGAGTTTTAAACAGGCTGGTAAGCACAAAAGAGAAAGAACTGGGGCATGGGGGAAAAGGAAAGGGAGGAAGTGGGGGTGATAGAAATGTCATAAGAGGGCTTTAAATTTCAAGGCCACATGTTCTTGTGGAATCCTCCTAGGAGGTACCAGATGTCAGACAGGGTCTTGAGATCCCAGGAGTGGTCCTATAAGAGACACTGCCTGACCCTATTCCCAAGGCTACATAGATGCATGACCTTAAAGCCTCCTCTTACCTCTAAAACTCAGACCCCAAAGCAAAAGTTGACATCACCTGAAGCAAGAAGAAGCCAATGGCCCTTTCAGTATCCAGAGTGCCAACTGCAGGCAGGACTGTGAAAACGTTCCCTGCTGGCCAGATTTTCTCAATTTGGCACTATTGACATTTTGGGCTAGATAATTCTTTGTTCGGGAGGGAGTTTTCCTGTGCATTGTAGAATGTTTAGCAGCATTCCTGGCCTCTACCTACAAAATGCCACTAAGCAATACATTCCTTCTAAGCTGTGACAACCAAAAATGTCTTTGGCATTTCCAGTGCCCCAAGTTGAGAACCAATGCTGTGGGCCGATGTGGAGACAAAAATCACATAGCCCTGTTTCACTCAGAATATTCTAGAATGACCCTGGTATCTTGACCTGTTCTCCTAGATCTCAGTCTTGGTCCCTCTGAACAACATACCTTAAACCTGAATGATGACCCTCATCATTTATGAAGCTATTATTGCTTTCTGATTCCATCACTTGGACTCCTATTTATAAGATTATTTTTTTTTCTGTAAATGGAGGCCTATTTGTGAACCATGCACAGAACAGGAAGGTATGGGGCATTTGAGAAGAGTTAATCTGAGGATTTTCCAACAGACCTGATTTTGGATTATCTTTCTGCCGTGTAATAGCTGTGTTACTTTGAACAACTTACTTAATCTCTGTGGTCCTGTTTTCTCATTGGTAAATCATGATTTAAAAAAAATAACCCTCATCACATCCCAATAAAGCATTTTGAGGAGAGTTGATATATGTACAGTGATTTATACATAGCAGATTCCCAATGAATAAACAGCAATGATTTGCATGGTCATATCCCTGAACCAGTAGATTTGGGATAGTACATAAGACTGATATGAACACAGGCAGACCTGAGACATGAACCAGAGAAGGGGGGATTATAGCTGGATTGCTGCTCCAGTTTATCATAAAATTTTTTTTTGCTAGGCCAACTTCTTATCAGTAATACGTACAAGGGGCAGGATCCAAAGAAATGCAAGCCCAGGCTATGCTTTTTGGGAGCATCAGAAATCAAGTGTCCATGCTAAGCCAATAGGACAGGTATTATATACCTGGGATTTGAGCTACACCTTTGAATTTTTTGGTTAAGTATGGAAGAGTAGAGAAAGGCAGTCAAGGTTCTGAGAAGGAAGTTCTCAGGTGTTTTTCGGGAAGGTAAAACAGACAAGCAGTTCTATTTGCCTGGGCAGGAGGGAAAAGCAGCACAGGAAGTCTGGGTTCTACTGCCGTGAGGGTGGGGCTCATAGCAAACTGTAGTTCAAGGTGCACTTTGAGGGAGTCTTCCTAGGGGCGTGAGACTCAGTGAGGGTCAGTTAGAGAAAAAAAGCTTGGGGCTAGACAGGACCCAGAGCTGTGGATCCCAGTAGGGGCATGATGACAGAGATGTGTATCCATATATGATCGCTGATTTGAACAGAGGCTTAAAAATGCAGTTTTATCTGATGACTAAATATTAATATGGTACTAGCAGTTTGAATTGCTAAAACATTACTGAATTTTTAAACTAGTTGCCCTTTTCTCATTTCATCTTACCAGTATTTTCTGCTATGATACTCATTTTCTTTTTAATCGCAATGCAGCCTTATTGAGAATATACAATCTTCAGACCTTTTCGTTTTATAGTGTAGAAAATGCAACCCCATTTCTTTCATAATATATTTTTAAAGAGCAATAATGAATCTCTTGGAATTTTTAACTAGCTATTTAATGGTAGACTTACCTTGAGCTCTAAACTCTTCTAGACAATCAATAATTGTTCTATAAAAATGCAGGAATATTCGTTATTGCTGATACTAACTCTCATTCTCCCAGCTGCATGATCCAATTTGTTTAAAGCATTACTCGTCTTACACATGAGGCTGGGAATAAATAGGACAAGAAAGTGCTAAATTAATGATCACCTCATTTCAAGATAGGCAAACTCTTCTATTTTCCTGAACGCGTTTTTAAGATTGAATAAGAGCACTGATTCCTGTGTGACTGGTAGGATCTGAGACGTGAGGAGAAAGATTTTGGAAGCTCACAGGAAAGCTTGCCTTGCAGAGTCAGGAGATGCTGTGTGTGTGTGTGTGTGTGTGTGTGTGTGTGTGTGTGTGTGTGAAAGAGAGACAGACAGACAGCCACCCACCCATGGGAGAAGAGGAGGGGCCAGGGGCTAGAGGTCACATTTGGAAGGCAGCTATGCTCACCACTATACCACCAACGCTAGAGGTCACATTTGGATCAGAAGCAAGCCAAGGAGTTATCATTGCCATTGACAGAAAGGAAAAGGTCCTTCCTCAGGTCCAATAAAGATCAAGGTAGTGTCTTGGTCACTGGAATCAACCTCAGGAATTCAGATTTTTAAGAAGTAATTCAAGAAGTATTTTGAGTATTTATTAGTGTCAGGTACTATTCTAAGTGCCAAGAATATGGCAATCAACAAAACAGACAAGGTTCTGTCCTCTCAAAGCTTATATTCAAATGGAGAACAGGTTTTGTACACCAACAAACACATAGACAAGGTGATTCTAGAGGGTGATAAGGGCCATGAAGGAAATGAAATAGGGTAATGTGGAAGATAGTGGACTGGGCCTCGGGTTCTCGGGTGATGAATGAAGAAAAGTCTCCTCATGTTTCTGGCAGGGAAAGGGGAAAAGTAACCATATTAGAATATATCCAGAATGTTCTGTTCTCCTTAACAAAAAGCTGTGCTCAAAGAAAACTTCTTTATCAGAGTCTAATGGAAATGGTTTAATCAGAGCCTAACCACCATATGCAACACCAACCTCCTCCAGCCTTCCTGTCTTACCTCCTAGGGAAAAGCTGAGAAGCAGTTGTGAAGATCCCAGCCCAGAGGCCCAGGCCCACTAAAAGACTGAGACCTAATCATGGGATTACAGAATGCTCCCCTTCTCCCCACACCTTACCCCCACATCACCAGTGCTCCTGTATTATAATATTGAATTACAATGGAAAGAACTGCAAAGCTCAGACTCTATTTAAGAAGGTCGCTCTAGAGAAACCCAGAGATCACAGAGGAAACAGAGACAAGGACAATGAAGAAAATTTTAGCCTCTTATTCCTGCAGCTACAGCAAACTGTAAGCATAGCTCCACTCTTAGCCAGATAAACGTAAAATCTCACACTAAAGGCCTATTCACCACAGTTCCTTTTCCTTAGTAATTATGTCTGGCTTTCAACAAAAAATTACAAGGCCTGTGTGGTATTGTGATATAATAAGTAATATATATTTGGTCTTTATTTCTGGTTCCTAGCACAGAGCTCCTAAAACCTTTGTAATCACTGCAGTGATGAGTGGCTTTTGTATGAGATTTCTGGTGAGCGGGTCCTCTAGATAGCTTCAGGATGGGGGCTGATCATCAGAAAGGTCAAGGCATGATTAGAGAGTTGGAACTTCAGCCCCACCCTCCAACTTCTAAGGAAGGGAGAGGAGCTGGAGATTGAGTTAATCACCAATGGCCAGTGATTTAATTAATCATGCCTATGTGATAGAATCTTTATAAAAGTTCTAAACAACAGGATACAGAGAGCTTCTGGGTTGACAGACACATCAAAGTGCTGTAGGGTGACAAGCCCAGAGAGGGTGTGAAAATCTGTGTGCCCCTTACCCCATACCTTGACCTATGCATCTCATCTATTTGGCTGTTCCTTGATAATTGGTAACTGTAAATAAAGTACTTTCTTGACTTGTGTGAGCCATTCTAGCAAATTATGGTACCTGAGGAGGGGGTTGTGGGAACCCTTGATTTATAGCTGGTCGACCAGAAGTAAGGGAGGCTTGGGACTTATGAGTGGCATCTGGAGATGCCACTGGGTGGCAGTTCTGTGAGACTGGACTCTTAGCCTGCAGGGTATGCACTAACTCTATGTAGTTAGAATTGAATTACACTGTAGGACACCCAGTTGGTGTCTGGAGAGTTAGAAAATTGGTTGATGTGGGGGAAGAAAGACCCACACATTTGGTGTCAGGTGTTTTGTGAGAGAAAATGGCTCATAGCATGATAGAAGGCAATGGGGTTCCAGTAGATGGGGGCCCCCTGAGCTGAAGCCTACAAGATGAGAGAGTCATTCACAGAGGAAGACTAAACCAGATGCCAACAAGCAAAGGCAAGGCACGGAGGTGGGATTGAACTTTGCTCAAAAGGAAATAGAAAGGGAAGCTGGTGGGAGTGAGCAAAGTGGAAATTGGTATGAAACAATGTCAGAGAGGTGGGTGGGGGCCATGTCATGTATGGTCTTGTAGACTGTGGTTAGAAGTTAGGAATTTACTCGACTTTAACCCAGGTATCACCTACTCTTCCTTTCCTGTGAATGGCTTCTCAGGAAAGACATGGCACAAGCTCCTATTCAGTGAAGTGCCCCTGACCCAGCAGGACCAGACTCTGTCCTCTTTCCCTCTCCCATTCCATGATAGGCAGGCTTCTTTAGGACAAATATATTCTCCCTGTGGGAAGGGCTGCCCAGTAAAACCCTGCTCAATCCCGTTACAGGCAACCCTTGGTAGCAAACTTCCACTGGCTGTATCTACCTGGCAGCCTGCTGCACCATTAGCCTCTGATGTCCCTGTCTGTGGCCTGATGAAAAAGCACTTGCCTGTTCTGTCCTGGACACACATTTGGCTCCCAGTGTAGGGATCCCTTGCCATGGTCTTCCTCCTGCCAACTAAAGAAAATCCCAGCCTGGCCCCTTAATCCTCATTATTTTGTTTTGATCCATTTCTTAATAAGGAAGATCCAGATCTACAATGGAGGCTCTGGTCCTATTCTGAGCTTTGTCCTTTGCCCACAACCACCTCCTGTGGCCACCTGGAACAGGAGGAAGAAGCATTTCTTCAGTCCTGCACTGCCCAGACTGATCTTCAACCACCTACATGTGCTCCCCATCAGTGTCAAAGGCCCTCCCCACTCGTCCTTCCACCTCCAAACCCTGGCTCCCCTGCAGTCAGGTAAAGCCCCTGGAGCCTACCTTCAGGTATGGCTATGACAGATGGCAGAGAGACAAATAGATAAACAGATCAAATAAAATAATCATCAGGCTGCTGTCACTTCTGGATTCTTTATTTTACTGATTGATTTCCATAGAATAGGGCTGTTCTTTAATATAGTGCATTTATCTGAATATCCCAGCTGACAGAGATAATCATGGGCCCCATAAACCAAGAGGAGGCACATTTATGCTCATAAGTATAGCAGATATTTAGCTATTTGTTCTGGTTTACATTTGTTCTTTATGAGCTATTTTTTCCCTTTTGTGGTAAGTTAAAGATCACTCTCAAATATTTATCAGGGTCTCCCCTATCCTCTCCAGCTATTTTATTAATAATGGTGGGATCATAACGGCCATTTATTGAGTTTCTTCTACATGCCAGGATTAAAACATGACACCTTTCACACTCACCCCAGTGTGCTGCACACACACACACACACACACACACACTCTCTCTCTCTCTCTCTCTCTCTCTCTCTCTCCTTACAGCAAGGCTGTAATGCAGAGACTTTCATCCCCATTTTCAGAGTAGGAAACTGGTGTTTCTAGATGTTATGCAGTTTGTTAAAAATTGCCTCAGGAAAGTAGCAGATTTCAAACCTTGGCCTTTTAGAGTAAAAAATTGATGTTCTCTTAGGTGTTCTTAGCCTAAAGCTCTTGAGACTGTCCCCAGAGGTTCATGCAGTTGTGGGAGTTTTCAGAGTTGTATAGCACCAATGATTGCAACATTTAGGTCAAAAATACTTTTTGAGTGTGTGTGTGTGTGTGTCCACAGCATAGAAAAATGAATAATTTTGCAGCAAATAAACATAAGCAAATAAACATGGGTTTAACTAGTTATATAAGAACGTATCATGTCATATTCCTGCCCTATGCCCCCTATATCATGTTGTATTTTATTTTCTGTATTGGAGTCTGAATCTTTGGCTAGTCTGGAAATGTTTCTAGGACATTCCTCATGCCTCACCCATACCTAGAGTAAGATGGTTGGTGCAGAGTCAGCCTTCTGGTGAACAAAAGACTCATCTACCATCTTATTCAGGGGCACTTCCCCCGATGCCCATCAACACTGTATCTACACCCTGCTCAGGCCCCACCACCCCAGGACTGGCTCTCTCCTCATCTTCATAGTTAGAGAATTTTACACCACTGTACTTTTAAGCCAGCTGGCTTCATTTGATTTTTTAAAAATTTTATGTTAATAATACTGATTTATTTTTTAATGAGTAATCACATGCATAGTATAAGGTTCAAAAGTTTCCAAAGGGTGTATAGTTATCAAGTAAGTCTACCTTCTGCTATTTCTCATGTATCCTCATGTGTTCTTGCAGAGATTGTGTATGTATCTGCAAGTGTGTAAGTGTGTGTGTGTGTGTGTGTGTGTGTGAGATTGATTGATTTATTTAGTTTTATTATTATGTTAATCACCATACATTACATCATTAGTTTTTTTTTTTTTTTTTTTAAAGATTTTATTTATTTATTTGACAGAGAGAGAGACAGCGAGAGCAGGAACACAAGCAGGGGGAGTGGGAGAGGGAGAAGCAGGCTCCCTGCTGAGCAGGGAGCCCGATGTGGGACTCGATCCCAGGACCCTGGGATCATGACCTGAGCGGAAGGCAGACGCTTAACGACTGAGCCACCCAGGCGCCCTACATCATTAGTTTTTGAAGTAGTGTTCCATGATTCATTGTTTGTGTATAACACCCAGTGCTCAATTCAATACGTGCCCTCTTTAATACCCATCACCAGGCTAACCCATCCCCCCACCCCTCCCCTCTAGAACCCTCAGTTTGTTTCTCAGAGTCCATAGTCTCTCATGGTTCATCTCCCCCTCCGATTTCCCCCCTTCATTCTTCCCTTCCTGCTATCTTCTACTTCTTTTTTTTTTTTTTTTTTTAACATATAATGTATTATTTGTTTCAGAGGTACAGGTCTGTGATTCAACAGTCTTACACAATTCACAGCGCTCACCATAGCACATACCCTCCCCAATGTCTATCACCCAGCCACCCCATCCCTCCCACCCCCCACCACTCCAGCAACCCTGTTTGTTTCCTGAGATTAAGGATTCCTCATATCAGTGAGGTCATATGATACATGTCTTTCTCTGACTGACTTATTTCGCTCAACATAATACCCTCCAATTCCATCCACGTCATTGCAAATGGCAAGATTTCATTCCTTTTGATGGCTGCATAATATTCCATTGTATATATATACCTCATCTTCTTTATCCATTCATCTGTTGATGGACATCTTGGCTCTTTCCATAGTTTGGCTATTGTGGACATTGCTGCTATAAACATCGGGATGCACGTACCCCATTCAGATCCCTACATTTGTATCTTTGGGGTAAATACCCAGTAGTGCAATTGCTGGGTCATAGGGTAGCTCTATTTTCAACTTTTTGAGGAACCTCCATACTGTT
This sequence comes from Halichoerus grypus, assembly GCF_964656455.1. NCBI lineage: Eukaryota > Metazoa > Chordata > Mammalia > Carnivora > Phocidae > Halichoerus > Halichoerus grypus. The sequence goes on from NC_135715.1 coordinate 103,108,347, forward strand.
TTCCAGAGTGGTTGCACCAGCTTGCATTCCCACCAACAGTGTAGGAGGGTTCCCCTTTCTCCACATCCCCGCCAACATCTGTCGTTTCCTGACTTGTTAATTTTAGCCATTCTGACTGGTGTGAGGTGGTATCTCATTGAGGTTTTGATTTGGTTTTCCCTGATGCTGAGCGATGTTGAGCATTTTTTCATGTGTCTGTTGGCCATTTGGATGTCTTCTTTGGAAAAATGTCTGTTCATGTCTTCTGCCCATTTCCTGATTGGATCATTTTTTCTTTGGGTGTTGAGTTTGATAAGTTCTTTATAGATTTTGGATACTAGCCCTTTATCTGATATGTCATTTGCAAATATCTTCTCCCATTCTGTCAGTTGTCTTTTGGTTTTGTTGACGGTTTCTTTTGCTGTGCAGAAGTTTTCTATCTTGATGAGGTCCCAATAGTTCATTTTTGCCCTTGATTCCCTTGCCTTTGGAGATGTTTCTAGGAAGAAGTTGTTGCAGCTGAGGTTGAAGAGGTTGCTGCCTGTGTTCTCCTTTAGGATTTTGATGGACTCCTGTCTCACATTTAGGTCTTTCAACCATTTGGAGTCTATTTTTGTGTGTGGTATAAGGAAATGGTCCAGTTTCATTCTTCTGCTTGTGGCTGTCCAATTTGCCCAACACCATTTGTTGAAGAGACTGTCTTTTTTCCATTGGACATTCTTTCCTGCTTTGTCAAAGATGAGTTGACCATAGAGTTGAGGGTCCATTTCTGGGCTCTCTATTCTGTTCCATTGATCTCTGTGTCTGTTTTTGTGCCAGTACCATATTGTCTTGATGATGACAGCTTTGTAATAGAGCTGGAAGTCCAGAATTGTGATGCTGCCAGCTTCGCTTTTCTTTTTCAACATTCCTCTGGCTATTTGGGGTCTTTTCTGGTTCCATACAAATTTTAGGATTATTTGCTCCATTTCTTTGAAAAAAGTGGATAATATATTGATAGGGATTGCATTGAATGTGTAGATTGCTCTAGGTAGAATTGACATCTTCACAATATTTGTTCTTCCAATCCATGAGCATGGAACGTTTTTCCATTTCTTTGTGTCTTCCTCAGTTTGTTTCATGAGTATTTTATAGTTTTCTGAGTACAGCTTCTTTGCCTCTTTGGTTAGATTTATTCCTAGGTACCTTTGGTTTTGGGTGCAATTGTAAATGGGATCGACTCCTTAATTTCTCTTTCTTCTGTCTTGTTGTTGGTGTAGAGGAATGCCACTGATTTCTGTGCATTGATTTTATATGCTGCCACTTTACTGAATTCCTGTATGAGTTCTAGCAGTTTTGGGTTGGAGTCTTTGGGTTTTCCACATAGAGTATCATATCATCTGCAAAGAGTGAGAGTTTGACTTCTTTGCCGATTTGGATGCCTTTTATTTCTTTTTGTTGTCTGATTGCTGTGGCTAGGACTTCTAATACTATGTTGAAGAGCAGTGGTGATAGTGGACATTCCTGCCGTGTTTCTGACCTTAGGGGGAAAGCTCTCACTTTTATCCATTGAGAATGATATTTGCTGTTGGTTTTTCATAGATGGCTTTTATGATATTGAGGTATGTACCCTCTATCCCTATCCTCTGAAGAGTTTTGATCAAGAAAGGATGCTGTACTTTGTCAAATGCTTTTTCTGCATCTATTGAGAGGATCATATGGTTCTTATTCTTTCTTTTATTAATGTATTGTATCACATTGATTGATTTGCAGATGTTGAACCAACCTTGCAGCCCAGGGATAAATCCCACTTGGTCGTGGTGAATAATGCTTTTAATGTACTGTTGGATCCTATTGGCTACTATTTTGGTGAGAATTTTTGCATCCATGTTCATCAGGAATATTGGTTTGTAATTCTTTTTGATGGGGTCTTTGTCTGGTTTTGGGATCAAGGTAATGGTGGCCTCATAAAAAGAGTTTGGAAGTTTTCCTTCCATTTCTATTTTTTGGAACACTTTCAGAAAAATAGGTATTAATTCTTCTTTAAATGTTTGGTAGAATTCCCCTGGGAAGCCATCTGGCCCTGGGCTTTTTTTGGGGGGGGAGGGGGAGATTTTTGATGACTGCTTCAATTTCCTTAGTGGTTATAGGTCTGTTCAGGTTTTCTATTTCTTCCTGGTTCAGTTTTGGTAGTTGATACCTCTCTAGGAATGCATCCATTTCTTCCAGATTATCTAATCTGCTGGCATATAGTTGCTCATAATATGTTTTTATAATTGTATTTCTTTGGTGTTGGTTGTGATCTCTCCTCTTTCATTCATGATTTTATTTATTTGGGTCATTTCTCTTTTCTTTTTGATAACTCTAGCCAGGGGTTTTTCAATCTTGTTAATTCTTTCAAAGAACCAGCTCCTAGTTTGGTTGATCTGTTCTACTGTTTTTTTGGTTTCTATTTCATTGATTTCTGCTCTGATCTTTATTATTTCCCTTCTCCTACTGGGTTTAGGCTTTATTTGCTATTCTTTCTCTAGCTCCTTTAGGTGTAGGGTTAGGTTGTGTATTTGAGACCTTTCTTGTTTCTTGAGAAAGGCTTGTATTGCTATATACTTTCCTCTTAGGACTGCCTTGGCTGCATCCCAAAGATTTTGAACAGTTGTGTTTTCATTTTCATTTGTTTCCATGAATTTTATGTATTCTTCTTTAATTTCCTGTTTGACCCATTCATTCTTTAGTAGGATGCTCTTTAGCCTCCATGTATTTGAGGTCTTTCCAACTTTCCTCTTGTGATTGAGTTCTAGTTTCAAAGCATTGTGGTCTGAAAATATGCAGGGAATGATCCCAATCTTTTGGTACTGGTTGAGACCTGATTTGTGACCTAGGATGTGATCTATTCTGGAGACTGTTCCATAGGCACTAGAGAAGAATGTGTATTCTGTTGCTTTGGCATGGAATGTCCTGAATATATCTGTGAAGTCCATTTGGTCCAGTATGTCATTTAAAGTCTTTATTTCCTTGTTGATCTTTTGCTTAGATGATCTGTCCCTTTCAGTGAGGGGAGTGTTAAAGTGCCCCACTATTATTGTATTGTTGTCGATGTGTTTCTTTGCTTTTGTTATTAACTGGCTTATATAATTGGCTGCTCCCATGTTAGGGGCATAGATATTTACAATTGTTCGATCTTCTTGTTGGATAGACCCTTTAAGTAGGATATAATATCCTTCCTCATCTCTTATTACAGTCTTTGGTTTAAAATCTAATTTGTCTGATATAAGGATTGCCATCCCAGCTTTCTTTGGGTGTCCATTAGCATGGCAAATGGTTTTCCACCCCCTCACTTTCAATCTGGGGGTGTCTTTGGGTCTAAAATGAATCTTTTGCAGACAGCATATTGATGGGTCTTGTTTTTTAATCCAATCTGATAGCCTGTGTCTTTTGATTGGGGCATTTAGCCCATTTACATTCAGGGTAACTATTGAAAGATATGAATTTAGTGCCATTGTATTGCCTGTAAGGTGACTGTGACTCTATATTGTCTGTGTTCCTTTCTGGTCTATGTTACTTTTAGGCTCTCTCTTTGCTTAGAAGACCCCTTTCAGTATTTCTTGTAGGGCTGTTTTGTGTTTGCAAATTCCTTTAGTTGTTGTTTGTCCTGGAAGCTTTTTATCTCTCCTTCTATTTTCAATGACAGCCTAGCTGGATATAGCATTCTTGGCTGCATATTTTTCTCATTTAGTGCTCTGAATATATCATGCCAGTCCTTTCTGACCTGCCAGGTCTCTGTGGATAGGTTTGTTGCCAATTTAATGTTTCTACCACTGTAGGTTACATATCTCTTCTCCCGAGCTGCTTTCAGGATTTTCTCTTTGTCTCTGAGACTTGTAAGTCTTACTATTAGATGTCGGGGTGTTGACGTATTTTTATTGATTTTGAGGGGGGTTCTCTGTGCCTCCTGGATTTTGATGCCTGTTTCCTTCCCCAAATTAGGGAAGTTCCCTGCTATAATTTGCTCCAATATACCTTCTGCCCCTCTCTCTCTTTCTTCTTCTTCTGGGATCCCAATTATTCTAATGTTGTTTTGTCTTATGGTATCACTTATCTCTCGAATTCTGCCCTCGTGATCCAGTAGTTGTTTACCTCTCTTTTTCTCAGCTTCTTTATTTTCCATCATTTGGTCTTCTGTATCATTAATTTGCTCTTCTGCCTCATTTATCCTAGCAGTTAGAGCCTCCATTTTTGACTGCACATCATTAATAGCCTTTTTGATTTTGACTTGGTTAGATTTTAGTTCTTTTATTTCTCCAGAAGGGGTTCTCTAATATCTTCCAGGCTTTTTTCAAGCCCAGCTAGTATCTTTAAAATCATCATTCTGAACTCTAGTTCCGACAAGTTACTAATGTCTGTATTGATTAGGTCCCTGGCAGTCGGTACTGCCTCTTGTTCTTTTTGTTGAGGTGATTTTTTCCATGTTGTCATTTTGTCCAGAGGAGAATAGATGAATGAGAGAACAAAATGCTAACAGGGTAACAACGTCCCCAGAAAAATATGCACTAAACAAATCAGAAGAGACCTGAAACTGGGGGAAAAGAAAGGGAAAGAAAGAAAAAAGAAAAAATTATAAAAACGAACAAACAAAAATAAAACCAGAATATGATCAAATATGATCAGGCTGGTGCATAGATCAGTGCCACACACTAGATTTTGGGCATATTTTTGTCTGTTAGAAGAAAGTGCCTCCCAAAATTTTAAAGAAAGAGAAATTTATATATGTATAAAAATAAGGGTTAATATGATGAAGGGATGGAATATGACTGTAAAGATGAACATTATAAAAGATTTTATAATAGGACTTGATAAGAAGTTGGTTGAAAAAAGAAAGAAGAGGATTAAAAAAAAAAAGGAAGAGAATGTGATCAGGCAGGAGACTAGAAGAAAGCCATACGCTAGAGATTTAGGGTATGTTTTGGTCTGTTAGAAGAAACTGTATCCCAAAATTTTAAAGAGAGAACAACTTATATATATATATACCAAAAATAAGGTTAACTACTATGAAGGGATAGAATATGACTCTAAAAATGAAAAATAAAAAAGATTTTTTAAAAAAGGGATTGATAAGATGTTGTTTGAAAAAGGGAAAAAGAAAAATTCCAAAAAAAAATTTAAAAAAATTAACTTTGAAAGACTAAAAAATCATGGTAAAAAAGCCATGAATTCTATGTGCTGTATTCCCCTAGCGCTGGAGTTCTGCTGTTCTCATTGATCGGTAAACTTGGTCTTGGCTGGCTGTTCTTGCTGATTTTCTGGGGGAGGGGCCTGTTGCCGTGGTTCCCAAATGTCTTTGCCGGAGGCGGAATTGCCCCACCCTCCCGCCGGTCCGGGCTAAGTAATCTGCTCGGGTTTGCTCTCGGGAGCTTTTGTTCCCTGCAAGCTTTCCGTATAGCTTTGGAGGCTGAGAGTGAAAATGGCGGCCTCCCAATCTCCGCCCCGGAGGAGCCGAGAACTCGGGGCCCCACTCCTCAGTGCGCCCCCAGAGAAAAGCAGTCAGTCAGTCCCGTCTCCCCGGTCTCCGGCCGCACTCCGTGCTCACCCGGCCTGTGACCGAGCATTTCTATATCTGGCACACGACCCCGTGTGGAGTCTCCAAACCCAGCAGATCCCTGCGGTGAGCTCCCGCGCCGCTCCTCCCCGGGGAGGAAGTGGAGTCTCCCCGGATCTGCCGCTTGTTGGGTCCCTGCTGAAGGAGCAGTGGCCTGACTGTGCTGCGGATCACGGTTTATGGCAGCCCCCGAGCTGAGAGCCCGCTCCTTGGCTCCGTCTCTGCAGCCGGCTTCCCCGCTCCGATACCTGGGAGCTCTGCCGCACTCAGGCACCCCCGGTCTTTCTGTGACCCCGAGGGTCCTGAGACCACACTGTCCAGCGAGGGTTCCAACCCCCGCTTAGCCACTGGAGTGACGTCCCTCAGCGGAGCCGACTTCTAAATGTTCTGATTTTGTGCTCTGCTGCTCTATCACTTGCCAGAAGCGGCTGACGGAGGCCCCCTCCCCGCCATCTATCCTCCCGCATATCACCTCGGATTCACTTCTCCACACATCCTACCTTCCAGTAAGTGGTCACTTTTCAGAGAGTTGCTGCTATTCTTTTCTTCGATCTCCTGTTGAGTTCGTGGTGTTCAGAATGGTTTGATCCCTATCCAGGTGAATTCCTGGGACCAGATGAAATTTAGGTCTCCTACTCCTCTGCCATCTTGCTCCCCGCCTGTGTGTGTGATTTAAACTGTATGTATAATGACACACATACAGTTTAAATGACCCCTTTAGAGAATTGTATGTGCAGTATGCTATCATATATGTTAAAAATGTTTCATTTAGACTATTTCTAATGCCCAAGTACCTGATATGTTTACTAAAAGTTACTTGGTATTATTTGATACATCGTCATAAAACTAACCATATAATCTCTACTCTGGCTGGACCGGATACAAAATCTTATGCAATGGAATTGCAGATTCCAAATGTGCCTTCATGGGATAAACCCAAACAAGACTATTCAGTGATGTTGCCCAGACAAAGAAATTTAAATGGCTTCAGGCAGCCCCTGATTCTGGTTACTAGTGTTGGCTTACCTAATGCCCTTGCTATCTGAAGAGCTACTGAACCAGTTTGCAAGACACAGAAAAGCAATGGCAATTGCCAGCCTTGTTGCAAGGTGTAACTTTCATAAATGGGAGAATAATAAAGAAAAAATAGCAAGAGAGAAGTTTTATTTAGGAAATCCAATTGAAAGCTTTTTTTTTATTTATTTATTTTAAAGAAACTCCTGTTTCTCCTGTTTTACCTTGGCCTAAAATGATGCCCTAAAGTATAAAAGTGTTTCTGATGTAGTTTGTTCTTATATGATGATGGGTGTAAAACATTTTGTTTTTGTAATCCTGGGGACCAAGTTCATTAGGAGAATCAAATAAAAGGAAACGTAGACTAGAGAAAAAAGATAAAAGGTTCATTTTTTTTTCTTTTTGTCAGACTCTTTGACTTCATAAAGGATTTCTCCAAATACTCTTCTCAAACTGTCTGTGTGAGCCTGCTTTTGGTGAAAGAGCAGTGCTATGCTCAGCCCAGATTCTGGGAGGAACTGTCTTCCAAAAACAAATTCTTCAGTTTATTGTTCCATATCTAGCCACTATTGAATGATGACATAAAATTAAACATTGGTCAGGTATTATGTTATCCAGAGAGCATGTTTACTGAAAGGAAGTGGGAAATAAACATGAAAACTCTATGATATCTAACATGAATCGGATGTGTATTATGTACCACCCTATTGTAAGCATTTCACATAAATTATCTTGTCAAATCCTTCCAACAACTCAGTGAGGAAGTACTGCTATCCTTAGCTTACAGATGAGAAAATTGAGTTTTAGAGATGTTAAGTAACCCACCTAAAGCAGCATAATAAATTATTTGTGGGTCTTGGATATGAAGACACCTCTGTCTGGTTCCAAAGACTATGCTTTTAACTACCAGGCTTTTGTCTCCCTTGTGAGTTACCTAAAATTGTGTAATTCCCTAAAATGGTTTGGAAAGGAAGTGCTAGTAGCACATTCTCAGAGAGGGTTGCTTTTGGGGAATGTTTAACATTCTTAATTCATTGCACTTAACAGGTGTGTGGCTTAAGGTAAAAATATAAATCTTGTGCCTTTTCCTGCTATGTCTAAGAGAAGAGGAGGAATTGGGAGAACTCTATCCTCTCCTAAGAAAGGAGAGAAATGGGGAACTATTATTTATTGACTAGAAACTATGGGTAGGCACAAATTTGGGCACTACATATGTTGAATTACTTCTATCTTTTTGGTGAATAAGGATAATAAGTAAGTCCACTTCTATAATTTTTTGGATCTCTGAGTTCACCAATGAACATAAAACAATGTAAGTGATAGATCCTTGGTTCTTGAGGAACTTAGAAGTATGTTGAGATATCAATTTGTAATTCTTTAATTCTATAGATTATATAATTATAATCATTATGTGTATATTATTTATTGCCTATATGTATACATATATATTAATTACATTGTATAATATAGTATTTTAATTCTGTAACTCTATAAACTTGTAGAGGAAAATAAGGGAATGAAATAATGTAGTAAAATGAATGAAGCAGAACTAAACATGCTCTTAAAGTTCACACATGGGAGAGAACCACAGGGACTATAGTAAAGAGGGAAAACTCTTAAAGAAGTCATGTAGCCAGGCCAGGTCTGTGGACCCTTGGCGGGGGTGTCCCTCAGGACCAGCCAAGAGGGTCCTTGGCTTCCCACGGGATAGAAATCAAATGTGAGCCCAGAGGAAGTGAGAGCAGAGTTTACTGAAGATAAACAGTGAGTGAAGATACCGAAAGAACATCCAGGAGACTTGGAGAAGAAAAGAAGAGTGAGTTTCATCTTTGCTTGTGGTCTGGCTTTTTTTTTTTTTTTTTTTTTTTTGAGGATCATGGTCTGGTGTACATGTCCTCTCAGGCATCTAGGAACCAGTTAGAACAAAGAAAAGGTCCAGGTGTCCTCAATAAGTCACTTATTCTTTGGAGCCAGGGGCCCTTGGCATGGAGATGCCTAGCGCTGGTGGTCTGGAATATACACGTATGATGGCTATGTTTGATCAGTCTTGCCTGGTCCTTCCTTAGATGTTATCTCTTGTGCTGAAAGGCTCTAAAGAAATCTTTAATTCCTTGTCCCTTATAAGGAGGACATACATAATGAGGCATGTATAAGATGGGGGTGCAGGTTCTCACAAGAATAGAAGTAGGAAAAGGAGCAAAAAGCAGATTTTTATGGAGTCCCTTCACCTTTCCTATCTCAGAGGTAGGACTTGAGCTTAACTTCTGCTGGGTAGAAACTAGCTCACTGGACTCTGGCAGACCAGTTTGATCTGATTAAACGTCCTATCAATACCACTAGAAAAGTTGGGTTTAAAAACTGTTGTTTAAAAGCATTAGAAAGCTTCTAAAGCAGCAGACTTGAGGGTCCTGGAGAAAAGGAAAGCTCAGAAATGCACGGGTAACATTTGGCACTGCCTTTGCCCCAGGATTTTTGAAAATGCTAAAGTAGCAGCTGAGAGTAGTTTTGATATTCTCATGGGGCTGAGGGAACAATGAAATTAAGCATCTGTCAAGGAAGAAAAGCCTTCATAAGCACTTGAGACTTTTAGCTGGGAACCCCAGAGGGCTACATTCTAGGAGTAAGAACAAACTGGAAATAGACCGACCCTCACAGCGACGGAAACTCCATTTAAATCACCTCAATCTCAGATTAGGTGATCTGCTCCTACTCTAATTGCCTGCCACAGGCAAATGCAAAAACCTCTCTGGAGGAATATAACATAGTCAGAGCCTCAAGGTAATGATGGGAATAGGAACAAAAACCAGACATGCAAAAATACAAGAATTAACCAAAAAAACAAAAACAAAAACAAAAAAAAAACAAGAGGACAAAAAAGTCATATATTCCAGTTAGCAAATTCAAATAACTGTTATTACTGTGTTTAAGAAATTAACAAAATGGAGAATTTCAGCAGAGAAATAAACATTATAAAATAGGATCAAGTGGAAATTCTAAAGTTGAAAAATATAGTAACTGAATTTAAGAACTTAACATATGGGCTTAACAGCAGATTAGGCACAATTTAAAAGTAAAAAAAAAAGACAAACATAAGAAGAAAAAATAATACACAAAAGAGCATAAAAGATATATGGCATGTGGTGAAAATGTCTAATATTCATGTCATTGGGGTCCAAAAGGAGAGACAGGGTAGGTGAGAAGCAATATTTGAAGAGCCATTGCTAAGATTTTCCAAAACATACAAGACTTCAAGCCAAAAGATTAAGAATTGCTTTAAGCGCCAAGTAGGATAAACACAAGATACCATGTTTAAGCACATCATAGTAAAACTGTTGAAAACTAAAACAGAAAAGGTCTTAAAAGCAGTCAATAGAAAAAAATATATTACCTTTAAAGAGATAAGAATGTCATATAATAACAATGGAAGCCAGGAAACTATGATTGACAGCTTTAACATGCGTGGGTGGGGGGGGATCACCACTTAGTTAGAAATCTATACCCAGTGAAAATATTCTCAAGGAAAAAAAAGGTAAAGAAAGGATAATTTCAGACTAGCAAAAACAGAATTTATTACCAGTAGGCCCACACTGAAATAATAAGGGCACTTCTTCAAGTAGAAGGAAAATGATCCCAGATAGAAGCATGAAAATACAGAAAGAAATAATAGAAAGAATAAACATGTGGGTTAATCTAAATGAATATTCCCTGTATAAAACAAATATAATGATATATCATTGGGTTTAAAGAATATTTAAAACATGGCAATAAAAGTTCAAAAAGAGGATGGAGTTAAAATATCCTAAGGTCTTGGAGTTTTCTGAGATGTATTAATTTATATTAAACTTTAGTAGGTTAATGATGAATCTTGTAATCTCTAGGGTAACCACTTAGAATAGTGAATAGAAGAGAAACTTATATGTCGAGTTCACCCAGAAGCAGTTCCTGTGACAAGGGTTTAAATAAATGCAAATGGTTTATTGGGAGATGACCCCCAATGAAAGTAGAGTAGACAGGGAGCCAGACAGGGACGGGAAAGGAGGCAGTCAAGCATGCATTATCAGGAAACTTACCTGTGAGAGGAGCTGGAACTTTATACTGGAAAATACTAGAAACCAGGATGAAATAAGCATGGTAGGGTTTTCTCATCCAAGGGGCGATCCCATAATTACTTATCCTAGGATTGATATTTCCCTGGCACTTCTGGCTTTCTGAGTGTGAAGGCAGAGAGGACTCTCATGGCCAGAGAGACCCTTCAAGTGTAGAATCACAAGTGTAGGCAGTTGGCAGTTGGGCTAGAGTGCCAGGAAATGATAAACTCCAGTGGATGGGGATGGAGTACCAGCAGATGCTACAATACTCAGAAAAGGGTGTACATGTATGTACCAAAGACACATGGAAGAATATAAATAGTAGCATGGTTGTAATGGCCTCAAACTAGAAACAACCCAAATTTCCCCACAGTAGAATGTATTAATGTTGATATATTCATACAGTGCCATATTATATAGCAATGAAAGCAAACTACATCTATAAACAAGAACATGGATATGTCTTACACACATAATGGTGAGAAAAGAAGCTAGATGCTGCAGAATGCATACTGAAGATTCCATTTATATAAAGTTCAAAAATCTGCAAAACTAATCTGTGGTATTAGAGTAATGGATAACTTTAAGGATGAAGGGATTTTTAAATGGGTGGGGGATAAGAGAGGAGCTTTCTGGGATGTTGATGATGATCTGTTTCTTGATCTCAGGGTGGGGGGTTACACAACCTTGCTCTCTTTATGCTAATTCACAAACTGTACATTTATGATATGTGTACTTTTCTGCATGCATGTGAAACTTCGACTTAAAAAAGTTTATTAAAATGAAAAAGAAATTAGCTGGGTGAAGGGGCAAATTAAGTATAGCTGCCCACACCATTGGCTCTATCCTTGAAGGGTCTCTTTGGCCACAAGAGAAATGAAAGAAACAGTCAATCACAGGAAGATAAGAATGAGCAAGATGTATAGGCGATTGTGAAGAGGCTTATCCGTGGGAACTGGAAAATCCATGTTAGATACAATTGGGAATATCAGGCTCATTTAGTGAGTTAAGACAAATTGTGAGAGGGTGGGGAATTTGTCCTTGGCATCACAGGGAATATAAATTCATTGTTGCATGTGACATTCCAGGCTCTGTTCCAATCCCCCTCTCACTCTTCACAAATAACCCCATACTTGAGACAGTAGAGATCACTTCTACTTTACTAAGTTGGTAAAATGTGTTACACAGGTAGAAACTTAATGGATAGTGATGAAATTAAAACCAGCAATGGTGTGGAACTTTAGTTTACTTAAAACAAAATGTGGACAACATTGTATACCTCATATGATGGTTGTGAAAATATTCATTTGGAAATTTCAACCTTCTCTCTTGAAGGCACCAACTTGGACACCAGGAACACAGTGATGGTTCAGCTATGTAAACCTGTCTGCTCCATATCGTGAGTGATGGAATTCACTATCTGTGGCTGACTATAAGAGAGAGTGAGTAGAGTGGCCAGTTCAAAGTAACTGAGTCTGATTTATGGAGGGAAGTGTTTTGAATGCATGTATGAACAGATTTAATGGTATTACATGATTGGGGGCCAAGGCAACGTATATTTAAGGAAGTGCCATGATGGTGACAGAGCTTTCTTATGAAGGACGTATATTCTGATCTGTCTGCCACTTTGTCTTTTTTCCCCTTTAACACAAAAGGCAAGTGAAAGTTAAAATGGAAACGTCTGGAGGGGGCAAGTAATGAGTATTCTAATTGTTAAAGATTCCTTTCAAGCCTTCAGATAGCCCATGGAGTTGAAACTGTCTCTCTTCAAATCCCATTAAGAGCAGAACAGCTATGCCCGAGATTATCATGATGGTGTTTCATGCCAAGCCTTTTCTGTCAGCCCCAACCCGAGGAAAGAGAAAGTGAAGTTCTTTTCTGCTTAGAATGCAATTCATCTTTGGAAATTAACTTCCTTACCATTAGGGGGATATAACAGATGCCCTGTAGCAATGAACATTTGCCTGTGAGGCTTTGTCTACCAACTGAAGATCTATAGGCAGCCTTCTTTCTTTAGATGGAAGACAGGGCAGATAATATAATTCATGCAAACATTCTAGAGTTGGGGAAATGAGAGATTTCTCCAGTTTCCAAAGGATATGGAGAGGATGGTACAGTGGAGAAATTATTATTTTTTCATAATAGTAGAAATCCATATAAATTTTATGGTGATTGCTTGTTTATTGACTGTTCTTGTTGCAACAACAGTTTATCTCCTTGTGAACAAAATAGTCCTTTCAAATTGTGATCACTTCAGCTAACACTGTCAGCAGAAAGGACTAGACTTTAACTGTCACAACTAGCTCCATGTTTTAGAGTATTGCTTTCAAATCTAAGGCTGGGTCTGCACAGTGTTTGTTTTTGTAAAAGCTAGTGTCTACAGGTGGTCACAGTCAGAAACTGGAGGGGAAAGGGCCATGGACCCACATTGCCCGGCATCCTGGGTTCCTTGCCCTCCTGGCTGGATTCCACATTCAGCCCTCAAGGCTTCTGACAATTTCTGTGCTGATGTGCAGAGCAGACAAGCTCTGTCAGAGAGCGCAATACAAACATACAGGCAGCACTGGGAAGCTGTCTGCTAAGTATGACAAAGGAGCCCTCAACACAGCAATGGCATATGGAAAGCAGGCATGAAATTATCCCATGCTTGGGCTTAAGAACTGTGCAGGCTTTTTCTTTTGAGCTCAAAGTGCTGGGTGGTTACAAGTTCCACTTTGCTACAGCTGTGAAAAAGCTGGCTAGGTTATCTTTGTCTGGCAGAACACTACTAATGTTGAACAAAAGTTTCCATCTTCCTTCTCACTCTTCTATTTTGCTTTGGCCCATAAGTGGTAACTTGCTTTCTGGATTCACAGGCAAAATGTGTGTATAGTGTGTGTGTGTGTGTGCACACACACACGCACACATACTTAACATACATGCACACACACACATAAATGAATAAACTCAAGAAATTTCTCCTTGAACTTCTCTGCATTGGTGAATTGCTTAGCTCTCCTTAAGAGAGAGATAGGCCTGCCATGTAAAACCTTGTTCCAGGAAGACACCCTAATTCAAGGAAATATACTTTCTTTCTTTCTTTTTTTTTTTTTTTAAAGATTTTATTTATTTATTTGACAGAAAGACAGTGTGAGAGGGAACACAAGCAGGGGGAGTGGGAGAGGGAGAAGCAGGCTTCCTTCTGAGCAGGGAGCCCAATGCGGGGCTCGATCCCAGGACCCAGGACCGCTTAATGACGGAGCCACCCAGGTCCCCAAGGAAATGTACTTTAATCTTCAGAGAACTTTGAGGATCTTTTGTGCTTTAAAGAAATTCTGCTGAGAACCCTCTGCCCAGATGCCAATCCCCACTGGAAGTGAGAATCAACAGCCACATTCTACCCTCAGGGACTGTGGAGGGCCCATACATTGAGTAACTGTATGGGGAGGTTGAAGGAAACAAGGGTGAGTGGAGAGAGTAAGTGGGTGGGGCGGGGTGGGGGGAAAGTGATATGAACAGGAATCTAATGTTCTTTAATCCTAAATTTGCAAGTCACCAGTAGGATCAAAATGAAATATTCCTGTCGTCTATTTAATATTTTAATTAAGAATTGCCCCCAGTTGGCAGAAATGGTAGTTGATAGTCCCACTTAAATAGATAATGGGTGGGACAGTTTTCACTGGGTATATTTTGACGGCAGCAGCTAACCCTATATCCATACAGGAATAAAGAAGCGCGTCAATTCATGCTTCCTCCTTTTGGTAGCTTGTCTTTCCAAGTGTTCAAGGTGATGGCCAGTTAGGATGTGGTGAAGAATAATAGCTTGTCCTATGGAAGCTTTTTCACTTGAATCACCTCATTAGCTCTGGAAGGTGAAAAGCACAGTGTCATGGAAAACTTTGGGCTAACTTTTTAGGGGCAGGATTTGGGGGCAGTTTAGACACAGTGTGTGGGTGCCTGTATCCTGGGTGATGCTCAGAGCCATTGATGGTTGTGGGAGGATCCTCTCTTGTGGCTTCACTTTCTCTTTTGAAGCAGACAAGGCATGATAGAGGGAAATGAATTCTTCTTTCTCAGCCTCATTTGAGCATTTATTGTATTGAAGTTATAGAACTCAGATAAGCCAATAAAAGCTAGGTCAGCACTTCCAGATTTTTGGTTTACATAGTTTTATAACTCAACTACAAATACTTGTGCGAAGAAATGAAACACACAGTATCTAGCAGAAGATGGTTTTCCTTTTGAAAGATCTCTTTGAAGAAAGAAGAGAGTTGTGTTGTTCCATAGTGTCCTCTGAGCTTTGCCAGTAACGACAATGATGATGAGATGATGAGCCTTTCTCTTCCTGAAAGTTTTAGGTAGAACATTCTTTCTTGAATCCACAATGTTAATATAAATAACTTCAAGTTTAACTCTTTGAAGACATTATTTTTCTTTTCCATTTTGTGGCCCAGAGGAGATGAAAACCCAATAAACATTCAACATATTGAAATTAAAAAATTATGATCTGATTTCTCTTATCCAGTGATTTATCTGTTTAGCTACCTAATGTTGGTTCAGCATCTTCTCACTTTGCTCGACATGGAAGACCAGCATGGGTAAGGCAAAATCCTTGCCCTTATGGAAAACAGATAATCACAACACAGTGGTTCAAACAATAATGGAAGTAGTCACTGAGTAACATGGTATTATGGAGAACAGAGTCTTAGACTAGAGTGGTAGGTAGATTGGTTCAGAGAAGAACTTCTGTGGAAATGACCACTGAGTTAAATTTTAAAGACCAGAACTTAGCCACATAGAGTGATGTTAGGCATTCCAAGAAGAGAGAACAACATGATCAAAAGCAGGGAGGAGGAACTGTAAACAGGTTAGTAGTGCTAGGGAGGCAGGGATAGGAGAGAGGTGAATCTGAAGGTCCTGAAGGACCTTGTTAGATAGACTAAAGGCCAGGCTACCACTGGGAAGCTATTACCAACAGCCTCGTTGAAACTGATAAATTTGAGCTAGGGTAGTGTTAGATTGTAAGAAAAACTAAGAAAAGTGAGAAAAGACAAGTAAGAAAAATGGGAATTTAAAACCTATTCAAGAGATAAACCCAGCAGAATTTGGCGGGGATGAGGAAATGAGAAAAGTCTAGAATGCCCCCCAGGTTTCTAGTCTGTCTATCTGGCTGGATATTGGTTTGTGTGTAGGTGGTAAGATGACAATGTATGCGGTTTGACGTTGGCTGGAGTTGAGATGCCAGTGGGTATCCAAGTCAGAACGTCCCACAGAGAGTTGAATTGAGTCTGAGGCTTAGGAGAGAAGGTCTGGCCTGGAGATAAATTATTGGAAATCATCAATATCTAAGTGGTGGTTAAAACCATGAGCATAAATAGATTGGATTATCCAGGGGAGAGAGACAAGAGTGAGAACAGTATACTGAATACAGAACCATGAGGAAGGCCTTCTTTTAAGGGTAGCATGGAAGGAAAAGAGTGCATGAAGATGAGACAAAAGGAATGCTCAAAGAAGTATTAAAAAAACAAGGTAAGCACATTGTTATGGAAGCTAAGAGCAGATTACAAATACTGAGGGAGTTACAGAGAGGTTTAAGATAAAATGTAAAACACGTCCAGTGGATTTAATCCATTTTAATATTCAAAGTCCCAACATCCCCTTTTCCTGACACCAGTTTATCTTTACCAAAAATGTTAATAAGAAAGAAACAGTGAGAAACAGCAAGCAGATGGGTTAACTCTTTTGTCTGCTTCATGCTCTGTGGCTTGCCCCAAAGACCAGGTTCCCCACAAGGCTGCAGCTGGAGCTGGTGTGTGCACCCATGTCTTTGCACAGTTCCCCGCCACACTAGTGTTTGCCATGCTCTAAGCAGGTGGTATAGCAATTCCAGGTATCCAGATGAAAAATAACACCGTATTTAAAGTTTCCAAGTGGGTTTATTTTATGGATACACACAGATTTGCTGTGGCATGTAATGAGATCTAATTCTACATCAGACTGCTCCATACCACTGTCATTTTTAAATAGTTAAGCTTGCTTTCTTGTTTTAAATTGTAGTTTTATGGTTTCCCATCACTGGTGCGGTGAAGCTGTCCTAGATCTGACTCTAACAGATTCTGACCTGCTCCTGACTTACGGCCCCACATATGCAGTGGGCATGAAAGAAATGGCAGAAGTATCCCTTTTAAGTGGCTACGGCCTCAGTTCTGGAAGATCAGGTTGCCTTATTTTTGGAATGACCTGCCAAGACAGGGATGACCTAAAAAAAACATGTAGTTTCCTAAGTGAGAGGTGATTTGCTCATATATGCAGTGTTTGGTCTATCTTTCTATATTCATTCATTTTGAGAATATACTGTTAAGGCAGCTCATTTGTGTTGCTACATGCCTATCCCAAGTTGCCACTTCTCCACGTGGTTTCCATCACAGAGCTTGGCAATGCGTCCTACATTGGTTACTGTGCTCCAATTCAGTCTCAGAATCCTTGTCCATACAGAACTCTTGGTAGCCACTGGGAATTAATAAAATCTCTTTGTTGGTTGTAGCCTGCTGTATTCCAGTGCTGAATCAGGAACTATGGATATTATGAAAAATCAAGAACATTTATTTCCCAGGTTGTTACAATTAAACTGAAGGAACAAAATCTTTCTGACTAATTCAAAGGCTATATTCAACTCTGCTCACTGTAGGGGAAGGAGAACCAGAGTCACTATATTTGATTCTTTAATATTCAAGTATTGGCTAGAGGGTTGGAGTAGATGTCATTGAAGGGCTTTTGAAACTTTGGGAACTACTGTTGTATCAGGGACCCAGCAGCACACACAGCACTGGCTCTCAATATTGATATGTAAAAGAATCATATTAATAACTCATTTAAAGTGCAGATTTCCTGGATCCTACCCAAAAGATTCCCATTCTGTAAGTATGGACATAAGCCCAAGAATCAAGATTTTCTTAAAAACCCTCTTGGTTCTGGGACACCTGGGTAGCTCAGTTGGTTAAGCATCTGCCTTCAGCTCAGGTCATGATCCCCAGGTCTTAGGATTGAGCCCTGCATAGGGCTCCCTGCTCAATGGGGAGTCTGCTTCTCCCTCTACCCCTCCCCCTTGCTCATGCTCTCGCTCTCTCTCAAATAAATAAAATCTTAAAAAAAAAAAAACCTGTTGATTCTGATATAGATGGTCTAAGGACCCCACTTTGAGAGATAATCCATTAGAGTAGTGGTTTCCAAAGTAGGGTTCACACACCCCTGCTATAGGGGACAGTCCTTTATGGTATGATTACAAAGAAAGTTCTGGTGCCCTCATTGAACCTGTCTAACAATCAGCTGGTCATGTCCTGGACAAAATGTGCAGAATGAGCAGAGTGGTAGTGGGAGTGAAGTTGAGTTTTGCTTATTGTGGTACAGTACAATTTATATCGCTTTGGTAAGTGGATTTAAGAGTCAGTGATCTTGTTTAATTAACCTACCCTTTACAATATGGGCGAGTTGCCTTAAAACAGATTTCTGCAAAGAACCTGTGAATTAATGATCATGCTAAAGGAACATCCATAAGGGAGCAAAAGAAAATGGCCATGCTGGTAATTGTCCTGCTCTTCCAAAGCTCCCGCTCAACTCCATCAGGGGGTAAGAAACAGTGACACTCTAATCAAATATAATACCAAGAAAACTATTTGAAATGTGGCTTTACAGCCACTGTCATTAATGATAAACCTTTCCCAAAGTGCCCATCATGTCTTGAGAGATTAACTCAGAAAAATTAGAAGCCTATGGTGCAGAGGGTAGGTTCCAGAAGCTAGAGCCAGACTCCTGGTTTGAATTCACGTTCTGGTGCTTACCAGCTGTGTGACCATGGGTGACTCAGTTTCCCTACCTGTAAAATGGGGGTTAATAATACCTACTTTGGAGGGCTTTTATGAGGATTAAAGAAGTTAATATGTGTAATGTGCTTAGACAAATGCCTGGCATATGGTGCAAGTAATACAAATATTAGTTTAAACATTTTATTTAGTTTATTTTTAATTTAGTTTAAACATGTCCATTTTATGTTCTTATTTATAGATTTCTATTTTTTATATTCTATATGGGTGGGCTTTATTAAAATTTATAAATAAATATACTGGGGGTACA
Source organism: Halichoerus grypus (assembly GCF_964656455.1). Lineage (NCBI taxonomy): Eukaryota > Metazoa > Chordata > Mammalia > Carnivora > Phocidae > Halichoerus > Halichoerus grypus. The sequence goes on from NC_135715.1 coordinate 103,127,109, forward strand.
TGCTCAAACATTGTGGCTGATAAGGGTGAGAGAGTAAAAGATCTGTAGTTCACTTTCTAGCAGATACGGGTGCTCCTAAAATCTTCCCAAGCCTCTGGGAATATCAATAGTAACTGATGTCAACCTTTGCTGGGCCTGAGGGCAGGGCCTACACTGTTGGATGGTGGGGCCTGGGTAAAACAGCAAAAAATTACCACTTTTTGACAATCTTTTCTCCATGTCGCTTCTGTACATTAAACAGTCTGACCTAATTGTCACTTTATTCTAATGTATGTCACTTTCATACCTTATTTTTCTGTTCCTCATGTGTGTCACACCAATATATTACCTGAAAAAGTGTTTGGAAATGTGCTAGTTTGGAATAACGAACTTATGAGGAGCTCCCCTACTCTCCTGCCCCTTATGTTCTCTCCCTCTGGCACCTGACCTTCTGCTCCAAGGCCTCTGCTCATGAGCATCAGTGCTCCTCGGAACCAGATGTATCCAGGCCACATGGACAAATGTGTGTACAAACACAATTCTTCCCTTTTCCACTCAGTACAGCTAGGTGAGACCGAGTTTTTTTTTCAAAAGCAGCATTACTGAGAAGAACATAAAAGGGAATAAACACAATGACAAATGATTGAAACAAATGAGAATGTCCAGTATTTCTTTCCAGTCATCATTGACTGAACATTCCTCCATCTCTTTTCTCAATCTGCTTGAGCAAACTCCCACCCAAGGTGGCTTCAGGTTGGATCCTCTCTGCCTCCCCAGAGTCTGTTTTCCAGTTGTCATTGCCTACAGATCAGAGTCCAGATTTTGTAAACTTTCACTTAGTTTCTTCCATATTCTGATTCTACCTTAAGGGCTCATGCACAGGATTGCCCTGGAAGACCTTAAATATCTCCTCCAACTTTCTCTCTCCCTCTTTCTCTCAGTAGACTCTTCTCTACCATTTTCTAAACACATCTGGCTCATTTGCTCATGGCCTCTCCCTGGAGTCTTCTCCCATTGCTCTCAGCTGGGATAAATCCTATTTGGCTTCTTAGGACCCCTCAAATTTTTACTTCCTTGAAGACCTTATAGACCAGAGAAAGAGGAAACCTTTGGTGCATCTCAAATCACACCCCAGAACTGGCTGTCTTGTTTTTCTATAGATCTGCATCATATGTCTTCATGTAGGGCTACTTGATTTAGAGCAGAGTTTTCAGGGGAAAATTTTAAGGTGTCTTTCTTTCTAGCACAGGTCCACAATGTCCAGATCCATTCTAAACATGACCATGTCTCATACATCATGGAACCATTGCATCTCAGGTTTGAGAAAGAGTCTACCTCCTACCTCCACCCAATGTGTGAGTCCTCTCTGAGCATCCCAGTGCATATGTCCATATGTTAGAATGTCTCCCATGGTGGTGACCTCACTACCTCTCTAGCCATCTCATTCCCCAAAGCAGAATAGCTTTCGTTTCTTTTAGAATTGATGTCATAGAACACAGTTGAATTTCTTTTCTTTTTAAAGATTTTATTTGACAGAGAGAGACACAGCAAGAGAGGGAACACAAGCAGAGGAGTGGGAGAGTGAGAAGCAGGTTTCCCGCCGAGCAGGAAGCCCGATGTGGGACTCGATCCCAGGACCCTGGGATCATGACCTGAGCCGAAGGCAAACGTTTAACGACTGAGCCCCTCAGGCGCCCCCACAGTCTGAATTTCAAGACAACATAGCAGAGTAAAATAAAAAAAAATTGAACTGGTGATGAATTTAGAATGTGATAAGACTGGGTGTTCTGGAAACATACATTGAATAGAGCTAAATTATGGAGGTTTAACATTTGTTTAATATGCATGCTTGGCTAATTTCTCTTCAAGTGAATGTTGAAAGGTAATATCCTTTGAAACAGACCGGACTTGTCCTGGAAAATATTAGTGTTCTAAAATGGTTAAAGCCCGGAGGGCAGAGAACTCTGGTCCTTTGAAATGTAGCCTTCTTTTCTAGGCATTGGAAGACTTAATAAGACTAAGCTATAATAATTTATTGGTGCAGTATTGACAATAGGCTTGTTGCTGTGTAAAATACAAACGTACATTAGCTTTGCCTTTGGGACATACACTGTAGATGTGGAATGCCTGTTGACAAAGTTGATTTAGATTATTTTGAACATATGGATAGTCTTGCTTTACTGTTTTTCATTGCTTTGATATTGTTTTCATCTTTATAGCTTGTCTCCATCTCAGAGGAATCCTACTACTCAGGTGATTCTTCAAAGGCCTATATCAGCCACTTTTCCAGCTTCCCCTTGCCCGAGATCCTGATGTTAAGTTCCTCTGTTAGCTTGATCTATCAGCACTGATTCCTTTATTGATTTCTTTTTCTGTGCAGTGGTTGATGGTATTGAGAACACAGTCAAGGCCTTAACACATCCTTAGACATAAATATGCATCTGATTAAATAGTTTAAGTGAGCTAAAGATGAAAGAAAAAGGTAGAATAACCACGTTACATTTTGTTGTCTTTCACTGGTCAAACAGTAACAACTGAAGGCAGGAGAAATTGTTGAGTCCCTTTGTGGTTGGCAGAACAATGCTCCCCTCCCCCGAAAATGCCCATGTCCTAACCCTCCAAACCTTTGACAATGTTAATTTACATTAAAGATGGAATTAAAAGTGCAGATCTTTAGATGGGGAGATTATCTCAAATTGTCTAGATGGGCTCAACCTAATCACACAAATGTTTATTGGAGAACCTTTCCCAGCTGTGGTCAGAGGGCAATGTTACTGTGCAGTAAGAGTCTGAGATTCAGCTTACTGGCTGTGAATTTGGAGAAAGAGGACATGGGTCAAGGAATAGGGATGGCCTCTAGAAGTTAGAAAAGTCAAGGAGACATACTTTCCCTTAGAACTTCCAGAAAGGAATGCAGCCTTGTCGACACCTTGGCCCAGTTGTACTTCTGACATACTGTAAAATAATGAGTTTGTGTTTAAGCCACTACCTATGTGGTAATTTGTTACGGCAACAATAGAAATGAATACACTATATTTTAGAGAATACAGTGAAAGTAAATATGTTTACGAAAATATATTTTTCATATTTATTGAGAATATGGTCATTAAGTTCTATATCTAGAAGGACTTGGAGCAAAGTCAAATACAGCCTGTTCATATAAGGCTAAGGGTCTCTGGGAGGTGTGACTGTTTAAATGCCCTGATTGCTATTCATTTTAGAATAATCAGAGTGGGAGTGACTGACACTTCTACAAAGTCTTGGAACTCTTTGGTGATCCAGCAATTAATTTCTTTTCTTTCTTTCTTTCTTTCTTTTTTTGCACTTACAAGTGACCTTTCTAAAATGCTAACATTCCTCATCTTAAATCCTTTTGTTCTTTTTTTCCTTCAATAAAATCCAAGCTTTTTATCATGCTTTACAAGGCTCTTGAAAAAAAAAATAGCCCCTGTCTATTTTTGCAGCCTTCCCTTTGACCACGACTGTTTCAGCCATACCACTGCTTGCCCTTCATATTCTCTCTGACCTCTGTGCCTTTGCACGTGCCCCTGGAGCCTCTTCTCTCCATGGCTTGCTCCTGTTCATTCCTGACAGCACAGACACTATCCTGTCTACGAAGACATCCTACCACTCTCCAGACATTGCCAACACCCACCTCCACTCACCTTCACAACCAAGGAGCATCTATCATACTGTGTTAGGAAGCATTACTTGTCTGTTTTTTTTTTTTTAAAGATGTTATTTATTTGACAGAGAGAGAGACACAGCGAGAGAGGGAACACAAGCAGGGGGAGTGGGAGAGGGAGAAGCAGGCTTCCCGCGGAGCAGGGAGCCCGGTGCAGGGCTCGATCCCAGGATCCTGGGATCATGACCTGAGCCAAAGGCAGATGCTTATCGACTGAGCCACCAGTCGCCCCAGTTGTCTGTATTTTTATGAGCTCTTTATAGACCGACAGAGCACCTTTCCTCTTTAACCCTGATGACTACTCCTGCAGCTGGCTGGCACCTAGGAAGCACTCAAGAAGCACTTGTTGAATGAAAGGATGTGCCATATTCTTATGTGAAAGCCCTGCAGCCTAGATTAGGAATCAAGAATTTGGCTCAGGTATTTAGAAGGTACAGTGATTCCTTTTTAACACCTTAGAAGTGGTCAGAGATTACTGATGCCTCTTATTTCCCCCACAGTATATTTCCCCTAGTTTGAACCATGCAGGGAAGTATAGAAAAAAAAAAAAAAAAAAAAAAAAAGCGAAGTTTGGAGTAAGAATTTTTAATCAGGAGCATAAGAACCCCCTAGAAATTCCATGAATAGGCTTCATGGGGGCCTTGCAGACCACCTGAAATATATAAATATAAATATATATATACTTATTTATTGTTTATATGTACTTGGGAAAAATCAGAGATTTGTTCATATTCTCAAACCAAAGTGGTCCCAGGGAGTCTGTAGTAATAATGGGCAGCAGTGTAGTCATGAAGAAACTTCAAGCTTTCCTCACTTGAGTCTGCTCCCATTCAATTTCAAGCCTCTCCATTTTGGAAGCTTTTGTCACCACATTTGTACCTAAAGGAATAAATTATTTCTGTTCTTCCTTAATAGGCAGTTTGAGGAGGAAACCTCCCTGGAATGGTGGTCCAGGCTGGTATTTTTCCAAATAAGCAGTGGGAGGTGTGAATCTGACACTGTTATACTAAACAAGTGGAATATCAGGAGCAGGGGGGCTTAAACATAGTCATTTACATGGGCTTTCACATTCTTTTAGGACGGAGAGGAGACTCCGAGTGTCACTTAGCTTCACCACCTGCTTTAAAGAAAAATTTCACATAAGCCGGGGTGCCTGGGTGGCTCAGTCAGTTAAGCATCTGCCTTCAGCTCAGGTCATGATCTCAGGGTCCTGGGATCGAGCCCCGCATTGGGCTCCCTGCTCAGCGGGGAGCCTGCTTCTCCTTCTCCCTCTGCCTGCCACTCCCCCATTTGTACTCTCTTTCTCTCTGTCAAATAAATAAATACAAAATCTTTAAAAAAAAAAAATTTCACATAAGCCGTATGAATTGGATTACATTTTATCCCACTTGTAGGTATGCTTCCCCTGCCCCTGAGAAGGTGGTTGCCTAATCCTACCCAGCGCAATCCACACTGAAAGGGCCACTTGGAGAAAACCAGAGATCAGCTGCTTGGGGAATATTCTGAGTCTTGCCTTTTCCATTAAAAGCAAAGAAGTGGAGAGAGACAAAATGTACCCATGGGTTTAGATCCTTTGGTTAAACGGTGTGCGGTCTTCCAGAGCTGGGCATCCGATGTGTTCTCTAAACAGGCAGCATGCCTGCCATGGAAGCCTTTCTGCAAATAAACCACAAAGTCACAGACTTGGGCACAGCATTTGAATAAGAGCAGGTAGAGAAAAAATATCCTTTCCTCAAGGTCACTGTCTGTCTCTGTGAACTCATGTTGGGGAGCCGGAAGAAACTATCTTGGCAATTGGGGAATTCTTCCTTGGAGAAGGATGAATTTCTGACTGCTGCATCCAAAATTCATCTAACATTGTCAAAACTGTGAGGCCAGGGCAGGGAGAAACTGGCCGTCCTGCCATTCTGCCTCAGTTAATGGTCTGTCTGCATTGAATGCTGCAGTAGGATTTGGGGGTGTATATGAATCACTGTGAAAGACTAAATATAGCGATCGGAGTCCATTGCACTCATTCATTTATTAAAACATCAGTTATTTAGAGCATCTACTGTGAGGCAAGCGTTATGCTAGGTCCTGAGATTCTCCAAAATAGAGAATTATTTCAGTTATTTTATACAGAACAGTTATTCACTTATTTTAATAGATATTTTATTTTAATAGAATAAGTCAAAGATTGGCTCTTAGCTTTGTCTTTTTTGCTGATATTGGTTAATTCATCTGAATTTATTAGATTCATATTACTCTTCTTTTACCACTTGCAGAGCTTTGAGAGAGGTGTTGGCAGAGATACACAGATGGAGATGAGGGGGTGCCCATCCTCAAGCAATTTACTGTCTACTGTTTAGTTTACGTTAAGCCCTCTTTTAGAAATAGCAAGTTATACACTCTAAATAAAAGTGTTTTTTCCTCTCCCCTACTTCCCCCTTCCTTCTGGAGGAACAACTTTAGTGTAAGAGTTTTGTTTCTAGAGTTTGCTCGGAATTTGCCTATAAGGAGTTGGTGCTCTTTTGTACCAACTAAGGCTAACTTTCAGACTCACCAAAAGTCTTTAGGTCTCATAAAATCATGGAATTAGCAAACAGAAAATCGTAGGAAGTTATTTACCCTCTTTTTTTTTATTTTATTATGTTAATCACCATACATTACATCATTAGTTTTTGATGTAGTGTTCCATGATTCATTGTTTGTGCATAACACCCAGTGGCTCCATTCAATATGTGCCCTCTTTAATACCCATCACCAGGCTAACCCATCCCCCCACCCCCCTCCCCTCTAGAACCCTCAGTTTGTTTCTCAGAGTCCATAGTCTCTCATGGTTCGTCTCCCACTCCGATTTCCCCCCCTTCATTTTTCCCTTCCTACTATCTTCTTCTTCTTCTTTTTTTTTAACATATAATGTATTATTTGTTTCAGAGGTACAGGTCTGTGATTCAACAGTCTTACACAATTCACAGCGCTCACCATAGCACATCCCCTCCCCAATGTCTATCACCCAGCCACCCTATCCCTCCCATCCCCCACCACTCCAGCAACCCGAGTTTGTTTCCTGAGATTAAGAGTCTCTTCTGGTTTGTCTCCCCCTCCAATTTCGTCTTGTTTCATTTTTCCTTCCCTTCCCCTATGATCCTCCATCTTGTTTCTCAAATTCCTCATATCAGTGAGATCATATAATTGTGTTTCTCTGACTTATTTTGCTTAGCATAATACCCTCTAGTTCCATCCATGTCATTGCAAATGGCAAGATTTCATTTTTTTTTGATGGCTGCATAATATTCCATTGTATATATACACCACATCTTCTTTATCCATTTATCTGTTGATGGACATCTAGGTTCTTTACATAGTTTGACTATTGTGAACAATGCTGCTATATAAACATTGGGGTGCATGTACCCCTTCGGAGCACTACATTTTTATCTTTGGGGTAAATACCCAGTAGTGCAATTGCTGGGTCATAGGGTAGCTCTATTTTCAACTTTTTGAGGAACCTCCATACTGTTTTCCAGAGTGGTTGCACCAGCTTGCATTCCCACCAACAGTGTAGGAGGGTTCCCATTTCTCTGCATCCCCGCCAACATCTGTCGTTTCCCAACTTGTTAATTTTAGCCATTCTGACTTGCATGAGGTGGTATCTCATTGAGGTTTTGATTTGGATTTCCCTGATGCCAAGTGATGTTGAGCACTTTTTCATGTGTCTGTTGGCCATTTGGATGTCTTCTTTGCAGAAATGTCTGTTCATGTCTTCTGCCCATTTCTTGATTGGATTATTTGTTCTTTGGGTGTTGAGTTTTTAGAAAGAGGGAGAAAGAACATGTGTGCAAACAGGGGGAAGGGGCAGAGGGAGAGGGAGAGAGAATCTTAAGCAGGCTCCACACTCAGAGCAGAGCCCAACATGGGGCTTGATCTCACAACCCTGAGATCATGACTTGAGCTGAAATCAAGAGTCGAATGCTCAACTGACTGAGCCACTCAGGTTCCCCATTATTCCATGTATTTCTAAAACCCAGTTTCCTTCTGCCTCCCAGCATCTTTTACTTTTTGATGTATGGATTAACACTGACTTTCCTGTATTTTCTTGAAGCTAGGACTTTTTCTTTCTCTGGAATTATAGTGAAGCCTACCAAATCTTGATGCTCCTACCCTGTGACAATTCTAAGCAAAATTTGCTTTTTTTTCTGCCATTGATTAATATTGGCTCTAACTTGATGTCAAACTATAACATGACTGGTGACTACCTTCTCTCTATCACTGTAGTTAAAATAATGTACGTGATTTACTACACATACAGAGTTCTCTGCTTTCAGGTTCTTCCCTTTCCTCATTTTGTGTTACCTCTGTCCTAAGTATACCCCTTTGAAGCTAAAAACAAATCAGAACAATTGTCCATGGATATTTATCCGACTCCTGATGATCATCATTGAACTGGACATTTGCTACGGAACTAGAAAATAAGGGATTTTAGGAGTATGTGAATAATGTTTTTTGATGTTGAGTTTGAGGCAGTTTCACTAGTTAAGAAAGGTCTTATTTAAAATTCTTTTTTTATTATGTTATGTTAGTCACCATATAGTACATCATTAGTTTTTGATGTAGTGTTTCATGATTCATTGTTTGTGTATAACACCCAGTGCTCCATGCAATACATGTCCTCCTTAATACCCATCACTGGGCTAACCCATGCCCCCATCCTTCTCCCCTCTAAAACCCTCAGTTTGTTTCCTGGAGTCCCTAGTCTCTCATGGTTCGTCTCCCCCTCTGAAATTCCCCCCTTCATTTTTCCCTTCCTTCTCCTAATGTCCTCCATGCTATTCTTTATATTCCCCAAATAAGTGAAACCATATGATAATTGACTATGTAAACTGTAACTTTATTAATAAGCCCAGGAAATGTGTGCAGTTCTTTTAAGTGATTTCTGTGCCATTTTAAAATTCTTATATGCTATGTATTTAGAAAATATCCACTGATTGGTTTGAATGGTCATTTCTATATATAATAGAGGAAAAAGATTAGACAGGATAAAGGCTAATAAATCCCTGATACCTTTCAGTGGCAAAAGTTTGATACTTCTAATTCCAGGTAAGGAATAAGGTGGCCCTTTTCTGTGCCAGCAAACCATCTAGTGTTTGCATTTATTATAACATTTTATCACACTGCCTTATAGTTATTAGTAATCTTGTTTGGTTAGCTATATGCTTCTTGATGACAGTGAATGTTTTTTACTTTGTAGCATTGCTTTATACGTTGGAATATCTTTTGGCTGCAAAAGAGAGGAACCCAACTCAGACCACCTTAAGCATAAAAGAAAATTTATTGGTTCAAATATTGAAAAGATCCAGGTTCCAGTCAGGTCTTGGTTTAGGGAGCCAAATGATTTTTTTTTTAAAGATTTTATTTATTTATTTGACAGAGAGAGTGAGAGAGCACAAGCAGGGGGAACAGTAGAGGGAAAGGGAGAAGCAGGCTCCCCACCAAGCAGGGAGCCCGATGTGGGGCTCGATCATGGGATCGATCGAGGGATCGATCTGATGGGGATCGATCCCCCTGTCAGGGATCATGACCTGAGCCGAAGACAGACGCTTAACTATCTGAGCCACCCAGGCGCCCCAAGCCAAATGATTTTTACCAGCAATCTCTCTTTGCCTCTCATGCAGATGGCATCTCATAGGGGGAGATGAACCATGAGAGACTATGGACTCCAGGAAACAAACTGAGGGTTTTAGAGGGGAGGGGGTTAGGGGGATGGGTATTAAGGAGGGCATGTATCGCATGGAGCACTGGGTGTTGTATGCAAACAATGAATCATGAAACACTACATCAAAAACTAATGATGTACTGTATGGTGACTAACATAACATAATAAAAAAAATACAGACAACAGAACCTTCTATCCCAGGCTTTTGTGATAAGAAATGAAATCACATTTTATTTCATTGCCATCATTATTTTGACTAGTTTTGTCACTAATGAAAGGTGGCTGGTATTTAGAGTACTGAATAATGCCCATTGTTACAGGAATAGGGAGTGTAGGTCTAGAATGGGGCTAGGGAATCTTAATTTCTAACAGACACTCCAGGAAGGTCTAATATAAAACTAAATGGGCCACAAAATATAAGATTTTACATATACAGAGTAGATATGTGAGACATATATATTATTTATATACATAATAGATATATAGCAGAAAAGTGATCTTTGACAGTTATTTACCTCATACTTCAAATAATTTCTATTATTTATTCATTTCATATTTATTTGTTGCTGAGGACAACAAGTAAGACCCGATTCCTGGCTTCCAGCTCTCCAACAGTGGCTTGAAGATTACAGGCAATCATTTTGAAACGTGTATGTATAAGATTCACATGGTGAGCTTGTTAAAATGCAGATTATAGGATCTCATTTCCAGACAGTCTGACTCAGTAGGTCTGGTGTGAGATCCCCTAAACCTCCATTTGCTCATACCCCAGGTGGCCTTTGGAACACACTTTCAAAGCCAATACCCTAATACATGTGAAAATTCTCTGAAGTGTAATCATTATTCTGAGGAGGTAATGAGGTTATTCTGTTTGATTTCACTACAGGAATGGATTAGCAGACTTACAGGAGAAACTTGTCACCCAGCAATACCTAAGCCACTCCATGATGGGCTAGAAAAATGCCCAAATATGCCACGGAGGAACGCAATGCCCTTGAAAACGGGTTCACAGACCAAAGTTATAAGACTGGGCTGATATTAGCAGTTTTATTGCCAAGTGAAAGTAATAGTGAGGGAATCCCTGAATCATTTCTATTGAGTTTCCTAACATAGAATTCAGCCTTGTAAAACTTGCAGGTGAGTCAAACCTTTATCCCTCCAGTTGCTGAGAGATCAAAGGTCTAACAGGAGATTTTTCTGGCTCTAGGTATCGATTCTGCCAAAACACTTACTGGTCATCAACTGCAGGTGGAGGGGCCATTAATAAATGTGTTCCTCTCCAGTTTTCTTACAGGTTATCCCCAACATATGGCAGTCTTATAAGCTATATTTTTTGAAAGGAATAGCTTAAAATTTATCCTAGATTTTAAATAGTCACTTAAGATGCACATAGCATCACCTAAATACTGATCATACCAACCACTTTCCCAGCTCAGCAGGCCTTTCTCAGCAGTCTCTGTATTGGAAGTATTCCTGTTGATGACTGCTTGGCTTCTGAGCCCTGAAAGACTGCAGAATATTCTTCCTTCTCTCCATCTGGGGACAGACCAAGTCCCTGGAATTGTTCTAGGGTTTCTTTCATTCTAGATGCACTTGCCTAAGGAAAAAAACATTGAGATTGGGATTGCATTTTTCTTTTTGTAGGGCAAGAGCATCAGTTTGCATTGCAGTTGTAGACATAATTGAATAATGAATATTTTTGAAAAAAGGATTCAATACACAATAGAAGCACACCTCCCCCAGATAGCACTTTCTCTTAAGGAATTTGTATATCTATTGCTTATATCCACCAGACTCAGTAGTTAGTGGATCCTGCTAAGTGAATATTTAAATTTTTAACAATTTTTTTTTAAAGATTTTATTTATTTATTTGAGAGAGAGAGAATGAGAGACAGAGAGCATGAGAGGGAGGAGGGTCAGAGGGAGAAGCAGACTCCCTGCCGAGCAGGGAGCCCGATGCGGGACTCGATCCTGGGACTCCAGGATCATGACCTGAGCCGAAGGCAGTCGCTTAACCAACTGAGCCACCCAGGCGCCCAATTTTTAACAATTTGTATGGTTTATTTAGCTGTCTATATCATTCTCTTTTAGCATGCCAACAGGTAATATAAAAGCACAAGAGCTGTAAATTAGACTCCAGTCCCAAATGAAATATGATTTATATTTTATAGATAGTAAAAACATGATTTTTATGTAATCCCAGGCTCCAATGTCATAATAGCCACCAATTAAACAAACCAACATTTTCATTGGGATGTTGCCTATAGAAGTACCATTTAATAGCTTCTATATTGCTGAAGACCACTGGATAATGGACATTGTGCTTTTTTTTAAATTAAAAGATATAGTATTATGGAATAGGTTTTCTTTTTAAAGAAGCTGAACACAGGCACTTTGGAATGCATGAATTTGTTTTGAAGGATCTGAAATTCAGGGACAAACCTTGATTTCTTTTTTTAAATTTTTTTACTTTTTTACTTTTTACTTTTTTTAAGATTTTATTTATTTATTTGACAGAGAGAGAGATAGTGGGAGCAGGAACACAAAAAGGGGGAGTGGGAGAGGGAGAAGTAGGCTTCCCACAGAGCAGGGAGCCCGATGCAGCCCGATGTGGGGCTCGATCCCAGCACCCTGGGATCATGACCTGAGCCGAAGGCAGACACTTAACAACTGAGCCCACCCAGGTGCCCAAACCTTGATTTCTAATAACCCTTTAAATCAGATCATGGCTTCTTCTCTCAGGAGTCAGCCAGGGCCTGTTTCTCTCTGCTTTCCTGTGTATAGATAAACAATCACCCAAATAAGGTTAGAGGCTATTTACTTGGAGCTTGCTATAGCAAGAAGTCAGCCACCATCACTTTGTGTCTGGTAGAGACTCAAAGGCTTGCAGAATGGTGGGATAGCTTTATGGTGCATAAAGGAAATGGTTTTGGTTATGCTCTGATGGGAAGTTGTTCAGGAAGCCTGCGGTGGCCTCACTAGAGGGTGAGTGCATCTTATATGATTGGTTTGAGGAGTGTATTTCGTTTTCTCAGGTTGGTCTTATGTTGGAAGAGGGGACAAAACAATGGGGAAGCTGGCAGTCAGTGACCAACTCCTGGCCATTATGGGCCAATTAGTGCAGAGTTTGCAGTTTGACTTCCTGGGATGGTTGCTGCAAAGTTGTGGGCCAAAGATCTATTGTCATCTATGGTCTGGCCATTGTCCATTTGTATATTCATCTCTTTGTCCCCGCTTTTGATCATTCTCTCAATTGTGAGGATGAATATTTCACCAAACTTTAGAGAATCAGATCTTCCCCTTTGAGGATTGTCCAGTTGTCTCCATAGCCAGCAGTATCATGAGATTTTCTTGACTCTATCCACTATTTCTCATCTACTAGCTTTTTGCTGTTATATCATCATGGAGATCATCTGTGGAGAGAGCACTTGTGCAGAAGCATTTAAGGCTCTGGATAGGATGCAGTGGTCCAGCATCATGATCACTATGATAAGAACAAGAACAATTAAACCCTGTAAGATGCTTTGGAACTAGGAAACCCAATTATTCAACCCAGGCCAAGAGTTCCAGTCCCATAGGCTGTAAGGTATGTAGGCCATTCTATGTTGTCTGTTTCATTGATGCAAACACAGCTGGAAGTATTACTGGTGGCATGGACACCACCATAGCTGCACAACAAGAAAGCTAGAGCAGTGCAATTGCCCATCAGTACCTGTGACGTTGAGTTTAGATTGCTCTCTATTCCATTTAGGGCAGGATGGTATTGTTAATGACTTCTGCCAGAGTTGCTGATAAATTCATTACAGTCCTTTCTATTTGTATAATTTCCGCCAATGAGACTACTGCTTTGATTTTTAACATAAAGAATGAGTTATGTGAACAACCAGGTAGAATGCCTGAATAATCTAGGATGGGCTTCGCTTTGGAGCTCTTGTCTGAGTTGAAATTTTGAGCCTTGGTGATTTACAGAATTAGGATCTCTGTGTATAGAAAGTATCAGAATACTATTCCTGAAGTACTTGAGGTTTTAGAATGAGGCAAACAAAATCAGGTATCCTGGCCACAAAAGAAGTAGTATCCTCTATTACTGGAATAGTAATCCTGGCATCAGGAATGAAGGAGTTGTTCAGGAGGCAAGGTCAAAACCAAGACCTTACCTTAGCTGGGTTACATATTTGGATCTCTGTTAGTTTCTTATAGGTGGCAATTATTTAACCCATCAATATGAAGGTTGTTGAATTCAATTTTAGAGTTACCTAGTGTCTGATCAATAGATTGTAATAATTGGTTATTTTTTTCTGGGAGAGACGGACACTAACACAGTCACAGATTGATTTGTTTAAGGTCATTTGTCCATGTAGGTAAAGTGTAAATGCCAACAGATATTATTCCCTATGGTCTCATTTGATGAGACTGGAATTTGCCAGAAGTTTTAACCGTGGGGGTCTGGCAATTGATGACATATCCAGCAGACAGTAAGATTGAAAGCAGAGGCTACTATTTGGGATAATGTAAGAATGGCTTTAAAATGAGTATGTTCTGCTCTAACGGTTACAGTAAGGGAAGAAAAGAGGAAAAGGTCATTATAGGAATAACAACTAGATGTTTATAGAAAATGAGAAGAAAAATTATTATAAGCAAACACCAAGTCTGTGTACTAGGTGAAAGTTATCTACTATCTGAGGTTATTAGCTTGTTTTGAAGATCTTGGGTCAGTTGCATACTACCAAAGACTGGCTGCTTCTGGTGGATCTCTGAGAATCAATTTGAAAAGCTGTATTGGAGTAGCCTTCAAACTTGAAATTGCTTCTTTAGCTGTGAAATATGAGCCCAATGATGGATTACCTGGAGTTTCACTGCTGTATTTATTATTACACTTGATCTTAGCCAAAAGGCCGAGAAGCGATGCTGCGTATTTATTATTAACAGAACTTCATAAGGTTCTTTCCAATGAGATTAAAGAGCAGTTTTTCTCTGATGTCTTTTCCAATAGATAAAAACGTCTGGCCCAAGATCATGAAAATGGGTTTAAGAAGATGTGGAAAGCTAGCCTTAAACTGTTGATGATAGGACTGGGTATAATATATGGGTCCCTTACAGTATTTTATACCATGATTGCATGTAGTAGGGCAAGCCTAGTGTCAGAGGTGAAATCCTAAAATGCCTGTGCCTTCCAGTTACCACTTTACAGGATGATAACTGATGTGTCCTCAAAGGAATGGACTGTATGGCTTTAAGGGCTTGTGGATTACCTTTGACCAGAGGAGTTTAAGGGTTTCTGAAAGTTTTGATGATTTTAATTTAAATATTATAGTGATTCTTTCAACTTTTCCAGAAGATTGTCATGGTAAGCGCAGTGTAGTTTTTAAATAAGAGGTAAAGCCTTACAGAGTTCGTCGATAATGGTTCCCATAAAATGTGTTCCTTAGTCACTTGGCATAAAAGTTGGTCTGCTCTGGGTTGGAAACGCAAAATCAAAAAGCTTTTTTTAGCATCTGTAAGGGCTGTAGCTTTTTGGCAAGGAAATGCTTCAGCCCATCCTGAGAGTAGATCTACAATAACTGAAATATATTCAAATCTCATGGAGAGTAGTGTTTGATTAAAAACCATCTGAAGGTGTTCAAAAGACCCCTACACCCCTTGGTTCCTGGTTATGTCCCACCTTTACAGTTTTTCCAGGATTATGTTGTTGACAGTTCACACATGTCCTGAAAATAACTTCAACTCTCTTTTTAAAGTTTTCTCACCAATCCTGATTTAAGACATTAACCAATTTGTCTACATCAGGCTGAATAGTTTAATGGAGAAATTCAGCAAATATCCATCCATTTAAAAGCATCTGATGCCATCAAGTGGTTTTCTTGAGAGCACTGGAGATGGAGTGAAAGGTGAAACCAGATTTTTTCCATTCTTTCTTTTTGAAGTTAGGGGTTAAATATTAATATTTTATGAATTCTTTGAGTCATTTCAGAGATTTATCCTTTGAGGATTTGCATAGACTCTCACAACTTTGGTTAAGGCTACTTGTTTGGCATAATGATTTTGAGAGCATTTTCTTTAGCTTCCATATGATCTCTTTTTGCATGGTCTACAACCATTGTGATAACCACCTCTGTAAAAGTAGAGTGTATCTATTAGTTGCTTAATTTGTCCATTTTGGATGGAGGTTCCAGCAGAAGAAATACTCTTTGTTTCCGAAGTGTCCCAAAATGACACATTATTCCAAGAGCCTACCTGCTATTGTATATTTGTTTACTCTGGAGGTTTTGGCCATCTGAGCTGATTTTATCTCATGTAGGGGGATTATATTCTAAAGCTTAAATTAGTGATGCCATATCCTGCTTCATAATATCTGGCTTCAGTTTTCCATCAACAAATAATATTAGGTCAGGATTCTCAATGGGAGTGTGTAACTGATCTGAGTGAAGTACAGAAAAGTTCTCTAACTGAAGTAAGGCAATCACGAGGTTCCCCTTCTGGTGGGGGCAAGTGAATGGCAGAATTCAGGGTGGGGCTGCAGTGAATAGTAATGTGAAGGAGAGAATAACAATGTCATAAGAGATTAATTGGCTGGCTGAAAAGTGTTGTATGTTCTCACAGTAATAATATGTCTGTGCTGCACGAGACCCCATGAGGTTCCATTGCCCTAAGACAAGGGTGATAAACCTTTGCACCAGGGTCAAGGATGAGGATATGGCAGGTGATGGGTTTTTGATGGTTCCCATGAAGTTGAATTAAAATCCCAAAGGCTTATCTAGATCACTCATGTACAAATAAAAGGATCTTTTATAGTTAGAGATGTTCAGGGAAGGAAGCTGTGGAAGAGTCTTCTCCAAGTTATAGAAGGCCTGTTCATGTTTGGGCTTCCAGAAGAGAGAGGGTCTCTTACTCAGGACATTGTCAATTCATATGGAAGTGTCACAGTCTCAGAAAAATTCAGGACTCATTATCTGTAATATCCTATTAAACCTGGAAATACTCTCAGTTGTCATTTTGTAAGATATCTAGGATAAGTTAAGGTACTTTAAAATATATCATGAGAGAGTGTTTTTCCCTCCTGGGATAGATCATGCCCTAAATAATGGAGTGTGTTTTGACAAAAATTTTATGTCCCTTTCTTGCTAAGGCTGTGAGCAAGAAAATGGAATCCTCATTTCAGGATTCCTTGTTTACTGAACAAGGATTAACAAAGGCCATCTACATATTATATTAGTACTGAATCACAAAGGGATTTTAGATAATTTAAGTCTGACTGAGGAACTAGGAGATAAGAGAGAGCTTCAGTGAGCCCCTGTGCATGCCTGTCCAGGTATATTGTCCTCCGCAGGTGAAGGCAAACAGACAGTTACTGTCCTAGTCTGGAAGCACACTGAACAAAGCAGAGATCTCTACAGTGAAGCCATTGACTCTCCTTGTTAAGTTGCGGGGGTGATATCAGAAGGCAGAAGGGATGTTTTTCAGTTAAGGGTCCAAGTGTTACAGTTAAGTCATTGGACTTAGAGAAATCGCTGGGTTATTTGAAATACCTAACACCAGTGTGATATGATTATTCCAAAGAAGAAGCTGAGAAAATGTGGCAGAGTTTCATGTAGAAAGAGTAACCTTACTATCTACCAGGAATTGATGAAGTTGACCATCTGTGTTTATAATTAATTTACCTTCAGTGTTTGAAGACGGGGAAAGATACTGGATACTTTTCCTTTCCTGGACCATGCTCACTGATGTGAATTTTCTGGTTTTTATTTTCATCTTGGTTTCTATTTTGCAACACTGGACAATCTTTTTTCCAGAGTCCCTTCTGTTTCCAATATCTATAATTATCCTTATCAATTGGTGATCAGTTGGGAAGTGGGTCATCTAGCTGTCTGGTCTGCAGGGCCGTAAACTTATTTTGGGTCTTGTCTGGTTTTTGTTCTTAAGCTCTTTCAAAATGTTCTGTCAGGAAAAGGGGTTATTTCACATTCTAATTTCTGTTCTTTAATTAGGTCTCTAACGTCAGATTTAACCTCAATGATAAAATGAAATAGAAGAGCTGCTGTTACCTCAAAACCTACTTTAGCTTCTGAATGTTGTTTGATGGTATTTCCTGGTGTATCTTGAAAATATCCTATTTCATCTTTTATCTGTTTACATGATTGAATTATGGTCCAACCAAATTTTATTGGAAAGGTTTAGGTGTGAGTTTTAGGAAACTTTGGCTTACGTTCTGACCTTTTTTTGTTTTGTTTTGTTTTGTTTTGTTTTGTTTTGATCCTTAGGTTTATGGAAAGAGAGATTCAGTAGGTCCCTTTCTGAGTCAGTTCAATAAGCTTTTGCCATTCAAGAATTAGCCTCTGAGGTTCTGTCCAATATGTGTATAATTTAATATAGATCAGGTAACCCTGGGTCCTATTCACCCCCCAAAATTCCAAGTTCTCCTGTGAATAGTTTCTGGACGTCTCTGAGTGTAGAGAAATCCTTAATTATAACTCTTAGTTTGGCATGGGTACAAAGTTTAAGTTCTGTAGTTGCCCACATACCTAGCTCATAGGAAGATGGATCTTCAGAGGCAATGAGCATTGTGGAGTCTTAGGAGAATCACTGGGAAAAAGTAGGGGGTATGGACAAGGGGAAGGAGAGAGGAGTTGACCCAGGTGTGGGAGCGAGAATAGAGGACAAGAGGGAGGACAAGGAGGGGGAGGATTTACTAGAGAAATGAGTCTAGTTCACTGCTGCTTAAGTTTGTCAAATTGCTCACTAGCTTGGCCAAAGATCTTTTAGCAAAGCAACTTTTGATCAGAATTCATTTGGAGGCCTCTGCCTACCAATCAAAAAATGCTGCCAATTAAGACTGAGTAATGTTTCTTTCCTAAAATGTTTTTGCAAACAGTTTTGTCCCTCTGAAGTGTTTCCTAGAGTGGTCACTGAAGGCCCAAACCATCCTTGGAGAAGTTATGCCATCCAGAAAAATAGACGTAAGAATTCAGATTACAAATGAGAGTTTTTCCTGGAGGAGAACATTGAGACTTAGACACCCCCAAGAGGCGTGGCAACGGTTAGTAGAAGAGCAGTGCTTGTGCAAGTCGTGTCTTGGGCACCCACCCTAATATTTGTCCTCCTCCAAATGCAGACCCAACAATCCACACCCCCAGCAGGCATAAAACCAGGAAGAACACTCTCTCTCTCAAAGCCTGGCTCTCAGGACACAGAAAAGTTTTATTGGCGACCCAGAGCAAAGTTTGTTCAAACTGACACCAGTCTGGTGAGAAACTCAGTAGTTTAAGAAGCAGCTCGAACAACAGGCTTATAGACCTGGCGCCTGTGTTTTACCCTGTTGATTCTCCTTCTTATGAAAAGCAACGTTTTGAGATAGCACAACACAAAATAAAAGCACAAAAAGGAGCAAAAGTGATGAAAAGGAATGTCCTAATTCCATCAAGTGTACCAAACAAATGGAAACCAATAACAAAACCCAGGTACCAAAATGAGACTAAATGACTGAGGAATAATTTTTAAATGCTAGGTCCCCTGCCCTATTTACACAAAGGGCTAAATACTGCACATTCCCTATCCAGTGGGTATTTGTAAAATATGTACATTTTATTCTGGGTCATCAATTTTTCCTGCTCTACTAGCTTTTTCCCATCAGCCAGTAACATATGTACTAATATTTCGCATATTTTAAGAAGTCCTCCTTGACTGCATAGTACACACACACATAGCACCATTCCATTGGGGTTTTCTCTGTGGAAAGATTCATCAGAAATTATAGTCTATATCCAGCAACTTTTCCCCTCCTTCACTTCAATCCCATTCTTCCCATTATCTCTTGAACCCGTCGTGACCAGGCTTCCTTTGGCACCACTCCAGCAAATACACTTTTGTCAGGTTCACCAATGACCTCCATGTTGTTTGATCCAATCTTAAGTCCTCATCTTGATCCATCTATCAGCAGGATTTGACCTAGCTGATAACTTCTTCCTTCTTGAAGCACTTTTTCTGATAAAACTTTCACTGGTCTTTTTTAGTTCTCCTACCTCCTTGTCCTTCTTCTTACTCTTCCTTGCTTGTTTTTCATCTGCCTGATGTCTAAATAAATATGGCTGCAGGGCTCAGTCTTTTCACGTCTGCTATTAAGCTACACTTACTCCCTAAATGATCTCATCTAGTCTTAATGGCTTAAAATAACATTATAGACTGTTGACTCTCATATTTATATTTATACTCCAAGGCTCTCTACAGAAACACAGTTAGATGCTTAACAACCTTTATGTTTAGTCGGCACCTAAAATGAAACATGAACAAAAGCTCACTGGTGGTTTTTTTTTCCTTGATCCTATTCCTTCCACAGTATTCTCCAGGTCAGCTAAAGGCAATCCTATTCTGCTAGTCACCCAGACCAAAACCTCAGCATCTTCCTTGACTCCTTTCCTGCCCTCCCATTCCACATCTGATTTATAAGTAAACCCTCTTGGCTCTAAATATATCCAGAATCCAGACATTTCTCACCACCTCCACTGTTATTACCTGGACAACTATAGGAGTTTTCTAACTGATCTCTCTACTTCCATTATTGCTTCCTCACATTTTTTTTTTCTTTTTTGCTTCCCTACATCCTAATCTTCATCCTAATGATTATATGAAATCTAAATCAGATTATATCAGTCTCCTTCACAAGGCTCATTAATGGCTTCCCAGCTCACTCAGAATAAAAGCCGAAGTCCTTACAGTGGCCTACAGTCTGGTCCCCACAACATTTTGACCTCATCTTCTATACTGTGACTCACTATACTCCAGCCATTTTGTAAGCCTTAACGGTCTTTAAATGTGTTAAGCCTGACACAGCCTCAGGGCCTTTGTACTTGCTTCCTCAACCTAGAATACTCTTCTCTCAGATATCTATTTCCTATACCTGCTTCCTTCAGATCTCTACACAAATATTACCTTGTCAGTGAGGACTTCCCTGTCTAAATCTGCTTCAGATAGTCCTTACTTCCATCTCCACTGCTCTAGAGCACTCTTATATTATATAAAGATATATACTTCTCTGCTTAATTTCCCCCATAGCATTTCTCACCATTTGCCGTACTAGTTATTTCCTTGTTTGTTTATGTATGTGTCCTACTACTAGAATATAAGCTTCATGAAGGCAATGACTTTGTTTTGTTTACTGATGTATCTCTATGCTCAGAACAGTCCCTGGTACAGAGTAGGTATTTGACAATCTTTGTTGAATGCATGAATGACTAAAACCATTGTCTAAATAAAAATATTTATAAGTGTCCATGACATGACTCTGCTACTATGTTAAATATCCTGGCAGATCCAAAAGGAATAGAAGACAGTCTAAAATTGAGAAACAAGATTGTCAAAAAAAAAAAAAAAAATCTAGGGAATGGCTGAGTGATGGTTTGACTACAAATACTCTAGAAATTCAGAAGAAGGACAGATCTTCCAGCTCAGGCAAGGAGGACATTTTATGGAGAGTGGGGAAAGTGGCCAAATAGGTATCTTGAAGTTCAGGAGAGAAGCCCAACAGAGAAAAAAGGTATCAGTTGTGCTCCATCCGTACTTCAAATTGTGAAAGCCATTAAGGCCCCAAATTGAATGGGCAGGGATTCAGCCTAGACATGGAGCCACATTTCTTTATACTCAAAAGTTCTGGCTTTATGGTTCTCAGGATAAATTGTAATGGCTTCTTCCCTGATGAGTCGTTCTTTGTTCATCCATTCTTTCATTTTTTTCTCATTCTCTCGTTTATAGAACATTTATTTTTATTCAGCGTTGTGCTAGAGCAGACGGTGAGACAAAAGTGTATGATATAATCTTTGGAAGATTTTACAAGTCAATTGGAGAGAAAAAACATACAGACAAAGCAGTCAGTAGAAGCCCGAGGTGGCATATGATGACATGCTTCATGACCGGCAGAGTGAAGGTTGTCTGTTTCTGGTAGGTTTTACAATCCACTGTTTGACAGAGATAACACTGCCTATGTCACAGTACTTCTGTGCCTCACACAAGCATTCATACAAGAAAGTCGTTTGTATACTGTAAAGTGCTACTCAAACATTTGCTGTCACTATCTGGAAGCAGGGCGAGGGTAGGCAACTCTACAGAGTCCATCTGTGTTTCCAATGAGAAAGTAGAAAGCTTGAGAATCCTTAATATGAAGATCCTTAGCAAGGGCAATAAACTTAACTTCCCCAAACTTCCAACACAAGTGAGAACGTTGCAAACTCAGGAGCTAGTGAGTAATCCACCCTTTTCTTGAATCATTTTTGGGGGAAATGCACTCTTTATAGGACTTTCATAAAATCAAAAGCAGCAGTTTCTATTGTTTGTTTAAAACAAGCCTGTTGAGGAAAAGTGCAACTGGTGCAGCACTTCCTAGTTATTTTCTCCCTTCTAGCATACAAGTGAGTGTATAGTTTCTGATGTGTCCTCCTGGCCCAGCTCAGGCCTCCCTGTGCTGCTACCTTTCAGAGGACACCTAATTCTGAAATGCACGTATTTGCCAGAATTACCCCTCAGGAAATTGTCATTAAACAAGCTGTTGGAACTTCTCTTCTTTCCTTTACCAACCAAGTTAGCGTGAACAGTGTTTTTTGTTGTGGTGGTGTTTTGTTTTTTTGTTTTGTTTTGTTTTCATTTTCAAGAATTGATGAAATGCAAGCCTGGGGGGCAGGGGAGAGAAGCACTTAGATTTCAGAAGATAAGAAATTGAAGGAAACTTTTTAGAGCTTGAGAAAGTTCAAAGTGGGAAAGGGGTAAGGGCATTTTGACACATACTCTTTTAAAGTATTGATTTTTTTTTTCTAAATTGATCTGAAAGCATGACAAATGTTTACCCTGACACCCAATACAGTATTAAAAAACCCAAATGTCAGGGTGAAAATCTGAAGGGCTACAACCTTAGTGGAAAGAAGGATAAAATATATTATGTGACCCAGGGTTCCTGAAATGTCTTATTTTTTTGTCTATTGTTTATTTTTTTTTGCCATTTTTGTCTAATGTTTATGTGTTCCTCTCAGTTGCACTCACCTGGGAAAAAGGAGGGAGAAGCCATTTCTACCAATAATGGTGCCAACAAAACTTTGCTACTCCCAAATGAAAGGGATTTTTTTCCCTTTAATTAAAGTGGGATTGAGTAAACTTGTTAATATTATATCATACTTACTTTTTCGGTAATAGATGCTCAATCATTGGGCATCTACTTAGAGGGGATGAATCAGCACTCTGTGGCTACAAAGGGCAGCCATGCCATGCTAAGTACTTTTCCTTGCAGACCTCACAAAGGTTCTTTGAGCCCCAGAACGTAGTGATTTCATTAGATGTGCTAATTTAGCAATTCTCTGGTTTGAAGACCATAATTACAACACAATACACAACCTATGTATATAGGCTTATTACAAGGAGAAAAACTTTTGCTCTCAATTTATTAACAGCAAATGTACACATTTTTTTCTGCAAATGTCAGTTGTAAATCTCCCTTATGTACTCACAAGGCTCTTACAGTGAGTCTTTTATTAATAAACTGAACAATTTCATACAGTGTTAATGAGTTAGTGCTTATCTCTTGCTCTCTTTTATGGTTAAAATGTGCTGGAGAACTGGACAATTTATCTAAGCATGTGGGTGACTAAGGTACATGACAGTTTTAATAATTAAGTTCCATCTATCTCTATTTTCACTGATGAAAAAAATGTTACACTTGATTTTCTCATTTTCATAGCTGTATCAGAGTTCAGAGAAAACAAATCAAACAGTAATATGATAATAGAGCTGAATTATAGAGCATTTTCACTATAAGTGGATTTTTACTGCATTCTATGTATACTGTGTTTTTGCAACAATTACTAAGACATGAAGAATAAATTAGGTTGTTCTTTGTTATCTTTTAGAATACTAATTTTATTTAAGGCACGTCTCCTTGTACTTTCTTCCTTACTACTCTATGTCTATTTTTTTTCTGAGAATCAGTTGCATACCTGCCATGCACTTGGTACTATGTAAGGAACTTCCACTTTGTTCTATCTACTTAGCTAGATCTATTGGGGGTGCAGGGGTACTAGTGGAGGGGTGTGTGTGTGGGTGTGTGTGTGTGTGTGTGTGTGGGTGTGTGTGTGTGTGCTGCCCTCTACTGGACTTGATTTCTAAATAAGTATTTGGGAGGGTTTTTTGTTTTTGTTTTTTTTTTTTTTCTTTGAGGGAAAAGAGAAAGGAGAAAAAATTTAGGAAGGACTGTATTTATTCTTTATGTTACTGATAAATGCTTTGGGAGTAAGGACTGCATTTTATATAGCCTAGCGGTCCTCCAGTCTAGCATAGTATCTTATGCATAGTAGGTGCTCAATAAATATTTGTTAAATAAATAAATTAAAAAGCTTACCAGATTTGTTTTCCACAATAGATGGAGTCTGTTGGCAAAGAACGTTGTCTCAACCTTGGAATCTATGATAGATTCAGAAGAAAAAAAAAGACACAGAGTTTATTAGAGACAGGGTGGGTCTATACGTGAACCCACATTTAAGCTCAGCTCAAAAGAAAGACCAGCTTTCTTTGCAAATTTCAGTATTAAGCATTTGGTATTATATAGCTAGGGATCTAGAAGCAGAAAGAAGAGTAGCCACTAAGATATCGGTTAAAAATTTTACCCAAGTGGGCAAGAACTTGAGACATGAATGTGGCTGTGAGTAAAGCAAGCATAATAAGGAGAGAGATTACCCTTTCATTAAATATCTTGTACATCAGCCATGTAGCAAATTTCACCTATCTGAAACTCAGCCAAAGAACAAGTTAAGGGGGAATGCCTTTTATGGGTGTGCTCTAGAACAGTGTGGGAGAGATGGCTAATTGCCTAGTGCAGTCCATTTGTGTCATCCACATGACAGAATTTTAGCTGGAAATGGCTGTGCAACCAGGGACTGAATTTCCAACCCTCCTGGCATCTAGATATGGCCTCTGGCTATACCAGTCATATCCTGATTCCCAGTGATGAGTGGCACTCCTATTCAAGATTTTTTTTAAGATTTTATTTATTTATTTGGAGAGAAAAACCAAGTGGGATTAGAGGGAGAGGGAGAAAGAATCTCAAGCAGACTCCATGTTAAGCGTGGAGCCTGATGCAGGGCTCGATCCCACAACCCTGAGATTATGACCTAAACTGAAATCAAGAGTTGGATGCTTAACCAATGAGCCACCCAGGCACCCCTCCTATTCAAGACTTATAAGAAGCTGTTATACCCCCTCTACCTTCTCTTTCCCTTTCCACTGACTGGAGCCGACAACAGCATGGCACAGCATGCATGGAGTTTGGGAACCTACCTGCTGTAGTCATGAATTAGATGGGATACTAGTGAAAAATAAACAGCTTTTATATCGAGCTTCCAGGATTTGTCTGCTGGGATTTGTCATAACAGCTAACATTATTTACCTCACTGATACAAAAATATATATTCAGTATATTCTTTCAGACTATGCTAATATGCTATACTATGCTAATACTATAGTACATTATACTATACTATACTACTAATACTATACTGTAATAGTAATACTGTACTATAATGCTAATGCTACACTATTTTACTAAGCTGCATTACACCTTATATTAAGGCAGAAACACATTTTTAAGGAAGATATCCAAATAAAATTATTAAAATTAAAACAACAATCACACCAGCAACAACAACTTTGGTTAGTTTTCCAGAGGACACATGTCCTAGAGTTTTCCAATAGCCAAGATAGTCCTGGAGCTGGTACTGGTCCTTAATTTGGTATGTGGCTCAAGCAGGGATGGCCACAAATAGAAAGGGCAGAGGTTAAGGACACATGAAATAGATGATATTGGATACACCAGTGCCGTGTTCTGAATAACAGAGAGGCAACACTGTAAGTGCTCATGGGACCCAGGTGTGAGGGGGAATGGGAAAACTAATGTTCTATTTTTATGCCAGTTCATCATGGAAAAGCCATTTCTACTATCACCGTATAGATGACTCTCCACAAAATCAGCGTCTTCATCCTCAACGGACAACATAGCAATAGTTTTAGGATATCTTTAATTAATAAATTAGCTAATTAATTAAGTTCATTCGTTATCTTCCTTCATTTGTAGTGAATGAAGAGATTTGACTCTGTCTTTTCATAAGTCTGACACTGTGAGAAAACCTGATGCTGTGCTTTGCTGGATGCAGTTGAGATGTCTCAGAGGAGGTATCTTGACCCGTGCTGTATGCAGAAAGCATCTAATAATGAGCTAGCGTATAATGGAATTCTGATGCGTGCACTTCAGGCCCGGTCATTATCATCCTATTTTCATAAATGATCTTTGCATTTTTTTTTAAGATTATTTATTCATTTGAGAGAGATAGAGAGAGAGAGAGCATGAGCAGGGAGAGAGGCAGAGGGAGAGGGAGAAGCAGGCTCCCCGCGGAGCCAGGAGCCCGATGTGGGGCTCGATCCCAGGACCCCGGGATCATGACCCGAGCCGAAGGCAGACGCTTAACCATCTGAGCCACCCAGGCGCCCCGATCTTTGCATTTTTTAATGGAAAAAGTGTACATAAAAATTCACTTGCTGGGTTAGAAGGTGCTCAAAGATATTATCCTTCTTTTCCTCTTCTTGTTCACATTTTTATTGTACATTTGCCCAAGGGCTCTTGAACAAGACCATGTTTATTAATCTAATAAAGGAGTACATGTAATGATGATCGTTTACTCCTGACCTATAAGAAATAGGTATTTATTTTACTGGTGTAATGAAGTTTTATAGTTACAGGATTTCTTTGCTCTTTAATTTCTCTTAGAGTCCAGGGTTTGCAATTTCAAAAAAATAAAATGAACATGTAGATGCAAATCCAAGCTCCCAGAATCTTTGGTGTTTATGTAGCTTTTTGAAATTCTCTTCCCATTTAAGTTTTCATTTTCTGGCCCACTAAAATGTTTCTTGTTAGAATTTTGCCTTATCAAACACTGTTTGAAATAAACTGGCCAATTGTTGGATCAGAGGGATCTTTTTAATCATTTGGAGATTGGGATTATCCTGGGTTATGATAAGATTTGACCTGTAGACACAGACAGAAATGTGTTCATGATATCTTTTTTGTAGTTCTGCCTGGAGGCAAGGTTATAAACTAGATAACCTCCTGAGGTTCGCCATGCCTCCATAATTCCACAATACTAATCTCCTTGAGTGAACCCAACATTTTTATTCCTCCTTTGAAGATACTACCGGCCTGTGCTTTGAAAATATGTTTCTCTTTGTTCTGGAGGCACCAGAATATATTGTCAAAAAACAAAGTGGAAGTTTTTAGGAAATTTGTGAGCATGAGGTCCACGACATTTTTCTGAAAGAAAGTGGAAAGATGGAACAGACCTATAGTTTCCAAACTATTTCAGTTCAATTTAATTCAATAAACAATAACTGACTGTCTATTTACTTGGCAGGTGTTGTAACCCAAAAATGAGGAAATGGGGTCTGGCTTATTTCATGTGTTTGTTGTAAAGATGAAATGAAATCACAAATGCGCACAGAACTTGGAACAGAGAAAGCCCTCAGTAGTTTTTATTGTCTGTATTAGGAAATACCTGGACAACTTCGAAGCACTTTGAAATGTAATGTATAGTTGCTGCCACCTTCTAATTATCTGCAGAGCATTGTTCTGAAAGTATTGCATGGAAGGCAGTGTTGAATCTCCAGCAGACCCGGGTTTGAATCCTACTTATGTCCTCACTGTATCACTCAGTGTTAATTTTCTTATTTAGCTCTGTCAGCTCTTTGAGTAAAGTAACTAGTTTATGGTGAGCTGTTGTTCACAGGTAACCATGGTATGATCATGATGAGGTTCTACGTGTCTTAGATGGGGTCCTCCTCAAAATGGAGCCTAAGTCAGAGCCTTGGTTGTGGGTAGATGATTTGGGAAGTGAATCTAGGCAAAGGGAGCTCTGGGCTGGGGAAAATGGAAGAGGGAAGGAGGAAAACTAATATCGGTGGCTGAGTGGGCCGTTGCTACAGGTGACATAGTCACTCCTGTCAGGACCTTTAGGAGAGCTTTATGAAATGTGTTTCAAAATCGTCTAAAAAGGGAAATGTGCTATCAGCGTTCTCCAGAAAAGCAGAACCAATAGGTTATAAAAGGAGATTTAACATGAGGGATTGGCTCATATCATTAAGGAGGTTGAGATGTCCCACAGTCTGCTGTCTACAAGCTGGAGACCCAGGAAAGCTCGTGGTATAATTCGGTATATATTTGAAGGCCTGACAACGAGGGATCTGATAATGTAATTCCAAGTCTGAGGGAAAGAGACAATATGAGATGACCCAGCTCAACACTGAGGCACGAAAAAAAAGGGTGAATCCCTCCTTCCTCTGACTTTTGTTCTGTGCAGTCCTCAAGGGATTGGATGATGCCCCTCTCTACTTTACTGAGTCCATGGATTCAAGTGCTAATCTCATCCAGAAACACCCTCACAGACACACCTAGAAATAATGTTTAATCCAGGCACTTCTTGGCCAGTCAAGTTGACTTATATGTGGTTGACGGCACCACCACAAGAAATCTTTATTCAATGGCTCCCAGGCAGTGGTGGGCAGGAAGGGATGGGCGTGGGGCTTGGGCTTAGGCTCGGAGTGTGCAGCACTGTCAGGTTGCACCCCAGTGAAGCTGATGGCTCAGAAAACTAGCTGTTACAGGGGCTCAGGCAAGGGGTAGGGTCAAGAGAGAGTGCATTGGTGCACAGAGGTGTCAGAGAGGTTGGAGGATGTCCAAGAGAACCAAATGAGGCAGTCACACTGCATGCTGAGTTGGGAAGAGACACACATCCATAAAGTATAAAATACATTTAAAAGACTTAATAAACTGAATTTCATGGGAGAGTTCAGGATCTGTTGGTCATAGCAGTCATGTTTCATTTGTTCCTACTACACATCCTTTGAACCCTGTTCTCATATCACATCAGCTGTTGGGGTTTGGGGAAATAAAAAAGAACACAGAAGTTTCCCAACCTTGAAATGTAATAAAAACTACTGGAGTAGATCATTTTTGCTATCTCTTCCCGCTTTTTAATATTGTGTAAACCATTCTCCTAAAGCAGAACTCCAAGAACAGAACTTCTTGGATTTAGGTTGGTCAGCAAATCTCTAACTAGAGGAGGAAAATGAAATATAAATATCTTGAATTGTAGCTCTATTCAGACAAGAGCCATTTTTACAAATTTTTTTGAACCAAAAGATTGTTTAATCTTTACTGACTGATGGAAAATGATTTTAAAAGGAGAGAGAGAGATGCCTTCCATTCTCCTATCTCCATAGCTATTAGAATTCATATTTATAGCAACTTTTTGTCTTCTCCAGAAGAAAACCTTTATTCATCTGTAAGAATAGTCAATGTAATATTAGCCTTCGCAGGTTTCCTGGTAAGCTGCTGTAAAGGACTTCTATATTTCTATCAAGTCT
Organism: Halichoerus grypus; assembly: GCF_964656455.1. Classification (NCBI taxonomy): domain Eukaryota; kingdom Metazoa; phylum Chordata; class Mammalia; order Carnivora; family Phocidae; genus Halichoerus; species Halichoerus grypus. The sequence continues at coordinate 103,155,902 of NC_135715.1, forward strand.
GCAAGTGTGCCACCAGGAGCTTTGGGCATTGGAAGCAACATTCACAATGAAGGAGAATTTGAGACTGTTACCCAACTGCCATTCGGCTTTGCTTTGAAAGTTGTATAAAAAGAATAAAAATTCACTCTAATAAGATAGGCTCATAATTTAGAAAACAAAACAATCTTTGGAAACATATAATTATATACCTCTGAGTAAGCAGCATTTATTACCCAAACAATGAAAAAGCCATGATCTTATATTACTTAGTGAAAAATTTTAAGGTGATAGACCTTTATTATTTCATGAGAAGAAGAGCTAAATATTGGCTGAAAATAGCAGGTAAAAACTTTTTCTCTTTTTTTAATGCTGTGCCATCATTTGAAGTTTTTTGTTATTGTTATGATATAAGCTGTGCAAAAGGAACAGAAATTGTGATTTCAGGATTTCTAATTCTTGGGTTATTTTGTGTTATTGAACATTATATCAAAAACTAATAATGTACTACATGTTGGCTAACTGAATTAAAAAATATGAAGTGGTCACTGTTAAAAAATAATTATTTAGAATTATGTTTTATTTTGAATTATGTTTAATTTTAAATTCCATTTAACATACAGTGTTAAATTAGTTTCAGGTGTACAATATAGTGATTTAACAATTCCATACATCACCCGGTGCTCATCACAACAAATACACTCCTTAATCCCCATAGACTTACGTTTTTATCATAATATCATATGTATGTGTGTGTTAAAGATAACATGCTTTACTTTCAACAATATGCATTTATACTCAAAATTTTTATATTCAATTTTAGTAAAAATGTCTATCGGCACGATCTCAGTTTAGAAATTAATAAGTATTTTTTTAAACTGATTTTAAGTTAAAGATTTTAACTTCCTTAAATGTCAGTAGTTTAAGCAAATTGGCCGTGGAATGATTGCTTAATATTTTGGAGATTCTCTTCCAAAAATATATAAAAATCATCAATCATATCATGAGTCTTCTTTGACTAACTGGATGGTTTGATCTATTAAAAGATGGGTTTAAATCAACTTTTAATTAGGAAGAAAAAATTAAAATTCCTTAGTTGCATTAATAACAAACTGGTGGTACATGTTCAACTTTAGCAATTAGGGTGGTTCGTTTTCCTCTATTCCTGGACATCTTTTGTCTTCCTCCTAATTACTAGAAATGCCTGTGTGAAACTCAGAAATTCAATCAGAAGATGAAATACTGAAATAAGTCCTTTTCATTGTTGTTCTGTTGACTTGAAATAGAGACACAGTTTTCTGATTCTCACAATATGAGTCAGAGTCCTTATTTTAAGAAGCTCAAGTAGAATATTTTTGGATAAAATGCTGAGTGGATTAACACCATTTCCAGAGTTAATTAGCAGTGCTTGAATTATTAGTTCATTTCTTTTAACTGAAATAATTGGTCACTTCCAACAACAGATTTGAGAGATTTTAACATCAAAATGAAAAAAGACAAACATTGTTTACGTGCATTATGTAACCACTGAATTTTCCATTGTATGAGTAAATAACCTAATTAAGAGCTAGATTTAGTGTTCTGTCTACATAGGGCAACGTTCCAAGGTTAGCCTGCACATGGAGAGTGGAAGGCCAGTGCCCCAAGGCGTTCATTTTGTGTGAGGACAGGGCCTTGTTTTGGTGGAAAGGTAGCTTCTTTCCTTTAATGTTGCTAATTGTGTCTAAGCATCTATTCTCCTTTTATTTCAAAAACATTGCTGCTCGTTATATATATCTGTACTTACCCAGGAAATGACATTTCTAAGAATAAGAATGACACTACCTTGGGAGCTAAGGACGGGTCAAAAAGCCTTTCATCTTTTATAATTTTGGAGTCCAGCCTGAGTAAACTGTTGGCCTCATTTCAAGGGCTGTGTCTCTACCACTCTGTCATGTGGGGATGGCACATGAGATATTTAGGAAGTGTTTTTGGAGGCTTCCACATATTTGGATATTTTTTTATCTCCTCTTTCAGACAAAACATCTGAACAAATGAATGCAGATGCTCCCCTAAATTGGGCAAATTTGAAAGCTGAGCCACATACTTTCAAAGTGAACTGGTAGACTAAAAGAAGTACAGTATTATGTTTTCCTCTGGCACTACTTGTAGAGGTTTCATCTCCCTTCAGACCTATGTGTACATGTCAGGAATTGGCTATCAGTTCATTGTTATCAACTCTCTTGGAAGGATTCATTAATTTTATAACACAACATCTCTTCGCGATGAATAGTTCCGCAAACCGGGAGCTTCATTTTATTCATCACGAGCCTGCTTGGCATGCTGCGGGATTCTTTAGGAATAGAGTTTTGTAGGATGAGATTATTCCCATTTTAGATAACCCATGCGTCTGTTCATGCAGTGTCATCAGTAAAGCAAGTAAATAAACTACTCTCAAGAAAACCTATAAAGGACTCCCCTTCCCATCCAAGCTGGCACATAATCCTCCCAAAGATCATGGTAAATTATCATGGCTATTAACAAGTCAAACCATGGAAGGAGAATGGAAAAACATGTCTGAGCTCTTGGATCTGGCAAACCTGGGTTCAAATCCTAAATCTTGGAACTGTTCATCTCTCTGAATTTTAGTTTCCATGTCAGTACAGTAGGGACAATGGTGTCTTTAGCTTGAAACTGACGTAATAATCACCTGAGATAATATATGTAAAGGGTGAATGTACATCCCTAATTATTGGTCATCATTTTAGTCAACAGTTTTATGAGTTAGAATATTTAGCGTTCCAGGTAATGAAAATCCAACTCAGATGGCTTAATATGATTTCTATAGGTCATGTGTCAAGAAGTCTGGAGGTAAAGCAAGTCCAAGGTTAATGAATTCAGTGGCATGGTGATGCTGTAGAGATTCAAGTTCTTCCTTCAGGTTCTTTCAACTCAACCATTGTGAGTATTCTCTTGGGTTAATCCTCTTCACAAGATGGTTTATTTAGTTTTAAGCACATCTTCATCAAGAAATATCCAGAATCAAAAAATGGGACTTTTTAGTACTTGCATCCCTTGTAATTGTTCAGAATCCTTTCCTAGGGGCCATCCTTCATTAGTAAGTTGGCTAGAATTGTATTTGCCTGCTCTCCAGTCACTGGGAAGATAAGTGGGATCACCATGATCAGCATTAACGGATTGTGATTTGTCCCCATGGCCTGGGGCTGGACCCCACTTCCTTTGGAGCACCTGAACATGCGTACCTGATTGAAGTCTAGGTACTGTTAATAAGATTTGAGGTGAGAAAGAGCTGTTGGCCATGCCCCCAACTGTGTCTGCTACACAAGTATTATCTTAAACTCCATCATAGACTTCCATGGCAACAAATGCTGAGAGAACACAACAGTTGCTCTCTGTAAGGTATACGAATTGAATTGAGGGAGACAAAAGATTTGAAGCAGATTCTAACAAAGACTTACATGGCATAGAGTGGTGCTTCTCAAACTTGAATGAATATACGAACCACTTGGGGATTTTAAAAGGTGAAAGATTTATGCGATCTGAAGAGAAACCAGAGTATCCCACTTGGGGATTTTAGTAAAATGTAGATTCTGATACAGTAGGTCTAAGGTGGGGCCAAGATTCTGCATTTCTAACAAGCTTCCAGGTGATGTTGATGCTGCTGTTGTGAAGTCCACACTTTGAGTAGCAAAGGCATAGACAATCTTGATGCCAGATGTGTAGGAAGAGTAGAAGAGTAGAAGCTGGATAATTCTAGAGTGCTTCCCAGAGGGGGCAGGATACCATGTAGGCCCTACAGCTTAGACAGTTTTGATAGATGGGGGTGCTTTGAGCCTTTTATGAACACGTATTTGTTAACATGATAATACCAGGGAAAATAATGTGGCTATTAAGATACCAAAAAAAGTGTAAATAAAGTTCCTGGACTAAACAGGAGGCATACTGTGCAGGGAAGCCATGGCTGTTAGGATTACCTGCCCTTCTTTAAAACTTAATGCCCCAAAAAGAAATAGTCACAGTGACAGTGCACCTGTATCCCAGAGCAAAGCAGTGAGCTCAATTAATTCAGCTAGAATTTGGACATATTTTCACAAACAGGAGTGAGCCTTTCCTTAAAAATAAACAGCCTCTTTGGTTTTTTTTTTGTTCTTGTTTTTGTTATCCCTTACCCCTCAAAGAAACAAGACAAAACAATACCACTATCTTAATTGTTGCACTTTTTCTTTCTTAATGCTCTTTGTTTTGTGAATACATTAGATGAGTCACTTTTTAAATCATGAATGCGATGAGGGAAATTAAAGAAAACAGTGGACCTGTTCTTAAAATCAACTTCCTCTTAAAACATATGTATATATGTAGGTAAAAAGGCAATTATGATAGTTGAAGCTGACCAGTCAATAGGGCCACGGAGGTGAAACATCGATGTTCCTGAGTTATAATGATGCAATTTTTCTTTTGGGGTATAACTGGAGATTCTTTGAGAGTTCAAGAACAATAAAGCCATAAGAGATCAAAAGGGAGAAAATACAATTATGGGATGTCATTGATTACACAATGAATTTGCAGACTGTTTCTTGAGGAACATTCCTCTCCTCACCCTGTCAAGTCCAGGAGGCTGGTGTTTAGGAGTATCTGGGAGGCTGTTTCATTTTTACATGGATTAAAATGAGTAGGAATGGGAAGTAGAAAAAAATAGAAGAGAGCCTAGCTCCAAATTCTGGATTCTCCTGCATTTGGTGGATCATAATCTCTTTTTTTTAACAGATTTTATTTATTTATTTGAGAGAGAGAGAGTGAGAGAGCACAAGCAGGGGGAGCTGCAGAGGGAGAAGGAGAAGCAGGCTCCCCGCTGAGCAGGGAGCCTGACATGGGGCTCAGTCCCAGGACACTGGGATCATGACCTGAGCTGAAGTCAGCCACTTAACCGACTGAGCCACCCAGGCACCTCTGGTGGATCATATTCTGAAACACTGTAGTTTACTATGATGCAGTATTGATCAAATGAAAAAAAATGATAAGATTGGGTCATCAAAATACATTAAGCTTGGAGATCAAGATGCTAGTCTGGCATTGTAATGAATTCACTGTCTGGTTCTCACTTTCCTGATTTGTAAAATGGGGAAGTTAACCTTGACAGTGCTCCCTAAACCTGCTGAACATCAGAATGATGTGAGGAGTTTGTTAAATGCACAAATTCCTTGGACCCCCCTGAAACCTGTTGAAGGAGAGTTCTCAGGGATGGGGCCCAGCGACTATGCATTTTGGAAAGGTTCTTGGCTGATTTTAATGTAGCCCTCTCTCCCCAAGTGTGAAGAGCCCACATTTGGAACCCGTTGTGCTAGAAAATCTTTTCAGATCCATTCAACCCCAAATCCTCTGATTTTAGTGCAGTAGTGAGAGTGGTGATTTCAGAATAGAGAATGATGGCAAGGGAAATTATTTGGATAACCGCAACAGTAGTATTCTTAAATTCTCGGTTTACTATGAAATGGTTTTCGCAGTGGTTGGGCTCTGAGGATTCTGCCTCAATCTTGCCTTTACCTCACCTTTGCCTTTGGGAATAGCCACCCATCAGTACAAAGCTGATTCTAGAGAAGGGGGAGTGGGAAAGAAACCACTGTATTTGCACTCATAGATCCTGGTCTGTATTTATTCAAGCACAATTAAAAACAGTAGGGTTTCCCAGTTAACATTTGGTAAAGTTCACAAAACATTGTTATTTTGCTTATTGCTTTGAAAAGGCTGTGGGGGGAGGAGACATGCTTTGACAAAAGTATTGTCTTAAATCTCCAAATGCAAAATTGTGTAAGGGTTTTAATATCAGTGTCCTTCTAAAGCACTTTGTGGTCAATTCTGAGGGCCACTTGGGAGTAGGAGCTCTCTCTGCGTCTCTTCTTCATTAGCTGCATGTGTTTCTTAAAAGGACAGGAGGCTTTTCCCAAAAGAAAGACACATTATTGTTGGAGTTCTGTTTTTTGGCAGCGCTTTTACCTTATTGACTGTTAAAAAGGTGTTCTGGAAAAGTTTCACTCTGTGGTGTTAACCTTAAAAATGAAATAGTCATTTTACCAGCAAAAATGTGTTTATTTGGGAATAACAGAAAACTGCAATTCGAGACATGCAAGCTATAGCAAAACCATAGGCAAGTCCAACAACAAAGGAGAGGAATGGTAGTTTATGGAAGAAAAGAAGGAAGAAGGGACGGGTTGTTTTGAATGGAAGTCCATTGGAGGAAAGCACAAGTTCAGGGTGATGACAGTTTCTCCTTGGCTCAGTTGCAGGGCTAGTCGATATCTCATAGCAGGTACAACCTCCATCTTTCCCTGCTGGGGCTTGCAATTGATAATACTTTCCTGCTGACCATTCTTCTGTTGGGGTCTGTAATTGACAGTTCTTCCTGTAATAGACGTTGAGTGGTACAACTCCTTGTTGTAGCCTCCTCTTCTGTCCTCCCGACTTCACTTTGTGGGGTTTCCTTTAATTTTCATGGTGGAAATACATACAAATCTTATTAGGTGAATAGGCCTCCTTTGTCCTTGTGCCTTTAAATCAGGCCGATCCCCAGTCCACATAGCTGGTATCCAGATGTAAAGAACTTTGCTATCCTGGCTGGCTTGTATATTTGTGACAGTCACCCTGCTGCCCACCCCCACGTCCCACTGTCCCCTCCACTGCATGCCTGCCTTTGCCTGGCTCCTGGCCATCTGCCTATGTCTTCCACTCTTAGTCCTGAGGACGAAGTTAGATTTTGAGTGTTGTTTCTGTCCATCTTTTGTAGACTCAGGTTGTACTTACCTTTGATTGCTACTTCAGGTAACCATCTGCTGAATAAAATTCCAGGCCCTAATATTACATCCCTGTTGAGTCTGTCCATCCTCCTCCCCTCTTGCTCCATCATCTTCCTAACATTTCCACTCTGTGCCTGTGCATGGAAACGAGGTTGTTGTACGGGACAAATGTGTATTTGTCTTATTAGAGACCTTTTGCAGTGTGGTAGCTAATAGTAATAACTCACTGCTTCTCAAATTTCAAAGTTCAGATGAATCACCTAGGGATCTTATTAAAATGCAGATTCTAATTCAGTAGATCTGGGGTGGGCTTTTCTAACAACCTCCTAGGTGATGGAATGCTGCTGGTCTGCAGATCACATCTTTTATAGCAAAGGTATAACTGATCCCAGAGACAATATGATATAGAGCAGTGTTTTCAACCTCCACTCTGTTGACCATTTGGGCCAGACATTTCTTTGTTGTGGGGCTGTTCTGTACATTATAGGATATTTAGCAATATCCCTGGATTCTATCTACTAGATGCCAGTAGAACTCTATGCATGTGTATATGTAGAAATCGATAAATGTTAACAATATTATTAGCCACAATTTGCTCTGCTCTGGACTTTCCATTAAGGGATGCTATTTTACTATCTATGAACATGTTTTGATCAATCAAAAGAAAATAAAATTTACATATTCTTGAATTAAGACAATGTAGTTTATTTACTTATCTAGATTAATACTAGAAAAACAGCTTATTAAACATACACTATGGTATTTTATATTGACTTAATTTGGTTAATTGTGATCTTGTATTCACCACCTAATAATGTCAATTGAACCCTATATAACAAGGAAGGGGGATATATAGCGTGCCTCTGTATCTGACTCCTAACAGAACAGTAGCTAATCTAATCACCATGAAACCCAAGGAAATCTGAGACTTGTATAATTGTCCTATAGTCCTTTGCCCACACCCCTCCTGATTACAATAAATATAATAATATTTTACAGGCTGACAGGAGTATGACTTGATTTAGTTACTCATGTTCCCGTATTTAACACCTAATTAAAGCCATCTGTGTGCTTGCTGGAATTTTTTATTGGGGGGGCGGATCTTTCCTTTCATTATCAACACCTTTGCCAGGATAATAGTTTACTTTGCAGAACACTCCCAATCAAGATATTTGAATGATTTTTTTTTCTTAATCATATGCCACTCCCTGACCTTGCACAGAACTTTAGGAATAAAATTTCTTTAGACTTTACAGGTTTCTATGCAGCTAAGTTTACAGAACAACAAAGTACAGTGTGTCAAAGGAAATACTCATTTAGGGCATTTCTACCTGGTGATAGAACAGCTGGTCATTTTAGTGGGAATAAAAGCCATTGGTCTTTGATTTTATGTAGACTGAAAGCAAATGATGAAGAGAGAAAATTTAAAACTGTTGACTGGATTTTTTTACTTGGTGTCACTGCATTGGATCTCTAATAAGCAAAAATGAAGTGAGATTCATAGCAGTTTTATTCAAATAGCAGTTTTGTCCAATCACAGTCATGTTTGACCAACAGTTGTTGAGTACCTACTGTGTGGTACGCTCTGTGTTAGGCATATGATGTGCATTATCTTGACTTGACCCTCATTCCAAAACAATGTATTGGGTTCCTCTTTTTGCCCCTCCTCATTTTATAGTTAAGTAAATGGAGATCTAGAGAGATTAAGCATCTTGCCCAAGGTCACAGGGTTAGTAACTGATGGGCCAACATTAAGACTGAAATATTTAGAGTTAAGAACTCTTTCCCATGATGCTACCTCCATCAAGCTTTACTGCAGTGATTTTGTTTTAAAACTTCCTCAATATTCACAACCAGGATGGCAGTAACTATGCTGTGAATGTGTTAAATGGAAATTCCCTGGTACTTTTGAAATATCATTTAAGTCACATAAGAAACAAATAAATATATTCTGTTTGGATATCATTGGCTCATTGCCCAATCTCATTATCTGTTGATATTTTGAAGACATCTCTAACAATATCTTGACTTCTTGGGAGTACTTCTCTCGCTTTGATAGGATACTGTGTTTGCTATCTGTTTTCATTTTCATAGCAAGGGAAGACCAATTTGCTGTTCTACCAACTATCCTCTTTTACTTATTAAAATGACTGTAAATTCAGAGCTGGTGAAAAGTGTTAGATTGATAATACTGCTTTAGGAAGCCACAGAAGGGAAGTGCAAACCTTCCCCTCACTTCCTGCCAATAATCTCTGACCAAAACCTGGAAGGTGCATTTTTAGAAAGGAGAGACTAATTCGTGGTCTGAGGTAGTCACTCTAAAATTTCCTTGAAAGCCCCAATTAGGAAGTGAAAGTATACACTAAAGGAAAGAGAAGTTGAAGCCTCTAGAATCATAATGATTAAAAGAGAAAACACCTTTGGAAAAGAGACTTTGTATTTATTAATTACCTTTAAACTGTTCAGAAGGATGATTTTCTTTTTATCTTCAAGCGTTAGGGTAAAGTCAAGGTAAGTTTCTTAATGGTCAGGAGGAGTTGACCAGAATGAGAGCCATTCTCAAAACAACACGATTTTGAAACTGATTTGTAAGAAGTGCGATGTTTGATTTGAAGACATGAATAATAAGGGGCCTATCATAATTATCCTAAGATATTTAAAGAGCTATTATGTTCATAGTAATGATGATATTAGTAATAATATCAATTAATAATAATCTTAGCAATAATAATAATATTGACACCTTTAGGTGTTAGTCTCATTGCATGTAATTCCCACAGCAACCCAGAGCATTATGTACTATTATCATTCCCATTTTACAGATAAGGAAATAGATCACAATGGTGCTTCATGGTAGAATCAGAACTTTATCTAGTTCCATCTGCTTTTAGTGCCCTCTCAATCACAATACATAGTTTTCTTTGTGAAAGAGGGCTTGGATATTCTTATGCTACATTTGGCTCTTAAGAACAGATCTATTGCTAATGGATAAAATTTTCTGGATGGCATATTTATATGGCTCAGTATAACTAAATGTAAAGTAAGTAAATTTAAAGTCGTCTGTTTTTCCATGTTAACGATTTTGGAATTTATTCTTTAGGCAGTAGGGAGCTGCAGAAGGGTTTTTAATAGGAGTATATTGGAATTGGAGAAGGCAAGGAAAATAAGATTATCATCTTGTGAGAAGATTATTATAATAGTCTAGGCAAAAGATGATGGAGTCTGGACTTTGGGCAGATGATGAGGGGATAGAGAATAGGAGGCAGATTCCAGAGACACCTAAGAGGTGGACGGGAGAGACTAGTGATCGGCTGGATGTGGTGGGTAATGCAGAAGCAAGAGTCAGAGATGCTTCTGAGCCACTCAAGTGCCTGGTGACACTGTTAACCTAGATAGGTTAGGTAGGTTCTAAAAGAGAGATTGATTTGGGGTCATGTGGAAAGTAATGTATCTTCAGAGTTGCTGGGTTTGCTGTGCCTATGCCACATCAAGGCAGAGATGCACATGGGGCAGCTAGAAAGGAGTCTGAAGTTCCAAGGAAAGCCCAGAGCTGGAGACTGAGGTGGGCCCATCTGCTGGGAGCCATGGAAGTGGATGGACGCTCCCAGGGAGAACATGAAGAACGAGAAACCTGGAGAGCCCAGGACTGTAAACAGAGTAGTCATGTCTGTTCTGGCCATTTAACAGGTGTTTACTGGTGGCGGGACACCACAAAGAGAAAATTAGATAATCAAGCCTCAAATCACAAGAGAACATGTTGTTTTTTTGAAATTTTGTGCTAAATAAAGCAATCTGTGTGCAGCTGAAAATTTCATTTTCTCTTATAACAGGCTCCCAATAGGACAGAAGCAGAAGAAACTGGTTCCAGGGCCTATGATTTAGGTTGGTATTCTTAAGACCTCTGCTCCCACTCCCTCCCATGCCCCTCCACCCCAGTGATCTGGGAATTAGCCTGTTTTCAAAATTACATTCAGAAAAGAATTTCTGTGTAATGACATACATCCTCAAAGTGTGATAAAGTACATTGGGAAGGCATCAGTTCAGTGTGGGGTTTTTTTGTTTTATTTTATTTTATTTTATTTTATTTTTTTATATAAGAGTCTAAAACCATTTCTTTCCCTTTTTATCTTTTTAAACACTTTTCTTCAACTACAGGTGGAATGGTAAGAAGGACATCTCACATGTTTTCTCCTTTTCTATTTTTCGACAAGCTGTGTGACCTTGTACAAGACACCTCAGCTATCTGGGGCTCAGCTTCCCTTATCTTTTAAATTCAGGAATTGGACTATATTTTCTCTGAGGTATCTTTCAGCTCAAAAGTTTTGTGATTCCATAATTCAAGCCCTGCACATAAATGCCATTTAAATGTCATTGGTTAGATCACCAAAAGGCTAATAATTGTATAATCAGGGATAGATCAAATACCATCGAAATAAGGTACCTTAAAGATTGAAAAAGTTCTCTTTATAGGAATGAAATAAGAAGCATTTTTTTTTCATGAGGTCAAAATCTTCATTTTGGTATGAGCTCTAATTAAATTAAATCCTGAGAAATTTAGACTGGAAATATAGAAGACCTCCTCCCTCCCTGACTGACTCTAAAGGTTACGAGATAATAGAACATGTTTTTTTTTTTTTTTTTTAATGTACTGACTTTTAGGAAAGATGAATAACTATTGTCTTAGCTCAGGCTGCTGTAACAGAATACCATACTCTAAGTGGCTTTACCAATAGGTATCTATTTCTCAAAGTTCTGGAGGCTGGAAGTCTGAGATCAGGTTGTCAGCATGGTCAGGTTCTGGTCGGGGCCCTCTTTCTGGTTTGCAGAGGCCACCTTCCTGCTGTATTCTCACATGGCAGAGAGAAAGAAAGAGAGAGCAAGCTCTTTTGTTTCTTCTTATAAGGATATTAATCCCATCATGGTGACCCCGCCTTCATGATGTCATCTAAGCCTAATTACCTCCTAAAGGCTCCACCTCCCTACATTATCACATTGGCAGTTAGGGCTTCAACATATGAAATTGGTGGGGGAGGGGGGTGCGGGACGGTGACACAAACATTCCATCCAAAATAACTATCTTGCTGAGGAAGGTGTAGCTCTAAGTAGGGTAAACCTAGCTAGGGAGTCTGCTTTGACATGGAGGTCATACTAGACTGGGTAGGGTGTTGTCCTTAAACACCTGAAGAAATATCACTGAGAGATGGACCAAATCACAGGTGACATGGAAGGGAAGTTGTCCTAATGGGAGAAACATGTTAAGAGGCACTGTGGTAATGGGGTTAAAGGGAGGCCACAAACAGGAAGCCAGATCAAGGAGTCAGTGATGGGGAAGATCAGGAGCAAGTCAAGAAGCAAGAAGTGAGGATATGCTCAGGGAAAGCAGTGCTGGATGAAGGTTAATACACTGTGAGGGCCTTCCTTTCTATGGCCCCACCTGCCTGTCCTGGAGTCCTGGGAGTTTTGAAAAGCTGGGTAGAACCAGACACTAGAGAATAAACTGCTTTTGGTTTCTGGGTATCCTCATTTTAGGGAGAGGACACTACTAAGGAAGGGGGGGGGCTCTTTCCTTCCTTGAGGGCTTTAGAAATTGTACCAAAGTTATATAATATTGTGGTATTAAGATGTGCCTGTGTATTATGGCACCTTCACTTTCTATTTATTTCAGTGGGCTTTGAAACAGACCCTCAGATCAGTCCTGTTTCCTGTCCCATCACTGTCCCCATTCCCCACCCCCTTTCCTAGGTGAGTCATCTCCTTCTAGAACAGTGACAGCCATCACCAAAATTGAGAACTCAGTGTGACAAAAGGGCTGTTTTCACATTTCTTTGGCAGCGTAATATAAAAGTTCACCACATCAGGCACATCATCTTAATCACTGGGGTCAAAAGAACCTCTAGATGTGACAAGTAGCTGCCTCTATAGTTAACTTCCTCCTTCTGATTGGCAAGGAGAAGACTGCAAATCACCAATGCATAGATGATCACTTCACTATTTTATTTCTTTATATTTGTCTCCATCAGTTCAAATAAGGATTTCAGCCTGAGTCTTTTGTATTAAAAGGTTATATGGAAAAGAAGCCAGTGCTCACTCTTAAGATGAAGGTGAGACTTAGCAATGGCGCCAGAGTTTCTAAGTGCACTGATGAATGCATTTCTTTAGCCCATGCCTATTGAACACCTTTTCTGGATGCCTGGCACTATCCCTCTAGGCACTGAGAGGTACAAGAGTAAACAGGCAGGCAGAGTTTGGCTCTAATTGAGCCTATATTCCTGTGGAGAAACAAATACGGAAATAGAAAAATATCAACTAATGACAAACACTATGTAAAGAACCAAGTAGGTGTGTGTGATGGAGAGTGACTGGGGGCTACTTTAATTAGGTGTCCGGAAAGATTCCCTGAAGAAAAGACATTAATGCTGAGCTATGACTGACAAGAGAGGGGCAGCTTGTGCAGATCCAGGAGTGAGCATTCCAGGCACAACACAGAGTTGGTTGGCTCAAAGGTCCTGAGGCAGCACTGAAATTGGCATATAAGGTTGTGGTTTAGTGATGACAGAGTAGAGAAGTAGGAGATGACTTCTCAGGGAAAGGTAGGAGCCAGACATAAGGAATTCAGAATCTATTCTAAGAGTATTGGTAAATTATTGGAAGGTTTTAAGCAGGGAAAAGATTTGTATGTACTGTTTAAAGATCACTCTGGCTGCTCTGTAGAAAATGGATTGCAGAAGGACAAGACCGTAAGAAAGCAAGTCAGTTAGGAAGTGGCTGCTGTCACCCACCCTGAAAGATTGTGATGGCTTAGATCACCATTTTGGTAGTGGAGATGGGGAGAAGCGGATGCGTGTAGAATTTATTTTGAGGATAGAAATAACGTAGTTAGTTATTTCCATGTGGATAAAGTGAGAGAAAGAGGGAATGAAGAGTAATTCTTAGGGCTTAGAGTTGAGCAACTTAAAAGATGGTGGTATATACTAAGACAAGGAAGACTGGAACAGAAGCAGGTTTGGGAGGAAAAACCAATGTTCAGTTTGAAGTGTACTGGTGATGTTAAAAAAATATGTCAAGCAAGCACTTGGATATAAAGTTGGAGCACCAAGGACACCCAGTGCTGGTGTGGCAGAGAGAGTTACTGTTCACTGTATATACACATGCTTTTCTGTATTTTTGAGTACTTTGCATTTTGGTGAGGGTCATGTGACTACTGTGGTCAATAGGGCTATGTCACCTTGGGCTGAAGCACTCAAGAGGGAATTTCAAGTTCTCTGTGATCTCTCCTTCTGCTGCCAAAGTGACCAGCAAGTGTTCTAGATGGAAGACTGCTTTTTAACCTGGGTCCCTGAATGCTTAAGCAGAGTCACTATTCCCTCTGCTCATCTGTATTGGTCACATGGCATGAGAGAGAAATAAACCTTCTTGTGTTAAGGCACTGAGGTTTGGGGGTTCATTTGCTACTCCAGCACATCTGAGCCTATACTGACTAGTACAGCCAGATAAATGCAGTTAGGCATTTTCAGTAAAAAGATACTACGTGAAATCATGAGAATGGACATTTTCATGTAAGAAGAAAGTGCAGATGGAGAGGAAAAGGGAGCCCAGTCTAAAACTCTAATGTGCTCTAACACACTGGGCTTGAGCAAAAGCGGAGAGTCAGAGTTGTGTGGTGCCTCAGAAGCTAAGAGAGGAAGATGAAGTGTAAAAATAGGAGTCGGAATCCTGAGTATTTGAGCATGAGGAATGATTTTGCAGCATGGATAGGTATTGTACCGGCAGTGTCTTCTCATCGTTGGTTGTAGGAGAGAGCCTGGGCTGTGACTGCTTGGAATGCGGTCACGAGTGGAGAACAGCACACTGTAAAAGGCTATGTTGGTACACTATATCAAGCCAGCAGGTCACAAGATCGGAGGACTTTTTCTTTTTTTTTTCCTTGGCTCTGGATCTGGGCAGATGCAGATAGATCCAACCTGGAAAGCTTTTCCTGACTCACCCCACACTAGGTGATGCTAGATGCTCCTTCTTGAGATTTCCACCAGGTCCACAGGAGGTCTCTAAGGCTTGCTATATTGCACTTTAAGTGTCTTGTGTCCTCAGATAATCATCTAGTCTAGGACTCTCCCTAGCACTTATGAAGGTATCTTGACATGAAACAGATTCTCAGTCATTGTTTGTTCAATGAATGGACAGCACCTGGCAAGATCAACTCCCATGAACATGAGGTGATAAGGGTGCTGGTTGTCACAAACGTAAGGTAGTATTTCTGTTAACATCCCATGACCAAAGGAAGCCTAACCTTCTTGTTCAGATTCTTCCCATACCTAGTCTATCAACAAGTACTTACCCAATGCCTGGTAAGTACCAAAAATTATGCATTGAAGGGAAATAGGAAGTATCTATCTTAGCTTCTACCCTCAAGGAAGTAACAGTACAGTTGAGAGGATGATGCTAATGGCTATGAATCCATCAGAGAATAGTAAGAGAGGTTATACAGTTAATTGAAAAACTGAATGCCACAGACAACGAGCATTGTAGGAGTTTGGTAAGGGGAAGAAGTAGATGAATGTGAAATAAAATTAGATCTAGGAAAATTTTTTAGAGGAGGTGGGACTTTGAGGGCAGGTCAGATCCACAAGGCTGCGGAGGGATACAGAGAGAGGTGCTGAATCAGAGATTCTGACTGTGAAGGGGCAAGTGACGAGACCCCTGAAACCAGAGAAAAAGGTGTTTATTGGGCAGTCGCAAGAAACATGGTTGGAAGGATAGGGTGGGGCCAGATTAGGTAGGATTTCAAAAGTCAATAAACTGGTAATTCATGCCATTCATTTATTAATATATTCATTCACTTGTGAAACATTCATTGAGTCCCTACAATGTACCAGCCACTATTTTAAGTATTGTGTGTGTGTGTGTGTGTGTGTGTTTGTGTGTGTGTGTATGTGGTCACACATGTAGTCTCTGACCTCACAGAGGTTACATTTGTTGATGAGAGGATACTAAAAACATTGAGACAACTATGTAGCAATATTTCAGATTGTGATAAACACTGTGAAGCACAGCCAGGCAGATTAAGGAGATACAGAGAGATGGAACGTGCCATTTTCTATAGGGGAGTGTTAGGGAAGGCTTTTCTGAGGAGCTGATATTTATGAAGAGACCAACTGAGAAGATGAAGAGAATAGTAGATTCCTGGGAATCACAGTGGTATGACAAAGAGTATTTCAGGAAGATAACACATCATACGGAGAAAGGTGGAAAGTCAATGAAGAAGCAGCAAGGACAATGGCATAATTCAGAATCTATAAAGAACATGCTAGAAAGCTTTGGCTATGAAATTTTCTCTTATTTAAATTTTGTTTTCGACATTGTATGTATTGGGGACTTTTTGTAACCTAGATAATTGGGCATTATAGCTTAAATGTTTAAGAAATGAGAAAAACCTCTTCTATTTGTCCTACCCCATGTTCCACACTCACAAACACAGTAGCTTGCGATCTGTTAACAATACGGCCATTTTCCAGTGTTTTCTATCCTTCTTAATTACAGAGGGACCTGCTGCCCATTAGATAGACTGGTGTCCTTGAAAAACAGCAAAATAGAAGATACAGGCTCTCCTGCCCATCTTGTCAAACTTAGGCCTGTGAGTATTGCATGGCTTCGTGCCCAGTAGAAGAGGATTAGGGTTGCCAAATCTTTGGATAATAACAAGCTCCAATCTACATAACACCTGGTCTTTACAAACCAAGTCATTATGAATGTGATCCAAGTTGTCACTCCAGGGATTTTATTATTTTCAAATTAGTCGGAGTTGTTTCTTATATATATTGAAGTTACCTGCCCCAGTCCTCTTGTTTAGTGTGGGTCACGTGACTGCCTCCCCTGATTCTGCTACGGCTTGGTGAGGTTAGAGAGCAGTGGGGAAGAAGAGACCATTGTACACTTGATTTCTTGGTCAATAAATACTGTTGGAGGATAGCAGCAGAACAAAGAACTCAGATAATACTGGCTACAGAGGGGGCATTCTAGGATAGGGCTCAGAAGCAAAGGTCCCAGAGCTGGGCAAATGGGGGGACTCATTGCTACTCATTCTATCTCCAATATTAATATGTGACAAGAAAACAGACCCAAGATCCAGTGAATGAGATAAAGAATTTAGGATTTGGGATCCTGAGGTAAAACTTCATGTCAGACTTGGGGAGATCTGGGAAGACAGAAGTAGAAATGAAGAAATGAACAAAGCCTTCCAAATATCCATCCACCTGTACAGTTCTCTCCCTTTCCATTAAGACCCTATCATCTCTTGCCTGCATGACTGTTCCAGTCTTGCTGCTTTCTGTACTGTCTCTGTACAGCATGGTGGTGATCTTCTAAAAGTCTAAATTAGATCATATTGCTCACAGAGTTAAAACCAGCCATTAGCTTGCAAGGACCTGCAGGCTCTAGCCCTCGCTTGCCCCTCCTGCCCTGCTTCATGTCACTCCCCACCCAGGCTCACTAGTCTCCAACTACTTCGGACCCTCATAGGTTCTTTATATGCCAAGCTCTTCAAGCCACAGGGTCTTTGGGCATCTTCTACCTCTTTCCCCTTCTTGGCTGATGTCTACTTACATGAGATGCAATGCATCTTAGCAGTTAAACATGTACACACAACAGACTGCGTGGCTAAATCCTAGCTTTTCTACTTATCAGCTGTGTGACTTTGAAGAGTTGCTTACACTCTCCATTCTTCTATTATAAAATGGAGTTGATAAAAGTGGCCACCTCATGGGCTAGTTATGAGGTTTAAATGATACATATAAAGGACTTAGCCCACTGCCTTATAGCTAGAAAAATTTCTATAAATGTTACTTCTTACTATATTTTGGGTCTCAGCCTAAACATCATTTCCTCTGAGAGATCTCACCTGAGATTGGTCCTTCTTTTCTATTCCTTTCTACTGCATTTCTTTTTCATAAAACTCATTTCTCCCATTTTATATGCTTATAATTATTTGTGTGTCTGTTTATTGTCTGATGCCCCCGTTAGATTATAAACTGCATGAGGGCAAGGACTCAGCCCACTATATCACTGTATAACAAGTATCGTGCAGCAGACACTCAACAAATACCTTGCTAAATGAATGACTGAAGCTGATGGTTCAGGACTAAGTTTGCGAATGCTGAGGTCTGCTGGGAAAGCGTTGGCACCTCAGAGGGACTGGGCTGGGCCAGAAGCCAATGGAGTTCCACTACACTACTTTTCAATACATTATCTTTACATTGTATTTTAAGATGTTGACACATCAAAATCAAATTACTGGACCAAGCTCAAAACTTACATTTGTATGCCAGGATTAAATGCTCTTTTTTGGCTGAAAAAAATGTTCAGATTTGTCATGGCATCTCATCCAGCCTGAAATCGGCCCGAACGAATTGTGTAAATTGTTACAATCATGGATCCTCCCCCTTCCCCCACTCTTGTTTTGCCTACCAAAGTGACTGAACATTTGATTCAATTCATTGCTTCAATGGTTGGGCTAGTGTAGACCAAATGACTTCTGGGTAACAAGCCCAAGATGTTGGCTCAGGCTTGCATTTCTTGCTCCTATTTTTACTTTGGGCTTCTTTATCTATATGCCATCTTTATCTCTTATTTGTTTAATGCCAATGCCTGTCTGTATTATTTACACCGCACTTTCCCATCCAAGCTTGTTAGACCAAATGGAGAATATCATGTTGAGAAAGAACAATGACAAATACACACAACAACAAAAATAAACATTTAAACTCCAGCGGTATTTGGATAGTACAGGGTTACTTTCCTCTGTGGCTCCCTCTAGGCTTTCACCAGTGACTTGGTCCCAAGAGACCTTCTCCCCACGCCTCCCACCCCTTCTTCCATTGTTCTATTGTTTTGTTCCCTATTCACCGGAAGCCTGGAGGTGATTGGAGCTTTGGGCATCTCTGTGTGTGGGGTTATGGGAATTTATAATCTCCAGCTTATTTTCCCATTGAAACACTGATCTATTCCTTAGATATAGTAATGTCACCTATTTTTCATGGCCATTTCTTCTAAATCCTTTCTTTGGTCACTTATTTTGTAAAAGTCCCCCTCAGCCCCCATCAGTCTTCACTGACAACGTCTCTTTGACTGACTATGTTATTCTTTTAATGTTTATAACCTGATCTAGGTTTTGGTTGTAATGCTTTTATTAAGGACCAAAGCTGACTGTCTTGGCAAGAAACTCATGTTATTAGTAAGATATGTATTTAAAACATAAATTGGGAGTTTGGGCTAGAAATGTCTGCCTTTTCTTTTTACTAGATTTGTATGCAACTGAACAATGTTAGAGAATATTCAGGCACCTTATGCTATTTGACTATACTGAAATACCTGTTGTTGGCATAGCACCTTAATGAAAAGTGGCTACTTAGTAGTTTAAAGGAGTCAGTAAGCTAGCAAAATCTAGCAATGTTTAAAGCTCGTAGTTCTTTGTATTTTAGAAATAATTTAGATTTCATATTTATGAATTACTTGGTTTTGATTTTAAGAAGTTCAATGTCTAAGACATAGTTGCCTTATAGCTATTATCTCTTATATCCTAGATTCAAAAAACAGGGGACCAAATATAAGCAATAATGACGGAGGAGGAAAGTTACATCTTAAGAATCAAAGTGTTCTTATGAGTACTGTAAGTGATCACTGACTTAGAGCAGGGGGTCAGTGAGAATCGGCTAACATTAAATTAGAATGCATGTTGAAACCAAATTGCCAGCCTCAAGAAAAATGTACATATCACTACTTCTGAAGAGGGAGGGGGATACAGAGCTATGAAGATGTCCATAAATGACGTACTCAGAAGTCATCCTTGATGGCTTCTTTCCAGAAGGATTGCAAACACAGATCTTTCCACCATATGGCTGTGAGTACATGGGATGTGGTCTGAAAACCTTCGTTGATTCTGGGAAGCCTGAAATCTGGGAAGGCTGGATGTAACAGTTGAGGAAGACAGAAATGTTTTTCTTTGGCTGTTGTTCCTGAAGTTACTTAAATGAGACTCATTGGCTATTGATCTGTATATATTGAGATCACAATAAAACATAATGGACCAGTTTCTCTTTCCCCAGGCTCACAGAATTGGCATTTTATTTCTTGGGAGTAATAAATCACAGTCTTGGATTTGGGGAAATATTCTAGGATCTGGATGGCAGCTGATTTATTTTTAAGACAGTGATGTCAGAAAGAAAAGCATAACCTAGAGTGTGACGGCAGTGCTCACTGGGAGAATAGCGACTGCTGGTTAAAACATTAATTGGGGTGGGTTCCCTTTTCCACTTTCGGAATGGATCTGATGCATTCCAGGAAGATGGATCAGAACCCCTCACCATTACATTCATAACATTCACATTTCCCTTTTCTTACATTCTTTTGATTCTTTTCCTGTGACAACCCTATAGCTCCTCTATTTATCTCTTTAATCTAATTTGCGCTGTGACACCCAGCTTTAATTTTCTCATGATTATTTTGCTTCTTTTTAAGCACCCATGGTGTGCCAAGCATTGGATAAAATCGAAAAGATACAATCCCTGCTGTCGCGGGGCTCACACATTTAAAGAGGTACGACAGGCAAAATATCCTGTAATTGGCACTATGTAGTCCTCATGCTTTACCCCCTCTCTCCCTTTTAAAGAAATTTCTTCATCTCTCTGAACAAGCCTAAGAAATTCCCTAGATCAAAGGCGTCAAAAACCAGGAGGGTTTGGAACAAGTGTCAGAGAGTAAGCAAATGACTCTAAGAGCTCTGCTCCTAGTCTGCCCACGAGCTCTCTCCACTCCTGCCTCACCAGGGCAGGCTCAACTCTCCCACCTCCTTCGCTGCCAGGGTCCTCCGCCACCCAGGAGCCAAAGGCGCTCTTCCTCCCTTCCTGGTACCCGCCCTCGCACCTCCCAAGCCCCAGGAGTAAAAAGACCCCTTTACTAAAAGAGGCTGAAGCTAGCCGTTTTTCTAGACTCTGGTCTGTATGAGCTGACAAACTCTGAGAGCCCCTCAACAAGGGGACGTCCAGGCAGGTGCAGACCCGGGTTTTGGCATTACCCCGGAGTTACCCCCATTTTTTCTCTTCTCTCCTTTTTACATATCCCGCTGGGATCTTCTTTGTCTTTTTGCCTGTAACACTGAAGCCCTCTCGTGCCCAGGGAATGCAGAGGAACGCCTGGCCATCGGACCGGGCGGCATGGCTCTATGTGTGTGTTTGTGTGTGTGCTTTATGGTGTGAGTGTTCGCAGGAGTCTGTGTATTGGGGGGGTGGTGGTTATAAATGATGAGTAAAGCACCCCACTCTCTCTTCCTCCTTTCTCCCCTCATTACTTCGTGGATCCCGAGGCGTAAAGCGCTCGCCCCTGTCCACCGCGATCATTGACTTGGGTGCCCCAGGCTCAGGCCAGTGGGGGAGTCCCCTTCACCTGGCTTGCACCAGGACCCGAAGCTTCAAAGTTGCGGGAAACTGTCACGGGGAGGGGGGGAGCTGAGGTTGAGGCCAGGGCCCCGGTGGCTGTCACCGGGGCAGAGGGCTGAGCCGAGGGTCGGGTGGGTGCGTGCGCTAGACGAAGGAGGGGGTTGGGGGGGTAGGGGGGGTGGAAAGGGGTGGAGGCTCAAGGGGAAGAAGAGAGGGGAGGCGGGAGCAGCTGCCGGGGGTGGCGAGGCACAAGGTGGCTCCCCGCGGCCCGCGCCCCGCGGCTCCCCGGGACGCACCAGACAGCCAATGGCTGCGCAGAGGTGTACAGCAGATGGCGTCCGACTGCGCCGTTCCTTCCTCCTCCTCCTCCTCCTCCTCCTCCTCCTCCTCCTCGTCCTCCTCCTCTTCCTTCAGTGCTGAGGTTGCCAGACGCTGGAATGGGTGGTCTCCCGACACACACCACCATCTTTCTTGCGCTCGGGAAGCTCGGGGCTCGGCGGCTCCTAGAGGCTGCGGCGGTGGCTCCGGCAAGGCGGGTGAGTTGCAGCAGCGCTGCGCCCCGAGCGGGGAATGCCCAGCCGCTGGCCGGCGCGGGAGAGAGGTGACAGCGGCCCCGGGCTAGTGTGTGTGTGTGGGGGGGTGCGCCGTGGGCGGACTTTGCTCTTTGCTCCCTGGGCAGCCTCTTTTACCCCTTCTCCCGGTCAGACTCGGGAACTTGCAAGCGGAGCTTCTCCGACGCCTCTGGCTTGGGGCTGCGGGAAGGGTGCAGGGTGCGGAGAGCCCGGGGTTGGGCCGGTGGAGATACCCCACGCAGAGACCTGGGCAGAGACCTCAGACAGTGGGACAGAGCCATAGGATTGGGGCGGCGGGAGCCGTGTTCCCCCACTTCCAGCTTGCTTTGGGGGTTATTGGTGAAGGGAACCCGGGGTCCCCCTTTCTGCGCTGGGAGCCGAGGAGCTCAGGATTGGAGGGCGGGGAGTTCTGCGGGCTTTGCAAACAGGTTGACTGAGGGTTCCCTTTCGGTAGTGCTGACTGTGAAATCTGCGCGTGGGCGTTCAGTGCCCCTGGAGGATAGCTGAGCGAGTCAAGAAGTTTTGCAGTTTCCTCTGATTTATCAGTGGAGTGTTAGGAGCCTGCAGCAACAGTTTATACTTCCATTGTCCCCGTTGTGGGCGAGGGGCGAGCTGGGGAGAATGGGACTCCTGGGTCTGCCCTGTCATCTCACAGTTTATCAAGAGAAAACTGGGAACAGAGGGTGAGAGTGAGGGACGCACATAATTACTAAAGCATCACCCATATGTTCCTGTCACCTTTCTTTTCTAACACCTCCCGCAGTATTAAAGTTATTTGAATACGCAAATGAACCTCCCCTTTTTCAAGTCCGCAGAGTTTGGAGTCTAGAAGTTGGAAAGCTTGGAGTGTGTGTGTTTGGGGAAGGGGGCTTTAAGCTCCCTCTCTTTAAATACGAGGGGAAAACCCTTCAGGGGAAGTGTGTGTGATGTACTGGTATTTTTTCTTGGAATTCTGAGTATTTCTTAAGAGCTATTACAATTTTGTTTGATTCTGTATGGTCAAGGTGGAGTTTGACTTAAGATTATAGTACTTGGGAGTGTTCTATGGAAGAGGCCAAAGTTATTTGGTGCTCTGTTCATTGCCAGGTGGTCTGCTTTAAGTGCGTTTGTGCTTTTGTAAATGACAACCTGGCTGGAGGAGCCTTGTTGGTGTTTTTCAGGAGTGCACTTGTGGGTGTCTGTCCTCATGGAAAGAGTAGGGTGCATGTCAACTCGGCTGTAGTGTGTGTGTGTGTGTGTGTGTGTGTGTGTGTGTGTGTGTATAGTTGTGCACATGTGCATCTGGAATTTCCTTTTGACAGGCAATCTTTGAATGTCAAGATGATACATTTATCTTCCAGGCAGTGTCAGGACAGTCTGGGTTTGTTGAGTAACTGGGAGGCAGTGATCTCCAGGGAAGCCTTTTTGCACTCTGGACTATACTACAGCCATTGGTTAAGGCTTCCCGAAAGCCACTTAGGATTACTAACCAAATCAAGAAGTCCTATCTAATAGTGAGTGAAAATCTCATGTATTTGTGGGTTGAATGCTATATAAAGTCCCTGTCTTGAGGCTTCACTTTGAAGCCCTGCTCTTCTTAAACCTCAATGCCATTAATACCAGTAGTCTTCTTTTAAAACTTAATGTGGCCAGTTTTCTGCTTTCTGTGGGTTGAAGAGCCAGCTGGGCAGATTCCCTGGAACTGGCTTCTTATGCCCGGGCATTTTGTTTTTTTCACCTAACTGCTGGGAATTGAGGACTGGAAACTCTTCTTCGTGCAAATTAAAGTAAAAAAGAATTATGAGGATAATCCCCCTGATCTGTAACAACACACAGCTGTAATTGCTGACTTAAAAAGTGTGGCATAGTCTTGCACATTAGTTCTAGCATCGCTGAACACCTACAAACCATTCAGAGTTCTGAAGGTTTGAGATTAATCCGTGACAAGTACTTGAAGATGTATGGTCTAGGAAAGCACTGCCTACTGCCGATAGAGTTAGATAGTCCATTTTGAGGGTTCAGAACAAGTGGGCTTATTTTATATCTACCTTAATATTTAAATCAGTACTTGAGAAATGATCTTTACAATGTTTCTTATTTCTCTGCAGCCCCCTCCCCCATTGTTTTAATCAAAGTTGTTGCTTGTTAAAGAGTTTGAAGGGCTAAGAAACAGGAAGAATGTGAGGCAGGTGGACAAAATTACTGATCATAATAACAATGCGAACACAGACTCCACTCCTTGAGTATTGATATTAATAAATCGGCAGCTAAAGGCACCTTTCTGGTCTCTGCTGAGTGTGCCTTCCGAGAGAAAGAAAGTAAAGAATTAAAGAAAAATGGTACTGCTATAATGTACTTCATCAGAGAAGCTATTAAGAACCTTGTCTGCTTTCCTGCAGCTCTTGTTTTGGAAGGAATGATTCTTTTATTAATATCTGTAAAAGAAAAGTTTGTCCTTAAATAACAGACTGACAAAGCAGCGTGAAAAGGAGCTAAGTTAGTGGAAGAGGAGTGTGCAAACAAGAAAAATTCCAAAGCATATCAGCTCATTTTAATTACACTTCACAAACTGAAGCTGAAGTCATATGATTTCTTCAAAGGAAAACAACCTTGCCAAAACTGCAGTTTCACTCTTCTGCACACCTTTATAAAGATGAGGCGTGAAAGTAATAACACTACTTCAAAAGTTTGAATAGAACGATGAAGAATGGTTGACTGGTCCTATTGAATTAAGAGTCAAAATGACAAATGGTACGATATATTAAGTACACGATCAAGACAAACAGATTAAAGGATTCTAAGTCGTGACAGCTGTACCACTTGGTGGAGAAAAGAACAGCAAGATTACCAACATAGCTTTAGGGATGCTCTACAGACAAAGGGTAAAGGATGGGTCCTTGACTAACTAGAGGGTATTACAGTATTCACAACTATTTACATGTGCTATTTCGATATGCTCTTGGATTGTTGAATGTGAACTACACATAAATGCTTCATATTTTTAAAAGAAGACACTTTTCCAGTCTATAACTATAAAAGAAGCAGCTGCATTCACTTTGAACACCAAGCAGCTTCCTAAATATAACACAGTTCCTGAATTTAGAGCTGTTAACAAGATTAATATCTAAGTGATAATTAGCACGTTAAACCTGTGAAAGTAGAAAGATTTTTAAACTCTACTTTTAATTCTAGAAATTTTGGAGATTGAGTTTGAGTGGGATCAGTGCTTTAGCAAATGTTAAGTCTGCTCTTGTTCCAGTGATAAACATCGTATTCACCCATTAAAATTTCTCTGTTAATCGGGATTATTTTGTTGATGTTTTAAACTAGTATTCTCATGGGCAGTTATTTACAGTAGCTCACGGTAGCTATTGATGAAAGCAAGTCAAAGAGGATTAGGTGCAGTTGCCTGTCAGCTTGTATGCAGCTCTTGACTGAGGAGGAAGTGGAGATCACAGTCATTGAATTCCCAGGATGATGCCTTCATTCTAAGCCTGGAGTGGACCAGTTATTACAAAATATACATACTTAGTTATTTTTTCAGTTGTAATCCACCCATGATTTATTATGAGCTTTCTGTAGCTACTAGATCAAGCAATTCATTAGTAAGGGAAAACAGAATATTTGTGAAATCCAATGACTCCCATATCTTTTGCCAGCCTTTTGAAACCAGCCCTGGAGATGCTGCAGAATACAGTTTCCGTGCTGGTAGGAACTCAGAGTTACTGCAAGGTAGAGAGTTCAGTCCAGGTCTTGGTTTGTAATCTGAACAGTTAAGTCATCCAGCATATATAAGAGCTACTGTATTTTAAGAGTGTGTGTATGCTCTGATGATAAGTAAAACCTAAGCATTTTAAAGGCATCACTATTCATGCTGGTTTTTGGTTATTAGGTATGTTTGCAATTAGTGGATTCTAAAAGTACAACTTTTTGCTGTGATGTGGGAATCTGTAGAATTTTTTGAGGTTTAAAAAAGAGAAGTTCCCATATCAGGAAAGTTTGGATATTGACCTACATGTAAGGATCTGTAAAAATGCGGAACTGTTTCCTGTGAGGAACAAAAGGCTATAATTGTGGAACTTAGGTATTTTGCAGCAAGGGACATGATGCTTGCTTTTGATTTTGCCTCTCTAGACATATTTTAATTATGAGCCTCTTGTAATTAAATATGCCGTAGCTAAAAACAGAATCCTAAGTAATGAACACACAAATGATTCTTCAATGCCTTGACTAGAGAGAAACTCTGCTGTGTTCCACTTGCCTGCATGCGGGTTGGGTGCAGATTTTTACCCTAGTGTTATGTTAGCGGACAGCTCATTACTTCTGGAAGAATCATAATGTTGAGAAAATCAGCTTCCTAGCAGTTAGGCACCATTGCTTTGTTCTTAGACTATAGTTTTGTAGTAATGTATTTTTAAAAATTGTTTTCAAGCGGGTGTTTTAAAAAACATACCAAGTAGCACATATAAATGGAAGATTTTAATTATAATAAGACTAAGGCTTGCATTAATCTCTCCTTGCAGAGTTTCCTTCTGGGCTCTCCTGTATTGATTTCTGCCTTTTGTGCTTACGTTAGATATATTCAGGTGATTCAGCCAGTGTGCACTGATACGGCCTCACTGGCTATAAAAATATTGAAGTACCTCGTACCACTTGGTAAATGGGTACTGTTCTGAGCTCCCTGAAGGCCCCACCAGTACCTCAGTCCTACAGAGCACTCCCCCCCCCGCCGACACCTCTTAGATCATCTCTTGTTATAGCCACTAAGAGAGCCCCCACTTGCTATGTATGACAGGGAGGCCTTGGGTCCAGCTCCAGGGCTGTTGTCAGAGCTTATTCTGATTGGTTGGTGCTTGAGCCCTAACACTTGGTAAATATTTAGATCATCCTTTGATATTTTTACTTATGACATGAATAAATGTAATCATTGGCACTATCAAGTAGCTGAATTTGAACTCTGTTTAAAATGTACATTTTAATTTTTTATGTCTAACATTTATACTTGTTAAAAACACTTAAATATTATTATCTGCCTACATTTATAGTGCCCAGGAGCTCAAAGGTAGCTAGGTCCCTTTTAATTGAGTTGTCAAGGCATATAAAGCCACTGTACCTTCAATTTAATTTGTTTTCCCCCAAAACATAAACTAAGCATTCTAAGTCATACCGTAGGTAATGGGGGCAAAACCAGATTTCTAACCCAGCTTGTCTGCTTCAGCTGTACGTTCTGCTCCACAGAGTTGTCTCAGACTACTTAATTAAAATGTATGTATGTGGGAGTAGTTCAACAGGCTTTTTTTCTTTTGGGGAAAAAGTAATTATTTTTTTCCATCTCCATGTCTAGTCCTCAGAATTAACTCAATTTATTTCATATTGACTTCTGTTCATTTTTTGTGATTCAGAATTGTTAATAAGCTTGATTTCACCTGAATTGACCCATTCTATGAACTGGAACGTCTTCTGGCCAATCATGGAGAGGGATGGGATGTTGTTGACTTCGCAGACTCCTTAAGGAAATTTTTTTTTGGATTTTCGTCTGGATCTCTTCTAGCTAAAAATAAAAACAGACACTGCTAGGTGGGCCCAGAAAAACACAACTCAAATTATGCTTCCTTCTTGAACAAAAAATATAGTGATAGTGCTCCAGGTCGTACATCAAATATACTCAGGCCAGCCATTAACTTCTTACCACCCACCTTCCTCTATAAGGTCTGCCCCCTTTAAGTCACCCACAAGACCCACACCTGCTTAAAAAGACCCCAAATGCTGCCTTCTCCACCCCCAACCTCCAGTTACCCAGATTCTACCTATTAGTCAAGACCCAGGTTTAATTATACTTCCACTGAGCTTTCTCTGATTATGCCAATTCACAAAGCCCTCTCTCTGTCCAAGCAACTCAGGTGGTAAATTCTAATTTTAATGTTTGATTGAATCAATTTTCTTATTAGCATCTACTTGTGGTGGTCTGATAGTAAAGGATTTGAATGAGAAAGGGCATGGCTCTTTTGAGAATTCTGGAAACTGTTGGAAAGCAGGATGTGATCGAAGGTAGGGGCCTGGGTAGTAACAGACCTTTGAGCATCCCTAAGGCAAGGCTTAATAATATACTGGTAGGCAACAAGAGGGATTCCTAATTATTGATTATTTACTGCACACTGCATAAGGTGCATTAGAATCAGTATGTCTAATCTTCATGATAATATTGCAACGTGGGTTCTATTATTTAGTATCATTTTTTCATACTAGGAAATGGAGGCTGAGGGACCTCTGGCACCTGGTGTAAGGCTAGTGCAGCTGGTAGACGCCCAAGCTAAGATTTCCATCCCAACCTGTTGGACTGCACAGCCTATTCTGCTCCTCATACACTAGACTGCCCTAGAGTCTGAAGTTCCGGTCAACAAATGTAGTCTTAACCTTGGCTGGTATTTCTCCCAAATGCAAGAGCACACACATACTCAGTTACTGCAAGAGTCGCCATACACAACAGAGGTGACTGACAGGAAGAGTATTGCTGAATCACTTCTACCTGGAGGTGGAAGTGTCACTTGGAAATATTGGGAAAGGCTGCGTTTTGATCTGACACAGACCTTATGTGTAAAGATGGTAATGTCTTAGAATTGTAAAGAGCTCAAGACATTCATATATAAAAGCCTGAGCTTCCCAAGGAGCCATTGGAAGACTCAGAAAATCCAGGCATACTTAAGAAATCCACATCATATTCCTTCTCATTAATGGCTTATCGTTATGACAGAGTTGTTCTGCCAAATATACAAAATATTGGTTCTTAAAATTAGCATAAAGAGCAGGAAAACCAGTTTTCCCATATGAGTATGGGTAGACTGCCATTAGCCTTGTTCACTCCCGTGATCAGCCTGAGCAGTCTGTTCAGGCGAGTGCCCTTGTCTGTTCTCTTCGCTTCATGTGCATCCCAACAGGAAAGTGTTCTTGGTTGCAGGGGGGCAACCTTGCTAAGAAGAGGAGGATGGTTCTTTGGTTAAGCATGTATGGACAAATCATATTTCTGAAGATCTGTTCCTTAAAAGCATTTTGCTGGGTCAGCATGAGGTTTCTTTTCTTTTCTTTTCTTTTTTTTTTTTTTTAAAGATTTTATTTATTTATTTGACAGAGAGAGAGATAGCGAGAGCAGGAACGCAAGCAGGGGGAGTGGGAGAGGGAGAAGCAGGCTTCCCGCCGAGCAGGGAGCCCGATGTGGGACTCGATCCCAGGACCCTGGGATCATGACCTGAGCCGAAGGCAGACGCTTAACGACTGAGCCACCCAGGCGCCCAGCATGAGGTTTCTTGACATGAACTTCCATGGGAATATATAATATCCCCGTTTCCAATACCAAAATCTCTTAATTTTTATAGAAATATAGTGTCAGAATAGGACCAGTTTCTCTCTTTGCCTCTGGCACAATCATATAAAGAAGCTCAGAAGATTCAAAGTTGTAAAGAGAGATTTTTAGTTATTCCAGGATTGAACTTTTTCACATTCAAAGATGTTGAGAAATGCCATAGGCTGTCTCAAGGAAATGTGAGTTCCCCATCTTTGAGGGTATTCAAACTGAGGATAAACAACAACACACTGGGGTATTCTGCAGAGAGGATGTGTGCATTGGATATTAATAGCAGATTTATTAAGCATTTACTATATGCCATATATTATTCAACATATATTAATTTATGAAATCTAAAAAAGCTTGGAGTTGATTGTATTTTTTTCCCATTTTATAGATGCAGAAATGGTGAATGACTTGCTTCAGGTCAGGATCTGCACTCAGGCAGTCTGAGCTTAGGAGCAGAACTCCTCAATATAAATTGAATGCAAGCCACAAATATAATTTGCATGTGCAATCTTAAATTTTCTAGTAGCTACATTATAAAAGGAAAAAAAAACACATTGAAGTTAAGTTTAATAGTATATTTTATTTACCTAACATATCCAGAATATTATCATCTCAATATGTATCGATTATGAAAAAGTTATTTTTTTTTTCACTTATAAGCACATCTCTGTTCAGATTAGCCATGTTTCAAGTGCTCAATGGCTGCCTGTGGCGCGGGTGGCCACCATATGGGACATGCCTAGAACCCATACTTGGAACCTTTCTACTCTGCCTCTGTCTGTTGACTGCCAAGTTTCCTTCCGAGGCATCACCCATCAGTCTTTGTGTGTGTGAGGCCATTCATCTATGTATTAATTTTGCCCTTAAATACCAGTGTGAATAATCTCTCAAAAAAACCCTTAAAACACTTCCATGACTTCTCTCAGGAATGTATTTACTTTAAAAACCTGTAAAATAGGAAGATTTCTCTGTATCTCATCTGTTACAAAATGAATCCCATATGTCTTTCATTTGTGAAGATGGAGCGTATCTGGATTGCTTCCACTTTACAACTATTCATACACATTATGAAATCGCCTCGCCCTTCTCATTTCCAGGCTAAAGAACGCAGTTCTTTTGTGGTTTATTATATTTGCTTGTTTTTTATTGGTTTGCTGGGGTAGCTGTGTAGGCTGATGCATAGGAAATGGGCACAGCTGAGAATCTGCTTATCTCTAGTAAGAATGAGAAGTAAAAAATAACCTTTACCTAAGAGTGAACTTAACCGTTTTTTTTCCTCACTTACACTTTGTCCATATTTCTCTGTTCTCTTTTATTCTACCCTTATTATGATTACTGTAGTCAGAAATGACATGCGGCCCACCAAAGTGATATTTCTGACCAAATTGTAGTAATTTTTTGGTAGGTTTGATTCATTTCCTGGCAGGTAGCTTTCTTCTCAGTGATCTGAAGGGCCTTTCTCAAGTCGAATTTCTGATAGTAACGGACTCTCTGGGCTGCGGCATGCTTCAATTGAAAAAGCAGAATGTGACATGCCTTTCAGTGCATGGAACGCACAAAAAAAGTCCTGTGTCTCCTTTGTAAGTGCAACCTTTATTCAGCTATACATGATAACATGAAACATTTTAATAATTCCAAGTCTCTTTGGGGGGGCATATTACATGGGTAGTTTAAATCTGACTTCAGTTGCTTATTAAAAGAAAAATATTAAGAACAAGGCTTCAGTTGGAAAGAAAGAAAAATTCTAAACTTCATAGGGAAGAATTTCCTTGTGGAGACAGACTCTAAGGATGTGTCATCTAATATGTGCATGAATATTAGATATTTCATTTGGATTATAGAGTTGATGGAATTAAAACATAATGCTTGTGGACATAATATATCCCCAGTGTGGCACATCTTTCAGATTTTTTTTTAATAACTAAATAGTTTTCACAAAGCAAGACAAACCAATGGAAAGTGCAAGATGCATTTGTTTGTGAGCTCTATGAATAAATTCAAAGATTATTTATTGAGTACCTTCTGTGTCCATGGCACAGAGTATAAAAGTAAGTATAGGACACCAGCCCTAATTTCCAGGAATTTGCAGTCTAACTGGGGAGATGTGACATGTACATTCTCTGCCCTTAGCAACGCCAAATTACCTTACTTATATATGTTTAGCTGTCTTACTAAGAATGAGTTCCATAAAAGCAGAGAATGCATCTTACTCATATTTGGATCTTTTGCACCTTGCAGAGGATAACTATGCAATAGGTATGTGTTGGAGTAAGTGGAAGTGGTACATTAATTTTGTTTATACACATAAATTTAAAAATAGCCATAACACCATATTTATAATGGAACTACCTACATAAAAATCTCATTTTAAATAATGAAGATGAATAACGTCTAGTCCCAATTTCTTTGCTACTGCGTTCAATCCTCTGCTGACTCCAGTTGGTGACTTCTGACAGATCAGCTGCAGTTGAAAAAGATGGTGTTAACCTGAAGGAAATGTGGACCTCTTTTCTTAGAACACCAGCATCATGGTAGGATTTAACCTCAATCATAGACTCCTTCAGTGTAGAAAATATAATAATAATTCTATTTTGTTCTGAGGATGAAGAAACTTGACAATTTAATCACATTAAATCTTGGAAATGTGGATGTGAGAGGTGGGGGGTGGGGTGGGATAAAAAATTATGTTTACGTATGCCTGTATAAGGTTTTCAATGACTACTGAAGAATGTAGGGCTATAAAAGACCCCAAATCAACAAAAAAATCATGAGTAAGAAGAACAAAGCAGGAGGTATCACACTTCCTGATTTCAAGCTGTACTATAAAGCTATAGTCATCAAAACAATATGGTAGTGGCATAAAAACAGACAAATAGAGCAATGAAACAGAATCACAAATCCAGAAATAAACCTAAGCATGTACAATCAACTAATACTTGACAAAGGAGCCAAGAATACTCAATGCAGAAAAGATAGTCTCTTCAATAAATGGTGCTGGGACAATGGGATTTTCATGTGTAAAAGGCAAAGCTGGATTCATAACCACCACTCAAAAAAAAAAAATCAAATTGGATTAAGGACGTATATGTAAGACCCCAAATCATGAAACTCCTAGAAAATAAGGCTGCTTGACATGAGTCTTGGTAATGATTTTTTGGATATGACATCTAAAGCACAAGCAACAAAATAAAAAATGAACAAGTGGGACTACATTAAGTTAAAAACTTCTGCACATCAAAAGAAACCATCAACAGAGTAAAAAGACAACCTATGGAATGGGAAGAAATATTTGCAAACCATACATCTGATAAGGGTTGATATCTAAAATATATAAAGAACTCATATAACCCAGTAGTAAGAAAACAAAAAAAAAACCCCAAAAATGGGCAAACGACCTGAATAGGCATCTCTCCTAAGAAGATATACAAAAGGCCAACAGGTACATGAAGGATGCTCAACATCACTAGTCATTAGAAAAATGCATATTAAGACCGCAATGAGAAGTATTCCAAACTACTCAGCCATCAAAAAAAAAAAAAAAAAAAAAAAGAAATCTTACCATTTGCAATGACGTGGATAGAACTAGAGCGTGTTATGCTAAGTGAAGTAATTCAATCGGAGAAAGACAATTATATGATCTCACTGATATGTGGAATTTAAGAAACAAAACAGAGGATCATAGGGGAAGAGAGGGAAAAATAAAACAAGACAAAATCAGAGAGGGAGACAAACCATAAGAGACTCTTAAGCATTGGAAACAAACAGAGGGTTGCTATGGGGGGATAGGGTAATTGGGTGATGGACATTAAGGAGGGCGCGTGATGTAATGAGCACTGGGTGTTATATAAGACTGATGAATCACTGACCCCTACCTCTGAAACCAGTAATACATTATATGTTAATTGAATTTAAATAAAAATAAATAAATTAAAACAAACAAACAAAATAAGTTAGGATGGCATAAATGTGGCTGTTAAAGCCATGTTTTAAAATACTATTTAATTATATAGGATCGTGGAGGTAAATGTATTATAAGTGTTAAAGGCATAATGTTTAGCATTATGTGCCATCATACAACTTTGTAAAAATCTCTATATACTTATAAATATATTTGAAAGAACCACACAATTTTAATAGCGATTGTCTCTGGGTGACGAGGTGAAATTATGGATGCTTTTCTAAATTCTATAATGAGTGTGTTTACCATATAATCAGAAAAATAATCACTACTTTTTTAAAGAAAACAAAGTACGGTAGTCCCCCCCGCCTTATGGGGGATATGTTCTAAGACCCCAGTGGATGCCTGAAACTGTGGATAGTAACAAACCCTATTTTTCCTATACATACATACCTATGATAATTTTTTTTTTGGATTTTTTGTTCCTTTTAAAAAAATTTTTATTTTTTTAAAATTATGTTCAGTTAGCCAACATATAGTACATCATTAATTTTTGATGTAGTGTTCAATGATTCCTTAGTTGCCTATAACACCCAGAACTCATCCCAACATGTGCCCTCCTTAATACCCATCACCTGGTTACTCCATCCCTTCATCCCCCTCCCCTCTATAATCCTCAGTTTGTTTCCCAGAGTCCAGAGTCTTTCGTGGTTTGTCTTCCTCTTTGATTTCTTCCCATTCAGTTTTCCCACCCTTCTCCTATGGTCCTCTGTGCTATTCCTTATGTTCCACATATGAATGAAACCATATGATAATTGTCTCTCTCTGCTTGACTTATTTCACTTAGCATAATGCCCTCCAGTTCATCCATGTTGATACAAATGGTAGGTATTCATCTTTTCTGATGGCTGAGTAACATTCCATTGTATATATGGACCACATCTTATGGTAAATTTTATTTACAATTTAGTCATAGTAAGAGATTAACAACAATAACTAATAATAAAGTAGAAAGATTATAATAACTGTAATAAAAGTTAAAAAAAAAAACACATTGAGATACTACCTCACTCCTGTTAGAATGGCCATTACCAAAAAGACAAGTTGTTGACATGGCTGTGGGGTAAAGGGAATCCTTGTGCACTGCTGGTGAGATTGAAAATTGGTACAGCTGCTATGGAAAACAGTACGGAGGATTCTCAGAAAATAAAAAATGGAACTGTAGGATCCCGCAATTCCACTTCTGGGAATATATCCAAAGAAAATGAAAACACTAACTCAAAAAGATACCTGTATCCCCCTCCCCATTATTTCTAATAGCTAAGACATAGAAACAATCTAAGTGTCCATTGATGGATGAATGGATAAAGGAATTGTGGTATATACACACACAGTGGAATTTTATTCAGCCATAGAAAAACAAGGAAATCCTACTGTTTGAGACAACATGGATGGACCTAAAAGGTGTTATGCTAAGTGAAATAAGTCAGACAGAGAAAGACAAATACTGTATGATCTTGCTTACGTGTGGAGTCTAAAAACAAAAGAAAACAAAGCTCTTAGAAGAAGCGATCAGACTTATGGTTACCAGAGGTGGAGGGTGGGGTGAAGAGAAACTGATGGAAGATGGTCAGAAGGTACACAATTCAAGCTAGAAGACAAACAAGTCCTAGAGATGTAATGTGCCATATGATGATGATAGTTGAGACTGCCGGAGGATATATAGGAAAGTTGTTAAGAGAGGAGATCTGAAAAGTTCGCATCATGAGGAAAACATCTTTTTCCTTTTTTTCTTTCTCTTCTTTTTTTGTATCTGTATGAGAAGACATTTGCCAGCTGAACCTATTGTGTAATCATTTCACAACAGATGTAAATAAAACCATCATGCTGTGTATCTTAGACTTATACAGGGAGGTACATTAATTATTTCCAAATAAAACTGGAAAAAAACCCAGGCCTTCAAATTCATCAGTTAGAACCATTAGTTCTTCAGCTTCTGGATATTATTTTTAAATCTGTGGTTTGCTCAAGTTGAATTCTACCATCTTTTTCTTTAAGGTCATCAATATTTTCAGACTATATTTCTAAGAAACTCTTTCACTCTGAAGAATAAAAAACCCCAAAGAATAATTCAGGAGCTTCTTTCAGTGTGTTGGAACTATTCTTGAAGGAGATAGATGCTCAAAGAGATGAACAGAGGATTTGTCTTCTGGCCATCTGGCTGATTAGGAGCTCCAAGGTGCTCTTCTGCTATGGAGCCCTCAAGTACAGAATATGATGGTCCTAGAGTGACCAGGAGCTGTAGGGTAGGGTTGGGGTTGGATGATGGTGGCAGTGCACAGGGGTTGGGGACAGGGATGGGTCTAGGCTCTTTTGAACTTTAGAAGTGTATGCAAGTTTTAGTGATCAGAACACATACACAGAGGATAAAGTGATTTAGATTTCTTCAGATTGAATACCAGACCAACAAGTAACAAAGCTCCAAAGAGGCTTTTTTTTATTTTATGAAGAGTTTCGGCATTGTATATAATAGCTCAGTCTTTTTTTTTTTTTTGAAAAATCTAGAAAATCATCAGAATCATTTGGAAATACTATATATGGAATGAATATATATAATTTACTTTTCATTTTGTTTCATCACATTATTAATTTATTCAACAATTTTTTCTTGAGTATATACCATGTGCCAGGCTCTTGCAAAACAGTGAACAAAATAGACAAGGTCCCTGCCCTCATAGGATTTCTGGTTTAGACCTGTACGGATCAATAAATATGATAGTTGCTAGACACGTGTGGCTAGTGATCACTTAACATGTGGCTAGTCCAAGTTGAAATGTGCTTTAAGTGTAAAATGCATACTGGATTTCAAACAGTATGAAAAACGAAAGTTAAATACTGCAATTTTTTTTATATTGATTACATGTTGCAATGGTAATAGTTTGGATATACTGGGGAAATAAAATATGTTAAAAAAAAAGGAATATAGTGCTAAATAATACCAGGATGATTATTTAGTATTTGTGAACAAAAAGGAATCAGCTAAAAATTAGCAAGCCTATATATAACCTACACAGGTGGATCCCCCTTTGAATATCCCATAAAGGGCATAGAACATGCTGCACTGTTAGTTTGGCTCTTTGAACTGCTTACAGAAAAATTGATATAAACTGGGCATCAGATCACCGGAAAACATTTCTTTAGCATTTTACATGCCAGGGCTTTAATATACTTTGATAGATTAAAAGAGTTCTTCCTGTACTCAAGAATTGGCCATCCTTAAGGAATTTTCATGGAGTTCATGTGGAGGTCATGTGGAGGTAGGAGGAAAAAAAAGGAAGGATGCTTCAAAGATTAAAAAAAATGCTTCTGTGCAGTTTTATAGATTAGTAGATTCAGCATGGGAAGGAAAAATTGGAATCTCTGTCAACCTATTTGTTTTTTCATATAGTTTTCTCAACATTATTTCTTATTCTGGGTCGTATATGCTAGTCTCTAAGACTGATTATTTATCTTTTCTTTAATATAAAATCTTATTTTATATAGGCTTTTGAAGTCAGTGGCTTAAGAAACCTCTTCAAGATTCATTAAAAACAACAAAAACAATAATACACTGTCCCGC
Source organism: Halichoerus grypus (assembly GCF_964656455.1). Classification (NCBI taxonomy): domain Eukaryota; kingdom Metazoa; phylum Chordata; class Mammalia; order Carnivora; family Phocidae; genus Halichoerus; species Halichoerus grypus. The sequence goes on from NC_135715.1 coordinate 103,192,508, forward strand.
AGCCTGGCAGTGTGGGCAGAATGGCTTATCCCTGGTTTACTGGTCTGCATAGTACTTGATCGCATTCTCCAACTCTGTGTTTTGAAAACTTGTGATGCTCACAGTTTAAATAAAGTGAGACTCAAATCCTTATAATCTAAGGTAAACAGTTTTGTCCTGGTGTGTGGCGGTGTGTGGCAGGAAAATGTACACTGGGATAGAATTATCCATTGATTTGGCAACAAGTTTGGCAAGTGTAGATGTTTGGTAAATGCCTACAAGATAAAAGCATTTAAAATAGCAAAGTAGTCAATCAGCCCCAAGAACCGAAACCTAAGGGATGCTCAAAATAGTATGAAATCACTTATGCTGTGAAGGCTTAGGAAGTGAGCGTAGTATGATGGAAATTTGGTAGGGCACGCGTGTGAGCATGCACACACACGCGTATTACACATGCATCCCAAAGAAAACATACACATACATGATAGGAGAGTGATAGCAAATCCAACATGAGAAACGACAGGGGAAAGAGGAGGCAAACAATTGCACTGGAAGGGGAAAACCATTTTCACTTGTTGGAACTGGACATGTGTTCAGAGATCTCATTTAGCTGAAGCCAGCAAATAAGTTGGTTTGAAGGGAGAGAGAAAAAGCCTTCAGAAAGCAAACATACTGCTGCAGAGGCTGGGCCCGTGGCAAAGGTAGGAGAAATCCGTACAACCCAGTCAGATTATGCACGCTCTTGGATCCAGAGATGCATGAAGAAGAGCAAAAACAAATGGGAGAGAAGGGAAGCAGTGAGATGTAGTGACATTTAGTGCTATGTATAACGTACCATCGGAAGTTCATCTGTAGTATGTGCAAACCCAAGTCTTTCCAATTCAGTCTTTCTGAGGTTATGAATGTACTCTTGATTCCTTTCCCAGTTCTCTCCTTATCTCTTGCCTTCCTCATTCTACCTCCTGAAACTGGTAGAATTTGCTCACTGTCTTCACTGTGCATTTACTCTTCAAAACACCCAGCCTGGATTCTGCCTTCACTGCTCCAATTGAATAGGTTCTTGCCAAAGTTATGAATTGCTTCCTAGTTGTCAAATCCAATGGACATTTTCCAGTCCCTTTTTATTGTGATGATTAAAAGAAGAATCTTAGTATATTAGAGAAGCCAAGAATGGATTGGCAAAGTTCCCATGATCCTACCATTTTGATTCTCTGTTTTAAAGCTGCCAAAATGACTACTGAAGATTTAGACGAGCAAAATGGGTAATTTTGGACTACACATAAACTGGAAAAGATTGAAATGTGTAACATTTTGCCAAAAAGAATGACTCCAAAATAAAGTTGAAATTGGAATATGAGCCTTTGGAAATTGAGCAAGATATGGCTAAGTAAAAGGCAATTTAATTAGGATTTATTAGCAGAAAATATAACAATCCTTCACGGAAGATAACCCTGTTAACTCGACAGGGGATGAGGGGAAACGTTGCTTGATATACAGACATGTCCCTATTTCTAGAAGCTTTTGAAGCCTAAAAAAAGGAGTTAAAAGGGGCAAAATTTTAAGGAATGCATAAAGATGAACATGCATTCAGACACAGATGCCCTTATGAGCACCAAACTTACTGATTCAGAGTGTAGAGAGAATGAAGGTTGTGCTTGTAGAATATTCTGGTTGACAGCATTATCTTTGGAATCATCTTTCAAAGAACACCTCAATCCCCTGTCTAATAATTGCTGGTGAGGGGTAGGGTTTCCCCATTAAATTCTTAGATACCTATTTATAGACTCTATGTTTATTTGATATTTACCTTTTCCTCATCTTTTTTTTTATTTGTTCAGAAACTGTCACTTTAAGAATGCTCGAGAGAGCGGAGAGATTGGAGGGAATAAATGTTAGGTTAGTCCTTCTAAAAGGGGAGAGATACACTAATGTCGCCATCATCATCAGGAGCAGACATTTATTAAACACCTGCCCTGGTCCTCTAAGTCAGCTGTAAGGTCAGTGAGAAATTCTGAGTGCTCAGATGCTCTGCAGGGAAATTTATCTAGAGAAAAAGAATGCATCAGCTCATTTTTAAAAAAGACTCATGCCATCAAGGCATCCCAAAAGTACCCTTTTAAATCCAACAAGTCAAGCAAAACTATGGTTAATGATATGCTTGTGTTTATCAGAGCTGGCATTATGGCATTAAGTAAAATTTATGATACATTAGAGTTTACATTAAAGTGTTATTTTTGTGCTATGTGTATACTTGAGTACACTGGATCTCATTGTATAATTTCTACATAATTATCCCATTTTGGGGACACTTATGTTAAATAGCTACTAGGGTTCGTTGCAATTTTTGTTTTGTGACATGTTGCTGAGTGTGTGGTGTGTGTGTGTGTGTGTGTGTGTGTGTATTTTCTTTTAAATGCCAAGTCCTTGATCAAGAAAGGAACCTCTAGTCATAATTTATAACATTTTTCCTTTGGGATTTATAATCAAATTTATGACCTAGTTTCTCAGGACACATTAGAGCAGAAAGAAAAGTGTCTTTATTGGCGTGTGGCATTAATATAAATATTGTTATATTGTAGCTTAATTTATTTTCTGGCTTTTCTTTTATATGAGTATTATAATTACTTTAAGGTCCCAAACCTTCTATTATATTTGGATTCTCTCTTTTTTGCTGAGCACATTACTATGTATATAGTAGGAGCTAATTTAAGCATTTCTTAAGTGAATCATGTTAGAGTCAGGAAAAAATACTTGGAAACTTCATTGAACATAGGTTAATCTTGCTTTGATGATTTAGAGTTCCTTTAGGAACTTGGAGTATTCCCAGAAACACTAAGAAAATCAATTACCATTGAATGACACTATAAATTCTGTTTATTTAAGTTTTCTTGGGTTTTAGACTTATAATAAATGGGATTTTGCTATAAATAGGAATAGATATGCATGCACACGGACCCATTCAGCCTCAGCAATTCTGTGGAAGAATGCAAACAGACTGGCTCTTGATGCAAATAGTGCTAATCCTATGGAGGGACGGATGCCAGACCTTCTGCAAAAGGTGTGTACTCAGAGTACATGCACAGAAATTGTGGGAAAGCAAAGGAGTCTGCTCTGGATCTGGGTGAAATATAAAGGCCAGAGGTGAAGGAGTGGATTGGCAAGGGCTGCAGACTCTGCTCACCACAGATAGGGATTGTGTGTGTGTGTCTTTCTGTTTCTCTTTCTGCCCCCACCACACCCCAGCTAAACCTGACCTTCTCTTTGCAGGGTGGGAAGATTCTCGTTTGCCCCAAGGCTCACCACTCTTTCATGTCTGACTTTGACTTGCTTTTCATTTTCATTATATGTCAAGGACTCTTCTCCAGTTTATTCCTTAGAATAGTAAGAATCACTTACCAAGGTTTCCTGTAAGATTCTCTTTCAAATACTTAATTTTTGAATAAGTATTTAAACATATGTTTTAAATTCCTTATCCAAATCTGATCTCTTTGGACCAGGGCCAAAGAGGTCCATTTTTTTCCACCCATAATTAAAGTAGAAATAATTAGAAGGGGGGGGATACCCATAGTGAAGATAAACCACGGATGCTAGCAGTGCATGTAAAGGATGTGAAAGTCATGAGTAAAATGCTTCATGAAATGTGTGAGTGTAAAAAGCAGTCTTTTAAAATCACTGTGTGAGGGGCACCTGGGTGGCTCAGTCAGTTAAGTGTCCAACTCTTCCGACTCTTGATTTCAACTCAGGTCATGATCTCAGGGTTGTGGGAACCAGCCCTGCTTCTGGCTCCCTGCTCAGCGGGGAGTCTGCTTGGGATTCTCTCTCTCCCTCTCCCTCTGCCCTTATCCCCCTGCTCCTGTGTGTGTGCAAGTGCTCTCTCTCTCTCTCAAAAATAAATAAATAAATCTTTAAAAAAATAAAATGACTGCATGATTTCATGTTATGTGGTCTTAAATGTGCATTTGTTAATAACTTGAACTTTTACAAGTAGATATTTTCAAATTAATATATATACCCAAAAGTGTGTGTGTGTTTGTATGTAACCATTCAGTTTGGTCCCAAATTATTTCGCATTTTATGGTTGAGAAAATGGAACCTTTAGGTGCCCAGCTCCCTCTGGCTAGTCTACTGTGGTCCATCACCACTTCCCACGCCTGGTGGGAACCACAGGCAGTCCCGGCCTACCACTCCAGTTCACTGGCCTTCTGCCAGACCACATTCCTGTCTCTTTGTTTTCGGTTACCCTGCCCTAGCCTTGCCGGGTCCTTGTACCTATGCTCCGTTTCCTCTCTCCCTTTTCTTCTAGTATATGCATTCATAGCGCCATTGGCCTTTCATTCAAAATGTAGTCAGTTCTGTTGAAATGCAACATATACATTTAGAAAGATCACCAAGCTGTGCAGAATGGCACAGTGAAAACCACAGGGCTTATGGGAAAATGCAGTTGAAGCACAAAATTTAAAAACTTCCTCAGTGACACATAAAAAAGACCAGAAACTAATACAAAATGGTAGTACACTTTTGCACATGTGAAATCGTTGAGAAATGCGTAAAGACATCAATAAATACAGTGTTTTCCCTTGAGAAAGATCTGGTGTTTACTTGTGGATGTGGGCTTTGGAAAGGGTGCTGCTTGTGAGCTGTGGAGAGGTGGAAGGGAGGCCGTCTGAAATCCTTTAGAAAGTTGTACCACCAGATGGGCGTGGCCCAAGGTGAACTGAGGTCCCTAGAAGAGGTTTGTGCTTCTGTTCGGTTTGTGTATTCCTACCTGGCTCTGTTCAGCTGGGTGCAGATGTGTGCGCGTCCATCTGGAGTTCCTCACAGATGAAATCGCTGCATAAGCAAACACAAAATCACGTTATGTTCAAACTGTTCTCTAATATATCAACTTCACAGTTTCAAAACAGGTTTTAGCAGAGCTGAGTGTATGCTGTTGTAAACTTACATGTATTTGTGTGATTTTCCATAATTGCGCATATTCTCCCATTCGACCAGACACCATAAAGGCAGGGCTGTATTTGTTTTTGGTCATCTTTGTGGCTTCACCATCTGGCATATTGTCTGCTTAGTGGTAGGCACTTGACAAATAAATGACTCTGTCCTGTTTCCCTTCATGTTCTATTTTTCTCAGGACTCTTATTTCTGCTAGATACCCTATGAGTGAAAGGTTTATGGCTGATTATGGGTTTGATGTGTGTGTGTGTGTTTATCTAGAGAGCTAACCATTTATGATGGTTTCTTCATTAATTATCCACATGGTCCCTGTATCAGGCAGAACTGAGGTGGGAAAACAGAACTTATGTCAACTTGTTTGATGGAGGGAACTTAAAATGGGTATTTATTCAAAAGGTATTTTTCAGAGGTAAAAAAATAACCTAAGTGTCTGTTGATGGATGATTGGGTAAAGAAATTGTATATATACATGCATACACAATGGAATATTATTTAGTCTTAACACAAAGGAGATTCTGTCATTTGCAACAACATGGATGAACCTGGAAGATATTATGTTAAGTGGAAATAAGCCAGACACAGAAAGAAAAAAGATTGGGTGATCTCACTTATATGTGGAATCTAAAAAAGTCAAATATAGAGAAGCAGAGAGTAGAATGGTGGTTACCAGGGGTGGGGGAGATGGGGAGAAGCTGGCCAAAGATACAAAATTGCTGTTATATACAGTGAATAACTCCAGACATCTAATGTACAGCATGATGACTATAGTTAATAATGCTGTACTGAATACTGGAAATTTGCTAAGGGAGTAGATTTCAGGTGCTCTCATCACACACACAGTAACTGAGGACAAGATACACCAATTAGCTTGATTACAGTAATCATTTCACTGTGTAGATGTATATCAAATCATCATGTTGTATACCTTAAATATGTATAATTTTTATTTAAAAAGAAAAACCAAAGGGCATGGTAAGGCAGTTAGGGGTTGACTATAGCAGGAAGCTGCTGCCCACCCTGGACTGGTGAGACCAATGAAGGAGGCAGTCATACCAGAGCTGAAGGCCAGCGCTACCCAGAGGGACCTAGCACCACAAAATGGGAGTCACCGCCATTGATGAATTCATTCATGCTGTCTAAGCAAAGAGAGAGAGAGAGAGAGAGAAAGAGAGAGAGAGAGAGAGGGAGAGAGGCTAAAAAACACCCAGTTTCTCCTGTCCTTGCATCCCAAATCTCCGACCAGTGCTTCCCAATTTAAGAACTTCACTAGAAGCCAGTTGGTGAGGGAGTTTGGGAGTGTGGGTTGCAGGAATGAGCTCCCTATCCAACAGGGCAGAGCAGGGGGAAGGAGAGTGCAATGGGGCAAAATATTGGTGCAGCTCCACCGTTTCATTGCATCCTTTTCAACAAATGAAGGGACCAATGGTATCAGTGCTGCCTTATGAGTCATTTTGTGACATTCTTCTTCATCAATTTGTAAGAAAAATACACAACAGTTAGGACTTCAGAGTTTCCTTATGAAAAAACGTACTGGTTAATGGAATATTTATCATTACAAGTGTGTTTCACATAGATCTAGCTAACCAGAGGGATGCAATATGCGTCATGATGAAACTTTTTTCCTAATGAGTCGTGATGCAAAATATTTTAAAAAAGGGAAGTCTCTCTCTAGCTTCAGGTAATAGGAGCAGTGCGGTGCTTCTCACCTTTACCCTGTCTTATTTTCCTTGTAGTTATAAGCAATATTGTCCCCTAGAAATTATATTCCCACCTGAATATTATTCTCCAGAGCAAAACAAAAGTAATCAAAATGGAGCTTTTACAGATAATGATTGTGAGCAGACTATCCTGGAGACTGAGAACATTCTTTCTATTTGGGTTGCCTTTTTATTTGGTTCCTTCCTTGTATCATTTAGCACGACAATGCTATATACTGCAGAAATGGCGAGGCACAGATTGTTATTATTTTTTTGGAAAGATATTAAAGGGCTCAGGTCAGTGAAAAGACTATACAGTACTTCTCTGTAGACTCCATTTTTTTTTTCTTTTATAAAATATATGAGAGAAACTTCAAGTGCACGAATGAAAAACTTTTAAAACCATTGAGTAATTCCCCCTTACAAGGAGGAAGCATTAGTAAAATAAAAAATGCAGTTTAATTTTAATAAATGTATCTTAAATTAAAAAAATTGTATTTCTATGCATTCTGTAGCTATTTCAGAACTAACATTTAGCTTTGAATTTCAAAGGCATTATACGCAAGATACTTTTTTATTTTGAGTCTATAAAATTGTGGTCATGGTGAAATATTTGTTATCCTTTCCTCTGTTAGTAGCACTGCAAAGTGTAATTTACAAGGCAAGTTACACTGGCATCCACTGGCTCTGTAAACGGGGATAAGTTATCATACTAGCTACAGTATTTTAAGCCCCATACTTAAGAGTGCAAATAAGTAAATTTCTTAGTTATGGGCTGCCTTCACCATATCTATTTTTTTTTCCTCATTCAATTCAAGATATTCCTCTCACCTTTCTTCCCTGGCTGGAACCTGTTGTGGGAGGGGTATCTAGCTCCTGGGGGTCTGCCATGGTCCAAGCTGACATTCTCTGAGATGTAAACCCTTGACATTGGGCATTGTCCGGCCTTCCTCATACTGGCTTCTACAGAATATCCCAGTTCCCACCTGTGCTCCCTTCAGCCTGTCCATCCTGCCCTCTCCACAGTGTCCTCTATCACTGGGGGAGGCCCTTCTGGTCTGCTCTCTTGCCCTGCATGTTGCAAGCTTGTCCCTCTTGGTGATGAGGGTAATGTTTGCCAGCTCCTCACATCATGCAGTGAGCTTGGTGAGGTGGTTTACCTAGTATTTTGGGCCACAGGAGTGCGGGGACAGTAAGACGTGGGTGGTAGAGGGCCGCATACCATTGCCCAAGGCTCCAGGAGGGAAGGAGGACATGACTCTGGGGGGTTTGATTGTTCCCCACCGCCCCCCCTTCTTAGAAACCCAAACTATATTTAACTCTTTTGTTTCCCTTTGAATGTTTCTGCTCTTTTAAAAACGTTTTTACGAGGCCAATTTTTAAGCCGAAAAGTTAAGAATTTGAGCTTTTTGTTTCCTGATTCTCTTACACACATGCCCTTTAGGCAATGAATAATTCAGTAGAGGTCCTTGTGGGGAAAGGCCTAAGGTCCCAGTGAAGAAGTTCAGTCAAGCTGGGGTGAGGTAGCCTCAGACAACACCCAATAAGCTTTCTTAAAGCCTGTTATGTAACTCTTGGGGGCCTGTTTCCTCACCTGTAAAAGAGGGATTCTACTGCCCAGTGTAGGTGGCTGTCATAAAGATGAATGTGATAGATTAGGTCGGCTGCCATAGTCACTGACTAGTCAAAAATGTTAGTTCTTTCTCTTCCGCTTCTCCTCTTCCCCCCGTAGTTTAGAGACAGAGGTTTAACTGAGGTAGATATACAATATCAAATAAAATCAGAAAGTGGGCTCAAGGCTGTAATTCCAAGTGTTACTCCTGTAACTCTGGTGAGGGGAAGCCTAGAAAAAGTCTTGTGTTATTACAGAAGCAGCACATGTGTGCTGTAGGAAATTAGGCACCACTGGAGAGCAAAGCCAAGAAAAAAGTCACCATATTCCTGCATGCAGAGATTACTACTTTTAACAGTTTAGTGTATATTCACTTTGATCTCTCTGGTTCTCTCTGTATACATATATATGCATATATAAATTTATAACATAATTTTCATCTCATTTAGAGCCAAAGAATGTTCTCTTTTTCCTTGTCCCTGAAATGTCATTCACTGCTGGTTATCCCAATAAACATCCAAAAGAGGGGTGCAGATCGCCTGTGTTTGTTCTGTCTCTTACGTCTTATTTAAGTAAGAGTGGTGTAATTTTTACTGTCACTGACTTGTTGAGACCTGTCCAGTTGTCCTGTGAAATGTCTTATCTTCTGGGTTTGTCGTACTTCTTCTTCAAGGTGTTTAGCTTGTTCGAACAACTCTGTTGTTTGTTAACCAGACATTTCGTCTAAAACGTTTTCACTGTAATTTAATTTTGCTTCATCATTGATGCTATAGATTGTGTCATATCAGAATACAAAATCTTAGTGGTGCTGAAATTAATGGTTGTGTTAAGGGTGATAGCTCTCTGATACTTCCATTGTTCAGTTAAATATTTCCTGTTCTGTCTAGTAAGCAGTGTGTATGGGGTTATTTTGGCATTATATGAATGTCTAATTCCTCATCTACCATTCACCTTACGGTTTTAGCACCACTTATAATGAATAAAGGTATTTTAATTCAAAAGAAATGACTCAGTATATTACAGAGATGGAGATTGGCATGGAGGATTTTTAAAAAAGTAGCTATATCAGCTTCTCCCTGTTCAAGTTAGGAAGGAGGCCAGATCTTAGTAGTCATTGGCAAAGACATATCTTTTTGGCCAAGACACACAGGATTACCAGAAATATCAAGCAATGAAACTAAAATTCAGAAGAAAGCGTAGGGTGACTTTAACCAAGAATGATTTTGAATTTATGTTTGGTATGAGTATAAAGGGAGGGTGAAAGTTTAAAAAATGTTGGAATTTGTAATCCAATGTTATTCAAAAAATTTAAGGCACTTTAAAAATGATATCTAAGACACTTCAAAAATTGAAGTTGAATGACTCTTTTTTTCAAGCGAAGTCTCGAGTTGGAATACTTTTTCCTTTTTATCAGTATAGTATATTTTGATGAAGAACCAAGATTTTATGAGCGCTGACAATTTCTTCATAAGCCCTCTCTTTTCTGCTCTCCAGATGTAAATTATTCCTTTCTGTTTGCCAGGAGTAAATTACCCTGTGCTCTGGTACACTGACTACTTCTAAGGCTGCTAGGAGGATTAGATAGTATTGGATTCTTCAAGGCCTTCAAGATCTAGTTTTTAGAAACAGGCTGCTTTGGAAAATGTTCCCAGAGTGTAAGTTTGGAAGAGGGACCAACTTTGCTAGTCTATTTGTCCCCTTGGGTGACAAGGTTCAAAGTCCTTTGAAGACTTGGAACAGAATTTGAAGTTTTCTTTAGGAAATATAGAGATTGGTGGTTTTAAGAGGTATGGTAGATTATATTGTACTATTACCTTCTTATTAATTGTATTATTAGAAACATATTGCTGTCCCTTGCTCAGGTGCCAACTAGATGCTTGGCCATGTGACATGCTTCGGTCAATGAAATGTGAGAGTAAATTATAAGCGCTATTTCCAAACAAAAGTTTTAGGAATCATGGTGTGGTTCTACCAATGCTCTTTTCTTCCTCTGCCCTGAGACTGGCATGCCCCAGGTAGTAGCTGCTCTTCCTTTTTTTTTTTTTTTTAAGATTTTATTTATTTTGAGAGAGAGAGAGTGAGCAAGAGAGAGAACAAGCCAGGGGGAGAGAGAGGCAGAGGGAGAAGCAGGCTCCCCGCTGAGCAGGGAACCTGACATGGGGCTCGATCCCAGGACCCTGGGATCATGACCTGAGCCGAAGGCAGACGTTTCACTGACTGAGCCACCCAGGCGCCCCAGTAGCTGTTCTTTTAACCTGGCTCTTAGATCTGTGATGAATGTATAGCATATTCGAGAAACGAACCTTGTTTGTGGTTGGATGCCATTTTGGTTTGTTTCTTATTGCAGCATCACTTAGCCTAAACTGACTGCCACAGAGGAGACATGAGATGTGTGAATATAAAAGAGGACTGTACTGATACCAGCTAGAGGGTATGGATGAGAATTTTAGTCCGTGATCCTCTGCATGCCTGTCTTGAAGGCATCTGGATTTTCCTTTCAGCTCTGTGATTCAATAAAGTAAGCTGCCAAACTAGAATGGGGTTAAAGTGCCCATGGGGAGATACGTTAAGCTACTAAAGTCGTGCATAACACCACAAATCACAACTGCTTGCAAGAATGATAAAGAACTTTCTCCAATTGGAGCATTAGTCTTCTTTGAGGTTAGCACTAGTGATTTGTTGGAACAATTAACTGAAAGTGAGCTGGAACTTTTTAATTATTTTTCCTTCAGATATGCTATTTGAGATAGTTATTTGAATTGCGGTGTCACATTGTGAAATAACACAATCTGTTGCTTTTATAGTCACACAAATTAATTTTCAACTGAGGTATAAATGTCAGCTGATGTATGTTCTACTCAGCTTAGGGAAAAAAAATTCCTTTATATTTGATTTTTTTTTTAAGGAGAAAACATGCTCAGAATAAAGTGTGAGGGCTATGCATTGAGAGGAAAAACCATTCTCTCCTCAATGGAAATTAATTTCTCAGAACTGAAGCAGGATAAATACTCCTGCTGAAGTGTGTGCCTTAATTACAAACCTCAGGGATCTTAAGTTTTATGGCTCAGTTTAAGCATCCAAACCTGTGCAGCATGCCTTAAGTTAGCCAAGCTACCTACTAGGTGGTTATAAATCATGATTTTGCACAAGGAGAATCACATACAAATTAAGAATTAGAGACACATCACTTCACCTCACCTGACTGAATGAAGTTGGTGTTCAAAAGGATGTTCTTCTCAGCAGATAATTTTGCTATGTATTGGAAATTTTCAGATATAGGTAATTCAGGGAATCAGGAAACAGAGATGAGGGTCTGCAATTCATAACTGAAATTTATACTTCAGATTAACTTCATTAGTATGCAGCTGATTAGGAAGTACGTATTTATTAAATGAAATGACCTCTAGATTTGCATTTTCAGGACAAAATTAGGTTCTTGGAGGTGTAAGGATATTGAAAATCACTATTTAAAGGGATATTGTTGCCAAGATTTAATAATTAAAAGTATAGCAATTTGGTTTTTAAAGTTTTTATAGTTTTTAAAGTTGCTTTGAGGCCATTTCCTTCTACACTTCAGTCCTCAGCAAAAAGTGATCCTTTTGACATGAAAAAGGTGAATACACATTTCCCAATCTTAAAGAATTGATAATCGCTACTTACTGTTAATTTGAATGACTAAGTTTAGTTCACTAAACACCTCCTGAGTGTTGGTCACTATGCTAAATTGGTGATACAGAGATGAAGAGATTTGCTCCCTACCCTCATAAGGCTTACAACCTAGGAAAGAAAACAGACACGTAAAAAAGAAGCAATGTGTAGCTTGATACATGGCATGATGGGAATATTGTAGAAGAGAGAGAAATTCCATTATGGGGAAATAGGGAAAGATGAACAAAACATTTTGAAAATATGTTATTTTCAAAGTTGACTTCTCACTCTAGACAGCAGTGGAGTTAAGATGGACAATATATAAAAAGTGTCTGGGGGATAGTTTAGAGAATAATGAATATATAACTATTCCTAGTTTTTACAGCTTGTGACATTGTATAAGCAAAAGATTCTTTAGTTTCAAGAGACAGAAAGAATGGAGCCCTGTGCAGAGGTATCCTATGCTCTTTTATTTCCTAAACCTATCTAGAGATCTTTCATGGTCTAGGGAAGGGAAGGGGCTTTGTTCTCAGGACCTACCAAATTCTTAGCTCAGGGGTGTTTCTTATCTAGCTCTCTGTTGCTCTCTAGTGCCCAAGAAGCTGTGTGTGTGTGTGTGTGTGTGTGTGTGTGTGTGTGTGTGTGTGTGTGTGTGTTAAAATGCCTCCCCCACCTCACTTTGGATAAATTAGGTTTCCCCACAGGTAATAAACCCCATTGATTAGATGGAGGAAAGCATAGATAATATTAAAAAAATGTGAAGGAAAATAAAACCTATTTAATATCTCAAAATATTAAAATAATATCTGGTTACTTTTATTGAACTAGATATTGTTACAATATCCAGGTTTCAGTTCTATAACAAATTATATTTGTTCATGAAAGTTAAAATAAAATTCTGCCTTCTTTATGAAGCTTTTGCCAATAATTTGTCACAGCTATCTCCACTTTTATTTGAAATTTCTGTAACATTTACAATTTCTGTATGTAATGGAGCTGTCAATTCTGAATTGCCTTGTATCTCATCTCCTATTGTCTATGTTAAAACATTTTCTCCCTAAAAAGATGAAAGTCCTTGGAGAGTCCAAGGACTGTAATTTACATTATCTCCACCGAGATAGTTGTAAACATGCAACATAGGGCTTCTCGGTTCCCATTGCATATTGGCATCCATCTACATCCAGATCTACCCATACATCTTCCAAAGAAAGAATACAGATCAACAAAGAGCAAATACAACCACAGCATAACTACAAGACCTAGGATACTGCAGACTTCAACTTACCTCAAGTTAAAGAAACACCCAAGTCTAGCAGAGGAAAATCAGAAGAGAGGAGAAGGGAAACGGGAGGGTTGATGGAAACATGGAAAATATTCACTAGCTGGAGGGCAAGTACCACCTACACTGGGGACTTTAGGGGGAGGCCTAAGACTTGGCAGGTCAGAGTGATGACTGGTGGGGACTTAAAAGGAAATAATTTTAATATATATGGGAAGAGAGATGGCTTTCTCAGGGAGGCTTTACATCTAGTGGATAAGGGGGTGACTTGACATGGGGACTAGTCATTGGAGACTTGGTAGTAATGTGAAAGAAAGAAGAAAGGGAAAAATTTAAGGGCCCTAGAGAAACAAAATCACAAAATCAGAAGATCTGATTACTCCTAGCCACCATCCCCCCAGAAAAGTGCACCTCTTCATGCCGATAGACAGTGCTCTTGGACAAAGAAACCTGGTAAGGTCACAGTTATGCAACCATCTCCACAAGCTAGTTGTTTTAACTGCATCAAAACAGCAGGTTTATTCTTTTTCCTTTTTTTTAATGTAACAACTTTCTTGAGGTGCAATTCATATACCACACAATTCACCCATTTAAAATGTACAATTCGGTGGTTTTTAGTATGTTCACAGAGCTGTGTAACCATTACCACAATACATTTTAGAACACTGTCATTACCCCAAAGAGAAGCCCCATTCCCATTAACAGTCAGCATCCCAGTTTCTTCCAAGTCCTCTCCTTCCAGACCCTTGACAACCCTAATTTATGTTATTCTCTATTGGTTTTCCTATTCTGGAAGTTTCACATAGATAGAAACATACAGTATATGGTCTGTTGTGACTAGTGTCGTTCACTTAGCATCATGTTTTCAAGGTTCACCCATGTTCATCCATATCTACCAGTATTCCTTTGCTTTTATTATCTAGTAATATCTCATTGGATGAACATACAACATTTTACTCCTCAGTTAATGTCCATTTAGGTGTTTCTACTTTTTAGCTATTATGAGTACTATTGCTGTGAACATTCCTGTACAAGTCTTTGGGACTGTTTTAATTTCTCTTGGACATACCTAGGAGTGGTATTGCTGGACCATAGGATACCTGTATGTTTTTTTTTGTTTTTTTTTTTTAAATTTTTTTATTGTTATGTTAATCCCCATACATTACATCATTAGTTTTAGATATAGTGTTCCATGATTCATTGTTTGTGCATAACACCCAGTGCTCCATGCAGAACGTGCCCTCCTTAATACCCACCACTGGGCTAACCCATCCCCCCACTCCCTCTCCCCTCTAAAACCCTCAGTTTGTTTCCCAGAGTCCATCGTCTCTCATGGTTCATCTCCCCCTCCGATTTCCCCCTCTTCATTCTTCCCCTCCTGCTATCTTCTTCTTCTTTTTTTTTTTTTTTAACATATAATGTATTATTTGCTTCAGAGGTACAGATCTGTGATTCAACAGTATTGCACATTTCACAGCGCTCACCATAGCACATACCCTCCCCAATGTCTACTGCCCAGCCACCCCATCCCTCCCACCCCCCACCACTCCAGCAACCCTCAGTTTGTTTCCTGAGATTAAGAATTCCTCATATCAGTGAGGTCATATGATACATGTCTTTCTCTGATTGACTTATTTCGCTCAGCATAACACTCTCCAGTTCCATCCATGTCATTGCAGATGGCAAGATTTCATTCCTTTTGATGGCTGCATAATAAGAAACTGCTTAACACTTTACCAATATAGCAGTACCATTTTAGACTCATCACTAATGTGTGAGTTTTCCAGTTTCTCCACATCCTTGTCAGCGCTTGATAATGTCCATCGTTTTGACTTTAGCCATTCTTTTGAGTTTTGATGATATCTCATTTGGTTTTTATTTACATCTCCCTGATGACTAATGATGTTGAACATTTTCCATGTGCTTATTTTCCATTTGTGTATCTTCTTTGTGAATCATTTGATCAAATCTTTGGCCCATTTAAAAACATGAGTTGTTCTATTATTATTGATTTACAGAGGCTCTATATATTCTGGGTAGAAGTCCTTTATATATAGATATGTCTATATGATTTAGTCCCTTGGGATTTGTTGGGCTTTGCTTTATGACCCAATATATGATCTACTTTGCAAATGTTCTGTCTGTACCTCAAAAGAATGTCTGTTCTGCCGGTTATTGGGAATTGTTCAATGTACTTTTCATTGAATCAGTTTAGTTCACTTTGTTGTTCATATCTTTATAATACCCTTACCAATTTTTTGTCTGCCGTTTTTTCAATTCTTAAGGGAAGGTTGTTAAAATCTCTAATGGTGATGGTGGATTTGTGGCTCTTTCCCTTTCTTTCTTTCTCATTTCTTTCTATATTAAACATGAATATGTATATATAAAACAAATATATATTAAACATAAATATGTATTAAACATATATATTAAACATAAATATATATTAAACATATAAACACATATATACACATGTATCTATGTATACACGTGTATTTATATATATATATATTATATATATATATATAGTATTAATATTGCCACACTTTCTTTGGTTTTTATTTTATTGATATATCTTTTCTCTTATAACTAATTGTATTAGTTTCCTGTTGCTGCTGTAACAAGTTACCCTAACTTGTTGATTTAAAACAGTAAAATATCTGTGAGGTTAGATAACCAAAATGGGTCTCACTGGTCTAAAATCAAAGTGTTGGGGCACCTGGGTGGCTCAGTCATTAAGCGTCTGCCTTCGGCTCAGGTCATGATCCCAGGGTCCTGGAATCGAGCCCTGCATCGGGCTCCCTGCTCCACAGGAAGCCTGCTTCTTCCTCTCCCACTCCCCCTGCTTGTGTTCCCTCTCTCGCTGTGTCTCTCTCTGTCAAATAAATAAAATCTTTAAAAAATAAATAAATAAAATCAAAGTGTTGGCAGGCCTACATTCCAACTGGAGTCTTTATGGGAGAATCCATTTCCCTGCCTCTTCCAGCATTTAGAGACTGTCCACATTTCTTAGCTCATGATCCCTTTCCATATTCATGACAAGTAGTTGCCAGTCCATTCTTTCTCATGCTACTGACTCACGATGCTGACTCTTCTGAATCCTTCTTTCATTTATGAAGATACTTATGATGACATTGGGCTACCTGGACAATCCAAGATAATCTTCCTGTTTTAAGATCCTTAATTTAATCATATCTGCAAAGTCCCTTTGCCATGTATGGTAATGTATTAACAGGTTCTGGGAGTAGGACAGGGACGTCTCTATGGGAACTGTTACCCTGTTTAACAACCAGCATAATACTGGTTATAAATACAGTTAATTGTTATTTTTATAAATATTGACAGTTTTTGTCTTTTGATTATTCATCCATTTACATGTAATACAATTGATGGCTGAAGTGAGTTTATGCGTAACGTTTTGCTTCTTATTTTCTACTTGTTGCCCTCTTTTTCCTGCCTTCTTATGGATTAAACAAGTATTTTATTCTGTTTTTTTTCTCATCCAGTCTTTTTAGTTATGTATAGTTGTATGACTTTTAGTGGTTATCTTAGAGATTTCAATATGCATCCAAGACATTAGAGTCCATCTTGAAATTTTTTTTTATAACATACATTTTTAAAGCTCTTGTATGCTATCTGTAATAGCTGGACTATATGTAAATCTGCTTTTATTTTTATTTTCCTATTAATTATCAGTCTCATTTGCATATTGAGTACACACGCACATAATATCTTACCCTCATTTACCCTTTTCACATATGGAAAGTGTTCTTCCTTCTGTGTGATTTTAGTTCATTTAGCTTTCATTGTTCCCACATCTTTTTGATGTCCTTTAAAATACGATTTTTGAAATACATCCTCTTTTTTTTTGGTAGTTGCAGCAGGACCTTAATAGGTGGCTATGACCTCTCCAACCATACTAAAAGCATAAGTCAGGAAGTATCATTTATGAAAGAGAAAAGTTTTTTTTTAAAGATTTATTTATTTGAGAGAGAGAGAGAGTGGGGGAGGGGGTAGAGGGCCAGAAGGAGAGAGAGAATCCCAAGCAGACTCCCTGCTGAGGCTGGAGCCTAACGAGGGCCTGGATCCCATGATCCTGAGACCATAACCTAAGCCGAAATCAAGAGTCAGACACTCAACTGACTGAACCACCCAGGCGCCCCTGTGAGGGAGCAAAGTTAAAGGAGCTGTGTGGAACATGGCAGGCTGATTGTTAGGGAACCTGGTACAGATGTTGGCTTGACCTGAAAAGTGGCATGAGCTGGTGTTTGAGGATACTTTTACTTTTTTGTTTTCCCATGACTTAGTAGTGTCTTCCCAGGGAGGTTTGTAAATTTTGACATGACACGAATTCCTGCTCGGAACTGTGAAATTTCAACAGGAAACTAGATGGTTATCCAATTCACACAGCTCTCAGAGGTACTACTTGGAAACTAGTTGAGCTTATCAAGTGCCCACTGAAATATTTTAAGAATGGATTGTAACTAGGCGATGTACAGAAGTGCTGAATCACTATATTGTGCACCTGAAGCTAATATAACACTGAAAAAAAATAAAGTTACGCTTATACCAAAAACAAAAACAAAAACAAACAAACAAAAAAAGAATGGATTATAAGAGTTGGGTATTACCTGTAGGTGGCAGGAGAAAGACATTAAGTTATAAACTCTATTTCAAGATTTTCAGTGATTAATTACTAAATGATAAAATTGAAATATTCCCCAGTATTTTAACCTTTGTGCTTCCAATCAGTGCTGGGATTTTTGAGTTCTTCTGAAATCAATATTTGTTTAGGTTTGGAAAGAGACTCTTTATGAAGTTATAGACATGTCACAATATAAATTTTATCAAGACTGAGGTCAGGACCTTGTCTTTCTCTTTGAAGAGCTTCCATTTTTAATGTTAGGCTTTTTATAATTATAAACAGAATTTGCTCTGTTTCTATATTTGGGACATTTATGAAGAAGCCCTAGTTAAATTTTGGAACTGTTTGGCAGAATATAACATTGTCAATTTTACTAGCCAGAATATTAAAATACCATATTTGTTGACCTGCGAAAAAAGGGAAGTGAAGATTTGTTTTTGTCAAAAAGGAAAGAAAGAATAATTAGTAATAAGTGAAGTGTCTAGGACATCTTTTGTAGAAGCCAAATTTTGTTCACTCAAGAGCCTTGAAGAACAAGAGAGTAGTACTCCTATGTATCACTAACCTTCAGATCCTGGGACAGGTTATTGGGTGAGGGTGAGACATCTTCTTTCTGTGAAATTATTCCAGGCTCCACTAGGTGGTTTAGATACTCATCACTCCTTTTCACCCCCAAGTCAAGGGAAAGATTTAAAGGACCACTTCTCTAGCTCTCTCAAGGCCATGAGTCACTAAAACACACAAATTAATTATATAGCCTCTCTGCATTTTGAATTAATGGACTTAAAAACAATTGGAGAGGACATAAGTCTTTCCGTAGGCAACTTCATCAGAATGAACAAACTCACAGCAGACATCTGCCCAGTGATGTCTCAACAGCGCAGATGAAACGTCAGGGTAAAGACCATAGAGTAGGGCTTATTTAAAATGGACTTGTTCATGTGTTGCAGATGGATAGGCCATTGATTACACATAATGACTGTTCACGATCTTTTTGAGACTGGTCAGATGGAAAGCAATACAGTTCTGCACACATTTTAATCATTTTTATTGAGTGTTGGCACTTCCATTTTTCTGAACCTTTAGGGGGATATTTTATATTTGCTTTTCAGTCATCCTTCCTTTCAGTCTTTTCATTCAAACAAGGCATTTAGCCTGATATCAAGTGATGCTAAGGCGTAGCACCTTCTTACAAAGCAAATGACATTTCCAAGTGTTCTCTACCATAGGCAAACACTTACAGTTATTTATAACTAGATTTTATGTCGGGTATTTTGCATACCTATACCAAATGGACTGCTGAATTTTCTGTTTGGCCATTTAATATATCTGACTTTTGTGTGGAGGTGATTATACACAAGATGAGCCACATCCTTGCAAAAACTAGTATGTAGGATGATTTTCAGTGAACTTAAGGGCTGTCATTACTAAAATTATAAGAGGAGAATCTGGCAGAATTATGTGTTCTGTTACATTTGTTTTCTCTCTCTCTGGTGCTCTCCTCTATGACTATTTCCTATTTGGAATGTCATTTCTTGGGCCCCTACCTGAGACTCAAGAATGCCTATTGTGTGAGAGTGCACTGAGCTCTACAATAATGTTGACTCTGTATCACTTCCTTCAGTTTGACTCTCTTCCCTCCTTATTAGAACCGGATTCGGAGGCTGGTTCCTCAAATCTTGCCTATTAGTAACCCCTGTTTACACATTAAGATATGCCTGAGTTGCTCTTGATTGTAGACTAGCCTTGACTGGTAATAACCAGTTGGGAACAGTTCCTTGAAAGCTTTGTGTTCAGTTCTTGGGTTTCTTTCCAAGGCTGCAAAATTACAGTGGTTGGTTTAGACTCCCATAGATGGGCCTTCAAAGGAAGGAGATTTGGTGGGTAGGGAAATACCCCAGTATTCTTTACTGTGGTTGTTAACAGCAGTTGAGGTAGGATAGTTAGCATCCCTCCCCCCTTCCTTGTCTTCTACATGCTACCTTCAGGCAACCGAAAATGTCTACACACATTTCCAAAAGAGCCCCTGGGAAGGTGGCACTGTACCAGGTAGAGAGCCACTGACATGATATCGACACTGTACCAAAACCAAAACCAAACTGGTCTGGGCACAGTTTTACTCTGGTGAAATCAACACTGACAAGGACACACTGACTTTGACCACCTCTGTGGATTTATGTAAAAGCAGTAATCATTTGTTTGCAGTTTACCTAGCCAATTTCCTTTGAAAACTCAAATTCCCATAAACATTGGCCAACTAGACAACAGAAGTAGTTAGTAATGTTTTCTTCTTGGTTTTGTGGTCTCTACTCATTTCCTAACTTCCTGTAGGCCTTATTTAGGGATTCACTTGTCAGTTTGGAGCATCTATCCTATTAGACTTTCATGTAGCTGTTTTCAGTATGAATCTGTAGGTTTTTGGGTTTGTATAAAGATTCCATCTTTGAAAGCTTAATGCTATCTTTTTTGATGAAGGAACTCCTTTTCCTACTTTTCTTTAAATAAACAAAAACTATATGTTCCACCTAAACTTACTATGTAGTATAGTGCTCAATAGTTATCTGGGTGAGGGTGAGACATTTTCTTATACATTCTTATACATTTCTTAGCTGAATAAGAAGAATGGTTTATTTTCATATAGCAAGAGACATTGGCTGGCTCTGGGATTTTACTATAATCTCATTACTGACCTACACTGTAATGGTCCAATTTTATAGTACAGAATACCTTTTGGAAGCGTTTTAGAAGATTGAAAAAACAATTTTAATATTTAAGTTTCAAAAATGTTAGAAATGTTTCTTTTGAACAGTTGGAACCATTAACTAGAGCCTGTTTATTCTATTTCAGTGGCAAAAAAAAAGAATCCCTTACTTGTTAATCAATAGTTTCCATAGATTGCTTTTTTTGCAACCCGATTTCACCTTCAAATTCACTGACCTGTGTTTCAAGCAAGTCTATAATTTAATTCAGGTCAGTTCAGATATATTGTAAGTCATTACCTCCTTTGCAGCCAATCAGCATTTGATTTTTCAGAGTTCAAAGTCACTTTTTAATTGCTAAGAGTGTGACTATACATGAGCGTGCATGCACACACACACACCCCACATAGATAGAGATATCCAGGCACATCTTTATTTATGTATTACACATACTCTCTTTGTTACTGTGGAGTACCTCTCCTGGATTAGTGTTACTTTGAAAGAAATATAGAACTTCCAGAGATTGGAATATTGCCTTTTCAATGGGATCAACATAAGTTTTTATTACCCTCCCCAGGTAAGTTGTTCTTAAAGGCTCATTGCTGTTTAGTGTATCTCTATACATACAAGGGTGTCTCCACGGTTTTAGAGGCCAAGGTGGGTCATTTTCGTTTTACTTTTGCTCTCAATAACATGGACATGTTTGAATCATTGTGCAAATAAAATAACTATGTAAATATTACTTTAAAATAGTGTTTGAAAGAAGAAAGCCTTTTAAAACATATGGCATTTCCTTTTAGATATGTGTTCACTCTAGGTGGAATGAAAAACATTCTGGTGAGTGGTGGTTTATGGAAATTTGATTTTATTTGAAAAGACAAGAGCTACCCTATGACCCAGCAATTGCACTACTAGGTATTTACCCCAAAGATACAGATGTAGTGAAAAGAAGGGGCACATGTACCCCAATGTTCATGGCTGCAAAGTCCACAATAGCTAAACTGTGGAAGAAGCCAAGATGCCCTTCAAAAGATGAATGGATAAAAAAGATGTGGTTCATATTTACAATGGAATATTACTCAGCCATCAGAAAGAATGAATACCCACCATTTGCATCAACATGGATGGAACTGGAGGGGATTATGCTAAGTGAAATAAATCAAGCTGAGAAAGACAATTATCATATTGTTTCACTCATATGTGGAACATAAGGAATAGTGCAGAGGACCACAGGAGAAGGGAGGGAAAACTGAATGGGAAGAAATCAGAGAGGGAGACAAACCATGAGACTCTGGACTCCAGCAACCAAACTGAGGGTTACAGAAGGAAGGGGGTTGGGGGATGGGGTAACTGGGTGATGAGCATTAAGGAGGGCACATGTGGTGATGGGGTCTGGGTGTTATATGCAACTAAGGAATCGTTGAACACTACATCAAAAACTAATGATGTACCATATGGTGCTGGCTAATTGAACATAAGAATAAAAAAAAGAAAAAACAATTTTATATTTCACGATTTAAGGAAACCCTGACCTGTTTGTATCTAAGCTCCCACATTATTTCTCGTAATAGATTATGTGCTATAATCTTTTATGTAGTATATACTTAGAAATGTTTTCAACTCTTGGGCCACCAAAATTTACCCAGCCATCATATTTGCATCTGTTCAAATATAAAATAAATGTGTGTGTGTGTGTGTGTGTGTGACTACCTCCTTCTTTTGCGAGGTAAACATATTAAGAAACATAAGGTCTTGGTTGAGACTGCTTGGCTTTGAAATCTATTTCCACCACTTCATGGCTTATTTCACTTCTCTGTGGCTTATATTCAATATCTATCAGTAGGTGATTTTTTTTGTGGGATCTTCTCCACAAAGTGGGATGTAATATTGTAGGGCTTGTTACTGCCACATCAGAATAGAACACTGCAAAAGTGTAATCAAGGGGGAAATGGGTGTTTTCATCTGTTAATCACACAGCTAAGTGAATCTCTTTAGAGTAGTAGACTGTGCAATTTGTATTGAACCTGCTGAAATTGTATTTTGGAAGTAAAATGTTTGTGAGATGAGCTGTTTTCAAGTAGAGGTAGATTTGTATAGGTTTCCATAGTTTTCTCATGTTTTCTGTCTTAAAGTTTGGATAGTGCACTAAGACTCTTTAGGAGCTATGTGAGAGAAAGAAGACAGAGAGAGGGAGAGAGGGAAAGGAAGATACTGAGAGGGGGATATTGAGAGAGAGAGAGAGAGAGAGAGCATGCACAACTTTTCACATTTTCTTCTGAATTTTCTTGCTTCTCAGATAGTACAAAACTTTTGTAGTGCCCAGAATACCCTAGGATCTTGAAGACTTTCAGATTATGGCCTATGCAGTTCCCTGGCCTTATCATGAGCTCACTCTGTTTGTCTACTAGATGATCTCCTGCTCATCCTCTCAAACACATCCAGAGCCACCTCATTCATGAAGCTTTTCCTGACTTTCCCAGGTAGACCTGCAGTGTTTTCTTCTGGTTTTCCCTTATCCTTTCTCTCTATGTCCATTTTAGGAATAGTCCTAAATCTTGGTGGTTTATATATCTCTGCCCCCAATATAGTTTATGACTTGGAAGGCAGAGATATTTATTCTGCCAAATGATGTAACTTGTAGCTCAATCTGCCATGATCACTGAGAAACAGACAAATAACTTTAGAATTAAACCTTGAAGATGTTTTTCTGTTCAGATTTCTCATTTTAGAGATGAGAAAAACTGAGGACTCCCCCAAGTGTAATTTCCATTCTGTGGACCTGATTGTCTCCAGAATCATTTGAGATAGTGTTGGAAGGACACTTCCGGGATATAACCCATTTTAAGAAAGAGTGATGGTAGGGCTAGTTTGTTTTGTCCGAGCTCCATAGAAAGATTTATTTTGATCTCTGCTGGAGGTAGTGAAGATCACCTGTTCAGAAAGGCTCACACAGTTTGTTCTTCCTCCTTCTGTTCCCTGTTGCAATATTCTCTGGTTAACATCTACTTTAGTAGGAGAGAAATGGCAGCAAAGCAGAAGAAGGGCCAGTTAAAGGGCTCTAACAAGTGTAAGAGAGCATTTTGAAAGCGGGAGGTTGGTTTGAATCGTATTGTAATGCAATTGGCAAGGCAGTGAGTGGAGTTGTGTCTGAGGGCTGGGATGTGATTGTGCAGCTTTGAATGGCTAAACGAAGGCAGTAATTTTCAGCACATGCTGTGATCTGGAGGGCTAGCACTAAGAAGAGACTTCAGAGAAGGAAATGATAGTATCTTAAACCAGAGCATTATTTCATTTTGGTTGCATAATGTAGACTCGGTGGTTAAACTTATTGTAGCGAAATGGCTTATGCATATTTAGTGAGCTGCTTGTATCGAAATGAGTGGCTGTTACAATAACACAAATGCATGTGTGGTTTCCGAACAGTTAATAATTGTTTAATAAGCAATTCCTTGTAAACCTCCCTGAGTCACTGTTAACTCCAGTAGAGATGGATTATTCTTCCCCATTATTAGGGACAGAATAAGAAATAGCTGGTAATGAGGGAAACACTTTGAATATAAGGGAAACATTAATGGGGTAAACTGCCAATTACTATCACGAGAGAGATTCAGAGCTGACAGAAATGTACAATGTGGGAAAGGAAGTGAGAAGAGCCAGAGGCAATACAATCCCATGGATCCTTGGAGAATTATCTTTCTTTCATTTCCAAACAGATTTTAGCAATATATGTTCAGTGAAGGCAAAGGGGAAAGCTATTCAGTAGCGAGGGAGCCAGAATATTTTGGCTGAAGTACTGACTTCCTTTCTAACAGGAGCAGTGAACATAGTTTCTCTTGATTTCAGAAATGTACAGAGCAGGAGCGAAGTCTCCCCATCCTCAGGTCGCTTCTCCTGAGAGGATTACAAAAGAGTCCACAAACAAAATGCTGTAATTGCTCTATGAGGACCCAGTGTTACGGCCCTTCAAGCATCCCTACATGTGTACTACTGACTATAATGCCTTTAGAAATGATTTATGAATTAAATTTATATATACCTGTGGTATTTGATCACCGCTTTTTACCTGATTGGGTAAAACCCACTATGATTTGTCTACAATGAAATATTAACCAGCCCGCTAAATATTTAATTCACCTGCTGAACTGCAACGGAGTGGTTTAGAAACTTGAGACCTTTCTCTTCACTTAGAGGGACACTTGCTGTATAACCAAATAAATTATTAATGCCATTATTATTATTATTTAGATCTTTATTATCACCTAATGATGGGCATGCTAGGAAATATTTCTCCTGCAACAAATAGAGCTAATATCTAACAATAGATTCAGTGCTATTGTTTTTCAGAGAGTAAATCTAAGCTCATAAAAATTATGAGTCATAGCTCAGCTTAAGAAAAAGATGCTTATTAAAAAAAAAAAAAACAACACTTGATCCACTATCTAGGAACGTCCTCGATATTATGGATTCGTCTTTCATGGATTTAGATATATCATGGATGAGATCATATTTCCTGGATTATAATGCATATATAAAAAAGATGTGTTGATTTGTTCTGCCTGAATTTTCATTAAGCACACAATACATTCATATAATGGACACTCAAGACTCTAAAAAGAAGGAAAAAGCAAATTCTCTACCAAAAACCTAATCGAGCTATTGTGACAGAGTCTTAATTTTGAGGCTGGCAGTCAAGGCTGGGAGGTGCACTATGATGGGTTGCAAAATTCTTGTTATCAGAAAGGGGAGGACGTGTCAATTTTTACAGATAAACATCTGTCAACACAAAAATCTGAAAGAAATATTTTATATAGGACCATGTGTAGAAGGCTTTGGGTATTATGAAAGTTAAAGGTAAACAGTGGCTGTTTGATAGAAAATGCAAATGTAATTTTTTTACCTGCTTATTTAATATAGAATAAAAAATGAGATCATATGCTCCCATACAAACCTTGGTACGATATGGCCTCTGAAGGCAATGTGGTGTGTTGGGAAAAGCTTGCCGTGTGAATACTAGTTTGTCCATTTATATCTGTGTGATCTTCAGCAATTTAGTTAGGCTTTCAATGCTCAGTTTCCTCATCTGCAAAGATCTTCCTTATAGAGTTATTGAAAAGATATAATGGATTAACGTCTTAATATAGAGACTGAAGCTCAATGTCAGTTCCTTCCTTTGTCTCTTAGCCCAGTGTTATAAATGGTTGTACCACAGCACACACATCTTTTTCATTTGAGATTCATCCTTAAATATATTCATGCTGGGGAAAATAGATCTGATTCTTTATTAAATTTAAAGCCATGATGATCAATAGGAATATCAAAGTTTAGCTTGGGGTGTTTCAAAAATGTTACGGTGTATTGTAAGGTTGTCTGCCAGAGTATTAAGGTCTTGGGCATTATTCTTTGAAAGCTTTCGATTGTATTGAAGAAGAGGCTATGGATCATCCTTTTTACAGACAACCTGGAGCTACTTAGTTATTTGCATTCTTTTCTTGAAGTCCCTTTTTCTGTTTGGGTACTTATTTAAATGGAATGCCTTTAAAGTAACTTCTGTTTGGGCACTTTCTTTTAAGTAACTTTAAAAGAACACTTGCTTAATTATTAAGACTGAGGGGTAATGCTGCTTCCAGAGACTGGTAAGTATGACTTCCTTGGGGTCGGGGCCACCACTCTGGACCACTCCAGGTTCACTTTAGTTCACTTTTTGTTCTAGGGAAGTGGTGCCCTCTGCAGTCATTATGGGAATGACAGTGAAGGGGTTAGGCAAGCAGGGATGTTTCCAGGCTGGTGGCTAAACAAACTTAAGTTAGAATTGCATGAAGTCTGCACAGCAGACTGGTAAACTGAGCAAAACCTTCAAGGACTTGGGGCATGACTGCTCTTCCTTCTCCCTACAAAAATACTGAAAGTACAAATGATTCCATACAATTATTATTGTTGTTGCTCTTGGGAATTAATCAGATAAGCAGCACTGTCTCTTACCGGCTCCCTTCCATGCTAAGCCTTCTGCTGGAAGAGACTCCTGTGTATGTTAAACCATTGAGTGATCAAACGTCAGTCTTTTTAAGTTTGCTTGAATTCAAAACAGAGGGGAGAAAATATTGTACACTTAAAACAGCATTTTTGTGTCCCCACCACGGGGATGAGAGAGGTGATCTGTTTTGTGAGTCTGAATAGAGATAGCCTTGAACTCTAAAATGGAAGCAGTGAGAGTGGACCTTGGTAAGTTGAGCATGGTCAGAGTCTTTGGAGCCGTGTGGAGGTAGAAAAGCTAACCAGTTTCCCTGGTGTGTTGAAGAGCTGTTGTTTGCCCCTCCAGATCCATTCTTCCCCTTTGTTTGTCCTTCAGTGAGCTCCAGCAGGCAGAACCATATTGGCTCCATCTTCAGTCTCATTTGCTATTGGCTTCTGACTGGGTTTGGCCGATGCCGAGAACCTAGGGTGGGAGAGAAATAATGTTAGAGTCCTTATTCCCCTGGCTCCCTCCCTGTGAGGTCTATAGCTCCTGTCAGGTGGCCTTCTTCACCTGGCTGTTTGTCTCAGGCTCTGGTAACTGATGTATCCTCTAGTCGCTTCAGGCTGGGGGCTGGTAGCAGCTCTGCTGTTGCTGGCTCTGGGGTATCCCATTGTTCCTCATGGCTTCTCCACATCCAGCCAACACTTATGTAAATAATTCCTTTATTGAACTCTCCCCATATTACCCAATCCGAGAGTGCCATCTGTGTCTTCCAGGGTCTGGGATTGCTGTTGTCCTTTAATGTTGGTGTCCACATAGAGGGTGGGAGCTGCAGGGAGATTCAGGCCAGGGCTGATTCCAGCTTCTGGTAAATATAGCCAAATATAACTTGGCTAATGCATTGCCAAAGTCATGTCTTTTTCTCTTGCAGGTCATAATATTGATGCTACTTCTTGAGGATTGTAGCATCAAAAAATTATTTTTTTTTGCCTTTTTCTGCCCATGATATTTTAGAATTTTTTGAAATTGTATTGTGGAGTCAGAATAGTGTATGGGCTCTGGAATCGGGATAACATGGGTGTGAATTTCACCTCTCCCACTTCCTAGCTGCATGGCCCCTAGGTGCTTTATATAATTTTAGTTTCTCCATCTATGAAATGTGAGAATAATACTTGGCTCCTATGGTTGTTATGAGACTATTAAGTAAGATGATGTATGTCAACTATTAAGTATGGTGTGTGTATACATGGGAGACTTAATAATGAAGGATGACATAGCTTAGCAAGAGAACACAGAAATATGTTATATCCAGTCTTGAATGCCTTTTCTTGAATGCCTTTAACGTTTGGAATAGTTTTAGATTTAAAGAAAAGATATAAAGGTAGTACAGAGGGTTCCCGTATCCCTAGCATCCAATTTCCCCTATTGTAACATTTTATGTCATCATGGTACATTTCTCACAACTGATGAACACCTACTGATCTATTATGATTAACTAAATTCCATACTTTATTCTAATTTTATTGGTTCTCTGATTTCTTTTTTCTCTTCCAGGATCCCATTCAGGATACTACATCATGTCTAGTCATCATGTCTCCTCAGGCTCCTTTGAACTATGATAGTTCCTCACATTTTCCTGGGTTTTAATGAACTTGACAGTTTTGAGGAGTAATGGTCAGGAAATTTTTAGAATGTTCTTTTATTTTGGATTGCCTAATAGTTTTCTCATAATTAGATTGGGACTATGGATTTTTGGGAGGCAGGACACATAGGTGAAGTGTTCTCCCCATGTCAAAGGTACATGTCAAGGGTACACACTATTAATATGACTCATCACTGTTGGGTTAACCTTTAACCTTGATCAGCTGTGTTTATCAGGTTACTTTTTTTCCATGCTTTGCTCTTTGGAAGCAAGTCACTAAGAATAACCCAAACCTAAAGGATGGGGAAGTTGTGCTCTACCTCTTGGAAGGGGGGAATATTTACATAAATTACTTGGAATGTTTTTGTACAGGACATTTATTCTCCTCCTCTCCCTTTATTTACTTATCCAGTTTATATCAGCATGAATTCATGATTATCTTATACTTTGGCTTGTAATGCAATACTACACTATTTATTTTGTTGCTCACATTCTGATTTTGGCTATCAAGTATTGTTTCAGTTGGCTCTTATGTCCCTTTGATATACTCCATCATTTTGTTTTTGAGCACATCTTTACTTTCTGGCACTATGAGATGTTTCTGGCTCATCTTGTATATTTCTTACTTCATCTTAGAACTAGCCATTTTTCCAAGAAACCTTTGTTCTTTTTATTAAAGAATGATATTAGAAATTAAGATCTGGGCACTGGGTGTGTTCTTTGCTATTGTGGTGTCATTGCTTCTAGACCCTCTCAGCACATAGAGCTAGGAAATATATGTACATCGTTCAGAGATATTGCAGGTTTGGTTCCAGATCATTGCAACAAACTGAATATTGCAAAAAAGCATGCCAAAAGAGTTTTTGCTTCCCACTGCATATAAAGTTTATGTTTATACTTTAGCATAGACTATTAAGTGTGTAGTCGCATTATACCTAAAAAGCAACGTACATACCTTAATTTAAAAATACTTTATTGCTAAAAAATGCTGACCATCATCTGAGCTTTCAGAGAATCCTAATCATCCTAATCTTTTTGCTGGTGGAGGGTCTTGCCTTGATGTTGATGGCTGCTGACTGGTCAGGGTGATGGCCGTTGAAAGCTGGCCATTTCGTACAGTAAGAAAACATTGCAGTTTGCTGCATCTTTTTTTTTTTTTTTTTCCTTTATAAATAATCTATTTAATTATAAAAAATACAGTTCTGAAAAGCAATTTAATAGGGTGATAGACAGTCAAGATAGGTATGTCATATGCAGATAAAAGGAGGTAATAGTTGCATTTCTGTATCCAGCATTGGTCAGAAAATGCCTAAAATATTTTTTTAAGAAATGTTTCTTTTAAATGGATCATTGACCAACTAGAGCATATTGAATAAAATAATCAGGATGGTGAAATGCCTAGAAATTATTTTTTTTTATTTTTTATTTTTTTTTATTTTTTAAATTTTTTTTTATTGTTATGTTAATCCCCATACATTACATCATTAGTTTTAGATATAGTGTTCCATGATTCATTGTTTGTGCATAACACCCAGTGCTCCATGCAGAACGTGCCCTCCTCAATACCCATCACCAGGCTAACCCATCCCCCCAACCCCCTCCCCTCTAGAACCCTCAGTTTGTTTTCAGAGTCCATCGTCTCTCATGGTTCTTCTCCCCCTCCGATTTCCCCCCCTTCATTCTTCCCCTCCTGCTACATTCTTCTTCTTCTTTTTTTCTTTCTTAACATATATTGCATTATTTGTTTCAGAGGTACAGATCTGAGATTCAACAGTCTTGCACAGTTCACAGCGCTTACCAGAACACATACCCTCCCCAGTGTCCATCACCCAGTCACCCCATCCCTCCCACCCCACCCCCCACTCCAGCAACCCTCAGTTTGTTTCCTGAGATTAAGAATTCCTCATATCAGTGAGGTCATATGATACATGTCTTTCTCTGTTTGACTTATTTCGCTCAGCATAATACCCTCCAGTTCCATCCACGTCGTTGCAAATGGCAAGATCTTATTCCTTTTGATGGCTGCATAATATTCCATTGTATATATATACCACATCTTCTTTATCCATTCATCTGTTGATGGACATCTTGGCTCTTTCCACAGTTTGGCTATTGTGGACATTGCTGCTATAAACATCGGGGTGCACGTAGCCTTTCGGGTCCCTACTTTTGTATCTTTGGGGTAAATACCCAGGAGTGCAATTGCTGGATCATATGGTAGCTCTATTTTCAACTTTTTGAGGAACCGCCATACTGTTTTCCAGAGTGGCTGCACCAGCTTGCATTCCCACCAACAGTGGAGGAGGGTTCCCCTTTCTCCGCATCCCCGCCAACATCTGTCATTTCCTGACTTGTTAATTTTAGCCATTCTGACTGGTGTGAGGTGGTATCTCATTGAGGTTTTGATTTGGATTTCCCTGATGCCGAGCGATATTGAACACTTTTTCGTGTGTCTGTTGGCCATTTGGATGTCTTCTTCGGAAAAATGTCTGTTCATGTCTTCTGCCCATTTCTTGATTGGATTCTTTGTTCTTTTGGTGTTGAGTTTGATGAGTTCTTTATAGATTTTGGATACTAGCCCTTTATCTGATATGTCATTTGCAAATATCTTCTCCCATTCTGTCAGTTGTCTTTTGGTTTTGTTGACTGTTTCCTTTGCTTTGCAAAAGCTTTTTATCTTGATGAAGTCCCAATAGTTCATTTTTGCCCTTGCTTCCCTTGCCTTTGGCGATGTTTCTAGGAAGAAGTTGCTGCGGCTGAGGTCGAAGAGGTTGCTGCCTGTGTTCTCCTTTAGGATTTTGATGGACTCCTGTCTCACATTGAGGTCTTTCAACCATTTGGAGTCTATTTTTGTGTGTGGTGTAAGGAAATGGTCCAGTTTCATTCTTCTGCATGTGGCTGTCCAATTTTCCCAACACCATTTGTTGAAGAGACTGTCTTTTTTCCATTGGACATTCTTTCCTGCTTTGTCAAAGATTAGTTGACCATAGAGTTGAGGGTCCATTTCTGGGCTCTCTATTCTGTTCCATTGATCTATGTGTCTGTTTTTGTGCCAGTACCATACTGTCTTGATGATGACAGCTTTGTAGTAGAGCTGGAAGTCTGGAATTGTGATGCCGCCAGCTTTGCTTTTCTTTTTCAACATTCCTCTGGCTATGCGGGGTCTTTTCTGGTTCCATACAAATTTTAGGATTATTTGTTCCATTTCTTTGAAGAAAGTGGATGGTATTTTGATGGGGATTGCATTGAATGTGTAGATTGCTCTAGGTAGGATTGACATCTTCACAATATTTGTTCTTCCAATCCATGAGCATGGAACGTTTTTCCATTTCTTTGTGTCTTCCTCAATTTCTTTCATGAGTATTTTATAGTTTTCTAAGTACAGATCCTTTGCCTCTTTGGTTAGATTTATTCCTAGGTATCTTATGGTTTTGGGTGCAATTGTAAATGGGATCGACTCCTTAATTTCTCTTTCTTCTGACTTGTTGGTGTATAGGAATGCCACTGACTTCTGTGCATTGATTTTATATCCTGCCACTTGACTGAATTCCTGTATGAGTTCTAGCAGTTTTGGGGTGGAGTCTTTGGGATTTTCCATATAAAGTATCATATCATCTGCAAAGAGTGAGAGTTTGACTTCTTCTTTGCCAATTTGGATGCCTTTGATTTCTTTTTGTTGTCTGATTGCTGTGGCTAGGACTTCCAATACTATGTTGAATAGCAGTGGTGATAGTGGACATCCCTGCCGCGTTCCTGACCTTAGGGGGAAAGCTCTCAGTTTTTCCCCATTGAGAATGATATTCGCTGTAGGTTTTTCATAGATGGCTTTTATGATATTGAGGTATGTACCCTCTATCCCTACACTCTGAAGAGTTTTGATCAAGAAAGGATGCTGTACTTTGTCAAATGCTTTTTCTGCATCTATTGAGAGGATCATGTGATTCTTGTTTTTTCTTTTGTTAATGTATTGTATCACGTTGATTGATTTGCGGATGTTGAACCAACCTTGCAGCCCAGGGATAAATCCCACTTGGTCGTGGTGAATAATCCTTTTAATGTACTGTTGGATCCTATTGGCTAGTATTTTGGTGAGAATTTTTGCATCCATGTTCATCAGGGATATTGGTCTGCAATTCTCCTTTTTGATGGGGTCTTTGTCTGGTTTTGGGATCAAGGTAATGCTGGCCTCATAAAATGAGTTTGGAAGTTTTCCTTCCATTTCTATTTTTTGGAACAGTTTCAGAAGGATAGGTATTAATTCTTCTTGAAATGTTTGGTAGAATTCCCCTGGGAAGCCATCTGGCCCTGGGCTTTTGTGTTTTGGGAGATTTTTGATGACTGCTTCTATTTCCTTAGTGGTTATAGGTCTGTTCAGGTGTTCTATTTCTTCCTGGTTCAGTTTTGGTAGTTGATACATCTCTAGGAATGCATCCATTACTTCCAGGTTATCTAATTTGTTGGCATAGAGTTGCTCATAATATGTTCTTATAATTGTTTGTATTTCTTTGGTGTTGGTTGTGATTTCTCCTCTTTCATTCATGATTTTGTTGATTTGGGTCATTTCTCTTTTCTTTTTGATAAGTCTGGCCAGGGGCTTATCAATCTTGTTAATTCTTTCAAAGAACCAGCTCCTAGTTTCGTTGATCTGTTCTACTGTTCTTTTGGTTTCTATTTCATTGATTTCTGCTCTGATCTTTATTATTTCTCTTCTCCTGCTGGGTTTAGGCTTTATTTGCTGTTCTTTCTCCAGCTCCTTTAGGTGTAGGGTTAGGTTGTGTACTTGAGACCTTTCTTGTTTCTTGAGAAAGGCTTGTATTGCTATATACTTTCCTCTTAGGACTGCCTTTGCTGTATCCCAAAGATTTTGAATAGTTGTGTTTTCATTTTCATTGGTTTCCATGAATTTTTTTAATTCTTCTTTAATTTCCTGGTTGACCCATTCATTCTTCAGTAGGATGCTCTTTAGCCTCCATGTATTTGAGTTCTTTCTGACTTTCCTCTTGTGATTGAGTTCTAGTTTCAAAGCATTGTGGTCTGAAAATAGGCAGGGGATGATCCCAATCTTCTGGTACCGGTTGAGACCTGATTTATGACCTAGGATGTGATCTATTCTGGAGAATGTTCCATGGGCACTAGAGAAGAATGTGTATTCCGTTGCTTTGGGATGGAATGTTCTGAATATGTCTGTGAAGTCCATTTGGTCCAGTGTGTCATTTAAAGTCTTTATTTCCTTGTTGATCTTTTGCTTAGACGATCTGTCCATTTCAGTGAGGGGGGTGTTAAAGTCCCCCACTATTATTGTATTGTTGTCGATGTGTTTCTTTGCTTTTGTTATTAATTGCCTTATATAATTGGCTGCTCCCATGTTAGGGGCATAGATATTTACAATTGTTAGATCTTCTTGTTGGATACACCCTTTAAGTATGATATAGTGTCCTTCCTCATCTCTTATTACAGTCTTTGGTTTAAAATCTAATTTGTCTGATATAAGGATTGCCACCCCAGCTTTCTTTTGGTGTCCATTAGCATGGTAAATAGTTTTCCACCCCCTCACTTTCAATCTGGGGGTGTCTTTGGGTCTAAAATGAGTCTCTTGCAGACAGCATATCGATGGGTCTTGTTTTTTAATCCAATCTGATAGCCTGTGTCTTTTGATTGGGGCATTTAGCCCATTTACATTCAGGGTAACTATTGAAAGATAGGAGTTCAGTGCCATTGTATTGCCTGTAAAGTGACTGTTACTGTATATTGTTTGTGTTCCTTTCTGGTCTATGTTGCTTTTAGGCTCTCTCTTTGCTTAGAGGACCCCTTTCAATATTTGTTGTAGGGCTGGTTTCGTGTTTGCAAATTCCTTTAGTTTTTGTTTGTCCTGGAAGCTTTTTATCTCTCCTTCAATTTTCAATGACAGCCTAGCTGGATATAGTATTCTTGGCTGCATATTTTTCTCATTTAGTGCTCTGAATATGTCCTGCCAGTCCTTTCTGGCCTGCCAGGTCTCTGTGGATAAGTCTGTTGCCAATCTAATGTTTCTACCATTGTAGGTTACATATCTCTTCTCCCGAGCTGCTTTCAGGATTTTCTCTTTGTCTCTGAGACTCGTAAGTTTTACTATTAGATGTCGGGGTGTTGACCTATTTTTATTGATTTTGAGAGGGGTTCTCTGTGCTTCCTGGATTTTGATGCCTGTTTCCTTCCCCAAATTAGGGAAGTTCTCTGCTATAATTTGCTCCATTATACCTTCTGCACCTCTCTCTCTTTCTTCTTCTTCTGGGATCCCAATTATTCTAATGTTGTTTCGTCTTATGGTATCGTTTATCTCTCGAATTCTGCCCTCGTGATCCAGTAGTTGTTTATCTCTCTTTTTCTCAGCTTCTTTATTTTCCATCATTTGGTCTTCTATCTCACTGATTCTTTCTTCTGCCTCATTTATCCTAGCAGTTAGCGCCCCCATATTTGATTGCACCTCATTAATAGCCTTTTTGATTTCTACTTGGTTCGATTTTAGTTCTTTTACTTCTCCAGAAAGGGTTTCTCTAATAACTTCCATGTTTTTTTCAAGCCCAGCTAGTATCTTTAAAGTGATGATTCTGAACTCTAGATCTGACATCGTACTAATGTCCGTATTGAGTAGGTCCCTGGCAGTCGGTACTACCTCTTGTTCTTTTTGTTGAGGTGATTTTTTCCGTCTTGTCATTTTGTGCAGAGGAGAATAGATTAATGAGAGAACAAAATGCTAGCAGGGTAACAACGTCCCCAGAAAATATACTCTAAACAAATCAGAAAAGACCTGAAGCAGTGGGAAAAGAAAGGGAAAGAGAGAAAAAAGAAAAGGAAAGAAAAAAAGAAAAAAAGAAAAAGATAAAGATAAAAACAAACAAAAGCAGAACAAAACAAAACAAAACAAAAACAGAATGTGATCAAATATGATCAGGCTGGATTATAGATCAGTGCCACACACTAGATTTTGGGTGTATTTTGGTCTGTTAAAAGAAAGTCCTTCCCAAAATTTTAAAGAAAGAAAAACTTATATATGTACAAAAATAAGGGTTAATATGATGAAGGGATGGAATATGACTGTAAAGATGGAAATTATAAAAAATTTTTAAAAAGGATTTGATAAGTTGTTTGAAAAAAGAAAGAAGAGGATTAAAAAAAAAAAAGAAAGAAAAAAGGGAGAGAATGTGATCAGGCAGGGGAGTAGAAAAAAACCATACACTAGAGATTTAGAGTATATTTTGATCTGTTAGAAGAAACTATCTCAAGATTTTAAAGAGAGAACAACTTATATATATATGCCAAAAATACGGGTAACTACTATGAAGGGATAGAATATGACTTTAAAAATGAAAAATAAAAATGTTTTTTTTTTAAAAAGGGATTGATAAGATGTTGGTTGAAAAAGGGAAAAAGAAAAATTCAAAAAAAAAAGAAAAAAGGAAAAAAGAAAAAAAGACAGTTAAAAAAAATAATTAACTTTGAAAGACTAAAGAATCATGGTAAAAAAGCCATGAATTCTATGTGCAGTGTTCCCCTAGCGCTGGAGTTCTGCCGTTCTCATTGATCGGTAAACTTGGTCTTGGCTGGCTGTTCTCGCTGATCTTCTGGGGGAGGGGCCTGTTGCCGTGGTTCCCAAATGTCTTTGCCGGAGGCAAAATTGCCCCGCCCTTGCCGGTCCGGGCTAAGTAATCTGCTCGGGTTTGCTCTCCGGAGCTTTTGTTCCCTGCAAGCTCTCCGTACAGCTTTGGAGGCGGAGAGTGAAAATGGTGGCCTCCCAGTCTCTGCCCCGGTGGAGCCGAGAACTCGGGGTCCCGCTCCTCAGCGAGCCCCCAGAGAAAAGCCGTCAGTCACTCCCGTCTCCCCGGTCTCCCGCCGCACTCCGCGCTCACCCGGCCTGTGACTGCGCCTTTCTATCTGGCACCCGACCCCGGGTGGAGTCTCCAAACCCAGCAGATCCCCGCGGTGCGCTCCTGCACCTCTCCTCCTGGGGGAAGAAGGTGAGTCTCCCTGGATCTGCCGCTTGTTGGGTCCCTGCTGGAGGAGCAGTGGCCCGACTGTGCCGTGGATCACGGTTTATAGCAACCCCGAGCTGAGAGCCCGCGCCTGGGCTCCGTCTCTGCAGCCGGCTTCCCTGCTCCAATACCTGGGAGCTCTGCTGCACTCAGGCACCCCCGGTCTTTCTGTGACCCCGAGGGTCCTGAGATCACACTGTCCCGCGAGGGTTCCACCCCCCACTTCGCCACCAGGGTGCCGTCCCTCAGCGGAGCAGACTTCTAAAAGTTCCGACTTTGTGCTCCGCGGCTCTATCACTTGCCAGAAGCGGCCAACGGAGGCCCCTCCCCCGCCGTCTATCCTCCCGAATAACGCCTCGGATTCACTTCTCCGCACGTCCTACCTTCCAGAAAGTGGTCGCTTTTCTGTTCAGAGAGTTGTTGCTCTTCTTTTCTTTGATCTCCTGTTGAGTTTGTAGGTGTTCAGAATGGTTTGATCCCTATCCAGCTGAATTCCTGAGAGGAGACGAAATCCAGGTCTCCTACTCCTCCGCCATCTTGCTCCGCCCCCCCTTGCTGCATCTTTTGACTTTTGCTTTCATGAATGAGTTCTCTATAGCATGTGACACTGTTTGATAGCATTTTACTTCACAATAGAACTTCTTACAAAGTTGGTATCAGGCTTCTCAAATCCTGCCACTTCTTTATCAGCTAAGTTTATGTAACATTCTGAGTCCTTTGTTGTCATTTCAACACTCTTTACAGCATATTCAAGAGTAGATTCCATCTCAAGAAACCATTTTCTTTGTTCATTCGTAAGAGGCAACTCCTCATCCATTCAAGTTTTCTCATGAGATGGTAGCAATTCTGTCACATCTTCAGGCTCTACTTCTAATTCTAGTTCTCTTGCTGTTTCCACCACATGTGCAGTTAGTTACTTCCTCCACTGAAGTCTTGAACCCCTCGGAGTCATCCAGAAGGGTTGGAATCAACTTCTTCCAAACTCCTGTGAATGTTGATGTTTTGACCTCTTTCCTTGAATCATGAATATTCTTCATGGAATCTAGAGTAGGGAATCCTTTCCAGAAGGTTTTTAATGTACTTTGTCTATCAGAGACACTGTCTGTGGCAGCTGTAGCCTTACAAAATGTATTTCTTACATAATAAGACCTGAAATACAAAGTTGCTCCTTGATCCATGGGCTGCAGCATGGATATTGTGTTAGCAGGCATTATTAATTAAAGCAATATTAATCTTGTTGTACATCTCCATCAGAGCTCTTGGGTAACCAGGTGCATTGTCAATCAATGAGCAGTAATATTTTAAATGGAATCTGTTTTTCCTTTTTTCTTGAATTGGATCTTTTTTTTTTTTCCTGAGCAGGATGTCTCAACCCTGGGCATAAAATAATCAGTAAACCACGTGGCAAACAGATGTGCTGTCATCCAGACTTTGTTGTTCCATTTATAGAGCACAGGCAGAATAGATTTAGCAGAGTTCTTAAGTGCCCTAGGATTTTCAGAATGGTAAATAAACATTGGCTTCAACTTCAAGTCATCAGCTGCATTTGCCCCTAACAAGAGAGTCAGCCTGTGCTTGGAAACTTTGAAGCCAGGCATTGACTTTTCCTCTCTAGCTATGAAGTCCTAGATGCCACCTGCTTCCAATAGAAGGCTGTTTCATCTACATTGAAGGTCTGTTGTTGAGAGTAGTCCCCTTCATTAATTGTCTTAGCTAGATCTTCTGGAGAACTTGCTGCAGCTTCTCCATCAGCACTTGTGGTTTCAGCTCACACTTTGATTTATGGAGATGGCTTCTTTCCTTAAACCTCATGAACCAACCTCTTCTGGCTTCAAACTTTGCCTCTTTAGCTGGCTCACCTCTCTCAACTTTCATTAGAATTGAAGAGGCCTTGCTCTGGATTAGGCTTGGGCTTAAAGGAATGGTGTGGCTGGTTTGATCTTCTATCCAAACCACCAAAAGTGTCTCCACATTAGCAATAAGGCTGTTTCACTTTTTTAAAAAAAATATTTTATTTATTTATTTGAGAGAGAGAGCACAGAGGGAGAGTGAGAGGAAGAAGTAGAATCCCTGCTGAGCAGAGAGCCTGATGTGGGGCTTGATCCCAGGACCCAAGAGATCATGACCTGAGCCAAAGGCAGACACTTAACCGACTGAGCCACCCAGCGCCCCATTTCACTTTATCATGTGTGTTCATTGGAATAGCACTTTTAATTCCTTCAAGAATGTTTCCTTTGCATTCACAACTTGGCAAGCTGTTTGGTGCAAGAGGCCTAGCTTTTGGCCTGTTTCAGCTTTTTCAACATGCCTTCCTCACTAAGCTTAATAATTTCTAGCTTTTGATTTGAGAAGTGAGAAGTGAGTGACACTTACTCTTACTTGAACACTTAGAGGCCATTGTAGGGTTATGAATTGACCCAATTTCCATATTGTTGTGTCTCAGGGAATAGGGAAGCCTGAGGAGAGGGACAGATTCTGGCGGGTTGGGGGGTGGGGATGGCTGGCAGGTCCAGTGGAGTAGTCAGAACACACACATTTGTGAATTAAGTTCGCTGTCTTATGTAGGCATGGTTTGTGGCATGATTGTAATAGTAACATCAAAGATCACTGATCACAGATCACCACAACAAATCTAATAATAATAAAATACTTTGCAATATTTCAAGAATTACCAAAATGTGACACAGAGACACAAAGTGAGCAAATGCTGTTGGAAAAAATGGCACCAATAGACTTGTTTGACCCAGTGTTGCCACATACCTTCAATTTGTAAAAAAAAAAAAGAAAAAAAAAAGAAAAAAAAAAGAAAATTCAGTTATCTGCCAAGTGCAATAAAGTGAAGCACAATAAAGCGAGATGTATCGGTATGTATAGAATGTCTACATTAAGCTAAACATGACTTCCTACTCATATCGCCAATTCTAATCTGTTACCACATGTTTATTCTACTCTTCTCCGCTTGCTTTTCTGTAATCTACTTTAATAGTGAGAAATCTGGCTCCCAGCATCAGTCACACATTCCAGGTATCCATTTACAGTGCTTTCAGAATTGTCAGCTTGTCTCCTCTTGAGAAACAACGTTATTAATTAGAGTATTATGGACAGTTCCTTCTGTCTATAGTCTTAAAAGTTTCCAGTCATTTCTAAAGTTATGTAGGTCAGCACCACTTTTTTCCCACTTCCTTCAGTGAGGTTCTGTCATACATTTGGAATCAAGCTTGAGTCTCTCGTTACAGTCTGCATTCTGTCCTGGGATAACCCCTTTTCCTGATCGATTTTTTTTTTCTTATTTTATATGCACTGAGCTTCCTTCCTTGTGCTGTATGAAGTCCTATGGGTTTTGGAAAATACGTGGTGTCACATATCCACCATGACAGTATTCCATAGAATAGCTTCACTGCCCTAAAAAAATATCCCCTGTGTTTCCCTTATTTGAGTCTTTGTCTCTTCCCCACAAATACCTGGCAATCACAGATCTATTATTCTGTCTATAGTTTTGCTTTCTCTAGAATATCATATAAATGAAATCCTACAATAGAGAGTTTCCCCAGCCTAGCTTTTTTCATTTAGCAGTATGCATGTAAGATTTATCCATGTTGTTATGTGGATTAATAGCCTGTTCCTTTTCATCACTGTGTAGTATCATGCGTAGTATGATTATACAGCAATTTGTATATCCATTCACCTATTGAAAGACAATGTGATTTCTTCTAGGTTTTGATAATCACAAAGAAAGCCACTATAAAGTTTTGTGTGCAGGTTTTTGTATGGATACATGTTTTCAGATCAGTTGGGTAAATACCTAGGTGTGGGACTTTTAGAGTGACTGTACCATTTTGCATTCCCTCCAGCAGTGAATAAGTGTTCCTGTTCTTCCACATCCTCATTAGTGCTGGTATACCAGTTCTTCCCATCCCTAGAAATACCCACATTTAAACACATGTATTTCCTATTTTGGAACTATTCTATAGCATCTGGCCACAGTTAAAGCTACTAAGGGTCATTTGGTCTTCTTTTAGATCTGTGTCCTTGTGCTGGAGCTTTGACCATGTTGTCAACTAGGGTTAATTTTCTTTCAGAAGTCTGAAGTGCCTAAAGTATCTTTCCATTGTTGGATACTTGCCTAAGCCACTGTTCATTAGAAACACTAGTTTTATATATTCACTTGTTTATCAAGTATTTATTGAATGCCCACTATATGTTGAACCTTGGGGATAGAGCAGTGAGAAAAAAGTGACAAGGTTCTTGTAGTTACAGAGCTTGCATGTGTGGGGAAGAGCAACTTTTCATCTATAATACATATGATAGACTCTGTGGGAGAATACAATATAAGGTAGTGATAAATGTCATGACCAAACTAAAGTAGGGTCTAGGATTTTAGAGAACACAGGAGTTTTCAGGGGAAAGTGGGGGTGGTCAGGAAAAGGCTCCCTGAGAAGAGGTTAGTGAGCAGGTCTCTGAAAGTAGTGAGGAAATGAACCAGGTGGGTGTCCAGAGGAATGAACATTCCAGCAGATGCCCTGAAGTGGTAGTGTGCTTGCCATTTTTGAGTAGCAGTGAGGTGTGCAGTGCTGAGTAAGCAAGAGTGGTAGGATATGAAGTTGGAGAGAGCGTAGAGACTGGGTCTTGTTGGATTTGGGAGACCATTGCTTCTTTTTTTTTTATTTCTAATTTTTAAGTTTTTTTTTTTAAATTTAAATTCAGTTAATTAACATATAATGTATTATTAGTTTCAGAGATAGATTCAGTGATTCATCAGTCTTATATAACACCCAGTGCTCATCACATCATGTGCCCTCCTTAATGTCCATCACCCTGTCACCCCATCTCCCCCACCTCCTCCCCTCCAGCAGCCCTCAGTTTGTTTCCTATAGTTAAGAGGCTTTTACGGTTTGTCTCCTTCTCTGGTTTTGTCTTGTTTTACTTTTTTCCTCTCTTCCCCTATGATCCTCTGTTTTGTTTCTTAAATTCCACATATGAGTGAGATCATATGACAATTGTCTTTCTCTGTATGCTAAGCGAAATAAGTCAATCAGAGACCATTGCTTCTTAAAATTCCATGTGCCCAGGCATCACCTGGGAATCTTGTTGAAATGCAGATTCTGATTCCATAGGTCTGGGGTGGGACCTAGGATTATTCATTTCTCATAAGCTTCTTGGTGAATGCACTGCTGCTGGTTCAATGGACTGTAATATGAACAGCAAAGTGGGAAACTCTTGTCATGGTTTTATTATGAGTAAAACTAAAAGTCTGAGGAGGATTCTCAGCACAGGAATGATGTAACTTGATTGATAATTTTGAAGTCTCCTCATCCCATTTTGTGGAGAATCCTATGAGGAAGTCAAGGAGAAAACCCAGAGACCAGCCAGGAGGCTGCGGCTCTAGTCAGGGTGAAAGATTCTGATGCTTGGTCTTGGGGTGGTGGTGATGGCAGTAATGGGGAAAAGGCCAGCCAGCACAGTTGTGTAGTTTGTGCACTGCCTGAGATACTAACAGAGTGGGGATATTGAGCTGGCAATCCAGCTACATTCCGTTTGCCAAGCTTTTTATTTTGTGATTCATCAGCTGAGAGGGAGAAATCTTTTACAATTCCTCCTCCTCAGAAGGACATGGGTGCCTTCTTATAATTCATGCAAAGGGAAGGTGTGTGTTACCTGTGCTCGGTGTAAGAAGTGGCTGGATTTAGTTTAGGAGACTCTGGGTAGTTAACATGTGGAGGAGAGGAGTGTAATAAGAGCCTTGGTCTTTTACTTTTCACTTCTGCTGTCATGTGTTGCTGCCTGAGTTCATGGCCCATGAAAGCTTTTCCTGGAAAGCAGAGTAGCCACAGAGGAGCTAAGCTGAACTTTGAATTTTCCAGAGAGTAGTCTTTCAAAGAAATTGCTCCTGCCAGAGGAGAAGCAAAACAGACCCAAGTCATTTGTTTCAGGCTTCTCTCCGTGAGCAGACAGAAGTGATACCTCTTTAAAAATGTCTCTATGCGACTATAAAAGCGGTCGCTAAGTATAAAAGGAGAGAGCCATAGATACCTCTGCCACTTTCCAGGCTGCATCTGGTAGTTCATCTCCCACTCCTCACTGCAAAAGCGGTCTGAAGTTATGTCTTGTCCAAAAATGAAACCATAAGAGATCCATCATGTTTTCTGTAGCTGCTGAAAACAGTGTGGTTTCTCTGGGAATGTCTTAATCAAGCTGCTTGTTGAATAGTGCTTACATTGGGTTCCTTTATGAAAGGTCACTTCATCCTTAAGCGTTTTCTGGCGGTGCGCTGGGCACTGCCCGTGGATGTTTAGCTGTTGCGTCCTTTAGACTATACACTTTAGTTAGTTTGCGTGCCATTTTTACTTAGATAAACATGGTCTGATCCATGAGGCAT
The DNA here is from genome assembly GCF_964656455.1 of Halichoerus grypus. NCBI lineage: Eukaryota > Metazoa > Chordata > Mammalia > Carnivora > Phocidae > Halichoerus > Halichoerus grypus. Next base: position 103,234,997 of record NC_135715.1, read on the forward strand.
GTTCTTTGTGGATGATGCATCAGCACTGTGCCAAACCTGTGTGAAAGGTAAAGAAATAACAAGTGATGATAGTGTTGTAACCCTTGGGCTGGCACTGCTCCCAGCAGGAATTGTTTGAGTTTCTCTATGGGGGTATCATGCTTGATTTATGCTCCTATGCTAAATATGAGGTGTTAGGAGCCACCTTGACAGAAGTTGGAGGTGCAGAGGGTCCTGGGGAGACTCCTTTACTCCTCAGTTCCCTTCTGTTGAGGTGGTTTCTATCCATTGACTTCTTTCTAAAACGATGTCTTGAGGGCAGGTTAATGTGTTATGCTGGCCTGTCAGCAGGGTCTCTCCATAATTCATTTTATGTTCATTTAGGTAGGGGTTGGAACTAAACTCTCAAGTATAAAACACAGTCTTGGAGGAATTTATCCTCCAGAGCAGCGGACCCCAAATACAGAACCTACTGAGATCAGGCATGTGATGTCAAGGAGTAGAGAGGACTATGGGCACACAGCCTTCGAAAGAGGAGAGCCACTGCTGAGCAGCTGTTATGGTCACTATTTGTAAGTGTAGCTGCCATCTGGAGACATTTCAACAGAAGCCCAGAAGTCACAAGTCTTATGTAAAATCTCCTGATTTTTAAATGGTGGAAAGTAATTCAAAAAGATTCTAAGTCTAGTTCAGACCAGACAAACTATGTCTAAAGGCTAGATTCAGCCACTGAAATGCTTATTCTTAATTAAGCTCCACCCTAGTGTATGAATAGCCTGCCTTTTTCAAAATAAAATGTGTTAACAGTGGTGAGCTAATGAGCCAAAAAAGAGCTGAGGAAAAGAAATTTTCACAAAAAATATGTCCTGTGAACCCTGAAATTAATATATAGAATCTAAAAAAACTAACCCAGTGATAATTGCTGAGCATTCTGTGATCTAGATAATAAACTATCCCAAGAAGGCAGAGGGCAAAGCTTCCAAGTAAGACAGGCGCGAATCCTCATCTTTATCCCTTGACTATTTCACTTGGCATTTTTTTTTTTTTTTTTTTTTTTGCCTGCCATGTACTGGACATTTATTAGAAGGCCTGAGGGTCTAACATAGCAAAAGAACTACTTTCTACTTCTACTTCATGAGTTTCTAAAATAAAATCCGAACTCTCAGCCAAAAGAAGATGGATGTCTAGTCCAATGGGGGCTGGACAGAGTTCAGGCCATATCCGGGGTGTCTGGTAGTGGGAAACGTGGTGAGATGATTCCCCTTCTGTGCAGAACCAAGACTGTGCTTTGCATTTGAGAATTTAGTTTCAACTCCTACCTAAACTAACATAAAATGAATTATTAAGTGCAATATAAAGCAAATTACTTGATTAGAGCATTGGGTTTCAAACATTTTATGATCTTATGAATCACATATAAGTGATTAATGCTAAATAAAGTATAGCTTGGCTGTTTAAATATCAAAAATTTGAAAACTCATTCTGGAGTCCTTTTGAAATTGTCAGAGCACTCTGAGCACACATAGTTTTTTTTGTTTGTTTTTTTGTTTTGTTTTTATTATGTTCTGTTAATCACCATACATTACATCATTAGTTTTTGATGTAGTGTTCCATGATTCATTGTTTGTGTATAACACCCAGTGCTCCATGCAGAACGTGCCCTCTTTAATACCCATCACCAGGCTAACCCATCCTCCCACCCCCCTCCCCTCTAGAACCCTCAGTTTGTTTCTGAGAGTCCATAGTCTCTCATGGTTCATCTCCCCCTCCGATTTCCCCCCTCCTCATTCTTCCCCTCCTGCTATCTTGTTCTTTTTTTTTTTTTCTCTTTTTAACATATAATGTATTATTTGTTTCAGAGGTACAGGTCTGTGATTCAACAGTCTTACACAATTCACAGCACTCACCATAGCACATACCCTCCCCAGTGTCTATCACCCAACCACCCCATCCCTCTCACCCCCCCACCACTCCAGCAACCCTCAGTTTATTTCCTGAGATTAAGAATTCCTCATATCAGTGAGGTCATATGATACATGTCTTTCTCTGATTGACTTATTTCGCTCAGCATAATACCCTCCAGTTCCATCCATGTCATTGCAAATGGCAAGATTTCATTCCTTTTGATGGCTGCATAATATTCCATTGTATATATATACCACATCTTCTTTATCCACTCATCTGTTGATGGACATCTTGGCTCTTTCCATAGTTTGGCTATTGTGGACATTGCTGCTATAAACATCGGGGTGCACGTACCCCTTCGGATCCCTACATTTGTATCTTTGGTGTAAATACCCAGTAGTGCAATTGCTGGATCATATGGTAGCTCTATTTTCAACTTTTTGAGGAACCTCCATACTGTTTTCCAGAGTGGCTGCACCAGCTTGCATTCCCACCAACAGTGTAGGAGGGTTCCCCTTTCTCCGCATCCCCGCCAACATCTGTCGTTTCCTGACTTGTTAATTTTAGCCATTCTGACTGGTGTGAGGTGGTATCTCATTGAGGTTTTGATTTGGATTTCCCTGATGCCGAGTGATGTTGAGCACTTTTTCATGTGTCTGTTGGCCATTTGGATGTCTTCTTTGGAAAAATGTCTGTTCATGTCTTCTGCCCATTTCTTGATTGGATCATTTGTTCTTTGGGTGTTGAGTTTGATAAGTTCTTTATAGATTTTGGATACTAGCCCTTTATCTGATATGTCATTTGCAAATATCTTCTCCTATTCTGTCAGTTGTCTTTTGGTTTTATTGACTGTTTCTTTTGCTGTGCAGAAGCTTTTTATCTTGATGAAGTCCCAATAGTTCATTTTTGCCCTTGCTTCCCTTGCTGTTGGCTATGTTTCTAGGAAGAAGTTGCTGTGGCTGAGGTCGAAGAGGTTGCTGCCTGTGTTCTCCTTTAGGATTTTGATGGACTCCTGTCTCACATTGAGGTCTTTCAACCATTTGGAGTCTATTTTTGTGTGTGGTGTAAGAAAATGATCCAGTTTCATTCTTCTGCATGTGGCTGTCCAATTTTCCCAACACCATTTGTTGAAGAGACTGTCTTTTTTCCATTGGACATTCTTTCCTGCTTTGTCAAAGATTAATTGACCATAGAGTTGAGGGTCCATTTCTGGGCTCTCTATTCTGTCCCATTGATCTCTGTGTCTGTTTTTATGCCAGTACCATACTGTCTTGATGATGACAGCTTTGTAATAGAGCTTGAAGTCTGGAACTGTGATGCCGCCAGCTTCGCTTTTCTTTTTCAACATTCCTCTGGCTATTCGGGGTCTTTTCTGGTTCCATACAAATTTTAGGATTATTTGTTCAATTTCTTTGAAAAAAGTGGATAGTATTTTGATAGGGATTGCATTGAATGTGTAGATTGCTCTAGGTAGCATCGACATCATCACAATATTTGTTCTTCCAATCCATGAACATGGAACGTTTTTCTATTTCTTTGTGTCTTCCTCCATTTCTTTCATGAGTACTTTATAGTTTTCTGAGTACAGATTCTTTGCCTCTTTGGTTAGATTTATTCCTAGGTATCTTATGGTTTTGGGTGCAATTGTAAATGGGATCGAGTCCTTAATTTCTCTTTCTTCTGTCTTGTTGTTGGTGTAGAGGAATGCCACTGACTTCTGTGCATTGATTTTATATGCTGCCACTTGACTGAATTCCTGTATGAGTTCTAGCAGTTTTGGGGTGGAGTCTTTTGGGTTTTCCACATAAAGTATCATATCATCTGCAAAGAGTGAGAGTTTTTTTTTTTTTTTTTTTGCCTGCCATGTACTGGACATTTTTCCATTGGACATTCTTTCCTGCTTTGTCGAAGATTAATTGACCATAGAGTTGAGGTGAATTTCTTTGCCGATTTGGATGGCTTTGATTTCTTTTTGTTGTCTGACTTCTTCTTTGCCGATTCTTTGCCGATTTGGATGGCTTTGATTTCTTTTTGTTGTCTGATTGCTGTGGCTAGGACTTCTAGACCTATGTTGAAAAGCAGTGGTGATAGTGGACATCCCTGCCGTGTTCCTGACCTTAGGGGGAAAACTCTCAATTTTTCCCCATTGAGAATGATATTCGCTGTGGGTTTTTCATAGATGGCTTTTATGATATTGAGGTATGTACCCTCTATCCCTATACTCTGAAGAGTTTTGATCAAGAAAGGATGCTGTACTTTGCACACATGGTTATTGCAGCCTAGATATGGGGATTTCTTTTTCTTGTTTAATTGGCCAATACTTTCCTATGTTATTTGCCTAATGATTGTCATGGAAAATTTTAATGGCATTTGCAGTTAATTATCTGGAAAGAATATAAAAATTTATAGCATGAAGTTGACCCAAAGCTCGGTGGTTGACACTAATATTTGTATTTGTTTGGTTCTTTGTAATACAAAAACCATGTTTTCATGCTGTAACTTATATGATTCTGATAAGGTGTTGGGAAAGTAGCTGTGAGCTAAAACAGAAGCTGAGCAAAATAATCATGATGATGATGATGATGGTAAATATAATAGCAATGATAGCTACTATTTATTAAGAAGTTTCTATGTGCCAGGCACAGTGCTAAATACTTTACAGACATTATCCTATATACTCATCAGCTCAACTTAAAAAAGTAAGCACCAATATCTTCATTTCTGAGATGAAGAGACCACGGTTTGGAAACTTGAAGCAGTTTGTTGTAGGTCACACACAAATAGGCAGCACAGTGGAATTCAGCCTCAGGCCTGTTCCCTCAAATGTCACCACCATGAACTTTCTAGGTTATTCTATTAATAAATGACAGTGTCTAATTCAGGAAACCATTGCTTTTTAGACTACAATAAGTTTTGTTTTAAGAGAAAATTATTTTTGATAGTTCACATGAGCCATTTTTTGTTGGGTGAATAGGAATCTGTTCACAAATTTCTGATGGTGCAAACGAGCAGTATCCGTTGGTGTTCAGCCAGCAGTAAGTTAAATTCCCCAGCTATTATTAAATCAGTGGATTTACAAGATAAAATAATAATATAATTGGGTAAAAGTGTGTCTTATGTACCACATTTTTCTTCTGTTTAATTACTTTTCCTCTCTCTAATTAATATCCTTTCTGAGACCTCACACTTGCTTCATTTTCATGAATATGCAATGATTTTTCCCCAGTATGCCTACACAGGGTTTGAAGCAAAACTATTGACCTATGTGTCAAATGATCTTTCTTTTTTATTATTACTCTTAATTAAAGCCATTTAACCTGCCCTCAGACCTGCTGTGAGTTAACTGGAATTCATTGTGCATTCAGACCCTTTAGATTAGCCCCACAGTATGACTACAAAGCTCATGTTGGCTGGAAAGTTAATGATGGATACTTCTTATTTCCCAAGTGAAGGAAAAATGGAACTCCTCTCTTTGAGGTGACTTAGAGAATTGACAAACGGCTTGACTGAATTAACATTGGTTTTAGTTTGGAGGCAGCTGAAGGTGTCTAATTCCTGATTCCAGATTTGAATTCACACAACTTTGAATGTCAACTACAAAATTGAGAATAATATTTATGAAAATGCCGTGATTCAATTCAAGTTCTATTCTATTCTATTTATGTATGTATGTATGTATGTATGTATGTATGTGTGTATGTATGTATTTATTTATTTATAGTGAGCTCTGCAGAGTGGTTTTTTTGTTGTTTTCAGAAACGTAGGGTGAAATGATAGCCATGTTCTTCCAAGTGAGGTTGTTATGTTACTTACTGAGCACGATCAGCTTATTTCTGTTCTCATGACTCTACCAAATTTTCTTTTAGATTTCATTAATTTTTGCATTATCTTCCTCCGTTCACTGAAGGATTTTCTCCTGCGATTCTTGGAAGAGTTTTGTGAATTAAGTGATCCTCATTTTACAAATGAAGATCTGTGACTCAGCAGAGTGACACTGTGACTTGTTCTCTGAGCTTGGTATGTGGCAACAGAAGGACTGGTGACCTCGGGTTTTCTGACTTGGGCTATTGCAAGCTCTCACAGTTCTCAGTATCTCCCAGTGTTCTGTTATTGGGATACTGAGATATCTCAGTATCTCCCACGCTCTCCAGACCTGCCAGTCAGGAACCTGCACTTCTGTTTTTCTTTGATCTTTGAATTGGGTCAGAATTTCCTTAGAGTAATTATGGAGTAAGAATTACATGAACTGCATATATTGCTTTGTTCCTGGATGAGGATGTCTAAATTTCCCATCTAAAATGAAAACAGGCCTTAAAAAGGAAGTAGAAAAGTTAAAGCTGTATTCTTTTTTTTTTTTTTTTTAAAGATTTTATTTATTTATTTGACAGAGAGAGACACAGCGAGAGAGGGAACACAAGCAGGGGGAGTGGGAGAGGGAGAAGCAGGCTTCCCGCGGAGCAGGGAGCCCGATGCGGGGCTCGATCCCAGGACCCTGGGATCATGACCTGAGCCGAAGGCAGACGCTTAACGACTGAGCCACCCAGGCGCCCCTAAAGCTGTATTCTTAATGTGCATTCACTTAGATTAGTCTCAGAATGGACTTACTGGTAATTATTAATGCATAATTAAATGGTACCAATTACAGTTCTTCTGAAAAGTCTTTTTAAAAGATGTATTTTAAAATAAAATACACGTTCTTTTTTTTCTTAAAGATTTTATTTATTTATTTGATAGAGACAGAGAGAGAGAGCACAAGTAGGCAGAGGGAGAGGGAGAAGCAGGCTCCTCACTGAGCAGGGAGCCCAATGCGGGGCTCGATCTCAGGACCCTGAGATCCTGACCTGAGCCGAAGGCAGACACTTAACTGACTAAGCCACCCAGGCGCCCCAAAATACATGTTCTTATTGCCTTGATACATAATATTTTGTATATGCAAATAAATCTTAAGGAAAAATTGTTATAAACACTTGGATTTTTCTTTCATCAGTTTATATGAGTAATAAGATTTCCAGCCCCTTTGGTCTAAAGCAGGGGTTGGTGAACTATGGCCTGTTACCTGTTTTTGAATGGCTCTCAAGCTATGAAAATTTTTTTTATACTTCTCGATGGTTGAAAATAAATCAAAAGAAGAAAAATACTTCATGACATGCGAAATTATATCATATTCTACTTTTAGTATCTATGAATAAAGTTTTAGAGGAGCACAGCCGTGGTCAGCTCATTCATTTATGTACCATCTCTTTCTACTTTTGCATTATAGTAACAGAGGTGAGTAGTTGTGACAGTCTGTTTGGTCTGCAAACTCAGAAATATTGATTATCTAGTTCTGTCCGCAAAAGTCTGCCAACTCTTGACCTAAGGAAAATTATAGAAAAGTATATCAGTATTTAAATATATCTTTTATTTCCTAAATAGATGGTATTGCCTCTTTGATTTTGGATTCATTGAGCTAGGGCAAGAATGACTTGAGTAGGCCAGCCAGGCAGAAGGATATTAAACTTTTGGCCTGTTCGATAAGATATCCCCTGCCAGCCTTCCATCACTCCTGACTTGGTACTAGAGGCATTGATTTGGAGTAAGACACTGTTTCTTCTGATAAACCCTGTTAAACGATACCCAGATTACCTGTCAGCATCCACTAAGTTCGTGTTTCCCGTGTGTTTCCTGTTGGAATTGATAGCAGTGATCTTAGTGTATGAGGTGAGTTTATGAGATGCTTTTTTTTTCCTTTGATGAAGATATTTGACTTAAAATATATTAGAGAAAATAATTATAACATCAAACTTTTGATTTCTTGGGTGATATGAGACTAAAATATTTACATAAAAGCATGAGCTGATATAAAGAAGAAGTAGAGAGTAATTGATAATAAGCAAGTTTGGTAAATGTTGTGAACTTTGTAAACAAATGGCCCAAGTTTGTAAAACACTACTTTAGAAAAGATGAAAATGATTAGCTTATGAGTTTAGTTGTAAGATCCAGGGCACGTCAGGACACATAGAGAGGTAAATTTTGACTGGATGGATGGGATGAGGGAATGCCCAGCTGAAAGCGAGGTTCTTTGAATGGGGAGCAAGGATGAGGGGAGGGATATCAGAATTCAGCCTGTGATTATTTGGAACATGAAGAAAGCATTTCTGTGCCCCATGATTTTTAGAGTTTCTTTAAGTTTTGAGTTTAGAGGCCCTTGACATTATTTCATTATATCTGATTACATCTTAGGGGAGAGATTATTTGTTTTATTGATGCTTTCAGATTTAGGGATTTAAGAAGCTTGAAAAGTACCTTGAGAATGTGAAGTGTCTATTATTACATGCATACAAATTCTGAAATGGAGAATATTCTGCCTCTTCAACTTGGTATCCTGCTTTAATAAGTCTATTGTTTGAGGCTCTTTTATAGTCTTGAAAAAAAGGATTTTATTAGCTGCATAGGGTTCTCTTGCATGAATGAAACATAGTTTAGTTCTCTCTTCCTAAAATTTTGGATGTTTTGTTTTGCTGTTATAAATAACTGTGAGATAAACAACTGTCATCTTTGGTTACACTTCTGATAATTTCCTGAGGATAGATTTCTACACAGATAATGGCAAGTTGCCCACCAGAAAGGTTGTAAAGATTACGTTTCCATTGGGAATGTACATGAAATGCCCTGTTTGTTTATTTTTATATCTATATTTGTATATATGAGAAAAGTTTCATGACTTTTTATGGACTGGCACATTTCTCATGAATACTATACCTGAATATTTATTTATCTGTTAGTATGATGAGTAAGACTCTTTATCCCATTATTTTCTATTGACTTTTTGCTGGTGTGTTAAGGAAACAATTATTTTTGGATATTTTGTATGTGGTCATATTACTGAATTCTGTTCATTCTAAAAGTATTTGAGTGGATTCAGTCAGTTTGCATTTGGACAACAGAGAGGTGAGAATAGATCCTAGGGATAAAAATCTTCTGTTTTCCTCACTGTATGTGCAAATATACATAAAAGCCTCCATTGTTGGTACGTTCTTATCTAAGTCAAACAACAATGCTAGTAAGTAAAATGCTGCTAGGATCTAATTTGGGTGAATACAACTGGATTAATCTGCAATTTTCAATGCTGTCCTTTAAGAGTAGAACTTTTAGAAATACTAAGGTCTTGTTTGGTATTGCTTGTCATATTTGTTTTTTTTTTTTAAAAAAGAGAGAATATGATTTTTCTAAGAAAAGGGTTGAATTGTGTTCAGCATTATAAAGAACCTGGAATGGGTTACAAAATGACTACAGTCCCTTGCTTCTTTTAACTTAAAACAGAATTTATGTTTTAATTTAGTTTTTCAGCCTTTATGTGAAATTGTTTAACATGAGTGTTAAGGCCAATGGTATAATAAAATGTCACTGATTCTTCATTTCTAATTTTTTTCATTTAGCAATGTCCATTGGCTTTCAAATAAGTCAGTTTTTAGGGCACTAGATTTGGCTGCTTATAGCTCTAATAAAATGATGCTGTTATAAAGGAGAATTGTCATTTTAGGAGCTATCAGACTTTTATACTCTTGATACCTTGGCATCTCAGTGGAGAATTAGGTATTGATGCATGGGTGAAAGCAGATTTAATGAACATGAAAATCACTGAGAAGCTGTGTGCTTCATACCTTGTTTTGCTTATTTCTCCTCAATCCTCCAATGTCAACACTGGGAACAAAAGGATCCAACCTAGTGTCCTTGAAAAAAAATATAATGGGTAGAATATCTCAAATTGTCATTTATCAGGGGCTTTGAAAGTCAAGATCATTATTATTTTTTTAAGGATACAAGGTGTAATTATGTAAATGCACTAATAGAGCACATCTGCTGTTTTTCCTGCTCAGTACACCTTCTTCCTTTCTTCAGAATTAGGACCTTAATCTACCTTTGGAGAGAATCACCACTCATTCATTCTCTCACTGTGTCCTAGGGTGGAATTGACCTCACCCTTGGGCTCTCTGTGTTGGGTTTGGGATCCTGACTTTGTCAATCCAAACCTCCTCCCCTGCTCTGTTTCTCGACCCCCAAATCTTAGGGGTTTACTCAGGAGTGGGACCGGAGCCAAGCAAGGCCAGCTCACATTATTCTCAGGCAGTGTCCTCAGTCGCCTGGAGGGAGGTACTCACTTCCCCCTGGGAGGACTAAATGAGCTGAAGAAAGGCTGGACGTGGGTTGGCTATCTGAGCCACTACTTGGGGAGAAGAAATCAGAGACAAGACCTAGAGAGATACAGGCTCCTGAGGTAATTGCTTTAGAGCCACTCCCCTCCCCTGTCCCCCAGCTGTGGCTAAAATGAGCTCTACCATGCATGTTAAAAATTATATCCACCAATACATTTTCCTTCCTTTTAATTCATTGTAGGAGTGTTGGGGATATTTTGGTCATCTGTAAAGGAAAGAATCCTGAGAAATCTATTGTTCTCCTCACTCAGCTTATTCTGCTTCAGCCACACTGGTGCTTTGCTGCCCCCAAAACATGTTGGGCACCTCAGGCCATTTGCATTTTCTGGTCCTTCTGTCTGGAAAACTCTTCCCTTCCCCATGGCTGTGGTCCTTACCGTTCACCTCTGTGCTCAGGGGTCACCTCTTTAGGGAGGCCCTTCCTGAATTCTTATTTAAAATGGAAGCATGTACATCCCTCCATAACCCCCTTCTAACTGCTTCCTAGTATGCTAAATCCCTAATTATTATTATTTTTTTCAAAGATTTCATTTATTTTTTAACAGGGAGAGAGACAGTGAGAGAGGGAACACAAGCAGGGAGAGTGGGAGAGGGAGAAGCAGGCTTCCCGTGGAACAGGGAGCCCGATGCGGGGCTCGATCCCAGGACCCTGGGATCATGACCTGAGCTGGAGGCAGACGCTTAACGACTGAGCCATCCAGGCGCCCTAAATCCCTGATTATTTATAAATCATCAGAATTGTCCCACATCTACTGTAATATGAGATCCTTGAAGGAGGAGATTTGTGTTTGCTTTATTTTCTGTAGTATCCCTAGCATTTGAAGTGCTAGATAGGGTGGCTGCTCAGGAAATGTTTGTTGAACTGTATAAAAATGGTAGCTAATTCCTCCAGAGATTACTTATTAATTACAAAGGGGAAGTGGTTACACAGTAGAATAACCTGGTGGACACCATGTTAAAGTCAACATCACCAGTAATGGGACAAGTCAGTGTTACATGCCTCCTAAACTGATACACTGAGGTCTGTGACAACTTGCCACGGATGAAAGGAAACATAAAAATATCGGATAAATCCAACATGAGAAGCATTCTACAAAATAGCTTGTTTCTATTCTTCAAAAATACCAATATTATAAATGAAAAAAAAAAAGCTGGGAAACTTTCTATATTAAAGGAAACTAAAGAGACATGGTGACCAAATTCAATGTGTGATCCTGGATCAGAAAAAGTAACATGAAGGTGGTTATTGGAAAATTGGAAGGATGTGAACATGGACTGTACATTAGAGAACAGTAGTGTACCGATGTCAGATTCTTGAATTCGATAATGATACTGTGGTTATATAAGGGATTGTCCTTGTTCTTATGTAATACACACAGAAGTATTTAAGGTGAAGCATCATGGTGTTTGCTTCACCTTAAATACTTCTGTGTGTATTACATAAGAACAAGGACAATCCCTTATATAACCACAGTATCATTATCGAATTCAAGTGTAAATGAAAAGTCATTGTATTAAAAAAACTGACTTACCTCTAAATTACAAGAATAACATTAGGTGGAGCCTTGTGAAATTACCAATAATCGGCCATTTTTGACATAAAAATGCCAACTTCACGTAGTTTACCTAATACTCTTGCAACTTCTCTGTGAGTTTGGTTTTTTTAAAGAAAAATTTTTAGAAAGGAAGCAAATGTGGTAGGTATGACTGGGCAATCTTTACTGGATAACATGGATCATTTTTTCCCCCAATAATTTATATCAGCTCAACTTTTTAAGGTCTCATATTCTGTGTATTTGCTGAGGGAAAGAAAGAAAATGTAAAGTTGCCAATTCATGATTTCTCAGCCTCTACTGATGATAATTTTGTCGTACTTGATGTTTATTTATAATCAGTTTAAAACTCTAAACTTCATCCTGTGTGGTCGGTCATTCAGAGCTCCTTGGTCCTGGCTCCTCAAGAATGTATCTCCTGAGACCGGTTCAGAGGGGGTTCATTCTCCCCCCACCCCTCAGGCGTGCTACTATGCAGTGGTGGCCAGGTGACAGTAGGAGTAGCGGCAGTGGGGAGGGGAGAGTCTTCTTGGGTGACTGACAAGCACAGTGGCTGGAGGGGTGAAAGAGCTTCATTTTCTGTTCTCTCTTGCCTCCCTGGCTGTTGCTGGAGGTGCATGGCCGAAACTTCTGTAAGGTCCCCTTGCTGTCTTTGGCCGTGGTCTCCTGTGAGTTTCTCTTGCCTTGGTGTTCTCAGCACACACGGAATTTGTGTGCCCTGTCTTGATTCCAAACTCACTGAGCTCAAGCGGTGCCTTCACATCTTTTTTTTTTATAACCTTTTACCGGGATACTTGCCTCAACCCGCCTTTGCCTATGAATCTCCATGCTCTCCTGAAAACCTTAGCAGGGTACAGCTTTGCAGTGTTACAGGACTTGGTAAGAGTTCTGCAAACGTGTGCTGTCTAGAGAGAACACAACGAACTATATTAGGATGTGGATGACCAGCGACATAAGAGATGGCTTGGCCTTGGATCCTGGCTCATTTAATTCAAGCTTCTCTGAAGAGGGAGAGTGAGCCACATTCACACCAGATAGGACAGAGCCACTAGGGTATAACTGGAAGGCGAGTTGGCAGTTGTAAAGAGGAAGTTCGATCCTCTTCCCTCTTGGATTTCTGTAAATGATGTAGAGACCAGCGCACTGCCATTCTTGGGGAGTTGATTGTTCAGAGTTATGAGGACTGTCGTGCTGAGACCATCCATCCAGACATGCTTCCACCAAACCCACTTTAGGATGATTTAATTCCAGCCAGGACTCCCTTCCGTTGTAGGTATGTGTACTGAAATACAAAAGCCAAGGGGCATCTATCATCTTAGGCGTCATCACAGGCCTCCCCTGAGATGGACTCCTATTGGTGCTCCAGGGGCTGCTGCCACGTTGGGCACCGCTAATGGTCCGTTACTGAGGGATAAATGATATCAAGCACTCCTTTAAGCACCTTAAATACTTGGAGTCACTTAGTCCTCAGATCAAAGAGCAAATTTATGAGATAGGCCTTATTGTTGCCATTTTACAGATGAAGAAACTGAGTCTAAGGGAAGTCACGTGGCGATTACATTGTACAGCAAGGTTTTGACTCTAGTTCTGATTGATTTGAAGCCTGTTGCTCTTGAAGCTTGTCTTAAAATATGCATAATAATGTCCAATAAAAGAAGAGAGGAAGCATCCCATGGAAGGAGCTAGTGTTGAAGGCCCAGGGCACATGCTTTAGTGTGCTGAATATCACCATGGAGCAGGTTTAAAAGGGAGATGCCTATCTCCAGACATCATGACTCAGTGGATGGAGTGGGGTGTCCGATAGTTGTAGGAGTACCCCAGGTGATTTTGATGTTCTAACTGTCCTAAATTTGCTAGATTTAACTGTGTATATTAATTAAACTGTTTATTCTAAGTAAACATGTGGCTTCTAATTTATTTCATGGTATACTGTTGGGGACCTTTCCTTGAAGAAGTTTGGGCTCTAATTGCAAGGCAGTTTTGTCAATTAAGCACCTTCTTTTAGGACTTGGGTAATACTTAGCACATTGATTGGCTCAGTACATGCTTTCTGTTAATTGGTTGGTTCGTTAATGTGGAAGAGATGTGTATCATCTGGAAGAGGTGCATTACCATGTAGCATAGCCTACTACGAGATGGTTTTTCAAAGACAAAGGCAGAGATAATGCATAACCAAGGAGAATGGGGCTGTCAGTAATAACATTTGGAAATTCCTCAACTCTCCTCCAGCATGGGCCATTAAGACTCGCTGATTTGAAGATATCCAGCTGCTAGCAGACATTATAGTATGTTCTCTCTCAATTTTGGTTTCATTTTCTTTTTCTTGTGACAGACGGTACTCGCTTTGGTTAGGAGAAAGCAGATGATACTTCTTCTTAAGTTATCCTTACAATTATCAGTTAACCTTTCCTCCTTTCTCTCTCTTTTGCTTCATAAAGTCCTCTCTGTCTTTTGCCAGTAACTTTTTTTTTTTTTTACATTTTTTAAACTTGTATCTTCACACATTTTACTTTTTTATACATAAAACCTGGCTTAACTTTTGCTTTTTATGACATTCCCATTTGCTCTTTATTCTCCAAAAAGATCTCATTTTAGCCAAAATTTTCTTTTCTAAAGTTCATTTTTATTGTCTTCCTGACTTTCCTCCTCCTTTTCTCAGGGTTTGTGTAGTCGCTTTAACATTTATACCCTTAAGAAATTTATACTCTTAAGAAATTTATACTTAATTGACAAAGAACATCCAGGTAAGTCTCTTCCTTTGAATTGTTCCTTACTGGTATTAGAAGCTTGGCCAAGACATGGAAAAAATGGATCTCATGAACGCTGATTCATTGAAAGGGTTCTTTAGCAGATTTTGTGGTAAGTTGTTCCTGCCATGATGATGATCGTCATTGATGAAAGAAATTCTTAATATGTACTCAGTACCTACTGTGGCTCAGACATTGTACTGAACATTTTGCCACTATTATCTCCTTTAATCTTCGTAACAGTGTGCTGAGTTCAGTCCCTTTCTAACCCCTTCTGTTTAGAGAAGGAAATGATGCTGTTTTACTGGGAATGAGGACACTGGTGGGGTTGGGGTGATTTGAAAGTGGAACCTCCTCCGAGGGAACAGCCCAGAATCGGTGGTTTCTCAGGGCCTGAGAATGTCAGAGGGATTGTTTCATGGGGTTACCCTACCCATTGAGACACCCATCCACCCTGCCCCTGCACCAGCGTGTTAGGGAAGATAGGAACATAGATTTTAGTCATTGTGCTGTGCTGTTAATCAGAGTGCAATCAGTCCATCCTTCCTGGATGTTGATGCCCCAGTGTAAAGGAGGCCTCACACAGAGACACTGCAGCTGGGCTGTTGAGGACAAAAGGGCCAGGCCTCTGGTGGGAGGAGGAGAAATAGAGGGAGGAGAAGAGCGGGGAGCCGGCCCCAAATTTTAAATGCTATTTTACTTTTTTATTTTTAAAGATTGTATTTATTTGAGAAGGAGAGAGAGAGCCAGAGAGAGTGCAAGAGCGTGAGCAGGGGGGAGGGGCAGAGGGAGAAGCAGACTCCCTGCTGAGCAGGGAGCCCAAAGCCAGGGGGCTTGATCCTAGGACCCTGGGATCATGACCTGAGCTGAAGGCAGAAGCTTAACTGAGCCACCCAGGCACCCCTTAAATGCTATTTTAAATGCAAAAGTTTTAAATGCTACTACCTATGAGGAAAGTTATGTGAAAAGGAATTAAGAAACTTTCCCAGAGATACAAAGCAGTAGGTGGTACAGCCGAGATTTGAATGTAAATAGTTGCTCTGGACATGTTCTATTCTTCTCTGCCTTTTTTTTTTTTTAAAGACTATAAACATATTAATTTTGGAATTTGCACTCTTTTGTTATATATAAGTATCTCTACTTAATATTATATAAGGCTAGATCTCTTTTTTGTTCATATCTAGATAATGATTTTTTGTTATGTGAGCTTGGAAGTTCATTTCTTTGGACCCATCTAAAATATAAACCCCAAAGTTATTTCTTTTAGAGGGCTATTCCTGGAGTGTTGACAAATCATTTTGTGTGGCTGGGCTTCAGTATTTTGAGTGTACCAAATATAATCAGTGTTTGACTGATTAAATATGTTACTTACAAAATATTTTATTAGGTTTGCAAACTCTAATACATGGTTTGCTGTTATGTTTCGGATAGTTAAGGGTGGGTGTGGAAACTTTTAATACATGGAGTGTCTTCTCTTGCTGATAGATGTTTCTGTAAAAAATGGATAAGGTGATGAGATCAGAATCAACTGTGTTTCTTATGCAGAACCAGTGCTTGAGATGCATGCTAAGTCCCTAGCTATGCATCTCATTAACTTGCCTAGCAGTTGGAGATCTGCATACTGACTTTGAGAATATCTCATTACTGTATTTTTCTAAGGGAGGCTTTACATTTGCCAAAGAACTGACAAGATATGTGTCTCTATAACTCAACTAGTTTTATATTATGATCAATATGAAAGATTGCCTCTGATTACCTGGGGACACCATGAAACTGTTAACATATATTAGGTTTCTGGTTTATTTTCTGATTGACTGAATTCTGTAAAATTTAGGAAAAGGAGGTGCATTGAAGAAAATGTTAAAAAGCTATTTCTTCCTGCTCAGCTTTTTAAAAGTATTTGCCTTTTAATTTTTGCAACAATTTAAAAGAGAAATGAAAAGACAGTTGCCCCATTTTTGCAGATAATAACGTATAAAAGGAAAACAAGTTAGTTTTCTATTGCTGCTACAACAAATTATCACAAACTTAATGTCTTAAATGGCCAAATTTATTATCTTACTGAACTTGAGATCATACTCTGACTTGGGTCTCATTAGGCTAAAATCAAGGTGTTGGCAGGGCTCTGCTACTTTCTGGAGGCTCCAGGAATGCAGGAGGCTGCCTGCATTCCTTGGCTCATTCCCCCTCCCTTGGATCCAGCAACAACAGTCCAGCCCCTCAAATTCTTCCAGTCTCTCCTTCTTCTTCTTCCGTCTTGTCTCTTTAATGCATCCAGCACCCATCCCTCTGGTTTTTAGGACTCATCTGATTAGTTGGGCCCAGCTTGATAACCCAGGATAATCTCCCCATCTCAAGACCCTGACCCTTAATGACCTCTGCAGTGCCCTTTTTGTGATGTAAGGTAACGTATTTGAAGATTCTGGAGATAAGGATGTGAACTCCTTTAGCAGGGTCATTATTCTGCCTACCACAGGTTCCTAGATGTCATGACATGGATTGGAAAAATAGCTCTTTATATGCTCTAGTCTCATCCTATTAGTTATGGAATTGTAGTCTCTGAAGTAGACTTTCTGAAATATAAAGTAGTTCATAATTATTTAAATGTACTCTGATGAAACAGATTTCAGGAAATGGCAGATATGAAATAGTGAGGCTCTTATTTACTATATTTCCTCAGGTTAAGAGGCCAGTTCTCTAGGATTAGAGAGAGTTTGTTGTTGTTTTCTGTGGTTTGAAATCATTTTGTGCATTTGTGGTAGCTCCCAAATAAACTGAAGGAGGTAAATCTGACTCATCTGTTCTTCCCCAACAGGTCATGCTCAGTGCTGAGCCCACGGTTTCTTGTTCATTTGTTGATTGCTGTTAATAAGCTGTTCAATTACTAAGTAACTCCGATCAGGCTGGCCAAAGGAACATTGCACAAGGCTCAGATTGTGTTTTCTGATTTTGGCCTCTTTTTCCCTCTCTTCTGTTCCATGTCACATTGTCCCATTTCACCTCCTCTGGAAGATATGGGAGCCTTTTGTTCTAGCAAAACCTGCTGTTAAATTCTTTACTCACAATGCCTGGTAGAATGTGTTTGCATCATAATACTCATGAAAACTACCCAGGAGAGGTCATGGAACCTCAGATGCATCCAAGAAATGGAAGAGGAATTTCTTCGCGATAAGGCTTTCCTGGTGGTCCCCAATCACACTATGCTCCCTATTTTCTCTGCACTGGAGGATGTCTCCATTGCTACATGTTCAGTGATGGAAAAGGGATGATATATTTTAGTAATAGCCTTGAGCGTAGTATCTAACTCTGGGTAGATACCGATTTGTTGGTTAACTTATATATTTATAACCCTGTCACTTTGAGGGTAGAGTTTCTGGCTTTTCTTAACACAGGGTATACTGATAAATAGAAACCTAGAATTAGAAAACAAGAACAAGTGCAGGAAAAGAAAACATGCAAACATGTAGTTAATATAGTTTCTGTGATTAACAAGCCGATTGGACCTTATAGTAACCACAGCAGAGAGAACCATGAGAAGTCACCAATCCCTCTGGCAATGCTAGGTCAGCTCCAGACTTCCCCAGGATTTCTGACTCGTTTTTTGGTGGGGTCTGTCATGACTTGGAACATACAACATGTTCCAATACAACACAATAAAGAGTGCTACAGTATCCAAGATATCTAGAAAACCCGTTATTAATGGTACTCTGGTGTCCGGGCCTATGTGGGTCAACATCCTGAAAAGAAAGATGAATGTATATTTCTAAAATGTTGGGGACAAACAGAACAAGACTCATGTGTGGCCTTAAGCAGCGAGGAGAGAGAAACTTAAGTGTGGTTATTCAGGTAAGGCAAATGGCACTAATTCGTGTCTACACTAGAGAGTGAAAGTGAAGTCTTTTTTTAAAATAATTCTTTTAAGATTTTATTTATTTGAGAGACAGAGAGTGAGAAAACGCATGAGCATTGAGGGGGGACAGAGGGAGAAGCAGGCTCCCTGCTGAGTGGGAGCCTGAAGCAGGACTAGATCGCAGAACCCTGGGATCCTGACCTGAGCTGAAGGCAGACGCTTAGCCATCTGAGCCACCCAGGTGCCCCAAAAGTGAAGTCTTGTTTGAGGAAAGAATGTCCTTTACGTGGCCAGACTCTGTTGCTAGTGTGTTGCGACAGTTTAGCAGAGGTTGACGGTAGGGTGATGAGTGCCAGAAAGGACCTCTTAGCCCCATACACTGGATTGAAATCCAAGCAGAAGCTCTCCCAGTGCTCAGAATGTGTCATAGACCACTTTCTTTAGCGGAAGATACAGGCAGATTTCTTGAGTTGATACTTAAGTGTAGGCATTTGTTGTCAATAGGAAGATATAGCTAGAAATAGTTACACTGAAAAGAGTGAGAGGTAGAGAGGGGGAGATGGGGAGGAGGAAAGGGGAGGGGGAGAGGGGGAGAAGGGGAGATGGGGAGAGGCTTCTGAGTTTCCTTACTAGGTCCCTTCTCCCTTTTGTCTGTCACATGGCAGCATGAGACTCCTCTATTATTGATGGTGTCCTACTAGACTGTAAACTCCATGAGAGTAGAAACCATGCCTGTTTTAGCACCTGACACAGAGTGTGCACTCAGTAAATATTTGTTAAATGAGTGGAATCTTACTTCTTCTATGAAGTCTTCATTAGCTATTCATGCCATGAAGTTCTCCCTTTTCAAGGTTACTCTGGTGTTCATCACTTAAGTGTCAGTTTCCCTGTTCTCTCCTTTAATGTACATTTGAATTTTCTTCTAATTAGATAGTAAGTTCTAAAAGGACTTGTAAATTCTCTGAGGACAGGGAACATTTGCTTAAAAGAATTCGTCAGGGGGCGCCTGGGTGGCTCAGTCAGTTAAGCCTCTGATTTCAGCTCAGGTCAGGATTTCAGAGTCCTGGGATCCAGCCCCCAGCTGGGCTCAGCACTCAGTGGAGAGTCTGCTTCTCCCTCTGCCCCTCCCCCTGCTTGTGCGTGCATGGCGGCGTGTGTGTTCTCTCTCTCTCAAATAAATAAATAAAATCTTAAAAAAAAAAAAAATTCTTCAGAGTGTTTCAAAGAGTTCTGAGTACAACGCAGATTTGAACTGAGACCTGGGGATTAATTTACCTTTGTTCATGTGTTTGTGGAGATTCAGCCATTATCTTCACATGGTGCCTCTTTTCTTGGCTACGTCCTGTACCTCCCTTAGATATGGGGCTCATGGGGATGGAAGAGAGAGGGGGTAGAACAAATGACTGGCACCCTTTTCTCTGTGGATGCTTAATGGAACCTAGAGAGCAGGCTTCAGCTCTTCACCTTTCAGATCAGGTACCTGAGATGTGGAGAGGAGAAGCTCTTGTCTTACACAAGACAGGTGTGCAGTAAATTGGACCAGGTTGCATAACTAATTAGAAGAAAAGTTGTGGCCATAACTTGGGTCCCCTGACTCCAGGCTCATTGTTCTTTGCTAGGTTGTCTCATTTAAATTTAGAGAAGAAAGATTAAGCTTTCATTAATAGTATGAGGCACACATGCTGGGAATTGCAACTAATAGGGAAAGGGAAAGCCAGAAAGATCCTGGGAGAAAATATGGGTGTGTAGGTGAAGCCAGGTGAAGGAGGGATGGGTTATATATTCTGCAAAAACAATTTTTTAGAATTTACTTGTTTGATTTATATACATTGTATCTACTTCCCTTATGCTTCCTACTTTGATTTTTACTTATAGAATAAGTTATCCATTAAAACATCCTTTAAAAAAATCTCCTTTTCTCTCCTGCCTCCTTTTATAACTTTTTTATATATTTATATATAAAAGCAGTAACTTGTGACCCCACAGGGTCTCATAGTCTGTAATCTGCGAATGTTTGTGTGTGTAGCTTAGTTTATGTTCACACACAAATCTTGTTGCATTTCCTCACAATCCTTTTACTTCTTTCTTTTCCTGGGTACCAGATGTCATTTTCTTTTTTGTGCACCCGTGTGTTGATGCGCCCGTTCACATGCACACATCCATCTCGCCACCCCCCCCCCCGCCCCCTGCCCCACATACACACACCTGAATGTGCATAAACAAAGATTGAACCGAAGTGAAATGCTGTGACATATGGTACCTGAAAAACCAGAGTCTCAATAGCAGGGCTGTAATCAGGGTGCAGATGTTTGGCATTTGACAAATGAAATTTTTTATGTAAAACTCTTTTAGTACATTAAGCTAAAAGATGGAAAATTAGCTGCATACTGTAATGAACATTTCTTTCCATTGAAAGAACTTAAATGGGAAACTTAACCAAACAAATAAGTTAGGCCCTCAGTGATCTTCTGAATATGTTTTTCCAAGTACTCAGATTTCATTTTTATTTCCTCTTGGGGGTTCTTTCCTTCTGCCTTTATTATTCAACTTACACAGATAGTGTGTTAAGGTGCTTTGAGTTTCTCTAGCCTTAAAGTATTTGGAAAAGAGTTTCGATAAGATACTATAATGTTTTCTTTCTCCCATGTCAAATTATACCATAAATGCATTTTTTTTCCTTCTCTTTGCCCTTTCAGATTTTTCAGTTACTCATTTTCTTCCAGTTTCTAAAACCTGTTTTCCCCTCTCACCACTTGTACCTAGATGTTTTAAATAGACCGTGGCTTATTTTAAAAATACGTTTCATTGGCTATATCATGGTCATTGACTTTAGTTCAATACACAATTTGTCACTGACTTACACCCGGTCCAGAATTGCTCCTTGTTTAATGTTTAATAATTTTTTACTCCATCTTTATTGTAGATCTCTTGAAATTAGGAGTTAGATCTTGTGGTATGTGATGTATAAATACCCATTGATTCTGTTTAGATTGTTTTTAAAAAAGGAAGGAGTCACATTGCTTAGCAGAAAATGACATATGTGGACCAATTATAAATACATAAAACAATCATCACTGGTAATTGCTATCAATAAAACTATTTGGCCTTTCTTCTTACAGTCTTTTGGAACTGTGCCCCTGTTGCCTCGTTTGCCTTATTTGGGTGTTGCTCTGGACTTCTAGGCCTGCAGAAGAATCTTGTTTAGTTATGTTCTTTATGCCAATGAATTTTTAAAATTCTTTTCATCAGAGGCTACTTGAAATGCTATTTCCTAACAGTATCTTTACATTAAGAAGAAATAAGGATCATAACTAAAGATTAAAAATGATATGCCTATTTAGTAACTAATATTTTTATAAAATTTTCATTTATCTTTTTATTTGACCCTTGCAACAAACAACCTAATCCTGTAGGTAGGCAGATATTTATATTCTGTTTATGAATGAAGAGACTGAAGTGTTAAATGATCAGACAACAGCTATACAGCCTGTTGGATAGCAGAGCTTGAGCTCCAACCCAGTCATTTGTCTGCAGGAGCTTTGGGCTTTCCTCTGTGCATTTCCACTATGCCTTTGGTAGAAGAGTTGGCCTGTAAGTGGCCTGTAACTGGCATGCTTTAAGTTCTGTATAAAGAACTGTTCTCCAAAGAACATGATAAAGGTGTTTCTCTATGGTTATAATATTTTGCCTAGTAGCGCAGACTTGATCATTAATCCATGGACATCAGCTGTTGGTAGATTTGCCAAAGGTTCATGTACCAGAGAGAAGAGGTCAGTAGTTAGAATCAAATGGTTTGGTAGGCTTTAGGAGAATTTGAGGCTATACCCAGCATTACCCTGTGGGAGTATACTCCCTAGTCTTGGTACATGATCCTTGATATTCCATTTCCCTTTTCTGCCCTAGCCTACTTAAATAAAACCTTTTTCTTCCTTAAAGTCCAGCATAACTCTTCTTTGTGGGCCTTCTCCGTGTTTCCTGGGACAGTAGGATGTCTTTCTTTTGGGACACTCGTACAATAATTGTCCGCACTACTCACTTAGCACTTAGTAAATGTTAGCTTAATTTCCTTGTAAATGCTTTGCTTCTTCAACTGGATTTGAGGTTTCTTGAGGATGGAACTATGCTTAAACTTCTTTCTGTTAACACTTGGACAACAGTGGATGGGGTACTACTGTCCCCAGTGATCCAACCACTCTGTCACTGGTCATGCTCGTCTCCAGTCATTCATATAACCTTTTACAAATACAAGCAGTCATTTGTGTTGCATCTAGTAAATAGCACGTACGATGCTAGATCCTTATGGTGTTGATTTCCCATTTTTTAGTTGAGACGCTGCAGCTCAGAAAGTCGAGAAACTTGCCCAGGGTTACCCAGTAAGTAGCAGACTTGGGATGTACTCTTGCTTCCAACAGACTGTCTTTTGAAGCCTGCTCAGTGTCCATTCTCTAGATATAACTTTAATTTGGCTTTTGTCTTTGCCTTCTGTCTGGGAATATTAGTAGCTAGATAAGAATCTGTCAATTTTCCACATAAAACCATCATCATTTTAATAATCTCTGAATGGATTCTGTGATGACTGATTATCATACTGGTAGAAATATTCCTCTAAGTTCGAAAACATAGGGCAATTGGTGTATAGATCTTGATTAGTTTTTAGGAACTTCCTTATTATTATTTTACAGTTAGCTGTTTGGTACTTTTAATCTTTTAATGACTCATCTTTTTCCTTTTTAGATTTAAGACAATAATTAGAGCTAATCTTGGCTGGATAACTATGAAGGGTCAAATTTGGGTCTCATAATTTAAAGGACTTTATAATGAATATTGTTAGAAATATCCCACTTTGTGATGTTACTTTTTTTTTTTTAAGATTTTATTATTTATTTGACAGAGGGAGACACAGTGGGAGAGGGAACACAAGCAGGGGGAGTGCGAGAGGGAGAAGCAGGCTTCCCACTGAGCAGGGAGCCCGACGCAGGGCTCGATCCCAGGACCTGGGGATCATGACCTGAGCTGAAGGCAGATGCTTAACGACTGAGCCACCCAGGCGCCTCTGTCATGTTACTTTTGTTTATTCAAAGTCACATTTCTAAAAATTGCTGATTTAGAGCCTGGTTCATAAAAGGGAGTGTTTTTCACTCAGGCAAAGTGTAAGAAGTAAAGTAGAATAATTTAGGACATCGTTAAGAGCTTTTTTCTTTTCATGTGTTCTAGGTGCACTTGTTCAACCTTTGATGAGGTCACGGAAATGAAAGGGGTTGGAGATGAGATAAAAGGAAAGTTTGTTGGGACAAGTTTTAATTCATAAGAAGTTATAAAATTCACTAAAATAAAAACAATAAAATATTCATTGTAATTTTGATTCCTTGTCTAAAATGTGTGGCATAGCCTCCAAATCCACATAGATCTTCCTGAGATTTATTCCTGAAAGTTTGGAGCTCAAAAGTGTGGGCAGAACTCATATCAGAACTTTTTCTTGCTGAGGAGTTGTTTCCATGACTAAGATGTAGACAGTACACAGCAATATGACCACATTGCTTATCAAAATATTGAAATATTTTCCTGTTGGTTGGTAAAAGTCACTGCCCCTACTTGATGAAACTTTTCATAATCCAAGAGCTAAGGGTTAATACCTAGTACATTAGAGGCCACCGAGGACCCTGCTTATGGCCAGCATCCATCCTATTGGCGACTGTGTTTTGAATATCACATTTGGTTGTTCTTTTGCAGTCTTTCTGCCATAACATGCAAAGATGTGTAGCTCAGTGCAAAGCTCTTCCCTACTCTTGCCAAACTGAGAGGTGGCTTTTGAATGTTCTTTCACATTGTTCCAATTTAAAATCAATAATGGAGTCTTCTAAGTGGTATCATGCTAAAAAGCTGAATATATCTCAGCAAAAGTGAATGGAATAATGCTTGTTTTTATTTTTTTGTCTTGTTGCTAGCATTATTTCCCAAAGGAATGTATGTAGGTTGACTATGTGAAATATTTGTGGAGTTCTCAGAGTTTTATGCTAGAGGTGTTTAGGATTAGGGATTATAGGTTTGTTAGCTGTGAGTGTAAGCACAAATACATTGTACAGGTTGCTGAAATGCTTTGACTCCAGGATTTATTAAAAGAAGACCAAATTGGTGGCATCTGACAAAAATACGTTACTTTCTGTATTTTGTACAGCAGTAAAATGTCTTAAATCATTAATGAAACAAGGCTAGATCTAAATAAATATTCAAATGTACCCACTGTCTCATTCTATTCTTATGAAATTAGCAAGAAGCTGCTGCTGCCTGTTTTTTTTTATAGAGATTACATGACTTGATGGAAGCCAGATGCTTTTGAATGGTGGAGCTAAAGTAAAGACTTCGGATCTAACTCCAGAGCCCACTTGAAACTGCTCCTGCCACTCAGATACTAGGACTTCCCCGAATTATCAGGGTCCTATAACCATATGATATTTCAAATAAGATACCTGGAAAGTTAGGGGAAATTTCCAGGTCATGAAACAAAACACAATGAAAGAAAAGCACTAAATGTGAAAAATGAATGCCATATTTATTGTTGAATCTGCATCACTCACGGAATGAGAGGGGAGTAGGTTAATATTTTGAACTTTTTGATTGAGTCCAGGCATAATTCTCTGGAGATTGCTAAGCCATATCTTTTTTTAAGTTATTGAGATAGGATTATTAATGCTATCTTCTCTCATAGGAGATATTATTGAGTGTAGAGTAACTTTTAAATTAGGAATATTGATGATGTGAATTATCATGATGTGGAACATAAATTCGTTAAGTTTTGCAGCTGAGAGAAAACTGTGGCTGTAACCTCTGTCCCTTCATTGATGTCAGTGGTGCTTTAGGCCCTTTGGCAAGTTGACTGTGTACCCTTCTCCCTCTTCACTCTGTGGATCACCTTTTGAATTATATCTGGTGTTCTTGGGGAATTAACCCTATTATCAATAATTTCTTTTAGCATTTTTATGCTTAGGCATGAAGAATATCTAAAATAGTATCTCTTAGACTTTTAGTTTCCCTACAGACAATGGAGAAATAAAAGACTTTCATACATTTTTCCATTCTGAAAAACATGCTATACTTGAATGTTCTACACTCTGAGAAGAGAGACTGGCACACGTTTGGGATGTTAGATAAAGGACTAGATCTATCCCTGATATTGATAAAAGAACACAGAAGCTTGAGATGCATAAGGACAGAGAAAATGAGAATTAATGTCTGTTTATCTTTGCTTTCAGGGAAGAAATTAAACTAATCTCATCAAAGATATTTAGGAAGTTTCTGACTGTACTCTTTAATCTTTGTTTCAGAAAACAGTAGACTGCATTATTAAAAAGATCATTGCATGTGGGAAGAACATTCAGCTGGTGTATGTTTTCAAATATGAAATTAAAGAATTTGAAGTTAATTTCAGAGCTGAAGAAACCGCTAGTCAAAACAGTGTAGGCCATTTGGGAAATGTTATTACATTATTTAAAACATATCTATTCAAAAATGCATATGTGTGCTGCTGTACAAATATGCTATGGGTGTAATCACAAATGAAAACTTCACTGATGCTGAGCTCCGGCTACAAGTTGGGCAAAGGTATTGATTTGATCTCCTTTTTTGAGTTGGTACATAACTCAAATTCTGTCAGAGTTGAGAGAATTGAGAAACCCTTCTCTGTCTTTATTGTCAGGAGGTGTGTGTGTGCGTGTGTGTACGTGTGTGTGTATGTGTGTGTGTGCATACAATATTTTAACCTCATATTGTCTACTAATGTGGTTAGTAGGGAGGAGACTCATTAGTTTATGTGCATTCCTGTTTTATATATATTGTAAAAATTGGTGGGTGAAACCATCTTGCAACCTGGCATCCTATGAGAGAGTTTAGCACTTTGCTTTCTGTCCTTTCCCATCACTTTTCCTAGATACCCATCCTTTGTTGGCCTCTGAGTATTGGAGAACTCCAAGGCTCAGTTACTGGACCACTCTTTATTTATTTTTTTTTTAAGATTTTATTTATTTATTTGACAGAGAGAGACACAGTGAGAGAGGGAACACAAGCAGGGGGAGTGGGAGAGGGAGAAGCAGGCTTCCCGCTGAGCAGGGAGCCTGATGCGGGGCTGGATCCCAGGACCAGGGATCTTGACCTGAGCCGAAGGCAGACGCTTAACGACTGAGCCACCCAGGCACCCCTGGACCACTCTTTATTCTAACTACAGTCATTCTTTAGATGATTTCATCCAAGTCCCTGGCTTTAAATGCCATCTATATGCTGAAGGTGTCCATATTTTTATTTCTAGCCCCAGTAGCTCCTGAGTTTCAGACTTTTGTGTTCCTTGTCTGCTGTATCTCTCTCCTTGGGTGTCTGAAGTCATCTCAAACTTGGTGTGCCTGAAATGCTAAATACTGATTCCTGCCCCCCCACCCCTCCCCAGCTTGCTCCTCTCCTGTCTTCCTCACCTCAGTGAATGGCATTACCATTTACCCAGTTGCCCAGGTGCAAATACCTAGGGATTAGCTTTGAACTTTCTCTTCTCATCCATTTTACATTCAGTCCATTAGCAGGTCCTGTAGCTATGCTTTTAAGATACGTAACACATATGTTCCAAAATAAATCACAGCTGTTCAACTGTTATCTTCTTACATTGGACTGGCTTCATTTTCCCAAAGATCTGTGTTCACTCTTAACTTGATGGTGGTCACTATTCCACATTCTGTATTCAGAGGGAGTCATCAAAAATATAAAATTAATCCTATCACTCCTTGTCTTCTAAAGGGAGACTTTTTGTCCTACTGGGAATGAAATCTCAAGTTCTTTCCATGGCCTGCAAGGTCTGCCATGGTTTGGCCATTGCCTATCACTCTTTATTCATTTTACACCATTTTTCTTCTGTCCCCACCTCATTCATTCTGTTTTAGCTATACTGGCCACCCTTCTGGCCCACCGGCTCTCCACCTAGGGCTTTTGTTCCCTCTGCTGGCAGTGTGCTTCCCCCAGATATATGCATGGCTTATTCCCTCCTCTTATTTAGAATTCCTTTCTCTTCCCCCTAGTTACCTGCAGGCTTTCCTTTCTCATCTCATTCAGAATGTTGTTCTTTGACTACTCTAGTTAAAATAACAATCTTGTCACTCTCTACTGTTGCTTAATATTTTATAGCATTTCTCATTACCTGAAAAGATATTGGTTATTTCACTTATTTGCTCATTGTCTGTCTCCCCAGAAAGTGTGGAAGCTCCATTTGGATGGGGCTTTGTTTGTGTCTCCACAATGGTATCTGGCTGCTGTGTCTCCAGCGATAGTATCTGGCATGTGATGAGGGAATGAATACATGATACATTTAAGTTCATTTTTCTTCCTGATATCCTTACCCATTCTCTAGCTTTTATCTTGTGATAATTTAAACTGTCTCTTTATATCCCTCCTATGTTGCTTGAATACTCAGCAATGTTCTGGTCTCTTTAGAATAGAGGAGCGTCTGATTTAAGAGGCAGTTGAAAGAGCATAGTGGGTCCAGACTCAGGACTTGGAAAGAAACAGCTGTGAGTTTAATGTCTAATTACTGACTTTATGATTTTTGGACAGTTTGATTCACTTCCCTTGACCTCATTCCTCATTTGTAAACTCAGGGTAATGACACCACATTCATTTGTTTGTTGTAAAGAATAAAATCATGTATGTAGAACTCCTAGTGTAGAGTTAATGCTCAACCTGCTCTTATTACCTTTGGTGCTAAAGAATGTGTAAACAATTTTTTTGCTGATCAAATCATTGATCCAAATAATGACATTTGTCAGTGTTTTTTTTTTTCTGTTTATTTGATAATCTGGATGTGATTCTGGGTTTTTTTAGGATCTGCATTTTTGGAAGAGGGAAGGAGGGTGGGCAGGTTACTTGACCACTTGTAAATGGGAAGTTTGGGCTCAGATAGAAGTGTGGGCAGTTCCCCTTTTATAATTTACATATGCAGTAGAGTTGATATTTAAAGTAATACAGATGAAGCTTGCAATAAATGTAACTTATGCATTTTCTATAATTGATCTCATCTTGCTTGTTAGCCTCCCTCCATCAGGTATCAGAGATTGGGGTAACATAAACTTGCTAATTAAAGGTATACTAGTCTCTTCTCATTTAAAAAAAAGGGGGCTCATATTTTGGTCATTTAATTTTTTTGTGGGTAAATATCCAGTTTTCCTGAGTTTCTCTCCTTTCCCTGTTTTCCTTCCCAAGATTCAGCTCATGTGGCAAGAGAGGCTTGTGAGGTTGGCACACTGACTTCTGTGACTTTGTTGGAGTCTGCTGGGCTGTGGCCTGTTTTGCTCAGGCCCTGGGCATCTGGTGTTGTGCCTGCAGAGGTGAGACAGGCCCTACCTGCATTTTTTAGGTACTCTACTAGCACTCATTGCTGAAATTTTTTTTATTATAAAATCTCAGTTTCCTGCCTGAGGTCTCCACCAGCCTTGTTCTATAAGGACATGTTTCTTCAGGTTCCTTCATTCTCTCAACACCTGGAAAGCCCTGGACCATGGGAAAGATATCAGGATCTCTCAGCTGCTTGGCTTCACTCACCATGCTGGACTTCCAGAGCCCAGTAAGAGAACACTTTGGCCCTGGAAACCCAGAAACCTTTGCCATCCATTTCTGAACTACTTTTGGGGTATTGTCATGTTGCTCCCATGCCATATTGAACAAAACGCATTGACAGAGGAGTTTGCAGATTTTCCTAGACTATGCTCTGAAGAGCAGAGGCCAAGCAGATCTTACACTGGAGCTTCCTCATAAACTTGAGGATTTCTACCACACTTCCCTCCTCTCCACTGCCTAAGGTTTATTTCTGGCTGAGAAGATACCCTTTCCACCTCTTGCTTCTCTCTTTGTCTCACTAGTTCCTACTCTTCAGAATCAGAGGAAGAATTATTCTTCCTGCTTCCTGTCAGGTGGGAGCTTCCCCAGTATCGTATCCTCCATCCCCAATACCCTATGGCTTATAGTAAAGCTCTGTGATTTGAGTTCAGCATGTTTACTTTTGATACATAAGTGGGGGAATTTATAATAATACTAAAGAAAACCCAAACTTTTAATTTTGCTATAGACCTTGACTTTCAGAATTATTATCTCACCAAGGACTCATTAATTTAAGCTTGAGACTTAGTGTATACCATTGACCTTCTTCCTCTAGACAGAACCCTCCCTCCTCTTTTCAGGAGATACTTGACCTTCAAAGTGGACGGTGTAGAGGGAAAAGACTTTCAAAGGAATGATCAGTACTTCTCTTTAATGTGTTGATAATATTATGGCATTACAGTGTTTTGTAATCCCCATTTTCTCCTGGTTCTGTGGGGCCTGATGAGCATCTAGGTGTCACCTGTTTATGATGCCCTGCTAATCTCATGATATCCATCAAATCAATCAAGCAGATCTGGACAAATGCATCTACTTGACTGGAGTCAATGAGCTTTAAAATGACTTCTCTTATATATATGTCTTATACACATGTCTTATTTCAAGACTATTTTAAGCATTTATGGAATGCTATGTGCCTGATATTGTTTTACAATCTGGGGCTATAAATTGAAAAGACATAGGTTTTAGCTATAAGGAAAACCCAGTTTAGTAAAGGAAACAGACAGATAAAAGAATAAGTACAAGGCAGATTGATAGCATACAACTGCAGAAGTGTGAGTAAGAAGACATACAGAGTATGGAATAAGGAATTGCCAGTTCTATTAGGTAGTTGCAGGTCAGGTGAGGGAAGGCTCTTTGTGGTGGTTAACACTGAGTTGGAGGTTGAAGAACAGCTTGGCAAGCAGGCAGAAGGGGAGTTGTGCAAACAAAGGCATTGAGGCAAACATGGTGAGTTTAGAGTTTTGGGGACTCTAAGTAAATTTTTAGTGGTTGGAATATAGGAATTTTGAGGGATTGGCAAGAAATGAGGTTGTCAGTGGACACAGTTCAAATTAACATGCTAGGTTGTCTTGCAAAAGAGTTTGGACTTTATCCTGAAAATGGGGGGCATTGCAGGATTTTAACACAGAAAGTGTATGGTCTGACTTGCATTCCAGGAAACTTGCTCTGGGTATTGTGTGGAAAATCAGCTGT